>NC_064822.1:17521822-20021822 GCF_024166365.1 Elephas maximus indicus
TCTGGACTTTTCTGAAATGAATCAGCCAGGTTTTGCTTTGCGCTCCCATCCTCCTGGCGAGTCATGCCTCCTCCCCGGATGCCCAGAATCTTCAGTCTAGTTTCTGATGGACCAGGCACTCTGCTCGTATCTGTCCTCTTCCATTTGGACTTTTTATCAGCTGTCCCACAATTGGAAACCACTTGACAGACTAACAGGAAAATGTAAATAAGTGATTAAAAAAAATGTTGTCATAACCAAGGACCTTGCCTGTTAGCAGGAAACACAGATTTGCTCAGTGCAATTGAAGTAATGATGATGTTAGACATCAGCAGAGTGATCTTCCTGGGAAAGGCATTGGGGGGCTTTCTCAGTACCTCCCAAGTATCCTTACGTAGACAACTCCCAGCTTTCCCTGTATGAATGGCAAGCCGTGTTTGCTGCCAGGTAGTTTTTCCACAATTATTTCCTCATGTAAAACATGCTCAAAGAAAAAGAAAAGAAAGGGATGGATAATATAACTGGTAATTTCTTACCATTGTATAAAAACAGAGTCCATCAAATATATGTTATTTTTTGCCTGCATAGAGTTGTGTGAACTCTTTGTAAAGGTAGTAATTTCTATAGATGAGCAATTGTTGTATTTCTGCTTGAAAAATTACTAGGTTGTATAAAGCCATGTTTTTGAGCACCTATTGTTTTCAGAATTCAGTAAAGAAAATAGTCATTGTCCCTGAGGCCTTCGTCCTAGAGAAGTCACGGGCAGGAGTTTGAGAACGTCTGCTTTAGATACAGCTTTTAACTTTATTGTTTTTGTACCTTTTCTAAATGTATTTCAAGCATATGCAATTTCAGTGTTTTTAATTTTTTTAAAGGAAGTATTTTGAGGAACAAAAATAATAAGCAGTAGAGAATTCTGGAAAACCAAAACAAAACCTTAGTCTGACGTTAAATGGATACAACACCCAAAGAATTAATCTAAGTTTTAATTTATCAGGATGCATTTTGTAGCCTGAAAACACTTCATGTTGTTGTTAGGTGCCGTCGAGTTGGTTCAGACTCATAGCAACCCTGTGCACCACAGAATGAAGCACTGCCTGGCTCTGCACTATCCTCACAGTCATTGTCATGCCTGAGCCCATTGTTGCAGCCACTGTGTCAATCCATCTCCTTGAGGGTTTTCCTCTTTTTCGCTGACCCTCTACCAAAAATGTTGTCCTTGTCCAGGGACTGACCCTTCCTGACAACATGTCCAAAGTATGTGAGGCAGTCTCGCCATCCTTGCTTCTAAGCATCATCCTGGTTGTACTTCTTCCAAGACAGATTTGTTCGTTCTTTTGGCAGTCCATAGTATATTCAATATTCTTTGCCAACACCACAATTGAAAGGGGTCAATTCTTCTTCGGTCTTCCCTATTCACTGTCCAGCTGTGAATAGGGAATAGTTGTATTAAATTCTAGGCAACTGTGAGAATTCACCTACAATCTGGAATATTCTAGAAATGTTAGAGCCACTGTTCTTGCCTCTCTATAAAGGTGGAAGCCACACAGGCATATGTACAGTATAACAGACATAAGGAAAACACTTTCATCACTGACTGTCATGAAAAAAGGATAGAAATCTCATCAGTTTCAAGAGCCCTAGTAATGATTATAGCTCCCATTTATTAGAAGCTATAAGACAAAACTGAGTTACAGAGAAATTAAGTAACTTGCCTCACATTACACAGCTGGTAAATTAACTAAATGTCGCCAAAATGCTTATTATTTTCACTCTTTCTTCTTTATCAAGTGTATGAAAACAATTTAGTAAAGAATTCCCTGTGAGAATGTGTTTTGTATCAAGGAGCAACTTAATGAAATCTATGCCAATTATAAATACTCATAAGTGTTCTCATCAGCTTTTATGATACTCCTAGGCTTGACACTGGTCATGACTAGTGACATACATTCTCCTCTAGTACTTCTTTTAGGGGCCTGGGTGATGTAAGGAGCCCTGGTGGCACAGTGGTTAAGAGCTTGGCTCCTAACCAGAAGGTCAATGGTTCAAATCCACCAGCCACTCCTTGGAAGCCCTGTGGGGCAGTTCTACTCTGTTGTATAGGATCCCTATGAGTCAGAATTGACTCGATGGCAATAGGTTTGGTTTTATTTTGAGTGGGTAGTATAAACAGTGTGCACCTGGCAACTAACCAAAAGCTCAGTGGTTCAAATCCACTCCGGGGTGCTGAGGAAGAAAGTGCCATCAAGTTGGTTTCTATTCATAGCGACCCTATATACAGCAGAAGAAAACACTGCCTGGTCCCCTGCCATCCTCACAATTATTGTTACACTTGAGACTATTGTTGCAGCCACTGTGTCAATCCATCTCATTGAGGGCCTTCCTCTTTTTTCGCTGACCCTTTACTTTCCCAACCATGAAGTCCTTCTCCAGGGACCAGTTTCTCCTCATAACATGCCCAAGGTATGTGAAACAAAGTCTCAACATCCTCACTTCTAAGGAGCGTTCTGGCTGTGCTTTACCCAAGACAGATTTGTTCTCTCTTCTGTAGTCCATGATATATTTAATATTCTTCACCAACATCACCATTCAAAGGCATCAGTTCTTCGTCTGTCTTCCTTATTCATTGTCTGGCTTTTGAATGCATGTGAGATGATTGAAAATACCGCGGCTTGGGTCAGGCTCACCTTAGGCCCCAAAGTGACACCTCTGCATTTTTAAAACTTTGGAGAGAATTTTTGTAGCAGATTTTTCCCAATGCAATAATATGTCATTTGATTTCTTGACTGTTGCTTTTGTGGGTGTTGATTGTGGATCCAAGGAAAATTAAATCCTTGACAACTTCTATATTTTCTCTCTTTATTATGATGTTATTTATTGGTCCAGTTGTGAGGATTTTTGTTTTCTTTATGTGGTGGTGTAATCCATATTGAAGACTGTAGTCTTTGATCCTCAACAGTAAGTGCTTCAAGTATTCTTCACTTTCAGCAAGCAAGGTTGAGTCATCTGCATAAGGCAGGTTGTTAATGAGTCACCCTTTGATCCTGATGTCATTTTCTTCATATAGTCCAGCTTCTCGGATTATTTACTCAGTGTATGAATTGAATAAGTATGGAGAAATGATACAACTCTGATGCGCACCTTTTCTGATTTTAAACCACTCAGCATCCCCTTGTTCTGTTCAAACGACTGCCTCTTGGGAGCCATTGAAAACTTTATGTGCAGTTTTGCTCTGAATCACATGGGGTCACCATGAGTCAGTTGTCTCAACAGCAACAGCTAGGGCTTCTTCTAAAGGAGGTCTCGTACCACCTCCGTGAGCTTATAGCAGGCTGGTCGCAGCCAGGCTGTTCACCTTATGCCTTTTCTAATATAAGACAATGTGGTTCATTCTTGGCTTCTCATGTTGGAGGTGGGAAGCTAACTTCCCTCAAAAAATTCAGGAACAGGCTGCAGCAACACAAACAGATCTAGCCCACAAGTTGTAAGCAGGGCGCTCTCACAATAACCGGCTGGTTTTCTGTCAGTGCCCAGGGTTGGTTTACTGTATCCCCAGGCTGTAGTTGGCCTGTAGCTGGAGCCCCAAATAGCATTGTCTGGACTGTCTCAGGTTAGTCTTTTCCCGATAGTGACAGAAGTCTAACCAGACACAAATGGATTTTTCAAAAATTAGATCTTTGGTTTCATGTGGCACTGCAGCGGTGTTGGGCAGTCCACGGTAGGGTAATTCTAATGCAAGTTGAAGGCCTCCTCTTCTCTACTCTGGCCTGGATAAGTTGAGGAGTAATACAAGGAGCAAAGCTGAAGTTCCGTATCTTGCCTTATGATCGATGAAGACAAGGCTGAGGGTAGGAGTGTGGCGTGAAAGCCAGACAGGCCTGCTAACAGGACCACGGAGTCGGACTGACAGAACAAGGACAGATGTTTCAGGTGTTCTTCTCAGGCTAGGTGGCTCGCACAACTGGAAAATGGGGAGACTAGCCAAGATGACCTAATTAGTCTCCAGATGTAACGGTTAGGTAGTTAGCCCTCTTACCCATTGGTAGGGCCACAGAAAGGCCAAGAACAATGTGAGGTATCGTCTCCAACACCCCAGCTAGATTAAAATTTTGAAATATCATCTCACTCTTTTTGATGTTATTCTCCTATGTATGTGTACTAATTACATATGCAAGGTGGATGTGATCAACTTAAAACCTATGGATTTATAATTTACTTATTTTTTTTAATTTATTGTGGTAAAAATATATAGCAAAACATTTCCCTTTGTAACCATTTTTTTTTTTTAACTCTGGTAAATATGTAGATGACAAAACATTTGCTGTTTCTGCAATCTTCACAGGTACAGTGCCATTACTGTTCATCATATAGTGCAACCATCACCGCTATCCATTACAAATGCGTCTCATCATCCTTGACAGAAAGCCGGCAACTCTGAAGCACAAACTCCCATTTCTCCCTCCCCCGCCCTACCCTAGCCCCTGGTAACCACTAACAAACTTTTGTCTTTGTGCATTTGCCTGTTCTAGGTATTTCACATAAGTGGAATCATACAGTATTTGTCCTTTTGTGTCTGACTAATTTTACACTAATTTTTTTTTAATGTTTTCAAGGGTCATCCAAGTCATAGCATGTATCGAAACTTCATTACTCTTTATGGCTGAATAATATTCAATTGTGTGTATTTACCACATTTTGTTTACCCGCTTATCTGTTGATAGACACTTAGGATATTTCAACCTTTGGGCTATTGTGAATAGTGCTGTAATGAACATTGTTGTACAAGTTTGAGTCCCTGCTTTCAAGTCTATTGGGTATATACCAACGAGTGGGATTACTGGGTCATATGTAATTCTATCTTTAACTTTTTGAGGAACCCCAAACAGTTTTCAGCAGAGACTGCACCATTTTACATTCCCACCAGCAATGTGTGAGGATTCTAATTTCTCCATATCCTTGCCCACATTTGATAGTTTCTGGTTTTTCTTATGATAGCCAACCTAATGGGTGTGAAATGGTGCCTCATTGTGGTTTTGATTTGCATTTCCCTCAGAATTGAGGACTGTGGAGCCATCTTTTAATGCGCTTACATAATTTACTTGTATTAGTTCATCATGTTTCTTGCAAATAGCAAGCTTTTGGAAGAAGGGGTGATAATTCTCAAAGACATATGAAGCCCATGGTATCTAATTCAGTGCCACAGGATGCTATACAAGATTCAGGTATTAAAGATTAATTATTAAGGTTTAGGGATACCCTGGTGGTGTGGTGGTTAAGTGCTGCGGCTGCTAAGCAAAAGGTCAGCAGTTCGAATCCACCAGACACTCCTTGGAAACTTTACAGGGCAGTTCGACTCTGTCCTATAGGGTCGCTAAGAGTTGGGATCAGCTTGATGGCAGTGGGTTTGGTTTGGTTTATTAAGGTTCAGAGATGATGAGGAAAAAAGATATTAGAAATTAAATGTAGTTTTCTGGTCTGAGTATAAAGGAAAATAAATATTGTTGGCATGTAACAAATTAATAACTGGTATCAATCACCAATGATGAGACACTGACCCTCCTGAAAGATGTGGGATCCATTGCTACATTTTCTGATTGACCATCAGACATTCCCAGGTTTAGGATGTAGAGGTTTAGGACATGTCGTCCTCCACCAAACACTTCATAAGCAAAGGTTATTAACACGGAAGAAAGACTGTTCTCTCAGGAGAACAGCACGTAAAATGACCAGGGAAGGAAATAGCAGCAACTTTTCAAATTAGCATAATTAGTAATTATCTCTTAATAGCCCCACTTGGCTTTGGAGACTTGGCACTTGAAATTCTGCTTAAAGTTCAGTGAAGAAAAACAAATTTCACGCTGAAATGTCTCAATAACACAGCTGAGCTGCTGAGGTAATCGCCTGGTAGCGGTAAAGGGAAGGAGAGGAACGTATGGATATTTCAGGTTCTTCCTGTAAGAACCAAGTACGTGAACATACATATTGTGACAAAAAGCACCAAAGAAAGTATATAGCATAACTGAATTGTTCCCTGTTCTCTCTCGTTCTGTCTTTTAAGATACTTTCAGAAATGTTCCCAAATGGAAGTTCAAGTCCCCACCTAGATATTGGGATCATTCTAATGAACCTAATCTAGCTTCCCTTAGATCAAAAGTCTGTCCAAAGTAATGACAGCGTAAAAAAGAAATAAGAAAATTAAAAAAGGAGCAGCAGCATTGCCATAGTCAGTAGCCAACAAACTTTACACGTAACATTGTTACTTGATCATTGGAATTCAAATCCAAGTAAATTTAACCAAGAGCAAAGGGCTAATTACACCGGAAGTTAAAATCTGTGTCAAGGAAACAGATTATTTCTACTTCTTATGAAGATATGTTTGGCAGGAGCGTGATAAAGAGGAAAAAAGACATATTTACAATTTTTTTCTGCCTAAAAAGCATGTTTTTTTACACCGGGCAAGGGATACTTAGCAACTTAATCAAAGCAATCTTTTGTTTTTAATTAGTTGGCCTTGATTTTGACACTGGAGCATTTGTAGGAAGCCTAAACCATCATCTTATGAGATTTATGAGTAAACCACTGGATGGTAGATATAAATAGGAAAATAAATGTCTCCATTCAGCAACTAAAACACAGATGATTCAGTACAGAAGTGGAAACACCTATAGAACCTCCACTCCATTTAAGAGATGAGCTGCAGGGTGAAAGTGTTTCTCAGGATCTGAGAGGACTTTTCCTCCTTCCTCATGTTTCAAAGGAAACCCTGGTGGCGTAGTGGTTAAGTGCTACAGCTGCTAACAAAGGGTCGGCAGTTCTAATCCACCAGATGCTCCTTGGAAACTCTGTGGGGCAGTTCTACTCTGTCCTATAGGGTCGCTATGAGTCAGAATCGACTTGATGGGTCTGGGTCATGTTTCAAATGCTCTGCTTGAAACTCAGCTCTTTCCCTAAGCTGAATTATTTTCTTCCATTCACTGCCACACTGCCTTCCTCATATTTTCCGAACACCACCTCCTCTGTGCCTAGATTATCCCTCAGTGTGTGTTAGGTGTTCATAGATGTGGCTGGCAGGCTGATGGTGGATTGAACAAGTGACTCTGGGGAGAAGAAATTAACATTTGAAGATCATTTACATTGTACCAACTTTTTTTGTACGTGAAATCTCATTGAATCCTCACAATAGCCCCAAAACCAAAACCAGTTGCCATTGAGTTGACTTGGATCTATGATGACCACGTGTGTATCGGAGTAGAATTGTGATCCGTAGATTTTCAAAGACTTGCTCTTTTGGACGTAGGTCACCAGGCCTTTCTTCTGAGGCACCTCTCGGTGGACTTTAACCAGTACTCTCAGTTAGTAGCCAAGTGCTTGACTGTTTGCACCACCCAGGAACTCCAAGGAGGTAAAAATTATTGTTTTTATTTTGAAGAAAAGGAAAGCCATGTCCTAAGGTGTTAATAGAGTATGGCAAAAAGAGGACTTGAACCTGAAATTTTCCCATGATGCCAGGCTGCCTTTCAAAGTGAGTGCCTTCTTGAAACATCTAGCAACCATTTCAGCAGCCCTGGAAGAAGTAGGATGGTGCAAGCCTTAAAAATTCTCACTCGTTATTTTAAACAAATGTCACTCTTGAACATCGAGTGTTTCACAGTGCAGTGCTTGCTGAAGGATTCGAGTGGGTATGATGTAAATACATGTATTTGTTTCTTTCAGCACAAAATTAATGCACATTTAGGCAAGGATGGTTTTTATCACACTTACACATAGATGAACGCATTGTGCTGTAATCTTTGAGGAAGAGAGTGCGCTTTTCAGGCCAAAGCTTGTGTTTGGTACCAGGCCTGGTTAAGCTGCAAAAATATGGTCTGATTTTGGTATTCTGAATGCTCTAACCCTGTGCCTTTGAATTTTCTTACCTCACCTTCAACACTGAGGAGTTTTCCTTGAGTTTCTGTAATCTTCCACTTTGTAGAAGGCACAGAATGACATCAAGTTAAATTAGATTTTCTTCCATCAAGAAATTGAAATCCCAAGGAAGAAGATAGCCCACACTGTAGAATTTGAGACACGATTGCTATTTACCATGTGGTGTCAAGATTGTGTATCCTGGCCTTTCTGTCTTAACATTGGTATGGGTCCACATGTAACTTTTCCTAAGGAGATCCATTCGTCCTGAGGAGAACTATGTTTTAAGCCTTAACACACTGTAGAATGTCAACAGACTTTCAATACAGCATCTTTTATGATGAGAAAACTTTTTAGTCAGTAACTCTTTTCAGAACCCCTATAATGACACTGGAAGCCCTGGTGGCATAGTGGTTAAAAGACCAAAAGGTCGGCAGTTCAAATCCACCAGGTGCTCCTTGGAAACTCTATGCAGCAGTTCTACTCTGAGTCACTATGAGTTGGAACTGACTCAATGGCAGTGGGAATTTTTGTTTGTTTTGTTTTTGGTATAATGACACCTGCATTGTCTACATGAGGAGACCAACCCTTGCTCCCTCCATCAGTGGAAAATAAATCAGGGAAAAGTCTGAACTCTGTGCTGCCTGAAGAAAAAGGGGCTTTATTCCTAAATTTAACTCCACAGTGTTCTGTGAAGTTAAATGTCTATTTAGTTTATAACCAAAGAAGAAGATGCTTTTCTTCTGAAAAACTCTATTAAGCCAAAGTAAGTCCATCAACTCGCCTTATTTACTTGTTGATTCTCAAGCGCACACTGAATGGCCTTTTTTCTGCGAGTTCTAAGGGGGAACGTGGTACTCAGCATCTTGTAGTCTCCCTTTAATGGCCAAACACCAGAACATTATTTTAAAAAAATAACAAAATTCATTTCCTAAATCGTAACATTGTGAAGCCTGGAGAAAACAGTGTAATGAACTCGAATCAAAATGATGATATGACAAAAGCAAAATATGGATACGAGGAGAGGACTGCAAAGGCTAAGCATATTGCAAATTAGATATTAACATAATGCAGCAATTGATAATGCAAATGCCTACAGGAAGAGGAACATTGCAGAAAATAGGGTTAATGAGAATTAAATAATAGTAGTACAAATATAGTTCTTCCTCCCCTCAAAGCTTTCCCTCTGGTACCTGAGATGGGGTAGATAGGAAGCTAAGCAATAAAAGGAGCCTTTTTTTTTTTTGTATGGGAAGCTCAGGAGTAGTTTGGGGTCATGAGAGTCGAACTGTGAAACTGGGTAAGGAACTGGAAGACCTTGAAAAGGAAGCTGTGAAAGAGGAACCCATGTAAGAATGGCGTGTCTTGGGAAACAACTTTTGTTGTGATGGAAATAGTTTTGATATCCATTTAACGAAATTAATAAAAAAAAAAAACTTTTTACGGTTCCTTCTGTCTGGACTGGGTGTGCAGAGAGAAGGGTCTAAAAAGTGCAACGTGGGGAGGCACTAGGAAAAACCCTTCACCATAATATAAACTCTGTCATCTGCCATTTTCTGTCATGACATCATTAGTGAGGATCAAATTTCTTTTCTATTTTTAACAGTCCTCTTAAAATGTCAGTAGTCTGGAGAGTGTGGTCTTTCTCATTAGTAGTTCAATGTGTGTTTATTTAACAGAGCAAGTTCTTCTACTTCAGAAGCAGGAAGGATGGAACAACATCTGAGAAGCCAGACTTCAGATTGTTGCAGGAAGTTATTCAGCTATACGCTTCCTAGTCAACAAATGGGGTCCACAGTTTGACAATAGAAAAGTAGAGCCATTTTTCTTTCAGATTAAAATAGCTGGAATAATCAAAAGGAACTGAAAATATTGCTACTGGAACACCGTTCGGATTTATTGTATTGAGAAAGAAAAATGACTGCAACACAAATTTTTTTATCTAAATATATAAACACCTGTGGATTGCATTCTTCAGGCTTCCAGAGCAAAGACACAATTTTTGGAGTACGGGGATATTTACCTCTTTTGTTGCTATTTCACCTTTCTCTATGCCTCTATTTCTCTGATTCTCTTTATATCCACCTCTTACCCCCGCCCCCGGAATTTGAATGCTTCTGAGTGGCGAGTAATATGATATCAGCGATCCAAAAACACACTGTAGACATTAGTTAGTAGCTTTGTTTAAGAGAAGAAAAGTACCATTTATACTTCCAGAGCATGTTGTGAAAATTCAGTGTTTTAACAAAGTAAATTAGAAACCCTAGCCCATCCTATAAATTCTCTTCTTTTATCTGATAAAAGTAGGTCAGTGTTTTATGCTGCTCATATCTGTGTCATTGACTTTAGCTCTACTAATAAAAGCTAATGGCTGGTTAAGCAGTAGTGCGCGCTAGAACCTCAGATAAAGGGTAAAAAATAAGATAAAATGGTAAACATAAATTTTAAAATAAGACATTAGATCATTGAAATCTACCTATAAAATGTTTTGTAACCATCTGATCTTAGACTATCTAGGGAATGAATGTTTAAGAAAAAGAAATCAAACTAGAATTTGACCTCGAAATGTAAATAACTTCCAAAAAAACTATTTTTCATACCTCTAGTTGTCCCTGGATGCCATTATCTACAGGTGCAGACCTTCAGCTAATTGTCACCCGGAGCATCTAGGGCAGGTGCAATACTGAGAGAGGCATAGCATGTTTCTTTCTTTATGAGAATGGCTCTACATAGTGACATATGTAGAGTCATCTAGCAGAGATTTTGGGGAGGAAAAAACAAAAGATTAACAACCCGCTTCAACTGCCATACCCTGCATTTTGGGGCATAGCTATGTGTCTAAAATCATCAGTGTACCCATTGCCGTCCAGTCCGACATATAGCAACCCTGTAGGACAGAGAAGAACTGCCCCATAGGATTTCCAAGGCTATAAATCTTTATGAAAGCAGACTGGCACATCTTTCTCCTGCAGAGCAGATGGTGGGTTTGAACCACCAACCTTTTGATTTTAACCAAGCATTTTAATCACTGCACCCCCAGGGCTCTTTCAAATTATCAGTGTAATAATCTTATATTCTACCCATTTCCCTTTCCAACTCTTACTCCCTTTGCTCACCCAGGCTAAGCCACCTGTGTGAAGTCATGAGATGTTAACCCTCCTTGTCTTCCTGTATCACCTCTTACTTATTTCCACTGCTAGTTTCCATCAAGCTGACTCTGCACCACGGTGACTCCACG
This sequence comes from Elephas maximus indicus, assembly GCF_024166365.1. Lineage (NCBI taxonomy): Eukaryota > Metazoa > Chordata > Mammalia > Proboscidea > Elephantidae > Elephas > Elephas maximus. The sequence continues at coordinate 17,532,945 of NC_064822.1, forward strand.
TGTGTCAGAGTATAACTGGGCTCCACAAGGTTTTCAGTGGCTGATTATCTGGGGAGGTGGGAGTATATTGCCAGGTCTTTCTTGCGAGGCACTTTTGGGAGGACTTGGACTTTCAACATTTTGGTTATCAGCCCAGCACATTAATCCATTGCACACCCAGGGGCTGCACCTCTTTCTTACATGGTCAGCCACTTAATGCTTTTGTCAGCACTTTCAGTACCGTCACACAGCCCCATCTGTCCTTTTTTCCCCTTGGTGCTTCTGATTACCAGCTCTGCTTCTGTCCTGGTCTAAAGTTGTGTGATCCTGTCACTCATCACTATTCAGAAGAGAGTTTCTAACACCTTCTGGGCCTCTGGTCCTGCCCACAACCCTTTGACATATCCATTCCACCGGCAGCTGTATCAGACCACACCCCTCTGTCACAGAATAAGCACAGAATGGTCCCGTGTGTGCGCAGCAAGCAGACCCTGCCTTACAAAAACAGCCACTGTGCCGAGGAGCTCTTGACATCCTAGCGTTGAAACTGCCATCTTACTAAATCAAGATAATCACCATGTCCAAGCTAATTTAATGCTACAGAAGTCTGGAAAATTTAAAGAAAATGCAAATTAAATAGCAGAAATCTTTATCAAATTTTAACTTTAATTTTTAATTAAATTACAGGATTTCAGGTATTTTTTCACATAAATTAAAAAACATTCACAAGAATTTTTATAATCCTTTTGTATCAACAGCATTTTTGCCAATGGATCTGTGCTCAGGGACTCAGCAACTCTGGTACTTAGGGCCTGGTGTTTCCTCAGCCCACACCATCTTCCCTCTATTCTTCTCACCCAGTGAATTGGTCTCTTAGGTAATGGAGAAAATGTTATTGTTTTTATTGTTGTTAGGTGCCATCAAGATGATCCCAACTCATAGCAACCCTATGCACAACCGAGGGAAGTGCTGTGTGGTCCTGCGCCATCCTCAAAATCGTTGCTATGTTTGAGCCCATTGTTGCAGTCACTATGTCAATTCATCTCATTGAAGGTCTTTCTCTTTTTTGCTGACGTTCTACTTACCAGGAGCCCTGGCGGTGCAGTGGTTAAGAGCTGTTTGAATCTACCAGCTACTCCTTGGAAGCCTTATGGGGAACTTAGTTCTACTGTGTCCTGTGGGATTGCTATGACTTGGAATCGACTCGTAGGCAATGCGTTTGGTTTTAGTTCTACTTTACAAAGCATGATGTCCCTCTCTAGGGGCTGGCCTCTTCTAATAATATGTCCAAATTTCATGAGACAAAGTTTCGCCGTCCTTGCTTCTAAGAAGCATTCTGTCTGTACTTCTTAAGACATTTCGTTCATTCTTCTGGCAGTTCATGGTATATTCGCCAACACCATAATTCAAAGGCACCAATTCTTCTTTGGTCTTCCTTATTTATTGTCCCCCTTTTCACATGTATATGAGGTGTTGAAAATACCACGGCTTCTTTGCTTTTTAAAACTTTAAAGAGGTGTTTTGCAGCAGATTTCCCAATGCAGTATGTCCTTTGATTTCTTGACTGTTGCTTCCATGGGCATTGATTGTGGAACTAAGCAGAATGAAATCCTGCCAACTTCAATATTTTCTCAATTTATCATGATATTGCTTATTGGTCCAGTTGTGAGAATTTTTGTTTTCTTTATGTTGAGGTGTAATCCATACTGAGGGCTGTGATCTTTTATCTTCATCAGTGAGTGCTTCAAGTCCTCTTCACCTTCAATAAGCAAGGTTGTGTCATCTGCATATCGCAGGTTGATACTGAGTCTTCCTCCAATCCTGAGGCTGCTCCTCATGCTGCCCAACTTCTCAGATTATTTGCTCAGCATACAGATTGAATAGGTATGGTGAAAGGACAAAACCCTGACACACACCTTTCCTGCCTTTAAACCAATCAGTATCGCCTTGTTCTGTCCAAACAACTGCCTCTTAATCTATGTAAAGGTTCCTCATGAGCACAATTAAGTGCTCTGGAATTTCCTTTCTTCCCAATGTTATCTGTAATTTAATAGAGAAAATAGAGGTTATAAGTCTAAATGTCTGTAAGATCCCTATTGTCAATGCTCCGTAAGTTTTTAATATCTTAATTCATAGTCATTTCTTTTATTCTATGCTTCCATATTCTCTGACCTTACATATCAAATTTTTCCTCTCACCTATAATATTAGCCCTGGTAGCACAGTGGTTAAGTGATATGGCTGCTAATCAAAAGGTTGGCAGTTCAAATCCACCAGCCACTCCTTGAAAACTCTCTAACATTTCTATGGGTCGGAATCAACTCAATGGCAATGGGTTTGGTTTATATTATTAACACCAACAACAGTTAATGTCTTTGTACATTTCCATGCCAAACACTATTCCAAAGAACTTTGTAATTATTCCTGACAAAATCCCAAAGAGTTAGATATTTTTTTTGACTCCATTCTGTAGATGAGAAAACTGAGGCTTAAGTAATTTCTCCATGGCCTTTCACTAGTAGGTGGCAGAGTTGGGATTTGAACACAGGCCCTCTGACTTCTGGGCACACTATCTTTACTTGACTGTATTACCCTGCCTCACTGAATCTCTCTCAGAATGACCACTTTTTCAAACTACCTGCAGCAATCTGAAGATGCAATTTTCTCTCATACCTCTGATAGTATTGCATAAAGTTCCCTCTATCTCGAATGCTTTTATAATTTTGCTCACTGGAGAATTTATTTTCAAGAATGTGCTTGAGGATCATCTCTCTGAATCTTTTCCTAACTCCTCTAGTCTAATTTAGTTACCAGTTGTTGTCAAGTCAATCTCAACTCATGGCGACCCCACGTGTGTCAGAGTAGAATGTGCAGGATAGGGTTTTCAATGTCTGATTTTTTGGAAGCAGATTGCCAGGACTTTCTTCCAAGCCACTTCTGGGTGGACTTGAGCCTCCAACTTTTCAGTTAGCAGCCAAGTGTGTTAACTGTTTTCACCACTAATTTAGTCACTTCTTGCTTAATACTCTCACAGAATTCCCAATTACCTTCCTCATGTCATAGTTCCATTGGTTGAAGCTGCCTGTTCACTTGGGTGACTTAGCATTTGAATCACCTTTGAAAATGTAACTTTTGTCTTTCTCATTTTTCTCCCTCAGCAATGCCTGGTACATAGCTGGTGTCAATACCTGTATATTGATAAGATGATGTGTGTGGAGGCAGGGCTTGACAAGTATGTGAAACATGCTTTGGTGGGACGAGGTCTAGGAGAAAGGATTGTTTTACTAAAGCAGGAATGTGTTGACCCTCATGTGGTGACGACTTTCCATTGCAACAGTACTGGGGTGCTTGGCATACATGGAACCCAGTGAGCTGTCAGGAAAAGGTGACCCAGAAAGAGACAAGTTTGAGGCTGAAGCATTTGACCCAACTGTACAGCATGAATAGCCAGTGTCCCAAGTCACAGTACCAAAGCAAGTATGAAGGGCTGGGTGCCCCTAACCTTACTGACATGTAGTGTTGTCATCACCAAATACTCATGTGTCTAGACTAGAAGCCACAGTTTCCTTTATATCCTCCCTTTCTCAGAATTCTCATATTTTACTCGATGCTTGGACCAATCATATGAATTCCAAATTATCCCTAAAATCCATCCACCCTCTATTCTATCCTCATTCCAGTTGTCATTGTCTTGATTCAGGCTTGTTATTTATTTTTTTCACCAGAAAGTCATTGCAGTTAATATTATAGATCCCCAGATCTTAGTCTGTAGATACACTGAAATTCAGCTCCTGATTTACTTGCTGTTTGACTTTTGTGAGCCTTGGTTTTTCACCTGTTAAAGGAGGCTGCTATAGCATTGAGATGACACAATGCATGGCAAGTGCTTATATTGCTGCATATTTCAAATTATGCTAAATGCACTATTATTACTATTATTTCATTTGGATCATTGCAATAAATTCGTAACTGGTCAGCCCAACTCAAAGCTTTTTCTACCATAGTGTGTCATCTACTCTGTTATTAACGTTGCCCTGTTAAAGAACATAGGTATTTAATCATGTCACTTCATTGATCAAAAATCTCCAATGGTTTCCTTTGCCAACTGAATCCAAGTAAATAACCTTAGCATTGCCCCCAAGGGCCTGTACAGTGTCGTCCAACCCTTGTTCCTAGCCTCACCACCATCATCCTCATCATTCGACCATCCAGCCACACGACTTTCCCCATTTGTCCAAACGTATTGAGGCTTCTCCGTGTCATTGTATATTTATTCAATCCATAGTTACTATATATCTAACATTTGAATAGCCTATATGAATGCTTCAGTGAACAAAACAGAAGACGAGAATCCCTGCCTTCTGTAGCTTTCATGTGTTCCTGCTTTTAGAATTTTCGTTGTTCTACCGTTTCTCTTGCCTTGAAATTCCGCATCCTTCTCTTATGATTTAATCTAATTACTGATCCTTGGTTAAAATATTCTGCTAACTCTCCAAAGCCTTGTGGGATGCTTGCTGTATAAGGTTGATCACCACGTGTTCTAATGATTCTGTATGTATGTATTCTTTCCGTATGTATGTATTCTTTCTGTATATATCTCTCTAGCCTGGTCTTTCCACACCAAGCACAGTGTCTGGCATGGAGTAGGCATTTGTATCAATTTTGCTTCTTTGTTTGCAAGCAACAGAAATCAAATCTAACTAATATAAATGAAGGATTTATTGGAAAGATCTTGGATGGATATTTACATCAAAGATGGAGGTAAACAACCATAGCAAAATAAGAATGGGCAACAGGGGCAGCTCTTGGATATACCATAGGCAGTCTCTTCAGGGTCAGGCACTCCACGTGCTTCAGAGCTTCAGGAATCCCTTCTCAGATCAAACTGCTGAAATAGAAAGAATCTGGTTGGCTTAGTGTGGGTTACCTTATACTGAGTGGGCAGGATTCTCTAATTGGTAGGCTCACCAAACCCCATGAAATGGGTGAGAGGGCACTTGTCAAAGGATAAATGGGGTGTTATATCCAGAAAAGAAGAGGCTGAGCAGGCATTAACAGGTCCTGCCTGCAACATTAGTTTAGTACTATTATAATTGCCTTGTTTATTGTAAAACAAAAAATTTTTATAGCATTTTCCCACAAAGAAATGTGTATTATGTTTAGCATACCAAATATTATGTTCAGAATAAAAGTAAAAATTAGATTGTAGTTATTAGTTAGTAATTCATGTTTTATTTTCATTTGTTTCCTTTCTTTCTAAACCAGGTATTCATAGCAAATATTAGAGAGAAACAAAGTCAGACACTGTATTGAAATATGCAGGAAATGCTGTTAAATGTGTACTATCAAAACACACTTTGCTGAAATGTGTTGTATAATCTCCCTCCGCTTTCCCCCTGCACATACCTTGAGCCTGGGCTGGACCTAGTGACTCACTTCTAATGGTGGAATGTAGCAAAAGTAATGGGAAGTTTAGGCTGCACCTTGCTTGCACATCCTCACTGTCTGGTCACGCACTCTGGGGAAAGCCAGCTGCCATGCTCTGAGCTGTCCTATGGAGAGACCACAGGGCAAAGACCTGAGGGAACCCCAACCAACAGCCTGTGAGGGACTAAATCCTGCCAGCAAACATGGGAGCAAGCTTGTAAGCAGATTCTCCCGCAGTTGAGTCTTCAGATAAGACCACAGGCCTTGCTGACAACATGATTCCAGCCTTGAGAGAGAACTTGAGGTCGAGTCAAAGAGCTAAGCTGCTCCTGGATTCCCCGATGCACAGGATACATGAGATAATACGTATGTGCTGTTTTAAGCTGCTAAGTTTTTAGGTAATTTGTCACACACACACACACACACACACATACACAATCCTGGCTGCAATGTAAAAGTTTAGATACTGACTTCTTAGAAATGAGTACCATATGAGATTTGCACTCACTAATTACCTGCAGTTCGAATCCACCAGGCGCTCCTTGGAAACTCTATGGGGCAGTTCTACTCTGTCCCATAGGGTCGCTATGAGTCGGAATCGACTCGACGGCACTGGGGTTTAATCACCCGTAGAGGTCCTGGGTGGTTCTCGTGATTAATGTACTAGATTGCTAACGGAAAGGTTGTAGGTCCGAATCTACCCAGAGATGCCCCAGAAGAAAGGCCTGGCCGTCTACTTCTGAAAAATCAGCCATTGAAAACCCAGTGGGGCACAGTTCTATTCTGACACACATGGGGTTGCCATGAGTTGGAATCGACTTGATAGCAACTGGTTGAAATTACTCATGGGCGGGCCACACTAAATAAACCTTAAATCAGATTGTAAACTGGTTATATAACAAGTAGTAGTCATAGTGGTCAAACAATTTGTTAGACTTTATATGACCAAATCCTGCTTTCAATGAAATGCTTCCATGTAATGACCAAATATAGTAGGTATTTTCTTTTACCTGAAACTGATAAAGTTGATATAGTGAAGTGATAAAATGAGAATTTTTTATCTGATTATTCAGGAGAATTATCCATTTTGTTTTTAATTTTTGATTTATGCTAAATAGCTGATTTCTTGGGTTCTGTTAATCTGATGCAAAATCTCTCCATTTTACCTTAAGGGGAGATGCCACTAACTATCCCTTACACTTCAGCAATTCTCCTGCATCATCACATTTCCCCTCTCTGTTGGATTATTTTTGCCTACACACCCACATGCTATTATTAACAACAACAACAAAACCCTCCCTTGTCTCCATTTCCCTTCCATGCAGCCCTTCTCCCTGATCCCAAACATCCCAGGACTCCAGGCCTCTGCACTTGCTATTCCCTCTCCCTGGAATGTTCTTCTTCCATATAGTACCCTCCCTTCCTATAGGTCATTACCCAAATGTCACCTTCTCAGGGACACTTTCCCTGGCCACCCTATCTGAGCTTGCAACCCCAACCCCCACGCTTACCATCACTCTCTGGGCAGTGTCCCTTCCTGTCTTCCTCTCTCTCCTTGCAAAGTTTAAGTTCCACTAGAGCATGAATGTCTGCTTTTATTTAAATGACTGATCTCAAGAACCCAGAGCAGGTCCTGGCATACAGTGAGTGTTTAATAAATATTTGTAATGAATGAGTAAAGGTATCTGCTTCTCCACGCAATTCATCTCACACTCAAAAATTGCTGTTTTTTTTTTTTTGTTGTTTTTTTTTTTTTTGAGGGGAGGGAGGGACTGAGGTTTTAATCATAAAATTATTGAGGGTTCATTGCAGAAATTTCTGAAAATATAGAAAGGTGTTAAAAAGAAAACCAAAATCGGCTATAGACTTAGCTTCTGAAAATAACGGGAACCAGTATTTTACTATGCATCCTTCCAGTCCTTTCTCTGGGTTTATAATTTTGCGACAAAATTCAGCCCATACCGTGCCTCTTGTTGGAATATAATATGCTTTTTAAGATTAACCTCATGTGCGTTTTCACATAGTCTTAAACATTCTTCTGAAAGAGTGGTATTCAAAACTGAGTTGTTACTCGTACAAATCTTATCTAGAAAACTGTGGAAGAAAAACCAACTAGAGCACTCTTAGGTTATCATAAGTCTTTATCCAGAAGGAAACCCTGGCAGCATGGTGGTTAAGAACTATGGCTGCTAATCAAAAGGTTAATCCACCAAGGAGCACCTGCTGGATTCAAACTGCCGTAAGGAGGGAAGAATATTTTATATGGCCTTACAGGAGAGGGTCACTGACGTTCAGCTAGTTTGGGAGTAGAGGGGTTGTTCCTTTGGATTAGCAGCCGTTGCCTGGGCATTCCAGATTTTAATCCAGAGGGTTGGGAAGGTTAAAGTCCAGGCCGAGGGGGAGTAGGGAGAAGCTGCTGCAGAGAGTAAAGGCTACTGTGGGAAAGCCTGTCCTTCAGGGCCCCTCGCCAACCCAGGTGCTACAACAGATCCAAGCAGACCACCTCCTGAAGGGAGATCAGGGGTCCCAGGGCCACAAACCCTCCTTCTCCTGCCCCTCACATCCATCATGTCTGAGAAGATTTTGAAAACCTGTTCTAAAATGTGATTTTAATGGCTGCATAATAATTTCATCTCATGAGTCTGATATGACATATTTATCCACTCTTATTGAAAATTTTGGTTATTTAAAAACATTGCTTTTATAAATTGTACTACAGTGATTAATTATTTTTGTTCTTAAATTTTGAGTGTATTTGCTTACTACTTTGGAACGTGGATTGGCAATCCAACTATCAAAGTAGATAGTTTTATTCCATAAACGTTGTGTGTTCAATCCTGATTGTTGTAAATTGCTGTAATGTAGGCTCAGACTCATGGTGACCCTGTACACAAAAGCAAAAAATGTTGCCTGGGCCTGCGCCATTTTCACAATTGTTGTATGCCTGAGTCCATTGTTGCACCCACTGTATATTGAGCGCCTTCCAACATGAGGGGCTCATCTTCCAGCGCTATGTTGGATAATGTTCTGTTGTGATCCCTAAGTGTTTTCACTGGTTAATTTTCAGAAGTAATCACCAGGTCTTTCTTCCTGGTCTATCTTAGCCTGGAAGGTCCACTGAAACTGTCCACCATGGATGACCCTACTGGTATTTGAAATACTGGTGGCATACTTTTCAGCACCTTAGCAACATCCGAGCTACCACAGTGTGACAAACTGACAGACCATTAGTGGCAATCTTAATTACATTTATGATATATCGACTTTCATTTTTAGTTAACAGATAAATGAGGCTTATTCATGAACAATGAAATCTGAGCATTACTTTTGTTCTTCTCTCTCTTTAACTTCCAGGACATTTTTTTATTTTCCCCAAGCCAAGGATAGGTACCACTTTAGGCAATAGAATGTATTCAAAAGTAACTAGTCATCTAATTAAATGGAAATGCAGTGTAGTTGCAGGTAGTAGCGTATAAATTCTTGAGTTGACTATGTTTCTTGTTTAAAATTGCACTAATGTAAGTCTTGACTAAATGACATAAAAAAAGATCAGTTGTCCTTAAACAGCTTTTACCTTCTCTATTTTATTATAATTAAATCTGTTTTTCAATCCTCTGCCCCACTTTTAACTAACTTTTCATAAGACACAGGCTGTGACTTTTCTCAACACTAGAAATTCCTTTTTGTAATCAAATTTTACTCTCACACATCCCCCATTCCCAGTTGTAATGTTAGCCTAGGGCTGTCCTAGGGCATTAGGGATGAATATGTTTGAATCCTACAACCTTCAACGAACAACATATTGTTATTTTTGACAAGCAATGGGGATCTTCACTTCCCTGAAAGGTAAAAGGAAAAAGCTTGTGTGTCTTTTTTTCTTTATACTCACAATTGCATCTGAGGGTTTAGAACCACTTCCAGTGACATCTGAGACATTAGTTGACAAGGGAAATTCCTAAGGTTGAATGTTAACAGTGCTGAAGCGGTAGGTCCTGGCTGACTCCAAGCTGCTCTGCCCTCAGCCATGAAGCCAGGCAACCCTCACCTCCATATTTCACTTAATTGCTTAAGGGGTATATATCCTTGTTTTTATTGCTGTTAGGTACCATCCAGATTGTTCCAACTCATAGCAACCCTATGTAAAACAGAATGAGACACTACCTGGTCCTGTGCCATCTTCACAATTATTGTTATGCTTGAGACCGTTGTTGCAGCCACTGTGTCAATCCATCTTGTTGAAGGTCTTCTTCTTTTTCACTGACCCACTACTTTACCAAGCATGGTATACTTCTCCAGAGACGGATCCCTGCTAACAACATATCCAAAGTATGTAAGACACAGTCTCCCCATCCTTGCTCCTAAGGAGCATTCTAGCTGTACTTTTTCTGAGACAGATTTGTTCATTCTTTTGGCCATCCCTGGTATATTAAACATTCTTAACCAACACCACAATTCAAAGGCACCAGTTCTTCTTTGTCCTTCCTTATTCATCATCCAGCTTTCACATGTATATGAGGTGACTGAAAGCACCATGGCTTGGGTCAGGCTCACCTTTAGTCTTCAAGGTGACATCTTTGCTTTTCAACTCTTTTGCAGCAGATTTGCCCAATGCAATGAGTTGTTTGATTTCTTGACTGCTGCTTCCATGGCTGTTGATTGTGGATCCAAGTAAAATGAAATCCTTGACAACTTCAGTCTTTTCTCCATTTATCATGATGTTGCTCATTGGTCCAGTTGTGAGGATTTTTGTTTTCTTTATGTTGAGGTGTAATCCATACTGAAGGCTGTGGTCTTTGATTTTCATCAGTAAGTGCTTCAAGTCCTCTTCTCTTTCAGCAAGCAAGGTTGTGTCATCTGCATAACGCAGGTTGTTAATGAGTCTTCCTTCAATCTTGATGCCCCATTCCTCTTCACATAGCCCAGCTTCTCGGATTATTTGTTCAGCATACAGATTGAATAAGTATGGTGAAAGAATACAACCATGATGCACATATTTTCTGATTTTAAACCATGCAGTATCCCCTCGTTCTGTTCAAATGACTGCCTTTTGATTTATGTACAGGTTCCTCATGAGCACAATTAAGTGTTCTGGAATTCCCATTCTTCCCACTGTTATCCATAATTTGTTATGATCCACACAGTCAAATGCCTTTGCATAGTCAATAAAACACAGGTAAACATCTTTGTGGTGTTCTCTGCTTTCAGCCAGGATCCATCTGACATCAGCAATGATATCCCTGCTTCCACATCCTCTTCTGAATCTGGCTTGAATTTCTGGCAGTTGCCTGTTGATATACTGCTGCAGCCACTTTTAAATGATCTTCAGCAAAATTTTACTTGTGTGTAATATTAATGATACAGTTAGATAATTTCTGCATTCTGTTGGATCACCTTTCTTGGAAATAGGCATAAATATGGATCTCTTGAAGTAGATTGGTCAGGTAGCTATCTTTCAAATTCTTGGCACAGACAAATGAACATTTCCAGTGCTGCATCCGTTTGTTGAAACATCTCAATTAGTATTCCATCAATTCCTGGAGCTTTGTTTTTCACCAGTGCAGTCAGGGCAACTTGGACTTTTTCCTTTAATACCATTGATTCCTGATCATATGCTGTCTCCTGAAATGGTGGAACATCGACCAGTTCTTTTTGGTGTAGTGGCTCTGTGTACTCCTTCCGTCTTTTTCTTCTTCTTTTTTTTTTTTTTAAGTTGTGCTTTAAGTGAAAGTTTACAATTCAAGTCAGTTTCTCATACAAAAACTTAGATACAGATTGTTATGTGACCGTAGTTGTTCTCCCTACAATATGACAGCACACTCCTTCTCTCCACCCTGTATTTCCCAGGTCTATTCAACCAGCTCCTGTTCCCCTCTGCCTTCTCATCTTGCCTCCAGACAGGAGCTGCCCACATAGTCTCATGTGTCTACTTGAGTTAAGGAGCTTACTCCTCGCCAATATCTTTTTATGTCTTATAGTCCAGTCTAATCTTTGTCTAAAGAGTTGGCTTCTAGAATGGTTTTAGCTTTCGGCTAACAGGGAGTCTGGAGGCCATGACCTCTGGGGTACCTCCAGTCTCAGTCAGACTATTAAGTCTGGTCTTTTTACTAGAATTTGAGGTCTGCATTCCACTTTTCTCCTGTTCCATCAGGGATTCTCTGTTGTGTTCCCTGTCAGGGCCGTCATTGGTGGTAGCCGGGCACCATATCGTTCTTCTAGTCTCAGGCTGATGGAGTCTCTGGTTTATGCGGCCCTTTCTTCATGTGTGATATCCTCAAATGTCATTCCACAGCTTATCTGGTCCTTGCTCATTAGTGCTCAATGCATCAAATATGTTCTTAAGATGGTCTCTAAATTCAGGTGGGATATGCTCAAGGTTGTACTTTGGCTCTCACGGACTTGTTCTAATTTTCTTCAGTTTTAACTTGAACTTGCATGTGAGCAATTGGTGATCTGTTCCACAGTTGGCCCCTGGTCTTATTCTGACTGATGATATTGAGCTTTTCTATCATCTCTTTCCACAGATGTAGTCGACTTGATTCCTGTGTATTCCACCTGGCAAGGTCCATGTGTATAGTCACCATTTATGTTGGTGAAAAAATGTATCTGCAATGAAGAATTTGTTGGTCTTGCAAAATTCTATCTTTTGATCACCAGCATTGTTTCTTTTACCAAGGACATGTTTTCCAACTACCAATCCTTCTTCTTTGTCTCTAGCTTTGGCATTCTAATCGCCAGTAATTATCAATGCCTCCTGATTGCATGTTTGATCAATTTCAAAGACTGCACAAGTTGGTAAAAATCTTTAATTTCTTCATCTTTGACCTTAGTGGTTGGTGTGTAAATTTGAATAATAGTCGTATAGCCGGCTTTCCTTGCAGGTGTATGGATATTATCCTATCACTGACAGCACTGCACTTCAGGATAGACCTTGAAATGTTCTTTTTGAGGATAAATGGAATGCCATTCCTCTTCAATTTATCATTCCTGGCATAGTAGACCATATGATTGTCTGATTCAAAATGGCCAATACCAGTCCATTTAATGCCTAGGATATTGATGTTTATGCATTCCATTTTTGATGATTCCGAGTTTTTGAGATTCATACTTCTTACGTTCCATGTTCCAATTATCAATGGATGTCTGCAGCTGTATCTTCTCATTCTGAGTCATGCCACATCAGCAAATGAAGTTCCTGAAAGCTTGACTCCATTGTTGTCATAAAGGTTGACTCTACTTTGAGGAGGCAGCTCTTCCCCAGTCATCTTTTGAGTGCCTTCCAACCTGAGAGGCTCATCTTCTGGCACTATATCAGACAATGTTCCATTGCTATTCATAAGGTTTTCACTGGCCAATTCTTTTCAGAAGTAGACTGCTGGGTCCTTTTTCCTAGTCTGGAAGCTCAGCTGAAACCTGTCCACCATGGGTGACCCTGCTGGTATTTGAATACTGGTGGCGTAGCTTTTAGCATCACAGCAACAGACAAGCACCCACAGTAGGACAAACTGACAGATGCATGGGAAAAATAAGTGAGCTCATTTTTCATAAGAAAGAGAAAGAAGCAACAAATTAAATAAAAATATTCTAAACTTTTTATCATCTGATTAATTCAAATCAGTATATTTAATTTAATTAAGGCTTATTTAGCTCCAAATTATGTGCTACCAAAAAAAGGAATAAATATACCACCTTCACATCGTTTACAGAGATAAATGGAAAAGAGATAAATATAAAACCCTATGAAGAGTTTAGCTTTTTTTTTTTTAATAAAAAGGCATCACATTCCATCTTGATGGGGTTGGTAGAGGGTTGTAGTTGCCATAAGCCTTGAAGAATAAGTAGGTGACTTAGTTATCTAGTGCTGCTATAACAGAAATACCACAAGCAGTTGGCTTTAACAAAGAGAATTTATTTCTTCCCACCAAAGTAGGCTAAAAGACCAAATTCAGGGTGTCAGCTCCAGGTGAAGGCTTTGCTTCTCTGTTGGCCTTCTCATCAATCTTCCCCTGGACTAGGAGCTTCTCTGAGCAGGGACCTTGGGTTCAAAGGACATGCTCTGCTCTTGGTACTGTTTTCTTGGTGGTATGAGGTCCCCCTGTTTCTCTTCTTGCTTCTATCTTTTATATCTCAAGAGATTGCCTCAAGACACAATCCAATCCTGTAGGTTGAGTCCTTCCTCACTAACACAACTGCTGTCCATCCTCCCTCATTATCATCAGAGAGGCAGGATTTCCAACATTTAGGACAATCGCACAATACCGGGAATCATGGCCCAGCCCAAGTGATACACACATTTTGGGGGGGACATAATTCAGTCCATGACAGTACAATTCAGGTTAAGTAGATGCTGATGCCAACCAGATTGGCATATGCAGATAACTAAGGGATAGGGACCTCTTCCATAGTTACCTCCTGTCTGTCAGTGGAGGCTTGCCTGTTGGTATGATGCTGAACAGTTTTCAGCAGAACTAAGACAGACTAGGAAGAAAAGCCTGGCAATTACTTCTGAAAATCAGCCAGTGAAAAGCCTCTGGATCATAAAAGTCTGATCCTCAAGTGATCACAGGAATGGCTCAGGACCAGGAAACGTTTCTTCTGTTGTACCCAGTGTCGTCCTGATTCAGGAACCCACCACTAACAACAACAACTAACAGAAGGCCTAACACAGAGTTGTCCTGAGTCAGGGACCCACCGCTAACAACAACTATCAGATGGACAATGAATGTGCAGACTTGCCCTGGAAGGGAAGAGTAGCATAGTTTGGCTAATCACAAAGCTGTTCTTCTCAGACTTTGGAACTTGTACTACAGTTTATTCAATGCTGACAGTGGGCTAAAATCTCTGCAGACTCAAAAGATTAAAAATATCCCAGGAGAACACTTTACTTGGCTATTTGAGGGAGGAGAGGTTAGTAGGATTGTTATATCTTAAAATGCACAGAAATACATTATAGGCTAGATTACAGAATTTTCATTATTTCATAAGGTATAACTAAAGACTTGAAAGAACTTTCAGTCTTGCCTGGACTGCTTTGGGCTAAGTTACAAGATGGAGATAGGTTTCTGCTATTGGGTGGGAGAAAGACAATGGAAAAGTTTGAAAAGAAGTGGGCTAGAGGAGGAAGAGGCACCAAGCATGGGACTGCTCGTTAAGGTCTATTGTGGAAGGGTTTTGAATGCCAAGAGAAATGTGTCCGTAATTCAAAGAGTATTTAATATTTTAGCAAGAATTGCCTTAAGGAAATGTATCTGGAGCAGTCTGAATTTGGTACATTAAAAACTCAAATCAAGTCAATTCCTACTCATAGCAACCCTATAGGATAGAGAAGAACTGCCCTATAGGGTTTCCAAGGCTATAATCTTTAGATGGAGCCCTGGTGGCCCAGTGTTTAAAAGCTCAGCTGCTAACCAAAAGGTGGCATCTTGAGTCCACCAGCTACTGCTTTGACAAACCTTTATGGAAGAGACCACCACACCTTTCTCCCGTGGAGTGGCTAGTGCATTCAAAATGTGTTTGTTAGCAGCCAGCACTTAACCACTGTGCCATCAAGGCTCCTTATCAAGGCTTCTTATTGGGTACACTCCAAATCAAAACTAGAGACCCCAGAGGGTTTCCAAGGCTCTAAATCTCTATGGAGCAGACTGCCACATCTTTCCACCATGGAGCTGCTGCTGGTTTCCAACTATGGTTAGCAGTCAAGCATTTTAACCACTGTGCCAGCATGGCTCCTATTGGGTACATTAGTAAGGTTACACAGCAGTGAGAAGACCAGTTGGGAGGCAGTTAGCCAGGTAAGAACTTAAAAATTTCTGTCCTTGGATTGGAGCTGAGGTACTGAAAAGGCTAGGGTGAGCAAGACAGATATTCCCAGGGGGAATCAAGTGGGCAGCAAACTAATTATATGTTGGGGCAAAGAAAAGCCTAATGTGTCCATAAATTTTAGGACCTGGTGAGAGGATGCATGGTGTAAAATTAATAAATAGAAGAGTCAAGAAAGCACACAGAGGAAAATATGTTATTACCTGTACGTATTTGGAATTAAACCTTCTAACTAACAGTTGCAGTTGTTCTGGTAGATGGAACTAAACTACTACAACTTAATTTTATTTTAGAGAACTAAATAAGAAACTGTCCTCCTCTATGACTACTTTCCACATACCAATAATCTAGTTTCTACCTTACCTTCTTTTCTGAAATAAATCCTCTCATAGAGATGGATTCAGTTCACAGATAAAGAATGAAAGCAATTGCAGAGAAGCTGCAAAGAGTAAGGGGATTTTCAGGATGACAGGATCAATGGAAAAATTCCATTGGTGCTTCTTCTTATCCTCTTCATATCAGTCACTCCAAGGTGCTCTTGGCTTTGACATCTGAATCTTTGCTATACACTGGCCTTGGGCCTCACGCCAGAAGCATGGTGATGGGGAAGACTTCTCTTCACATATCCCCCTGTTTGGGGTTCAAGATGGATACATAAAATAGTACATTTCTCATTAGAGATGGTTACATTTTAACAAAACTAAGGGTTGGGAGTTTTTCTTGGTGCTTTGTTAGATCGTGTGTTTGTGTATTTTATTGTTTTTTCCGTATATCTTTGTAGGTATTTTTCCCTATCCTTCCCTCCCTCCCCCCCTCCCTCCCTCGCTTCCTTCCTATCTTCCTCCATCTTCTCACCTCCTACCCCATCTTTCTTCTATTTTTTCTTTCTCCTGCCCTACCCTTCCTCCTCCCCAGCCCTCCTCTTACAAATATCTCCAGCGAAGGGTAGATTTACACAACATTTTTCTTGTGTCCATTTTATTCATTGTTCAATAAATTTAGCTGACTGACCAGCATTTGAAACTGAGCAATGAAGTGGGGAAGATAAGAGAGTAGAACTGAAAATACTACCTTTAAGAAATATTTATTCCCGCAAATGTTGTTTGACTTTCCTTCACCAACAGAGAGGCTGAGTACATTGCCCCTATGACCATGGGGTCATGGGGTGGTGTGTGTGGGGAGTGAAAGCGGCGTTGTGGATATGGTGCGGAAGGGATGAGTAACCCTTACCCACAGCTCTAAACCTGTAGAGTGTCCTGAACATCACAAATGACAGAACGCCTCCCCCAAATGAGACATGTGAGGTGGATTCAAGAGAAGAAATAGAAACATTTTAGAGACTAGCGGGGGCCTGGGGCAGGGCAGGGTGGGGAATGACCAGAACTGCCGAGATGGAGTCAGGGAGACAGTAACTATACTCCAGTACCCTAAACAGCTAGTTTCAGTATCCTTAATGCAGAGGTAAAAGAAGGAAGAACATTGCAGAATTTGGAAGAGGATGTTGTTAAGTTGTGAACTGGGAAGAGTACTGCGCTAGGAGGCCCTGAGCGTGGTCCTAGACCAGGATGTGAGACAGATGAGCTTTCTGTCTCTCAGCAAGCTGCCTGACCTATCCAGGTCAGTTAACTCACCTGTAAATTAGAGGTTCAGCCAGAATTATCCTCCACTGCTAAACTTCTATTATCGTATGCTAGAATACCCTCTGAGGACAAAGCAATAGGAAGTGGGTTTTAATCATAGTGTAAGGTATTTGGGTTGGAATAAACCTTTGCCACTAAAAAAATGAAATAATAAAAAGTTATATAATTTTTTCATCATTTGTAAAATAACGGAGCATGTACTATGGCAGGATGCAGACAAAGTCTATCTCAAATTCACCCCCACAGTCCACCCACTGCCACCAACACGTACATACAAACACCACATATGTGCCACACGCACACACCACACATGCCAGGTACATGCACAAACATAAACATACACTGGAACCCCATTCTGCCTTATTTATGTCCATAACACTTAACATTATCTAACATATATTTCCCCCATGCATCAGGATTGTAGGAAGACTCATTAACAACCTGCTTTACGCAGATGACACAACTACGTCTCACATACTTTGGACGTGTTATCAGTCCCTGGAGAAGGACATCACGCTTGATTAAAGTAGAGGGTCAGCGAAAAAGAGGAAGACCCTCAGCAAGGTGGGTCGACCTAGCGGCTGCAACAACAGGGTCAAGCATAGCAACGACTGTGAGGATGGTGCAGGACCAAGCAGTGTTTCATTCTGTTGTGCATAGGGTCACCACTCTGGGTCGGAGCTAACTCAACGACACCTAACAACAACAACATATATTTAGATATTTTTCAGTAAATACTTACTGAATAATGAATGAATGAAGCCATGATAATAATGATCCTTAAACTTGAATAGCATGTTAAGGAAAAGCAAGAAAACTGTCGTTTATTCAGCTTCTATTATGTTCTTCTGTTTTGTACTCTGTTTCTAAGTAACGTAATCCTGTTTTGCTGGTTAAAATAAATAAAACAGGTTCAGAAGGGCTGCACAGTTAGTGGTGATGCCTGGTTTTCAAGTCAGGTGTGGTAGTCCTAGAGACACAGCTCTTTCCAGGAGGGAGTGTATTCACATCTATCACGGGGGGCAGCTGATGCCTCTGCTTCGTGGATGAGTAGACTGAGGCTGAGAGGAGTTCACTGATTTTTCCAGGGTCACCATTTGTGGTTGAGCTGTTGCTACTAACCAGATCCTCTGGTTCTCCATCTATTACTCTTTCTGCTATACAAAATTCAAGATAATGAATTAGCTGACACCTGAGGTCCCTCCTGTCCAGGACCCTGCGAATCTTCCTTAGATCTCCCTGCCCCCAATGATCAAGTGAGTTGGAAGCACTCCACGTGGAACCGTGGGGCTGTTTTAACCTTCCATTGAGCAGGCTGTGCTTGAAAACAAGCGCTCTGTGTGCACAGAGGCCAACAGCCTCATCTTAGCTTTTTACACACAAGGTCACGAATGTGGCCCTGCTCCTGACACCATCATGAGGGCTCCCCCCAGACACTGGCTGTCCTCAAGCTCAGCGACCCTTCCCTTCACGTTGCACCTGTGCCTCTCTTCAGAGCCTTCTTGCTGACATCCCAGACTCTGCTTCATAAATGGGTGGAAAAAAAAAAATTTGCTTAAAAAAAATGTGCATGGGCTTGACTTATTTCTGCTATTATTCAAAATGTATCCTGCTTTCAGTTCTCTTTATTTCAAAATATTTTCATTATGATTTATCAGTTTCAGCATTAGTTGATATTCTACACACTCACCAAGTATAAGATGAGCCTGGTTTACCAAATTGCAAAATAACACAGCTTCTGCAGTCCCTGTAATATTGTCATTGAAGTTGTTTCACTGTGTTCCTCAGTCAGATAAATCCTTAGTGACAAGAAAATGCAATTAATTTGGGGAGGTAGTATATATTTAGGATTCATAAGGTTGAATTTGTGTTCAATTAAAGACCACGTGTAAGTTAAAAATCAGCATCCAGGAGAACCATCAGCATGTACATTATTTATACTCTGCTGACCTCCCCAAAAGATTAATTGCAGTTTTTTTATCCTGATAGCTTGTAAGAGAATGCATTAATGAATATATCACATTACTCTAATTAATATATGAAAAGTTTGATATTCATAAGTATAGACTTCAAAAGCTTTGCCTCTCACACCAAGAGATAAACCTTAATCAGTATTTCCTTGCAGATAATATATGTAGTAAAAATGCACAGAATATGTAACTCTTTGGAATTAAGTCTGATCGAAATACTAATCCATAAATTTTTAACTGTTCTAAAAATAGTCAAATAAATATAGGAAATTCGCTCACCATATGACCCAACAAGATACACAAGTTACACTAAAATATCAAAGGCTTTGGGAAGTCCTTCAGGAAAGAACAGCTTAGGTCCTTCCCAAGGGTGTTATCTAAAGAATCATTGGTCTTTGTGTAATGCCTGCTGCCATTCTGAGGAGCTAGGGTTCCCTGGTGCACACTCTGGGAAGCCTGGGGTAGCAGGCCAGTATTACTGTAACAACAGTCAGAAGAGCCAGAGATGAACAGCAGCTGTCCTGAGAGTAAATACACCTACAAAGTGCCCAAATTCATTCTCTAAAGGGAATTTCAAGAAATGGGCTATTTTTCTTATAGTATAACTGCATGGAAATTTGAATTTGTTTGTTCTTTTTAAGTTTTTCTTTATTTTACCTTCACAGCGGTGGCTACAGGGCAGTGATGCCAAAGGAGGCTAACATACTCCATGTGACGTATTTATTGCTGTGGTATAATAGTCAAATGTTTTACAGAATGAATGAATTTCAGTAAACTTTGTAAGAATTTTATCACCTGTGATCCTGTCGCTAATTTTTTATTGAAAAACATCACTGGTTGTTTTAAAGCAAAGTAACTCTAAATAGTAAAAAAAAAAAAAAATAGTATCCACTAAGAAAAATATCTTAATTTATTTGATTATGCTAGGTTATGGTTGTGAGTTATATTTTTATCCTTCTATTATATAGGGAAAAATGACAAAAAATGAGAGAAGAACAAATAAAAGGATTTACGGTGGCTGTTTTGGCTCCTGCTTGTCTTCTTCCAGCTCTTCTTACCTAATTTGCAGCGGCTCCTTAGTAGTCATCCTACAATAGCCAAGCCAGTTTGCCTACTAGGCGAGACATGGTGACCTTGGCCGGCCACTAATCTCTCTAGACCTCAGTTTCTTCATCTGGAAAATAAGGAGCTTGACGTAGATTGTTTCTGAGGCCCTTTACCATTTAAAACTGCAAGGCCTTTCTGCTCCCCAATGCTTCCTCACAGCCCTCAACAGTAGACAAAGCCATTTGTTCCATAATTAGAGATAAAAGGCTTAGCAAATACCTGAGAGAGTTCACACATTGGTGTTAATGAGTTTCAGTCATGTGTAAATGATGATATCAAATCCTTCTTTTTTGATAGATGGAGAGTGTTCCAAAGACTGAGGACTGTGGGACCCCCCTGGAGGTTGAGGGAGAAGTGAGAAAGGGAATACAATGGAAAGAGGAAAAACCAACTTCTTGAACTCAAGAATTTTGTGGATGGATAAGTCTATTATTAGTCATCAGCTAACATACAAGCTAAAATAGTCTTCAGCTATTTTTGGTGGGCATAGTAGAAGCTTGAGATCAAAAGTACTTCAATTGTGTCTTTGAGGTACCGCAGCTGGTATTTTGGCCATACTCCATTTTATTCAGTTTTAAGAGAAAATGCTTGTAGCCCTCCAGCAGCCAAGCAAAGAAAGTCTTTACTTAAATAGTCCTTATTAGAAAATCAGTTACTTGTGGACATATAAAGCATCTGATGTACAGATTCTGCCCAAATAAATATTTTCCTCCCTATTCAATTTCTCTCATTACATTGAATACAGGTGCACATGTGCTCAGTGATTGTCAGTGTTCTTAATCAAGATCCTACTGCTTGCATCTGCTACTGTCCCCACTGAATTCGGGCAAAACCTTATGGAACTGTCTTCTGGTTCACAAGAAATGGTCTCTGACCGTAATTCAAGGCCAAAAGATTCAATAAACTTCTCTCTAGCCAAACTCCTCTCTAGTCAGACCTGCCTTGATCAATTTTAAACAACCTACTACCCTTGTGAATTTCTTGGGTTGATCAATAAAACAAATGAAAAGGGAAAATGCTTGCAAAAATGAAAAAAAATGCAGTTTTAATAAGCCTGTTAATTAATTTAACATTAATAAATTATTTTATTAAAAGGAACAATTCTCTACTGTTTATAGTTGATACAGTCCTTTACATGTGATGCTTCTGAATTCTGTTACTCACTGGCTGGGGCTACTGTCCAACTAGAGAAGGTGTTCACTGCTAAAAACCAGTTTATTATTGACAGCTTAATGTGGTTCAGATTTATTTATTAAAAAGATTGTATTGAGCCCTCACTATTCGCTAAGCTGCTACCCAAAAAGTTGGCAGCTCGAACCCACCAGCTGCACCTCAGGAGAAAGATGTGGCAGTGGGCTTCCATAAAGATTACAGCCTATGGGGCAGTTCTACACTGTCCTATAGGATTGCTATGAGTCAGAATTGACTCCATGGCAATGGGTTTTAGTTTGGTTTTTTATTCATTGAAGACACAGTGGTGAGAGACACAAATATGCTTTCCTTTGAATCTTCGATTAATTTAAAATGGTAGATATAAGTTATCACACAAATGCGTGTTTAGAAATGGCATTGAGTTCTGAGAAAGGAAAACAGGCAATATCAAGCATGTATAGCAGCAGAAGTTCACCTACATTGAGGAGACAGAAAGTCTCTGTGGAAGAAGTAGTATCAGAGCTGATAGCTGAATGAGAAGATGAAGTAGAAGAGGCCCATGGGTGTACGAGCATGGCAGGTGGTGGTGGAGGGCATTAGCTACGAGAAACCTCTAAAGAGGCACGGCCTGACATACATTATGTGAGCCACATGTGCAACTTGAAATGTTTCTAGTAGTCATGGTTTAAAAAAAAAAAAAAAAAGGTGAAATTAAGTTTAACAATAAATTTTATTTAATCCATGTTATCAATATATTAACATTAAAACATATTGTCAATATAAAACTACCAATGAGATATTTTACATTATTTTTTCATGTCAAATCTTTGAAATCTGTATATTGTATACTTACAGTGCATCTTAACATATGTGACTACAAAACAAAAAACAGTTGTCATAGAGTGGATTTCACTCATGGTAACCCCACATGTGTCAGAGTAGAAATGTGCTCCACAGGATTTTCAGTCGCTGATTTTTCAGAAGTAGGCCACCAAGCCTTTCTTCTAGGGGACCTCTGGGTGGCCTCTAACTGCCAACCTTTCTGTTAGCAGCTGTGATTGTTAAGGTTGTGTGTCAACTTGGCTGGGCCATGAGGTTTGGCAGTTTTGATGTAGCTTGGCGGTCATATAATGATGTGATCACATCCATAACGAGATCTAATGTAATGTGGTCACCTCCATGATGGGAACTCTTACCACCCAGAAAGCAGAGCCAGGAGCAGAGTGAGTGCTTTGGACCTGGGGTCCCTGCACTGAGAAGCTCCAAGACCAGGGGAAGATTGATGACAAGGACCTTCCCCCAGAACCAACAGAGAGAGAAAGCCTTCCTCTGGAGCTGGCACCCTGAATTCAGACTTCCAACCTTCTAAACTATGAGAGAATACATTTCCGTTTGCTAAAGCCATCGACTTGTGTGGTATTTTTGTTTTAGCAGCACTGGGTAACTAAGACAGCAGCCAAACATGTTAACCATTTGCACCACCTAGGGACTTCTAGTGGCTATCATATTGGACAGTGAAGGTCTAAGCAAAGGGAAGAAAAGGAACAAAAGTTCTGTGGCAAAACACCATGATGAAAGTATAAAGAATAGTAAGGAGTCCACAAAATAGCTTATAACATGGATGAATCTGGAGGACATTATGCTGAGTGAAATAAGTCAATCACAAAGAGGAGAAATATTGTATGGTGCCACTATTATTAAAAGTCAAGAGTAAATGTATACGCAGAAAGCGAAGTTTTTTGATAGTTACCAGAGGTGGGAGGGAGAGGGAGGGGGATCACTTTCTAGGTAGTAGACACTACTTTTGTTGATGGGAGAGGCAACCCCAAACATGGGTGAAGTCAGCACAACTTGACCAAGGTAAATAAACACATTAAGAAGTACATGAGAAAAAGAAACAATTTCGGTAAATGCTATAACATATACAATTTTTCAACAACAGTAAAAACAACCCAAAATATGTGTGTGGTTATGTAAGTAGATGTGGGTGCACATATGTGTATAGGAACACACATGCGAGTAAATGAACATGCGTGTACAGCCATGTGCTGTGTATGCCTGCTTAGGCCAATCCAACCGCATATACATCTGTCTTATAGTACATAGTGTACCTTTCTATGCATAAAAAACATTAAAGAAATACTTCAGATACACTAAAACACCTTTAACATAATAATACAGTAACAATAATAATGTTTTGATACGTCACAAAGTAGCCCCAGTTTGTTATTATGAACCATTGTATGTACCTCAAATTTTTAATGGGCTTCACAGCAGGTGTTTTGCAATTCAGGTTGTACATAAGACATTAGTGACCCGGGGACTGCCTGTATATAATACAGTGTTTGCGCAAAGTTCAAATCATGTACTGTCTGACCTATTTCACAGAACGTATCATGGATGTTAAGCCAAGCATGACTGTGTAGTTTTATCTGTAGGCATAAGTATCCACGTTTGTGCATGCTGCATATATATTCACATATATAACAAAATTCATAGTGGACACAGTTATGAAGGCTTCCTAGACATATCCAAACAACTTGAGGGATTGGCCTACTGGGCTAAAAGTTTTGGGAAGATAGTCTCAGGAGACAACTTAGTCAATTGGCATAACATAGTTCACAGAGATAATGTTCTACATCCTAGTTTGGTGAGTAGTATCTGGGGTCTGAAAAAGCTTGCAAGCAGCCATCTACAATACAGCTATTGGTATCTACTCTCATGGAGCAATAGAGAATGAAGGAAATCAAAGGATCAAGAAGAAACTACATTATTTTTATGCCCCCCGCAAGGTATTTTCGTAAGTGGGGGGAGTTATTGGCAAACAAACATAGAGGGTACACATTATTTCCATAAAAATATGGTAGTCCACAGGACTAATAGCCCGTGGGAGACACAGCCTCTTCTAACCTGATACTGGAAGAACTAGATGGTACCTGGCTACCACTACTTACCATTCTGACCAGGGACATAATAGAAGGTGTGTCCCTGGGAGAAAATAGAATGGGAGAAAAAATGTAGAACAAAACTCAAATTCCTAAAAAGACCAGGTCTACTGGACCAACAGAGACTAGAAAAACCCCTAAGACTATTGCCCTAAGATACCCTTTGAACTTGGAATGGAAGCTATTTCTGCAGGTCACAGTTCAGCCAAATAATAGATTGGTTTGTAAAATACATGAGTAATGTGCTCCCTTAAACAATGAGACAAAACAGTCAACACTTACCCTAAAGCAAAGATGAGAAGGCAAGGGGTGGGGGGAGGGCGCTACAGGAAGGGAAGCTAGATCAATGGAAACAGAACAAACAGAAGGGAAATAATGAGAATGCTGATACAGTGTAAAAATTGTAACGAGTGGCACGGAACAATTTGTATAAAAATCCTTAAAGGGGAACCTAATTTGCTGTGTAAACATTCAGCTAAAACACAATAAAATATTATTAAAAAAAGAGAAAAGACCATGTTGATTTTGCAGAGGCAAGAGTGCCCATATGCAGAAGGAAAGGGGCATGAAGTGGTGACTGAGAGGAAGGTGGAGCAGCAGCACGCCGGGGTTCACGGAAGAGTTTTCAGTGGACAGGATCCGATCTGCATTTAGAAAAGACCCACACTGGCTACTGTGTGGAGAAAGGATTATAAAGGTGCAGGAGTAGACTGAAGGACGCGAGAGACCCAGTTGAGGGCAGATGAAACCCATGGTGGTGAGGGTGGTGATGGTAATAGGGACAAAAAGCTTTAAATGGATTTTGAAAGATATTCAGGAGGTACAGTCCACAGGACTTGGCAATTCTTGGATACGGAGTGTCTTAGCTTCCCAGTGCTGCTGTAATACCAATTTATTTTCTCAGAATTCTGCAGCTGTTGTCTCAGGGCTCTACCCTTACCACCCTATCTGGAACCGAATTTTAATGCTTTCATTTCTTAACACCAAAGCTATGGATCGGCTAAAACCCACCATCACATCACAATTTGTGGTTAATATCCTGGAGCAGATACGTTGTAAATTGCTAACATCCCAAACAGCTTGTTCACATTTAATTAGGTATCAAAGCAAGGATTTCTGTCACCGTTTCTTTTGCAGGAAACTATCATTAGTTTAAACGTCAGCATTGCACATGTTCCTACAAGCTGGGAAACTTAGACTCAACACAGCCTCGTGGCATTAGCTGTGCACTCTCAATGGAAATTCATCTCTCCCTTCGTTTGGCATTTTTATAGTCACTTTTGTCCAGTAATAACCGGCATATTAATGTGCAACATTTTGTTTTTCTCCTCTACCCACCAACTCTTGGATATGAAAAGTCTTAGGTAAGCAGGCTTTGTAAAGGAAGTTTGTTTCTTTTTAAAATTCTCTGTTTCTATAATATTAGCGTTCCCAATTGCACTAGTTAAAAAACCCTTCAGGTATGTAGGAAGAGACACCTACATAATTGTCCATGTGAGTGTTGAATGGTGAGCAAATTAATGCTCATCAAAATCCGGAATCCACACAGTCCTGGACCAAGCAATTCCATTTCAACCCATATATGCATAAATATGCACACATGTGCATTATTCGAAAAAAATCTTTTGAAAAAGGATGTTTGTTGCAGGGTTTCTTCTAAGAAAAACCAGCAAACAGCCACAAGGCTCATCAAGAGGTGATTGGTTAATGCATTATGGTAAATCTATACTGTGGGAGTCTATGTGTCTACAAAAAGCAATAGGGAGTCCCTAGGTAGCGCAACAGGTTAAGCACTCAACTACTAGCCAAAAGGTTGGAGGTTCAAACCCACCCAGAAGCACCTCAGAAGACAGGCCTGGCAGTCTGCTTCTGAAAGGTCACAGCCTTGAAGACCCTGTGGATCAGTTCTACTCTACACACATGGGGTCACCATGAGTCAGAGTTGATTCAAAGGCAACCAGCAACAGCAATAAAACGTGCTGAGGTGGAATGTTCCCTGGCATGGATTTTTCAGTGTATTGTACTGATACCCCTCTACATGCTGTGTTATATACGTATATATGCACCTCGTGCAAAACAGACTTCCGGGAAGGATACACAAGACATTATTGATACTGGTTCTAAGGTAAGGGGTACTGAGGAAGTAGGGTGAAGTACTTTTTAGTATATGTACATTTATCCTTTATGGATATGTTTTTAATTTGTAAGTGTTATGTTTTTTGACTTTAAAATATGTTCAAGAATTATCCATCCCTTGACTTTGGTAACAGAGGTAAAAATAATATTGATAGATAGGCAGACAGACAGACATAGGTAGATAACTACCTTCAAGTCCATTCCATCTCATGGAAACCTTACGTACAACAGAATGAAATGCTGCCCAGTCCTCTGTCAGCCTCATGATTGCTGGCATGCTCAAGCCCATCGATGTGGCTATTGTGCCAATATTGTGCCAATCCATCTCAACTAGGGCTTCCCTTACCCTTGCTGGCCTTCTGCTTTGCCAAACTTGATGTCCTCCTCCAGGGAT
Organism: Elephas maximus indicus; assembly: GCF_024166365.1. Taxonomy (NCBI): domain Eukaryota; kingdom Metazoa; phylum Chordata; class Mammalia; order Proboscidea; family Elephantidae; genus Elephas; species Elephas maximus. The sequence goes on from NC_064822.1 coordinate 17,559,510, forward strand.
TGATCCCTGCTGATGATGTGTGCAATGTGAGTGAGTCATACTATGTTCAGTCATGATCCATAAGGTTCTCATTGGCTGATTTTCAGAAGTAGATTGTCAGGCCTTTCTTCCTACTCTGCCTTAGTCTGGAAGCTCTGCCCAAACCTGTCTACCATGGGTGGCCCTGCTGGTACTTGAACAACTGGTAACATAGCTTCTAGCATCAGAGCAACATGCAAGCCACCATGGAACAAAAACTGACAGATGGGCGGTGGAGAAATAATATAAAGGCTTATAAAAATAATTTATAATGTCAGAAGTGGTTTGAGAGCTAGTGCAGCAAGGTTAGGGTAGAGTCAGATGCTAATTTAAGTCACAATTTCCCTCTTAAAGTGAACAAGTAAATTATAAGTTACCTTTTATTTCTAAGTCCATCAATTTAATGAGTAATGAGTTTAATGGATTGTTTATTCATTCATTTTTTAAGGTGAGGAGAGATTGAGGAACCAGGGGGCACATAGAGTGAGTTTTGGCAGAGCAGGTAAGGAGGATGAGGGAAGTTCCCCAAATGGGTTAGTTGCTTTCACTTCACAGTAGTGTTTTTCAAGCACCAAATGTATGCTGCGTTTTCCTATGCGTGTTCTCTTAAATGAAAGGTCCAGCTCTGCCTTTAGGAGCTCATCATCCAAGTGTAACCTGGGCAGAGGCTCAGCGTTTTATGGAAGCTTGTGCTTCTCTCACCTCACCTATGGAGTCAGATTCTGCCTGAACTAGAAGAATGGGAACAGGACTGAGTGTGTGGTTGGTACCCAAGCCCAGCAAATGCTGCTGTTTCCTGAGGATTTGCCCAAGGAAAGACCTAGACTTACATCCCCTAGCGGTGAGTCCAGTAAGACTGACAGTAGGGACTGGCAATGGCGTGGCTTCTGGTGAAGAGGCAGTGGTCAGGAGTGGTCAGGGGTTACCAAGGGAGACTTTAATTGCTCAATCCCTAACTTCTCCTCAAGCTCCAATTTTTCCACTGGTTATTTATGAACATAAATCAAAATCGGATCTATTATTTCTTCACATCCTCCATGGACTGAGACTAGGTTACATTGTTTTATTTAAACTAATTATGTTTTTAAGATAGTAACATATATTTGAAAAAAAATCATGATATTATAAGCAAGTACCATCTGCTCAGAGTCTTTTTAAAAGTAGACTGTGAATCTAAATGACACATGGGCCATGTAAACATTTAAACGATTCTATTTAAAACTGTCATCTTGTAAGCACCAATAACTTTAGTATCCTTTTTTTATTTTAATATCATTAATCTGTAGAACTGTGGAGGCAAATGGGGTGGAGGTGACTTGTGTGGCTTTCCCATTCGCAAATTGTGTTTGAATGTTAGATGCCTCTCTGTCCCTCCCAGGCTCCTCCAAGGGAATCCATGACTGACAGCCATTGGATGGGGGACAACTTCGGCAAGTTCACCCTGCTGCTTGCCAGTAACAAGAATATATCTGTGGGGTCCCATGGTCTTTAAAACTCTTGGCAGGAAAATCCTTTCACAAACAAATTACCTTCTATGGAGAAAAATATATGTATATGTAAATATAAAAATAAAAAAAATTTTATGTAAATATGCATATATACAATCATATTTTTTCATTTAAAAATACATAATTACATATGCAATTAAAAAGACATTTGGAAGACAGCTACCTGGAGAACCAAATGGAAGAGATCTATTCATTTCAAAGGAAGATGATCTAGCTGAATGTGGAAATTATTAAACAATATCATTAATGTCACACACAAAAGTTTGCTGAAGATCATTAAAAAGCAGTTGCAGCAGTACATTGACAGTGAACTTCCAGAAATTCCAGCCAGATTCAGAAGAAGACACGGAATGAGGGATATCATTGCTGATGTCAGGTGGATCTTGGCAGAAAACAGAGGATACCAGAAAGATGTTCACCTGTTTTATTGACTATGCAAAGGCATTCAACTATGTGTATCACAACATATTATGAATAACATAATAAAGAGTGGGAATACCAGAATTCCCACTGCGCTCATGAGGAACCTGTACATAGACTAAGAAGCAGTTGTTCGAACAGAACAAATTTAAAATCAGGAAAGGTGTGCATCAGAGTTGTATCCTTTCACCATATTTACTCAATCTGTATGCGGAGCAAATAACCTGAGAAGCTGGACTATGGGAAGAAGAATGGGGCATCAGGACTGTGGAAGACACATTAACAACCTACAATATGCAGATGACACAACCTTGCTTGCTGAAAGTGAAAAGGACTTGAAGCACTTCCTGATGAAGATCAAAGGCCACAGCTTTCAGTAGGGATTACACCTCAACATAAGGAAAACAAAAATCCTTACAACTGGACCAATAAGCAACATCCTGAAAAATGGAGAAAAATTTAAGTTGTCAAGGATTTCGTTTTACTTGGATCCACAGTCAATGCCCATGGAAGCAGTAGTCAACAAATCAAATGATACATTGCATTGTGCAAACCTGCTGCTGCAAAAGTCCTCTTTATAGAGTTAAAAAGCAAAGATGTCACTTCAAGGACTAAGGTGTGCCTGATTCCAAGCCATGGTATTTTCAATCACCTCATATGCATGCGAAAGCTGGACAATGAATCGAGAAGATGGAAGAAGAATTGATGTCTTTGAATTATGGTATTGGCAGACAATATTGAATATAACATGGACTGCTAGAAGAACAAACACATCTGTCTTAGAAAAAGTACAGCCAGAAGGCTCCTTAGAAGTGTGGATGGTGAGACTTCCTCATATACTTTGGACATGTCAGGAGGAACCAGTCCCTGGAGAAGGACATCATGCTTGATAAAGTAGAGGGTCAGAAAAAGAGAGAAAGACCCTCAGTGAGATGGATTGAGACAGTGCCGAAACAATGGGCTCAAACATAACGTTTGTGAGGATGAACAGGACCGGGCTTTGTTTCGTTCTGTTGTGCATAGGGTCACTGTGAGTCAGAACTAACTCAATGGTACCTAACAACAACAGAGTATTATGTATTTAATTACATCACTGAATGTGCATTATATATATATATACATATATATGTAACAATTTATTTTTAGTCCAAATTTATGTTTCTGTCTTCAGGGTCGATCAAAGAGAGTAATGAGGCTATTTTATTAGTATCAAATTTAAATCTGTGATTTTTGGATAGCAGCTTTATTATTATGTTAGCTTTGGCATTCAGTGGATTTTGTTAAATTGTTTTAGTCCATCACTGTGGAGGAGATAGTGAGTGATACAGATAGCTGTGGACAGAAGATACAAATGGTAATAATAGATGACTCAAAATGTCAGGACATTCCTCATTGCAACAGATGTGGAAGGAGAAGCTGTATCTGTAGCCCACACAATAGCAGTTCAGCCTGCTCCTAATAGAAATGCACCTGACTTGGGAAGGGATGTGGAGGAAAGGAGGCATTTGGTGTTAGGCATGTTAAGTGGAGATGAGAAGTAGGCAGTCGTATAGATATAAATACAGATATTAATATAGATATGTTGTTGTTGTATGCCATTGAGTCAATTTGTACTCATAGGCACCCTGTAGGGCAGAGTAGAACTGCCCCATAGGGTTTCCTAGATTGTCATCTTTGTGGGAGCACTTCATCAGTTCTTCCACGTCTTGGAGCAGCTGGTGGGTTTGAACAACCAGCGTTTTGGTTAGCAGCCAAGCGTTTACCCACTGCGCCACTAGGGCTCCTAGATATTGATATACCGATATATAATTTTATTTCTTCTTTTTTGTCTTCGTCAATGATTAATTAGCTGTAACTTTCAAATGTCAAAGTTCAATATATGTATTACGTTAGATTACCATTATTTGTGAGAGTAGTCAACAATAAACACTGATGAATATTAATATCAATAACAATATTATTATTAAACCTAATTACTATTATAATATTGTTATTGTATGAAGCATTCAGGACACAATATAAACTGGTGTCAGATATACCTCTAACCTTAAAGTCTATACAGCTTAATTAACAAAATAATACATACGTAAGAAGCTGCACCGTGTTTGAGCGTGCTAATTGCACAGCTGAAGCCCCTTGCATTCATGAAGCTATGTTTCCTTACCCATGTGATAAACCTCCAGCTACTCCCCAGAAGATTGATGGACTCCATCAGCACCCTGCAGCCTTTGTTTCTTATCACCTAAACACCATTAGACCTTCTCCTAGTTTCACGCAAATTAACTGCTCATCAATTCAGTTATTGCAAAAGCTTGCAGCAGCTGTAGCTTTCAAACTATGATTACTTTAAACCTATTTGGTTCTAACTTCTCAGCACTTCCTCTTTTTGTCTGACTCAATTGATTCATTCCAACCAGTTTATAACCAAGCCATTCATTAAACTTAACTATGTGCTCGGGCCATAGAGAGACTCGCCTCCGTCTGCTCCACCTGCAGGTCAATTATTTAACGATCAGCACAAGACCTCAAATTAAAATGCGATCCCTGGCTAACTAGCTTCCATTTGTTTTTGTTTCTGTTTTTGCAAAGCCTATTTTAAGAGGCAGATGAAAAGTCTAATAGCCCTCAAATACCAAGGTTTATTTCACTTAGAAGTGTTTATCTCTATAGGTCTGATTCGATTAAAAAAGAGGGAAAGAAAGAAAGCTTAAGAGAAGTAATTTTGTGAAGGTTGAGCAGCCTTGAGTGGCTTTCCAGGTGTGTAAAACTCAGACAGAGTTTATAGCACAGCTTTTCTCTTCACTGATGGGATCCCTGCTGCCCGGGGCGAGCTTGTCTTGGCCCCATCAAACCGCACGATAGTTTCACTTGAGGAGTCAAAGCCTCAATCTGCCACTCTGAGGTGTGCTATAAACGCTTGTCATGTTTTATTCAGTAATTTCTGTCAGAAACCGTGTTCTAGCTAGCATAGATCTGTGTAGTCCTTTTAAGATGTATGTATTTTTTAAAGAGGTCCTGATGTTCGTAGTTTAAAAAATTGTAAAATCTTCTTTGTGAACCACCTCCCTTTTCTCTGTTGAATTTGTGCTTCGTTTTTAACTAAAAGTTAGTATGGATGTTAAAATAGAAAGCAAATTGTCATGGATTGAATTGTGGTAACCCCCAAAATATGTGTCAGCTTGGTTAGGCCATGATTCCCATTATGTGCAGTAGTCCTGCATTTTGTGATTGTAATTTTATGTTGAGAGGATTAGGGTGGGATTGTAACAGCACCCATAGCACACACTTGCCTGATCCAAGGTAAAGGGAGTTTCCCTGGGGTGTGGCCTGCACCACCTTATATCCCTCAAGAGATTAAAGGAAAGGGAAGCAAGCAGAGAGTTGGGGACCTCATACCACCAAGAAAGCAGCACCAGTACAGCATATCCTTTGGACCTGGGGTCCCTGCACCTGAGAAGCTCCTCGACCAGGGGAAGATTGAGGACAAGGACCTTCCTCCAGTGCCGACAGAGAGAGAAAGACTTCCCCTGGAGATGACACTCTGAATTTGGACTTGTAACCTACTAGACTGTGAGAGAATAAATGTCTCTTTGTTAAAGCCATCCACTTTTTGGTATTTCTGTTATGGCAGCACTAAATGACTAAGACAGAATTAGGTACCGGAGAGTGGGGTGCTGCTCTAACAGATACCTAAAATGTGGAAATGGTTTTGAAATTGAATGGATAGAGTTGCGACAGTGGCAGAGGCCCAGAGCAGCAGAGAACCTGCAGCAACAGAGAAGCGCCAACAGCAGGGAACTAGCAGCAGCAAAACCAGGAGACCAGCATGAGACAGCGCTGGAGCTGACCCACGGAGTAAGAGAGCTGAATGCCTTAGCACAGGGGGCTTCCTGGTGGACTGAGGTGCCTCTGGGCATTTATCAGTGGAAGCTAGGCTTGCTGACCCACGGAGCCAGAGAGCTGAGTGCCTGCGTGCAGGAGGCTTCCTGGTGGAGTGGGGTGCCTCGGGGCACTTATTGGTGGTGCTACAGAGCTTTGGAAGACTTGCTCCAGCAGGGCAGATGCAGATGTAAGGCCCAAGGAGCCAAGAGGCCAAGAAATTATGAAGCAGAAGCTAAAGAGACAAGGAACACAAGAAGCTGAGCTGCTCAGTCTCAAAAGGTATGACCAGGACCTCTGGGGTTTCAAAGGGTGGAGCCATGGCCTCTGGTGTTTCAAAGGGTGGAGTCACCACTCAGATGGACTAGGAGAATGGTGCACTAAAGCCAAGGGAGCACAGTTGTGGTCCCAGTGGGCCTGGAAAGTGGAGCTGAAGCCCAGGACCAAGGGGCCTCCACTCAGAACCTGGAGAGTGTGGCCAATACTTAGAGTCTGGAGGGCAGGGCCATTGTATAAATTGTCTCAGAGAACAGAGGGTTATTTTCAAAGCCTTGAGGGCTAATGTAATATGTCCTGCTGACTTGCTTGGTGCCTGTTACCCCTTCTTTCCCTTCAGTTTCTCCCATTTGTAATGAAATGTTTAGCTTGTGCCTGTGCTGCCATTGTGCCATTGGAAGCAGGTAACTTGTATTCTAGATTTTGTGGATGAAGAGGAATTTTTGGATTTTGGACTTGGAGTTAAGACTTGCGCTTTATGATGGGGCGAACATGTTTTGCATGTTGCAAGGATGTGATTTTGGGGGGGCCAAAGGGTGGAATTTCATGGATTGAATTGTGTCTCCCCCAAAGATAAGTGTCAATTTGGTTAGGCCATGATTCCCAGTATGTGTGGTTGTCCTCCGTTTTGTGATTGTAATTTTGTGTTAAGAGGATTAGGGTGGGATTGTAATACCACCCTCACTCAGGTCACCTCCCTGATCCAAGGTAAAGGGAGTTTCCCTGGGGTGGGGCGTGCACCACCTCTTATCTCTCAAGAGATAAAAGGAAAGGGAAGCTAGCAGAGAGTGGGGGACCTCATACCACCAAGAAAGCAGCACCAGGAGCAGAGCATGTCCTTAGGACACAGGGTCCCTGTGCCTGAGAAGCTCCTCAACCAGGGGAAGATTGAGGACAAGGGCCTTCCTCCAGAGCTGACAGACAAAGTCTTGCCCTGGAGCTGACTCCCTAATTTGGACTTGTAACCTACTAGACTGTGAGAGAATAAATGTCTCTTTGTTAAAGCCATACACTTGTGGCATTGCTGTTAACAGCAGCACCAGATGACTAAGACACAAATATATAATAATTGCTTTGAGTTAGTTGCTACCTTCAGTTTTATAAGGAAATGAGAATGTATTGAAATTTGCTCCAGAGAAAATTCTAAATATTCTCACAGATTTGGCATTCTCTAAAAATATATTATTCTACTCTATCATTTCTTCAGGTACATGCGTTTACAATTCTGTTTATAAGTTAACAAGCACTGAAAAAAAAACAAAGGAAGATCATGACAACGAAATCTGTACATCATATTGTTCATGTCACATAGTGGCCTAGGGATTAGTTTTGCCACCCAGTGAGTGCAAATAATAGTAAGTGTATGTATGCAATAGCTGTGAATAAACTCTTGAAATACAAAGGGAGCACAGCTAGTTTTCTCTCTCTCTGTTTCTCTCTTACACACACACTCACATGCACCCTGTCTCTCTCTCTCTCACACACATACACACACACATACACGGGTGCTCTGCTCATAGAGGAAGAATCTGGTTCGGGTTCTTAAACTACGTAATTTTTTTGTCCTTTCTAAAGAAAATTGAGTCTACGAGGCTTGATGCAATTCTCTGTCTTTCGTTCTCCCTGTTCTCATCAATCCTCACAACCCTACCAGGTCTCTTAGCACAGAAAAGAACTAGGACTGAGAACTAACTGCTTTCATTGGCTTCTGTTTCAACTTTGTTGCTCATTCGCAAAGAATTCCAGTGTGTACTTCTCAGATTGTAACACCTTTGGAAGAAATCAGCTTTGACGGTGTCAAAACCTGCCCTGTTCCACTGCCGTTTTTTAGTAAGACAAAATGAAGCAAAACAAACCTACACACGCCAAAAAATAAATAAAAACAAAACAAAGCAAAAACAAATTAGGGTTTAAAATACTCAAGGGTTTTTAGGAGAGGAGTGGTTGAAAGCTATTCCCATTTTAACAGATGTATCAGTTACGGGACCAGAAAAAATAGAAATCTAGTACTTTCTATAATCCAGCTTCCGAAGCACTCATGGTTTTTTCTGGTCCCGTCTGAAAGAGAAATCTCTAAAGGAAAGTAGCCCTTAGGCATTATCAAGGTGCAGGAGAATAAGAAAGAATGAAATTCTTAAGTTCAACATTTTTTAAGTGTTTTTGAGTCTGGCTTTTTTTCTCTTCATAGGAAAACAAAGACAATGCCCATCGACTTTAGTGAGTGCCCAGGCTATCTCTTCTGCCTCGCTATCCGTGGGGTTGCCTGTCACCGATGATGCAGTTCCTTTCAGCTACCCCCTTTCCTTCCCTGGAACCAGAGAGATCACATGATTGAAAAGTACAAAGAGGCATATAGCTAGCAGATGATGGAAACTCAGCTCTGCTTTATTCCCCATAATACATCCGTGTCAAAGCCCTCTTACCTTCTCCTGTATTGGCAATGTGTTGAGGTTTTGATTTAAAGAATGTTTTTCACAAATATTATAAAATTTGAATTTTACATAATTTTAAATAAAATTCTGAAATACTGATATCCAGTGGAAGACTGTAAATGTTTTAAGTAAATTTGACTTCATAAAGAATTTTTATTTTAACCACTTGTTTAAATCTGCAGATAAGGAAAACTGTCTTCCACATAGAAAGAAAACTGTGTTCAGTTACATGGACTTTGTTATCACTGATAACACAAAGACCAATGTAGAACAATCCCTAACTATTTATCTATTTTTTGAGTAGAAATTTTGTTCTACTCATTCTTTCCACTTGAAGTTTCAAGGAATGTTGTTGTTGTTAGGTGCCGTCGAGTCAGTTCTGACTATAGCAACCCTATGTACAACAGAATTAAACACATCTGGTCCTGCGCCATCCTCACAATCGTTGTTATGCTTGAGCTCACTGTGCAGCCACTGTGTCAATCCATCTTGTTGAAGGTCTTCCTCTTTTTCACTGACTCTATTTTACCAAGCACGGTATCCTTCTCCAGGGACTGATCCCTCATGATAGCATGTCCAAAGTATGTGAGACATATTCAAGGAATACCATTATGTTATTCTATCTCTTTGTCTCTGTCTCTATGTGTGTGTGTGTGTATATATATATATGTATATACACATATACCAAATACTGAACTCATTGCCGTGGAGTCAATTCCGACTCATAGCAGCCCTATAGGATAGAGTAGAACAGCCACATAGGATTTCCAAGGGGTGGCTGGTGAATTTGAACTGCCAACGTTTTGGTTAGCGGCCATAGCTCATAACCACTGTACCACCAAGCTTCTCTCTCTCTATATATATGTGCATATACTATACATATATTTTCCCAGCACGAAATTCTACTTTGCAAACTATAACAAACACTTTACATTTATTGCTTATCTGAGTTCTGAAAAATATTTTTTAGGGTTTCTTACAGGTTTGGGCGGTTTAATTGCATTTTTAAGCCAGTTTTTTACCTGGGAAAAATGTCTACAGTTTTCTACTGTCTTCTCAAAAATTTCTCTAGGGAAAAAAAAATGTTTACTTTTCTGTCATGGATCTCAGGGGGACTTTATTTTGGATGGGGCCCTGGTTGTGCAGTGGTTAAGAGCTACGGATACTAACCAAAAAGTCCTTAGTTTGAATCCACCAGCCGCTCCCTGGAAATCCTATGGGGCAGTTCTACTCTGTCCTATAGGGTCGCTATGAGTTAGAATCAACTTGACAGCAACGGGTTTCATTGGTTTGGTTATTTTGGACGTAAGATCTTAGAATACCATAGATTGAGTAAAATGAATCCTTGTGCTTGGAGAATACTTTCAAACTACTTTGTATATTTAAATTTTTTAAACATACCCTTTAGAGTCTTAAAATGCATTTAAACTCAAGAGGGACTTGAATATCAACTTCTGTTTTTGATCATAGCACATAAACTTCCATACTAGGTCCTAGAATCTCGACACGTAATTTTTTTTAAGTGATTTTTCAAGTGATACTGACCTGAAGTCCCTCTTTCCTTATAAAATCTTTTTAGAATAGTCCAATTCAGAGTAGTCTCCTTTTACTCAGAGAACCATTGTTTGTAGAATGCATTAATCACCTACTGCCTTGTGACATTTTCTGCCATTTTCTTATATTATTATTTGCCTTAGCCCCTTTTCTCTGGTCATCCAAATCAAGTTATAACTTTCTTAGTAATTTTGTTGGTCTTCTAAACCAAGCTATATTTTCTTTCAAAATAGCCATAATGTCTTTTTTTTTTTTTTTCCTTTCTATTCTCTGTAGTGTTTGAAAGTATGATTGGTGTATAGAATAAACCCAGTAAACATGTGTTATTGTAATCTGTCTTGACGTTGGTGAAGCTGGTATTAGAACATCTAGTGCTCCCGCTCTCCCATCGGCATCTGCCTGGAGTCTGAAGAAAGAAGCTGATCCAAGAATAAACAGATTCAGCTTGCTGCCTATGACCTGATTGACTTGGTTTGTTGCAGCCAACATCAAGGAACTATTTCCCGGGAGCTGGGAACTTTCATGGTATTACATAACTATGAGTATTTTAAGCCACACTCTAATGGACCAGATAAACTCTTAATATAGGTGATTTCTTATTCCTTTTGCTTTCTTTTGAAACAAATTAGAAACTGTTAGTATGGGCCACCCATATGACTTCCTCCTTTTTGTGCTCCACCTCCTCTATCTAGAGTCATGATCCAAAAGTAGCAGGAGTCTAGTCAGTTCAAAATCCCTATGAAAAACAATTTTAATGTTCTTAGAAACAAGGTTTAATTTAGGGCCAAGAGATGCAAGTGGCAAAATGAAAAAGTTAACTGTCTTTGCAGTCAAACACGTCTTAGTAGGAATTCTAGTGTTGTCTATTTCTAGCTCTGCAATCTGACCATGTATCCCCTCTGTGCACCAGGTGCCCTCGTGTAGGAACTAGAATAATGTGTACCTCATAAGAAAATTGTAAAAAACAAGCAAAATCATACACAAAAGCATACACCATCTGTTTTACCAGACTGTTGTTTTTCTTTCTACAGTTCTGTCCGCGGTACTTCTGACTGCAGTGAGAACCAGTCCACCTGAGCAGTGTGTTCATTACTCATTGATTTGAATATTGTTGCATTTTAACAAATACATGCACGTTATTATTATTTTTTAATTTATGTCTGTTTGCCTTCAATACTTCCGGTCAGTGCACTTAGCGTGACTACATAAAGCAATGCCAATACGTTTACATTTGTCATTGCAGGTAGGGAGGCTTGTTAACTGCACAGAGCACATTTTGAACCCTAAGAAGCAGTTGATTGAAATGAACTAGGTTGGAGACCACACTGTCTTGCAGATGTTATACCTGAAGCTGCCCTAACCCCAGGCTAAGGAGAAGTGAATGACTAACCAAGAAGCAAAATACAGCAGCTACCAAATACTGAATGGCTTTTTTTTTTTTTTTTTTAATTTGGGGTGATTTGTTTGGTTGGTTGGCTCTTAAGACAGCTACGGGTTTTTACTTTTCTCCTTAAAATTGTTACTGGCTTCTCAGGCTGCTTCCTTATTTTATTGTTCACTTTGGCAAATTATGTGGTTGCCACTCCCTTAGGTAAGACCCTTAGTGGACTCCTAGAAAGCAGTGAAGAAAAACCAGGCCCCTTGATATAATTATGTTGTTTTCTTGTTATGAGCTGCCACTGAGTTGGCACAATGGAAGAAAACACTGCCCAACCCTGTGCCATTCTCATGATCAGAAATAGATCGGGCTGTTTTGATCCATAGAGCTTTCATTGGCTGATTTTCAGAAGTAGATTGCCAGGCCTTTCTTCCTAGTCCATCTTCAGCTGGAAGCTCCACTGAAACCTGTTCAACATCACAGCAACAGGCAAGCCTCCTCTGACAGGTGGGTGGTGGCTACACACGAGGTGTATCAGCTGGGAATCTACCTGGGGCTCTGGCACAGAAGGAAAGAGTTCCACCACTGAGCCATCAGTCTTCCTGGGCTTTATTTAGCCTTTTATCTTCTAGCCGCTTCTACATGTTATGAATCCCACACTGAAGTATCTGTAGCCCCTTGATGCACCATGCTCTTTAGTGCCTCTATTTTTCCATCTTTGTGGGTTTCACACCCACCTTTTTGCACCTGACTTTTTTGTAACTCTTCCTTCATGAGTCAGGTTAAATGATAGCATATGAGATGATACTTTACAGTCTATTGGAAATATTCCTCTATTCCAGCACCTGGGGTATTGCATAAAAACCCATTGCCGTCGAGTCGAGTCAGACTCATAGTGACCCAATAGGACAGAGTAGAACTGCCCCATAGAGTTCCAAGGAGTGACTGGTGGATTCGAACTACTGACCTTTTGGTTAGCAGCTGTAACTCTTAACCACTATGCCGTCAGGGTTTCCAGGGTATTTCATGGCACATAAATATGATCTAGTACGACTGTGGGCACTTATGCTTAGGGAACTCCATCTTGGCTTCACCCACTGTCTCTAACATGGTGTGTCCCTGGAGACATGCCTTTGCATTCATTAACACTGCTGTCAGTTTGCTATTGTATATCCATGTCCTTGAATCACTCTTTTAATTGGCTGTACTTTCACTTGATATATATGGTGGCTTTAGGGATTGTTTGCAGGCATTTAGACCAAAAAAACCAAGCCTCATTGGGTGAAATTATTTACACTGCATGTGAAACAAACGTTATCAGGCACAATTATGACGTTGGGGGGGTGGTTTTTGAGGGTAACGGAAGCCCCAACATGGAGCCATGGGGTCTCAGAGAGCTTCATCTCGCTAGAGAATGGCAGATAGTAGACCTAAAAAAAAAAAAAACCCACTGCCGTCAAGTTGATTCCAACTCATAGTGATCCTATACGACAGAGTAGAACTGCCCCATAGAGTTTCCAAGGAATGCCTGGCGGGTTCAAACTGCTGACCCTTTGGTTAGCAGCCGTAGCACTTAACCACTATGCCTTAAAAGAAGAACAAAGTGGAAGGCCTCACTCTACCTGATTTTAGAACATATTATACAGCCACAGTAGTCAAAACAGCCTGGTACTGGTACAACAACAGGCACATAGACCAATGGAACAGAATTGAGAACCCAAATATAAACCCATCCACATATGAGCAGCTGATATTTGACAAAAGCCCAATGTCAGTTAATTGGGGAAAAGATAATCTTTTTAACAAACGGTGCTGGCATAACTGGATATCTATTTGCAAAAAAATGAAACAGGACCCATACCTCACACCATGCACAAAAACTAACTCCAAATGGATCAAAGACCTAAACATGAAGACTAAAACGATAAAGATCATGGAAGAAAAAATAGGAGCAATGTTAGCAGCCCTAATACAAGACATAAACAAAATACAAAACATTACTAAAAATGATGAAGAGAAACCAGGTAACTGGGAGCTCCTAAAAATCAAATAGCTATATTCATCTAAAGACTTCACCAAAAGAGTAAAAAGACCACCTACAGACTGGGAAAAAAAATTTCAGCTATGACATCTCCGACCAGCGCCTGATCTCTAAAATCTATATGATTCTGTTAAAACTCAACCACAAAAAGACAAACAACCCAATTAAAAATTGGACAAAGGATATGAACACGCACTTCACCAAAGAAGATATTCAGGCAGCTGACAGATACATGAGGAAATGCTCTCGATCATTAGCCATTAAAAAAAAAAAAAAAAAAAATAGAGAAATGCAAATTAAAACTATGATGAAATTCCATCTCACTCCAACAAGGCTGGCGTTAATCCAAAAAACACAAAATAATAAATGCTGGAGAGGCTGCGGAGAGATTGGAACACTTATACACTGCTGGTGGGAATGTAAAATGGTACAACCACTTTGGAAATCTATCTGGCGTTTCCTTAAAAAGCTAGAAATAGAACTACCATACTACCCAGAAATCCCACTCCTTGGAATATATCCTAGAGAAATAAGAGCCTTTACATGAACAGATATATGCACACCCATGTTTATTGCAGCACTGTTTACAATAGCAAAAAGCTGGAAGCAACCAAGGTGTCCATCAAAGGGACGAATGGTTAAATAAATTACGGTATATTCACACAATGGAGTACTACGCATCGATAAAAAACAATGATGAATCTGTGAAACATTTCATAACATGGAGGAACCTGGAAGGCATTATGCTGAGTGAAATTAGTCAGATGCAAAAGGACAAATATTGTATAAGACCACTATTATAAGATCTTGAGAGATAGTTTAAACTAAGAAAAACACATTCTTTTGTGGTTACGAGAAGGGGGAGGGAGGGAGAGTGGGAGAGGTTTATTTACTGATTAGATAGTAGATAAGATCTACTTTAGGTGAAGGGAAGGACAGCACTCAATACAGAGGAGGTCAGCACAACTGTACTGGACCAAAAGCAAAGAAGTTTCCTGAATAAACTGAATACTTCGAAGGTCAATGGAACAAGGGCGGGGGTTTGGGGACTATGGCTTCAGGGGACATCTAAGTCAATTGGCATAATAAATTCTATTAAGAAAACATTCTGCATCCCACTTTGAAGTGTGGCATCTGGGGTCTTAAATGCTAACAAGTGGCCGTCTAAGATGCGTCAATTGGTCTCAACCCACCTGGATCAAAGGAAAATGAAGAACACCAAGGTCACAAGGTAATTACGAGCCCAAGAGACAGAAAGGGCCACACAAACTAGAGACTACATCATCCTGAGACCAGAAAAACTAGATGGTGCCCGGCCACAACTGATGACTGCCGTGACAGGGAGCACAACAGAGAACCACTGAGAGAGCAGGAGAACAGTGGGATGCAGACCCCAAATTCTCATAAAAAGACCAGACTTAATGGTCTGACTAAGACTAGAAGAATCCCAGAGGTCATGGTCCCCAAACATTCTGTTGGCCCAGGACAGAAACCATTTCCGAAGCCAACTCAGCAGACATGGATTGGACTGGACAATGGGTTGGAGAGAGATGCTGATGAGGAGTGAGCTACTTGCATCAGGTGGACACTTGAGACTATGTTGGCGTCTTCTGTCTGGAGGAGAGATGGGAGGGTAGAGGGGGTTAGCAACTGGAAAACAGTCATGAAAGGAGAGACTGGAAGGAGGGAGTGGGCTGACTCATTAGGGAGAGAGTAAGTGGGAGTATGTAGTAAGGTATATATAAGTTTATATGTGAGAGACTGACTTGATTTGTAAACTTTCACTTAAAGCAAAATAAAAATTATTAAAAAAAAAATTACACACACACAAAAAAATCTTCAGGATTGTCCGATCACCTAATTTTATAGGTGAGGAGATTATGACCCCAAATCCAAATAATTTACCAAAGTCACTTAGATAACTTGTTGCAGCACCAGGACTAGAATCCGTGTGTCCTAATTACCAGCTCAGGGCTTTCTAAAAAAACCGTATTACTCTGCCTCCTTAAGTTCTGGGTTTTCCTACAACAGGGAAAAATGGAACCATAGTAGTAATACTGATAATATGTCTTTGAGAATTTTCTTATACAAAGCTTTAAGATAAGGGCAACTAAGAATCATGCTGAATGTGTTCTTGTTTACAATGTGCAACTTTGAGGAAATCAATTAGAGAAATTTTATGCTTCTCTATATGACTTGGACATAAAAATTATTTCATTCTTACTGCGAATAAAAGGTTTTCTCCCTGAGTAAAGTAAATTAGCTGTAAATAAGTCAGGATGATGTGTTTGAAGGTGTGAGTGGTAGGGTGGCTCCTATGGTGGGAAGATGGAGTCTCGTTCCTGATCAGGTGATGTCTGAAGACCCACCTACGTTCCCTCAGGGCCATTTTTAAGCCCTGATTCCATAGAGGTCTCTAGCTCCTGGTATATTTGCATGAGCCATCATCATATCCATGAACATACTGTGTTCTTCTCTGGAGTTGCCAATCTCTAGCAAAAAAATAAGAGTATTATATGATCAAACATTGGTACAACCTTGTATGGACTTCACAGAACCTAAAAGAACATTTTAAAACTATATATTTGTCTATCCTGAAACCTCAGCCCAAAATCCCATTGCCGTCGAGTTGATTCCAACTCATAGTGACCCTATACGGCAGAGTAGAACTGTCCCATAGAGTTTCCAAGGTGTGCCTGGTGGATTTGAACCGCCAACCTTTTGGTTAGCAGCCGCAGCACTTACCTACTACGCCACCAGGGTCTCCTTAAACCTCAGCCCAGTGACCAGCACAGGCCAGATGCTCAGCCAGGGCTTGTTACCGAGTCACCTCTGGCCAAGGGCCTGGATTAGTCATTAACACTGTTACAGCAAAATCTTCCTGGAGGTTTGGGTGGAACAAATAGATGGAAGATTAGCCTTTCCCTAATAAAGCAGTAATCACTTCATTCATTCTTTCGGTCACTCATTCAGTGCATCTTTATTGGGATCCTCTGTCTATAATGCTGCTGGGAAAATACAATAGACTCTATCCCTGCTTTCAAAAGTATCTGATATATACAAACAGTGCAATATTGTGTGAAATCAATGGCACATGAGTGATTTAAAGAGGCCAGCTAATAGGGGTTTGGAGGTTAAAGGGGTCAGCCCCTGTTAGGATGCTCAGCAAAGCCTTTATGGAGGAAACTGGGCTCATCCTGATATGTGTGTGTGATTTTCATGGCAAAGATGGAAATGAGGGAAAGGAGGAGAGAAACGGCATACCAGGCAGGGGAAAACAGAAGACTTAAGGAGAAGAGTAAGGAAGATATGACTATCTATGTTCCAGAAATGACCAGAACACTAGCCAGTTTGTCTGAATTATGGATTTTTCACAGGAAAGAAAATATAAATATGTACATATAAAGATGGCATACATGGAGAGAAGATTGTGGAAAGCCTACAGTGTTAAGCTATGCATTTGGATTTCATTTGGCACGTCTACTTGTGCTGGTTTTGGTTAGAGTATGTGAGAGGGGAGATTTTGGCCTTGAACATCTGAGCGAGGGAGGAAACTGAGACTAGCAAAAGAAATGGTAAGTAGGAAAACAAAGCAAAACAAAACCTGATAACCCACAATGACTAAAAAGAAATGAAATCATCCACTTGTTCAGGTAGCAGATATTTCTTTCGTTTAATTCAGGGCTTCAAACCAGATTGTTCTGGTTCCAATCCCTCTTGAGAATTTGCATTCCTAACAAGTTTAGGAAGTTATACATAAGAATCACCTGGAGATTTTGTTACAATGTAGATTCTGATTCAGCATATCAGGGGTAGAAATGCAGATTCTCAGCAAGGGATCAAACCAGCAGGAACCAGTTCGAAGCCCTGGCTGGATTTCACAGTGCTGAGCCTTAGAGATATAGTAGTTCAAGCATTTTCTCATAAATAATAAATAATATGTGATCGTTTGGATGTAAATGTGGGCTAAAGCAATCTGGGGCTTAAAATCTGGAATTAGGAGGGGCGGTGGTAAAGAGTGATCTAAATATTGTGGCTGAGCCTCTCCCTTCAGTGGCCATAATGGAAGCATTAACATAAAACCACCCCAATTAACCGGGTCACACAAAATGAGATTTTAAGGGCCCAGGAGTTACACCAAGTGATACCTGATCACCTTGACTGAAATCAGCCATTCTGTTCAGGACTGCTTTCGAGCCAAAATCATAGCACAAGGATAAATCTCTCCTTAGTAATTTCGTTTATGCAAAACTGTAATTAGCTCTGCTTGGAAAGATGTGTGTCTGATGATACGGCAGAGCCAGAGAACTAAAGAGCCCTCTGCTATTATGGTGCACAGCGCAAGTCTCCTCTACATAGGCTGATGGTATCATTTATCACCCAAACCAGGACACTCTCAGAAGTGAAAGAGGGCACTATTAATAATTATGCCAGAACAATAGGCGTAAACTGGGACTGTCCCTGGCAACTGGAACACACGGTCCCGTCTTGTGAAGGATAAGCGAGAAGGGTTATTCTGCTCCGCCTTCTCCTTTTCAGTGGCCTGAGTTATCTTTGGAAAGATGAAACAGCCAGTGGCCCATATTTGTTGTCTAAACTTACCTCCCAGAAATATAGCACAGGACGTGTCTTTCTTGTTGTTAGAACTGCCCCAAATCGTGACTGATAGAAGTTTATGTGAAAACGACCAGAGAATTTTAATTGTGTTCAAGTTCAGTAGATGTTAACCTGAAATGGTTGTTTAGCAGCCAACACAAGACTCCTCCAGAGACATAGAGAATCCTCTATCCTTGCTTTATTTGTGCCAAATCAATGACAATCAGCTCATTAGAACCAGTTCTAGGCATCAGAGGGACACACCTAGAGGAAGTGATCAAGAGTTCTGGAATATAGAAAGGTGTAAGAAAATGCAGAGACAACAAGCCATGGGGGGAGAAGACTTAAAGAACAAGATAACCTGTTGCTGTCGGGTCAATTCCAACTCATGGTGACCCTATAGGGCAGAGTAGAACTGCTCCATAGGGTTTACCAAGGAGTGGATCCTAGATTCCAACTGCCGACCTTTTGGTTAGCAGCTAAACTCTTAACCACTGGGCCACAACGGCTTCAAGGAACTAAGATAATGCTTTCAAGTATCAGAACAGCTGTGACATAGAAGGGCTGGTAGGCTCATTCTGCACTATTCACCGGGCACACCTAGGGCCAATATTACACCTTAACATTGAAACTTAGAACAGGTGGAGTTGCCTACAGTTGAAGAAGCCCCTTTAAAAAGAAATGAGCTTCTCACCACTGAAAATACGTAAATTTTAGAACTGTACTAGAACTCGTGGAAGGGATTCAAGGTGGGGTAGATTACCCCAAGGTCTCTTAATGCTCTGAGGCTGTCGTTGTTAGTTGCTGGTGAGTTGGCTTCTGACTTGTGGCGACCCCATGGACAACGGGAGGAAACACCGCACAGTCTTGACCATCCCCATGATCAGTTGCTGAGTGGACATTTGTGATCCACAGGGTTTTCATTGGCTGGTTTTTGGAAGTAGATTGCCAGGCCTTTCTTCTTAGTCCATCCTAGTCTGGAAGATTGGCTGGAACCTGCTCAGCATCACACAACACACAAGCCTCCACTGAAGATGGGGGTTGGCTATGTATGAGGCTCATTAGCCAGGAAGGGGCTGTGGAGGAAAGAAACGGGAACAAGAAAAGGGAAGACCCAGTAAGAGGGAGAGATGCAAATCTCAGATCACCTCTCTACAAATCATATAACTTCCTCCCTAGCCCATTATGTATGAGCAGGCGTTTGTGATTTTACTGAAGGCCAGATGATGAAATAGATGGATGCCTGCACTGAAGTGGTGTGAATTTTGACTTAGACATTTGCAGCAATAACTGCTCTTCCTGTGCTGAACTATAAAATCACTGCTTTCCAAGTCACCTACTACTGCTTCTGAATTTATAGTAATGGGAATTGACCTTTAAAATCACTAGGCCTGTGGTAGATGCCGAACGATCGAGTTTGTTTCCCTGGTGCTCCCTGGCTGTCATAATCCAAGTTTACAGGAAGAACTGGAGGAAAAGCCAGGCAGGTTTTTAACCATATGGTAATTATCTGCTATCTGTGAAAAGACATATAGATTTGTTTACTGGATATAAAAAAAAAAAAAAAGAGCATTAGAAATGGGATCCCCAGGAGAGTGAGAAGGAAGCTCGGCACGCTGGCTGCCTCTCAGATGGCAGGCATAGACCTTATAAATCTGGGATGTGCTGTGGTTAATCAGTGGAGACTGGGGAGGCTGGCATGCCTACACTGGCTGCTTTAAGGGCAGGCATTGCGTAGCTGGAGAAGGCTGTGGATTGTTCTTTTGTCATGGTAATTGAATTATGCAAATACACAATTTTGAGTTGAGGTTTTTAAAAGGTGAAAAATGAATCAAACAGTAGGTAGACAGCAACCTTATTAATGCTTTGAATTAATGATGTATTTAATAGGAGAGGAAGAAACCCACCCTAGTGAGATTGTCACAGTGATATTTCCACTTCCCAACAGAGCTCTAAACCACATTCAGCTGAAGACTCTCCATTTGCCTCAGTCCTCCCTCTAATGTGTGGCTGACACTCCACCTCCCCATTTTTGCTGGCACAGTGGTTGAAGCACAAGTGGCTGCTAACCGAAAGGTGGGCGGTTGGAACCCGCTGGCTGCTCTACGGGAGAAAGATGTGGCAGTCTGCTTCCATAAAGATAACCCAACGGGGCAGCTGTAGTAGACGTCCTACAGGTTGCTGTGAGGTGGAATGGACTTGCTGTCAACTGATGACCACCATACTCACAACTGTAGCAGTACTATTTCAGCATCACTTAGCCTTAGCGTGTTCTGTTATGTAGAGCAATTGCCTGGGCTCATTTGAGCAAATTTGTTGAACCCACTTTAGTATTTTAATACTGGAAAAAAAAAAATGTGAAAGTGTAGAAGGGCCATGTCTGCTACTTTAGTTGCAAGACTCTAAAGACAAACATTAAAAACAAACAAACTGGGTTGAAACCCAAAATTTGGATGGAAGATAATTATTCTGGTCTGAATCTGCATATGTGGGTTTCAAATTCCAAGCCTGCTCAGAATTTTTAATAAATAAAAAATAAGCAAATTGATAAAAATTATTTTCACCTTTTCAGGAGTGATATGGAATGAAGTTGGGGTGGCAATGAGCATCCTTTGAAAAAAGGTCAAAATAAACTTTAGGAATTATTTTTTCCTAGTAAAAAAGTAGAATGTCTTATTGAAAAAAAAAAGTTATTAAAATTTTAAAGAAGGCTTAGTCCCCATTTGACTGTGCTCATTTACATCAAGGGTGACTTTGAGAACAGGTCCCCCTTAGGGGTTTGAGTCCTGGCAATAGGACTTTCAGCTCGTCCTGCGATTTTTATGTAGCCCTTAGCCAGGGAAAGCAGAATGGACCAAGAGCAATGCCAGGGATACCTGTAGGTAAAGGACCATGGAGTGAACCTTGAGGTACTGACATCCCTTCCTCCATGAACTTTTACGTGATTGTTAACCAATTTTCCCCTAACTACCAGGATAAAGTGGGAAATTGCCTGTTGCCAAGACCAGAGTGTTAACAGTTGTCATTTTCAAGGAAGGATTCTTACTCAGAATAAGGGACTTTAGAAAAATAAAAGTTAATAATAAAGAGATTTGTCTAGGCTTCTATGGCTTATAAAAGAGACCTGTTCTTCAAATAGTTTACCAGGCTAATTCTGATTTTTCCTACCTGTTTTCTTTTTGGTTCTTCTGTGACCATTGTTTCATTTAGTAAATGATTTTGCCATTAAAAAAAAAAAAAAAAGAGAAAACCAAGTCTTTGGATTTTTTTTTTTTTTTTTTTTACAAAAACCATATACATGTTTCTAAAACCTTCTGTTTTGTTCGTATTAAACTCACAAACGATTGAGATAAAAATGAGGGGAAAAAAAATCCCAGGCCATTTAGTTGATAATGTGGTCATATTCAGGTAATTTTGAGGTGGATTATTAAAGCTAATGAACTATTTTTCTTTAAAAGTACTGTCTGCATGGGCTGTAAATATTTTGCCATAAAATTTTCATGAGCTTAAAAAAAACTCTTAGTCTATAAAAGTCAATGACTCACAAGCTGAAACTTATCTGAGGGAGCTTTGATCACAGCTCCGAGGACAGCTCTGGAGGAGTGATGAAACCCCAGGCCTGCGGGGTCACTGAGCTGCTTGCAAGGAAGGCCTGAGAAAAACAGGTTGAAAGGAGCCTCTAGAGGCTGTTTCTATCTTTTGTGGCAAGAAGTGGGATTTTAATGAGTCCCTAATAATTCCCCAATTACATATTTACTGAATTCATTGAATATTACACCTTTCTTCAACCTCCCAATGGCATTTTTGTCCTATACGTATGCAAGCCATCCTACTAGTGAGGCTGTAATGCAGACACAACCCAGCCCAAGGCCTTAATTCTAGAGAGTTATAAATCCATCCCAACATGGAGCATTTTGTCAAAGAAAGTGGCTGTGTTTGATACATTCCTGGATACGTGCCCTCATCTAATCTGGCAAATCACTAGGTTCCCAAGAATTTACAAGTTGTTTCAAGACTGAGAGAATTCAAAGTTATCTGATCCATAAAAAAATCTAAAGCACTTTCAATCCCTGAGCTGCCATTCAAAGAGGTGGCAGGCTGTCTGTTTTCCTTGATGTCTGTCTTCCCTGTGGGAGGAGGAGGTGAGATGAGGATTCGCTGCAGGACTGGTAGCTGATTTCTCTTTACCGTTGGAGTTCCCACGTGGTCAGAATCACTCACTCTTTCCCATTTAATGTTGTCGTTACGTGCTGTTGGGTCAGTTCCTCCATACAACAGAAAGAAACACTGCCAGCTCCTGCCCAGCGCACCTACTAAATTCTAGGGACCTTACTATTTTTTATGCAGTTTCTCATTTGTTCTTTACAGAAGTCCTTTGAAAGTGGCATTATTGCAATTTTTATAGATGAGAAACTGGCTAAGAGAGATTTAGCAATTAACACCGAGCCTCAAAGTTCAAAGTCAAAACTATTCACGCACTCAGCTGCTAAAATGAAAGGTTAAAGGTTCCAGCCCACCCAGAGGCACCCCTGAGGAAAGGCCTGGTGGCCTTCTTCTAAAAAACCAGCCATTGAAAACCCAGCGGAGCATAGTTCTGTTCTGACACACATGGGGTCATGATGCGTCAGAGTTGACTGGACTGTAATTGGTTTTCCTGAATCCAAAACTTATGCTCTTAACTCAGAATTTGGTTTTCTGAATAGCATAAACAGTTTGGATAGACTTTTAGATTTATATAACTTAGACTTTTTTTTCCATTTTTCCTGTACATATTGGAAATGTATTTTGACTCTTTTATATACTTGCAGTTGGTTAGTGAATATAATATGACTTCATGGACTTGTAATGTCTAGCAGTTATATCATGGCATGATCCAAAGGCTAGAAATAAAAAAATAGCATGAACTCTTTAACCTTCTCAAATGCAACATGGCCAAAGGCCTTGGCACAAATAACTTGTGACTTCTAGAAAATAATTCTTGTGCAGTTCATCGGGTCAAGAACACTGCAGTTTCATGTTAGGTGATATAAACATGCTCTGACTTTTTCCTACAAGTCTGCTCCATAGTGGACAGATGCCACCTATTGAAAAGCAGTGTGCCCAAAGCTTTCTAAACTCTAACCACTGCAAATACATGTAGCCAATTCATGGACAGTCAGGTGAAAAAGTCACCCTCAAATCTGAAATTTAGGACTTCAGAAATTTCACATTCGAAAGCTCTGGGTGCCACCACACTTGACAATTTTCTAACATAGGTGTTGGAGGACTTTAAAAAACTGGATTTTTAAAAAGAACGCCCCCCCCCCTTTTTTTTTTCCAGAAGAGAAAGCTAAAGCATTGTGAAAAGCACTCACCACACAAGAGTCGATTTCTGGGCAACTCGCCAAGGTGGTGGTTCCTAAATGCCTTCCCTCATCCCTCACATCTAAAGCTCCACTTCACTTGACTGCAGTGGCTAAAAAGTCTCTTACAAAACGTTATTCAGATTATTAACACATTATTTTTTTTTTTTATTTTGCACATTTAACAATTATTTATGCCTACTATCCTAAGCTGTTTACAAACACTAACTCATTTCATCCTCACAACAACCCTGTAAAGTAGTAGTCCTCTCATTTGTATTTTACAAGAGGAAAAACGAAGGCACAGAGAGGCCGAGTGGCTTGCCTAACATCCCCTACCTCGTAAGCAGTTGAACCAAGACAGAGACTGAGGCATCTGGGCCCTGGGCCATTCTTGTCACCAGTAAATCAGGTTACTTTTCCTGAAACGCATGTGAAATATGAAGTCACATTTCTGTCGTCAATAAATGGTAGCAGAGCAACTGAATTGATGTTTATCCTCGAAGTGACTCATATCAGGCTTCTTCCACCCTCAATTTTGATGTGTGCAACGCATTCAGTAAAATAAAGAACTTTGCCATTTTCTCTTCAGAGTCTTTATTGTATCAGCCGTTTCTATAGTTTTTGATGTTGGAGTTTTGTGTTTTCCTTATATTGTATATCTTTATATAGTAATCAGATATCTGAGATGCCGTCTATGCTAATAAATTTTAAGTACTAGACATGTTTCCTTAAAAGGTAAATAATTTGTTTTTTTAAATATTCATGTTTTAAAACTTTTTCTTTCTTTCAATGAGTTGGCTTCATAAATATTCCCCTAGGTAAAAAAAAAAAGAAAAATTCTGAACCCCCCCTTAGGATATTCTAAGCCCCAGATTTTGATAGCAAGTTGCTTACTTCCACAGAGGCTTCTCAAGTTTTAAAGATGTACATCTTTAAATAAAAATTTACTCGTGTCGCATTATACACACACACATATCTATATTCACTGAATAGTATTCACTTTTATATTATAATAGAATTTAGGTTTTTAGAACTTGAGTTGGGAGTTCTCCCAATGCCAAGACTATAGACTCTGAGTATGTCATTGCTAACTCCCAGGTCAGTGTTATTAGCCCTGGAGGAAGGTATACCAACAAGCAGCTGAGATGATGTCTGGTCCAGTAAGGGTTTGAGTCAGTAACAGGAGCTGTCAGTCATCAGCCAGCCTGTCCCTCCTCCAGCCTGTTAGAATCTCTGGAAATGAGGCTGGCACCATTCAATGAGTGGTAGATGGAAATCTTGAAGTTAACAATTTGTTTCTCCCTTCACTGATTTGTGAACCACCCTAAGTAATTACTCTACATTTCTAGCCCTGAGTTGTCTCATTTGTAAAATGATTTGTCTTCAGTAACTTACTTATTCCATCAAGAAATGGAAGTTGTTGAATATGCATGAGCAGAAGGGAACATAGTGAATATCGCGTAGACAAAATTATGTGTTATGCGTAGGGCTAGAGGTAGAAATTCGAGTGGTCTTGCTGGGAGAAAGGGCAGCATAAAGCACACATCATCTGTTGGGAGGCAAGCCCTCTTAGCAGACAGGATTTCATTTTCTTTTTCAGTTTACCTACTCAGAGACATGTCCTTAGTTTAATTGCAGATTGTTAGTAATTTTGAAGCAATCAAAAGCATGCATTCAAGAAATATTAATTAAGAGCCTACAGGCTATCACTTAGGATTAAGTCTTACTGACTATAAAAGAAGGGAACAAAGTAGCAAGGCTTAAACAAGAAAGACGTCAATTTTTTGCTCGCATAACAAGTCCTGAGGTAGGCAGGCTAGAGCTGGTATGGGGAACCTGTAATGCCATTAAGAACTAGACTCATATTTCTAGGGTGTCATCTTCAAAATGTGGCTCTGTCCTCAAAACGAGAGCTTCAGCCACCACATCAGAGTTTCAGACCTGCAGCAGGAACAAATGAGGGGGGAAACAGGGCACCCCTCCTGGATGACTTGTCCCCCTTTAAGCACCCTTCCCAGGAATGCCACACAAGTTTCCTCTGTATATCCTAGGCAAATGTGACATCTAGCCACAAAGGATGCTGGGGAAATGTAATATTGTGTTTAGCTGTGCACATTGATATTACCAAGGGGCAAGAGGCAGATGGATGTTGGGATGGGTGACCAGCTGTCTCTGCCCCACCCCATGTCATGTTATAGGTTCATCATAAGTCGGAATCAACTTGACGGCAACAGGGTTTTTTTTTGTTTTTGTGTTAGGCGCTGGGCTCCCATTGAGGTATCTATTACACCAATGTATGAGCAGAGCAAATAGGAAAAACATTGCTGAAATCTTCACCTACTGGAAAAGAGTTCTAAGGTGCTGATGCCATCATGTTTGCTGAGTAAGAGAGAGGAAAAGGGAAAATAAAAATACATAAGCATTTATTTATACTCCTAATTTCTCAGTAAGTTTTGACATTTTAGTGACATAAAATGTTACTATTTGTAGCAGATTAGCTACATTCAACTCAATTTGACACAAGTTTATTGAGCATCCCTCGATTGTAGGTCATTGTGTCTGGTGTTACAGACAGGGGACACTATTACAGCTAAAAAGCTAAACTAATACTTGAGTAAATGGCATGTAATAAATACGTAACTAAGAATCTGATTTGACCTGTGTGCCAAGCACTGTAGTTGAGGTTACAGGTTGATATAATTATCCAGAAGAGAGTGTGTGTGATGTTACCCAAATGGACCAAGTTTGCTTTGTATTGTTTCCAGCTCACCCATCGAACCCCTAAGCCTGGCCAAGGGAGTCTCAGGTGGGCCAAATGGTTAATGCTCTCGGCTGCTAATTGAAAAGTTGGTGATTTGAGTCTACCCAGAGGTGCCTTGGAAGAAAGACTTGGTGATCTACTTCCAAAAATTAGCCATTGAAAACCCTATGGAGCACAGCTCTACTTTAACACACGTGGGATTGCTATGAGCTGGCGTCCACTCGACAGCAGCTGATACTGGTAAGCCTTACCAGTAGGTTCACAAATGCAAGATATTGAAAGGGTCAAGCCAGGTACAATGGGTGGCTCATTCTAAATGTAGCTGATTTTCAATTTCATAAAAAGGTAAACGTCTACATCATCTGGGCTGGAATTAGCCAGTATTATCAGTTTCATAAACAAAGAAAAGTATATGTATCCTCTCCCATGACAGGCAGTAGTGAAGTATATTTGGTGGAATCTGAAAGATAGAAAGCTCTACGCTAAGGAAGGAAAGAGATTTCTAGGCATCTATTGTAGGTGCAAGGGGCACGGTCAGTATAGGACAGCTAACCTTGTCTTCCCAGGATCCTCATTGCCCCAGAAACGTCTTCAGCAATTCAGAAGAGGGGAGACAAGAGGGAGATGTACGAACAGACAGCACGCCTGGAAAATTATATTTCAAAAGTGGATGAAAGGTAGGAAGATGAAATTACCTGTCATTGACCTTTTTCTTTCCATATAAAGGATTTGAAATTCCACTTAAAAAAGCAAAAAAAAAAAAAAAAAAAGAGAAAGCTGTAAACCTAGCTGACTTAATCAATAGATGAGCAATAAATGTAATCCCCGTTTACCTGTGGCAGAGACTTTCCGCCTTCCCCCTCCCTTTCAGACTTCTGAGTTTCCCCGCGGTCTGCATGGCATCTTTTCCCTGGCTCCTGCAGAACATTCCAGTTACCTGGTCATAATTACTCTCGTATAATATCAGTCAGGGCAGAGCCAAGAAGCAAAAGCTGCCAAGGACAATTTAGGATACCTGAAACCTGGTGCTCCGTCACTTCCTATCTGTGGGGTGTTTTCAAGTCACAAAATTTCCAAGCCTCAGTGTCCTATGCATTGAACTTCATCCATGGCTGCTAATTCAGATGCTTTCAGGTATTAGGCAGATGACAGAAATGAGTAAAGCAAGACAGGTTAATAAAAGAGTGGTGGGGGAAGACTGTGACAAAGTCAAGTAGGGCAGCTGCTAGAAGGATTTGCCAATTACTGACAGTGGCAAAGACAGATCCATGGTAGCCAGACATTCTGATCATTCAAGAGAAGCCAATAATCCAGGGGTGAGTGTAAAAAGGAGTCCCTGTGTGGGGCGGATGGTTAGTCACTAGACAGCTAACTGAAAGATTCAAGGTTCCAGTTCACCCAGAGGCATCTTGGAAGGAAGGCCTGGTGATGTACTTTCGAAAGATCAGCCACTGAAAACCCTATGGAGCACAGTTCTCCTCTGACACGCATGGGGTTACGGTGAGTCAGAGTTGTCTCACCAGCAACTGCTCACTTGAAAGCTCCTGGTGTTTAATCCTGACAAGTAATTTAATGTTTTAAAGTAATTTGGTAGAAGCAAAACCCATCTGCTGCTGGATTCAGCCCTCTGAGTACCAGTGTCCAACCTTTGGGAAAGATACTAAGTGTCATTTTTTTTGTATAATTCTGTGTGCAATAAAATAAATTCTCATTAATAACTAGTGATGCAAAACCTACCAACTTTTTACTTACTAAGATGTAACCAGTGTAAAAATTTCACCCAAATATACTGGATACTAGCAAATGAAAACAAAATTTGATGTGGGCTAGAATACAAAGCCATTTTCCCAAACACTTACATCTGCAGTGCTGAAAGTTCCATGTGACTGTCATCCCTGCAGGACTCACACGGACTTCATATAGCTCTGCGTCTGCTCACAGTCTGTCATGGAATTCAAACCTTTGCTCTCAAAAAAAAAAAAAAAAAGTGTCTTCCTAAACATAGCAGATATTTCTAGCTGTGCGGAGAATTTTACTCTTTAAGCAGTAAAATGGGGGATTTTTTTTTATTAAAAAAAAAGCTATCCAAATGATTAAAATGGCTTTTTGTCTACATAAAAAAATATGAAACATAAATTAATCTTTCCTCAGAGACTCAGGTTTATCATCTTGAAAATCAGTTATCATAAGATACAACCTAATAATGCCCTCAGAAGAGACAAATATCTTTATCAATTTTAAGCGTACTCAGGGACCCTTAAAATTGATAAAGGTATTTGTCTCTTCATTATATGGCCCCACATAGCTACTTACTATTTGAATTCTTTCCCTTGTTTTTTCTACATTTCTGCCAGTGTTTCCACCGTCATGTATCCGTCATGACTTTCCCCTACTGTCAATGTGCATAGAGTCCTACTGCTGCTTCTAAAGGCTAATTTTCATGTGTTGAGAGTTTGAGAATCCAAAACCCAAGCTCTTTAGATGTCTATCTAAAATATTGGAAGTTGTCCTGAACATGTATCCGAGGGGCTGTCCACTGAACCTAAAGCACAAGGACCAGCACCTAAACTTTGAGAAGTTAATTTTGACTAGTTAGAGGTCTGTGTGGTCTCAGTTCTAGAGAAGTGAAATTGTCGTATAGCTTGGGATCCCTAGCGGCACAAATGGTTTGCTCTTGACTACTGACCAAAAGGTTGGCAGTTTGAACCCCCTCAGTGGCACTGCAGAAGAAAGCCGTGCTGATCCGCTTTCTTGAAGATTACAGCCAAGAAAACCCTCTGGAGCAGTTCTACCGTGTAACACACGCGGTTACCACAGGTTGGAACCGACTCTACAGCGATTTGTTTTTTTTTTTTAAAGGACTCATTTCTAGACAAGCAAAGCTGTCATATATCCGAGTTGCAAAGAAACTATTGGCAAGGTAGGACTGACCTGATGTTTTAGCCCAGTAAATTGTCAACAGGACCACCCAGGTGAGGCCCCGGTCCATTTTTGTGCTTTACATTTTACATCTACATTTAGGATCGTTTTAAGGGAACGTCATTAAACTTGAAAGATAGCTCTTGTGAAGTTCAAGAAGAGGATTAGTACAAATAAAAATCAGAATTTTATCATTACATTCAGAATGAAAAATCACTGGGGATAACCCAGAAATGCCTCTAATCTGTGACTTTTAGAGCAATGAGCAGTACTCTTGCTTGCTTATCTAAAGGGCTTCTGACAAATAAATAATCTAGGACTTATTTTGAAGCCTGCTAAGTGTGGGCTACTTAAGCTGTCAAGTATCCTCCAATTATGGTAAACATCCCTTTGAATATTCAGCTGTGAAAACAAGGATCCCTGTGTTCCACTAGAAATCAGGAAACTGCCTAGTTTGCTTCTTTGAAGTAGTTGCTGCTTATAAAATGCACAATTTATTTTGCTAGAACTATCTCTGGTGTTACGTACAAAATGAAAATGTTTTTATTAGCAAATATGTCTACCATGAGTCCCATTTATAATTTGGTGTGTAATTTTACTTACACCATCTATGAGTTTAGCTTAAACATATCAAATCTGTGTGTCTGTATAGTCTTTACAAAAAAAAAAGCTGAATGAAGTGTTCACCTGTTTTATAAAAAAAAAAAATATCAAATCTGTGTGTCTGTATAGTCTTTACAAAAAAAAAAGCTAAATGAAGTGTTCACCTGTTTTATAGCCCCTGTAAAACATATGCTTCTGTCCTGATTACCTAGAGACAGAGAGACAGAGGGAAAGACAGAGGAAGCAGACAGATCTTTGGTCTAAACTAGTACTACCTATCATATGACATTTATTTTAACATTTGATTCATCATCTTTGGTTTTCCAATAAGACCAGATCATGAAACGTAAGGTTTCAAACTAAATTCTATTTTGGACAATCTATGCAAGCAATTTCTTATACAAATATAAACCCAAAAAACCCAAACCTGTTGCCATCGAGTCAATTGCGACTCATAGTGACCCTATAGGTCAGAGTAGAACTGCCCCATAGAGTTTCCAAGGAGCGCGTGCTGGATTTGAACTGCTGACCATTTGGTTAGCTGCCATAGCATTTAACCACTACACCACCAGGGTTTCCTCATACGAATATATGTACTGTAAATGGAAGAACATTTCTCAAATGCAAATGCTGATACAGATGTTCATTTCATAATAATAATTCCCCCTAAATTTGTGTTTTTAGTAGATTATGGTAGGGTTCATTTCAGAATCTACATAAATTCTGGAAGTGTATAAACTCATACACCTTTGTCAAAAGTTCCTGTTCAATCCTCGAGCAGATGGGTTTATTTCAATACATAATGTTAAAGTAATTGCAACAGTGTTTTTCAAAGTTGATACAATTAAATGTTAGCACTCTTGGAGACTCAAATTCCTAAAAATATTATAAGAATGATTATGGCTTAATAGTGTACTATTTATCTATTTGTACACTCTATGTTTCCAATAGTCACATGTTTTTGCAAAAAGAAAGAGGTTGAAGAGCAGAATGAGAATAAATGTTGGAAAGCTGAGTACTTATAAGACTGTTTCTAGCACAACATTTGAAATTATCCTTTGAGTGGCAGGTGTACATTGGATCGTAGGAGGAAGTCGGGTGCCCGTGATAGGGTCAGACTGTGGAAAACCTTGAAGAGAGAACAGGCGAAGTGTTGACGTCCTTCAAAATGGAAACTCTCTTAGTCTATTTATGGGGAAATCTGATTCAGGGAACACAGCCTAGACATGTGTCATGTAACAAAAGATCTGTGGTGCACAAACCTATCTGGTCATAAAAATCACCTGGGTACAAATTATTAAAAATGTAGACTAAAGACTGCTTCTGAAGATTGTGATTTGAAGTTGAGCTGGAGCCAAGAAATCTGTAGATACTTAAATCTGTACCTGGAATGTTCCGATGCATAGCATAGACTGGGGTAGGCTGCGTTGCCACTGAGTCAGGAGTGGAAAAGAAGTCACTTCTGGGTTCTCTACTTGCCTTGAGAGTTCTGCCATGCCAGGAAAGTTCTCCCACGTTTCTCCCATTCTTTTTCTTGCTCCTGTGAAAACTCTTTCTCTCCCACTTTGTTCTAAAACAGTTGACATCGAGTAGACTCTAATTCCTGGTGACACGATGTATGTCAGAGTAGAACTGTACTCCTCCGGGCTTTCAATCGCTGATTTTTCAGAAGTAGATCACCAGGCCTTTCTTCCAAGGGCCCTCTGGGTGGACGCAAACCTTCAACCTTTTGGTTAGCAGCCAAGCACTTTAACTGTTTGCACCACCCAGGGACTCCATAAATCTTTGTGTCATCTTCTCATGATACTTTTTAGTTTCGTTGCCTCCTCTGCATGCAGATTCTTGGAATCTGAGTTATTACTGTTTTGACTTTTTGCCTGGTTTCTCTACTCCTCTCCATCCATCGAGTACAGCAGCACTAGATGGGACCCTGTTTGCATTGTGCCGCCAGGGGCTCCTTACATGAAATGTAAGCTTCTGAGGCAGCTGTTCATGCCCCTCGTTGGGAACTCCATTTCAACCTCAACTTGTTCGTCTCATATCAAGTCAAGCTGCGTGCCCCTAAATATGTGATTACAGATTCAGTACCCTATACGCTGATACATGATTTTATTCTGTTCTTCAGTGGCCTCCTCCTTACTCGCCTTTATTCAGGGCTTGGAGTTCTGAGTACATCCTGAGATTCTGCGAATCTAACTAGCTTCCTGGAGCCCAGGATGCTGTTGGGCTGGGGACTCCTCTTTGGGAAATAAGAACTGTCTCCTCTTCTCAGGGAGCTTCCTGGAAAAATCCCCCTCCTCCCTCTCCACCTCCAACTCTGGTACAGTGGCTCCCATATTTCCCTATTCTGTATTTCCTAAGGACCAAGGAGTTTGATTTCTAGGTGCGATTTCACAATTTTTCCTTTCTTGTTCTTGGTCACTTCTCTGCATGGGGTATGGTGCAGAGAGCACCCGAAGGGCATCAAGAGGTGTCGGTGCTGGCACTAATGCGAACATTATCTAATTGGTGGGCTCAGGCAAGCTACTTAACCTCTCAGCCTGGGGTTCCTCATTTGAAACAGCAAGTGTTTAGAAAACCTCCAAGGTTTTGGCAGCTGTGAATGCTAGGAGTCTATGGAAATGTTTTATGCCCCCAAGCAGACTGTGAGTTCCCCATATCTGCGTGTGATCCTCTGTTTCATTGACCGCTCCCCCATAGCCAAATGCAGTGTCTGCACACAGTTGTCACTCGTTGCACTTTTTGAATTAACTGGAGTTGGTTGTAAAGAATTTTACATTAACTGTTATGCAAAGTTTTAAATATTCAGAAAAGATCTAGGGCAATGAGTGAAGGAGCCAGGGGAAATAACTGAAATTAAAGATGTTGAAGTTGGAAGTCAGCAAAGACCTAAGCTTTCTTTTTATTTTTTTGTCTCCTAATTATGTTTCTAGTGCTTCCTGAGGGAAAAAAGGAGTGCTGGATACAAGAAGCACTGTTTCCTCTTATGATTTTCATGACAAAATAGAGACGCTCCTTCCACATCGTCCCTAGTTAGGGCGTACACATGGGAAACCTTGAATTCCATGTTTTTGTTTTCCCCTTTGGCTCTGTGGCCTCCCAAGTGTGATCTATTTTCTTCTGTATATTTCTTCTTCCAACTCATTATAAGGAATTAAGCCCACGCAGCTCAGCTGGGCATAGAATTATCCTTGACAGTGCTTGAGAAGGCTTTCCAGAACATAAGACAGTAGAGAGATACAGCAGCACGGGGTAGACAGAACGTGGGCTTCTGATTCAGCCACATCTGAGTTTCAAATCCAGCTCTTGCTATTTACTGGTTTATTTTTTTTGAAGTTACTTAATCTCCCTGGATGATGCAAATGGTTAACGCCCTTGGCTCCTAATTGAAAGGTTGAAGGGTGGAGTCCACCCAGAGGCACCTCAGAAAAAAGGCCTGGTGATCTAATTCCAAAAAATCAGCCATTGAATACCCTATGGAGCACGGTTCTACTCTGACACAGATGGAGATAGAATCCAGAGGTCAGAATCGACTCAAGGGCAACTGGTTTTAACCTCCCTGGACTTCGGCTTCTTACCAGTAAGAGAAAGATAACAGTACCTACCTAGTAGCTCATTGAGATGATTAAATGAGATGATGAATATAAAATACCTAACACATGGCATACACAGGGCTCTATGAGTCAGAATCAAGTTGAAGGCAACGGGGTTTCGTTTTATTAAGTAATTGGATTATCACTGCTAGAATTCAGTTCTCCGACCATGTGACCTTCTCATGGGGAAGCGCTGATGTCAGTGTTACACAGCACTGATAACTTGACCATGGCTTCTGTATCCCTTCCCTTGCTGTTCCCCAGAGGAGCCTTCCTGGCCAGCATTGCACAGCAGGCTCCTCCCTCAGCTGCTCACCAACACTCCTCCGTATTTCCTACTGTGTATAATGCAAAGTAGGAGCCCTGGTGGCGCTATAGTTAAGCTCTCGGCTGCTAACCGAAAGGTTGGCTGTTCGAACACACAGGCTGCTCTGCTGGAAAAAGATATGGCAGTCTACTCCCATAAAGATTAGAGCCTTGAAAACCTTGTGGGGTAGTTCTCTTCAGTCTATAAGGTCGCTCTGAGTCAGAATCCACTTGACAGCAATAGGTTTGGTTTGGTATAATGTAAACATATCTTCTGCTGGCATTAGTATTCCTCACATGATGTATGGAAATATACAATTATGATCTGGTTTCATTCTGGTGGGGCTGGGGGGGAGGGGGAAGCAGCCCATTTCCTCTTTCCATTCTGCCTCTTGCTGCCTGCATCTCACATCCCATCTCCTTGTTTTGTTGCCGTTGAGTTGATTCTGACTCACGTTGACCCCATGTGTGAGAGTAGAACTGCTCCATAGGGTTTTCAAGGTTGTGACCTTTCGGAAGGAGATCACCGGGCCTTACTTCTTAGGTGGGTTTGAGCCACCAACCTTTCAGCTAGTAGTCCTGTGCTTAACTGTTTGTGCCAGGCAGGGACGAAGCCTTCTTTAAGGGGTCATATTGCAAGTCTCTGGCCTTTCTCTAACCACGTTACTTCTGTGACGCCCCTGAGATCTGGAGACATGACAAATTCTCTCCCTGGCCATGCACCCTCTGGCTTAGGCTTGTGCCTGCTTCCATAGCCACTTTTTCTGCAAAGAGACCCACCCATATCCTGGCCTCCTGGGCTAAGCTTCTTTCCTCTCTATCTGGTCCCCAGGAGAAGGGGCAGCATGAACTAAATAGTCACCAAATTATGTTCATCTTGAGCATTTGTACCATAACCAATACACTGCCAAAGTCCTTGAACCAGGATATTGACTAAAAGTTTAAATAAAATTTCTTTGATTATATGCTGTAATAATTTATTAATTAAATCTATCAAATAATTAAATTGAATATTACAACTAATTGCATACATACTATATGGCTTTAAACTCAGCTTTGCCCAAAATTACTTATGCAAAGGTTTCAAATATTTCTCTTACCACAGCATAGTTCTGCTCCATCTGATTTGATTGGTAACTCTCCTGTGTCATCTGTACCTGTCCCGTAGATGCTTACAGCCTTTATGTGTACACAATGTGCCTTCCCTGAATAACCAGGACTCTGCTGTCTGAGATGAAAGTCTTTTAAGAGCAGAGACATCTTGACATCCCTAAAAAAAAAAAAAAAGAGTTCTTCTTTCCATAGCCAGATTACATTTCCCAGAATCGCTTTCATCCAGGTGTGGCCATGTGACTACTTCTCCTCCGTGAACAATGAGCAGAGATGGTGTGGATTTCTTCTTTCCAGGGCTTTGGAAGTTTGTGGTGCTTTCCCGTATGTTCTTACTTCTGTCGTCAGCTGGAGGCAAAGGATTTCATGAGGTCGTGGTTGATAAAAACCAAAAAACAAACCCACGGCTGTCAAGTCCATGCTGACTCAGTGACCCTATAGGATAGAGTAGAACTGTCCCATGGGATTTCCAAGGAGCACCTGGTGCATTTGAACTGCCAACCTTTTGGTTAGCAGCTGTAGCCCTTAACCACTACACCACCAGGGTTTCATAGCTGATGGCAGAGTCTAAGTCACTATGACAAGAAGAGTCACCCACACTTGACAGTTCCTTGAGTAAGAAATAAACTTATATTAGTTTTCTACTCTTGTAGTTTAAAAAAAAAAGATCTCAGCAGTTTAAAAGAATACAACTTATGATCTCACAGTTTTGTGGGTCAGAAGTCTGGGCACAGTGTGGCTCAGCTGAAGGATGAAACGACAGACAGTGTCAGCCAGGCTGGTCTGGTGGCTCTGGGAAAGGTTCCCTTTCCAAGCTCATTCAAGTTGTTGGCTGAATTTAGTTCCTGCGACTGCAAGTCTGAGGCTTGCTGGCTGTCAGCTGGAGGTGAGTCTTTGCTCCTAGAGGTTGCCAACATTTCTAAACATGCTTTCCATGTGCCCCTCCAGCAGTGGTAGATTGGGTTTCTCTCATGCTTAGAATCTCTGAATTTTCTTACTCCTACATTTCATTGACTTCAGCCAGACAAAATGATCTGCTTTTAAGGGCTCATGAAATTCCTGAGTGGTGTGAATTGTTAAGTGCTTGTCTGCTAACCAAAATGTTGGCAATTCGAACCTACCCAGGGGCACCTAAGAAGAAAGGCCTGGTGATCTACTTCAGAAAGTCGCAGCCATTGAAAGCCCTGTGGAGTGAAGTTCTGCTCTGACATGCATGGGGTTGCCCTGAGTTGGAATCAACTAGAGGGGAACCATTTTCTTTCTTTCTTTCTTTCTTTCTTTCTTTCTTTCTTTCTTTCTTTCTTTCTTTCTTTTCTTTCTTTCTTTCATTCTTTCTTTCTTTCTTTCTTTCTTTCTTTCTTTCTTTCTTTCTTTCTTTCTTTCTTTCTTTCTTTCTTTCTTTCTTTCTTTCTTTCTTTCTTTCTTTCTTTCTTTCTTTCTTTCTTTCTTTCTTTCTTTCTTTCTTTCTTTCTTTCTTTCTTTCTTTCTTCTTTCTTTCTTTCTTTCTTTCTTTCTTTCTTTCTTTCTTTCTTTCTTTCTTTCTTTCTTTCTTTCTTTCTCTTTCTTTCTTTCTTTCTTTCTTTCTTTTTCTTTCTTTCTTTCTTTCTTTCTCTCTTTCTCTCTTTCTCTCTTTCTCTCTTTCTCTCTTTCTCTCTTTCTCTCTTCCTCTCTTCCTCTCTCTTCCTCTCTTCCTCTCTTCCTCTCTTCCTCTTCTTCCTCTCTTCCTCTCTTCCTCTCTTCCTCTCTTCCTCCTTTCTCTCTCTCTCTCTCTTCTTCTTTCTTTCTTCTTCTTTCCTTCTTTCCTTCTTTCTTTCTTCCTTCTTTCTTTCCTTCCTTCTTTCTTTCCTTCCTTCTTTCTTTCCTTTCCTTCTTTCTTTCCTTTCCTTCTTTCTTTCTTCTTCTTTCTTTCTTTCTTTCTTTCTTCTCTCTCTCTCTTTCCCTCCTTCCTTCCTTTTCTTTCTTTCCTTTCTCTCTCTCTCCCTCCCTCCCTCCCTTCCTTCCTTTTTCCTTCCTTCCTTCCTTCCTTCCTTCCTTCCTTCCTTCCTTCCTTCCTTCCTTCCTTCCTTTCTTTCTTCCTTTCTCTCTCTCTCCCTCCCTCCCTCCCTTCCTTCCTTTTTCCTTCCTTCCTTCCTTCCTTCCTTCCTTCCTTCCTTCCTTCCTTCCTTCCTTCCTTCCTTCCTTCCTTCCTTCCTTCCTTCCTTCCTTCCTTCCTTCCTTCCTTCCTTCCTTCTTTTCTCTCTCTCTCTTTCTTTCTCTCTCTCTCTCCTTTCTTTCTTTCTTCCTTTCTTTCTTTCTTCTTTCTTTCTTTCCTTTCTTTCTTTCTTTCTTTCTTTCTTTCTTTCTTTCTTTCTTTCTTTCTTTCTTTCTTTCTTTCTTTCTTTCTTTCTTTCTTTCTTTCTTTCTTTCTTTCTTTCTTTCTTTCTCTCTCTTTCTCTCTCTTTCTCTCTCTCTTTTTCTTTCTCTCCCTTTCTTTCTTTCTCTCTTTCTCTCTCTCTTCCTCTCTTTCTCTCTCTCTCTTTGTTTTTCTTTCTTTTTGATGATTAGATTGGGCCCATCAGGTTAATACAGACTAATCTCCCTATTTGAGGGAGAAACCTTATTTACATCTGCATAGTCTCTTTTGTTACGTAAGGTAATATTTTCAGAAGTTCCAGGGATTAGGGTGTGGACAACTTTGGGGTTCATTCTAGTTACTTTTCTTGTTCTATGAAGAACCACTGTAATTTGAGCATATTTATTAAAGCAACTAGTATTACCCCAGCACAAACCCTTTCCCTTTCTTTTGGTTTGACTCATTTGTATCACCACCTTACCGCTCCCCCCTTCCAGTAACAAGGCAGTTCAATGGAAGTAAAGATTTTAAAGTCAAAGAGACTTGAGTTCATATCTTATCTCTGTCCCTTTCTACCTGGACACTTATAACTTTGTGAATGTCAGTGTCCTAAGTGCCCATAAATCTCTATAAAATAGTGATAATGCTACCTCACAGTTGTTTTAAAAAGTGATTAAGATCACTTTATTGTTGACATGTATTGACTTAATAAGCACAGTTTCACTGCGCAGCTTCCTTTTGGTCAGAGCTTCCTACTCACCATGCTTGCTTAGGCTGCCCCAACCCATAACTGTCTCTTCAGACAAGTAAAGCCATCCAATAAAATAAAGAAGATAAGGCTAAGAAACCTGCTCCAAGGGGTCAATCTTCCTAATTCTTTCACTGCTCTAATGGGGAGAAGAGATGAGAGGAGAGGTTGTAGGGTAGGGAGGGAAGGAATAACCTAAAAGGCCCTAAGACATGAGCCACCAGTGGCCTAGCAAAAAGTGGAAACATATCCTACCTCCAGCGAGAGAAGTTCTTTCAAGCTATGCGATGTCTTGATTTTATGGTCTGAATTTGTAAGATTTGTTTTGTTTTTAGTTTTAGCCAGAGGGAATGTGCAACCTTATGATCCAGAGAACTCTGGGACCGAAGCCAGTGATGTGTGACTGCTAAACACCACGTCCTTGAGGAAAGATGAGGCTAAAATGTGCACTGAGATCAACTGTAAAGTCAAAATGTCAGGAAACAAGGAAGTGAAGTTAGGAAGCTTAGGCTTTTGCTTTCCCCTACACCTATTCATGTGGTAAACTGAATCTGATAAAGGACTCAAGAGACAATTGGGAAAAAAATAATAAGGCCCTTAGACTGGGCCTCTTTTAGATGTTCCAGCCTAAAATGTAGGTCCAAGGGGCTGTTGAGCCTCAGAAAAGAACTTTTTTTATTTTTTACTACTCATTATATGTAGTTTACCATTGGCCAGTTCTTTCAGACTTAATCCAGTATGTATAGTCCCATTGTCTGTAAACTTCCAAAGGATAGGGCGTTTGTGTTTATCCTTGTTTCACCTGTCTTAATGTAACTCTTGGCATGTGGTAAAATTTGCAATAAATGCTGCTCGAATCAAGAATAGACAACGGCCAAGTTCTTACTAACACATCTGTGATAGTTTACCTTTGACTTTTCCTTCTGGAAAGTTCATTCTTTTCTGCACATTATCAACAGGGCAGGAAACAGGTATTTTGTGTCCTTTCCTCCGAAGCCTGTAATGCATCAAAAAGGAAAGAGTAGGGCTAAAGCAGGAGGTCTGTACCCTCGAAAGTTTACAAGACATTTGAAGAGACAGAAGGAGCGCACCTGCGATGAATTAGAACACAGTGTTTAGTGGTGTAACGCAGTGGGAGGAGTGCCCCTCCAGTGGTTGGTGCAGAACTACCTTAACCAACACGTTTCCACCAAGGCCATGGAAGTCAGACTGGAATTATATACATTTTAGGGACTGTGGTTACCATATTCCAACTCCCCTGGTCCACAGGATTTAGCAGGTAGTAGACAGTCTTTTTTTTTTAGACAGTCTATATGAATGAAAAGTTAGACTAAAGTGAGGAAGTGATTGGCCTCACGGCTCTGAAGTTCTTTCAGGCTGTGAGACGTCTTGATTTTATGGTCTGAATTTGTAAGATTTGTTTTGTTTTTAGTTTGGCATAGTACCAAATGTGAGTTTTGTTTTTCTTTTTTCTTTTTTTTAAATCTCTAGTTGAGCTGTACGGCATCATGGCTCTCTAAAGCAGGCCCAGGTGAACCGCCATCTTCCCCTTTGTGAAGTCCCCACCTCTGCAGTCAGCAAGCAGCAGATCTTTCCTGCTTAGTTGGAACTTACCTTTCTCAACTCTTAGACTGGG
This sequence comes from Elephas maximus indicus, assembly GCF_024166365.1. NCBI lineage: Eukaryota > Metazoa > Chordata > Mammalia > Proboscidea > Elephantidae > Elephas > Elephas maximus. Next base: position 17,598,965 of record NC_064822.1, read on the forward strand.
TGGGAATTGATAAGCAGAGAAACCCTGGGGCAAGCGAGTGAAGATGGTCATTATCATTTATTAAGCAGGTGTTGAAATGAATTGGTCTTTTCATCATAATGCAGATTTGCAGTGCATTAGGCAATCCATTTTTCAATTTAGTGTACCACTGTTGATAAATTAACAGATGTCGATTGATTTTTTCCCTCCAGTCCCCCTGTTTACACCTGACAGGCAGTGCTTTATAGCTGAGCAGTTATTTGAAGTTATAAACATAATTAGCAATTTTTTAATTAGGCCGACAATTAACAGGAGATTTCGCAAAGCCTAATTTGACATGTCATATTCTCCATAGTGTTTATGTTAACCACTACTTGAGTGAATTCAATTGAACAGAATCATGGTGTCTGGGGGAAAAAAATCAATCTCAAAAGAACCTTTCTCCCCGCTTGGCTAGCATCGTGGCACTTTAGGCAGAGAAGTGGGCAATGAGTGAAATTTAGCAAGATAAAAATACTAACAGCAGAACTTTAAACAATTTATGCCTCCACAATGAGATTAAGCTCAAAGAATAAAACACAAAAGCAGTTTGCACGAATTGCACTCGAGGTGGTATACTTCAGAGTCTTGGGAAACTTAAGGCAAGTGTGTAGCTCTGTTCCCATACATTGTTGCCTGAACGCAAAGCAGCTACATACACCTTCATCTCCACAGCAGCATTTCTCAGTGTAAATACCAAGTAAGTATCATTCTAGGATAGGCTTGTCTTTTGCCCTGCTGGCACAATGGTTAAGAGTTCGGCTGCTAACCAAAAGGCCAGGAGTTCAAATCCACCAGCTGCTCCTTGCAAACCCTGTGGGGCAGATCTACCCTGTCCTCTAGCGTTGTTATGAGTTGGGATTCACTAGATGACAACAGGTTTGGTTTGGTTTTGGTTTTGTCTTTTTGCTAGTTCCTGAGTGGTACAAATGGTTAACATGTTTGCCTGATAACCAAAAGACTGGTCATTCAAGTCTATGCAGAGGCACCTCAGAAGAAAGAACTGGTGATGTACTTCCAAAAAATCAGCTTTTGAAAACACTGTGGAACACGGTTCTTCTCTAACACACATGGGGTCACCGTGAATAGGAATTCATTTCACTGCAGATTTTTTATTTATTTTTTTTTTGGTGGGGGGGGGGGGTTGGTCTTCTACTGTTAGGAGTGTTGCCTGATTAGAGTCTGTGCCCTGGAGCAGTGGAGCCAATGAAATGTACTCCAAGTAAGAAAGAGTGAGAAAGTTTATTTAGGAGATACATACACTACCAGGAACCTGACAGCAACACAGACTGTCTCTATGGAGCCTCAAAGAGCAGTTTTACATTAGAGCTTATACAGAATTTTTACGAGGGTGAGAAGTGTCTTCGTAGCCCATAGATGGCATGGCTGGAGGAGTTATTCACTACAAGATAGCGACAAAAGAGTCTATCAGACTAAAGAGGTACATGCCAGACATCTCTTTATCAGGCTAAAGATATACATGTCAAACATCTGGGCTCTGATTTCCCTGTAGGAGGGAGGGGGTTGTAAGTCACAGGTGACCAGACAGAACAAAACGAAGCTATTTGCATCAGATCAAAACAAAGAACAAAGTCATTAACACTAGATCAAAACAAAGTCATTAACAAAGGTATGTGAAGGAGGAGAAGGCAGGCAGAAGGAGAAAAACTTATAGGTTCATTATGGTGTTAGTTATGTCAAACTATCAGTGGCCCATTTTGAAAAGGAGAAAACATGCTGAGGAGTGTTAGGGTCGCAGGAGTTTGCTTATTACCATTGTCCACTGCATTTAAACTGATGTAACCCTCAGTCTTTTTATGTTTGCCCTCCTCCACTACTCTCAGTGAGATATACATAGAGAGAGAGATACATAAAGAGTGAGATACATAAAGAGGGATATATAGATACATAGAGAGATACACAGAGAAAGAGATACTTTGGGCCTATAGATTGATATTTCCCTATCAAAGGAAGCTTTTATTGTGGCTCTCTGTGGAATTCTAAATTATTCTACTCAGTTTATAGGAAAAAAAAAAAAACTATATTTAAATTCTCGGAAGCCTTCTGAGAGCTGTTACTGGGTAACCACTTCAGCAAAGAAGCAGCCACCTTTTGTTGGACTCCTCAAGAGACTTCCAATAAGGAGGAGGCTCATGAAGCTGTAGTTTTGGAGTCGAGATGAAAGGCATGCTATGTTAACCTACACAATCTGTCAGAGGCCAAGGGAGCAGAAAAGAAGAAATGATTTGAAAATTTCTAATGCAGTGAAGAAGTATTACTTTTACAGGGCTTTTTAAAAAAATGAAAAATAAACATGGAAGAGTATGGATTTTTCAAATTCCATGAGTTATTCTCTGCTTTCTTCTCCCAGGGCCAAATCACACTTCCTATTTGCAGTGAGCAAGCCATTAATTAAATTTGCAGTACTATCTGAAACAACTCATTGAAGTTGAGATATGCCGTTGAGCTTTGATTAATAACTTTTGCTGCTTTCATATTTTTTGCAAATCTAGATCTGAAGAAATTTGCCACCTGGGGAATGCTGAATGCGGAGATCTGTTTTTGAAACATTCACTGGTGCGTGTCGCTAAAGAATATTGTAGGATTCAGCATCACTGATTTAGGCAGAAATCCTAAGCTTCATTGTTTAAAAAGAAAAAAAGAATGGAAAGCATTGCTTTAGAAAGGAAGAGTTCCTAAACTTTTCATGTTAAAGCATCTTCCTTTTTAACATGTTTGCTTTGTTTTTCTCCGACCTCTGCTAACGTCTCTACTTCAAGGCACGCGAGAAATCCACAACATTCTCGAGATAACTAAGCCTGATCATAATTTGAAGATACGCTCCCCCCACACACATACGACAATTATATTACATTTAAAATTATTAATTATAATTATTATAATTAATTTGCAAGCCATGAACATAGTTGTCTGAAGAAATTCAGTCTCAGTACACACAGTCAAATTCTGTACTCACTCTACCCCACATCCAGGACAGTCAATTTTTCCACCCAAAGCCACAGTTCAAAAATAAACAAACCGTTTGCCATTAAGTCACCTCTGACTCACGGTGATCCATGCATCTCCAAGTAGAGCTGTGCTCCGTAGTTTTCAATGGCTGATTTTTAGGAAGTAGATTGCCAGGCCTTTCTTCAGAGGTGCCTCTGGGTGGATTTTCTATTAGCAGCTGAGTGTATTAACCCTTTATCCCACCTAGGGACTCCAAAACCATACTTAGAAACCCAATATTATGTGAAAAGGCCCTTTCTGCAACAAGAAATATATTGTTCATAAAACCATATACTTTATAATAGAAAAAAAAGGGTTTTCTATAATTGGCTCTCTTTCTAGCCCAGCATGAAAATCTAATCCTTCCCATTGCCCTGGAAACATTAGAATTTATACAAGCAGCACAATAAAACATTAGGAGAAATGCTGATTTGTCTTTTGGGTTATTAGGCGTGATGGAAGAGGAAAGTAAAATTAGAAATCGATGCACAGAGTGACAGAGGATGATGAGTGGAGAGTGAAGGCTGGGAAACCCCAGAGTCAGAAGTCATCTGGGGCCTCAGATAAGGGCAGACTCTTCTGAACACTCTATTGACCCCAAGGAATTGTCTTAAAATTACTTTCAGGATATTGATTGATATCCACAGGCATGATCCCATGCCTTAAAATGGTTAGATGATTATGTATATTTTGTTTCAAAAAGGCAGGAATGTAAGTCAAATATCTCTGAAAAATAACATTTTATAAATACAGACTTTACTCTTTAGTGGGTTCATTTTAGCTATCTAAAAAATTGAATGTATGTTTTATTACTTTATCTAGATGAAGTTAGATGAATGAGACATACTCTGTGTGTGTGTGTAATTCATACCTCACCCACGGAACCCACAGCTTGATGGATTTACTTCATTCAGCACAAGTTTTTATTGAAACCCACTGACTCATAAGCTCATATATAATTTGAAATTTTTCCTCCCTCCAAGAGGTGATTTGATATTCATACTCCTACTTGTGAACAGGGGCCATATATAAATATTGAAAAACTTCACAGGTGCTCACCTGCCGGATGGACAGCAATCATGAATTTCCTTCTGGATGTCAGCCAAGCCCACAAGAGATTTTTTCTAATGAAAAGTGCTTTTTGGTTTTAAATTCATTTTTGTAAATTCCATTTTTTCTCGTATGGTTTTCCACATCCTTTCTCTAATCAATTAAAATGCTTTACTTGATCTATAGCATAGAATGTTGGAAAAATACACAAAAGATTTCAGTGCCACTTTATTTGGATGGTGAAACACATGGGGCAGTTGTACAGTGTTTCTGTTGGAAGAAATGGTCAATCGACAGCAAAACAGTTATAATTAAGTGTGTTGCACAGGTGTTCGCAGCTTACTGATTAAGAGCTTTCTCTTCTAATGGGCCCAGTAAGCTTTACAGGAAACCTAGGACTTGAAAGGGTATGTCTGGAGGACACCCTTAAAGCTTGCTTTCTCCTCCCCTCTTTCCTTGTTCATTTAATTCAGCCATGAATGCAATGTGACTTTGTTTTTGTTGTTGGAAGCCATTGAGCTCATTCAGACACGTGGCGACCTTACGTATAACAGAACAAAACGTTGCCAGGCCCCGTGCCATTTTCATGATGGCTGGTATGTGTGAGTCCATGTTGCAGTTATTGTGTCAATCTATCTCATTGAGGTTCTCCCTCATTTTTTCTGACCCTCTACTTTAGCAATCACGATGTCTGTCTTTAGAGATTGGTCTTACCCCATGATGTGTCCAAAGTAAGCCAGCCAAAGTCTCACCATCCTTGCTTCCAAGGAGCATTCTGGTTGTATTTCTCGTAAGACTCATTGGTTTGTTCTTCCGGAAGTCCTTGTTATATTCAATACTTTTTGTGAACTCCATGACTTTAAGCCCTTTGTACCATGGTGTTTCTAGTAGGCATCCATTTTGCAAAGCTCTATACTTGTGCTTTATTTGAAAAAACAACCTGTAGTTTTTCTACAGGTTTATCTTTCAGGAAATTTGGATAGTTACAGAGGCACACATTCCAGAGCCATGCAGACACAAGCGCCCAGCTCACTGAGAAAACACCACAGAGAAAGTGCACGTGAATACCTGTTTTCTAAGCATTTTGTACCGCCTCCCCCTTCCTCTCCACTCTGTGCACTTCTCTTTCAAGGACCAGCCAACGTCCTCTATTGAGAAGCTCAGATTCCATCTGACCCCTGTTATCCTCCTTGCCACTTCCAATTCTGCTTTAGACTTAGGCTCACATGTAATCAAATAAAAGAAGAAGAAACACTGCACTCTGACATACCAGTTTTCATGGACTTGCTAACACCTTAAAACAACTTTAGAGTTTCATTGTGGATGGCTAAAACATTACCCCAAGAGTTCCGGAATTTGGACCTACTGGCCTTGATGGTGTGGGATTTTGGTGGAATTGGGGGAAGAAAAGCCTGGATAGTGGAGAAGCGGTGACACCTAATGAAGGGTTTCCTGCAGTCTATGATCAAACATACTCTGGTTAATCAGGACCAAATAAGTTTTCTTTGGTGGCATTATTCTGAATTAAATACATCAGTATCAAATAGCCCTTTTACAAGTAAATCTCTTTCAACAAATATTTATTGAGGGCCTAATTTTTATCTCAGAAACTATTCTATTTTGGGAGTACATCAGTGTACAAGAGAAAAATCCTGCCTTCGTGGAACATATATTCTAGAGAGGGGGTAGAAAGACAATAAAAATTAAACACAAAAATGTAAATTATGTACTATATATGCTCTAGAAGAAAAGGGAAAATGAAGTAAGGTAAGGGTTCACATGGTGGGGAAGTGGCAGGTGTCAGTGCTTGAAGGAGGTGACAGCCAGCCAAGCAGCTCTCTGAGGGAAAAGCATTCAGCAGAGGAAATAAGGTGACCACAATCAGTTCCTACTAGTCACAGGTTCTGTGTTTGTGAATTCACCTCCTCAGTGAAAGGTATCTGTAACCCCCTAAACAATATTTGCAGCTCCACTGAAACATGTCCAAAAGTGAATTCACCTCCTCAGTGAAAGGTATCTGTAACCCCCTAAACAATATTTGCAGCTCCACTGAAACATGTCCAAAGTAACAAAAAATTGGAGTTGGCCAAGTGCACATTCCCAGCTGAGGTCAAACAAGGTGACATCCTGCCTTTTTTTTCAGCTCTCAGATTGTAAGCAAGTGTCCTTGTCACAGTCCATTTAGTGTGAAGTTTTTTTTTTTTGGCATTTTTGTGCTGTTTGGGAAGATTTTGCTACCTAAGATGGCCCACAAGCATAGTGCTGAAGTGCTGTCTGATGTTCCTAAGCACAAGAAGGCTGTGACGTGTTTCTGGAGAACATATGTGTATGTCAGATAAGCTTCATTCAGGTATGAGTTATAGTGCTGTTGGCAGCGAATTCAGTATTAATGAATCAGTGATATACATACATATATATATATATAAAATAAAGTGTTTTTAAACTGAAACAAGGCTATGAAATGATCAAGGATCCTGGTTGCACAGTGGTTAAAGCACTCGGCTGCTAACCAAAAGGTCAGCGGTTCAAACCTACCAGCTGCTCCACGGGAGAAAGAGGTGGCAGTTTGCTTCTGTAATGACTACAGCCTTGGAAATCCTATGGGGCAGTTCTACTCTGTCCTATAGGATCACTATGAGTTGGAATCAACTTGGTGACAGTGGGTTTAGTTTGGTATTGTGTTTTGTATTGATCAGTTGGTAAAAATGTTGTGACCAGAGGCTTGTAGAAACCTAACCCTGTTTTTCCCCTAGAAGTAATAGTTCAGTATTCTCTAAATCGAGGTTTGAAGAGACTTTACAGAATGTAGCTACCAAGAATAATTGTGAGAATTAACCGTATTTTAAAGGGAGTGGAGGTCTGGCCCATTCAAGAAACTGTATTCAGGCCAGAGGACCTGGAGCTGAATGAGGTACTAGTAGAAAATGATGTCAGGGAGCTCATGAGGATGACGTGGGATTTGGAGCTTGGAAAGATCACATAGGGTCCTGTAGGCTATTTTAAGGACTATGGCTTTGGTTCTGAGCAAATGGGCAGCCATTAAGGGTTTGAGCAGAGGAGTAACATGATCTGACTTAGATACTAAAAGGATCGATCGAGTTGGTTGTTATGCTGAGAATAGACTGTAGTGGGGAAGGGTGGGAGCAGGGGTGTTAGGAGACTACAGCAGTAACCCTGAGAGAGGTGATAGTTTAGATAGGGTGGTGGTTGAAATGCAGGTTACATTCTGGGCATAGTTTGAAGCTAGGCCCAATAAAATTTCCTGATGGATTGAATGTGGAGTGTGAAAGAAAGAGAGAAATAAAAAATAAATAAAAAGTTTTTGTCTTAAACAATTGGAGGGATGGAGTTGCCGCCACTGGAGTAGAGGAAACCATTTTTGGTGGAGTAGATTTGTGGGAGGCAGCAAGGATGAGTTAGTCTAGGTCCTCTGAGAAGCTTAAACATGGAAGGATTTAATTAAGGGAAACATCTGTGAGAGAATTTGGGGAGATAGCTGGGAAAGGCTGGGAGAGTGTCAGACCATGATGTAAGTCTGACCCAAAGTGAAAGAGAGAGGGAAGGAAAAGGGGCTTCTAGACCACCGTACAGCCTAAGAGAAGTTCAGGAAGGCTGTGGAGGAGCCTTGAGCCCAAGTCACCTGTGAAGTAAGAGGATGAATCAGCACGTCTTCCAGGATCCTAGCCTGCCTTAGTGTCCCTGCTGAGCTCAGTCAATAGGCTTCAGAGCGCGGTGCTCCCCTGGTCAATTAAGATTCCTGTAGGTGGGGGTGTGACGTGCAGTCTCACGGCCAGCATGTATGTCATCAGCTGCTCACTGATGAACATATGGAGATTGAGTGTGAAATCTAAACTACAGTAATCCAGGGGGCAGGCAGTATTATCAGGAGGATATTAGTTTGATTAATTCTTCTGTCAATTGATTCATCTTACCTTATTTCAAGTGGATCTGACGTGGCCTACAGTATGTGAACTGAGGCATCAGCTACTGCCAAAGAGGCAAAGGGTCAAACATGAACGAAAGTCCATGTGGAGAAGAAACACAGATGTTGAAAAGTATAATAAAATATTTATGACAGCTATTTTTTTTTTTTTTTATGTAGGCCTTTGCTCAGGTGGAAGATGGAGATACAGGTACCATATCTCTGCACAAACCTAAATCTGAAAAAAAAAAAAAAATCCATTGCCGTTGAGTCAATTCTGATTCATAGTGACCCTATAAAACAGAGTAGAACAGCCCCATAGGGTTTCTGAGGCTGTAATCCTTGAGATTGCCATGTCTTTCTCCCTCAGAACAGCTGGTGGGTTTGAACTGACAACCTTTCAGTTAGCAGCCAAATACTTAACCACCGTGCCACCAGGGCTCCTTCTCCACAAACCTGCTATCGTGGAATTCATCTCTGAAATACAGATGATTTTTTTCCCTGTCATTTTATGCACATATTATTTCTCCTAATAAATCCTACACCCTTTGGTGGTGGAGATCATGACTTATTTCTTCTTCTTTATCCCACTTGAACATGAAGGGCCACTGAACCCAAAGCAGCCACAGTCCTTCATTCACAAATTGTTGTTTCAATAACCACATTAATACTGACCCTATTTAAGGAGGTTTAAAGGCAAAGGAAATCAATTATTCAAGTCGATTTAATTTATCAAGTATTATTGAACCTCTGTTGTGTGCATGGTATTGTCCTTGATCCTGAATTCAGGTACATTTATTAGTGACAGACAAGAACAAATATACCCACTGTTATAGGTTAAATTGTGTCCCCCCAGGACCATGGTTTCAGGGGACATCTAAGTCAATTGGCATAATAAAATCTATTAAGAAAACATTCTGTATCCCACCTTGGAGAGAGGCGTCTGGAGTCTTAAACGCTAGCAAGAGGCTATCTAAGATGCACCAATTGGTCTCAACCCACATGGATCAAAGGAGAATGAAGAACAGCAAAGGCACAAAGTAACTACTAGCCCAAGAGACAGAAAGGACCTCATAAACCAGAGACTACATCAGCCTAAGACCAGAAGAGCTTGATGGCGCCCAGCTACAACCGATGACTGCCCTAACAGGGAACACAACAGAGAACCCCTGATGGAGCAGGAAAGCAGTGGGATGCAGACCCCAAATTCTTGTAAAAAGACCAGACTTAATGGTCTGACTAAGACTAGAAGGGCCCCGGTGGTGGTCTTGGGCCCCAGACCTTCTGTTGCCCCAGGACAGGGACCATTCCCAAAGTCAACTTTTCAGACATGGATTGGACTGGACAACGGGTTGGAGAGGGATGCTGGTGAGGAGTGAGCTTCTTGGATCAAGTGGACGCTTGAGACTATGTTGGCATCTCCTCACTGGAGGGGAGATGAGAGAATAAAGGGGGTTAGAAGCTGGCGAAATGGACACAAAAAGAGAGAGTGGGTGGGGAGCGGGCTGTCTCATTGTGGGGGGAGCAATTGCGAGTATATAGCAAGGTGTATATAAGTTGTGTGAGAGACTGACTTGATTTGTAAAATTTCACTTAAGCACAATAAAAATTAAAAAAATATATACATTTTTTAAAAATAATTTTTAAAAAATGTATAGTTTTATTTTTTTTAATTTTTATTGTGCTTTAAGTGAAAGTTTACAAATCAAGTCAGTCTCTCACACAAAAACCCATATACACCTTGCTACACACTCCCAATTACTCTCCCCCTAATGAGACAGCCCACTTTCTCCCTCCACTCTCTCTTTTCGCCTCCATTTCATCAGCTTCTAACCCCCTCCACCCTCTCATCTCCCCTCTAGGAAGGAGATGCCAACATATTCTCAAGTGTCCACCTGATCCAAGAAGCTCACTCCTCACCAGCATCCCTCTCCAACCCATTGTCCAGTCCAATCCATGTCTGAAGAGTTGGCTTCGAGAATGAATCCTGTCCTGGGGCAACAGAAGGTCTGGGGGCCATGACCCCCGGGGTCCTTCTAGTCTCACTCAGACCATTAAGTCTGGTCTTATGAGAATTTGGGGTCTGCATCCCACTGATCTCCTGCTCCCTCAGGGGTTCTCTGTTGTGTTCCCTGTCAGGGCAGTGATCGGTTGTAGCTGGGCACCATCTAGTTCTTCTGGTCTCAGGATGATGTAGTCGCTGGTTCATGTGGCCCTTTCTGTCTCTTGGGCTCCTAATTACCTTGTGTCCTTGATGTTCTTCATTCTCCTTTGATCCAGGTGGGTTGAGACCAATTGATGCATCTTAGATGGCTTCCTGCTAGCGTTTAAGACCCCAGATGCCACTCTTGAAAGTGGGATGCAGAATGTTTTCTTAATAGATTTTATTATGCCAATTGACTTAGATGTCCCCTGAAACCATGGTCCCCAGACCCCTGCCCCTGCTACGCTGGCCTTCGAAGCATTCAGATTATTCAGGAAACTTCTTCACTTTTGCTTTAGTCAAATTGTGCTGACATCCCCTATATTGTGTGCTGTCTTTCCCTTCACCTAAAGTAGTCCTTATCTACTACCTAATAAGTGAATGCCCTCTCCCACCCTCTCTCCCTCCCCCATCTCGTAACCACAAAAGAATGTTTTCTTCCCAGTTTAAACTATTTCTCAAGTTCTTATAATAGTGGTCTTATACAATATTTGTCCTTTTGCAACTGACTAATTTCACTCAGCACAATGCCTTCCAGGTTCCTCCATATTATGAAATGTTTCACAGATTCCTCACTGTTCTTTATCAATGTGTAGTATTCCATGTGTGAATATACCATAATTTATTTACCCAGTTATCCATTGATGGGCACCTTGGTTGCTTCCATCTTTTTGCTACTGTAAACAGTGCTGCAATAAACATGGGTGTGTATATATGAGTTCATGTAAAGGCTCTTATTTCTCTAGGATATATTCCAAGGAGTGGGATTGCTGGATCGTATGGTAGTTCTATTTCTAGCTTTTTAAGGAAGCGGCAAATTGATTTCCAAAGTGGTTGTACCATTTTACATTCCCACCAGCAGTGTATAAGTGTTCCAATCTCTCCACAGCCTCTCCAACATTTATTATTTTGTGTTTTTGGATTAATGCCAGCCTTGTTGGAGTGAGATGAAATCTCATTGTAGTTTTGATCTTCCTTTCTCTAATGGCTAATGATCGTGAACATTTCCTCATATATCTGTTAGCTACCTGAATGTCTTCTTTAGTGAAGTGTCTATTCATATCTTTGGCCCGTTTTTTAATTGGGTTATTTGTCTTTTTGCAGTATCATGTACAGTTTAGAGATCAGGCGCTGATCAGAAATGTCATAGCTAAAAACTTTTTCCCAGTCTGTAGGTAGTCTTTTTACTCCTTTGATGAAGTCTTTGGATTAGCATAGGTCCTTGATTTTTAAGAGCTCCCAGTTATATAGTTTTTCTTTACATTCTTTATAATGTTTTATATATTGTTTATGCCATGTATTAGGGCTCCTAACGTTGTCCCTATTTTTTCTTCCATGATCTTTATCATTTTAGATTTTATATTTAGGTCTTTGAACCGTTTTCAGTTAGTTTTTGTGCATGGAGTGAGGTATGGGTCTTGTTTCATTTTTTTTGCAGATGGATATCCAGTTATGCCAGCACCATTTGTTAAAAAGACTGTCTTTTCCCCATTTAACTTTTTTGAGGACTTTGTCAAATATCAACTGCTCATATGTGGATGGATTTATGTCTGGATTCTCAATTTTGTTCCATTGGTCCATGTATCTGTTGTTGTACCAGTACCAGGCTGTTTTGACTACGGTGGCATTATAATAGTTTCTAAAATCAGGTAAGGCAAGGTCTCCCACTTTGTTCTTCTTTTTCAGTAATGCCTTATTTATCCAGGGCCTCTTTCCCTTCCATATGAAATTGGCGATTTGTTTCTCCATCTCATTAAAGAATGTCCTTGGGCCTTGGATTGGAATTGCACTAAATGTATAGATCTCTTTTGGTAGAACAGACATTTTTATAATCTTAAGTCTTCCTATCCACGAGCAAGGTATGATCTTCAACTTATGTAAATCTGTTTTGGTTTCTTGCAGTAGTGTTTTGTAGTTTTCTTTGTATAAGTCTTTTACATCTCTGGTAAGATTTATTCCTAAGTGTTTTATCTTCTTGGGGGCTACTGTAAATGGAATTGATTTAGTGATTTCCTCTTTGATGTTCTTTTCGTTGGTGTAGAGGAATTCAACTGATTTTTGTACGTTTTATCTTGTATCCCGATAGTCTGTTGAACTCTTCTATTAGTTTCAGTAGTTTTCTTGAGGATTCCTTAGGGTTTTCTGTGTAGAAGATCATGTCATCTGCAAATAGAGATATTTTACTTCTTCCTTGCCAATCTGGATGCCCTTTATTTCTTTATCTAGCCTAATTGTCTGGCTAGGACTTCCAGCACAATGTTGAATAAGAGTGGTTTAAAGGGCATCCTTGTCTGGTTCCTGATCTCAATGGGAATGTTTTCAGGCTCTCTCCATGTAGGGTGATGTTGGCTGTCGGCTTTGAATAATTGCCCTTTATTATGTTGAGGAATTTTCCTTCTATTCTTATTTTGCTGAGAGTTTTTATCACGAATGAGTGTTGAACTTTGTCAAATGCCTTTTCTGCATCAATTGATAAATTCATCTGATTCTTGTCTTTTATTTATGTGGTGGATTACATTAATTGTTTTTCTAGTGTTGAACCATCCCTGCATACCTGGTATGAATCCCACTTGGTCATGGTGAATTATTTTTTTATATGTTGTTGAATCCTATTGGCTAGAATTTTGTTGAGGATTTTTGCATCTACATTCATGAGGCATATAGGTCTATAATTTTCTTTTCTTGTGGTGTCTTTACGGGGTTTTGATATCAGGGATGTGGTGGCTCCATCGAATGAGTTTGGTAGTATTCTGTCATTTTCTATGGTCTGAAATACCTTTAGTAGTAGTGATGTTAACTCTTCTCTGAAAGTTTAGTAGAACTCTGCAGTGAAGCCATCCAGACCAGGGCTTTTTTTTGTTGGGAGTTTTTTGATTACCTTTTCAATCTCTTCTTTTGTTATGGGTCTATTTAGTTGTTCTACCTCTGTTTGTGTTAGTTTAGGTAGGTAGTGTGTTTCTAGGAATTCATCCATTTCTTCTAGGTTTTCAAATTTGTTTGAGTGTAGTTTCCCATAGTAATCTGATATGATTCTTTTAATTTCAGTTGGGTCTATTGTAATATCGCCCATCTCTTTTCTTATTGGGGTTATTTGCTTCCTCTCCTGTTTTTCTTTTGTCAGCTTGGCCAATGGTTTATCAATTTTGTTGAGTTTTTCAAAAAAACAGCTTTTGGTCTTGTTAATTCTTTCAATTGTTTTTAAGTTTTCTATTTAATTTAGTTCAGCTCTAATTTTTCTTATTTGTTTTCTTCCGGTGCCTGTGGGTTTCTTTTGTTGCTCTCCTTCTATTTGTTCAAGTTGTAGGGATAGTTCTTTGATTTTGGCCCTTTCTTCTTTTTGGATGTGTGCATTTATTGATATAAATTGACCTCTGAGCACCGCTTTTACTGTGTCCCAAAGGTTCTGATAGGAAGTGTTTTCATTCTCATTGGATTCTCTGAATTTCTTTATTCCATCTTTAACATCTTTTATAACCCAGTCTTTCTTGAGCAAGGTATTGTTCAGTTTCCAAGCGTTTGATTTCTTTTCTCTGCTTTTCCTGTTATTGATTTCTACTTTTATGGCCTTATGGTCAGAGAAGATGCTTTGTAATATTTCAATGTTTTGGATTCTGCTAAGGCTTGCTTTATGACGTAATATGTGGTCCATTCTAGAGAATGTTCCATGTGCACTAGAAAAGAAAGTATAGTTGGTTGCTGTTGGGTGGAGTGTTCTGTATATGTCTACGAGGTCAAGTTGGTTAATTGTGGCATTTAGATCTTCCCTGTCTTTATTGAGTTTCTTTCTGGGTGTCCTGACGTTCACCGAAAATGGTGTGTTGAAGTCTCCTACTATTATTGTGGAGCTGTCTATCTCACTTTTCAATGCTGATAGAGTTTGTTTTATGTATCTTGCAACCCTGTCATTGGGTGCATAAATATTTAATGTGGTTATATCTTCTGGGTGTATTGTCCCTTTAATCATTATATGGTTTCCTTCCTTATCCTTTCTGATGGATTTAACTTTAAAGTCTATTTTGTCAGAAATTAATATTGCCACTCCTGGTCTTTTTTTTTTTTGTCGTTTGCTTGATATATATTTTTTCCATCCTTTGAGCTTTAGTTTGTTTGTGTCTCTAAGTCTAAGGTGTGTCTCTTGTAGGCAGCATATAGATGGATCTTGTTTTTTAATCCATTCTGCCACTCTCTGTCTCTTCATTGGTGCATTTAATCTATTTATATTCAGGATAATTATGGATAGGTATGAATTTAGTGCTATGATTTTGATGTCTTTTTTTGTGTGTTGACAGTTTCTTTTTCCCACTTGATTTTATGTGCCGAATAGATTTTCTTTATGTATTGTCCTTTCCTCATATTTGTTGTTGTTGATTTTGTTTCTGCTGAGTCTGTATTTTTCCCTTGTATTTTATTTTGATGAGTAGGATAGTTTTTCTCCTTTGCCATTACCGTATTATTTACCCCCATTTTTCTAAATTTAAAACTAACTTTTATTTCTTTGCTGCATTGCCGTCTCTTCCTCTCCGTACGGAATGTGTATGTTTACATTTCTTAGTCTCTATTATTTTAATGCTGTCTTCTTTTATATAGTAACATCGCCGTTACCCTGTGTTGGGCTTTTTTTTTTTTTTTAATCTTGCTTTGTTTTTTTGGACTTCCCTGTCTGGGTTGATTTCTGGTTGCTCCGCCGAGTGTTCTAGTCTTGGGTTGATACCTGATATTATTGATTTTCTAACCAAAGAACTCCCTTTAGTATTTCTTGTAGTTTTGGTTTGGTTTTTACGAATTCCCTCAACTTGTGTTTATCTGGAAATGTCTTAATTTCACCTCCATATTTAAGAGACAGTTTTGATGGATATATGATTCTTGGCAGGCAATTTTTTTCCTTCAGTTTTTTAAATATGTCATCCCATTGCCTTCTTGCCTGCATGGTTTCTGCCGAGTAGTCCGAGCTTATTCTTATTGGCTCTCCTTTGTAGGTGACTTTTCGTTTATCCCTTGCTGCTCTTATAATTCTCTCTTTATCTTTGGTTTTCACAAGCTTGATTATAATATATCTTGGTGACTTTCTTTTAACATCTACCTTATGTGGAGTTCAATGAGCATCTTGGATAGATATCTTCTCATCTTTCACAATATCCAGGAAGTTTTCTGCCAACAAATTTTCAACAATTTTCTCAGTATCTTCTGTTATTCCTTCCTGTTCTGGTACTTCAATCACTCATAGGTTGTTTCTCTTGGTAGTCCCACATGATTCTTAAGGTTTCTTCACTTTTTTAAATTATTTTATCTGATTTTTCTTCACATATATTAGTGCCAAGTGATTTATCTTCAAGTGCCAAATTGCTAGCTTCTACTTGCTCAATTCTGCTCCCCTACTGTCTATTGAGTTATCTAATTCTGTAATTTTGTTGTTAATCTTCTGAATTTCTGATTGCTGTCTATCTATGGATTTTTCCATCTTATTAAATTTTTCATTATGTTCCTGAATAATCTTTCTAATTTCTTCAGTTGCTTTATCTGTGTGTTCCTTGCCTTGTTCTGCATATTGCCTCATTTCCTTCCTGATGTCTTGAAGTGTTCTGTATATTAAACTTTCGTATTCTGCATCTGGTAATTCCAGGAATGCACTTTCATCTAGAAGGTCCCTGGATTCTTTGTTTTGAGATGCTGTTGAGGTGATCATGGTCTGTTTCTTTATGTGACTTGATATTGACTGTTGTCTCCGAGCCATCTATAAGTTATTGTATTAGTTTATACTTGCTTACTGTGTCATAGCTGCTTCCTTTGCTTTGTTTTGGTATACCCTTATGGGTTGCTTGAGTGAGCTAGCTTGATTTTCACCTTTGAAGCTCTGGTGTCTTGTCCCCATCTGGCTAGAGCTGTTTTCAGGTATATCAGTCTAGGAGTCCATTCAGTTTTCTTGTATGAGTTCAGCTCAGCTGTCCAGGTAGCTGATCATCAAGTGTGTGGTACAGGCTCTGTTCTACAGTCTTAGAGGGGCAGGGTTGATTGGCATACATACCAGTATCTGATTGCAGCAGGGGGTCATGCTCTGAACAAGGCAGAGGGCTGAGAACAGACCCCCAAGTGTCTCTGAGGAAAATGCGTCTCTGTTCCCTAGAGCGTGCTGGTGGGTGGGTTCTGTAGAGGGACCATGGACACCCAAAGTTTTTGGTTGTAAGGACTGGGAGGTACCAATTATCTTTGGACCCCTGTCATGGGTGGCTGGGTGACCTGAGTGGAGCTACCAGTCCTTGGGTCCCTGATGTCGGTAGGTGAGGACCTTGTTTAATAGGCAAAGCAATGTCAAATGTCATACACCCACCTCTCCACCGCACAGCTGAAATGGTCGGAGTTTGCCAACAAGGGCCTATTCTCCCGAAACAGGCCCACACAGGTCCATGCAGAAGGGATAGGTGCTCAAGGTCCATGGACAGTTTATGCCTGGACAGGAGCCACTTCTGTCCTGAGCTCCCCCAGTTAATGGAGCTAGCAAATTATCTTTTCCTCCCAGTTGCAAATTTTTTCCTTCCCCAAGGCCTGGAGGATGGCTCTAGGTGCTCACCAGGGTCTATCTCAGGCCCAGGGATTCAGCCGCTGAAGCCGGCTTGGGGGTGGGGGGGGCGTTAAAATATACTCAAGTACTTAGCTTTTGCCGAGAGCTCTGTTCTCCTCAGGTTCCGGAGGTGTGAGTGGGCTGTGTGGTTGGCTGCTTCTCCCTGAGGAAACTGCTGCCGAACACTAGGACCAGCCCACCGCCGCCACCACCCCAGGAATGGTGCCTGAGGGCTCCCCGCGATTCAGGTCCGGTAACTCCTCTCCACTTCCGAATGGCCTCTTCCTCCCCCTGCCCCTCTATTCAATGTCTAAGCTTGCGTTTGATGTTCAGGGCTCCCAGCTTGTCACGAATATACTCGTTTCACTTGTTTTTTCGGGTCTTTGTTGTAAAGAGGGCTCGATGGAAGTGCCTGTCTATTCTGCCATCTTGGCTCCACCTCCAAAATTATATGTATTTTATTTAAAAAAAAAAAAAAGAGTGTTCCCCCAAAAGATAGGTTGGAGTCCTAACCCCCATACTTGTGAATGTGAACTTGTTTGGAAATAGGGTCTTTAAAGATGTTATTAGCTAAATTAACATGAAGTTATAGGGCAGTAGGGTGGCTCTGACTTCAGTCTGACTGGTGCCCTTAGAAAAAGGGACAAGAGATACAGACGTACAGAGAGAGAAAGAATGGCATATGAAGGTGCATCTCCAAACCAAGGAATGACTAGAGCTGCCAGAAGTTGAGAGAGACAAGAAATGGTCTTCTCCTAGAGACTTCAGTGGAAGCATAGCCCTACCAACACATTGATTTTAACTCGTAGCCCCCAGAACTGTGAAGCAATAAAGTTATGTGCTCATAAGCCACCTAGTCTATTGTACTTTGTTAGGCAGCCCTGGGAAATTCATACACCCACAGACTTTATTGGCATCAGATGAAGATTATTAAGAGTAATTATCATCCCTAGGAAACCCTGGTGGCTTAGTGGTTAAGTGCTGGGGCTGCTAACCAAAAGATCAGTGGTTTGAACCCAGCAGGCACTCCTTGGAAACCCTATGGAGAAGTTCTACTTTGTCCTATAGGGTCGCTATGAGTTGGAATCGACTCGATGACAAGTTTGGTTTGATTGGTTTACCATCCCTAGGCAAACTCTATGCACCAATTCCCCTGTTGTCTGCAAGCTCCTGAAGAGTCCTACCCAAACCAAAAACTGACCCCATGTGTTACAGCATTGAAATGTTCCATAGGGTTTTCTCGGCTGTAATCTTTATGGAAACAGATCGCCAAGGCTTTCTTTTGTGGTAATGCTGGGTGTGTTCCAACTACCAAGCTCAAAGTGTAAACCCCTTGTGCCACACAGGGACTTGAGGAACACTACAGCTGCCTCACTTTAAGAATCTCTTCTTTTGCGCCCACTTTGCCCTTGTCAATATCCTCTGCTCAGGTTTGCTAGGGGCAGAAAGGCTCCTTCCATGTCTCCAAAGTGGCACAGGGTGGGATCTCCTTCCCTGTGTCTGTTAAAGTCCTCCATGAAGAAACAGCTCCCTCTGCTTCTAACTCTAACCCCTTTCTACAGAGAGCTGGAAACCTATCATAGGCCAGGCAGGATCCCGACACAATGTTCCCCTCTTTACCTGTCTTCCCTGTTTATCACTAAGCCCAGCAACTGCTGACAGTATCTCCCCCTGGAAAGCTTTCTTCCCTTTACAGAAATCACTTCTGCAGATAGACCGCTAGGGGATGGCTGCTCAGTCTCACTTTACTCAGCCAACATTTCCAAGTCTCCACATGAGAGTCTAAATTAGTATCACCAAGCATTATGTGAGTGATTGAGACAGAAGTACCCTCTCAGGTTGTAGGAGGTGGCCACCTCTCTCCTCTAAAGTGATTCCACGGAGGACACAGTCTTGAAAGATGGGTCAGAATGATTTAATAAAGAGGGGAGAGGGCATTCCAGTTTGCGTACAAATCCGTACATCATATTTTTATTGATTGACTGGTGGGTTTGCTTTTTTGTCTAATCCAGGACTAAGATAGAGGAGGAGATAGTAGGGGATTCATTCAGAATGCAACATGTGGTCAAGTTAACATGCTGTTACTGGGGTTGTTGTTGTTAGTTGCCAGAGAATGGATTCTGACTCTTGGCGACTCCATAGGATTTCAAGGCTGTGACCTTTCAGCAGATTGCCAGGCCTGTCTTCTGAGGTGTCTATGGTGGATTTGAACTGCTAACTTTTCAGCTAGTAGTCAAGCACTTAACTGCTTGTACAACCCTGGGCCTCTATGCAGCACGTAACACCAAAAATTGGTAATAAATATTTCATGGTGGTGATCCTATTGTCAGTGCTAACAAAGCCAGCCTAATGTAATGATGGTTTGAGCCCATGAGAACTGAAAAGGTAAAAACAAAACAAAAACAAGCAAAAATGCTGGACTCAATAGCAAAAAAAAAAAAAAAAAAAAGAGAGACAAAGAAAATAATGAGTAATAATAATAATGAAAGTCTTAATCCTACCAAACGACTACTACTATTGTTAGTAGTAAAAGGTCCCTCTCTGTTAAAAGAGAGTAATACCTGAAGTAGGAAGGCAGGGTGGTTCAGTGGTAGAATTCTCACCTTCCATGCAGGAGTCCTGGATTTGATTCCCAGCCAAGGCACCTCATGTGCAGCCACCACCGATCTGTCAGTGGAAGCTTGCACGTTGCTGTGATGCTGGACAGGTTTCGGTGCAATTCCAGACTAAGACGGGCTGGGAAGAAAGGCCTGGTGGTCTACTTCAAAAAATCAGCCAGCGAAAAGCCTATGGATCACAGCTATCTGATCCTGTCCTGTGCGGGGTCACCGTGAGTCAGGGGCTGACTTGATAAAAGCAGCTAACAACTAAAAAAACTAGTCAGTAGTCCTAAATTTACAAATTAGCTATTAGAATTTACCACCAGTAAGTTTCCAGTCCTATCCTGCGACTAGATGACAGTTGAGGAAGAATCAAAACTGAAAAACGTGGTGTTTCCAAAGGAAGGGGCACAAACTACTGACTTGTTTACAATTGTGCTGACCTACGAGTTACACTAAGTGGATTAAACAGAGAATGTAAATCATCAAGGACAGGGAGTTAGGTCCGTTTCAGACACTGCTACCTCCTCGCACCCAGTCCAGTGCCTGGTATGTAGTAGATGCTCAATGGAATAAATGTCTTAGATGTAATTATAGAAATAGTCATGGAATTATTCCCCTACTAGGCATTATAGAGGTTATCTTATAAAATGTTAGCAAGGGACTGTGCTTTCTCAGAGGAAGATCGTGGGCTTGAAGGGTAAGGTGCTGCCCCTTCTGACAAGAGCAGGCAGAGAACTGCACCACTTTGATTCTCACATTATGTGAACTCTCAGAACATCTCAAATATCAAATAACCAATCAGAAATCACCAAAATTAGTAGACTACAATAATGATAATAACAAATAAAAATTCAAGTCCCCGTCCTATTTGAGAAGTCATGTGATTTTAATAGAATTTATAATCACAGCTTCTTTGTGTTTAAAACTTTTCTATATATTGTAGTTGTTAGTTGCCATCAAGTTGGCTGTGACTCATGGCAACCACACATACAAACAGAACAAAACGTTGCTTGGTCCTGTGCCATTTCACGAGAGTCCATTGTTGCAGCCACTGTGTATTTTGAGTACCTCCCAACCTAGGGTGCTCATCTTCCGTCAGTATACTGGACAGTATTCTGTTGTGACCCTTAGGGTTTTCATTGTAGGTCACCAGGTCTGTCTTTCTAGTCTGTCTTAGTCTGGAAGCTCTGCTAAAACCCGTCCACCATGGGTGACCTTGCTGGTGTTTGGTATACCAGCAGCATAGCTACCAGCATCACAACAATACTCAAGTAACCATAGAATGACAAACTGACGGATGGCTGGTGGATTTTCTGTGTAGAGTGTTTTAACTCTACTTTTGTCCCTTAGCTTGTGCTTTTTTTTTTTCTTTTTCTTACTTTTTGTTCTCAAGAACTGACATTTTTTCAACCAATATTTTTCTAAAATACCATTGCAAATGATAAGTGATTGGGCTGAAATGAAGTGATGATAAGCACTATTACCTCTGCCTGCAGGTCTCTGCAGGCTCCCTTGGCCTTGCCACCTCCCTGTCGAGCTCCACTGTCCCACTGAGAAGCCTGGTGTCTGTTGCTGTTTATGTAAGGAAGTCCTCTAGGTACTTTACACAAGTGTAAACACTGTGCTGGGCAAACCATCCTCTTTACGAGAAAAAAGGGAAAAAAAAGATCATCGTAGACCCAATTTCCTTTCTTAGCTTAATAGGTACCTGTTCTCAGTACAGCTCTCTGGGTGGTTTAAACTGTCTGTGCTTGGTAACGAACCTAAAGGTTGGCAGTTTGAATCCACCTGGTGGTGCCACAGAAGGAAGACTTGGTGATATACTTCCACAAAGATGACAGCCAAGAAAACCCTATGGAGCAGTTCTACTCTGTAACACATGGGCCAGCGTGAGTTGGATTCCACTCAACGACAGTGGGTTGTTGTTGTTGTTGTTTTTGGTACTTGGTAAACTCTGGACGAGGTGACTTATTTGGTTCTTAGAATTTTCATCCATCATACATAAAATTTGTCTTTAATGTGGCAATGATTATAAAGGACAAAACAATATTTGTCTAAAATTTCCATATGTTGAGAGAAAAATATTTAGTTAGCAAGGAATTGTCATCCTGAATGCAGGAGGTGGCTCTGGATGCAGTCCAAGGAAAAGTCACTTTATTGACAAGCATCAACAGATGGGGCACTGCTAATAACGAAAATGACCATGGCAGTCTGGCTGCAACTGAATTTACCCGAAGCAGGAAAACTGCTTTCCTCTCCTCACGTCACCATTGTTGTACTGTTCACTAGCATGTTCCGGAGTCTCAGAGAACTGCAGGAAAATGAACTGAGAGAGCTCAACAGTCTTCCCACCTTTGCCAAGAGCAGACCCTGAGGTGACCAGATTCTTACATCTAGCCCAGAATGGCACACAAGAAGCACTCTAATGGAGAAAACGATTTATTTTGAGCTGTTTATTTAAGCACAGGAGGGTTCCTAATGGAGCCGTCAGACCTTGCTCATTGGCTAATAGTTTAATTGGCCCATCTGGAGGAGGCTGTGGAGAGAACTGGCCCCGCTCTGATACTGGCAGAGAGGTAATTTGTCATTCTGCGCCCCAGTGACTGGCCCACTGTAGTCTCTAAAGCCATGCAGAAGCTCAGCAGTCTGTCTCACATGAGAACAGCTCAACATCATTTTAAAAATTTTTTTTATTGTGTTTTAGGTGAAAATTTACAGAGCAAATTAGTTTCTCATTAAACAATACACGTAGTATTTTGTGACATTGGTTGCCAACCCCACAATGTATCAACACTCCCTCCTTCTCGACCTTGGGTTTCCCATTTCCATTCGTCCAGTTTTCTTGTCCCCACCTGTCTTATTGCCCTTGCCCCTGGGCTGGTGTGCTTATTTAGTCTCATATACATGGTTGAACTACTTAGGTTATTATTGTTTGTTTTATAGGCCTGCCTAACCTTTGACTGAGGGGTGAGCCTCACGAGTGACTTCGGTACTGAGTTAAAAGGGTGGCCAGGGACCATACTCTAGCAGTTTCTTCAGTCTGTCAGGCCAGTAAGTCTGGTCTTTTTTATGTGTTAGAATTTTGTTCTACATTTTTCTCTAGCTCTGTCCAGGGCCCTCTATTGTGATCCCTGTCAGACCAGCCAGTGGCAGTAGCTGGGCACCATCTAGTTGTGCCAGACTTAGTCTGTTGGAGGCTGTAGTAGTTGCGGTCCATTAGTCCTTTGTACTAAGCTTTCCCTTGTATCACTGGTTTTCTTCACTCTCTCTTGCTCCAGATGGGGTGGGGACAGTAGATGGCTTTTCACAAGCTTTTAAGACCCTAGATGCTACTCACCAAAGTAGGATGTAGAACATTTTCTTTATAAACTATGTCGTGCCAATTGAGCTCAATGTCCCCTGAGACCATGGTCTCTAGCTCTCAGCCCAATAATTCTGTCCCTCAGGGAGTTTCGATGTGTCTATGAAGCTTCCGTGACCTTGCCTTGGTCTAGTGGTGCTGGATTCCCCTGTATTGTGCTCTGTCTTACCCTTCACTAAAGTTACCACTTATCTATTGTCTAGTTGGTGTTTTCCCATCCCTACCCCTACCCTCCCTTGTGACTATCAAAGACTGTTTCTTTTTGTGTGTAAACCTTTTCACAAGTTTTTATAATAGTGGTCTTATGCAGTATTTGTCCTTTTGTGATTGACTCATTTCACTCAGCATAGTCAACACCATTTGAAGCATTTGTGTGGTTCACATTGGCACCCAAAACCCATTGCTGTGGAGTCAATTCTGACTCATAACAACCCTGCTGGACAGAGTAGAACTGCCCCATAGGGTTTCCAAGGCTGTGACCTTTACAGAAGCAGACTGCCACATCTTTCTCCCATGGAGTGGCTGGTGGGTTCGAGCCACCAACATTTTGGTTAGCAGCTGAGTACTTAACTACTGTACAACCAAGACTTCTTTGCCTTGGCACAAAAGGAGAAATTCTCCAATATCCTTAAGATAACCTCATTTGGGGGAAGAGAGAATTTCTGGAAGTCAAGCTCATATCACTTTCGTCGGCCAATCATAATAGAGAAGCTCTCTCCCACCATGCGCACACACATAAACATTTAAACGATTAGGGTGTATCAGCATTTTTTAGTGACCTTACTACTTAAAAGAATCTACAACAGCTAAGAAACCATGCATCTATTTTGAGTCATCCATTTTTTTTCTTTTTCTATGCAACTGATGTCTGGCTTTCCTATGCCACATGTATGATGCTACGGTGGTAAACAGAGAATTACAATTTCATACCATCTTTGCTGATGGTCAGGGTGGCCCATGTGCCCAGGGTAATTAAAGATAGTAAGGGTCATAACAAATTAAATCCTTTTTGTGCTGACATCAAGGATTTCTGATGCAATTAGATCAGTGTCTTCAGCTTTTATGTTGGAAGATACTACAAAGTCCATAAAGGATGGACTTAGGGAAAAGTTCCATGTTTATTTATTTTATTTTACTTTTTTAAAAACCTGTATTTCATTTCAACTTACCTCACTGTATTTACGAGGCTGCAGCTCTATTCTTCTGCTTCTTTTGTGTCCTTTTCCTTTATCTAAACCCCTAAAGCACTTAGCTTGTCAAATATCTTATCAAAGGCTTTTTTTTTTTTTTTTTCAGTCTCATAACGTGGATGCTGACTTAACTAAAAGCAAGTACCAAGGAGCTTCCATTGCACATCTAGCACTTTCTTCTGTTTTAAATGACATATACTGCAGTGCGTAGCTTCCGGAGACATAGGTTTTTTTTTCCTCCAAAACATATAAAATTGCCAGTATATTTCCCACTCTGTAGAGGTGTCGTTTGACTCTATGCCTCATAAAAGCATGAGAAAAAGTCATAAATATGGAAAGTCCCAAAGTAACTCTCACAATATTTATAGGGTGCACCTTCTGTATAAAACAACAGCAACAGTGAACACAACATAGTCTAAACTCTTCATGAATATTTGATATCTTACGGATCTTCACAGAGAGTTTGTATTATGAAAAGAAACAATATTTGATGAACATCCAAATTCTAGAATGGATGGAGTCAATTGCAGCTTTCACTTGATCCCTTTGGAGCCCTGGTGGCATAGTGGTTAAGAGCTACAGCTGCTAACCAAAAGGGCAGCTGTTGGAGTCCACCAGCCGCTTCTTGGAAACCCTATGGGGCAGTTCTACTCTGTCCTATAGGGTTGCTACGAGTCAGAATTGACTCAATGGCAATGGGTTTAGGTGGGTTTTACTGTGTGATTGCAAAGAAATGACTCTACCTAATATCAATAATATTCATGTAATTATCATCCCTTACGAAGCAATGACATAATTTGGAAAATAATCTTAGGCAATTGTAGGAATAGTTATGTGCCAATCACAGATCCACCAATTTAAGTAAAGCATAGACTCACTCCCTTACCCACCTGAAAATATACAATTTTACCAAATGATACAGCTTAAACCAAGAAATTTTAGTAAATTAGTGGGCTATTAAGCAGAAAAGAAACTAGAAATCAATGGTCTATTTAGTCTAGTACACTTCCTACGCCATCACACTCAGTGAGAACTTCCTGCTATATCAGCACCTCCTACATCACACTCAGAGATAACTTCCTGTTATATCAGCACCTCCTACATCACAGTGATCCCTTCCTGCTATATCAGCACCTCCTACATCACACTCAGTGATAACTTCCTGCTATATCAGCACCTCCTACATCACACTCAGTGATAACTTCCTGCTATATCAGCACCTCCCACATCACACTCAGTGATAACTTCCTGCTATATCAGCACCTCCTACATCACACTCAGTGAGAACTTCCTGCTATATCAGCACCTCCTACATCACACTCAGAGATAACTTCCTGCTATATCAGCACCTCCTACATCACAGTGATCCCTTCCTGCTATATCAGCACCTCCTACATCACACTCAGTGATAACTTCCTGCTATATCAGCACCTCCTACATCACACTCAGTGATAACTTCCTGCTATATCAGCACCTCCTACATCACACTCAGAGATAACTTCCTTCCATATCAGCACCTCCTACATCACACTCAGTGATAACTTCCTGCTATATCAGTACCTCCTACATCACACTCAGAGATAACTTCCTGCTATATCAGCACCTCCTACATCACAGTGATCCCTTCCTGCTATATCAGCACCTCCTACATCACACTCAGTGATAACTTCCTGCTATATCAGCACCTCCCACATCACACTCAGTGATAACTTCCTGCTATATCAGCACCTCCTACATCACACTCAGTGAGAACTTCCTGCTATATCAGCACCTCCTACATCACACTCAGAGATAACTTCCTTCCATATCAGCACCTCCTACATCACACTCAGTGATAACTTCCTGCTATATCAGCACCTCCCACATCACACTCAGTGATAACTTCCTGCTATATCAGCACCTCCTACATCACACTCAGAGATAACTTCCTGCTATATCAGCACCTCCTACATCACAGTGATCCCTTCCTGCTATATCAGCACCTGCTACATCGCACTCAGTGATAACTTCCTGTTATATCAGCACCTCCTACATCACACTCAGAGATAACTTCCTGCTATATCAGCACCTCCTACATCACACTCAGTGATAACTTCCTGCTATATCAGCACCTGCTACATCACACTCAGTGATAACTTCCTGCTATATCAGCACCTCCTACATCACACTCAGTGAGAACTTCCTGCTATATCAGCACCTCCTACATCACAGTCAGTGATCTCTTCCTGCTGTATCAGCACCTCCTACATCACACTCAGAGATAACTTCCTGCTATATCAGCACCTCCTACATCACACTCAGAGATAACTTCCTGCTATATCAGCACCTCCTACATCACACTCAGAGATAACTTCCTGCTATATCAGCACCTCCTACATCACACTCAGAGATAACTTCCTGCTATATCAGCACCTCCTACATCACACTCAGAGATAACTTCCTGCTATATCAGCACCTCCTACATCACACTCAGAGATAACTTCCTGCTATATCAGCACCTCCTACATCACACTCAGAGATAACTTCCTGCTATATCAGCACCTCCCACATCACACTCAGTGATAACTTCCTGCTATATCAGCACCTCCTACATCACACTCAGAGATAACTTCCTGCTATATCAGCACCTCCCACATCACACTCAGTGAGAACTTCCTGCTATATCAGCACCTCCTACATCACAGTCAGTGATCTCTTCCTGCTGTATCAGCACCTCCTACATCACACTCAGTGATAACTTCCTGCTATATCAGCACCTCCTACATCACACTCAGAGATAACTTCCTGCTATATCAGCACCTCCTACATCACACTCAGAGATAACTTCCTGCTATATCAGCACCTCCTACATCACAGTGATCCCTTCCTGCTATATCAGCACCTCCTACATCACACTCAGTGATAACTTCCTGCTATATCAGCACCTGCTACATCACACTCAGTGATAACTTCCTGCTATATCAGCACCTCCTACATCACACTCAGTGAGAACTTCCTGCTATATCAGCACCTCCACATCACAGTCAGTGATCTCTTCCTGCTGTATCAGCACCTCCTACATCACACTCAGAGATAACTTCCTGCTATATCAGCACCTCCTACATCACACTCAGAGATAACTTCCTGCTATATCAGCACCTCCCACATCACACTCAGTGAGAACTTCCTGCTATATCAGCACCTCCTACATCACAGTCAGTGATCTCTTCCTGCTGTATCAGCACCTCCTACATCACACTCAGTGATAACTTCCTGCTATATCAGCACCTCCTACATCACACTCAGAGATAACTTCCTGCTATATCAGCACCTCCCACATCACACTCAGTGAGAACTTCCTGCTATATCAGCACCTCCTGCATCACAGCCAGTGATGATCCTACCATATCAGCACCTTGTACATAATAGTCAGGCTGGTTTCCCTAAGTTCATCCCAGTCAAATCAGAGCAACCACTTCCAAATCAGTCTGGTATTATGCCTCAGTTTATAAGATTATTTTTTGCAAATTAACCAACAAAGAAAGAATTCCTTCTACGGGCCTAGAAGTTTGGGCCAGCAATATCTTATACAAAGAAGCACTGCTAGGTGTAAAAATAAATATAAACCGTACAAGTGGCATGCGTTAAATGACAAATAAGAGCAAATCCAATAGAAGGGGGAAATTATTGTGAACTAGAATGGTTAGTATGAGTCCAACTGACCAATCTAATGGGCAATAATTTCTCAGGTCAAACATACCAACAATCATTTGGCCAGCACAGAACCAAACATCCACTTAAGCACACATAAGGTCGTCATGCATTGGAGCTGACTCAGTGGCAACTGACAAGAACCACAGAGTGGTCAGAGAAGATTTCAATGCTGTGTAACTGAAGCTGAATGCCAACGGGTGGGGAAAGTACAGAAGTGAGCATAGACATGACCGTTCCAGTGGCAAACCCACTACCGGGGATAGTGCGTTAGCAGTTGCATTGGACTTTGAGAAATCTGTATTTGGTACCAATTATTGTATGATCTCAAACCAAATACATTACTGGGACATTTATAATGCAGTATGAAAAAGGACATTTTTCTCAATTTGTCCCATACAAGCAAATTAGATTGATCCAACCAAAGATGATTTGAAAGTTTCAAGTCATAATAGTTGAACATATAATTTAGTAGCTGTGTATCCTGTGTGCTTTATTTAGACTCTCTGAGCATCATCTGAATATCTACAGTCTCAAGATGGTTGTATAAAATATGATAATATATTTTGTGGTGTCCTCTGTAAGTGTGAGCTACAGAAAGGTAGCCCAACCTAGTGGTTAAGAGGTCAAGTGCCAGCTTTCTGGAGTCCCTAGGTGGCACAACTAGTTAAGCACTCAACTGCTAGTCCAAAGTTTCGTGGTTCGAACCCATCCAGAGGTGCCTCTGGAGACAGGCCTCGCAAACCCTATGGAACAGTTCTATCCTGCACACATGTGGTAGCCATGAGTTGGAATCTACTTGACAGCAGCTGACAACAACAACAACTAATTGCCTGTTATTGCACAAATTATTTAAACCCCCTGAGCCTCGGTTTCCTCTGTAAAACGAGGGTCAGACTGTAAATGAGGGTCACACAACAGTTGCTGTAACTGTACAACCCAATGTATAGAGGATGTTTTCTAGAATACTGGCGTATGATAAGTGCTCAATAAATGTTAGTCACATTTGCCACTATGGTATCAGTATCACTGTTATTAGATTTTGTTAGTCATTATAACCATAGATTTCTCTCTTCCCCTTTCGAATATACTTTAAAAATAGGAAGTCAGTTGAAACAGCATCAAAGGATGACCGTGTGAATGAAGGTTCCCATGAGGGCCAAACTCTTTTGGC
Organism: Elephas maximus indicus; assembly: GCF_024166365.1. Taxonomy (NCBI): domain Eukaryota; kingdom Metazoa; phylum Chordata; class Mammalia; order Proboscidea; family Elephantidae; genus Elephas; species Elephas maximus. Next base: position 17,627,741 of record NC_064822.1, read on the forward strand.
TGAAGACGAATATTGACTGATTCTTGAGTACACATTTATTTTTTGAGTTAATAAATCTTGGGAGAATGCAAGATGATTCTAAGCATAATGTAGTTTATTTTGCAAAACTGTAGAAGTAACAGGAGAAAAAGCCAAACAGATATTTACTAAAAAAATATATTTTAAAAATACACGGTTCAGCTCTTTCTAACTTGTCTTTAGATCAATCTGAATTATTTTCTCTATGAAGAGTCCTGGAGATGCCTGAGGCGCAACTCGGAAAATGGAACATGCTCTCTGTACTGTTTCCATGAGCTTCACGTTGAGGAAAGCTGCTTTGGGCCTGATTGTACGTGAAAGAGCTAGAGAAAATTTCTGCTTCGAAGAGAGTGCTTCTGAGGAAAAGGAATTATTTTAGGAAGCAAAGGAGGGAGTCTAGGAAAGACACTATATAAAAAACTCTATAAAAATTATGTAATATTTTTTGGAGTCTCATTAGGCCAGAAAAACGTTAACACTTTGTTAAAAAAAAAAAAAAAAAGAAAGAAAGCAGAAACTTAAAAAAATATACTTTATTGTTTCAGGTGTAAGTTTACATAGCAAATTAGGTTCCCATTTAGCAATTTTTATACAAATTGTTCCGTGACATTGGTTACATTTTTCATACTGTGTCGACATTCTCATTATTACCATTCTGTTTGTTCTGTTCCCATTTAGCTTCCCTGCCCCTTCTTAGTTTCTCATCTTTGCTTTGGGGTAAGTGTTGACCGTTTAGGCTCATACAGTTGGTTATGTAAGGGAGCCCAGTACTCAGGAGGGATATTGTTCATTTTATAAGCCAATCTGTTATTGGGATGAATGGTGACCATCAGAGCGGCTTCAGTTCGAAGTCCAAAGGGTATCTTAGGGCACATAGTCTCAGAGGGCTCTAGTCTCTATGGGTCCAGTAAGTCTAGCCTTTTGTAGGAATTTGAGTTTGTTCTACAATTTTCTAGCTTTTTATCTGGGACCTTCTATAGTGTTCCTGGTCAGAACGGTAGGTAGTGGTACCAGGCCCCATCTAGTTCTTCCGATCTCAGGCTAGATGAGACTGTGGTTCATGCAAGCTATTAGTCATATGGACTAGTTTCTTCTTTGAGTCTTTGGTGTCCTTCATTCTTTTTTGTTCCAGACAAGTTAAAAAAAAAAAAAAAAAAATTTGTTGCCATCAAGTTGATCCGACTCATATCAACCCTATAGGACAGAATAAAAATGCCTCATTGGGTTTCCAAAGCTGTAATCTTTACCAGAGCTGACTACCACATCTTCCCCTCAAGAAGGGGCTGGTAGGTTTGAACTGCTGACCTTTTGGTTAGCAGCCAAGTGCCTAACCACTGTGCTACCAGGTCTCATTCCAGATGAGTAGAGACCAGTTGTTGTATCTTAGGTGGCTGCTCAAAAGCTTTTAAGACCCCAGACACTATCCACCAAACTTGGATGTAGAACATTATCTTTATGAGCTGTGTTATACCCGTAGACCAAGTTGTCCCACAAGACTTTTGTCCTAAGCCTTCAAACCCGGTAAACCAGTCCCTCAAGGTATTTGGTTATGTCTAGAAAGTATCCGTAACTGAGCCTCCTATGTAAGCAGAAGCTTTTTAAAAGCTGTGAAAAAAAATTTTGGGGGCAATTTTCTAGGATTTCTGCTAACATATCTATATGCCTTTAAACACCAATCATGTTTGATTTCCTTAAATTATTCCCCTCAGAGAAGACATGTACACAAGTATTTAGGCTTTCTTGCATCAGCTTAATGATATTTCTGGCTTGTAAACTACAGCTTTCAGTTCTGGATACACCCTAAATAAATAAAATGAAATATACATCTATATAGTGTGTGGCCAATGGTAGAGGAAATTACAGCTAAAGGAAAGCAGCGGGCTATGCCATCCTGCAATCATTCACTATGAAGTTTCTACAAAGAGCTGTATCTAGCACACTTTGTTCTTTCTCCTGTTCCTGAAAAATGTATCAAAATGAAAAAGCCCCAAATTGTTAATTTATCTTGGTAAGGGTCTCTAGAGTTACATATCTTTTTAAATTATGCCTCAAAAGAAATATGGAGCTGTAATAAATAACAGTAACAGTGACAATGGAAATCATAATGAGTGTTAGTGTTAACATGGTGTGCAGCTTTCTCTTCTGGGTTTTAACCCCCCATAATATTGTGGGTCCTTTCCATTCCCTGTCATCCCCCATCATTTGAGAGCTATAAGACTGCTGTACTTTTAGAGTCCAGGGGAACATGGCTGCTTGTTCTTTAAAGGTGCGCTGGCAATGGCAGAATTCACTGGCAGGAAGCACACACTAATTCTGCATCCAACACACACAGCAGTTACACCTCGGCATATCTAGAACGTTCTTCCTCTAGAGTCTTTACTGAGTTTATCAGCACTTAAAATAATGTGTTATGATGCCCTGCTCCAGAACATTGCAAAACCAAAAAACAAACCCATGGCCTTCAGGTCGAGACTAACTCCTAGAGACCCTACAGGAAGAGCAGAGCTGCCCCGTAGGGCTTCCTAGGCTGTAATCTTTATGGAAACAGACTGCCACATCTTTCTCCTATGGAGTGGCTGGTGGGTTTGAACTGCTGACCTCAATTAGCACCCAAGCATTTAACCACTGTGCCATCGGGGGCCTCCAAAACATTAAAACAAATTAAAAGGGGAAACAGTGGAATGGGAGTATCGCACTGGCATAGAGTAGAAAATTTAGAAATGGAGAAGGCTGTTGCAAGTTAGAATTGGGGGAGTTGATTAAACTCCAAGAATCAAAGGAAATCTCTAGTGCCTTTGATTTCAGAGCTCTGCTCCAATTCTGATGGGAAGATACATGTTTTGCTGTTGATGGATCCAAAACAATGATTTTATGCAGTAAAAGCAAGCACCCTTTCTCAATGTCAATTAACATTTGGAAATCATTAGGATTTTTTTTCTAAATGTTTAATATTCTCTCATCTTATTCAATAAGAGACATATCTATTGTTTGTGGATTAAAATAATATAGTAAACCATGTACATTAAACCAGGACTAAATAATATGCCTCAAGAGACACCCAGTCTAGGCATAGGGAAGAGCACACTTTGAGGGCTTGTAGGTGTGGTCAGTGTGGCACGTTTGAAGGAGCCAAATATGGCCACATTGGCGACAGTGATGGAAAATGGATCCCAACTGAGGCTGTACATGTAGGACCTGTAATTTGCAAAGCGTGTAGGCCATGTTAAGAGTTTTGAATTTATTCTAATGGGAATCTCTGACGCACTTGAAGCTTACCCTGTTGTTGTTGGTTGTTGTGGAGTCAGCTCCCACTCATGGCAACTACAAGTGTATCGGAACAAAGTGTTGTCCAGTTCTGCACCACCTTCATGACCATTGGGATGCTGAAGTCCAGTTTTGAAGACACTGTGTACTTTGAGTGCCTTCAAACCTAGGGAGCACATCTTCCAGCTCTATATTGGACAATATTCTTTTGCGAACCATAGGGTTTTTATTTGCTAGTTTTCAGAAGTAGATTACCAAGCCTTTCTTCCCAGCCTGTCTTAGCCTGGAAGCTCTCTTAAAACCTGTCCACCAGAGTTGACCCTGCTGGTATTTGAAATACCAGTGAATAGTTTTCAGCCTCATAGCAACATTGAGCCACCACAATGTGACAAACTGATGGACGGTGACAGCTTACCTTAGCTAACCCTGATTCATCCTTATAGAGTCAGCATAAATATCACTTCCTCTAGGTGGCTTTCCCTGACATCACCGAATAAGATTAAGTGCCTTGGGTATATGTCCCCATGACAGCCTTCTTAATTCTTCTCATTGTTACATTGTTTAATGTCTGTCTCTCATTCTGCTTGATGGTAAGAGATGGTGTCTGCCCTCACAGTCTTATTAAGTATGTTTTGACAGACTGATGGAAGTTATGAATGAATGAATCTTGATAGATGAAGAAGAGGGTGAGGAATGGGGAAAAGGCACTTCAAGCAAAAAGATGGGGCCAGTAAGAGTTGTGCCAGATTGTGCAATTCTCCCAAGCCTGTCAGTCCACTCGCTCCTCTGACCCTGAGTCCATCCAAGGGACAGAGTAAGACTATATCTGTTGGCTCAGCCCCACTTGAAACTTTAGAACCCACCCAATCAGCTGTAACATAACAAGGCATTAATTTAGCGTTAACTCAGTCCTGCTACTGGTCACTCTTTTATTTTAGTGTCTTCAGTTCTCAGAACTGTGGTTCTTGCCTCATCTCAAGAGTCCTACTATGACGGGGCCACCGTCTTCAGCCTCCGAGGTCCTGCTGACGCTCCCCTATGCAACCAGTTCTCCGTGGATCAGAACTTTTGACAAATACCTGTTTCTTTTCCATCCACTAACCACTTGAAGATTTCTATTTGACTGGACACCCAGCATCCTATATTCTGCCTCTAGCTTTTTTATGTAAGTTTGTATATCCATCTGTCAGTTTGTTATACTGCAGTGGCTTACATGTTGCTATGATGTGCTCAACTATGCTACTTGTATTACAAATAGCAACAGGGTCACCCATAGTGGATGGGTGTTAGTAAAGCTTACAGACTAAGATAGAGTAGTAAGAAATGTCTTGCAATCTACTTCCAAAAAGTAGCCAATGAAAATCTTATGTATCACAACAGAACACTGTCTCACTAGCTTCCTTTGGACTTGTCGTCAGGAGGAATCTGTTGCTGGAGGAGGACATCCTATCTGGTGAAGTAGGAGGCCAATGTTTGTGAGGGATACCTCAGTGTGATGGTTTGGCACAATAGTAAACACAGTGAACTCAAACATGCTGGCAATTGTGAGGATCAAACAGGCCTGGGCAACATTTCATCCTATTGTATGTAAGGTCATGATGAATCAAAGTCCGCTGGACAGTAGCTAACAACAGGAGAAGCGTTATATGCATATTTTGAAAGTGCTTATGAAAATTAGCATTTTAAAAATCACTCTTGAAGGATCCTAGACATTGTCATTTTGAGTGTGAATTCTCATACCATAAATTTAAACTTTAAGAAAACCAAATTAAAAAAATAAAAGAAACCCAAACCTCAAAAGAAGGAGTTTGGTGCCATGCAATTTCCCACCTTTTCAGAGAAGTCATTTAAAAGGCTTCATCCACTTGGAAAATCACAAGACCCATCAGTGGCAGGAAGCTCTACGGAGGGCCTCTTGTGCAGACAAGAAAAATTGCATTCATGCCACGATCATCATGGACTGTACAGCCAGTGCTGGTAGCTGGCAGGAAAAGACAAAGCTCCCGTGACAGCTCCTCGACAGCCTGCGCTTTTCTCCCTCACTGCCAGTGATAAGCCACGTCACCAGCAGCCTGTGAATCATTTGCTCTTTTAAAAAGGAAGCTCTTCTGCATTCCCACTCCTTTGTCCTTCCCTTTTCTCCCCAAAAGCCTTGATAGGAAAGTGAGGTGATAGATGTAGGTAGCTAAAAATAGTTTGTTTTGCGTGTAACATACAAGCAAGTGAGTAATTTTCTCCGGTAAGCAAGGTGCCTGGGGGCAGAGAGAGAGCTTGGTGGCAGTGGTGGCAAAGGGACATTGATGGAGTACTGCCCCTGGTGCAGTAAATCAGGGCTGGCACAGCTTGGCACACTGGCAAATGCCGCTGCAGCCTGGAGGGACAAAACAGAAAAGCCCTGGAGAAATATTTCCTGCATTTAAAAATTATACTCGAGCTCTGTGTGGTTGACACAAGGAATTTGATCATTTGTCCTCTGCCCGTGTAAATGGCATAATGAATGTCACAGCCCCCTGCATTAGCTGTTGCCGCTGCTGCCTTCGAGATAACCTGGAGTCTCTATTTATCCTGAGCCGAGGGGAGCCGGGAGAGCTTCGTATGTGTGTAATTGCGCGGGGCTGAGTGCAATTCAGTAATGAAACTCTTCGTAATGAAGCACAGGGAGAAAAGACCACGGCCGCCTTTGGTTCCACGTTACTGATGTAATGCAGCATCCAGTACTGGAGGGTGAGAGGTGGAGTCTGTCAGTCACTCTGTCACTTGCATTCCCTAAGTTCCAAATCTTTCTGAGAATTGTGCTTTGAGATCTGGGGTGGGATTTCTGCCAAGAAAGCAAATTAGCTAGTGTGTCTCTGTTCAGCTCCAACTGGCAAATTTTGGTATTGAATGCCAGGGCTACAAAGGCCCTTGTTATTGTTGTTAGCTGGTGTCCAGTCAGCCCCTGACTCAGGCAAAGTCCATGCACAACTGAACAAAGCACTGCCAGGTCCTGTGCCATACTCCTGATCGATTGGGGATCATACCTTTGTGAGTCATTGGCTGATTTTCAGAAGTAGATCTCCAGGCCTTTCTTCCTAGTCACTCAGAAAGTTCCACTGATACCTGCTCAGCTTCGAAGCAACACACCAGCCTCCACTTACAGACTGTGCATGAATTGAATATGGACCTCCCACAATGGAGGCGAGAATTCTACCATTGAACCACCACTGCCTCACAAGGGAACTTAGAGCTCATCCAACAGCATTCCCTCCTTTGATAGATCAGAAAGTGAGGCCCAGAGATGCCAAAGGCATTGTCCATGGTGATGTAAGTGACTCTAGTAGAGGCAGGACTTCCAGGTGGCTTGTCTTTCTTGTGTTCAAAGACATCACAGGGTCTCCCTCCTCTAACCACACAGCACTGGTGGTACTTTCAGACATTTTGTTAAGCTGAAATCCCTTTTAGGGGGAAATAAAACGATAAGGTAATCCAAGCCCCCAACTGTGAGCCACCCTTCAGATGGCCTAGTCCTTGGAATGACCTGCTCCTTTCTAGTCTGGAAAAATTTAGCATATCAAGTCTGACAGACAACCGGTATGCTTGACACGACAGAGGATATGGGACAGAAATAGGGTAATTAACCTTCAGTCTCCAGATGGCTAAGTTTATGGTGTAAAGGCTTTGTATTAAAAACTCTACACTAGGGAAACGTCAGTGCTTCCATTCAAAAAATAATTCACATCCCATACACAAGAATTTGTTTTGCTCTGTGCAGTAGCTTCATTTCAGGCAAGGCTTTGTTTATACTGCAGCACATTATATAAGGCAGACATGTTCGAGTCTGGCAGAACCGAATTTGAGATTCTGGCTCAAGGGGCTCAATGCGTCTATATCTCAGTGTCCTCATCTGTAAAATGGAGAAAACAGTTCTGGTAAATTGGGAGGATTCCATGAGGTAATACATACAAGCCTCATCGAGCTGTGCTTGCACACAGTAGATAATCAATAAATATAAACCATTACTACTGCTGACTTACTACTAATTAAAAAAGTGGAGGGCCAAGTATGCTGGCATTTTCCTAGGTTTAGATAAGTTGGTGTTAGAGCTGATCTCCCTCTAAATTTCTTCCACAGAATTCCCAGTGAAGGGATCGAGGGTATGGGTGCATGTGCGTGTCTATGGGGGGGGATGTCCTTGAGTTAATCTGATATTTTGAAAAACCTGAGAGAACCTGTATTTATTGGTAGGAGGCTAAACAGGCTAACTCTAATAGCTTTTTTTCTCTTGATTTTGTTTATTTTACATTATATCAGTGTGGTAGACTTTTTTGTGATCAAATATTCTAATTGACAATAATATTATTTGAGAGATGAAAATGAGGAAATACTGAATTATAATACATACTTAACAAATAAATTTACCAAAATGTGCATGAAGCTGCCTTTATCCATTGACCCTTTTTACCAATAGTTAACTCAACACAGATACTGAAACTGAAAAAAGGACCTGCATTCCTTTATTCAGGGCCAACTTCACTGGTTTCAAGAGGATTCTAAGTTAAAAAACATGGGTTGATGGTTCATTCAACAAATAATTATTGAGCACCTACTATGTGCCAAGCATTGCTTCAAGTGCTTTTGAAATAATATAGACAAAATCCTTTTGGAACATGTGGTCTGATGTAAATTCTGATTTTTATTTCAGACATTTTGAACCAAATTCTCGAAAGGAATCACTAGTGGCATAAGAAGACATTTTGGTTGAAAAATCGAACAGCAAACCATAATAAATGTGAAATTATTTGTATTGCGGTGAAGTGTATAATGATTTATAGCCATGGGGAAGAGAATTAAAACAAAAAGATATATACCAAAATAATCTAAACAAGCTGATCTGGGGAAGCAGAATAATAGCAAGATGAATGCAGAACAAAATTCAAACACACACACAAAAAGACCTGACTTACTGGTCTGACAGAGATTGGAGGAACCGTGAGAGTATGGTCCCGGACACCGCTTTAACTCAGTACTGAAGTCACTCCTGAGGTTCACCATTCAGCCAAAGATTAGACAGGCCCATAAAACAAAACGAGACTAAACAGGCACACCAGCCCAGGGGCAAGGATAAGAAGGCCGGAGGGGTCAGGAAAACTAGACGGATGAAAATAGGGAGCCCAAGATTGAGAAGAGGAGTGTGTTGACACATCATGGGGTTGGCAACCAATGTCACAAAACAATAGGGGTGTTAATTGTTTAATGAGAAACTAATTTGCTCTATAAACTTTCACCTAAAGCACAACTTGAAAAAAAAGAAGAAAGAAAAGAAAAAAATTACTTGTTACCACTGAGTCAATTTCGGCTCATAGTGACACTATAGCAACCCTATAGGATAGACTAGAACTGCCCCATGGGATTTCCAAGGAGCAGCCAGTGGATTCCAACTGCTGACCTTTCGGTTAGCAGCCTGAACTCTTAACCACTGAGCCAAACTTTCACCTAAAGCACAATTAAAAAAGAAAAAAAAAGGATTCGTTTTCTAATAAATTAGCAGGAAAGTTAAGATGTAATAGGGCCAGAACTTTCACTGGCAGTAGTTTTCACAAAACGAAGATTTCAGGTGTATCAGTTCACTGCCCTATTCTGAAACACGTGTTTCCCCAGCGCAAAGAAAATATGACTTCTGCTGTTCTTTTAACTGTGGATGGTTTTCAGTTTAAAACCTCAATAGCTTCTGTGTTCTAGAAAATAAGTAGAAGCATTTTCTGTGCTTTAAAAAAAAAAAAAAGATATGCCGTGGATTAAACCATAGCCTATGCAGTTGTAAGAACCGATATTGGATTGTTCACATCGTTAGTTTATATGAAATTACAATTAAGCAATTGAACTCCATTACACTAGGTTAACAAAGTGAAAAGTCGAAGTGTGAACACATGGATTTTAGAACAGTGGTTTGATTAAAATTTATCAGCTTTTATAACTCTTTTGGAGATACTTCATTCCTTGTCAATGCTGGCTTTCGGTTTCATTGCCCTAAGATTATTTTACTGAATTATTTTATATCAGGTGGTAAGTAACATAAAGAATTGTAACATTGGCAACGCATGGCTTCTATATCAAATACATATTGTTCTCTTTGATTATATATTTGTGATTTACTGAAATTTTTCTTGCATTTAGCTAATCTTAACTTCTCTTTTAGTTAGAGTACCTAAGCATGGGGACAGAAACACCTACTATTTTTTCCTAGACGCTAAACTTTTTCTGCGTTCATAGTACACACTAACTTCAGAGAAGAGAAAATTTTGGAATCTTGCTATTTTTGCCAAGTAGGTATAAAGGGGAGCTTTTGCTCTCTCAGCATCAGCTGTGTTCCCTATGCCACCACACCTGGGAATTTCTCCTTGTACTTCTTACTTCCTGTTACTCTAATTCATTAAAAAAAAAAAAATTATCTACCATTAAATCCCGCCGCTGTCAAGTCAATTCCTACTCATAGCGACCCTACAGGACAGAGTAGAACTGCTCTATAGGGTTTCCAAGGCTGTAATCTTTACTGAAGCAGTCTGCCACATCTTTCTCCCACAGAGCACCTGGTGGATTTGAACTGCCGACCTTTTGGTTAGTAGTTGATCGCTTTAACCACTGCACCACCAGGGTTCCTCCATCTACCTCTAGTCGCTTTTAAAAAAGTGATTTTTTTCCTAATATACTTTTCAGCTGACATACAAAAGAAGAAAGCTCTTCTTTTTTACAGTTTAATAGTATTTGAGGGTGTCTTCCATAAAAATATTTACACATATGTAAGCCTGTGTCTATACACATATGCATATTATATATCACTCGGCCATATAAATCTCCCAGGCAATAACAGGATTTGCTTCAGGATGATCCTTTGTCTTTGATAAGTGTGAGATGTTTGGCTCAACTTACGTATTTAGTTCAGTGCATCCAACATTTTTTCTTGTTTCTCAATTGTGTTCTCTTCATATTTCAAGTCAAAATGTCAATGAGACCCTTAAGGCCCTTTAACATATGGTAAACTGAATGATCAGACACTCGCTTTTAACCTTTAATTTGTAAAGGTAGAACTGTACTTCACTCATTTGTCACTTCTCACTCTCCTTCTTTTAAATATCACGGATGATTATTATGGAGCCCTGGTGGCACAGTGGTTAAGAGCTCAGCTGCGAACCAAAAAGTCAGCAGTTCAAGTCCACCGGCCGCTCCTTGGAAACACTATGGGGCAGTTCTGCTCTGTCCCCTACGGTAGCCATGAGTCAGAATTGACTCAATGGCAACGGGCTTGTTTTGGGGGATGATTATTATACTGAAAAGAGAAAAGTAACATTTTACCACCCCATTTCCAGCTTTTCCCTGTTAAAGAACTGAGCATTTAGAAGGACAGCACTTAAATTTAAGCTCCTCTATCCAAGGAGTAAGACTAAGATTATCAAAAGTAAATTAGAGAGGCAAACAAGCTGAATTTATAGAATGGTACAATTTCTAGCTAACTGTCGAGATAGAATAGGTTTCCTTGAAATTAATGGGAAATTCACTTGGGAGGTAGTGAGTTCCTCATCACTAGAGGTATTTAAGCAAAGCTAACATGACCTCGTCATGAGTCAGAATTGACAGCAACTGATTTGGTTTGTTTGCTTTTTAACATGACCTCTTGGCTGATGGCATCCGAATATTTGGTGAGCATGGGATTAAAACAAACTTATGATCCTTCCAACTCTGACATTCCATGATGGTCTGAAGTTTACTCTGAGACGGAGTCACACTGAAGGCTGTCCTCTGTTACAAGGTTAACTCTGTGGATTTGAGATTGTATCTTAAACCAAAAACCAAACCCACTGCCATTGAGTCGATTCCAACTCATAGCGACCCTACAGGACAGAGTAGAACTGCCCCATAGGGTTCCTAAAGAGGGCCTGGCAGATCTGAACTGCTGACTTCTTGGTTAGCAGCTGTAGCACTTAACCACTATGCCACCAGGGTATCTTAGCCTCTTTTAATGTTTTATAATAATGGGAGTGTTGGTAGAAGACAGAGCCCTGGCGGCACAGTGGTTAAGAGCTCAGCTACTAACCAAAAGGTTAGCAGATCAAATCCACCAGCTGCTCCTTGTAAACCCCATGGGGCAGTTCTACTCTGTCCTATAAGGTCACTGTATGTTGGAATCGACTCGATGACAACGGATTGGTTTTTGCGTTTTTGGTAGAAGATAGTTATGGTATCAAGAGCTTCCTTTTGCTCGTCTGTAGCTCACTTCCCATCATGCTGCTCTTGAATAGTCCCAGGGGAAAGGAAGAAAAAACAGAAAAAACGGTTAGTTAGCTGTGAGCCAAAGCTGAAGGGATAAAGCACTCTGGGACATTCCTGAAAGCTGACGAGACTTCTCCAGCCACCAGGTGTCTATAGAACAAACTGTAAAACAAAACTCTGAACAAAACTGTGAACAAACTGAGCTATTAAGGGCACAGTGTGCTTTGCCAAATGATCAAGCCTCAAGGAATGGCACTGCTTGGAAGAAGAAAGGGACAATACCTCCCTAACAGTCTTCTAAAATTCTCAGATACTATTAGCTGTGTTTTATATTGTTGCTACCCCAGCTGCAAAAGCCTCTTGATGGTAATAAAGTCTAATGACTGTGATATTCCAAAACCAAGAAGTTCACTGAGATACTTCCTACTCAACTGGCAAACTGTGTCACCTTGGATAAGTCAGCTAAGTTCTCTCTGCCTCAGTTAAAAAAAAAAAAAAAGGCAGGGAGATGCGGGGAAACATCATCTGCAAGGTTGATGTAAGAATAAGAAACAATATGTGAGCTCCTAGCACAACGTATAAGGTACCTCCAAAACCAAACCAAACCAAACTTGTTGCCATCGAGTTGATTCTGACTCATAGCGACCCTATAGGACAGAGTAGAATTGCCCCATCGGGTTTCCAAGGCTGTAATCTTTACAGAAACAGACTACCCCATCTTTCTCCTGCAGAGAGGCTAGTGGGTTTGAACCGCTGACCTTTCAATTAGCAGCCAAGCGCTTAAACTCTGCACTAGGAGGGTTCCTAAAAGGTCCCTAGGTAGTGCAAACTGTTTATACTCTACTGCTAACCTAAGATAGTGGTTAAGTGCTACGGCTGCTAACCAAAAGGTGGGCAGTTCGAATCCTCCAGTCGCTCCTTGGAAAGAAACTCTGTGGGGCAGTTCTACTCTGTCCTTTAGGGTTGCTGTGAGTCAGGATTGACTCAACGGCAGTGTGTGTGTGTGTGTGTGTGTGTGTGTGTTAACGTAAAAGTTGGCGGTTTTAACCTACCCAGCGGTACCATAGAAGAAAAGGCCTGGATATCTGCCTCCGTTAAGATTACAGCCAAGAAAACCCTCTGGAGCACAGTTCTACTCTGTAACACACAGGGTTACCACGAGTTAGAATCAACTTGACAACTAACAACAACAGTAACACAATGTATCAAGCAAATGCTGTTGTTGTTAGTAGCCATCAAATCAGTTCTGACTCATGGTGTGTAACAGGATGAAAGATTGCCCAGTCCCGTGCCATCTTCTCGAACACTGGTATGTTCGAGGGCGTTGTTGTGGCCACTGTGTATTTTGAGTGCCTTCCAAACTCGAAAACTCATCTGCCAGCACTACATGGGACAGTACTTTGTGGTGATCTGTGAGGTTTTCATGGGCTGATTTTCAGAAGTAGATCATCAGGCCCTTCTTCCTAGTCGGTCTTAGTCTGGAAACTGCTGAAACCTGTCCACCATGGTGACTTTGCTGGTATTGGCGAGACTGGTGGCATAGCTTCTGGCATCAGAGCAACACAGAAGTCACTACAGAGAGGATGAACTGCCAGACGGGTGGGGGACTAAGCAAATAGAAGATGCTTGCTAATTGGCAACTTTTCCCTTTCTCCTGGCTTAATCTAGATCTGATTGCATTGCCTCTTAGACGCTGAACCAACAGTAAAGCACTACTCCTGGGCTTAAGCTTGAGCCGAGTGAACCGGCTTGATCAGTTGCCACTATCGATTAGATGTATTATTATGTATTATATATATGTATTAATACAAAGTCTCAATTTCTCCAGCTGCAAAATGATGATGATAAAATTATCTGCCTCATAGGGTTGTTTTAGAAGCTATACAATGCATGTAAGGCACAGAGAACATTGTGCATAGTCAGGGCTCAATGAATGTTAACTTGAAATATACATCCATTGTTATAATTGGCCTGGGGCTGGGGGGCGGGAAATAATGCAAGTGGAACAATGGACTAAGGCATTATAGGGTCTCAATTGAGTCAAATTGTTTAGGAAAACATATCTTTAGCTACATTCATTATATTTTCTACAAATGCCATTTTTATATTAACGCTAAAAGATTTATTTTACATCAACTGATTCAAATATATGTACTTTTGGCATTTAAATTAACTTCTTGTCCCAAATTCTAAATGGGGAAATATGTCATCTTTTTTTCAAACAATCAAGGCTCATTGTTAATTCAAAAGTTAATGACATTTTTAAGGCCATTTCCATATATTGAAGTGCAGTATCTATATCTGCCGTCTGTCTCCCCCGGAACATTTAAAAGTTGCTTCATTTATATTGGCTTGAATTTGACAGGCTAATTCGAGAAACATAATGGCAACTAATGAGAGCTGGAAGGGGAGCCTTGCACTGTTGTAAAGTTTCCTCCATGTTAGAAAACCAGCCGCGAGGTTCTTCATTGAATGTCTATCATCTTCTCAATTCTCTAGGCTTTATGAGCTTGCTCAGGCATCTTCATTGTCCTTGCTCATTTCTAACTATTTGTGGTTTGTTTGTTCTCAAAGCCAGGCAACTAAGTTTGCCATTTTTATTTTTATCTTGTAATCTGACATCTATGATACAATATCTTCAGATTGCAAAGGCATCATTCCATCCTGGGGCAGTAAAAAAGTTTGCTTTGCTTTTTACAAGAGCAGCTACATTGACATCTTAATAGAGTAACAAAGTAAATTATTCAGAGTAATTATTAACAAGTCAAAATGTGAAAATATAATTCAAGAATGATACCAGTTTTAAATTATACATTCTTTCTAGAGATATAATAGAAATCTTAGCAGAAGAGTAATAAGAAGAGAGGGTAAGAATTTATTTTTCATATTATTTTTTCTACACTTTGTCATCTTGCCTACCTGGGTCATAAAGTTCTGAGCTTATAGCACTCAGTTCCCTCATGGTAACCTCTTCTCCCGTCTCCTGCATACTGTCACTTCGCAAGATAAAATTCCATTGGAGCAAACGTCCTGTCAAAGTGTCTGTATGTTAGGAAACTTTAGGTCTCTCTATTATTCATTGTAGATGAGGGCAGCAGTAGAATTCCCGCCTTCAAGGCAGTATACCCGAGTTCCAGGTCTGGCCAGCGCGCGTCCTGTGCAGTGGAGGATTGCATGTACCTGTGATGCTGAACAGATTTCAGCAGAGCTTCCAGACTAAGGTAGTCTAGGAAGAAAGGTCTAGCCATCTACTTCTGAAAATCAGCCAGTGAAAATCCCATGGGTCACCTGGGTCTGATCCACAACCGATGGTGTGGCTAATGCAGGACAAGGCAGCATTTCCTTCCATTGTGCGTGAGGTTGCTGTGAATCAGGGGCTGATGGAAGCTAACAGCAACATTTATGTAGGGGAGTCCCTCGGTGGTGCTAACAAGCTCAGCTGCTAATGGAAAGGTTGGAAGTTTGAGTCTACCCAGCGGTGCCTCAGAAGAAAGGCCTCGTGATCTACTTGTGAAAACCAGCCAGTGAAAACCCTATGGAGCGCAGTTCTGCTCTGACACGCATGGGGTAATCATGAGTTGGAGTCAAGGCCACAGCAACAGGTTCATTTGCCACAGCGGCAAGAATAGTCTGCCTCTGTCCACACTCACACGCACACACACACACGCGCGCGCGCGCGCCACCACTCTGTAAGTGATCCCTAAAGGACAAAGTGGCCAGGGACCACAGCAAAAAAGATTTTCCTAATCCCGCATTTGGATTTGGTTTAGCTTTTGATTATCAAGAGGCAAATGAGATAGTTTATGAAAAAAAGTAATTTTATGCAAAAAAAGTACTTTTATGCAAAAAGTAATTGAAAACTTTAAAACAACTCTAAAAATCTAATTTGAGTGTAGTTATTGAAGGAAAAGGCTCTTCACCACCTACTAAAGGAACGAATATTTGCTTTTTAAAAGCGTATTTGGGTTTCCTTAGACTTGTGTTTTTCACCAGCGTTCAAGATGTAAGACGACGCGCTGTGCACTCGCGGGAGCGCTGGTGGCGTAGTGGTTAAGTGCTAGGGCTGCTAACCAAAGGGTCAGTGGTTCAGATCCGCAGTTCTACTCTGTCCTATAGGGAAACTCTATGGGGCAGTGCTACTCTGTCCTATAGGGTCGCTATGAGTCGGAATCCAGTCGGAATCGACTGGACGGCACTGGGTGGGTTTTTTTTTGTCGGGGGGGGGGGTATGTGATTATATCTAAGAATGCCATAATTAAAGGAACTTGTGACAAGCAGTGCAAGTAGTAGTACAATTCATGAAACTGCAACTCATCTTTCCTGCTCTGAAATAGGTAAAATATAGGATTTAAAGGATTCTTAAAAAAAAAAAAAAAAAAATGAAGTCCTGGTGGCACAGTGGTTAAGAGTTATGGCTGCTAACCAAAAGGTCGGCAGTTCAAATCCTCCTTGGAAACCTTATGGGGCAGTTCTACTCTGTCCTCAGGGTCGCTGTGAATCAGACTAGACTTGATGACAGTGGGTTTGGTTCTTTTTTTTTTTTTTTTTAATCTGCCTAGTTTCCTATAGGGTCGCTGTAGTCAGAATCAACTTGATGGCAACTGGTTATTTTCCTACTCTGTCCGCAGCATTATGCCCATAGTTGGACTACAAAAACTGTTTATTAAATGAACTAATATATAATCACTTCACCTTGAGAAGTGAAATAATGAATGGAGAGGATTATTGTTAGGATAACCTGTTAAAATACTGTATATTTTTGAATCTTAACAACCACGGGTGATAATAAGTAAAATGCATCAGTGTATGTAAAATAAATTTAAATTTGTAGAACATTATAAAGTCTTTTAGTTTACATTAGTATCTTTTTCAGTTGCACAAATATACTTATTTTATTTAATATACATTGAACCCTGGATAAATGTTTACATTTATACCCGCTTTCAAACGTTTAAATGAAAATCGGCTCCTGTAAATACACATTGGTTTGCTTAACTGCATCCAGCTGTGACAGAGAAAAGGCTAGAATGAAAATAAATCAGAAAAATTAAAAAGTATTTGTTTTGTAAATAACTACTGGTTTATGAAAAGCTTATTAGTGCTAGTTAAAGCTGTATTATTAATGAATATTTGCACTTTTATATTGCTTTCAGTTAACCGGTATTGGTTGTTAGGGTAATGAAATGGATTCAATTAAGGTATTTTTATTACACATACATATACCTCTTTAAAGTGTATCAACTGGAAAAATTACATGAATATTGTGTCGCTTCTAAAGTTCTTGATGTAATTTGAAATATTATGATAAAATATAAATTAAATGCCAAAACATTGCTGATTTTATTACAATATTTGGCAGATTCATTTTCAAAGCACCTTTTAAAACCGCAGTAATTGTAACTTGCAAACCCCACAAGAAAGCAAATCCTGTCCTTATTTGGCTGAGAAGATGAACTAGAAGAAACGAAGCTTCTTAGCTTTGGTTCAGCTGGTTGTACATTACCTAATCTCTGATGGTAATCTATTGGCTCATTTTCTTAAAGGAACAGAGCAGAGAATGGCAAGGTCTCAGAGATCATCTTTGCTCCATGCCTGAATTGGATGCATTGGGAATTTCAGAAAAATGATCTTACTGTTGTTTTCCTTACCAACAGCGTCTCGCACGTACTGTGTCGTACCCTGATTTCAAAATATAGCATGTTGAAATCGGATTTTGCTGTGAGGAATAAGTTCATTTTTAAAGTAGCATGTTGAGTGTACTTTCTTGTTAAAGAAATTGGTTGTTTGGAATCTGATATGTAACAGGTATGGTCCCATGTGCACTCATAAAAACCAAACTGGTGTAGAGGAAGGAGGAGTCATACCTTTAAAGAAAATATGTTTGACAGCGATAATAGGGGCAGGGAAGAAAGAGGGAACAGTGGAGATAACAGGTCCACTAACATCATATCCATCAATGGTAGGCCCATGAATCATAAAAAGTCTACATTTGAAACATGCTCCAAGCAGGACTGCAGTTTAGGAGGGCAGAAGAATGTGTGCAGAGTAGAAGAAGGCGTGATGAAGCATAGAGAGGAAGAGTTTTGTGTTACTCTCTGCTGGCAAGCAGTCAGCCTCAGAACTTCCGGAGAAAACTACCGGACAGGGGCTTAACACAAAGAGAGAGCACATTGGTTGGGACACACAGGCTTAGGTGAGCCTGAAGAAGGTTGCTCATTCCGGCTGTAAGTAACTCAATATTGAGCTAAAGAGACAGCTGGCCATAAAGAGGTATGGTAAGCCAGGAGTCATAATCCTAAACTCCAGCCCCAGCTCTGCCATTTTGCAACTCCAGGGAACTCTAACCTGTCTAAACCATCAGGGAGCTGGGGGGGGGGGGAGTTCATAGACCAGTCTATTTCATATACCAGTTATGAGGATCAAATGGTAATATCTTATCACTATACAAGTGTAAGATGGCTTGTTTGACTAACTTGGAATAAGCATCTAGATGGAGCTAGTTCTTCGTTACCAGTGACTTGCTAAGTCTCTATCTGTTCATTAAAATGCCATTTCATGGGGTTCTGTATGTGAACAGGAGGATGCCTGTCTCTAACTTAGGGGTAGTAGTGTGATTATAAAGGTAACTCCGATGGAGTCATGTCACTTGTTGTAAGTTCTTGGCTCCAGGGTTGTAGGTGAGGTATTTTTCTTTTTTTCAGACCAGAAAAAGCCATGACACTTGTTCCAGGGGTAAGGGCTAAGACTCAGCCCTACC
This sequence comes from Elephas maximus indicus, assembly GCF_024166365.1. Lineage (NCBI taxonomy): Eukaryota > Metazoa > Chordata > Mammalia > Proboscidea > Elephantidae > Elephas > Elephas maximus. Next base: position 17,646,024 of record NC_064822.1, read on the forward strand.
ACCTGTTCATATGCCCATTTGAGCTCCAGGTCGAATGCTCTTCAGTTATCCATTGTGCGTATGTGTGTGTGTGTGTAAATATGTGTCAACAGTTGGATGTCTCCATATTGTTTTCCTTCATGAGATGTTTATTATAATGATGAGCTTACCGTTCCACTTGGATTCCTCTACGGCCCCAGGAGCAGTTTAGGTATTAGCTAAAAAAATTATGTTTCTAAGATTTATAACTTTGAAAATCAATAGCATTTCATTAAAGTGCCTTTTAGTCCTCCCACTAGAACCTCATTTTTCTCTGCAAAGAGTAGACGTGTTTTTCAGAGCTAATACATGCAGCAGACTCTTCGCCAGGATTGCACTAATCGACACCTTTTGGTAGTAGGTTCGGCAGAGGAAGGTGATAATTTTAATGAAGAGAACAATTGTTATTTAGAATTTCTGTGACACTCTACTTTTACAAAATAACTACAATAATCCAATTTACTTCTCACAATTACTACTACAAATCTCCATTTAAAACTACTTATTCTCCTTTATAAAGGCATACAAGGAGAGCCATATTTTCTTAGATATGGTACCAGGAGGAGAGTGGAAAACATTTACCTCCCTGCATTCCAGTGTACTGTCATACTTTACACAAAATCTTTCTGAAAAACATCAAGATTACCCGATGTATCTGTCATGTATCTGTCTATCTATCATCTATCTATTTATGGTGCTTCACTGCATTTACAACTGCTGTCAAAAATTACCTATAATTTCTTAGGTTTAGAAGTTTTTTCCAAACGTCCTAGAATGATGTAAATTTTATTGTTCTTTATAGTTTAACCAGTTACCAATTGCCACTGAGTTGATTCCAACTCATGGAAACCCCACGTGTGTCAGAGTAGAACTGCGATCAGTAAGATTTTCAATAGCTGATATTTCAGAAGTACATCACCAGGCTTTTCTTCCGAGGCACTTCTGGGTGGACTTGAACCTCCAGCCTTTTGGTTAGCAGCTGAGCGCATTAACCATTTGGACCACCCAAGGACTACTCATTATCATTTTGTGGGAAGCATATTCTGTTGCATCCTAAGATGGAATCTTGGGAAGATTATGTGAAGTTGGAGTAAGAACAGCTCGATCTGAGTCCAGGCCTTCTCAGCCACTGGGAATGTTACCTTATTAAAGTAATGAAAACAGGCTAATATTAGCTCCATTTGAAGCAGGGCTCTTGTATGGTTTGTTCACTCTGTGTTCCCAGCATCTAGCTCAGTACCTGGTAGTAGTGGGTGCTTGATAAACATTATTGAATGGAAGGAAGAAAGAAAGGAAGGGAGGGAAAGGAAGAAGAATGGGATCACTTCACAGGATAGTTAGGAGGATCCATATGTAAAAGCACTTGGGAAATGGTTAAGTGCTTCACAAAAGTTAGTTTCTTCTTATGTTTTGTAAGCTAGGAAGTCAAGGATGTTAAATTGATTTATAGACGATGCCATTCTCTCACCATGCTTCATAACGGGGAGGTAACTATAACTGAGAATTTTTAATCTTTGTAATTTAGAAGTCTAAAGTGCACATAAAACTTTAATATAACATCCCCCTAAGAAATATAGACTAATACGTGCCTGTAAAACAGCTTCAGGATTTCTCTGCCTAAAGTTCCAGCTCTGGACCCAGGATACAACAGTTCCTCCATCACTCTGCTCAGAGAACTGTCACCAAATGAGACCCAAACATTGGAACTCAGAAGAGACTGATGTTGCTTTTTTATGATCGAAAATTTATATTGTCTGTTCTTCTAAACTAAGAGTTTGTACTTGCCTACCTCTTCTTTTTCAAGAAAAAGACTGAGAGAAAAGTGAATGATCAAGGCTTTCTGAAGAACGCGAAAGTGCATGTTCCCCTCTCCTGCCCTTCTTTATACCTGGCTTTACTTTCTTTGTAGCATTTACCACTCTCTGAAATTATTTACTTGCATGTTAATTTTCTGTTCCCCACCAATAGAAAGCCAGCTCCGTGAAGGCTGAGCCGTTGTCTTATTGACTAGCACCAAGTATGATACCAAACAGTTGCCATTGAGTTGATTCTGACTCATGGTGACCCCCTCTATGCAGAGTAAAACTGCTCCATGGTGTTTTCAAGGCTGTGACCCTTCAGAAGCAGATCTCCAGGCCTGTCTTCCAAGGGTCTCTGGGTGGGCTTGACCTGGGTGATATTCTTGGCTAACAGTCGAGCACTTACCATTTGTGCCACCCAGGGACTCCCCTAGTATAGTTGTTGTTGTTAGTTGCTATCCAACATAAATCAGATAGTTACTCCCCTGATTAAAATTTTCCAGTGGCTTTTTTTCTATAGTAGTTTAAAATGTCTTACAAGGTCCTACGTAATCTTTCTTCTGCCTCCCATCCTGTCTTCTGGACTTACCCCATTGTTCCCTAGGCTCTGGACACACTGGCTTTTTCTCATTTCCTTGAACATTTCTAGCTCATTCCTTCTTTAAGGGCTTTGTGTTAGCTGTTTCCTCCCCTTGGATTGCCCTACCCCAGGTGTGGCAGAGTACTTTTCACTCTGTTTACATACAGTCTTCTGTAGAGAACTTCTCTGACTAGCTTATCAAAAGCGCTTCTCTCCTTCCCTCAACAACTTAGTCAATCCCAGGACTTAACATTTATTAATATTTTCTTATTCATTTTTATATGAATATTGTCTGTCTCCACTCATTAAAATGTAAAATCCTTGGGGCAGGAACTTTGTTTTGTTTCTCCCTGTGTATGCAGGGCTTTGTCCGGCGCTGTCACCTGTTGTTGTTTGTTGCCATCGACTCAATTCCAACTCATGAGGACCCAGAGTGTGCAGAGTAGACTGCTCCATAGGGTTTTCAATGGCTGTGACCTTTCAGAAGCAGCTCTCCAGGTCTGTCTTCTGAGGCACTTTAGGGTGGGTTCAAACTGCCAACCTTTTTGCTAGTAGCCAAGGAATTAATGATTTGGGCCACAGGGTACTCCCCCCTAGCATGGTAAATCAAAAAAACCCATTGCCCTTGAGTCAATTCTGACTGGTAGCAATCCTATAGATCAGAGTTGAACTACCCCACCATAGGGTTTCCAAGGAGTACCTGGTGGATTTGAACTGCCAACCTTTTGGTTAGCAGCCATAGCTCTTAAGCACTGTGTCACCAGGGCTCCAGGTCATTAATGAAGGTATGTTAAATGCATTAAGAAATGGTTATTTCCTATTTCTGAGTTGAAACACTTAAACCCAATATGACATAGTGCTGTTTATTGATTTTCTCTTGTAAATACAAAGTAACTCTAACCAGTAAGACTCCAGGCTCTTGCCTTGGTAATCCTGAGCAGCAAAGTGCCAATATATATATATGGCTACCAGAGTTTGACATAAAACACTTTCTCTATAGATGAGTGTTGAACCACTAAACTCATCCATTGATGAGTTCAGCTAAATTTGTAAGTTTTCCTTCTGCTCAGCATCCCTTCTTTCTCACTTTCTATGCCTTACTTCTACCTCCCCGTTACACCCTGCCCTCTCCATTTAATTTCTTTTATTTTAATGTATTTTATTGAATAAATATCCGTTCAATGCCATGAGCAAGACTGCTTTGCTAGTTCTTTTAGAAGACACAAAATTGTTGCTGGTAAGTAGTCAAGTTGGTTCCTGTGAATACCCCCTCCTCTGAGACCTCTACCAAGCTGAGGAATACTACTTAGCAATGATTTTCAATCTTACCTCTCATAAAGTAATTGAAAAGAATCAAAGAGTAGGTTATTTTGTACTAAATTATGTGCCCCAGATTATAAGCATTACTGAAAAAAAAAAAAAAAACTTGCTGTAGAGTTGACTCCCACTCATGGTGGCTCCATGGATATCAAAGTAGAACTGTGCTTCATAGGGTTTTGAATGGCTGGTTTTTTGGAAGTAGATCACCAGCCCTTTCTTCCAAGATACCTCTGGCTGTACTACAACCTTTTGCTTAGCAGCTGAGTGTGTTAACCATTTGCACCACTCAGGGACTCCATAAGCTTTATAGTGATTTACAAAAGAGAGGCAGTTCACCTCTTCAGGAGCAAGGGAGAGTGAAGAAAACTAAGGACACATGGGAAAGATTAGTCCAAAGGACTAACGGGTCACATCTACCACAGCTTCCACCAGACTGAGTTCAGTACAACCAGATGGTGCCCAGCTACCATCACTGACTGCTCTGACAGGGATCACAACAGAGGGTCTCAGACAGAGCTAGAAAAAACGTAGAACACAATTCTAACTCACAAAAAAGACCAGATTTACTGGCCTGACAGAGACTGGAGAAGCCCTGAGAGTATGGCACCTGGACACTCTTTTAGCTCAGTAATGAAGTCACTCCTGAGGTTCACCCCTCATTCAAAGATTAGGCAGGCCAATAAAACAAAATGAGACTAGAAGGGCACAACAGCGCAGGTGCAAGGACTAGAAGGCAAGAGGGGACAGGAAAACTGGTAATAGGGAACCCAAGGTTGATAAGACAGAGTGTTGACATGTCCTGGAGTTGTTAACCAATGTCATAAAACAGTATGTGTACTAAGTGTCTAATGAAAAGCTAGTTTGTTCTGCAAACCTTCATCTAAAATACAATAAAAAAGAAGAGAGACAGCAATGTGGGATGTTGCTGTGGGGGAGGTTTATAAAGGAGATTATGGTTAAAGTGGACCTTGAAAGCGATTCAGAAATGCATGGAGAAGTAAGGAGAGAAAACACAAATGAAAATATCTGGGCACTAACAACTGCTGTGGAGGCAGTGGGAGCTGGTGGGGTGGGGAGAATGGGAGGAAGAGAGAAAGTAGGAGAAAGTAAATTAGAATCTAATTGTGAGAATCGTAAGTGTCATGATGAAGAGGTTGCAATAAATTCCAGGGAAATAGAATAAACCCACAATGGTTTTAGAAAGTTTTTTAAAGAGAAAGCAAAATGTCCTGGGAAGAACCCCAAAGTGGGAAACAGAAACTGTGCATCTGGGTGGACTTTGGAGTGGAGGTCTCTGGATCTTGATTTTCTTATTTAAATGAAGGTGGAGGGGAGGGAGGAGTTAAATCTAAACTTCTCTAAATATAAAAGAATATTTTGAACTCTTCATACTGTTTAGAAACATTAGCTTAAGTAAATTCTGATTATGTTTCCTCACTGAAGGAATTTCCATATTTCCGTGATGAAAACTTTTATTTGGTTCTTTGTGAAGCCTTGAGAACATGAAGATGCTGCACTTTTCTCTCTTTTACTTTGTACTAGTTAGACTTTTCATGTCTCTAGTGGATCTGAATATAATTCCAGCCACTTCTTCAGTCCTTCCATGGAATGAAAAAAGCACAGACTGACCTTGAATTAGAATCCTGATCTCCAGAAATATCAACGGGGCACTTTGAAATGCATCTAAAAACAACAGGAGGCAAAGCGATTACGTATTTCAGGGCAATGTTGAGTTGAACATAGGCACCAATGACAAGGCAGGAAAGAGCTCTGGTAAAAAGACTTGAAAGTAATTTCATTTTTTTTCTGTAGTTTAAGAAAAGAGAGAAGTAGACTCACCATTAAAGTGATTTTGTATCCCTCTCAATTCACAGGAGGTCTAGTAATAAATGTTTGATTAAAAATTTAAAAATCTGTGCTAAAACATCTCAGGATTTGAATTCATTCCCTTTAATCTGACATACTTCCATACACACCAAGGGATACCCTTTCATTTGTGTGCAGAATAAAAAATGAATTCCTGGGTAGTTGAGATTTACTACTGACATTCGTTGAAATGTTGGAAATGCATTTTTGTCAGCAATGGCTTGGAAAGAAAAAGTCATAATTGAATTATTTTCATTTTTTAAAAATCTGTTTGTCTTTCTCATGTAGAATAGCAGCTTATTAAGTTCCTCCCTGTGCCATTACAGTAGCAGAATTGTAAAATGTTTTGAAAACATTCCTCAGAGCCACACAACAATAATTAATAGCCTAGCAAGTGCTGAACAGCAAGCAGCTGATAATAACCCAGTCTAATGTCGACAGAATGCAATTAATCATGGATACTACCCATCACACTCAGGATTTATATGCAGTTATCATAAAGCACTGATGAGGTCCCCTTTTGATCCTTTACAATGTATGTATTAAGAGTATCTTTTCCCCCGTGCATACGAAAAAAAGTAAAAGAAAGGTTTTGAGAATTGGATTTTTTAATGCTTTTACTCCCATTCCATTATGCATGTAGCCATTGGTATTCTCCAAGGATGGCTGAGTCTTGGAGAATCATCAACAGCCTGCGCTTCTGGTCTTTCCCACAGACACAACAGCAGTACTCGGCCCAGTCACAAAATGACAAATAAAAGCCCGCATTTGACTTTGTTTTCCCAGTCCTGGAAACCGATAGCAAGAAAGGGCTCATGCTGATTTTGGAAGGTGACCAGTCTCTTCACAGTGTTTGTGGTGGAGTGTTGGGAAGGGCTCCAAATTGCTGCATTCACACCTTCTTTATTATCAACTCCCATCCAATCTACCCACTGTATGCTTCATACCATCTGACAGAGTCTTTGATCTTAGTGTCCAAATGAGTCCCTAACAAGTAAAATAGGTAGATACTGATCACTGTACAAAGCATTATCAGAGAAAGTAAATGTACTCACCATATATAATTGACCAGAAATCTAACCCACAGCACAAGAAGCCGCTTGTAAATAGAACTGGTTAGTGCCCCATGATGTATGGGCTTGTCTACAATAACTTGCTCTTTTTCTTTCTTTCAGTAGATGTGCAGTTGTTGTTAATTTATACAAAACAATATGAAAGTAATTTAACATCGTATCAAATGGAGACCAGAGCAGTATTTGGCCTCTTAACAGTTCCAGATATATGCTGACAAATGGACTACGGGATAAACCCCAATACTAATTAATTAATTCACCAAATATGAGTGCCTTCCATGGAAGAAGCAACGTGTGGGTATAGATGGGTTGTAAACAGAAGTCATTAATGTACGATGCTTATGTTTTAGGTGATCACAGTTTAGTGGAAGGAGAAAGATTCCTGTATTTTAATACAATGTGATTAGGGCGTAATGGAGGTAAGTACAAAGGTAGAATACCACCCATCTCTCAGTCTGTCGTACTATGGTGGTTTGTGTATTGTGATGCTAGAAGCTATGCCACTGTTATTTTACTTACCACCAGGGTCACCTGTAATGGACAGGTTTTAGTGGAGCTTCCAGACTAAGACAGACAAGGAAGAAAGCCTAGTGATCTACTTCTGAAAGTTAGCTAGTGAAGACCTTTGGATCACAACAGAACATTGCTTGCTCTGGACACATTTTCAGAGGGATCATTCACTAGACAAGGCCATAATGTTTGATGAAGTAGATGGCCAACGTGGGTGTGAGAGATCATCCATGAGATGGATTGACACAATAGGCACAAGCGTGGACTTGAACATGCCGGCAATTGTGAGGGTGTTGCAGGACTGAGCAGCATTTTGTTCTGTTGTACGTAAGGTCACCAAGAGTTAGAGTCAACTCCAGGACAACTAACAACACAGCAACCAAGATAGAAGCATAGATAAGGGAGAAATTTAATGGAGGAGAGGAAGAAAGAGAGAGCTAGAGAGAACGTGTTGCTGTTAGATGTCATTGAGTCAGTTCTGACTCGGCCGCCCTATGCACAGTTGAACGAATTCCTGCCCAGTCCTGTGCCATTCTCACAAAGCCTGTTGTTGCAGCCACTGCGTCAGGGAAACCAGCTGAGGAAACTGGACAGTTGGGCTGAGCTGGAATGTGTGTTTTAAAGTGTGTTTCCAAGTACTGTACTATGTCATGTTGAAGAGAAACACGATCACAAAGACAAGTGATTTCCCAAAAGTTATATACCAGATATTTTAATTTCATTTAGTGTATTAGATAATGGGTAATCAACGGAAAGGATAGAAGCCACTAGTGCAAATTTGAGGACAGTGAAGAAAGCAGCTGTAGAATAAGAAGACCAGAGAAAATCCTGGTTCCTATTCCTGGTGTCAGAGCCCTGGTGGCATAGTAGATCTTGGCTACTAACCAAAAGAACAGCAGTTCTAATCCACCAGCCACTCCTTGGAAACCCTGTGGGGCAGTTCTGCTCTGTCCTATAGGGTTGCTATGAGTCGGAATCAACTCGACGGCACCTTTTTTTTTTATTCCTAGTGTTAATTTTGTAAAATAGATTGCATCTTTTGCTTCTTCATCTCCTATGACAAATAAATCAATAAAAGTTGATTCTATTAGGAATCTACAAGTTTTAGATTATATAGCTATGGCATTGTATATGCGAATAAACTTATGTGTAAAGTTTTATACCTCATGTTTTCATACATTGATTATTTAGTCTGTGCAAAGACTAAGAATTAATTTTAAAGTCCAAATTGGCTTGTTGGACACTGAGCTGTGCCCTTTAGCCTCCAGTACAGGATGAGAAGCTGGTGACATAGAAAATAAAAATTAAAATAGAAAAGCAATCAAAAGAAAGAACAGAGAAATTTCTCTCCTTTATACAAGGCAGTTTTGAAGGCACAGATCTGCCCTACTTTCAAAATGGAACCAAGTGCCTCATGATTACCAAGGTCCTTTTCATGTCTAAAATTCTATGATACAATCTTCCAGGATTCTAATCTTTAGCAAAGTTGTCCAGAAAACCAACCTCTAAATCAATAAATCCATCAAAAGCTCATCAAGCTCCTTCTTGTGCACTTCTAGAGTTATTAAAATGTATAAGTCACAGTCTTAGGCCTGTCCTTGAGAAGCTAACAATTTACTTGAGTTAACTCCAATTCTAGTGTGTGTGCTGAGTTGTATGTGAACATAGAGACAAAGTACGGTAAATGAGTTAGGGAAGGAGAGAGCATCCCCGACTGGGCTGATCAGAACATGATTTGCTGAGAAGGCCAGTTGGTCTAAGCCTTGGGGGATGAGGGAAAGATGAGTTACTTAGGCAAGGACGTGAGGTGTATTTTAACAAATGAGAAGGGGAGATAAATATACAGGGCAGAAAGTTTGAATACGGTTGTGCACAATATAAAATTGGATAACTTCAGGACATGTAGGTTGTTTCACGAATAACTTTTTAGAGTCATAAGAATGATAGATATCTGGAATGTCTATGAGAACCTCACTAGCACCTTTCTTCAGCCTATGGTTCTGAAAAACATTTCAGGTCACTGCTCCTGTTGAGCCTGGGTGCAGCCTCGAAATACTCATGAAGACAATATTCTAGGCTGTCATTATACATTTTGAAATGAACCCAGTTTGTCATATATGGCCTGAAAACTACCACCTCTACAGCTGTTGTTGTTAGGTGCTGTTGAGTCAGTTCCAACCTTTAGCAATCCTCTGCACAACAGAATGAAACACTGCCCAGTGCTGGCCATCCTCACCATCGTTGTTATGCTTGAGCTCCTTGTGGCAGCCACTGTGTCAATCCACCTTGTTGAGGGTCTTCTTCTTTTCCACTGACCCTGTACTCTGCCAAGCATGATGTCCTTCCCCAGGGACTGATCCCTCCTGACAACATGTCCAAAGTACGTAAGACGCAGTCTCACCATCCTTGCTTCTAAGGAGCATTCTGGTTGTACTTCTTCTAAGGCAGCTAGCTCCAATTAATATGCAGAATTCACAGCTAGAAAACAGGTTCACGTGGAAGGAGAAAGGGCAGGAGGAAGGGCATGGATTCTAAATGGAGGTCGTATCTGAAGGGTCAGGATAAACAAAAGACACCAGACCAGATGTGGAAATTTTGTCTGAAGCCAAGTCAAGGTTCATGTTCATGCAACAGAGCACAGAAACAAGTGGGGAAAACATCACACAAGGAAGAGGGCTTGGAATGAGCCGAGGCACTGAAACAAGAAGCCTTGGGTGGCAGGGAAGAGCAAGGCCAGCTTTCCTAGGGTGTAAAATGTGAAGCAGTGAGTGACAAGAGAAGAAAGAAGGTAGTCACACAGGAGACTGATCATAAAGAACCATTAAGACATTTTAAGAAGCTGAACTGAATTACATAGGTTAAAACTATTTAAGGTTATCGTTCTAGGTTGTTTCTCTTGTCTGATTGACAACAGATATATTTTTAAGTCATGTATTTTGCCACCAGCTTAATATTGCTAGGAAAACCTGGTGACTCAATGGTTAAGAGCTATGGCTGCTAATCAGAAGGTTGGCAGTTCAAATCCACCAGCACTCCTTGGAAGCTCTATGGGGCAGTTCTCTGCTGTTCTACAGGGTTGCTATGAGTCCGAATCGGCAATGGGCTTGGTGTTTAATATTGCTAAATACCAATTTGATGATGCTCAGAAACTCTTGATGGCTTTCCAATCTTAATGAAACAAGACTCCTTACATGCTCCTCAGTGACCTCAGCAATATGAGCTGAGACTCTGAACATAAACCCAACACATTCCTGTTTTCATTGCTGAGGCTTGTGACTTACTGTTCCTTTTCTTTTATCTTGGCTTTGTCTTTAACCTCTCTGTCAAACACAAACAATGGCACAAGGCCCAGACCAAATTCCCAATAAGCACCCCTGCTCCTCCTAGCCCTAAGTTACCTCACCACTTGTAACTGGGTAATTCGGTTTGTATTTTACATTTGCTGCCTTGTATCCCATGAGAGTAGTAGAGGTTCAGTGGTAGAATTCTCCCCTTATATGTGGGAGATTATATATTTTGGCCACTGCACCTCATGTGCAGCCACCACCACCTGCCTAAGGAGACTTGCGTGTTACAGTGACACTGGACAGGTTTCAGCAGAGCTTCCAGCCTAAGATGGACCAGGAAGAAATCTACTTCTGAAAATCAGCCAGTGAAAGCCCTAATCACAACAGTCCAATCCCCACTCAATCATGGGAATGGTGCAGGACCAGAAGTGGCTGGTTATGTTGTACATGGGGTTGCCATGAGACAAGGGTCAGTTTGATGGCCACTATAGCAACAGCCTTGTATCCTAGTTATTCATGGAAACGGATGTTTTCTTTTAAATGGGAGTAAAGATAATTTAGGCCTTAAACTGCTCAACCCAGGGCCTGGAGATGTGTTTACTATACCCGGCTGTCTTGCACCAGACTTGGTTTTTGTCACAGAAAACAAGCCAGGAAAACACCTCTTGGAATTTGGAGCTCAGGCCTCATCATTCATTCTGAATCAGTTAAGGAGGCATTTTATCAATTCTGCACAGCTACTAATAAATTAACATTTCTCCAGAGAGTAAAAACAAAAGCTAGAATCTGCTTTATACATATACTTAAAAGAATATATTTTTTATCAAGGTGTACATGTGCTTCTCTTTTAATAAATATAGTAGAACTTCATCTGTAATTTAATGCTTATGTTTTTTACTGAAGTCAAGAAAAATTTGAAACTCTTACAGAAGCCATCTCATCCTAGTTTATTTCCTTATGAAGTACTTTTTACCTTTAACACTCTGAAGATGAAATTATAAGTCATTTAGTTCCCAGCATATTGGTAATGAATAATTATGCTGTCATGCAGTACATAGCTATTAATTACATGAGGCTCTTTTTTTAAATTTCGAAGAGTTATTTAATAATTTTTTTTAATAAAGAGTTACATATGTCAGCCTCTTAAAAACATATCAATCAAATGTTATTTTCAAAGGTGGAGAATTGTCATAACCTAGAGAAGACTCTCTGTTTTTGATTATAGACTTCGCTGATATGTGTGCTTTGCTGCCACGAGAAATGTCAGTAGGATCTGGAAATACAAACACATGAGTCCCTGGACTGTGCTAGGGCTGCTTTTGGAGACAGCCAAGACAAGGCAACGGCAAGATAATTTATATGATCGGTGTGGTTCAAATTACCTGTTGAAAGCCTCACTACAGAAAAGCAAGTTTTCCTCTAGTTCTATCAAAAAATATGGGGGAGTCCAAACCTGTCTTCGGTGGTTACAAATGGAAGCTGTTTGAGTTCTTATTCTGAATTCTTTTTTAACTATGTGAATGACCTTGGGTGAATAACTTTATACCGTGCCTAAAATGAGAATAATGCTAGTATACACCTCGTGGGGTTGTTTGAAGGTTAAATCCCATAGTTCATTTAATATTGTCTATAAATACTAGCTATTGTTACTACAGCACTTAGCTCTAGTGATATGTTTTCTTGAGGGTGAAAACAAGTATAGTTCTTGGGTTCTGTGCTCATGGGGCTTCCATTCTATTTAAGGCAACAAGGAATCCATGTACAAAGCAGGAGACACTCATGTAAGGTTGCACAGTATTTAGAGAAGGTAAGGACAGTTAAATGGTGCAGACTGACAGCTCAAGGGAGAGATTGCTCACTATGAACAACCATTACCAAAGACAATCCTGGGGAGGAGGTGAGATATGGGTGCCAAAGATGTAAATCTATGGCTAGCGACAGACACATAGGATCAAGTGGGCTATGTGAAATCTGGTTGTATAAAAAAAAATTTCCAGTTGCAGGCTAGTAGAGCCATAATCTCTCTCAGCATGTTGCTAAAAGATCATTTCTATTGACAATGTCTCTGGGCCTCGTTGTCAGCCATGGCTTCTAATCAAGTGAGCCACCCCGTGCAGTGGAGAAGCTACAGGTCCTCATGGCCTGCCCTACCTTGGCAGAACTTCCACAACTTCTGAGCTGTAGGGCAGGAGGACTCTTCTGTATCATAATTGTTCTTTGAAACCTCAGAAAGACATAGTTTAAAAAATTATTTAAAATCTTTTATTGTTCTATCTTGGTTGATTTAGTTTGCTCTTCTTTTTCTTCTTCAGGTAGAAGCTTAGGTTATCGATTTGAAACCTTTCTTCAGTTGTGATACAGGCTTTTAAAGCAATTAATTTCCCTTTAAGCACTTTTTTTTTACTCTATTGCCACAAATTTTGATACGCTGATTTTTTTTTAATTCAGTTCAAGCCATTTTCTAATTTCCCTCGTTATTTCTTCAATGATCCATGGGTTATTTAGAAGTGTATCTTTGAATTTCCACTTATTTTAGGACTTCTCAGGTGTTTTTTCTCTTGTTGATTTCTAATACCATTGTGGTTTGAGAAACATTTTGCATGACTTTAATCCTGTTAAATTTATTGAGATTTGTTTTACGGCCTAGCATGTTATCTATCCTGCAGAAAGTTCCATTTGCACTTGAAAATAACATGTTCTCTGAAGTTATTGCATGGAGTGTTCTTTATTTACCAATTAGATTAACTTGGTTTATATTGTTGTTTAAGTCTTCTACATACTTGCTAATTTTCCATCTAATTGTTCAATTAATTATTAATATAACCAATCTAGCTTTCTTATATAGTTCTGCTTTCATGGCATATCTATATCTCTGTCTATATCTATATCCACACAGACCTCTGTATGTACTTATTTTCAACATATTTATGTCTTTGATTTGATGGTGTCTTGTATGCATCATATAGCTGAATCCTGTTGAACTATCCAATCTGAAATCTCTGCCTTTTGATGAGACTTTTTAGACATTCAGGTTTAATGCAATATAGATACAGCTGGATTTACATTTGCCATTTTGATATTTGTTTTCAATGTGATTCTTGCCTTTTTTGTTTCTCAGTCCCTCCTTGACTGATCATACCACTTTAATTCCTCTGATGATTATTTTACCCTAGTTTTAAAATTTATTTTCTTAGTGATTGCTCTAGAGTTTATAATGTGTATCATAATTTACCATAAGCAACTTCAGATTCCCAAAAAAATATTCTGCTAAAATATAAGCTAAATAAATATTAAATATTTCTTCCTCTTTTAGCTATTATGTTCATATATATTACTTCTTGGATGTGTAGGTTAATGATTTTTATCAAATTTCAGACAATTTTGTCCATTATTTCTTCAAATGTTGTTTTTTCCTCTCTTTCCTCCCCTCCTGGGTCTCCCATTAAGCATATGTTGGTGCACTTGATGCTGTTCCAGAGGTCTCTGAGGCTGTTTTCACTTTTTATTTATCTCCGTTCTTCAGATTGAACAATTTCTACTGACCTGTCTTCAAGCTTATTAGCTAGTTCTTTTGCCATATTGAATCTGAAGTCAAGTCCTTCTAGTGAACTTTTCAATTCAGTTATTTTATTTCTCAACTCTAGCATATCCATTGGTTCTCTATTTTTATAATTTTCATATCATAATCAAGAATTTCTATTTGTTTATTTTTTGTTGTAATGCATTCCTTTACCTTTTTATGCCTTTAGCTATTTGAACATATTTATAATAGCTGCTTTGAAATGTTTATTAAATCCAACGTCAGGAAATAATTTCTATTGATTTATATTTCCTGGCATGGTTGGGAGGCACTGATTCTTGTCTTACAATTTTTGGTTGAAAATGGACATTTTGTAACATTTTAATTCATATAATACATTGTATCAACTCAGAAACAGTTTCTACTGACTGTTTTTTTCCCCTAGATTTTTGCTGGCCAAGAGCCCGTGAATCTGTCTGGTCTCCGGTATTCACTGCACATGTGTGCCACCTCAGTCATGATTATTCTTGCCCCAAGCATGACTTACTACAGCCTCAGGCTAGTAGAACCATCATCTCTCTCATCATGTTTCTAAAAGGTCATTTCTATTAATGATGCCTCTGGGCCTGGGTATTAGCCATTACTTCTAATCAAGCGAGCCACCCAGTGCAGCAGAGAAGCTTCAGGTCCTCATCGTCTGCCCTACCTTGGCAGAACCTTCACAACTTCTGAGCTATAGAGTAGGAGGTTTATTCTTCGTAATTGCTTTTTAAGGCCTCAGAAAGGTGTACTTAAAAAAATATATATATATGTACATATATATATGTATCAATCTACCACAAATCTATCTCAGTAGAAACAGCTCCCATGTTACAAGGCTTCCCAAGAAAGGAAACAGTTTTTAACCCTAAAAAAAAAAAAACCCATTGCCGTTGAGTCGATTCTGACTCATAGCGACCCTATAGGACAGAGTAGAACTGCCCCCATAAGGTTTCTAATGAGCACGTGGTGGATTTGAATTGCTGACCTTTTGGTTAGCAGCCAAATGCTTAACCACTACACCACCAGGGCCCCAAAAAGCCTACAGTACCTGTCATTCCCAGGAGGTCTCCCATCTAAGTACTAACCGGGCCCGACCCTGCTTAGCTTCTAAGATCAGGTGTGTTCAGGATATTAATTCCAAAGATCTGTGTATTTGCCTGGACCCAAAGAAAAAAGAGTATGGTTGTAAAAGTTTTACCTGAAATCTGGTAACATACATATTTTCTTACTGCTGCCACACACCGTGCAAAACATTTTCTACTGACGGGAACTGGACAGCTGAAGCCCAGCACTTCTTTCACCCATTATAAACCCTGATAGCAACATCTTCTCTCAGGTTTTATTAGCTTTCAATAATTTACTCATAATTTAGGAAAATAGTAATATATATTTTTTGAATTTTATAATGTTCAAATTAAAATCTAAACTAATTTATTTAAATGTGTTTGCATTACCTGGTTTACAAGTCCCAAAGTGAAGACAATGGTTTAAGGAGAAAACAATATTTATTTGTTTTTTAAGGCTTTAATAAAGCATCATTTTTATATTCTGATAGTCTAGTATAATCAACTTTTTTATTTTCCTTAACCTAAAACAATAATTTTACCTTTTCCCATTTTAAGTTGATGACATCTTTACAAAAATATACATTTTCCCCTAGAGAAGGACATGCTATATTTCTCACTTTAACAACTCCAGCTGCTTTCAGGCCTGAATTAACGTTTCTGTCTGTGTGTTCTATCGATGATGGACATTTAGACTTCAAGGTATAATTTCCAGTAAAGGAAAGTCATTTTATTTCCATCTGAATAAGCACTCTATCGTACTAACCAAGTCAAATAAAGTTATTATCTGGCTTTTTGCCAAGTTATAAAAAATAGAAAGGTCATATTTTTAATAGCTTGGTACTCTATAGTAATCAAATTTGTAAGCCTGGAGAAATAAACTGCTTGAATATATCAGTGTTCCCTGAGCATGTTTAACCACTGGCATGCTGATCACAAGCAATACCACAGTATTGCTGAACACGGCGTCAGCCTTATCTTGGTTATTAGCTTTGTACATGAAGACATAATGTTCTAATCATAAAGTAGCAGAAACCAGCTCCTAAGAAACATGTCTTTTCAACGCTACCTTTGAAGACTGTACCAAAAGATAACTACCAGTCAAATTTCAGCTCATGGACAAACAAGATTACAGCATGTAAACATGGATACACTTTAAGTGTTAATGGATTATTCAAATCAACATTAATTAAAGTGAACACCTGCTTTAAAAGTCACTGTTGTTTTAGATGAATGCATTGAATTCCTTGCGATTCTAAACTAATTACTCCAGAGTGCTGCTGTAGCTGACTTTCAGATTTTATTCTAAAATGATGAATAACCCTTACATTTGAAGAATGTCTTCATGGATACTTAGCATCAAAACAGTAACGACATGAAAGGGCAGAAAAAAATTAGAAAGATGACTTGTTGCAGAAATTTATTTATTTTTGTTAAAAACAAAACCTTTTCACTGAGTGGGTTTTAGGCAACTGAACTGACCAAACAATACACATATTTCAGTCATGACTGATGCTTATTTTACTTCAAGGATATTCTAAAAATTATGTTGTTATGTAAGGAGCACTGGTGGCACAGTGGTTAAGCACTCAGTTGCTAACCAAAAGCTTACTGGTTCAGGCCTACCCAGTGACTCCTGAAAAAAAACCTGGTGACTTGCTACCATAAAGATTACAGCCTAGAAATCCCTATTGGGCAGTTCTACTCTGTCACATGGGGTCTCTAAAACCAAAAACCAAACACCAATTCTGACTCATAGCAACCCAATAGGACAGAGTGGGACTGTCACATAGGGTTTCCAAGAAGCAGCTGGTAGATCCGAACTGCAAATCTTTTAGTCAGCAGCTGTAGCTCTTAACCACTGGGCCACCAGGGCTCCATGGGGTCTCTGTAGTCAAAAACAGCTCAACAGTACCCAACGTGTTACTATGTAGAAGTAAATTGTCTTTCCTTGCATTTTTATCTGCCAGCACATCCCTACTCTTGAGATATTAGTATAATAGTAAAGTTTATTTTTATCTGTCATGAACATCCTGACGAATTAAACGCTAGAGCCTTTAAAATTCTGAAGCTCTATAGATTTGTTAAAAAGTCATTCAATCAGTATGTTCTGTGATTGATTAACTACCATCTTCCAAAAGTAAATGAAAGTGTTAACCTGCTCAGACCTCATTATCAATGGCTTTCATCAAACTTCAGAGACTAATTTAAAACAAAATTTCTTTTAGCTACCAACCACTACAACCCAGTAGTTTAAAATAGGATTCAGCAAACTTTTTCTCAAGATCAAATAGTAGAGGCAAAATCAACGATATGTAAGTATGAACATGATCATTTAAAATGTACCATGTTAAAAAAAAAACTAAGTCATTATTGGCTCATAGGTGGTAAAATAAATAGATGGAAAGATAGAACACACACAGAGCTGGTTGCAGCCTGAAGACTGTAATTTGCCCACCACTGGTTGAAAAAGGGTCCTTAGGAAGAAGAACATAATGGTTAGTAGTATGGTCTCTAAGGTCACAGCAACCAAGATTGCAACACTGGCTCTGCCACATACTGGCCAAGTGATTTGGACATGTTATTTAAGATCTTTCAGCCCAGATTTTCTCATGTATAAATGAGGACAATAATAGTGGCTACCCCAGAGTGTGAATATTAATAATGGTAATGATATTAATAATCATAAATTCTAACTGCCAATCTCTTGAATACCAGCAGAGTTCTTAACCACTGTGCCTCAGGGTTCCATCAATATAATAGTATATATTAATATAATATAGTATATTATTTAATATAATAGTATAGAGTGTTGATATAGTATTATAAATTATATACTATATTATTTATCAATATAATAATATTGATGGTAGTTAACACCTAGTGAACAGTTATTATGAAACAGGCAGTTGTAAAGTCTGTATTTCAATAAATATTTAATAAGAACAGACTACTTTTTGATGGGTGTTGGCCAGTAGATATTTCCGTTGACCCCAGGGTGTGTACCAGATTCTTATCCCCTGCTGTGGGAAGTGTTGGCAGCCAACACCCAGGCCAGTTCCTCTTACCCAGACTTGCCCTCTGCTCCTCTGCTTGAGGGGGAGATATCTCACTCAAGGTCATGGCCCCTCATTTAGGGTAGCTGAAGACTGGTTGATGTGAAAGTCTGAAGTCTCAGTCCCCTTGCCCCAGTTCAGATAATTCTGAAGGGCCCTCCCTGCGCTCTGGCTCCCTCTAGGATAAGGTGCAGCCTCTGTTGTAACTCATTGCAACTCAATTCTTCACTCTCTCTACCTGCTGCTGTTGCCTTTCATTTTTTTCAGTTGTTGAAACTTAGAGTACTCCACAATGAGCCACCTGCATGCAAATCTCAGTCTTGTCAGCCTCCTGGGAGCCCAACCTGTAGTACGTGTTATAAATAGTACTCCTTAAAGTCCAATGAACAGGTAGAAATTATGGAAGAGAAGGCCCTGATAATCCCTAAGGAGGGACAGAATCATATGAGTTAACTGCCGAAGAAAATCATTACAATTTCACTAGGTGAAGCTTGATGAATTTCAATATGCCCATGTTGTTGTTGGGTGCTGTCCAGTCGATTCTGCTTCATATCAACTGCATATGACAGAGCAGAACTGCCACATGGGGTTTTCTTGGCTATAATCTACAGAAGTAGATCACAGAACCACTGGGTGGGTTTGAGCCACCAACCTTTTGGTTAGCAGTCAAGAACTTAACCACTGTGCCACCAGGGCCCCTACATGGACTATAGTCCTTTGATATGTTGTTGTTAGCTGCATCAAGTTGGCCTCTTGCAAAATGAATGAAACACTGCATAGTCCTGAGCCATTCCCATGATCGGCTGTATTGGTGGTTCAGTCGTAGAATTCTCTCCTTCCATATGGGAGATGTTGTGTCAATTCCTGGCCAATACACCTCAAGTACAGCCACCACCCATTTGTCACTTGGGGATTGCTTGTTGCTATGATCATGAACAAGTTTCAGTAGAGCTTCCAGACTAGGAAGAAAGGTCTGGTGATTGATTACCAAAAATCAGTCAATGAAAACCCTATGGGTGCTTTGATATGTGGGCCTTCTTAATTCCTTATATTTGATAAAGAGCAGTGAAAGGGATAAGAAGGCAAATACAGCCCCATTAATGGAAAGGCAGTGGTAAGCACCACCGCTTGGCACAGAAGTGAAACAAATATAATGAACACAGAAAAAAGGGTCCAGAGACATGAGAGAGGCCTTTCGCATGTGTCTGCCTGATAGAAACCGCTCTTTCAGTGGCTCTTTCCAGATGTTTCAAGGGTCTTGTCTCTCCATCGTTTACTACTGAAAGGGTTTCTCTCAGAAGGGAAAGGGTGGATGAGAGAGGAACAAATAATCCAGTTCCTGGGGAAATAAATCAAGTCACCTTGAGCTAAGGTCATTTGGAATGAATCCTATACTTCTGGGATGAAATCACACCAAAGGCAAAATTATTATTTTTTTTTCTTCTCTCCTTCAGCCTAATGTATGTGTCATATTCCTGTCTTAAGAATGTCAACAAAAGGAAAATATCTTGTTTCCAAGGGGAGAGGAAAAGAATGTGATGTATTTATTACAAGGGTGGTGAAGGGTAGATATGGAAGCAAATACTTACCCTTGGTAAGACCCTCCATCTAATTGACTTTGGGTGGGGAGGGAAGCTCAGGTGATGTTAAGTCTTGATTAGTGAAGCTGCAAGTGGGGGAAAATCAATTATTGGACAGTGAATATCATCTAGACAGGTGATTTCCAAAGGAATAGGAGGGCATTTCCCTTTTGCATCAAATATACTGCCACTGTCTGAGCATCTTAAATTATTTGTTCTGAGAGTAAGTTAAAAGGAGAACCAAGTATTACAGATTTTAGCAGCAATGGAGAGTTCAAGGTGATTTATGGGCCTTCAGCACACTGAAGGTCCAAAGAGAAAAGGGAAAGATCAGCTACTTTTAACATGCAGTTGTTTTACCCTGGGCCTCCAAAATGGACTTAGAGTAAGCTTTTGAGCCGTTCTGCGCCTAGCTAATGGAGAACTGTTTCCTGGAATCACTCTACTCCACGTGCCTTTGTTTTTTCTTTTAGTAGGTGTTAGACACAGACACACACACATCTCACCAGTGATCAGAAATTAAAAACTTCCTCAACATGAATATTGTGATACGTACCATATCTATTTCCTATCACAGATCTGCAATTCAAGGGCCATTTTGTTTCACTCTTACTAGAATGTCACCAGAATAAATGAGAAACTAGAAGTTCCTGCAAAGAGGTAGAGTTGAGAGGCAATGATAACACCAAGGTGAGAGAGGGGACTGTTAAGCTGAGTAGATCAGGAAAGGGATCAGGAAGTCAGTAGCATGTAAGCTCAGGAAAGAAAGATATTCTAGGTAGAGAAAACAGAATGAGCAAAGGTGGTGATGGGAAAATATTGGGACACGTGTGAAAACTAAGTGGAAAATAGACTGTGTTCAATATGACTAGACCGTAAGATGAATGGAGATACGTCTTGAAAGGTCACCTAGAGGCAAGGTATTGCGTTGGGAAGGCTACAGAAAGCTTTTACACAGTCAGGGGAAAGGTTAGATCTCTGTTTAAAGGAACTAACCCTCTGGCAGTACGGAGAACAGATGGGAGAGAAGTCTGACAATCAACACGACTGGATTCTCCCCTCATTGCAAGCATGAAAATTCTGACATTCAATATGCTGATCCTGTTGCTGACAAGTTCACCTAGTGCCCAAATAGACAATCCTCCAAAGATTGAGAGTGGCTTTAGATTTCAGAGTCCAAATGGGTACCTTGATTTACATAAATGGGAAATAGTTAATTGATGGATAATATACTTTAATTTATTAACTTGTTTTATTTACTTTATTATCAAAGACATCTGCAGGGAATCAAGTAGCTTTTCTATTGTAGGCTAGGTAATGCTTAAACCATGTGTGTCCACCAACTGTGCTCTATAGGGTTTTCAGTGGCTGATTTTCACAAATAGATCACCAGAACTCCATTCTGAGGTGCCTCTGGGTGGATTCTGACCTCCAGTCTTTGGCTTAGCAGCTGAGCATGTTAACCATTTACATCACTTGAAGACTCCAGCTAGTGATTAAACCAGAAAGCGAAACTTGTTGCCGTCAACAATATTCCAACTCACAGAGACCCTGTAGGACAGAGTAGAATAGCCCCATAGGATTTGCAAGGAGCAGCTGGTAGATTCGAACTGCTGACCCTTTGGTTAGCAGCTGAGCTCTTAACCAGGGTGCCACTAGGGTTCCAGGTAGTGATTACACCTTGCTGACGAGTCGATTTCGACTCATAGCGACGTTACAGGACAGAGTAGAACTGCCCCATAGAGTTTCCAAGTAGCGCCTGGTGGATTCAAACTATTGACCTTTTGGGTAGCAGCTGTAGCTCTTAATCACTACACCACGAGGGTTTCCAGGTAGTGATTAATGAACAGCAAAATCCACATTCAGAAACTAGACACTAAACTCACTTCTAATAATCATTTCCAGTCTTCACCAGGGCTTTGTTTCTTTTCACTCCATCTGATAATTCTTTCATTTGTCTAGTTAATATAGTTACAGACTAGGTTGCATTTATCCTTTGATGGTACTAGAGTATTTGTGTATCGCTATGAAAATTCCTGCAAACACTTCCAATAATGTGGCTTGGCTTTATTATAGTTGGTGTTTTGTTATCTTTGAAACTTTCTTATAAAGGTTGGAGGAAATATTTAAAAATTGATGAGGACTCAATAAGTGCAGGGACTTTGTTACATAGTAGAATGTAAATAAATAAAAAGAGTTCCTGCCCTTGAGGTGTTCATAGAGCAAATGTGGAGTCAAACAAGTAATTAGAAGATGGTCACTTGTTGTGAGTAACACCCTGAGCTCAGATAGAAATCGTCTTCCCTCTATGCTGGTAAACCTTGACTGGCGGTGGCTGAGACAGTTGACAAGAACAAAAAATACCTTGTATGTTCTGAAGGACCCCAAATAAATGTGTCAAGTTTCATAGGCCATTGGTATTCTGACACTTTTCTTTCTGTCAGCTTGTTTTATCCTGAAAAGTAGTACCAGTTCTTCAAAATTATCCTTCTTCACTTCTTTCCAAAGACATATATTAAATGGCTACTAAATGCCAGGCACCTTACTAGGTGTGGAGGAAGTTGTTACTAGCGGCCACTGAGTCAGCCTAGGCCTGGTCCTGTGCCATCCATGTGGTACGTTGTGGATTGGATTGTTGTGATTCACAGGGCTTTCATTGGCTTGTGTGGAGAATAGAGGTGAAGAAAACACACTGTGGCCCTTGTCTTAGAGTTACTCATGGTATTGAAAAAAGGGAAAACGTAAATAAACTATTGTGCCACACAGCCTGGATTCTATGAGAGATACATGTGCAGAGTACAGTATCGTGCTGAAGGAAGTGGCCACAGCCTGCAGGGTCTAGACAGGCCGCAGGAGACTAACCAAACCTGAACGTTGAAGGAAGAGTGAGGATGAGCAGACAGAGGAGAGACAAAGGGACATGAAGTCTCCCTCTGTCATCTAGCAAAGAGAATATACCCACTTCTCTCTCTATTCAAGCACCACTTGTGACCAAACTCTAGAGCTTACCTTGAGATGACTTAACATTTGCCAGCAGTTTTTTAATACACCTACAAATGTAACCCTTGTAACTGAAATTAAATAAGAAATTTAAGAAGGCAGAAAAAAATAAGGGGGCTTCGTTAATTGATAGTATTTAGTCTAGCTCGGGTGGCAGAAGGAATTATGCTAAATTAAATATGTGAGGTTCCTGAGCAGACTCTGGTTTTCGGATTTCCTTTATGGAGCTCACATCCAACAATGCAAACTCCACCGACATGAGGCCAACACATTCATTCGGCTCTGCTTCAGAGGGACATTTATGAAATCAACAGGACTTCAAGAGCTTTCTCCTGAACGGTTTCCCACCCACAGATGAAACCTGTCCTGCTATGTGAGGTGACCCACAGTCATCACGAGCAAAGCCACAGTCCAATTTAAGAAGAGGCCGCACTCATTAAGGGCTGCACATCACAGTTGATCACTGTGTGACTCAATGCTTCTGGCCTGTTGCACTGCATGATAAAACAATCTTAAGAAGGAAAACAGGCAGTAATACTAAGAAATATTCAGCAGTTCATTTCAGCTTGTGGTTGCCCAAGCTTGAAGGTCTCTGGGTACCTTTGCCTAAATAGCTAAAAAACAAACTTATAATAAATGGAAGCATTACCGGTAGATCTGAGGTGCCCTGCTAAAATCATAATGAAAAGGGCAGAACTGAGGCTGCTGAGTGGCCCTGCTATTAATTACTTGCCTTTAAACACTGGAGAAGTGTATTCAAGCTGACACTTGGAGAGGCTAAATGCGTGCACTGCAATGACTATGGACACACGGTGTTAAAAGCTCATTATGCCTACAAACTTGCTTTATCCATGCAAACCTAACATGCTGATTATAGCTACACCCATGTGCCTTAGCAAGCCAATAAAAGGGGAACAGAGCCAAATGATGTTTCCTTTTGCCTGTCCCTCCCATACGGTTTTTCCCCCAAAGGCTGATTTTTCAGAATTGCCAGGCCTTTCTTCCTGGGCAACTCTGGGTAGATTAGCAACCAAGTGCGTTAACCATTTGCACCACCCAGAAACTCCTGAAGTTTCCTTTTTGCTGCCTCCCTTTTAAGATTATGGACTAAATCCCACTGACTTGCATTTTTAAGGAGATGTTTAACAGGGCATGCGATCCCATCACATTAAACGTGACTATGAAATTAAGCCATCCTTTGTGCACCAGTAGTAAGCTAGCACTCTGGTTTGAGACCACAGATTTCTAATAAGAGATGAGATACTTTGGCAGTTTTACCAGTGCAAGAGAAGTGAGAAGAGTGTTGTTGTCGTTGTTGTTATTGTTAGCTGCCTTTGAGCCAGTTCCCGACTCATGGTGACCCCATGTACAAGAGAGGTGAAATGCCACCTGGTCCTGTGCCATCTCTATGATCAGTTGTTGACTGGACCATCGGGATCCATAGAGTTTTCACTGGCTGAATTTTGAAAGTAGATCCCTAGGGCCCTCTTCCTAGTCTGTCTTGGTCTGAAAGTTCCACTGAAATCTGTTCAGCATCATTGCAACACCAAAGGCTCCCCTGACAGACGGGTGGTGGCTGCATACGAGTGCATTGACCAGGAATCGAACTTGGGTCTCCCACATGGAAGGTGAGAACTCTACCAATGAAGCCCCAGTGCCCTGAGGAAAGCGTAGGGTCCTCACTTATGATTCACAGACAGAGCATAAAAACGAAGAGACTGAAGCAGAGGGGCTGGGTGAGGTGGCATACTATTTCTTCCCATGCATGCAGCCTATTTTTCTTCCCACCACGTTGTTTATATCACAACACTAGGGCAGCAAACGGTTAACCCAAGGAGACAAAACCCACTGTGACCAGCAGGTCTCCGTGCAATCATCAGTGGAACTAGCTATTATAGCCAATTTAATAGCTTGAAAATGAACTCATTAGTGGTCTTTTATCAGTGGAAAAAAGTCTATTAAATCCGGATGTGTGAAGAAGCAGCTCTGAAACTCATTTCCATCCCACTGGTGACCTGAACAAATCTGAGCAACGCTTTTCCGGGAACCAGGGTCAGGCTTGACTGCAATCAGAGATTGTCGATACCCATCCTCTACCCTGCATCTTTCCTCGAGGTTTCTGAGGCACTTAATTTTAATTTACAGTTTGCTGGGATTTTTTTTTTTTTTTTTTCTTTTTTGGCTCTTTTTTCTCACCTTCTGTATTATCCATTTACACCTGAGCAATTTACAGGGGCAGCAAGAAGATGCCCTGAAGGGAGATTTGAAAGTTATATATAATGATATGATCAAATTATCAGGCACAGCCCACACTACTAAGCAAGGCTTAAATTAAAACTCTCAGAAACGTGGCAGAGGTAAGCGCTTTCTGTATTTCCTGGCTCCCTCCCTCCCTGCCTGCTGGGCCCACCTTTTTTTTCTTCTCTGTCAGGGATAACTGAAAATGCTGTGAAATGGTACTGTTATGCAGCGCACATTCAATATTTCCTGCCGATGATTACAATTTAAATTTTCTTGGACAAATGGTTAAGCATGAGCACAGGCAAGCTGACTCCTCATTAGCTCTGGGACTGGGGGACCAGGCTCGCATAAATACGTGAAATAAGCTACGGTGTAAATACGAAAGGTTCTCTCAAAATATTTCTTCCTCCTGTAATACCTATGGCTTCCTAGGCTACACTTTTATTTCTTTACTATATTTAATTTGCATCAGTCTTGTTTCGAGATTATAAATTATATGGTGGCAGAGGCTGTATTTTGGACATCTTTTAGAATTCCTACAACACCTACACCAGTTTTCAATAAATACTTCTGGATTTAACTCCTTGTTGTGACAGGATTAACACCTCAGAAGTTAATTGGATTATATTATACTATATTATTATTGCATGCTGTTGTGTTCAGCACAATTGGTAGATTCTAACATTCTTTGGAATTATCAAGCTACGCTGTATGACTGAAGATATCTGTTACTTACCTGTTATAAGGAGCATTGATGGCTCATTGGTCGAATTCTGGACTTCTACGTGGGGTGCTCGGTTTGATTTCTGGCCAGTGCACCTTACGTGCAGCCACCACCCGTCTATCAGTGGAGGCTTGGGCGCTACAGAGGAGCTTCCAGATGAAGGTGGACTAGGAAGAAAGGCCTGAAAATCTTCTTCTGAAAATCAACCAGTGAAAACTGTATGGATCACAATGGTCCAATCTCTAACCGATCATGGGGGTGGCGCAGGACTAGGCAGCATTAGTTCTGTTGTGCGTGGGGTCACCATGAGTCTGGGCTGACTCAAGGCAACTAACAACATCAACCTATTGTAAGCCACTTTCCACTCAAATCTCAACACAACACCTTGAGTACATATCATTAGCCCTTCATAAAGGTCAGGTAGAGGAGCCACAGAGAGGCTGAAATGTTTCTTAGGATCGTGAAGCCAGAGGCCATGCTCTTTCCACTACATATTATTATATGATGGGCTTTTCAAGAATCCCCAAATTACGAGTTAGGGAAGATTTGTATAGACTCCTTGTCTTGTGTATCACATTCCTCTGCATATTCCTGTAGTTATTAGCATAGAGAAATCAAAGCGTACTTTCATTTGCTTTTTCCTCCCTTTTGAGGAGCAAATGCAACACAGAAATAAAGCTTTGATTCCTAGGAAGCCACTGTTCAAGGCTTTGCAGGTGAAGAACTACAGAGAGGAACCAACAGGTATGTGCTAGGTGTTCGGGGGCTCCTGATCTTTGGCCACTTCAGAGTATCAGTTCGCCATGACAGTTTAGTGGCTCCACCTTCAGTTAAAGATCTTCATTTTCTCTCACAGGTCCCATATCTTTTCTTCTTTCCTGTTCATTCTGCCTGTGTAAACACAGCTTTCACAGGCCTTGACGTTCTCTCAGGATTCCTCATATGTTAGGGTGATAGCTCTCCAACTTTGGTACACCAGAAACACCTGGGTGCCTTGGTAAACAGGAACTTCTGGCTCACACCCAGGTGTTCGAGTTCGTGTCTGGGGTGGGATTGAGGATCTCAATTTCTAAGTTCCCAGTCAGTGCTGAAGTTGCTGGTCCTGGGACCCCACATTGAGAACAAAACCCAGTGTATATAGAAAGGTGCCATACACAGGGCGCTCATCCAAAGCTGGGCAGCAAGAAGAGAAGTGGTGGGAGAGGAGCAAAGAACTTTAGAAACTGCCAAGGAATAGCCAGCAGAGAATAATCTTGAGTTGGAGATGATTTCCAAGAGAATAAAAATATTGTAAATGCCATGCTTTCTAACTAAATCACTAACAAATTGATTGGTAAACACCATGACTATTAGATTCTTTGAATGTTTAAATACCAAAATTGCACTACCATTGACCTCCCTATACAATTTGTCAAGAAAATCAATACTGTATTGCATTTTAATCATTGATTTTGGGCAATTCATTTGCAAATAATGGGCTGCGATTCCTCTTAACACCCTCTAATTTGTCTGTAAATTCATGTTCTAGGTCAATATATGGAAGTCCCTAGGCATCGTCCACTCCTGTTATTGACAAGTCTCCTAGAGCAGCAATCCCAACCTTTTCAAAGGCAAGGCCCCTCTTTAAATGTCAGGAATCTCTTGGATCCCCATATGGTAGGGGTTGCAAGTTGGGCACCCGTTCTTTAAGAAAATACTTATAATAACCTAAATTTAAAAAAAAAAAAAAAGTTACTAGGACATAAATAAATAAAGTCTATTTTTTCTACTGTCCCTGGGTGGTACAAATGGTTAATGTGCTAGGCTGCTAACCAAAAGGTTGGAGATTTGAGTCCACCCAAGGTGCCTTGGAAGAAAGTCCTGGCAATCTACTTTTTAAAATTTTTATTGTGCTTTAAGTGAAAGTTTACAAATCAAGTCAGTCTCTCACACAAAAACTTATATACACCTTGCTACACACTCCCAACTCCTCTCCCCCTAATGAGACAGCCCGCTCCCTCCCTCCACTCTCTCTTCTCATGTCCATTCCACCAGCCTCTAACCCCCTCTACCCTCTCATCTCTCCTCCAGGGAGGAGATGCCAACATAGTCTCAAGCGCCCACTGGATCCAAGAAGCTCAGTCCTCACCAGCATCTCTTTCCAACCCATTGTCCAGTCCAATCCCTGTCTGAAGAGTTGGCTTTGGGAATGGTTCCTGTCCTCGGCCAACAGAAGGTCTGGTGGCCATTACCACCAGGGTTCTTCTAGTCTCAGTCAGACCATTAAGTCTGGTCTTTTTTTTTTTTTTAAATAACTTTTATTAAGCTTCAAGTGAACATTTACAAATCCAATCAGTCTGTCACATATAAGTTTACATACATCTTACTCCCTACTCCCACTTGCTCTCCCCCTCTTGAGTCAGCCCTTTCAGTCTCTCCTTTCGTGACAATTTTGCCGGCTTCCCTCTCTCTCTATCCTCCCATCGCCCCTCCAGACAAGAGTTGCCAACACAATCTCAAGTGTCCACCTGATATAATTAGCTCACTCTTCATCAGCGTCTCTCTTCCACCCGCTGACCAGTCCCTTTCATGTCTGATGAGTTGTCTTCGGGGATGGTTCCTGTCCTGTGCCAACAGAAGGTCTGGGGACCATGGCCGCTGGGATTCCTCTAGTCTCAGTCAGACCATTAAGTTTGGTCTTTTTATGAGAATTTGGGGTCTGCATCCCACTGATCTCCTGCTCCCTCAGGGGTCCTCTGCTGTGCTCCCTGTCAGGGCAGTCATCGATTGTGGCCAGGCACCAACTAGTTCTTCTGGTCTCAGGATGATGTAGGTCTCTGGTTCATGTGGCCCTTTCTGTCTCTTGGGCTCTTAGTTGTCGTGTGGCCTTGGTGTTCTTCATTTTCCTTTGCTCCAGGTGGGTTGAGACCAATTGATGCATCTTAGATGGCCGCTTGTTAGCATTTAATACCCCAGACGCCACATTTGAAAGTGGGATGCAGAATGTTTTCATAATAGAATTATTTTGCCAATTGACTTAGAAGTCCCCGCAAACCATGTTCCCCAGACCCCCTCGCTTGCTCCGCTGACCTTTGAAGCATTCATTTTATCCCGGAAACTTCTCTGCTTTTGGTCCAGTCCAATTGAGCTGACCTTCCATGTATTGAGTGTTGTCTTTCCCTTCACCTAAAGCAGTTCTTATCTACTGATTAATCAATAAAAAAACCCTCTCCCACCCTCCCTCCCTCCCCCCCTCGTAACCACAAAAGTATGTGTTCTTCTCAGGTTTACTCTTTCTCAAGATCTTATAATAGTGGTCTTATACAATATTTGTCCTTTTGCCTCTGACCCATTTCGCTCAGCATAATGCCTTCCAGGTTCCTCCATGTTATGAAATGTTTCAGAGATTCGTCACTGTTCTTTATCGATGCATAGTATTCCATTGTGTGAATATACCACAATTTATTTATCCATTCATCCGTTGATGGACACCTTGGTTGCTTCCAACTTTTTGCTATTGTAAACAGAGCTGCAATAAACATGGGTGTGCATATATCTGTTTGTATGAAGGCTCTTGTATCTCTAGGGTATATTCCCAGGAGTGGGATTTCTGGGTTGTATGGTAGTTCTATTTCTAACTGTTTAAGATAACGCCAGATAGATTTCCAAAGTGGTTGTACCATTTTACATTCCCACCAGCAGTGTATGAGAGTTCCAATCTCTCCGCAGCCTCTCCAACATTTATTATTTTGTGTTTTTTGGATTAATGCCAGCCTTGTTGGAGTGAGATGGAATCTCATCGTAGTTTTAATTTGCATTTCTCTAATGGCTAATGATCGGGAGCATTTTCTCATGTATCTGTTGGCTGCCTGAATATCTTCTTTAGTGAAATGTGTGTTCATATCCTTTGCCCACTTCTTGATTGGGTTGTTTGTCTTTTTGTGGTTGAGTTTTGACAGAATCATGTAGATTTTAGAGATCAGGCACTGGTCGGAGATGTCATAGCTGAAAATTCTTTCCCAATCTGTAGGTGGTCTTTTTACTCTTTTGGAGAAGTCTTTAGATGAGCATAGGTGTTTGATTTTTAGGAGCTCCCAGTTATTGGGTTTCTCTTCATCATTTTTGGTAATATTTTGCATTCTGTTTATACCTTGTATTAGGGCTCCTAGGGTTGTCCCAATTTTTTCTTCCATGATCTTTATCGTTTTAGTCTTTATGTTTAGGTCTTTGATCCACTTGGAGTTAGTTTTTGTGCATGGTGTGAGGTATGGGTCCTGTTTCATTTTTTTGCAAATGGATATCCAGTTATGCCAGCACCATTTGTTAAAAAGGCTATCTTTTCCCCAATTAATTGACACTGGTCCTTTGTCAAATATCAGCTGCTCATACGTGGATGGATCTATGTCTGGGTTATCAATTCTGTTCCATTGGTCTATGTGCCTGTTGTTGTACCAGTACCAGGCTGTTTTGATTACTGTGGCTGTGTAATAGGTTCTGAAGTCAGGTAAAGTGAGGCCTCCCACTTTCTGATTCTTTTTCAGTAGTGCTTTGCTTATCCGGGGCTTCTTTCCCTTCCATATGAAATCGGTGATTTGTTTCTCTATCCCCTTAAAATATGACATTGGAATTTGGATCGGAAGTGCGTTAAATGTATAGATGGCTTTTGGTAGAATAGACATTTTTAACTATGTTAAGTCTTCCTATCCATGAGCAAGGTATGTTTTTCCACTCAAGTATGTCCTTTTGAATTTCTTGTAGTAGAGCTTTGTAGTTTTCTTTGTATAGGTCTTTTACATCCTTGGTAAGATTTATTCCTAAGCATCTTATCTTCTTGGGGGCTACTGTGAATGGTATTGATTTGGTGATTTCCTCTTCGGTGTTCTTTTTGTTGATGTGGAGGAATCCAAGTGATTTTTGTATGTTTATTTTATAACCTGAGACTCTGCCAAACTCTTCTATTAGTTTCAGTAGTTTTCTGGAGGATTCCTTAGGGTTTTCTGTGTATAAGATCATGTCATCTGCAAATAGTGATAACTTTACTTCCTCCTTGCCAATCCGGATACCTTTTATTTCTTTGTCTAGCCTAATTGCCCTGGCTAGGACTTCTAGCACGATGTTGAATAAGAGCGGTGATAAAGGGCATGCTTGTCTGGTTCCCGTTCTCAAGGGAAATGCTTTCAGGTTCTCTCCATTTAGAGCGATATTGGCTGTTGGCTTTGCATAGATGCCCTTTATTATGTTGAGGAATTTTCCTTCAATTCCTATTTTGGTAAGAGTTTTTATCATAAAAGGGTGTTGGACTTTGTCAAATGCCTTTTCTGCATCGATTGATAAGATCATGTGGTTTTTGTCTTTTGTTTTATTTATGTGATGGATTACATTAATGGTTTTTCTGATATTAAACCAGCCTTGCATACCTGGTATAAATCCCACTTGATCAGGGTGAATTATTTTTTTGATGTGTTGCTGAATTCTATTGGCTAGAATTTTGTTGAGGATTTTTGCATCAATGTTCATGAGGGATATAGGTCTATAATTTTCTTTTTTTGTAATGTCTTTACCTGGTTTTGGTATCAGGGAGATGGTGGCTTCATAGAATGAGTTGGGTAGTATTCCGTCATTTTCTATGCTTTGGAATACCTTCAGAAGTAATGGTGTTAACTCTTCTCTGAAAGTTTGGTAGAACTCTGCAGTGAAGCCGTCCGGGCCAGGGCTTTTTTTTGTTGGGAGTTTTTTGATTACCGTTTCAATCTCTTTTTTTGTTATGGGTCTATTTAGTTGTTCTACTTCTGAATGTGTTAGTTTAGGTAGGTAGTGTTTTTCCAGGAATTCATCCATTTCTTCTAGGTTTTCAAATTTGTTAGAGTACAATTTTTCATAATAATCTGAAATGATTCTTTTAATTTCATTTGGGTCTGTTGTGATGTGGTCCTTCTCGTTTCTTATTCGGGTTATTTGTTTCCTTTCCTGTATTTCTTTAGTCAGTCTAGCCAATGGTTTATCAAGTTTGTTAATTTTTTCAAAGAACCAGCTTTTGGCTTTGTTAATTCTTTCAATTGTTTTTCTGTTCTCTAATTCATTTAGTTCAGCTCTAATTTTTATTATTTGTTTTCTTCTGGTGCCTGATGGATTCTTTTGTTGCTCACTTTCTATTTGTTCAAGTTGTAGGGACAGTTCTCTGATTTTGGCTCTTTCTTCTTTTTGTATGTGTGCATTTATCGATATAAATTGGCCTCTGAGCACTGCTTTTGCTGTGTCCCAGACGTTTTGATAGGAAGTATTTTCATTCTCGTTGCTTTCTATGAATTTCCTTATTCCCTCCTTGATGTCCTCTATAACCCAGTCTTTTTTCAGGAGGGTATTGTTCATTTTCCAAGTATTTGATTTCTTTTCCCTAGTTTTTCTGTTATTGATCTCTAGTTTTATTGCCTTGTGGTCTGAGAAGATGCTTTGTAATATTTCGATGTTTTGGACTCTGCAAAGGTTTGTTTTATGACCTAATATGTGGTCTATTCTAGAGAATGTTCCATGTGCACTAGAAAAAAAAGTATATTTTGCAGCAGTTGGGTGGAGAGTCCTGTATAAGTCAATGAGGTCAAGTTGGTTGATTGTTGTAAGTAGGTCTTCCGTGTCTCTATTGAGCTTCTTACTAGATGTCCTGTCCTTCTCCGAAAGTGGTGTGTTGAAGTCTCCTACTATAATTGTGGAGGTATCTATCTCACTTTTCAATTCTGTTAAAATTTGATTTATGTATCTTGCAGCCCTGTCATTGGGTGCATAAATATTTAATATGGTTATGTCTTCCTGATCAATTGTCCCTTTTATCATTATATAGTGTCCTCTTTATCCTTTGTGGTGGATTTAAATCTAAAGTCTATTTTGTCAGAAATTAATATTGCTACTCCTCTTCTTTTTTGCTTATTGTTTGCTTGATATACTTTTTTCCATCCTTTGAGTTTTAGTTTGTTTGTGTCTCTAAGTCTAAGGTGTGTCTCTTGTAGGCAGCATATAGATGGATCGTGTTTCTTTATCCAGTCCGTGACTCTCTGTCTCTTTATTGGTGCATTTAGTCCATTTACATTCAGGGTAATTATAGATAAATAAGTTTTTAGTGCTGTCATTTTGATGCCTTTTTATGTGTGTTGTTGACAATTTCATTTTTCTGCATACTTTTTTGTGCTGAGGCGTTTTTCTTAGTAAATTGTGAGATCCTCATTTTCATAGTGTTTGACTTTATGTTAGTTGAGTCGTTACGTTTTTCTTGGCTTTTATCTTGAGTTATAGAGTTGTTATACCTTTTTGTGGTTACCTTATTATATACCCCTATTTTTCTAAGTAAAAACCTAACTTGTATTGTTCTATATCGCCTTGTATCACTCTCCATATGGCAGTTCAGTGCCTCCTGTATTTAGTCCCTCTTTTTGATTATTGTGATCTTTTACCTGTTGACTTCCATGATTCCCTGTTATGTGTATTTTTTTTTTTAATTAATCTTAATTTGTTTGTTTTTGTGATTTCCCTATTTGAGTTGATATCAGGACGTTCTGTCTTGTGACCTTGTGTTGTGCTGATATCTGATATTATTGGTTCTCTGACCAAACAATATCCTTTAGTATTTCTTGTAGCTTTGGTTTGGTTTTTGCAAATTCTCTAAACTTGTGTTTGTCTGTAAATATCTTAATTTCACCTTCGTATTTCAGAGAGAGTTTTGCTGGATATATGATCCTTGGCTGGCAGTTTTTCTCCTTCAGTGTTCTGTATATGTCGTCCCATTCCCTTCTTGCCTGCATGGTTTCTGCTGAGTAGTCTGAACTTATTCTTATTGATTCTCCCTTGAAGGAAACCTTTCTTTTCTCCCTGGCTGCTTTTAAAATTTTCTGTTTATCTTTGGTTTTGGCGAGTTTGATGATAATATGTCTTGGTGTTTTTCTTTTTGGATCAGTCTTAAATGGAGTTCGATGAGCATCTTGGATAGATATCCTTTCGTCTTTCATGATGTCAGGGAAGTTTTCTGTCAGGAGTTCTTCAACTATTTTCTCTGTGTTTTCTGTCCCCCCTCCCTGTTCTGGGACTCCAATCACCCGCAGGTTATCCTTCTTGATAGAGTCCCACATAATTCTTAGGGTTTCTTCATTTTTTTTAATTCTTTTATCTGATTTTTTTTCAGCTATGTTGGTGTTGATTCCCTGGTCCTCCAGATGTCCCAGTCTGCATTCTAATTGCTCGAGTCTGCTCCTCTGACTTCCTATTGCGTTGTCTAATTCTGTAATTTTATTGTTAATCTTTTGGATTTCTACATGTTGTCTCTCTATGGATTCTTGCAACTTATTAATTTTTCCACTATGTTCTTGAATAATCTTTTTGAGTTCTTCAACAGTTTTATCAGTGTGTTCCTTGGCTTTTTCTGCAGTTATCCTAATTTCATTTGTGATATCTTTAAGTATTCTGTAAATTAGTTTTTTATATTCTGTATCTGATAATTCCAGGATTATATCTTCATTTGGGAAAGATTTTGATTCTTTTGTTTGGGGGGTTGGAGAAGCTGTCATGGTCTGCTTCTTTAAGTGGTTTGATACGGATTGTTGTCTCCGAGCCATCACTGGGAAACTAGTTTTTCCAGAAAATCCGCCGCGTCCAGTCCAAATCCCGGCGAGACAGTTCCCCAGCTGGGACGCTGCTCTTCCTGCTCCAAGACCAGTCACTGCCTCCCGGGGACTTCTCCTACTGGCTGCGTCCCACGCCGCCCGCGGAACCGGCTGGTCTCCCTCCCGGGGTTAGTTCAGGGTGGTGGAGCAGCTCTCTGTGCTTGTGTCGTACCTGACTGGGACGCTGGCTCCAGGCTCTGGAAACAATCGCTGCTTCCCCATATTAGTTCGTTCTCCGTCTCTAAATCTGTGTTTGTTGTTCAGGGTTCGTAGATTGTTATGTATGTGATCGATTCACTTGTTTTTCCGTGTCTTTGTTGTAAGAGGGATCCGAGGTAGCATCTGCCTAGTCCGCCATCTTGGCTCCGCCCCCCTTATAATCAAGTCTGCTCTTTTTACAAGAATTTGGGGTTTGCATCCCACTGCTCTCCTACTCCTTCAGGGGTTCTCTGTTGTGTTCCCTGTCAGGGCACTCATCGGTTGTAGCCAGGCACAGTCTAGTTCTTCTAGTCTCAGGCTGATGTAGTCTCTGGTTTACGTGGCCCTTTCTGTCTCTTGGGCTCGTAATTACCTTGTGTCCTTGGTGTTCTTCATTCTCCTTTGCTCCGGGTGGGTTGAGACCAACTGATGCACCTTAGATGGCCTCTTGCTAGCGTTTAAGACCCCAGATGCCACTCTCCAAGGTGGGATACAGAATGTTTTCTTAATAGAATTTATTATGCCAATTGACTTAGATGCTGGCTGAAACCATGGTCCCCAAACCCGCGCCCCTGTTACGCTGGCCTTCGAAACATTCAGTTTATTCAGGAAAGTTCTTTGCTTTTGGTTTAGTCCAGTTGTACTGACCTCGCCTGTATTGTGTGTTGTTTTTCACACCTAGAGTAGTTCTTATCTACTATCTAATTAGTGAATACCCCTCTCCCTCCCTCCCTCCATGTCTGCCCCATCTTGTAACCATCAAAGAATATTTTCTTCTCTGTTTAAACTATTTCTCAAGTTCTTATAATAGTGGTCTCATACAATATTTGTCCTTTTGCAACTGACTAATTTCACTCAGCATAATGCCTTCCAGATTCCTCCATGTTATGAAATGTTTCACAGATTCATCACTGTTCTCTATCGATGTGCAGTATACCATAATTTATTTATCCATTCATCCGCTGATGGGCACCTTGGTTACTTCCATCTTTTTGCTATTGTAAACAGTGCTGCAATGAACATGGGTGTGCATATATCTGTTTGTGGAAAGGCTCTTATTTTTCTAGGATCTATTCCAAGGAGTGGGATTGCTGGATTGTATGGTCGTTCTATTTCTAGCTTTTTAAGGAAGCACCAAATGGATTTCCAAAGTGGTTGTACCATTTTACATTCCCACCAGCAGTGTGTAAGTGTTCCAGTCTCTCCACAACCTCTCCAGCATTTATTATTTTGTGTTTTTTGGATTAATGCTAGCCTTGTTGGAGTGAGAGCAATCTAATTCTGAAAAAAAAAAAGCCATTGAAAACCTTGTGGGACACACAGCTCTACTCTGACACACATGGGGTCGCCATGAGTCAGGATCAACTTGATGGCAACTGGTAAAGTTTTCTCTCCCGTAATAGAACCTTCACCTATTAAAAATACACATATTACGAATAAATGCAGGAATATTACTAACTCCAACTGCAAGGTAATCTTCATCAGCAAAGGGTGTCACAGCCTTGTACCAAGCTGCTTCTTGGGAGTCAGCCTGTTCAACAGGAAATGGCTGCCCTGGAGTTTTCACCGACCCTGGCACCTCAGAGGAGACAGCTCACTTCATTCAATCCAGAACTGTAGATTTATACAGAAGAAAGGGCAACCAGGTGACATTCTGGATCACCTTGCTCCCTGGGCAATATTTCTAATATAAGGGACAATGACATAATTAAAATAGGAGCTGCATGTAATCAAAGAACCTGATTGAATTAGTGACCGCAAACCTCTGAAGATTCCCTTTAAATCACTGACTGATGGAAACGAGACACATGGGGACCCGTCAGGTCATAGAGACAAAGCTGCATTTGCCAGTGAAGACAGAAAGAAAGGCAAAGGAATTCGAAGAGCTGATTTTTTTTTTTTTTTTTTGACAGTCTGTTTCAAAACAGTTTATTCACCCTGGTTTTATGTAGATGAGATTTCCATCATATCTATGTTATTTTCCTAGTAGGAAAATTGAATATACTCTTTATTAGCATAAACCCGTTAAATAACTGCTCCGTAGGGTTTCCAAGGAGCAGCCTGGTGGACTCGTGCTGCTGACATTTTAGTTACCAGCTGAGCTCTTAACCATTGTGCCTTCACGGGTCTGGATTTATTCTACTATTGCAAAAATAAGTGCCTAGAAAAATGTGTCTTCGGCATTCTCTCTTTTTCTTATTTCAGTCTTCTGAGCTTTAGCTAAGATATTGAGGACATGGCAGAATAAGCAGATAAAAAATATCATGATTCTTAAGCATAGCACAGTGATAAAACTAAGAGAAACTTAAAGTACGATTTAAAGCTTGATACACACGATCTTTCTCACCAAATTTATTACTAGATGTTGTTGGATGCCTTTTGAATCTAGAACCAGATAAAAAATTTATATACTATAGAGGGTGTATTCATTACTACGCTCTCATTTGTTAAGGAGGAACAGGTCCAAAAGAACGACGGACTTAAATGAAATAAGGATGAATTTACGGCTAATAGACTAAAACTGGGTTATTGACATTAATGACGAGTTTCTTTTGATGTTAAGACTGGAGAAAATATACTAGTATATTTTCATTTGGAAAAACTAATTGCTTAAAAATTTAATATATCCTGTCACAATTTTTCAGATTCTACACCCATGTTGGTTCAGAAGGGATATTTGGTGTAATTGACAAAAAGAGTGCAGATAATCTTTTAACTTTGAACTTATCCATGGAATATCCCTGTTTTTCATTTTTTCCACAAGCTTCCTCTAGAATGATGCCTAATTACAACTTCAGTTTCCATGATAAAATGAGCTTTTGATCTTCAGTATTAAATAAGTTATATATATGTGCATGAAATGCACATTAAATAAGATAGAGAGAGAGAGTCTTTGAGTGCTGCAAACTGTTAATGCATGAGCCACTAACTGTAAAGTTGGAGGTTTGAGTCCCCCCATAGGTGCCTTGGAAGAAAGCCTTGTCAATCTAATTCCAAAAAAACAGCCACTGAAAATCCTATGGAGCACAGGGCTATCTGACACACATGTGGCAGCCATGAGTCAGAATTGACTCCATGGCTTCTGGTATGTATAAATATGTACACACACACACAAATAATTGTTTGATTCCAACAATGGCCTGAGATTTTTTTTAAAAAAAAAGACCTTTTGTTTCTTTCTTGTTTTAAAAAGGTAACCTGAACATTTTGTCTAGTGCCTTTCTCCACTATTCTTAACCAAGTGCTTGCCTGTGAGGCTGTTTTCCTTTGAGCGGTGTGACCAGAGGGTGAACTTGGAAACTTCACAATGCAGAACCATTCAGCCTGTAAATTTGCATGTAAAATCCTCCCACACAAGGGCCACCAGGTAAGCACTCTTGAATAACTTCATGGAATAATATTGTTAAGAAGCAGTTTTACATTATCTGATATCTCAGTTTTGTATTTGAAAAATGCTTTCTGCCCTCATTGACAATGTTAAACTTTCACAAAGGAAAGAGGGAATCCAGAGTCGTAAGAGAATAATAACAGCGTGGACCCCATGCTGCCTGGTATTCCCCAGTTCTGCCCTAACGTGGACCAGCCAGGACAGGAACGTGACCACGTAGCATGTCAGAGGAGCTGTCACTCCTGACTCATTTATACAGGGCCTTTAAGGTGTTCTGAGCAAACTGAAAGATCTCTGAAACATCATTCATCTAAGCTGACTGAAGCAAAATAGTTCCCTGAAGTCATAAAACAATTCTAGAGGGTAGGTCACACTACAGCCTTAATGTCATATGGCTTTACCTGGCAAAAGTTCCCCCCAGACTTAAAATAATATGCCACTTCCTTGATAACTCCACATACTGAGGTACTTCAGAAGCCTCACTGAGACCTACCTGAGCCTTGACTGAGCCATAAAACCAGTGGCCATCAAGTAGATTCTGACTCATGGTGACACTCCGTGTGTCAGAGTAGAGCTGTGCTCCCCAGGGTTTTCAGTGGCTGATTTTTTGGAAGTAGATCAGGCCTTTCTTCTGAGGTGCTTCTGGGCAGACTTTAACTGCCCACCTTTTGGTCAGCAGCCAAGCGTGTTAACCATTTGCACTGCGCAGGGTGTCATGGGGCTATTGTGATATCTTGTTATTTCACCTCACAAGATTGTCTGATGTGCTTTGGAAGTATGAATTAAAGGAACAACCTCTAAATGTGATCTCCACCTTTAAGTAATTGTGACCCCTTAAAAAAAAATAATCCCAATAGCTATAGAAACACTTTTTATAATGAGTACATTAAAATGTAGACATTAATCTGACTAGCAACGAGGCTTGAAGCAGGTAAACAGGGACTGTCCCTCATGTATGACAGAGAAGCAACTAGGTTTCATGGCACTTGTTGTTGTTGTTTTTTACTTACCAAGATCATAGCTTTAATAAATGGCAGACACAGGATTCAAAACACTACAGAATCAATATTTCTGTATTTTCATCTTAAGTTGTACTAAAATATTCCTAATTATAATATGGAAATATAAATTTTGATGGAGCAAACAAAATAACATTTTAGCCTATCCCTCACGTCATTCTCCATTGTTCTTGTTGACAGAGTATTAAAATCCAAGGCTCTAGGATCAAATCTCTTCTCCACCATTTAGTAGCATAGACTATGGGCAAGTAATTCCAATGTTTCACATCCATTCCTTGTTCTGTAAACTGTGAAAGTTTTTCGCTTTGAAAAAATTTTGTAAGAATTAAATGAGATGATGCAAAAAAAAAAAAAGTAGGACATTTAGTAACTCTGGAAAATACTAATATTGTTGACAACTTAGATGTCAAATTCCTTAGGAGCTGGGATGGAGCTTATCTGGGTCCTGTAGGAGCTGACACATGATATTTATCTTAGAAGTTCAAAATAAATGTTGATTGATGGTGGTTTATTTCATACTACAGTTATTTTATATAATCCAGTTGCCATTGAGTCAGTTACAACTCATGGAGACCCCGTGTGTGTCAGAGTAAAACTGTGGTCCATAGGGTTTACAATGGCTGATTTCTCAGAGGTAGATCGCAAGACCTTTCTTCCAAGGCACCTCTGGGCTGACTCCAACCTCCAATCTTTCTGTTAGCAGATGAGAATATTAACCATTCATGCAATTCATGGATTTCATTTCATACACTTTGCCACTAAGCAAATTATCAAAATGTTTGGACCCAGTTTCTTACTGTGTAATTTAAAGTGATAGAATAACTGATCACAGCTTTAAAATTGTATGTTTACAATGTTTATGACCACAGTACATCCCCTATAATGAATATATTTGTGAGTTACAGTGTAAACTGCAAAAATTTGAGTTGCAATATGAGTAAAACACCTAGGATGGCCCTTGGTCTGGGACAGGTCTCTTTGCACCCTAGGTCCCCCTTATGAGCCCAGGAAGTTATTCTAATCATAGTAATTTCAGATTTTGGGGCTTGGATGCTGTGAACATTCTTCCCACGAGCAGAAGCGTTCAGTTCTTTAACCCATATATGATGTGAGAACTACAACTCTCACGATAGTACTGCTGGCCTTGCTCAGGGCATACAGATTCTCAAACAGTCAGTTGAGTGACTGCAGTCAGGAAGTTAGCTACGAAGAACAATGCTGCTTCTCAGCCTTTAATGGAGTGTGGCATCAGGCATCCTGGCCCCTTGGAGTTGAAAGAATGACTGCCATTTTGTCCCTGACACTGCCTCGCTTGTCATCCGAGTCAGTCACCATACTAATTTCTCTAAGAATCAATCTTTTTCACCCTTGGCTCCACCCGGAGTTGTTTTTATTGTGAAGACAGCTACCATCAAGGTGCCTCCTTGAAAAAATAGCAGGGGTAGCCACATACCCTGCTACACATTGTGATGAAATCAGTTTCTTCAGCAAGCCCAAGATGCAAGGTGATGGATCTTACATTCAGTGACAAAAGAGGCCAGGCACCTCCTCATTTATCATTTGAGAGTGAATCGACATGTCAAGAGATGAGAGAAAGAGGAGAAGAAAAATAACCACATCTCCTCCTCCATTCTTCAAAAGGTCTTTCTTTGCTAGTGATTCTACCTTTGAGGGATGTGGGGAAGAATAGTTAATTTAGGGGAGGAAAGTACAGGGAAAATAAACAGTGGAGCTGAAATAAAACCAAAGATAGAGTGGACCTAATTTTCAGTGACTGCTGGGTGCAAAAGTAACCTGGGACAACGAATCACTCATCCAAGTGAAGCAAATTGCCCGTAAAGTATAGTCAATAGGGAACCAATTTGGTAGTTGCATCTTCTGAGTTTCCTCCTCATATGAGTGACTAGCACTTCACTATAGGGTTAGTGGAATAATATAGCAATGGATAATAATTATCTCACTTCTAAATGTGAGACATTGGTGGTTTGGTGGTAGAATTCTCACTTTCCACGTGGAGACCTGGGTTCGAATCCTGGCCAATGCACCTCATGCACAGCCACTGCTCATCTGTCAGTGGAAGCTTGTGTGTTGCTATGATGCTGAACAGGCTTCAGCGGAGCTTCCAGACTAAGATGGACTAGAAAGACAGCCTGGCAATCTACTTTCAAAAATCAGTCAATGAAAAGCCCTATGGATCACAAAAGTCTGATCTGTAACCCGTCATGTGGATGGCTTGGCATTTCTTTCCATTGTGTATGGGGTCACCATCAGTCGGGCTGACTCAACACTATTTCTGAACATCAATAGGAAGGTGGGGCTTCCACATCATCTTCAGGCCATTCTACTGCTTTTTCCAGCCGAATCCTTTTCTTTGTACCTAAGACTGTACATACACTGATTCCCGTTAACTCTCCTTCCAGTAACTTCCACGAGCTTTAATCTCTGAGGAAGGATTTGTTATAATGATAGTGGACTCATTTAAGGATGCCCATGTTTTCCTCCCAGCCATGGGATTCTAAGAAGGGAATAAGACCTTCCTAGTTTATTTTTCCTTATCTTTCGCTCATTTTTCTGTTGAAGATGAACTTTTTTAAGTGCGACATCTAAGGATTGCATTAGTGAACTTTTCTCAAGACAACTTTGAAAGTTATCTGCAAGTATCCCAAAACAGACAGCAGCTACTGATTTTGGCTTTCCAGGGGTAAGTACACTGTCTTGGCTACTAATGCTCCTGGCTACCAGTCAGCTTTGTGGTTCTCGAGAGTTACACTTTAACTCAGCGGATATTTACAATGTGTGAGCAATATACCAAGCTTCATGCAAAGAACAGATCTGAGTCAAGGCCTCAAGAGACTTCACGTCTTCTTGGGAGATAATGCATAACACTGAAAGGGCAATATCATGTGTGAAATGCTTTACATAAAATAGTTGAGACCTCTGGCCAATCCTATTTTGGATGATATTATCCCTACATTATGAGAAAGCTAAGGCTTAAAACATTAGGTAAATCCAAAGTCCCTCCGTTAACATGTGGAGGGAGATTAACGATGAACTCAGGGAGTTTAATTACAAAGTCTGTGGTATTAAACTAAAAAACAAAGTTAAAAATATATGTAACTGCTGGTAAGAGAAGTTAAAAATAAGTTGTGAGATTTTCAGAAGCAGGAAACATTACTTCCAGATGAGGATGTAGGCAGATTAAAGAGTGGTGTTTATGAAGAAAGTAAAGTTTTTAAATTCTTAAATTGTGTTATTAAAGCAAAATTGATGGCATTTGTCAATGACGAGATGGGGAAATTCATTCAGGGCAAAATATGGGAGTATTGGCAGGAAAATTAGACAAAGTATTAGCTTAGAATCAGGTTTTAAAGCACCACATCGTACTTATGACTTCGGCCTGTATTCTGGTGATAACACAGTGATATCCACCTGATGATTATATGATATCATCCTCCATTTGGTCAGTGATGCATGGGGCTCAGGTGATCGTTAAAACGTACAACCAAAAGTCTATGTGGAGCTCCTTCTTAAATTCAGAACGACCTTAGGTGTGTCCATGTGAAACCCAGAATTGTATTAGGAGTTTCAAGGAGGAAGGAAATAGGCAAATAGGTTTTTTCACTCTAAACAATCAGTCTGTGAGTGGATGAAAGCCCATCTGGTTTGCCTGTGATTATTGTAGGCTCTTCACACCTAAATCCCTCCAACAAATTGTATTCAGTACCAACTTCCGGTGACTGAATAAGACCCTGGTACTGCTACTCATGCTAATATTAATGTATTACTGCTGCTATTATTGCTATTGTTACCACCACTGCTATCTAATTTGTTTTGAGGCCTACATGCTGAACGCTTCATATTTATAAATGATGTAATCCTCACTAACACCTAGGAAAAACCAAGCCAAACACGCTCCCGTCGAGTCGATTCCAACTCGTAGCAACCCTGTAGGACAGAGTAGACCTGCCCCTTAGGGTTTCCAAGGCTGTTATCTTTACAGAAGCAGACCACCACATCTTTCTCCTACAGAGCCACTGGTGGGTTCGAACCACCAACCTTTCGATTAGCACCCAATCGCTTAACTACTGCACTATCAGGGCTCCTCATACCTACGAAAGAGGTACTATTATTATCACTTTTTTGTTGATAAGCAAGCTGAGACTCAGAGGAATCATGAATTTGCCCGAAGACTCACAGCTGTTAAGTGGTAGTGCAAAATGTGATGAATGTGGGTGTGGCAATAACCTCTCACTCATTCAAGTCAGGATGTCTATAAGGCTTGTGGTTATGTCTTTGTTTCCTGCTTGATTCTTAATACTTACCACGTATGAAACCAAAAAAGGAAAAAAAAAAAAAAAACCGTTGCTGTTGAGTCAATTCTGACACATGGCGACCCTATAGAACAGAGTAGAACTGGCCCATAGAGTTTCCATGGAGCGCCTCACGGATTTGAACTGCAGACCCTTTTGCTAGCAGCCACTACATCACCAGGGTTTCCTCGTGCCATGTATTAGATTTATTATAACACTGGATCATAGAAATAAAGAATAATAGTTCATAACCATGAGATATTGCCTGAACCA
This sequence comes from Elephas maximus indicus, assembly GCF_024166365.1. Classification (NCBI taxonomy): domain Eukaryota; kingdom Metazoa; phylum Chordata; class Mammalia; order Proboscidea; family Elephantidae; genus Elephas; species Elephas maximus. The sequence goes on from NC_064822.1 coordinate 17,689,516, forward strand.
ATTTCTGTAAGCATTGCTATATTGTCGTTGTTAGTTGCCATCGAGTTGAATCTGACTCGTGGTGACCCTATGTATAACAGAATAAATGTTACCTGTCCCAGTTCCATCTTCATAATCATTGATACGCTTGAGCCCATTGTTTTGGCTGTTGTGTCAATCCATCTCATCGCGTTGAGGGTTTCCTCATTTTTGCTGACCTTCTACCTTACCAACTCAGCTATGAGTTAGCAGCTAATCCCAAGTAACTCCCTAACGGGCACATCATCAAGTTGCAACTTCTCTCTGTGGACAGAGACATTTCCTACAGCTCCTCTTTCTGTCCTATTCTTGCAGCATGTTACTGCCAGCAGCTGAACACGATTCTGTCACGTGGACTTATCATGACTTTTTCATGTGTAGAAATAACTTTTTTTATATACTTTAATTTTTTCAATGTGTCTTTTTTTAAGATTATTGTTTACAAAAACTCCCAGACAGAGAAAAATATATTTAAGATGCTGTCTACATATCTTTTCTTAAATCACTTTACAGGCCTGTTTTAAATCTAACCTTAATTGCATTGATTAAATCTGGAATAAATGTCTTAGTTATTCTAGAAATCCTGTGGGATGAATCAATCCCTTCGACTCTCCCCTTCTTATTATTCAAGTCATGTCTTAGATCATGCTTAGTTCAGAACCCAGGCATGGTCCCATACGGGGAGGGGGCATGCCTCAAGCACATGGCTATGCAGAAACCATCATTGGCTGAAAACCAGGGTGCACCTCTAGCCAGTACCGAGGAAAGAACCTGACCAGAGAGGAAATGAACCCTCACGGACTACCCTGAAGCTTAGGGCTCATCCCCTAAACATGCTCTTGTCCAGTCTTTTCCATCTAGTAGAATCACATCATTAGCTATCCAGAGACAAAAAAACCCTTTGGCCTATCCAACATTCCCTCCTTCATTTTCTTTGTTTTCCCTATATCACCAAGTTTTGCTTCTCCTGCCATATAAATATTATTACTATCGATTTCAGCTGTCCTCTCCCTAGTTGAAACTCCCATGCCTCTTACAGGGACCACCGCAACGTTCCCCTAACTGCTTCCATCTTGCCCCGTCTTCCATTCATGATCCATAACACCCACCAAACCCACCATCATCAAGTCGATCCTGAAACCCTGACAGCGTAGTGGTTAAGTGCTATAGCTGCTAAACAAAAGGTCGGCAGTTCGAATCCACCAGGCGCTCCTTGGAAACTCTATGGGGCAGTTCTACTCTGTCTTATAGGGTCACTATGAGTATGAGTCATGACCCATAGAACAGCTATAATAATCTTTAGAAAACTATAAATGGAACCCACTCATCCCAGCTCTAAACTCTTCCGTGGTTCTCCAGTGCACCTTAACGTTGCACAGCGTGCTGAGCAGGGCCCACAAAGCTCTGCAGATACCTGGTCCCTGTTCCACCAGCACTGGGTTGTTCCCCTGCCTGGGGCTTTGAGGCTACTTGTTCTCATGGCCTGGGAAGTTTATTGCCACATGGTACGGATTGAATTGAGTTCCTCCCAAACACTAATCCCTATACCTGTGGAATAGGGCTTTCTTTGTTTTGTTAATGAGGCCATATTAGTGTAGGGTGTGTTCTAAACCTAGTCACTTCTGAGGTCTAAGGAGCAGCATAGACAGACACAATAGGGGTAAGACAGATGCTATCTGATGACGATGGAGGCAGATGAATCTACAAGCCCAGGAACTCCAAGGATGGCTAACAGCTAAATCAATTCCAACTCCTGGTGATCCCACATGTGCAGATTAGAGCCGCTCCATAGGATTTCCCAGACTGTGACCATTTGGAAGCAGATCACCAGGCTTGCCTTCCGAAAGTGCCTCTGGGTGGGTTCAAACTGCCAGCCTCTCCGTCTGTAGCCAAGCATTTAACCATTTGTGTCACCCAAGGACTGCCAGAAGCTACTAAAAGCTGAAATGGGCAAAGAAGGTCCTCCCTCTAGAGCCACACTCTGAATTTGGACTCCTTGCCTCCTGAACTGTGAGAAAATGAATTTCTGCTCTTTAAAGCCACCTCTTTGTTGTATAACTATTACAACAGCACTGGATAACAAGACACCAGCTCTTAGGATGGCCACACCATTCTTAAATTCTCTGTTTAATCCTTTCACCTTGCCATTCTTTATCACAATACCCTATTCTTGCCTTCATTCCTTTGCCAGATCATCAATTCCATGCAAATAGGAACTATGTACATTCTATTCTAAGGTATAAATGCACTGCCTAATACAGTACATAATACCTTGTAGGTGTATATATATATATATATACACACACACACACACACACACGACATATATATATATAACTGGCTTGTGAATAAACACATTTTACCATGTAATTTCATGTGCTAATTTCTGATAATAAACTTAAAATATTAAACAGAATTTAGAGCACTAACCTCTTCAATGATAGTTTTGTAACATAGACTCCCCCAAACCCCAACCCTGTCCCTGGTTTATTCACACTAGGGGAGAAAGTTAGCATATTGGCTTATAGTTATGTTATGACCTTATCGCTGTTATTATTATTAATTACATAAAGCTTAACAAGACAGCTTTTTTGGCTGGTCATCTTTCTGCTGTGATTTAAGGGTCAACTGGGAGGGCTTCATCTCGCAAATAGCAATCTGAGTGTCTTATAAGACACCATGATAGAGTAGTGAAGTATGAAGTCTTTTCTGCAGCTCACTCATCAGAAACCCATATTCTCCAATATTTTATACATCAGTAGATTTCTCACCAGAAATCAGCATGTCCAGGGCGTCTTTACGCATCAAATGTGGCATTACAAGTCAGGCAGAAATCATAATAATTATAATAATAGTGAAAACAGCCACTAATAGCTATTGAGTCATTTTAAGTTGTTCCACAACAGCAAATGAAGTTCCCAAAACTTTATTCTATTGATGCCATTAAGGTCGACTCTACTTTAAGGAGGCAGCACTTCCCCAGTTGTATATTGAGTGCCTTCCAACCTGAGGGGCTCATCTCCTGGCACTATATCAGACAATGTTTCAGTATCCATAACATTTTTAATAACCAATTTTTTTAGAAGTAGATCACCAGGTCCCTCTTCCTAGTCTGTCTTAGTCTGGAAACCCCACTGAAACCTATCCACCACAGGTGACCCTGCTGGTATTTGAAATACCAATAACATAGCTTCCTATATTACAGCAACACTCAAGCCACCACAGTACAACAAACTGACAGATGAGTGGTAGACCTGTGTTTTAGTGACTATCCAAGGCATTTGACTGAGTTGATAGTAACAAATTATGGATAACGTTGCAAAGAATGGGAATTCCAGAACACCTAATTGTGCTCATGCAGAACCTATACATAGATCAAGAAGCAGTTGTTCAAACAAAATGAGGGAAACCTCATGGCTTAAAATCAGGAAAGTTGTTCATCAGGGTTGTATCCTTTCACCAAACTTATTCAATCTGTATGCTCAGAAAATAATCTGAGAGGCTGAGCTCTCTAAATAAGAACACAGCATCAAGATTGGAGTAAGACCCATTAACAATCTGCCATATGCAGATGACACAAACTTGTTTGTGGAAAATGAAGAGGACTTGGAGGACTTACTGAAGAGGATCAAAGACTTCAGTATGGATGGCACCTCAACATAAAGAAAACAAAAATTCTCATAACTGGACCAATAAGCAACTTCATAATAAATGGAGAAAATATTGAAATTGTCAGGATTTCGTTCTACTTGGATCCACAACCAATGCCCATGGAAGCTGCAGTCAAGAAATCAAATAATGCATTGTATTGGGCAAATCTGCTACAAAAATTCTCTTTAAAGTGTTAAAAAGCAAAGAAGTCACTTTGAGGACTAAGGTGAGCCTGACCCAAGCCATGATGTTTTCAATCACCTCATATGCACATGAAACCTGGACAATGAATAAAGAAGACTTAAGAAGAATTGATACCTTTGAATCATGGTGTTGGCTAAGAATATTGAATATACCATGGACTGCCAGAGGAAGGAACAAATATGTCTTAGAAGAAGTACAGCCAGAATGCTCCTTAGAAGCAAAGATGACAAGACTTTGTCTCCCATACTTTGGACATGTTATCAGTAGGGACCAGTCCCTGGAAAAGGGCATCATGCTTGGTAAAGTAGAGGGTCAATGAAAAAGAGGAAGACCCTTAATGAAATGGACTGACACAGGGGCTGCAACAGAGGGCTCAAACAGCAATGATTGTGAGGATGGTGCAGGACCAGGCAGTGTTTCCTTCTGTTGTACACAGGGTTGCTAACGGCACCTAACAACAACAATAGCTACTGTGTGCTTCTAGGTCAGACAATGCACGAAGTGCTTACATATTTGATATTCAAAATAACCCTATTAATTTGGACTTTTATCATTTTCATTTTGCAGATTGACAAACTGAGACAAGTAACTAGGGCTCAGATGATAGAATTGTGAGAATATCAATGACCTTCTTTATATTTACTTCACATTTAATCCCTAGATCCTGTGAGCATTTCTAATAGAATTCAAAAGAGCTCACTCCTATCCTCTGAAATCTGTATGCAGTAAAGTAGGTGGTAGATTGTCAGCACCAAATTGGGTGTCAAAACTTACAGCATGCATGCCGTCTTGTCAGGATGGCATCCAGTCTTCCCTCATCCAGAGCCTTGCCTTCATAAGTTCTCCCAAGACCTGCCATTAATTGGGACTGCATACCTGACTTTATTCAGTACAACAAATGTATGTAGTAGCACCGTGATGGGCACTGATCTAACTGTAACATGGGCTTCACTCATTCTTACCCAAGAAACTTACACTGCTCATGACCTGGAGGAGCTCCCTTCTGCTTGAGGTTACAAGGCATATGGCTTCTATCTGCAGATCTGTGTCCTACCTCCTGACTAGACCTGTCACCTGGTAGGTGCAGTTCCCTTGTAGAGTGCTTACTAGTTTTGACTCTAATCGGTGTCATCTGTGACACATAGGTCCTGAACCCCCTTGGCTCCAGAATCTCCTTCTTCCATGAGCTCCTTAGAAGGCCAGACCCCCACATTGACCCTCTATACTGTTTCACACTGGACTTATCTTTTCTAAGAGATATTTCTAGTTCTATCTTTGCAGAATCCTTACTGCTTAGGTCTGACTATGGCAACTTCTTGATCTACTCAGACACTGAGTTAGCTATAAACTCACAGATTTAAAGATTCAGAGAAATATGACTTCATGGAATTGTGTACAGCTCAGTACTGTGACTCTAAGAAAATTATCACACTTACAACTCATTTCTAAATGTGCTCCTTGACTCCATGTCGGTTCTTGAGCAAGAAAGGGAGACGGAGAATTGCTTTAAAGATGACAAAAATTCTTTATCACAGTCGCTTAAATATCTGCTTTATTTTTGCTCCTTACATATATACCGAAAAAAAAAAAAAAGAGGGCTTCTCTTGAAAGGTTTTATTTTCATTTCATTACTGTCATTTGCAAGATTTTTTTTTTTTTTTTATAATAACTTTTATTAAGCTTCAAGTGAACGTTTACAAATCCAATCAGTCTGTCACATATAAGTTTACATACATCTCACTCCCTACTCCCACTTACTCTCCCCGTCTTGAGTCAGCCCTTTCAGTCTCTCCTTTCTTGACAATTTTGCCGGCTTCCCTCTCTCTCTATCCTCCCATCCCCCCTCCAGACAAGAGTTGCCAACACAATCTCAAGTGTACACCTGATATAATTAGCTCACTCTTCATCAGCGTCTCTCTCCCACCCGATGACCAGTCCCTTTCATGTCTGATGAGTTGTCTTCAGGGATGGTTCCTGTCCTGTGTCAACAGAAGGTCTGGAGAGCATGACCGCCGGGATTCCTCTAGTCTCAGTCAGACCATTAAGTTTGGTCTTCTTATGAGAATTTGGGGTCTGCATCCCACTGCTCTCCTGCTCCCTCAGGGGTCCTCTGCTGAGCTCCCTGTCAGGGCAGTCATCGATTGTGGCCGGGCACCAACTAGTTCTTCTGGTCTCAGGATGATGTAGGTCTCTGGTTCATGTGGCCCTTTCTGTCTCTTGGGCTCTTAGTTGTCATGTGGGCTTGGTGTTCTTCATTTTCCTTTGCTCCAGGTGGGTTGAGACCAATTGCTGCATCTTAGATGGCTGCTTGTTAGCATTTAAGACCCCAGACGCCACATTTCAAAGTGGGATGCAGAATGATTTCATAATAGAATTATTTTGCCAATTGACTTAGAAGTCCCCGCAAACCATGTTCCCCAGACCCCCGCGCTTGCTCCGCTGAGCTTTGAAGCATTCATTTTATCCCGGAAACTTCTTTGCTTTTGGTCCAGTCCAATTGAGCTGACCTTCCATGTATTGAGTGTTGTCTTTCCCTTCACCTAAAGCAGTTCTTATCTACTGATTAATCAATAAAAAAACCCTCTCCCACCCTCCCTCCCTCCCCCCCTCGTAACCACAAAAGTATGTGTTCTTCTCAGGTTTACTATTTCTCAAGATCTTATAATAGTGGTCTTATACAATATTTGTCCTTTTGCCTCTGACTCATTTCGCTCAGCATAATGCCTTCCAGGTTCCTCCATGTTATGAAATGTTTCAGAGATTCGTCACTGTTCTTTATCGATGCGTAGTATTCCATTGTGTGAATATACCACAATTTATTTACCCATTCATCCGTTGATGGACACCTTGGTTGCTTCCAACTTTTTGCTATTGTAAACAGAGCTGCAATAAACATGGGTGTGCATATATCTGTTTGTATGAAGGCTCTTGTATCTCTAGGGTATATTCCGAGGAGTGGGATTTCTGGGTTGTATGGTAGTTCTATTTCTAACTGTTTAAGATAACGCCAGATAGATTTCCAAAGTGGTTGTACCATTTTACATTCCCACCAGCAGTGTATGAGAGTTCCAATCTCTCCGCAGCCTCTCCAACATTTATTATTTTGTGTTTTTTGGATTAATGCCAGCCTTGTTGGAGTGAGATGGAATCTCATCGTAGTTTTAATTTGCATTTCTCTAATGGCTAATGATCGAGAGCATTTTCTCATGTATCTGTTGGCTGCCTGAATATCTTCTTTAGAGAAATGTGTGTTCATATCCTTTGCCCACTTCTTGATTGGGTTGTTTGTCTTTTTGTGGTTGAGTTTTGACAGAATCATGTAGATTTTAGAGATCAGGTGCTGGTCGGAGATGTCATAGCTGAAAATTCTTTCCCAATCTGTAGGTGGTCTTTTTACTCTTTTGGTGAAGTCTTTAGATGAGCATAGGTGTTTGATTTTTAGGAGCTCCCAGTTATCGGGTTTCTCTTCATCATTTTTGGTAATGTTTTGTATTCTGTTTATACCTTGCATTAGGGCTCCTAGGGTTGTCCCAATTTTTTCTTCCATGATCTTTATCGTTTTAGTCTTTATGTTTAGGTCTTTGATCCACTTGGAGTTAGTTTTTGTGCATGGTGTGAGGTATGGGTCCTGTTTCATTTTTTTGCAAATGGATATCCAGTTATGCCAGCACCATTTGTTAAAAAGGCTGTCTTTTCCCCAGTTAATTGACACTGGTCCTTTGTCAAATATCAGCTGCTCATACATGGATGGATCTATGTCTGGGTTCTCAATTCTGTTCCATTGGTCTATGTGTCTGTTGTTGTACCAATACCAGGCTGTTTTGACTACTGTGGCTGTATAATAGGTTCTGAAGTCAGGTAAGGTGAGGCCTCCCACTTTCTTCTTCTTTTTCAGTAGTGCTTTGCTTATCCGGGGCTTCTTTCCCTTCCATATGAAATTGGTGATTTGTTTCTCTATCCCCTTAAAATATGACATTGGAATTTGGATCGGAAGTGCGTTAAATGTATAGATGGCTTTTGGTAGAATAGACATTTTTACTATGTTAAGTCTTCCTATCCATGAGCAAGGTATGTTTTTCCACTTAAGTATGTCCTTTTGAATTTCTTGTAGTAGAGCTTTGTAGTTTTCTTTGTATAGGTCTTTTACATCCTTGGTAAGATTTATTCCTAAGTATCTTATCTTCTTGGGGGCTACCGTGAATGGTATTGATTTGGTTATTTCCTCTTCGGTGTTCTTTTTGTTGATGTAGAGGAATCCAAGTGATTTTTGTATGTTTATTTTATAACCTGAGACTCTGCCAAACTCTTCTATTAGTTTCAGTAGTTTTCTGGAGGATTCCTTAGGGTTTTCTGTGTATATAATCATGTCATCTGCAAATAGTGATAACTTTACTTCTTCCTTGCCAATCCGGATACCTTTTATTTCTTTGTCTAGCCTGATTGCCCTGGCTAAGACTTCCAACACGATGTTGAATAAGAGCGGTGATAAAGGGCATCCTTGTCTGGTTCCCGTTCTCAAGGGAAATGCTTTCAGATTCTCTCCATTTAGAGTGATATTGGCTGTTGGCTTTGCATAGATGCCCTTTATTATGTTGAGGAATTTTCCTTCAATTCCTATTTTGGTAAGAGTTTTTATCATAAATGGGTGTTGGACTTTGTCAAATGCCTTTTCTGCATCAATTGATAAGATCATGTGGTTTTTGTCTTTTGTTTTATTTATGTGATGGATTACATTAATGGTTTTTCTGATATTAAACCAGCCTTGCATACCTGGTATAAATCCCACTTGATCAGGGTGAATTATTTTTTTGATGTGTTGTTGGATTCTATTGGCTAGAATTTTGTTGAGGATTTTTGCATCAATGTTCATGAGGGATATAGGTCTATAATTTTCTTTTTTTGTAATGTCTTTACCTGGTTTTGGTATCAGGGAGATGGTGGCTTCATAGAATGAGTTGGGTAGTATTCCGTCATTTTCTATGCTTTGGAATACCTTTAGTAGTAGTGGTGTTAACTCTTCTCTGAAAATTTGGTAGAACTCTGCAGTGAAGCCGTCCGGGCCAGGACTTTTTTTTGTTGGGAGTTTTTTGATTACCGTTTCAATCTCTTTTTTTGTTATGGGTCTATTTAGTTGTTCTGCTTCTGAATGTGTTAGTTTAGGTAGGTAGTGTTTTTCAAGGAATTCATCCATTTCTTCTAGGTTTTCAAATTTGTTAGAGTACAATTTTTCATAATAATCTGAAATGATTCTTTTAATTTCATTTGGTTCTGTTGTGATGTGGTCCTTCTCATTTCTTATTCGGGTTATTTGTTTCCTTTCCTGTATTTCTTTAGTCAGTCTAGCCAATGGTTTATCAATTTTGTTAATTTTTTCAAAGAACCAGCTTTTGGCTTTGTTAATTCTTTCAATTGTTTTTCTGTTCTCTAATTCATTTAGTTCAGCTCTAATTTTTATTATTTGTTTTCTTCTGGTGCCTGATGGATTCTTTTGTTGCTCACTTTCTATTTGTTCAAGTTGTAGGGACAGTTCTCTGATTTTGGCTCTTTCTTCTTTTTGTATGTGTGCATTTATTGATATAAATTGACCTCTGAGCACTGCTTTTGCTGTGTCCCAGAGGTTTTGATAGGAAGTATTTTCATTCTCGTTGCTTTCTATGAATTTCCTTATTCCCTCCTTGATGTCTTCTATAACCCAGTCTTTTTTCAGGAGGGTATTGTTCAGTTTCCAAGTATTTGATTTCTTTTCCCTCGTTCTTCTGTTATTGATCTCTAGTTTTATTGCCTTGTGGTCTGAGAAGATGCTTTGTAATATTTCGATGTTTTGGACTCTGCAAAGGTTTGTTTTATGACCTAATATGTGGTCTATTCTAGAGAATGTTCCATGTGCGCTAGAAAAAAAAGTATATTTTGCAGCAGTTGGGTGGAGAGTTCTGTATAAGTCAATGAGGTCAAGTTGGTTGATTGTTGTAATTAGATCTTCCGTGTCTCTGTTGAGCTTCTTACTGGATGTCCTGTCCTTCTCCGAAAGGGGTGTGTTGAAGTCTCCTACTATAATTGTGGAGGTATCTATCTCGCTTTTCAGTTCTGTTAAAATTTGATTTATATATCTTGCAGCCCTGTCATTGGGTGCGTAAATATTTAATATGGTTATGTCTTCCTGATCAATTGACCCTTTTATCATTATATAGTGTCCTTCTTTATCCTTTGTGGTGGATTTAAGTCTAAAGTCTATTTTGTCAGAAATTAATATTGCTACTCCTCTTCTTTTTTGCTTATTGTTTGCTTGATATACTTTTTTCCATCCTTTGAGTTTTAGTTTGTTTGTGTCTCTAAGTCTAAGGTGTGTCTCTTGTAGGCAGCATATAGATGGATCGTGTTTCTTTATCCAGTCTGTGACTCTCTGTCTCTTTATTGGTGCATTTAGTCCATTTACATTCAGGGTAATTATAGATAAATAAGTTTTTAGTGCTGTCATTTTGATGCCTTTTTATGTGTGTTGTTGACAATTTCATTTTTCCACATACTTTTTTGTGCTGAGGCGTTTTTCTTAGTAAATTGTGAGATCCTCACTTTCATAGTGTTTGACTTTATGTTAGTTGAGTCGTTACGTTTTTCTTGGTTTTTGTCTTGAGTTATAGAGTTGTTATACCTTTTTGTGGTTACCTCATTATATACCCCTATTTTTCTAAGTAAAAACCTAACTTGTATTGTTCTATATCGCCTTGTATCACTCTCCATATGGCAGTTCAATGCCTCCTGTATTTAGTCCCTCTTTTTGATTATTGTGATCTTTTACCTATTGACTTCCATGATTCCCTGTTATGTGTATTTTTTTTTTAATTAATCTTAATTTGTTTGTTTTTGTGATTTCCCTATTTGAGTTGGTATCAGGACGTTCTGTTTTGTGACCTTGTGTTGTGCTGATATCTGATATTATTGGTTCTCTGACCAAACAATATCCTTTAGTATTTCTTGTAGCTTTGGTTTGGTTTTTGCAAATTCTCTAAACTTGTGTTTGTCTGTAAATATCTTAATTTCGCCTTCATATTTCAGAGAGAGTTTTGCTGGATATATGATCCTTGGTTGGCAGTTTTTCTCCTTCAGTGTTCTGTATATGTCGTCCCATTCCCTTCTTGCCTGCATGGTTTCTGCTGAGTAGTCAGAACATATTCTTATTGATTCTCCCTTGAAGGAAACCTTTCTTTTCTCCCTGGCTGCTTTTAAAATTTTCTGTTTATCTTTGGTTTTGGTGAGTTTGATGATAATATGTCTTGGTGTTTTTCTTTTTGGATCAATCTTAAATGGGGTTCGATGAGCATCTTGGATAGATATCCTTTCGTCTTTCATGATGTCAGGGAAGTTTTCTGTCAGAAGTTCTTCAACTATTTTCTCTGTGTTTTCTGTCCCCCCTCCCTGTTCTGGGACTCCAATCACCCGCAGGTTATCCTTCTTGATAGAGTCCCACATAATTCTTAGGGTTTCTTCATTTTTTTTAATTCTTTTATCTGATTTTTTTTCAGCTATGTTGGTGTTGATTCCCTGGTCCTCCAGATGTCCCAGTCTGCATTCTAATTGCTCGAGTCTGCTCCTCTGACTTCCTAGTGTGTTGTCTAATTCTGTTATTTTATTGTTAATCTTTTGGATTTCTACATGTTGTCTCTCTATGGATTCTTGCAACTTATTAATTTTTCCAGTATGTTCTTGAATAATCTTTTTGAGTTCTTCAACAGTTTTATCAGTGTGTTCCTTGGCTTTTTCTGCAGATATCCTAATTTCATTTGTGATATCATTAAGCATTCTGTAAATTAGTTTTTTATATTCTGTATCTGATAATTCCAAAATTGTATCTTCATTTGGGAAAGATTTTGATTCTTTTGTTTGGGGAGTTGGAGAAGCTGTCACAGTCTGCTTCTTTAAGTGGTTTGATATGGATTGTTGTCTCCGAGCCATCACTGGGAAACTAGTTTTTCCAGAAAATCCGCTAAAAAAAAACTGCAGTCAGATCCCTATCAGAGTTCTCCCTCTGGCTCAGGCTATTCAGATGTTAATGAAGCCGCCTGGGGAGGGTGGGGGAGGGAACAGAGAGATAGGAGAGTAGCACCTCAGAATATAGCCAGAGTTGCTTGTCTTGCTTGGAATGACTATTATATCTGAGATTCCCGCGGGCGCGTCGCCTATGTGTGCTGTCTGTGTGGAGATTGCCCCCGGGGGGTCTGGCCCGCTGGAGTCACGGTCAGATCCTCCGCTTCCAGCCCCACGCCCAGCGTCAAGGCTCCCCTACTGGGACGGCACACTCTCGACTCCAAAATCAGTCGCTGCCTCCCGGGGACTTCTCGTCCCTCCAGCCGCGTGGCCGTGCCGCCCCCGTGAACCAGGTGGGCCCCCTCCCGGGGTTAGTTCAGATGGGTGGAGTAGCTCCCCGTGCTTGTGCCGCGACCGAGTGTCCCGGCTGGAACGCTGTTCTCCCCGCTCCAATACCAGTCGCTGCCTCCCGGGGACTTCTCCTACCGGCTGCGTCCCACGCCGCCCGCGCGACCCGGATGGTCACCTTCCCGGGGTTAGTTCAGGGGGTGGAGCAACTCTCCGTGTTTATGGCGTACCTGCGTGCAGTCCAAATCCCTGTGGGACGGTTCCCCGGCTCGGATGCTGCTCTTTCTGCTCCAAGATCAGTCACTGCCTCCCGGGGACTTCTCCTAACGGCTGCGTCCCACGCCGCCCGTGGAACCGGCTAGTCCCCCTCCCGGGGTTAGTTCAGGGGGGTGGAGCAGGTCTCTGTGCTTGTGCCGTACCTGACTGGTATGCTGGCTCCAGGCTCTGGAAACAATCAATGCTTCCCCGTATTAGTTCGTTCTCCGTCTCTAAATCTGTGTTTGTTGTTCAGGGTTCGTAGATTGTTATGTATGTGATCGATTCACTTGTTTTTCCGTGTCTTTGTTGTAAGAGGGATCCGAGGTAGCGTCTGCCTAGTCCGCCATCTTGGCTCCCCATTTGCAAGATTTTAATGAAGGCTTACAGCTCTTCAAAAGAAAGGCACCATCAGCATAATGTGTAATTATTTTATGCTCTTTGCTTATATAATCATAATTCCTTAATATGGTGGACTGTAGTTTAAAACTTCCATGAGTCTAGCAACTCCTGGGCATAAGTCTCATTTTACCTTTAACAAAACACACTGCCATTGAGAACATTTTGTCGTTACCCCTCCCAAACACTTAGGCCTAAGAAGACTCTATCTCCAACTAAGATTGGAAATTTAATAAAGAAAGGGTAAGCCCTCTGCCCTTCAGTAAACAATTCACTTGTTCCCAGTCTCCCTTCCTGCTTTTTAGTTCATTTATCTCTGTTTCCAGGAACAACTTTCACATCTCTGCTCCATTACAAGAGCTGACAGGAAGTCCCAGTGGGGCTTTTGGCCAGTTCTGCTCCGCCAACCAGAGTGTGTGTTGCTTCTTCAGCTGCCAACCCCACTCTTCCTTTTCTCCGGCACAGACTTTTCAACAGCACTGGCAATAGGCAAGGCTAAAGGTCTTTCCCATCATTTCCAGTCACCATTCACTTGGGTTTTCATCATTAGCCATCTCCTGGGCCACTGCACAAGGCTCAGAGGGCTTGTCCTGTGTGGGCTTCTATAGTTGACTCTTGTACTGACAAAAAATGCCAACTCTTTTTTCAGGCTTTTACCCCTGTGTTTCTTGTACAGTCCTTAAACACAGGTTTTTACACATTAATATTTGTTAAGTAAGCCTGGCGATCTGCTTCCAAAAGGTCACAACCTTGAAAACCCTTTGGAGTAGTTCCACTCTACACACATGGAGTCTCCACGAGTTGGAATCAACTCAATAACAACTATCAACAACGATTTATTAATACTTTTTGCTCATGTCAGATTTTGTTCTCCTACTTTCTGGTGTTATTATTAGTATTATTAATCATTTATAGAGTGATAACAGTGGCAGGGATGTAAAACTGATCCTTTTTCATATAAGGTTAACTTCTCTTCATACTTTTAGCTGTTTTGTCCCAAAACAAGAGAAAGTTAATGTTTATTTCTTTCTTCAAGAAAAATGAGATATAAAGAAAAATGCATAATATGAGAGACTTTGGCTATTATATTTTTTCTTTGTTTAGTATTATTTTGTCATTGAACACCATCCCAAATTGTGTAATTGTCATTTTTTAAATATGAATTCTTCCAAAAAATATGTGTGAGGTTATGTGAGTAGATATGGATGCATATATGCCTATAGAAAGGCATACATGAGTAAATGCACGTGCATGTATGGTGTATCTGTAGGTACATGTGTATTCACATTTGTGTGTGCTGCATATATATCCACATATATAACAATTCACGTAGGGGCACAGGTACAGAGGCTTCTTAGACACAGCCAAACAACCCATAGGATTGGTTTACTGAGTTAGAAGGCTTGGGACCATAGTCTTGGGGGACAACTTAGTCAATTGGCATAAAATAGTTTACAAATATAATATTCTACATCCTAGATTGGTGAGTAGTGTCTGGGATCTTATTAGCTTGCATGCAGCCATCAAAGATACAGCTATTGGTCTCCACTCATATGGAGCAAAAGAGAATAAAGGAAATCAAAGGCTCCAAGAAGAAACTATTCCATGAGACTGAAAGCTCACACAAACCATAGCCTCCTCTAACCTGAGACCAGGAGAACAAGATGTTGCCAGGCTACCACTGCTGATCATTCGGACCAGGGACATAATTGAAGGTTCTGGGTAAAATGGGAGAAAAATGTAGAGAAAAACTCAAATTCCTAAAAAAGGCTGGACCTACTGGACTGAAAGAGACTAGAGGAACCCCCAAGACTATTGCTGCAAGATAACCTTTGGACTTGGATTTGAAGCTATTTCTGCAGGTCACTTTTCAGCCAATTAATAGCTTACAAAATAAACAACATCACCCATGAGTAATGTGCTCCCTTAAACAATTAACTATATGAGACCAAACAGTCAAAGCAAAGATGAGATGAAAAGGAGGGGAAGGGAAGCTAGATTAATAAAAACAGAACAAAGAGCATGGAAATAATGAGAATGCTGACACATTTCAAAAATTGCAACTAATGGCACAGAACAATTTGTATAAAATTTTTAAACAGGAGCCTGATTTGCTATGTAAACTTTCACCTAAAATGCCATCAAATATTACTAAAAAAAATCCTAAATATATACACACTTCACCAGTCCACAATAATCAATTACCTAGACTGCCTTACACCTGGTGTGTTTTCTGGCAAAAATCAAGCATTCTTTACTATTTCGTTGAGCAAATCTTGAAGATGTGTTAACTGCATAGAAAAACAGACTACAAAGCTATAAGTAAAGAAAGGTTATATATAATATCACAAACTTTTGGAGAAAAGAAAACATTAACAAGGTTAGCTGAATCATAAAATAAAGCAAAGACTTCTTGGAAATTGGCTCATTCTTTATAGTAAAGTCCCAGAAGTAGACTTTAAAATTTCAGAATGGGAGGCAAGGAGAAGATGGTGAAATGATCAGACACGTCGTTTCACCCTTCTTACAGCAAAGACTTGAAAAAACAAGTGTATGGAACGTACATGACAATCTAGGAACCCTGGTCATCGAAGACAAAGATGAAGAATTGGGCTGAGCTACATGTGGAAGGACAGACAATTAAAAAACAGGGGAGACGGAGAATTATAGGTCATGAGCTTGCTGACATCCTGCTAGCTGAGTTTGCACAGCACACATAGGTTGAGGCAAGCAGCAACATCCCAAGCTGAAACTCACCCCATCTGGTACAGCTAAGCAGCAGAAATCTGCATGCACCTCCAGAACAAAACAGGAGCGACACTAGACCTGTGAAAGTTAAGTCCAAGCTCCCAAATCACCACTCAAGCAACATAACCCTTCCCCTACCACAGCTCTACACCCTAGAAGCACTCCCGTCTCCTCATAACCCCCCTCTCTGCTCCCTGCATTCAACACCACCACATCCCTTAAGCCAGGAACTCAAGGTGGCGTCCAGAGGCACCCACTCCTTCACCCAGCCACTGGTGTAGGGGGTCCACAGACTTACAGTGCCCTTCACCCCCACCGACCACCTGCACCAATGCCTTGTGGACCCACCCCACATGGCACACCCTCATTAGGACAAAATGGCCAGAGCATCCACATGAAGCCCATTTTCACCTGCAACAGCCAAGTGGGAGCTGCAGATTTGTGACATTCAATACTACCCTGACCCCTAAGAAAGAGCCTCATCTACCTCATGGCCAGTGGTAACAGCATTTCCATCTAGCCACCCACAACAGGGGCCTGAGAATTAGTGGGGTCCCCCAACTCCTCCAGTCAACAGCATGGGTCACCCAGGGGCCAGCTGCATTACCCTTCCCCCACTCTACGCTTTAGCAAACAGGGGCATGTCTTCCATCCAGGTACCTGGGGGTAGCCAACAGCCCCCTACCTTGCTCCCCACATAGCCCCCCACTGCAACCAGAGACTTGTGCCTGCTCTGAACACCCACACACAGCCCTGCTAACCCAGGACTGAAGATGCCACACACTCAGTGACCAATGACCCAGACACCTCTGCCCTGACCTACTGGTAAGTGGCAGAGTACACACATAACACCCAACCCAATGACCAGGGAGAACACCCCCTGCACCCATGGCCAGGTGGCCAGCAGGGCAGATTCATCACTCACACCAAAAACTTCGCCTATATCTTCAGCACCTGCAGAAGAACAGTGAACAGGCTCCCACACTCACACAACTAGTAGCTGCTCCAACCACCTGGAAACACTGAATGTAAATGGCTTAAGTGCACCAATAAAGATACAGAGAGTGGCAGAATGGATTATTAAAAAAAAAAAACAAAACACACAATCCCTTTATATGCTGTCTACAAGACACAAAGACACTAAAACTCAACGAGTGGAAAAAATATACCAAGCAAACAGCAACCAAAAGAGGACAGAAGTGGTGATAGATAATAATCTCTGATAAGATAGACTTTAAGGTAAAATCCACCATAAAGGATAAGGAAGGACACTATATAACAATTAAAGGGTCAATACACCAGGAAGGACATAACCATAATAACTACATACACACCAATTTCAAGGCCCCAAAATACATAAAACTAACTCTAACAGCACTGAGAAGAGAAGTAGACAGTTCCACAGTAATAGTAGGAGACTTCAAAGTGCCATTTTTATTGAAGAACAGAACATCTAGAAAGAAACTCAGAAAAGACATAGAAGATCTAAATGCCACAGTCAAACAACTAGACCTCATAGACATATAAAGAACACTGTACTCAATAGCAGCAAAGTATACTTTTTTTTTGCAAGGCACATGGAACATTCTGCAGAACAGATGACATTTTAGGCCATAAAGCAAGCCTTAATAAAAACAAATCATTGAAGTAACACAAAGCATCTTCTCTGATCGTATTGCCGTAAAAGTAGAAATCAGCAACAGAAACAGCAAGGAAAAAAAAATCAAATAAATGAAAACTGAATAACACCTTGCTTAAAAAGTACTGGGTAATAGAAGAAATCAAGGACGAAATAAAAATATTCATAAAATCAAATGAGAATGAAAAGACTTCTTACCAAAACCTTTGGGACACAGCAAAAACAGCACTTAGAGTAATTTATAGCAAAAAATGCACACATCAAAACACCAGAAAGGGCCAAAATCAAAACATTAACTTTACAACTTGAACAAATAGAAAAAGAGCAGCAAAAGGAGCCCTCAGGGACCAGAAGAATGGAAATAATAAAGATAAGAGCAGAAATAAATGAAATAGAGAATAGAA
Organism: Elephas maximus indicus; assembly: GCF_024166365.1. NCBI lineage: Eukaryota > Metazoa > Chordata > Mammalia > Proboscidea > Elephantidae > Elephas > Elephas maximus. The sequence continues at coordinate 17,707,204 of NC_064822.1, forward strand.
AAACAATTGGAAGAATCAACAAGACCAAAAGTTGGCTCTTTGAAAAGATCAACAAATCAATAAACCATTGGCCAAACTGACAAAAGAAAAGCAGGAGAGAAAGCAAATAAACCGAATAAGAAATGAGACAGGTGATATCACAACAGACTCAACTGATATAAAAAGGGCCATAAGAGAACACTCTGAAAAACTGTACTCCAACAAATTGGAAGATATAGAGGAAATGGACAAATTTCTAGAAATACACTACTTATCTAAACTAACACAAACTGAGGTAGAAAAATTAAACAGACCCATAACAAAAGAAGAGATCCATGAGGTGATTAAAAAAAAAAAAATTCTCCCAACAACAACAACAAAAAAGCCCTGGCAAGGAAGACTTCACTAGAGAATTCTACCAAACTTTCAGAGAAGAGCTAACACCAGTACTACTCAAGCTACTTCAGAGCAGGGAAAAGAAGGAATACTCCTGAACTCACTCTATGAAGCCAGCATAACTCTGATACCAAAGCCAGGCAAAGATACCACAAAGAAAGAAAGCTACAGACTAATATCCCTCATGAACATAAACACAAGAATTCTCAACAAAATTCTAGCCAATAGAATTCAACAGCATATCAAAAAAATAATACATCATGACCAAGTGGGATTCATACCAAGTATGCAGGGATGGTTCAACATTAGAAAGTCAATCAATGAAATCCACCACATAAATAAAACAAAAGACCACATGATCTTATCAGTTGATGCAGAAAAGGCATTTTACAAAATCCAACATACATCCCTAGTAAAAATTCTCAGCAAAATAGGAATAGAAGGGAAATTTCTTGACATTACAAAGGACATTAATAAAAAACCAACAGCCAACATCATTCTCAATGGAGAAAGAGTGAAAAGATTCCTCTTGAGAACAGGAACCAAACAAGGATGCCTTTTTATCACTCCTCTTTTTCAAAATCATGCTAGAAGTCCTAGCTAGAGCAATATGGCAAAAAAAGGAAATAAAGGGCATCTGAATTGGCAAGGAAAAGGTAAAACTATCCCTATTCACAGACAATATGATCTTATACACAGAAAACCTCCCCCCAAAAACTACAAGAAAGCTATTAGAACTAACAGAAGATTTCAGCAAGGTAGCAGGATATAAGATTGACATTCAAAAATCAGTTGGATTCCCCTACACCAGCAAAGGGGACTTTGAAAAAGACATCAGCAAATCAATACTATTTACAACAGCCTGTCAGGAAGATAAAATACTTAGGAATAAATCTGACCAGGGATGTAAAAGTCCTATACAAAGAAAACTACAAAATATTACTGCAAGAAACCAAAAAAGACCTACATAAATGGAAAAACATACCATGCTCATGGATAGGAACATTCAACATTGGGAAAATGTCAGTTCTACCCAAAGCAATCTATAGATACAATGCAATCCCAATCCAAATCCCAACAGCATTCTTCAACTAGATGGAGAAAAAAAAATCACCAACTATATATGGAAAGGGACGAGGCCTCAGGTAATTAAAGCATTACTGAAGAAGAAGAACAAAGTAGGAGGCCTCACACTACCTGATTTTAGAACCTGTTATACACCCATGGTAGTCAAAACAGCATGGTACTGGTACAACAACAGAAACAAAGAACAATAGAAGAGAACTGAGAACTAAGACATAAATGCATCCATCTATGAACAGCTGATATATGGCAAAGGGCCAAAGTCAGTTAAATGGGGAAAAGACAGCCTCTTTAACAAATGGTGCTGGCATAACTGGATATCCATCTGTAAAAAAATGAAATAAGATTCATACTTCACACCATATACAAAAACTAACTCAAAATTGATCACAGACCTAAATATAAAATCTAAAACTATAAAGATCATGGAAGAAAAAATAAAGACAACACTATAGGCCCTAATACATGGCATAAATAGGATACAAACCATAACTAAAAATGCACAAACACCAGAAGAGAAAGTAGATAACTGGAAGCTCTTAAAAATTAAAAACTTATTCTCATCAAAAGACTTCACCAAAGAGTAAAAAAAGAATGTACGGACTGGGGAAAAAAAAATTTGGCTACAACATATCCAACAAAGATCTAATCTCTAAAATATACAAAATACTTCAACACCTCAATAACAAAAAAAAAAAAAAAACAAGTAATGCAATTAAAAAATGGGCAAAGGAAATTAACAGACAATTCACCAAAGAAGACGTTCAAGTGGTCAACAGAAACCAAATGAGAAATGCAAATCAAAACCCCAATGAGATACCATCTCACCTCAATACTGGCACTAATCCAAAAAACACAAACTAACAAATGGTTGAGAGGTTGTGGGGAGATTGGAATTCTTATACATTGTTGGTGGGAATGTGAAATGGCACAACCACTTTGGAAAACAATATGATACTTCCTTAAAAAGCTAGAAATAGAAATACCATACGATCCAGCAATCCCACTCACAGAAATATACTCTAGGAAATAACTGTCACACAAATAAACATGTGCATGCCCATGTTCATTGCAGCATTATTCACAATAGCAAAAAGATAGAAACAACATAAACGTCCATCAAAAGATGAATGGATAGACAAATTATGGTACATACACACAATGGAATACAATACAGGAATAAAAAACAATGTGAATCTGGGGAATATCTCACAATATGGATGAATCTGGAGGGCATTATGCTGAGAAAAGTAAGTCAGTCACAAAAGGACAAATAGTGTATGAGACCACTATTATAAGAATTCAAGAAATGGTTTACACACAGAAAAAAAAATTATTTGATGGTTAGAGGGCAGGGAAGGAGAAGGAGGGGAAATCACTAACTAGATAGTAGACAAGTGTCCACTTTGGTGAAGATAAGGACAACATACAATATAGGGGAAGTCAGCACAACTAGACCAAAGAAAATGCATAGAAGTTTCCTAGACACATACAAGCACTTTGAGGGATGGAGTAGCTGGGGCTGAGGGCTGGGGACCATGGTCTTGCGAGACATCTAGGTCAGTTGGCATAACATAGTTCATAAAGAAAATGTTCTACATCCCACGTTGGTGGTAGTCTGGTGTCTTAAAAGTCTGTGAGTGGCCATTTAAGATACATCTATAGGTCCCATCCAGTTGGGAGCGTAGGAAAATGAAGAAAACCAAAGACACAAGGAAAATATTAGCCCAAGGCCTGAGACCAGAACTAGATGGTGCCCAGCTACCACCAATGACTGGTATGACAGTGATCACAATAGAGAGTCCTGAATAGAATGAGAGAAAAATGTAGAACAGATTCAAATTCACAAAAAAAGACCAGACTTACTGCTCTGACAGAGGCTGGAGGAACCCCCAAGACTATGGCCCCCAGACACTCTGCTAACTCAGAAATGAAACCATTCCCAAAGCACGCTTTTCAGACAAAGAATAGCCAGGTTTATAAAACAAAAAATAACCCATGTGAGGAACATGCTTCTTAGTTCCATCAAATATACAAAACCAAATGAGCAACTCCTGTCCAAAAGCAAGAAGAGAAGTCAGGGAGGGACAGGAGCTGGACGAATGGACGCAAGAAACCCAGGGTAGAAAGGGGATGAGTGCTGTCACACTGTAGGGATTGCAACCATATGTGTATAAATTTTTGAATGAGAAATAAGCTTGAGCGCTAAACTTTCACCTAAAGCACAATAATGTTGAGTCTACCTATCCATGAGCATGGTATGTTTTTCCATTTATGTAGATCTCTTTTCGTTTCTTGCAATAGCATTTTGTAGTTTTCTTTGTATAGGTCTTTTACATCCCTGGTTAGATTTATTCCCAAGTATTTTATTTTTTTAGAGGCTATTATAAGTGGTATTGTTTTCCTGATTTCCTTTTCATCGTTCTCTTTATTGGTACATAGGAATCCAACTGATTTTTGTATGTTTATCTTGTATCCTGCTACTCTGCTGAAACTTTCTATTAGTTCCAGTAGTTTTCTTGTGGAGTTTTTTTGGGTTTTCAATGCATAGTATCATAACTACAAAACACCATTGTGAGAAACCAAAAGAGATCTACGTAAATGCAAAAACATACCATGTTCATGGGTAGGTAGACTCAACATTGTGGAAAAGACAATTCTGCCCAAAGGGATTTACAAATACAATGCAATATCGATCCAAATACCAACAACATTCTTTAAAGAGATGGAAAAACTTATCATTAACTTTGCACGGAAAGGGAAGAAGCCCCAGATAAGTAAAACATTATTGAAGAAGAAGAATAAAGTAGGAGGACTCTACCTGACCTCAGAACCTGCTATAAAGCTACGGTAGACAAAATAGCCTGGTACTGGTACAACAGATATACTGACCAATGGGGCAGAATTGAGAACCCAGGTGTAAAGCCATCCACCTATGATCACCTGATCTTCGACAAGTCTATCAGATGGAGAAAAGACAGTCTTTTTAACAAAATGATGCTGGCAAAACTGGATGTCCATCTGCAAAAAAATGAAACAGAACCCATACCTCACACCATATACAAAAACTAACTCAAAATGGATCAAAGACCTAAATATAAAGCCCAAAACCATGAAGTTAATAGAAGAAAAAACAGGATCAATGCTAGAGGCCCAAATACACGGCCTTAACAGGATACAAACTACAACCAACAACACACAAGCTCCAGAGAATAAGCTAGATATCTAGGATCTTCTAAAAGTTAAACACTTATGCTCATCAAAAGACTTCACCAAAAGAGTAAAAAGAGAACCTACAGACTGGAAAAAAAAATCTGGCTATTACAAATCAGAGAAAGGTCTAATCTCTAAAATCTACCAGAAAATCCAACACCTCTACAACAAAAAGACAAATAATCCAATTAAAAAATGGGCAAAGGAAATGAACAGACACTTCACCAAAGAAGACATTCAAGCAGCCAAAGACACGTGAGGAAATGCTCACCATCTCTAGCCATTAGAGAAATGCAAATCAAAACCACAATGAAATACCATCTCACCCCAGGATTACTGGCACAAATCCATAAAACAGGAAATAACAAATGTTGGAGAGGCTGTGGGGAGAAAGGAACTGCTGGTGGAAATGTAAAATGATACAACCATTTTGGAAAATGATATGGTGCTTCCTTAGAAAGCTAGAAATAGAAATACTATATGATCCAGCAATCCTACTACTAGGACTATATCCTAGAGAAATAAGAGTCATCACACAAATAGACATATGCACACCCATGTTCATTGCAGGATTGTTCGCAATAGCAAAAAAGATGGAAACAACCTAGATGCCCACCAACAGATGAATGGATAAACAAACCGTGGTACCTACAGACAATGGAGTATTACACAGTGATAAAGAACAATGATGAATCTGTGATGCATCTCATAACATGGATGAACCTGGAAGGCATTATGCTGACCGAAATAAGTCAATCACAAAAGGACAAATATTGTATAAGACCACTACTGTAAATATCCATGAAAAGGTTTACAGACAAAAAGAAACAATCTTTGATGATTACCAGGGAGGGGAAGAGTGGGGATGGAAAACCACTTAACAGAAAATAGATAAGTGGTAACTTTGGTGAAAGTTAAGACAATACACAATACTGGGGAAGCCAGCACAACCTGTACAAGGCAAGATCATGGTAGTTACATAGACACATCCATACTCCCTGAGGGACTGAATTGCTGGGCTGAGGGCTCTGGGGACCATGATCTTGGGGAACATCTAGCTCAATTGGCATAACACGGTTTATAAAGAATATGTTCTACATTCTACTTTGGTGAGTAGCTTCTGGGGACTTAGAGCCTGTGAGTGGCCATGTAGGGTACTCCACTGGTCTCACCCCTTCAGGAGCAAGAAAGAACAAAGAAAACTAAAGATACAAGGGAAAGATTAGTCCAAAGGACTAATGGACCACATCTACCACTGCCTTCACCAGACTGAGTCCAGTAAAACTAGATGGTGCCCAGCTACCACCATTGACTGCTCTGACAGAGATCACAGTAGATAGTCCTGAACAGAGCTGGAGAAAAATGTAGAACAAAATTCTAACTCAGAAAGAAAGACCAGACTTACTGGCCTGACAGAGACTGGAGAAACCCGGAGAGTATGGCCCCCAGATACCCTTTCAGCTCAGTAATGAGGTCACCCCTGAGGCTCACCCTTCAGCCAAAGATTGAACAGGCCCATGGAACAAAATAAGACTAGAGGGGTGCACTAGCCCTGGGGCAGGGACTGGAAGGAAGGAGGGAACAGGAAAGCTGGTAATAGGGAACGCAGGTATGAGAAGGGAGAGTGTTAACAAATGTGATAGAACAATGTATGTACTAACTCCTTGTGAGAAACTAGTTTGTTCTGTAAACCTTCACCTGAAGTACAACTAAAAAAAGATGAAACAAAAAGCACAATAAAATTAAAAAAAAAAAAAAAGAGAGAGAGAGACTCAAAAGGGATGTTTCCCACAGGTTCTCACCAGAAGAACCATGCATTTTATGGTGGATGTTGTTCATGGATGCATCCTTACAGTGATACGAAGTATCGCATGTGCTAACTCTTACATTTTAATATAAGCCAATGTGTTGGAAATACTACTTTATCATTTGTGATCATGGTGGTGGCAAGTTTGATCAGAACATTTCTTCATGTCCTCTTACCACTGAGAATTTTTAAATAAAAAATTATTTGTCATAAAAAAAATCAAAACGTAGGACTGCTTTAACCCACATGGTTATCTCCAATAACCAAATTCAAAGTAAATTGTATCCAGTGCTAAAATGTATTTAAAATGCTTCACATGAGATGATTTTATCTTCTCAATTGAGTTGCAGACCTCTTGAGGACAGGCACGAAGCAATGTACTTTTTTCTTTTCCCTATATGGAGTCTGACATAGAGCTTCAGGTACCTAGTAGAGCGTAGGTTAACGAGTGTTAGACTGGGAGCAACAATTAGAATTCCAGTGCTTTGTCACTTCAGACTTTCTATCTCCTATGCAGATTGCGATGATAGCTTCTGGACTCACCATCCTACCACTGGACTCTCCCTGTTGCAGCCCACCTTCTATGTTATTTTGTCAAATATAAACCTGGTAATATTGATGCCATCTAAAAATTCTTAGAAGACTTCATGTTTGGATAAAGCCCAAAGTCCATGTCATGTCATCCAAAGTCCTATCATCAGGCACCTAAAAACCTTTCAGTCTCCTCCTTTGCTCTTTCTCTACTCCAGGATCCTCTCCTCTAGCCACAATGAACTGTTTATAGGCAGGCCATTCTTGAGTGCATTTCTTGACTTTAAATATATAGTCTTTCTTCTGAGCGCAAAGTCATTATTCTTTTCTCCACCTTGCAAACTTCTGCTCATTTTTCAAAAGCCAGCTCAAATATTATCTACCCAGGGTAGCCCTCCCTTCTTTACAAATATGTAATTATTTTCTACCCTTTTAGTTTCTCTGTGGCCTTCAGAATAATATCACACCTGACACACCGTTGTGCTTGTGTTGTGAGTGTGTCTGTGCATTTATTCACCCACAGCTGTGAGCTCCTTGAGGGTAGGACCATCTCTCTGTATTCTATTCCAAAAACTTCATCCTTGACGGATAATGACTACATGGTACATACTCATTGAATGTTTAATGAATGAATGAGTGAGTGAGTGAATGAAAGAATGAACAAATGGACTAGCTATGTCACAGACAAGTCACACCATCTCCAGCCTTGGTTTACTCACTGAAACAAAGGAGGGATTGAGCTAAGTGATCTCGAATGTTAACGTTTTGCATGTCTCCATTCACAAGTTAACTCAAGTAGCTGGCTGCAAAAGAGCTGAGGCTCTTTAAACATTTTCCAACACTTTTACTTTATCCTGCTCTAGTGGCTTAAGCTGCTTTAACTGTTAATTTTGAAAAGGAGTCTTCTGGTTGGCCAAGGAAATAATGAACAAATGTTTCCAACAGCATTAAAGTCATTATTAAGCATTTGTCAGAGTCCCTGTGTTGGCACTCTGGGGGTGTTGACAAATTCACTGGAGCCCTGACTATTTAGTGTTCAACCTACTCAGAGAAGTTTGGGCCATTTGACAATTAATTAACAACATTAGCTCATAGAAAGCATTTTGCCAAAAATCTTTTTCAATAAAACTTGGTGGAAAGCTTCAGCTTTTGGAGGCTGAGGTTTAAGTGCCCTAGTCACTGAGGATTTTAGAAGGCAGAAAAAAATAAAGCTGTAGCCAAGGGAACGAAAGCGTAATACCTAGCACATATTATGTAGTGATAAAAATGTGTTTATAAGTGAATAGATAAATAGAAAAGTAATAAATAAATGACAGATAAATAGTGAAAACGCCAACTTCATGCCCTGGGTCTGCTGCATATAACTCTGTGTGCTTACAGCTTTCTGAGTCTCAATAAAATCAGAATTGTATATAAGACATGCACGTGAAGAAACTTGTATATTGGAAAATGTTCTTCTCAAGCAAGGGATTATTACTATGACTATTTCCCAGGCTGTTCCACCAAACATTATGTTAGGGGGAAAATCAGGGGTGATAGTGGAGGTAGAATAAATCTGGAAAAAAATCCACCCAATAAACTTTCTTGTGCAGTCATTCACGTTGCATAGTAACATTTCCGAGGAGTCTCAGAGTAGTAAGCCAACAAATAACGAATGAATACATACATAAATAAGTTTCCAGAAACATTTTCCAAACTCTTAAAAATACAGTCCCTTCCCTTTTTTAGCTCTCACTTATTAACATTTCAAAGAAATAGTGTACAATTGAAATTTTTTTTAATTATTATATTTTTATTATCATTACTATTTTTACTTTGAATTAGGAGTGAACCTAAAGGATGTTTATTATAATTTAAACAAATTTGAGATTATTGAGCACTTAAGATGTTGCTAATATTGTGCTGAATCAGGAGAGGAATATTAAGCTGAGCTTGGAGGAGGGATACGGTCCTGTGGAGACAAGATGACCCTGATACTTGGGGATGGGCAGAGGGTAGCACAGGGAATAGGTGGGGGCCTGGTGGTTAGGGGTGGCTTGATCTCATTTGTACTTGCACTGAAGGAGGGCATGAGCATCATTACTGGCATGAAGGATTATACTCCTCACCTCAGGTGTCTGATGCTCTCAACATCTTCAGAACTTTCCTAAACGAGGTCTCAAATGCATTGTAAGTCGATCCCATTGTAATATGAGAATCTGAGGAAAGCAAGAGGCTGTAAAATAATTCATACACCAGGGTAAGAGGGAGAAAAGAATATCCCATTCCAGGAGGGCCTCAGAGAGCTCATATCTCTTGGGCTGTGAATAAGGTGAATGATGTTGGCTGGAAGAATTTGATCTTGTTTTTTCCAGCCTAACTGGTGAGCAGATTTTCTTTCATTATAATAATTTATCACTTACAAGATACTGGAGCTACACAGAGATTGCTGAATAATAGACGAAATTGTGCTGAACCAAGTTTCTGCCGTAAGGAGTTTTCCATGTAGAGACATAAGTGGAATCATGTTGGACAAGCATAACACAATCTTGCCTGCCTCTTCAAACAACCTGGGGTGGAATTCCTGGTGTGTGCATGTGTGTGTGTGTATGTGTGTGAAAAAGATAGAGAGAGGGAGAGAGAAATAGAGGGGAAATTAATTTAATGTGGAAAATAAAACAGAGAGAATGCTCTATCATTTGTGCAGACATGAAGAAAAGAAGGAGCAGTGCCATCATGCAAGGGCATGGGATGACCTTAGGAGGCTCCAGTAAGAACCCCAGCCCCAGAATGTAACCCCACCGTTTGGGAGTCCTGGGTACCTTTGGGCCCAAGCATTCACCGGTAAATACAAGTATTCACTAACTGTAGACTCTTACTAGCTAACACTTTAACAATGCTTAGCAGGAATGGAACATTGATTGGGAGGTGAAGGGGCATTTTTAGAGATGAGTAGCACTGACATGATAATAATGGTGAGAGTCTGAGATCATATTTCTTTACATAATTTGTATTTCCCGTATCACATTATCTCTGAAATTCAGGATGGCCTTTCTAACCCAACCCCTGTTTGGCTTATTCCATCCCATCAATGATTCAATCTGAACTTCTAGAGAGTCTTTCCCCTCCACCTTCAATCATACTTAAAGCAGAGACCTAACAACCCAAATGCCTACACTCTTGATCCACAGGCTAGCATAGAATTCTCCTTACTGTGTGTGCTCTCCTACAAGAAGGGCAGCATGATATAGTGGGAAGACAGGGGCATGAGGGCAGTCGTGTATGGATGAGCCACTACCACTCACTGTGTGACCTTGGGAGGATGCTTAGCCTCACACCTCTCTGGTTCCCTTATTTGTAGAAATGGAGATGATAGCACATAACTTCCTGGGTCATGTGGGAATTACTGAAATTAATATATGCAACAACTACACAGAGCTTATTGCCTGGTATGTTGTATATGCTCAGTAAATGATTGTTTATTTTATTTACTTACTTACATTTTTTATTTCAGGAAATCTTCGTTTTCAAAACCCTTGAAATAGTGAGTAACAGTTTTTACAAGGGTATGTTACTAGCAATGGTAGTCATCTCCAAAAACACAAGGATAATTCATTTTTAGCATTCAAATATGCTTTCCATAGGTTTTAAAAATGAAATATGCTTCAGAATTGACTAACGTGTTTGACTGATTTTTTGTATGGTCAATATTTTAATTAATCTTCAATAGCAATGACTCTTGAAAATTAAATTTTCTCTCTGGATCATAGCCTGAGGGCAAGGAGGGAACAGTGCTTAATGAAATAAAAGTAAATTAAAAACATGTATGTGGAGGTAGGGCCAAGACGGAGGAATAGCCAGATGCTTCCAGTGATCCCTCTTACAATAAAGACCCGAAAAATCAAGTGAAACAATTATTTTTACGACAAGCTAGGAGCCCTCAACATCAAAGGCAAAGACAGAAAACAGATTGCATGGTAGGGGGAGGGAGATATGGTTCAGAAGCAGAGAGGAGTTGCCGGACCTGAATCCCTGGGATCCCTCAGGCACCACCCCCAGGAATGGTTGCAGCAGGCTGGTGATAGCATTTGGCTGCAGTTTCCTCAGGGAGGAGCAGCCAGCCGCACAGCCTACTCACACCTCCAGAACCAGAGAACAGTGCTCTCAGCAAAAACTAAGTACTTGCATATATTTTACCATGCCCCACCACCCACCCCCAAGCTGGCTTCAATGGCTATTGATTTCTCTGGGCATGGGATAGGCCCATCTGAGCCCACTGAGCCAAGCTCCTGGACTTTGAGAAGGAATAAAATCACAACAGGGCGAAAAGATAATTTGCTGACTGCACTAACCTGGAGAGCTCAGGACAGAAGCAGCTCCTGTCCAGGCATAAACACTCCATGGACTTTGAATATCCTTCCACCCTGCATGGACCAGTGTGGGCCTATTTCAGGAGAATAGGCCTTGCTGACAGACTGCAACTGTTTCAGCTGTGTGGTGGAGAGGTGGGTGTTTGATATTTGACACTGCTTTGCCTATAAAACAAGCTGCTCACCTACTCATATTAGGGGCCTAAGGGCTGGTGCCTTTACCCACATCACCTAGCCACATGTGACAGAGGTCCAAGGATAACCAGAACCTCTCAGTCCTCACAACCAAAATCACTGGGTGCCCATGGTCCATCTGCAGAACCCACACAACTGTACGCTCTAGGGAACAGGGACGTGCTTTCCCCAGAGACGCTCCAGTGAAGGTTCTCAGCCCCCTGCCTTGTTCAGAACATGAACCCCTGCTGAAACCAGATACCAGAACCTACACCAATCACTCCTGCCCCTCTAAGACTGAAGGACAGAGCCTGTACTGCACACATGATTACCAACTACCTGGACACTGGAGCTGAATTCATACAAGAAAAGTGAATGGACTCATAAGCTCATATACCTGATAACAGCTCTAGCCATCTGGTGACAGGACATCAGAGCACCAAAGGTGAAAATAATCAAGCACAAAGGAAGAAACTAGGATACAGTACACAAAAATATAATAAAATTACACAACAACTTATAGATGGCTAGGAGACAATAGTCAATATCAAACCACATAAAGAAACAGATCATGATTGCTTCAACAAGCTCTCAAAGCAGAGAATCAAAGGATCTTCAGGGTGAAGGTGCCTTCCTGGAATTAGCAGATGCAGAATTCAAAAGATTAATATACAGAACTCTCTAAGACATCAGGAAGGAGATCAGGCAATATGCCAAACAAGCCAAGGAACACATAGATAAAACAGTTGAAGAAATTAAAAAGGTTATTCAAGAACATAGTGAAAAGTTTAATAAGTTGCAAGAACCCATAGAGAGACAGCAATCAGAAACTCAAAGGATTAACAATAACATTACAGAATTAGACACCTCAATAAAAAGTCAGAGGAGCAGAATTGAGCAAGTGGAAAGCGGAATTGGTGACCTTGAAAATAAAGCACTTGGCACCAATATATTTAAAGAACAGATAAAATAATTTTAAAAAATGAAAAAAAACCTTACAAATCATGTGGGACTCTATCAAAAGAAATAACCTATGCATGATTGGAGTACCAGAACAGAAAGGGAGGGATAACACAAAATACAGAGAGAATTGTCGAAGATTTGTTGGCAGAAAAATTCCCTGATATTGTGAAAGATGAGAAGATATCAATCCAAGATGAACATGAACTCCACGTAGGGTAGATTTTAAAAGAAAGTCACCAAGACATATTATAATCAAACTTGTCAAAACCAAAGATAAAGAGAGAATTTTAAGAGCAGCTAGGGATAAATAAAAAGTCACCTACAAAGGAGAGTCAATAAGAATAAGCTTGGACTACTCAGCAGAAACCATGCAGGCAAGAAGGCAATGGATGATTTATAAAAAACACTGAAGGAAAAAAATTGCCAACCAAAAATCATATATCCAGCTAAACTGTTTCCAAAATATGAATGTGAAATTGGGACATTTCCAGATAAACAGAAGTTTAGGGAATTTGTGAATACCAAACAAAAATTACAAGAAATACAAAAGGGAGTTCTTTGGCTAGAAAATCAATAATATCAGGGATCAACCCAAGACTAGAACACTAAAAAGAGCAATCAGATGTCAACCCAGAAAGGGAAATCACAAAAATAAATCAAAATTAAAAAAATGCTCAATCAAGAAGTGGGCAAAGGATATGAACACACATTTCACTAAAGAAGATATTCAGGCAGCCAACAGATACATGAGAAAATGCTCCCAATCATTAGCCATTAGAGAAATGCAAATTAAAACTACGATGAGATTCCATCTCACACCAACTAGACTGGCATTAATCCAAAAAACACAAAATAATAAATGTTGGAGAGGCTGCGGAGAGATTGGAACTCTCATACACTGCTGGTGGGAATGTAAAATGGTACAACCACTTTGGAAATCCATCTGGCGGTATCTTAAACAGTTAGAAATAGAACTACCATACAACCCAGAAATCCCACTCCTCGGAATATACCCTAGAGATACAAGAGCCTTCACACAAACAGATATATGCACACCCATGTTTATTGCAGCTCTGTTTACAATAGCAAAAAGCTGGAAGCAACCAAGGTGTCCATCAACGGATGAATGGGTAAATAAATTGTGGTATATTCACACAATGGAAAACTATGCATCGATAAAGAACAGTGATGAATCTCTGAAACATTTCATAACATGGAGGAATCTGGAAGTCATTATGCTGAGCGAAATGAGTCAGAGGCAAAAGGAGAAATATTGTATAAGACCACTATTATAAGATCTTGAGAAATAGAAAAAACTGAGAAGAACACATACTTTTGTGGTTACGAAGGGGGGAGGGAGGGAGGGAGGGAGAGGGTTTTTTATTGATCAATCAGTAGATAAGAACTGCTTTGGGTGAAGGGAAAGACAACACTCAATACATGGAAGGTCAGGCCAATTGGACTGGACTAAAAGCAAAGAGGTTTCCGGGATAAAATGAATGCTTCAAAGGTCAGCGGAGCAGGGGCTGGGGTCTGGGGAACATGGTTTGAGGGGACTTCTAAGTCAATTGGCAAAATAATTCTAGTATGAAAACATTCTGCATCCCACTTTGAAATGTGGCGTCTGGGGTCCTAAATGCTAACAAGCGGCCATCTAAGTTATATCAATTGGTCTCAACCCACCTGGAGCAAAGGAAAATGAAGAACACCAAGATCACACAACAGCTAAGAACCCAAGAGACAGAAAGGGCCACATGAACCAGAGACCTGCATCATCCTGAGACCAGAAGAACTAGTTGGTGCCCGGCCACAATCGATGGCTGCCCTGTCAGGGAGCACAACAGAGAACTCCTGGGGGAGCAGGAGATCAGTGGGATACAGACCCCAAATTCTCATAAAAAGACCATACTTAATGGTCTGACTGCGACTAGAGGAATCCTGGCGGCAATGCTCCCCAGACCTTCTGTTGGCACAGGACAGGAACCATCCCCGAAGACAACTCATCAGACATGAAAGGGACTGGTCAGCGGGGGGGAGAGAGATGCTGATGAAGAGTGAGCTAATTAAATCAGGTGGACGCTGGAGAGTGTGTTGGCAACTCTTGACTGGAGGGGGGATGGGAAGATAGAGAGAGAGGGAAGACGGCAAAATTGGCACGAAACGAGAGACTGAAAGGGCTGACTCAATGGGGGAGAGCAAGTGGGAGAAGGGAGTAAGATGTATGTAAACTTACATGTGACAGACTGATTGGAATTGTAAATGTTCACTAGAAGCTTAATAAAAGTTAATTAAAAAAAATTTTTTTAAATGCTCAAAACAGGGAAGCAACGATGTTATTACGTAAAAGAAGACAACATTAAAACAATAAAGACGAACTAGGAAATGTAGTCATAGATATTTCATATGGAGAGGAAGACAAGGCGATATGAAGAAACAAAAGTTAAGTTTAAATTTAGAAAAATAGGGGTAAATATTAAGGTAACCACAAAGGTGACAAATGATCCTACACATCAAAATAAAATACAAGAGAAAAATACAGACTCAGCAGAAACAACATCAACAACAAGGAATACGAGGAAAAGAAAATATATAAAAATGAGCTACTCACGACAAAAAATTAACTGGCAAAAAGAAACTGTCAACGACACACAAAAAAAGACATCAAAATAATAGCACTAAATTCATACCTGTCCATAATTAGGCTGAATGTAAATGGACTAAATGCACCAATAAAGAGACAGAGAGTAGAAGAATGGGTTAAAAAACAAGATCCATCTATATGCTGCCTACAAGAGACACACCTTAGACTTAGAGACACAAACAAACTAAAACTCAAAGGATGGAAAAAATATATCAAGCAAACGACAAAAAAGAGCAGGAGTGGCAATATTAATTTCTGACAAAATAGACTTTAAAGTTAAATCCACCACAAAGGAAAAGGAAGGACACTATATAATGATTAAAGGGACAATACCAGGAGGATACAACCATATTAAACGTGTATGCAACCAAAGACAGAGCTGCAAGATATGTAAAAGAAACTCTAACAGCATTGAAAAGTGAGATAGACAGCTCCACAAGTATAGTAGGAGACTTCAACATACCACTTTCAGTGAAGGACAGGACATAGAGAAAGAAGCTCAATAAAGACATGGAAGATCTAAATGCCACAATCAATCAGCTCGACCTTATAGGCATATACAGAACACTCCACCCAACAGCAGCCAAGTATACTTTCTTTTCTAGTGCACATGGAACATTCTCTAGAATGGACCACATATTAGGCCATAACGCAAGCCTTAGCAGAATCCAAAACATCAAAATATTACAAAGCATCTTCTCTGACCATAAGGCCATAAAAGTAGAGATCAATAACAGAAAAAGCAGGGAAAACAAATCAAACACTTGGAAACTAAACAATAATAATAATAATAAATACCCTACTCAAAAAAGACTGGGTTATAGAAGACACTAAGGATGGAATAAAGAAATTCATAGAATCCAATGAGAATGAAAACACTTTCTATCAGAACCTTTGGGACACAGCAAAAGCAGTGCTCAGAGGTCAATTTATATCAATAAATGCACACATACAAAAAGAAGAAAGGGCCAAAATCAAAGAATTATCCCTGCAACTTGAACAAATAGAGAGCAACAAAAGAAACCCTCAGGCACCAGAAGAAAACAAATAATAAAAATTAGAGCAGAGCTAAATGAAATAGAAAACAGAGAAACAATTGAAAGAACTGACAAGAGCAAAAGCTAGTTCTTTGACAAAATCAACAAAGTTGATATACCATTGGCCAAACTGACAAAAGAAAAACAGGAGAGAATGCAAATAATCTGAATAAGAAATGAGATGGGTGATATTACAACAGACCCAACTGAAATTAAAAGAATCTGATCAGATTACTATGAAAAACTGTACTCTAATAAATTTGAAATCCTAGAAGAAATGAGTGAATTCCTAGAAACACACTACCTACCTAAACTAACACTAACAGAGGTAGAACAACTAAATAGACCCATAACAAAATAAAAGATTGAAAAGGTAACCAAAAAACTCCCAACAACAACAACAAAAAAGCCCTGGCCCTGAAGGCTTCACTGCAGAATTCTACCAAACTTTCAGAGAAGAGTTAACACCACTGCTACTAAGGGTATTTCAGAACATAGGAAAGGATGGAATACTTCCAAACTCATTTTGTGAAGCCAGCATATTCCTGATACCAAAACCAGTCAAAGACACCACAAAAAAAGAATATTACAGACCTATATCCCTTACAAACTTAGATGCAAAAATCCTCAACAAAATTCTAGCCAATAGAATTCAACAACATATCAAAAAAATAATTCACCATGATCAAGTGGGATTCATACCAGGTATTCATGGATGATTCAACATTAGAAAACAATTAATGTAATCCATCATATAAATACAACAGAAGACAAGAGCCACATGATTTTATCAATCGATGCAGGAAAGGCATTTGACAAAGTTCAACACCCATTCATGGTTAAAAACTCTCAGCAAAATAGGAATAGAAGGAAAATTCCTCAACATAATAAAGGCCATTTATACAAAGCCAACAGCCAAGATCATACCAAATGGAGAGAGCCTGAAAGCATTCCCCTTGAGATTGGGAACCAGACAAGGATGCCCTTTAAAACCACTCTTAGTCAACATTGTGCTGGAGGTCCTAGTCAGAGCAATTAGGCTAGATAAAGAAATAAAGAAGTAAAACTATCTCTGTTTGCACATGACATGATCTTATATACCGAAAACCCTAAAGAATCCTCAAAAAAAAAAAAAGCTACTGAAACTAATAGAAGAGTTCAGCAGATTATCAGGGTGCAAGATAAACATACAAAAATCAGTCGAATTCCTCTACACCAACAAAAAGAACATCAAAGAGGAAATTGCCAAATCAATACCATTTACTGTAGCCCCCAAGAAGACAAAATACTTAGGAATAAATCTTACCAGACATGTAAAAGACCTGTACATAGAAAACTACAAGACACTAGTGCAAGAAACCAAAAGAGAACCACATAAGTGGAAAAACATGCCTTGCTCATGGATAGGAAAACTCAACATTGTAAAAATGTCTATTCTACCAAAAGCGATCTATAGATACAATGCAATTCTGATCCAAATTCCAATGACATTTTTTAAAGAGATCTAGAAAGAAATCACCAACTTCATATGGAAGGGCAAGAGGCCCCGGATAAATAAAGCATTACTGAAAAAGAAGAACAAAGTGGGAGGCCTCACTCTACCTGATTTTAGAACCTATTATACCACCACAGTAGTCAAAAAGCCTGGTACTGGTACAAGAACAGATACATAGACCAATGGAATAGTATTGAGAATCCAGACATAAAACCATCCGCATATGAGCAGCTGATATTTGAGAAAGGCCCAAAGTCAGTTAATTGGGGAAAAGACAGCCGTTTTAAAAAATGGTGCTGGCATAACTGGATATCCATCCGCAAAAAAATGACACAAGACCCCTAACTCACACCCTGCACAAAAATGAACTCAAAATGGATCAAAGATTTCAATATAAAATCTTAAAAGATAAAGATCATGGAAGAAAAAAATGGGACAACATTAGGAGCCCTCATACATGGCATAAACAGTATAGAAAACATTACTAACAATGCAGAAGAAAAACTAGATAACTGGGAGATCTTAAAAATCAAACACCTATGTTCATCCAAAGACTTCACCAGAAGAGTAAAAAGATTACCTACGGACTGGGAAAAACTTTTTAGCTATGACATTTCCAATCAGTGCCTGATCTCTAAAACCTACATGATAGTGCAAAAACTCAACTACAAAAAGACAAATAACCCAATTAAAAAATGAGCAAAGGATATGAACAGACATTTCTCAAAAGAAGATGTTCAGGTAGCTAAAAGACACATGAGGAAATGCTCACGATTATTAGCCATTAGAGAAATGCAAATCAAAACTACAATGAGATTCCATCTCACTCCAACAAGGCTGGGATTAATCCAAAAAACACAAAATAATAAATGCTTGAGAGGTTGTAGACAGACTGGAACACTTATACACTGCTGGTGGGAATGTGAAATGGTACAACCACTTTGGCAATCCATTTGGCACTTCCTTAAAAAACTAGAAATAGAGCTACCATGCGATCCTTCAATCCTACTCCTTAGAATATATCCTAGAGAAAAAACTGCCTTTACACAAACAGATATATGCACACCCATGTTCACTGCAGCTCTGTTTATAATAGCAAAAAGATGGCAGCAACCAAGGTGCCCATCAATGGATGAATGGATAAATAAATTATGGTATATTAAAAAAAAAAAATTTTTTTTTCACACAATGGAATACTATGCATCGATAAAGAACAATGACCAATCCGTGAAACATTTCATAACATGGAGGAATCTGGAAGGCATTATGCTTACTGCAGTTGTTCAGCTGCAAAAAGACAAATATTGTATAGACCACTATTATAAGAACTCGAGAAATAGTTTAAACAGAGAAGAGAATATTATTTGATGGTTATGGGGGGGGAGGGATGGAGGGATGGAGAGGGGCTTTCACTAATTAGACAGTAGATAAGAACTATTTTTAGTGAAGGGAAGACAACACATAATACAGAAGAGGTCACCACAACTGGACTAAACCAAAAGCAAAAAACGCTTTGAAGACCAGTGTAGCAGGGGCAGGGGTTTGGGGACCATGGTTTCAGGAGACATCTAAGTCAATTGGCATAATAAAATCTATTAAGAAAACATTCTGCATCCCACTTTGAAGAGTGGCATCTGGGGTTTTAAACGCTAGCAAGTGGCCATCTAAAATGCATTAATTGGTCTCCACCCACCTGGAGCAAAAGAGAGTGATGAACACTAAAGACCCAAGATAATTATGAGCCCAAGAGGCAGAAAGGGCCACATAAAGCAGAGACTACATTAGCCTGAGGCTAGAAGAAGTAGATGGTGCCCGGCTACAACCGATGAGAGCCGTGACAGGGAACACAACAAGAGAACCCCTGAGGGAGTAGGAGAGCAGTGAGATGAAGACCCCAAATTCTTGTAATAAGGCCAGACTTAATGGTCTGACTGAGACTAGAAGGACCCCAGTGGTCATGGTCCCCAGACCTTTTGTTAGCCCAAGACAGGAGCCGTTCCCATACCCAACTCTTCAGACAGGGATTGGACTGGACTATGGGATCATAACAAACTATGGATAACACTGCCAAGAATGGGAATTCCAGAACACTTAGTTGTGCTCATGAGGAACCTTTACATAGATCAAGAGGCAGTTGTTCGGACAGAACAAGGGAAAGGTGTGCGTCAGGGTTGTATTCTTTCACCATACCTATTTAATCTGTATGCTGAACAAATAATATGAGAAGCTGGACTATATGAAGAAGAACAGGGCATCAGGATTGGAGGAAGGCTCACTAACAACCTGCGTTATGCAGATGACACAACCTTGCTTGCTGAAAGTGAAGAGGACCTGAAGCCCTTACTAATGAAGATCAAAGACCACAGCCTTCAGTATAGATTACACCTCATCACAAAAAAAAACAAAAATCCTCACAACTGGACCAATGAACAACATCATGATAAACGGAGAAAAGATTGAAGTTGTCAAGGATTTCATTTTACTTGGATCCACAATCAACAGCCATGGAAGCAGCAGTCAAGAAACCAAAAGACGCATTGCCTTGGGTAAATCTGCTGCAAAGGACCCCTTCAAAGTGTTGAAGAGCAAAGATGTCACCCTGAAGACCAAGGTGAGCCTGACCCAAGCCATGATATTTTCAATCACATCATATGCATGTGAAAGCTGGACAATGAATAAGGAAGACCGAAGAAGAGTTGATGTCTTTGAATTGTGGTGTTGGTGAAGAGTATCGAATATACCATGGACTGCCAAAAGAACAAACAAATCTGTCTTGGAAGAAGTGCAGCCAGAATGCTCCTTAGAGGCCAGGATGGTGAGACTGTGTCTTACATACTTTGGACATGTTGTCAGGAGGGATCAGTCCTTGGAGAAGGACATCATGCTTGGCAGAGTACAGGGTCAGTGGAAAAGAGGAAGGCCCTCAGCGAGGTGGATCGACACAGTGGCTGCAACAATGAGCTCAAGTGTAACAACGATTGTAAGGATGGTGCAGGACCGGACAGTGTTTCGTCCTGTTGTGCATAGGGTCTCTATGAGTCGTAACCGATTCGACAGCACCTAACAACAAAAACAACATGGGATAGAAAATGAAACTGGTGAAGAATGAGCTTGTTGGATCAAGTAGACATGTGAGACTATGTTGGCATCCCCTGCCTGAAGGGGAGATAAGAGGGTAGAAGGGTCCAGAAGCTGACTGAATGGACTTGAAAATGGAGAATGGAGGGAAGGAGTGTGCTGTCTCATTGGGGGGAGAGAAATTAGGAGTATATAGCAAGGTGTTTATAAATTTTTGTACGAGAGTCCGACTTGGTTTGTAAACTTTCACTTAAAGCACAATAAAAATTAAAAAAAAAAAAAAAAAGCATTTGTGTGGCTAGAGCGGCTTATCTAAAATGGTCCGTATGCCTTTCGGGCCGTAATATGCTAAAGAACTTGTTTTTAAGGCAGTCACTTTGAAAAGATGATCACTTGCTATAAACTATTCTTATTAAATGCAAGATATTGATCTAGAATTTAGATATTCTTGAGACTGACTGGAAGTCAGCCCAAGTACACTAGGAAGTGGGTAAAATTTTGTTTTCTTAGCTAGCCAACTTTGTTCACTACCATAATTCTAGTGTGAAGGAAAAAAGCCTGGCATATAACAGACTCCCAGTAAGGTTTTGTTCCAAGAATAATGTGGAAGGAACTTGTTTCCTTCCTAGCCATCCCCCTGCAGGTCTTCAGTGCTCTCATGTGGGTAGATCATGAAGCAAGACCCCTCTGGCACTTTGCCTCCCCGTTAAGGACTTCTCATTGAATAAATCCTGTTCTTCTCTACAGATATTCTCCCCACTCAAATTTGGCTGCTCGCCATCCTATTACCCTGAGATGATTCTCTCACTTGCTCAGTCACCACTGAAGCATTAAAAGTGGCCACTTTATTCAATCAGAATAACTCCACTTATGGGAACTCGGCCTGGAGGAGTTGCAACCCCAAACCTGCCCTTCCTGTGGTGGCTGGCTGTGCCTGTGTAAGAGCCAGCTCGTGCATGGGCACTTTTGAGAGCGTATGCCTTCTGGCCCAGGTAAAGAGAACCGTAAGAGCAAACACATGTAGGCTGTGTTCAAAGGCTCAGACACCTTTACTTAGAAAAGACAGGAAGAGATCTTTCTTTACAAGTTTCTTGAGAAGAGCTAAATTATCAACTGACTCCCAGGTAATTTATGAGGGTGGTCACAACTTTATCTTCTTTCCAAAGGTGAACTAAAATGACAGTAAGAGCAGAAAAAATGTCTCAATAAAAAAAAAAAATTAAATAAATGAATTTTTAAAACAAAAAAACCTAGACTAGTGAAAGTAGTATATGAAAGAATTTGACCAGCTTTGAAACCTAAGTGTGTAGGGGGAGGAGGGGGTAGAAAGAGAAGGGGGGGATCGGGAGTAGGAGCCTGTTGAATTTTGAATCAGCTGTAATTTCAGGACCTCCCAAGGGCTCAGCAATGGGTGATGGGGATGTGAAAGAGAGCAGGTAGAGGCATAGACTGTACACAGAGCTGCTGCATGGACTATGCCATCCCATCTCCCTCCTCTCTCCATTTGCAAGAAAACATAGCTTTATTCTCTGAAACACAACTGAGTATACACACAAGGAAGGAGCCCTGGTGGTGCAATGGTTAAGCACTTGGCTGCTAATCAAGAGATGGCAGTTTGAATCTACCAGAAGGTCTGAGAGGGAAAAGACCTGGCAATCTGCTCCCATAAAGATGACAGGTAGGAAATCCTGTGGGGCAGTTCCACCTCTTTAGGGTTGTTATGAGTCAGAATGGACTTGAGGGCACACAAGGACAAGACCATACAAACAAGGGGATACCATGCATAGTGGAAGGCATGTTAGATTGTGGAGAGGAAATCAGTAGGATTTATAGAAAGTCTACATATTGACTGGAATCCTCTCTGCTTTTCCTCTACCTGGTCTTAGAGAGACAACATTAGGTTGCCTTTCTCCCTGATTTCCAACCCAGGCAGGAGATTGTAGGAACCTTATTTTGAAGAGAGGAAGAGAAAAGATGAGAAATTTAGACAACCAATCCAGAAGACCCAAACGCAGACTACAAAGCAGAGAAAAATGGAGTGGAGGAAACTATCAAAGCACTAAAAAGGAAAACGTCCCAGAACCAAAGTTAACACGTCCTCAGATTGCAAAGGCCCACAACTAAGACACATTATGGTGTAAATTTAGCAAAATATCTCTAAAGAGATGAAAACAAACAAGTTAAAAAAGAGATCATACGCAAAATGTGAGGAATTAGAATGCCATCATACTTCTGGACAGCAGCACTAGATGCTAAAAGACTGAGGACTAACCTCTTAATATCCAGAGAAAATATTTTTCACACTTGAATCTTAGGTACAACCAAACTTTAATCAGTAGAGACTAGAATAAGATCATTTTCAAATATAGAAGGATTCAGAATTTACCTCCCTTGTATCCATTCTTAGTAAGCTGTTGGGGGAAGAACTTCAGCAAGCAGAAAAGTAAACAAATCAACCAATACAATGGTAGACAGGGTCCAGGAAACAAGAATCAATATACAAAAAAGATAAAGAAGCCTTCAAGCTGTCAGCTACAGGGAGGCCCAGAGAGCAACCAGTCTGTATTGGACCAGGAAGATGAGGACTGTGGGAATGACACCTCCAGGAAATAAATGAAAGCATGGATTTATAGTTGAATATTTGGGAAAATTATGGATAAGTGTGAATGATATACTAGACCAGAAGTTGGCAAGTTTCTTCTATAAAGAGCCAAATAATTTTTTTTTTTTTAATTTTGGTGTCCATATGGTCCCTATCATAAACACAAAAGCAAACGAGTGTTCCCGTGCTCTAACAAAGCTTTATTTACAAAAATGGGCAGTGGGTTGGATTTGGCCCATGGGCTGTATTTTGTTGACCCTTGTATTAGACCATTTGGAAAAAAAAAAAAAAAGCAATAGGCACAGTGGAAACTAAACCAATGAAATAACCGCTCAATTATTTGCTCCACAAAAACTAGTTTAAAAAGTAACGTAATCATCAAACACCAGGTGGCTTAACAAAGAAGAATGCTTAGAAAGTATTGATGTAAACGCTAACTGTTGACTTAACCAATAACCGAGCCACCTCTATATCAGAAGGAGAAGCGTAAGTGGAGCCCAGGGGCATGGTGGCATAAGAGAACGGCGTCTTCCAGTATCATAAAAGCAAGTGAGTAAATGTCTAAAATATATAAATTCAGGAAATAGCAGGATAGGTATGTTATTTAGCAGTAGCGGAAAAATACTAGGGGAAAAAAAAAAACGCTGTGGTGTGGGATTCGAGAAATGTGGCAAGAGACTGCTGCTTTTGTTGTTGTTGTTTTGTTTTCCACTTTTTACTTATTTAACCATGTGGATATGTTATTTTAAAAAATAAATTTCGTTTAAAAAAATCACAAAGGACCCATTAACATTAGGAGAAGCGACACTGTAGGGCGAACTTTATAACATGGGACCCTTATCATAAATGTATTTCTCCAGCACTTACAGGTAATTAAATTCTGATGTTAGTTGCTGACCCCGGCTTGATGAAGTATTGTGAGGTTCTTAGTTGGCCAGGGTAACAAAAGAGAAAATAATAATAGCTACCAGTTATTGGGGGGCTGCTCACAAACGGCCAGGAGCTGTGTCATACATGGGTTCTATCATGCAATCGTCACAATAACCCTGTAATGTAGCTGAAGAAACTGAAGGTGAAAGGTTAAGCTACTTGTCCAAGGTCATGTAGCTAACGTGCACCAGAGCCAAGGTTCAAGCAGATGGTCTGTGTGACTTCAAAGCCCATGAGATTGACCGTTGTATTTTTTTGTCTCCATCTCAATCTGCATCTGCTTTAGGCCCCTCCTCTGCAACTAGAGCTGTGAAGGAACTGCAGCTGGGAAGACCAGGTTACAGCCAGCTAGCTAGCTCGACCATCTCCTGAGGCTGGTTACCTGACAAAACCAGCAGGACAGCAGCCAATCCTATCCAGAAATGGAGAAGCCCATGTCCCTGCAGTTACAGGAGGATCATTTCTGAGCACTCATGTTGCCAGAAAAGCACAAACAGCAATACTGAGACACACTCACTAACAATTTCTAGACTACTGTACAGTTACCTGGCAAAGCTGAAAGGGTGATGAAAATAAATAAAAAATTTAAAATAAGTCACAGGATGGGAGACAAGAAGACATGGACATAAGTTGTTGTGTGCTGGCAGGTCAATTTCAATTCATAGGGACCCTATAGGACAGACTAGAACTGCCCCATAGGGCTTGTAGTCTATAATCTTTACAGAAGCAGATCACCAGTTCTTTTCTCCCTTGCAGCCATTGGTGAGTTCCAACTACCACCTTTTGGTTAGCAGCTGAATGTTTTAACCATTTTGTCACCAGGGCTCCTTGGACATAAGCTAGGAGGCTTTGAATTCAGGGGTAGCCATCTCATGCATGTCACATGGAAGGGCTGGAGAACACTGAAACTTGAAGAGATGAAAGGGAGAGTCATGGCTGAGCTGAGCTAGCAGAGTTTTAGCCCAGTAAACACATCTGTTGATATTGTTTGGACCTGTTAATCATGAGTTCCACCAACTTCACTCCTCTTATATGTGGGTTGGTGGTAGGACTAACATTCAGTAGGTAGGTTCTAGTATGGCAGTATCAGTTGTTAAAATACCAAAACACTGATCCATCTTCCGTACTCCAAAAGTCATTGAACCATATTTCAGAATTCAGTACTTGGAAGATTTTCAGATTTGAAAAAAAAAACACAAAAACTGTATATACTAAGTATCAAATAATTCCACAGTGGAGTATTAATATGAAACTGTATTACTAATAAGTACAGTAAAACATATGAGTACTTAGACCAAGTGAGGTAGATAAAGAATATAAATAGACTCACGTCACTTCAGGTCAAGTTTTGCAGCAAAACGCAGTATATAAAACACTTGGGTTTTTGGAGCTTTTAAAAATGCAGATAAGAATTATAGGTCTGGTTCAGTGGTAGAATTCTCACTGTGTGGGAGACCTGGGTTCAATTCCTGGCCAATGCACTTCAAGCAAACTATAGCCATCACTCATCTGTCGGTGGAGGCTTGTGTGTTGCTATGATTCTGAACAGGTTTCGGCAAAGCTTCCAGACTAAGATGGACTAGAAGCAAAGGCCTACAGATCTACTTCCAAAAATCAGCCCATGAAAACCCTATGATCACAAAGGTCTGATGTGCAACTGCTCATGGGGATGGTGCAGGACCGAGCAGTGTCTTTTTCCATTGCACCTGGGGCCACCATGAGTTGGGGACTGACTAGTGTGGCAGTGGTTCCCAGCCGGAACCTGCATTGTGGGAGGGGAACTGACAATGACGAGATATGAGGCTACCTGGCAATCCACGGAATGCTGAAGAGTCTGTATAAATGCCAAAAGAATTTATTTCTGGGCTGAGTGTTGGCTGTACTACTAATAAGCATTTTCCTCTAGAGGTGACTTTATTTCTCCCACAAAAACCCTCCCTCTAAAGGACACCTAGGTCTCTGGGGAAATGCTTATCTTTGCTGACTAAATGCCTAGGAGGGTTACATGTTTTATACCCCCATCCATGAGTTTTACTTCCCCTGGGAGCTGCGGTCACCATGGTCATCTGGCACTAAGAAGCAGCCTTCATGAGAGCTTAGGGCATAAGTCTCAGCCCTGCCTGCAAAAAAAAAAAAAATCACCCGAAGAACTTAAAAGAGCTATGAAAGCACTAGAGATTCTGACTTCATTAATTCGGGCCCCTGGGTGGTGCAGGTGGTTAAGTTCTTGGCTGTGAACTAAAAGGTTAAAAGCTCCAGTCCACCCAGAGGTGCCTCAAAATAACGGTTTGACTATCTACTTCTGAAAAATCAGCCATTGAAAACTTTACGGAGCACAATCCTGTGACACACGAGGGGTCGACATGAGTCAGAGGTGACCCCACGGCAACTGGTGGTGGGGGTGGATGAGGCCCAGGCGTTGCTGTTCAACCCAAACCAAAAATCTCTTTAGCAGCAGTGTTGAATTATTGCCTTACTCTACGCGTTGCTGTAGAGTCCATTTGACTCATAGCAACCCTACAGAACAGAGTAGAACTACCCCTAGAGGTTTCCAAGGAGCTGCTGGTGGATTCCAACGGCCGACATTTTAGTTAGCCGCTGAGCTCTCAACCACTGAGCCTCCAGGGTTCCTTGGCTTACTGTACAGTAGTCTAGAAACTGTTGGTGTAACTCAGTTTTGTTGTTTGTGCTTTTCTAGCAACATGATTGCTCAGAAATGATCCCCCTGTTGCTGCGGGAGCATGGGCTTCTCCATTTCCGGGCAGGATTGGCTGTTGTCCTGCTTCTTGCGGGATTCTCATAGTTATCCTCTGCACCTCTGCCTGGCCTCCCATTGTCACACAGCGTGTTCTCTGTATTCCCCCGTATTCTGCTTCAAGCCAAGAGTGCCCCATGCCCATCTGCATCTTGGGCTTGTGATCAGACGATGGAGACTACGCAGTGTTTCTCTGCCAGCTCCAGACAACACGCTGTGGTAGCCCATGAGGGATTCCCACAGGTGATGCTCATTGTCACCTGCTGGGCTGCTAACCGAAAGGAAGAGGTTCTACCTACAGGTGCCTGAGTGGAAAGGCCTGATAACCTACTTTTTATAAATTATCCACTGAAAGCCCTATGGGGCACAGTTTTACTCAGATACGCATGGGATCTCTGTAAGTCGGAGTCAACTGGACCACAGATGGCTGGGGGTGAGCCACATGGTCATGTGATGAGCATGAAGACGGTGGGCTCACTGCTGGCTACTGCTGCTGCTTCCAGGCCTTCCCTTTGGATTAAAAATGCTTTGATCAAGGTGTAAAGTGACTGCTTCCTTCTCTCACCTTTGTTGTCGATGTTCATTGCTGCAGTGATGATTCGGACTCATGGGTGACCCCATGTGTGAAGGGTAGAACTGCTCCATAGGGTTCTCAAGGCTGTGACCTTTCCAAAGCAGATCACCAGGCCTGTCTTCCCAAGTAGTATTTAATCTTTGACTCCTCCTGCCAGGGAATGGACCTGCATTCTGTGAAGGAAGACAGTTTAGCCTGGTGCCACCTGCCTCCAGCTTCCACTCCCTCTCACACTTCTGCCTGTGGTTGAAGGCAGCTGGGAAGCAGGCTTGGTTAAGGCATTCCGACATTCCACAACCTGATGGACAGGCACAGAGTCCAGCCTCATTTATACAGGGCAGGTGGGCAGGAAAACATTTTTTATCAGAAATAATCCAGCCATACCCAATAGGACTAATGGAAATCCTCTGGCTCTCTGAAATTTTATAAGTTAGTGTGTTCTTGAAATGATTGGTGAAAGGGAGACAGGAGAGGCCCTTTCTTCTTTCAGCCGCACAGCCCTGGAAAGTAATATCATCTTAAATAGGGAGACGAGAAACGGGAAGGACCATAAAGTGGAACAATCAGGTTTGGAATTCATAAAACTCTGTTTATGTGTGTTCGGATCACATTTACGAGCTGTTCTCCGTCTCATATTCTATCCCTTTCTCTCTAGATCTGAACGGCATCTAGCAACCCCCAGTCAAGCAGAGGTATTAGAGTGGAGCACAGGCTCCTTGCTTTTCATAAAGCCTAGGAAAATTCAAAATTGGCTTGTGCTGGAATTACCAATCCCAGAAACCCAAGATCCACGAAAACTACAAAGACAGTTTTAATTTTTCAGTGTTAACAGTTTTATAAGAGAAAAGTGAGTCACTGTTTAACCTGGAGAAAACAGAAGGAGCACTTAGCAATCTGTATTTTTTGAAAGCATTTGATAGAAAGAGTGATGCAGCTCCACATCTGTGAGGAGCTGGCGATGACAAATGGATTCCGATTGCAGGAAGAAAGATTGAGGTTACACTGAAGGGGCAAACGTGTAACTGTCAGTGCTGTTGTGACACCCGCTTTAGAATTCTTTTCTTCAGAGTTCTCCTAGCCTGCGCTGAGTCATCGTGTGATTATCTCTGCAAGCCGACAAATTTCCTCCGTCATGCTAACTAAAAACTGCATCAGCGGGGTTGGGGGTAAACAGCTAATATTTATTGAATGCATAATAATGCATACACTGTGTTAGGGGTGCTCAGCTCACTCACACACACACCTTTACCTATCACACACTCAAACAAATGCACACACACAAACATACACATATCTATCTCATATACACACACACACACCAAGCTATCTCACACACACAAACATACACATATCTTTCTCATAAATACACACATACACCTAGCTATCTCACACATACAAACATACACACATCTATCACATATAAACACACACACACCTCTCTCTCACACACATACCTACCTATCTCACACACATACATACCTACCACACAAAACACAACACACAAATTTATCATTTTATTCCCATTTCGCAGTTGAAAATTCTGAGTTTCTGAACAATTTCCTGACTTACTCAAGTTCGTTGGCAACATCTATGGCAGAGTCAATGTGACTCCACACCTGTATTCTTTTAACCATACAGCCCTGCTTCTGGCTGGCAGCTTATGCACTGTGCACATATCTGAGTACAATAGGTGGTCAATAAATGTTGGGTGGGGGCTTAGAACCTTTCCAGTTTTGCCATTACTGATTGAAAGAAGCAGCTAATTCATTGTAATCACCTTCTGTAGCCAAAACTGTCCTTTCGACACATTGAAAATGAAAACCAAACCAAAAATTTAAGTTTAAATATTAGAAAGCAGAAAGAGGCAGTGGAGGAGGAGGAAGAAGGAGGAAACAAGGAAAAGCAGGAGAAAGATGAGGAGGGGAAGGGATGTAGAAAGGGGGAAAAGAAGAAGAAATTTCCTTGGAAGTTCCCTCAGCCAACTTCTTCCATACAAATTTCTTCTATGGACATCGTCTATCCAGCCTCTGCCTCCCTAGTTCTGAGAACAGAGCTCGTTCTTCTCCCAGAAGCCTATTTCATTCTCACACGATTACATTCTTACCGAATTCTTTTGTGTGTTAAGTAAAAGTCTTTCTATAACCTTTTGCGCATTGGTCATAGGTTAGTATTGCCTTTTACGGACAATCATAATAAAACTACTACTTTTTTAAGTTATTTGAAAACACTTATTCACTTTACTCATCCTACAAAAACCCAGTGCCGTTGAGTCAATTCCGACTCATAGACACTGCACATCTCCCTAAATATTTGGAAGACTTTTCTACATCATACCATTTTACTCACCGTCTTGAATTTGTCTCTTGAAGTGTAGTGGCTAGGATTAAACTCAAAGTGTGATCTACTGAGCAGCAGCAGCAGCACCTGGGTGCACACCCGGTAGCTACTTATCAGAGACTGGCAAGGGAGTGAGGAGCAGCAGGAACCTGTACTTTAACAAGCTCTCTTCAGATTCTTATGCTTTCTGAAGTTTGGGAAGTATCAGACTAAATAAGGCCTAATCAAGACAAAGAAAAATAAGCCTCAAACCTATTCCGTATGAATTCCGTATTTCCACTAATGCAGCCTAAGTTTGCACTACCTTTTTGAGGAAGTACCTTATTTTTCCTAGCAATCTTGTACACTGCTAAGCACTCCAAGTCTTTTTCTCATGAAGTTTCGTCAGACCAGGTCACTGCCACCCAGTATCTCTGTAATTGAATTTAAATCTGAATGCAGGAATGTTTATCCAGTTGAGGTGTTTTTTTTTTTTTTTTTAACTTTATAAAGTTGACCAGTAATTTAATTCAATTCCAATTAAAAACCAATGGCAATCCAAGGACCTTCCCTTTCTGAGATCCTTTCTAATATTTTTCTCTAGTTAACGTTCTTCAGAAACCAGGCTCTTTTTTTCAAGAATACAGATCCTGCAAACAATTTCATACAGAGCACAGAATCTTAAAGTCCTCTCAAGCTACCTCGAACCAACTCGAACTTCAGGATTCAATAGGGGAAATGTTGTTAGCTGCTATTGAGTTGACCCTGGCTCATGGCAACCCCATGTACAACAGGGCTAGACTGTTGTGATCCATAGGCTTTTTGTTGACTGATTTCTGGAAGGAGATCGTTAGGCCTTTCTGCCTAGTCTGTCTTAGCCTGGAAGCTCCACTGAAACCTGTTTAGCATCACAGCAACACACAAGCCTCTGCTGACAGAGAGGTGGTGGCCTCACCTGAGATTCACCGGCCAGAAATCGAACCAAGTTCTCCCGCATGGAAGGGAAGAATCCTACCACTGAACCACCACCTCACAGGTCAAATAAAGCCATAAAAACACCACGGGGCTTCGAGACAGAGCAGCTACTTTTGTGTTTAGAACTTGAAAAACAAAACTGCTATTAAAATCGCTTCCTAGCCAAGATTTGTTGGGGGCAATTTGCCTTTCTGAGACATTTTACTTTAGCCCTCTTCTTCTTCATACAAGTCTCTTTCATTTCCTTGTTAGAATGAAATCTTTTTTTTTTTTCTTTATTTGTGTTTTAAGTGGAAGTTTATAGCTCGTCAGTTTGTCATACAAAAATTTATACACACATTATTATGTGGCCCTAGTTGCTCTCCCTATAATGGGACAGCACGCTCCTTTCCACCCTGGTTTTCCCGTGTCTATCCAACCAGGTCCTGTACATTTCTGCCTTCTCATCTTGCCTCCGGACAGGAGCTGCCCATTTAATCTTATGTATCTACTTGAGCTAAGAAGCAGTCTCTTCACGGGTATCATTTTATGTCTTAGAGTTTAGTCCAGTCGAGTCTTTGTGTGAAGAGTTGGCTTGGTTTCAGGTCTGGGCTAACAGAGAGTCTGGAAGGCCCTGTCTTCTGGGGTCTCTCCAGTCTCAGTCAGACCTTTAAGTCTGGTCTTTTAACTAGAATTTGACTTCTGCACCCTACTTTTCTCCTGCTCCATCAGGGACTGTCTGTTGTGTTCCTTGTCAGGGTAGTCACTGGTGGTAGCCAGGCAACATCTACTTCTGGTCTTAGGCTGATGGAATCTCTGATTTATGTGCCCCTTTCTGTCTCTTGGGCTCATATTTTCCTTGTATCTTTGGTGTTCTTCATCCTCCTTTGCTCCAGGTGAGTTGGGACCAATGGATGCATCATAGATGGCTGCTGGCTAGCTTTTAAAACCACAGATGCCACTCACCAAAATGGGATGAAGAACATTTTCTTAATAAACTTTGTTATGCGTATTGACCTAGATGTCCCCTGAAACCATGTTCCCCAGCCCCCTGCCCCTGCTACTCTATCCCTTGAAGTGTTTGGTTGTGTTCAGAAAACTTTAGCTTTTGGTTTAGCCCAGTTGTGCTACTTCCCCTGTATCTTGTGTCATCCTTCCTTTCACCTGAAATAATTCTTGTCTGCTATCTAGTTAGTTAGTTGGAAACCGTGGCAGCATAGTGGATAAAAGCTACGGCTGCTACCCAAAAGGTCGGCAGTTCGAATCCACCAGGCGCTCCTTGGGAACCATATGGGACAGTTCTACTCTGTCCTATAGGGTCGCTATGAATTGGAATAGACTCGACGGCAAAGGGTTTGGTTTTTGGTATTGGTATCTAGTTAGTAAATACCTCTCTCCCTCCCTCCTCAACCTCGTAACCGTTGAAGAATGTTTCCTCTGTGTTTCAACATTTTCTTGAGTTCTCGTAAGAATGGTCTCATACAATATTTGTCCTTTTGCCACTGACTACTTTCACTCAGCATAATGCCTTCCAGATTCATCCACGTTATGAGATGTTTCACAACCCGTTGTTCTTTATCATTGCATAGTATTCCATTGTGCAAATATACCATAATTTGATTACCCATTCATCCATTGATGGGCACCTTGGATGTTTGCATCTTTTTGCTACTGTAAACAGTGCTGCAGTGAATATAGGTGTGCATTTATCTATTCCTGTGAGGGCTGTTATTTCTCTAGGATATATTGCAAGGAGTGGGATTGCTGGATCTTATGGTACTTCTATTTCTAGCTTTTAAAGGAAGTGCCAAATTGATTTCCAAAGTGGTTGTACCATTTTACATTCCCACCAGCAGTGTATAAGTGGTCCAGCCTCTATACAACCTCTCCAACATTTATTATCTTCTGTTTTTTGGATTAATGCTAGCCTTGTTGGTGTGAGATTGTATCTCATTGAAGTTTCGATTTGCATTTCTCTAATGGCTAACGATAGTGAGCATTTCCTCATGTATCTCTTAGCTGCCTGAATGTCTTCTTTGGTGAACTGCCTGTTCATATCCTTTGTCCGTTTCTAATTGGGTTATTTGTCTTTTTGTTGTTGAGGTTTTGCAGTACCTTGTAGATTTTAGAGATTAGACACTGATCAGATTTGTTGTGGCAAAAAAATTTTTCCCGTTCTCTAGGTTGTCTTTTACTCTTCTGGTGAAGTCTTTGGATGAACATAAGTGTTTGATTTTAGGAGCTCCCAGTTATCTAGTTTTTCTTCTGGTATTTGTGCACTGTTATTAATGTTTTGTATATGAGACGGAATTGACTCGACGGCTCTGGGTTACTGGGTACACTGTTTATGCCATGTATTAGGCCTACTAGCATTGTCCCTGCTTTTTTCTTCCATGATCATTATTATTTTAGATTTAGGTCTTTGGTCCATTTTGAGTTCATTTTTGTGTATGGTGTGACATATGGGTCTTGTTTCATTTTTTTGCAAGTGGATATCCAGTTATGCCAGCCCCATTTGTAAAAGAGACCGTCTTTTGCCCAATTAAGGGATTTGAGCCTTTATTGATTATCAGCTACTCATAAGTGGATGAATTTATTTCTGAATTCTCAATTCTGTTCCATTGGTCTATGTATCTGTTGTTGTAACAGTATGAGGCTGTTTTGACTACTGTCGCGGTATAACAGGTTCTAAAATCAGGTAGTGTGAGGCCTCCCACTTTGTTCTTCTTTTTCAAGTATGCTTCCATTTCCATACGAAGTTGGTGATTTCTTTCTCCATCTCATTAAAAAATGCCATTAAAATGTGGATCAGGACTGAATTGTACCTATAGATCACTTTGGGTAGAATAGAGATTTTCACAATTTTGAGTGTTCTTATCCATGAGCAAGGTATGTTTTTCTACTTATGTAGGACTCTTTTGGTTTCTTGCAGTAATGTCTTGTAGTTTTCTTTGTATAGGTCTTTTACGTCTCTGGTTAGATTGATTGCTGGGTAGTTTATCTTCTTGGGGGCTATTGTAAATGTATGGTATTGATTTGGTGATTTCCTCTTCAACATTCTCTTTGTTCATGTAGAGGAATCCAACTGATTTTCGTGTGTTTAAAAAAAAGAAAAATTTTTTTTTTTTTTTTTATCTTGCACCCTGATACTTTCCTGAACTCTTCTATTAGTTCAGTAGTTTTCTTGTGGATTCTTCGGGTTTTTCTGCTTATAAGGTTATATCATCTGCAAATAGAGATACTTTTACTTCTTCCTCACCAATGTGGATGCCCTTTATTTTTTTAATCTAGCTTAATTGCTCTGGCTAGGACCTCCAGCACAATGTTGAATAAGTGTAGTGATAAAAGGCATCCTTGTCTGATTCCCATTCTCAAGGGGAATGCTTTCAGACTCCATTTAGGATGATGTTGCCTGTTGCCTTTGCATAAAAAAGAAATGCCCTTTATTAAATGCTGTGGAATTTCTCTCCCATTCCTATTTTGCTGAGAGCTGTTATCATGAATGGGTGTTGAACTTTGTCAAATGCCTTTTCTGCATCAGTTGATAACATGTCTTTCTTGTCTTTTGTCTTATTTATGTGATGGATTACGTTAATTGTTTTGCTAATGTTAAATCACCCCTGAATACCAGGTAAAAATCCCACCTGGACATGGTGAAGTATTTTTTGGATATGTTGTTGAATTCTATTGGCTAGAATTTTGTTGAGGATTATTGTGTCTAAGTTCATGATGGATATTGGTCTGTAATTTTCTTTTTTTGTGATGTCTTTACCTGATTTTGGTATCACTGTTATGCTGGCTTCATAGAATGAGTTTGGGATATTCCATCCTTTTCTATGCTGTGAAATACCTTTAGTAGTAGTGGTGTTAACTCTTCTCTGAAAGTTCGGCAGATTTCTCCAGTGAGGGTGTCAGGGCTAGGGCTTTTGGGGGGGGAGGGGCAGTTTTTAAATTCCCTTTTCAATCTCTTTTCTTGTATTTGCTCTACCTCTGTTTGTGTTATTTTAGGTAAGTAGTGTGTTTCTAGAAATTTGTCCATTTCCTTTAGGTTTTCAAATTTGTTAGAGTACAATTTTTCATAGTATTCCGTTCTGATTCTTTTAATTTCAGTTGGATCTGTTGTGATATCGCCCATCTCATTTCTTATTTGGGTTATTTGCTTTCTTTTCTGTTTTTGTTTTGTCAGTTTAAAAAAAAAAACCCAAACTCAGTGCCGTTTGTCAGTTTAGCCAGTGGTTTATCGATTTTGTTGATTTTTTCAAAGAACAAACTTTTGGTCTTTTTAACTGTCAATTGTTTTTCTATTTCATTTAATTCTGCTCTAATTTTTATTATTTGCTTTCTTCTGGTGCCCTAGGGCTTCTTTTGCTGCTTTCTTTCTATTTGTTCGAGTTGTAGGGATGATTCTTTGATTTTGGCCCTTTCTTGTTTTTAGATGTGTGCATTTATTGCTATAAATTGACTTCTGAGCACTGCTTTTTCTGTGTCCCAAAAGTTCTGGTAAGAAGTGTTTTCATTCTCATTTGCTTCTATGAATTTCTTTATTCCATCTTTAATTTCTTCTATAACCCAGTAGTTTTTGAATAAAGTGTTCTTCAGTTTCCGTGTGTTTGATTTTTTTTTTCTTGCTTTTTCTGTTATTGATTTCTACTTTTATGGCTTTATGATCAGAAAAGATGCTTTGTAGTATTTCATTGTTTTGGATTCTGTTAAGGCTTGCTTTCTGGCTGAACATGTGGTCTATTCTGGGGAATGTTCCTTGTGTGTTGGAAAAGAAAGTATATACTTAGCTGCTGTTGGGTGGAGTGTTCTGTATATGTCTATGAGGTCAAGTTGGTTGATTGTGGCATTTACATCTTCCATGTCTTTACTGAGCTTCTTTGTGGATGTTCTGTCCTTCACTGAAAGTGGTGTGTTGAAATCTCCTACTATTATTGTGGAACTATCACTCTTTTCAATGCTGTTAGAGTTTAATGTATTTTGAAGCCCTGTCGTTGGGTGTGTAAATATTTATTAAGGTTATATCCTGGTATATTGACACTTTAATCATTATATAGTGTGCTTCCTTATCCTTTGTGGTGGATTTTAAAGTCAAATATTTTGTCAGAAATTAATATTGCCAGTTTTTAAATTGTTGTTTCCTTGATTTTTTTTTTCCATCCTTTGAGTTATCATTCGTTTGTGTCTTTAAGTCTAAGGTGTATCTCCTGTAGGCAGCATATAGATGGATCCTGTTTTTTTTTTTTTTTTCTTAATCCATTCTGCCACTCTCTATCTTTTTATTGGTGCATTTAGTCCATTTACATTCAATGTAATTATTGATAGGTATGAGTTTAGTGCTGTCATTTTGATGTCTTTTTTCATGTTATTGACAGTTTCTTTTTTCCAAATAATTTTCTGCACTGAGTTGTTTTTCTTTATATATTGTCTTTTCTACTTTTTCATTGTTGTTGCTTTTGTATTTGCTGAGTCTTTATCTTTTTCTGTTTTTTTATTTTGATGTGTAAGATTGTTAGTTTCCTCTGTGGTTACCTTAATATTTACCTCTATTTTTGTAAGTTTAGGCCAATCTTTTATTTCTTTATATTGCTTTGACTTCCTCTCCATATGAATGATCAATGATGACATTTTTTAGTCCCTCTTTTTTGTTGTAATGTTGTCATCTTCCTTGTTTTGTGCATTGTAACTTTGATTTATTTTTTGATTTTCTTATCTGGTTTGATATCTGGTTGCTCTGTCCTGTGTTCTAGATTCGGGTTATTATCTGATGTTATTGACTTTCTAACTGGAGGACCCCCTTTAGTATTTCTTATAATTTTGGTTTTGTTTTTGCAAATTTGCTAAACTTCTGTGTATCTGGAAATGTCCTAATTTCGTCTTCGTATTTGAGAGATAGTTTTGCTGGATATACAATTCTTGGCTGGCAATTTTTTTCCTTCAATGTTTTATATATGTCATCCCATTGCCTTCTTGCCTGCATGGTTTCTGCTGAGTAGTCCAAGCTTAGTCTTATTGACTCTACTTCGTAGGTGACTTTTCTTTTATCCATCTCTGTTCTTAATGTTCTCTCTTTATCTTTCCTTTTGGAAAGTTTGATTATAATATGTCTTGGTGACTTTCTTTTCGGGTCTATCCTGTATGGGGTTTGTTGAACTTCTTGGATGGATATCTTTTCATCCATCATGATATTAGGGAAATTTTCTGCCAGCAAAATTCAACAATTATTTCTGTATTTTCTATTTTTCCCACCACCCCCCCCCCTTACCATTTTGATACTCCAGTCACACATAGGTCATTCCTCTTGATTGAATCTCACATAGTTCATGGGTTTTCTTCATTTTTTCAAATTCTTTTATCTGATTTTTCCTCAAATATATTGATGTCAAATCCTTTATCTTCAGTCTCACTAGTTCTAACTTCTGTTGCCTCAATTCTGCTCCTGTGACATTCTATTGAGTTGTCTAATTCTGAATTTTTTTTAATTTGTATTGTGTTTTTAGTGAAGGCTTACAAATCAAGTCAGTCTGTCATATAAAAATTTATACACACCTTGCTATATACTCCTAGGAAACCCTGGTGGCGTAGTGGTTAAGTGCTATGGCTGCTAACCAAAAGGTCAGCAGTTCAAATCTGCCAGGTGCTCCTTGGAAAC
Source organism: Elephas maximus indicus (assembly GCF_024166365.1). NCBI lineage: Eukaryota > Metazoa > Chordata > Mammalia > Proboscidea > Elephantidae > Elephas > Elephas maximus. Next base: position 17,744,733 of record NC_064822.1, read on the forward strand.
TCTATGGGGCAGTTCTACTCTGTCCTATAGGGTCGCTATGAGTTGGAATCGACTCAACAGCACCGGGTATGGTTATATACTCCTAATTGCTCTCCCCGTAATGAGGCAGTCTGCTCCTTCCCTCCACTCTCTCTTTTCATGTCCATTCTGCCAGCTTCTGACCTGCCTGCCCTCTCATTTCCCCTCCAGATAGGAGGTGCCAACATAGTCTCAACTGTCTACTTGATCCAAGAAGCACATTTTTCACCAGTGTCTTTTTCTATCCCATTGTCCAGTCCAATCCCTGCCTGAAGAGTTGGCTAAGGGGGTTATTCCTGTCTTGAGCTAACAGAAGGTCTGGGGACCATGACCACCAGGGTCCTTCTAGTCTCAGTCAGACCATTAAGTCTGGTCTTATTACAAGAATTTGGGGTCTGCATCCCACTGCTCTCCTACTCCCTCAGGGGTTCTCTGTTATGTTCCCTGTCAGGGCTCTCATTGGTTGTAGGCACCATCTAGTTCCTTTGGTCTCAGGCTGATGTAGTCTCTGGTTTATGTGGTCTTTTCTGTCTCTTGGGTTCATAATTACCTTGTGTCTTTGGTATATTCTTCATTCTCCTTTGATCCAGATGGGTTGAGACCAATTGATGAATCTTAGATGGCCGCTTGCTAACGTTTAAGACCCCAGATGCCACTCTTCAAAGTGGGATACAGAATGTTTTCTTAATAGATTTTATTTTGCAAATTGACTTAGATGTCCTGCAAAGCCATGGTCCCCAAACCCCCGCCCTTGCTACACTGGCCTTCGAAGCATTTAGTTTATTCAGGAAACTTCTTTACTTTTGATTCAGCCCAGTTGTGCTGACCTCTCATGTATTAGTGCTGTCTTTCCCCTCACCTAAAATAGTTCTTATCTACTAACCCCTTCCCTCCCTTCCTCCCTCCCCCATCTCGTAACCATCAGAGAATATTTTCTTCCCTGTTTAAACTATTTCTCGAGTTCTTATAATAGTGGTCTTATACAATGCTTATCCTTTTGCAACTGACTAATTTCATTCAGCATAACGCCTTCCAGATTCCTCCATGTTATGAAATGTTTCACAAATTTGTCACTGTTCTTTATCAATGCATAGTATTCCATTGTGTGAATATACCATAATTTATTTATCCATTCATTCGTTGATGGGCACGTTGGTTGCTTCCATCTTTTTGCTATTCTAAGCAGTGCTGCAATGAACATGAGTATGCATATATCTGTTCGTGTAAAGGCTTTTATTTCTCTAGGTTATATTCCAAGGAATGGGATTACAGGATCATATGGTAGTTCTACTTATAGTTTTTTTTTAAAAAGTGCCAAATCAATTTCCAAAGTGGTTGAACCATTTTACATTCCTACCAGTAGTGTATAAGTGTTTCAGTCTCTCCACAACCTCTCTGGCATTTGTGATTTTGTGTTTTTTAGATGAATGACAGCCTTGTTGGAGTGAGATGGAATCTCACTGTAGTTTTGATTTGCATTTTCTAATGACTAACGATCATGAGTATTTCCTCATGTATCTGTTGGCTACCTGAATGTCTTCTCTAGTAAGGTGTCTGTTCATATTCTTTGCCCATTTTTTAATTGGGTTATTCATCTTTTTTGTGGTTGAGTTTTTACAGTATCATGTAGATTTTAGAGATCATGTGCTGATCAGAAATGCCATAGATAAAAACTTTTTCCCAGTCTGTAGGTAATCTTTTTATGTTTTTGGTGAAGTTTTTGGGTGAGCATTGGTGTTTAATTTTTAGGAGCTCCCAGTTATCTGGTTTCTCTTCTGCATTGTTAGCAACACTTTCTATACTGCTTATGCCATGTATTAGGGCTCCTAATGTTTTCCCTATTTTTTCTTCTATGATCTTTATCATTTTATATTTAGGTCTTTGATCCATTTTGAGTTTTTGTGCATGGTGTGAGGTATGGGTCTTCTTTCACTTTTTTGCTGATGGGTATCCAGTTATGCAAGTACCGTTTGTTAAAAAGACTGTCTTTTCCCCGTTTAACTCATTTGAGGCCTTTGTCAAATATCAACTGCTCATATGAGGATGGATTTATGTCTGGATTCTCAGTTCTGTTCCATTGGTCTATGTGTCTGTTGTTGTACCAGTACCAGGCTGTTTTGACTACTATGGCAGTATAATAGATTCTAAAATCAGGTAGTGTGAGGCCTCGCATGTTGTTCTTTTTTGGTAATTATTTACTTATCTGGGTCCTTTTTCCCTTCCATGTGAAGTTGGTGATTTGATTCTACATTGCATTAAAGAATGTCTTCAGAATTTGGATTGGAATTGCATTAAATCTATAGATCGCTTTTGGTAGAATAGACATTTTTACAATGTTAAGTCTTCCTATCCATGAGCAAGGTATGTTTTTCCAATTATGTAGGTCTCTTTTGGTTTCTTGTGGAAGTGTTTTGTAGTTTTCTTTGTATAAGTCTTTTATGTCTCTGGTAAAATTTTTCCTAAGTATTTTATCTTCTTGGGGTCTACCGTAAATGGTATTGATTTGGTGATTTTCTCTTTGATGTTCTTTTTGTTGGTGTAGAGGGATCCAACTGATTTTTGTGTGTTTATCTTGTATCCTAATGCTCTGCTGAACTCTTCTATTAGTTTCAGTAGTTTTCCTGAGGATTCCTTACGGTTTTCTGTGTATAAGATCATGTCATCTGCAAATAGAGGTACTTTTACTTCTTCCTTGCCAATCTGGATGCTTTTATTTCTTTATCTAGCCTAATTGCTCTGGCTAGGACCTACTGCACAATGTTGAATAAGAGTGGTGATAAAGGGCATCCTTGTCTGGTTCCTGAACTCAAGGGGAATGCTTTCAGACTCTCTCCATTTAGGATGATGGTGGCTGTTGGCTTTGTATAATGCCCTTTATTATTTTGAGGAATTTTCCTTCTATTCTTATTTTGCTGAGTTTTTATCATGGATGGGTGTTGAATTTTGTCAAATGCCTTTTCTGCATCAATTCATAAAATCATATGATTCTTGTCTTTTGTTTTATTTATATGATGGATTGTATTAATTATTTTTCTAATGTTGGAACATCCCTGCATAACTGGTACGAATCTCACTTGGTAATGGTGAATTATTTTTTTGGTATGTTGTTCAATTCTATTGGCTAGAATTTTGTTGAGGATTTTTGCACCTAAGTTCATGAGGGATATAGGTCTGTAATTTTCTTTTTTAGTGGTATCTTTACATAGTTTTGATATCAGGGATATGGTGGCTTCATAGAATGAGTTTGCAAGTATTCCATCCTTTTCTATGCTCTGAAATACCTTTAGTAGTGGTGGTGTTAACTCTTCTCTGAAAGGTTGGTAGAACTCTGCAGTGAAGCCGTCTGAGCCAGGGTTTATTTTCTTTAGATTTTTTTGATTATCTTTTCAATCTTTTATTTTGTTATGGGTCTATTTAGTTGTTCTACCTCTGTTTGTGTTAGTTTAGGTAGGTAGTGTGTTTCTAGGAATTCATCCATTTCTTCTAGGTTTTCAAATTTGTTAGAGTACAATTTTTCATAGTAATCTGATATGATTCTTTTATTTTCAGTTGTCTGTTGTAATATCGCCCATCTCATTTCCTATTCAGACTATTTGCTTCCTCTCCTATTTTTGTTTTGTCAGTTTGGCCAATGGTTTATCAATTTTGTTGATTTTTTTCAAAAAACCAAGTTTTGGTCTTGTTAACTCTTTCATTTTTTTTTTTTTTTGTATTTCGTTTAACTCTGCTTTAATTTTAGTTATTTGCTTTCTTCTGGTGCCTGAGGGTTTATTTTGTTGCTCTCTTTCTACTTGTTCAAGCTGTAGGGATAATTCTTTGATTTTGGCCCTTTCATCTTTTTGGATGTGTGCATTTATTTACATAAATTGACCTCTGGGCACTGCTTTCGCTGTCTCCCAGAGGTTCTGATAGGAAGTGTTTTCATTCCCATTGGATTCTATGAATTTTTTTATTCCATCCTTAATGTCTTTGTAACCCAGTCATTTATGAGCAGATTATTGTTCAGTTTCCAAATGTTTGATGTCTTTTCCCTGCATTTTCTGTTATTGGTTTCTACTTTTATGGTATTATGGTCAGAGAAGATGCTTTACAATATTTCAATGTTTTGGATTCTGCTAAGGCTTGCTTTATGACCTAATGTGTGGTCTATTCTAGAGAATGTTCCATGTGCACTAGAAAGAAAGTATACTTGGTTCCTGTTGGGTGGAGTGTTCTGTATATGTCTATGAGGTCAAGTTAGTTGATTGTGGCATTTAGATCTTCCATGTATATTGAGCTTCTTTCTGAATGTCCTGTCCTTCACCAAATGTGGTGTGTTGAAGTCTCCTACTACAATTGTGCAGCAGTCTATCTCACTTTTCAGTACTGATAGAGTTTGTTTTATGTATCTTGCAGCCCTGTAATTAGGTGCATAAATATTTAGTGCAGTTATATTCTTCTGGTATACTGTACCTTTAATCATGATATAGTGTCCTTCCTTATCCTTTCTGATGGATTTAACTTTAAAGTCTATTTTGTCAGAAATTAATATTGCCACTCCAGCTCTTTTTTGATTGTTGTTTGCTCAATGTTTTTTTTCCCATCCTTTGAGCTTTAGTTTGTGTCTCTAAGGCTAAAGTGTGTCTCTTTTGGCAGCATACAGATGGATCACATTTTTAAATCCATTCTGCCACTCTCTGTCTCTTTATTGGTGCATTTAGGCCATTTACGTTCAGCGTAATTATAGATAAGCATGAATTTAGTGCTATCATTTTGATGTCTTTTTTGTGTGTGTTGTTGACAGTTTCTTTTTTCTGCTTAATTTTTTGTGCTGAGTAGTTTATATAGTGTCTTTTCCTCATTTTCATTGTTGATTTTGTTTCTTCTGAGTCTATTTTTTTCTTGTATTTTATTTTGATGTGTAGGATATTTTGTCTCCTTTGCCGTTACCTCGATATTTACCCCTATCTTTCTAAATTTAAACATAACTTTTCCTTCTTTGTATCACTTTGTCTTCCTCTCCATATGAAAGATCTATGACTACATTTCTTAGTCCCTCTTTATTGTTTTAATATTGTCTTCTTTTACATGTTAACATCGCTTTTTCCCTGTTTTGAGCTTTTTTTTTTTTCTTGGTTTGTTTTTGTGATTTCCTGTCTGGGTTGACATCTGATTGCTCTGTGCAGTGTTCTAGTCTTGGGTTGATACCTGATAGTATTGATTTTCTAACCAAAGAACACTCTTTAGTATTTCTTGTAGTTTTGGTTTGGTTTTTATGAATTCCCTAAACTTCTGTCTATCTGGAAATGTCCTAATTTCACCTTTATACTTGAGAGACAGTTTTGCTGGATATATGATTCTTGGCTGGCAATTTTTTTCCTTCAACTTTTTATATAAGTCATTCCATTGCCTTCTTGTCTGCATGGTTTCTGCTGAGTAGTGCAAGCTTATTCTCATTGGCTTTCCTTTGTAGGTGACTTTTTGTTTATCCCTAGCTGCTCTTAAAATTCTCTCTTTATCTTTGGTTTTGGCTACTTTGATTATAATATGTCTTGGTGACTTTCTTTTAAAATCTACCTTATGTGGAGTTCGATGTGCATCATGGATAGATATCTTCTTATCTTTCACGATATCAGGGAAGTTTTCTGCCCACAAATCTTCAAGAATTCTCTCTGTATTTTCTGTTGTCCCTCCCTGTTCTGGTACTCCAATCACTCATAGGTTATTTCTCTTGATAGAGTCCCACTTGATTCTTAAGGTTACTTCTTTTTTTTAATGCTTTTATCTAATTTTTCTTCAAATATATTGGTGCCAAGTGCTTTATCTTCAAGCTCGCAAACTCTTATTTCCACTTGCTCAATTCTGTTCCTCTGACTTTCTACCGAGTTGTCTAATTCTGTAAGTTTATTGTTAATCTTCTGAATTTCTGATTGCTGTCTGTCTATGGATTTTTCCAGCTTATTAAATTTTTAATTGTGTTCCTAAATAACCTTTTTGATTTCTTCAACTGCTTTATCTGTGTGTTCCTTGGTTTGTTCTGCTTATTGCCTGATTTCCTTCCCGATTTCTTGAAGGATTCTCTATATTAATCTTTTGTATTCTGCATCCAGTAATTCCAGGAAAGCCCTTTCATCTAGAAGCCCTCTTGATTCTTTGTTTTGAGAGCTTGTTGAGGCGATTATGGTCTGTTTGTTTATGTGACTTGATATTGACTGTTCTCTCTCTGAGTCATCTATAAGTTATTGTATTAGTTTATTTTGTGTTTGCTTACTGCACCGTAGCTTCTTACTTTTTTTTATTTTGATATGCCCAAATGGGTTGCTTGAGTGAGCTAGCTGATTGTTTTCTCCTTTGGCACTCTGACGTCCTGTCCCCAAATGGCTAGAGCTGTTATCAGGTATATCAGTCTAGGAGTCTATTTGCTTTTCTTGTATGATTTCAGCTCAGGTGTCCAATTAGCTAATCATGAAATGTGTGGTACAGGCTCTGTCCTGCAGTCTTAGAGGGCCAGAGTTGATTGGTGTAGATATAGGTATCTGGTTGCAGCAGGGGTCACACTCTGAACAAGGCAGGGTGATGAGAATTGGCCCCCAAGTTTCTCTGAAGAAAGCATGTCCCTCTTCTCTAGAGTGTAGAGGTAGGTGGATTCTGCAGATGGACCATAGACACCCAATGTTTTTGGTTGCAAGGACTGGGAGGTACCAGCTATCCTTGCACTCCTGTCATGCGTGGCTTGGTGACCTGAGTGAAACCACTGTCCTTAGTTCCCTGATGTGGGTAGGTGCAGACCCTGTTTAATAGGCAAAGCGGTGTCAAACATCAAACACCCACGTCTCCACCACACAGCTTGAACAGTTTAGTCTGCCAGCAAGGGCCTAGTCTCCTGAAATAGACCCATACAAGTCCATGCAGGGGGGAAAGGTACTCAAAGTCCATGGACCATTTATGCCTGGACAGGAGCTGCTTCTGTCCTGAGCTCCCCAGGTTAGCAGAGCTGGCAAATTATCTTTTCCCCCAATTGTGAATTTATTCCTTCTCCAAGGCCAGGAGGATGGCTCTAGGCACTCAACAGGGCCTATCTGGGAAATCAAAAGCCACTGAAGCCGGCTTGGGGGTGGGGGGCACAGTACAATATATGCAAGTACTTAGCTTTTGCCAGGAGCACCCGTTCCAGAGGTGTGACTAGGTTGTGTGGCTGACTGCTTCTCCCTGAGGAAACATCAGCCCACCCCAGCCGCTCCTGGGAATGGTGTCTGAAGGCTCCCAGCAATTCAGGTCCAGTAACTCCTCTCCACTTCTGAACAGTCTCTTCCTTCTCCTGCCACTCAGTTTGTTTTCTAACTTTGCCGTTGATGTTCAGGGCTCCTAACTTGTCATACACATACTCGTTTCACTTGATTTTTTTTTAGGTCCTTTTTGTAAGAGGGCTCACTGGAATCTTCTATTCCACCATCTTGGCCCTGCCCCTAATTCTGAAACTTTATTTTTAAATTCTGAATTTCTGTTTGTTATCTCTGTATGGATTCTTGCAGCCTATTAAATTTGTCATTATGCTCTTCTCTAATCTTCTTAAGTTCCTCTAATGCATTGCCTGTGTGCTGCTTGGCATGTTGTGTGTTTTGCCTAATCTTCTTCCTGATCTTTTGGAGAATTCTATATATTAATATTTTGTATTCTACCCCCAGTAATTCCATGATGTTATCTTCATCTGGAAGATTTCTTGATTGTTTCTTTTGGGAGCTTGCTGTATCCATCATGTGATTTGATATTGATATCATGTGATTTGATAGTGGCTGTTGTGTCCGAGCCTGCAATAAGTTAATGTGTTTATTTTATGTTTCCTTACTATGTTCAATTTCTTGTTTTGTTTTGTTTTGATATGCCCAACTGGGTGCTTGTGTGAACTAGTTTGATTATTGGTGCCTTTGAAGCTCTAACGTCCTGTCACCAGGTTGTTAAACCTGTTATTAAGTATATGAACCCAGGAGTCCATTTACTTTTCTTATATGGATTCAGCTCAGATGTCCAGGTAGTCGGTCACCAAGTGTATTGTACTGGCTCTCACTTACAGTGTTAGAGGAGCAGGGGTGGCTGGCGTAGGTACAGGTATCTGGCTGCAGTAGGGCATCACGTGCTGAGCAAGGCAGCAGCCGACAACTGCCCCTGAGAGCATGTGAGGAAAGTATGTCCCTCCTCCCTAGAGCATGTAGGTGGGTGAGTTTTGAAGCCAGACTATGGACTCCCAGTTCTGTTGGCAGTAAGGACTGGGAGGCACTACTTATCCTTGGACCTCTGTCGTGGGTAGCTAGGTAGAGCCACCAGTCCTCAGGCCCCTGATGTGGGTAGGTGAGGATCCTGCTTAATAGGCAGACCAGTGTGAAATGTCATGAACCTACCTTTCCACCATATAGCTGAAACTGTTGAAATTAGGCTTCAGGTATATACCATGTTGTACTATGCTATTAAGGATCTATGCTGTTGAAACAGACCCACACAGGTCTATGCAGGGGTGAAAGGCATTTAAAGTCCACAGACACTTTATGCCTATGCCTAGGCAAAGGAGTACCCTTTGTTCCTGGCTCAGGGGATCCAGCCAATTATTTCTTCCCCTGTTTGTTAATTTGTTCCTTCTCCAAGACTGGGAGGATGGCTCAGAGTGTGCAACAGGTCTCACCGCTGCCCCAGGGAAAGAGACTATCACCAAAGCCAACTTGGGACCCAGTGCAGAGAGGGGAAGAGCCAGGTAATTGGGAGAGAGTTTTTTCCCAAAGGGGTATTTTTTACTCCATGTGGTAGAAAAGATGCAAGTATTTATCTTTCGCCAATTGCATGCTACTTTTCACTGATTCTGGAGGTGTGATTGAACTCTCCACTACTCAGTCGCTGCTAATGTGGAAGACACATCCTGAATGCCACTGTTTGCCTCACCATGCTCACACCAGTGGATCCAGCCTGCAGGGTGCTGGTTCTCACTGGGTCAGGCCTGGCAACACCCCGATGCTTCTGAACCATCTCTCTCTCTCTCTCTCTCCCCTTGCCACTCAGTCCAATTCCTCTACTTTGCCTTTGATTTTCAGGGCTCCTAGGTTGTCATATATAATCGATTCAATTGTTTTGGGAGGTCTTTGATGTAAGAGGGACCACAGGAAGCAACTGACTACTCCACCATCTTGGCCCTGCCTCTAAAAGTCATATATTTAAAATAAACAAAACTGAGTGCTTCTGTTTTCAGGATGAGGGGTGAAGCTTCACCAGTTCCATACCTTGCCAAAGAGGTCCCTGAGGGGGCTCTAAGGAGCCTCTAGGACTCCAACAAACTCAATTAGTACCCTGGAGTTTTCAAACCAGAAATAGTTATTCTTTTTTACTTTTTTTGAGGTCAAAATAATTGTTTAGGGGCAAACCAATTTCACAGCCAAATTATATGTAAACAAGCAAGGAGATGAGAACTTTGGCAGAGGAAAAGAGCATGCACGTAGTTATAATAATTTTGCCAGAATTTAAAAAAAAAAAATCTTTTGAGTGCCAGAGGACAGAAAATTTGCAATTCCCCAGTGTAATTGAGTATCCTTTTATAGACTTCATTTTTGTCTGGAAATGAATTCTTCCACAACAGAGATACTCTGGTTAATTTAAGTTATAATTAAAAACATCCCTAGCTTATATATTGATTTCATTACATTGTGTTTCATTTCTGTTTATTGGTCCACATTTTAACGAGTTAATAAAGGAGCAATTTTATGTATTCCTTTATCCTACTTACAAACCCAAACTTCTTTTCGAATATGAATCACACTTGTGCAACACATTTTTTTCTCCCACTACAATAATTAGGATGTTGTTTAACTTACGTTAAATAGTCAAAGAGAAACCAGGAATTCATTATTTGTTTAGGGAGATGTCAGTTTTCCTGGCTTTCCAGGCAAAATCAAATCCAGTTTTCTCTTGGAAGACAAGGGTCTTGAGAATGTCTGGTCACCACCTGACAGAGGAGTGCGAGTGCCTTCCATGGGATCATAGGCACAGGTGGTTACTTAGTAAAGTAAGATCATTACAAGCACTGTGTTTTAAAAGCATTTTTAGAAGACCAATCTGTATTGTTCTTAGTGCCCAAAAAGCCTTACTTCTCTCTAGTTGTTGTTGTCATTGTTACCTACTGTGGAGCCAGTCCCAATTCATGGAAACCCCATGCACAATGGAATGAAATGCTGCCCAGTCTTGCTCCATTCTTATCATCAGTGATGGATAAGACCATTGTGATCTGTTGAGTTTTCATTGGCTGGTTTTCAGAAGTAGATTGCCAGGCCTTTCTTCCTAGATGGTCTTAGTCCAGAAGTTCTGCTGAAATCTGTTCAGTATCATAGCAACACGCAAGCCTCCAGTGACACATTGGTGGTGGTTGCCCAGGAGGTGTATTGGCCAGGAATTGAACCCAGGTTTCCCACACAGAAGGCCAGATTCTATCACTGAACCTCCATCACCCCCTTCTCTGTGGTAGTAAAATCAAATATGTTAGAAAATGTGAGTCAGGCAGTTTCTAATAGTCATCAATTTCTCTGAGTTTCTCAAATCCAAGACCTGGTTTGTTCTCAAATCACATGACCAAGCCCATTTCCAAATGCAGTGAAGCACCAGCCTGTATGGACATTCAGCTAGTGCATCTGCTGCCTAGTGTTTCTTGTAGTTGGTGCTGAGGCAGAGAATCATAGCCTGGGGGTTGGAAGACCTGGGTTCTTTTTTGACTGGATTTTTTTATCTTAAAAGTGCCACCTATCTCCTGCCCTGGGCTGTTGTAAAGACCAAATAATATCTCAGATCTGAAAGAATTGTACAAAAAGTAAAGCTCTGTAGACACTTAAGATGATATTTATATTATTAAAGGTCCCGTCGGGATATAAAATTCTATGACTTTTTGTAAGGCAGTGACCCTTTGTCACCATCTTATTGGGTGGCATTTTTCTCTTGCCTCCTGTGAACAAACTTTTTTGAAGCATTTAATGTTGAAATGTGACCTCTATGGAAGTAAGCTTGGTCAAGTATTGATCATAAAGTCACAGTTGTAATTCTGGAGAATGTTTCATTCTTTTATCAAAACACAAACCAACAATTAGTTTATGATGATAGAAGGAGCCTAGCAACTGCCAGAAGAAGGAATGATAAGAATGCCAAGGAATACAAAACAGGTACTTGTGGAAATACAGAGAATTGATAGGTTCATTCCATAAATTGGGGAATGCTTTCAAATGCAGACTGACAACTAATCTTTAATAAAATTAATAAATTCAGCTGACCCGACAAAGTTTTACAGTGATTGATTTGCTAGATCTGACCAGATACCTACTGATCATGAAATCAGCAATGAAGGGGAACCATAACATGGATAATCCAAATGGTCTAAATGAGGGGTTCTGACTATTGGGTTTGCCTATAACCTTGAGCATTCGGGAAATTTATTCAGGGCAACACACAACGCATGTGAGCTGTGAGTGTTGCTAATAGCCTGAGGCACAGTCCCATTTATATAAGGGTGAGGGGTTGGGTTATAAAGGCATCAGATCTAGGTTCATGTCACAGTATCGCCAGTTACTGGCTATCTGACTGTGCATGCAGTCCTGTATTAGTGGCTAACAAAAGCTGGTTGAGCTGTAATGGAAATGGTGGTAATTTCCTAACAATCATTGTGATTCTCAAGTAAAAGTGGAAAATATTTAAAAAGAAAAAAAGTGCTTGGGTGTATTTATTTATATGTTTTATAGGAGGCACTTTCTGGCCTCCTAGTGCTTAGATGTGATGACAACTCCTGACAGCCAGACCCAGCTTCTCTGTAGCAGGTCAACATATCCTGAGGAGTGGGGCTGTGTTAAGGTCAACAAGAGTCACAGGACAACCAGTTTTGCTTCCTCAGGCATAAAATTTGGAGCAAAACATAGGGAGTCCATTGGATCAGTGAAACACAGTCCTCTGCTGAGGGCTGGCTGAGGTATAGAGCCCCGGCCCTGAACCCAGCCATGCTGGCATGTTCCCTGAACCCAGTGGCTGACTGCTCTCAGTCTGCCAATAGCAACTCTGATAAAATGGAGCCACGTCTATTTCCCACTGCAGCTAAAGGAGGTGGGATGTCGACAAGCTCTGAGATGATTCCTCTTTTTGTCCCAAGGTGCTCATCAACCACTTAATCCATTTTTACATCTCATCCATCATGTAAATGAAATGTGGAACAGCCCCAAGTTTCTTCAAGAGGCTATTAGTGCTCTACAGCAAGTATTTGAGAGCTGATTAGATTAAGAGGTTGGCTCAGACCTCAAATTCAAACGCAGTTTGTGCAGTCAGAATGGCAACAAAGCTCAGTGGAGCAGGATGGGTGTTGAGAAGGCCTTTGAGAGGAAGGATGCAGTGTGCTGTTCAGGGCAGTCCTGGCAGCTAATGCGTGTGTGGTGCCCGTTTTACACGCATCATTGTTCTAAAGTTACAGTGTATTTAGAGCAGTGAGATATAGAGAAAGAGAGAGAGTACGTACTAGTTGTTGGGTCATCAGAGAGGGTTTCAAGGTGGTAGGCTGAGCCTTTAAAGGTGAGTTGGTTGCAGTAGATTAAAAGGAAAGAACTAGTCAGCAATTTCAAAAGACTTGAAAGCAGGTATGCAAACAGATACGTGTACAGCAGTGTTCATTGCAGCATTATTGACAACAACCCCAAACTGCAAACGACCTAAGTTTCCATCAGCAGACAACATGTGGAACATATGCTGGATAAAATATTGCTCAGCCGCAAAGAGAAATAGTTTTGATACATGCTACATGAATGAACCTTGAAAAAGTTTAATGGAGCACAATAAGCCAGACACAAAAGGACACGTATTGCATGACCCCACTTACATAAAATACTTAGAATAGGCAAATGCATAGAGACAAAAGTTTATAGTGGTTACCAGAGACTGGGGGAGTAGAGAACACAGTTATGACTTAAGGGGTGGACACTAGTTTCTGTTTAGGGGGATGAGAAACATCTGAAAACGAACAGTAGTCGTGCTTGCACAGATGGTGACTGTCATTAATGTCACTAAAATACACACTTAAAATGGTTAAAATGGCAAATGTTCTGTTTTATATATATGTATTCTATATATATATATATACACACACATATTTGTACCACAATTTTAAAAAATGAAGTTAGTGATTTCAGGAAGAGAAAGGCCTGTGTACAAATGTACAGACCAGTCTAGTTGAGATACATTTGGGGACGAGTAGAAATCAGATAGAACAGAAAAGAGGATTTGGGTTAAAAAATGATGGGTGGTAAAGTTCTCAATGTCAGCTGGAGCCAAGGAATTGTCCTTCTGTTAAGAGGACACATTTTATTTTTTATTCTTCCTCATATGATAAACTTTAGGCTCATTTAACTCTACTGTCTCTAATTTGAAGTTTATATTTTATTTTTTGAGGTATTTCTGCTTGATGTAGAAAAATGACGTGCTAACCATCACTAACACAATGCTATTACAATATCTTGTTGTAGAGTGTTTTAAAGTCCCATTCAGTGCCTATGACTATATCAAATATAACTCAGAAAATCTATTTCATTGAATCCATGTTGTTTGTGTTCTATACACTTTGCTGCTGAATAACAGTATCTTAGATCAGTCAACAATTTTCTTGATACCCACAAAATGCTGATTAACTTCACGTTATGAATATCGTATAATTTCCCTATTTTCACCCTTCTTTAATGAAATGCAGGAATTACATGACTTGGCTACAAAAATAAACATGTGGCTGGGTCTAAAATAGGCAATATTCTAAAGAAATTCATTGCATCTTCTATTTATTGTTTGGCTTTGTTAGGACGCTGAGTTTGTTGGGAAACAGCATATTTCTTCTGGAAAACATGATCTCCCTTACCAAGTGATAGATGAAGGGATGTTGAGCGCCGTTGTCTGTCTGACTTGCTCGAGAAAAGGGGATGCACTGTGAGATGCAAGACAGCTGGAGCTGGAAATAGTCTTCCGCCGAGGCAGTTTAGATGACTGAGTTTCTGCATCTCTGGGCAGACCTGCTTCATTCTCCCCTCTCTGCAAACCAGCTTCCTCACTCCTGCTATCACAGCTTTGCTTTGACACGATGCTTTTAACACTATCTCTGTATCTTGTGCTCCACTGTTAAATTGCTCAGTCTTTCTGTCTGCCAATTCCAAATTCCACGTTCAGGAATAAGATTAGATCAGTTGATCAGTTTAAACCAGGCTCACAGGTTTTGCTACCTATGGATTCCATGTTCTTGGGTCAGACGCCCACCGTTCATCCAATCAGCTCTGACCTGGGAGTGTGTGGGGTACAGAGGGAGGGATGGTATGAAACGTGGCCACCTTGAATGGTCCTTTCAACAAAACATGCTGGAGAACAGTGTTCTTGGAAGAGGGCCTGGGAAGTCAGCAACCTTCAAGCATGCCCAGCACAACGGGGAAACCGTGTAGGAAAAGCTGCGTGTGTATACAACCACTTTGTGATCATGAATTTAGCCTAATACAAAATTGCACAGCCAAACTTTTTTTTTTTTAACTTCAAGATTGCTGTAAAATGAAAATGCTCTCCCTGTAGGTTTCAAAGTTGCGGCTGGTAATTAAACAGTTGTTGTTGCTATTAGGTGCCCTCAAGTTGGTTCTGACTCATAAGGACCTCATACATAGCAGGACAAAAAATGGCCTGGTCCTACACAATCTACATTTGTTACATTTAAAAATTTAAGTAAACCTGTTGCCGTCGAGCGGATTCCGACTCATAGCAGCCCTGTAGGACAGAGTAGGACTGCTCCTTACAGTTGCCAAGGAGCAGCTGTTGGATTTGAACTACTGACATTTTGGCTAGCAGCCATAACTCTTAACCACTGCACCACCAGGACTCCAAAAAATTTAAGGACATCACAATAAATATATATTCATTGAAGCAAATTAAGAAAATCTTTTGAATGCTTACTCAAAACTGGGATAAAACTCTGCGTATTTTATAATCTGCTTTTTTCACTTATTGGGCCATGGATTGAGTTCACTTTCCACCACATACCATCTGTATGACTTTGGGAAATGGTAACATTTCTAAATTCCAGGGTTTTTTTTTTTTTCTTTCCACATTTATGATTAGTGTAATGTTTCCTCTCCTTTAGATTTGTATTGAGGATTAAATGAGATAAAGCACTTTACATAGTTCTTGACATAGTTTTAGTTACCTAGCGCTGCTGTAACACAAGTACCACAAGTGGGTGGCTTTAAAGAACATAAATTTATTTTCTTTTAGCTGTAGAGGCTGAAAGTCTAAATCAGGGTCTCCCTGTGCTTATTTTTTCCTTGTCGGTAGCCCCAGGTGTTCCTTGTTTCCTTGGCACTCCTTGGCTTGTAGACAATCTTGTACAGCATCTGTCTTCCCCTCTATGGGTTCATATCTCTATGTCTAGGCTGCTCTTTTTATAATTTAAAAGTGATTGGGTGTAAAGCCCACTCTGCACTGGTACGCCTTCATTAACGCAACAAAAGTCCTGTTTCCAAAGGATCACATCCACAGGTACACTGGCCAGCAATTTAATGCATATTTGGGGGGACACAATTCAATCCATAATGGTAGTGATCAATAAAAATGGGTATTACAGATGTTTATTCCTTTCTGAGCATCTAGCAACCAAACATCAGGACTAATTAAGGAGCAGGCTGTTTGTGTTTGGGTATCTACACCAGCCTTCCATCCTCCACTCTCCTGGTACCCATTCCTCAGTAGGGCTGACCTGGCACCCAGAACATCTCCTTCACCAATCCCTTGGCATCAGCCCCCACCAGGCATAGCTACAATGCCTTCTTACAGCCTGGGGCATCATAATATACCAGGCCTTTGTCTTCAAGTACCTATTCTCCATGATGTCAGAGCTAGCTTGGAGCCAAGGAATATAGGTTTTGCCCCATAAAATATGAAACACCCAGTTAAATTTGAATTTTATATAAATAAATAATTTTCAGCATCAGTATGTATCATGTATATTTGGAATATACTGAAAATCATTTGTTGCTTATCTGAAATTAAAATTTAACTGAGCATCCTGCATTTTCATTTGCTAAATCAGGCAGCCTGAATTTTAGGGCATGCTTGGCTCTGTTATTGCCCCTCTTTGCCGACTTATTTTTATTTTAATTGTTGTTTTCTGGAGGGACTTTTTAAACTCTGAGTTGGAGAACTTTTTAGGGTGGTGAGTGACCTGCTAAGTCAGCTGCACAGGGAGTCTGAATGGATAATAATGGCTAACATTACTAACATCTGCTGAGCTCTTGCCACATGCCTTGTACCTTACTAAGCACTTATGTGTTACCTGATTAATTCTCAGAACATAGTGGAGATGCTCTTACTATCTCCATGTAGCAGAGCAGGAGACTGAGATTTGAGACGACGTGACTTGCCCAAGATCCCACAGTAATTAGACAGCAAAATGGGGCCTCAAACCCATGTTTACCTCATTCCAAATCTCCTGACTCATGTTTGGATGTGTGACCTGGAATATTTTTCTCAGAGTGTTACATGCACCACTTTTCCCATGAGATACTATGTGAAAAAAAACGGAGGGGGAGAGGATTCATGGTCAAATAAATTTATGGAACACAGGGTACAATAACTCCCACTAGGGGATTTATAATGCATTTCTGCCTATTAAAAGCTCTGAGAATCCTGTGGCAAAAAAACAGGTTTAACTTTGTTTATCCTAGTGTTTCCCAAGGGTCATTAACACAGAACCCTTTGCTCTCCCTTAACACTCATTAACATCTCATGGACCACACATTGGAAAATGCTTAGTTTCAATACAATCCTACTACAGTATTTTCCAGAATATTCAAGAACCTTCCAGAATTTTGCAGCGTGAGTTGAACTTTGCAACATCTCTTTTACCACTCCTGAAGATGTGTTTGATTAGCTCTAGGAAAACATAGCAGAGTGTTTTCTTCACACACCAGGTATAGTACTGTTCAACAATTCCTGTGAAGATGACCACAAGTAATTTAGTGTTGTTCTCAAAGGGCAGTGGCGGGAGGAAATAAATTGCTATCCTGCTCCCTCCCTCTGCAGAAATGTACCTGACAGGACAGCGTTCTGCAGTGGGGCAGTATAGGATGGGCTTTTTAATCCTCCTGTTCTGAGAGTCTATATCTCCCAAATCTCCACTGAAACCATCTCCATTCCAAGTTGGCCACTGAGTGTGCTCTAAAGCCAGAGCAGGGTCCCATCTCAGATTTGAGGACCTACAACCAGAACAGGTCCCATCTCAGATTTGAGGAAGACCCTGTTGTCTGATAGAAATGGAGACCTTGGGAAGATGTGGAATGGAATGGAATAACAACTGCATCAGGAGTCACATTCTCAAAGACTCTCCTGGCTCTCCACTGATGCTGTTAATTGGGCTGCTCAGTCTCTCTCATCTTCAGTGTAGTGATATGAAAAATATGCAGTTTCAACTTCCCAGTCTCTAAGGCAGTATCCAGTGCTTTCCTGTGCTACTCAAAGGGGTCAGTGGGCGTCTTGGATGCTCGATCATGTGCAATATGAAAAAGTGAGACTCATGCAGGAAAGTCAGAAAACAAATAGAATATATTGCTCACAAGTCCCAGAGAGGAAGCTACAGCATCCTCAGTACAGAGCCACACAGGGGGCTGTGCCCAGGGACAAGGTAACCAACCACAAACTGGAACTGCAGGAGAGGGCTCATGTATGGCAAGCAGAGCAGGGCCTCTGAGTTAGCTCACACTAAAGTCTTACTGGTCAGTTTGAAAGTTTCTAGTGCAATACCCGTTGAGAGACTGGGTTATAAGATAGAAATGGGCTCCTATCACAGGAAACCGTACACAGGGAGATTAACTAGTAAACAAGGCACACACAGTAAGCAAGGCATGCATGGGTGTACAGTGAACAAGGCACGTACAAGCGTACAGTAAGCAAAGCACACACGGGCTTACAGTGAGCAAGGTATGCATGGGTGTACAGTGAGCAAGTCACGCATGAGTGTACAGTGAACAAGGCACACAGGGGCTTACAGTGAGCAAGGCACACAGGGGCTTACAGTGAGCAAGGCATGCATGGATGTACCGTGAGCAAGGCACACACGAGTGTACAGTGAACGAGGCACACAGGGACTTACCGTGAGCAAGGCACACATGGGCTTACAGAGAGCAAGGCTCACATGGGCTTACAGAGAGCAAGGTATGCATGGGTATACAGTGAGCAAGGCACACAGGGGCTTACAATGAGCAAGGCACACAGGGGCTTACAATGAGCAAGGCACACGGGCTTACAGAGAGCAAGGCACACACAGGCTTACAGAGGGCAAGGCACACAAGAGCTAACAGAGAGCAAGGCACACACGGGCTTTCAATGAGCAAGGTACGCATGGGCTTACAATGAGCAAGTTATGTGTGGGCTTACACAGAGCAAGGCACACAGGGGCACAATTGTGTTTACTTACTAATCTGTAGTGCACAATTTCACATGGACCATTTAGATCTACCTGTTGAGTTTTTTTTGTTGAGGGACTGTGTTACAATGTAGGAAGGTCCATATCAAGCACTGCGTGAAAGGGCAACTACGTGGAATTAATGGATGACAAGACAGCAAACTTGTGTACTCTCACCTGGCTTTCTGATACTCGATATCTCACCAGACTAAGTATTATAAGGCTACTCTGTCACATGGTCCAACAGCAACCCTGACAGTGAGAGGAACAATGTAGGTGGATAAGCGGGCAGAGATGAGTGTGGGAGGAACTAAGGGAGAGAGATTAGACTGATAGATATACAGACAGGCTAATTTCCTAACTTCTGGTATAGAACTGAAAACAACAATCACTATATATATTGGTCTTTGTGTGTATACGTGGTGTCATGGAGTGTTTGTAGTATGTTTATGCAAACCTGAAGCTGCAAAAAGAGTATTTAAAAATAGGATGTTTTATGATACTATTTGACCCAGCAGGTACTTACACTGGAACACTCCTTGCTAGTTTGTTTTATTTTTTGACTCTGTGTATTTCTCCACTGTGAAATAAGTTACCCTGGCATCTTTAAGACCCATTATTCTCCGTGATTACCACCTGTGAGTTGGCAAGACCTAGTCATACATTTTTCCCTACCAGAGAAATAATCAGCAGTGTGAGAATACAGAACCAAATCACTACCTTTTTAATGAGCTAAGCAGCCTGGCCGTTAATTCATAGCAGTTTCTCAAGCAGCCAGAAGAATACATTAGTTTTAATTTTTTTTTTTTTAAGAAACAAAAACAACAGAATTGCTCTGCTTATAAAAACCAATCACAAACAAGCCACTTCACGAAGGGTGAATTAATTAGCTCAATTTACTAAGGTTTTAAGGAGCCCTGGTGGCGCAGTGGTTAAGAGCTCAGCTGCTAACTGAAAGGCGGGGAGTTTGAACCCACCAGCCACTCCGAGGGAGAAAGATGTGGCAGTCTGCTTCCTGGAAGATCACAGTTTTGGAAACTTAGGGGCAGTTCTACCCTTTCCTATAGGGTTGCTATGAGTTGGAATAGACTTGACAGCAATGGGTTTGGCTTTTGGATTAAAGTTTTACTGCTATTGATTTATTTTTCTTTTCGATAGTTTTAATTCATCCCCAAAACCAATTCAGTTTAATACTTGTAAAAGGAAGTCAGGAAATTGAGTTGCAGGTTAAAATATTGCATCCCAGAATTTTCTCATTTCAATTATGTTTTTCTGTCAAAATTCTCTTTCAGTGCAATTCCTGAATGGGCTGGTCCCTGGATCTCCTACTTAGTATTTTTAGACACCATTGAGAGTATCACACAAATCTCTCTCTGTTTCCATTTCTCTGCCACTCTGTCTACATAGGCCCCTGTGACCTCATGCCAGGTTACTGAACTGGCCCCTAGTTGATCTTCTTGCTTTCAATCCCTTTCTTCTCTGTTTTAGTTATCTAGTGCTGCTGTAATAGAAATACCACGAGTGAATGGCTTTAACAAACAGAAATTTATTCTCTCACAGTCTAGGAAGCTAGAAGTACAAATTCAAAGTGCCAGCTCCAGAGGAAGGCTTTCTCTCTCTGTTGGCTCTGGGGGAAAGTCCTTGTCATCAATCTTCCCCAGTCAAGGAGCTTCTCAGTGCAGGGGCCCCGGTCCAAAGGACGCATCATTCTCCTGGCTCTTGTGTCTTGGTGGTATGAGGTCCCCATGTCTCTCTGCTTGCTTCTCTCTTTTATATCGTAAAAGAGATTGACTTAAAACACAACCTAATCTTGTAGATTGAGTCCTGTCTCATGAACATAACTGCCACTAATCCCATCTCATTAACATCATATAAGTAGGATTTATACACATAGGAAAATCACATCGGATGACAATATTGTGGACAATCACAGGACACTGGGAATCATGGACCAGCAAAGTTGACATATATGTTTGGGGGGGGGGACATAATTCAATTCATAACACCCTCCATTTACTATCACCCACTTCTTATTCCTAAAACTCCTCTTTCCACCATGTTACCCCCCTGTTCCAGAACACTACCTCCCTCCAAGCCCTTTGATCAGCTCAGTGCTTCATTATCTATCCAGGCTTTTGACTCATTTTCTTCCCCAAATCTCTCCCAAACAGGCTGTTTTCTCCATCTTCCATATATGCAGAAGGTTCATTCCATTATTCACACTCAACCAAGATGATCTGCTTAAGAATTCATGGATCACCTGGCAGAAACCTCTATTTTGAGGTGGGAAGCAGCCTTCCAGCTTATCGGCAACCTCAGAGTCAGAATTGGAACCCAGGAGTTTCACTTTAGCCTCCACAATGATATGTAAACTTTCTTTCTGTTTTTAAATGAAGTATTTTGTAGAACACAGAATACAACAGATAAAGAGGGATGAAAGGTGGAACCTTGACCACCCTGCTTCCCCTGACTTATCTTCTGCATTCCCTTCCCCTTACTGCATTCCCTGTTCTTACTCCAAACTTAGAAATACCCCTCACTCTCCAATTTCCCATGGCCTATTAACCAAGACCAAGCTTATAGGCTACTTCCTGGATTCTCTAACTCATACTCATCTCTCTGTAAACATTTTTGGTACTTCCGATCAATATGATATCACTCAGCACTTTACTTTGTAAGGTCTTGTGTGGGTGTTTAGTGTCTTTATGTGAGTAGGCCTTGCCTCCCTAGCAAGAACACGTGAAAGCTTCTCAAAGGTAAAGATCACGGTATTGGTTCCCTAGGGCTGCAGTAACAAGTACCACAAAGTGGGAGACTTACATAAAGAGAAATTTCGTGTCTCACAGTTCTGGAGGCTAGCAGTCCAAATTCAGGATATCAGCAGGGTCATTTTCTCTCTGAAGAAGCCTCTAGGGGAAGGTCCTTTTTTTGTCTCTCCCAGCTTCTGGTAGCCCCAGGTGTTCCTTGTCTTGAAGCTTCAGCCTAACATGACCAATTTTCCTCTATCTGTTTCTGTGTTTCTGCTCCTCTTTTATAGGATCCTACTTTGACTGGATTAGGACACATTTTAACTTAACTGATAACATCTTCAAAGACCCTATTTCCAAACAGGGTCACATTTACAGGTACAGGGGGTTAGGACTTCAACTTATTTTTTTTGAGAACACAACTCAATGCATAATAGTCCACCTTCTGGATCCCCAAAATCCAGGCCCTTTCCACATGCAAAATGCATTCAACCCATCCCCCCCCCCCAAAAAAACAAACCCAGTGCCATCGAGTCGATTCTGACTCATAGCAACCCTATAGGACAGAGTAGAGCTGCCCCATAGAGTTTCCAAGGAGCACCTGGCGGATTCAAACTGCTGACCCTAATCCCAGTATCCTCAAATGGATATTCTACCATCAACTCTAGGTCCAAAGATCTCCTTTGTTAAATCATGCAAATTAGGTGTGGGTGAGACATTGGCTAGGTTCCCTCCTGAGGCAAAATGCTTTAGTGCACATGTGAAACCTGGAATATAAGTTATTTGCTTCCAAAATAAAATAGAGGTACAGGCATAGGGTAGACATTCTCATTTTAAAAAGGAAAAATTGGAGGGAGAGAAGGGGTCCTTGGTCCAAAGTGATTTCGAAACCCAACAGAAAAAATTCTATTAGATTTCCAGGTTTGAAAATAATCCTCTGTCTTCCAGACCCAGCTGGGTGGAAGCCCCAGTCCCAGAACCAACAAGGCAGTGGCACCATACATTAGGGAGGTTGTCTGCCCTTTAGACTGGGAGCACTGCTGGTCTCTGAGTCACCTGCAGGATCATCCTTTTTTTTTTTTTTTCTTTCAAGGACAACAGATGTTTGCAGCCAAGTAACTCCTTTCCCCCATTTCCTGCCTGTCGAATCCCAGTAGTTCAACAGCCGTACTCTACCTCATTCTGATTCTGTCCCTTTCAGCCTAAGCTGGCAGCATTTCTGCTGAGGGGGTTGATTGGATCCATAAATCACACATCTAACCTCTTTAGCAAAATAGTTGTCCAGCCACCCTTGGTGTTCTCTCCAGAGCATGCTTTCTCAATTTTTACAGTATGAATAGGCTAAGAGTTTTTCACATCTTCTGTTCTGGTGGGTTTTTTCACAGTTCGTTCCTCAAATTATCTCTTTCCTCTTGCATTTTATTATGAGTGGCAAGAGAAACCAGGTTGCATCTTGTACATTTTGATAGGAATCTCAGCTAAGTACACCTATTCCTCGCTTATCGACTATCTCGTTATCCTTTGCAACATTTCACATTTATGACAATCTGACTATTTTGTGCATTAACAAGGTGGTGGCCATGGTAGCAACAGCTGCAAAGTGTCCCCTCCCTCAAGGAGGGTCTCCAGGTAGCCTCCAGGAAGCTGGGCTTCGCTTCCCCATGCCCTCTGCTCCCTCCTGCAGACTGTAGCTATTTCATTTACTTCTCCAAGTAGCTTACTTATGGGTCCAGTGCTATTATGGAGGCTCGGGGAGCTAAAGTCACAAGGCATATAAGTAGCAGAATCACTCCATTTGAATATGATCCCCTATTTTTTTTTTTTAACAAGCACATTTAAATGCTAAAAATACTTGTTTAAAGAGGATGATCCCAGCTAAAGCATCCTCAAGTCCTGTGGGTGGGTGAAGGATATGAACTCCTCTGTTTGTCATCTGGCTCTCACTGACTTCTGACCTCTACTTCTGACACTAGAAATGTTTGTGGATTGCTAGCGTACAGTAAGAAACTCCTTAGCCTGGAGATGCCTTGCTTAATAAGAGTTCTACCTGACCGGGGGCATTGTTTGAAGGAGTCCAATTATAGTGGGAGTCACAGTGCAGCATGGATTTTAGCATGTCTAAACACTCTGAATGATACAACAGACAGTGAAACAGACTCCCTTAAACTCAAAGCCATCAGGTTAATTCTCTTTGGTCCCCAGGATTCAGCTACCAACATCTTCAAATGGTTTTGCAGCCAGATCAGATGTTCCAACTAACTCAATAGCTGCTTATATTGAACACAGGACTTTGAACCTATTCTTCTCAGTTCAGTCATGGCCAAGAGAGCAAAACTGGAACAGACCCAAATTTTTAAAATTTGAGTAAACAGGAACAATAACCAGAATGGGGAAAATTATGGGCTGAAGCCCTGCTAGAAACTTAATCTCCCTTTTAGAAAACAAGGACAGCATATGCGTTGCATAGCAACAAAATCTCTTGCCCGAGGGATTTTGAACAGAGTTAGAAACAGTGGCGTCCGGCTCAAAGATGGTGGCTGACCGCACTGCATTGAATGTGTGTCACTGTCCACAGGCCTGCCAATAATCCAATCTCATGCATCAGGCTCCTGAAAGCGCTCACTATGCCTTTTCTGAGTCTCCCATTCAAGGCTTCAACCCATAGTTTTTCCTGTTCCAGTTATCGTTCCAGATCACCCAAATTATAAAATTTCAGGTCTGCTCTGGTTTTGCTTCATTCACCATGACTGAACCAGTTCGAACCAGTTCAAAGTCCCAATTGAACATAGTTTATAACGTAAAACCTTGGATATTTTCCCTCTCTCAGCTTCCAGAAGGGATGGTTAAGAGAAATGCTAAGTAAGTGCTTATTTTCCCTGACGGAAAAAGATAATTAAGTATGTGTATGTTTGTGAGAAGGTAGATAGTTGAGGGATGATTTAGGCCTAGGGAAGTGATGAGAAGGAGAGTGAAAGAGACTTTATATTTAAAATGCTTAATGCAGATAAAACTGAATATAAGAATACTTGTGATTTACTACGAATAGAAAGTACCAAAGGTTCAAATCTACCCAGTGGCACCACGTAAGAAAGGTCTGAAGATTGACTTCCATAAGATTATAGCCATTGGAAACCCTATGGAGCACAGTTTTCCTCTGAAACACATGGGGTTCTTATGAGTTGGAATAGATTCCCTATCTTGTAGTCCAACTAAAAAACAAGGTGGTTTATAATCACTAATGGCTCGATTTATTTCATCTGTATATATTTGTCTATATGGTAGTTGTCATTTTCTTTAAGAAATGGCAGGAGAGAGATGCAAGTAGAGGTAGTCACTGGCATCCAGGTGCTTCACCTCCTCTACCGAGATCATCTCTACTCTTTCGCCAGGTGTTTCGGCCTCACACGTTTCCATCCCATGTTGAACACCTATAACACACCTTTCAACATTTATAATGTATAAAAACTGTTGCATGAGTCGTTTGTATCCAAGGGAACAGCATTGGCAAAGAGGCTGTGGAAGGCGATGGGTCATTCTTTCCTTTCTTCTGCATTTGCAACTTGAAGAAAGTCCAAGGAAAGCGACCACTTATTTCTGATTCATCATTTTGAAGCTCAAAAGCTCTGCTTCCTGAAGCCCACGGAACATCTACCCCATTTCACTCCCCCTTCCTGACTGTGCCCTCCTGCTTACTTCCCTGGCACAGGGAGCAGACCCCATGCCATACAAGGCCCCGAGGTTTATAATCACGCTGCAGAAGATATGTCAACTTCTAAGCAATGTTTGCAGACAAAGCTTCCTTTTCATTTTTGGCTTCCTGAACTAAAACTCAAAGCCCTATTTCCCAGATCTGCGATCTGCTGAAAAAACCCACTGAGCTGCAGAAAGCAGTTGTCTGCTTGAGCAAGACTGCAGCTGTGTCAGGCTGGGGCTCACACTCCTCTGGCAGCTAGGGGAGTTGCTAGCCGCATTACAGTGGGGGATTATAAGGTGGCAGCGATGGGTAGAGAAGATCACCATGGTACATAAGGGTAGCCTGAGACCCTTAAACAAGGTAAATGACAGCCCTCCAGGAAAAGATGATGACAGCTATGCTGGAGTTTGAATGTGTTTGTTAACTAAGGAAAGAAAAACAGTAAATATGCACCAAGAGGACAATCGCGGAACATGTGGTGCTTAGAAACACACATTAGCAAAAACCACAACAGAGGGGTAATGTTCTGTTACAGGAAGATCTTGTGTGGGCTTCTGTCTCACTAGCCTACAAGAGAAAAGCTGCTCCGGGCTCCTCAGACAATTTTCATTTTATTGTATTTGTTTTCTAAGGCTAACGCCTTAGCACCATTCCCTCCACTTCCCTCTTTGTTTCATCCTTCTCTCCTTTACAGTATTTTGTTGTTGTTTCTTTAGCTACTATTTATTGAGGACTTAATATATGCTGGGCATTGTGCTAAGTTCTTCACATATTTTATTGCATTTAATATTCTCGATAAGCCCATCATGTTAGTGCATTATCCCCATCTTATAAATGAGAACTAGATATCCATTCCAGTCCTGACCCCTCCCACTACAAAACTAAATAATAATAATATACCCTCAGTCTCAATCCGGATGAGTAGGGCACTCTACCTGTCACAGAGCACCTCATGAGATGTCTTTTGAGTCTTTCTTCAATTGCACTCAATTTATGAAAAAGCTGTGTGCTGTCCTTGCCGCCCCCTCCATCTTCCCACTGTCTTGGACACCTCCTGTGCACCACTTCATGTTCTTTCCAGCCCTGTAGGGACCTGTACAAACCAGTTCAACACTCACCTTGACCCCTCCTCAGGACTGTGGGAGAGATGGCCAACGGGACCAACCTTGGCCAAAAGGGGTGGCAGTCCCCACTTTTGTTTTCTGGGCAGACAGTTCTGAGACACATGTGATGAGTTTCCTCAGAAGCACCAGTGAGTGAAAGAAAGCTCTTGCTCTCTTTAGTCACATGTTTCACTCCCCAGGTTTCTCATGACTGTTTCTGGGGTCACTCCCCAAATAAACTGCCTGCACACAAACCTGTGTCTCAGGCTCTCTTTTGTTTTTGGAAGGGTCGGGGGGGGGGGCGAAGAGGGGGGAAGGGCTTAGGGGACTCCGAATGAGACAAAGGCTTTCCAACCTAACACGCTGTTAAGGGGGAGGTGGACGGACTCATGGTGGGCACAGGTCTGACCAGTTATTTTGTGTTGTTAGTTGCTATCGAATTGGCTCCAACTCATGGCGACTTTATGTACAACAGAATGGAACATTGCCTAGTTCTGTGTCAGGGATCTTTGTAGTCTTTGCTCTCATTTTGAGTCGCACCACATCAGCAAATAAAGAACTCAACCAAGGCTTTACTCTATCCATGTCATGACGGTTGACTCTGCTTTGAGAAGATGGCATTTCCCCAATCATATTTTGAGTTCCCTCCAATTTGAGTTCCAGCCCTATATTGGAAAATGTTCTGTTGTGATCCATAGGGTTTTGATTAGCTAATTTTTGGAAGTAGATCACCAGGCCTTTCTCTTCCTAGTCTGCCTTAGTCTGAAAGCTCTGCTGAAACCTGTTCACCATGGGTGACCCTGCTGGCCTTGGAAATACTGATGGCATAGCTTCCAGTATCATAGCAACACACAAGCCCACCACAGTATGACAAACTGACAGATGGGTGGTGGTTGATCAGTCAGAAACCCCTCTATTCCATTTACAACAATAATAGCAGCCTAGTTCTGGAGGACGAAGGCAGGGTCAATTTCCAGTTCTGCTAGCTAGAAGTTGTATGACTTCGGTAAGTCATGTAATTTTCTGAAATTTATACTTATGTTAAAAAAAGATAAAGAATAGAACATCTGCCCTACCTATCTCACAGGGTTGTTATGATGATTGAAATATAAAATATATATTAAAAGCTTTGTAAACTCCAAAGGACTCAAGAAATGAGGTTATTATCATACTTAAGCCTCCCTTAAGCCACATCCAGTTCACAAAGTGAGTTTGATTTCTGAAGGAGCAATTAGGGCATCTTTTCCAAGTTATTGGTCACTAGAGGCCTTGGGCCTGGAGCCAGAAACCCAGCAAAACTTGGTTATTGTCTCCTAGCCAGCAACCAAAGAGAGGCAAAGAGATTGAAGAGTGAGTTCTGGTTTTCATACCTCTGGCTTTGTAGCAGAGCAGTAAACATGTTGGAGCCAAAATGTCCATAATTCCTATTAATTTCTAGCCAAAAAATATTTCAAGTCCCAGTAGTGGATTTGCTTTGTACAACTCTACATTGTTTCTCCATATTCTTCTTCCTATATTTATTAAGAGGAAATATCTGAGAAAGCAAACATGACTGAGATAATTTACAGTATTACAAGCAAGTACTATGCAAATATTTTCATGAAATTGCAAACAAAACCTGTCATGCAAGCCAAATCCAAAGCCGTTGCGCTCAAGTCGATTTGGACTCATAGAGACCCAACAGGAGAGAGTAGAACAGCCCCATAGTGTTTCCAAGAAGCAGCTGGTGGATTCGAACTGCCAACCTTTTCGTTAGTAGCTGAGCTCTTAACCACTGTACCACCAAGGCGCCACAAAACCTGTCAAGAAAGCTTTCTGAACTAATAGAGCAAAAGATACACTTCTAAAAGTTTACCGTTTTATTTAACTAATGGCTCATCATACTCACTACGCTATGCAGGGCAAGTACAGTTCTCCTTCACCACGTGGGCAGATCTCCAACAGCAATATCACTGAAGAAATAATTGCAGGGCACGTTCTCTTTTTAAAATGTACATTAATTATAGGCACATTGAAAATGGTTCTTAGAAACTCAGATTTTTCCCCACCATCACTCAATATCTTCCATTAGGCTGAGAAGATTCAATAATGTGTTTCATCTGGGAAGCAGATTTCCCATCCAAAACTCAGTGGACATTTGTTCTACATTATGGGCTTTAGGCTGTTATTTAAATTATTTAATTATTTTTTAAAAATTAGATGATCAGCATAGCATTGCTGTCTTGCATTTTTGTCATTAATATCATATGGCTAACATTTTCAGAATAGGATTGCCCTAGAAACTCCTACCTACATATCATTGTTGTTAGGTGCCGTTGAGCCAGTTCTGACCCAAAGCAACCCTACATACAACAGAACAAAACATTGCCTGGTCCTGAGCCATCTTCACAATCATTGTTATGCTCGAGACCATTGTTGCAGCCACTGTGTCAATTCATCTCGTTGAAGGTCTTCCTCTTTTTCACTGACCTTCTACTTTACCAAGCGTGATGACCTTCTCCAGGGACTGATCCCTCCTGGAAACACGTCCAAAGTATGTAAGACACAGACTCACCACCCCTGCTTCTAAGGAGCATCCTGACTATACTTCTTCCAAGACAGATTTGTTCATTCTTCTGTAAGTCCATGGTATATTTGATATTCTTTCAAATTCATAGATTCTTCTTCGATCTTCCTTATTCATTCCTACATATTAGCTGGTTCCAATTTGGACTTTCTCTTCTCAAAATTGTCCTGCTTTTTCCTGTGGCCATTCTCTTCTAAAGGCTAACCAATTCAAGAGAAATATGTAGTTTTCCAGGGACCAGTGTTAACCTTCATTGCGATATTTTCAGTGACAGAACTCTGATTGAGGGCTCAAATGAGACAAACAGGAGTAAATTTTAGGAATCTAAATGTCATGTTAATGTCTTTGGGGGACTCCAAAGTCCCTGCATGGCGCAAACAGTTAAGCACTCAACTCCTAACCAAAATTTTGGTGATTTGAACCCACCCAGAGGTGCCTCGGAAGAAAGGCCTCACAGTCTGCTTCCCAAAGGTCACAGCCTTAAAAACCCTATAGAGCAGTTCTACTCTGAAACGCATGGGGCCACCATGAGTCAGAATCAACTCTCAGGTACTAAAAATTTCTGGGTGAAAATAAAGGACTTAATATGTCAACCTTATATAAATATGTCTGCACTTCAACAGAGGTCTTCAGGAAAAAAACACACTATAAAATGCTGGCTCCCTGTGCCACTCCCAGAAAATAATGAATTGGGTAAGGGATGTTAATAAGAACATGTGCCTTGCTAACTGCACACACAACAAAGAGCTCGTCTGGTAATCAAAGGTCAGCAGTTCGAATCCACCAGCTGCTCCTTGGAAACCCTCTGGGGCAGTTCTACTCTGTCCTATAAGGTCACTATGAGTCAGAATCCAACTTGAGGGCAACGGATTTGTTTTTTTTTGTTTGTTTGGTTTATGTGCTAGCGGAGTCCCTGGGTGGCACAATCGTTAAGCACTCACTACTAACCAAAAAGTTGGAGGTTCAAGTTCACCCAGAAGTGCTTTGGTAGAAAGACCTGGTGATCTACTTAGGAAAACTCAGCATTGAACATCACATGGAGCACAGTTCTGCTCTCACACACATGGGGTCGCCTTGAGTCAGGGTCATCTCACTGGCAACTGGTTTTGGTTTTTATGCGCTGGTTACTGCTCTGGGTGCTAGGGTTAACCAGGCACAAGTAGTCACAGTCCAAGGGAGGAAGGAACAACTAAGTAAATAAGTGTTTTTAATACATCTTACCAGAATTCAGACTGAGACTAAATTCCAGTCTAAGTCAGCCATTTCTTGATCACCTTTAATAATAGTGCAGCCAGCTTCGAAAAATACTGTTAAAACATACAACCTAATAAAGTTGATATAATATAATGAATTTAAAATGTTCTAAATGATATTGAAATTTTATGGTAATTTTTAAGATACATACATCTATAGATAAATGAGAAAAGATAGTTCTTGGTGCTAAAAATCAGTATATGTAGTTTTTCTACACAGAGTGAACTTTTAGTTCCAAAATGGAGTTCTCAGTGGTGGTTTAGAAATTTATTCAAGGAAGAAAACAATGATGATGATGTAAATTATTCTAGTTTCCTTTTTGATTTAAATAATAATTGCCAATATCCCAAGGCAGCCTGGAAATGTAGGGATGAAAAACAAGCAGCTCCAAATTCTGTCATTCTCTCAGTCATTTACAAGGAAGTCTTGGGTACAGTAGCTCATAAAAGCAGCAGCAATATTGCATTTTAAGAAAACAAATGATATTCTTAGAAAATAACTTCTATGTGTGTAGAATATTAAGATAAAAGAGGATCAGATTTCTAGACAATTAAATCCTTGACTGATTTGCAGAGAAGGCAAATGGGTTCATCTAATGTCTGTAAAGGAGACAGGCACTAAGGTAAAAATACTTATTTCCTAAGGCTTCCTCCTCTGCAGCTCATTGGAATGGAATTTAAGAATAAAATTAGAAACTGAAAAATAGACTGCCTCAGAACCCAGAGGCAACCTTTGTTGACATCATTATGTAGTAGAGTGTTGGTTATGCCAGCACTGGTCCTATCTGGGAGTTAAAAAGGCTATTGTTCCCCTAGCAGCAGAGCCTCAGCACACCACGGCATCTTTTCACATTCTGCAAAGCAAGAGACTCGTTATAACCCAGACCCAGTGCCGTCGAGTCGACTTGTTATAGACACTGTATATATAATACCAGGCCATGGGGAGAGGCAACTAAGCAACATTCACTGTTGTAATTAAAACAGTTCAGTAAATAAATTCCAGGTCAAGCTTTCACTCTCTCTCTGTCTTTCTCTCACCTCCGCCTTCATCTGGCCCCTCTCTTGTATCAGACCATTCCAGGTTATCTCATAAATTATAACTTACGCATTTCGGGACACTAAAGTTGCCACAGCGAGATAAACGAGATAAACGAGAGGTCCTGACATGCACGTTTTCCCTACATATTATCTAGTTCATCAGTTTGAAGAAAGAAATCCATTTCGATTCAAAAATTCCTTCTGTCAATATTTCAAGTGCTAAACTGGTATTAGTAAATCAAATATATTTACCTTTTACTGAGTGTTACTAACTCTTCAGAAAAGGGTTAACATGAAAAATACCTCCTTAAAAACCAATGGCCTGTTTTTCTCCTCCCCTCCCCCCCTTCCTTCCTTCTCTCTCTTCTTCCTCTTTTTATGTGCGTGTATTTTTTAAACTAGCGCCTTGGCAAATGGCCATTTACTGAAACTACAGATTTCTAGGTTTCAGCTTCAAATCACCTACACTGGTGTGAAATTCACTTGCTTGGAACTGTGTGTTAACTAGAGACTTGCAAATGCCTGCTCTGTGTCATCCAGAACGATTAAGGACTGCTTTTCTGTATGGCTAGCATTGGAACCCACCCTCTCTTGTACCCGATAAAGCAGTTTCCTGGAGACTCTTCCAGTAAAGGGGACCTAAAGTCTGCAGTACAGGCATTCCTTCTAGAATACACCAAATACTGTTCAAAACAAGGCCTCTTCCATTAGTGCTACCGAAGACTGCGCTCAGGGATCTTGTGTTGAAAGTGTTTTGCTCTTTGTTGAAACTGCTCGTGTCAGCTGACAGGCGAAGGCTAACATGCAGTGACACTGTTGCTAGGTGCTAATGATCACCTCTGGAAGCTGCCAGAGTCCTTGTCTTTAGCTGGTCATTAAGATATAATTGATAATACTTGTAGTAGTATTTTGTTTTTGTTTTTAACCTGTTAAATTTCCTGTTAACTTTGAATGACTGTCACAACCACTGGTGTAGTCCTTGTGAGGAAGAAAAGGTAAAACACTGTCTATCTTTAATATGGGAGTCCCTGGGTAGTGCAAATGGTTAATGTGCTCAATTGCTAACTGAAAGGTTCGAGGTTTGAGTCTACCCAGAGGCTCCTCAGAAGACAGGCCTGGCATTTACTTCCAAAATGTCGGCCAATGAAAACTCTATGGAGCACAGTTCTACTCTGACACGTATGGGGTTAGCATGAGTCAGAATTGAATTGATGGCAACTAGTGGTGGATCTTTATGGTGCCGAGCATAAAGAAGTGTGGCAGACATAAATAACATCATTGTAATTAATATCCAAGTGCTCGTACATGTGTTTTATGAGTACTCAGGCAAAGAGTTCAAAATGTAAAGTGCTAAGAAAACCGCTCTTGGCCTAACAGAAGACGGAACCATATATTAGCTCTTTCCTTTGCTCTTGCTAGCAGGGATGTCAAGAAAATACAGAGGGGAGGAGTGAGTTTAAGATGAGCCTTGAAGCACTGGTAAGGTTGACTCTAGTATAGATTCCATATGGAAGAACAGTGGGAGATAAACCTGGAAAGTGAATTAGAAGTGGAAAACCCTGAATTCTGAGCTAAGGGTTTGGAATGGAATTAGGTCTTGGGAATGCATTGAGGTTGTCTAAGCAGAACTCCCAGGATCCAATTGTTTTGCATTAGGGAGCTACTGTGTCTATGGTGTACCGAATGTGGGGACAAAGAAAAGTCTAGAATTGGGTTACATTGAGATATAATCGATAATTCATGTACTGAATGTTGGGACAAAGAAAGTCTAGAATTGGGTACATTGGATTACGTCAGGTTTTTTTAGAAAAAAATTCAAAAGTCCATGGTGAGTTTTCAGAAGATCTGACTATGAGCTTCCAAATTTATACGCAGATTTGAGCAGGCTTGGTTTTCTCGGGAGAGGGTCCATAGATTTAACTTGATTATCAAAAAAGATGCTTACCATCCACCAACAAATTTTATAATCATTGGATTTAATTATAATTTATATTCCTTCATTTTCTAAAATTCTACGTTTTTATTCTAAAGTCAAAACTAAAGAGAACTCTTACTTAAATTGTGTTCTTTTCACCATGGGCTTTTTATTTTCTCTTATGACCAGAGTGCTATATATTTATTGATCCTCGTTTCTGGTCCCCTTACTCCTTTTAAGGCAATCATAGTTATGTTATTATATATTCAAAAATTATATTAGCTAGGTTTTAGAATTTAAAAGACTGTATAGCTTTTTATGTAAGCAACCTTTTAAGAAAAGAACGCATAGCATTAACAATTTAAAATTCTAACAGTTAAAATGGTTAAAAGTAAACAGTGTATGACTTTTAACTTTCAATTTAGGATGCAAATTGTCATATCTAATGAAGTGACACTAATTTTTTTTTAAACTAATGATTAGAGTTGTAATTCTACTTTATTCAACCACCTAATATTATAAACTGAACAGCCCTGAGCCACATAGCATTGGTTTACAAAAATGAATGTGCATTTTTTTCTCCCTACAGTGCCTCTCCATGAACTGTGAAAGGTCTGTCCCTTATTTACAGACATCCTTACTTCTCATGTGCTCAGCTACTGAGGGAAAGCAGTTAGGATTCCATTGTACCTGTTCCTCAGAATAGGAGCTTGGGACAAGAAATTAAGATTGTCAAAAAATGAACACTTTATTAGTACTGTCCTTTAAAGCACACATCTATGTGTAGTGTGATCATTTAATTAATTGTCCAAAGCAGCACTCTGCTAAGTGGGCAAAGAGATGCAACTACTACATTAGTACCGTAGGTATCACCTGGGTCTGTTCTAGGCAAAAAGAACAACTGGTCACCCTATGTATATGGGCTAAGAATGAAATCTTCACGTGAAGTTAATCAGTCTTGCAAATAAATATTAAATATTTTCAGTGAGATACACATAAACACACAGTTTTGCTTTTTTTTAAACCAGACTAACCATAACACAGAGGAGAAACAATGATCAAAAAAAAGTGTCCAGACCACTTTAACTCTCTCTTTCTTGTAATGACCTAGACAAAGGGGTCTGGAATCACAGATTTATTCTCTTAAAAAGACTTGCAACAAGATAGAGATTTAAGAATTAGAATTGTAGAGTCCTAGGAATCATTACAAGAATTAATGCACTGTACATCTAGAGATTTCCAAGACGAGAAGCTGAAAGGATCATTTTATCTCTTGGAATCTTCTTCAAAGAAAGTATTAATTCCTAATACTTTGGTGAAATAAGTACCTTTTGTATACCACTAATACAATAAAAAATAACCCCTGGCCAAATCGGGGAAAACAAAACCAAACAAACTACCCAGTAAGGTGTATAACTTTACTGATCAAATTGTGCTAGTTCAAGTCCTCTTTTGTCCTAGGTCCCAGAAATTAAACACCTTTCAAAAATGTTCCATCATTATTTCTGTGCTCTGCTAAGAGATTGTTCCATCTTCCTTTTCGCTTCCCCTCAGTCTCTTCTTCCTTTCTAGACACTTCAGTTACATAAAAAAGATCCCATGTATATGAGTGGATGTAAAAGAAGATTTAGAAGGAGAAGGAGTACTTAGGGAAAAGGGAGGGAGCCTGTCCTGTTACATGCATGCCCATGTATTGGTTGATGAACAAGCATTAAACCTGTGTTGTATGTGATGATTATTCCCATAAACATATAAAAGAAGGCATAATTAGAGATTTCAGTATACTGAAACCAGAATAACTCACATAAATGGATCCAAAGACACAGATTAAGAAACCTGCAACCAATTGTAGGACAAATTGTAAAGCATGATGCTTTGGGTCTTGGCAATTTAAGGACCAGAATTTAATATGTTCTTAAGGAAATCTTCGATGCAAGATCTGGCATTAGCACAGTTTAAAGAACAGTAAGAGCACCTTTGCAGGAAAGAAAGTGGAGAGCTTTGCAGGCTAGAAAGAGAATGCACAAGTTGTTTACAAGCAAGGCACAGGGAGAATCCGATTGAGTTGAGTCGAAGAGCAGGTCTCCAAAGCCGGAGGAAATTATTGCCTGAGTCCTCTTGAAATTAGGTGATTAAGAATGTGGGGGTCTTGAATTAGTACTGCAGCCCACCCAACCTCAAGAGCTGTTAAATAAATGGATATTGATTGTGAGATAAAGCTCTTGGATAAAAACAATTGAACAAACAAACACTGATGACTATAGTAATAAATGTTTAGAATGTCATATAGAACCCGAGGGGGCTTTCTCTCTCTCTCTCTGCCCCCTTCCTCTGTGTGTGTGTGTGTGCCTAGTCTCAACAAATTCTCATGCAGAACCCCAATTTTTATAACAAATATAAACAGAGTTGCTCTGATAGAAATGGAGGGAATACCACTGAGAAGCCACACATATAAACTAATCTGATCTGTAGCAATGAAAATATAGTAAT
Source organism: Elephas maximus indicus (assembly GCF_024166365.1). Lineage (NCBI taxonomy): Eukaryota > Metazoa > Chordata > Mammalia > Proboscidea > Elephantidae > Elephas > Elephas maximus. Next base: position 17,780,008 of record NC_064822.1, read on the forward strand.
ACCTTGTATTTTTTTTAATGACATTACTTTGTATTAATTGTTTTTCCCTGTGATATGCTTATAATTTTTATGTCCTTCTTCAAGACAGAAAGGTCTTTCAAACCTACAGAGAATCCTATGAAATTTCTTAACATTTCTAAAATCATCTCTAGTTGACCCTAGGCACAACTGTAAAGTAGCTGAATTTGTCCTTGTTGTCCTGGTCTGTTTTCTTGTCCCTATCCGCCATCATCGCTGACCTCCACACCACACTCCTCCAGGCTCCTAGTGTCCTTCTTCTGTCAAAATCTGCAGTAGAATCTACTAGTCAGTGTTTATATTCCCATGTTACAGTCAGTTTAACTAAATGCACTTGCCATACCCTGAAAGGGAATTTGTATTTTAAGATAAGCAATTGTGGAATAAAAGTCCTGCTGGCATTGTGGTGCCAACATTTCCTCACTCAGTGAACTTTGCCTGCTGGAGTCACTCACATAGTCACAGAGACCTGAGTCACTTGTAGGATCGTAGGAAATGTTTGACCTCATGATACACATTGACATCACAGGAGTAGGTAACTTAACGCATTATCAGGAACAGGTTAAAAAGCAAGCTTTAGCAAAATGTGGTTATCAAAGCCTGCATCCATACTGCAACATTATCTACTAGGCTTCCTCACCTCTTCAACATAATATTTTGCATTCTGTAGAAAGGAATAGAGCCCTTGATGGGGAGAAATGGATATTTGGTATGTATTTTGGAGGTCTCATCTTTCTCTATGGATTTTGCTATGATATTATGTGCAGGGTGGTGTATTGGTATTTTAAAGCCTCATGTAAATGAAGGCCCTTCCTCTGTCACAGCACTGGAGATCTTGTCAAGAGTTCACCTTACTTTCCCCAATACTCAAAAGCAGTGCCATTTACCCAATGCTTATTATCCACATATGTGCCAGGCATTGAACTCCAGGCATGAACAAAACAGTTAAAACATTAGTTCTCATTGAACTTAAATTTTGGTGGGATAAGACAGATAATAAACAAATGCATAATACGTTAGCAGGTGAAAATTCCCATGGAGAAAAATAAGGTAGTATCAAGGAAGTCAGAATGCCTGGGCGAGGTTAAGGATATGAATTTAGATAGGACTCTCAGGGAAGGGATGACATTTGAGCACAAACCTGAATAAAGGGAAAAGAATCATGAGGATTTCAGGAGCAAGGTCTTGCTGGCAGCTCATTTCTTCTTCACTTGGTGCCAGCAGAAGTGGCTTGCAGGCCTGGGTTTGGTGCCATTTGAAGGCTTGTTAACTCCCATGTCTGGTGATTGATGCTGGCTGAAGGCTAAGACTTTTGTTGTGGTTATCAGCTGGAACGCCTACAGGGGGCCTCTCCATGTGGCCTGAGTGCCTTCAGAGTATGGTAGCTGATGTGAAAGAGAAGCCAGAAAGAAGCCTTATCACCTTTTGTGACTTAGCCCCAGAAGTCATGCAGGGTACCACACTGCATCCCATTTGTTGAGACAGTGACAAAGACCCAGCCAGCTCCAAGGAGAGGGAATGTGGACTCTACCTCTTGATGGGGGAGTGACCAGGATCTGGAGGAAAATGTGGGACTGGAAATATTGCTGTGTTATGTGTGAAAACTATAACCTGACACAAATAGCTACTGTAACAATCTAAGCAATCTAAGCAAAAGATTATGGTGATTTAGACTAACACGGAAGGGAGGGAGTAATGAGAAATGGCCATTTGGAGGATACATATTCAGGACAGAACTGACAGGATTTATTGATAAATTAGAGAAATTGAGGATGAATGGAGTTGTTATTTACCAAGATACTAGGTCAATGGAGCCACTATTTATCGAGAGGAGAAGATGTAAAGGAATAGGTTTTGAATCCATGAAATTCAACATGCTTATTCAATATTTAAATGGAGGTGTCCAGAAGGCAGTAGTTACATGAGCCTGGATTCAAGGAGGATTGGAGCTGGAGATAAAAATGTGAGAGTCATCAATATAGATGGTATATACAATTCAAAATTATGGGACTTTATCAGGTCATCTAGAGAGTGGAGTTCTGATACTGAAGAGAAACTGGCCTAGGTCTGACGCATGTTTAGAAGAGCTAGAAGAGGAAGAATATCTAACAAAAAGGAGACTAAAAATAAATGGCCAGTGAACAAGGAAGACAAGCAAGACAGTATAGTGTTCTAGAAGCCAGGAGAAGCAAATATTGCTGAAATTTCTGGAAATATGAGGTCTCGGGCAACATGGAGGTTATTGGTGAGCTTGAGAAGATTATTTATCTGCTTCTAGCAAAGTTTAGGGAGAGAATTCTGATCAGAATGGGTTCAATAGAAAATAAGAAGAGATGAAATCTTTCAAGGAGTTTTCTGTAAATAAGGAACAGAGAAATGGAGCACAGTAGGAGAAGGCCGTAGGGTCAAAGGAGGGTCATATCTGTTTGCTTTAGATGGGAGATTTTATCTAATAGAGGTCATCCAGTAAAAAGTAAAAACTAATGATGCAAGAAAAAGAAAGTATAATTGGAGGAGCAGAGACCTTGAGATGGTGAGAGAGGAAGGGAAGCAGCGCCCATGGGCAGGAATTGGTTTTTATTTGAGCACCAATGGTTCATTCATTGTATCAGAATGGAAGAGAAAATATTAGGTTCAGATATACATGGGTGGGCATACATAAAGTGTGAGAATATGGGTGTCCCCTTAATAAAATTTTAAAAAGTAGATGTTAGTAAAGGATGAGGAACGTAAAAGGAGTCTGGAAGCTTGAGTTGAGAGAGGGAAAGTTGTGACGTAGTTGCCTCAGGAAATGGGATTATAAATGAACAAGGAAATGTGATTGGATTTGTGGGCAGCACTGAGGACCTGCCTGACACCTGTGGTTATGAACTTTAAGTGACACCAGCTGTCAAGGCTGGCCGTTTCTCCCCAGCCAAATTTCAAATACTCAGCTGTATCCCTGGAATAGACAGTGAGTTGGAGTTAACCAGGGTTGGAGTAACTCCAGGGTTGGGGTTTTTCCAGTTGAGAATGATGGAGGAAGAGAGGCGTAAGAAAGCTGAGAGCTAAGTGTAGATTCAGGGATCCTAAACTAGAGGTTGAGAGAGATAGGGTGGACGGAGGAAAGATACAGGGACAGGACACTGCAGGTAGACATACTTAACATACATATTTTTATAAAACCATGATTTCTGCCTTATAGTTCTAACATAATGAACACAGGAAGACATAATTTCTCAGTCAGGTCTATTTCCCATCCTGTATTTTTGACAAAGTGATAAAAGGAAAGAGGTGGTATTGGGAAAGTGGAATGCTTAAAACTGAGGTTTCAAAAGGAGTACAGGTTTTGGTAATGACCGTGAGAATCATTTAGCAAAGTAAGAAGGACAAGACTTCTGGAAGTAAAAATTTCATTGAATTAAAGATCAGTTTATTATCTTCATGGATATTGAGGTCAAAAAATATAATAGGAGTATAGGTAAAAGGAGGAAATGTGCCCATAATGGGGAAGTGTGCAAAAAATCTACCACAAATAGGGGAGAGGGAGGTATAGGTGGTGTTATGCTTGGAAAACAAATGCTCCAAAGGAAGATGATAGAGGAGGCAGGGTTCGGGAATGAGCGGGTTTAGGGTTTAAACGATAAATGTGTCTGTGTTCCAGTGCATCTTTATTTGCAAAAACAAGCAGCATGGATTTTGCTCATGGATCCTAGTTTACTGACCCCTGAGTGTAAGCCTTGCTACTGAAAATGTGGTCTCTGAACCAGCAGCATCGCAGCAGCATCACCAACTGGGAACTTGATAAAAGTGCAAATTTCCCAGGCCCACTGGACCTATTGAATCAAAATCCTAATTTTAATAAGATTCCAGGTGATTTGAATGCACATTAAAGTTCGAAAAGTCCCAGTAGGGAATGAAAATGAAGAAGATATTTAGAGAAAAGTTTGAAGATGTAGGGTGTTTTGCTGATAATATAATGTGAGCTTCAGAAGGCTCAGTGAAAGCGTTTTAGGAAAAAGAGTAGAGGTAGGGTTGGGGATGTTGGAGAGGAAAGTTTTCTTTATAGACACTCTTGGTGGGGGTAAAGAATGAAGAATAGCTCTTTGCCCCTGAAATAATTCTGTACATGTCCTCCTTTGTTGTTGTTGTTAGGTGCCCTTGAGTCATTTCCAACTCATAACGACTCCATGTACAACAGAAGGAACACTGCACAGTCCTGCACCATCCTCAAAATAGTTGTTATATTTGAGCCTATTGTGGCATCCACTGGGTCCCTCCATCTCCTTGAGGGTCTTCCTCTCTTTGTCTGACCCTCTACTTTACCAAGCATGATGTCCTTCTCTAGGGACCAGTCCCTCCTGATAACATGTCCAAAGTACACGAGATGAAGTCTTGCCATCCCTGCTTTTAAGGACCATTCTGGCAGTACTTTTTCCAAGACAAATTTGTTCAATCTTCCATCAGTCCATGATATAGTCAATATTCTTCGCCAACACCATAATTTAAAGACTTCGATTATTCTTTGGTCTTCCTTATGAATTGAGTTTTCACGCGCACATGAGATGACTGAAAACATCACGGCTTGGTCAGGAGCCCTTAGTCCTCTAAGTGACATCTTTGCTTTTTAACACTTGAAAGAGGTGTTTTGCAGCAGATTTGCAGAATGTAGCACGTTGTTTCATTTCTTAACTGCAGTCGCCATGGATTCCATTGTGGATCCAGGTAAAATGAAATCCTAGACAATTTCAAACTTTTCTCTGTTTATCATGATGTTGCTTATTGGTCCAGTTGTGAGGATTTTTGTTTTCTTTATGTTGAAGCGTAATTCATACTAAAGGCTATATTCTTTGATCTTCATCAGTAAGTGCTTCAAGTTCTCTTCACTTTCAGCAAGCAAGGTTGTGTCGTTTGCATATTATAGGTTGTTAATGAGTCTTCTTCCAATCCCGACGCCATGTGTTTCTTCATGTAGCCCAGCTTCTCTGATGATTTACTTAGCATACAGATTGAATAAGTATGGTGAAAGGATACAACCCCAATGTGCACCTTTCCTGATTTTAAACTCTGCAGTATGTCCTTGTTCTGTTAGAACAACTGGCCCTTGGTCTATGTACAGGTTCCTCCTGAGCAGAATTAAATGTTCAGGAATTCCTACTCTTCACAATGTTATCCCTAATTTTTTATGATCCACAGAGTCGAATGCCTTTGCATGGTCAATAAAACACACGTCAACGTCTTTCTGGTGCTCTCTGCTTTCAGTTAAGATCTGTCAGCCATCAACTAGGACATGCCTCGCTCCATGTCCTCTTCTGAATCTGGCTTGAATTTCTGGGAGTTCCCTGTCAATGTATGCTGCAACTGCTTTTGAAGGATTTTCAAAACATTTTACTAGCATGTGATATTAATGATATTGTTAGATAATTTCCTCATCCTGTTGGATCACCTCTCTTTAGAATGGCACAAATAAGGATCTCTTCTAGGTGATTGACCAGGTAATTGTCTTCCAAATTTCTTGACATAGATAAGTGAACAACTTCAGCGCTACATCCATTCGTCAAAACTTCTTAACTCGTGTTCTGTCAGTTCCTGGGGCCTTGTTTTTAACCCATGCCTTCAGTGTAGCTTGTAATTCTTCTTTTAATACAATCCGTTCTTCATCATATGGTTCCTCCTGAAATGGCTGGACATTGATCAATTCTTTTTGGTACAGTGATTCTATGTATTCCTTCCATCTTCTTTTGATGCTTCCTGCATCGTTCAATATTTTCTCCACAAATCCTTCAACATTGCACCCCAAGGCTTGAATCTTTTCTTCAGTTCTTTCAGCTTGAGAAATGCCAAACATGTTCTTTCTTTTTGGTTTTCTAACTCCAGGTCTTTACACATTTCGTTATAATAGTCTTGCACATTTAATTATAAATGTCTTTTTAAGCCATCCTTTGAAATCTTCTGTTCAGCTCTTTTTTTTTTTTTTAACTTTTATTAAGCTTCAAGTGAACGTTTACAAATCCAATCCGTCTCTCACATATAAGTTTACATACATCTTTCTCCGTACTCCCACTTGCTCTCCCCCTCTTGAGTCAGCCCTTTCAGTCTCTCCTTTCGTGACAATTTTGCCAGCTTCCCTCTCTCTCTATCCTCCCATCCCCCCTCCAGACAAGAGTTACCAACACAATCTCAAGTGTCCACCTGATATAATTAGCTCACTCTTCATCAGCATGTCTCCCCCACCCGCTGACCAGTCCCTTTCATGTCTGATGAGTTGTCTTCGGGGATGGTTCCTGTCCTGTGTCAACTGAAGGTCTGGGGAGCACGGCCGACGGGATTCCTCTAGTCTCAGTCAGACCATTAAGTTTGGTCTTTTTATGAGAATTTGGGGTCTGCATCCCACTGATCTCCTGTTCCCTCAGGAGTTCTCTGTTGCGCTCCCTGTCAGGGCAGTCATCGATTGTGGCCGGGCACCAACTAGTTCTTCTGGTCTCAGGATGATGTAGGTCTCTGGTTCATGTGGCCCTTTCGGTCTCTTGGGCTCTTAGTTGTCGTGGGACCTTGGTGTTCTTCATTCTCCTTTGCTCCAGGTGGGTTGAGACCAATTGCTGCATCTTAGATGGCCGCTTGTTAGCATTTAAGACCCCAGACGCCACATTTCAAAGTGGGATGCAGAATGTTTTCATACTAGAATTATTTTGCCAATTGACTTAGAAGTCCCCTCAAACCATGTTCCCCAGACCCCCGCCCCTGCTCCGCTGACCTTTGAAGCATTCATTTTATCCCGGAAACTTCTTTGCTTTTGGTCCAGTCCAATTGAGCTGACCTTCCATGTATTGAGTGTTGTCTTTCCCTTCACCCAAAGCAGTTCTTATCTACTGATTGATCAATAAAAAACCCTCTCCCTCCCTCCCTCCCCCCTTCGTAACCAGAAAAGTATGTGTTCTTCTCAGTTTTTACTATTTCTCAAGATCTTATAATAGTGGTCTTATACAATATTTGTCCTTTTGCCTCTGACTCATTTCGCTCAGCATAATGCCTTCCAGGTTCCTCCATGTTATGAAATGTTTCACAGATTCGTCACTGTTCTTTAAGGATGCGTAGTATTCCATTGTGTGAATATACCACAATTTATTTACCCATTCATCCGTTGATGGACACCTTGGTTGCTTCCAGCTCTTTGCTATTGTAAACAGAGCTGCAGTAAACATGGGTGTGTATATCTTTTTGTGTGAAGGCTCTTGTATCTCTAGGGTATATTCCCAGGAGTGGGATTTCTGGGTTGTATGGTAGTTCTATTTCTAACTGTTTAAGATAACGCCAGATAGATTTCCAAAGTGGTTGTACAATTTTACATTCCCACCAGCAGTGTATAAGAGTTCCAATCTCTCCGCAGCCTCTCCAACATTTATTCTTTTGTGTTTTTTGGATTAATGCCAGCCTTGTTGGAGTGAGATGGAATCTCATCGTAGTTTTAATTTGCATTTTTCTAATGGCTAATGATCGGGAGCATTTTCTCATGTATCTGTTGGCTGCCTGAATATCTTCTTTAGTGAAATGTGTGTTCATATCCTTTGCCCACTTCTTGATTGGGTTGTTTGTCTTTTTGTGGTTGAGTTTTGACAGAATCATGTAGATTTTAGAGATCAGGCGCTGGTCGGAGATGTCATAGCTGAAAATTCTTTCCCAATCTGTAGGTGGTCTTTTTACTCTTTTGGAGAAGTCTTTAGATGAGCATAGGTGTTTGATTTTTAGGAGCTCCCAGTTATCGGGTTTCTCTTCATCATTTTTGGTAATATTTTGTATTCTGTTTATACCTTGTATTAGGGCTCCTAGGGTTGTCCCAATTTTTTCTTCCATGATCTTTATCGTTTTAGTCTTTATGTTTAGGTCTTTGATCCACTTGGAGTTAGTTTTTGTGCATGGTGTGAGGTATGGGTCCTGTTTCATTCTTTTGCAAATGGATATCCAGTTATGCCAGCACCATTTGTTAAAAAGACTATCTTTTCCCCAACTAACTGACACTGGTCCTTTGTCAAATATCAGCTGCTCATATGTGGATGGATCTATATCTGGGTTCTCAATTCTGTTCCATTGGTCTATGTGCCTGTTGTTGTACCAGTACCAGGCTGTTTTGACTACTGTGGCTGTATAATAGGTTCTGAAATCAGGTGGAGTGAGGCCTCCCACTTTCTTCTTCTTTTTCAGTAATGCTTTGCTTATCCGGGGCTTCTTTCCCTTCCATATGAAATTGGTGATTTGTTTCTCTATCCCCTTAAAATATGACATTGGAATTTGGATCGGAAGTACGTTAAATGTATAGATGGCTTTTGGTAGAATAGACATTTTTACTATGTTAAGTCTTCCTATCCATGAGCAAGGTATGTTTTTCCACTCAAGTATGTCCTTTTGAATTTCTTGTTGTAGAGCTTTGTAGTTTTCTTTGTATAGGTCTTTTACATCCTTGGTAAGATTTATTCCTAAGTATTTTATCTTCTTGGGGGCTACTGTGAATGGTATTGATTTGGTTATTTCCTCTTCAGTGTTCTTTTTGTTGATGTAGAGGAATCCAAGTGGTTTTTGTATGTTTATTTTATAACCTGAGACTGCCAAACTCTTCTATTAGTTTCAGTAGTTTTCTGGAGGATTTTTAGGGTTTTCTGTGTATAAGATCATGTCATCTGCAAATAGTGATAACTTTACTTCCTCCTTGCCAATCCGGATGCCCTTTATTTCTTTGTCTAGCCTAATTGCCCTGGCTAGGACTTCCAGCACGATGTTGAATAAGAGCGGTGATAAAGGGCATCCTTGTCTGGTTCCCGTTCTCAAGGGAAATGCTTTCAAGTTCTCTCCATTTAGAGTGATATTGGCTGTTTGCTTTGCATAAAAAAAAAAAAAAAAAAATTTTTTTTTTTTTTTTTGCATAGATGCCCTTTATTATGTTGAGGAATTTTCCTTCAATTCCTATTTTGGTAAGAGTTTTTATCATAAATGGATGTTGGACTTTGTCAAATGCCTTTTCTGCATCAATTGATAAGATCATGTGGTTTTTATCTTTTGTTTTATTTATGTGATGGATTACATTAATGGTTTTTCTGATATTAAGCCAGCCTTGCATACCTGGTATAAATCCCACTTGATCAGGGTGAATTATTTTTTTGATGTGTTGTTGGATTCTATTGGCTAGAATTTTGTTGAGGATTTTTGCATCTATGTTCATGAGGGATATAGGTCTAAAATTTTCTTTTTTTGTTATGTCTTTACCTGGTTTTGGTATCAGGGAGATGGTGGCTTCATAGAATGAGTTGGGTAGTATTCCGTCATTTTCTATGCTTTGGAATACCTTCAGAAGTAGTGGTGTTAACTCTTCTCTGAAAGTTTGGTAGAACTCTGCAGTGAAGCCGTCCGGGCCAGGGCTTTTTTTTGTTGGGAGTCTTTTGATTACCGTTTCAATCTCTTTTTTTTGTTATGGGTCTATTTAGTTGTTCTACTTCTGAATGTGTTAGTTTAGGTAGGTAGTGTTTTTCCAGGAATTCATCCATTTCTTCTAGGTTTTCAAATTTGTTAGAGTACAATTTTTCATAATAATCTGAAATGATTCTTTTAATTTCATTTGGTTCTGTTGTGATGTGGTCCTTCTCATTTCTTATTCGGGTTGTTTGTTTCCTTTCCTGTATTTCTTTAGTCAGTCTAGCCAATGGTTTATCAATTTTGTTAATTTTTTCAAAGAACCAGCTTTTGGCTTTGTTAATTCTTTCAATTGTTTTTCTGTTCTCTAATTCATTTAGTTCAGCTCTAATTTTTATTATTTGTTTTCTTCTGGTGCCTGATGGATTCTTTTGTTGCTCACTTTCTATTTGTTCAAATTGTAGGGACAGTTCTCTGCTTTTGGCTCTTTCTTCTTTTTGTATGTGTGCATTTATCGATATAAATTGGCCTCTGAGCACTGCTTTTGCTGTGTCCCAGAGGTTTTGATAGGAAGTATTTTCATTCTCGTTGCATTCTATGAATTTCCTTATTCCCTCCTTGATGTCTTCTATAACCCAGTCTTTTTTCAGGAGGGTATTGTTCTTTTTCCAAGTATTTGATTTCTTTTCCCTAGTTTTTCTGTTATTGATTTCTAGTTTTATTGCCTTGTGGTGTGAGAAGATGCTTTGTAATATTTCGATGTTTTGGACTCTGCAAAGGTTTGTTTTATGACCTAATATGTGGTCTATTCTACAGAATGTTCCATGTGCACTAGAAAAAAAAGTATACTTTGCAGCAGTTGGGTGGAGAGTTCTGTATAAGTCAATGAGGTCAAGTTGGTTGATTGTTGTAAGTAGGTCTTCCGTGTCTCTGTTGAGCTTCTTACTGGATGTCCTGTCCTTCTCCGAAAGTGGTGTGTTGAAGTCTCCTACTATAATTGTGGAGGTATCTATCTCACTTTTCAATTCTGTTAAAATATGATTTATGTATCTTGCAGCCCTGTCATTGGGTGCGTAAATATTTAATATGGTTATGTCTTCCTGATCAATTGTCCCTTTTATCATTATATAGTGTCCTTCTTTATCCTTTGTGGTGGACTTAAGTCTAAAGTCTATTTTGTCAGAAATTAATATTGCTACTCCTCTTCTTTTTTGCTTATTATGTTTGCTTGATATATTTTTTTCCATCCTTTGAGTTTTAGTTTGTTTGTGTCTCTAAGTCTAAGGTGTGTCTCTTGTAGGCAGCATATAGATGGATCGTGTTTCTTTATCCAGTCCGTGACTCTCTGTCTCTTTATTGGTGCATTTAGTCTATTTACATTCAACGTAATTATAGATAAATAAGTTTTTAGTGCTGTCATTTTGATGCCTTTTCATGTGTGTTGTTGGCAATTTCATTTTTCCACACACTTTTTTGTGCTGAGACGTTTTTCTTGGTAAATTGTGAGATCCTCATTTTCATAGTGTTTGACTTTATGTTAGTTGAGTCGTTACGTTTTTCTTGGCTTTTATCTTGAGTTATGGAGTTGTTATACTTTTTTGTGGTTACCTTATTATTTACCCCTATTTTTCTAAGTAAAAACCTAACTTGTATCGTTCTATATCGCCTTGTATCACTCTTCATCTGGCAGTTCAATGCCTCCTGTATTTAGTCCCTCTTTTTGATTATTGTGATCTTTTACCTTTTGACTTCCATGATTCCCTGTTGTGTGTATTATTTTTTTTTATTTAGTCTTACTTTGTTTTTGTGATTTCCCTATTTGAGTTGATATCAGGACGTTCTGTTTTGTGACCTTGTATTGTGCTGGTATCTGATATTATTGGTTTTCTGACCAAACAATATCCTTTAGTATTTCTTGTAGCTTTGGTTTGGTTTTTGCAAATTCTCTAAACTTGTGTTTATCTGTAAATATCTTAATTTTGCCTTCATATTTCAGAGAGAGTTTTGCTGGATATATGATCCTTGGCTGGCAGTTTTTCTCCTTCAGTGCTCTGTATATGTCGTCCCATTCCCTTCTTGCCTGCATGGTTTCTGCTGAGTAGTCTGAACTTATTCTTATTGATTCTCCCTTGAAGGAAACCTTTCTTTTCTCCCTGGCTGCTTTTAAAATTTTCTGTTTATCTTTGGTTTTGGCGAGTTTGATGATAATATGTCTTGGTGTTTTTGTTTTTGGATCAATCTTAAATGGGGTTCGATGAGCATCTTGGATAGATATCCTTTCGTTTTTCATGATGTCAGGGAAGTTTTGTTTCAGGAGTTCTTCAACTATTTTCTCTGTGTTTTCTGTCCTCCCTCCCTGTTCTGGGACTCCAATCACCCGCAAGTTATCCTTCTTGATAGAGTCCCACATGATTCTTAGGGTTTCTTCATTTTTTTTAATTCTTTTATCTGATTTTTTTTTCTGCTATGTTGGTGTTGATTCCCTGGTCCTCCAGATGTCCCAGTCTGCATTCTAATTGCTCGAGTCTGCTCCTCTGACTTTCTATTGCATTGTCTAATTCTGTAATTTTATTGTTAATCTTTTGGATTTCTACATGCTGTCTCTGTATGGATTCTTGCAACTTCTTAATTTTTCCACTACGTTCTTGAATAATATTTTTGAGTTCTACAATAGTTTTGTCGGTGTGTTCCTTGGCTTTTTCTGCAGTTTGCCTTATTTCGTTTGTGATGTCTTGAAGCATTCTGTAAATTAGTTTTTTATATTCTGTATCTGATAATTCCAGGATTGTATCTTCATTTGGGAAAGATTTTGATTCTTTTGTTTGGGGAGTTGGAGTAGCTGTCATGGTCTGCTTCTTTATGTGGTTCGATATGGACTGCTGTCTCTGAGCCATCACTGGGAAACTAGTTTTTCCAGAAAATCTGCTAAAAAAAAATGCAGTCAGATCCCTATCAGAGTTCTCCCTCTGGCTCAGGCTATTCGAATGTTAATGAAGCCGCCTGGGGAGGGTGGGGGAGGGATCAGAGAGATAGGAGAGTAGCACCTCAGAATATAGCCAGAGTTGCTTGTCTTGCTTGGAATGACTATTATATGTGAGATTTCCGCGGGGCGCGTCGCCTATGTGTGCTGGCTGTGTGGAGATTGCCCCCGGGGGGTCTGGCCCGCTGAAGTCACGGTCAGATCCTCCGCTGCCAGCCCCACGTCCAGCGTCAAGGTTCCCCTACTGGGACGGTGCACTCCCGACTCCAAAATCAGTCGCTGCCTCCCGGGGACTCTCCGTCCCGCCAGCCGCGTCGCAGCGCCGCCCCCGCGAATCTGCTGGGCTCCCCCCCCGGGGTCATCTCAGGTGAGCGGAGCAGCTCCCCGCACCTGCGCCACGACCGTGCGTCCCATCTGGGACGCTGCTCTCCCCGCTGCAAGACCAGTTGCTGCCCCCCGGGGACCTCCCCCACCGGCTGCGTCGCCACGGGGCCCACGTGAACTGGTTGGGCCCCCCCGGGGCTAGTTCAGGGGGATGGAGCAGCTCGCCGCACCTATGCCGTGCCTGCGCCCAGTCAAAATTCCGGCGGGATGGTTCCCCAGCTGGGACGCCGCTCTCCCTGCTCCAAAACCAGTCACTGCCTCTCAGGGACTTCTCCCACCAGCTGCGTCGCCACGCCGCCCGCGCAAACTGGCTGGGCCCCCTCCTGGAGTTAGTTCAGAGGGGTGGAGCAGCTCCCCAAGCTTGTGCCGTGCCTGTGCCCCGCCAAAATCCCGGCGGGACGGCTCCCCGGCTGGGACGCTGCTCTTCCCGCTCCAAGACCATTCACTGCCTCCCAGGGACTTCTCCCACCAGCTTCGCCGTCACGCCACCTGCGTGAACCGGCTGGGCCCCCTCCCGGAATGAGTTCGGGGGCCAGGGCTGGACCCCTTGTTTGTGCCGTCTGCCCCCCTGGGCTCTGCCCCAAATCGGGCGCTGAAGGTCACCTGACTGGTACGCTGGCTCCAGGCTCTGAAAACAATCACTGCCTCCCCGTATTTGTTCGTTCTCCGTCTCTAAATCTGTGTTTGTTGTTCAGGGTTTGTAGATTGTTGTGTATGTGATCGATTCACTTGTTTTTCCGAGTCTTTGTTGCAAGAGGGATCTGCGGTAGCATCCACCTAGTCCGCCATCTTGGCCCCGCCTCCCTGTTCAGCTCTTTTACCTCATCATTTCTTCCATTTGCTTTAGCTGCTGTACATTCAAGAACCAGTTTCAAAGTCTCTTTTGACATCCTTTTTGGTCTTTTCTTTCTTTCCTGTCTTTTTTCTTTCTTCATGTATGATGTCCTTGATGTCATCCCCCAACTTGTCTGGTCTTCGGTCATTAATGCTCAATGCATCAAATATATTCTTGAGATGGTCTCTAAATTGAGGTGGGATACAGGTGGGATACACTCAAGGTCATATTTAGGTTCTCATAAAAAATTGTTTTAATCTTTAGCTTCAAGGAGATGGATTAACACAGTGGCTACAACAATGGGCTCAAGCATAACAATGATCATGAGGATTGCGCAGGACCAGGCAGTGTTTCGTTCTGTTGAGCATAGGGTCAGTGTGAGTCAGAACTGATTCAAAGACATGTAACAACACTGCAAAGTTAGTGATTTCCCCTACCCACCCCTCCCCTCTCTCATAACCATCAATTTTTTTTTTCTGTGTGTAAACCTTTATTCGGTTTTTGTAATAATGGTCTCATAAAATATTTGTGCTTTTCTGATTGACTTATTTCACTCACCATAATGCCTTCCAGATTCATCCATGTTGTGAGATGTTTCATTGATTCATCACTGTTCTTTATCATTGCATAGTATTCTCTTGTGTGTATGTACTGTAATTTATTTATCCATTCATCTATTGATGATTGGCACTTAGGTTGTTTCCACCTTTTTCCTATTGTGAATAATGCTGCAATGAGTGAACATGGGTGTGCATATGTCTATTTGTGTGATGGCTCTTATTCCTCTAGGATATGTTCCTAGGATTGGGCTGCTGAGTCATATGGTATTTCTATTTCTAGCTTTTTAATAAGGTACCATATCATTTGCCGTAGTGGTTCTACCATTTTACACTCCCACTAGCAGTGCATATTGAAGTTGTCAAGTTTTTCATTTTACTTGGATCCACGATCAACACCCACGGAAGCGGCAGTCAAGAAATCAAAGATGAGAGGCGGGGAGAAGATGGCAGAATAGCCAGATGCTTCCTGCGAACCATCTTAGAACACAGACTTGAAAAAAAAAGTGAAATGATTATATTTATGACAACCTAGGAACCCTGACCATCAAAGTTGTAGGGTTAATTCCTTGGTTCTGGCCCTTCTTTTTGGATGTGTGCATTTCTTGATATAAATTGACCTCTGAGCACTGCTTTATCTGTGTCCCAAAGGTTCTGATAGGAAGTGTTTTCATTCTCATTGGATTCTATGAATTTCTTTATTCCCCCCTTAATGTCTTCTGTAACCCAGTCTTTTTTGAGCAGGATATTGTTTAGTTTCCAAGTGTTTGATTTCTTTTCCCTGCTTTTTCTGTTATTGATTTCTACTTTTATACTTTTATGGTCAGAGAAGATGCTTTGTAATATTTCGATGTTTTGGATTCTGCTAAGGCTTCCTTTATGACCTAATCTGTGGTCTATTCTAGAGAACGTTTCATGTGCACTAGAAAAGAGAGTATACTTGGCTGCTGTTGGGTGGAGTGTTCTGTATATGTCTACGAGGTCAAGTTGGTTTTGATTGTTGTTTGCTTGATATATTTTTTTCTATCCTTTGAGTTTTAGTTTGTTTGCGTTTCTGAGCCTAAGGTATGTCTCTTGTAGACAGCATATAGACAGAACATGTTTTTTAATCCATTCTGGCACTCTCTGTCTCTTTATTGGTGCATTTAGTCTGTTTACATTCAGAGTAATTATGGATGGGTATGAGTTTAGTGCTGTCATTTTGATGTTTTTTTGGTGTGTTGCTGACAGTTTCTTTTTATCACTTAATTTTTTTGTGCTGAATAGTTTATCTTTATTCATTCTTTTCCTTTTATTCATTGTTGTTGATTTTGTTTCTGCTAAGTCTCTATTTTCTTTTTCTTGTATTTTATTTTGATGAGTTTTTGTTAGTCTCCTTTGTGATTACCTTAATATTTACCCCTATTTTTCTAAGTTTAAACCTAACTCTTATTTCTTTATATCGCCTTGTCTTCATCTCTATATGACAGATCTATGAACTACATTTCTTAAAAAAAAATTAAAAAATTATTTTTTAAATTTTTTTCTTAGTCCCTCTTTATTGTTTTAATGTTGTCTTCTGTTACATAATGACATCGTTGTTTCCCTGTTTTGAACTTTTTTTTTTCTTGATTTATTTTTGTGATTTCCCTATCTGGGTTGACATCTGGTTGCTCTGTTCTGTATTCTAGTCTTTGGTTGCTATCTGATATTATTGATTTTCTAACCATAGAACTCCCTTTAGTATTTCTTGTAGCTTTTGTATGGCTTTTATGAATTCACTAAACTTCTGTTTATCTGGAAATGTCCTAATTTTGCCTTCATATTTGAGAAACGGTTTTGCTGGATATATGATTCTTGGTGGCAATTTTTTTCTTCAAATCTTTATATAAGTCATCCCAATGCCTTCTTGCCTGCATGGTTTCTGCCGGGTAGTCCAAGCTTATTCTTATTGACTCTCTTTGTAGGTGACTTTTTATTTATCCCTAGCTGCTCTTAAAATTTTCTCTTTATCTTTGGTTTTGGTAAGTTTGATTATAATATGTCTTGGGGACTTTCTTTTAAAATCTACCTTATGTGGAGTTCGATGAGCATCTTGGTTAGATATATTCTCATCTTTCACAATATCAGGGAGGTTTTCTGCCAACAAATCTTCAACAATTATCTCTGTATTTTCTGTTATCCCTCCCTGTTCTGGTACTCCAATCATTCGTAGGTTATTTCTCTTGACAGAGTCCCACAAGATTCTTAGGGTTTCTTCATTTTTTTTTTTTTTTATTATTCTTTTATCTGAGTTTTCTTCAAATATATTGGTGCCAAGTGTTTTATCTGCCATCTCACTAATTCCGGCTTCCACTTCCACAATTCTGCTCCTCTGACTTTCTAATGAGTTACCTAATCCTGTAATTTTATTGTTAATCTTCTGAATTTCTGATTGCTGTCTCTCTATGGATTCTTGCAGCTTATTAAATTTTTCATTATGTTCTTGAATATCCTTTTTAATTTCTTCAACTGCTTTATCTGTGTGTTGCTTAGCTTGTTCTGCGTACTGCCTGATCTCCTTCCTGATCTCATTCCTGATATCTTGAATAGTTCTGTATATTAATCTTTTGTATTCTGCATCTAATAATTCCAGGAGGGTACCTTCATCCAGAAGATCCCTTGATTCTTTGTTTTGGAGCTTGTTGAAGTGATCATGGTCTGCTTCTTCATGTGAATTGATATTGACTGTTGTCTCAAAGCCATCTATAAGGTATTGTGTTAGTTTATTTTATGCTGGCTCACTGTATTGTAGCTTCTTGCTTTGTTTTGTTTTGATATGCCGAAATAGGTTGCTTGAGTGAGCTAGCTTGATTATTTTCACCTTTGAGGCTCTAATGTCCTGGTACCAGATGACTAAAGCTGTTATCATGTATACGAGCCTAGGAGTCCATTCACATTTCTTGTACGAATTCATCTCAGGTGTCTGGGTAGTTGGTTATTAAGTGTGTGGTACAGGCTCTGTCCTACAGTCTTAGAGGGGTATGGGATGAATGGTGTAGGTACAGGTATCTGGTTGCAGCACGGGATCACACTTCAAACAAGGCAAGGGGCTGACAACCATCCCCTGAGTGTCTGTGAGGCAAGCGCATCCCTGTTCCCTAGAGTGTATGGGTGGATGGGTTCTTCATACGGACCCTGGGCACCCAATGCTTTTGGTTGTAAGGACTGGGAAGCACCAGTTACCCTTGGACTTCTTTCATGGGTGTCTGGGTGACATGAGTGGAGCCACCAGTTCTTAGGTCCCTGATGTGGGTAGCTGAGGACCTTGTCTAATAGGCAAAGGAGTATCAAACATCAAATGCTCACCTGTGCACCCCAAAGCTGAAACAGTTGCAGTCTGCCAACAAGGGCCTATTCTAAAATAGGCTCACACAGGTCCATGCAGGGGGGAAAGATATTCAAAGTCCATGGACCATTTATGCCTGGACAGGAGTCACTTCTGTCTAGAACTCCCCAGGTTAGTGGAGCTGGCAGATTATCCTTTCTCCCACTTGTGAATTTATTCCTCTTCCAAGGCTGGGAGAATGGCTCAGAGTGCTCAGCAGAACCTATCTCAGGCCCAGGGAAATCAGCAGCCACTGAAACCAGCTTGGGGGGTGGGGGCATGGTAAAATATACGCAAGTACTTAGCTTTTGCAGAGAGCGCCATTCTTCTCTGGTTCCGGAGGTGTGAGTAGGCTATGCGGCTGGCTGTTTCTCACTAAGGAAACTGTGGCCAAATGCTACCACCAGCCTGCTGCAGTAGCTTCTGGGAATGGTGCTTGAGGGTTCCCAGCAATTCAGGTTTGGCAACTCCTCTCTGCTTCTGAATCATCTCCCCCTTCTGCTGCTACTCAGTCCATTTTCTAACTTTGCCTTTGATGTTCAGGGCTCCTAGGTTGTCATAAATATAATCATTTTACTTGTTTTTTCGGGTCTCTGTTGTAAGAGGAATCACCGTATCTGACTTCTCTGCCATCTTGTCCCTTCCCCCCAGTCATTCTATTTTTGACTTACATGTCTCTAATCGGCAGTGGGTTGGTTTTTAATGGCTAATGAGGAATGCTGGTGGCACAGTGTTTAAGAGCTACAGCTGCTAACCAAAAGGTTGGAAGTTTGAATCCACCAGGTGCTCCTTCAAAACCGTATGGGTCAGTTCCACTTTGTCCTATAGGGTCACTATGAGTCAGAATCAACTAGAAGGCAAACGGGCTTGGTTGTTTTTTGGGCATGGATTTTGTCTGTGTTTCCATCATTTTGTTGGTATTTTCCTTGGTTTTGTCTGTGTTTTCCTTGATCTCTCTCCTAATCTCCTGGAAAGCTCCAGGTAGTTCCACCGCCTTTTCTCCTACCAGAATGTTATCCTATTCTTTATTTTGGTCACTTGCTGGAGATATCTTTTGCTGCTTTTTTATGTTTTAATATTGCCTGCTGTCTCTGAGACACTAAGGTATTATTTTCTTTATTTATTGATTGTGTGTTCATTTGTTTTGTCCTGCTTCTTTGTTTTGTTTTGATGTATCACTGCAGGTGGGCCAGGCGTGCTTTGCTGGTTGCTTATCTGTGGGCACAGTAGTTCTTACCACCTTGTCCAGTGGGCAGGGCAGCAGCGGGCAGGGTAAACCCATTTCACTGTACACCTATGTGGTGAGGTGGCTGAGGGCACATTGGGTGGGTGCTGCCTGTCCCGCCCCCATGTTGGCCCAGTGGCGTGTGAGTGTTCACAGCTCCTTGACAGGTAGGGGAGTGGTATGGGCTCACTTCCCACCATTCAGCAGATATTTGAGTGGCTGAAAAGAGGGGCAGACCAGGCCTGGTGTGGTGGTGGGCCTGAGTACCTTCAATGCTCTAGCTGTAATGGCATGGTGCGGGCCTGTGGGGAGGAGGGTGGTGTATGGGGCTAGGTGTGGGGGGAAGTAAAGGGAAGAAAGAGAAACAAAAAAAAGAAAAATGACAAATATAAATAAAAATAGAGGTGCGGTGAGGAGTCAGCCAGTGAGGGCAGGGCTGACGTTGAGTGCTGGTGGGAACAGAGAAGGGGAGGTGGCTTATGGGACAAAGTAGAAGGAGAAATGAAAATAATGAAAAGATAGACAATAAAAGAAAAATATGGTGGCCCAGCAAGAGTCAGCTGGTGTGGGCAGGGTAGGCCAAGTGTGGGGCAGGCTGGTGGCTGTCTAGCCATGGTAGTGTGGAGGGGTCTGGCAGCAGGGCAGGAGATGGCATACAGGGCTAGGTGGGAGGGGGAAAGAAAAAAAGATAAAATTTTTAAAAATGATAAAATAAATAATAAATACATAAAACTGGTGTGTGGTGGGGGTTAGCAAAAGTGGGTAGGGTGAATACAAGGAATGGTTGTAAGGGAAGGAGAGGTGATGTACAGGGCTAGGTGGGAGGGGGAAAGAAGAGAAAGAGAAAAAAGTAAAGAAAAATGGTGGAGCAGTGGGAGCAGATGGGTGGGTGTAGGGCAAACTCAGGGCAGCAGCAAGCCAGTGACTCTCTAGCAACGGTAGTGCAGTTTAGCCCATCAGTAAGGGGGGGTGGCATACAGGTCTAGGTGGGAGGGAGAAAGAAAAGAAATAAAGGGAAAAAATGGCTTGGAGGGGAGCTCGCATATGGGGGCAGGGTGGACCTGGGGTGGCAGCGAGGCAGCTCAGTGTGGCCTGGCAGGAAGGTGTGGAGGTGACATATGGGGCTAAGTGGGAGGGAGAAAGAAAGGAAAAAAGAAAATAAATGAAATTAAAAATGGCATGGCAGAAGCTGGCGGGTGGGTCCAGGGCAAACCCAGGGTGATGGTGGTCCGGTGGCTCTGTAGCTGAGTGGTGTGACATGGCTTGTCAGGAAGCGTTGGAGGTGGCATAAGGGGCTAGGTGGAAGGGTGAAAGAAAAGGAAGAAAGGGGGGAGAAATGGCACCACAGGAGCCTATGATTAGAAGCAGGGCAGATCCAAGGTGACTGTGGGCCAGTGGCTCTCTAGCTGATGACAGGGTGCAGCCCTTGGGAAGGAGTGGAGGTGGCATACTTGGCAGAAGGTGAGGGGTGGGAAAGCGTGTTTCTCTGGTTACTAAGTACTCTGTCTCCTGTTGGGAGCTCAACAAAGCCTGAGGTCATTGCCAATTTTGTTCCAAGATGAGGATGCTGTGCTGTGATAGTTGGCAGGGGACCTCCCCTCCATATCTTTCCCCATTCTCTGTTTTCTGTCAATTTCTTCCTGATTCAGTGTTTGATCTAGTTTTTATCCATTCTTTTAATGCTTAGGGTTCCAGGATTGACACTGGTGTCTGTTTTACTTAGTTTTTCAAGTCTTTTCTGCAAAAAGTTGCCAGGGTACCTCTGTCTATGGCTCCATGTTGGCTCCTGAAATGTTCTTTTTGACAATGAGTGCAATGCTATTCCTCTCCAATTTGTCTTGCATGGCATAGTAGACCATATAATTCAAAATGGCCAATACCAGTCCATTTTAGCTCACTAGGATATCAATCTGTGTGTGTTTCATTTCATTTTTGATGGCTTCCAATTTTCCTAGATTCATACTTTATCCTATTATGAGCGGATGTTTGCAGCTGTTTCATCTTACTTTGAGTCAAGTCACATCAGCAATTAAAGGTCCCGAAAGCTTTACTCCATTCACATCGTTAAGGTTGATTCTACTTTGAGGCACCTTTATCCAGAAGATCCATTGATTCTTTGTTTTGAGAGCAACTCTTCCCTGGTCATATTTTTAGTGACTTCAAACCTGAGGGGCTCATCTTCCTCCAGCACTAGATCAGGCTATGTTCCGCTGGTATTCATAAGGTTTTCACTGTCCAGTTTTTTCAGAAGTAGACTGCCAGGTCCTTCTTGCTAGTCTATCTTAGTCTGGAAGCCTCTCTGGAACCTATCCACCCTGGGTGATCCTGCTGGTATTTGAAATACTGGTGGCACAGCTTCCAGCCAACTCGGCGTGTACTATTGTGCAGGTCTTATACTGAAATTTAAGTCCCACTCTTTTTCTTAGAATTTTGTCATTGGATATTATATTAAATGCTGTGTGAACAACTGAAGGATTCTGGGCCCTGATACAAAAAAAGCAAACAAACCTAATTCATTGTTGTCCAGTCAATTCCAACTCAGCAACCCCATGGGACAGAGTAGAACTGTTCCGCAGAGTCTCCAAGGAGAGGCTGGTGGATTCAGAATGCTGACCTTTTGGTTAGCAGCTGAACGCTTGACCACTGTGCCACCAGGGCTCCAGTATAAAATATATAAAATACAGACACTGAAGATTTTTTAATCTTTAGTTTTAAAATACTGTGTTCATTTTTTTCATCAATGTACGTAACATACATGTTTTTATAAAACTATGGTTTCTTCTTTATAGTTCTAATGTATTTAACCCAGGAACACATGCTTTCTTAATCAGGTCTATTTCCCATGCTGTATTTTTGACAAAAGCATATTAGTGGTTCCTTGAATCAAACATCTCTTTCGCATCAAGAAATTACACAAGATATACCCTTTAAAAGCACAAGCCCCTACTTTTCATATGAATGAAGATGGAACCACAAATTATACTTAATATATATATATATTTCTTTTAGTACTATAACCCAAAATTTATCTTAGAAGTGAGAGGCAAGACTGACACAAGAAATGGTTAAATTTAATCAGAGACTTCCCTTCTACAAATGTTGCTGGAAATTTGAAAGAACTTATTGAATACCAAAAATGAGTTAAGTATTATTAGGTGCTGTGGAGAATACAAAAAGTAAAAAAAAAAAAAATGTGAGCTATGTCCTGAAGTTTCTTTCTGTGCTGGGGAAAAGAAAGACCTACATACTTAGAACAGTTAGGCTAACCATTTGTGACAGTGCGTGTCAAAAGAATTACATAGGAGAGGTGTGTTGGTGGATTTCGAGGGAAGGAGAGGTCCATGTGAGTGGGGAGAGTGAAAATTGGCCAAGGTGGAACTTGAGGTCAAGATTAGCAGTCAGGAGGATTTAGATTGCTCCACAAAGAGGAATGGGAGGGAAGATTAAGGTATAGCACATCCGTAATCTGTAATTGGGAAGGATTATGGGCTACTGGAAGACGAGTGAAGAGTGTTGCTTGATCAGGGAAGAAGTTCTGTGCTTTTATTTTTTAAATAAAATTTTAATCTTTATTACACACCAGAGAAAAGATAACATTAATGACTCCATCACAGTTCAACTGAGACAACAAAAGTCACTTTTAGTATTTACAAGAGAGGGAATTTAATCCAAGAATTGACTCTACAGGCAATGAAAGGGCTAAGAAGCAAAAAGGAAACAGTGAGGCAACCTGTTTTGTTATTGTGTGTTGCAGTCAAGGTGTCAAGTCGACCTTAACTCATGGAGACTCCAAGTGTGGAGAGTAGAACTGTATCGCATAGAATTTTCAAGACTCTGACCTTTCAGAAGCAGGTTGCCAGGCCTTTCTTCTGAGGCACCTCTGGGTGGATTTGAACTACCAACCTGTCCATTACTAGTGCACAGCTTAACCATCTGTACCACCAAGGGATTCCTAGAGATTACCCATGAACAGGAAGCCGCTTCCGCCAAGAGAAAGCTTGGAAGCCCAGAGGCCAGGGTTACTAGTTGTCTTAGGCTGGGTCCTGTAGAGAATCAAAACCAGAGAAGCATATACACACACACACACACACTTTTCTCTGTATATACTGAGAGATTTATCTTCAAGAAATGGCTCAAATGGTTGTAGAGGCTGGCAAGTCCCAAGTCCATGGGTCAGGCATCAGGCTGGAGGCTTCTCCTGACTCACATTAAAGCTGCAGGGGCTGACAAACCCAAGATTCACAGGTCAGATGGCAGACTTCTGGCTCACAGCTGCAAAGACTGGCTCAGGTCTCAAGAACTGGAGGTCAGATGTCGACAAGCTGAATGCAGGATCCAGAGCAGAGGTCAGTGAGCTTTGCCAGAAAGTCCACATATATTGGATGCAGGCCACACCCCCAAGGAAACTCCCTTTCCACTGATTGGCTGCTCATAGCAGATCTCATCATGGGGGTGATTACATTATATCAGATCTTATCATGGAGGAGATTACATCATTATATGACTGCCACACTACATTATAACTGCCAAACCACTGAGAATCATGGCCCAGCCACGTTTGTGGTAGATGGAACCACAGAAGCCCTGTCCTGCAGGATCAGGGACACAGGTGATCCTGTGAGGACCCTGAGGCAGAGAAGGAGTGGACAAGACCCTGGTTCCTTCCTTCATCCTGTCCCCCAATGTCCTGTCAGCACCTCCCATTGGCTGAACCAGCCAGAAGACAGCAGACGTGGAGCCTATGAGATGCAGCCTACAGAATCCAGGCTCTAGGAGACAAAGGAGCCCAGCAGGGAACAGTGAGAATAGGATCTGAGGACCAAGGGGCTCAGAGACAGCACAGCCATCAAATGAAATCTCAGTACACTGTTTTGCTGGTCGATACGACATGAGCCTCTTGTACATGCAGTTTGTAAAATTTCAAAATCCTGTTATTCTAAGTGAGTATGGGTTTCATTTACAAATGAAATGAATGGAATCCCTGCTTTGGGAAGTGGGAACAATGCAGCTTCCCCTCTGGGGACACATGCATATAGTTTTTGTAGCTTGGTGTGCTTGTGATAACCTCTATGCTTCAAAAAAAAAAGTGCCAGGTTTTTTCTATCTGTGCTCCAAATACATTTATTCTTAACATACTACAGCTGTACTCTCAAAAGCATATATTTTTAGGCCTCTGAGCAGAAAGGACTGTGGGTTCCTCCAGGAAAAACCTATTTGAAATCAAATAAAGAAGAAACCCAAATGCATCTGAACAATGAAAAGACAGTGCCTGCCTCAGTAGAGGTCTCTTGGGTCTATTAAAGCATCATTTTCCTTTGATTTCCATTTTCAACGGTGGAAACCGCATCCTTTCTTTAAGATCCCTCGGAATCACCTCTTTGGTTAATGAGTATTCTCCCTGCTTTCCACTGAATCCTCTTTCACCTGCTGCTTTTGTGAGATCTGGTAACTCTTGTACTGTTGAAACCATCAGAATTCAATATTTGCATAATTGATTGCCAGTTCTCAGAAGCTGCCCGTATGCCAGGGAAGTTTGAACCAAGTCCAAAACGTTTTGCACCGTGTAGCTTGGGAAAATTTAGCAATTAAAAGCAGCTAAAACTAAGCAATTTATGACTTACAGATGTCAATTTATGACAGAAATCACTGCATATATTGTACCAGCAAAGTGACATTTATTTGATAATTAATGATTAAAACAGTAATTTCCCAATGTTACCAGCCACCTGGTATCGGGTAGCATTTAGCGAATGCTTGCTTTCTCTTGCCAGGGCTCTCCGGACACTGTATTTCCCCATCAATGGCTAAGTGTCTCACACAAGGAACTCTGTGCTGTGTGGTTTTGCCATTCTTCCCCCATCTCCATTTTCATCTCCCAGAGAGTGTTCCCAAGTGAATTGGCACAGACTGTGAGGTTTATGTATTTATGCTGGTGCAGCAGTGTATCGACAGGGAACTGCCAGAAATTCAAGCCAGATTCAGAAGAAGACATGGAAAGAGAGATATCATTGCTGTCAGAAGATGTTTTCTGAAAAAAGAGAATACTAGAAAGATGTTTCCCCGTGTTTTATTGACTATGCAGAGATATTCGACTGTGTGGATGGGAATTTAATCGTGCTTATTAGGATCCTGTACATAGATCAAAAAGCAGTCTCATTCGTACAGAACAAGGGGATATTGTGTGGCTTAAAATCAGGAAAGGTGTATGTCAGGGTTGTTTCCTTTCACCATACTTATTTAATCTGTATATTGAGGAAATAATCCAAGAAGCTGGACTACGTGAAGAAGAATGTGGCATCAAGTTTGAAGGAAGACTCATTAACACCTTGTGATACTCAGATAACACAATATTGCTTGCTGAATCCGAAGAGGAGTTGAAGCACTTACTGATGAAGATCAAAGACTTCAGTATGGATTACACCTCAACATAAAGAAAACAAAAATCCTCACAACTGGACCAGTAAGCATCATGATAAACAGATAAAATATCAAAGTGGTCAAGGATTTCATTTTATTTGGATCCACAATCAACAAATGGAAGAAGTGGTCAAGAAATCAACCGATGTAATGCCTTGGGCAAATCTGCTGCAAAAGGCCTCTTTCAATTGTTAAAAAAACAAAGATGTTACTTTGAGGACTAAGTGCACCTGACCCAAGCCGTGGTATTTTTACATGCTCCGTGTGCATGTGAAAGCTGGACAATGAATAAGGAAGACCTAAGAAGAATTGGTGCCTTTAAGTTATGTGCTGGTGAAGAATATTGAATATACCATGGACTGCCAGAGGAATGAACAAATATGTCTTGGAAACAGCACAGCCAGAATGTTTCTTAGAAGCCAGGATGGGGAGACATTGTCTCACGCACTTTGGACAAGTTAGCAGGAGGCACCAGTCCCTGGAGAAGGACACCATGCTTGGTAGAGGGTCACCAAAAGAGAGGAAGACCCTCAAGGAGACGGACTGACACAGTGGCTGCAAGGGTGGGCTCAAGCTTAGCAACGATTATGAGGATGGCTCAGGGCCAGGCAGTGTGTCATTCTGTTGTACACAGGGTCACTAGGAGTCGGAACTGACAGGAAGGCACCTACGAGCAACATGAGGTTTATGTACAGTTCCTGCCTCAAAAATCCTCACACATATTTGCTGAGTGCATGAAAAAGTAAATGAATTAATTAATAGTCTGATTCAATGGGAAAAGAAAACCAAAAAAACTGAAAATAACATATAAATAAAAGCACCAGCGAAGATCACACAGATATATAATTTTCCCTGAAGATAAATGTCAAATTAGACCAGGCCTGTCTTGAAGATAACGTCTCTCTCTTCTTTGCCTTCCACTCTTTAATAGCCTTACTTTATTTTATATATGTGCATGTATATGTATGCATTTAAGAACATGAAAATCCTATTGCCATCTAGTTGATTCTACTCTGACTCATGAATAAAGTAGACCTTTATTCCACGGGGTTTTCAGTGGCTGATTTTTTGGAACTCTGGCCTTACTTCTCAGATGCCTCTGGGTAAACTAGAACCTCCAACTTTTTGGTTAGCAGCTGAGCTCGAGTGCCAGGCAGGACAGCAACACACACTCTCTGCTAACCCATTGCCATCGAGTCAATTCTGACTCACGGTGACCCTATAGGACAGAGTAGGACTGCCCCATGGGGTTCCCAAGGAGTGGCTGGTGGATTCAAATTGCTGACCTTATGGTTAGCAGCCGGGCTCTTAACAGTGAGCAACCACTGTGCCACCAGGGCTCCCCCTCTCCGCTACCCAACGCTAGGGCCCTACATATGTGTGTGCAGGCTGTTAACCAACCATACCAGAGGCAACATTCACACCCGATGTTTCTGTGAAATGTTAGTGAGGACTTCTGGATGGGAGCATCATGGTGGCTCTGCCTTATGCTTCTTTTCTTCCATTCTCAAAAGAGATCAAGAGTGGATCTTCTGGCATCTTCACATCCCTTCTTACCTCCAGTGAAGGGTCCAAATCTGGTAAGCTAAGAGGAAAAACGACATTAAACCACAGTGAATAGTGTTCCAGTCTAAGTGCCTGCTCTAAAACTCTATATAATATTTGCCCATGAAGTATGACTTGAAAATTTCAAAAGAAGGACCCCTTAGCCCATAAACCTGACTCCACAGATGAGGGGTGGTCCTAAGGTCTGTAATGACACCAGAAGGGAAGCATACTCAGGAGTATTCTCTTAGACCTCTGTTGGCCAATAATATCTTTGCTTGGTTGTATTATTTCATCATCAAGCCAGCCCCCATGTAAGGATGTGAGGGAGAAGGCCCAGGTGTTACATGTTTTGGCAGAGGGTTTCACTATAGGAAGGCCTCACACTGTGCTCAGCAGGAGGGGCCCCAACCAGACCTCCGTCTGCCCTCACTTTTTCAGCCTCCTTTCGATTCTTTGAACTGTCCCCTCCTTGACATCCTATTTGCTCCAGGCCTTCTAGTGTGGTGGCGTTGCTGTTATTAGTTTCCATCAAGTCAATTAGACTCATGGTGACCCTACATGTGCAGAGTAGAACTGCTCTATAGGATTTTAAAGGCTGTGAACTTTGAGAACCTCACCAGGTCTGTCTTCTGAGGTACATCTGGGTGGTTTCTAATTTCCAGCCTCTATACTAGTTTGTTTTTTTTTTTAATACTAGTAGTGGAAACCCTGGTGGTGCAGTGGTTAAGAGCTAAATCTACTAACCAAAAGGTCGGCAGTTTGAATCTACCAGGTGCTCCTTGGAAACCCCATGGAGCAGCTCTACTCTGTCCTATAGGTTTGGTTGCTCTGAGTCAGAATCGACTCAAAGGCAACGGGTTAGGTTTTTTTTTTTTTTTTTTTGGTCAGCTAGTAGTTAAAAAAATTTTTTTTTTTTAGTAGTTAATAAAAATAGCTTAACCTTTTTTGCTACCCAGGGACTCCTTCTAATGTAAGGACTGATCAATCTTTCCTTTTCCTTGCTGTCCAAACACCTCCTGCATGACCCGCACTAGGGTATTTTTTGATGCCATGTCCCAACAACCCTGGCACAGCACTAATTCTAGAACACATCTACTTGTTAGCACTTGTTTGTATTCATCCAAGTACCTTGGTCCCAGGAACTCTTAGGCTGACAACCCAGCAGGAATCCTTGCCAGACTTAGTCCAGTTCTGGACTCAGCTTCTTTCAGCCCCAGGAGAGTTCTACCCTGACAGAAGGAAAGCTTAGAAGAGAAACTTAGAAAAGTAGGTTCCCAGGGCCCTAGGAACCCACAGAGATGCTTCACAGAAGAACCCCCCCCCCCTTCTTTTTCCTTTTCTTTTCCTGTTTTATTTCTGGGCCACTGTGTAAGATTTCATTTGAAGGAAGACCTCTTGCTCTACAAAATAATAATGTAACAGGTTTTAGAGCATGTGCCTGGTGGGAATTGTACACCTGTTGTTACTTGTTGTTAGGTGCCGTCGAGTCGGTTCCAACTCATAGCGATCCTATGCACAACAGAACGAAACACTGCCCAGTCCTGCGCCATCCTTACAATCATTGTTATGCTTGAGCTCACTGTTGCAGCCACTGTGTCAATCCACCTCTTTGAGAGTCTTCCTCTTTTCTGCTGACCCTGTACTCTGCCAAGCATGATGTCCTTCTCCAGGGACTGATCCCTCCTGACAACATGTCCAAAGTATGGAAGACGCAGTCTCACCATCCTTGCCTCTAAGGAGCATTCTGGCCACACTTCTTCCAAGACATATTTGTTCCTTCTTTGGGCAGTCCGTGGTATATTCAATATACTTCGCCAACACCACAATTCCAAGCCGTCAGTTCTTCTTTGGCCTTCCTTATTTATTGTCCAGCTTTCACATGCATATGATGTGATTGAAAATACCATGGCTTGGGTCAGGCTCATCTTAGTCTTCAGGGTGACGCCTTTGCTCTTCAACACTTTAAAGAGGTCCTTTGCAGCAGATTTGCCCAATGCAATGCATCTTTTGATTTCTTGACTTGCAGCTTCCATGGCTGTTGATTGTGGATCCAAGTAAAATGAAATCCTTAACAACTTCAATCTTTTCTCCGTTTATCATGATGTTGCTCATTGGTCCAGTTGTGAGGATTTTTGTTTTATGTTGAGGTGTAATCCATACTGAAGGCTGTGGTCTTTGATCTTCATTAGTAAGTGCTTCAGGTCCTCTTCACTTTCAGCAAGCAACGTTGTGTCATCTGCATAAAGCAAGTTGTTAATGAGTCTTCCTCCAATCCTGATGCCCCATTCTTCTTCATATAGTCCAGCTTCTCATATTATTTGTTCAGCATACAGATTAAATAGGTATGGTGAAAGAATACAACCCTGATGCACACCTTTCCTGACTTTAAACCAATCAGTATCCCCTTGTTCTGTCCGAACAACTGCCTCTCGATCTATGTAAAGGTTCCTCATGAGCACAATTAAGTGTACACCTTAATTAATTAATTGAACACCTAAGTGGAGTGATTTATTGGCAACATCAGGCATCCAGGCAGCATCAGGGGGACACTGGGTGCTGGTGGGTATGTTATTGGTGCCAGAACATAGAGGAGGGGCAGACAGGAGATGTGAAAAGACATAGACCATGAACATATACTTTTTTTTTTTTTGCCTGTTTGATGCAAACAAAGCATTTGTATTCTTCTAGTGACAATTTAAGATTAATTATTTTAGTGTTATTGCTTTGTTTTTATAAGACACTTAGCCTTATTTAAGTTCATTACTAACCATCCACATGGCTGTTTGAATTTCATCTAGAAAACATGGACACTGAGTATTTTCACTAAAGTCTCTAGCTAAAAAGGAAGATACTGGCTGAAACAAATTGTCCTTTATTAATACACAGGAAAGTGAACTCCATTAATTTAGGTGTTCCTTTTAGTGGTCTGGTTTGGTTTTAGTGGTTAGACATTATCAGTTTTTTACACTCTGTGCAGCTCGCTCCCTTTAGCTGGCTTAGATTTCTGTGGTTGATGCATATGAAGCTGATACAAAATACCTATGTTGTCAAGTGGATTCCAACTCATAGTGATCCTATAGGACAGAGTAGAACTGCCCTCTAGGGCTTCCAAGGAGTGGCTAGTAGGTTTGAACTGCCAGCCTTTCAGTTAGCAGCCAAGCTCTTAACCACTGCGCTAGCAGGGCTCCTTGCAGCTGATGGTCGGTGTGAACACTGGTACTTTCCTTTTTGCATACAGACTGTTTAATACCCTTTGACTTGCAAACAGGCTGCAGAAATGCAATGGAAACAACACCAGATTAGGAGTTGGGAGCCATAAGGATACAGTGTAATCATCTGTAAATCAAAAGGATTAGATTAAATCAAAAGAGCCCTGGTTAAGTACTCAGCTGCTAATTGAAAGGTTGGCCATTCCAACACTCTGAGCAGCTCTGTGGGAGAAAAGACCTGGCGATCTCCTCCTGTAAAGATTACAGCCTCGGAAGCCCTATGGGGCAGCCTAGTCTGTCCTATAGTGTTGCTATGAATAGGAAGTGACTTTACGGCACACAACAACGGATTAAATCATCTCTAAATTCCTTTTAGCTTTAAAGTCCTGTGATTCTCTACGTGCTGATGAGAGATCAGTTACTGAACACATTTTAGTGAGTGACTTGCCCCAACACCCCTCAGTAAACAGGGCCCATCTTCCAAACAGGTTTCATTAGTGGCGCTTTAACTGGGTCCTTAAATGAATAGACACTCTTGAAGAAAACTAGGAATCCATTCTGCCATCTAGATCAATAAAAGCAAGATTATATCATCTAAGTACCAAATCATTCCCTTTTTGTTTTTCAAAAATCAAATAGAAAACAAAAAATATCAGTTGGGAGGGGAGAGAAGAGGTGCCATCAGCAGTGAGGGAACATGTAAAACCTGTCGGTTGCTGTGTAGTTTTGTCTGACACCTGAGCTCTTCCTTGATCACTGAGAAGATACCATCTGGGTGGGAGGATTTAACCTGAGAATATGTTTTCTCTTCTCAAAGCAGTTAAAGACTATTTTTGTTTACCCCTTATCTGCTGTTCTTTATATTCTAAAAAGACGTTTTAAGTCCCTGAATCCTGTGCTACTTCGTCCAGCTGTGGTGCCCACACAATTCTTCCACACACATTTGGAGAATGCGTGGCTCTGAGTTCTTAGATTCCGGTTGGAGTCCTAGATCTGCCATTGATCACCCATCTAAAAAAAAAAAAAAAACAGTTGCCGTTGAGTCGATTTCAGTTCACGGCAAGCCCATGTATGTCAGTGTAGGACTGTGCTCCACAGGGTTGTCAATGATTGTGATCTTCCAGAAGTAGGCCGCCAGGCCTTTCTTCCAAGGTGCTTCTGAGTGGACTTGAACCTCCAAACTTTCACTTAGTAGTTGAGTGTTTGAGCCAATAAATCACCCTTCATTTTTGAACTCGTCTTTACTCTTTAAACTTGCCTCTCTTTTATCATATGTAAAATGAAGGTATCTAATAGACATTCTCCTGCTTCTAATTACTCTATAACCAGGTTCCACAATCCCATTATTTTACCCCAAAGCTATATGATTACTTCAAATGCAACGCAGTAGACCTTCTCCCTTGTGAGCCCAGGTGACTATGACATGCCATTGAAGGAGTGTGAAACTTACATGTCTTAGATCTCTAATAAACGAAGATATGTTTGCCCATGTGAGCTATTTGGCTTTAATCAGCCATCTAGCTTATGTACCTTTCACAAGGTCATTAGCTGCAAAAATGATTGGCAGTAATTTTCTTCTGGTTTTCAAAGGCCTATCATGCTCTGAAGGTTTTCAGGGACAGCAAAATCAGTACAATTGCATTGAAACTCTCAGAAGAAAGAGCTTTCTTAGAAAATAGCTATGTTCTCCATTGTCAGGCCAAAGGTACAGTAGGGAGGCATTTTCTATGGTACTTTGACGCCAGCCCTTCCAGGAACATCAGTGAGAACAAAGCAACACAGAGGTGCCTGAAAATTTGATCAGAGGTGAGAAGAGGAAAACAAATCAAATAGAGTTGTGTGTGTTGCCATGTACAGAGAAACTGAGCTCAATGGTCAGCCGAGTTGCAGTCGGGAGAGTGAAGGGTGAAGGCTACGATTCTGGAAGCGGAGGGGCCCAGGTTTCCCAGAGCCATGTGTGGAGAGAGAGAATCTTCTTTGGTGCTGCTGGGTGTTCAGATTTTTGTTTGCTGTGTGTGTGTGTGTGTGTGTGTGTGTGTGTGTGTGTGTGTATTCATGTTTAAGTTTACCTTTAGGTTTTTTCTAGCTTCTTATAAAAAATATGTGTTTTTTTTTTTTTTTTCTCTTCTCCTGGGAGGAGATTCCCTCTACTGCAAAATCATATTATTAAGAAAAGTTCAGCGTTCAGTGGATGCACACTGAGAGCAAAAGACAAACTCGAAGACACATGGGCTGCCATAAGCACAACACTGTGCCCAGGAGCTTTCTAGCCAGACCCTCTTTCCCACAGCTCAGCAACACTCCTTCTTCTGAGCGGTGGGGTGAAGCTAGGTGGACAATCCAGTTGTCCATTGATTTCTTCTGCTAAATCTGTCTGTTCAGTTGGGTATAAGCCTAAGAGGCATAAGAAATAAGAAGTACTGACTATTCGTACTTTCCCCACTGAAAGTTACTTTATGCTTAATACTGTAAAACTTTGTCATGTTTATATTTATGAAGTGTTAGAATATTTAAAAAGTAGAAAAGCAAGTACTTCTATAATTTTTATTTAAATCACTAGAAGAGTTGACAAACAAAAACAAATTTCATTTTGATTTTTGGATTTTTTTTTCCAGTTCTAGATCAAATCTCATATTGTAGACTCTGCATTCAATAGATGAAGAGGGAGGCTCTGCTTCTAATATCTGTCTTTTTTCCAAAATCATGGTTGGCTTGAAAGAAGAGTTTGACTTAACAGGATTGAGCAAGAATGGGCCTTTCTAGTGGTTTTGCTTCATTTTCCCATTTCTTCTCCTATCTCCCTGAGCACTCTTGTATTTCTCCTTATCTCAGTATCAGTTTCAGCATCTAGTAAATGGGAATAATGAGTTGGGCCATTGCCATTGCAAAGAGGTTCAGAAGAGTACATAGCTACTCTATATTTGTGGCTTCCCTTTTTGAACTGTTTGACCAAAATGGGTCTTAGAGAAAGAATAAAAAGTACAGCTTTTTCTTGGTACTATCAGAACATAACTGTCACAACAAATCAATGTAACACGGTGGTTGGAACTCCAGGCTTAGGAAGCCCCATCCTCCCCTCCTCCTCTCCACCTCCAAGCTTCTTTGTCCCTTCTTTCCTTTGTATCCTTCCATAAATGTTCTTCTGCAATGGTCAAATACTCTCACATGCTTAGTAGGGAATAACAAGGACAGATAACAATTCCTGTACTCCAAGAGCTTTCAAATAATGATCTTCGCCCTGCTAAACAGAGAAAGGAAACCCTGGTGGTGTAGTGGTGAAGTGCTATGTCTGCTCACCAAAGGTCAGCAGTTCTAATCCACCAGGTGGTCCTTGGAAACTCTATGGGGCAGTTCTAGTCTGTCCTATAGGGTCACTATGAGACAGAATCAACTCGATGGCAATGGGTTTGGTTTTGATTTTTTTTTTTAACAGAGAAAGTAGATTCCCCACCCCCGGCCCCCAGGAAACTTGTTTGTCTTCCGACTCCCAATTTATATATGTGGCTGTATCTGCTCCATCTGTCCCCCAACCCATTCAATGAAAGGGGAGTCTGCCCTCCCATCTAAAGTGATGTCTCTGGTCCTTTGTTCACCAGATCTGCCCACCCCACCACCAAAGTCCTCCTTCATTCTCTGATCTTCAAATTCTCCCTCTAGTAGTAGCTCCCCAATCAGCATCTCAAAGTGCTTGATTTAAAACAAGCAAACACCTCTCTGTCTTCCTCCTTGCCTTCATAGCCACATTCACCTCCGGATATGACTTGATTCATCTCTTCTGGCTTCTGTGTATGTCCCTTTGTTAAAACTGTTAGCCAAGGTTACAGAAGAGCTCTTTGTCACTAAATCCAAGAGCAGTTTTTCAGGCCCTTAATTTTCTTGACTTTTTGACATCATGTAACACAATTAGGCAATTGCCTTCTTGAATATGCTGGCTTCTGTGATAATACATTCCTTTCACCTCATACTGTGGAACTCTTAGTTCCTTTTCGGGTCTTTGTTTAAAATCACTCCCTACAGAAAACCTTTCCTACCCTTGTAGACTAAGTAGAGGGCTCCAGCTATGTGCCACCACAGCCCCCTATGTCTTCTGCAACGGTATCTGTCATGTGTTGTTTGTGCAAACTAGTCTACCTTCCAGGATAGACTGTAGACCACACCAGAGCAGAAACTAAGTCCATCTTTCTTACCTTATGCCCCTAGAATCTAGCTTGACACATAATCATTTATGCTTGCCTCATGCTCACTCCTTGCTAGACATTCTCCTAAGTGCTTTAAATATACCAACTCATTTAATCCTCAACTAGTTCTAAAGGTTAGTCTACTTTTACATTCATTTACAAGTAAGTAAACTGAGGCACCCAGAGGTCAAGTAATTTGACTAAGATTATACAGGAGAAAGGTGGTAGAGTCAGTCAGCATTCAAACCCAACAATCTGGCTCCAGACTCCATGTTGCTAATCACTACCCCACCAGCCCACTTGCTTGGCTTCTGGTTTCCAATTTCTTTTGAGTTGATTCTGACTCATGGCAGCCCAATGAGTACAAATGCACTCCATAGGGTTTTCAATGGCTTTGATCTTTTGGAATTAGATTGTCAGGTTTTCCTCCTAAGCATCTCTGGGCAAACTCAAACTTCCAACCTTTTGGTTAGCATCCAAACATGTTAACTGTTTGTAACACCCAAGGACTCACACTTGCATGGTAGGGACGTAATAAATATTTGTGGGGTGGATTAAAAGTATAATGGAAGAGGCGCATATATAAAGAGAGAAAATGCAGTGATGTAATCCTGCTGAATTGATTTATGACTCTCAACCTCCATAGGTTTGTCTGTACGGCTCAGCATCTTTGTAGCTATGGCTACGTATTTCTGTACACCTAACTGCAACATACCTACCTGGCCTTGACCCTTTATTTAACTTCACTTCAAGCTTTTATGTAGCCCCCCACCACTGACCCAGTTCATAGTCTTGATTAATGGCTTCTGTTTACTCCTGGTCTGCCTGCTTTGGCTCTGTTTGACTTGGTGTACCCCTGACTCCGCTACAGAGTCTTTGGTACCTTGCCAGTTCCTAACATTTGATGCTTATCTGGTGGTTCACTCTTTTCCAAAAACCAGTGCAATCCAGTCAGTCCTGGCACACTCAGCAAATGCTCTCCTCTCCTTTCTACAACTACAGGAGGCCCTTGTTCCCATCCACGGCCTTACGATGATTAATATTGAGGACTGAACCGGCTTTGTGGAGAGTGATTTGTCAAGTCCCTTTTAGTCTGAATTGTTATCAGCAGATAGGTAATAGGTTCTGGACCCTTTTGACCTCTCCAACATTGTTTTCAACTTTAACCCGGCTGTGGTATCTAAAACTCATTACCTGTCTCTGGCTGGAAGGTGGCCTTTCTGAAAGGACTTTAGTGGCTACCTAATGCACAGAACAATGCCTTTAAGGGATTACACTCTGGTCTTAATAGGAAAGAAGGCAGAACACAGCAGAAAAATAGTTGTGTGTTCTCCAGTGATTTGAGCTGGAGCGTGTGATGTCATGTGAGAGGGATTGTCTTAGTTATCTAGTGCTGCTATAACAGAAATACTACAAGTGGATGGCTTTAAAATATATATTTTCTCACAGTTTAGGAGGCTAGAAGTCCGAATTCAGGGCACCAGCTCCAGTGAAAGCTTCCTGTGTTGGCTCTGGGGGAAGGTCCTTGCCATAAATCTTCCCCTTGGTCTAGGAGCTTATCCTCACAGGAACCCCGGTCCAAAGGATGTGCTCTGCTCCTGGCACTGCTTTCTTGGTGGTAGGAGGTCTCTTTCCTTTCTGCTAGGTTCTCTTTTATATGCCAAAGGAGATTAACTCAAGATACAGCCTAATCCTGTAGATTAAATCCTGCCTCATTAACATAACTGCCTCTAATCCTGCCTCATTAACATCACAGAGATTAGGATTTACAACATTTAGGATAATCATGGAAACCCTGGTGGCCTAGTGTTTAAGTGCTACGGCTGGTAACCAAAAAGGTTGGCAGTTTGAATCCTCCAGGCGCTCTTTGGAAACTCTATGGGGCAGTTCTAATCTGTCCTGTAGGTTCGCTGTGAGTCGGAACTGACTCAACGATGATGGGTGGGGTTTAGGGTAATCACATCAGATCACAGAATGGTGGACAACCATACAATACTGGGAACCATGGCCCAGCCAAGTTGATATGAATTTTGGGGGGACACAATTCAGTCCATAACAGTGATCACTGTTCATAAGCATCAAGTTTGGTCTTTCCCTTTACTCTGCCAAAATATATGTTACAGTTGGTTATTTTAGAGCTAGAAAAGGAATTGTTTCTCCTCACCTGCCTTCTCAATCTGGGACTATCTCATTCACCAACCCTGTGTCTGAGGCTAGATTTTGGGAAAAGAAAAAAAGAAGGAGGAGCCAAGGATAAATCAGGGCTTTGGGGTCTGAATGGTCATTGGATACTCCAGTTAGTACAGGACTGGGGTGGGAAGTGTTTCTGCTAACTAGAGCCAGCCATTGGAAGTGCACTCAGCCTGCTCTCGGCATCCTCTAGTACTGCGCTTAATTAAACTGACTGGATATTGCTTAATATTCCAAAAACTCAAGTGCTTTAAGTAGCTGAATAAACTGCACCTGTGAGGATGGCCAGATGCTGCAGTTATTTAAGAAAACAACTGCAGTAATGCCTTTGGAGC
Organism: Elephas maximus indicus; assembly: GCF_024166365.1. Classification (NCBI taxonomy): domain Eukaryota; kingdom Metazoa; phylum Chordata; class Mammalia; order Proboscidea; family Elephantidae; genus Elephas; species Elephas maximus. The sequence goes on from NC_064822.1 coordinate 17,816,608, forward strand.
TCAGGCTTGGAAAGTGCTGCATTTTGTTGATGTCCAGGGTTTTCATTGTTTTTAGGGAGTGCAGTGTGGTCAGCCTCAGCTCCCTCCCTCCCGACACTCACTCCTCATACACAGCAAAGCACACTCATATCATGTGGGCTGCTAAGGCAATATTATTTCCATCGCTGAAAGTGAAACTCCTCTCTGCTAACAGAAACCATCCTCCAAACGGGGAAGGGGAAGGAGCAAAGCAAGAATAAAAGAAAAAAAAAAAAAAAGTCAGCCTGAAAGAGACAAAACTTATCCAAAATAACCAGTTTGTTGTCAGTTTTAACTCATTGAAACCATCCTTACATACAAGGAAATTCTTTCTCCTCCTCTGTTCTACTTGATATTAAGTTATTTTTCTTCATTTAATCGCACTCCAGACGATCTATTGTTTATCTCAAGGGAATAGAAAAATCCCCCAAATGTCCAAATCAAATTGATTTTAATCATTTTGATTTATCTTTAAATGTATGAAAGATATAAAATGGAAATGAGTTGCAATACATACATAGATAGCTTTTCTGAATAAGTACATGGGTGTTTGTCATACAGACAACTTGCTTCAGAAAATGTACCTATAGTACAGTTATTACTCTTTATGAAGCATGCAGCCATGGTTATATCATCTTACACACTCTTCAAAACAGATTGGACACCTCATAATACAGACACAAAGAATTCTGGGTGCAAATAGCTGTGAGAAAGTTTGACAGACCAGGGCTGAGTTTTCACCTGCACTTATTGGGGGTTCATTAGAAGATGGCTCATTAAGCCTCCCAAACTTCCTAAGGACCACTCATATCCTTGACCTAAAGCATGTGTGTGTGTGTGCGTGTGTGTGTGTGTACATATATTAAAAAACCAATTGCCATGGAGTTGACTTCGACTCATGGTGACCCCGTGTGAGTCAGAGTAGAACTGTGCTCCAAAGGAGTTTTAATGGCTTTTTTTTTTTTTTTAGTAAGCATATCAACAGGACTTTCTTTCAAGGTACCGCTGGGTGGACTCAAACCGCCAACCTTTTGGTTAGCAGCTGTACCCCTGAGGACTCCAGTATACATATATTGCGCGCGCACACACACACACACACACACTGTTGCTAAGGTGTCATATGTTCCTAGGCCCTGGCATTTTCTCCCACCGTGGCATACAGGACCTCACCCCTAATGGAACTCTCCCTCCATCCCACCCTGCCAACCTCCGCTCTTCCCTCCCAAGAGGCCACCAGGGTGGTGATACACTGAGCTAGAACCACTGAAACCCTGCATGCTGAGTAGCTGCGTCTGAGTAGCTGCGTCTTCACGCTCGCCCACGCTCCCTGCGGTGGCTAGTTAGTGTTAGAATGCTACATTGCTTCCGGCATATTTTCCGAGGATGCTACCGGGGTGAGCCTAGCTCTGCACTGCATATGCCTAAGTGGAAACACACTGCCCTACCACCGATGTGACAGACCAGCTCAAACCTTCCACACTCATACTCTGAGAGCTCCATACTGCTGGCAGCTTGACTATTAAGGAGAAGACGTGGCTCTGCCAAATCCTGCTGGAAGACGGACCTGGCGTTCCTGGGAATCCCAGCCAACAGAGTTTCTTGCCAGCAGGATCAGCAAGACACTCCCTAAAGCTGTATTTCCCTGTGTGCCTTTTCTTACCCTTCATGTAATCTTTTGACATTGATTCAAAGCCAAGGTCATGGAGGTGGAACATTTTATGAAGCATATTATTAAACTAGGGACAGTGTAATTTGCCCTTGATCTTATACCCCACCCTGGAAAGCAGGCTTTGAAGCCACCTTTGCTCAGGAAGCCCTGTGTCCCTAGAGTTATCAATTTTGTATTTCTTATAGCACTAAAAAAAGTCCTGCTTTCAATCACAGCTATTTGTGGGCCTCCTCAATAGCACTGCAAAGCCACATTTTGCAGAAAGATAAGTTCTTAAAACTCAAGACAAAGTTTAATTGAATGGAATGAGTTTACAAGGTTTTCTTTTACAAGCTCTATCTTGCTTCAGCATAGAAGTTATCAGTGTAATACTTCTCTGCTGTTTTCTCTACTAAGTTAACCTGGCATTGCCTCTTTACAAAGCAGGAATAATGAACACAAGTTCCTGGTTATTCAGAAGAATACAGACACAAATATTTCTATCACATCATTTTTCAGATGTATTTTTTTATTTCAAAAGCGACCTTCATCTGTCGAAGAATAAAGTTGGTTACAATTTATCTTTCTTCTGATGTGAACCCTTCTTTTTCAGTGTGAAATCGCTTCATCTGCAGAGGGTTTGTGGCAGACATGAATAGTTTCAAGATTAAATAAATGCAACAATGGACAGCATTGTCTGCGTGTTGCTGTGATGTCTAAATTGTCCTTCAATTAAGTTGGAGAGTTTTGTGAGAACATTAATTGATCTCTTTTTAGATACAATGAGCTATCAAAAATGGAATACTAAACAGCAGGCTTTTGTCAGTACATGCTATTAAAAGGAGTAGGGAGCTATTTTTAAATGTGTTTCCAGGATATTGATTGTGAAAGGCCCTTGACCTGCTCTGCAGATCTACCTCCGAGGACACCCTTCCCAGGAGTATTCTTTTAAAATAGGAAGGACCAATACACAACACTCTTCCACAAGGTACATAAAAGGAGAGCAAGGAGGCCTCAGGTGCAGTTTTTCAGGGTTTCATCTCTGACCCAAATTTTTCTGACTGTAAGTGCCACTATCCTATAATGTGACGATATGGAGAGTAAGGACAGTGAACCGTTGCCGTCGAGTTGAATCCCACTCATAGTGACCCTATAGAACAGAGTGGAATTGTTCCATAGGGTTTCCAAGGAGCGGCTGGTGGATTCGAACGGCTGACCTTTTGGTTAGCAGCCGAGCTCTTAGCCACTGTGCCACCAGGACTCCTAGGAGAGTGAAGAGTATCCCATATATTTTTCTATGTGGTATCTCATCTGATACAACTCAAGGAGAAGCTGGCCTCCTATTTCTCAGCAGCGGCTTAGTCACCAAAGGCTGAAACAGTCCAGGGACCAAATTGCAAGTTTAAAAACATGACTCGGATAACAATCTGTTCCAGCAGATGTCTGCAATAACCCAGTGCCGTCAGTGGGATCTAAATTGTGTCTGAGTTGGGAAACCCTTCTTCTAGGATTGCAGGTGAGAATTCTGTCCCAGTGGAATATTTCATACGGTAGCCAGGCCAGGAGGTTGTCAGTGGCAGTTTTCCCAGAGTCCCCTGGCTCGCATGAACTAGTTATACATTATGTTTCTGACCATGTTGGCCACTGAGAAATTCTCTGCTTCCCAGGTTATTGAGTGAATGAATGTGTCTTCTCATCTAAACGCCCAGGGACCTTTTTTTTTTTAAGGATGAGAAAACATGTGTTAGCCAGGAAGGAGGAATCAAAAATAAAATCCTGTTTTCTTCTTTTTCTGTTGTTGAGAATAGGGGTCTGATTTGGTTGCTGGCTTGCTTTAAAAGAAAAAAAAAATCAGAGCTGCCACTGTTCAGATAAAATCTAAACTGTCTGTTAAACCTCTAATTATCAGCTTGCCTTCTGGGTAAAAACGTACTACTCAATTATTGTTTTTTGTTCACTTGTCAGCTACCCAAAAAAAAAAAAAAAAAAAATCATCGCGGCTTTCAAACCGCCTTGAAGAACAGAAATTCTGCAAATTGCTTTCTAAGTGTAGTTACTTCAGACCTAATACCTCTCTGCAGAGTGTCAAAAATTGTATAATGCTATGTTGTATGCAAATCGTATTTAATGTGGCTGTTTCAATGATTTGTTTTACATTATGTAATTCTATTGAAATCATTTCTTTTGTCACTACTTTATGTGTGGTTCATTTTGACACTTCCCACTTATCAAGTACAATATAAGTTTGATCCAGCCATTGTAAATAAAAGCAAAATTGTCTAACAGTAGTGTGTTGCTCTAAATTTCCTTGTAAAGCGAAAGCCATAACCAGCTTTTGTAGGTAGTGTAACTTCAGGATTCCAGAAAAAATTGGCCTCTTAAATCTCCAGCCTGTTCTTTGCCTTTCAGTCGTGTGTTCTTCCTCAGTTTTAAAGAAATGGACCAGTATAGTTAGTGGTGTCCTGGAGACCTGAGAAGGATGGCTTTAATGGTAACCAGGTCCAGTGTGCTGTCTTTCTCTAGTCCACTGGAACAGAAGTACAGTTGATTCTCATTATTTGCAGATTCCATATTTATAAATTCGCCTGCTCACTAAAATTTATTTATAACCCCTCAATCAGTACAACGTGGCACCTTCTCCATCATTCACAGACAAGCACACAGCGGTGAAATTTTTGTTTTCTGATGCACGTGTTCCCCGTTGCAGTTGAACAAGGAGACGCTCTTCTTGTTTCAACTCCCATACTGTAAATAAGTGGCTTTTTTGCAAGCTATTTCGTGCCAAGTGTTCTGAATTTTTGTGCTTTTTGTTGGTGATTGCTAAGCACAAGAAGGCTGTGACCTGCCTTATGGAGAAAATACGTGTGTTAGATCAGCTTTGTTCAGGAATGAGAGCTTGTTGGCCGTGAGCTCAATGCAAATAAATTAACAGTGTATGTTAAATAAGGTGTCTTTCAACAGATAACATACCTAAAACAGTTATATAATAATCTGTTCATGAAAATACTGTGACCAGAGGCTTGCAGGAATCTAACCCTGTATTTCCCCGAGGAGCAATGACTCAGTATTCACTAATAAGTTGTTCACAGCTACAGCAGCAACTTTACACAACATTAACTACTGCAAACAATAAGCATTGACTGTATATGGTGGTATAGTGGTTAAGTGCTAAGGCTGCTAACCAAAGGTCGAATCCAGGTGCTCTTTGGAAACTCTATGGGGCAGTTTTACTCTGTCCTGTAGGGTCACTGAGTTGGAATCAACTCGATGGCAATAGGTTTGGGTATATGGTGGTGGTTGATATGTTTACATCAGCCTAGACCAATGTGTGGGGGAAAATAATACCAGCTACTATGTATGGGTTTGTGTTTTCTGTATTTTTGTTGTTTCTGCTATTTATTGAGCACTTACTGTGTGCAAGACACGCTAAAGAGGCTTTACTTACCTTTGCTCTCATTATCAAGTGTTTTCTTAAACATACATGTGGAGTAGTTTATATACCTATTATACTGCTGGACAAAAACAGACAGAAACTGTATCATGAAGCTAGACTTCGAACTTGGATCATTTTTGTTCGAATTTCTGAGCTTTAACCACTCTAAAATGGTTTTCTGTAAGACAAACCCTCGCCTTAGAATCCAAAGATCCATATCCCAGTAAGGGTTTTAACACTTTATGGAATAGTGCAGGTCACTTAACCTCTCTGGGTCTCGGTTTCCTCATTTGTCATATGAGAATAATGCCCATCACCCTTTGAATTTCACAAAATAATAGAAAGGCCTAAATGAGAAAATGGATATAATAATACTTTGAAAAATGTGAATACCATAGTAATACAAGTTGTTGTTTCTCCTTTTGAAAAAAAATCAATGTTATGTCATCCTATTGCATGTGACCCAGCAACCAGAACTAGCGACACATGTAAGAAGGCATTCCTGCATTTTCTTCTGTAGTATAGGCCCCTAACCACCTCTCTGGCCTTGACGCCCACTGTTTCTCACATTGCGTGTTTGGCTCTGGTCGTACCAAATGACTTTCAGTTCCCTAGTGGGGATACAGCCTTAGCCTTCTCTGCCTTCACACTTGGAACACCTTCCACTGTCTTTACCTGAAGGATTTCCAGTCTCAGCTAGGGCCTCACCTCCAGTTCTGCCACCATAGTCTGGGATGTGAGCACATTTGTGTGTTCTCCTGGTGTCCCATGTGTACTCCTGCAATAATACTTACACTTGGTGCATTCCCTGTTATTCACTTGGCTTTCTCCTTCACCAGATTCCAGGATTACTTAAACGTAGGGATTCTCTTTTTTTTTTTTTTTCTAGATTTCTAGTGTCTAACACAAATTGTTGAGTCCATGAATGTAAGATTGAAAGATACTTCTTAGGTTTGTGCTCTGAAATGTGCTGTATTATCTACCCAAGTCAAAGCAAGGCTTGTCTGGAAAGGACAACAACCCAGCACCAATGTGGTTAACGCCTTTGCCAAGGGCAACATTCTTCTGATATTCTCTGCTATGCTACGACTAAGAGCTATAAAACAGATATTTGTTGCCAACCCAACTCTCCTGGAAATATCCAAGGACAAAAGCGTTAGTCTAGAGAGATAAGAAAAAGTAAGAAGTCAGTTATTCCACACATACTATTTCATCATTTTACCCTCTAATCTCCTTTAGAAGGGACCTCTCCCTTTGGTTCGGTGGCACACTTAGTGGTTCTGATTGTTACTTGCATGAATTCGAGAAGTGATCAGTCTGGCTCCTTAGCATGTCTCCAACTTGCTGTTTTAGTGATTACCATTTGTAATTCTAAACCTCTTTCCAATTAAAAAAGAAAAACAATTTTAATATCCTCATTTTCCTAGGGGTGGTTCAAGGGGAAAAAAAAAAGTTTTACCACCTGACTGTTTGAAGTCAGAATCTTGATATGCATGATTTTAGCTTGTAATAAATAGGCGCCCTGGCAGAGAAAAGGGTAAGCACTTGGCTGCTAACCCTAAAGGTTGGCGGTTCAAACCCACCAGTGGCACTGTGGGAGACAAGTCCTGGCAATCTGCTCCTGTAAAGACTACAGCCTAAAAGCCCGATGTGGCAGTTCTGCTGTATCACATGCGGTCGCTATGAGTTGGGATGAGCTTGATGGCAGCTAACAATAACAAAATAAAATAAGTCCATAAAAATGGATATTGTAGTTGTGAATAATTCAAAAATGATGTAATGTTAACTCACCCATGCTCGATGTATTGTCATTGTGTTGTGTGGGAAAGGAGATGTCAGTAGTATGCGTTTCCAGTGAGCTCTGCTGAGTGGTTGTGACTCTTAAATCTAGATGGTAAAGAGAAAGACAGCCCTAAGGTTTGCAGGCTGCTGCCAATCTGGAAGGCAGAGCTTTTGAACCAGGCCTACCACCTCTAGTCTGCCTAATCTTAGGCTGGTCACTCAAGTTTCTGGAACGCAGTTTGCCTAGATCTTTAAATTTGCCTTTCAGTCTAAAAGTTTAGAATCCCAGTTGTGTGGAAAACCATGAGAGCATTTTCACACTTGATTCCATTCACAATAAAGAAAGATTGAAAAGGAAAAGGATTGTAGTTAGATCGCAGGTTTGCCTGAGTCCCGCAGGCTGTCCTCACGGGCTGTCCTTACCCCATGACAGAAAAGGGTTTGACTTCTATTGACTGTGTAGAGACTGCAGGGGGTCAGAGACAAGGAGATTCAGGGAAGCCAGCCATTCATCCATGGGGAAGAAGTCTCACCTCATTAGAAGGCCACAGGTAAGCAGAGCTTTAGATTTGTTTCAAGATCCTTTTGCAAAGGTACTTTTGACAGCTTGAGTTATGTTGACAGGCTCCCCTCAAAGGGAAAGCAAGTGTCATGCCAGAGAGATGAAACATGTTTCACTGTCACCTTCCACACAGAATAAATGGATGGCCTAGAATCTTGCCATTGGCGACATTCCCGTCTGGGGAAAAATGGAAGAGTTGAGTTTGATGTTATAAATCACCATAATTTGTTACAATTTCCAAAGACAAATATGACAGGGTGGAATTACTTTGCAGGGCTGAGGCAGTCATTTGCAGAAGCCATAAAGTGCCAGTATAAATCTAAGGATGAGATATATTTAATCTGAGGGAACAGATCACAATATCACCTCTGTATATTGTGTTGTGTTTACCAAGAACTTTAGCTACTCTGATGCTGAAGTATTGCTGAATGTTCATTTCATTTTACCCGTGGAATCAGGCTGACTATTGTATAAAGATTATATTAACACCTAGAAGGGACTCTCCTCAGTGTTTTTACATTTGCTCAGTTGGAAAACAGAAAGACTGGTTTCTCCGTTACTCAGAGGTCATCTGCCTAGCAGAACACTAGCAGAACACATGATTTCATGGTGCCCTCCACAGCCATGACAGGCTGGAGGAGGAAAGAGGATAAGCATTCCATTTTATCAGAATAACATTTTATTTATCATCATTGGTTGATGGAGAACTACCTCCGATTTTGTTAAGTGTTAACTCTTTTTATGCAGTCTTTCCAATTCTTGACCTCCCACTTGCCAACTATTGTCAGGTTAACCCCATATCAGTTATGAGACTATGCACAGGAGCAATCATCTTGGATGTAAATGTTACTAACATTTGGAAATGAGACCTCTTGTTTAAAGTAAGGGAACTGAAGTGAGGAAAATTCATCCTGTAAATGAATGCAGAGTTCGCCTACACTAGGAGATGCATAGTTTAAGAAACATCAAGGAATAAAGCAATGAATGAAGCAGTAATAACTAGCTACTTCTAGGAACTCTAATGACCTGATGTTTTGTAGGTCCTTGACTTAGTTACCTTGTAGTGCCATAACAGAAATACCACAAATGGGTTGCTTTAAAGAACAGGAATTTATTTTCTTACAGCACTGGAGGCTAAAAATCCAGATCAGATGTTCAGCACTAGGGTAAAAAAAAAAAAAACATTGAGTTGATTCTAACTCATAGCAACCCTGTAGGACAGAGTAGAACTGCCCCCATAGGGTTTCCAAGGGTGAAATCTTTACGGAAATAAACTGCCACATTTTTCTCCCACAGAGTGGCTGGAGGGTTCAAGCCACCGACATTTCAGTTAGCAGCCGAGAGCTTTAACCACTGAATCACCAAAACTAAAAAACAAACCCGTTGCCTTCGAGTCAATTTTGACTTTCTGGCAGACCCTACAGAACAGAGTAGAACTGCCCCATAGGGTTTCCAAGGAGCAGTTGGTAGATTTGAACTGCTGACCTTTTAGCCAAGCTCTTCTTTTTTTTTTTAATTTTTTATTGTGCTTTAAGTGAAAGTTTACAAATCAAGTCAGCCTCTCATACAAAAGTTTATATATACCTTGCTATATAGTCCTAGTTGCTGTCCGCCTAAGGAGACAGCACACTGCTTCTCTCCACCCTCTATTTCCATGTGCATTCAGCCAGCTTCTGTGTCCCTCAGCCTTCTCATCTCCCCTCCACACAGGAGCTGCCCGCATAGTCTCATGTGTCTACCTTATCCAAGAAGCTCCCTCCTCACCAGTACCATTTTCTATCTTATAGTCCAGTCCAATCCCTGTCTGAAGTGTTGGCTTTGGGAGTGGTTCCTGTCTTGGGCTAACAGGAGGCCTGGGGACCATGACTTCTGGGGTCCTTCTAGTCTCAGACCATTAAGCCTGGTCTTTTTATGAGAATTTGAGGTCTACATCCCACTACTCTCCTACTCCCTCAGGGGTTCCCTGTTGTGTTCCCCGTCAGGGCAGTCATCAGTTGTAGCCAGGCACTATCTAGTTTGTCTGATCTCAGGCTGATGCAGTCTCTGATTTATGTGGCCCTTTCTGACTCTCAGGCTCATAATTACCTTGTGTCTTTAGTGTTCTTCATTCTTCTTTGCTCCAGGTGGGTTAAGACCAGTTGATGCATCTTAGATGGCCGCTTGCTAGCGTTTAAGACCCCAGATGCCACTCATCAAAGTGGGAGGCAGAATGTTTTCTTAATAGATTGTATTATGCCAATTGACCTAGATGTACCCTGAAACCATGGTCCGCAAACACCTGCCCCTGCTACGCTGGCCTTTGAAGCACTCGGTTTATTCAGGAAACTTCTTTGCTTTTGGTTTAGTCCTGCTGAGGCAACAAGCTCTTAACCACTGTGCCACCAGGGCTTCTTATTTTAAATGGTGTCTCAATAAGACAATGTAAAGTATTATAATGAAATGTGCAAAGACTTAGAGTTAGAAAACCAAAAAGGAAGAACATTTCAGCATTTCTCAAGCTGAAAGAACCGAAGAAAAAATTCAAGCCTCGAGTTGCACTATTGAAAGATTCCATGGGGAAAATATTGAATGATGCAGGAGGCATCAAAAGAAGCTTTTGGACATGTTGTCAGATGGTACCAGTCCCTGGTGAAACAAACATAGCAACGATTGTGAGGATGGTGCAGGAATGGGTAGTGTTTTGTTTTGTTGTTTCTATGAGTTGGAACTGACTGGATGGCACCTTACAACAAAAGACAATGGCTCTAGGGTAGGATCCTTCCTTGTTGGTAGCCCCAAGAGTTCTTTAGTATTTCTTGGCATCCCTGGTGTCATTCTATCCCCTGTGTGTCTTTTTGTCTATTCAGCTGTTTTTATAAAACATCACTTAAAAATGATTAGGTTTAGTACCCACCTACTCAGGCATGACCTCACTAACATAACAAAAAAGAACGCTAATTTCCAAACAGGGTCATATTTATAGGTACACCGGTTAAGATTTCCACACATATTTTTGGAGGACACAATTCAATCCCTAACAGGTCCTAATGACTCTAAACTCCTGGCCTGATTGAGACCATGAGATAGTACCTGCTCCAGTCTCTGTTCAGCTGTGCTGTCAAATGGAGCACAGAAATAATGTAAGAATTATCTACTTTTATGTCTCTAAAGAGAGGTGAAGTAAATATAAAGTGAAGACAACAATTGCATACCACCTTTCCCATAAATCAGAAGGAGTTTGCAATGAAGAGACAAAGGAGCTATAAAAAATAGATGTAAGAAAGATGGAACACAGTCAGTCAATTGATAATCAGCGAGTGTTCTCTGGTGAGCAACTGTCTCTAAACTAGTCATCTCCAAACTTCAAAAAACTTTTTATTGAAGTGTAAGATGTATATACAGGGAAAATGGACATATAATAAGAATACAGTTTGATAAATCCCCATAGACTGAACATACTGGTATATAAAGCACCCAGATCAAGAAACAGAACAGTATCATCACCCCAAAAGCTCCCCCTTGTGTTCCCTTGCCCTCCTCCCCAAAGAATTGCTATTATCATAACTTCTAACAGCATGGATTAGATTTGCCTATTTTTCTCTCCAAACATAGATTATGTGCCCCTATCATAAAATATTTTGGACCAAGCACTTAATATTTCTACATATTTGTTTATGCTACACACATGTACTATTTATATACATACATAATGTACAGAATAAAATAAATACACAAAACAAAATGAAAATAACCCCCCAAAAAACCAAACCCACTGCCGTTGAGTAGATTCCAACTCATAAAGACCCTATAGGACAGAGTAGAACTGCCCCATAGAGTTTCCAAGGAGCGCCTGACGAGTTCGAACTGCCAACCTCTTGATTAGCAGTGGTAGCACTTAACCACTACACCACCAGCGTTTCCAATGAAAATAACAAGGTAAAAATATGTGCCAATAGATGTTCTAACATCCTCTTCCCACATTCCAGTTGATCAACTTCCATATACAACCCTGCCTTTCATGACAACAGCTTTAAGAGATGCAAAAGAAGGCCGTAATAGTGGTGTTCTGATAAATATTTATTTGGTGCTAAATATCCAGAATTCACCAGCCCTAAGAAATTTGAAAGTTATCAAGGAGGGAAAGGATCCATGTCCTTTAGGAATAGTTGAAGCCTGGTTGAGGCTTCCCATTGATACGTTGTAGAAAGCAGGAAGCCCAGAAGCGTCTGCTCCCCCCACCCCCACTGGACCCGCAGCCCAGCACGGCCTTCTGCTTGATGTCCTGCTGCTCTGGTGGCCCTGAGATGCTTGTATAAGAAGGCTGTCATGAGATCCTGAGTGCTTGCAGTCACAGCAACTTTATAAGGGTGACAGAAATGTTGCATTTACCCCATGCCACGTCAGATAGTTTGTCCTTCCCCCACCCTAACTGGTTTTGACCTAGACCAGCAGTGTGGAGGTGACGCTAACTAGGCAAGGTAGGCAAGGGGTTATAGATGGTGGAGCGGTCCCACCTGGCTGTGCTGTTTTCAATGATCCAGGGCTGGAAATATTCCTCTGAAAGTTTCCTTATGATGGACTGCCCCCAGGAAACTCCCCGTCACTCAAGACACTGAGTTAGAAAAGGATATCGGTTATTTATTTATTTTGGTTTTTTTAAAATGTTTTTCTTGTGAAGTCACATTGCAAATTGAGGTCACCATACCCTTAGATTTTCATGTGGACCAGGAGGAGATACGAAGCACTTTTGGACCAATTATATCAAATCACCTGGTGTGCTTCCTCTGAAGCAAATCTGAACACCCTGTGCCCAGACGACTCCCCAGGGATCTGCACTTTTAGAAAACATCACCAAAAAAAAAAAAAAAAACTCATTTCCACCAAGGGGATTCTTACTTGTAGCAACCCTATAATACAAAGTAGAACAGCCTCACATGGTTTCCAAGGCTGTAATTTTTTTTTTTTTAATTTTTAGGGAAGCCTACTGCCACACCTTTTCTCCCGCAGAGTGGCTGCTATGTTCAGACCGATGACCTTATGGTTAGCAGCCAAGCACTTAACCGCTGCACCACCAGAGGTCCTTAGAAACACCACAGCTGATTTTTATGCTCATGGAAGTCAAGACCCTCCCTAAAGCATGGCATAACAGGAAGAGGAAGAGAAAACGATGACATTTCTGATTTGCCTTCTTTTAGACTTGTCCTCACCTCTCTGACTCTCCCAATCCTATTTCCCATGTAAAGGCAGGCAATAAAGCCCCCTCCACCAAGAAGCTTCCCTGTTCACTGTGCCCCTCTGAGACCCTCAGCTGAACAACTATAGTGCTTAGGGTCTATGCCATTTAATTGTCATTCACCATATGCTGTCTTCTAAGTACCAACATTTACATATTTATCTTTGCTCCACGTTTGGACTTTTATAATCCAGGGGGAGGGGGGAAGCTGTGTATTTTAACTTGCTTCATTTATTTTCCTGTGTCTAGGAAAATGCTGAGTCCATAATACCAGTTTAAAAAAACAAAAAACACAAACACGTTGGGTTAGGTGGCAGCAATGGAATATACGTAGTGAGGTGGGACTAAATGGGAATGTGGAAAGTCTTTAGGGAAAAGGATTTAGGATCTAAATCAATCCAGATGACATCATGTTAAGTTAGTAGAAAGACTGAAAGGGAAATTTTTTTAGGAAAAAGAAAAGGAAACCCAGCCAATGCATTCCCTTCCCATCAAGGTTACCAAAAAAACCAAACCCATTGCCGCCCATTGGATTCCGACTCACAGCGACCCTATAGGACAGAGTAGAACTGCCCCATAGGGTTTCTAAGGAACACCTGGTGGATTCAAACTGCTGACCTTTTGGTTAGCAGCAGAACTCTTAACCAGTACACCACCAGAGCTCCACTCCCACGAGGGTTAGAAGGGGAAAGCTTTCCAACTCCTTAACAACTCAGTACCTTGAGATCAAGGCTGATGGGGTCCCGTTAAATCCACTGTTCTTACTCTCTACAAATTTGACTTTATGATGGTGACCAAAGAAAAAACCTATTACCTTTAAGTCGATTCTGACTCGTAGTGACCCTATAGGGCGGAGCAGAACCTCCCCATAGGGTATCTAAGGCTGTAAATCTTTACTGAAGCAGACTGTCACAACTTTCTCCCGCTGCGCTGCTGTAGAACTTATACAGGCGAGTGCCTACCCACTGACCACCAGAGCTCCAAGCAAAGAAAAGAAGCCTATAATTCATTAAAACAATTAGTGGAAAGAAGGTAGATATATTATTTATGAGCGATCATAGGCTATCAAAAACCCAGTTGCTGTACAGTTGGCTCCGACTCATGGTGACTCCAAGTGTGTCAAAGTAGAACTGTGCTCCATAGCGTTTTCAGTGAATGATTGGAAGTAGATCACCGAGCCTTTCTTGGAAGGTACCTCTGGTGGACTTGAACCTCCAACTTTTTTTTTTTTTTAATAATTTTTATTGACCTTTAAGTGAACGTTTACAAATCAAGTCAGTCTGTCACATATAAGCTTATATACACCTTACTCCATACTCCCACTTACTCTCCCCCTAATGAGTCAGCCCTTCCAGTCTCTCCTTTTGTGACAATTTTGCCAGTTTCTAACCCTTACCCTCCTATCTCCCCTCCAGACGGGAGATGCCAACAGTCTCAAGTGTCCACCTGATACAAGTAGCTCACTCTTCATCAGCATCTCTCTCCAACGCATTGTCCAGTCCCTTCCATGTCTGATGAGTTGTCTTCAGGAATGGTTCCTGTCCTGGGCCAACAGAAGGTTTGGGGACCATGACTGCCGGGATTCCTCTAGTCTCAGTCAGACCATTAAGTATGGTCTTTTTATGAGAATTTGGGGTCTGCAACCCACTGATCTCCTGCTCCCTCAGGGGTTCTCTGTTGTGCTCCCTGTCAGGGCAGTCATCGGTTGTGGCCGGGCACCATCTAACTCTTCTGGTCTCAGGATGATGGAAGTCTCTGGTTCATGTGGCCCTATCTGCCTCTTGGGCTCATAGTTATCATGTGACCTTGGTGTTCTTCATTCTCCTTTGATCCAGGTGGGTTGAGACCAATTGATGCATCTTAGATGGCCGCTTGTTAGCATTTAAGACCCCAGACACCACATTTCAAAGTGGGACGCAGACTGTTTTCATAATAGAATTATTTTGCCAATTGACTTAGAAGTCCCCTTAAGCCATAGCCCCCAAACCCCCGCCCTTGCTCCGCTGACCTTTGAAGCATTCAGTTTATCCCAGAAACTTCTTTTGGTCCAGTCCAGTTGAGCTGACCTTCCGTGTATTGAGTATTGTCCTTCCCTTCACCTAAAGTAGTTCTTATCTACTAACTAATCAGTAAATAACCCTCTCCCACCCTCCCTCCCTCCCCCCGCCCATAACCACAAAAGTATATGTTCTTCTCAGTTTATACTATTTCTCAAGATCTTATAATAGTGGTCTTATACAATATTTGTCCTTTTGCCTCTGACTCATTTCGCTCAGCATAATGCCTTCCAGGTTCCTCCATGTTATGAAATGTTTCACAGAATCGTCACTGTTCTTTATCGATGCGTAGTATTCCATTGTGTGAATATACCACAATTTATTTATCCATTCATCCGTTGATGGACACCTTGGTTGCTTCCAGCTTTTTGCTATTGTAAACAGAGCTGCAGTAAACATGGGTGTGTATATATATCTGTTTGTGTGAAGGCTCTTATTTTTCTAGGGTATATTCCGAGGAGTGGGATTTCTGGGTTGTATGGTAGTTCTATTTCTAACTTTTTAAGAAAACGCCAGATAGACTTCCAAAGTGGTTTTACCATTTTACATTCCCACCAGCAGTGTATAAGAGTTCCAATCTCTCCGCAGCCTCTCCAACATTTATTATTTTGTGTTTTTTGGATTAATGCCAGCCTTGTTGGAGTGAGATGGAATCTCATCGTAGTTTTAATTTGCATTTCTCTAATGGCTAATCATTGAGAGCATTTTCTCATGTATCTGTTAGTTGCCTGAATATCTTCTTTAGTGAAGTGCGTGTTCATATCCTTTGCCCACTTCTTGATTGGGTTGTTTGTCTTTTTGTGGTTGAGTTTTAACAGAATCATATAGATTTTAGAGATCAAGCGCTGGTCGGAGATATCGTAGCTGAAAATTCTTTCCCAATCTGTAGGTGGTCTTATTACTCTTTTGGTGAAGTCTTTAGATGAGCATAGGTGTTTGATTTTTAGGAGCTCCCAGTTATCTGGTTTCCCTTCATCATTTTTGGTAATGTTTTGTATTCTGTTTATGCCTTGTGTTAGGGCTCCTAATGTTGTCCCTATTTTTTCTTCCATGATCTTTATCATTTTAGTCTTTATGTTTAGGTCTTTGGTCCACTTGGAGTTAGTTTTTGTGCATGGTGTGAGGTATGGGTCCTGTTTCATTTTTTTGCAAATGAGTACCCAGTTATGCCAGCACCATTTCTTAAAAAGACTATCTTTTCCCCAATTAACTGACACTGGGCCTTTGTCAAATATGAGCTGTTCATATGTGGATGGATTTATATCTGGGTTCTCAATTCTGTTCCATTGGTCTATGTGCTGTTGTTGTACCAGTACCAGACTGTTTTGACTACTGTGGCTGTATAGTAGAACCTCCAACTTTTCAGGTGTGACTTATTTCCATTGCACTACTTGAATACATCATTTCAGCTGTGACTTTCACTCCTTTTCTCCAAAACTCCAAGGTGAGTTGTCTACTCAAAGTTTTCTCTCTGTTCCTTTGGGGGCTTTATTTCATATTTCCCATTTTACCTGGGACTTTGCTCCATTAAGTATATTACTTCTTTCTAATACTTCATTTTTCTCTAACTCTTTTCCTCAGTCTAAAAACATAGTTAATGCTTCCCCCCAATCTTATATGCTTCCCTGGATTTAGTCATCTGCTCTTTCTGTCTTCCTCTTCTTAAACAAGTTTCTTAAAAGGGTAGTGACAGAATGTGTACTCCCTCAAGTCCCATTAACTCTTAAATGACTGAAATTTGATTCTCATCCTGAACATAATGTTGTCGCTGTTTGTTGTTAGCTGCTATTGAGTCAGTTCCCAACTCATGGCAACCCCATGCACAATGGATGAAATGCTGCCTGGTCCTGTGCTATCCCCAGGATGGGTTGCAGGGTTGAATTCAAAGGGTTTTCATTGGCTGATTGTCATATGTAGATCCCCAGGCCTTTGGCCAATTTGATATTGGTAAGGTAATGAATGGCTTCTTGATGCTAAACTCAACATGTAATTACAAGATCAAAACTCTTGGCTACATTCAACACAGCTGACCTTCACCCCTTAGAACTCTGTCTTTGATTTCTATGAGTCCATTTTCTCTTAAGTCTTCTTTAGTCATTCTTGCTTTCTCTTCTACCTCTTCACTGTGGAAACTTTTCCCCTCCATGAGCATCTTGGCATTTTCTCTGTCTGTGGCTCCTTGCTGTTTTCCCAGATACTTTATCTTTAATAGCCATCTCTAAACTGATGATTGCTAATCCATATTTGGTGGGATACTGTTCTGAAACCTTTAGGACCTGGTTTCACTGCTGTAGGCACAAGGCTTGCTACAAAACCTGTAACTGCAGCCCTGTGCCTTGACGGTTTTCTACTTCATACCAGTGGCCTGACAAAGATTGCCTCCAAGGTCCCTGACCTTCTAAATTTCAGAAACCCTGCTTCTTGCTTTTTTTTTGGCTACCTGGAGGCTGAGACAATAAGTACTGTTCACTCAGATTTCAACTCAGAAAGTTGTGTTAATTGTACTCCTGTTAATTTGTAAGTGAGTTCCTGTTCCCTCTCTCCCACCAAGAGATAGACCTGGCAGAAAACCTACCTGTACCAAATTACCCTGCTATTTCTCTGTAGTCTCTTGCTACTAGTTGCTATCAAGTCGATTCTGACTCATGGTGACCCCACGTATGTCAGAGTAGAACTATGCTCCATACAGTTTTTCAATGGCTAATTTTTCAGAAGTAGATTGCCAAGTCTTTGTTCCAAAGCACCTTTTGGAGGACTTGAACCCCTAACCTTTCAGTTAGCAACTGAGTGAAGTAACTTTTTCCACCACCTGGGGACTCCTTCCTTTGTTAATGGTAAAGTAAGGCAGTAGACATCTGGGACATGATGTAATTTTTTAAGCTTCCTGATTTTTAGTCATTTCCTCAAAAGTACATGTTGACCTACAACATCCACCCTGGATAGTTTGACAACATCTCTGGCTCTAGCCACTTCCTTGAACTTCATACTTGGCTACCTACTTTGCTGGTCTTTCTACAAACCATTCAAAGTCACTGTGTTCATCAGTGATCAATATGACAAAATATTAATTAGGAGCATGGACTTCTGAGCAGAAGGACCTATTTGAATCTTGACCTCGTCACTTCTAAATGTGGAATCTTGACTATTGTACTTCTTGAATCCTCAGTTCCAACTTCGTAAGTGGTGTTGGTATCTCATAATATCCTGTTAAATGGTCTTTGGTGTTTTTTCCCTCGCATCCATTGGGGTTACCCTAACCCTGAGGCAGACGAATCTAACTAAATGTTGATCTTACCATGCCACTCAGCTATTTAAAATCCTCCTTGTGAACCCTGTTCTCACCCATAATCTGACCTCTACTTAGCTCTTCAAATTAATTACCTACTATTTCCTACTTGAAATCTATTACCTGATAAAAAGCAGGCTTATTTTGTAGTTCTCAGAAAACATTATGTCCCTAATAATGAAGTCTATGCATTTTTTCCCCTCAGGGTCCCTCTTGGTTTCATTGGCCTAGAAAAATGATTCTACTTTTTCAGGGTGACACCTACTTTCCATTTTTAAAGGCTCAGTTGATTTCACTCAGGTAGCCTTGTTATCTTTTTTGCTTCATTCCTCCTCCTAAGGTTGGGTAGGTTCCTTGCTCTGTGCTTCTAATATATGGGTTTATATCTCTCTCAGACCACTCTGTCAAATCTATACACTGTATTGAAATGGTCGGTTTCTATCTTCCACTAGAATAAAATTTGTTGGTGACTGGAACTATATCTTACTCACCTCTCGGCAACCCAGTCCTTCCAAATTGAAACCTTTTACCATCCTTATCAACCAACATTTCACGATGACACTAGTGTGGCACTCACTACTGACTAGTAATGTGGAGAGTAGAGGGTAGTTCATGTGGGGACACTCAAGGCAACAGGGAAGGCAAAGCTTTTCACTCTTTGAGGGAAAATGATCTTTAAGAGATGTTTGTAAGCTGAGGTACAATGCTTCAAACTCTTTATAAAAATACTCATGATTCCATGAAAAGAAGCTCTTTGAAAACATTATCTATTTGTAGTTGTGCCCCTCACTCTGCCACACACAAAGCCTTGCACCTAATAAGCTGGGGATGATGACTCAAGTGCTTCATGCAAATGGTCACTGCTGGAACCACCCTGTGGGACCCCCCCAACTTAGCCACTTACTTTCTTGTGCATGGCCTAGCTATTGCCCCCTGTTGACCCTGTTTCTTTCCATTGTTGCTACCACAAATTTTTCTCCCGAGAATTTGCCCTTCCTTGTATTCTTATGTGGTAGGGTGTATTAGTCTCTTCTTCTGTTCCCAAGCAAGTGCTTACACCTTCATGAGGTCTTTTAGGACTGTTTACCTCCATTGATTACGTCGTTGTTGTTACCTGCCTGTGAGTCAGCCCCTGACTCATGGCGACCCCATGAACACTGGGATCAGACTGTTATGATCATAGGGTTTTCATTGGCTGATTTTTGGAAGCAGATCACCAAGCCTTTCTTCCCAGTCCATCTCAGTCTGCGAGCTTCTCTGAAACCTGTTCAGCATCATAGCAATATAAAAGCCTCTACTGAAAGATGGGTGGTGGTTGTTTTTGAGGTGCATTAGCCAGGAATCAAACCTGGATCTCCTACACAGAAGGCTATAATTCTACCACTGACCCACCACTGCCCATTGGTTATAGGCTAACCAAGAAAAGAAAGAAATCAAACAACAAACAAAAAAGCTAAAATAAAAAGACCAGGGAGGGTTACAATGAAAAGAAATCTTTAACACCCTTGACAATTACAGGGAATATATCTTGAGAATTTTGAGACATCCCAAATTTGCGAATCCAGTAAAGCATGTCACTTAGCCCACATTATATGTTTATGTGTCTGGCCCAATGTGTGAAGCAACAAAGCCAAACGGAGATGTGGACCCTGAATTGCCAACCAGCCCCTCACTCACCGACCAACCCACATCTGCACACATCTTTATGTGTCAGCTTTGTGTTTGCCTCTGATCGGAATTACCTCTCATGGACCTTGCAAGGCTCGATGAGGAGTGGCAACTGGGAAGGCAAGCATGACAATGTCAGAGGCCTTCCAAGGTATGTTGGCCTTTAAGTTTCAGTAAAGGAAAATTGTTCTCTGCTCTTTTCTATACCTAGTGTTTTCCCCTTTACAAACTAAATCAATCTTTCTCTCACTTTCTCTTATGCTGTCTTGCTCTCTCTCTTTCCTGGATGTCAGCAAAACCCAGTCTTTCTATCCTGGGTCTTCATGGAATGAATAATTAAAATCCTGTAATTGTGGTTTAATAACCAGAAAGAAATGAGAAATCATTTAGAAGTGACTGAGTTAAAAAAAAAAAAAAAAAAACCTCTTAAAATGCATGTACCATAAGATGTTCATTGGCCTTACGTGAAAAATGGGCTATAATGGTCAAGTAAGATTAGGAAGTGGAAGATGAACGAAGTTTCTTTATGACAGGACTTATCTGAGCATTTAATATGCTGATGCTATCTCCACGAAGGAGATATAATATGTATTAAATCTTTTCCCAATGTTTTTTTAAGCTTCTCACTGCTCTAGTGTTCTCTGGAACACATTTTCAGAAACACTGTGCTAGAAAATTATGTGTTTATCCCAATATTAGTCTAGGGCAGAGTGTTCAGTGGCAAAGGCAACATCTACTGCTAGTTTATGGAAAGGCGTTTTAGAGCTAGGAATTAAAATGCCCTCGAGACCCTAAGCATCCACTGAATCACAGCCTCCTGGGAGTGCTGGAGCCTCAGATGTTGGCTTCTAGGAGGATTCATGCTTTAAATACACATGGCCGATGCCCCATTCACAGCCCCATTCACTGTTGATTAAAAGGTGACGTTTATATAGGTGACAATAATCAGGGCCCATTACTATCCCGAAGCAAAATAAGAAAAAGCAATGAAAGTTTTACTTAAATGAGGAAGAACCACCACTGGGAAGGTCCCAGAAAGGTCAAATGCCACAAACCCTGCTCTACATATGCCTTGGGGAATAAAGTGTGATGTTATTTCTCCCCTTCATTTAAGCGAGACCTCGTTATGCGCACTGTCTGGGTGCCTCTGGGTTTCTGTGGGCCTCCTGGGGACAAACCTGAGGTGCTGAGACACGCCTTATTATCAGGATTTATGTTCATTGAAAATTCTTCCATTCTCCATGCGCACTTTTAGGTTCTGGCCTGGTGCTTCTCCACACACCAAAATAAAATTGTTCTTGACCAGCCACGAGAAAGTGCCTCAAGCCATTAACCAGCTAGTCATTTATTCCTGAAGAAATATTTTGGTTTTCAATCATCATTGCTGGTGTTTGGGTTTAAAAAGAAGCTTCAGTATCATTATGTGATCCTGGCTGTCCTGTCAAGTGAACTGCTGGCAGGAGAACATGGCTAATGGGCTATGCTCAACATGGTATTGATGAAATATTATAAACTATCATTTTCTTAACACCGGAAAGCCGGTCTTTTTTAGACAGTAGCCCTCATAACTCTGTCAGGACTTCAGGAAACTGAGAAACAGGGGTGGAGGTACCTGACCGGGCTCCCCAAGTGTAGGGCAACCCAGACTGGGTTTTATCATCTCACCAATTCCAACCTGCAACCAGAACATTGAACTGCCAACTTCAGTCACATGCTTTTTCCAGTCATCAAAAACATCAGTGAGTGATATTTTGTGGGCGGGGGTAGAGGTGATTTAAAAAAAAAAAAAAAAACTAGCAACTCTTACTAAATATTCCATAAGGAAAAGTCAGGCTTTGTTCTATGTTATTGTTTTGCATTAAAGGGTTTTAGCAGAATGATTAATAAAAGCTAATTGAAGTGGTCAGTGATTTCATTCTACTTGGATCAGCAATCAACGTCCATGGAAGCATCAGTCAAGAAATCAGTCTGTTGAATTGGGAAAATTTGCTGAAAAAAGGCCTCTTTCAAGTGTTAAAAAGCAAAGATGCCACTTTGAGGACTAAGGTGCACCTGACCCAAGCCATAGTATTTTCAATCACTTCATATGCATGCAAAAGCTATACAATGAAAAAGGATGACAGAAGAAGAATTGATGCATTTGAATTGTGGTGTTGGCAAAGAATATTGAATATACCATGAATTTCCAGAAGAATGAACAGATCACTTTTAGAAGAAATTCAACCACAGTGTTCCTTAGAAATGAAGATGGGAAGACTTTGGTTACTTACTTTGGATACATCATAAGGAAAGACCAATCACTAGAAAAGAACAGTGTGGTTGGTAAAGTAGAGGGTCAGTGAAAACAAAAGAAACTCTCATTTGGACTCAAACATACCAACGACTATGAGGATGGTGCAGAACTGGGCAGTGTTTAACTCTGCCATACACAAGGTCACAGTGAGTCAGAGCTGACTCGATAGCAACTTGTTGAGGGTGTTTGTCATATCTAACCCACCTACCAATATAGCAGTGCAAGTGTGTTCATCCTCATTTTACCAGTAAGGAAACTGGCTCAGAGAGCTGAGGTTTCTTGCCCAGGGCCCCGGCTGCCAGTGAGAGGTAGAACAGTGCTCCTCGGCCCCACAAAGCCTGCCATCTTCCCACTCCTTCACCCTGTCTTGTCACACACGGAATTTACGTTCTCTCTTCGCTTTTTAAGTATGTGTTTTTCACTTAGATAAACCTAATGCATTTCCTCTTTCTCATGGGAGTGCTCAATTCATTAAATCACATATCATACAAGCTTACGCAGAAGTCAGGCTAAAGCTTATATTTTCTCTGTGGTCAATAGAGAGGGTTATGGCTACTCATGTGGGGAACAGCTGCTGGTAAAGAGCTGAGGACTTTTTGCCCTGTTCTCTGCGGTTCCTTTTTCCACTTACAGGGAAAATTGAATCACACCAGGGGTAATGTTAAATCTGGC
Organism: Elephas maximus indicus; assembly: GCF_024166365.1. NCBI lineage: Eukaryota > Metazoa > Chordata > Mammalia > Proboscidea > Elephantidae > Elephas > Elephas maximus. The sequence continues at coordinate 17,839,239 of NC_064822.1, forward strand.
AGGTTCTCCTGCTAGGATCTATATCCCAGCAATCCTGAGTAAGTCTAACACAAAATGCCGAAACTTTCATAGCTGTCGTATGTTGGAGGTGGGAGGGACACCAGGGAAGATGGTAGTGGTGACCTTTGGATAAAGGCAGCCAGCAGAAAAGAGCAAGGAAAGAAATACCTAAGGAAGATTAAGACTACCAGAATGTCTCGGTGAGTAGACTGAGAAGTTTTTGTTTTGTTTACAGAGAAAGGGCTATAATTTGAGGGAAGAAGATAAAAGCAGCATTTAAAAGAAACATAGGTCTGGTTATTGTCTCTCTCCTCACCTGTAGGCAGAGTCCCTTTATCTAATTATCTTAAATCTCCTCACTTGCAAAAGACAGCTCTCTCTGGCAGCAACAGCCAAGACTGGTGGCAGTTTCTCCAAGCCCCACAGGTGACGTGCTATAGCTAATGGAAGGAGCTGGAGAACGCATGGAAAGCTCCTTGTGTTCCCCCGAAAATGTGTCTCTCAGAAAAGTACCCTCCTCATGGACCAGCTGTCGCATACAGAATATTTTCCTACAACTCTCCTCTCACCCCTTCTCCGGCTCCAGGACACAAACAGTCTCTAACACCCCAACTTTGTTCACTCTTTCAAAAACAGCCCCCAATCCCCAAACTGGTAAATCTCACCTCACTCTTGTCTGTGTGTACTTGTTGTTTGATTGCCTGTCTTGTTCCTTGTTGTCCAAAAAGTGAAAGCTGCTTCCAGGCCAAGCATGGTTTGGGGCTACTGTCAATAAAAAGCAGAGGGAGGTACTGGAAAGAAAAAATAAAATAAGCACACACACACTTTCTGCTCCAGGCTTTTTTTCCAGAACTGGAGTGCTTTGTGTAATGTCAGCTCTGTAGAGTTAGTTTTAACAACAAATGTGAGATTCAGGCAGTTTGTTTGTTTTGTACAATCAAACCTGTCTCAGCCTTTCTGTGTTGCTTTAATTTCACGGTAACTACATATCTCAGAAAACTCCAGCCTATTCCAATTCCATTTTGTGTGTGGGTGTGGTTCCTTGACAGACCATGTGACCTAATTTTTTGTTTGGAAATAATGGCCAACATTCAATACATTCATTTATTTCTCAGAAAAAAATGTTCCCAGTCAACAGATTTGTTATATTATATGGGCGATGTGAGAGGCTAAGAGCACAGAGCTGGGGGTCGGAAGCTGTAGACTTGAACCCCACCTAGATTTGTACCGGTTGTGGGACCTGTCTGTTTCAGATACCACTTTAAAATGAGAATTAAACTTGTAGCTATTCCATAACATTGCTAAGACACTATGAGACATTTAAAATAGAGTCTGTCATAGAATGGGCACGACACGGTGTTTGATTTCATAGAACATCATTAAGTATGTGAATTCTCTTTCTCATTGACCTTGTAATGACCATGGTTCATCTGTGCCTTGGAAAAATTGCAGTTTAGCACAGGTCAGTGACCTTTGGGTTCATATGTAAGTGATCTGAATGCAAGCACGAGACCCTGAACAATAGTCTCAGAGCCATCTGCAGTGTGAGTCCACACTCCCCGGTCTACTGGTGACTTTCTGCCATATCAGGGAGGGACTGAAACCAGAGGTGCTGCTCAGGAGCTCCCCCGTCTGCCAATCCTGTGAACGTACCAGCAGCACCTAGAATAATCTTTAGGCTTGGAGAAATAAACGTTTCCCCACACGTACTCCCGGTTCAAAAACTACAACTTATCCAGCTTTACTGAGGAAGCAGTAGTGTGATAAGGCCCAGATACCACCATGATCAACATGGTGATGAACTCTATCCCATCTCTTCTCAGAAGATTTGTGATCTGATGGCTATACCTGAAATCGCTAATTGAACATAAAATCCAATAAACACATTGGCAGGCACCAGACATGCCAAAAAGACTTGTCTGTTTGTACCCATTGTTTAAAGGAAAAAGGGAATAAGTGATAGCAATAACCAAGATGATTTGTTCAAAAGCCCTCGATCTAGATTTCAACTGTATTTTCTTAAGCAGATTGTCAAAAATGCTTTGTTTTGTTTAGTTGGAGTAGAACTTACAGAATATGCAGCGAGAATTCCAAAAGGTAATTTGTTTTCCTCTGAGTCAATAGCATGTAACGAGTTCCCACTGTGCGGAAGGACCAGAACCCACACTAGACACATATACAGGGTTTTTCAGCTCATTACCCAGTTAGAGTTATGACAGTTATTTGTGGTTTTAGTTGTAGACGGCATAAAAGAAATTGCAAAAAGTAAACTGCAAACACACAGCAGATGGTAGCTTTTAGTTGTTTGTAATTGTTGAAAATGTGTATTAAAGGGTCTACTTCATTTACGTACAGATGATGCAAGAATCATTTCACTCATTCCAAGGAATCAGACAGCTTCAAAGATGGAAGGAACCATGTGGAGGTTCTTACCCAAAGTCACCTGGTGTCTTATTTATCTAGTGCCGCTATAGCAGAGATACCACAAGTGAATGTCTTTAACAAAGAGAAATTTATTCTCTCACAGTCTAGGAGAATAGAAGTCCAAATTCAGGGTGCCTCTACAGGGGAAGGCTTTCTTTATCTGTTGGCTCTGGGGGGCGGGCTTTGTCATCAATCTTCCTGGTCTACGAGTGTCTCAGTGCAGAGACCGTGGTTCAAAGGACACACTATTCTCCTGGCTCTTGTTTCCTGGGACATGAGGTCCTCATGTCTCTCTGCTTGCTTCTGTCTTTTATATCTCAAAAGAAATTTACTTAAAATACAACCTAATCTTGTAGATTGAGTCCTGCCTCATTAATATAACTGCCACTAATCCCACCACATTAACATCATAAAAGTAGGATTTACAACACAGGAAAATCATATCAGGTCACGAAATGGTGGACAATCACACAAGACTGGGAATCATTGACTAGCCAAGTTGACACACATATTTTGGTGAGACACAATTCAATCCATAACACCTGGGGAGACTTTCCAAACTGTTAATGTCAAGTCATACCCAGACCTAAGGAGTCAGGGTTTTTAAGAAGATGCCATGCACCCCTGATTAAGACCCAATTACCTGGTTCAGCCTAGTCATTTTACAGCTGATTAGGCCAGAGCTCAGTGAGATTCAGGGACTTGCCTGCATTCAGCCACCGAGCTGATGGGACTAGAGCACTGGCCTTAAACCCTCTAATGAGTGCACTCTTGACTGAACTGCCAGGCCTCAAATTCACTGGCTCTACAATCAAATGCCCAGTTGAAAAAAGAGGCTAAATAAGATGGAGGAGGAGCATAGGAATTCTAAGGATCCAAAGAGGGATAAACCTTTCTAATTTCCTAACATTTGGCCATGATGGAATGGTGGGTCAGCGTGGGGACACCTTACACCAGGAAACAGGAAAAACTCACCTAACACATAAAAACCATTTGCTGCTGAGTTGATTTTGACTCATAGCAACCCCACGTGTGTCAGAGTAGAATTCTGCTCCGTGGGGTTTTCAATGAAATAGATTGCTAGGCCTTTCTTCCAAGGTGCTTCTGGGTAGACTCAAATCGCCAGCCTTTCAGTCAGCAGCCAAGGGAATTAACTGCTATCACCATCCACCCAGGGACTCACTTAACACGTAGAATCATTTAAAATGGTCCCAGGTTATATCCTTTACCTCTACAAATATTTACCTTAGTAATTCTTTCTCTGAATCACCTTCTTTAAGTAAAAGATATTCAGTAGCTCACTTGCTAAATATCTTTATTTTTAATAAACTAAGGAAGAGAAAAAGAAATAGAATAAAAAGGGGAAGCGAATGTTGATACAAAGAGGAAGAAAAAAATAGGACAGGATAAGGAAAAGAAATTTTCAGTTGGATTTTGGCACTTGGGAACTATTTTTAAATTCTGCAGTAGATCAGTCTTTCATTAGTTGATACAAAGGAGTAAATTTTTCACAGAAGGACATAACACCAAAACCCGAAACCTGTTGCTGTCAAGTTGATTCCAACTCATAGTGACTCTATGGGGCAGGGTAGAACTGCCCCATAAGATTTCCAAGGAGCAGCTGGTGGATTCAAACTGCCCACCTTTTGGTTAGCAGCCTAACACTTAACCACTGTACCACCAGGGCTCCCATGTCAATGGACATGCATCCCCCAATTCCTGGGACTGCTTTGAAAATGCACACTTCATTCATTCTGTGTATTTCACTGATCCAAACAAGTTGAAGTTGCATAGTTGAACTTGTCACAGCTGCCAAGTCTACGGAAAGTTCTGTAGTCACTTTAGAGAATGTTCCTGACCTAGAATAGTGTTGTTATCTAAATGCATCTTAGCCCTCATCTCCTGAGAATGTGGAGCAGAGTCATTAACAGTTGGTTCCAACTAAGTGTGCTACAATCAAATTTAAAAGTGAAAAGCCTTGAAGAAGATAGGTGTGCAGAAGAGGAAATATAAGCGTGGTTCATTTTAAACAACTCTTAGTAGGGTTTAGGGGGGCCAGGATATAGGGCCAAGGAGTCCTGGTGGCACAGTGGTTAAGAGCTTGGCTGCTAATCAAAAGGTTGGCAGTTCGAATCTACCAGCCGCTCTTTGGAAACCTTATGGGGCAGTTCGACTCTGTTCTACAGAGTCGCAGTGAATCGGATTTTACTTGAGGGCAACAGGTTTTATTTGGTTTAAGATTTTTGGCAGCCCAAAGTACTGAAAAATTTATGATGCTTCCACATATAATTCAATAAATGCAATACTTTTTTTTTTATACCATAATGTACTTTTAAGGAAGGCCAGAAGTAATCAGATTTTTTATGGCACACTCATAATTATTTTAAAATGCAAATATTAAATTAAAAAACAGAAACCAAAAACGTGTGTCCTCTGTTGTTCATGCCTTCCGTGGTCTGCCTCTTGGATAAAGTCAGCTCTACCAAGGCACTGGTGTTCTAACCATTCCTTTGCCCAGGACAATTTATTAACTCATTTACTTCATCTCTGTACACATTTCTCTGTATCCAAAATGGACAGTGTCCTTGTTCTTCCTTTCTTCCACAGGTATCTCTGAAGGTTTCTTGACAAAAGTCAAAATGGCCTCAGACTTTGAGGCAGTGAAGAGCAGCAGCTTGAGGGAGCTTCATTAATTCATTAGTACTGAGACTAACATAAAAAGTGACACTGCAAGGAGGGGTCCATTGACCCTTTACAAGGAGGAGATGGAACGGGAATAAGCATTGTGTGGAGACTGGGCCATTTTTTTTTTCTCGATTGGACATAGGGAGCTATTGATTATTCAAGATCAGAACAGAAAATGGTGTGGGAAGAGCTGAACCTTATCCTTTAGGAAAATAAGGGTAAAAAGTTATTTGTGATATTGGTTTTGCTGGTTTCTTTTAAAAAAAAATCATTTTGGGGAATTAGAGATAGATACAGTGTCTTGGAGGGAGAAAATAACATAAGCAATGCATTCAAAGGATGATTTGTCTTCAGGGAAAGTTACACTGGCAATAAAAGAGAATGCCCTACAGAAAGTATATGGTGGGAACATTAATAATTAACTCTTTGGGGACAGTGTCCAAGAATATTATTGCTTTAATTCAAATTATAAGCATGAAAGTATTTGATATACATTTGCGACCTAAGACACTATATAATGATTTTGGAAAATAGTGTGGAGAAAATACATATAGAGTGCTGGAAGGAATTTGAAGTGATATTGATAGGCATGGACTCCAGACTGCATATATTCTTTTAGAATGAAAACTGGATTTGAAAGGTATTACTATTATTTTACTGTAGCAATAGTCAGCCTGTAATGCTATCACCTCAACAAATAAAATATTTAGTTGAATTTTAATCAATGTGGAATATTATAGATCAATAATCTATTTGGGGACTAGAAGTGGATTTTAAATCTAGGAACTGTGAAGAGACAAGAAGCCCATGAAATCCTCAAGTATCTTTTGGAATATTGGTTATGTATTTCACCAAAGATGTCTGGGAGCTCTGGGGTGATGGAAAAACCAGGAGAAATTTCAGTGGATTCAAATCCAGGTATTTTTGTATTACAGAAGACCTGAAATAAAAAAAACACATCTTCTCCTCACTTACCGACTATCTCATTATTTGACATTTTACATTTACAACAATAATAAAAAAAGCTACTACCCAAGTATTTTGAGCATTAATGACGTACATCTGGCAGCAACGAACATTGAGGTGTGAAGCAAGAGTAACACAGACTGTTAAGGTTATGTGTCAGTGTTGATGGCTGGGTCGTGATTCTCAGTGGTTTGGCAGTTCTGTAATGATATAATTTGGCAGTTATATAGTGATGTATTCATCCTCCATTCTGTGATCTGATGAAGTTATCCTCCATTTTCACATAATGCTAATTTCACATACCGACCTGATCTTCGGAACCTAACCATGTCAACAAGTGATAAGAGGGTGTATATTAATTCTGTGCAATGTTCACCAATCTGCAAAATAGAAATATTGATGGGTACCCCTCAGAATTATTATAGGCAATAAATGAAATCATTTAGCATATTTGTAAGTTCATAACTTAGTGCTCAAAATACAGAAAGGACTTGATAAATAATTTGTTCACAGATTCACGTATATTATATGTTGGATCAGTTATATAAAGAAAAAATAGGAAATGTGGTCAGGCATTATAAAAAAATAGATCCCAATGTTGTTTGAAAGGAACTGAAAAGAGTGATACATTATTTGGTATCACTTGAAAAATCTGGGCAATCCAGTGGTTCAAGGAATGAACATTGGCACTCACAAGAGATATGGAATTGCTCTGTTTTGCAATGACTTTAGTGAAATAAAACTAAAATCTGTTAAATGGACCTTCTAATTACTTCAGAAGAAGTCAAATAATGGTGAATGTAGTATAAAATTCATTGCAGTGTATTTGGCAAAAGGCTGTGTGTGTATTTTGGTTATTCATGTCTGCCTCAGAAAGAGTATAGTCCATCAAGTGCGGTGGCTGTTATTGATGGTGGCATGATTATGTCTCTTACTGCATGGATATATCAGCCTGGCACTTTCCCACTTATTCCAGGGATTTTATAAGGTACAGCTCAATGGCATTCTTGCTTAGTGAATAATTTTAATTTGTGCATCCAGAATGATAGATATGTGAATGTTAGCAATGGCAAAGACCCATCGCTCATCCAGTCCTTCTTCCTGCTGGTGCAGGATTGCTCTCCCTGGTATATCATCTATCTGATATTCTCGGCAAAACCATTTTAAGTATCGCAAGCTGAATGAGTCTCCTGCCTCTTTAATAAAGAGTGTGAGCAAACAGAAGGAAACGTATTCTAATATGGTATCTCATTCCCATTTTACCAAACCAAATAACATCACACAATATTCTGTTTAACTCTCTAATCAACCTGTGTGTATATTTGTGTGCATTTTTACCAGACCTCTTCACAGCAAAAAAAAGTGTTTTTCTTGATAGCCACATTAATGGTAGTGATGTTTTTGTTGTTGTTGATTATTTATATGTTTTAAAATGAAAATCAACAATGAAGAAATTTTCAAATACCCTCAAACTATTAACTCAGTTGCTACTAAAAGCAAGTCCCATAAATTTATCAAAGTAAAATGTTAGAAATCAACCTTATGTCATCCTTGGTAGAAAACTACCTCAAAGAAACTGATCTGTATTGTAGAAACATTTGTATTAGAAGGTAGGCTATGGATATAAAATATTAACAGAATCATATACTAAATAAGGATGTTGAAATGACAAGTAGATTTCCACAATCGATGGTAACGAGATTTTATAGGAAGCGCCATATTGTAAAAATGAGCTATGCTGTGAAGGTATTTCCTATAGGAATTCCTTCTTTGTCATTCCCCCCAGATATCTGACTAGATTACTGGATTACAGAGTAAGACCGTGTTTCTCTTTCTACGGTCACTGGGTTGATATTATCCCCTGAATCCCGAAGACTTCAAAAGTTTTCAGTACGGTTTGCTTTGGAGGTCATAGCTCTGTGTGAAGGAGCCATTTTTCCATGTTCCATACAGTTATTAACTAAACCAAATTAATATGATACTTCTGTTTCTATCCAGGGCTCGTGTCCTTGAGGATGTGAGCTAAGATAATGCAAACAGCGAAGTAGCAATCTGTGCTTTTTTTTGTGATACCTATGTCCTATGTGGAGTCCCTGGGTGGTACAAATGTTTGACACACTCTACTGCTAACCAAAAGATTGAAGGTTTGAGTCTGCCCATAGGTGCCTCAGAAGAAAGGCCTAGTGATCTACTTCTGAAAAATCGGTCATTGAAAACCCTAAGGAGCAGAGTTCCATTCTGACACATATGGGTCACCATGAGTATTGGAGTCGACTAAATGGCAACTATGTATCTAAATATGTGACTTAGGTAAATGTAATGGGACAAAAGTCAGGAAACAACTGTTTAATCCTGCCTGTGCTGCTAGTTAGGAGCTAGTTGAACAATTCATCCATTTCACCTATAAGATACAGGAATAAAGTTCAGCTATATGTTCTTACTCATAAGTAGGTTATGAGTCGGAATCGACTCGACGGCACTGGGTTTCGTTGGTTTTTGGTTTATATGTTCCTAAGTCTTGTTCTACTTTACCCATGCCCGACATCCAACATCTCATTAGTGTCCTTTTCAAATCTCAGGAGCACCCATTTAGGGTACAAGACTTCCTACCACTTGCTTGTGCCTAGAAGGTTCTCTGGGTCTCTCTCCCTTAGCACCACCCCCCCCAACACACACACACAAAAGGTAAGCTGCCTCAGCTATCTGAAAATGGCAGACACCTTATTATGAGCTACCGCCTGGCCTGCTGAAGCCAACTATCCTCACCAACAATCATGAACACGATTTCTATGAGGCAACTGCAAGTTAAAGCAAGACCAAGTGCTAATGGCAGAATTTGAGTTAACAATTTCCATTTTCCTGTTAAGGAAAATATTTTGAATTGAAAGGCCATCCAGATACCCATCAAATTGCACCATTTAGGTAAATCATGCAAAACAGAGATGGAATGTTCTAGAATAGTCAAAGAAAAAAATTTTTTTTTTAAGTTTTTAGAGTAAAAAAGAGTTGTAGTCAGTAAAATAATATGTTTTCTGGTCATTCAGACACTCCCCCAGATGTAATTTATGAGAGTTCTGAAAAAGATCATGGAGGTATTTGACGATTTTATACTGCAATTTTAAACGTAATTATTTCAAATTTTCTAGGTAACCAATATGTAAAAACAAATCTGTATATAATTTGACAAGTACATGTTAGAGTAGGAAAGAAAGAAATTATTTAAGTCAGTTTTCTGCCTTTTTAACAGCTATTAGCAGGTAAAGCCTTTCCTGAAGTGGTTTCCTGATACGAAAGCAAGTATTTCTAAAATTGAGTCCTATTTGTGATGTTATTATTATTTTATTACTAAGACCCATAACTAAAGCAGGAATGCTTACTTAAATTGGCAGTTAGCTGTGAAAATGGAAGCGTAGGAAGAGATACCATTATGTAGTCATAGCTATAAATTTCTTTTAAATCTTGAAGCTTCATCGTAGATTTGACCGTTCTGACTGTGCATATTTCATTTCAGCTAGCTTGCAGATTGTGAGACTGAATTTTTGTTTAGAACATAGGACTGCAGGCCTTCATGTTGCCTCTCGCATGTAGCACCAGTGGTTCCTGGAGCCCCACAACACATGTGCTCACCACATGCACCCACACTCAGCTGTTGCCGGGGTCCACTCCCCTCCCTCTGGGCAGCCCCTACCTTTGTGCTGCTCTCTTCACCAAAAGGCTGAGAGAATGAAAGAATCTGCCTACAGCAAACACACACAGAAATGGATTCCCGTGAAAACCAAACAAAAAGGCAGTAGAAAGGGGAAGTGGGAGATATTAAATTTTTTATTAGGTCCGCTGCTCGAAAGCTTTTAGGCTCTGGGCTCAAGCAACAGTGCTTTCCTACCACCCCATAATCTAGGTTAGTTTGAAAAAAACCCAAAAAAAAGGACTTGATAAATAATCAAAATTATGATGGCAATGAATTTGAAAAATTGCCCAAAAGACCAAGAAAATGTGTGCATGTTAGTTGGTGAAAAAAAGAGATGATTGAGGAACTTAATAATTTGGATTTTGTATCTTTGCTACTAAATTTTAGGAATGAGTGCCTATTAACTTATATTTAGTGATTTCACATCAAAATAGCTGTTAGACTTGAGTGTATAGTGAAGGCCTAGAGCTAATTTTTGCTTTATTATACCAAATATATACATTTTATTACAAGACTACGCTACAGTTTAAACTCTTCTCCAAAATTGTGTGTTCCTTAAAGACAATGACATCAAGTTCTCTCTCTCACTCTCTTGACCTTGACCTCTACCTCGTCTCTCTATATCTGCATGCCCAGGGCATTGCCCGGAACACAGTAAGTTCTGAATAAGTTAATTAAGTGCTTAATACAAATAAATGAATGACAAATGAACAAATGAATCAGATTGATTGGAACAACAGAGAAGGCACTCAGTAAATGCTTGTACTATACAAATATAGCATTTATAAAGGATCCCTGGTGGCACAATGGTTAAGTGTTCTGCTGCTAACTGAAAGGTTGGTGGCCACTCCCTGGGAGAAAAGACTTGGTGATTTTTTCCTGTAAAGATTACAGCCTGGGCAGTTCTACTCTGTCCTATAAGATTGACGGCTTGAAGGCACACAACAGGGCATTTATAAAATAGGAGATAGATAGAAGAGGAAAACAGATTATAAAGAGAAATAATCAGGATTTATGCTGATTGTGATGAGATCTTGATGAGGAGAGTCAGGGAATTAAATCCCAGCATACAGAATTTTGACATTATCCCAGTGGTAATTGACAGTCACTGGTTGTTTCAGAGAAGGAAAGAGCCACTATTAGTTTGGAGACACAAGACTGGAATAAAGTTACTACTTGAATGAAGAGTGGAAGACATAAAATATCTGTGGTATGTTGGAACTGGATTATGGGCGAAATACAGGACCTGGTAATGAGTATTAATATAATCAATTTGATGTACCAAACAGAGCCCAAAGCATGTCCTTGAAAAAATCCTAACGTGAGGAGGTGAAAAAAATCAGAAATTTCAGAGACTTTTTCCCTTTGTTTGGCCCAAACGAAGATGTGTGATCTTCTAAAGTAACTTAACTGTCCTGGCATTTAATTTTTTCTCTAGAACAGAGTGAGTTATGACTATGTTTTCTTTTGCTTACACACTTGAAAATTATAGTTCTAATCAGATCTCTGGAAACCCTGGTGGCATAGTGGTTAAGAGCTACGGCTGCTAACCAAAAGGTCAGCAGTTCAAATCCACCAGGCGCTCCTTGGAAACTCTATGGGGCAGTTCTACTCTGTCCTATAGGTCACTATGAGTTGGAATTGACTCGACGGCAATGAGGTTTTAATTAAATTTTTATAATAAAATATTTTCAATGTCAGCATTAGATATTTAAGCAGAGAACCATTTGTTACTGTTGTTAACTAATTTGCCATCAGATTAAACAGAGATCCATTTATATTGCCGTACTTTATCCCCTGTGAAGAAAATAAAAAGCTAAAACTCTGAATAATAATCCTTGCTGATTTTAGATTTTGCCATCTAGCCTTTTGATTTGCCAGTAGAAATGTTCATTGTTACCGTATTAATGAGAGATGTTGGATTCAGGCAGCGGAGGTGAGAAGACAACGCTGCCAAGCAGATCATTCTGTCCACATTTATCTACCCACACCTGGTCCAAGCAGAGGGCCTTTGTTAGTGTAAGGAGGTAAAGACTTAAACCATACCTAAAAAGAGAGCTTAAAGGCTTTATAACCAGTACATTGTAATCCTCACGCTAGTAAGAGTCAGGAATAGTCAATACTGTGGGGAAAAAAACAGTCCAAACGAGGCTTGTAGTTAAGGGTGATGGGGAGGGTTTGGAGCTCCACATAAAGGAACATCACATGTGTTTCAGGCACATGCTCTCGCCACACAAAACATGTGAACACACTGAAGAGTCGAACTGAAATACGCCAGAAGGGTACTCAAAGCTAGGGTTGAAATATACCGTCTTAGTAACTGATGACGTGCAACAATATTTGAAGAAAGAAGAAAAGAAATATGACTTGAAAAAGAGAGAAATCATTGTAAGGAATACCCTAGGATCCAAGAACCTATAAAAAGAACCACCCCCACTGCACACAAGACATAGACCATATACCTTACACACAACACACACACACACACCACAACACACACACCACACACACACACACCCACCACATCTCACACACACACTCAAGTGTCTAAAAGAAAAAGGAGAAAATAATACAAAACTGGGAAAGTTATACTAGTCACAAAAAAAAGAAGGAGCTTTAAGCCTGGCAATACGTGAGAGCCTGAGTTTGCCTGATGTCTGGCTAGTAAGATATTCTCTCCTCCATGCATTACCTGTATGGATGCCGGTTTGTACAAAAGGCCTTTGGCAACCCCTTCAACAGGGAAAGCCACTGGAGCTGACCTTGTGGAGTTCTGCTGATGGGACATGCGGGGAAACCGCACCTAGTTTGCCTCCCCGTTTAGAGCTCCCTGGCCCAGAGGAGCAGTCCTGTGACTTCCTCTTTCAAGTTCTTGTGATTTTTGAGGGCACAGATTGCCCTGATCCTTGTCCATCTGGTTCTGCAGAGACGACTTTTGTTGCTATCGGCTATTTTCAAATGTGAGACTTTCTAAGAAATGATAACAATGTATTTTAACATGCAAATTGAGCAATATAAAAAGAATAGTGATGTCAACAATAATAATGGAGCGTGGTGATTACCATTTACTGAATGCTCACCTTGCTTCAGGCAACTTGTGGTTATCAGAAATTCCTTGGATTGTTCTCAACAATTATACTAGGTAGATATTTTTGCCCACGGATTATATATGAGAAAACAGACTTACAGAGATTTAAAAAAAAAAAAAAAAAGCCCAGTGTTGTTCAGGTGATTATTAGCTGAGCCAGGATTTACAGCCTGGTCTGTGGGGCCCCAAAACCTTCTTCTTAACCGCTGCATTCAGCTGCCACCACAGGACACCTATAAAATAGCAGGGGAAAATAGTAATACCATACACACAGTAAACAGAACTTGTAGTAGCTTCCAAACATGGCAGTTTCCATCATTTCTACGCCAGTGTCTAGGACACGCACAGTATCTGTACTAATACGAAGTTTATGCCACCATCGTAGCCGTCCTGCTCCACCTTCGCTCTTTATTCATTGCATGCATTTGAATGTTAATACCCAGCGTCCACTGAGTGAAGCACAGTATCTCTTATGATTAGTTTTGAACAAATGGAGCAAAATTAAGGATGTCAGTGAAACGGGACCTAGGTTGCCTCCTCTGATGTTTCTGACATTTTGATTTAAATCGTGGTCTATACTTTATTCTCAGGAGTGGCAAAGGTTAAAGAACCATCTGAAGTTTTCATGGTAATTTCAAGTGTTTATAAAATATTTAAACCTTCTTTGATATTATTATTATGCAGAGAATGGTGGCCTTTTCTCCTAGAAAGTCCTGAGTGACTATTAGCCAGGAAATGTGTATAAACAATTTTTCAATAATTTTCTTCCTGTAGAAAGTTACCTATATGAGGCAAAAATGAATGTACAATGACGCTAAGTCAGCTTTTTTGCCTAGCTGCTTGACCAAACAGCAGGCATATTAAACATCATTTTGAGTTGGAATGTCAAAAGGTAGATGCAAGCTTGGTAACTGGTGAACGCTACTTTTATCCATTATTAAGCACAATTTATTCAGTTATATGTTGGAAAGGAGAGTCTGATCCATTGTGCTTTCTTCCCTAAATATATACCATTTTATTTGTTCATTTAAAAAAAAATTGTTGACTGTTTAGACTACTGTATTTTTTGATCATAAGAAAAACATTGAGATACAAATTCTTATGGGTATACCATTGGGAACTCACCCAACTGCTTCCTTGGGATAAATTGTGAAGTGAAATTCCTGGGTTGCAGGCAGAAGTGTGATAACATCATCAGTCTAGAGGGTGGAACCACTAAGAAACATTTCCAGTTGGTAAAATATAGCCTAATGGCAATTGTTTGAATATGATGCCATTATTTTTTCAAAGAACCAAAAGAAGAAAAGAGTTACAAAATATATGTAAGATGGAAAAACAGGCCAGTGGTTTTGGTACTATGCTGGGGAAAGTCCCTAGTTGGAATGACATGCATTTTTCATAGAATATGAAACATATCAGAGAAGTTGATTGCACCCAAATGAAAACAGCATAGGCTAGTGAAGGGTTCCATATACCATTCAGATTTATTCTGGATGAAAGTAGGACACTGGAGAAATGGTGGTTCTCTACACCGGCTTAGCTTTAGGCTCAAAAATGGAGTTTTTAAGATACTCAGACGCTCAGGCTTTACCCGTGAAGATTTCTGTTCAGTACATCTTAGGAGAGACTCAGAAATACATGCTTCTCTTCTGGAGATTTTATGTGCAGAACAGTGTTTTAATAGGATACATGTTGAAAGATGAAGCAAATTTATGATTTCAAAGGTGACGGAGGAGTTCTATGGCACATGAAATGTCAGCGGATACAAATTTAAAAATAAAATTTGGAACAATTATTAAAGTTCCTTTTTGGAGTAAAGACGGTTATAAAATTAAGTAGTGAAATAAATGACCAGCTTTGTAAATTTATCCTTTTTTGAACCATTGCTTCTACTTAAGAGAAACTAAGGCTTAGAAGTTACTTAGTCAACATAATATTTTCTGATTTTATTGCAAGAATCCTGTACTCATAACTTTCAGTTCACAGAATTTTTAAAAATATATTGGCCCTTTAGATAAACTAAATATTGAATACTATGTCTCATCTTTTTTTAATTTTTGAATTGTTTTTAACTGCCCACAGAGAAGGTCTGGTCCTGAGTGACTTAAGACTGAAAGGAATGTGAATTCTGCCATTATTCATTCACTCAGGAAATATTTGTTGTAGTTGTTAGTTGCCATCGAGTTATCTCCAACTCATGCCAATCCTGTGTGTAACAAAATGAAACATTGCCCTGCCTGCACCATGTTCAGGTAGTCAGTATGTTTGAGTCCGTTGCTGCAGCAACTGTGTCAATCTGTCTCATTGAGGATTTCTCTCACCTTCACTGGCCTTCCACTTTGCCAGCATGATGTCCTTCTCCAGCAATCTGTCCCTCCTGATGGCATGTCCAAAGTAAGCAAGTCAGGTTTTCATTGGCTAATTTTCAGAAGTAGGTCACCAGGTCTTTGTTCCTTTTTTTGTCTGGAAGCTCTGCCAAAACCTGTCTACCACAGGTGGCCCTGCTGGTGTTTGAAATACCAGCGGTATAGCTTCCAGCATCACAGCAACAAGAAAGCCACACTGACAGGTAGGTGGTGGCAAGAAATACTTAGATCCTATGAGTAGCATGTACCGTCCTTGGCATTGAATCTATGTTGTGGCAGGAGTAGAGGGGAGACAATTCCTGTCACTCATGGAGCTTATACTCTGATTATTCGGAATAGGAAAACAGAGCCCTGTGAGACCAGCTGACTTCCTGGCTGTCTAGTGGCAGAGCTGGAACAGAGACCACCCCCCTCCTCCTTCAGATTCTCACTTGCATGCCTATGCACTGTTGTTTGTTAGAGTAGCTACACACCCTGCATCTGTGCTTCCCTGGGTGAGGAACTTCCAAAGATTGTGTGCATATGTCCTGATATAACTGCTAATTAAAACCAAATGGCTTCTACACCTGTGTTAGCTTCCTAGGGCCAAAACAAAGGACCAAAAATGGCGGGACTTCTAAGAACAGAAGTTTATTCTTTCACAGTTCTGGCACTAGAAGTTTGAATCGATGTATGAACCAGGCCATGCTCCCTCTGAAGGCTCTAAGGGAAGATCTTGTCCCTCCTGGCTTCTGGTGGCCCAGGCATTCTTTGGCAAGTAGCCTTCCTCTCTCTGTCTCTCCGTGTCTCTCCTTTTATACCTAAGGACACCACTCAGATGGGATTAGGGTCCACCCTGCTCCAGTTTGACCTCACCTTAATTTAACTGATAACTCTTCAAAGACACTGTTTCCAAAAAGGGTCACTTTCACAGGTAGGAGGGTTAGGACTTCAACATTTCTGTTTGGAGAACACAATTCAATCTATAACAGCACTCATGCTAGCAAATTCACTGTCTGAACTTTGGTAGGACCCAGATCAGGAAAACAAAACAAGGAAATGATATATAGAAAAACTTACCTCATAATACATGAAAGAAAGCAAGTTAGCCTATATCTTTACCAGTCATATCAAGAGGTGATAGTTAGCAAAGTTTTGTTTTGTTTCCACTGATAACACCAGCTTCCATAACTTCTTTTTCCCAGAGAAAATTACATTCTTCCAGGGTTACCCTACCACTCTTTGCTTTCAGAGAGAATATACAGAAGGTCAAGGAAAATTTGCCTTTTGATATTAATTTGCCTAAATGATCCGAAGGAGAAAAATGAGTTATAATTATCATCTGCCCAATTTGCCATTTAAGCAAATAGTACCATTTTCAAACAAGGGAAGGTAAAAAGCAAGCATTACTTCCAGGGGCAGCATCTGAGTGACATTATCTCTCGCACACTTGGTGCAGACCACTCACACTTTGAATTTGAAATTTTCTAATAGAAATCCTCCCTCCAGTGAGCAGGACGCCTGATAGCCAGCATCGCTGGGATCAAACATCTTCTCACAGCCAGCACTCAGATGAAAAACTGGAAAAGCACTGGCCAGCTTGGGGGGAAAATGCTTGATCTTTTTTGCTACTTCAGATGAATAATGACTCCTTAAACCCAGCGCATGTCAGGCTTGAGTCACAAACAAGAGCATTTAAAATAAACTACCCGGCAAATACAACCACTTATTATCATTGCCACAGTCCTTTGAACTCCAAATGCCTCAAGAGAGGTCATTTACAAGCCTTTTGTTATCATTTTATAAATGACTGTCTTACTTTAACTTGCTTTTCCCTCACTTCTATTGAATTATGGTTGGAAGTGTGTGGTGGGGAGGGGGTACTAGTGTCATGAAGGGCTGCCCATTGGGCGATACTAGTCTGTGACTCCATTCAAGTGTTTCTTTTCTAGTCCTTATTATGGCTTGAAATGAGATGCCATTGTCATAAGAAATTATGCAGCTTCATTTTCCAAAGGAGAGAACAGCCCACACAGGTAAATAAGCCGGTGTTTAGTATGAGGTGCCTGTGTCCAGAATACAAGCCTGGGCAATGAGCTAGCTGGGAACACCCGAGTCAGTGTTCGCCCCATGGAAAGGGAGAGGAGGGCAAATGTCGGCCCTGCTGAATCAGCGGTTATTAAATACAGGGGTCAATCAAAGGCCTCCAAAGTCTGCCTCATCTTCTTGAGGTGGAAGCACTCGCAGAAGCTGTGTCTGCGTTCCGCCCAGAAGCACATCCTCAGCAAGGGCTTCTGTATGTGGTTTATTTGGGGTGAGGGCGAAGGAGACACTGGGTGGTGAATGAGGAAGTGAGTCAAGGAAGCCTACAATGGGTGTAACAAAGAGCCAGCTACCACTGAGAGCAACTAGCGCTGCATCCTTCCCGGGAAACTGCGAGGGACAGGGGCCTCAGAATGATCCCACCCTGTGAAGGGACAGGGCTTTAGGGAGCTGGGGACTTCATTCACCAGCTGCACCAGTTTACGACTGCTCTCAGTGGGCGTTAATTCCCCAGTATTTCTGGACTGCCATAAGGGGCCAAGTGGACCCTGGTATAAGAGACAACCTCAAGCAGAGAAAGGTCAGTGCAGATAGAAGTGGTAAAGGTGAGGGATATGGCCAGGGTACCAACAATCTACTACAATAGGGACAGCCTGATTTGAGTTTGATCGGGGTTTGCCCACCCGAATCTGAGAATGGCTCAGACTTCTCATCTACAAGTACAGAAACAGACCACAAGCATGGAAAAAGCTTTGGAATTGTTAATTCAGTTTTAAATATAAGTAAAGAGCAAAAACAAAGCAAGGGCAATATGAAGTAAGTAGGCTTTTCTTACATCTCATAAAGAAGAGTCAAAGAATTAGAGAAATGTGTTCAGAAAACTCTTACATAAGAAGAATTGTATCATTTGTACTTGTGCCAACTGGCAAATAAGCACCTGGCAGCTCGCTGAATTTTCTAGGACTGGGATAAAGCATTTTTGGATCTCAAGTTACTTTTTATTTGGGACCTGAGTCATATTGGCCATAGGTGGTTGGTGAGCATTCAGACATGGCCATGAAGTTGAGTGCCTGTTCCTTCACAGTGGATATTAACAGTAAAGTGCAATTTTCCTAGACAGGGGGTGGCTACCAGGGCTTGAGAAACTCCCTGTAACTTAAAAAGTGTTTGCATCTCCTCGTGCACCTCAGATAGCAGAACTAATATTAAGTTGTGTGTTGTTGTTGCTGGCTGCGATCCAGTAGGTCCCAGGCTCATGGCAACCCTATGACTGATTGGTTGCAGATCAGACCATTGTGATCTATTGGGTTTTCACTGGCTGATTTTAGAAGTTAGATCTCCAGGCCTTTCTTCCCGGTCCATGTTAGTCTGGAAGCTCCACTGAAACCTGTTCAGCATCAGAGCATCACGCAAGCCTCCGCCAACAGACCGGTGGTGGCTGCTCATGACCTCAGTGGCTGGGAATCAAGTCTGGGTCTCCCATGTGGAAGGTGAGAATTCTACCACCGAACTACCACTGCCCCTATGAAATTGTGTCTTGGCTGTATAATAACCTTTGGAGAATATCTTTAATTTTCTGTGAGAGGAGCTTTTCTCGTGCCCACTGGAAACCTGTAACAGGTGTGAACTAGGATTGAAAAGTCAGGGCATTAGCCAAAAGAAAGGGTTTCCTATCTGAAACTAGATGGTTATTGTGCTTGTTGGCTCAGTGGGTTAGAGCCAGGCATATGCACCAAAAGGCAGTGATTGAACAGCTCCCCTTCATAACTGGATGTTACAGGCACCATAATCTGCATTAAGGAGTCCCGTGGTGGTGCAGTGGTTAAGTGCTCAGCTGCTAACCAAAAGGTCGCCAGTTCAAAACCACCAGCAGCTGTGTGGGAGAAAGATGTGGAAGCCTGCTTCCATAAAGATTTACAACCTTACAAACTATATGAGGCAGTTCTTCTCTGTCCTATAGGGTCACTATGAGTCGGAAACATCTTGATGACAACAGGCTTGATTTTCGTTTTTGGGTGGTACAAACAACAAATGCACCTGGCTGCTAACTGAAAGGTTGGCAGTTCAAATCCACCCAGAGGTGCCTTGGAAGAAAGGCCTGAGGTCCACTTCTGAAAGATCAGCCATTGAAAACCCTATGGAGCACAGTTCTACTCTGATACATATGGAGCTGCCATGAGTCTGGGTTAACTGCTAGGCAATTGGAACTGAAAATTTGCATTTTATTCCTCCACTGCCCTCTGGCAAAATGCTGTTGCTATATCTACACTGCCTTGGAGTTTTATTTAGGCCTCAGCTCAGTTGCTTCTTGGTTATTGCATAGTTTTCCTCTCCTATTTTCTTCTGTTTTATGATGCTATACCATCCCTGCTGCTACAGTTTTCCCAAAAAGCCTCTAGCTAAAATTTAATTTGAACCTGGCCAATAGATTTGTTTTTCAGCTATAAAACAAAGGTTTTCAATTCTTGTCAGCTATCAGCACTTGTTCACATGGTGACCTTTTCATTTTATTCTCTCTTTCACCCTTTTTTCCTGTTTTCTTTTTTCTACTGTGGCCCCAACAGTCCCCTTCTGCCTTGAGATGTGAGGATTTCTCTAGAACTCAGCAAGTGCTAAAACCTAATATTCTACTCCTGTCATTGCTGTGATCAGAGGGGCCTCTACTCCTTCCTGTAACATGGCCAAGTTCATTACTGTCCATGGGCTTGGCAAGGTATAAATGCCTCTTCATAAAGGACTTCTTATTCTTACGACATAAAACCCATAAAAAAATTTGAGTGCATTGGCATTATATAACATTCTTGGGGGAAGAACTGTGCCGTCCGATATGGTAAGCACTAGCCGCATGTGGATACGTCAATTTAAATTAATAAAATTTAAATAAAATGCACAATGCACTTCCTCAGTCATATTAGCCACATTTCAAGTGTCCAGTAGCCCAATGTAGCTAGTGGTTACTCTACCGGGCAGCACAGACATAGAAAATTTCAATTATTCCAGAAAATTCTATTAGACAGTGCTGATCTAGGCTGAAACTGTTCTACTCAAGGATGGGGGCTAGATGAAAAACATTCTCCAGATAATGCCCAGTATCACATGGTCATTGAAAGATATTAACATTGCAAATTCATTTTTTTATTCAAATAATTGAAAAGCAATTGAGAATTAATCATTGTTACACTAAGATAGAGAGCTGTAGAAAATGTATGTTAGATTATTCCCGGAATGTTCTAACCAAAGTCTTAAGTCCATCCTTCTGAATGTTCCAGCAATACCAGATACATATTTATACATTTACTTATTTTGTTAGTCTGTTTAGACACAAACCTCATTAAAAAGAGAAAGAAAGGGATTTGAGTGACTAACTCAAATAGACAGAAGAGGATAAAAATAGGACCAATAATTAAGGGTGAAAAAATAAGATGAAGCCAGAGATAGTTATAGAACATAAACATATACACAAGAGTTAAACAGTTTATAAATCTAAAGCCTTTCAGCAAACAGAGAGAAGATATGATTAGCTATGATTTCTCAGTGTTAATATAATAAAACTGTAAAAATGGCTTGGGGGCGGCACCTTACCTCCTCTAACTTCACAAGAGGGAAGAAGAATCAAGATCAACAGCCCCAGGCTGATTCCTACTTGGGAGAGGTCAGACATGCCTCCTCTCTCCACCGTCTTTACCAATTCTGACACCCACCATCCCTCCCACAGCACTCTTTATTTCTCTGCTGGGTTTGATAACTCATTGCAGTGGCCACGCAGAACTCACAGACAATACTCATGATTATGGGGTTTATTAGGAAAGTAATAGGTTACAATTCAGGTGCAGGAACCCTAAGGATACAGTTCAGGACAGCCTCTTCCCAGCTGTGCTAACAGGCAAGTGTTACAAAGCTCTTTTAGCTCTGCAGATAAGTGCCTGGAGGTACCCCATTCTTCCAGTAAGACTTGGCCCAAAGGTGCTCAGCTCTAGCTCCACAAAGTGCTTGGAGACACCTTACTCCACCAGGAAGACTCCTGCCCAAAGGCACTCAGCTTACTCCCTCCACGGACTTGGAAGCCCACCACACCGTCTCCTGCCAGTCTCTCCTGTTTCTCTGCCAGTGCTTCTCGCCATCTTCAGTGTTACAGCTCTCTCTCTCTCTTTGTCTCTCTCTGTCTCCCAGTTCTAGGAGTTTCTCTGAGGAGGGATCTCAGGTCCAAAGGACCAGCTCCTCTCTTGGCCCTTCTTCCTTGGTGGTGGTGAGATCCTTTCTTTCCCACCTCTGGGATGGCTCATTTCAAGCCCAGCGGGATGGCAAAACTGGCCAATCCCCTTGGTGGGCTACGATTGCCCTATTTTCACAGTTCCACCCATTCATTTGGGTGGGAGTTACAAGACCATGGAGGGAAAGGCCACACAAAATGATCCATCACACTGCAAAAACTATACCATCCTGTAGCTTTTCCTTATCAAGAAAATCCATCAATCTTTCTTGCTACTGAAGTTGGCCAACTTGCGCTTTGGATGATGTTATAAGATCACTGTGCTCCTCTCACGAGTGCTGCACTTAAATTACTGTAGACGGTCAGCTATGTTTTTATAATTCACCATTGCAGATAATCTCACCACCATCCTAGACAGATGCTCCAAGGTGTAATACCCACAACTTACTTAGAAACCACCCTGGGAGCAACAACACCAGTCAGAACAAAGCTGTGAACCCCACCCAGATGAAATGAGATTCCTGAACTACAAATGGAGAAATAAGCTACAGCAAAGTTCATGCACCGTGTAGATAATACTGGTATACCAGAGTCAGCAGACAAGATGTTGCTAAGTTACAGAAACTAGGCTTGGTTTTAATCTGTAACACATTCAAAATCACATAATAGCAAGCCCTGTCATCAAGCATAGTGTCCCTGGGTAGTGCGAACAGTTAACACACTTGGCTGCTACCTGAGAAGTCAGAGGTTCAAGTCCATCCGGAAGTGCCTCAGAAGAAAGGCCTGGCAATGTACATCTGAAAAATCAGTGATTGAAAATCGTGCGGGAAACAGTTCCACTCTGACACATATGGGGTTGCCATGAGTCAGAATCAACCCAACGGCAACTGGTTTCACTGGTGGTCATCAAACATCCTTACGGAGAGTTTTTCGTTATCATTACATTAGTCGTTAATGCATGAGATTTAGGTTTCTTGTGGCTCCAGATTAAAGTAAGTTTCTTCTGGTAAACTCTCAGATAAATTTTAAAGTAAGCAATTTGGCATATTCCATTCTATTTAATAAATCTTTACCGAATGCCTACTATATAAAAGCTGCTGTGCAGGAAATAAAATACTGCGATTAACTGTTGTTGTTGTTTGCTGCCACTGAGTCTGCTCTGACTCACGGTGACCTTATGCATGACAATGAAATATTGCACAGTCCTGCGTCATCTTCATGATTGTTGGTATGTCTGAGTCCTACAAAGGTTAATAAAACATGGGCTAGGAATTGGTTCTGGCATAACAAGATCATTGTCCATTCTCCTTCATTTCACTGAAAACACATACAAACTCTCTGTACAGAGTTCTCTCTAGAACAACTATGACGACTCAGAGCTTCACGCATATGTTTTTTGTCGCTGGAGTTTTGACTATGAGGAAGTGTCATTTGGCAAAAGAGCAGAAACTTTGATTAGAAGTGATTTGCTTTTGAATCATGCACTATTGAATTTAAATTTCAACTCTTCTACCTACTGTCCTGTGACCTTAATTTCTGTGGAAATAGTTTATACTGTTGTGGCTTCAAATTTTTTAACTATGAAATGGATATGATAATACTAACCTCATTCAGTTGACTTAGGGATTAGAGAGCTAAAGTAAAATACCTAGTTTGGTACCTAGTATACCGAAGGTAATAACGTCTCATATAATATCAGTCAGATCATCTTCAGGTTATTCCCCACTCCCTTTAGGTCTCTGCTATAAGGCCTTCCTTGACTGCACTGGATAAAACAGTAATATTTCCTACCCCAACCGCCAACCAAGAAACTCGTGGCTGTCAAGTTGATTCTGACTCATGGAAACCCATGTGTGTCACAGCAGAACTGCACAACACAGGGTTTTCAAGAGGTGTAATCTTACAGAAGTAGATCGCCAGGCCTTTCTTGCATGGCCGCACTGGGTGGATTTGAACCCCCGACTTTTCAGTTAGCAGCTGAGCACAAACAATTTTCACCATCCAGGGACCTCCCTCACCCCCAGGACTCCCTGTATTGATGACTTTTTTATTGTCCTCCAAAGAGCTCCACCCTGGACCTGAGGAAAAAAAAAATAGTCATACCTGTAGATTAGCATCATACAAAAAGGGTTTGAGCCAATACGCCTTTAAAATTTCTAGTCAGGACTCTTGTTTAAATTCCCTTTTCCATTTCACAGCTGTTACAATGTTTTCCAAAAAGACTCTGGAGCTTAATTTGGATTTGAGCACTTTTGAGCCGGCACGGATCTAATGAGAAACTGGGTATCGGCAGTCTGGTACCACTTACACATCCCTTTTTCAAACAAATAATCTAATACCTCTTCTGTGATTCAATGAATTTATTAAAGGCAAATAGTCAACCCTGTCTGCAAATCCTTCAGAATACAGTATTTTGACTAAATGACATTTAGCTGAGTTGTAACTCTAATGGCAAAGAAAACAGTAGCAGATCAGTACTTAAACCTCTGTCCCAGGACAGATATCATCTCCAATATCCTGCACAAATTCTTTGAAGAGTTTGTGCCTGGCTTGCCCCAAAGGCTTTCTTCAGAATTAGTTAATAGTGGGAAACCATCAAGCTAAATTTATTGGTTACAGTCTCGCATGATCGCATAAAAAATAAAATTAAAAGGAGTCCTCTAAAGAATAGTTTATCAAGTTTGGTAACGGCATCATCTCTGACAGTGGGGTAATAAAAGCATATTAGTGACCCCCTGATGAAACGTGTTTACTGGTGAAGTCAAAGCGATTGATGATTTTATCCAGGAATTGGCATTTTAGTTCAACATATTGTTGCTGTTAGTCCAAAAAACACACTAATCATCTAATGCATGGCAAACAATAAAAGCAGGAAACAAGGTGCAATTATCAGGGTCTTTAAAGATCTGTTCCCTCCTCGTAGGAGTCTCTGGAATGCCATCTATTAATAGACTTTCTTTTACAAATGCATGTGCATTACTTAGTGAGTGTGTCCTATTCGTTATCATCAGGTACGTGGATGCTCAGGTCAGAGCAACTTTCTCTTTGGCTTTGGCCTCCCTGCTTCACCTGAGGAGAGAGGAAAATGAGTAAGCCTTAGCTGAGCTTGGATTTAGGGTTGACCTTGTAGAAACTCTCCAAACTTCTACACAGTTTGTTAGAGACTGACAAAGTGAGCTTGATCACTTTAGAAATCAGAGTGAAAAGTGTAACAATGTCAGTATTATATGCAGCTTATTCATACAAGAGTCTCCCAGCAATCCTGTGAGGTAGGTGTGCTTCACTCTTCTCATTATATATGTAAGAAAACTGAGGCTTCATGTTCTTAAGGGACTTAGTCACTTGCACAAAGCCAAGATTCCAACGAAGCCTCAGACGTTACAACCTGTGCTATCTCCCTGCCCCATCACCAACAGTAACATTTACTGAGGTTCTACAAGATGCTAGTTTTAGAGATGGAAAAATTTTTTTAAGAAGTTATTGTTCTCCATCAACTTAGGTTCTCCTCAAATGTATTTAATTAATAAAAAATCAATGAAAATATCTCAAGGATGTACCTTGTGCTGTGAAAAATTATATGTGTGTGTGTGTGTGTGTGTGTGTGTGTGTATCTCCACCACTCTTCTGTCCGTTTGTCATACTGTGTTGGATTGCGCTTCCTGTGAGGCTGGAAGCTATGCCACTGATATTTCAAATACCAGTAGGGCCATCCATGGTGGTCAGGTTTCAGCAGAGCTTCCAGACTGAGATAGACGAGGAAGAAGAATCTGACAATCTGCTTCTGAAAAAATTTACCAGTGAAAGCCTTATGAATAACAGCAGAACATTGTCTGCTATAGGGCCAGAAGATGAACCCTTCAGGTTGAAGGCCCTCAAAATTCAACCGGGAAGAGGTGCCTCCTCAAAGTAGACTTGATATTAATGACTTGGATATAGTAAGGCTTTTGGGACCTTCCTTTGCTGATACGGCATGACTCAAAATGAGAAGAAACAGCTGCAAACATTCATTAATAAGGGGGAACGTGGAATGTGCAAAGTATGAATCAAGGAAAACTGGAAGTCATCAAAAATGAACTGCGACACAGACAGATTAATATCCTAGGCATTAGTAAGCTGAAATGGACTGGTATTGGCTATTTGGAATCAGATAATCATGTGGACTACTATGCCAGAATGACAAATTGAAGAGGATCTATCCTGAAGTAGAGTGCTGTCAGTGATAGGATAATATCCTTATGCCTACAAAGAAGACAACTTAATATGACTATAATTCAAATTTACACACCAACCACTTATGCCAAGGAGGAAGAAATTTAAGATTTTTACCAACTACTGCGGTCTGAAATTGATCAAACATGCAATGAAGATGCATTAATAATTACTGGTAATTAGAATGTGAAAGTTGGAAACAAAGAAGAAGGATCGGTAGTTGGAAAATATGGCATTGGTGATAGAAATGACTCCAAAGATCTCATGATAGAATTTTACAAGATCAACAACTTATTGATTGGAAATACCTTTTTTCAACGACATAAACGGTGACTATACACATGGACCTCGCTGGATGTCCGTAGTAATCAAATCTACTACATCTGTGGAAAGAGACGATGGAGAAGCTCAATATCATCAGCAGAACAAGGCATGCGATCTCTGGAGTCATTTCTATCACCAAGGGCATACTTTCCAACTACCAATCCATCTTCTTTGTTTCCATTCCCAGTATTTTCAATGCATCTTGATTGCATGTTTGCAATTTCAGACTGCAGAAGTTGGTAAAAATCTTAAATTTCTTCCTCCTTGGCATTAGTGGTTGGTGTGTAAATTTGAATAATAGTCGTATACTGGTCTTCCTTGTAGGCGTATGGATATTATCCTATCACTGACAAGGTTGTACTTCAGGATAGATTTTGAAACGTTCTTTTTGACAATGAATGGGACAATTTCCACTTCAACTTGTTATTCCCAGCATAGTAGACCATATGATTGTCTGATTCAAAATGGTGAATGACAGTCCATTTCAGCTCACTAATGACTTGAATACAAATCTATGTGCATTCCATTTCATTTTTGACCATTTCCAATTTCCTAGATTTATACTTATTACATTCCATGTCCCAATTATTAATGGATGTTTTTAGCTCTATCTTCTCATTTTGAGTCATGCCATATCAGCAAATGAAGATCCGTTTACTCCATCCATATCATTAAAGTCGACTGTACTTAGAGGACTTAGCTCTTCTCCAGTCATATTTTGAGTGCCTTCCAACCCTAGAGGCTGGGCTATACAAGACAATGTTTTGTTGCTTTTCATAAGGTTTTCACTGGTCAACTTTTTTAGAAATAGATCACAGACCATTCTTCTCAGTCTCTCTTAGTCTGGAAGTTCTGCTGAAACCTTTCCACCATGGGCGACCCTGCTGGTATTTGAAGTTTCTTCATGTAGGATGTCCTTAATGTCATGCCACAACTTCCCTGTCTTTGGTCATTAGTGTCAATGCACCAAATCTATTCTTGAGATGATCTCTAAATTCAGGTGGGATATTTCAGTACCAGTGGCATAGCTTCCAGCATCACAGCAACATGCAAGTCACCACATTACTACAGACCGGTGAGTGGTGGAGAGTATCATTACTGTCATTATTGTCATTATTTTATTTATTTATTTATTGTAAAGAGCATGTCTAAATAGACTGTTGTTGGGATGAACATTCCGTGGATAGTTTTGTACGTGGATGATCTTTTAGAAGGTGTGAATTGAATATGGAGATACAGTACAGGAGGCTTACCCAGTGGATGTGGAATTGGTTTGGATGCCCTCTCTGTTCTCTTCTTGACCTGAGACTTTATCATTCTGGGAGCTTCCATAGGCATTCTAGCATTTTTTCCCTGAAAATAATAAATACTGTAGATAAAGTTTAACTATTTCAAAAGGGTTGCAGAAGGTAAAGTTGAAATAAGCTACATGACCAAATTCAAACTTTTATAAACAGGCATCATTAAAGTTCTTCCTGGCCAATAGCATCATATTAATCATTTTATGAGAAAATAATATACTAAAGGATCTACACTGCAAACAGTGAACGTATCTTTTTAGATGTACATTGTTTTACTCAAACACAGGGTAACATATATTATCAGATCAAAGATATATGTATATTAACAGATATGAAAAGAAATACTGTATCTGTATCTGTTGCCATTAAGTTGATTCAGACACATGATGACCCCATGTGTTACAGAGAACTGCCCCATAGTGTTCTCTTGGCTGCAATCTTTACAGACACAGATCACCAGGCTTTTCTTTTGTGGTGCCACTGGATGGTTTCGAACTGCCAACCTTTAGGTTAGTAGACAAGCACAAGCCATTTGCGCCACCAGGAACTGTCAGAAATACTGAAACCAGTAACAGTTAGTTGATCATCAAAGTGTTTTCTGATTTTGATATCAAGTGTGGGGTGTCATGAAAAGGGAAGGATAAAATTTTTTTAATTATTATTTTTTTTTAATTCTACATGCCAAAACTAAAAAAGTGGTAAGATATGATAGACACCCTTATCTGGAGTCTGCTTAATAAAGGAAGGTCTCTGTGGAAAAACAGATGGCAAGAAATGAGAGCCGCAGCACTGTGAGGATGCTGTGTGGCAAGCTGCCCCATCCAATGAGGCTCCTTGGTTTGGCAGTTAGAGCAAATGACTCAGGGCTGGAAGGTGCTTGGGTTCTAACTGAAGCAGAACGAGTCTTTTTAGTGGGAAGGTGTGTGTGGATGTGTGTCAGAAGATGCCTTAGGGAAATCATTTAACCTCCCTGTAACTCAGCTAATCCAACCATAAAACTTCCCTGGAAAGAAGTGGCAGCTGAGTTATTTGTTACTATAAATAAAAAAAAAAAAGACCTACTTTAATATGACTTGCATGTGCCTTCTCTTCATGATTTTCTTCTCATTGTCATTTGCTGAGTTTCTGATTATCAGATTATGCGTAAAAAAGGAAAATCGGTTAAAATGGAAATAGATGTACTGACTCAATGCGTAAGGTGGATTCACAGTTTGTAGTTTATGATGTGTGTGTGTTTGTAGAACGTCTATATTTGTGGATCCTATCGTTTGGGATTTCACAGTTCAGTACAGTTTGAAAAACATCGTAGGCACAACTTGGGACTGTTGACTACAAATATCTACTAGCAGCAAAAATAAAGAGTAAAAGTGTGGTTTTTAGAAATTTTAAAATACTGAATAAGCCATCGCAATACGACAAGCTGACTGAAAAAAGTTAGGTTTATAAAAATCTCATTTTATTGCCCTTACTTCTCTGCCTTAGATTGTCACCAGCCTGCAGACTGGCAGTTGGAAGCAGCTGACCCATATAGTGTTGGAGTTGGCAAGCACTTTATGATATCCCATGGTTACAGCAAAAGATGAACTGTGAATATCCACACGTGTTGAGGATGTAAACGTCAGTGCACATTCAGCTTAGGAGTGACATACTCAAAATAGGAGTCTACTGGCTGTATGATGTATATACACACACACATATATACATACATGTTTACAAAGAGATAGACACTAAGATACTATCAGGATTATCAGAGCCAGACTTATTATTTCCTATTAAGCACGGGGAAAAGTAAGAGTTGAACTGGGTTTCAGAGAAATGAAGGGGCTTGAATTGACAGGAGAAAGAGTTGGATTAGCTTGTGAGATATTCTGAAAAGAAGAGCAGGATGGCAATTGCCTTTGATTGAGATAGAAAGCATGCAAATTCACAAGAAGAGTCAGTTGTTAGACCCCATGCTGGACACCATGGCTTCGGTATTATTTTGATCCTTGAAGGAAATACCATTTGCTGTCTCTTTCTAAAAGGTGAGAAAATGACCATCTAAGAGCAAAATGATTCTTGAAGACTCCTGAAAAAAATGCTAACTGTCCTAAGGCGCTTAACCAGCATACTTTTGAGGGAACCATGTTGGAGGTGGGTGGCTTAGAGTAGATCTAGGACTTTAAGCATAGAAGGGAAATAACTGATTCAAGTGATTGAATTCAAGTTTTACTGGAACACAGTCAGGGCATTCGTTTATGGATTATCTACAGCAGAATTGAATAGTTGCAACAGAGATTGTATGTTGGCTCAAAAAGCCAAAAATACTTCTTAAAGCCCCTTTACAAAAAAAGTTTGCAAGCCTCAATTTATAACATGCTATTTTGGTTTTGTTTTATGCAAACAAAACGTAAAAACTAACGTTAAGTATTTACTGGCTATTAAAAGTTATGTCTAGAACAGAATAGCTCACTTTCTCGGTGTGGTAAGGCTCATCATGGCTTTCGAAAGGGGCATCTAGAAGGGCTTATTTCAGCTAAAGTTTAATCAAATGAGGGGATTCAGTTGAAAGGTACAGGAGTGGAGAAAGTGATGAGTTTTTCTGAAATAGCAGCACCATGGCCATGGGGAAGGTACCTTGCCCATCGGGCAGGACGGAAGGAGGTAGAGAACAGAGATTGGGACCAAAGAGAAAGAGCACATCAGGAAAATGGTGGCCAGGCCAAGGTGAGGAGAGGTCCCCAAATGTGAGAGGTGTACCTACACAGGCTGGCTCCCTGGGTCCTGAGTGGCACAGCAGGGCAGGGCCATTATTATTTCAAGCTGGTGGTGTCAGAGTCTCTGTAAAGACAAAGCTCTAAGTTCTTACATGAGAGCTACTGGAAACCTTCTGATTTAAATTCAACCCTGTGAGTGATCTATATGTGCCAGGCCCTAATGGCTCTTTAAAAGCAAACAAAGTATACTGAACATACTTAAATACATATATTTTTATTGGGGGGGATATTGTACTGCCCGAGAATTTTTAATTTGAATACAAATTATCAGTGTATAAAACTAAGTAATATAGTCCTAAAGATTTAATTGTAGAAAATAAGATTGAAAAAGCACTTAGTCATTGATGTTATATGAACCATTAATTTACTCTTTAATAAATCTCTCATGACAGCCTGATGTTGCATTATAAGTGTGTTTTCCTAAAAATTGAATGTGTAGTTATTATTTCAGGGGGAATAATTTAATTAATGAAACGGGAGAGTGGAAGTTGTATTTTCTTCTAGTTTTTTTTCTTGTAAGTTTGATTGCACAGAGTGTATGTTATGTATGACATATACTGAGGCTTAATTGCATTGCTATTTCTCAATGTTTTCTTCCTAAAAGTTACTTGAAACATAATTAAGATAATATGCTAAACTGCAGCAGAAAGAAAACAAAGAAATGAGTAAAATGGTGAGAGAAAAGAAATGGTACCATATGTTTATACTATTACAGAGATCTATCCAAAATACAGACATCTTAACAAAATTTACTGAAGAATAATTCCTTCTTGCATGCTTAAAGATTATTTTTATGCAATAACCATGCACTAGGATCCTATTTATTTTTCCTACTTGATAGTGGTTGTGAGGAAAAGCTAAATGGTAGGTAATGTGGGATAAAAAATGGATGAGTTAAACAAAACAAACACCTATAACCACACCCCTAAAAACCAAAAAACCAAACCAGTTGCCATTGATTCCAACTCATAGTGACCCAAAAGACAGAGTTGAACTGCACCATAGGGTTTCCAAGGAGCGACCAGTGCGTTCGAACTGCTGACCTTTTGGTTAGCAGCTGTAGCTCTTAACCAAGGAAATGATGACACTAGATTGGATGCAGGACAGGGAGGTCCGGAGCAAGCAGGTGGTAGGGGCTTACAGTTCTAAGTTGGTTTATTGTAAGTCAGCACTTTTTTCAGACACAAAGGGTTTATTAGATTTGCTTCTTTCATAGGTTGTTACATCATTGGTTTTCGGGGTAGGAAGGGGAGAGAGGAAACCTCAGAGGGCACATAAGGGTTTTGAAGGAGGCATGCGGTTTACAGATGCATGTTCTCTCTCTTTTAAAAGAGAGACTGAAGACGCGAATGTGTGTGTGTGTGTGTGTGTGTGTGTGTGTGTGTGTGTGTGTGGTATATACATGTATTTCTCCATAGTTCAGAACTAAATCATTTTTCCTGGTGTGGATACATGAAATAGAAAATAAAAAATGCGGTGTAAACTGTCTGAGAAAGTTAAGGAGCTTTAACAGGATTAGGCCAGCAGTTGTAGATAATATCAGAGGGAGGTTCAGGCCAGAGAGGCGGCAGTTGCGGCAAGTGACCACACCACCTCTAGAGGTGATACACACCTGATGAGGGTTAGTCATTGAGCAGTATTCTTTCTCTGCAAAAAGGAGATATTGGGTCAGTTGTTGGTGAGTCGTGTAGATACCGTATGGCATTCTTTCCTGCTGATTTACCTGCTGGCCAGTGATTGGTCTCTATGTTTTGGAAGTCACTTTCCTATTACAGTTTTAATTTCAAGTTCTCTGTCAGGCTATTCCCAAAGTGTTACATTTACCTTTTGACCTACTTAGGAGTAAGGTAAGGTGGTGACCATTCAGTCAGGGGGAGTTCTTAGAAAGACAAGAATAAAATCTTAATCCTGTCCTAGCCCCACTGATTAACAAATCAAATAGCTTTAATATTTAAAACCAAGTTAGGAGTATCAAGAAGGTGTTTAGGACTTTCCATTGTTTTCTTCATGCCGCCCTTTTTGATAACCGTGAACATAGAATTATAGCCGCGAACATAGAATTTCCATGCAATAGTTGTTTCACAGTAACCCCAGCTTCTACCCTCTACAACTTTCTAAATTTTAACACCATGGAGACAAAAGTACCAGCATTTTGATTTATATAACACATACTTTAGGTTAAGAAGCTCTTTAAAGCACAGGTAACAAACTAAAATAACAATAGGGACCAGACAGGTAATTGGCAAATGAGGAAGCCAGTCCAGTGTACGAATAAAGAGGAAGGCAGGGACTGTGGGAACTAGAGACCTCTGGCTTGTACTGAGCAGTAGTCACTATTCAGAAACAGGGACCCAAACTTGCCAAAAACTCCAATTTTTGGAGAGAAGTCAAAAATCCAGATTTTTTTATGCAAAAATATCCAAATAAAACATAGGATGCTATATTAGAGTTCTCCAGAGAAACAGAAGCAGTAAGATATTTTGTATACATTTATTATATATATATACGTGTACCTATATTTTTATCAACTCAATGACAACTAACAACAAACATATATATAAAGAGGGAGAAAGATTCATTTTAGGAAATTAGTTTATGCAATCATGGGGGCTGCCAAGTCCAAAATCGGTAGGCCATGCTAAGGCTGTAAAGTCCAGCAGGATGTCTATGTTGCTGTCTTGAAGCAGAATCCTTCTCCTTTGGGAAACCTCAGTTCTTGTTTTAAGGCCTTCAACTGATTAGAAGAGATCCACGCACATCGTGTAGAGTACTCTGTTTACTTAAGGTCAACCGATATAAATGTCAACCACATGTAAATACCTTCATAGCAACATCTAGACTTAGTAGCAAAATCTAGACTAGTGCTGAAACAAACAGCTGGGCACCACAGCCTACATAAGGTGACACGTAAAATGAAACATCACAGATGCCAAATAAAACATATTGTGTTTTTTGTTAGTTGCTATTGAGTTGGCGCTGACTCATGGCAACCCTACGTATAACAAAACGAAACATTGCCTGGTCATGGACCATCTTCATGATCATCGGTAGATTTGAGTCCATTGTTGTGGCTATCGTATCATTCCATATCACTTAGGTTTTCCCTCATTTTCTCTGACCCTCTACTTTACCAACCGTGATTTCCTTTTCTAGCAACTGGACTTTTCTGCTGATATGTCAGCAAGCCAAGACTAGCCATCTTTGCTTCTAAGGAGCATTCTGTTCTATTTCCTCTAAGACTGATGTGTTTGTTCTTTTGGCACTCCAAATTATGTTCGGTATTCTTCGCTAACACCACAATCAGAATGCATGAATTCTTCTTGTGTATTCCTTTTCCATTGTCCAGTTTTTGCATGCATATAAGGCAATTGAAAAGATCACATATAGTGTAGGTCATATGTAGCCATGGGCTGTCATTCCACAATTTCTGTTGATTAAGGTTTAAAAGAACATGGACGCCACTTCTTTCTAGGGTCAGAGGCAGTATACACTGGTGAGTGAGTGAGTGAGTGGACTCACTGTCTGCCGTGAATCAAGTAGCTACCTTTCTCGAATTTTGTAACTGCAGGTGCTGTCAGTCATACTTAACAAGTTAAAAAGGCCATTATGTGAGTTCCTGGAGTTGTTGTTTGGTGCTATCAAGTCGATTCTGACTCATAGTGACCCTGTATACAAGAGAACCAAACACTGCCTGGTCCTGCACCATCCTCATGATCGTTGCTATGCTTGAGCTCATTGCTGCAACTACTGTGTCAACCCATCTCATTGAGGGTCTTCCTCTTTTTCACTGACCCTCCACTTTACCAAGCATGATATTATTCTCCAAGAACTGAATACTCCTGATAACACGTCCAAAGTATGTGAGGCGTAGTTTTGCCATGCTTGCTTCTAAGGAGCATTCTGGTTGTACTTCTTCCAAGACAGATTAGTTCATTCTTTTGGCAGTCCATGGTATATTCAAAATTCTTCACCAACACCACAATTCAAAGGCATCAATTCTTCTTCCTTCTTCCTTATTTATCATCCAGCTTTCACATGCATATGAAGCGATTAAAACATCAAGTCTTGGTCAACTGCACCTTAGTCTTCAAGGTGACATCTTTGATTTTAACACTTTAAAGAGGCCTTTTGCAACAGATTTGCCCAATGCAATGTGTCTTTTGATTTCTGGACTGCTGCTTCCATGGGTGTTGATTGTGGATCCAAGTAAAATGAAATCTTTGACAACTTCAATCTTTCCTCCGCATGTCATGATGTTGCTTATTGGTCCAGTCATGAGGATTTTTGTTTTCTTTATGTTGAGTTGCAATCCATACAGAGGTCTGCAGTCTTTGATCTTCATCAGTAAGTGCTTCAATTTCTCTTCACTTTCAGCAAGCAAGGTTGTGTCATCTGCATAATACAGCTTGTTAATGAGTCTTCCTCCAATCCTGATGCCCCATTCTTCTTCATATAGTCCAGCTTCAGGGAATATTTGCTCAGCATACAGATTGAATAAGTATGGTGAAAGGTTACGACCCTGATACACACCTTTCTGGACTTTAAACCACACAGTATTCCCTTGTTCTGTTCGAACGACCACCTCTTCATCTATGTACACGAGCCCAATTAAGTAAGTGTTCTGGGATTCCCATTCTTCACAATGCTATCCATAATTTGTTATGATCCACACAGTCGAATGCTTTGCATAGTCAATAAAATATAACAATAAAACACAGATAAACATCTTTCTGGAATTCTTTGCTTTCAGCCAAGATCCCTCTGACATCAGCAATGTTATCTCTCATTCCATGTCCTCTTCTGAATCTGGCTTGAATTTCTGGCAGTTCTCTATCGATGTACTACTGTAGCTGCTTTTGAATTATCTTAAGCAAAATTTTGCTGGCATGTGATGTTAACGATATTGTTTGATAATTTCTGCATTTGGTTGGATTACCTTCCTTGGGAATAGGCATAAATATGGATCTCTTCCAGTTGGCTGGCCAGGTAGCTGTCTTCCAAATTTCTTGGCATAGATGAGTGAGCACTTCCAGCACTGCATCTGTTTGTTGAAACATCTCAATTGGTATTCCTTCAATTCCTGGAGGCTTGTTTTTCTCCCGTGACTTCAGTACGACTTGGACTTCTTCCTTCAGTACCATCAGTTCCTGATCATATGCTATCTCCTGAAATGCTTGAAAGTCAACCAATTCTTTTTGGCACAGTGACTCTGTGTATTGGTAAAGACAATTTCTAAACTCTCTTCTTTTTTGGGGTATGACCACATGATTTTTATGAAGAGGCCAAATCTAAATGATAACAATTTTCCATGGGGTAAATTGGTAAGAATCACAGGGAAGATACCATTAACTTTTACTGTGAATTGTATTTTTTTAAGACAATACTGAAGAGATATTTTTATTACAGCTAAAGAGAAGTTGATTTTTCTCTCTATAAGGAAATAATCACCTGGATTTATTTTCCCTTACTTGCATTTGTCTTTTGAAATCAAGACTGAGTTCCTAATTATTTTCCTGTATGACTTATTCTAACCAGATTTAGATACTAGTTGAAAAGTTGAAGTTAATTTTTTTTTTCAGTTTTCTCTTATAAATCTCACCACTTTGGTTAGTAAAAGGAGTTTTAATTGCGTACCCGTAGCTAAGAGGAGAGGGTTATTAAAAGCTGATGTTGGGGGATAGTAGTACACCTGCTTAGCGATTGTTTTTGTATAGTTTATAGAGATTCGCAACCTACTAGGACACCTGATATGCTCAAAATGTAATTGAATCCGCAGTGTAGTGGGGCAGTTACAGACTGTATTAAGTTCTTTTTCATAGAGAAGCCATTAGTGAGTTGTAATAATAACAACATATCTAATTAAGGAATTTTGTTAAAGGAGATGAGTGTCAAAGGGATGTAACCCAGTTTTCGGGTTTCAGTTGGAGCCACTTTGGCCATACCCAGCTCCTGCAGCCACACTAGAAAGTTGCGGGCACAGAATTAGTGTAAACGGGTGTGTGTCTACCAGCAAGACAACTCAAGATGTAGACATAACTGTGAATGCTGTAAGAACCCACCGAAGCAATTTCTAATAAGCACTGCTGTATATGAGGAGGGGGGAGTTTGGAGGAGGAAGTAGTGCGGAGGGGCTAAAAGGAAGGGAAAGAAAGAGGAAAATACATTCCCAAGGTCTATCAGCATTTTTCAAACAATTTTTCTACTACCACATCCAAATGTGCAATTATATGTGTAAAGTGATTATATATGTGTGAAGATACGTTCTTGTATATGTGAGTACATATATTCACCTGTATTTTTAATGTACATCAATTAATGTAAGTTAATGAAAGAACATTAAGAATGTCGTCAGTAGGTGCAGACATTGCATTTGCGTAGTTCTCTCATGAGGTTCTTCTATGACCATGTGGACCCTTCTAAACATGTACCCTCCTGCTCCTCATGATGAAACTGCCACTCAAGACACTGTCCACTAAGTATGTCACACAGATCCTCACATGCAGGCCCAGAGCAATGCAGTTCCTCCTTCTTTGTAAATTTTTGTCACCTCTGATTCTTCAAAACAAATATGAAATATAACATCCTTATATAGGTATGCATAACATATGTCTTAAGTTTGTATAAGGTAAACACCTGTATAAGCAGGGCTAGAGATGGAAGAGTATCAGTGGCCCAGAACCCCTCCATGCTCCTTTCTGGGCATAACCATCCCTGTCTACCAGAGAAGTGGTGAAGGATCTCACTTTTCTGATTATCATTCTCTTTTTGAATTATAGATTTACCCACGTGTGTGTCC
This sequence comes from Elephas maximus indicus, assembly GCF_024166365.1. NCBI lineage: Eukaryota > Metazoa > Chordata > Mammalia > Proboscidea > Elephantidae > Elephas > Elephas maximus. The sequence continues at coordinate 17,876,074 of NC_064822.1, forward strand.
TTAAACCATTTAATTTGGCTTTGCTTGTTTCAAAATTCTATACAAATGTATGTGTATGTAATCTATTGTGTTTTACTTTCACTCAACATGGTGTTTGTAGACTCATTCAACTTGCATGTAGCTCTTGTTCGCTTTCCCTGCTGTATCACATTCCATTGTAATTGTAACTGTTAATGTATATTGTGCAGATACCACCCAGTATGGTTATCTGTCCTAATGCAGATGGGCATTGGGAATATTTCTCCTTTTGGCTTTTAAAAACCATATCGTTCGTGAATCCTGAGGTACCTCCTGTTCATACATTACCAGTGGAGTTGCTTTGTCATAGGATGTATGTAATTTCAGATTGTTAAATAATGCTGAGCAGTTTTCCAAAGTACCTACCAATTTATGCTACCAGAGCAGTGACTGAGAATTCCCATTGTTACAGGTTTGCACAAAGACTTTGTTTCATGAGACTTTTTTGTATTTGCCAACCTGGTAATGTTAATTTTTCCCTATATCCAGAAATGACCTATTCTTTTCCATACTCCCCAAGCACACTCTACCTCCATGGCCTGACTAAACTTCCAGGTCCTCCAAGAAGCCTTCACCACTTCATCAACAAACATTAAATTCTTTTCTCCTTTAGATCCTATACCCAATAGAGCTTGTAATCTAAAACAATTATTTCTGCATTTAGTCGAACTGTACATATTTGAGTTTTTTACCCAGGTAATACGGGTGTGTATGTGTGATCTCCCCAGCTAACTTACAAACTCTGAGAGGGTAGAAATGGTATTTGAAATATCATTTTTTATTTCCCACAGAGCAATTTAATTTTAGAGATGACTCCAGATTGAAGAGAGACTAAAGAATAGTTTCTAAAATACCATAATTTTGGTGTTTGTGTGTATGTGTGTAGATAGATACAGACAATTTAAGAGAAGTTTTGGGATCAATTACTTATAAGAGAAGAAGGAACAATAATTGTTAAAAATTAGAGGAACTGATGGGTTAGAAAACAGTTTGTAAATTGATCTTTATTTTAAATGAGCTCTTTCTTTAAAATAAAGGGGTAAATTTTCTACACATCTCGGCAAACTTGCCTATAAATGCTTACAAGTCTTTAAAGTGGAGATGAGCACTGAATATACAATATGCCATAGGATGAAGGCCTAATAGCTAAGTCGTTAAACCCACACCCATTTCCATCTAATGGACTCTGACTCATAGCGACCCTATAGGACAGAGTAGATCTGCCCCTACGGTTTCCAAGGCTGTTAATCTTTACTGAAACAGACTGCCACATCTTTCTCCTGCAGAGCAGCTGATGGTTTTAAACCACCAACCTTTACGTTAGCAGTGGTGTTTAACCACTGTGCTTAGAACCTAAGGCCTGGCAATCTGCTTTTGTAAAACTTACAGAACAGAAAACATCGTGCAGCAGTTCTACTCTGCACATGGGGTCGCCATTAGTTGACCCCATGGCGACTGCTCTGCCTTGTTTTGTGGGAGGTGTCGGGTGGGGGGTGCCTTAGGGCAGTCACAGTCCTCCAGGTGACCCTTGGCTCAGCCTGTAGTTGATACTTAGGAGTTAGTAAACAAAATTCTGTTGGTTGGGAGACTTAATCACTCTAAAGTGACCCATCAGTATTGTCACCTGGCTGCAGTAAGTTTGCCATATTTCAAAAGAAATGGAGCTAAAGGGTAACCTAGCAGTTGGTGTTCTGCCAAGCTGAAAATAACATTTAACAGGCTTTTAATCTATCGCGTAGGTTATTGTCCCCAAGAGTGCTGTTTCAGTCCACAGCTGTAAAAAAAATTAGAACAAAGGGCTATTTTCACTCAGCATTCATCGCTGGTGGTATTATCATTACTGTGGCTTTGGTAATCACACAGAGTACACTAATAACTACAGCATTTCAATTCACCGTATCTGCAAATATTCCCGTATTTAAGAGTAAATAAAAGGCAGAAATCCAGACAGGGCACTGTTTCAATCAAAGGTAGCTGATTAACCTCAGACCCAAAGCTGATTTTCCGAAAGTGACACAAATACTCTCTAAAGATACGCTCGTTCCCTCATCATTTTAAAGTCTGATTAGAAACAAAAAATGGAGTAAAATGCACTTAATGTTTATTTTTATATTTCTATGCTTTTTCTAACTCTTATACTGAAGAACTAAAATCAGTGACCTCAGTAAGGAACAATGACAATGTGCTATTTTTGTCTTGTATGCCAGATACTGGAAACCCTGGTGGGGTAGTCATTGAGTGCTATGGCTGCTAACCAAACGGTCAGCAGTTCGAATCCACCAGACGCTCCTTGGAAACTCTGTGGGGTAGTTCTACTCTGTCCTATAGGGCCACTATGAGTCGGAATCGACTCGATGGCACTGGGTTTGGTTTTAGGCTTATACCAGATACTATGCTATCATGCCTAGCATAACAATACTTGAATTCTAGGAAGTGTTATTATCCCTGTTTCTCGGATTGAGAGTGAGATCATAACTATCTTACAGCTCTGTACCCCCGTCACCTAGCACTTAATAAATAGGTGGTCAGTTAATGAAAGAATTAACTAATTAATGAGAAAATAAGTCCAGATAGGACACTGAGAAGACCATGATCAAATCACTAGGATGTACTACAAAGTGTAACCCTTGGCCCTTTGATTCTTCACTGAGTTCTTTCTTTGTAGCTTACAGAGAAATGGAACATTTTTGCATTGTTTTCTCCTCTGAATTCTGTATCCTTTTGTAGTCATTATTCTACCCTGACTCTATCATGGTCTAAAAGCTAGAATATGTAGAGTTATTGTAAATATATACCCAAAGAAATAAACAAAAGATTTAATAAAGTTACCATCAATGAATTAACAAAAACCAAGTAATTTAAAATTTTCTCTAACCTGTACTGCCTAACAGTTTATAAATAGCATAAACATTTTTATTATTAAATAGCAAAAATAAGATTCTAGACCACTTTTTTGCCCCCCAAAAACTTTCTGTACTTTTTCTTTATTGTACTTTAAGTGAAGGCTTACAATTCAAGTCAGTTTCTCATTAAAAAAAAAACTTATACACACACGGTTAAACGACCCTAGCTGCTCTCCCTACAATGTGACAGCACACTCTTTCTCTCTACCCTGTATTTCCCATGTCCATTCAACCAGCTCCTGTCCCCCTCTGACTTCTCATCTCACCACCGGACAGGAGCTGCCCATTTAGTCTCATGCATTTACTTGAGCTAGGAAGCACTCTCTTCACAAATATCATTTTATGTCTTATAGTCCAGTCCAATCTGTCTGAAGAGTAGGCTCCAAGAATGGTTTTAGTTTTGAGCTAACAGAGAGTTCGGGGGCCATGTCTTCTGCAGTCCCTACGGTCTTGGTCAGACCATTAAATCTGGTCTTTTTACTAGAATTTGACTTCTGCACCCCACTTTTCTCTTGCTCCATCAGGTACTCTCTGTTGTTCTCCCTGTCAAGGTGGTCACTGGTGGTAGCTGGGCACGATTTAGTTCTAGTCTCAGGCTGATGTAGCCTCTGGTTTATGTGGCCCTTTCTGTCTCTTGGGCTCATATTTTCCTTGTGTCTTTGTTGTTCATTCTCCATTGCTTCAGGTGGGTTGAGACCAATTGATGCATCTTAGATGGCCGCTTGCTAGCTTTTAAGATCCCAGACACCACTCACCAAAGCGAGACTTTTGCCAAAAATTTGAATGTCAGTTTTTTAGTTTGGAGCAAATTTTATTACCTACTTGGCCAAAGTGAGCATTAGACAGTCATTATTGTGTGGTATATTATAAACTTATCTGCTGAATAGGAACAGAAAATGGCATGTCACAGAACTATAAAAACATGTTTGTGACCTGTCCGTTAATGCGTTTTAAGGTAACATGGTGTTTTGGAAAAATTTAGTGTGACACTATTTTACCAGTCTATGTGGTATACAATATTTCTATCAAAGTACAAGCTCAGTGTTAGTAAGGACTTATATTTAAAGTTTTCTTGTGACTCCCCACTGCACTTAATAAAGTCCAAATACCACACCTCATCTTACCCTGCAAAGTCCTTATCTCCCTTTCTGAATGCATCTTCCAGTTTCTTTCCCTTGCTAGCTAGCTCTAGCTTTACCTGTCTGGCATCTGTTCTTGGCATATACCAAGCTGCATACACGATAGAGCCACCCAGCCCCCAGGTGGGGACTAACTAACCAGTTGCCACCAAATCGGTTCTGACTTATGGAGATCCCATGAGTGTCAGAGTAGAGCTGCAATCCACAGGGTTTTTCAATGGCTGATTTTTCAGAAGTAGATCACCAGGCTTTTCTTCTAAGGCACCTCTGAGTGGATTCAAACCTCCAAACTTTAGGTTAGCACCCAATCGTGTCAACTGTATGCACCACACTAAACCAAAAATCAAACCCGTTGCTGTCCAGTCGATTCCAACTCATAGCGGCCCTACTGATTTCCCCTGATTCACATAGACACCTCCTTCCTCTGTCTAGTCTCAGATGCAATGTTATCACCCCAGCGAGGCTTTCTCTGACCACCCTACATGAAGTTACTGTCATGGCAGTTACTCTCATAGCAATTCCATGTTTTATTACTTCTCTGTGTATCACTTCTTAATACCTGGTATATTGTGTTTATTTACTGGTTTATTGGCTCACTGTGTCCCACTACTAAACCATAAGCTCCACGAGAGTGAGGAGTTTCTTTGCCTTGTTCTTTGTTCAATTCCCTAAATCAAAAAGCAGAGAACAAATATTTGTAGAATGAGTGAATGATGCTTCAGAAATAAACTTGGAAACAATTACAAGCCAAAGTTATAAGTTGTTGGCAGTATACAGAGATATAATAACGACCCTCAATTTGTAGCACTTTGCAAATTAAATATAGCTTTATCTCGTTTTATGTTCTTTAATTTTTACAACAATCCAGTTAGACAAGCAATAGAAGTATTAACTATTTAAGGTGAGAAAACTGAGACTCAGAGAGGTTAAATAATGTGTTAGTATCGACTCAGTGAACAACAGAGGCAGGTCTTGAAAGCAGATCTTTTGACTGTTTTTCTTTTCTTTTTTTCCCCCTGAAACCTATTGTTACAAACAAGCTCATCATCTTGTTGAGGGATCGTATGTAGAATTCTTGCCTTCCTTGAGGGAGATCCAGGTTCAATTAGCAGCCATTGAAACTCATGCCCAGCTACCACCTGTCTATCAGTGGAGGCTTATGTGTTGCTCTGATACTGAACAGATTTCAGCAGAGCATCCAGACTGAGGCAGACTAGGAAGAAAGGCCTGGTGATCTACTTCTGAAAAATCAGACCATGAAAACCTTATGGATCACAAGTCTAATCCACAACCAATAATGAAGATGGCATAGGTTGGGGCAGAGTTTCATTCCATTGTGCATGGGGTCACCGTGAGTCGGGGGCAACTCAATGACAGCTAACAACAACATGTATATACAAAAAGAAAAACAAATGCAGGATCCAAACCCACTGCCATTAAGTCAATTTCAGCTCATAGGGACCCTACAGGACAGAGTAGAAATGCCCTGGAGGGTTTCCAAGGCTATAAATCTTTATGGAAGCAGACAGCCACATCTTTCTTCCATGGAGCAGCTGGTAGGTTTGAACTGCTGACCTTTTGATTAGCAGGTGAGTGCTTTAACCACTGTGCCACAGGTCTCTTAAAATGCAAGATACCACAGAATAAATGTCAAATGAGGTAGAGATACAATGTATTCTCAAGGTTGCTGCTCATTCCATCTGACTCTGTCCATTACATTTTCATATCCTTCAACAACAGTGCACCTGTTGGTTGTCAGGCGGAATGACTATGGATGTGACAATAGGGAGAACCAAAGGGTGGGCTTCACCTGAGGACACACTACTTGAAGGCTTTTCCTTTCTTACCTTGTCATCAGGAGTTTCTCAACAATTCCAGGGCAGCAACTGCACTTTGTGGTCTGCATAGCTCATCACAAGAATGCTGAGTGTTCATGAGGTTTTAGAATGCTGGTGAAATCGAAATGACTCAAAACACTTTGAGATGGTCACGGTTATGTGTCAACTTGGACAGGCCAGGACTCTCAGGGGGTGGGCAGATATCATGTAGGTAATCTTGCTCCTTTTTGTGATCTGATGTGAGCAGCCAATTAGTTGAAAGGGGAGTTTCCTTGGGGGTGTAGCCTGCATCCAATACATATAGATGTTCTGGCAAATCTCCTTCTCTCTCGATCCTGCATCTGACTCATCATCCTCTGACCTCGGGTTCTTGGAACCTGAGCCAGCAGCCTACCATCTGACCTGCCAATTTTGGTTTCATCAGCCCAGAACCACATGAGTCAGGAGGAGCCCCCAGCCTAATGTCAGACCCAGGGATTTAGGACTTGCCATCCTCCACAACTTCAGGAGCCTTTTCCTTGAAATAAACCTCTCTCTGTCTGTATATATGTATGCATATGTGTGTGTGTGTGTGTGCACGTGTGTGTGTGTGTAAAATGTAAACCCACTGCTATCAAGTCAATTCTGACTCATAGCAACCATATATATATATATATATATATATATATATATATATATATATACCCCATGTGTCTGTCACTTTGTTGTACTGTGGGGCCTTGTGTGTTGCTGCAATGTTGGAAGCTATGCCACCTGTATTCAAATATCAACAGGGTCACCCATGGCAGACAGGTTTCAACTGAGCTTCCAAAGTAAGACAGACTAGGAAAAAGGGCCTGACGGTCTACTTCTGAAAAGAATTAGCCAGTGAAAATCTTATGAATAGCGGTGGAACATTGTCTGATATAGTGCCAGAAGATGAGCTCCTCAGGTTGGAAGACACTCAAAATATGACTAGGGAAGAGCTGCCTCCTCAAAGTAGAGTTGACCTTAATGACGTGGATGGAATCAAGCTTTTGGGACCTCCATTTGCTGATGTGGCATGACTCAAATGAGAAGAAACAGCTGCAAACATCCATTAATAATCGGCACTTAGAATGTATGAAGTAAGACTATAGGAAAATTGGAAATCGTCAAAAATGAAATGGAATGCATGAAGATCAATACCCTAGGCATTAGCGAGCTGAAATGGACTGGTATCAGTCATTTTGAATCACATAATCATATGGTCTACTATACCATGAATGACAACTTGAAGAGGAATGGCACTGCATTCATCATCAAAGAAAATGTTTCGAGATCTATCCTAAAGTATAATGCTGCCAGTGAGTATATCCCACCTGTATTTAGAGACCATCTCAAGAACAGATTCTATGCATTGAACACTAATGACCTAAGACCAGAGCAATTGGAATGACATTAAGGACACAGCACATGAAGAAAGCAGGAGGTCATTAAAAATATAGGAGCGAAAGGAAATACAAAAATGGATGTCAGAAGAGACTCTGGAACTTGCTCTTGCACATCAGGTGGCTAAAGCAAAAGGAAAAAATGATGAAGTAAAAGAGCTGAACAAAAGATTTCAAAGGGCAGCTCAAGAAGACAAAGTATTATGATGACACGTGCAAAGACCTGGAGATAGAAAACCAAAAGGGAAGAACATGTTTAGCATTTCTCAAGGTGAAAGGACTGAAGAAGAAATTCAAGACTCGAGTTGCAATATTGAAGGATTCTATGGGGAAAATATTAAATAACACAGGCAACATACAAAGAAGATGGAAGGAATACATGAGTCAGTATACCAAAAAGAATTGGTTGATGTTCAACCATTTAAGGAGGTAACATATGATCAGGAACTGATGGTACTGAAGGAAGAAGTCCAAGCTGCACTGAAGGCTTTGGTGAAAAACAAGGCTCCAGGAATTGACAGAATACCAACTGAGATGTTTCCACAAATGGATGCAGTTCTGGAAGTGCTCACTTGTCTATGCTAAGAAATTTGGAAGACAACTACCTGGCCAACTGACTGGAACAGAACCATATTTATGCTTATTCCCAGGAAAGGTGATCCAACTGAATGTGGAGATTATAGAACAATATTATTAATATCACATGCAAGTAAAATTTTACTGAAAATTTTATGAACTGACAAAAGAACGAACAAATCTGTCTTAGAAAAAGTACAATCAGAATGCTCCTTAGAAGCAAGGATGGTGATTCTACATCTCACATACTTTGGACATGTTATCAGGAGGGATCAGTCCCTGGAGAAGGACATCACGCTTGGTAGAGGGTCAGCGAAAAAGAGGGAGACCGTCAAGGAGATAGACTGAGACAGTGGCTGCAACAGTGGGTTCAAGCATAGCAACATTTGTGAGGATGGCGCAGGACCGGGCAGGATTTTGTTCCCTTGTGCATAGGGTCACTGATTCGGAACTGACTCGATGGCACCTGAGAACAACAACATATATATACATACATACATATAGATATATATACATATACATTTCACTGGTTTTGCTCCTCTAGAGAACCCAACCTAAGACACACTTCGCAAAGGAAATTGCAAAGCCATGATGACTACAGAAGGCAATTAACTTAACTACTTACTTTTTCATTGTTTCTAACAGTGGTTAAGCAAGCTGTCATAATTTAGACTTCAAGTTCCCCATTCCTTAATTATTGAAACCTTTTCCTTTTTGAGTATGACATCCTGTCTTCCATTTACCTGTGGACACTTTCCACTTTAGAGCACACAGTGTAGCTCCCCTGTGATGAAAGGAGTGTTGGGTTTGGAAACAGAAGAACCAAGTTCAGTTCTTGGGTATTTGGTTTCTATTTGTATTAACCTTGGGTTACATGGAAACCCTGGTGGTGTAGCGGTAAAGAGCTACCACTGCTAACCAAAAGGTTGGCAGTTCGAACCCACCAGACACTCCTTGGAAACTCTATGGGGCAGTTCTACTCTGTCCTATAAGGTCGCTATGAGTCAGAATTAACTCGATGGCAATGGGTTTGGGGTTTGGGTTACATACAAATAGAAATAAAAATGTAATAATATAAAAATATAAGAATAGTTACCTCACAAAATTTTTATGTAGATCATTTGAATTAGTGTATTTGAATTTGTCTTATAAACAATGAAGCATTTATTAATGTAGATTAGAATTGAATCTTCTTTTCTTTATTATTATTTCTAAATAATCTATGGAAAACTGGTGCAAACGGCTAGCACACTTGGCTGCTAACTGCAAGGTGCTTCTCAGCAGAGGGATCACAGATCCAAATGACATGCTCTCCCCTCCTGGCTGTTCTTCCTTGGTGGTGGTAGGATCCTTTCTTTTCCTACCTCTGGGGTGGCTCATTTTAAGCCCAGCAGGATGGAAAATCTAACCAATCCTTTTGGTGGGCCATAATTATCCTATTTGCACAGTGCCACCCTATCACTTGGGCGGGAGTTACAAGACCCTGGTGAAAAAGCCACGCAAAAGCAATCCATCACACAGCATCAAGTCAATTTAATTAAACTCATGGCAATCCCCTGTGTGCAGAGCAGAGCTGCTCCATAGGGTTTTCAAGACTGTGACCTTTCAGAAGCAGATCACCAGGGCTGTCTCCCAAAGTGCCTCTGACTAGGTAGGTTTGAACCACCAACCTCCTTTTGACTAGTAGTTGATCACTGAACCCAGGGTCTCCTCGTTTTATCTCAGTAAATTACTATTCAAAAACATTTTCAATTTTTGTTTTTGTCATGGTTTAAAGAAAAAAAAAAAAAGCTCTGAGATTGACATTGGCATTTTCTTTCTGCTAATGCAAAGCAAAAACTCTTAAATTGTAGATTAATAGCATTGGGCAAACACATTAAGTTGGAATTACAAAGATATTTGTTCCTCTGGAATCACAGGAAAATGCTAGATTAGAAGATGCTGAGAAAAGTCAATGGTAAATTAATGTAAAAATACCACCTGCTTTGGAACCAGATGATTTAGATAAATTTATGCCCTAATGCTCCAAAGCTTCCAGAAACACGGGATCACCTCCTGCCACAAGAGACAGGGTCAGATGAATTTTGAGTCTCCATTGGTAAATGAGAAGCTAGCCAAATGTCTTAGAGTTAAAATATCAGGGAATAATTTTGGCCAAGGAAGGAGCAGATTGAGAAACATTTGACCATAATACTTCACACAGCCCCGCGAAATTTGGAAGAAATAAAGCTGATATGAGCCACGTAGTTGTATTGGCAGGCCTGTTGCCAGTACTTTGGTAACTTGCACCAGAGCAATCCATCTTTAACTTAGTGGAGGAGAGCTTCCAGATTTTTGCAAATGGAAGTGCAAACATAGTATTAGAAAGTCTCCCTGACCAGACCAGAATGTGTTCCCAGCTCACCCTCCTTTGCTGACTAAGGAGAAATCATCTCTTTCTGAAAAGCAGGCTGTCAGGCAGTATCCTCAAAGATTGCAGAGATGAAATATTTTTATCCACCTAATTAAAAAAAAAAATTTTTTTTTTTTTTTTTTATTTTTATGAAAAACCGGTAAATATATCCCTGGTTAAGAGAAGATATAAAAGATTTGGGGAGAGTGAGTCCCTGGATGGGGCAAATAGTTAAGAGCTTGACTGCTAGCCGAAAGGTTGGTGGTTCAAATCCACCCAGATGTGCTTCAGAAGAAAGACCTAGTGATCTACTTCCAGAAACAAAATCAGCCATCAGAGAGAAAAAAAAAGATTTGGAGAATCTCATACTTTATAACCAGAGCCCTGTGAAATCCACGAATCCATGGATAAAACCTGGCTGCAGTGAGACATGAGAATGCCTGCCTCGAGCATTGTACTGTTTTTAGAACTGTCTCTGTGGATCAGATTGACAACAGCAACTCTGCAGATTAGATAGGAACCTTAGTGGACAGTGAGTTTGTGTTAACGGGGGAGAAACAATGCAGAAAAGGAGGGTGAGAATGGTTGTATACCTTGAAGAATGTAATCAATGTCACTGAATTGTACATGTAGAAACTTGAATTGGTGTATGTTTTGCTGTGCATATTCTCAACAATAAAAAGTAGAATATTTTTAAAAAGATATTTTGAACATGCAGAAGGGGATATATATTCCTTAAAATAATAACAATAAAATCTCCCTCTTCCAACTACATCGCCCTGAGACCAAAAGAACTAGATGGTGCCTGGCTACAACTGATGACTGCCCTGACAGAGAGCAGGAGAGCACTGGGATGCAGACCCCTAATTCTCATAAGACCAGACTTAATGGCCTGACTGAGACTGGAAGTACCCCGGTGGTCATGGCCCCCAGACCTTCTGTTGGGCCAGGACAGGAACCATTCCTGAAGCCAACTCTTCAGACAGGGATTGGACTGGACAATGGGTTGGAGAGGGATGCTGGTGAGAAGTGAGCTTCTTGGATCAGATGGACACTTGAGACTATGTTGGCATCTCCTGCCTGGAGGGAAGATAAGAGGGTAGAGGGGATTGGAAGCTGGCGAAATGGACACAAAAAGAGAGCATGGAGCGAGAGAATAATTGGGATTGTGTAGCAAGGTGTATATGGGTTTTTGTGTGAGAGACTGACTTGATTTGTAAACTTTCACTTAAAGCACAATAAAAATTATTAAAAAAAAAAATCTCCCTCTTCCACTTCTCCTCAATATTAAGATCTTATTTCATGTCTCCCCAATATTAAGATCTTCCTTTGTGTGGAATAAAGCTAACTGATAACTGAAGGTGTCCCGCAGCCTGACTGATATCAATGACAAAATAACTTGGGAAGAAAATATATGTTTAATGTGATCCCACAGTTTCACTGACAGCATTTGAGCATTTGTCTATTTTTGCACCCATTCCGTAATGTACCCCCCGAAGGTCACTCTTTGGGAAAGACCTTAATTAAGATTTCTGCCTGCAGCAAATTGTAGGAACTATAATACATCACAGTGTAGCAACCCAGATACAGATCATTGGCTACTCAGGCCTAGTTATGTGGTGTGAACAAATACCACCATTTTCATTTTGCTGTGGATCATTTTTGAATATGATTAAACAGCCAGCACCAACTGTAGAATTTCTGTACATACATATTTTTTACCAAATCTGAAATAACGTGTGTGTCTCTTAAAAGAAACTATTTGCCCAAAAGTCTACAAATCTGATCAATTATGTAGTAGCTTATGTTTGAGAATTTTAATATACAAAAAATAAAAGAATAAACTAGGTACATTATATGGAGTGGCTTCACAAAGCAAAGCAAGAAACATGCATATGACATTCTCTCATAATTTGCACAATCACTGGAAAATGAGGAAGTGATATAGTAATACTTAAATTAGCACAATGCTCTAAATTCAATTAATTCCCTTCCGTCTTGTTTTTTTTTCCGCCCCCCTCCCCCCGCTCTCATCTCTGGAATCCCTGTCTCAAGCCTTTTCTCACTGGAAGGGCAATTCCTTTTAACTCACAGTAGGTCAGAATCATTGCCAAAGCAAACCAACCAAACCCAATGTCATTGAGTCAGTTCCAACTTAGGTTTTTCAGACCATTCCAGATATACAGAGATTTGAAATGAATCTGTATTTAGCTAACACAAGCCTTGAAAACATGAACTGTAAAACAAACATCTTTTTGTCATATTTTATAATATCTAAGATGTTTATCCTGGACCATATCCATTACTGTATATATACATTCTTCTTTTCCTTTTTTCTGGTTGTTGTTTGTTCTTTTTTTTCTACTTTTACCATGACATTTTCTTTAGGAGTAAGTCAGATGTCCCAAGTGATGTCCTGTGACCTTTGCCCTACCCGTGACATAAAATGGATTTGGAAGTTGCCTTTTTTATCCCCAGAGCTCAGAGAATGCAGTAGGCCAGAGCAGAGCCCTGGTGGAGCCCATTGCCTCCGGCCCCTGTCTCACTGAGGGAACACTGTCTCCTTCCCCGTGAGAGCTGTGAAAAATCTGCTCCAGAGCTAGAATCATTATTCCTGTGGATCTACACTGCTGTCTCCAGCAAGAATTTCACTCTCCAAATTAAAATTTGTTTTAAAGTGGAAAGTGTGTATATGGAGAATTTTAATTTTGTCTTCTTTGTCCAATCTCAGATTGGAACCCAGGGTTCTGTATTTTTTAAAGCCCTACAAATAATTCTAATATACAACAAGGATTAAAAGGCACAGATATGTGAATTAGCAATGTCTTAAAAAAAAAAAAAAAAATTGGGAACTAAGAGAAAAGGTCTAGGTATATTCTCTTTCTTCCTCTTCCAACCCCAAAATCAATACCTACACCTCATATATCTAAATTCCAAAGGTGATAGCTATTTTCTTGACACTTTAAATTTGGGAGCCACACGTATAAATCTAGATTTCTGGTCTCTTTTGAAATTTTGGCAGCTCTGGGTCCTTATAGCTATGTGGTAATAGTTAGCTGGAGGTTCTTCTGGTCTGTCACTGTCCCCACTAACCCCTATGGTCCCCAATTCTGAGCCATAATGGTAATTGCTATTCATTATTACTTTGCACTGCTATTTTTTCTTAGGGTAGGTAATGAGTTCTGAATACCAAGATCTCTACCAAAAATAAGGAAACAAAACACCGACCAAGAAAAATGGAGTAGAATATCTTTGTGAGAGAGCAGTGATAGGTGTTTAATATGTCATCACAGAAATCTGTGTGACAAACCCAGCTTGCTTTACCCCTCAGGTCACAGGCCAGCCCTATGGATATTTACGTTTTTAATCCCCTGAACTAAATGTTATGGACATTTTGTCTGTAATGTTTAACTCACCAGCTGAGTTACTCAGTTATCCATCTGGACTTACCTCTGTGGGATATACTAATGATTTGGAATTTAGGAGGAATAATAAAGTCATCAAGAATTCTACTTATCATCTCCCAAACAGCAGATAAGTTCTCGTCTGTGCTTGCCATCTAGAAAGCCTGAAATGGATTTGGTTTTCACCTCCACAGGGTGCCAGGAAGTGGATCCCCACTCATGGAGACCCCATGCGTGTCAGAGCAGAACTGTGCTCCATAGGGTTTTCGATGGCTGGTTTTTCAGTAGATTGTCAGACCTTTCTTCTGAGGCATCTCTGGGTGGACTTGAACCTCTAACCTTTCAATTAACAGCTGAGTGCATTAACAGTTTGTACCATCCAGGGACCATTAGTTTATTGGTGCTTAATTATAAAAAGAAAATCTCATCGTAGTTTCTCTGATGAGGTTTACAACTATGTTGTGAGACGACTGACCAAGGGACAAGGCTTGGAGGGTAGTGAGTCACCAAATGTGGCACTTCTAGGAGTGTGTCTGCTCCCTTTAGCAAGGCCTCTGCTGTACCAGGAATACGGTATCTCAGAGCTCCCACCAGCTGAAACAGATTGTAATTCCCTGCCAGGCCTCCTCAGATATCAACTGTTGAAAACCAACAATGCAGCCAGAAGAGAGCAGGGTAAGTCATATATATTATTTCTCATCAGATGAAGCTTGAGTGCTCCAAGCCAAGGCCAACGTTTGTCCATTAGTATCACCTCAAAAACCTAAATTTGAATCGGTGCTAGTTCCAATGAGTATATATCATCCACATACATGCAAGGAGGGCAAGGTAGAGAGACGAGCGAGAGATTCATTGCCCCTTTTTCTTACATCCAACAATTCTTAAAAGCCTAAGCCTTAACTGGAAGACGGAGTATTATTATTCCATTCAATCAGGGTATGTGTCATTACAAGCTGACAGGACTGCAAGGTGCAAGTTAGTGTTTCAGCCTCGTGGATCAGATGAGGCCAGTAATCAACCACAGCTGGCAAGGTTTGGTAACACGGGACACACTCCTTCGGCCCTCACTGCCTGGTTGGCAGCAGCCGGAGACTGGTGGTATGTATACTTACATATACACACAGGTAAAGGCAGGTGTTTCTTTTTTCAGTTGCACAGTGTCTTCACATAAGCGCCCAACACACAAGCAGTCAGGCGAATAAACCCCACTTAGATGCCCGAGCCTAAGGGAAAAACTATACAGTCTCCTTCCTATTCCTTAAGCACGGTTCGCAGTTTTCGTGCAGATGGAATTGGGACAAAATAGAAGGTAGAGTAGTTGATAAGGGGAGGAAATAGTGTTGAGCTGACTTTATGCTCCAGTCCTGCATTCAGGAGATAGAAGGAGGCCCCACGTAGTGCAAATGGTTGAGTGCTAGACTACTAACTGAAAGGCTGGTGGCACAAACCCACCCAGAGGCACCTCAGAAGTAAGGCTTGGCAATTGGCTTCCAAAATGTCACAACCCTGTGTGCCAAGTAGAGCCATGGAGTGCAGTTCCACCCTGCATGCATGGGGCGGCCATGAGTCAGAATCCACTCAGGGCAACTAACCACCAGACAACCACCAGGCACCCACAGGGTGAGACACACATGCGCAGACTGTCCACTCTCTCACATGTGAGTGTTTCACGTAATTATGTGCCCTGAAAACATGAGTGTGAAAGGAGTTCCAGCTCTGACTTTTTTGTGTGTCACTTTTCAAACAAGTTTCAAGTTTGTTTTTTTTTTTTTTTTTCCTTTGCAGCCAAATGAGAGAAATAAAGTCTGCACATGAGAGATAGTATTGTCCTGGGAAATATTCAGAGGATTAATGTATTTTGACTGAAGCTTGCGGGAAATTGTGTTTCAGTTTGTGCTTATGGGCTTATTGTGAATACATCACATCAAGAACAATTTGTTAAACAAGAAATATAGGGTGTAGAAAGAGGAAGGCGAAATAAATGGGGAAAGACAGATTCAGTAGTGGCTTTGATGTGTATCTACATTGTTAATAAATGAGATGCTGACTCTTTCATTCAGTAAAAGAAAAATCCCCTGACACGAGGTAGATTAAGAAGGGATGTTTCCCTTTCAGCTCCTTCTGTGTCAGATTTGAAACTGGAGGGGTAAGTGTTTCTAACACTGTCGATTTGTACACGCTTTGGAAGTTGAAACTGTTATAATAAGCTCAATGCCAACTTGATTAAATGACACTATATTACAGTTGTTCTTGTATTCACTACCTTTTTAAACTTGTAAATGCTAAAATCTCACAAAGCAAAATGACATCAGAGGATAGTCCCAGCTCTTGGACATCAATGGCAAGAAAAGGGAAATCACGAGTCACCCACAAGTCAAAAATGACACAGCTAGACTCAGCCAATTCCCGTTTACCTCCTTGTTGTTGTTTGTTTGCTTGGTTGTTTTGATTTTCCCAATAGCTTCACTCCACTTTGGATGAGGAAGAAGGCAGATCATTTTATTAAAAAAAAAAAAATTTTTTTTTTTCATGGCATCACATATTAGTTAAACTGACTTTCTGGATGTTATCATGTAAAGAACACCATTAAGAGACCAGAAACATAACATCTAATGATGAAAAGGAGAGAGAGACCTCTGAGTTTTTCCAGGTAGACTGTTTTTTTTTTCTCAAGCAAAATGCTGTTGAAAATTATTCACTCATTGTAGAGATAAGTGTTGTTTTCACCAAATGATTGTACAATTCTCTTGGAATTACTACAGAATTGCAAAGTGATTTTTCAGAAGAATGCAATTTATTATACCATTAGAGCCATGTGGTTTCAGTAATGGGGTTACCTAAACCCTCAAAGACCTATAGTTAATGATGTCCAGAAACATTACCAACAAAACAGCTGTTTGAAGCAGAAAATAGTGCTGAAATATGTCACCTTATATTTATTATTATTCTCCACTTTCATTTTTACCATCATTTAAATCTATAATTAAAATTCTATAAGATTTTTAGGAAAAAGAGAGAGAGAGGTAAGAGGAAATGAAGAAAGCATACTGTAGGTTCGGGGTCTATTTAGTTGTAATAATTAGCACAGCATGGTTGACAAGTAGGCTGAAGCCAGTTGCTGGTTATCAGAATGCTTAGGATGTAACAAAACAGAAAGAGAAATACACTAAAATCACGTCCGTGGACAGGATAGGTAAAATAGAAAGATAAATCCGCATAAATGTTCTAAGCCACAGATATGCAAGCTATAAGCTGAGCTATAAATTCAGCTCTGGGCTTTCTTGCAATCCAAACAAAGAGGAAAATTTGACTGTTATGACAATTATGTGATCCAACTATTCATGGAGAATAAAAATCTACCAGTGTCCTCAAAGACACCTACAACACAGACTTAAGAAGGGTTATATATATGAGTTTCATGTAGACAATACTGATGGCTAGAGTAAAAAGTCCTCACCAAAAAAAAAAAAAGTGTCGTGGGTGACACAAACAGTTAAGGACGACTACTAACTGAAAGGTGAGCAGTTCAAATCCACCCAGAGGTGCTCGGAAGACAGGCCCAGCAGTCTGGTTTTGAAAGGTCACAACCTTGAAAACCATATGGAGTAGTTCTCTGCACACCTGGGGTCGCCATGAGTTGGAATCAACTGACGGCAACTTTTTTTTTTTTTTTTCTTATAATTATCCTGCAGGCAAATGGAGAGAATAAAGTGCAATAGCGTGAAAGAGCTTCTATGAAGGGCCAAAACCAGGTTCAAGTATGCAGTTCTCTGATGGTTCGTCTTAATATTGAGAGAAAAGCTAAACCATCTCAAGACAAACAAATGAAGTGTACATCTAAATGTCCTTCACTGTAAATCATTTCTCTGAACTTTGATAAAAGTAAATCAGTTAAGAACTGTATCCCTCAAGGAAGTCAGCAAACTGTGTAGCGTCGTTGACTGTTCACCAGGCACAGGCTGGCATATCCATTCGTCTCGTTGTCTGGAGTGTTCTCCCTCCATCTGCCCAAAGGCCTCCTGTAGTTAAAGACACAACTCAAAACAGCTTTCTCCAGGTAACCTTCCCCTGGGAAGTTCAGTTTCGACCACTCCCCCTCCCTGGATCTTCTTCTGAACTGATTTTGGGTTATTCTACCATTTAGCCTTTTATAATATATAATTTTTTTTTCTGTTTCTTTTATTGTTCAGATGTTCCACGCTTCTCTTTCTCATCCTGTCTTTACCCAGACAGATCACTCTATCTAGATCACTCTTATAAACCTGGCAACCAGACCAATTCCCACTTGTCATCTGAGTCTCAGCTCAAGCCAAACCTCCTGCAGGAAGGGCCCTTTGCTTCCACTCCTACTCTCCTCATATGCTCTTGCCCCCCACCGTATGTTTTCCTATCACCTTTGGAATCACCTTGCTGCTCTCAATAGATGAGACCCCTAAAGGGCCAAGATTCCATCTTCCATTTCAGTGTCATTAACAGCCAGCACTCACCACAGAAGGAACTCAGGAAAACTCTGGAATGTTAACATTTTATTCCCCAGCTAGACTAAACCAGGGAGGCAGGAACTATGTCTTGTATTTCTTTGGTTCCCTCCCAAGAGATACTAACACAAATTGCATGCAAATGCCTATGACTCCTGTCTTGACAATATCCAAGGCACTTTGTATATATATGATCCTCAAACCAATCCCCATGTGTTGTCGTTATCATTAGTTGCCGTCGAGTCAGCTCCAACTCATGGAGACCTTACGTATAACATACAAAACGTTACCTGGTTCTGCACGATCTTCATGATTGTTGGCATGTATGAGTCCATTATTACAGCCATATTGTCATTCCGTTTCATTGAAGAGTTCCCTTATTTTTCTTGGCCCTCTACTTTATGAAACATGATGCCCTTTTTTAGTGATTGATCTTTCCTGATGATGTGTCCAAAGTAAGTGAGTCAAAGTCTTACCATCCTAGCTTCTAAAGAGCATTCTGGTTGTATTTCTTCTAAGCCTGATATGTTAGTTCTTTTGGCGGGCCATGTTATACTCAATATTCTTTGCTAACACCACACTTTGAAAGCATCAATTCTTTTTCTGTATTCCTTTTTCATTGTCCAGCTTTTGCATGCATATGATGTAATTGAGACAACTACGGCTTGAGTCAGGCTCACCTGAGTCAACAGAATGACACCTTGGCTTTCAGAAACTTTAACAAGTCTTCTGCAGCAGATTTGCTAAATGCAATATGTTGTTTGATTTCTTGGTGGCTGCTTCCATGGACAGACCCACATAGGAAAACAAAATTAAGGCAAGCAGAGGTTAAAGCAAGTCACAAAGCTAGTAGGGGTAAATCGAAGATTTGAACCAAGGAAGATTAGCATCAGAGTTCACATTATCAACCATCTATTCTATTTTTTTGTTAGACATTTATTCCATAGAATCCTTTCTGGACATTCTCTTTCTGAGAAGGGTTATCTATCAGAGAGTCATGGTTAGGGTTCTATTATTGGAAAGGTACTTGTTACATAAACTGCATCTTACAGCTGTACAAACTGAGGTCCCAGAGATAGAAGTGACTGCCCAAGCCACACAGCTCTCTACTACCGCTTGAGGAAGTCACTGAACCAAGCACTCAGTGTGAAGCAGTATTTTAATTCAAAGGGAACTGTGACGGGCAGAAAGAGGTAATTTTAGAATCTTAGACCTCAGGGCAGTGTCCTTGGGGGCAAGCCATGGCAGGTCAGCACAGTGAAGGATTCCAGGCTGTATAACAACAGAGAAAACCTGGATGCTGTGATGTTACTGTAAGAAACACAGAGGAGGATACTGAACATAAACTTTGTTTGCTAAAATTATTTTTTTTAGAGTTAACTCTATACAGCAGTCCCCGGATTACGAACCAGTTCCATTCCTAATTCTGCGTTGAAGTCAAATGTGTACACAAGTCAGAACAGTTAGGTACGGTTCATGTCTAATGTCAGTCTGAATATATAATATATAGTGTACCTTTCTGTGCATAAAAAACACTTCCAGATACACTATAACATCTTTAACATAATAATACAGTAATAACAATGTTTTGATGCATGTCACAAAGTAGCACCCATTTTTTATTACAAGGTATTGTACATACCTCAAATTTTTAACCTAATAGGCTTTACTGGGGTTGGTTCCTAACTATGGGTTGTATGTAAGTCGGAGTCCATAATCCAGGGACTGCCTGTACTCCCTGAAAATAGCGATATGCACTACATGCAAAATACACACTAATCTTTTGTTTTAACTCCCATATCACTCTTTAAGGAAGACTATGGCTATTACTTCATTTTACATATAAGGCCAAGGGTGGTACAATCATTTTTCAGGCTCCAACAATTAGTGATGGAGGCAGAACAAGACCCTGAGTTCAGTGTTCCTTCCGGTATGTTGCATATCATTCCTTTTTAAGGACTGGGGCTTCTGTCAAAAACCAGGCTATGAGATCCGGCCTATCCAATTCCTCAGCTACAGGTAGCAAAGCTATTCATCTTGGAGTCTTTGCACTCTCCAGGCCTGAGCCAATGGAAACCAAGTCTGATCAAGTATAAGAGCTACATCTCCCAGTAGTAATGTCTGAGAGGAATCTGCTGCCCCTGATTTGTTATTCTGTGTGTCATGGGCGATTCAGTACTGAGAAGCCCCAGTATGATATCAACCCTCAGTGTTCTTCCTAGTCCCTACTGGGTGGCCAGGCCATGTGACAGGTGCCTTGCCTGGGTTGGCGGGTGTATTCCAGTTTCTTGTCCTCAACCCAATCTCTCTGACTTGGGTCCCATCCTCTTGCCTAACTCCTGCCCTAGGAATTGGACTCTAAACCCCCAGCTGCTAACTGGTATCCTTTCTTGACCCAGATAAAATATCTTGCAACTGAGGTACTGAGATATTACCACACTCCCCACAGCAAATGCTGCCACTTCCTAAGGACCACCATGGCCTCATGCAGTACACTGGTCTCCTCAGATCAAAGTTTAATAACCGCCCACCATGGGCTTTGTGTCCTAGACTGTGGGCCTGTCCATTGGGGCCAGTTCTACTGCCTGGTTGGATGCTTTCACCCTGGGGTCCATCTGTTTGTGGTTTCCTCTCCTCCTCTTCCTGACAGTCCACACTTTCGTTCCCTACCGTCTAAGGAAACTCGAGCAGAGAGCTTACCTTGGTGTAACTGATGTCTTGCATGGACCATTTTTAAATCCTCTAGTGGAGAGGCTCTTCCCTTGAATGGGCATCAGAGCATTAGTGAACCCCCTCAGCTATATGAAAAATGTAGTACACATGCACTTATGTGAATTTTTCTGTGGAGAAGGTCTGTACTTGTCAAGTTCTGGTCAATTCATAAAAAACAGTTGATGGTGAGCCAACCCTGACTGATGGCAACTGTAGAGTAGAACTGTGCTCTGCAGAATTTTCAATAGCTGATTTTTCAGAAATAGATTGCCAGGCCTTTCTTCCAAAACACCTCTGGGTGGACTCAAACTTCCAACATTTTGATTAACAGCTGAGGAATTAACCATTTGCACCACCCTTACTGCCCTCAGTAACTTCCTAATGTGGAAATTACACAGATATTTGTGGCCCATATAAGTCTCAAATTAGATTTAAATGTAGCATAAAATTAACATGGATTTAGCCTAAGGAAAATAGTAGCAGAGAAGAAGTCTGAAATTTAATATGCTGAAAAGGGATGTAAAGGGTAACATTTTGTTTTGGTCTACTTATTTTTGTATAAAGAAAATAACCCCACATACTTAAACACATACTGCTTTCTGGTGTTCTAATGTACATTACCACATGTGATCATTGTATTCACCCCGTTAGCCCCACTTACCAGGGGAGAAAACCAAGGTGCACAGAAGTTCTGACTTTTCAACTCAGTCAAGGTCCCGTGGTTGATGGATAAAAGCAGAGCTGCCTCAAAGCACCGTGTTTTCTCACATAGCAATACAGTGATACTTTAGGTCACCGACTAGTGTGCTAGGTGAGCGTTCTGGTGAGAATTACTGTGATTTGCCCCAAGATTACTATTCTTCAGCCTGTAGGCAGCCCAGCACTTTTCTCTCTGATTGTTAAGAAGGAAATGACTGCAGGCTATAAGCTGGCCAGAGTCTGTGAATTTAATGTGGCCACACGCACGCACACACACACACACACACGCACAGCCTCCCCAGGTGGAGGTAGCACTTGAAGCTGAATTTACAGACTACAGGACAGCAGCATCAGGGGACCTTCTCAGGCCGACTCAGGTAGCTGCAACGTAAAATGGCCGCTTCGCCAGCCTCCCCTGGATGAGTCTGGTTATTGCTGGGTAAAATCCACTGTGCAAATAAGAGTTCTTACTGCTGATGGCCTTTCTGATCTGGTTGCCATGGGAACACGGTCAGATGGAAGAGGATAAGGTAAGGGAAAGTTATAAAAAGAAGTCTGTCTTTAAAGCCCTTACCTTGCTTTCCCCAACCTGGCGCCAGTTCCCATGGAAGCAGGAGCAATAACCACTTGCCAAAGGAGTTTAGGGGGCTTCAGTTTCCTGGGATGTCACTCAGACAGGTTTAGGTTTCCTTTCAGGTGCATTAAATCCAGACTTTCAGAGCTGGAAGTTTCATGAGTACATCCACAATGCAGGAGTCTGAAAACCAGCCAAGGTGTGGTGATTTTCTCCACCGGGGCAGCCTAGTTCAGGCACTGAGACTTCCTTCCTGGAAACGGACTGAGTCTGTGAGACAGGTAGACTCCCAGAACAGAGGAGGGCAACCGGGAAGCCTAAACTAAGCCCTTGACAAGATCCTGGCCTCCACCCCTCCCTACGTGTGACTCAGCCTGTGCTCCCCTTCCACAGCACTGCTTCCCATTCATCCTCATGGGCACAGGGCTCTGTACTCTTGTCCGCTGACCCCTGAAAACCAAGCCCTCCTCCAAACTTGGCAGCTGCCTACCAGGAATACAGGCCTCTCCTGCTTTGTCTGAATAACTCCCCATTCTTTTTCCTTTTCCCTCTCTCTCCTTCTCTCTCCATCTCTCTTCCTCCCTCCCTCCCTCCCTAGAAGCATGTTTAATTTTTCCAGAGGTTTCTCTTAAATAATGTAGTGACAATTTCTTACCTTCAAAATGCACTTCTTTTGTCAGATATGCAAAGTGTTTTCACTGTTTTCAAGTAGTTAAGAATTTTCACATGGTAACACTTAACTGCCTCTAAGACAAATGATTTTCACCTAGATTTGGGAAGAAACAAAAATGTTAGTGTTTTAGCGTGAATAAATACCGTTGTGCTTTGCCTAGAGATTTCACTTAATTATCTCCTTGGAGGCTTGTGGAAGCATTTCTGTGACTCATGCCCAGTGGCCTTCATCTCTCCGGATACAGCAAAACACACAAGGTGAAATGATTTACACAGTTTTTTTTTTCTTTCCATTGGTAAGTCCCATTTCTTCAAACTTCAGGTCCAAGCTCAGGCAAAATATCCATAATGCATAAGACCTTCACAGAGTTCCCATAATAAGGTCTGCCTCACGTGACCGGAACTTAAAAAAATAGTAATTTGTCATCCCATTCTTTTGTTTTTAATATGTCTGAGTCTCCTTTTCCTTATCCTTTTTCTTTTTTTTTTTTTTTTATCTTTTTAAGCTATGGGGAAATCCTAAGGGATGTTTCAAAGATTTCCCAATCTGTAAAACATAGCTCAAGAGATTATATTATCTAATTTCATTCCATGAGGCAGGTAAAATAATATTAACCCTTTTCACAGATACGGCAATTGAGGGCTGTTGTTGTGTGCTGTCGAGTCGAATCCAACTCATAATGACACCAAAGGACAGAGCGGAACTGCCCCATAGAGTTTCCAAGGCTTTAATCTTTATTGGAGCAGATCTCCTGGACCTTTCTCCCGAGGAGCCAGTGGTGGGTTCAAACCGCCAACCTTTCAGTTAACAACTGAAAACTTAACCATTGCACCAATAAGGCTCCTTAATCAAGGCCTGTTGATTTTGAGGTTGTGTGCCCTCGAGTCGATTCCAACTCTTAGCAACCCTATAGGACAGAGTAGATCTATCCCATAGGGTTTCCTATGCTGTAATCTTTACAGGAGCAGATACCAGGTTTGAACCGCCGACCTTTTGGTTGGCAGGCAAGTACTTAACCATTGTGCCACCAAGGCTCCTTTGATTAAGGCCTAGAGATAGGTAATTTTTCCAGGGACAAAAAACAGGAGATTAGAACAAATTCTCTTTCCTCCCGTCATTGTTGTTATTTGCCGTGGAGTTCATTCTGACTCAGTGACCTCGTGTGTATGGAATAGAACTACTCCATAGGATCTTCAAGGCTATGACCTTTCACATGCAGATCACCAGGCCTGCCTTTCAAGACATGTTTGGGTGGCTTCGAACTGCCAACCTTTTGGCTAGTAGTCAAGTGCTTAAGCTTTTGCACCACCCGAGGGCTCCATTGCATTATCTCAAGTAAGTATGCAATGAAATAAATCAATACACCCTAGGAAAAAAATTGTCCAGATAAAACCAGCTTGTCCCATAGGACTGTGCAACACAAAGAAAGGAGCCTCAATATAAACTATATTGTTGTTGTTAGGTGCCGTCAAGTGGGTACCAACTCACAGCAACCCTATGTACAACAGAACAAAATACCGCCCGGTCCTGTGCCATCCTCAAAACCGTTGCTACGTATGAGACCACTGTTTCAGCTACTGTGTCAATCCATCCCGTTGAGTGTCTTCCTCATTTTCACTGACCTTCTACTGTACCAAGCATGACAGCCTTCTCCAGGGACTAGTCCCTCCTGATAACACGTCCACAGTACATGCGACAGTTCATCAGCCCCTCTTCCAAGGAGCGCTCTGACTATAATTCTTCCAAGACAGACTTGTTCGTTCTTCTGGCAATCCATGGTATATCCAATGTTCTTTGCCAACCCCATAATTCAAAAGCATCAATTCTTCTTTGGTCTTCCCTATTCATTGTCCTGCTTTTGCATACATATGAGACAAATGAAAATATCATGGTTTGGATCAGGTTCACCTTAGTTCTCAAAGTAAATCTTTGCTCCTTAACACTTGAAAGAGGTTTTTTGCAGCATATTTACCCAATGCAATACATCATCTTATTCCTTCACTGCTGCTCTCATGGGTGTTGATTGTGGATCCAAGTAAAATAAAATGCTTGACCACCTCAATCTTTTCTCCTTTTATCATGATATTGCTTATTGGCTCAGTTGTGAGGATTTTTATTTTCTTTATGTTGAGGTGTAATCCAGATTGAAGGCTGTGGTCTCTGATCTTCATTAGTAAGTGCTTCAAGTCCTCTTTGCTTTCAGCAAGCAAGGTTATGTTATCTGCATATTTATATAGTCACCATTTACGTTGCTGATAATAGGTATTCGCAATGAATAAGTCATTGGTCTTAAAAAATTCTATCATGAGATCTCCGGAGTCGTTTCTGTCACCAAGACCATATTTTCCAGCTTCTTTGTTTCCAGCTTCCGAATTCCAATCACCAGTAATTCTCAATGCATCTTGATTGCGTGTTTCAATTTCAGACTGCAGAATTTGTTAAAAATCTTCAATTTCTTCATCTTTGGCATTAGTGGTTAGTGTGTAAAATTGAATAATAGTTATATTAATGGTTCTTCCTTGTAGGTGTATGGAAATTATCCTATCACTGACAGCGTTGTACTTCAGGATAGATTTTGAAATGTTCTTTTTGACGATGAATGCAACACCATTCCTCCAGTTTTTCATTCCCAACATAGTAGACCATTTGATTGTCTGATTCAAAGTGGCCAATACCTGTCCGTTTCAGCTCAGTAATGCCTAGGATTTCAATTTCTATGTGTTCCATTACATTTTTGATGACTTCCAATTTTTCCTAGGTTCGTACTTCATATATTCCGTGTTCTGTTTATTAATGGATGTTTGCAGCTGATTCTTCTCATTTTGAGTCGTGCCATGTCGGTAAATGAAGGTCCTGAAAGCTTTTACTCCATTCACTTCATTAAGGTCAACTCTGCTTTGAGGAGGCAGCTCTTCCTCAGATGTATTTTTGAGTACCTTCTAGCCTGAAGAGTTCATCTTCCGACATTATATCAAACAGTGTTCTGTGGCTATTCATAAGGTTTTCCTTGGCTCATTTTTTCAGAAGTAGACCTTCAGGTCCTTCTTCCTAGTCTGTCTTAGTCTGGAGGCTCTGCTGAAACCTGTCCACCATGTGTGATTCTGCTGGTATTTAAATACCAGTGGAATAGCTCCGAATGTTACAATTGATGGATGTGTGATGGATGTAAATCATAGGCTTTAGATAATAATAATGTATCAATATTGGTTCGTTGAATACAACAAATGTAACACGTTAATAATAGGAGAAACTGTTCGCGCTGGGGTGAGGGGAGGGGGAAGAGAGCCCATGGGAATTCCCTGTACTTTCTGTACAGTTCTTCCATAAACCTAAAGCTGCCCTAAGAAATAAAGTCTGTTACTAAAAACCGAGCCCGTGGTTAGTGTTTTCCTTTCCTCTGCATTAGTTATTCAAAGCTGTCATGAATTGTCCCAAGCCTCTAGAACAGAAAACGTGTTATCTCCTTAGGCTTAGACACAGACCAACAGGAGTCCCTTCCCTTCAAGGCCAACCCCTCCGCTGCGTTTTTGACCACAGCCCCCCCTCTCACCCGAGAGGATTATTTACTTTTTACTGTTTCTTAAAATACATTTATTCATTCACTTATTCCACAAATTTTAAGGAGCATCTAATGCATGCCAACATCTAACTGGGATAGAATGATAAACCAAAGAAGGTCCCTGCTTGCATGGAGTGTATGTTGCATGGGGCACAGTCAAAAAGCAAATAAGTATGGAATAAATCACACAACAGATGTATAGAAACTGCTCAGTCTACATCACCAATGTCCTCCATGTTGCCAGGGCCAATGGACTCTTCACCACTCAGCATACACTATTGACCACTCTACTCTTTCTGAATCTCTCTCTTCTGTTGCTTCCAAGACATTACCCTTTCCTGAGTCTTCTCTCATGCTTCTGAACATGTGTATTAAATCTCCTTTTAAGGCATTTTTACTCCACTTCCAGAGTCTACCTTTCTACCTGGGGACTATCATCTATTGCCATAGATTTTTATACCATCCATATCCTGGAAATAAGTGAAGTATTTCCAAACAGATCTATATCCCCTGTGAGCATAAACTTTCATTCAGCAGATAATCAGTAAAATTTGTGGAATAAATAAATGTGGAATAAATGGAACAGTAAAAACGGTGCAGTGGTTAGGTGCTTGGCTGCTAACTGAAAGGTCAGCAGTTTGAATCCACCAGGTGCTCCGATGGAGAACGAGGCGGCAGTCAGCTTCTCTAAAGGTTACAGCTTTGGAAATGCTATGGGTCAGGCAGTTCTACTCTATCGTATAGGGGCATTATGAGTTGGAACATAACAACATAACAACATTGAAGCTTTTGAACAGTTAATGTCTGTCTCCCCTTCCTAGACTGTCACCTCCCAGCACGCAGGAACCAGGTTTTACTCCCCTGGGTTCCCCTGGAATTCACACGGTGATGCTCAGCGTTCAGGATTTAAGTGGGGAAAGTACCTATTAATTCACAAAAGACTTACGCTGTTAAACATATGCACAAAGAGTGTGTAATAACGTGAACTTGAGACTTTTAACACAAAAATATAAGTAAGATGCCAACAGAATAAACCAAAAACCAAACTCATTGCTGTTGAGTTCATTCCAACACATAGCGGCCCTATAGTACAGAGTAGTACTGTACTACTCCCATAGGGTTTCAAAGGCTGTAATCTTTATGGAGGCAGACTGCCACAGAGTGGCTAGTGGGTTAGCACTGCAGGACTCTCCGTTAGCAGCCAAGCGCTTAACCACTGTGCCACCAACGGAACAGAAGATATTTGATAGTACTCAAAAAAGAGGTTTCACAAGCGGCCATCTAAGATGCATCAATTGGTCTCAACCCACCTGGATCAAAGGAGAATGAAGAACACTAAGGTCACACGATAACTATGAGCCCAAGAGACAGAAAGGGCCACGTGAACCAGAGACTTACATCATCCTGAGACCAGAAGAACTAGTTGGTGCCCGGCCACAACCAATGACTGCCCTGACAGAGAGCACAACAGAGAACCCCTGTGGGAGCAGGAGATCAGTGGGATGCAGACCCCAAATTCTCACAAAAAGACCATACTTAATGGTCTGACTGAGACTAGAGGAATCCTGGCGGTCATGGTCCCCAAACCTTCTGTTGGCCCAGGACAGGAACCATTCCCGAAGACAACTCATCAGACATGAAAGGGACTGGACAGTGGATAGGAGAGAGAACTACTTGTATCAGGTGGATACTTGAGACTGTGTTGGCATCTCCTGTCTGGAGGGGGGATGGGAGGGTAGAAAGGGTTGGAAGCTGGCAAAATTGTCATGAAAGGAGAGACTGGAAGGGCTAACTCATTAGGGGGAGAGCAAGTGGGAGTATGGAGTAAGGTGTATATAAACTTATATGTGACAGACTGAAAAAAAAAAAAAAAGAGGTTTCAACAAAGAAAGGCTGTATCTTGGGTAACCCAGGCTTCTATAAATTACCCAACGGCCTATTTTTACAGTTCCACCTGCATGACCCACAGGATATGAAATATCTTAACATGAACTCACTGTCTTTCCCCACAACACGAATTTGCTTTTCTTTTTATATGTTCATCCTGGTAAATACCACCAGAATCCACCCAATTGCCCAATCCAAAAAGCTCTCTCTCTCCCTTTACGCACATTACATTTCAAGTCAATAGGTCCTGTAAATTTCCATGACATAACTCCTCTCCATCCCCACTAGCACCACCTGAATATTCTAGCCTTCATTTCTCATCTAGGTAACTGTGACTCTGGTGATGAAGTGATTATTTAAAACACAAACCTAACTGTTCCCAGCTTAGAATACTTCAGTGATCCTACGTCCACTTCGGTATGAAGAGCACAGTTTATCAGGCCTATAAAACTCTCCGTGATTCGCTCTGCTTTCCCTCCAGCCACACCTCTCATTATCCTTCTCTGTCCTCCCTACCTCCTCCCCCAGAGCCCAAGGTGTAATTCAGCTGTATTATTTTTTATAGCTTCCCAAATGAACCTTGCTCTTTCTTATCTCTTTAGAACACATCCCCTCCCTCTGCCTGGAATGCCTTCCGTTCTTCCTTACTTGCCAATTCCCACCTGTTCTTTAAGATTCCATCTATTTGGCATTTCTCATAAATTCTTCCAAATCTCTCACGCTAGAAATTACACAAACTCAAGTTCACCATTTTGCAGAGCTATTCTTCCTCCAATGATTACTCTACCAGCCCACAGCCCCATCTTCTTATACTCTATTGCTCAGGAACCCAGGAGTCACCATTGACAGACACTTCTGCAACTCTGCCCCCCAATCCAATATTGCTATTGTTGTGAACTGTGGTCAAGTCGGCTCCTGACTAACGGTGACCCCATGCACAACAGAATGAAACACTGCCATCCCCATGATCCATTGCAGATTGGACCAAAATCTAATATTAGCTAACATTTATTAAGTACTTATTCTGTGCTAGATGTTGGTCTAAAAAAATTGCCTTGCTTAACCTTCTTCACAATAAGTTCCTGA
This sequence comes from Elephas maximus indicus, assembly GCF_024166365.1. Taxonomy (NCBI): domain Eukaryota; kingdom Metazoa; phylum Chordata; class Mammalia; order Proboscidea; family Elephantidae; genus Elephas; species Elephas maximus. The sequence goes on from NC_064822.1 coordinate 17,905,421, forward strand.
GATAAGTGCCATAATATCCTATTTTGCTGATGGGAAATTGAAGCTCAGAGAGAATAAGTGATTTCCCTAATGTCATATAGCTAGTAAGTCATAGAACTAGCATTCAATCCCCAACATTTGCTTTTAGGGCCTGCACTGGAACACTGTACTGCATTCCTACTGACCCCTGACCATTACTCTACACTGGTGATCCAGAATACTAAACAGCTCTCAAACCTGCCCACTCCTCTCCACCCATGCTGACAACTTTCATTTCTCTCCTGGACTATCACTCTGACCTCCCAGCTTGATGTCCTTCCCCCTTTCTTACACTACCAACCCCTGCCCCTGGGCGCAATCAATTCTCTCTACAAAACTCATCAAGTCTCTAGTCATGTTTTCCCTCAACAGTGTCCTATTACCCCTGGAATAGGGTTATAAACTCTTAAAATGTTTTCAGTACCCCTCGTGGTCTCCTCATACCCATCTCTGCTTCAGGCATATTGATCTTCTAGGTCCTTAAAATAGTGCAAACTCTAATTTCAAGTTTTCAAACATACTTTTCCTTCTGTATGGAATACTTTCCTCTTACCCCAAGAATGGGCAAGTTTCCTAGGTATTAGAAATAAGCAAATGTTTTCTGATTTCCAAAAAGGGGTGCATATGTGTTCTGAAATCTAGAGTTCAGTGATTCCCCCTATCTGGATCACCCTTCTCCCTTGTGTTTGATGAACTCCCTACTAACCCTTTAGAAAAATGTTTCATGAAGCACCATGATGATGCTACCTTCTTGTTTACCCCATCCCTGTGACCCTATGCATTCTTTTACCATAGCACTTACCATACTATTTTGAAATAATCTTTTTTTTTTTATCCATTTACTCCAAAGAATTATCAAAAGAAGTGTTTCAAGTATGGGTAAACCAGAAACCAAAAAACAGAAACAAACCCATTGCCACTGAATCCGTTCTGGACTCATGGTGACCTCATGTGTTACAGAGTAGAACTGCTCCATAGAGTTTTCTTGGCTATAATCTTTACAGAAGCAGATCACCAGGCCTATCTTCCATGGTGCAACTGGGTGAGTTCAAACTGTCAACCTTTAGGTTAGTAGCCCACTGCAAACCTGTTCCACTTGAGACCTTCAAGTGTGGATACCGAGTCTAAATTATCTGGTGCACAGTAAATTCTCAATATGCTTGTTAAACTCTTAGACTGAATTGTTTTCCTTGAGGGCAAGATGATTAAGTGTGTAGTGAATTAGAGCATAAATGGAGTTTATCTGCAATCATTTAAATGACCGTAACCAAAGGCCACTGTACTTGTTCAAATGAATATACCCAGAGACTGCTGTTCACAGGAAGAATAATCTTGGATTGCAAGGTACAGAGCACTGTCCTTGGTCCTGTCTTATTCAATATTTTTAGATGTGAAAATAGAGCATAAATTCGCAAATGACACAGAGGCCTGGGAAGCATGGTTACTGTAGCAGATATTAGAATTTGAATACAAAAAAAAATTCCGCCAGGTTGCAGTAAACAATTTAGCAGCATAAAGCTTAGCACAGAAAAATGCAAACAACTGCTCTTAATTTCAACCCTCCCCCACAAAATATATTGAAGAACAGAGTAAGAGCAATCATTTGTTTTCTAATAATTGAGGGCATGTAGAAGTAGATTTCCTCTGGCCCCAAGGGGTTCCAGAAGGAGGACCTGAGAACAATGGGTAGATTTTACAAGGCGGTAGATTACCTTATGTAAGGAAATCTTTCAGGAGAGCTCCGGCTATGAAATAAAACTCTTGGTGAAATAGTGAGTTCACATTCAATGAATGTGTATGCTGACAAACTGCTTCTCAGGGATGATTCCCTAGTAGGTGCCAGGCTGTTGAGAAATGTGAGGGTCTCTTTACAGGTTCTTTTTTCTTTGGTTCTTACAAAGCAATTGATTCCATAGATTTTAATCTACATTTATGTCTAAAAACCATTTATATATAACCTACTACACAAGTCACAAAATTTACTAAGTTGGTGTTCTAGAGTTAATAAAGACTGAAATTACGTGTTTACGATAAACTCTGACTTAGAAACCTCCCATGGACATATGCGTACACAGATGAGCTGAGCTCCTACCGTCTGTGGGAGAAACGCTTGTTAGGACTGTGTCTCTAATGTTATTCTGAGTTAGTCATGACTTTTTAAAGTTGCTGCTTTTCATTCTGTTGAATATAAGTTTCTGTTAATTTAGCTTAATGTATGTTGTTAACCCTACAGTGGGTAGCAATATATCTTTGCATCACCAATATTTGGGGCTGTAATTTTCCATAATTGGAGTTGGAAAGAGGGATATATTGTGCTTCAAACATAAATAATCAACACATTTTTTGATAAAGTAGATAAGCATGTAATGCTTTATGGAAAAGTTGTTAATAACTGCATCATTTTACTGCACACAAGTGGAAATGGGTTTGTTAGGTGGCTCAAGGTGTCTTTTGCCTTGCTTAAATGAACCGTGGCTGGAAAGGTCTGAAAAGGGATTTATGCTTCAGGGAGACAGGCTAATAGTTAACCTTTAAGGCTCCTTCCAACTCTATGAGTCTACAGTTTGCTACTGTTATAGTAACAGTCTAAACTCCTTAGGCTCACATTTGAGTTCCTGCCTCATGTCCTACTACTTTGTTTCAAGTACATGATTCCCATGCAAGTCAAGTTTTTTCCTGTCTCCAAGGCTTGCTTATTGTTCTTTCATTTAGTTGAATTTATTGCACAAGTTCAAACAGAACCCTTTTTAAAATCTCTAAACCAAAAACACCAAATCCATTGCAGTTAAGTCAATTCTGACTCATAGCAACCCTACAGGACAGAGTAGAAAACTGCCCCATAGGGTTTCCAAGGAACATCTGGTGGATTTGAACTGCTGGCCTTTTGGTCAGCAGCCATAGCACTTAACCACTACACCACCAGGGTTTCGTTAATATTTCTAGTAGAAATTAAAAGACACAACTTTGCTTGTTGAAAGTGAAGAGGACTTGAAGCACTTACTGATGAAGGTCAAAGACCACAGCCTTCAGTGTGGATTACACCTCAACATAAAGAAAACAAAAATCCTCACAACTGGACCAATAAGTAACATCATGATAAACAGAAAAGATTGAAGTTGTCAAGGATTTCATTTTACTTGGCTCCACAATCAACGTTCATGGAAGCAGCAGTCAGAAAATCAAAAGACCCATTTCATTGGGCAAATTGGCTGCAAAGGACCTCTTTAAAGTGTTGAAAAGCAAAGATGTCACCTTGAAGATTAAGGTGCACCTGACCCAAGCCATGGTGTTTTCAGTCGCCTCGTATGCCTGCAAAAGCTGGACAATGAATAAGGAAGACTGAAGGAGAATTGACATCTTTGAATTGTGGTGTTGACAAAGAATATTGTACATACCATGGACTGCCAAAAGAATGAACAAATCTGTCTTGGAAGAAGACATGGTTCTTACAAGCAAGGATGGTGAGACTATGTTTCACATACTCTGGACATGTTGTCAGGAGGGGTCAGTCCTTGGAGAAGAACATCATGCTTGGTAAAGAAGAGGGTCAGCAAAAAAGAGGAGACCCTCAGCGAGATGGATTGACATAATGGCTGCAACAATGGGCTCAAGCATAACAACGATTGCGAGGATGGTGCAGGACTGGGCAGTTTTCATTCTGTTGTGCATGGGACTGCTATGAGTTGGAACCAACTCGACGGCACCTAACAACAACAGTAACTTTAACCTTTTCTTGATCTTCCTAGCACTTATCCATTCTTCTCTTATACCACCTCTTTCTATTTATTGTCACAGATTTAAGTGTTAATGACTTTTCTTTTCCACTAGATTGTAAGTGTCTTGAGGATAACAACAGTATGTTATTTATCTTTCTTTACCCAGAAACACTTTAGAGTGCCTTATTGATAGTAGGCTATTTAAGAATATTTCATGCATATAGGAATTAATAAATTATTAATCAAAAAACTACCATCAAACCAATCTATTCAAGAGTTTATACCAGGATTCTCAAACTAATTATTCTCCCACCTGATCATCCTTTGCTTGTTGCACTAATCTAATCCAGAGGCTTTGATTATTTTTTTAAAAAATCCATTGTCGTCTAGTTGATTCCAACTCATAGTGACCCTATAGGACAGAGTAGAACTGCCCCATAGAGTTTCTAAGGAGCGCCTGGTGTATTCAAACTGCCAACCTTTTGGTTAGCAGCTGTGGCACTTAACCACTATACCACCACGGTTTCCGTTATTTTGGGGCTTCTCAGTAAGTCACATGTATTTCACTTGTATATGAGTGTAAAAACTGTGGTATTAAAAAAATGTAGCAATTCCTATTGGATATCTTAAGTGAAATTTGGAGCATCCAATGGTTTTCAAAACTTTAAAAAAATGCTTTTCTAAGATCAAAATACCAAAAAATAAATTTCCGGATCAGGCAAGGGAATAAAGGTGACAGAAATCAAGACATGACTACTAAATGTTTTTTTGAAAACATTGCATTTGCCGATGCAGGGAAGTTCATACCCTTCAAAAGCCCTAAGCAGTTAACAATATGTTTTATACGGAGAGTCTCAGTAAAGAGGCACTTCTCCACATTTCTTCCACTGCAGAAGCATCCCTAATTAAACCCAGCCTGAAGTTTCCATGTCTAATAAAAATGACTCCTTCAGTGTCTGCAGATCAGCATGCTACGTAGGAAAGAAAAGAAATGGATGCAGCTGGAGGCCACTACTAATTCCTAGAGGGCAATCTTAACAGATTGAATAACAAGAACACATTATTGCAGTGGAAAGAACGTTGGACTAGTAATCAGGAGACATTAAGCCGAGCTGTACAACAGCCAAGCTGTGAGACTTGGGCAAGTCACTTAAACTGTCTGAGATACAGATTTCTTATCTGTAAAACAAGAAAATTGTTGGAGTAGATCTTGCAGGTGTCTTCCAGATTCATATTCTGTAATTCAAAGAAGTATAAAAGATGTTTCACTTGGGCATGGAAGTTTCCTGTCTAAGATCATCTCGACACCTTTTCAGTGTCAGCTTTGCCATACACACAGTTACACTAGTGTATGAAAAGAAAAAGCAGCTCAATTTTGAGACAGAGTAAGGAAGATGCACTTTTGTCTTTGACAAGACCAGATTGGACACTGCTGCTACTTGGTGGGTCTTGTGGTCCTGATTACCCAAACTGCCCTTGAAGTGTGTTCAGATGTCTCTAGTATTTTCCACTACCACTTGTTTGCTAGGAAGGATGGCGAGACTTTAGCTCTTTTAATTTGGACACATCATTAGGAAAGACCAATAGCTAGAAAAAGACATCATGGTTGGTGTCTTAGTTATCTAGTGCTGCTATAACAGAAATGCCACAAGTGGGTGGCTTTAACAAACAGAAATTTATTTTTTCAGAGTTGCCGAATTCCGGGCACCAGCTATCAGGGAAGACTTCCTCTTTTGGTTCCTTATCATTAATCTTTCCCTGGTCTAGGAGCTTCTCAGCACAGGGACCCTGGGTCCAAAGGATGCACTCTACTCCCAGCACTTCTTTCTTGGTGGTATGAGGTCCTTTTTCTCTCTGCTCAATTCTTTCTTTTATGTCTCAAAAGAGATTGACTCAAAATGCAACCTAGTCCTATAGATTGAGTCCTGCCTCATTAACATAACTGCCTCTAATCCTGCCTCATAAACATCACAGAAGTTAGGATTTACAACACATAGGAAAATCACATCAGATTACAAAATGGTGGATAACCACACAATACTGGGAATCATGGCCTAGGCCAGTTGACACACATTTTGGGGGGACACAATTCAGTCCATAATTGTTGGTAAAGGGAAAATGAGGGACATCCCCGGTGAGATGGACTGACACAATAGCTATAACAATGGGCTCAAATATACCAACAATCGTGAAAATGGCACAAGACCAGGCAACGTTTCTTTCTGTTATAGAAAAGGTCACCTAGGTCACAGCAACTCAATGCCAAATAACAGCAACATATTTTCAATTTTAAAGTATTCAAGATAACAGGATTGTGTACCAGGATATGATCATATAAATGTGATTCCACCACGGTTAATAGGTTTAAATGAGTTAGACAATAAGCTAGGTACATCATGTATGCAACCACATAGTGTCCCTGGTTGACTCTACAAGCCAACAGCCAAGAGAATTTCCCAGAGAAGGAAGGCAACACTCACCATAGGCCTAGAACTGCGAGTGCCAGACTGTTGAGCTGATTCTCCCAAGGTAGCAGGCCCTTCAGTTATCAGGTAGCCCGCAACACCCCATCTTGAGCTTCTCTCTCAGATAGTGATCCTATTACAGACTAACTAGGTAGCTGGGTTGGGCTTGGAAACCCTGGTGGCATAGTGGTTAAGTGCTATAGCTGCTAACCAAGAGGTCAGCAGTTCGAATCTAGCAGGCACTCCTTGGAAGCTCTATGGGGCAGTTCTACTCTGTCCTGTAGGGTCGCTATGAGTCGGAATCAACTTGACTGCAGCAGGTTTTTTTGGTTTGGGGTTTGGCTTGATTGTAAGTTTTGCTTGGTGTGGTTTTTCTTTTTAGTGTTGTAAATATTTAAATTTTCAAGAAATAATATTATTTTAAGGGAAAAACCCAGGAAAAAGGACAGGATTGATCTAGACAACCTTGAATGGATGACATATTGAAAACATATTGGCTGAGAAGTGACTATTATAGATAATATTATAAATATTAGTGACTATTATAAATAGCTGGCATGGTAGCTCAATACATTAGTCTTTTGATTCCACTATAATTATAGAAAGAAAACTTCAATCCCTGCAGTGGGGGAACATTTAGAATTACAGCTGAGGTGGTAAATTACTGGTCCTCAAAGTCCTAGTCAGACAGATTGCTTTCATTTCATGAAGAGGGAAGCAGTGCTGTGTCAGAGCCAGCTTCCCCTGGTGAGCTTAATGTGTTCTATTTAAAAGCACAAGATGGAATAAAGGAAGTAGTAGAAGATTTTACAATTTACCAGCATAAACATTTATTTTTATTTTCCCAAAGCGTGGAGTGCCAGCACTGTATCAGGAATGTTTACATTATTCATTTTGATTTTTGCTTTCTATGCCCCCGGGAACAGGAGTGACCAGTTAATAGCCAATGTTTGTTAGTTCTGCTGGGCACTGTTTCAGTGATGGTTTTAATTCTCACAGGAAGGTGGCACAGCGCCTTTTGTATTTGTCACTTTGCCCTCTCTCTAAGCTTCCATCTTGCTCCAGTGCCAGCAACTGAAGCAATGTGGTTTTAATATGTCAACACAGCTCAAACAAAAACACAATTGGAACAGCTTTCTGATTTGCTTTCCAAACTCAGTCTAATTTTCAAGGAACCGAGTATGAGGCAGAGCCCTGGTGGTACAGTGGTTAAGGGGTCGGCTGCTAACCAGAAAAGGTCAGCAGTTCAAATCCACCAGCCCCTCCTTTGAAACCCTGTGGGGCAGTTACACTCTGTCCTGTAGGGTCACTATGAATAGAAATCGACTCAATGGTAATGAGTTTTTGGTTTGGAGTATGAGGCAAGGAAGAAAAATGTTTTTCTCATGAAGCTGGATAGTCCCTAATGCATTCTCAAAAACCCATCTGGGCATTTCCTGGGTTACATAAGAAAGATGTTTGCTTTGAAGAACTGACTGGAGCTTGAAACAATAACTTTTTACACAAATTTTCTTCCAGAATCTTGTATATCAGTTTTCTCCGATTGGCAGCTGAAAGCTAAATTGATAAGCACTTAAGACAGATATAGACAAACTTAACTGCTATGCTCAGACGAAAAGTATTTTAAGTTTTATATGGTAGATGTAAACCAAGAAGTATCTCTCACAGTTTATGAGAATGGATCATAGAGTGGCAGGAAAGGAGAGGGAGAGAGGAAAGCAGTAAACAGATTTGAAACCAAAAACGTGGAGTCAGATAGTCAAGGCTAATCCTTCAAAATCTGTAAACTGAAGCTAGTCTTCAGAACTCCCTGTTTTTCTTTCTGTCTTTGGAATTCCTCCACCATTCTGTCCCCAACACTCCAGTGCTGTGCCTCAATTTGCCTTCAATTTACATGGGAATTGAAATCTGTACCAAAGACCCAGGTAGTCTCTGACAACTAGTCTAATGAAACACTCCGTGGAAAAGCATGTCATGGTTTAAGGTACTCATCCTCCACAGGAGAAAATTTGAATTTTATTTTGGGCCATCCAAGGATACAATACCTGAAAAGTCTAATGAATTCAAAGGGTGGGAATTTTAGTCACTATTTTTTATGGCAGAGCCTTGAGGAGAATATTTTAGTGCAAATTAATCTCTCCACACACCTCATATTCTGAGTGTTGCATAGCCTACTTACTGCGTGGGAATAGGGCTGAGTCTGTGCTGTGCGTGACCTTTACTAACTAACTTAACCAGTATTGTTGTTGTTAGTTGCCATTCAGTCAATTCTGACTTCATGGTGGCCTCAGGTGCGTGGAGTAGAACTGCTCCCTAGTGTTTCTGAAGCAGATCACCAGGCGTGTCTCTGGAGGTGTTTTCGAGTGGGTTTGAACCACCAACCTTTTGACTAGTTGTCAAGCACTTAACCGTTTGTGGTACCTGGGGACATTGTCTTGATGTACCCTAGGGATTCTGAGGGAAGTAGTAAATCAATAGTGTCGTATGCATTTGTCTGTATGACATTTTCAAAGGATCTCAACATTTAGAGAGCATTTTAAATACATGGTAAACATTGGGATGAAAGCGATATGAAAATTATTAAGACAACTGTGTCTCTTTTGGCTATCCAGAATTTTCCTGACCTACGTGAGACTCGGACGGAGAAGAACCATTGCAAATTTTTTTATATATATGTAAGGACATAAGCAACATATTTGTTCACTGAGCAATCTGAATCTCCTCTCTGTATGAAATCCACGAGACAGTCAGGGTGACAAAGGCATGGGAATGTAGAAGACATCTCAACAGGAAAGTGAGAATTGACGGTCACCTTGCTGTGCCCGCAACCCAGCACCAAACCACACCAACCAGTCAGAGTAGAACAGTACTTCACAGGGCTTTCAACGACTGATTTTGCAGAAGCAGATTGTCTGGCCTTTCTTCCGAGGAGCCTCTGGGTGGACTTGAACCTCCAACCTTTCAGTTAGCTGAATGCGTTAACCACCTGCACCTTCAGGGGCTCCTCCCCATACACACAGAAGGTCAAACCCAGGTGGCCGAGCATTTGCTCTCCTGTGCTTAGAACTGAAGTGAGGTTTTAGGGGGAATGAATTCTCACAAAGGCATCCTCTGATGCTGGCTGTCTACATTTTTTTTTTTTTTTTTTTTGCCCTTCGGCACACAGTCAGTAGTGAATTTGAGTTCTAATTGAAATCACACTGTTTTTAAGTTTTTGGTTTGATCCCATCCAAAATGGAAGGGTTGGGCTTCCAGGTCTATGAATCTAACACCTTTCATCAGATCAAAAGCCCAAAATTTGTAAAAGAAAATTTGCATGCTTCAATCAGAACCATTGCCACTACCTTTGGGAACTACAAAAAAGATCCCAGTTGGTGGGTGGACCCAGCTGGTGGAGCAAAGATCAGACAATAACTCTGACGAGAGAGCAGGCTTCCCTCATCGGGATGCTATCCCTCAGAAGCTGTACTACCTGCAGATCCTCCATTCGGAGGAGAGCTCAGAAGGCATTAGGACACCTGCCTCATTCACAGAGGACAGTGCTGGAGTTGGTGGCATAGCTGGCTGGAGGCTAGCACCTGGTCTAGAACCATGTACGTTTACAGCAGTGCTCTGGGCATACCAGGTACTTAGAAGTGCTGAAGAAGAAAAACAGTTAACACTTGAGAATGTTTACGTTGGGCCTGGCACTGTGCATTATATTTTACATGTACTACTTGGGTTGGGACTTCAGTTCATTCCAATCACAACCCCAAGAAAAAGATTATTGCTCGGGTTTACAGATGGGGAAACTGAGGCTCAGAAAACTAAAACTGCTGCAGTTCACACACTGCTGGTCTCTAAATGAAGGTGGTTGGCTTCCAGAACCTGTCTTCTTGACCACTGTGCACACTATCTCCCGATTTTGTGGTTAGTTGCTCTTGTGCCGGCTCTGACTCGCAGCGATCTCATGTACAACAGAACAGAATACAGCCTGATCTTTGGATTGCTGGTGTGCTTGAGTTCATTGTTTTAACTAATGTGTCAGTCCATCACATTGAGTGTTTCCCTCATTTTTGCTGACCCTCTACTTTACTAAATGTGATGTTCCTTTCTAGTGATTGGTCTTTCCTGATGACGTGTTTATATTGGACAATGTTCTGTTGTGATCCATAAGGTTTTCATTTGCTAATTTTTGGAAGTAGATCACCTGGCCTTTCTTCCTAGTCTGTCTTGGTAGGGAAGCTCCACTGAGACCTGTCCACCATGTGTGACCCTGCTGGTATTTGAAATACCTGTGGCATAGCTTCCAGTATCACAGCAACACACAAGCCACCACGGTACAACAAACTGACAGATGAATGGTGGACCTTCTGACAGAGAAAGCAATTTATTGGTATCAATTCTCAAAAAACAGCTGCTACTCGTACTTACTGTACACTTTCATTTGGTTCAAGACCCTATATTGGTGGGTCCTTAACACGCCCTCAGAAGGTAGCAGCCTTGTGGGAGATAGAAAAGACATTTAAGGTGCAGTGATTTTCCCTCTGGCTCCAATACCATCATTTTCGGAAGTTCTTTTTGTTCTAGTCCTAAGTAACGGGAACTGCAAGTCACAAACTTGCTGACTGACAGAAGAGCCTAAAGTTTCACTTTTGAGAAAAAATTACTTTAGAGAATCTTTGAACTTCATTTTCTTTTCTTTTCCTCTTCTTGTTGAAGGTTTTACAAAAGTAAAGAAAATAAAGGCACAAAATCGTTTACTTACAAACCACTAGTTACAAAAAGATCCATATCTAACTATTAAGGTAAAGTCAGGAAGGTATAATGTCAACAGGAGTTACAAGAGGAAACCAAGACTCTGACCTGTTCTTAGTTGCTGTGAAGTTGATTCTAACTCATGGTGATCCCACGTGTGCAGAGTACAACTGCTTCATAAGGTTTTCAAGCTTGTGACCTTTCTTCCCAGGTGCCTGTGGGTGGGTTTGAACCACCAGCCTTTCAGTAGTTGTCCAGCTCTCACCCATTTTCACCACCCAGGTTCTGCCCTAACCCTCGCTAACTTGTACTGGACTCTGGTCACTGCTCAGCTAAGAGCTTGGACTGTAAAGTAAAGGTATAAGTTGTTCTACTTATCCCACAAAGACGTGTGGGGCTCAACTGATATCAAATGTTGCTGCAAAGTTCAAAGCACTATACAAAGAACCCTTATCACCGCTACTTTTATTTAGGGGCCCATATGCAGTTTGTAAAAAGGTCATCCGCGCAGACAGGTATCACCCTCCTTTTCGAAAGCTCACTTTCTGCCACGTAGCTTTTACAAAGACCTACATTAAGACCTGTTTTCACTAATGGAAAGAAATTCAAAGAAGACTTTTGCTTTTACGGAAAAAGGCGAAAAGCAGAAAAAGTGTTCAGCGTGTGTTTCGCAGCAAGACCTTAAAGAGTGGCCTGGCCAAGCCCCTTCCCCGGGAACTACACTCAGCATCTCAGCATCAAGCCGCTGTAGCTTCCAAAGGTGTCTGTGAGCATCTGCTCTTTATCTTGGTTTATTTTGTGCATCTATTAGCAAGATGCCTCCTAAGGTTTCAGAAAAGACGAAGAGAGCTCATAAGGGTTTTCTGTGTTATTTTGTATGGTTGGGTAGGTTATTTTTTGGGGCCTGGGAACACTCAAAAAAATTCCTATATAAATTAATGGTAATTGTGTCTTCGATTTCAACATTTCAGTTTATGAAAGTTTTCATAGGAACTCTACTTTCGGATAGCAGGGGAAACCTGTAGCAGATCCCCTGATCATTAAAAAGTAACAGAACATTCTCTCGCTTTCTTTTCTCTATGTGTGTCTTCTCTATAAGCCTATTATTTTTGTAGTTTTTTTTTTTTCTTTTTTCTTCCTGGCCTTCCTGTTAAACCAGTGACACTGTTTTCTGAAGAGTGCCTTTCTCTAAAGGTAGGACAGAGAAAATTATCAGTCAACACTGAACCCTGTGTTTAACGTGGAAGACAAGAAGCCCCTTTTTTTATTACTTTGACTTGCTTCTCATTATGAAGAACTCAAGTATGCACAATGGGCGGTGGGAATCTTCAAGTAAATTTTGGACATTTTCAAATTAAGGGAACCATTCGGCTCCCTTTGCCTTAGCTTTTTTAATCAGTCTGGCTTCTGTCAGTTAGCATAGTACATTTCAGAGTCAACATTAGTAGTTCCTCCTTTTGATTCCTGAGCTGTATTCCATTATATGGATATACCACAGTTCATTTATCCCTTCACCAGTTGAAAACCATTTGGACTATTTCCAGTTTGGGGCAATTATGAAAAAAGCTGCTATAAATAGTTTCTGTGAATGTAAGTTTCCATTCCTTTGGGTAATTACTGAGGAGTAAAAGTGCTTGGCCATATAGTACCTGTAATGTATGTTTAACTTTACAAAGAACTACCAGACTGTTTTCCAAAGTAGCTGAGCTACTTTAGATTTGAACTACAGTGTATGAAAGTTCTGATTATTTCATACCCTCACCAAAGACTTGATGTTGTCAGTTTAATATTTTCTTTGTTTTGGCTATGTAATACGTGTGTAGAGGTATTAATTTGCAGTGGTTAAGAGCTTGGATGGTAACCGAAAGATCAGTAGTTCAAATTCACCAGCCACTCCTTGGAAACCGTATGGAGCAGTTCTACTCTGTCCTATAGGGTGGCTTTGAGTCAGGATTGACTCGACAGCAATGTTTTGTTTTGTTTTAATGATAAATTAGGACCCCTGGTTGCTAAGTGGTTAAGAGCTAGAGCTGCTAGCCAAAAAAAAGTTATGCAGTTTTAATCCACCAGCTGCTCTTTGGAAACCCTATGGAGCAGTTCTGTTCTGTCCTATAGGGTCACTATGAGTTGGGCAACGGGTTTGGTTTAGCTTAATGATAGATTATGTTGATTGTCTTTTCATGTGCTCATCTGCCATTCTCATCTATTTATTTTTTAGTGAAGGGTCCAATTTTTTTTCCATTTTTATATACTTTTTTATTGTACTTTAGATGAAGGTTTACAGAGTACATTAGTTTCTCATTAAACAATTAATATACATATTGTTTTGTGACATTGGTTGCCAACTCCACAAATGCCAACACTCTCCCTTCTCAACCTTGGATTTCCCGTAACAGATTTCCTGTCCCATCCTGCTTTCTTATCCTTGCCCCTGAGCTGGCGTGTCCCCTTAGTCTCATTTTGTTTTATGGGCCTGTCTAATCTTTGGCTGAAGGGTAAACCTCAAGTGTGACTTCAACATTGAGTTAAAAGGGTATCTGGAGGCCATACCCTAGTGGTTTCTCCAGTCTCTGTCAGACCTTCAAGCCTGGTCTTTTTTCGTGAGTTAGAATTTTGTTCTAAGTTTATTTCCAGCTGTGTCTGCGACAGTCTACTGTGATCCCTGTCAGAACAGTCGGTGATGGTAGCTGGGCACCATCTAGTTGTGCTGGACTTAATCTGCTGGAGGTTGTGGTAGTTGTGGTCAGTTAGTCCTTTGAACTAATCTTTCCCTTGTTACTTTGGTTTTCTTCATTCTCCCTTTCTCCAGACTGGGTGGGGCAGTGAATTGCCTTAAATGGCCGCTCACAACCTTTTAAGACCCCAGATGCTATTCAACAAAGTAGAATGTAGAACATTTTCTTTATAAACTATATTATGCCAGTTGAGCTAGGTGTCCCCTGAGACCATGGTCTCCAGCCCTCAGCCTACTAATTTCATCCCTCAGGGAATTTGGATGTGTCTATGAAGCTTCCAGGACCTTGCCTTGGTCAAGTTGTGCTGACTTCCCCAGTATTGTGTATTGTCTTACCCTTCACCAAAGTTATCACTTATCTATTGTCTACTTAGTGTTTTTCCCTTCCCACCTGTCCCCGCCCTAGTAACCATCAAAAATTGTTTCTTTCTTTGTGTAAACCTCTTAAATTTTTATAATAGTGGTCTTATGCATGATTTGTCCTTTTGTGATTGGCTTATTTCACTCAGCTTAATGTCACCCAGATTCACACTGTTGTGAGATGTTTCACAGATTCATCACTGTTCTTTATTGTTACATAGTATTCCATTCTTTTTTTTTTTATTCCATTGTGTGTATGTACCATAGTTTATTCATCTGTTGTTGGGCACTTAGGTTGTTTCCATCTTTTTGCTACTGTGAACAATGGTGCAATGAACATGGATGTGCCTACGTCAATTTGTGTGATGGCTCTTATTTCTATAGGCTATATTCCTAGGAGTGGGATTGCTGGATTGTATGGTATTTTTATTTCTAGCTTTTTAAGGAAGAGCCATTTTTATTTTCCAAAATGGTTGTACCATTTTACATTCCCACCAGCAGTGCATAAGAGTTCACAGCTCACCACAGCTTCTCCAACATTTGTTATCTTCTGTTTTGTGTGTGCGTGTGTGTGCGCCACTAATGTCAGGGTAAGATGGTATCTCATTGTAGTTTTGATTTGCATTTCTCTAATGGTTAGTGATCTCGAGCGTTTCCTCATGTATCTGTTAGCTGCCTGAATGTCTTTTTTGGTGAAGTGTCTGTCCATATCCTTTGCCCATTTTTTAATTGGATTATTTGTCTTTTTATTGTAGAGTTCTACGAATAGATTTTAGAGATTAGAACTTCGTCAGATTTGTCATAGCGAAAAATTCTTTTCCCAGACTGTAGGCTCTCTTTTTACTCTTTTGGTGAAGTCTTTTGATGAGTATAAGCGCTTAATTTTTAGAAGATCCCAGTTATCTAGCTTATCTTCTGGTGTTTATATATTGTTAATTATAATTTGTATGCTATTTATGCCTTGTTTTAGGGCCTCTAATGTTGATATTATTTTTTCTTCTATGATCTTTGTATTTTTTGGTTTTACATGTAGGTCTTTTTAGTTTTTGTATATGGTGTGAAGTGTGGGCCCTTCTTCATTTTTTTACAGATGGACAACCAGTTTTGCCAGCACTGTTTTTTTTCCCCCATTGTTTAACGAGTTATTTATTTTTTTATTATTAAGTGTTTAGAGTTCTTTGTATATTCTAGATGCCAATCCTTTCTTGGATATGTGATTTACAAATATTTTCGCCCAGTCCATGGCTTGTCTTTTCATCCTCTTAACATTACATTTCCAAAAGCAGAAGTTCTTAATTCTGATGAAGCCCAATCTATTTAAGCAACATTTCGAAGTAGGGTTGTGACGGAATTTTTTTCAGCCACATAAGTTCAGGTAGAATTATGTTTTAGCCCACTATAAAAAATAATACAGAATTTTCATTTGTTGCCTACTTGAGAAAAATATGAAGGTACTTTGTTAATCAGATATAAATTAATCATCATTATTGATATGATTATGCCACATTTATTAAGCCTATATTGACTAATTTCAATGGAAGAACCTACAATATTAAACCTGCTGTTTAATTAGTGTCCACATCTGCATCCCTGATAGGGATAACTATCTCACAATGTTTGCCATTTGTTAAATCACACACCAAAAGTTTTAGAGCATCTAGCATGTACTAGGCCCTTAGTTAGGTACTGTCTTAATTAGGGTTCTCTAGAGAAACAGAAGGGAAACCCTGGTGGCATAGTGGTTAAGTGCTACAGCTACTAACCAAGAGGTTGGCAGTTTGAATCTGCCAGGTGCTCCTTGGAAAGTCTATGGGGCAGTTCTCCTCTGTCCTATAGGGTTGCTATGAGTCAGAATCAACTCGATGGCAGTGGGTTTTTGGGTGGGTTTAGAGAAATAGAAATAGTAAAATACGTGGAGAGAAATTTATTTTGTGGAATTAGCTCATGCAGTTGTGGAAGTTGACAAGTCCAAAATCCGTAGGTCAGGAGGTGGGGTGAAAGGGAATTAAAGCAAGATGCTGACTTATAGTCTGAAGGAAGAATGCAGAAGAAAGGCCTGGTGATCTCCTTTCATAAGATTACAGCCATTGAAACCCTATAGAGTGCAGTTCTACTCTGATACACACTGGATGGCCATGAGTCGGCATCAACTTGACAGCAACAGGTTGGGTTTTTTTGATTTTGGGTGGTAGAATCCTTCCTCAGGAATCTTCCCTTTTTGCTCTTAAGGACTTCAACTGATTGAATGAGGCCCATCTGCATTATGGAGGGTAATCTGCTATTTAAATTCAACTGATTTAAATGCTAATAACATGTAAATACTTCATAATAACATCTAGATAGTGTTTGATAAAATAAACAGGCACCATGGCCTAACCTAGTTGACACCTAACATTAAGCAACACAGGTACTAAAGATACAAAGATGAGTAAGGTGCAGCTTCTGACTAACCTTCAGTGACTCAACTTAGTGGGGGTGAACACACTGAGGTAATTCTGTCTGGTAAGTGCTTGAATCAAGGCATACACGAAATTCTGTGAAAGTCTCCATGTATGGAGATTCTGCTTGAAGAGCAGGGAAATGGGATCCACCCACTCATTTGTTCAAGTCAGAAACTTGGATGTCATCTCTGATGCCCCCACTTTGTTACCCCCAATTCCACTTATCTCTAGTCATGGATATTGAGTCCCTCTCAGTATCTCACAAATCATTCATGACACTCAAACCTTACTGTCACGATGTTAATGCAGGCTCACCTAAATTTCCACATCACCTCCTACCTCTTTGCCCTGTCTCTCTCTCCTCTTGGCCCTAATTGCCCCTACACCCTCCTGGTCTGTCCCCGATAATCCATTTTTCACATCCATAGTGACTTTTCTAAAACAATTTCAAAACTGACCGTGGTGTACCCTTGAGGGGAAGCCAGATTGCAATCTGGAAGCCTTTCTGTTTAAGCATTTCTATAAATTGCCTACAGAAAGCTCAGAATTCTCCAATAACTTGTTTTGATTTTATTTCTCATTTTAAATAATATTTATACTTATTGTTTCATTCTTGTTGTTGTCAGCAGCCCTGACTCGTGGCTACTTCACGTACAGTGGGATCTAACCATTGTGATCCATAGGGTTTTCACTGGCTGATTATTCAAAAGTAGATCTACTGTTCTTTCTTCTTAGCCTGTCTTAGTCTGGAAGTTCCACTGAAAACTGCTCAGCGTCATAGCAACACACAAGGCCCCACTGACAAATGGGTGGTGGTTGCACTTGAGTTTCAATGCCCAGTATTGAACCCAAGCCTCCCATACGGAAGGTGAGAATTCTACTACTGAAGAGCCACTGTCCTCATCATTTTATTCGTAACTATGTGTGAATGTATATACATATATATACACACATATATATACTTATATA
Organism: Elephas maximus indicus; assembly: GCF_024166365.1. NCBI lineage: Eukaryota > Metazoa > Chordata > Mammalia > Proboscidea > Elephantidae > Elephas > Elephas maximus. The sequence goes on from NC_064822.1 coordinate 17,922,861, forward strand.
TATGTGTATGTACAGACACAAAACACGCACACATACACACCAAATTTGGGTAATTATTTTGGCAATTTTTTACCAAACCCACAAAATCTGCATTCCAGTCTGTAGATTAACATCAATCTTTTGGTCAGGTCTTGACTCTGCCCATTGTCAGAGATCAGACAGAGTTTATACTTTCGACCTGGCTTCTATGATAACATGTATAAGGCCACTAGTACTTCTTCTCTTAAAGTTCCTGTTTACCGAAAGGTTTTCTGGGAATGTTTAGACAACACAAAACACTAACACATAATATAAAGCACTTTAACAATTGAACTAGCAAAGCCCTCAAAAGAACAGGCAAGCTCTGAACCCCAGTGCTCCTGGGTAGCAGGGATCCAGAAAGGGTCAAAGCAGATGGAAAGAGAAAGTGGGAGTATGCCATGAAAGGGGACTAGATAGAGAAACTGAAAGAAAAAGTTCACATATTGCTTTGAAAAATAGAAATCTGATTGCAAAATAATTATTAAAACAACTTAAAAATCATCTGTGATGCTTCAAGGAATAAAGATTTAGAAACAACTTGTAGCCTAATTAGGGCAATTATTTAAGGTCAATCAGGAGCCAGGAAAAATACAAGTCATCAATATCTTTAAAGAATCCCTCTTGAAAACTCACCTTCCCTGATCAGGGTAAATTTCTTAAAAAAAAAAAAATTATACACATGAAAAGAATTAGATAAATTGCCCTTGAAATTTCTCCATTCTCATTTGGTGAGAAATAAATCACCCAGCGCCATAATAAAAGGATTATGAGTTGGCTTCTCATTTTCTCACCCTCTGAAGAACTATAATTACAGTGACTGTATTTTCTGAACCAAATATCAGGACGCATGGCTTGACAAGTACACGTGTACTTATGAGACAACGGGACAAGATCTTTAAAATTGAAAATGGCTTAGAAAAGCCTGTGTGCGATGGCTAGAGGTATAATGAGCCACTCCGACACAGAAATAATTTGGTCTTGAGGCATTTTTCATGATGTCATTGATATAACATTTTCATTGTCAAGGTCTGAAGTATAAAATTGTTACTGAAATAACTTCCTTATAACTCCATCCATGACATACAGCAGATTTTTGATTTATGAAGGAGTTAATTCAGTTGCCTCAAAATAACCACTTTTCCCTGTCTCAGTACAATAAAAAACAACAGAATATATAATGTTGAAATTAGCATTTAAATTTGGCCATAAAACCTATCAGTGCATTGGACATTAAGTTGCTTTTTTCGTATTCACTCTGTTGAGTATTTTGTCGGTCTCACTTTAAACAAATCTAATATTAAATTTAAAAATATATACATTAGAGAGTGATTATCCACATTACTAGATGTGTCTTTAATTTACAGAAGATTTCACCAGGAGGCCTTTTAAGTATTTTTAGATTATTAACTACCAGAGAAAGGGGAAGGCAGGAAGCCTGAAAGGTAAGGAAGACTTTGCCAGTTGACGCTCCGTAAGAAAAGGAGCCACAGCATCTCTGAGATCACAGTGTAAGTCGTTGAAAATTATCTGATTTTTCAGGAAGATATAAGATGAGATATCCTGCTACTATCATTTCCAATAGGCCATACTATACCCAACACAAGGTACAGCTTCTGTTTGGTTAGTGTGAGGGTTAGAAACCATTCAGAAAGACATTGATTGAAGACTTACTGTTTGCAAAGTCCCAGAGTCTGTGAAGGTACAAATAATGAATAGAAAAGGTGTCTCTAGTCCTTCAAAGATTATAGTCTAATTGGGAAACCAGTGTACAAACGGACAGCTTTGTGAAAGAGAACAGACAACCTATAAAAAGTGGGAAAAGGCTCCAAGAACCAAGGTGGAGACAAAAAACAGAACAGCAGGCAGAGTTCAGAAGGATACATTAAATATATATACTTCTTCCTGGAATAAAATCAGGTCTTAAGGAAACATGGGAAATGGAATGACTGAGCATAGAGAGGATAAATACAGTATATGCAGTGAAAGTGAGGAATGCAAGAAACTGGTGGAAATGCGGTAAGAAAGTTGGCATCTCAGGATTGCAGGGCACCAGGGCTAAGAATAATGAACAACCAGGTAGAAAAACAACAGGGAGCGTAATGGAGGGAGGGCCTTAACTTCTATGTTGGAGAGCTTCTTTCGGAAACATTGGTTGATGTGGCGCTCCTGTCAGCTCTTGAGCAGAGGACTGACTGCTATGATTTCTTTTCTTCATTGCTTTTGATGATCAATACAAATTTACAATACCAAAAAAAAAAGTTTACTGCATTTTTATGTGCGCCTTCTGTATTTGTTTGCCAGCCACGCTCCCTCCCTGAGAGGCACCCTCACAAGTGCCACCATGCCAATCCTGTCCCACCTGTTGCTGTAAAAAAAAAAAAATAGCATAGCATGCTGACAAAAATACCTTGCAGGGAAAGTGCACAGCCAGCAAACAAGTGCAGAAGGCACGCATTATTTGTGTAAAAATACGCAATTTCATGAAAAGTTATCCATTGTTAAATCAGGGAAGAGATGGCTGTATAAGACTCAGAAAACTTACTCCCCAGTGGGACTTTTGCTTATTTTCTTAGCAGTTCATTTCTGCCAGAAGATTTACGGCAACTGCAAGTTTGAGATGAAGTGCCTGTTTTGCAGATGAAAAGTACTTGCCAGAAATTTAAATGTAGACATATGCTGTTCTTCCTATGGAGACTTACAGAGATTTCAATGTATATGTACATCTATTAGAGACAGAACAGTGACTCTCAAGAGGCAGAGCTCTGTTTTTATCTGTGTGGGTTAATGAGGTGTATCTTCCCTCCTACAGCTGGAAGAGGTCTCATAGACATCAGAAAAGAACCTGACGTGTGAGAAGGCGGCTCAGAGCTATGATTGCTCTTCATAACTAACTCAAAATATCACAATTGGGTTTACAAGGATAGCAGCGTCTACATCATGATCTTCCATTTCCAATACCTTTGTCAGTCCTCATGACTTCTACGGCAAGCTCAGCCTTATGTGTCTTTTTTTTATTTATTTACTTATTTTAGTTGCCTACAGAAAATTATTTTTTAAAGATATTTTGTACTTTTGGTTGGTTTTATTTTATTCAGACAAAATATGTTGTTAGGCGAAAATCTGGTCCAGGAGGTCATGAGACAGAATCTCTTTTCAAGAAAAGGAATCAGTCCTCCTTAGCCCATCTTCATTTTACCCACACAAAAGAGGTTAAATAGATACATGTTTGGGGGAGGGGAGGGAAAAAGAAGGGCTACCAGTGATCTTTTTACTACCCACATATGTCCTGAACTCACCTGATGATTACTAGTATCAATGGTCAACTCCCCAAAAAAATCCACAGAAAAATCTGTTGATAAAGCAAGGCTGAGTTTATTAGACTTACTGCAGTAAGGAGAACATCACCTTAAGGGCGTCTCAGTAGGGTCTCAACATGGACAATTAGGGGACGGCATTGATAGGGCTTCGGTGCTGGGATGGGAGACATTAAGGTAGGTCTTGCAAGTAGTGAACTGGCTGAGATGAGGTACAGTTTATGATACATTAACTTTAGATTGGTGGGCATAGCAAGGTGATGGTCTTGAAATGAGTCTTGATAGCAATCTGTTTAGTCAGTTTACATTCTTGTCTTTTAGGGGCAGATATTTTCTGGAGAAAGCAGTTATTTTTGCTTGGCCCCAGTGTTGTTTTAACACAGGGACACAAAATTGTCCAAGTTTCAGTTCTCAATAGTAAATGCTAAAAAAAGAAGTTTTCTTAGATGTATTTCCAGTTGGATACCTAGGCAAAATTAGACAAAAAGGTATAAGTTTCATTGATTTGAAGTATTTAATTATGCATGTAGTTATATATTTAGCTCAGCTCTGTTGTTAATTTGTCTGCTAAACAGACAAATTATAACCAAATTATTTATTCTGAATGTCCTGTTACGCATGAAACTTTTCAACCACTCTTTCAAGCATAAGTTGTCTTCTTAAAAATTAGCGCAATTTTTTAAGTGACACGTACTGTAAAATTTTTTTTTTTTTTTAGGTTAAGGGTATGTTTTCCTTTGTTTGCATTCATATGAGGCATGTTTGTGTGGTAAGGATTAAGGAACAGCGGGGGAGGGGGAATAGTTTCTACAACCCTGTCATTACCACTGGTTTCTGTAAGCACCACTCACATTCCCCACCTCTCTTGGGTTTATGGTTAGGCTTTTGTTCCATTTAACACACGCTGGCGTCCGGGCAGGGGCCTGTGTACTGTGTAAAGCGGAAGTTCATGGACGTCATATTGCCGCTGAGAGGGGTCTCAACCGGAAGGAAGGACAGTCCTGGCTTTTGTCCCTAATTCCCTCGCTACAGCGAGATGAGGTTTGTAAGTGCATTGACTGTTTCCTTTGTGTTATTGGAAGCGTACGGGTTTCAGCAATATTCAAGTGTATAAGTCATTTTCAGGCACAATACACTGTAAACATTCGTCCTTGATGCATTTCATGACCACAGGTACAGATAAGTACTACTTTTTTTTTTTTTCCTGCTTGGGATTCTGAACAGTGAGCTAAGCCTTAAGGGTAAGGATATTTAGGGTTTCCTTTTCTGTTATTGGGTAGGTGCGGTTTTCGGAATTAGTTAATATTCAAGTGAAAAGCTTATATTTAGGCAGAATACAGTGTAAGCACGCATTGTAACGCCCTTGACGTACTGCATGTACGATTTACACAGTGGACATGGGCCTGCCTGCCTTTTGGTTTCTGAGCTGTAAGTGCTTGTTTTTCTGTAGAAGGTAATTCATCGCAGTGGTAATGTTCCCACAACAGCACTTCCTTTTGGGGCTTGAGTTTTACAAGAGGCTGGAATTACACAATGGCTCCCCTGTGTATTCTCCTGTTGGTTAGGAGGTGATATTTGTATTATCCTGGCTTTGCTGACCCTGGAATTACTTTTTCCTGAAGCACTCCTCTTTTTTTAGAAATAGAAAAAAATACCTGGTTAAATGAGCTCTAGAAAAAAAAATTTTTTTTTGGTAAGACAAAATGATTTTTTCTGATCGCGTTCCACCTGTCTTACCTCCAGAGTCCACTGGTGTATGTGTGTACCACATAATATTTACAAAAGCCCGTTTTACTTAACAAACGATTACCCACACTCAGTGATTCAATTAGTGAAAACATTACATCACCAGAAGATTACAAACAAAATAATTCGGTCATGAAAGGGATATCCAAAAATTGCTTCCTATTGATTGGTAAATTCTTTGCCATGAAAAATAAGTCCGTAGTTGGATGAATTTAGACATGGGCTTGTATCCATCAGAAATATAGAAAATGGCAATCATAAATGACTCAACTACCTTAAAAATAGTAACATTGAGAATATTAATTTTTTCAAAAATCCCAATAAGAATGCTTTTCAGATGATATGAAATACTTGAATTGGAACCAACACATTATACTATTTTAGATAATTAAAAGGCAGTACCCCAAAAATGGAGCCCTGGTGCCAAAGTGGTTAAACCATTTGGCTGCCAACAGAAAGGTCAATGGTTCAAACTCAACAGCTGCTCTGAGGGAGAAAGATGTGGCAGTCTACTTCTGTAAAGGTTCACAGCCTGGGAAATCTTACCGGAGCAGTTCTACTCTGTCCAGGTTGCTATGAGTTGAAATTGACTCAGTGACAATGGGTTTGGTTTGGGTTTGGTACCCCAAAGATCGTGTTAGCTTTGACCTGAGCTTAACTTTCCATAAGAAAGTGTCAAATTGTTTTCATCAACAAATTATTACTTAATCAATGTTTTTGTTTTGTTTTAAAAAATTATTCCATTTTTGTTTACCTAGGTCTAACTGCTTCATCCACAGATACACAAGTAATTCAATATTATCATAGTCTGAATTACCTGGCACCCTAAGTTAGTAAATCTATATTTCCTAATCATTTTGCTCATCATAATCATTATAGATTAACATTTTAAATTCAGAGAGTGACTATTTTTAAATACATATCAAATGATTAAATTTCTTCCAGGTGGTGCTTGATTTGCATCTGGCAGAAGAACACTGGAGCATCTGCTCCTTTACAAATAGCCTTCTTTTCACCTGCAAGTCCTTACTAACAAGCATCTGTTGACTACTTGTATATGTAAGCAGGACTTAGACTTTGCCTGTAAAAAAATCGTACGTGTGAAAATCATGTCGTTCAGTGACAATGTATTGACTCTTTCCACAGAGGAAAAAAAGAGTTCTTAAGGAGTTTGATTCCAGCACTGTGTTTTGCAAGGAACTTTTTATGATGTGATTAAACTCATTTAGAACTTCCTCTGTGGCTTGTCAATATTAAAAATGGTGACACGGAACAGTCTGAATTTATGCAGATGCTGGAAGATAATAAAGAACTGCTCTTATAGCTTGGCAACAATGTTTCATTTTCAGACCTAAGGGAGAGCAGGAAGGAAGGGACATTAAATTATAGATAAGGGCCAAGATATTACATATCATAGGTTCTCAATGCATGGTCCTGGACCAGCAGAGCCAGCATCACCTGGGACTTGGTAGAAATATGAATTTTTGGGCCCAAGCCCAGACCTACTGAATCAGATATATGGGGGAGACCCAGAAATCTGAGTTTTAACAAGTCCTCCAGGTGCTTCTGATGCATGCTAAAGTTTGAGAATGACTGTCATAGATTTTCTAAGAAATTCTTTGGGCTGAGGGGGGAAAAAAAAAGAAAAAAAACAAAGGCATGGAGAAAGCCAGAAGCTTACTTTCCTCATTTATTCAAATATTGAACACAGGTGATTTCAGTGGACCTTTGGATGTAAACGTATTTTATAATTTACCAATGCTTTTCCAACCATTGTCTCCCTGGGTTTGTAGGCTGTCCTGTCACCATATTTCTGCAGCTGAAAAGTTATTATTACAGATTAAACCGAAATGTTGCTGTCCGACAGTGGCAGAGACTCACCTGCCTTGAAGCCATGTGCCTGCCCCTTTGCACAAGCCCGGAGCACAGACACTCAGCAGCAGGGACCTTGGGAAGCTCATGGACACTCGATTGTAGTTCTTTCTATTGTCTGTGACTCCAAGTCAGTTATTTAATTCTATTTTTCATATGCCTGAGCTTTCACAAACAGATAGCCTGTGTAAAACAGCGTGGCAGGGGAGTCTCACCCCCTCTAACTTCACAAGGGGGAAGGAGAATCATGACCAACAGCCCAAGGCTGATTCCTATGAGGCAGAGGTCAGACATGCCTCCACCCATCAACCTTTTACCAGTTCTGACACCAACTGTCCCTGTCGTGGTACTCTCTACTTCTCTGTTGGGTTCTATAATTCATTGTGAACGGCCACAGAGAACGCACAGACAATACTCACAATTATGGGGTTTATTAGGGAAGTAACAGATTACAGTTCAGGATCAGAAACAGCTCAGGTTACAATTCTTCAGTCAGGGTAACGTCTTCTCAGCCATGCTTACAGGCATGCCTCTCTCTGGCCCTTGGCCTCTTAGCCTTGCAGACCCTCAGCCTCTGCACTGCTCTGGCAAGTGTTACAAAGCTCTTTAGCTATGCCAGTAAGTGGCCAGAGGCACCCTACTCTTGCCAGGAAGCCTCTTGCTGGAAGGCACTCAGCTGTCTAGCTCTGTGTGCCTAGTAAGCCCACCTCGCTGTTTCCTGCCGTCTCCTGATACTGCTGCCTCTGCTTTAGGCATTTCTCTGTCACAACTTCTTGCTGTCTGTCACCGTCTCCAGTGTTACAGCTCTTTGTCTCCTTAGTCTAGGAGGTTCTCAGCACAGGCGTTCTGAGTCCAGAAGATGTACTACACCTGCCTCTTCTTTCTTGGTGGTCATGAAGTCCCCTCTTCCCACATCTGGGATGGCTCATTTTAAGCCTAGCGGGATGGCAAAACTAATCAATCCCCTCGTTAGGATTTTATACACTTTATTTGCATGGTCCCACCCCCCACAAGGGTGCCATGCACCTTGTTTGCATTATTAGCAAGCTATCCAATCCCTTTGATGAGCCACAAGCACCTCATTTGCATACTTCCACCCATTCATTTGGTGGGAGTTACAAAGACTGGCTAGAAGGGCCATATTAAGCAATTCACTGCATTGTAGTCTGTGACCTCTCTCCAAAAATAAAAAAAAAAAAAATCCAGTCATTTTTCCTTATTAATCTGTAAGGAAACACCAAAATTTCCTACCCCTCTGAACTATGAAAAAGAATCAAGCCCAGATCAAGCCCAGATTTTGCAGCACATCCTCTTGTAATGACTGTAAGCCCACTGGGCTGGGTGTGTCCATGTGTGCAGTTCTCCCCCTGGTGCAGGCCTGGCTCTCACCTGCCCTGCCTGTCTCAGACTCTCCTCCGCATTGGCTCATGTGTAGCACAGACATGTACATGCCTGTGAGCTCTGGGTGTTCAGGGAGGAGTATAAAATGCAGCTTTCATCATTGAGTATGAAGTCCACACTTGATTGTTTTTCTCCATTCTTAGAGTATGACCATGCACAAAGCAGCCCAGTTGATACATCCTCTGCCATTGTTCACACAAGGTGGGGAGGGGCTCACTAGTACCTGTCTCACTAGTTTATTATCTCTCAGATGTGTTTCATGTAACACTGGTATAATAGGCTGTTACTAGTACTTATCTGAGGCAAAAAGTGTTCTCTTATGAAATATTTCTTTAAAATATCACATAAAGATTAATGGGTTAAGTTTTTTTTCTTTAGGACATCTCAGAGCCTTTAATATCATGTTGAAACTCCGCAAGAGGCTAGGATGTAATAATTTCCCAAATTTTATTTAAACACAACTCTTTTCCTTCTTTCCCTTTTTCTTCTGTTTTTTTTTTTTCCCTTGAAAAGTCTCATGAGAATACATAGCAGACGCTATCAGTGTCTCACCTGCTTATCTTCAACACTCACCATTCTCCTGCATTCAGTAGCTCCTTTCTGCAAGTACGTTTGATGCTGCATGAAAACTGTCTGGTCATGGGTAGAGGGGCAAGCCAGGGAGTTGATATGCCTCATAGCAGGTTTCAACCAGTGATGGGGCGGGTGGGGTGGTAGATAACTACTCGAGTTCCTGGTCCCTCAGGTGAAAAACCTCCAAAGCATGTTCTATATGGTCTCCCAAGGATCCCCAGTAAGTTGAACCCCAGGGACCCCTTTAATGCATTGGTGTAGTCCTTGCTTCTCTGCCTCCCACCCCTACTACCCAACTGATGCTTCCTGGTATTGCCTTCTAAATAAGTCTACCTGCACTCAGATCCTAGTCTCAGAATTTGCTTCTGGGAAGATAAAACTTAAGACAGCCCTTTCTTGTTCACTCCTCTTTTTGATCAAATTAATTGGAGAAGAACCCAGGAGAAGGAGTAGACTCAAAAATAGGTGTCAACAACTTGTAGAAGGCAAGGTCATGGAAGCTCCATAGACACATCCAAACTCCCTGAGGGACCAAATTACTGGATGGGGGCTGTGGGGACCATGGCCTCAGGGAACATCAATGGGCATAACATAGTTAATAAAATGTTTTACATTCTACTTTGGTGAGTAGCATCTGGGGTCTTAAAAGCCTGTGAGTGGCCATCTAGGATACTCCACTGGTCTCACCCCTTTGGGAGTAAGGGAGAATGAAGAAAACTAAAGACGCAAGGGAAAGATTAGTCCAAAGGACTAATAGTCCACAACTACCATGGCCTCCACTAGGCTGAGTCCAGTACAACAAGATGGTGCCTGGCTACCACCACTGACTGCTCTTGACAAGGATCACAGTAGATCCCAGAACAGAGCTGAAGAAAAATGTAGAACCAAATTCTAACTCACAAAAAATGACCAGACTTACTAGCCTGACAGAGACCAGGAAAACCTCGAGAGTGTGCCCCCAGACACCTTGTTAGCTCAGTAATGAAGTCACTCCTGAGGTTTACCCTTCAGCCAAAGATGAGACAGACCCATAGGACAAAACAAGACTAAAGGGGCACACCAGCCCAGGTGCAAAGACTAGAAGGCAGAAGGGGACAGGAAAGCTGGTAATAGGAAACCCAAGGTCCAGAAGGGAGAGTGTTGACATGTTGTGGGGTTGTTAACCAATGTCATAAAACAATACGTGTACTAACTGTTTAATGAGAAGCTAGTTCTGTAAACCTTCATCTAAAGTATAATAAAAATTAAAAAAGGTGTCAAGGTAAAAAGTTACAGGTCAAAGGAGAATTGAGGGAGACGTATAACAGGTGTATGAGGCATGATCCAGGAGGCCAAAGTAACCCAACAGGTATTAGCTATCTTACCAGAGGGATGTGAGGTAGAGGAGAAAGGAGGCTGAAATGCGTGCCCCTTGGATCCCTGCACAGAATTCGTTCCTGCTATAGTACACTAAAAATGTGATAAGCGTTAAATAAAATAATACCATTTAGGCAGCAGAAAACAAAGTGAACAGAAACCACAATAATTTTTTTTTTCAAAGATTTTAAAAACATTTTATATAGGGGAGAGGTCTCTGGGTACACAAATGATTTGTGCTTGACTACACAAACTAAAGGTTGGTGGTTTGAACCCTCCCAGCAGCACCACAAAAGAAGGCCCAGCGACCTGCCTTCGTAAATATACAGCCAAGAAAACCTATGGAGCAGCTCTACTCTGTAACACATGGGGTTGCCATGAGTCAGGATGACTCGATGGCAATGAGATTTTGTGTGTGTGTATACACACACACACACACACACACACACCAAAGCCGATTGTCGTCGAGTGGGCTCCTACTCATAGCAACCTTATAGGACAAAGTAGAACTGCCCCACAGGGTTTCCAAGGAGCAGTTGGTGGATTTTAACTACCAGCCTTTTGGTTAGCACATAATAATTGAATAAAAGAAAATAAATTGTCACCAGCTTTAAACGACAGATGAAGAAATGGGCTGGTAACTGAGGATCGAGACTAAAAGAATTCCTCCCTCACAATGAGATAGAAGAGTTCTTTCCTTTACTTCACTCACCTGTGTACTCAGAGTATGAAGATTCTCTATGAAAGCTCTTAACAGAAAAACAGAACCCCCTTCTGTAGTGAGGACTAAGCATGCCGTCCTCCATGGCTGAAGTTGTACATCAAGTTCAGCAAGACAGTATTTAGAATGCAGACACTCCTCAAAGGACTTTATATCCAAGCCCTTAGCTAACTGAACTCACCTAGATCTCTTCTTTTTTGTTCAGTGAAATGACGACATTACATGAGGTTAATAGTTAAGAATTTATCTCAATTAAAAAAAAAAAAAAACCCTTAAAGTTCTTAATTTAGCCACTGAATGCTTAGTAGAAATTAATTTGGCCTTAAATATACTGACCAATTTTTCAGTCTGGCAGGAACTACTTTGCAAAAAGCACCTATGGCTAGCCTTACTAACTAGTCTCCTCCTCCTACAGCCTACCTTAATTTCTGCTAACAAGAACCTAACTCTTCAGGATTTAAATAAAATTTTGTGTTTGCTCTGTTAGGTTTCTCCTTTGGGAATTCTGTTTGGATAAGGATCTGATTTCTGCTCTAAGAATCCTTGATAAAGCTGTTCGATCTGCTAGTTTCGAGGGTCAAGGAAGGAGGTAGATGAGAAGAAACTGAGGCTGCACAGGAGAATTTTTTAATAGAAATGGTAAATGTTAAATAGAATCAATAGGTTTTTTTTTTTTTAATTTAAAGGTAAATTGAACATGCTCAAACAGTGGAGAAGGGTAGCTGAATAATACAAACTGATAAAGGACAGATAATCAGTATTGGAAGAGGCACAGGATCCAAATGTCACAAGTAAGAAGTGAAGTGACACTGGCCAAAAAGTGAGTGAAGGCAGAGTATTAGGCAAATGTGAGGACAGTGAGAGTTATTGACAATAGAGTATGTTCTCTTGGCCATCTACTGCTGCTATAACAGAAATACCACAAGTGGATGGCTTTAACAGAGAGAAATTTATTCTTTCACAGTCTAGTAGGTTACAAGTCCAAATTCAGGGTATCAGCTTTTTGTTGGCTCTGGAGGAAGGTTCCTTGTCATCAGTCTTCCCCTAGTCAAGGAGCTTCTCAGGCGCAGGGACTCCAGGTCCAAAGGATGCGCTCTGCTCCTGGTGCTGCTTTCTTGGTGGTATGAGGTCCCCAGCTCTCTGCTTGCTTCCCTTTCATTTTTATCCCTTCAGAGATAAAAGGTGGTGCACACCGCACCCCAGGGAAACTCCCTTTACATTAGATCAGGAATGTGACCCGGGTCAGGGTGTTAACAATCCCATCCTAATCCTCTTTAAGATAAAATTACAATCACAAAATGGAGGACAACCACACAATACTGGAAATCATGGCCCAGCCAATTTGATACACATATTTTTTGGAAGACATAATTCAACCCATGACATATGGGATTCATTGTCTTTGAAAATAAAGAACAGGGAGGGTCACTTCAGGTGTGACAAATGCTATTCAGACAGATAAAAGGGCCAAGAATATGAATGGCAGAAGCCATCCACCATTTGAGCTTGATGTAAAGGACACATCACAAACATTCAAAGCTTTTTCTCCTAGGAACCCACATCCCCAAGAGATTATGGGAAAGATTATCATGAGAGAAGTAATGATTACAGGCTGTTACGGATTGAATTGTGTCCCCCCAAAATATGTGTATCAATTTGGCTAGGTCATGATTCCCAGTATTGTGTGACTGTCCATCATTTTGTCATCTGATGTAATTTTCCCTTGTATTGTAAATCCTGCCTCCGTGATGTTAGTGAATGGGGATAGGCGGCAGTTATGTTAGTGAGGCAGGCCTCAATCTACAAGATTGTATTGTGTCTTGAGCTAATTTCTTTTGGGATATAAAAGAGGGAAGTGAGCAGAGAGACAGGGGGACCTCACACCACTGAGAAAGCAGCACTGGGAGCAGAGTGCATCCTTTGGCCTGGAGTTCCTGCACTGAGAAGCCCCTTGTGCAGGGGAAGGTTGATGAGAAGGACCTTCCTCCAGAGCCCAGAGAAAGAGAAAGCCTGTCTCTGGAGCTGAGGCCCTGAATTTGGACTTCTAGCCTACTAGACTTTGAGAGAATAAATTTCTCATTGTTAAAGCCATCCACTTGCTATTACAGCAGCACTAGATGACTGAGACACAGGGTTATCTTGGGAAAAACCAAATGAACCCGTTGCCATCGAGTCGATTTTGACTCATAACCAATCCATCGGATAGGTTAGAACTGTTCTGTAGGGTTTCCAGGGAGCAGCTGGCGGACTCAAACTGCTGACCTTTTGGTTAACCACCAAGCTCTTAACCACTGTGCCATCTCGGGGAATGCATGTGATATTAGTAAGACAAGCGTGGGTGTTCTATTTGGCTTCAGAAGTTGCATAGCTGAAATGTCAGTGCATTACTCCGTATAAAAAATCAAATCAATCTAATGTTACTTCTCACTGAATGAAGGGACACAATCGATCCAATTCAAATCTATTTACCAACTTGAAATGCAGTACCTCTTCCTCTGATCCTAACCACCAGAGCTAAGTTAGATTTCATAAGTTAAAGGGCATAGTCCTCCAGACTGCCAAGTCTTCCCAAGACTTCAGATGCCAGCCACAAGTTTGGGAGTCCCCATGATACCCTCACTTCTGACCTGCTAGCTACAAATTTGGGGATTGCTTCTACCCTCTCAGGATACCAGCCATAAGCTTGAGGATGCCCAGATCTCCTTCACTTCTGACCTGCTGGCTCCCACTGCCACCTCAAGTTTGGTAATTTGCTAAAAAAAAACAAAACAGAGAATTTAAGAAAGTGCTATACTTATGATTACAATTTTATTATAATGGATTTATCCCAAATAACACTCTGTCTTTTGCATACGTCGATGTCTTTCACCAACCAGGAAGCCCATGGAACTTCCATGTCCAGATGCATAATTGATTGAATCACAGCCCTCCCCTCCAGTGAGGTCTGCTAATATCCATAGTGGAAGTTTATTGCATGGCCAGCGCCTACCTGAGTCTTTAGCATAACCTGTCAGGTAAGTATGGTCCTGAGCCCTTACAGATAACAAAGGCACTTCCATCACTGGGAAAATTCCAAGGTTTTCAATGTTGTCTCTCAGTAACTAAAGACAAAGACCAAATTCTTTGGGTAAATGTAATTGTAAACCCCACACTTCCCTAGAATCTCTATCCAAGGATTATGGTTCCCATCTTCCTCTTAATAAGAACCTGCAAATATTCCTTTTTATCAGTGGGTCACCCATGCTTTCACTTTGCTCCAGCTTTGTGAACTAAGGCAAGTTGCATGCCTGTCTAGGATGCAATTTATTTGTAAAATGGGATATCACTATTTCTTTCCTATTTTATTGTTATTATTTTTCCTTCTGTTCTTTTGCTTTGTAAATGAAGCAAGTAGCTTCCCCATGAGGCTAATTATTACTCACGCTGGGCCCAGTGGCACATGAAAGCTTACCTGGAAAGGAAGTCTTACTAACAAGAGTAAACAGAGCCCTGATGGTGTCTCATAATATTTTATGTTATTTGACAAATTGTATTTGTATTGTTTTAATATTAGTTTTCAGAGTGCCATGAAATAGCAAACCCACCCAAAGGTGCCTCGTAAGAAGGCCTGGCGATCTGCTTCCAAAAGGTCACAGCCATTATAAACCCTATGGACCACAGTTCTACTCGGACACACATGGGATCACAGTGAGTCAGAGCTGACTCAGTGGCAACTAGTATAAATGTAAAGCTTCTTTGAATCTCATGCTGCATTCTAAAATTCCATATGAATTTTTTTTCACCCTACTCCAAGTAATATTCATATTAATTTTATTATTAGAATGAGTTTTTAAATTAAATAATAGATTACTTAAAATATCATCTCAAATATTTGAGTGGAATTTACACTTCAGGAAGGTGAACTAGCTTCATGCTGGGCATCAACTGATCTCCGCGTCCTGGGGAGGAGGCAGGTAGAGAGCAAGGACAGCTTCAGGTAGAGTAATCATGCTAAGTGTCATTTCTGTAGAGCTTTGCTTTTTCAGTGCAGTTCCTTTCAACTATATGATAATATCTTCATTTTACTTGTGTTTTCTCACTTTGGTTCTCATAAACTTTATCATAAAAACTTATACATTTTATCCAAAACCAACAAAAAGTTACAGAATGTGCATATCACTTTCTCATACACTCAGTACTCTGAAAAAAATGTTTTCTTTTTATTAATTTAAACTTTTCTTGTTATTCTGCATTTTGTTTTTTGACAAGCTCTCTAACTCATTTACACAAACGTAAGCCTCTGTGTATTGACTCTCTTATAGTCTTTTCCTTTTATGATGATTCTCCACCCTTCTTGGTCCTTGTGACACTTTGCATAAACCAGTTGCCGTCAAGTTGATTCCAGTGCATGGCGACCCCATGCATGTCAAAATAGAACTGTGCTCCATAGAGATTTCAGTCATTGATTATTCAGAAGTACATCATCAGACCTTTTCTCCAAGGTGCCCCTGGGTGGCCTTAAACCTCCAACCTTTCAGTTAACAGCCAAGTGCGTTAACCATTTACACCACTCAGGGACTCAATGCTTTTTGTGAGACCCTGTATATTTTCCTTAGGATGGTTGATTTCCATCTTCCCCTATGTTCTAGTTATGTGAACCTGAGAAAGCTACAGAATCTTTCTGAGTATAATTCCAGACATTTTAAAATGGCATTGCTACCATTTCTTTTCAGGATTGTGTCATAAAGAATACAGCCTCTACATTATGATTATTATAGATAATATTACTATGCAGGGTCCAAATGCCAGGCACCATGCTAAGTTATTTATGTTCATAATGTCATGTGACCCTCACAACAACTCTATGAGAAGTCTGTTATTCTGCTTCATAGATGGGTGAGGAAACTGAGGCTTAGATATCTTAGTCATGTTTCCCAAGGGAAGGAACAACATCCTTTGCAGTTCCATGTGAGTCCATCCAAGGTTATGCACTGCGGCAGCTTTGGGCTATCTTAACAATAAAGGAAATAATAACAGAGGGAAAGGACTCTGAGGAGGCAATAATGAACCACTTGTCTATAGGAATAATGACCTTCAAAGGAGAGAGAGAGGAAGTGGCTAGCAGCTCAAGCCCTACTGGCCAAAGTTGCATAGCAAACCTGACTCCATCCAGGCCTGCATTGCCACTGTGCAGCAGTAGTTCTAATCCTGGGCTGCATGGTAGATATACTTGGGAAAGTTTTCTTTAAAAAACAAAACAATGGCCCCCATCCCAGACCAATTAAAATAGAGACTTCGGGGAGGGGGCATCAGGCTAGGTGCTAGATGCAGGTGTATGTTAAAATCTCCATCCCCTCCCCCCGCTCCTGGGTGATTCTGGTGTGCACCCAGGGTTGAGAATCCAGAGATCCCAGAGATCTATAGGGAGCTGAGAGATGGCAGTGGGAGGCTGCGGGCTGGGGAGAAGCATGATCAAGTGGACAGAGCAGAGCCTTGGCCTGGTTTGAAGCAGGCTAAGTTTGAGCACCTAGGGAGATGGAACTCATGAGAGCTAGTCAGGTTATCAGTAAAGGATGGGACTCAGTAGCATGCTGGGAAGGAAAACATGAGTCCAATCATATTGCTTACATATTTTTGACCGAGATTTGGTGGATGGAAAAGAGGGAAACCCAAGGACCACTGAATCTCAAAATCCGTGTATTAGTGAGATTACTGAGTATAAGACTCTAAACTTGTCAGTCTGTGCTTAGGAACTGAGCCACTTGCAAATTCCACTGGAAGAAAGCCAACTCTGAGAAGTCGTTAGGATTGGATAAATGCAGGAACACAAATGTCTTTAACACAACTCTTGTTCTACTGTTTGAAGTAAACAAATATTAATTTACATTTTTCTTTTCCTCATCCTTTTTGCTAATTGACTCAAAAGGTTTTTGAATGGGACACTGTATTAGTCAGGCCCCTTTTGACCCTGTATAACAGAAAACCCCTACTCAGTACTAAGAAAATGTATTACCTCACGTAATAAGAGATATTTAGTAATATGGATTGGTTAACCGAACAGCTCAGTGATACCAAGAATCCAGGATCCTTTCTACTTGTATGTTGGTCTTCCCATCATTGTTTGGGCTTTGTCCACAGGAGCAGGTCCCTCCTGGTCCTAAGATGGCCCAGCAATTCTAGGTGTTTCATCCAGATATGCAAATGTCCAGAGACATGAGCCATCTCTTCTTGCCTTTAAGGAGTGGAAAACCCTTTTCTAGTAGTCCCAGGTAGACTACCCCTGATAACTTCATCGGCCAGAATTAAACCACAAATCAAGCACTAGCATTGGAACCACCATAATTATCTTAAACCTATCAGAATTAGCCCTTGGAGCTAAGGCTGGTGACCACTGCCCCCAAAGTAAAAGAGGTGATAACCTGTGGAAAAGTGTGTGTGAACAAAATTCGTTATTTTTGAAATGATGGATGCTGTGATACAGGCTGTGTAGGAAACCATCCGAGCACGATTTCCTTGGGCAGACCCTCAGAGAGCGAATCTTCTTCCAATCTGAAATGTTATGTTGCTTTTCTCTTGCAGTTTGTGATTTAGGAAATCATGGAACCTCAGAACTGGGAAATGTATTATGGGTTTTTGTTTGTTTTCACTATTTTACATCTGAAGCTGAGATTCCTTGCCCTATTATAATGCCGCCTGGCCTTTTTAACAATTATCTCTTTCCCCTTAATTATTTTTGAAATATTCCCATTCATCAGTTACTTCTCTGTAAGTATAGACCTTTTGGGATAGCTTTTGTTAGAACATCTTGCTACTTTTCATTTCAGGTTCTTGCCCTGTATTCTCAGTTCTGCCAACTTCACCAAACCTTTTATTTGCTCTTTTCTGTTTTCAAAATCTTTCGCTTAACAAAACAACCATTTCCCACCAGCTGTTTAACATAGGGAAGTTAAATGTGATGCTTATTACACGAATGTTGCATTTTCTCCTTTCTTAAAATTGAAAACCAAAACATGAGCTAATAAATTGTTTCACATGAGTCATATTTAGCCTCCTTTTTTCTTTCATAGGCAGGTACTTGAGTTGGCTTCTGAATAAATTTCACTGGGTTGTTCTAGGATGCTTGAGACCTATCTCCATGTGTGAGAAGTACACATTCTTCTGGAAGAAATCTCATATAGCTAATGGTGAAGGTCTTGGCATCAGAAGCTACCTGATCAGATCATCTTACTTTCTTATAACCGCCAAGTATTTTACAATTATTCTTTATTTTTCCTTTTTTTTTCATATTCTGTCCTATGATAATATATATTTTCTGGCCCGACTTCGTCTTTGTCTTCTGCTGTAGCCCCCAAGTAGATGACCCTTGACACTGCACTGACCATAATTAAAGCACAGACTCACTGGCATTGGAAATGCTACTCAGTTTTCCCATTTTTGCAGTTTTTACTTAGCTGGTTCATTTGTTTAAATTCTTTTATGGTGAAATATAGATGCAATAGAGTTTACTAAAGTATATGTATTTTTTTTTAATTAATAAACTAAAACCTGCCACCCAGGATAAGAAATAGGATATTAGCAGGACATTTAAACCCTGCTGGCATACTGGTTAAGAACCATGGCTGCTAACCAAAAATTCAGCAGTTTGAATCCACCAGGCGCTCCTTGGAAACCCTATGGGGCAGTTCTACTCTGTCCTATAGGGTCGCTGTGAGTCAGAATTGACTCAACAGAAACAGGTTTGGTTTTTGTTCTTTTTTGGTTTGCCACTTCTGGATTGGTTTTGATTGACTGCTTGATTTCATCATTATGGTTATGTTTTCCTGTTTCTTTGCATGCCTGATAATTATTAAATGGATGCCAAATATTGGAAATTTTCCCATGTTAGGCGATTAAGGAAGAAAGGTATTCCTATAAATTTACTTGATTTTTTTCTGGGATACGTTTAAGTTACCTTGAAGCAATTTAATTCTTTTAGGTTTTGCTTTAAAGATTTGTTACGTAAAACTACGGCCATGTTCAGTCTAAGAATAAGAATAATTATTAAAAAAAAAAATTTTTTTTTTTTTGGAGGCAAAAATAAGCCCCGGTGGCACAGTGGTTAAGTGCACCACTGCTAACTGAAAGGTCAGTGGCTCGAACAGAAGAAAGATGTGGCAGTCTGCTTCCGTAAATATTACAGACTTGGAAACCCTGTGGGGCACTTCTGTCCTACAGGGTCGCTATGAGTTGGGATTGACTCGACAGTAACTGGTATGGAGGCAAGACCCTTTTGAGTACTCTACCTAATACCTTATGAATCTTCACGGTTTTCTAGCCAAGCTGGAGGAAACAGGCACCATTCCCAGCACTAGAAGGGTTGAGCATTGTTCCCTCTAATCCTTTTGAGTGGTGTTCCCTCTGGCCTTGGTAGTTTCCTCACATCCATTCAGTACTCTGCTGAATACTCTAGGGGGACTATCAGCAGATCACTGGAGTTCTTTATATGCTTTTCTCTAGTACTCTGTCCTATGAACTCCAGCTACCTCTGACTCCCTCAACTTTAAGCTCAATCTCTTCAACTCAGGGAGCTCACCGTGCTCTACCTCAGTTTCCCCTCCCTGTGTCACAGCCTGAAAACTGCCTCAAAGCATTAACCTGATACAGTTGCAGGGCTCATCTCATTTGTTTCCCATCTTTCAAGGTTGTCCTTCATTGCCTGGTTGCCTGTGTCTTCCAAACCATTGTTTCATATATTTTGCCCATTTTGTTGGTTGTTTCAGGTAGGAAAATAAATTTGGCTGTAGTTATTTCATTTTGGCCGTAAGGAGAAGTTCTCTTATCTCCTTATGTATTAACTTGCCTTTCGTTGATTCTTCATGATGTTAAGCATGTTGTCATTTATTTACTTTTTCTCCTTTCGTGTTTTCTTTCTGTAAAATGCCTGTTCATATTTTATGCCTATTTTTTAGTTTTTTTTTTTTAATTGTGTGGTATGCATATTTGCCCATTACCAGTTATATGTGCTTTTTAAAGTACTATTCCCAGTTTGTGGTTATCTTTGAACTCTTTTTACAATATCATTTAATGAAAGAGGTCCTTAATTTTATTGAACTCAAATTTTCTTTTTATGGTTTTTGCTTTTATTTAAAAAATTCTTTCAAAACATCATAGTCTCTTAAAATTTTAATAGTTTTAATTTCAAATGCAAGTCTTTAATCTTTGTCGAGTTGATTTTTCATATTTGGTGTGAGGTAGGGATCCAATTTTTTTTGCGTATTGATAACTAATTTTTTTTTCTAGAATTCAATTAACAATCTTTTCTCCATTAATTTAAAGTGCCCTCTCTTCCATTGATGCCCTATCTTCCATATGTGTGTGCATCTATTTCTGGACTCTCTTTATTGTTTCATTGGCCTGTTTTTCTGTGTTTGTTCTTTATATTTTAGTTAATTTCTTTTTTTAATATATAAGGATTGAGAGATTCATAAAACTACAGAGAATGATATTTAGAACACCCAGAGCCTACTTGAAGTTCATTCTTATTTCATCATATTTTCCACAAATTGATTTATCTATCTAGTCACCCCCCTAACATTACACCACATATAAAATACAACCTCCTTTTCATTTTACCTGTGCTTCTCTCGGAGCCCTGGTGGCATAGTGGTTAAGAGCTATGGCTGCTAACCAAAAGGTCAGTGATTCAAATCCACCAGCCACTCCTTAGAAACCCTATAGGGCAGTTCTACACTGACGTATGGGGTTGCTATGCATCAGAATCGACTCAACAGCAACTGGTTTTTATGCTTCTCTCAGGTGTTTACTTATGAAAGTTTTCGCAGACAATGTACATGATAATGGGAGGTGAGAACAAAGTAATCTCATGCAACTTATTATGTTAATGTCATCTTACTACCTGCATATTGAAACTAGGAGTACTGGTCATGCCAGAAATGTATGTTCTCACACATTAAGGTGCTTAACAGGAACATCATACCTTGCATGACCATAGAAAGGAAACCCTGGTTGGTCTAATCAAAAGCATTCTTTTGCTCTCTCGTATTTCCTGATTCATCTGAAATAGAAACAAATGGCCAGATTTTGCCAAGTTATGGTTCCCCAAAGCACTCTGTGTACAGTCGTTGAACAGATGCTTCATTTTTATCACAGGTGCCATCTAGAACTACAGCTCAGCATTTGTTCCTACTACTTGCAAGGTTGTTCCCACTGTTTCAGGGATCCTGGATAGCCCAGCAGGGTAGCCAGACACCTCAGAGTCTTTCCTTTCTGTAACTACTTCATAAAGCCACTCATTTCTGGGCAGTAATACTACCTGTAAAATTAAGAAGGGTGTTCCTCATGTTTGCTTTATGGAGGTAGAGAGAGCATGTCAGCCCAAAGCTGATCATCTTCTCGTCACCTATTCACATCCATTGTAATGTATTTTCCCAAATGGCTCACATGTTCTATGAAGCATCCATGTTATGCATATCAAACACCTTAGAGCATATGACTCTTTTTCTCTTTTGACAACTAGAGAACATCAGTTTTAGCCTGTATGTTTATAATACTCTTCCTTTCTTCAAATGAAAAAATGCAAAATCTCTATAGCTAGACTTAGGTATTCTCTCCCTGTTTTGTACTCCGTTACAACTGCAGTGGCACCTTCCGTAACCAATTTTCTTTCTCCTCAAGTCCAAGGGCCATCTTAGTTTTTGCTTGCCATGGACCAAAAGCAAAAATCATACAATCCTCGCAACACCCCCTGGAAATAGGTATAAAAATCCCATTTTATAGATGAGGAAACTGAACCCAAGAGGTTAAGTGACTTTTTCCCCAGAATAATCTCAAATATCAGTAGAGCCAGAACAAGTATCCCATTCTCCTGACTTCTAGTATAAAGCATTTTTTTGCTGTGTAGTTCTAATTTATTTCATGCAGTGCTTTAAGCAGTAGCCAACTGGCCTGTTCATCCAAAGGTGCCCAATTTAATCCCCACTATTATTATGCTGTGGGTGAATCTGGCATTTAAATTAAACTCTTACCCACTAGCTTTAATTAACTAAGAAGTTCCATTCATGTTTTACAATTAAGTGATTAAAAATCAGTTTTCGGATATTTCCTTAATGAAGTCATGAGTTTCAAGAAACCAAGTGCTATAATTAAATTAGGGAGAAGAATCATGTAGAACATTTGAAAATTGCATAGGATGAAACCTTCTGAGACAGTTCAACCCTCCCTAGGTATAAGTCAAGCACTTTGAAAGGAATATGAAACCAAAAAAAAAAAAAAAAAACCCATTGCCACTGAGTTAATTCTGACTCATAGTGACCCTATAGGACAGAGTGGAACTGCCCCATAGGGTTTCCAAGGAGCAGATGGTGGATGTGAACTGCTGACCTTTTGTTTAGCAGACACTCACTGCGCCCTGTTGTTGTTGTTATGTGCAGTCACTTGGTTCTGACTCATGGCAACCCTATAGGACAGAGTAGAAGTGCCCTATGGGGTTTCCAAGGAGCGGCTGGCAGATTCGAGCTGCCAACCTTTATGGTTAGCAACTGAGTTCTTAACCAGTGTGGGTGCCATCAGGGCTCCCACTGTGCCCGAGTGAGTGAAAAAATTATCTAATAAATATACAAGAAAGCAACATTTATTAAAATCTACCATGAGGTAAGCACTATAGTTAGGTGAATTCAATATATTAACATTGTAACCTTCACAGGAACACTGTAAGATAGAAATTTTATTACATACTTCTTTTTTCTTTTTTTACAGAGGTACAAATTCTAGCTCAGAGTTCAAATGACTTTCCCTAAATAACACAGCTACTAAGTATAGGGTCACTATGAGTTGGAATCAACTTGACAGCAATGGAGTTTTTTGTTTGTTTGTTTTATTAACTACCAAGCAGGAGCATGAACTCAGGTCTCCGACTCCTTGCCTAGTTGCCTAGTACTATTTCCATTGCAGCATAGCTCTCTTCACAGTCTCTAGAACCACACTGGCCACCTGAGTTGTAAACTCGGCTCTCCCACTTACTAACTGCATAGCCATAGGTGTGTTATTCAATATCTCTGCCTCAGTTTTCTGATTTGTAAAGTGGGAATAATAATAATACCTACCTCCCTGAGTTGTTAATAAATACATATAGTCACTGTTACAAAAAGAATTGGTCAACATTCGAACATTGCAGGGGGTAGTATATGATCAAGAACCAATGGAGCTGAAGGAAGAGGTCCAAGCTTCTCTGAAGGCATTGTTGAAAAACAAGGCTCTAGGAATTTATGGAATACCAATTGAGCTGTTTCAGCAAATGGATACAGCACTGGAGGTGCTCACTCATCTATGCTAAGAAATTTGGAAGACAGGTACCTGGCCAACAATATCATTGCTGATGTCAGATGGATCATGGTTGAAAACAGAATACCAGAAAGATGCTTAAAAAAAAAAATTTTTTTTTTAAATGTTTACCTGTGTTTTATTGACTATGAAAAGGTATTCTACTGTGAAAAAAAAAAAAATGTGAGGATCATAAAAATCATGGATAACATTTCAAAGAATGGGAAGTCCAGAACACTTTGTGTTCATGAGGAACCTATACATAGACTAAGAGGCTGTTGTTCGAACAGAATAAGGAGATACTACATGGTTTAAAGACAGGGAAGGTGTACATTAGTGTTGTATCCTTTCACCATACTTATTCAATCTGTATGCTGAGCATGTAACCCAAAAAGCTGAACTATATGAGGAACACAGCATCAGGATTGGTGGAAGATTCATTAACAATCTGTGATATGCAGATGACACAAACTTGCTTGCTGAAAGTACAGAGGACTTGAAACACTGATGAAGATCAAAGACTATAGCCCAGTATGGACTACATCTCAACATAAAGAAAACACAAATCCTCACAACTGGAGCAATGAGCAACATAAATGTAAACAGAGAAAAGATTGAAGTTGTCAAAGATTTCGTTTCACTTGTATCTACAATCAACATCCGTGGCAGCAGCCGTCAGGAAATCAAAGGACGTATTGCATTGGGCAAAAGACCTCTTCTAAGTGTTAAGAAGAAAAGGTGTCACTTTGAGGACTAAGGGCACCTGATATTTTCAGTTGCCTCATATGCATGTTAAAGCTGGACAATGAATAAGGAAGACTGAAGAAGAATTAATGCCTTTGAATTATGATGCTGGCAAAGACTATTGACTATACCATGGACTGTCAGAAGAATGAACAAATCTGTCTTGAAAGAAGTACAGCCAGAATGCTCCTTAGAAATGAGGATGGCAAGACTTTATCTCACATACTTTGGACATGTTATCAGGAAGGACTAGTCCGTCAAAGAAGGGCATCATGCTTGGTAAAGCAGATGGTCAGCGAAAAAGAGGAAGACCCTCAACAAGATGGATGGATATAGTGGCTGCAGTGACAGGCTCAAGCATGGCAACGACTGTGAGGATGGCACAGGACTGGGCACTGTTTCGTTTTGTTGTACATAGAGTTGCTAAGAGTTGGAAATGACTCTAGGGCACCTAACAGCAACAACAAAGTCTTTAGAACAGTAGTTTATACATTGTAATTTCTCAATAAAGATTGGTTGTTACTATTTTTATTACTACTCTTACTGTATTTGGGCACTATTTGGGTGGTTATGAAGTCTTTTCCTATTCTCATAATAATCTTCTTAAGCAAGAGTAGTAATTATTATTATTTCCTTTCCAGAAATGCAGGAACAAAGGCTTAAAGAGATTAAATGATTTGTCCATGGAATTGTGTCCAGAATGTTGAAGATCAGGAACACAGCCTTATTATTTCAGTCTTCAGATCTTGTTCCACAACACTAGCTACTACAAAGTGTTAATTTAATGATTTCACTTTGTTCCCTTCATCTCTCCCTTTCTTTCCCCATCTTATAGTATTAAATTCCAATGAACAGCATATTGTCACATTTAGTTCAGTCTTCACTAGTGGAAAATGTCCATCAGAAGTTTGGACCTTACTCTGGAGAACATGGACGTGATATGATGAGAGAGATTCCATATAGTCCCATTTTAACTATAATGTCCAAAAAGGGGCTAATATGGTTTTCACCTATTGCATCCTTTCTCTCAAATATTAATCACCCACTGTAAAAGTTTTTTCAATGTCATTTCTTATCCAGCCTATTTAAGTTGTCAGTTGTATTTCTCATTCTTAATCTTATTTCTCACCCTACTTTCCATTAAACTGGTCAGCTTAAACCAGCCTGTCCAGTCAGTTGTGACTCATGGAGACCCCATGTGCATCAGAGTAGACCTGAGTTCTATAGGGTTTCTAATCACTGGTTTTTCAGAGGTAGATTGCCAAGACATTCTTCTGAGATGCCTCTGGATGGACTTGAACCAACAACCTTTTGGTTAGCAGTCAAGAGTATTAACATTTGCATCACCTAAGTCAGCTTATTGATCCATAAATGTAACTAAAACATTTCCTGAGCTCTCTAATTATTGTGACAACCTGCCCTTTCTCTGAACATCACTGCCCTTGCAATTATACCACTCAAAGTAATATTTGCACATTAAATTATTGGTAACTTTTAATTTTCTCAACTAGAGAACAAGTTCTTTAAGATTATGGATATATTTTATACTTCTGATTTCTTCATAGCATGGATTTTCTTAGTGAGCACATAGAGTATGTGGAGTAAATGATGGATGGGTGGATGTTACCTATATCAACCTGCAGTTATGGTAGAGTTCTGTTCCGTCTGCCAATTAGAGAAACTTCTTTCCACTTTCCCATTTTTCTAATACAAAAAACCAAACCAAGCCCATTTCCGTCGAGTCGATTCCAACTCATAGCAACATTATAGGACAGAATAGAACTTCCCTGTAGGATTTCTAAGGAGCGGTTGATGTATTCAAACTGCCACCCTTTTGATTAGCATCTGAGTTTTAACCACTGTGCCACCAGGATAACTTACCGATTTTTGAGTCCTACTTCTACATTAGTTTTTATCATCTCTAGCAATTGACTTTGTCATTATTCCTTGATAACTCTTATTTAATGGAACGTACTCTTTCACCTTTGATTCTCAATTAAGTCCAAGCTATTATGAATTATGAAGAATACTGAATATACCATGCACTGCCAAAAGAACAAACAAATCTGTCTTGGAAGAAGTACAGCCAGAATGTTCCTTAGAAGCAAGGATGGAGAGACTTAGTCTCACATGCTTTGGACGCGTTATCAGGAGGGACCAGTCCCTTGAGAAGGACGTCATGCTTGGTAAAATAGAGTGTCAGTGAGGGAAAAGAAGACTCTTAATGAGATAGATTGACACAGTGGTTGCAACAGTGGGCTCAACCATGACGACAATCATGAGGATGGCACAGGATCAGGCAGTGTTTCATTCTGTTGTACACAGGGTTCCTATGAGCCAGAACTAACTTGATGACACCTAAAAAGAACAATTATGAATTAACTATGAAATCAGCTCATTATACTGATATCTGAAAGAAAAGTAAGATTTCTTACTGTAATTTAAAAAAAAAAAAATACTACTTCTGACTTGAGAGATGTTGAAATTTTCTGTCCTTCTTAGATACCACCCACCCACACAATTTCTTCAATAGAGAGCTGAAGAACCTGAAAATTGAAGGACATGGTAAAATCCAAATATCAGTTTACTCAGGGGAATCAAAAAAGTTGTTATACAAAAATTGTTACAGCTCTTAACAAATAGAATGTATTATTAACATCCAAGAATTAATAGACTTGTTATAATAGAGAAGAAAACCAAAGACAGATAAGTTTTGAGGGAAAATAACTGGCAAAGCTCTATGGCATGAACCAGCTCGGTTCTGGATTTCCAGTATGTCTCCAACATGAGCTAGAGAATGGGCTTCTATAAAGAAAAAAGTCCCAAGAAAAGGACAGAGAGACCAGTTCTGGTTTTGGTTTTGTTTTATTTTTCTTTTGTCTTGGTCTATGTCTATTCCCACTTTTAGGGAAATTTGGAATTAGTCTTATATTGGAATGTTTGGTTTCCCTTTCTCTCCCATACACTTTTCCAGCATTGGTATTATTTCTGTTCAGTCTTCCATGCTGAAGTTGTTTTCATCTCTCCTTGTTTTAATTTTTTCTTTGTTTTTAATTACACTGAAATCTCTTGAAGTATGGTCAACCTCTGTCCAGACTGGCTCATTGCATTTTTGCCTATTTTTCGTGTTTTTGTTTTTCTTGTTGTTGTCGCCACTCAGCTCATGTGGGCACACCCCTTGAACTTCTCTTGGCCCATTTCTATTTGAACAAAAAAAAAAAAAAAAAAAATCATTACCATGGAGTGGATTCCAACTCATAGCGACCCTACAGGGTTTCCAAGGCTATAGTCTTTACGGAATCAGACTACTACATCTTTCTGCCTCCAGGCAGCTGGTGGGTTCAAACCACTGGCCTTTTGGTTAGCATTAGTTCAGAATTCTGTGTTGCCCTTCCAAGTTTTATAAGGAAAAAAATAAAAGAGGCAACCAGCTAAACTGCACTGTTTTATTTTCGCTGTTTTTATCATATACAGTATAATCTTTGACTACCTTACTCTTGATCTTTTTAATTTCCTAAGTAATCAGTGCCTTAGTCTCATGAGGATGGTTACTGAGCCTTTCATTTTATTACAATGCTTGCTGTCAGTAAGCTAGCACAGGGATGAGCCTGGAATAATACTGTCATTATTTGAACCAACAGAGTAGCCCTTAGATGAAAATGTTTGGTGTTCTGTTTTTTGTTTTTGCTTTTGGGCTTCAGTTCAACCTCAAGCACTGCCTCTCGATGAAGCCCAGGGTATGAGCTTTAGGATTAAAAACAGGAAACATAAGCACAAACCAATACAGAGAAAATTTGAAATTTAGATTAAAATGTGAAATGGGTACATGGTTCTCATCAGGTGATGTTTAGTGGTGTGGAAACAGACAAAACATAATAGGGGTATAATTTGACAAGAGGACATTAGAAAGCATTGTCTACTTGGGAGAGAATCCCTCAGCTCTTTCCTCATCATCCCAAGAAGACTTCATGAGGGAGGGGACAAGTATCTGTTGGGTCAAGGTGATAAGGAGAAAAGGTACTCCAGAAAATTTAAATAATCTAGATCTTAGACTTAAATTCTGTTAGCTTAACATAGTGTAGCATTTAACGTCATAGTTTTGACAGAGTTACATAATCCTATTTCAAGAATTCTTTAGTATGCATTGGTTGAAAATAAACCTTAGATTTGTTTGAATTTTATTTTGTTTTTTCAGTGTTAGTTGGGATCAGCGTGGTGACTGTCTATAGCAGTTACTTAGAAATTGACTTGTGGCGTAAAACCAGATGAATATTTCTTGTTATTACATAGTATAAAAAGAAAATCGCAAGTCACAGAATTAACACAGTTATGTAATTTCTCTGAGTCTCAATTCCCTCATCTCTGTAATAGAATAATAAATTATTGTCAATGTCAATTTTGAATATAAAAGGAGACCATCTGTATAAGTTATTTAGCATTAGAAGCATCAATGCTTCAACCAATGTTAGAATCACTTGTTTTTGACTATACAACATGAGTAGGTTGTCATAAGAAAATAAAAATAAAGCATCTTGGATATAAATGAAAATTAGTTACTGACTTCCTTATGATTTTGCATAAGGAAAAGTAATATCGAAGAGGAAGAATTGACTGTCAGAGTTCAAGGTGATAATATGTGTAGATAAGTATCAGCTATTATTATTAATAGTGCTGTTATTATTAAAGGTATCCTCAAAAAATAAGAATTGTATTAAAAAACAACCTTTCTCGGAGAAATTGTCTCTTTGTTTTAAAACATTAATGGCACAAATCCTCCTCTCTTTTAGATGCTAGAAAGCCTATGGTATAAGTAGCACATGTGAAAAATAAAGAAGACAGCAGACAGGACTATTGCTTTCCCAGAAGACAATTTTTTCAGACAATTTAGCTTGTTGGGGGAAAGAGATTTTGCTAAAAATAATTCTTTTTCTATTGTTTTTCCCTCAATAACCTAGGATGTTCTTCTCTAACAGGATGACAAAAGGCAATTCAGGGGACAGAAAGTATAAACTAGTCAATAGCAAATGAAACTAGGTATCTACTGCACAGAATCAAACACTTAAAACTGGCCAACCTCACAACTGCACTTAGGAAAATGACTCAGCTGACACCACCAACTGAGTTTAAAAACCAAACTACCATTGAGCCTAGGAAGAAAGTATCATTACAACAAATCTGTACAGTTTGCCAGCCATTCATTCTCCAAGGTCAGCAGTAAGGGTGGGGTGGAGATGAGTGCATGTGCCTGCAGGACCTTGACTGAAGCACCAGAAAGACTGTGAGATTCACCCTGATTCCTGGTAGCCCATGTTCTCCTGACCACCCCACTCACTGGCAGTTCATCCATTTCTCCCACTAGACTCTTGGCAAATGCCTCAGGGAGTATTTTACAGTCAATATTTCATCCATGGTTTACCTGGGACTAAAGTGTTGTGTAATTTGGATTGATTTGCATTAGACATTAGTGACATCCTAAGAAATCAGTACAGGACAGCATTTAGGATGAGTTACAAATATAGAAAGCTGTGAAAACTAAGACTTAAAATTGAAAGTAAAATCTGTAGCTGGTGTCATTTATGATCATGACACTGAATTTGTGCTGTAATTGGGAAAATGTTTGTGGGTTGATGTTTCTAAAAATCAATCTCTAAAGCCAGGGCCTAGATGTTTTAAATTTGACACCAAAAAAATAAATAAAGTGGAAAGGAAGAGTAAAGGAAATAAATCAAGAATTGGTGAACAAGTCATGGAATATTAGATATAAAGTAGGTACTGTTAACCCCATGAGGATCAGAACGAATAACCCAAGGTCATTCAGCTAATACGTGACCGAGTTTGATTTGGAATTCAGTTGATCTCTCTCCATAACACATGCTTGTAGGTAATGTAAATGTACAGTGGGAACTAAAGGAACCCAAAACTGGATTATGTGCCTCAATGCATTAAAAAAAGTGTTAGCATATCCTGTACGCAGTCAGAGTCCACAGTTGATGTTCAGGTGGGACCCGGTGTGCAACCCTGACATGACACCTAAATGAGAAATGAAGAGATGAGAGGTGGAGGGAAGAGAGGATGCCATGGCAATCTCAGTTCTCATGAATAAAACAGCCAAGGCTATTGAGATATAAGTGTATAAGAAATTAGATCTCAGGTCAGGGATTTCACATTAAAGAGAAATAAACATAGAAAATTTGTTTAAAATAACTAAATAGGATTAGTTATGGTTCTTACTTATTCAGATAAAAAAAAAAACCTGTGTTTTATTGACTATGCAGAGGTATTCGACTGTGTGAATCATAACAAATTATGGATAACGTTGCAAAGAATGGGAATTCCAGAACACTTAATTGTGCTCATGAGGAACCTTTACGTATACCAAGAGGCAGTTGTTTGGACAGAACAAGGGGATACTGACTGGTTTAAAGTCAGGAAAGGTGTGCGTCAAGGTTGTATCCTTTCACCATACCTATTCAATCTGTATGCTGAGCAAATAATCCAAGAAGCTGGACTATATGAAGAAGAACGAGGCATCAGGATTGGAGGAAGGCTCATTAACAACCTGCGTTATATAGATGACACAACCTTGCTTGCTGAAAGTGAAGAGGACTTACTAATGAAGATCAGAGACCACAGCCTTCAGTATGGATTGCACATCAACATAAAGAAAACAAAAATCCGCACAACTGGACCAATGAGCAACATCATGATAAAAGGAGAAAAGATTGAAATTGTCAAGGATTTCATTTTCCTTGGATCCACAATCAACGCCCGTGGAAGCAGCAGTCAAGAAATCAAACAATGCATTGCATTGGTTAAATCTGCTGCAAAGGACCTCCTCAAAGTGTTGAAGAGAAAAGATGTCACCTTGAAGACTAAGGCGCGCCTGACCCAACCCATGGTGTTTTCAATAGCATCATATGCATGTGAAAGCTGGACAATGAATAAGAAGACTGAAGAAGAATTGACACCTTTGAACTGTGGTGTTGGCGAAGAATATTGACTATACCATGGACTGCCAAAAGAATGAACAAATCTGTCTTGGAAGAAGTGCAACCAGAATGCTCCTTAGAAGCAAGGATGGTGAGACTGCGTCCTACATACTTTGGACATGTTGTCAGGAGGGATCAGTCCCTGGAGAAGGACATCATGCTTGGCAAAGTACAGGGTCAGGAGAAAAGAGGAAGACCCTCAACGAGGTGGATTGACAGTGGCTGCAACAATGAGCTCAAGCATAACAACGATTGTAAGGATGGCGCAGGACCAGGCCCCGTTTCATTCTGTTGTGCATAGGGTCGCTATGAGTCGGAACTAACTGGATGGCTCCTAACAACAACAACAACTTATTCAGACTGTGGCATGCCTCTTATATTTGGTCCATTTTAATTTTCTGTAGTTTCCTGCACATTTTATGTCAATTTTTACCTCCCTGTCTTTGCGCTATTACTGCTCCATCCTGAAATGTTTGCTTGCCTACAGAACAGGTAGTCATTAGCCAGATCTTCCTACTTCCCTGGACTGATTAAATGGCATTTCTCAAGGAGGCCTCTCCCCAGGAATGAGATGCACTCTGATCCCACCTATCTTGTCATTAATAGTTTTCCAGTTCTCGCAAGTGAGCACATCCTCTCACCCAGTTCACATTTAAAGGCAGAAAATACTGCATATACATCCTGTATATTCCTAATGGTATCAGCACAGTGCTGGACACAGAGTTGCCGCTCAAAGAGGACTTCTTGAGGGATGATTTCTTATAAGCCAGTGGCTGTGTGTCTTTGTTTAATTGTCCTGGATGGAGTATGGATTCTAATATAAAGTATGTAGGTCGTTGTCAGGAGCTGTCGAGTCAATTCCGAATCATAGCGACCCCATGTGAAAATGTGGAACTGCCCCATAGGGTTTCCTAGGCTGTAATCTTTGTGGGAACAGATCGCCAGCTCTTTCTCCTGCAGGGGTGCTGGGTTGCTGGGTGGGTTCGAACTGCTGACCTTTTGGTTAGCAGCTGAGTGCTTAACTATCGCGCAACTAGGGCCAAACCCACTGCCGTTGAGTCGATTCCGACTCACTGCGACCCTGTAGGACAGAGTAGAACTGCCCCGTGGAGTTTCGAAGGAGCGCCTGGCAGATTCGAACTGCCGACCCTTTGGTTAGCAGCCGTAGCAATATACTACACCTATGAGTCGGAAGCGACTCGAGGGCATTGGGTTTTTTTTGGTGGGGGCGGTTTATATAAAGTATAGCTAACTAACTAAACATGTATATTTATATATTTACATGTAAGTATATAACTAAATATACATTATATATAATAACTATATGCGTGTGTGTGTATATATGTATATACATATATGAATTATCTAAGTATATGGGAACCCTGGTGGCATAGCAGTTAAGTGCTACAGCCGCTTACCAAAGGGTCAGCAGTTGGAATCCACCAGGAGCTCCTTGGAAACTCTATGGGGCAGTTCTACTCTGTCCTATAGAGTTGCTATGAGTCTGAACTCACTCGACAGCACTGGGTTTGGTTTTTTGCTTTTTTTCTAAGTATATATAGGAGCCCTGGTGGCGCAGTGGTTAAAAGTTCAGCTGCTAACCAAAAGTTCAGCGGTTCGTAACCCACTAACCGCTCCTTAGAAACTGAATGGGGCAGTTCTACTGTGTCCTGTAGGTTCGCTATGAGTCGAAATCAACTCGATGGCAGTGGGTTTGGGGTTTTTTGGAAGCATATATATAACTATAAAAAAACTGTGTGTTCTTTTCAATCCTTACCAAAATTATTTCTGGAAGATGAATTTATTTCCTCTTATTTATATATTTTATGAAAACAATTTATAAAATTTATAACACATTTTATACATTTATTTTTCCTGGAGGATTTAAAATGAACTTTTCCAGTGCCCCTCCTCCATTGAAAATGCTTCTTAAATTTCTAAGAGTCCTTTAACACAGTTAATGGCATACAATAAGCAGGCTCATTCAGGTGAACAGAATGTATGAATTCTTGCAATTATATTTATCCAAATATGTAGCTACTACATTTTTCTAATTTTTTACCCAAATAGCATGAACACAGATATGGTGAGATTAATAGAAAATGCCAAAGAGTAAGAAATATAAGGTTTCCTGCATAATGTCTTGGAGAAGAATATTCTCCTTGAAAGAGGATATAGTCAACAATAAATCAAGGTGTTTCAGGGTTACATGAAGCAGCTGAATTTTCATCACAGAAAATAAGACCTTTTTATTTAAATGAAATCACTCATTTAAAGCAAAAATGTAAAACTCGAAATGGCAGTTAGGGCAGTTTCTCCCCAAGGGAAATGTAAATTTATCTGTGAGCACTAACATCTTTTAATGTTCTTTCCCCAAAAGCTTTGAAAGGTGGAAAGTTATAAAAAACAAAATCTAAGTGTTCATGATGTAAATGATTTTTTGTTATTATTATAAAGGTGTTTACTATGAAGAATTATATGAAGAATAATCCAGTTCCGATCCTAACATTGTCACATATTCCTATTTTATAATATCAAAGTGTCTTTTGAGTGAAAAGCCAGGCATAGTTGCTTTTTAAACTACCAGCATTACTGGAAATAAATAAAGCAGCTTTTTTGCACCAGAAATAAATGAGATATCAAAAAATCAGTAAAGAGATTCTTTAAGAAAAAAAGTGATCTGGACTAATCACAAAAACTGTTCGGAAATGATAGATTTCCCTTGTGATGATACCCCATATTGTAAAATTTTAGAAAATTAATAGCTCATAAATGTAAGTGGCTTCTGAAGAGTTGCTATATTTGATTAAAGGTGTTCTTTCTGTGCACAAACACACACAGTGAGAATCTTCTAAGAGTTCTTTCTATTATACAAAGCAGCTATACTACAAAAGATGATGACTGGGGTTTGGACCTAAAATATTTCCCTGACTTCTGTAGTTTAAAGATAATTTCATTCACCACAGCTAACATGTTTGGTTAAAAAGACATATGTCATCAAGGAAAAAGCTAGCATTGGCAAAAGCAACATGTCCTTACCAGTAGTTGTCCAGTCGATTTCTAACTCATGGTGACCCCACGTGTGTCTGAGTACAGCCATGCTGCATAGGGTTCTCATGGCTGTGATCTTTCAGGAGTAGATCACCATGGGTGTGATCTTTCAGGAGTAGATATTACCAGGACTCTCCTCCAAGGTGCCTCTGGGTGGATTTGGGTTAGTAGCTGGGTAATTGTGTTACCCAGGGACTCACGTGTCCTAACTAAAATGGTTTTATTATAAAGTTTATCCTTCCCCCTTCCTATATATGGTTTTCTTTAAGATACATATATTATAAATTTTGCTAAATTTCTTACTAGGAATGATTTGCAAACTAGAACCTTCTTTTAGGCTGGACACATTTCTTGTTGGGAGCATCAACTGGTGGAGGCAGGAATGTAGCAGGGTGGCCAACAGCCTGGACACACACAGACCTGAGTTTAAATTCTCACTCCATGGGCTTTGGACAAGTGATGAGAACTCCTGGAGTCTCACCTATAAGTGAAAAGAAAGGTACCTGGCAGGCTGTGGTGTGAATTAAATGAGGGAAACAACTCAAAAAATGCTGGTACAGAGTGAATGCTTAACATATGGCAGTTAATATTGTTTCTGGAAACCCTGGTGGCCTAGTGGTTAAGTGCTATGGCTGCTAACCAAAGGGTCGGCAGTTCGAATCCACCAGGCGCTCCTTGGAAACTCTGTGGGGTAATTCTACTCTGTCCTATAGGGTCGCTATGAGTCGGAATCGACTCTATGGCACTGGGTTTGGTTTTGGTTTCATACTGTATCTGGGAATTGCCATAAACTGACATAAGTTAAAGGGTCCTGATTTTCATAGCAGCAGAGATTATATAATATTTAACAAGATTTTTCCACCAGAATTAACCCTGAGAGGATAAAAATCTTTAAAAAGTTTAGTAAAATGAGGTTTACACAAAGGCAGTTACTTACACACCTGCCTAAACCAGCTCTATTGTCTCCTGCTAGCTTTGGCACCCCTGTTCTCCTGCCTGGAAAACTCTTCTGGCTTCCCCTTGCCATTACTACCCACCTCATACCTCTATATACTTACTTTTCCTAATGGGCTCAGCTCAAGTGACACCCATTGTTGGAAGGCATTCCTGATACTCCTGCCAGGCTGGGTTAGTACTCCTTTATATTCACAGGGGCCTTCCAAGCATGTTCAGCTTGTATTTTAATTTTCAGCTTATTTGACTCTCTTCCCCTGTTAAAGATATAAACCCAAGCAGGCAGAGGCCCCTTTGGCTCACCTAGGTATCACCAGCATGAACTGAAAGCCTGGCAAAAAGCAGGTCCTCAATGAATGCTTGCTAAATATATTAATTTAAAAAGAGAAAAACTGACATTAAAAAAATTTCATATTACATTTATGTGGAATATCTTTTGAAGTATATGGGGTTCATTGAGCTTGGATGTTCAGTTTTTCATCTTTCATGATATTTGGGCAGTTTTCTGCCAGCAAATCAACAATCTTCTCTGTGTTTTCTGTTTTCTCTCATTCTGGAGCTCCTACCAGGCTAGGCGGGAGGGAGAAAGAAAAAAAAAATGGCAGCACAACAGGAGCTGGCAGGAATGGGGCAGATGGTGTACAGGGATACGTGGGATGGAGAAAAAAAAGGAAGAAAGAAGGAAAAACAAAAGCTGCACAGCTGGCCAAGATGGGCAGGCCCGGGGGGAGGGGCTTATCATGTGGATGCTGGTGGTGCAGGCTACCAAGGTGGGAGGGTTCTTGCTTCAGTTCACTGAAAGTTGGAGGGCTGGAGAAGCATGTTTTTCTGGTTACCCAATGCTCTGTCTCCTGTTGGGTGCTCTGTGAAGTTGCCCTTCCATACTTCCTGTCTGGGGTCCTTGCTGGCTGTGTTCCAAGATGGCAACGGTGTGCCATGTCAGTAGGAGGGGACCTCGACTCCATATCGCTCCTCATTCTCTGTTTTCCATCAGTTTTTTCTTCTGTTGGGCGCTTGATCTAGTTCTTTATCCCTTCATTTGGTGCTCAGGGTTCCAGGATTGACAATTGTATCAGTTTTACTTAGTTTTTCAGGTCTTTCCTGCAGGGAGATGGCATTGTGCGTCTGTCTAGGGCGCCATAGTGGCCCTGCCTCTCTGTGGAATTTTTGACACTAGTTTCTGCTTATATCACCTCCTTATGTCACCTCAAATTTTCTGTTTATCAGCTTACTTTCAATCTAATAGCTTCATCCAAAACCTACACTTTCCTTAACATCTTCTTAAAAGTACTATTGTTTTCTTTCTGATTAAAAAAATCAGTATCTAAATATTAAAATACCCATGTTGTTCTTTAGTCCAATATATACAGATCTGTGAAGTGATTAAACAATTGTCCATTCACTTAAATTCATCATTAATTGTGTAATAGTAATGTAATGTAGAAATATTTTATTCATTTTCCAAATATACATTAGACCTGTGTTTATAGAATTCTTACAGTTCTGAAGGTTGTTTACATTTTTCATACATAGAACTTCCCATCACCTGTCCTTTAACCATCTGTCTTTTGTTCTAAACTTTCTCTATTCTTCCAAGAATTTCCCCTATCAGTGCAATGGGGCAGCAATACTAATCCCAACTCATGGAAGAAGACAGCAAGGTCCAGTCTCAAGGAGGAGCGAGATTAAGATTTAGAGGTGGATAGAATTGAGTTGTTTATCTCTGTGATCTTGGTCCAATAGCTTAACCTCTCGCAACCTCAGTTCTCACATCTATAAAATGGGAATAATAATTTTCTTCACAGGGTTGTTAGAGTAAATGAAACCTAGAACATGGTGGATTATCAATGCATTTTATTTTCCTGATAGTAATTATTTTGCCTTTCCTTCTTTTCCCCTCAAATCACTTTAAAATCAATAACCAAATAAAGCCTGTGATGCCCACTCAGGTTCAATGGGCAATGAGAACATGTCATTTTATGTCTTCTGTTGCATTCTACACGTGCTGGGACGCATAGACGTAACCATAGACACAGCACCTTAATTTAACTCAGACGCCGGCAATCCAGAGAATGTCGTGATCATAGTCAAGTTATTCCTTTTCAGTTTTCACTTTCGCCTTCCTTTTGTACCACCTATTTAATATTGTTCCTTGCGTGGCACTGTTTTTTTTTTTTTTTTCTTTCTGTGATTATGATAATTGTGTTTCTCAGAGCTTATGTCAGAGTTGAAATGTCAGCATGAATTCTTTCTGGACCAGGTGGAAAATAAAGGAATGTATTTTTAAACCAGGGCTGTGTGAGAAAGCAGAGGGGGTCTTGGTTTGTTTCTTTTTCTTTTTAGGTATGTTTATCAGCCGGGTTTATCTTTACCCAAGATCTCCTTTAAAATTAATTGTTCACTCAACCATTCATTCATTTATTCATTCAAGGAATATGTATTGAGTGAGTACCTTTTACTGTGCTAGATGCTGGTATAATATAGTCAGTTTCTAGACGCCCCTGGCCCTCAGGAGACACGCATGATCTGCACCAGCATTCCCTTGCCCCAAATGACTCTTACTAAGGATAATAACCAATAATAAAATACAAATCAATAATAATAATAGTGATAAAACAAAGGAGAAAATTGAACCTTTTCATTCATTCTTTCAACAAATGTTTCTTAAACCTGCACCATGAGCCAGACAGCATGGTTCTGCTGCCTGACAAAGGGAATGAATTCATTGGAGAAGCATGGAACCTCATGACCTGGACTTGTTCATTTGAAAAGCAGGTGTCCTAGATCAAAATGTTCTAATGTGAAAGTATTCTTAGCACAAGTGTAAATTTAGAGATCACAGTAATTAGCTGAGACTTCATGAAAAGGAAGATAAACTCAGTATTTTATAAGTATTTACAGAATTAGGGAGCATATGCTTCGCTCTTACCTCTATTGCCTTGTTACTTTTACTCTAATTAGCGAGAGTACCCAGTTGTCCTCATTGGCAAATATTTGCCAGTGATAACAACATTGCTAACCTAAACAAATGTAGTTTTTATGTTCTAGAGCAATTTCTGAATATATCAAAATTTAAATAAGCTAATGACTCTTACTTTTCTATTGTCTAAACATATCATTTATTCATGCATTCATTGATTCAGTCAATATCTATAGGTTTTTCATGAGGTGTCAGAGATGATGCTGGAAACACATGATGACCAAAGAAATACAGTTGTGGAATTTACAGGATTATGGGAGAGAAACTTAAATAAATTATCATATCAATAAATATATTGTTTTAAGTTGTGATAAATGATATGAAAGAAAAGAACAGGGGTATGAGGGCATGAAGGAGAGGTACCTCACCTAATTTGAAGTATTTCAAAGGTGGGGGCCTTTTTCAGGAGATTTTTAATTATAAATTCAATTTCTTTTTTAATGGTTATAACACTATGTTGTCATTCCAACTTGGTTGAGTTTTGGTAGTTTGTGGTTTTCTAGGATTTAGTTCCTTTCTTCAAAGTTGTTGAGTTTATGAGCAGAAAATTGTTCATAGTATTCTTATTAGCATTCTAATGGCAGCAATAAGAAGTATTAGTGATACTCCCAGTTTCATTCCTGATTTTGGTGATTTGCGTTTTCTCTCTTTTTATTTTTATCAGTGCTAGAAGGTTTTTTTTTTCTACCAATTTGACAGATTATTTTTGAAGAACCAATTTCGTTTCCTTGATTTTCTGTTTTCTTGTTTTCAATTTTATCGATTTTTATGCGTATCTTTGTTATATCCTTCCTTCTGCTCTAGACTTACTTTTTCTTTTTAGTTTTGTGAGAGAGGAAGTAAGATTATTGATTCGAGACCATTCTTCATTTCTAATGTAAGCCTTTGGTGCTATACGTTTTCCTCTCAGAGCTGCTGTACCTTCACCCCACACATTTTGGTATGTTGTGTTTTCATTTTCATTCAGTTCAATACATTTTTACTTCCTTTGAGACTTCCTCTTCAATTTGTGGATTATTTAGAAGTGAGCTACTTAATTTCCAGGGTTTGAGTGTGTTCCTGTTGTCTCTCTGTCGTTGATTTCAAACTTGAGAACATACGGTTAGAGGACACACTCTATGATTTCAGCTCTTTTAAATATGTTGAGGTTGGTTTCATGTCCCATTATGTGGTCTATCTTGGTGAATTTTCCATGGGCACTTGAAAAATATTTGTGTTCTGCTCTTGTTGGGTAGAATGTTCTGTAAATGTCAATTTGATCCTATTGGTGTTGTTCCGTCCTTCCCTATCCTTGTTGATTTTCTGTCTAGTAGTTCTATCAATTTCTGAGAGTCTGGTATTGATGTCCCCAACTATAACTGTGAATTTTTCTATTTCTCATTTCAGCTCTACCAGTTTTTATTTTATACGTTTTGATGCTGTGTTGTTGATACATATACATTTGAGGTAGTTATGACTTCCTGGTGGATTGATTCTTTTATTATTATATAATGTTCTTCTTTGTCTCTAGTAATTTTCCTTGCTGTAAAGTCTACTTTATCTGATATTAATACAGCCAGTCTGCTTTTTTTAATTAATACCCACATAGCATACTGCAGTGTGATGGATTGCTTTTATGTGGCCTTTCTCTCCAGGGTCTTGTAACTCTCACCCAGGTGATTGGGCAGGACTGCGCAGAAAGGGTATTGTGGCTCACCAAAGGGATTGGTCAGTTTTGTCATCCTGATGGGCTTGAGGTGAGCCATCCCAGAGGTGGGAGACAGAGGATCCCACCACTTGCAAGGAAGAACAGCCAGGAGCACAACTGTTGGCTAGGATCCCTGTGCTGAGAAGCTCCTGGAACTAGAAGACAGAGAGAAAGGGACAGGTATAACACTGAAGAGAGCAAGAAGTGGTGGCAGAGAAACAGTGGCAGAAGATGGCACAGTGGGCTTCCTGGCCCATGGGGTGAGAAAGCTGAGTGCTTTTGGGCTGAGGCTTACTGGTAGAGTGGCATGCCTCTGGGCACTTAATGGCAGAGCTAAAAGAGCTTTGTAACACTTGCCTGAGTAGGACAGAGGGCAAGGGGCCAGAGAGAGGCATGCCTGTGGCACAACTGGGAAGAGGCTGTCCTGATGGAAGAACTGTATCCTGAGTGCC
This sequence comes from Elephas maximus indicus, assembly GCF_024166365.1. Taxonomy (NCBI): domain Eukaryota; kingdom Metazoa; phylum Chordata; class Mammalia; order Proboscidea; family Elephantidae; genus Elephas; species Elephas maximus. The sequence goes on from NC_064822.1 coordinate 17,963,019, forward strand.
CTTGAGCCTGAATTGTAACCTGTTACTTCCCTAATAAACCCCAGCACAGAAGTAGAGAGTGCTGTGGGTGGGACAGTTGGTGTCAACATTGGTAAAGACGGTGGAGAGAGAAGGCATGTCTGAACTCCACCTCATAGGAATCAGCCTTGGGCTGTTGATCTTGATTCTTCTTGGCCCTTGGGAAATTAGAGGAGGTCAGACTCTGCCCCCACACCATTTTTACATGTATCGTTTTCTGTCCTCTTATTTTCAAAATACCTACTCATCGTAACTGAATTTTTTATAGACAGCATATTGGATTTTTTTTTTTTTTTTAGATCCACTCTGCCAGTTTTTGTCTTTTCATTGATGTATTTAGACCATTTACACTTAAGGTAAGGAGTCCAAGTCAGCAGTGTGTGTCTTCTCCCATAAACTTTACAGCCTAGAAAACCCTATAGGGAAGTTATACTCTGTCATATAGGGTCACTACGAGTAGGAATCAGCTTGACAGCACACAACAACAGCAATAGCACTTAAGGTAATTATTGATATGTTAGGACATAAACTTGCCTTTTTGGTATTTGTTTTCTGTTTTTTATTTCCTCTAAACCTCCTTTCACTGTTTCTCTTTTCTTACATTCCTATGGTTTTTTGAACATTTTTTAATGATTGTCTCCTGATCTATTTGTGCAATTTTTGAGTATATTACTTTGTATCATTCTCTAGGGATTGCGGTATACATACATGACTCACTTATCACAGTTTACTGGTATCAGTGTTCAAGTGAATTATAGAAACCTTATTTCCATTTAGATCCCTTTACCCTTCCAACATTTTAAATATAATTATCTTAAGTATATCCCTCACATACACTGAGCACCGTATTTTTACTCATTCCAATGTCCTTCCATTCTGAAGTCCCAAGCCTTTTTCTGTTATTATTTCTTTTCTGTTTAGAGAACTTCTTCTAGCCGTTCTTTAAGAGTGGATTTGCTAGCACCAATTTTTTTTTTTTTAATTTTCCTTCATCTGAGAACTTTTATATTCCTCCTTCATTTTTGAATGGTATTTTCACCAGATATAGAATATGCAATTACTGGTCTTATTTATCAGTACTTCAAAAATACTGTGACACTTCCTTCTGGCCCCGTGTTTTCAAATGAAAATTCCACTGTACTTGAATTGGTGTTCATCTGTAAGTAATGTGTCATTTCTCTCTGGCTGCTTTCAGAATTTTGCTTTGTCTTCAGTTTTCGGAAGTTTAATTATACCGTGTCTTGGCATGGGTTTCTTTAGGTTTATCCTTTGTGGGATCCATTCAACTTCTTGAATCTGTAGATTTATGCTTTTAGTCAAATTTTGGAAGTATTCAGCCGTTATTTATTTCAAATACTTATTCAGCCCCACTCTCTCTGTCCTCTCCTTCTGGGCCTCTGATGATACAAAAATATAAGCTTTTTGTTGCTGTTGTTCTTGTCCCACAAGTCCCCAAGTCTGTCATTTTTCCTCTGTCTATTCTTCCTTTTTCGTTCATACTAGGTAAATGCTATTTTCTTCCCTCAAGTTCACTGATTTTATACTCTGTCATCTCCAGTCTACTATTTAGCCCATTCAGTAAGTTTGTTATGTTGGTTTTTGTAGTTTTTAGTTTTGTAATTTCCATTTGTCTCTTTTTTTTTTTATAACTTCCATTACTTTTCTGAGATTTTCTATTTTCTCATTTGTTTCAAGAGAATTCATATTTGCTCTTTGAAACATCTTTATTATGTCTGAATTAAAATCCTTGTATCAGGGAGCCAAGATGGCGGACTAGGCAGACGCTACCTCGGATCCCTCTTACAACAAAGACACGGAAAAACAAGTGAATCGATCACATACATAACAATCTACGAACCCTGAACAACAAACACAGATTTAGAGACGGAGAACGAACTAATACGGGGAAGCAGCGATTGTTTCCAGAGCCTGGAGCCAGCGTACCAGTCAGGTACGGCACAAGCACAGAGACCTGCTCCACCCCCCTGAACTAACCCCGGGAGGGGGACTAGCCGGTTCCACGGGCGGCGTGGGACGCAGCCATTAGGAGAAGTCCCCGGGAGGCAGTGACTGATCTTGGAGCAGAAAGAGCAGCATCCGAGCCAGGGAACCGTCCCACAGGGATTTGGACTGCACGCAGGTACGCCATAAACACGGAGAGTTGCTCCACCCCCTGAACTAACCCCGGGAAGGTGACCATCCGGGTCGCGCGGGCGGCGTGGGACGCAGCCGGTAGGAGAAGTCCCCTGGAGGCAGCGACTGGTATTGGAGCGGGGAGAACAGCGTTCCAGCCGGGACACTCGGTCGCGGCACAAGCACGGGGAGCTACTCCACCCATCTGAACTAACCCCGGGAGGGGGCCCACCTGGTTCACGGGGGCGGCACGGCCACGCGGCTGGAGGGACGAGAAGTCCCCGGGAGGCAGCGACTGATTTTGGAGTCGAGAGTGCACCGTCCCAGTAGGGGAGCCTTGACGCTGGGCATGGGGCTGGAAGCGGAGGATCTGACCGTGACTCCAGCGGGCCAGACCCCCCGGGGGCAATCTCCACACAGACAGCACACATAGGCGACGCGCCCGCGGGAATCTCAGATATAATAGTCATTCCAAGCAAGACAAGCAACTCTGGCTATATTCTGAGGTGCTACTCTCCTATCTCTCTGTTCCCTCCCCCACCCTCCCCAGGCGGCTTCATTAACATCTGAATAACCTGAGCCAGAGGGAGAACTCTGATAGGGATCTGACTGCAGTTTTTTTTTAGCGGATTTTCTGGAAAAACTAGTTTCCCAGTGATGGCTCGGAGACAACAATCCATATCAAACCACTTAAAGAAGCAGACCGTGACAGCTTCTCCAACTCCCCAAACAAAAGAATCAAAATCTTTCCCAAATGAAGATACAATTTTGGAATTATCAGATACAGAATATAAAAAACTAATTTACAGAATGCTTAATGATATCACAAATGAAATTAGGATATCTGCAGAAAAAGCCAAGGAACACACTGATAAAACTGTTGAAGAACTCAAAAAGATTATTCAAGAACATACTGGAAAAATTAATAAGTTGCAAGAATCCATAGAGAGACAACATGTAGAAATCCAAAAGATTAACAATAAAATAACAGAATTAGACAACACACTAGGAAGTCAGAGGAGCAGACTCGAGCAATTAGAATGCAGACTGGGACATCTGGAGGACCAGGGAATCAACACCAACATAGCTGAAAAAAAATCAGATAAAAGAATTAAAAAAAATGAAGAAACCCTAAGAATTATGTGGGACTCTATCAAGAAGGATAACCTGCGGGTGATTGGAGTCCCAGAACAGGGAGGGGGGACAGAAAACACAGAGAAAATAGTTGAAGAACTTCTGACAGAAAACTTCCCTGACATCATGAAAGACGAAAGGATATCTATCCAAGATGTTCATCGAACCCCATTTAAGATTGATCCAAAAAGAAAAACACCAAGACATATTATCATCAAACTCACCAAAACCAAAGATAAACAGAAAATTTTAAAAGCAGCCAGGGAGAAAAGAAAGCTTTCTTTCAAGGGAGAATCAATAAGAATATGTTCTGACTACTCAGCAGAAACCATGCAGGCAAGAAGGGAATGGGACGACATATACAGAACACTGAAGGAGAAAAACTGCCAACCAAGGATCATATATCCAGCAAAACTCTCTCTGAAATACGAAGGCGAAATTAAGATATTTACAGACAAACACAAGTTTAGAGAATTTGCAAAAACCAAACCAAAGCTACAAGAAATACTAAAGGATATTGTTTGGTCAGAGAACCAATAATATCAGATATCAGCACAACACAAGGTCACAAAACAGAACGTCCTGATATCAACTCAAATAGGGAAATCACAAAAACAAACAAATTAAGATTAATTAAAAAAAAAATACACATAACAGGGAATCATGGAAGTCAATAGGTAAAAGATCACAATAATCAAAAAGAGGGACTAAATACAGGAGGCATTGAACTGCCATATGGAGAGTGATACAAGGCGATATAGAACAATACAAGTTAGGTTTTTACTTAGAAAAATAGGGGTATATAATGAGGTAACCACAAAAAGGTATAACAACTCTATAACTCAAGACAAAAACCAAGAAAAACGTAACGACTCAACTAACATAAAGTCAAACACTATGAAAGTGAGGATCTCACAATTTACTAAGAAAAACGCCTCAGCACAAAAAAGTATGTGGAAAAATGAAATTGTCAACAACACACATAAAAAGGCATCAAAATGACAGCACTAAAAACTTATTTATCTATAATTACCCTGAATGTAAATGGACTAAATGCACCAATAAAGAGACAGAGAGTCACAGACTGGATAAAGAAACACGATCCATCTATATGCTGCCTACAAGAGACACACCTTAGACTTAGAGACACAAACAAACTAAAACTCAAAGGATGGAAAAAAGTATATCAAGCAAACAATAAGCAAAAAAGAAGAGGCGTAGCAATATTAATTTCTGACAAAATAGACTTTAGACTTAAATCCACCACAAAGGATAAAGAAGGACACTATATAATGATAAAAGGTACAATTGATCAGGAAGACATAACCATATTAAATATTTACGCACCCAATGACAGGGCTGCAAGATATATAAATCAAATTTTAACAGAACTGAAAAGCGAGATAGATACCTCCACAATTATAGTAGGAGACTTCAACACACCCCTTTCGGAGAAGGACAGGACATCCAGTAAGAAGCTCAACAGAGACACGGAAGATCTAATTACAACAATCAACCAACTTGACCTCATTGACTTATACAGAACTCTCCACCCAACTGCTGCAAAATATACTTTTTTTTCTAGCGCACATGGAACATTCTCTAGAATAGACCACATATTAGGTCATAAAACAAACCTTTGCAGAGTCCAAAACATCGAAATATTACAAAGCATCTTCTCAGACCACAAGGCAATAAAACTAGAGATCAATAACAGAAGAACGAGGGAAAAGAAATCAAATACTTGGAAAATGAACAATACCCTCCTGAAAAAAGACTGGGTTATAGAAGACATCAAGGAGGGAATAAGGAAATTCATAGAAAGCAACGAGAATGAAAATACTTCCTATCAAAACCTCTGGGACACAGCAAAAGCAGTGCTCAGAGGTCAATTTATATCAATAAATGCACACATACAAAAAGAAGAAAGAGCCAAAATCAGAGAACTGTCCCTACAACTTGAACAAATAGAAAGTGAGCAACAAAAGAATCCATCAGGCACCAGAAGAAAACAAATAATAAAAATTAGAGCTGAACTAAATGAATTAGAGAACAGAAAAACAATTGAAAGAATTAACAAAGCCAAAAGCTGGTTCTTTGAAAAAATTAACAAAATTGATAAACCATTGGCTAGACTGACTAAAGAAATACAGGAAAGGAAACAAATAACCCGAATAAGAAATGAGAAGGACCACATCACAACAGAACCAAATGAAATTAAAAGAATCATTTCAGATTATTATGAAAAATTGTACTCTAACAAATTTGAAAACCTAGAAGAAATGGATGAATTCCTTGAAAAACACTACCTACCTAAACTAACACATTCAGAAGCAGAACAACTAAATAGACCCATAACAAAAAAAGAGATTGAAACGGTAATCAAAAAACTCCCAACAAAAAAAAGTCCTGGCCCGGACGGCTTCACTGCAGAGTTCTACCAAATTTTCAGAGAAGAGTTAACACCACTACTACTAAAGGTATTCCAAAGCATAGAAAATGACGGAATACTACCCAACTCATTCTATGAAGCCACCATCTCCCTGATACCAAAACCAGGTAAAGACATTACAAAAAAAGAAAATTATAGACCTATATCCCTCATGAACATTGATGCAAAAATCCTCAACAAAATTCTAGCCAATAGAATCCAACAACACATCAAAAAAATAATTCACCCTGATCAAGTGGGATTTATACCAGGTATGCAAGGCTGGTTTAATATCAGAAAAACCATTAATGTAATCCATCACATAAATAAAACAAAAGACAAAAACCACATGATCTTATCAATTGATGCAGAAAAGGCATTTGACAAAGTCCAACACCCATTCATGATAAAAACTCTTACCAAAATAGGAATTGAAGGAAAATTCCTCAACATAATAAAGGGCATCTATGCAAAGCCAACAGCCAATATCACTCTAAATGGAGAGAACCTGAAAGCATTTCCCTTGAGAACGGGAACCAGACAAGGATGCCCTTTATCACCGCTCTTATTCAACATCGTGTTGGAAGTCTTAGCCAGGGCAATCAGGCTAGACAAAGAAATAAAAGGTATCCGGATTGGCAAGGAAGAAGTAAAGTTATCACTATTTGCAGATGACATGATTATATACACAGAAAACCCTAAGGAATCCTCCAGAAAACTACTGAAACTAATAGAAGAGTTTGGCAGAGTCTCAGGTTATAAAATAAACATACAAAAATCACTTGGATTCCTCTACATCAACAAAAAGAACACCGAAGAGGAAATAACCAAATCAATACCATTCACAGTAGCCCCCAAGAAGATAAGATACTTAGGAATAAATCTTACCAAGGATGTAAAAGACCTATACAAAGAAAACTACAAAGCTCTACTACAAGAAATTCAAAAGGACATACTTAAGTGGAAAAACATACCTTGCTCATGGATAGGAAGACTTAACATAGTAAAAATGTCTATTCTACCAAAAGCCATCTATACATTTAACGCACTTCCGATCCAAATTCCAATGTCATATTTTAAGGGGATAGAGAAACAAATCACCAATTTCATATGGAAGGGAAAGAAGCCCCGGATAAGCAAAGCACTACTGAAAAAGAAGAAGAAAGTGGGAGGCCTCACCTTACCTGACTTCAGAACCTATTATACAGCCACAGTAGTCAAAACAGCCTGGTATTGGTACAACAACAGACACATAGACCAATGGAACAGAATTGAGAACCCAGACATAGATCCATCCACGTATGAGCAGCTGATATTTGACAAAGGACCAGTGTCAATTAACTGGGGAAAAGACAGCCTTTTTAACAAATGGTGCTGGCATAACTGGATATCCATTTGCAAAAAAATGAAACAGGACCCATACCTCACACCATGCACAAAAACTAACTCCAAGTGGATCAAAGACCTAAACATATAGACTAAAACGATAAAGATCATGGAAGAAAAAATTGGGACAACCCTAGGAGCCCTAATACAAGGTATAAACAGAATACAAAACATTACCAAAAATGATGAAGAGAAACCCGATAACTGGGAGCTCCTAAAAATCAAACACCTATGCTCATCTAAAGACTTCACCAAAAGAGTAAAAAGACCACCTACAGATTGGGAAAGAATTTTCAGCTATGACATCTCCGACCAGCGCCTGATCTCTAAAATCTACATGATTCTGTCAAAACTCAACCACAAAAAGACAAACAACCCAATCAAGAAGTGGGCAAAGGATATGAACACACATTTCTCTAAAGAAGATATTCAGGCAGCCAACAGATACATGAGAAAATGCTCTCGATCATTAGCCATTAGAGAAATGCAAATTAAAACTACGATGAGATTCCATCTCACACCAGCAAGGCTGGCATTAATCCAAAAAACACAAAATAATAAATGTTGGAGAGGCTGCGGAGAGATTGGAACTCTCATACACTGCTGGTGGGAATGTAAAATGGTACAACCACTTTGGAAATCTATCTGGCGTTATCTTAAACAGTTAGAAATAGAACTACCATACAACCCAGAAATCCCACTCCTCGGAATATACCCTAGAGATACAAGAGCCTTCATACAAACAGATATATGCACACCCATGTTTATTGCAGCTCTGTTTACAATAGCAAAAAGTTGGAAGCAACCAAGGTGTCCATCAACGGATGAATGGGTAAATAAATTGTGGTATATTCACACAATGGAATACTACGCATCGATAAAGAACAGTGACGAATCTCTGAAACATTTCATAACATGGAGGAACCTGGAAGGCATTATGCTGAGCGAAATGAGTCAGAGGCAAAAGGACAAATATTGTATAAGACCACTATTATAAGATCTTGAGAAATAGTAAACCTGAGAAGAACACATACTTTTGTGGTTACGAGGGGGGGAGGGAGGGAGGGTGGGAGAGGGTTTTTTTATTGATTAATCAGTAGATAAGAACTGCTTTAGGTGAAGGGAAAGACAACACTCAATACATGGAAGGTCAGCTCAATTGGACTGGACCAAAAGCAAAGAAGTTTCCGGGATAAAATGAATGCTTCAAAGCTCAGCGGAGCAAGCGCAGGGGTCTGGGGAACATGGTTTGCGGGGACTTCTAAGTCAATTGGCAAAATAATTCTATTATGAAATCATTCTGCATCCCACTTTGAAATGTGGCGTCTGGGGTCTTAAATGCTAACAAGCAGCCATCTAAGATGCAGCAATTGGTCTCAACCCACCTGGAGCAAAGGAAAATGAAGAACACCAAGCCCACATGACAACTAAGAGCCCAAGAGACAGAAAGGGCCACATGAACCAGAGACCTATATCATCCTGAGACCAGAAGAACTAGTTGGTGCCCGGCCACAATCGATGACTGCCCTGACAGGGAGCTCAGCAGAGGACCCCTGAGGGAGCAGGAGAGCAGTGGGATGCAGACCCCAAATTCTCATAAGAAGACCAAACTTAATGGTCTGACTGAGACTGGAGGAATCCCGGCGGTCATGCTCTCCAGACCTTCTGTTGACACAGGACAGGAACCATCCCTGAAGACAACTCATCAGACATGAAAGGGACTGGTCAGCGGGTGGGAGAGAGACGCTGATGAAGAGTGAGCTAATTATATCAGGTGTACACTTGAGATTGTGTTGGCAACTCTTGTCTGGAGGGGGGATGGGAGGATAGAGAGAGAGGGAAGCCGGCAAAATTGTCAAGAAAGGAGAGACTGAAAGGGCTGACTCAAGACGGGGAGAGTAAGTGGGAGTAGGGAGTGAGATGTATGTAAACTTATATGTGACAGACTGATTGGATTTGTAAACGTTCACTTGAAGCTTAATAAAAGTTATTATAAAAAAAAAAAAAAAAAAATCCTTGTATCATTCTAACATCTCATTCAACTTGACATTTGCAAGAGTTGATTGTCTTTCCTCATTCATGTTGTGATTTTTCTGGTTCTTGGTGTGACAAGTGATTTTTTTAGTGTATCCTAGACATTTTGGATATGATTATTAGACTCTGGATCTTAATTTTTTTTTTTTTTTAGCAGACAGTCCCCTTGATGAGGTGTAATGGGAGGGTTGGGTAAATGTATATGCTCACCTTCTTGCTGAGCTCCCCTGACACCACCCGATGAATGTGGGGTGCTGACTTACATTTCCTCGTTGTGCACAAGTCAGATGTCCTTCTCCAGGGAATGTCCCTCCTGATAACATGTCCAAAATAAGTGAAATGAAGTCTCAACACCCTCACTTCTAAGGAGCATTCCACCTCTACTTCTTCCAAGACAGATCTGTTTGTTCTTCTGGCAGTCCATGGTATATTCAGTATTCTTCGCCAACACCACAATTCAAAGTACATGAGATAAAATCTCACCATCCTTGCTTCCCAGGAGCATTCTGGCTTCACTTCTTCCATGAGGAATAGGGCAGGTATCACCAAAAATGTTTTGTATTATTAAATTACCCTTCGAGTAGGTGAAAAATGCATTCCTTGGAGCTCGTTTTTTGTCTGTGCCTGTTGGTGGTTGTGGGCTGGAGACTTCTGTAGTTCCTTGTGTGGGGTACAGGACAGCCAATAAGGAAACCCAGGGAACTCAGTGCCATGCCATTTCCCAAGCATTGGGTGCTTATGCAGTTAGCCTTCTTTTCACCCTCAGACTATTCCTTTATTTTTGCTGTTGTTGTTGTTGTGTATGTCAATGATATTTTTAATTGTGAGAGGGAGGATCTGAGAGGAATGGGACTACTCCACGTTGGAAGAGCATAGAAATATTTTTAAACAGAAGGAGGATTTAGAGGATCCACAGAGGAATGTATTCCAGAGCAGCACATAGCTGTGCACTGTCGGAGCAGCACCAGACAGATCTGTAGGATGAGCTCTAGGCCACCTTGTCAAGGCTAGAAACATGCATTTCAATGGCCACTTTCCCGTCTTTCCCCTTTTCCTGGTCCTATTTCCTCCAGCCCTGCCTTTGGGACTGCTTCCAGACTCATTATTTTGAGCCATTTCTACTTTTAAGACCAAGACCAAGAGGACAAAAAAGGTGTAAATGATAAGTCATTTCTACTTTTGTAGGGAAGCCTTACTGTTGCCTCTTTTTGAGATACTTGGATTTTACACCCATTATACATGTGAAATAAAATCCTCTGTATCCTATAAAATGAATTTCAGACTGGAAAAAAAAGAGAAGTAGAAAAAATTAAAAAAAAAAAAAAACAGCTATAGGAAAAGGCAGTAAGATACGGAAGAGAAAAGTTTTATCCAAGCTTTTGCAGGATCCCTGAAGTTATGAATGGAAAGCGACCACTTATATAAGAATGGTCTAGAGTAGCCTGGCAGGACTTATATCAGGTGCGTCTTAATTTGAACAACTATATCAGCAGCAGACTGTGAACCTAAGAAGTTGAATAATATTCGTTGCAAGGTCCAATGCTTATGGAGGCTTCCGCCTACCACACGATAGTCTTTCTGGATGTTCTAGACAAAGCAGCGACCTTTGTCCTGCTTTTACACATGTGGCGTCTACACGAGGTGGACCCAAATCTATGGACTTAATATCCTACCCTCTTCTTGGTACAGAGTCATTTCAGTGAAAGCCAGCATTCCATCCACATACTAAAGGCACAAACCAGAAGTTTGATTTATGTTGCTTTTAGGCTGTTGGGTATGCTTTTGGGTGATAAGCTTTTTGTCCTTTGGAAGGCAGACTAATAAAAGTTTCATCAGATAAAGCACTATCAGAAGAACTGCAGTTTATGATTATGATTTAATGCATCATTTTGATTATGAAAGATAATTTATGCCAACAAAATCCATCTACCCCTAAAGCATTTAACTATTTTTAATTAAACTTTTATTTTGAGATAGTTGTAAACTCTCATACAGTTTTAAGAGTTAATACAAAGAGATCTCCTATACACTTTACCCCATTCCTCCAATGATAACATCTTGCAAAACTATAGAACCATATCAAGCCATGATATTGACGTAGATACCATCTTATTCAAATTTGCAATTTTTACTTGTTCCTTGTACTTATTTGTGTGTGTATGTGTTTGTATTTAGTTCTATGTAATTTTTTCAGGGGTGTAGGTTTGTGTATCCATGATCATAATCAAGATACTAGACAGTTCCATCACTATAGGTTCCCTTGTGCTACCCTTTTTTTAACCACACCCGTCTCCCAACTGTACTTCATCTCAGTCTCTAACCCCTGACAACCACTAATCTGGTCTCCATTTCTATCATTTTGTCATTTCAAGGATGTTATATAGTGGAAATATACACTATGACTGGCTTTTTTACTCTGCATAACTCCCTGGAGATTCAACCAATTTGTTGTGTGTATTAATAGTCTTCTCTTTTTTATTGTTGAATGGTAGTCCATGGTATAAGATGTGCGACAGGTTTTTGTTTTTTGTTTTTTTTTTAACTATTGGCCTGTATTGAAGAACATCAGGGCTGATTCCAGTTTGAGGCTATTAACCTAAGTTTTCATTTTTCTGTGCTCAATACCCAAGAGTATGGTAATCACAGGTATAGTTTAATAACAACAAAAGCAGCCTACTAGGTCTGCATGCAGAGACACAGCCGATACTGCGGGACAGAGGCAATATCAAATATCAGCTTGCCTGCCAAAGAACAGAAATTGTGAGCTCTGCTTATGGGAGAAAACTTCCTTCCTAGAAGAAAAGTCAAATGAGGATATTAAAAAAAGTAGTTGCTGTCTAGTCGACAGTGAATTCATGTGTGTCAGAGCATAACTGCAGTTCTACCCTACAATAGGCCTTGGGGGAGTGATGATGAGAGCAAGAAAGAAAGCAGGAGACGTCCACAGGTTTGTGGGGATACATGGTACTGTCCCAGTTTTATCCATCTGATCTCAGCCTGTAAGGATGAATATATCTGATTATCAATTTTATTAGTTTTCCAAATCATCATGTAAAAGAAGTCTTTTGTTGTGCAACAACAAAGACCAAAGTAATCCCCTTTCCCCACCCCAAAAAAAACATTGCTGTCGAGTGGATTCCAACTCAGCAACCCTATAGAACAGAGTAGAACTGCCCCATAGGGTTTCCAAGGCTATAATCTTTAGGGACACAGACTACCACATTTTTCCCCCTCAGAACAACTGGTGGGTTTGAACCTCTAACCTTTTGAGTTAGCAGCTGAGCGCTTAACCCACTGCACCACCAGCTTTCCCACAAAAGTAATATAAAATTAAAAAGGGAAAGGGAAAGAAAGAAAAGGATTTTTTTTTTTTTTAAGTTGTTAGCCAGAAGTATAGTAGGTACGTTTTCATGGTCTTTGTTTCTATACTGTGAAATATTTGATTCATTTAAACATGACAGAATTGTACATTTCAAAAAAATTATGCAGCCCTTACGTAAAAGATACAAGCACACTAGAAATGTTTTGCCCTATGGTGGTAATCTGTCTGGCTGCATTGCCCTGACCTTACGCCGTTGACAGGGGAGCTTGAAATACCCCAGTTTTTTTAAACTACAGACTTCTATTACAAGGCAGAGCTTTATTCCCGTTCTGTGTATTAGTTTTATTTTGTCATTTTAGATCAAATATAAGACATAAACACAACCCTTGACAAACCCAGCCCCGTTCAAAATGATCTTCCTGAACAATGAAAGAATAACAGCTTTTAGGAATATGTTTCGACACTTCGAATAAACGCTGCTTCACGGAATTACCCCACGCTGGTTCAGCTGCTCACTGAATCAGCCCTTTCTTCCCCGTTTGCACGTTTGTCTCATACAATTGAGACAGAGCTGGAAGACTATGATTAGGTTGGCTGGAGTCGGTATTTGCTAATCTGTTCCGGCAGGTGTGTTACATGGCTATGATATCTGCATGGAGATTAAACGAGATCCCACTCGATCATGTAATTCAGGTTAGGAACTAACTAACCTGCTGACAAGTAGAAGTAAGAGAAAGACAGCATATGACACCTTACCAAGTCAAGAGTAAAACTGACTTTACATTGATAGTGACTTACCAGACCTTAAAAAGGCTTCAGCAGGGGGAGACTGTATTTCTAGGGACTGTGATAATTCTCTAAGAGAGACAAAGGAAGTGACCATCGTGTGTAACACAGTGTGGGTGCTCCATGAAGACCTGTTGAATGAATACAAGGACACGGATCTGCAAAGGAATCTTTGGAACACAGGATGATGGCACATTAAGTGTAACAGATTAGCAGTACACTTAACATACTGCTCAAAAGGTGGGCGGGTAATGTAACTCAGTCCAAACGGCATTTGTTGAGGATCTGTTGTGTTCTAGGATACAGCGTAGTCTTTGTTCTCTGGTAAGATTAAAATTGACTCAGGGAGACAAAACTGCAAACGAATGAATGCCATCCAGTGTAATATGCTCTGAGAAACAGGTGGCGTGTGAGGTACAGTGGAGATGCGAGGAGGAGGCCAGGACATAAAACAATATGTGAAATCTCAATTCTTGATTCTGCAACCCAAGGCAAATCACGGAATAATGCTACAATTCCTTTGACAAGAAAGCCTTAAAATACCAAGGAGCAAGGAGCAAGACAGAGGTTCTATTCTCTTTGAATTTTGACCACCCTGTACTATTTTTTTGTTTGTTTTGGTTTTTTTTTTAACCAGTATTAAGGGTTGTGCACGTGCATGCAGGCGCGCGCACGCGCACACACACACACACCAGGACATAAGAAAAATAGATTCATTCTCTAGTTAGGGTGATTAGCTTTTATCATGCAGCTGCTAAATGTCTTTGGAGAGCTTAGGTTGAAATTTCAGCTTACAAAAAATCACAGTTGATGTTACTTAGAACAGCTGGTGGTTTCCACCACTTACTCCCAGGTGGCCACAGTTGCAATTTGTGACTAGCCTTGTCTTCAAACATCTAGGGGCAACCAAAATACGACAGGATGACAGATCGTCCTCTCAATGGATACTGACAAACAAATTAGTGCAAAGATGCTTTTCGTGGCATACCAGATGCGTTGAGTTCTATCATATGGAACAAGCAATGAGAAACTGTCCATGTCCCATCTGTGCCTTTTATTTTTTATTTATCTCTCGCTCTTACTCTCTCTGTTTTTTCAATCTCCTGATACACTGTTAAGAAATACAAAGCATGTGTACTAAATGAACACATTGACAGGCTGGCCTCATTGCCATTGTCTGAAACTTTCCTAAACTGTAACCCAGGAGAATTAAACCAGTCAGTGATAAAAATCTCCAGCAGTATCTGAAAGTCATTTGTAAATATCCACCAGAACAGGAAGCTTTAACACAAGTCAGTGAACGCCAGGAACGTAGTGCAAAGCACATTGCCCAGCACTAGCTTTGGGACCACAGCTTTAACATTGACTCACATTTGAGATGGATAGCATTACTTCTTGCTGTCAGACAGACAAATAGAGTGTTCTTTAGACTAGGAGATAAATAGGTGAATCGCATAGACTCTTACTATCAAAGTCACATTAAAAATGTTATTTTCCTCAGTTAAGAGCAATTAACATAATCTTTGAAGGACCTACTGTATACCTAAGCACTAAGCACTAGAAGGAATATAAAGATGAGTGAGGAAGAGTCCCTGCCCTCAAGAAGCTTAGAGTTCACTCGGGTACAATGAACGTGTATGAGCAATGCCTGCTAGAGCAAAGTAGCATCTGATGACTGCTGGCTGAAGGCTTGAGAACATGAATGTTTCAGGAGTTAGGGGGGTGGAGAGACTTCTGTGAGACTCGTAGAATTCTCAGAAGGGATGTACAAATTGAACAAGGTTTTAAGAGATTAATGGGACTGGGATTACTGGAGAAAAGGAGGGCAGTAATTCCAGGAGAGGAAGAGAATCAATGGTATGGGCAATAGTGTGAGGCTGGGAGCATGTCTTCTTGCACTGGGGCCTCTAACCTGAGTGGACGGCTGAGGAGGAGGCAGCAAGGTGATGTAGTTGGACAGGTGAGCTGGGGTCAGATGATGGAGATCTGAAGCCATGGGGAGACCTGGAAAGGTCCTGAGCAGAAAAGAGGGCTCCTCAAGTGACACCTGCACTTCGTGTAGTCGAAGCCTCTCTGAGTCTCTGTCAGGTAGGAAAAACATTCCTCCTATCTCACAGGGTTGTTGTGAAGATCTGAAAAGATTTAGTTATAGGGCTTATCAGCTATAAACAACTGGGAAGGTGGATGTTATTGTTACCGTGCTTCAAGTGGTAGTTTTTAGGAAGGCTAATTTGGTATCCATCTGCAGAATGGCTTAGAGGGGAGGGAGTAAACTGTAAACAAAAGATCGGTGCCTGGCCATAGGTTGTATAACAATGCCCTCTGTACCTCTTAAAATTGGTCTTTATGAAAGACCAATTATCCTTCCAGTCTGAATAATTGTATAGCTGTGTTATTTGGTTCACATTATTGTGTTAGTGGCTACTGTTATTGCAGTTTGTCACATTTCTGGTCAGTTTTCACCAAATAACTGGTGAATTTACTCAGTTTTGTATATCTATCTAATTAGTGATTTGGACATTAAATGACTCTTGGGGGACTGACTTATGACTTTTGAGGATTGGTTGGTGCTAATGGAAAGACACTTGTCGTTTCACCAGTGTTATTGGCGCAATGTGAAGATCTCAATCTCCTCCTGCCCCATCTGACTGCCCTTAGCTTAGCTACAATTTATTTTATTCCTCTCATTTCAGTCTAGGACCTCTCTATGCTTTAGTACTGCCCCCAACATAAGCATTTTAGCTGAATTTAGAATTAGACAACACCCCATCCCTGTCCTTCATCTGGAAACCCAGGTGGTATAGCGGTTTAGTGCTACAGATGCTAACCAAAAGGTCAGCAGTTCAAATCCACCAGGCACTCCTTGGAAACTCTATGGGGTAGTTCTACTCTGTCCTATAGAGTCTCAGCAAGTCGGAATTGACTCGATGGCAATGGGTTTAGTTTTTGGTTTTGGTCCTTCATTTACCTCCCTGTCAAAATGTACCTTTCCTGTGTTTCACTTTAGGTGACAATGGGATGTTCTGATAGTGAAGAGGACAAAGAAAATAGAGTCAGTGCTAAATAATATCCACAGGCTCTTTAATGCTAACTTTCTCTAACATAGTCTCCTATCTAAGCATCACATGTCTTAACTCCTAATATGTCTCATACACTAGTATGTTAGTTCCATAAGGTAGAGTTTTTATTTTGTTTACTGCTATATCTCCAGGCCTAAAACAGTACCTAGCACATAGCACGTGTCAACCCAGTGCCGTCGAGTCGATTCCGACTCATAGTGACCCTATAGGACAGAGTAGAACAGCCCCATAGAGTTTCCAAGGAGCACCTGGCGTATTCGAACTGCTGACCCTTTGGTTAGCAGCCGTAGCACTTAACCACTATGCTACCGGGGTTCCCCTAGCATGTGTCAGTAAATATTTATTTAATAAATGAATAAAATCCTGAAAAGAGTTTCTAGAGAAGAATAAGTTCTGATCCTTCCATGACCCCCCAGCTCCCATGACTTTTAGAAATAGGCCACTTGTTACCCAAAAAGATTTAGTGACTTTCCAGAGCCCTGAAAGTAGCAACCCTGGAACTGGAACTGATCATTTGACTCTCATTATTTTAGTTATGTTGAGTGTGCCTAGAATTGTTTGTGGTTGTTAGGTGCCATTGAGTAGGTACTGACTCATAGCAAGCCCATGTACAACAAAACAAAGCACTACCAGGTCCTGCGCCATCCTCACAATTGTTGCTATGCTTGAGCCCATTGTTGCAGCCATTGTGTCAATTCATCTCATTGAAGGTCCTCCACTTTTTTGCTGACCCTCTACTTTACCAAGCATGATGTCCTTCTCCAGGGACTGGTCCCTCCTGATAACATGTCCAAAGTACATGAGACAAAGTCTCACCATTCTTACTTCTAAGGAGCATTCTGGCTGTAATTCTTCCAAGGCAGATTTGATCATTTTTCTGGCAGTCCATGGTGGATTCAGTATTCTTTGCTAGCACCATAGTTCAAAGGCATCAATTCATCTTTGGCCTTCCTTATTCATTGTCCAACTTTGCATGCATGTGAGGTGATTGAAATACATGGCTTGGTTCAGGGTCACCTTAGTCCTCAAAGTGACATCTTTGCTTTTCAACACTTTAAAGAGGTCTTTTGCAGAAGATTTGTCGAGTACAATGTATCCTCTGATTTCTTGACTGCTGCTTCCATGGGTGATGACTGTGGATCCAAGTAAAATGAAACCTTGAAATCCTAACCAGCCACCTAGCCTGGAAACCAGTATCTCTTGGAAATCTTATCAGAAGATAAATAGTACAGAGTACATGTGCAGGCGAATGTGCACTGTCGTTTAAGGCCTTAGCTCCCATCCCAAGGTGGAGGACTAGACTGGAGCAAAGGCAAGCCAGAGAGTTCTTTTTGTCTAAATTAAATAAAGGCAGGTCCAAGTGACCTTTCTAGGCCCCATTCCTCCTGTACCAGTATCCCACCCTTCTTAGTTACTGGGGCCTTCTAAGGTGGAATTCAGCGGCTTCCTGTAGGAAAAGAATTCCTCTTAGCACAAAAGACACTAGGGAAAAGAATGAGGCCAAAAGCAGAATCTCACAGAGAAGCCAAGATAAGAAGACAAGTGTAAATGACAGTGTGCCTCCAGGGCACAAGAGCTTATAAACATCTTTCAAAAAGGCCCACACTATACCTTGTGGCCCAACCACATTGTTAGCCTTGACCCATCAGTCCTTTGGTTCGCAGGCGGAGGGTGGGGGGAGCTCTGAGCTCCTCCTAGAGACCAGGCGCTGTCACTAACGCAGAAGATGGAGAACTGTTGCTAGCTGCCCTCGAGTGGCCCCGACTCATGGTGACCCCTACTCATGGTGACCCCATGCACAATAGAAAGAAACACTGCTCGGTCCTATGCTATCCCCACGATCGGCGGTTGCTATTGGACCATTGTGATCCATGGAGTTTTCACGGGCTGATTTTCAAAAATAGGCCTTTCTTCCTAGTCCATCTTAGCCTGGAAGTTCCGCTGAAACCTGTTCAGCATCACAGCGACATGCAAGCCTCTAGGGACAGAGGGTGTGGGGTGTACATGAGGTGCATTGGCCACCAACGCACCAGGTCTCAGGCATGGAAGGGGAGGATTCTACCACTGAACCACTAGTGTCTGGTCTAAGCATAACACAGTGCTATGAAAGCAAAGGGAAAGGAAATCTGAGTAATTGCGAGCTGACAAGAGTTTTTCATTTAATCTGAAATTGTGTATCCCTTCTCTACCTGCAAATTCACTCAAGGTCTATGCGTAGTGCAAACTCCTTTGAAAACATAACTTATGTATCATAACACAGAGAGACAGTCTTTAATACTGGTTCTTTTAAGACTCTCTCCTAACTTATATTTGGCCCTACGTAACTGTTAATTGATATGGCCATCCAGAATGACATTATCTCAGCCTTTATCTTTCTAGAACCTTATTCCTGGATCCAGAGTCAGGCTATTTCATTTCTCCTGCCTTTTATTTTGATTCCTCTTTCTGTAAGATGAGCACCTGTCATCGTCTATCAGGGATTTTATTCTTCATTGTGTAAAACCATAGCCCGGCAGCCAGATTCTTCTTGATAGATACAGACTGAAGCTCAGACCTAACTCTAAATCTTACAAACCTCGTGTGATAAAATCCCTTCCCACGTAAATGGGCTGTTGCAGTAATTAGATAAATACACCAGACCACTGGGTACCAGCTATTGAAGGATGTAATTACATTATTTCCCAGGGCTGCACTTGGTCTGACAATCCCTTATCAAATAGCTGCCTTTGCTACTTTTTGTCAGCCTTACACATAGCTGTCCGTGTAAAATTACTTCTAAAAGTAACTGCTAACACATGAAAATCACGAGGCAGGAGCTCATTAAACAAAGAAATGGTGTGAGCTGTGCTATATATGAGATTAAACCTTGAAATGATATTTCCTGCCAGCAAGTAAGGTATGGGGTTTTTAAATATTACTATTCACACTTAATCATTCACCAAATGCTTTTGCCTAATTGTTAAATGTTTTCTCTTGTGCTTAAATTTCATGCCACAGATTATTAAAAATCGACTTTACAGTATTTATTTTACTTATCTTCTCAAACCAGACTGGGTTTAGCCCATAGATTTTGTGAATTATTAATTTTTAAAGGCAATTTGTGCTACATTTTACTCTTGGATTATGTCTAGGGGGACATGAACTTCTAGTTGAAAACTTGGAGAGCTGGCGCACTTTGATTCATCTTTAATCTAAAGACTTTTAAAGCACGTACCAGAGCTGGAAGACCTAATGAATCTCTCCCGTGCAATGTGGAAAGCCAACAAGCAGTTAGTTAACATTTAGATCATGCGATGAAAGAGGAAAACTACCATTTTCAATAGGTTATCTGAGCAATAACCTTGGACGATGTAATTCATTTAGTTATATAACAAGAACTACTTATAGACATAATGAGACATTATTAATAAAACCACGGTGCCAACAAACATCTATACATCACCGTTAATTTACTGCAGTGGCTCCAAGGCCAACCTTCTGGCTTTCACCGGACCACTGTTCTCAGGCTCCGTCTGGAGAGGCTATACCCTCCAAAAAGTTGCTTTTGGTGTTTCTGTAATTCAGCCTACTTGGCTGAGAGCTGAGATTAACCACTCTTTTGCTGACTTCCACTTGATTTCAAAAAGAAAAGTGTTACAGTGAGATTCCACAGTCCATATGCTAAATTCTAAATTTAAGTTATTTATTAAATTAGGGCAGATTCCTAGATACCAAAAAGGTCAAATGATAAATAATCAAGTGAAGTGTCCCCTTGCATTTGGGGGTATATATAAACCCCTGCTTCTGTTTTACATTTCTAAAAACCAAACTTGTCTAAGTGTCCATTTACTTAGCCTCACTATTTGAGCAGCCTCAAGGTGAATGGTTTCCCTGCGAGGCTGTGCAGTTACTTGTAGGAGAAAGGCATAAGGCATACATAACTGGTTCACTGCATAAAATGCATGCTTGAGTAAAGGCAGATTTTCCAGGAAATAAACAGGAAGTGAGACAGATTTTTTTTTTCCCCAGGGTGTCTGAATTATGCTGGAAAATTAAACAACTGAAATAATGTGACACCTGACAACTTTAGCATCATGTGTTTTTCAGAGCGTTTTAAGAAACTTTGGAAGACTTGGTATATTTACAGAAATTTGAAATGCTCACTGGACTTAAAAATCACTATTTTATCAATGTCGTTCAACCTAAACCTAGCTAGGGTGCCAAATAGGTAAATAATTTGGATTAGTCCTACGGTTCTACAGTATTTTCTCCAATCACAGGGTTTACATTCTAGAGTTCTCTGTAAAGCATGACAATGGAAATCATCTGTTTGAGATGCAAAACACTGCAAACTTTGTAGAACTGTGTTTTGTTTTGTTTTTCTACCACAGATTTTTTTTTCAATGCTATTTTGATTGTTTTGTTGATATCTTGAAGAAAACCTTCATTAGTTGATAATCAGGGCTTGTTAACTTGTCATTAACACCTTATAGCTTCTGAGCACCTCTCCAGCCCTGGCTGAAGGGCTCTGTGGTCTGCTCTCAGTGGCAGCCTTCAGGAAAGGAAGGTTAAACTAAATTAGGATGAGAACAAACCAAGGAGCAGACCCTTGATATATTTTAAAACTTGAACCCTGAACCAGAACCTAGAGGGTTTACTGGAGTTTCACAGATTCTCACAGCTGACTTGAAATTCTAAGAAGCTCACCTGCGCCTGGATTGGGGCTACCTGACTTTTGTAGACAATTTAACAAAATACCACAGTTATACTAACAATCACCCTAAATTTTATACAACTATTTTCAGTTTGTAAAGCATGTTATATACCTTCCCTCAGCTTATGTGACAGAAGTGTGAGGTGGAATTACGAACTCTCAGTTCCCTGATGAGGAACCTGGCTCACAGTTTAAGTGACCAGCCTGAGTTTGCTTAGCTAGTAAAGGCTCTCACCCAAAACCCATGTTTCACCAAACATCTCATGCTGCTTCTTCAGCAAAGAGAGTTCAACATCCATGATATGATGTTTAAAAAGTTTTAAAAGTGTTTCAAGGTGTTTATTCTTTGGAAATTCTAAACATTTTGACCTGCGGAGAAATGTGCCAGACACTGTTCCCGCCTACCAATTCTGTGCGTCCTCTCGTAATTGCTCTTCCTTCGTAATCTTTTATTTCACCTTGTGGGTATGTGGCACTTTTCGTTCATTCATTTACCCAGTTAGTTATTTGCTACACAAATATTTATTGAGCAGTGGCTACTTCATTGGAAATGATGAATTAGAGAAGATCTCCACCTTCGAGAAGCTTGGAACAAGTAAGCAGGCAACTAGAAGACGTACTGACAAGGACAAGGACTGTCTCAGGAGCTCTGAGGAGCAGCGTGGAAGCCAGCTCCTACTGGGGAAGGGCCATGCTTCAGTGGGGAAGCATTTTCAGCCTGGAGTACTGACTCAGGAGGTGGAGACGCAAAAACCATCAGTGAAACACAAAGCCCCGTACGAGCATAACGTAACGTAACAGCAAAGTGAACTGTCAGGCAAGCAAGAGTTTCAATTCCATTTCTGTCTCTATTTTTTTTTCTTTTTCCCATTGGTATTACTATTATTGTGATTTATTGTGGTTAAATACATGTAACAAAAAGCTATCTCTTTTAATAGAAATACTACTTGTCCCCCTCTGCCTGTTTACTCACCTGTAAAATGATAACGGTATCAATCTCTCATTGTTATTATGAGTAATTGAGATCATTATGCAAAGCAATTAGCAGAATGTCTTCGAAATATCTCAGTAAATGTAAATCATTTCTATTTTCACAATGATGAGTAAACTTCTGATCATCCAGGCCTATGTCACTGTGCACATGCTTTCCCAGACTCTTAAATGTAAAGTCTCTGGGTAACACAAATGGTTTACACTCAGCTACTAACATAAGGGCTGGTGGTGCTAACCCACCCAGAGGTGCCACAAAAGAATGGCCTGGTGACATGATTTCATAAAGATTACAGCCCAGAAAACCCTAGGAGCACTTCTACCCTGTAACACTTGGAGTTAACCATGAGTCAGAATCAAACAGATGGCAGTGGGTTTGATTTTTGTTTGTTTTTACTTTTGGTATATGAATTTTATTTAGAATTTTTTGGCTGTGTGCAAGCTACTTCAAGTAATAAGGGATTCATTTATTTTTATTTTGTTGTTGAGAATAGACACAGCAAAACATACATTAATTCAACAGTTTCTACGTGTCCAATTCGGTGACATTGAATACATTCTTCAAGTTGTGCAACCATTCTCACCCTCCTTTTGTGAGCTGTTCTTCCCCCATTATCATAAACTCACTGCCCTCTGAGGTTCCTGGCTAATCTTTCCAATTGCTGTTGTCAATTTGATCGCATATAGATAGTTCTTACAAGAGCATAATGCTCCAGGCAGACATTTTTCACTAGTTAAGCTTTTGGTTTTTAATGCCCATTTGATTTTGGTTCTCTGCATAGGAGTGTTTTAGAGAGGATGACACACATAGGAACTCGCCCTTGCTGTGCAGTCTCCTACGAATCGCCCTCCTACCAGGGCTGAATGTCATCGCCCTGTCCCACTTAACCTGCCACCTTGCTCTCACAGTGTTGACTCCATGAGCAGGCTCACACATCACCAAGACTTGGAGGTTCTCCTTATAAAAAGCTTTGGCTCAGGCAAGACTTCTCTAATGAAGCTTTCACCATATGACTTACGGGCTGGGATTCTTGTTCTTATAGAGCGTAAATGAGTTTATCAGGCCCAGAACTCAAGAGTGGTGAGCCCTGGCAGAAAGTTGCCCTAACAGACCTCACAAAAGGTTAGCGATCCTATCAGACTCTGCACTCAGACTGATACATGAAAGAATAGCTGGTGTCAGCACAGCCCTAGATTAGAAATTCACGCAGCCACCTTCCTCTGCACTTCACACAAGATGACTTTCTTATTAGGATACATCACCAGCAGCTCACCGTCTGCCCTCTCCCTGGTGTATCAACAGGGTGGCAGTAAATAAAAGAGAGAGGGAACAGCCAGGGAGCAGAGTGACAAGCACGGAACCCCAGTCAGTGATTTCAAACCCAGGCACTCGCTCATCTGGACAGGACCCAAGATCACTAGGCCACACCTCCAGGGGTTTTCAAAGACATGGGACCACTCTGGATTAAGGTAGATGAGTAATTAGCAGTAATTTAAATGTAACGAGACGATTGCTATCCCCCCTCAACAAACACTTACATGCATACCACCCAATCAGACCTCAATTCAATTTTAATAGCTTTTGATGCTATCAGTCACCCAACAATTTATTTATTGAATACATTTGTTTCAGTGTCATCAATTTACCAAATAGTGGCTAACATGCAAATATATATACACACACGTACGCATACCAAAACCTGTTGATGTGGACTTGATTCCGACTCATGGCGACCCTATAGGACAGAGTAGAACTGCCCGAGAGGGTTTCCAAGGAGCAGCTGGTGGATTCCAACTGCTGACCTTTTGGTTAGCAGACGTAGCTCTTAACCTCTGTGCCACCAGGGCCCCATGTGTATGTATATGTTTATATATATCTATATATCTTCATAGGTTCTGAACTTACAGTAGGGAAAAATGAGATACGTGATAACAACTAATATTTGTATAGATTTTTACAGATCCCAGAATGTATTTACATGTAAACCAAAAAAAAAAAAAGGAGCCCTGGTGTAAAGTCCCACAACAGCTCTTGAATTTGATGTTATTTACCATTTTATAGAGCAAGAAGCTGAGGTTGGAGACATTAATTGAGTCAGTTATAATCATACAGCTAGTAAGTGACAGAGCCAGGACTTAAACCCAGACTCGTGACACCAAAATTGTCTATACAAAGCACTATCGCATAAGTGCTATGGAATTTCCATAAATGTTCAGAGAAGAAACCAATAACCATTGAGCTGACCCCAAGTGTGTCAGGGTAGAACTGTGCTTCATAGGGTTTTAAATGTCTGATTTTCCAAAAGCTGATCATCGGACCTTTTTTCAGAGGCACCTCTGAGTGTCCTCGAACCTCCAACTTTCTGGTTACCTGCCAAAACTGTTTGCAGAGAGACACCAGTTTTTTAAGGCGATCAGGAAGGCTGCCTGAAAGAGGGGCACTTGCAGAAACCGTAACTGCTCAAAGAAACTGAAGATTGTTTTCCTTTTACTCTGTGGTCAAAAGAGTCAAGCACATAACTTATCCTAATTTAGTCTTGTCTTAATTAGAAATTGAATTATTGTTATTATTTTAATGAACAGTTAATCCACTGTATTGAGCCAGTTACCTTATTGGCACAAAAACAACTTGATACAACAGTGGGAAAACCCAATCAAACTAACATTGTGTGGCATATGAGCAAGGACAAAAGATTGCTTTCTATTTGTTTGACATGGCTCAAGTCTGAGTATGTGCGTGGCTTCCATTTCTGCCCAGCATGCCCTTGGCGGTCTCTGGTGTTCTAATTCTTGTGCGGTGTGACAATCAGTGATGAGCTGTCACTTCCTCCATCCAGTGTGGCTCATGCTGGAGGAAGTGGGGGGCTATTACTGGGGTAAAGCTGACATTCCTGGGATATTAGACCCTGGTGTGATAGAGAGACTGAAGGTACCAGCCTACCCACAGGTGCCTCGAAAGAAAACCCTGGCAATCTATTTATGAAAAATCAGCCACTGAAAACCCTGACATGTGTTTTACCCTGACACACGTGGGTCACTGTGAGTGAGAATCAACTCCATGACAACTGGTAGTAGTGGCGATGGTAACAGATTGCGACTGGGGGGCAGGCCAGGCCCCGTGTACAGTGATGATGCACCCTGACCATCGGCTCCTGCCCCCAGCCTGTGTCAGCCCCCCTGGCTAATGGAGAGCTTTTTCACCCTGTTGCTGGGAGGAGTCCCCACCTGGGGGAGGCAGCTCTTCCTGCACAGCCGGTGTGAAATGAAGAGCTGGGTTTGTGCTTACAGCCTGCACATATGGAGGCTGGCTGTGTGCTTGTGAGCACCCTGACCCCGGTCCCACCCTTCACACTCTTGCTGCATGAGCCCCTGCCCCCACCAGCTCTGCATTTGCCCAGGTCAGCGTTCAGGAGCTATTCTGTGAAATCAAAGGCAAAGCAAATATGAAAAAAAAAAATCTTGATTTGTTTATTATTTTAATTTATACTAGAGAGTGTTTGCTCAAACATTTAAATCATATTGTAATAAACAGAAAGGTGGTTTGCGTATAAATGGGGAAATGACACTCAATAAGTCATATCTAAGATTTGGAATCCAAGAAAGAAACCCTGTGGGTCCTTCCCTATCAGAAGCTTTACTTGGAGAAAATGTATCCCTGATCCTCAAAGAAAATGGCAATTTTCAACAAATGTAAAACAAAACAGTGTCGCACTTTTCTTTGAGAGTGTAATACCCTATCAATTGTCTTATTTAAATAAGTCACACAAGATGGATCTAAGTCTTACAGAGATGCACCGTATTTTCAAACACACCTGCATTCGTTTCTCAGGGCTGCCGAAGCAGAAGCTTAATTGTCTCACACTTCTGGAGGCTAGAAGTATAAGTCAGGTATCACCACTGCTGATTCCTTACAAGGTCCTGAGGGTGAACCTGCTCCCTGCCTCTCTCCTCGTGGCTGGTTGCTCCAGGTGTTCCTTGGCCTACAGGGGCAGCACCACGTTGGCATATCCCTGTCTCTGTGTCTCTTCTCCTCTTTTATAAGGACTCTAGTCTCCTATAGGATTTGGACCCATTCTACTCCAGGGTGACCTCCTGCTAACTTAACTGATAACTTCAAAGACTGTTTTTAAACAATACCATGTTCACAAGTACCGGAGGTTAGGACTTCAGCTTATCTTTTGGGGGACACAATTCAATCCATAGCAATATCCCATCACTCTGACTAGGCCTGACTGTTTATCTAATTATTTATAAGAATTTTGTATCCATCCACCCATCCTGCCATCAGTTCAGTGCTCACTGTGTTGCAGGCATTGAGGAGACACAGCTGAGGTAGGGGGTGAGGAGCCAGGCAGTGAGGAATCACAGTTCCAAGAGGTGACGCTGGGCTAGAGGCACAGGTACAGAGAGAGGGGCAGCCCTCTGAGGTAGGCTGGCCAAGAAATAGGGTATCCCAGAGGCTTCTGGAAATTAGGACTAGAGAAGTGTCTGAAGAACAGATAGGACTTACGCAGACAAAGATGGAGGGCCAGGTACAGAGTTCACCCATGTGCAAAGCACAGTGCATGCCAGTTGAGGGAACATGGCCAAAAGATAGCAAGTATTTCTCAGAGATGAGACCAGGGAGTATGTGGGCAGTGGTAAAATTGGGACCAGATCATGAAGGGTCCAGCATTCCCTGCCTGCAGTCAGGACTTGATCCTTAGAACCTGTGAGTGGCGAGGGAATTTTACTTAGGGAAGTAATCGATCAGATGTTTTAGAACCAGCATTTGTAATTGCTCACCAGAGAGATGTAATCAAGGGGAAGTTTCCCCTGGAACGGAGAAGAAGTAGAGATGGAGGACAGGAAACCGTCTGACCAACCGGATCGGCCAGATGGAGTTGGAGCCAAGAGCTCCCAGTGTCGTGTGCATCATCCTCACAACCACAGGACATGAGATCCGGCAGCACTGAACACCGCAGAGGGGTATTGACAGTCTTTTAGTTATTTAGTACTGCTATCATAACAGAAAGACAACATGTGGATGGCTTTTAAAACAGAAATGTATTTTCTCATAATTTGTTTTTGTTGCTAGGTGCCTTCGAGTCAGTTCCAACTCCTAGTGACCCTATGTACAACAGAAGGAAACACTGCCCCTGGTCTTACTCCATTCCACACAGTCATTGCTATGCTTGAGCCCACTGTTGGAGCCACCGTGTCAGTCCATCTCATTGAGGGTCTTCCTCTTTTCCCTGACCCTCTACTTTACCAAGCATGATGCCCTTCTTCAGGGACTGGTCCTCCTGATAATATGTTCAAAGTACATGAGACAAAGTCTTACCACCCTTTCTTCCAAGGAGCACTCATGCTGTAGTTCTTCCAAGACAGGCTTGTTCGTCCTTTTTGCAGTCCATGCTATATACAATATTCTTCACCAACACCATAATTCAAAGGCATCAATTTGTGTTTGGTCTTCCTTATTCATTGTCCAGCTTTCACCTACATATGAAGTGACTGAAAATACCATGGCTTGGGTCAGGCACACCTTCGTTCTCAAAGTGACATCTTTGCTTTTGAACACTTTCAAGAGGTCTTTTGCAGCAGATTTGCCCAGTGCAATATATGTTTGATTTCTTGATTGTGGATCCAAGCAAAATGAAATCCTTGACCACTTCAGTCTTTTCTCTGTTTATCATAATGTTGCTTACTGGTCCAGTTCTGAGGATTTTTATTTTCTTTATGCTGAGGTATAATCCATATTGAAGGCTATAGTCTTTGATCTTCATCAGTAAGTGCTTCAAGTCCTCTTTGCTTTCAGCAAGCAAGGTTGAGTCATCTGCATATTGCATATTCCCTGTCGATTTACTGCTGCAACTGGTTTTTTAATAATCTCCAGCAAAATTTACTTACATGTGATATTAATGATATTGTTAGATAATTTCTGCATTCGGTTGGATCACCTTTCTTTAGAATGAGCTCAAATACGGATCTCTCCCAGTTGATTAGCCAGGTAGCTGTCTTCCAAATTTCTTGGCATAGACGAGTGAGCACCTCCAGTGCTGGATCCATTTGTTGAAACATTTCAGTAGGTGTTCCATCAGTTCCTGGAGCCTTGTTTTTCACCAGTGTCTTCAGTGCCGCTTCGACTTCTTCCTTCAGTATCATCCATTCTTAATCCTGTGCTACTTCCTGAAATGGTAGACCATCGACCAATTCTTTATGGCATAGTGACTGTGTATTCCTTCCATCTTCTTTTGATGTTTCTTGCATCACTCAGTATTTTCCCCACAGAATCCTTCAGAATTGCTGCTCGAGGCTTGAATTTTTTTCTTCAGTTCTTTCAGCTTGAGAAATGCTGAGTGTGTTCTTCCCTTTTGGTTTTCTAACCCGAGGTCTTTGTGCACTTCGTTATAATACTTTGTCTTCTCTAGCTGTCCTTTGAACTCTTCTGTTCAACTCCTTTATGCTATCATTTTTTCCATTTGTTTTAGCAGCTCTACGTTCAAGAGCAAGTTTCAGAGTCTCTTCTGACATCCTTGTTAGTCTTTTCTTTCCTGTCTTTTCAATGACCTCTTGCTTTCTTCACGTATGATGTCCTTGATGTCATCTCACAATTCATCTAGTCTTCGACCATTAGTGTTCAGTGCATCAGCTCTGTTCTTGAGATGGCCTCTAAATTCAGGTGGGATGTGTTCAAAGGTCTTACTTTGGCTCTTCTATACTTGTTTTAATTAACTTCAGCTTCAACTTGAACTTGCATATGAACAATTGATGGTCTGTTTCACAGTCAGCCCCTGGCCTTGTTCTGACTGATGATATTAAGCTTTTCCATCATCTCTTTTCACAGATGTAGTCAATTTGATTCCTATGCATTCCATCCGGTGAGGTCCACATGTATAGTTGCCTTTTTTGTTGTTGAAAAAAGGTATTTCCAATCAATAAGTCATTGGTCTTGCAAAATTCTATCATATGATATCTGGCATTGTTTCTATCACCAAGCCCATGTTTTCCAACTACTGATTCTTTTGCTTTGTTTCCAACTTTTGCATTCCAATCACCAGTAATTATCAGTGCATCTCGATGGGATGTTTGATCAATTACAAACTGCAGAAGTTGGTAAAAGTCTTCAATTTCTTCATCTTTGGCAATAGTGTTTGGTGTATAAATTTGAATAATAATCATAGTAACTGACCTTCCTTGTAGGCATGTGGATATTATCCTATCACTTGCAGAGTTGTACTTTAGGACTGATCTTGAAATGTTCTTTTTGACGGTGAATGTGACACCATTCCTCTTCTATTTGTCTTTCCTGGGATAGTAAACCATATAATTTCCTATACAAAATTGCCAGTACCAGTCCATTTCAGCTCATAGGGTATTGATCTCGATGTGTTCCATTTCACTTTTGAATGAATTCCAGTTTGCCTATATTCATACACTGTACATTTCATGTTCTGATTATTAATGGGTGTTTGCAGCTATTCTCATTTTGAGTAGTACCACATTGCAGTTAAAAGTTCCAAAAGCTTTACACCATCCAGCCATTAAGGTCGACTCTACTTGAGGAGGCAGCTCTTCCCCAGTCGTATTTTGAGTGCCTTCCATCGACTCAACGGCACTGGGTTGGGTTTTCCAACCTGAGGGGCTCATCTTCCAGCAAGATAATAGACTATCTGCTGGTATTTATAATGTTTTTACTGGCCAATTTTTTCCAAAGTAGACTACCTTCTTCCTACTAGGCCTTAGTCTGGAAGTTCTGCTCAAACCTGTCTACCATGGGTGACCCTGCTGGTATTTGAAATACCGGTGACATCACTTACAGTTTCACAGCCGTGACAGTATGACAAACTGGCAGCAGCGTGGGGGATCTCACAGTTTAGGAGGCTAGAAGTTCTAATTCAGAGCGCTGGCTCTAGGGGAAGTCTTTCTCTCTGTGTGGGCTCTGGAGGAAGGTCCTTGTCTCTTCAGCTTCTGTTTCCGGGGTTACTTGGTGATTTCCATGTTCCTTGGCATCTATCTTACCCCATCTCTGCATCTGGCTTGGTTATTTAATCTCTTTTATATCTTACAAGAGATTGACTCTCTTGTAAGAAGAAGACATACCCTACACTAATCCTGTCTCACTAACATAACAAAGACAACCCATTCCCAAATGGGATTATAACCACAGGCATAGACGTTAGGATTTACAATGCATATTTTTGGGACATGACTCAGTCCGTAACAGACAGAAGATGAATACGGCACTCTATTTTACCAACAAAGCATCAATATCTTGAGATACCTTGATCAAGAATACACAGCTATTAAAAAAAAAGGGGGCAGGCCAAATGCAAATCCAGTTCTTAAGCACTATGGTATTCCCAAGGGTCCAGCTCAAGGGTTTCTCAACCTTGGCACTACTGACATTTTGGGCCTGGTGACTGTTGTAGGGGCTGACCTCTGCATTGCAGGACATTTAGCAGCCTCCCTGGCCTATACTCACTTGATACCAGTAGCAACCCACCCCACCCCTAGTTGTGACAATTCAAAATGTCTTTAGACATTGCCAATTGTGCCCTGGGAGGCAAAGTGACTCTCCCCCTCCCTTGACAACCACTTGTCTAGCACATAGTAAGTATTTGATAATTGTTTGTTAGGCTTCACTGAACGGAATTCGAAATGTGACTAATCCCTACTTGGATAAGGATTTCTTTATCCTACTTAACTAAATTCATTTCCAACAGTTATTGAGTATTTCTAAACATTTCTATCCATCTTGGCAGAGTTGATAATATAATTTGCAAGTCAGCTTTTATTGAAGATTATTTGAGCTTAGACAAAAAATTAAAAAGGATGAATTTATCATTGTAGCCTGGGAGCTCCTTTAGTTCTTAGACTACAGACTTCTAAAACTCAAGGCCATGCCTCATTTCACTTTTAGGTGGAGCATAGCAAAGTGATTAAGACCCAGTTGTGACAGAAGGCATGGAGTTGAACAGAAGGCACAGGTTAGAATCTTGACTCCACTCTATATTAGCTGTGTGACCTTGGGAAAACTACACACTTTTCTGTACCTCGGCTTCCTTTTCTAAAATAGGGCTAATCTCAGAGCCTTTTTCATACAGTTGTTAGAGCTTAGCTAGGCATGTAGTAAAAAAACCGAAACCAAACCCGTTGCCGTCGAGTCAATTCTGACTCATAGCATGTAGTAAGCACTCGATAAATTTTAACTGTAAATTTTATTATTTTAATTATAAGTGGAATTGAAGGTAATATTTATTGAGTGGTTATTAAGTCCCAGCATTGCTATATGAATTTAACTGTTTTTTATAAACCCACTTAATTTATTCTCGGAGTCTTCATTCTGCGGTGAGGGGGAAGGCAGTTCCTGTGTATTGAGAACCCACTTGCCCTAGGGCCCTGCCTGTGCTCTGGATTGGTGCCAGCCCACTGGGGTAGGGAACACCTATTCCTTATGTCATCTGTTCAGAGCCAGATTAAGACATGTGAGGGCCCTAAACACTGACAATCTGTGGTGCCCCCTCCTTTGTTTACTGAGGCATTTAAACAGGACATGTGAGGTGTGGGTGTGTGTGTCTTAGCTACCCATGATGTAACTTCTTTTTAAATGTGACTATAATCTTAGTGATTGAACGCCATAGTGGCGTATGCCATTTTAGCAGAATGAGATGAACTGAATTTTAAAATGTTTAGTGGGTGAATGTAGCAAGAGTTAGACATGACAGCCTACCCCACCTCTTGTTACTACAAAGAAATGGTATACTCTCAAGGAATCCGCAGAGACAGGGAGTTTCGGTTACACAGAAAGAGATCGTAGGAGACAGAGGTCAACAAAGATGTTGAAGAGGTAGGGGTCTCACAGCTTAAACACCCTTGCATGTGGGTCCCCGCATGGCCCTGCCTGAACTTTATTTCCAGCAGGCACCTTGTCGCACTGGAGCTGGTATCAGTTTCATTTAGTGCCCTGCCTGCTCCCTTCCACTGGTTGCTGGCTTTTCCTTGTGTCCTGTCTGCTTGGCATCTATGCGTCTTTGCCTTGGACAGCTGGTGCCCTGTTTTGTTGATGTCCTAAGACACGCTTACCTTGCTTGTTAGGTAATCCGACCCTGCCTCTATTCACACGTTTTCTCCAGCACATCCATTGTTCCTCCTAATCTCTAAGTCTTTGACCACTCAGG
Organism: Elephas maximus indicus; assembly: GCF_024166365.1. NCBI lineage: Eukaryota > Metazoa > Chordata > Mammalia > Proboscidea > Elephantidae > Elephas > Elephas maximus. The sequence continues at coordinate 17,995,189 of NC_064822.1, forward strand.
AGTTCTTCAATTATCCATTATCCTACTTGTTCCCCACGTTATCAGTCCACCCAGGTTCCACTGTAACATGCTCCTTACCTTTACGTGGCCTTTCAGTAGGAGCACAGGATTACCCTGTGGCTTCCGAATTATTCAGCACTAGAATCTCTGCCAAGCTTCCAAAGTCCTCAACTGCTGAGAGGCAGCACCAGTCAGTGGTCCCACTGAAGAGTCCTGCCACTTTGTCCTGTAAACCTCCTGGGGTCTTGCTACCTTCCTCTTGGCCCTGAGACAATGAGGACGTCCCACCGTCTTCTGGGGTGGGGATGGGGGACTGCGAAGGAAAGGGAAAAATACATGGAGGAACACAAGTGTAAATTAATATCATAAGATATACCACCGCATGCTGTACATGAATTACTTAATCCTTATAACAACTCTATGAGGTAGGTACTATTTTTATAGGGATGCTATGAGTCGTAATCCACTCTATGGCAACGGTAACTCCTCACTTGTCAACTATCTTGGTTTTGTTGCATTTACAAGAGTAAAAAATCTATCAGACTATTTTGTGCATTAATGAGGAGCCAAGGGAAGAGGCAGAGGAGGTAAGGCAGTGCAGGCTGCCAGCAGTTTGCATTACCAGGTCAGGTGGAGGAACCAGGCCTGGGGTTTTCGGCTAATGCTGAGTAGGCAGGCGGCGGCCAGCAAGGGGCTCGGAAGTCTCCTTGCAAAGAGGCCTCTCTGCCACCCTGAAGCTCTGCGGGCCTAGGTGGCTGGAACTCACCTGTCCACAAGCCAAGGAGCTACCAGCAGCTCAGGTGGTCTCTGGAGCCAGTAAACCTGGCAGGTGGAGAGGCCAGTCACCAGGGTCCACTCAGAGGCCTGGAGTGCCACCAGGTGATGGTGGTCCCTGCTGCTCCGGAGTTGGCAGGCAACCACCAGCCCCGACTCCCAAGGGCTCCACGGTGGTGGGGAAGGCATGGTGAGAAGGGACCCGCCATACCACGTGCATCCTGAGATGTGCTGGGGTGCCCGATGGCTGGTGAGCAACTGGGGGGGCGAGGTGGCACCCTGCACCAAAGGTGGGCCGCAGCCCCCACTCTCGTGTAACACTGATTTTCAGGTAATAACCTGGTCTCTGGAACCTAAACATGTCAATAAGTGAGGAGTGGGCGTAGTGCTGTTGTTGGGTGCCATGGGGTCAATGTCAACTCATCACGACCCCACGTGGCAGTGTAGAACTGCCCCACAGGGCTTCCTAGGCTGTGATCTTTACTGGGGCAACCACCAGGTCTTTCTCCCGCAGCACCACTGGATGAGTTCAAAACATCAGCCTTACAGTTAGTAGGCAAGCACTTAACCAGTGCTCTATCAGGGCTCCATTGTTACATTAAAGACAGAAAAACTGGTATTAGGAGAGGTGACAAGATCTATCCAGAGTCACACTGCAAATAAGTAGGGTCATGCCCTAAATTTCAATGAACCCGACACCTAGCCTAGAATCTAGGACATAGAATACATTCAGTGACTGTTTATTGAATTAATTATATGGTCCATGACTCTTCATATCCTTCTATCGCTTTTGAGTTAATTGCTTGAAATAGTCTGTCCATATTCTCTCAGATAGGGAGATTATTTTGTACTTTATGTGTACGCTGCAAATAAGCTTTTATTATTGCTTAGGATGTTTGTGAATGTGTCAATATAATAGTTTTAAGATAAAATGTAGAGCTATTTTAAAACAAAAGCCAAGTTATAAGCCCACATAGTTAAAAATTTAATTTACGCATTTATGGATGTTAAAAGTTCATTTTTCCAACAAAATATTCTTTTGATCAACTTTTCTGGCTTCTCCTTTCAACTTTCCTTTAAACACACGAGAGTTGCCTTGAGATGAGTGTCTGACCATCTCTGAGTTGTCAGTGTTGCCCTTAGCCTCACTCTGAGAAGGGCCTTGACAACAGTACAAATGTCTCAATTGCTTCCCTCAGTGTGCAGTGCTTGCCCTGCAGTTCCTTGACGATGTCTCAGAAAACAAGTGCTCTCAAGAGCTGAAATGAAATGAATGTATCAGATCTATTGGATTCTACTAGATTGATGTATCATTTCTGTAGAGTCTTTTTTTTTTTTTTAATCAGTTCCATGTACAATTTGTTTTAAACAGCATTTCTGTAGTCTTTATGTACAGGTACCTATAAAAAAAAAATGGCCATCTAGTTGATTCTGACTCATGGTGAGCCCATGAATGTCACAGTGTTCCGCAGGGTTTTTAATGACTGATTTTTCAGAAGTAGATCTCCCGACTTACCTTCTGAAGCACCTCTTGGTGCACTCGAATCTCCAGCCTTTCAGTTACCAGCCAAGCATGCTAATTGTTTGCACAACCCAGGGAGTCCACAGAAATCTATACTGATGTCTGTCAAGGATAGCTTCCAAATTTCAATTGAAAGGGCAGAAAAACAGAAAGAGACTATAACTTCTGCTGTAGAATTATATATATTTTTTTCAAGCACTTACATTGTACTTACTCTATGTCTGGTGTGTTTCTAAGCCCTTTATAAATAGTACCTCATTAAATATTCATAACATCCTTGTAAGTACTATTATATCCCCATTTCATAGATGAGGAAACTGAAGCACAAAGAGGTTTAGTAATTGTCCAACGTCACACAGCTAGTGAGTGGCAGAGCTAAGGCTTGAACCCAGAGCCCATGCTCCAAAGCACTGCGCTGCCCCTCACATGTAAAGACTCAGCCAAGGTCAGCACTGCAGTGGGCGGCGTAATATTAGCTGTCCCATTCCCTGGCTGCCGTGTGTGGTCAGTGAATCCCCTGTGACCCGTTCCTCCAGCCCAGAAACTTGGGCAAGCTGTGCTTGCTTTAGTGACACTGTCACAGAGTTACCTGAGGAGAGAAAGTGCCATTTTTTACTTTTTGGTTCAAAAAACCTTGAGTCCAGGTATAAGTCAGGTAAGATTTATGAACAATATTCCTTGAGAAAGTACTTTTTTTTTCTGATCCAATCTCCTATACTGTATAAAAATCCTCAGTGCCAGCCTGGAGAAGAGCAGGAAGTCAGTGCTGGTGATATCACAGCCTTGAATTTCGCCCCGACCGACGTTGCACGATGGGCTGATGTTGTGATTGGGCCCTCACATATGTGTGAAGAAATGAATGTTCTGTTTCCCACCTGGAATGGTGGGAAGCAGCAGCCAGTAGCTTCACAGGCAGAACACCTCGGTGATCGGAAGGCACGGAGAGAAAAGCAGACAGGGCTAGTGGCATGCTAGGATCAGAGCGGCTTGAACCAAGCACACTGGTTTCCTGCGAGGTAGCTCAACTTCTCCTTGAGCCAGAGAGACATGGGGGTTAACTAAGGGGCAATGGGTAGGAGCTCTTGCTCTGGTTTCAAAAGGATGCTAAAAACAAAAGCAGTGTGGACCCCTCTGCCTACCAGGAGAACCTGAGTAGAGACAACATGAAGGGAGGATGCCGCCTGAGGACCAAAGACGTCACTTGTTGTTGTCATTTGTTTCCATTGAGTTGGCTCTGACTCATAGCGACCTTATGTATAACAGAATGAAATGTTGCCCTGTCCTGCACAGCTTCATGGTCCTTGGTATGTTTGAGTCCATTGTCGTGGCTGTTGTGTCAGTCCATCTCACTGAGGGCTTCCTTTGTTTTCTCTGACCCTCTACTGTATCAAACATGATGCCCTTTTCCAATGAATTTGTCTTTCCTGGTGATGTGTCCAGCGTCTTGTTTCTAAGGAACATTCTGGTTGCATTGCTTCCAGGACTGATTTGTTTGTTATTCTTGAAGTCCATGGTATAGTCACTTCTCTCTTATCAATTGCCAGCACTGCCGAGACCAGGACCTTTCTCATTCCCACCAAGACCTTAGAGATTAATAAGCTCAGGAGCTGAGAATAAGCTCAGGGAGGAAGAGGAAGGGAAGGAGGAGGGTGGTAAATCTTAACTGACTGAAGCTAACCTGAAATGCCCACACTTACCCAAGTGACGAGGTTATGTTTTTTCAGACATGAGGAAGAATGGAGCCCAGGTCAGAAATTAAGTTCAATCACACGAAAATAAAAGCATTTGCGCTTTTGCAAACCCGAATTTGTGTCAGTAAAACTTGTGCAGATAATTTCTGCCAGTATTTCTGATTAATCAGAGCATCCGTTGACTAATTCTTGGAAGTAAAGTAAGAGTAGAATTTTGGGAGAGAAAAGCCAGCCAGGACATTGAGGCTGCTTGGCTCTTTAATCACCTTTGCAGTCGAGGGGTGACTCTTTTAGCTGGTGTACATCTGGATCTTCAAGGCTAACTCATATTCCAAATTTAAATTTGAACCATCTCTTTAGAATAGTAATATTTCTAGAACAGTGGCTATTTCCTGTTACAAGCATGCATATAGATTTCATTGATGTCTCTGGGGTCTTCGTGTGTGAAAAGGGAATAAGTCGCTCCCTGTTTTATTATTTTGCTATCAGGAAATGTGATTACATGTTACCTCAATTCAAGGAAACCCTCTGGCCTGAACATTGCAATCCGTTGTATTGTTGATGAATGGAGGCAAGCTCCAAAATCCAGGTACAAACTCAGGCAGGACTGATAACCATGATAATGACAAATGCCACACGTCTAGGACTGATCAAGTTCAAGGTAGCCAAGAAAATGAGGCATCTGAAAAGAGGGAAAAAGATCTTCAGTTTAGCTTTAGATACCATAAAGGTTGCAAAATAAACCCACAAAAGACAGGAATCTCATTGTTAGAGTGATATTATTATCCCAGGAAGCATCTTGGTGAAGATATTTGAAAAGAATCCAGGCAAATGATATGGAAATGTCTCTCTTCATTCTTATTAGGCAGCTCTGTAGGGCTAGCTTGTTGCTTGTTCCTAATGAGGTGTGTGTGTGTGATGTAAAATGAATGTGCACAATGGGTCGAGAGTGGGCTATAACACAGAACACCTCGTCGGTGCATCAGATGCAGCCTTCAGATAGAGGAGGAGCTCGTTAACTCCTCTCCAAAGTACAGTGTGGCCGTGAGCTGCTGCTTCTGAAGGGGAACCCATACCACAGCAAAGGATAAAACGGCTGCAGAGGATGAAACACAGCCGCGTTACCAAACCAAACTGTGGATGTGTCACAGAAGCTTAGCTTTCCCATTTGCGAGGGGACGTTTAATGAGGAGCCAACAGAGTTGACCTTGCCTTCTGAACCTACAGAAAGGCCTCTAGAGTCTCAGGCAGAGCTCCCGCTGAGGGAGCTCAGACTGAGACCTAATTTACCGTCATGAATATTCACGGAGAGCCAACGCCCAGTTAAAGATGTTTATTGCAATGGTATTTTTCAGTCCTAGAAGGTAGGGAAAGGGACTGACACTTTGGAGGCCTGTTAAATCAAGAATCCAATGAATAGACAGTTCACGTACACACACAAAGACAGAACTGCTCAGGGCACGTGTACAAATGAGCAGCCTCATTAGTTATGAAGCAAATGCAAGTTAGAATCATCAAATGTACTTTTTCACTTAAAATGGGAATTTTTTAAGTAATAACACCTATTGCTGATGAGAATTAAGTGAAACAGGCATATTCATGCTCCACTGGTGGTCATATGGTTTTGTTCAACCTTTCTGAAAATAATTTGTTTTTAGATATCAAGAGCCTTGAAATTATGTATTCACTTAGACTCAGATATTCCATTTCTAAGAATATCACTGAAAAATCACCAGAGATGTACTAAAACATTCATGTGTAAAGATGTTCGTTACAGCATCATTAATAACACATATCTATATTATATAAGGAGCCCTGGTGGTGCAGTGATTAAAGCATTTGGCTGCTAACGAAAAGATCGGTGATTCAAACCCACCAGCTGCTCCTTGGGAGAAAGATGTGGCAGGCAGTCTGCTTCTGTAAAGATTGCAGCCTTGGAAACCCTATAGGCAGTTCTGCTCCGTCCTATAGGGTTGCTATGAGTTGGAATTGGCTCAATGGCAATGGGTGTGGATTTTATATATATATATACTTATGTACATATGGGTAACATCTGAAAGTTTTGAAAATGTGGGAATGGTTAAACATATTGTGATGTATAGTTCCATTGGAATGTTACATGGACATCCATACTTACGTTCTAAAGAATATTTTAGTTGATGAAAAATGCTCACAATATAATATTAAAGTGAAAAAAAAAAACAGGATTGCCAAGCACGATCCCATATTTGTTTTAAAATGCTGTATATACTCATACCAACTATATGCAAATTAAGTCAATCTCTATTTATATACTATATTTGCCACAAAAAAAAAAAAGCTAGATGAAAAATATTTTAAAACAATGACGAGTGTATACCCTCTGGAGGTGGGGTGCTGGACAATTCAGCTTTCTTTTTAAAATAATGTATGTTTCCCATGTTTTCTGTAATGACAAGATGTTCGTTTTAGAGTCAGTGAAAGATAGACTAGGTGTCCAACAGGCTTGAGCTCCTAACCCAAATGACCTCCAGTGTTCTCATTTCTCACTTCTGCTGGGAAGATTTGGTGTGTATGTGACTACCATCGCCACCCAGAGTAACCGTAATTGAGACCAGATCCCCTCCCAAAACAAGAAGGAAGATACTCTGGAGGAGAATTGGGTGGGGAGAAGTTACCAAAATGTCTCCAGGCAGAGCCTGTAGTTATCTGAAGGGTCAATTAGACAGTTGGGGAAAAGGCAGCCACATTAAGAAATGGAGGGTAATATGAAACATGCCAAGGACCCCAGGGAGCACAAGCAGTTTGCAATCGACTGCTAACCTAGAAGTCGATAGCTCAAACCCACACAGTGGCACCACGGAAGAAAGGCCTAGCAATCTGCTTCGGTAAAGATTACAGCCAAGAAAGCCCTATGGAGCATGGTTCTGCCCTGTAACACATGGGGTCACCGTGAGTCAGAATAGACTCGACGACAACAGGGTCAGTTTTTTGGTTTATGAAGCGTGCTGAAAGCTCTGGTAACATCATGACTTCTCTGATCCCAGGATTTTAAATTCTCTGAAACCTCAGGAACATTTTTTTCTCATGTTGTTGTTAGATGCCTTCCAATCAGTTCTGACTCATAGCAACCCTATAGGACAGAGTAGAACTGCCCCATAGAGTCTCCGAGGAGCACCTGGTGGATTTGAACTGCTGACCATTTGGTTAACAACCAAACTCTTAACCACTGTGCCTCCAGGGCTCTGTTTTTTCTCATGGTGGTGGAATACTACAATCCCAGAAGAAACTACACTCAGGGCTTCTTGGACTAAGTTTCTGCCAACCAGAATTCCAGGGTGAGGTCTCAGGAACTTCTGAACTACATTTTAATTCAGTGGCCCCACATCCCTTACAATTATTAGGTTGCAAGCTTCACAGAGCCTGCTCTTCTCCTAAATTGAAATCATTCAGAAAATTTAGAAAAAGGGAAGCACAACCATGGCAGAAAAAAAGGTCAGTCAATGACTGATTAATGGAACTGTTGGGGAGCTGGTGGGTTAATTCAGAAAGCACTGCCCCCCACCCCCACCCCACCCACCCCAGATTTGGGAGAAACCCTCATAGCCAGATGCAGCCTCCTCATTGAAGAGCTGCTACCACATCATGAAAGTGCCCCTTTGGAGGAGCAACTGAGAGGTGGACCCAGGCTCTCCCATTCCAGTGGCACATCACAGATGGAAGCGAGCCAGAAGGGTCCTGGGAAGGTCACCAGCAGACTATTGTCAACAGGCTTCTGAAGAGAGGTGAATGAAAGGGGAGACAACTAAAAGTAAATGACGCTTTCCTGCTAAGCTAATCGGTGCTGTTATAGAAACAGTGACTGCGCCAACTGCAGATCAACATGGGAAACAGCTCATTCCTGGGGCTAGCCCCGTCACTGGGCACTTGCTAGCAGAGGCATAAAGGGATGTGTTCTTGGGTATTTAGTGGTTTGGGTATTTAAATGTTTGTGTAGAAGAACATATTTAATTTAATGCAAAGTTATAAACATGGTTGGCCTTTGTGGGTGCTGCCATAAAGAAGATAATATCCTCACCTGTGGGATATGGGTCACTAGTGGGATCCCAAACAAAGGTGTCCTCCGAGAGTACAGAGCAGCTGTTTTGAAGAAGGCTTGTTTCAGAGTGTGTAGGTTCATTTAGCCATTCTGCAGGGCTTCACCGCTACCCTCTTTCTCCTCCTGCCATTCATCATCTCTTTCCAATGAGAAAGCCAATAAACCATTTTTTAGTCCCTGATGCAGCAGGAACAAGGGCCCTGGGCTACAGGAATGGATGGAGTTAATGGAGCTGGAAGAAAGGGCAAACTGGGGGCACTGTCATCCACTCAGCAAACCCCTAGATGGATTGCTGTGATTGCCCTCCATACCGGCCAACAAAGGGTGTTAGCTTTTCATTACAGACTGAACCCTACTTCAGTTCAGACAACCCAGGAAAACTCAGCATAAGGCTTTATATATTCTTCCTTCTTATTCCTCTAGTACTTCCCAAACACCCTGCTTTGTTTGGGCTACATCAACTTGGCTTAAGAATTAGATCAGCTGAGTTTCTCAAAGTGTAAGAGACTTCTCAGTCCTTGAGGGACAAAAGCCAAGACCGAGCTTGTATTTAGGAACCAGTAGTGTCTTTTTAGTGTCACTGTCACTGTAGGGAAGTTGTAGAGAAGAAGAAGGAAAAATAAATAAGCTTAGGCACCTGTAAATTTCAGTTATCCTTGGCACACCTGTTAAAAGTCATCTATTGTTCTTCCCCTTTCTCAATGCCATTTATCATGTACAAGCAGTTTGAGGGCTGAATTGAAAGCAGCTGCAGTGGTAAAATATCCTTTTGCACCCCGCAGATTAGTTTATTGACTGTGAATGTCTTGAGGGCAAGGCGTGTCTTTCAGCTCCCTGTCTGAGCATCTCATAACACCTGAAACATAAGGCAACCAATACATACTGGCCAATGAATCCTTCAGTGAGAGAGGCTGAGACATAAAATGCAGAGTATTATGATGACCTAGATGGTAAATTCAGCAAGTTCATTAAAATAAAAATCTTTACCTGGCTGGTCATCAAGGTAAGCTGCTTTGAAAAGAACAATTTGCAAGTCTATAGTCTATAGTCAAACAGTTCAATAAACGGGTTTCTTTTGGTGCATGACTTCTCCAAGATTTCAGTAGGAATTGCGAATTTCCAAGATGTGGCTGTACAATCATGCATTTCCCAAAAAACATATTTAAGCATGGAATCCCTGTTGGTGGAGATCTCTTATTTGTGGCGGGTTCTGCAGTCAGACTACCCAGCTTTGAGCAAATTACTTCATCCCTCCATGCCTCAGGGAAATAATAGTAACACCCAACTCATAAGATTGCCATGAATATTAATTGAGGTAATACATGTAAATTAATGCTCTATACTTTTTTCTTGAAACAGTCAATATGCAATAAGTATGAACTATGATTTTTTTTTTTTTTTTATGATTAGTATTCCACCATCTGTCTGCCAGTTTGCCATACTATGGTGACTTGTGTGCTGCTATGATGCTGGAAGCTATGCCACCGGTATTGCAAATACCAGCAGGGTCACACATGATGGGCAGGTTTCAGCAGAGCTTCTAGATTAAGACAGACTAGGGAGAAAGGCCTGGTGATCTACTTCTAAAAATTAGTCAATGAAAACCTCTGGATCCCAACAGAATAGTGTCCAATATAGTGCTTGAAGATGGCATTCAAAATACACAGTGGCCACAACAACAGACTCAAGCATACTAACAGTTGTAAAGGTAATACAGGATCCATGTTGTGCGTGGGGTTGCAATGAGTCGGAGTCAACTGGATTGCAGTGAACAACAACATTATTAGTACTGCCACTATCATTAACATCTAACAACAGGAGATATATGTAGAATAGTGCCTAGAGGGATGGGGCTTCTCCATTGCCTCCATCATTACTTTTTGACTGTGTACCGAGTAACCCTCAGGTTCTAAGGAACATACTGGGAGCAGGAGGTGAGCATGGTGAGGGATGGAGGGTACTGAGGAAGAGAGGCTCTAGGGTCCTCCCCTCCAGTGTGAACAACAGGAATTGTGTTTATGAAGCCCGTACTTAAGATATCACATGAGCAGGAAAAGGAGATAGGGTTCTGCTGCTTACCAGCTACACTTACTTAAATGATTTAAGTGAAAAGGACTGATAGAAAACATGTGCTCCAGGGAAATAAATCCGGCACTTCCCTGGGGGTGAGAAATACAGTCCTAATATATTTTGTTCTAGCTCCTATTTTGGTATTTCAAAATGTTTGTTCATCACTTTGCCTTTAGATGCTAGTTGGCAACCCTTTGGGTCCATGAATTATACTGCTGGCCAGTCAAAGAGAAAAACAATGCCTCTGAGCTCTGGCTCTCACCAATACCAGAGCTGGGTACTCTGGTTTCTGGGCAGCAATAAGTAACTGCCAATGAACAGCAAAGAAGGTGGGTTTGCTGAATTCAGATTCAGTCCTAGCTCAGTGCTGTACACAAAGTGATCACTTTGCTATCATCTTTGAGCTTATACTGTTGCCATTAAAAAAATAGATTGCTCAGTTATATAATGATGTATTTCCACTAAGCACATAGGAGAAAGGAGTCCAGTCCATGCTCTTTAATATACATCCATCCCAAATCACCCAAACCTAGTGCTATCCTTGGCCGCACTTACTCTGACATCCCGTTCTTTGGGGACTGCTGTTAAAATGCCAGCAGAGCTGTGACAGTGTCACAAATAAGCGACTTTGTCTTCCAATAGTTGTTGGCCATCCTGATGTTCAAGGGTGTGCTGTCAGCACGGAGGCCAGGGACCAAGATGCACAGCCCCCATTATCATTCCTGATAGGAGTCACAGCCCAAACAGAGCTTCTGAGACAGGCTCAGAAAATGTGTTCCGAGAAGTTTGACAGCCCCAGAGAAAGATCTCTTCAGTTGAGTTTCCTCAACATGAATCTTTCAAATGCAACTCAGTACCCTGAGCTCTGGGTTTCCTCACAGTTGTGTAAAAGCCAGCTTCTGGAAACAGTTTCTTCACTCTAAAAACAGGATTTACCTCCTGCTCCTCCTCTTTCTCCTCCTTTTGGACCAAAACACTAATGTTCTAATTAATTAAGATGTGGAGCACTCTAAAGATTGACATTAAGAAAACACTACCAGGAGAGGTGGGGCCAAGATGTCAGAATAGCCAGACTTTTCCTGCAAACCCTCTTACACCAAAGACCCGAAAAAATAAGTGAAATGATTATTTTTATGACAAGCCAGGAGCCCTCCACATCAAAGGCAAAGTTAGAAAATGGCCTGAGTGGCAGGTGGAGGAAGAGACAGTTCAGAGGCAGAGGGGAGTTACAAGACCTGAATTGCCAAGATCCCTCGAGCACTATTCCCAGAATTGGCTATGGCAGGCTGGTAGTAGCATTCGGCCGCAGTTTCCTCAGGGAGAAGCAGCCAGCCACACAGCCTATGCACATCTCTGGAACCAAAGAATGGCACTCTCAGAAAAAGCTAAGTACTTGCGTATATTTTATCATGCCCCCTGCTCCCAAGCCAGCTTCAATGGCTGTTGATTTCCCTGGGCCTGAGATAGGACCTGTTGAGCACCCGGATCCATCCTCCCAGCGTTGGAGTAGGAATAAATTTACAATTGGGAGAAAAGATAATTTACCAGCTCCACTAACCAGGGGAGCTCAGGACAGAAGCAGGTCCCGTCTAGGCATAAACGGTCCATGGACTTTGAATACCTTTCCCCCCTGCATGGAACTGTGAGTGCCTATTTCAGGAGAACAGGCCCCTGTTGGCAGACTCAAACCATTTCAGCTGTGTGGTAGAGAGGTGAGTGTTTGATATTTGACACTGCTTTGGCTATTAAACAGGGTCCTCACCTACACAAATCAGGGCAGAAGGACTGGAGGCTTCACTCAGGTCACCCAGACACCCACAACAGGGGTCCAAGGAAAACTGGTACCTCCCAGTCCTTACCTAAAAGCATTGGGTGCACAGGGTCCATCTGCAGAACCTGTCCACCTGTACATTCTAGGGAACAGGGATGCACTTTCCTCACAGATATTTGAGGGACAGTTCTCAACCCCCTGCCTTGTTGAGAGCATGACCCCCTGCTGCAACCAGATAACAGTACCTACACCAATCACCCCTGACCCACTAAGACTGTGGGACAGAGCCTGTACCACACACTTGATGATCAGGTACTTGGATACCTGAGCAGAATTCATACAAAAAAAGTGAATGGACTCCTAGACAGATATATGTGGTAACAGCTCTAGCCATCTGACAGGATGTCAGAGCATCAAAGGTGAAAATAAACTAGCTCACTCAAGCAACCCATTTGGGTATATCAAAACAAAACAAAGCAAGAAGATAGGATACAGTAAGCAAACAAACTAATACAGTAACTTATAGATGGCTCGGAGACAACAGTCAATATCAAGTCACATAAAGAAACAAACCATGATCGTCTCAACAAGCTCTCAAAACAAAGAATCAACAGATCTTCTCGATGAAGGTGCCTTCCTGGAATTACCGGATGCAGAATTCAAAAGATTACGATACAGAACACTTGAAGACATCAGGAACGAGATTAGGAAGGAGATCAGGCAATATGCAGAACAAGCCAAGGAACATGCAGATTAAGTAGTTGAAGAAATTAAAAAGATTATTCAAGAACATAATGAAAAATTTAATAAGCTGCAAGAATCCATAGAGAGAAAACAATCAGAATTTCAGAAGATAAACAATAAAATTACAGAACTAGACAACTCAATAGAAAGTCAAATGAGCAGCATTGAGCAAGCGGAAGGAAGGAAGAATTGGTGAGCTTGAAGATACAGCACATAGCACTAATATATTTGAAGAAAAATCAGATAAAAAATTTAACAAAATGAAGAAACCTTAACAGTCATGTGGGACTCTATCAAGAGAAATAACCTATGAGTGATTGGACTACCAGAACAGGGAGGGATAACAGAAAATAGAGAATTGTTGAAGATTTGTTGGCAGAAAACTTCCCTGATATCTTGAAAGATGAGAAGATACCTATCCAAGATGCTCATCAAACTCCACATAAGGTAGATGTTAAAAGAAAGTCACCAAGGCATATTATAATCGAACTTGCCAAAACCAAAGATAAAGAGAGAATTTAAAGAGCAGCTAGGGATAAAGGAAAAGTCACCTACAAAGGAGAGTCAATAAGAAAAACCTCGGACTACTCAGCAGAAACCATGCAGGCAAGAAGACAATGGAATCACTTATATAAAGCACTGAAGGATAAAACTGCCAGCCAAGAATTATATATCCAGCAAAACTGTCTCTAAAATATGAAGGTGAAAACAGGAAATTTCCAGATAAACAGAAGTTTAGGGAATTTGTAAAAACAAAATCAAAACTACAAGGAATACTAAAGGGAGTTCTTTGGTTAGAAAATCAATAATATCAGCTATCAACCCAAGACTAGAACACTGGACAGAGCAATCAGATGTCAACCCAGAAAGGGAAATCACAAAAATAAATCAAGATTAAAAAACCCTTAAAACAGGGAAACAGCAGTGTTATTATGTAAAAGAATACAGCATAAAACAATAAACAGGGACCAAGAAATGTAGTCATAGATTTTTCATATGCAGAGGAAGACAAGGTGATATAAAGAAATAAAAGTTAGGTTAAAACTTACAAAAATAGAGGTAAATATTAAGGTAACCACAAAGGAGACTAATATCCTACTCATCAAAATAAAATACAAGAAAAAAATAGGGACTCAGCAGAAACAAAGTCAACAACAATGAATAAGAGGGAAAGACAATATATAAAGATAAACTACTCAGCACAAAAAATTAAGTGACAAAAAGAAACTCAACAACACACAAAAAAAGACATCAAAATGACAGCACTAAACTCATAAAAAAAACCTATCTATAATTACACTGACTGTAAATGGATTACATACACCAATAAAGAGACAGAGAGTGGCAGAATGGATTAAAAAACAAACTCCATCTCTATGCTGCCTACGAGAGACACACCTTAGAGACACAAACTAAAACTCAAAGGATGGAAAAAACTATATCAAGCAAACAAAAATCAAAAAAGAGCATGAGTGGCCATATTAATTTCTGACAAAATAGACTTTAGAGTTAAATCCACCACAGAGGACAAGAAAGGATGCTATATAATGATTAAAGGGACAATATTTTTTTTATATACCAGGAGGATATAACCGTATTAAGTATATCTGCACCCAATGACAGGGCTGCAAGATACATAAAAGAAACTCCAACAGCAGCGTTGAAAAGTTAGACAGCTCCACAATAATAGTAGGAGACTTCAACACACCACTTTCAGTGAAGGACAGAACATCCAGAAAGAAGCTCAATAAAGACATAGAAGATCTAAATGCCACAGTCAACAAACTTGACCTCACAGACATACACAGACCACTCCACCCAACAGCAGCCAAGCATACTTTCTTTTCCAATGCACACATAGAAAAAGAAGAAAGGGCCAAAATCAATGAATTATCCTTACAACTTGAACAAATAGAGAGCAACAAAAGAAACCCTCAGGCACAAAAGAAAGCAAATAGTAAAAATTAGAGGAGAATTAAATGAAATAGAGAACAGAAAAACAATTGAAAGAGTTCACAACACCAAAAGCTGATTCTTTGAAAAAAATTGATAAACCATTGACCAAACTGACAAAAGAAAAACGGGAGAGGAAGCAACCAACCTGAATATGAGATGGGCGATATTACAACAGACCCAACTGAAAGTAAAAGAATCATATCAGATTACTACGAAAAACTGTACTCTAACAAATTTGAAAACCTAGAAGAAATGGGTGAATTCCTAGAAACACACTATCTACCTAAACTAACACAAACAGAGGTAGAACAACTAAACAGACCCATAACAAAAGAAGAGACTGAAAAGGTACTCTAAAAACTCCCAACAAAAAAAGCCCTGGCCTGGATGGCTTCCCTGCAGAGTTCTATCAAACTTTTAAAGAAGATTTAACACCACTACTACTAAAGGGGAAACCCTGGTGGCATAGTGGGTAAGTGCTACGGCTGCTAACCAAAAAGGTCGGCGGTTCAAATCCACCAGGTGCTCCTTGGAAACTCTATGGGGCAGTTCTACCCTGTCCTATAGGGTCGCTACGAGTCGGAATCGACTTGATGGCGGTGGTTTTTTTTTTTACTACTAAAGGTATTTCAGGGCAGAGAAAAGGACGGAATACTCCCAAACTCATTCTATGAAGCCAGCATATCCCTGATACCAAAACCAGGTAAAGACACCACAAATAAAGAATATTACAGACCTATATCCCTCATGAAGTTAGATGCAAAAATCCTCAACAAAATTCTAGCCAATAGAATTCAACAACATATCAAAAAAACAATTCACCATGACCAAGTGGGATTCACACCAGGTATGCAGGGAGGGTTCAACATTAGAAAAACAATTAATGTAATCCATCATATAAATAAAACAAAAGACAAGAACCACATGATTTTATTATCAACTGATGCAGAAAAGGCATTTGACAAAGTTCAACACTCATTCATGATAAACACTCTCAGCAAAATAGGAATAGAAGGAAAATTCTTCAACATAATAAAGGGCATTTATACAAAGCCAACAGCCAACATCATCCTAAATGGAAAGATTCTGAAAGCATTCCCCTTGCAATTGGGAACCAGACAAACAAAAAGGATGCCCTTTATCACCACTCTTATTCAATGTTGTGCTGGAGGTTCTAGCCAGAGCAATTAGGCTAGATAAAGAAATAAAGGGCATCCAGATTGGTAAGGAAGAAGTAAAAGTATCTCTATTTGCAGATGACGTGATCTTATACACAGAAAACCCTAAAGAATCCTCAAGAAAGCTACTGAAACTAGTAGAAGAGTTCAGCAGAGTATCAGGGTACAAGATAAACTTAAAAAATCAGTTGGATTCCTCTACACCAACAAAAAGAACGTCGAGGGGGAAATCACCAAATCAATACCATTTACAGTAGCAGCCAAGAAGATAAAATACTTAGGGATAAGTCTTACCAGAGACGTAAAAGACGTGTACAGAGAAAATTATAAGACACTACTGTAAGAAACCAAAAGAGACCTACATAAGTGGAAAAACATACCTTGCTCATGGATAGGAAGACTTAACATTGTTAAAATGTCTCTTCTACCAAAAGCGATCTATACATCAATGCAATTCTGATCCAAAGTCCAACCGCATTTTTTAATGAGATGGAGAAACAAATCACCAACTTCATATGGAAGGGAAAGAGGCCCCAGATACTAAAAAAGAAGAACAAAGTGGGAGGCCTCACTCTACCTGATTTTAGAACCTATTATACTGCCCCAGTAGTCAAAACAGCCTGGTACTTGTACAACAACATATACACAGACCACTGGAACAGAATTGAGAATCTAGACATAAATTCATCCACATATGAGCAGCTGATATTTGACAAAGCCCCAGAATCAGTTGAATGCGGAAGAGACAGTCTGTTTAACAAATGGTTTGGCATAACTGAGTATCCAACTGCAAAAAAATGAATCAAGACCCCTACCTCACACCGTGCACAAAAACTAACTCAAAATGGATCAAAGACATAAATATAAAATCTAGAACTATAAAGATCATGGAAGAAAAAATAGGGATAATGCTAGGAGCCCTAATATATGACATAAACAGTATACAAAACATTACTAACAATGCAGTAGAGGAACTAAATAACTGGAAGCTCCTAAAAATCAAACACCTATGCTCATCCAAATACTTCACCACAAGAGTAAAAAGATTACCTACAAATTGGGAAAAAGTTTTTAGCTCTGACATTTCCGATCAGCATATGATCTTTAAAATCTACATGATATTGCAAAACTCAGCAACAAAAAGACAAATAATCCAATTAAAAAAATGGGCAAAGGATATGAACAGGCACTTCGCTAAAGAGGACATTCAGGTAGCTAACAGATACATGAGGAAATGCTCACGATCATTAGCCATTAGAGAAATGCAGATCAAAACTACAATGAGATTCCATCTCACTCCAACAAGGCTGGCATTAATCCAAAAAACACAAAATAATCAATGTTGGAGAGGCTGTGAAGAGATTGGAACACTTCTACACTGGTGGTGGGAATGTCAAATGGTACAACAACTTTGGAAACCGATTTGGCACTCCCTTAAAAAACTAGAAATAGAATTACCATATGATCCAGCAATCCCACTTCTTGGAATATATCCTAGAGAATTAAGAGCCTTTACACAGATATATATACACCCATGTTCATTGCTGCACTCTTTACCATAGCAAAAAGATGGAAGCAACCAAGGTGCCCATCAGCGGATGAATGGATAAATTATGGTATATTTACACAATGGAATACTACTCATTGATAAAGAACAATTATGAATCTGTCAAACATTTCATAACATGGAGGAATCTAGAAGGCATTATGCTGAATGAAATCAGTCAGTTGCAAAAGGACAAATATTGTATAAGACCACTATTATAATAACTGGAGAAATAGTTTAAACAGAGAAGAAAATATTATTTGATGGTTACCAGAGGGGAGAGGGAGGGAGGGAGAGAGATGGGTTTTCACTAATTAGATAGTAAATAAGAATTATTTTAGGTTAAAGGAAAGACAACACACAATACAGGAGAGGTCAGCACAACTGGACTAAACTAAAAGCAAAGAAGTTGCTGAATAAACTGAACACTTCGAAGGCCAGCATAGCAGAGCCAGCGTTTGGGGGACCATGGTTTCAGGGGACATCTAAGTCAATTGGCATAATAAAATCTATTAAGAAAATACCCTGCATCCCACTTTGGAGAATAGTTTCTGGGGTTGTAAGGGCTAGCAAGCAGCCATCTAAGATGCATCAATTGGTCTCAACTCACCTGGATCAAAGGAGAATGAAGAACACCAAGGATACAAGGTAATTACGAGCCCAAGAGACAGAAAGGGCCACATAAACTAGAGACTACATCCGCCTGAGACCAGAAGAACTAGATGGTGTCTGGCTACAACTGATGACTGCCCTAACAGGGAACACAACAGAAAACCCCTGAGGGAGCAAGAGAGCAGTGGGATAAAAAAAAAAAAGTGGGATGCAGACCCCAAATTCTCGTAAGAAGACCAGACTTAATGGTCTGACTGAGACTAGAAGGACCCTGGAGGTTATGGTCCCCAGATCTTCTGTTAGTCCAAGACAGGAACCATTCCCAAAGCCAACTCTTCAGACAGGGATTGGACTGGACTGTGGGATAGAAAATGATACTGGTGAAGACTGACCTCTTGAATCAAGTGGACACATGAGACCATGTTGGCATCTCCTGTCTGGAGGGGAGATAAGAGAGCAGAGGGGGTCAGAAGCTGGCGGAATGGATGCAAAAATAGAGAATGGGGGGAAGGAGTGTGCTGTCTCATTAGAGGGAGAGCAATTAGATGTATATAGCAAAGTGTGTACAAGTTTTGTATGAGAGACTGACCTGATTTGTAAACTTTCACTTAAAGCACAATAAAAATAAAAAAGAAAACACCACGGAAGCATAATCCCCTTAGCTGAAAATTATTTCTCATCCTCATAGGTTCAGGGTTTCCAAAATTTGAAGGAATCAAAGACCCAAGCCTGACAAAGAGAATTATGACTCGGGCTTAGTGTGAGCTCCTGAGGGTACCCAAACCCATTGCCATCAAATCCATTCCAACTCACCGTGACCCTATACCCTAAAATGTTAGTAGTTTAGGGTTATAGCACTGCTTCTCATGCCAGCTTTGTCTGATTAATAGTATGCTGTTAGGAGCTCCACAAATGTATCAAAAATGACATAAGAATGAGCTAACCACCATTTATGAGTGGATTACAAGGCCAAATTAGCTGGGACTATGCTTTATTCTCTCTGGAGCAACAGAATGCAACATGATAACTGCAATGATAAAAGTGTATTTAGGGTAATTTAAGAACTTAGAAAATGTTCCTTAAAAACAAAGATGGTGAAAAAAAAATTTTTTTAATTGTGCTTTAGGTGAAAGTTTACAGCTCAAGTTAATTTCTCATGCAAAAATTTGTACACATCATTACGTGACATTGGTTGCAATCCCTATAATGTGACAGCACACTCCCCGTTTCTGCCCCAGGTTTCTTGTGTCCATTTAACAAGCTCCTGTCCAATAGCTGTAACTATGGACTAAAATATACTAACAATTTTGAAGATGGTGCAAGACTAGGCATCATTTTGTTCTGTTACATATAAGGTCGCCATGAGTCTTATCTGACTCCATGGCAATTAGCAACAATAAAAGCCCAAGGAAGGGACCTTCTCCAGAAAACAGCATTAAATGAAAAAGCATGTAGAGATTAGAGAAGAGATATGCCTTGTTGCATACTGAGTGGGCCTCAGCCTACAGCTATGAGAATGAAAACTCAGTAATCTCAATTGTCTAACTTACTGGGTGGCCTTTGCTTAAAATACTGGCCTGCTGTGAGTCCCTTGCATTTTTGCAGAGCTCTATGCTTTCCAAGCTGGCTTCCAATTTCAGCTTGGCCCAAGTGGCAGCCTAAGTTTAGGCATTCTGGCATGAATAATCTGAAAATGAAGGTAGGAACGAATGTTAATGGCCACTTGCTGACTGTAGTGGCATAAAGTTAAAAAATTATAGTAATAAATACAAACCAGTTTCAAAGATAGCAGCCTATGCCTTACAAATACCAAAGTTAGCAATTATTCCTACATCTTAGCATAGAGTTCCAAACCTCATCCAACATAAGACATTTGCCTTATCCCACAATTCAGAAGAGGTAGGAAGCAACTAGCTAGACAGTCTTTCTCTTATTTAGATACAGAGAGGCTAACAGATCCCTTCAGGTGTGATAGTAATCATGGCCCCGTTACATATGTTTAGCATTTGACCCAATACAGAGAGCTCCTTCACAGTTATTTCCCATTTGATCCATACACTATGAAATATTATAATTCCCATTTTATAAACGAAAAAATTGAAGCCTAGGGAAAAATTTTAAATAATGTAGTAATGAGTGGTTATGTAAGATAGGCTATTTGTACTTGCAAGTGTCAGAAAACCCAGTCTTAGCTCACGGAACTAAACAGTTGAGTAGCAGGCCTGGCTTCAGGCCCAGCTGAAATCAGTCCAGGTGGTATATTAACAGTGGCCCAGCCTTTCTCTGCCTCTGAGCTCTCTTGTTTTCCCTGTTAGCCACACATGGTTGACCCCTGGAAGCTCCAGGCTTTCCTCGTGGTTGCAAGATTGCTACAGTAGCTCCAGACATCATAACCCCTCACTTTCAAAGCCAGTAGAAGGACAGAACTTCTCCTTCCTATCAGTCGAACAAGAGACTGAGGCCTGCTCTTGGGATGAATTGAGTCACATGCCCACCCCTAAACCTGCCGCCATGACTGAAAGCAGAACTGACTCGTGGCCACACAACCTGTGTGGTCCCCATTTTGAGGATCCCTGCCTTTGGTTTCATGCTCTGTTGTTGCTGACTTGGAATTCTTAGTAGGTTTTTAACAAGAACCCCTACGTTGCCGTTTTGCTCTGGGCCCCATAAATTATGTAGTAGATACGAGGACAGTAGGATTGTGTTGATTAGAATAATCAGAGCCACCCTTGAAGCTGAGAGTAGGGTCACCCTCACTCAAATATAGGCTGAGATTCTGGAAGGGATTCTCCCCAAGGAAATGTAGGGTGCTGCCAAACAGCAAACACAGTGGATCTCCACTACAGTGTTGACCCACATCTGACTACTATACTCCCTGTACTAGCCTATTTCATTAGATGTCTTTGATGATTAGTATGCTTTATAATCAATTATTTGATATAACAGGATTAGTACAATATTTGAGGTATGTGTGGGTTAAATAGGCTTTTCTGTACTAATGGGTTTTGTTGTTGTATGTTTTTTTCGTACTAATCTTGGATCCAAAATATGCATTACATGGTTTCTAAGGGAAATACTTTCTGAGTTTAAACAGACTAGAATGTAACTTCCAGGGGAAAAAGAATATTTAGAAGATTTTAGAGTATACCCCATCCCTGACTAGGTAACCGCCTCAGTATGCAGGTATTGACTTCTGCACAAATACAGAGTTAGACAGGCTTCCATTCCCTACTTCTTACCCTTGCCTCAGAGGTTCAAAGCTAAGTGCAATCTTTCCATTGCATGACTTAGGAAATAACTGCAGGGCGGTCTCTGAAGACATTAGGCTAGGCCTTATGATAGTACCGTATGTCAGCAGTTCTCAAATAATGTCTCCTGGAACAGAAGTTACACAAGATGCCTCAAGAAAAACATGTTCCAAGGTCATGAGAAATTCCTTATACTTAATCCATCTTAGAGATTTTCAAATTATGTTAGTATAGCACATGTTATAAGCCCTGAGAAGCCCTTGAGTAAAGAAATCTGCTTAATTTTATTAGAACTTAACATTCCCCAAATATATTTGCTCACGGAAATTTTCGAGGTACTAATATCTATTTTTGTTTGGCAAAACACACTTTAGGAGCTGCTATCTCAGACCTTCCTGAAATTTTCTAAAACCAAAACCAAATCCAGTGTGGTTGAGTCGATTCCGACTCATAGTGACCCTATAGGATAGAGTGGAACTGCCCCATAGAGTTTCCAAGGAGCGCCTGGTGGATTCGAACTGCCGACCCTTTGGTTAGCAGCTGTAGCACTTAACCACTACGCCACCAGGGTTTCCAAAATTTTCTAAAAGCAAGCAAAAATACTAAGCTTAAGTCGTATGGGTTTACACACCTCTAAGAGAGTGACAGACATAGAAACAAGATGAACCAGACCAGAGTTTACATACTTGCCAGTCCAGTCCACCAAATAATTATTAAGCATCTATTATTAGTTATGGATGAGAGATTAAAGGAAATAATAATGCACAATCCATTTCCTAGAGAAGTTTAAAACTTAGTATGGACTTGGTGGTATGCCTACTCCAACCATTATGAGTAAAGTCAGATGCCTGTGTCATAGTTATTTGTGTGGTGAGATCTCACCTCATCAATGAGAGTCCTTCCCTGCCATGTCCCATTGCATGAGAGCTGAGGACCCCCAGATGTCCTTCTGTTAACCACAGGACACTGCTACCATCTATTAGCATTCCATACGCCTCTTTCCAGCTTATGGAAGCCTGCTCACAGGAGGCAAGGAGTAATGCCCCATTGGAAAGGTGAAAACTAAACTTCAGGCCCCAGATTCTAGCCCTGCCTCCAACCCGACTGCATTTCTATCTGGTATAAATGACTCTGCCTCTCTGCTGCAGCTTCCTCACCTGCGAAATGGGGCGAGTGGCGCTGGCTCTATTTCCACGGTTGTCTTAGCACTCAGGTGATAAAATCCAAAATCACTCCGAAAAATGGGTGACACTCTTATAGTGTGAGGTGATGTTAACTTTTATACCTAAGTGCCCTGTCAAGGAATTCTTGAAACTCTCCAACCTTACTTTTCAACTTTCAATTCTTACCAGAGCTCCAAACTGGAGACAATTCTAGTTGAAGAAGAAGTGATGATTGCAAATTACTCTCCACCCTTCTTTTTAGTGTTCATTAGAGTCCCTGGGTGGTACAGACAGTTACTGTGCTTGGCTGCTATCCAAAAGAAAGGTTGGTGGTTCAAGTCCACCCAGAGGTGTCTCAGAAGAAGTGTCTGGCAATCTGTTTCCAAAACATCAGCCATCGAAAACCCTGTGGGGTGCAGTTCTCCTCTGACACCCACGGGTCACCATGAGTCAGAGTCTATTTGACAGCAACTGGTAACCAGTCCTTGCCTTATTAGCCAGCCCATCCCTGTTCATCACTGACGATACCTTCGACATGGCCTTACGGCCAACGGTCGTCTTCTAGAGCATTCAGCCATTCAGAGGGTCTGACTCCAGAAACATAAAAGCCCATTCTAGGGCAAATTAAAAACATCCATTTGCCACATCTTATTACTAAACCATGTGGAATACAAAATAAGAGCATAAAAAATGAGTCTCTTAATAATGGGGAAGTCTTGCAGAATCATGTTATTTGTATACTGCATTTTTATCCTAGGCACCGAATCACTTAGAAAATACATAATACTGTGTAATGCTTACCCAGACAGAGGCACACACAAGCTGATAATAACTCAAGGTATTTTATCACTGTGTGTCCTCGGGCTAGGCATCAGATGGGAAAAACTCTCTTGAAACAAAATTAAATAGTTTTAGATCTAATTTTACCAGGCTGAACTAGGTTGCAGATTGATTTTCATGGAATCTAATAAAGAACAACACACACATTGCCTATCTTATAGAAAATCAGCTACCGCATTGTGTTTTTTACTCACTTTGCTATTTACTAGAAGTAATAAGAAACTAATATTTCACAATGCAATGTGTTTCATTCTGTAAACAGCCTTTCATTTTAAAGGCTCTTAGAATAGCCTGTTAGGGAGAGCTGAAGTATAGCCTCTGAGGTTTGTCTGCTCAAATGCCTGTTTATGTTTATATTGTAAAACTGCTGCCAGAACTCACGTTTTTCCTTTTGCTAGAAGGAGAAGCCCCAGGGCCTGAGTCCTATGGCCCAAGTTAGCATTGTGAAGTGAAGCCTGGGACTGATCCTCTACGACTTCCCTATGTGCTGGCTTGTTGTGGTCTGCCCATAAGGAGTCCCTGGTGGAGCAGACGGCTCACGCACTCAGTTGCTGGCAGTTCGAGTCCACACAGAGGCATCTCAGAAGAAAGACCTGGCAATCCACTTCTGAAAACTCAGCCATATAAAACCATATGGAGCACGGTTCTACTCTGACACGAGGGGTTGCCATGGGTTAAAGTCCACTCCAGGGCAACTGGTTATGGGCTGAGTCTGAGAAAGGGGCCCTAGTGGTGCAACGGTTAATCGCATGGCTGCTAACTGAAAGGTTGGTGGTTCAAACCCACCCAGGGGCTCTGCGGGAAAAAGACCTGGTGACCTTCTTTCATAAAGATTAGAACAAAGAAAACTGGGTGGGGCAGTTCTTTCCACTCTGTCACACCAGGTTGCTGAGTCAGAATGAACCCAATGGCACCGAGCAACAAGAAGTGCCAGAGGCCGGTAGTACGGGCTGCCCTGTGCCTACTGGTGCGCGCTCGGATTCCTCAGGCAGACACACACGGCGATCCGTAATCTGTTTCCGCCTTATCTATCCTTGTTGTGTTATCTCACTAACATAAATCTTGCTCTAACACCCCGCATCATTTCTGTCTCTCACACACAACGCGCTCATTCTTCTCCAGTCTTTGCTCATGTTTTTTCCTCTCATCTAAGCCAGATAAGCCCTCGCTCCTCTGACTCGTCCTCATCATTCAAAGCCAACCACCAAAAGCAACAAGAAACAACAACGAAAAGCAACAACAGAACAGAAACACTAGCGTGACAACCCGTTTCTGAACACAGGCAGCATTCAGCTCGTGAACTCCAAACTATGTGCTGGTTTATTCGGTATCTCTGTTCGTTAATTATCTCACATGTCCAAGCCTCTTCTCCCTGACTCCTTGAGGACAGACACCTGTCTTTTTCTTTTCTTTCTTTCTTTTTTTGTTATTTACTTAAATAGTCCTGATTACACAGCGTTGTTAAATCTTGTCTGGTGAGCCAGAGAAATCTGCCGGCTTTCCCCATAGCTCCCTCTCTGACGGACTGTTCAGGCTGCTGTACCTCCCCAGTCATACTGCAAACACCTGTGCATGTGAAAGTTCATGTTTACAAATGAAGTTTAGGGCGAGATTATCCACATTGCCTGACAATTCCCTACAGAATTTTTGTGACAACACTTCTTTTATTTCTGAGCATTCATTAACAGCCTAACAGGGAAGCTGAGAGGCAGAGAGACACAAAGCAACAAGGTTGGGTGATCCTGTTAATTGATTGAAGTTCAATCAGAAAGGAGGGAAATGATGAATTGTAATAAAAATCAGTAACAAGAAAAAAATATCATTGATCAAAAATTCTATTTAAATAGTATTAGCCT
Organism: Elephas maximus indicus; assembly: GCF_024166365.1. Classification (NCBI taxonomy): domain Eukaryota; kingdom Metazoa; phylum Chordata; class Mammalia; order Proboscidea; family Elephantidae; genus Elephas; species Elephas maximus. The sequence goes on from NC_064822.1 coordinate 18,020,238, forward strand.
AGTGCCAACCCATTCCAAAAACATGATCTAATCTGAAAAGCACAGGTTCTTCTCCATCTCTTTGGTGGTGTTATTTTATCATGGATTCAAAATATCTTCTCTTCTTTGATTTAATTGCAAAGGAGATTTTTGAGAAAGGAAAAAAAATCTCCTTAGGTAGTTTGCCCTTTCTATTCCTAAACTAAGATATACCTAAGGCTGGCAGTTCAAATCTACACAGAGAAACCTCAGAAGAAAGGCCTGACAACCTACTTCTGAAAGATCATTGCCATTGAAAACCCTGTGGTGCACAGTTCTACTCCGACACACGTGGGGTCGCCATGAGAACTGACTTTAACAGCAACTGGCTTTTATACTGAGGCAAATCAGTCTTAATATTAAAAGTAAGAATTGCTAACATTACCTTCCAGGAAACCCTGGTGGTGTAGTGGTTAAAGGTTGGCAGTTCAAATCCTCCAGGTGCTCCTTGAAAACCCTATGGGACAGTTCTACTCTGTCCTATAGGGTCACTATGAGTCGGAATCGACTCAACACCAGCGGATTGGTCGGTTGGTATCACCTTCCAGATGCCATGCTGTACTTCCCAGGCCTCTTCTCATTTAATTTGCATAACAGCCCCATGAGGGAGATGATGATGACTAACCGCATTTTATAGATGAGAAAACTGAGGTTTAAAGAGGGTAGGGAAATTAGGCAGGATCCTACTGCTTGTGGGTGGAAATGCTGTGAATTGGAACTTAGAACCACCTGACCATGCAGCCTGCAGGCAAAGTTCCATGTCTTAACTGCTGTGTTATCCTGCCTTGCTTGGGGAGTCGACAATCTAGTGGGTAAAATAAGTGCACATAAATAAGTAGCCATACTAGGGATATTCCTGGCCATTGCACCTCATGCATGGCCACCACCCTTCCATCACTGCAGACTTGTGTGTTGCTATGAGGCTGAACGGGTTTCAACAGACCTAGACTAAGACTAGGAAGAAAGGCCTGGCAATCTACTACCAAAAATTGCCAGTGAAAACCATATAGATCACAATGGTCCAATCCTCAACCAATTTTGGGGATGGCACAGTGCAGGGTAATGTTGTGTCCTGTTGAGCATGGGGTAACCATGAATCAGGGACCAATTGGACAGCAGCCAACAATAACATAATAGGGATATAGGATTAAAGTTGTGAGGTTTGGATAGTAGTTATTGGGGTAATTAACAAGATTTGGGGGAAAAGGATCAGGTAGAACCTCAGAGGAGATGGTGGCTGAGATGTATCATTATCTTGCCATTCTGTTATTGTGGTGACTTTCGATGAGGCTCATTCAAGCACTATCAAGGAGTACCAAGTATGAAAGATTTTGGGGGGTGGCCAAGGTCACACAGTCAGTCACAGTGGCACTTAAATTCTGACTTCTGTATTAGACTTCATTTTCAAGACAGTATCATCAGCTGTATACCTCTGAGCAGTGAGTTCAGAAAGGACCTCTTTAGCTTGAAGAATAAAAGACTCGTTGCAGAGGGATTTCCTCGATTCATGTGTACTCTTTCCGTGTAGAGGTCCAGCATTGTTGTCTTTGTAAAATGCAGATCTGACCATAGCAAGTCCTGGCTTAAAACCCTCCAATGTTCCGTTTGGCCCTCAAGGTTAATTCCCAGCAACTGTACATGGTTTGCACTCAATTACTAACCTAAAGGTTGGCAGTTTGAGCCCACCTGCCGGCACCCAGGAAGAAAGTCTTGGTACATCTGCTCCCACAAAGGATTACAGTCAAGAAAACCCTATGGAGTACAGTTCTATCCTGTGACACATGGGGTCACCTTGAGTCGGAATCGACTAGATGGCAACAGGTTTGGATTTTTGGTTTTTTAGTAAATGGCAAATGGACAAATGGAACCTTGCACCACGTGATGCTAATTCTGCTGCTGCTCACTTCCCAGCGCTGACACGTTCCTCCTCTCCCCAGTCTGTGCTCCAACCAGAGGAATCCACAGGTAATTCCAGGAAGGTGCCTCCTGGGCCTTTCCATGTGCATCTTCAATCTCTTAGAGGTGACCTGAGTAAGGGTGGTGTTACAATCCCACCCTAATCCTCTTAATGTAAAATTACAGTCACAAAATGGAGGACAACCACACAGTACTGGGAATCATGGCCTAACCAAGTTGATACACACATTTGGGGGCGGGTGGGGGGACATAATTCAATCCATGACAGGGAGACTCATTCTCTAGACTCTCTAGAGAATGATAGTAGATGCTTGCTATTTTTGGTGGTGGGAAAGATGACACGAAATGAGGGTGAAGTGTACACAGTTTGACAAAGGTAAATGATAACACTAAAGTGTACACAAGAAAAAAGAACCTGTTGGTAACTGCTATGGCATATATAATTTTGAAACAACAGTAAAAAACAAACAAAAATATATGTGTGGGTCTATATGTGTGTATGTAGGCATATACGTGTATAGGTATGTATATTTGAGTATATGCTTGTATATATAGGTGTATGCATACATATATGTATAGGCATGTATGTGACATATACACATATATTAATATGTATAATAAAGCACGTGGGGGCACAGTTACAGATACTTCTTACATATAACCAAACACCTCACAGTATTGGATTTCTGAGTTTGAAGGATTAGGATGCTCTTAAGGAGCATCTTGGCCATTTGGCATAACATTGTTCATAAAGTTATGTTTTACATCCTAGTTTGGTGAATAGTGTCTGGGGTCTTAAAGCTTGCATGCAGCCATCTAAGATACAATTATTGGTCTCTACTCATCTGGAGCAAAAGAGAAAGAAGGAAACCAAAGACTCAAAGAAGAAACTAGTCTACAGGACAAGTAGTCTACATGAACCATGACCTCATCTGCCCTGAGACCAGAACTAGATGGTACCCGGCTACCACTACTGAGTGTTCTAACTAGGACCACAGTAGTTGGACCCTGATAGAATGGAAGAAAATACGAAACAGAACCTCAAATTCCTAGGGGGGAGAAAAAAAAAGCAGACTTACTGAACTGGTTAAGACTGTTGCCTTGAGATAGTCTTCAAACCTTGAACCAAAATTAAGCCTCTGAGTAAGCCTTGTAGCTTAATAACAAATAATAAATATCACTTGTAAGTACGGTGCTCTTTTAAAAAATCACCTCTATAAAAAAAAAAAAAAATTTTTTTTTTTCTTCTGAAACCAAAGGGTCAACAATTACTTTAAAACACAGATGAGAAGTAAGGGGGCAGGGAAACTAGATTAATGGAAAGGGAACAACCAGAACAGAAATAAGAATGTACACACCTTGTGAAGAATATAATCAATGTCATTGAACAATTTGTGTAGAAATTGTTCAGTGGAAACCTAAACTGCTACGTAAACCTTCACTGAAAATACAACAAAATATTAAAAAAAAAAAAAAAAAGATGACCTTATACTTTGTCCCAACGGAGACAATTTTTTTTTTAATTTTTATTGTGCTTTAAGTGAAAATTTACAAATCAAGTCAGTCTCTCACACAAAAACTTATATACACCTTGCTACATACTCCCAATTGTTCTCCCCCTAATGAGACAGCCCGCTCCCTCCCTCCACTCTCTCTTTTCATGTCCATATCTCCGGCTTCTAACACCCTCTACCCTCTCATCTCCCCTCCAGGAAGGAGATGCCAACATAGTCTCAAGTGTCCACCTGATCCAAGAAGCTCACTCCTCACCAGCATTCCTCTCCAACCCATTGTCCAGTCCAATCCATGTCTGAAGAGTTGGCTCCAGGAATGGTTCCTGTTTTGGGCTAACAGAAGGTCTGGGGGCCATGACCACCGGGGTCCTTCTAGTCTCAATCAGACCATTAAGTTCAGTCTTTTTGCAAGAATTTGGGGTCTGCATCCCACTGCTCTCCTGCTCCCTCAGGGGTTCTCTGTTGTGTTCCCTGTCAGGGCAGTCATCGGTGTAGCCAGGCACCATCTACTTCTTCTGGTCTCAGGCTGATGTAGTCTCTGGTTTATGTGGCCCTTTCTGTCTCTTGGGCTCGTAATTACCTTGTATCCTTGGTGTTTGTTATTCTCCTTTGATCCAGGTGGGTTGAGACTCCTTGATGCATCTTAGATGTCTGCTTGCTAGCGTTTAAGACCCCAGACAACATTCGCAACGGAGACAGTTTTGTGAGTGAAAGGAAATGCTACTAATAATTACACATAAAATGGGACTGACCAGGGAAAACTGGGACAGGTGGGCATCCTGTTCATAGGGTGTTTGCTTTGTAAAGCAGGACAAGGTGGCAGAAACGTCATGGAGAAGCCACTCCACATAATCGCCTCCTAATGAAAGCACAGCCCAAACTTCACAACAAACTAAGGAAACGTGCACTCAATATAATACATAGAAAGTGACATTGTGCATATTAAAGAAAGCTTAAAAATTGTATCATGCTGGCCAGTTGTCAACAGTAGTGCCCCAAAGTACATGCCCAATTTCCCACGAGTTCCAGGGACTTAGAGAACGCCTTTCTGGCAGGAGGACTGGGGAGCAGTGCAAGAAGGGCTATGAAGAGGTAGACAGCATGTGATTGATAATTTGAGTTCTATTATGCTGTGATAGCTTGTGTGTAAAATAACCATCTTTCAGAGGTTGTATTACAAGATGCAGGGCTCAAAACACCCAGCAAGCCTTTGTCAGTGGCCGGGTGCTCATAAAGCTGTTTGTGCGCTGGCAGGAGCAATAATTTAGGGTTGGAGCTTCTAGTACAGGAGAGGCAAGAGGTGCCTGAGAAGTGGTCATGACCAGAGAAAACTAATGGGGGCAAACCTCACATTACAAAGTGAAAAAGAGTACATATCATTATAAAAGAAATAAAGGGCTTTGTGCTTAGTGTGTTTCTAAACAAAAGAGAGAAGGAAGACCAGAGGCTGTAAAGAAAGGAAGGTGCAGGACTTTGGGGAAAACATGTCTAAAGGGACAAGAAATTCAAAACCAATGTAGAATTAATGCTTACAATGCAGAGAGTTGTATTTCTCATTGTAGTCGTAGTTCACTAACTGTAGTCCTCAGAGCTCCTATCTAGAGCTGTAAGGTTAAATTTCTATGTCGTGAGAGTTTGTATCTTTAGGCTGATTAATACAATTCCTAACTAGAATCACAGACCAGTTATCTCTCATAGACTTCCTCTAGACTTCCTAGTACTCAGCACTCATCCTCAGAGCCAAGTTAGCAGTGAAGGCTCTTGATTTCAGTGCTAAAATTCCCTGCCATTTAATTTATCACTATAGCCCCTTTACTACCTGCTGCCTTTGACCAAGAACTCCCTCAACTCCCCCAAACTGTCCCACAATGGAAATGACTACTTGTACTGGCAGAAATGTAAACGATGAAACTATGAAATTAAAGTTGTTGTTTTAGCTTCCAACCCTTTGGAGCTACCATTAACTTCCCTCTGAATCTAGGTAAAAAAAAAAAAAAAAAAATTTTTTTTTTTTTTTTTTTTTTTTTTTAAGCCAACAAATATGGAGCACAAAAGAGGAGAATGTCCTAGAACTGTTGGGAAATTTTCTACAACAGAAATAGTGTCCTTCTTTCCCTAAAATTAGAAAACGGGACAATGTCTCTGGAGTCCCTGTGTGGTATTTATATGGTTAATGCTCTCTACTGGTAACCAAAACATTGCAGGTTTGAGACTCCTCAAAAGAAGGGCCTGGTGATCTACTTCCAAAAAACTTAGCCATTGAAAACTCTAAGGAGAACAGTTCTACTCTAATACACATGGAGTCACCAAGAATTGGAGTTTACTCCAGGGCAGCAGGTTTTGTTGTTTTTTAATCTGTGCAAGTGAGCACTCTGAGTGGAATTGTGTGCTTATTTAAGTGTGTGAGTCTCAGTGCATGGATAATGAGCAAAATAAAACAAGAACACATTTATCTGCCTAATTTGAGAAATAAACTTCAGCCTTTGTAAAAACTTTCTTAACTCTCCAGGTAATCCCAGAATGTAGTTGCTGTCATAAACACACAGCCTGCCTGGCCAAGTGCTTGGCGTGCTGTAGGGCTTCCGTAGGCACTTGCTGAAGGAATAGCTCTGGTCAACCCTGATGTGATTGGTTGTAGTGAAAGAAAATCTTTCAAAGGAGCCTAAAGGTTTTTTGTCTGGTGTCAGAGTCTGAAACAGCCTCAGATAGCATCACAGGAGAACTCTGATCTTCTCTGTTCACCACATTATCCATTACTTTGTAGTCCTTTCTGCTGTCCCCAACAGACAGGGACACATAAGGTAGGGTCCTACACATACAATAGTGTACAGACTGGACTGCAGTTATGCCCGGCCCTGAAGCCACTAGGTGTGAAGCATGAGCTGTTGTCTAGCAGTGAAGAGCCAGAGCCCGCAGTTGCACTCACATTTCAAAGTTGGGTTGAGGGTACTGAATTAAAATTTAGAGAATGAGGTCATACAATTTCTATATGCATCCACTCCCAAATGGAGCATAAAATGAAGAACCTGTTTAGAAATTTGCAAAGCCACAGAGCTCCTTGGCAGATAATTTAGAAAGCTATGAGTCTAAGTGAAGTGTGAACCCACACCTTTAGGGTTTTTTTTTTCTAATTTAAATATAGTTTTTTTGCAAAGATTCACCTTTCTCTGTCAATCACTTGTCAGACCATCTGTATCTGTACCCACTATCCACATCTGGAAGGGCACCGAGAACAATCTGGTGTGTGGGCTTGTTTGTTTTTAGTTTTTTTCCCCACTATTTCCAAAAATAAATGTTTAGCTGGGATGTGGCATATATATCAAGCCCAGAATATCTGTTTGGTCTACAAGATTGCTCAAGGCACGGTGATTATTTCCTGGCCAAAAACCTACCCTGTGATTAATATTGCAGTATTGGTAGGAAAATATCTCGGTGTGCGACTTTAGGGAAAGTCGTGTAAGAGGGAAACAAAGTGCCTTAAAAATAAAATGATGAGAAAAGGACTAATTTCATAAAAGAGCTCTAAATTTTGCAGCACAACTAACTGATAGCCATGCTTCTTATTCCTGTGAATTAGAATTCTTATTTTCCAAGTCACATATACACACAGCTGTTAACACACAGTTATTCATAGCTCTCATAGCTGCCAGAAGATTATAGCAACGTTCACTTAGGGATTACTTCCTAAGGAATGTGAGAACTTTCAAAAGGAATTTAGGGTGCTCTCTGAGGTGATTGAGGTCCCAGTGTGGTACAAAGGGCTAACGCACTTGGCTGCTAACTGAAAGGTTGAAGGTTGGAGTCCATCCAGAGGCATCTAGAAAGAGAGGCCTGTTGATCTACTGCCAAAAAATCAGCCATCGAAAACCCATTGGAGCCTACTTCTGCTCTGACATGCATGGGGTATCCATGAGTTGGAGTCAACTCAAGGGCAACTGATTTGCTGAGGTTATTGAAAAACAAGAGATATAAAGATAAAAAGAAAGAAAAACTTGCACTCAACAATTTCAATCCTTGTGACAATGACAAACATAGTCTGTTTAACCACCACCCCTCCCCCTTTTTCTATCCCTCAGTGAATCTTAGGCAGACCCCATGACTTTCTAGTCATTTTCAATGTATGAAACTCAGTCCAGTCCAGATTAAAATTTACACTCTCATACCCAATTCTAAGCCCTTCCAAAGGAGAGGGAAATAGGAAAAAACCTCTTTGTTTAATTGATCCAGATTGCTGTGTGCCTGCCTGGCTGTTACCAACTGATCACCCTTGTCCTCTTTGACACAGATTTCCAAATGTTGATTGTCTCATAGGACCCTGTGTCTGGGTTTTCAAACTCATCTTCAGTAAGAGTTCTTTCATTCTTCTCCCATTTTCTCTTTTCCTCTGCGTCCTCCCTTTCTCTCATTGTCCTTCTTCCCTTTCTCTATTTCTTCATTTCTCACTATTAAAGTTGCTGCCATCTGGTCCCCTGGTACTCCCAACTCAGAATCAAGTCTTATAGTATCGCCTCAAGGATCCATCCCTATGATAATAGTAAGCTATCTAGATAGAGTTACCATATTTCAGAAGCTTAACTGAGATCCTGGATTGCTACTTCTGTTCCTCCTACTTGGGATGTTCTTCCTCTCTTAACTTGGGTAAGCCTTTACTCACCCTAGCAGAGGAAGTATAATTGAGTGGCTCTGGAACCAGATGCTTTAAGTTCAAAGACTATCTGTGGGTTTAACAAATGGTAGATATTATTATTACCTATAAGGTCTCAGCTAATTAATCACCTCGTGACTGTCTTAGGGTAACCATCCATACTCTGATTAATGTAAAACTGAGAGATTTATTGAAAGAAAAGAGACAGCTCGAGCTGGGAATAGACTAAACTCCATGTGCTGGAATCCATTAATCGAAAATGGCAACTCAGCGATGATGTTTTATGAGAGGGGAACAATGGATATGAAACACATTTACTTGATTGGTATTTACAAACTTAGATCATCAAAAGACATTACTTGATTGCTAATTACAGGCTTAGATCATCCAAAGACATTACTCAATTGGTAATAGATCTTTTTAAGGTGAGATTTCTATGGCAGGAATTTAAGGCAGGACTTCCTGTAATGCAAGCTAGGTACGGCGATTGGCTTAAAGGATATACGTATCTTTTCTTTGGCTAGTGTGATAATTACACAGGTGTGTGACAGGTAAGGGTCGAAATGTAGTTACACCATCATTACTGGACATTTCTCTCTTAGAAACAGTACAGAGGATGGCTGCCGCTAGAGTGAAAACAGAACCAGCTAACAAGGAATCACACCCAATCCTCAAACTAGCCATTTCAGATCTTATCAGGTACTTAATTTTTTTTTTTTTTAATCCCCTTACACATAACAGATGTCTTCCCTGGCATTCTTGACCTCCCCAGCCAGGCTAGGGCTCTCTGCACTGTTCCTTCCTAGCATCAGAGTTAGAAATTATGTACTTAGGTGTGCCACTATTAACAATTCAATAAAGATTTGTTGAGTGAAGAGTAACTCATAGCGCAGCCTAGTATCTGTTTACTTTGACCTTGCAGTATCAAACCCCTGAATTTTATCCATCTTTGAAATTGTCAGAAGAGATTCTAACCCAACAGTCATCACAAGGAATCAACTTTTCTTGTGTTTTACAAAACTCAACGTGGACTCAGAGTCTTTTTTAAAAAGTTGCCTGAACTCCTGTGTGTTATTTATAGCATGGAAGCTTGAAAACAGTGTTTTAAAATATGTGTTCCTAAAAATCTTTGAGATAAATCCTTGGCCTTTACTCCTAAATGTTATTCCTTTCTCCTGCCTGCATCGAGGTTAATTATTTCCTTGCTTCTCAGGGTAGCCCACCTGTTCATACTGATTTGAGTTTGTGATTCCGTACAAGCAGTGTCCGTTTTAAAGATATACCTGTATTCAATTAGAATATACAGTCAGGGGAGAAAGTGGGTCAAGTTTGAGAGAGACCATCTGTCAGAGTGTGTTTTTAGCTAAAAGAAAACATAAGAAGGAAACTTATAAAAGAGGCTGAGGTATTGTAGCCCACAGGCACCAACAGAGTTCTGTTGTATCCAACTGGTGCCCTTCTTTTTCAGTTATGTAATTGTATCAGATAGCCAAGCAGTTATAGATGTGGAAATGTATGTATGTGGCCTACAAAAGAAGGAAAACACAGGTACAAAACTTCACATGAAATTTTTGCAATCAGGACAACTAAAGTGCTTAATTTTATGTATATGTATATATATATATATATATGAAATTGTAAATATATATGTGTGTGTTTTAAATAACATATACTACATTTAAACCAGTTAAACCACTAAATGAAATACTTAGTGCTTCCCAAATGACAAGTATAAGATCAAACGTTACATAATTTAGCGATTACAGTTTTTATTAGCATTACCAGTAAGTATATTATTTCAACTGAATGAATTCTCCATAAAACTAACATGTGTTCATACACAAAAATATTTTTTAATGTTTCATCATGTTTATTAAAAGTTGTTTTCTAAATTTTGAAAAAAAAAGTGTTTGCTTCCACAAAGTGGCTCCAAAAAATGTAATCTTTTCATAATGATTCACATCATCCTTGTGAACACTGTTGCTGGACTGAATCCCCAGGGACTACTGAGGTGTGTGTGGTCGGACCTGAGGATCACATTTCTGATTTCAACTTTTGACTTTCTGTGGTTCTCATTTAACCTTCGTTAGTTATTTCCTCTAGTGTTTTTCATACTTATAGTTGTCTTGATATATATATGAGGATGATTCAAGAGGTCTTTGTCTTTAAGGTTCTGATTCTTGTTGCAACTTCAAAGCTTTTTTTTTTAACATAATTGAGCTTTGACATCTATATATTAAGCAAAACAAACAAACCTTAGTCTTGATAAGTGCAGACATGATTATATATAAAATTTACTCTTTCCTAGTAGCAACTCCATTTAATATCTATTATCCAGGGGAGGAGCCAAGATGGTGGCTTAGTCAGATGCACCATACCATCCCTCTACAGAGTTTTTGTTGTTGGTGTAGGGAATCCAACTGGTTTTTGTATGTTGATCTTGTACTCTGCCATTTTGTCAAATTCTTCTATTAGTTCCAATAGCTTTCTTGTTTAGTCTCTCAGATTTTCACTGGAGAATTGTACCAAACATTCAGGGAAAAATTGATACCAATACTATTCAAACTATTGCTAAACACAGAAATGGAATACTCCTGAATTCATTCTATGAAGAAGGCATAACCCTGATATCAAAACCAGGGAAAGACACCATTGAAAAAGAAAAATTATAGCCCAATATCCCTCATGAATGTAGAAGCAAAAATTGTCAACAAAATTCTAGCCAATAGAATTCAACAACGTATCAACAAAATAATACATCATGACCAAGTGGAATTCATACCAGACATGCAAGGGTGGTCCAACATTAGATAATCAATCAAGGTAATCCACCACATAAAGAAAGAACAAGAATCACATGATCAACTCATTCAATGCAGAAAGGGCATTTGATAAACTCCAACACTCATTCTTGATAAAACCTCTTAGGAAACTAGGAATAGATGGGAAATTTCTCAACACAATTAAGGACATGTATACAAAACCAGCAACCAACATTATTCTCAACAGAGAGACACTGAAATCATTCCCCTTAAGAACAGGAGCCAGACAAGGATGCCCTTTATCAGCACCACACTTATTCAATATTGTACTGGAAGTCCTAGCGAGAGCAGTAAGGCAAGAAAGGGAAATAAAGGGCATCCAAATTGGTAAGGAAGAATTAAAACTATCCCTATGCCCAGAAGATATGATCATATACATAGAAAATCCCAGAGACTAAACAAGAAAGTTATTGGAATTAATAGAAGAATTCTACAAAGTGGCAGAGTACAAGATCGACATATGAAAACCAGTTGGATTCCCTACACCAACTACGGGAACTCTAAAAATGAAATCAGGAAAACAGTACCATTTACAGTAGCCCTCAAAAAGATAAAAGACTTAGGAATAAGTCTAACTGGAGAGGTAAAAGACTTACACAAAGAAAACTACAAGACTCTACTGCAAGAAACCTACATAGATGGACAGGAAGACTTAACATTGTGAAAATGACAATAATTACCCAAAGTGATCTACAAATATATGCAATCCCAATCCAAACTCCAACATTATTCTTTAAGGAGAGAGAAAAACTTATTACCGACTTTATCTGAAAAGAAGGCCCCTGGATAAGCAAAGTATTACTGAAGAAGAACAAAGTAGAAGGCCCTACATTCCTCTATCTCAAACCTACTACATAGCCACAGTAGTCAGAGCACCCTGGTACTGGTACAATGACAGACACAGAAACCAATGGAACAGAATTGAGAACCCAGAAGTAAATCCATCCACCTATGGACAGCAGATCTTCAACAAAGGGCTGAAGTTCATTAAATGGGAAAGAGAAAGTCTTTTTAACAAATGGTGCTGGCAAAACCGGATATTCATTTGCAGAAAAAATACCTCACGCCATACACAGAAACTCACTCAAAATGGATCAAAGACCCAAATGTAAAACCTGAAACTATAAAGATCATAGAAGAAAAAAATAAATGGCATAAATAGAATATGAAACATAACTAAAATTGCACAAACAGCAGAAGATAAACTAATGTCTAATCTTTTGGGCTCCCACCTGACTTTAGAGACCATCTGAAGAATAGATTTGATGCACTGAACACTAGTAACTGAAGACCAGACAAGTTGTGGAATGACATCAAGGACATCATTCATGAAGAAAGCAAGAGATTATTATACCAAAAAAATTAGCTGATGTTCAACCATTTCAAGAGGTGGCATATTATCAGGAACTGATGGTACTGAAGGAAGAAGTCCAAGCTGCTCTGAAGGGATTGGCAAAAAACAAGCTCCAGGAATTGATGGAATATCGATTGAGATGTTTCAACAAGCAGATGCAGCACTGCAGGTGTTCACTCATCTATGCCAAGAAATATGGAAGACAACTTCCTCGCCAACTTACTGAAAGAAATCCATATTTATGCCTATTCCCAAGAAAGGTGATCCAACTGAATGTGGAAATTATAGAACAATATAATTAATATCACACTCAAGCAAAATTTTGTTGAAGATCATTCAAAAGTGGCTGCAGCAGTATATCGACAGGCAACTGCCAGAAATTCAGGCCGGTTTCAGAAGCGGACGTGGAACCAGGGGTATCATTGCTGATGTTAGATGGATCCTGGCTGAAAGCAGAGAATACCAGAAGGATGTTTAAAAAAAAAAAAAAATTGTTTACCTGTGTTTTATTACTATGCAAAGGCATTCGACTGTGTGGATCATAACAAATTTTGGATAACATTGCAAAGAATGGGAACTCCAGAATGCTTAATTGTGCTCATGAGGAACCTTTACATAGATCAAGAGGCAGTTGTTCATATAGAACAAGGGGATACTGATTGGTTTAAAGTCAGGAAAGGTGTGCATCAGGGTTGTATCCTTTCACCATACCTATTCAATCTGTATGCTGAGCAAATAATCCGAGAAGCTGGACTATATGAAGAAGAATGGGGCATCAGAATTGGAGGAACACTCATTAACAACCTGCATTATGCAGATGACACAACCTTGCTTGCTGAAAGTTAAGAGGACTTGAAGCACTTACTGATGAAGATCAAAGAACACAGCCTTCAGTATGGATTATACCTCAACATAAAGAAAATAAAAATCCTCACAAATGGACCAATAAGCAACATCATGATAAATGGAGAAAAGATTGAAATTGTCAAGGATTTCATTTTCCTTGGATCCACAATCAACAGCCATGGAAGCAGCAGTCAAGAAATCAAAATATGCATTGCATTGGGTAAATCTGCTGCAAAGGACCTCTTGAATGTGTTGAAGAGCAAAGATGTCACCTTGAAGACTAAGGTGCGCCTGACCCAAGCCATGGTATTTTCAATTGCATCATATGCATGTGAAAGCTGAACAATGAATAAGGAAGACCAAAAAAAAAATTGATGCCTTTGAATTGTGGTGTTGGCAAAGAATATTGAATTTACCATGGACTGCCAAAAGAACAAACAAATCTGTCTTAGAAGAAGTACAACCAAATGCTCCTTAGAAGCAAGGATGGTGAGACTGCATCTTACATACTTTGGATATGTTGTCAGGAGGGAACAGTCCCTGGAGAAGGACATCATGCTTGGCAGTGTACAGGGTCAGCAGAAAAGAGGAAGACCTTCAAGGAGGTGTCCTGACACAGTGGCTGCAACAATGAGCTCAAGTATAACAACGATTGTAAGGATGGCTCAGGACTGGGCAGTGTTTCGTTCTGTTGTGCATAGGGTCGCTATGAGTCAGAACCGACTCAGCGGCACCTAACAACAATAACAACAATCTTTTGGGAGCTTTTTGATATGCTTATTGGATATCAAAAAGCATCCAAAAGTCGGAATCAACTCGACGGCACTGGGTTTTGGTTTGATTTTATTGGATATTTGCATATCTTTGTGAAGTTTCTGTTAAACTATTTTGCCCATTTTCTAAAATGGGATGGTTTGTCTTATTATCAAGGTATAAGAGTTCTTCATATATTTTGGATACAAGGCAGATAACTTGTTTGGAAATATTTTATCCCCATTTGTGGCTTCCTTTTTTTTTTTCTTAACAGAGAGCTAACAGCTTATTTCAGTGAGCTAAAATTTTTAATTATGATGAAAAAAAATTTATCCTTTTTTTCTTTTATGGCTAGTGCTTTCTATGTCATGTCTGAGAAGTGTTTGCCTACACAAAAAACCTTAAAAATCATCTCCTTTGTTTCTTTTAGAAGCTTTGTAGTTGTGGTTTTTACATTTAGATCTATTATTCACTTTGAGATAATTGTTGTGTATGGTATGAGAAAGGGCTCAGAATTTATTTTTTCTGATAGAATTTCCAGTTTTTTCAGCACCATTTGTTAGAAAGACTGTTTTCTCCATTGAATTGCTTTGGCATCTTTGTTGAAAATCAATTAATCATACAGGTATGATTCTATTTCTGAACTCTCTACTTCGTTACATTGGCCTATTTATCCTTATGCCATTATCATGTTGTATTTGTTCTTAATTATTTATATTGTTTTGACTATACCAGGTTCTTTAAATTTCCATAAAATTTTTGGAATTATCTTTCAATCTCTACTAAAAAAATCCTACCATTGGGCTGTTGATTGGATTTGTGTTCAATCTATAGGTAAACTTGAGGACAATTGAAACAGAAATACTGAGTCTTCCAATCTATGAATATAGTATATCTTCCCATTGATTTATGGAGCCCTGGTGGCACAGTGGTTAAGAGGTTGGCTGCTAACCAAAAGGTTGGCAGTTTGAATCCACCAGCCGCTCCTTGGAAACCCTGTGGGGTAGTTCTGCTCTGTCCTGCTTGGCCTGGGCTTCCATTGATTTAGATCTTCTTTCATTTCATTCAGTAATGTTTTGTAAATTTGAGTGTGGAGGTTTGGCTTTTTTTTTTTTTTTTCAAGTTATACACTTTTTTTATGATAACAATATTATTTCTTTAATTTCATTTTCTGATTATTCATTGTTAATACATAGGAACAAATTGATTTTTACATATTAAAATTGTAGCCTGTGACCTTGTTAAATTCACTTACGATTTCTATTAGCTTTTTAAATCATTCCTTTGAAATTTCTGTGTATGCTGTGTCATTTGAGTTAAGATAGTTTTACTTCTTTCTTTCTGATCTATATGATTTTATTTATTTTTCTTCCCTTATTACCCTAAAAAAAAAATTTTTTTTTTTTTTTATTACCCTAACTAGGACCTCCAGTACAATGTTTAATATAAGTGGTAAGAACTGACATCCCTGCCTTATTCTGAATTCTAGAGAAAAATCATCCAATCTCTCACCATTAATATAATATTAGCTGTAGATATGTAGATATGTTCCTTATCAGTTTAAAGAAGTTTTCCTCTAGTCATTTGTTGAGAGTTTTTTTAATAATAAATGGGTTTTGAATTTTTTCAAATGCTTTTTTTTCCAAATACATTTTATACATTTATTTGGATAGTAATATGATTTTTATACTTTATTCTGTTAATGTAGTGAATTATATTAATTGGTTTTCAAGTATTAAACCAATTATGTCTTCCTGAGATAAACCACACTTGTTCATGATATCCATTTTGTATACTGCTGAACTCAATTTGCTAGTATTTTGTTTTAAGGATTTTCATCTTCTCACGAAGGCTCTTTGGTCTGTAGTTTTCTTGTAATGCCATTGTCTGCTTTTGGTTTCAGGTTAACTTTAGCTTCCTAAAATGAGTTTGCTATTTTTTCTTCCTTTTGTGTTTTCTGGAAAATTTTGTATAGAATGTTTATAATTTCTTTCTTAAATATTTGGTGAAATTCACCTGGGAAGTTATCCGGGCCAAGAGTTTTAATGTGAGAAGCATTTAAGCTGTGAATTCAATTTATTTAGTAAATGTTAGGCTCTTCAGTTTATCTACTTCTCCTTCAATGAACTTTGATAGTTTGTGTCTTTGAAAGAATTTGTCCATTGCATCTAAGTTTTACATTTAGTGGCATAATATTGTTCACATTATTCCCAGTTATCTTGCTTAATGCCTGCAGGAGCTGTAGTAAAATCCCCACATTTATTTCTGATTTAGTAATTTGTGGTTTTCCCTTTTTTCATGATCAGTCTAAGAGTTTATAAAATTTATTCAAGAAAAACTTTTGGACTCATTGATTTTTTTTCTATTGGCTTTTCCATTTTCTATTTCATTGATTCTTCCTCTTTTGAGAAATTTATCTACTTACTTTGTGTTTAATATGTTTTTTGTGTTTTTTTTTTAAGCTTCTTATGGTTGAGGCTTAGGTAATTGGTTTTGGACCTTTTTTATAGTATAAACATAAATTCAGAGCATATAACTTAGAACATAAAAATAGGTATCTCTTTAAACATTGCTATAGTTCTATCTCATAAATTGTAATATGTTGTGGTTTCATTATCATTTAGGATGAGGTTATAATTTTCCTTGTGATTTCTCTTTTGACCCATGGCTTATTTAAAATGGAGTTGCTTAATTTCTGAATACGTAAAGATTTTCCAGGTATCTTTTTGTCACAGTTATTTAATTAACTTCTGTTGTGGTCAGAGTATATACTTGTATATTTCAATCCCTCGAAATTATCGAAACTTGTTTTACTGCCCGACATACAGTCTATCACAGAGGATGTACCAAGTGGACTTGAAAGGAATGTGTATTCTGCAGTTCTTGGTTGGAATGTTCTATTAATGTTATTTAGGTCAAGTTAGCTGATAGTATTGTTTAAATTTTAATTCTGTACCATTTTTTCTGAAAACTTGTTATATCAGTTACTAAAAAATGAGCGTTAAAATTTGTTAACTGTGATTGTATGTTTACCACCCATTTAATTTTTTAGTTTTTTATTCATATTGTTTCAAATTGTTATTTGGTACATACATATAAAAAATTACTATAGCCTCTAGCTGACTTGTTCATTGTGAAATGCCTCTCTAATTTCTGGCAATACTCCATATTTTGAAATCTACTTTGTCTATTGTTAATTTAGTGGCTCCGCTTTTCTTATGATTAATATTTGCATGGTATATGTTTTTCCATATTTTAATTTTTAACCTAACTTTGCCTTTATATTTAAAGATTTTCTGTAGGCATCAAGTAGATAGGTTTTGTTTTTTTAATCTAGCTTAATATCTCTATCTTTTAATTGAGGAGTTTAACCCATTTACATTGAATGTAATTATTGATAGGCTTTAGTTTAAGTTTACCATATTGCCAAAATTTGTTTTTTATATTTTCCATCTAGTCTTTGTTTCCTTTTTTCTCCTTTCCTGCTTTTTTAAAAATAATTTTTATTATTATTCTATTTATTTATTTTATCTCCATTAAATTTCCAGCTGTGTCTCTTTGTATTATTTTTAGTGCCTAATACAGAGATTAAAACATGCATGTTTAACTTGGCACAGACTACTACCTCATGAATAAAGGAAGAACCTTACAACCTTACAATATACAACAGTATAATTGTATTTACCCCTCCCAAACTTTGTGCTTTTGTTCTTATATATTTCACTTCTAAATACATAATAAACCCGTTGCCGTTCAGTCAATTCAGACTTATAGCGACCCTATAGGACAGAGTAGAACTGCCCCATAGGTTATCCAAGTAGCAGCAGGTGGATCTGAACTGCCAGCCTTTTGGTTAGCAGCAGAGCTCTTAACCACTGCACCACTAAACCCATTGCCGTCGAGTAGATTCTGACCCATAGTGACCCTATAGGGCACAGGAGAGCTGCCCCATACAGTTTCCAAGGAGTGCCTGGTGAATTTGAACTGCTGACCTTTAGGTTAGCAGCCGTAGCTCTTAAACCATTATGCCACCAAGGTTTCCACTAAAACCCCAAAAAACTAGTGCTCTTCAAATACATAGTAACCAATGAAATATATTTTTATTACTTTTGTTTTCAAGAGTTAATAGTCTTTTAGTGAAATTTAAAGATGTATTCTGTCATTCCCATCATAGTTTCTTTGGTATTCAATGTGTCTTGTTTCCCTAGCTACTTTGAAAAATACCTCCCTGTCTTTCCAGCAATTTGACTATGATGTGCGTTGGCATAGTTTTCTTTGAATTCATTCTACTTGAGATTAATTGAGCTTCTTGGATGTGTGATTTAATGTTTCTCAACAAATTTGGAAACATTTTCACCATAATTTTAAATATTTGTCCTACCTTAATATTTTTTTTCATTCTTTCTGGAACTCTGATTATTAAATTGTCCAACAGATTGATGACTCTGTTAATTTTTTCTTAGTTTTTTTGTTTCTCCCTCTGCTTCAAAGTTTTGATAGTTTCTATTGCCCTGCCTTCAAAGTTGCTCATCTTTTCTTCTGCAATATCCAATATGATATTAAACCCTTCAGTGACCTTTTTCAGGTATTGTATTTTTTAGTTTTAGAATTTCCATTTATTTAATTTTTATAGTTTCCATTTCTCTAGCAAGATTCTCCCATCTGTTCACTCATTATGTCATATTTTTCTTTAAACCCTTAAATCCATTTATAACATCTATTTAGAGTCCTTATCTGCTAATATCAACAGCTCTGTAATCTCTGGATCTTTTTAAGCTGACTATATCTGTTTATGCTGACTATAGGTCCTACTTTTCTGCTTCTATGTCTAGCAATATTACTATACTTATTACTAACATTATTATTTGTGGGACATTGTGAATACTATGCTATTGAGATTCTGGGTTTCGTTGTGTTTCTTCCATTTCATCTGGCAAACAGTTAAAATACTGACCAATCAGCTTGATCTTTTCAAAGCTTATTTTAAATTTTTCTTTGTTAGAAAATGCCTAGAGTAGTTTTAATTCTAGAACTAGAGTATTCTAGTCCCAAGACATGATTTTTCTAAGATCCTGATGAAATTTCCAGGGTATCCCCATTCTGCCTGATCACAATGCCTACGTCTTTCAGTACTGTGTAAACTCCTGAAGTTTCAAAGCTCCTTCTGGCAGCTGTTCTCTGCCAGACGTTACAGAGTCTCCCACTGGTCATGTGCAGCTTAGTACTTAACCAGAGACTTAAGTGATTTGCACAGAGATCTCTGGAGTCATTTCCCTCTGTGTGTAGCTTCTTTGTGCCCTCAAATTCTAGTCACCCTCAGAATTATAAGCTTTTAGCTTTATCTTCTTGGTTTATTAATATTGTCATTTTTTAACTTACTGTGCTTTAGATGAAGATTAATTTCTCATTAAACAATTAATACAAAAATATTGTTTTGTGACATTGATTGCCAACCTCCTGACGTATCAATACTCTCCCCTTCTTGACCTTGGGCTCCCCATTTCTATTTGTCCAGCTTTCCTGTCACCTCCTGCCTTTTTGTCCTTGCCCCAGGCTGGTGTGCCCATTGAGCTACGTGTATTATTGTTAGTTTTATGGGCCTGTCTAATCTTTGGCTGAAGAGCAAACCTCAGCAGTGACTTCAGTACTGAGTTAAACGGATGCCCGGGGTCCATACACTCAGGGTGTCTCCAGTCTCTGTCAGACCAGTAAGTCTGTTTTTTTGTTTGTTTTGTGAGTTAGAGTTTTGTTCTACATTTTTTTCTACTTCTGTCTGGGAGCCTCTATTGTGATCACTGTCAGAGCAGTAGGTAGGTAGTGGTAACCAGGTACCATCTAGTTGTACTGGATTCAGTCTGGTGGAGGCTGTGGTAGTTGTGGTAGGACCAGTGGAATATCTTAGATGGCTGCTCACAAGCTTTTAAGATCCCGGATGCTACTCACCAAAGTAGGATATAGAACATTTTCCTAATAAACTGTATATGCCAATTGAGCTAGGTGTCCCCTGTGTTGTGTTGTTTTTGAGCTCAAGCTTTCCACTATTAGAAAGTTGCTCCAGGCAGGAAACTTGGGAAATTGTGGGACTTATCTCACAATCTTTCCTTTTTACAGGGTTCATAATTATCCACTGCTTTTATTTTTTTTTTTGTTATCCAACCTCTGAAAACAGTTGCTTCATTTATTTTGTCCAGTTTTATTACTGTTTACAATGAGACAGCTAGTCAAATGCCAGCTACAACATCATGCCTGTTCACTCATTAATTATTCTTCCTTCCTGTTCTCTTTAGGAATGAGATATAGACTTGGGATCATTCAACATACTCATCTCTTTTCTGCTCGCTTTGTGGTGGGGGGGGGGATATGCTGCATTTACAGTCTTCCCTTCTTCATCTGAATAGATCAGAAAAATGATAAGATAAAACTGAGAAATTGCTACAGGTTGTTCTGCTCGGTGGTGTGATTGGAATTGGGAAGGGTGGAGAACTAGGTCTCCCGTTTCACATGAGGGGTGTTCCTCAGCATGGCCTATTCCTTGGGTTTTCATATAGCCCTGCTAACTTTTTTATGAATACATTGTGGGTGATTGCTTCTGGAAAAAGCTTATGTAATTTTCCTACTAAATGTTAACCATATCCTAAATTTAAATGCTTTTTTTGTCTAGGCTTATAAAGTATTTAGTGCACTATTCTTTTAGCTTCCCTGTATTTGTGGCCCTAGAAGCAGGGCAGATGATACTCTCCTGATTTTATAGACAAATGAAGCATAAAAAAAAAAACAAAACAAAAAATGAAGCATAGGGAGGGTCAATAAAGTTTATCAAAGACAAGGTAAAGAAGAAAATCCAGGGACTTCAGAGCAACTTCTACTCTAGTGAATACAGATAGAAAGATAAGGAGCTTCTTAAGTAGCCTGTGCTCAAAAAGGAGGACAACCACAGCTGGGTACAAAGGGACACACCCTGGGCTTGCCATTTAACTTCTCAATGTCTTAATTTCTTCACCTAGAATATATACCTAAAAAAAAAAAAAGTCCTTGGTAATTGCACAGTGTAACTGATAACCAAGTAACCAGTATCCTTCGTTTGTGTAGTCCTTGGGATTTGGCAAGTGAGTGTATTGACACTTAATACTTTAACCATAGATTCCTAATGCTTCAACCTGTAATTCAAGACCTCAGAGGACCCGTGAGTCCCTGATTATATGAAAAATTACTGGTATATCCATACGTGTTTTTCAGGGAAAAGGAACTACAGTTTTCATCCTGCTCAGAGATAATCCTTAGCCCAAACAAAAAACATTAAGTAAACTCTTCGCTCAGGACATTTTCATTTCTAAACAGGTGATTAAGATAATGACAAAATCTTAAATCCCTGGCAGTTATTCCAGCAAGTGTCTCTTTCTCTCAGCCCTAGGACAGGGTAGCTGTTCTCTCAAACAGTTCTAATACCGAAATTATAATAATAATTTTAAAACCTCTGTTTTATAGATCCAGCTATAGTATGTGATCCCATAAGTTTCCAGGAAAGGGCTCCATACCCTGAAAATACTTCCCACATGCTCTGAAAATATACAAAATCATTTCAGCAAGGGCCAGAGTCATTCATTCTGCAATGAGTAATAAGGTTTATAATGCAAATGTCCTGGAACATTTCAAGTAATGGATTAAAAGGTCATGCTGTGATATGAATAATGGTGATTAGGTCTTTCCTGAAAACAAGTCCTGCCCAGAGGGAGGGAGGTGCACCAGACACTGTCCTACACCAGGGCCAGGCCACGTCTGTTACCGCTCACTCAGATCATTTCCCAACGATCTCACGTTGGACAGTCTGAACCTTTGCTGTTTAGTCAAAGACACGAAGGGCTGAGGAGCAGGGAGAGCCCAGCCACCCCTTCCGGCGATTCTTCCTAGAGAGACACCTGGCCTGTCACCAACCTCCTTCTTCCAGACCCTACATTGAGAAGGTAGGGAAGCACTTGGAAACAGGAAGTTATGTTTTCAGCCTCTCTAGCATGCTCAAATTGTTTAGAATTGAGAAAAGTAAAAGTATGGCCTCCATTTTCCATCAGCAACCTGCATGAAACTAGATTTTCAAAAGATGACACTGATAAAATAATAATAATATAGTTAGTTAAACATTGGAGCTCTGTTCATGTTGACTCAATTAAATGTAGACACCCAAACCAACAAAGTTGTATCAAGGAAACAACTATTAAAAAAGGCATTGACATCAAATAATTTTGTTGTAATTTTTCCAAGTGAAAAATAATAATAATTCCTCACCCCTTTTTGAATAACATTCTAAATATGAGGTCTGTCCTTTCCTAGAAACAATTGTTTCTCCCACAGAGCTTATGTGCTTTCAGTGTTAAAATATTTTTTTTCTACAGACAGTGATTCTAGTAGATAATTGTCGTCATTTCAAATGTACTTATTAAGCAAGTTAATGTTGGTGACTCTGTTGGTTTTTTGTTTTTTGTTTTTTTTTTAAGCTGGCCCATGAGCTCTGAATCCCACTGCATTACAGGAAAGAGAAGTTGGTAGGGGTAAGGATAGGGGTGCCAGGTAAGATACAGGATGTCCATTAGATTTGAATTTCAGATAAACAATGAATCATTTTACAATGAATAATTTTAGTGTATGCGTGACCCACACAATACTTGGATGTCTCACATTTGATTTGATAAATATGGCAACCCTAGAAAGTGAGAACTTTGATGGATCTAAAATAATCTTTAAACATTTCACAGTTTTGCTAAGGTGAGCTCTGAAACGGGTTGGTATATTTTTGTGTTTGGCTGGTAGCCCCGCTTTATTAGAAAGATTGTAATTTCATTTTGTGATTCTCCTGACCAAATCATTTGAGCTTCACACTCTTTGTGTAACATTATTGGACTCCCTTAATGAAATTATAATTCAGGCAAGATATTTCATTCTCTTGTTATAAATTAGCTTGGGCTATGAGGGTTTGGGGAAAGAGCAGATCCTTCTCTGGGCTTACTGTTTGCTAAAATGAGGAAGGAGCAGTCATTTTGTGTTTATTTATTGTTGTGTTTGAGTGAACATTATATTGCTGCCTTTCCATACTGGAAACAACAACTGTTAACAGGCTCCGGAATGAATTTCAAGTGTGAACTCTACTGGCCTCTGGAAGGGTTGGCTAAAGAGAAAACAGGGCTCAGTGATGGAAAAGATCAAGTTCCAGGCCACGGGTCTGGACTCCTGAAGCTCACTCACTGCATATAAAACTACCAGTTAGCACAAAATCACAAGCAATCCTATTTAGATCACAGTGCTGAAATGGAAGCACAGCATTAGTAGTTCTGTCTTCTGACAGAAAAAGGCACAAAATAGTATAATGTAAATACAGCAACCTCAATAAAAATAAACCCTACACTCACATGTTGGTGGCTTTAGGAAGAAATTGAAAGCATCTTGCATAGCAAAGTAACCGAACCCACGATGACTAAGTACCCTGGACAGCTTTAAGAAAAGTTAAGAATAATAGGAAATGATTCTCTTCCAACCCCGTACTGCATTTGCTAAGTAACAGTGATATCTGTATGGCTCCGATATCACTGTCTCCTCAACGTACGTGGTCAGGACTCACAGTGTGATGTAACTACGTGTGCAAAATTGAGGGAAGCCAGGAAGCACAGCTGAGAGGCAAAATTCTGAGAACCCAGAGAGGGACCTCTGCTGCATCAGAGGAAATTCTACTTGTGGGCAATACTCCCAGCTTCTGTGGTTTAATCTAGTAGATGCTATATAATATATATATATATAGTAAAAACTAGTAAAAAAAAAAAAGTAGGAATCTCTAAATTAAGGAACTTCTCTTTTCGCTCCCTTTATTAGTCTTTTTTTTTAATTTTTCCTAATAGTACCCCCAAACCTTACTCACCTGCTTATGGGAGAATTGCTGAGACCATGAAAAGATTCATTCACCTGACGCATGTCCTAGTTTGGTCCATTTTCATACTTTCTGATGTACCAGGACAGTGCTATGCCTGCGGAGGCATCCAGGCCCCAGCATGCTTGATTAGTCTTGCCTTTCACTTACCCTGCTACCTTAAGCAGAGTCCCTAGGTGGTACAAATGATTAACACACTAGCTGCTGACCGAAAGGTTAGCAGTTCCAGTCTACCCAGACGCACCTCGGAAGAGAGGCCTGGCTATCTACTTCTGAAAAATCAGCTGCTGAAAACCTTATGGATCACAGCTCTACTCTGATCTACTCTGATACACATGGGGTCATCATGAGTTGACATTCGCTGGATGATAACTGTTTTTTGTTTTTTTTGCCACCATAAACTATCCAGTAAAAAATCAATTTAGAGGTTGTGGGTAGAAGAACACATAGGTTCTTTCACAGCTTTAATTATACTTCCCAATTTCCAGAAAATACTATCCAGAGTAGCCTCCTTTGCCTTTACTGCCTTCTCAGTCCTCCCATTGTTCTCGGCTCTCCTCCTCCTGCTGCTGCTTCTCCCCCTTCTGCTTCTACTCAGACCCTCACAAAGTGACATGGGTACTGTTCACGATGTCTTTTTTTTTTTTCCCCTTCCACTTCAAGCCCAAAAAACAAATTCTCCACTAATGGGAAAAAATAGGCTTGGATTTATATGCATGACTCTTTAATTGGGGATTTTTTTTAAACTGCTTTAGATTCCTCTCTGTGAAAAGAACTTCATCTTGTAAGCAGATTGCAAGTTAAGATCTTGGGGACAATTACTCAAACATTTTAAAGGACAGGGAACAAGAGGAGGGGAAATACCAAAAAAGAAGAAAGATAGGAATTATTAAGCTTAAAATTGAATGGAAAGAGGAATTTGATAAAATGCTGCCAGAAATTCAATAAAAGACTGAGCCAGAATTAAGTGGCTGAAACCAAAATGACCTTTCAACCTTCCTTGTCCAACACATCAGTAAAAAGAACATATGAAAGCCTTGAGTTTTTCTGAAACTCGATGTCAAAAGTGCATTTCCTGTTCTTTTTTCTTTCCAGACAAAGTAAGCATATTGTCAACCTTCATCGCTCCCTTCAAATACCTAAGCCCCGGTGCCACAAATCCAGAAGATGAAGACAATTTAAGTAAGCAGCTCCTCTTCTCCGGGAGTGGAGGGAGTCCTAGGTTTCCTGTGAGGAGGAGGTTTTCTCCACCGTCCCCAAAGCCCTGAAGTCCTCGGGGGCCTGGAGGGCGGAGGACAGCTGGCCGGGCTTCTCTGGCAGGAGGCTCCACGCCCCTCCACCAGGAATCCCATCAGTTTTCACCCAGAATGTCCCTGCTGGAAGGGAGGGAGCTATCAGTAGAGGTTGCCGGTTGTCAGGGCTCCAGGGAGTGTGGGAAATAAGCCAGTTCTTTTGGACTTCCTCTCCTCTCTTCCCTTTGTTTTTCCCTCCAAACTAACTAGTAATGATAATAAAAAGAGAAGAAAATGAACACAGTGTCTTTGAGCCCAGTTTGTACAGTATTTAACAAGAAAAGCAGGACTGGTGCCTGCCTGTAGAATAGCATTGCTGGCACCTGAAACTCTGTCATGTGGGTACCACACGCAGGCTTGGGGAGGGACCTGAACAGTCTCTGCTGTTCAGACCATTAGGAGACCTGAGAGCAGAATGTGCTGTAGTGTTTGTGTGTGTGTGTGTATGGCATATATGTGTGTATGTGTGTGTGTTGTGGTGTGCACATTGGCAGTGTGTGTGTATGTGTGGGTGTGTGTGTATGGGGTGTATGTATGTATGCGTGTCTGTGTAAGGTGTGTGTCTGTAGGAGGGTGTGTGTATGTGTGTGGGGTGTGTGTAGGGTGTGTGCATTGGGGGTGTGTGGGGTGTGTGTTATGGGGTGTGTTGTAGGGTATGTGCCTGGGGTGTGTGTGTATGGGCTGTGTGCATGGGGGTTGTGTGTATGGGGTGTGTGTGTAGAGTGTGTGTTTGGGGGTTGTGTTTATGGGGTGTGTGTGTAGGATGTGTGCATGGGGGGTATGTATGGGGTGTGTATGTAGGGTCTGTGCATGAGGCGTATGCGTGTATATGTGAGTGTTTGCGTGGGGGGTGTGTGTGTGGGGGTGTGTGTGCAGGGTGTGTGTATGGGTGTGTGTGTGGTGTGTGTATAGCATGTATGGCGGTGTATGTATGTGTGTGTGTTTGTGTGGGGTGTGTGTGTAGGGTGGGTACGTGTGTGCATGGGGTGTGTGTATGTGTGTATAGAGTATGTGTGGTGCCAGGTGTGTGTTACACAGTGTATGTGTGTGTTACACAGTGTATGTGTGTGGGGGGGACGTGTGTGTGGTGTGTGTATGTGTGCTATATGTGTGAGGGGCAGGTGTGAGAGGGAGAGAATCCTGGTGGTGTTTGGCAGGCTTATGCTCTCCCATTTGTAATATATTGCCAAGCATTTAAAAGAGGTGGTGAAACATACCAAACCCTAGGAACACCTCTTTGCATTTTAATACCACCTAACAGATGGGTTCCTTTCCAGCCAAAAAGAGTGAAGAACGTGCTTGTAGGAGATGGGGAAGAAGCAGGATGTTGGTTGGCGGGAGCTAGGAATGTTGGTTTGACAAGAAGAAACAACGGAAGGCACTTCCTCTGGAATATTGTCCATTTTTCCATCAGTTTTTAAGAAACACAGCACACCACATGAACAGTCCCTTCCCAGGCAATATAAAAAAGAGAATTAGCAATACTGGAAGCTGCCCTGGATTATGCTGCAAAAGCAAAGTCATAGGATCGTTGAATGTCAGACTCAGAGGGAACTTAGTGATCCAAACCAAAAAAAACCAAACCCAGCGCCGTCGAGTCGATTCCGACTCATAGGGACCCTATAGGACAGAGTAGAACTGCCCCATAGAGTTTCCAAGGAGCACCTGGTGGATTTGAACTGCTGACCCTTTGGTTAGCAGCTGTAGCACTTAACCACTACGCCACCAGGGTTTCCAGAACTTGGTGATAACCTAGTTCAATTCCTTCATTTTACAGATGAGGAAGTAGAGAATTGAGGATGAAGAGAAAGTCAACATTGGGGGAAGAACTGGGGTCTCTGGACCCCAGTTCAGAGCTCATTCCTCAGCAAAGCATGCGGATTGAAGGGAAGCTTTCACAAATGATTGTTTCTATTCCATCAATCTGAACTGGAAAATTTCTAGATTAGTCAATTTATTAGTAGTTAAGTGAGAAATTTAGAAAAAGAAAATAAAATAAAGAGAAAATTA
Source organism: Elephas maximus indicus (assembly GCF_024166365.1). Classification (NCBI taxonomy): domain Eukaryota; kingdom Metazoa; phylum Chordata; class Mammalia; order Proboscidea; family Elephantidae; genus Elephas; species Elephas maximus. The sequence goes on from NC_064822.1 coordinate 18,047,319, forward strand.
AAAGCATGTAACACACACACCCCAAGCTGAGTTTGGTGTTGTGGACAAGCTCTTTAGTAAGACGTGTGGATAAACATTTTGAGGATGGAAATTTTCCTCTGTTTCCTCCTCTTGCCACTCCTGACTGCTCTAATTCTGGCTCTATCTAGTCTCCCTCAGGTGAAAAAGAAATAAAAGGGTCAGAAAGGGTTAGAGAGTGTGTTAGCATACAGAAACGCAATAACCATCTTTCTGTAGAAACCAGAGGACCAAGACCTTGAGGAATAAACTGCTTCATTCCTTTGAAAAGTTACTGTGTTTTGCATCTGAGGTTATTGAAAGGCACAAGCTTCTCCTCTCTCCCACTCCCAACACCACAACGGTGTAATGATTTCTGACTCCAGAACAACACTTAGCAAAATATAAGCTGTCTACTGTGGTGGTCAAGAATTTGGATTCAAGTCTTAAGCTCTACTACTTGCTAGTGTGTCATCTCAGGCAGTTCATTTGACGTCTCAGATCCTCAGTGGCCTCATTTGTAGAGTGGGGACAGTAATAGAACCTAAATCATAAAACGAGGTGAGAATCAAATAAGATAATGGATGAGAACAGGCACACATTGAACATAGCTCAATCAAGTTAGCTAATGCTAGTAATTAAAGCTATTTTCCCCGAAATCAGGTTACTGGTTATTATGGAGAAACTCACAAATAAGAATAATTTTAACTATTTATTATACATAAAAATGCTTTTGAAATGCTTAAAAACTCTTATTTTCCATCAATGGATTAATCATCCCTTTCACAATGTATGCTATTAATTTACTTAGTAAATCCTATTTTTGGAGATAGTTCAAAGTTAAACCTCCAAATTGATTGTTGTTGTTAGCTGCCATTGAATCAGGCCCCAACTCCTGGCAACCTCCTGCACAACGAATCAGTTACAAATCGGATTGCTGGGACACAAAAGGTTTCCATTGGTGGGTTATCAGAAGTAGATCGCCAGCCCTTTCTTCCTAGTCTGTCTTAGCCTGGAATCTGCTGCCACCATTTCAGCATCATAGCAACACACAAACTTCCACTGACAGACAGGTGGTGGTTGCATGAGGTGCGTTAGCTGGAGAATCAAACCTGGGCCTCCTGCATGGAAGGTGAGGATTCTACCACTGAGCCACCACTGTCCCCCACCAAAATTAACCGTGCCTGCCTTAATGGTTCTTTATTGCCAATGCAGTCTTATCTATCTGCTATCCAATGCCACTGAAAGAAGAAGCGGTGGGGTGGTAGAGGCAAATATGAACTGGCTTTGAAGTCTCATGTTTTGTATTTTTCAAATTAAAATGTTCTTTTTTTTAAAAAAAGATGAATCTGCAATTCCATCCCAAAATATGTCTGGGTTGGTATACCAATAAAAAGTTTGCATTCCTCATCATTGAATGGGATTTGGCTATACAAGCAGATATGCCATGTTTACCCCGTTGGTTCCCTAAGTCCTTTGCACCTCCCCTCCCTTCATATATATCACTGTTTCTCCCTGGGGCTATAAGGTCCTTCAGTTTCAAAGGCGCAAAGCTAGGGAAAAGGGAAATGATATGCTGGACAGGGAGCTCAATCTGAGAGAAGATGGTGCTTTGTAAGGGTCCCCAACCTGGAGGCCAATAATCAGTAGAGTGAGTTCTGGCTGCTAAGAACCTATCCTATGATGCTATGTTTTTAAGACTGCGCTGCCTTAAGCTAGTAATTCTAAAAGACTTTCTTCTTCTAACACTGAAAAGTGAGTGAATCCCTGCCCATCGTGGTCCCATCACCTCTCTGCCTACCACTTTCCCAGGGATTTACTTTGACCAAGATCACATAAGCTACAAGCTGAGATGCCCACATTTGACCAAGGCCGTTTGGTAGCAGAGCCTATGCCCCTAGCACGTGGGAGTCAGAGGGGAGGAAGTGCTCACCTACCTGGCCCTCTCAGCTAATGCTCAGTCACACACATAAACAAGAACCTCCTCAGGGATTGTGTGTGATCAGTCTGTGAAATGAAGCCATCTTCCTCCTGCTGCCTAGCCTGATCAAAGAAAGCTATTCTCCATGGTCAGCCAGTGTATTAGCAGCAAATGCCAGGACTCTGCTAAATTAAGTAAACCCAATCAAGAAAGCCAATGTGGCTGGCAAGCCCCCTGTCATGCATGCTAGCGTACCAGGCATTTAAAGCCAAGCTTTTGCTTTTCCAGACCCGTCTGGCTTTAGTCTCCTGGAGCTGCCATAACAAAATACCACGAAGTAGGTGGCCTTAAAGAGCAGCAAATCATTGTCTCCCAGTTCTAGCCCCTGGAAGTTTGAGTTCAGGGTGTTGGCAGGGCCTTGTTCTCTCTCCCTTGTCTCCTTCAGCTTCTGGGAGCCCCGTGGGTTTCTTGGTGCTCCTTGGCTTGTAGACGGATCCTCACGTGATGTCTTCCTCCTGTGTATGACTCTGTTTCCATGACCGTTCTCTCCTTTAATGAGACACCACTCATACCCACCCAACTCCAGGGTGATCGCTTCTAATTAACTACTAACAAAAGAAAATCTCAAGTTCCAAACAAGGTCACATTCACAGGTGTAGGGGTTAGGACTTTAACATACCTTTTGGGGGCACAATTCAGTCCATAACATGTATGTACCAGGAGCTTTTCCAATTTGCGTGTAGAACCCCTGATTGCCTGTCTTTCCCCAGTTGGTAAGTCTTGTCTTCTACAGAGGAAGTGTTGTTCTTTTTTAAAAAAAAAAACTGGGGGCTGCTTGGCAACAGAATCACCTTCACCGGGAATAATATTACCTCTTCCAATGTAGCATGGCGTATCGGATGGCTAGTTCTCGGGGCCTTCCTGACCTGCAGACACAGGCAGCAGCATGACTAGTGATGCATTCATTCTGGAAAGCTCTCAGTGATGCTGACTATTGAGGAGAAGTCTGGTGTTCACAATAACCAGGCCAGAAAGGGAGACCGCAGAAGAAAAAGATGCACGTAAATGAATACGAGCAACCACAAGGGCGAGTGGTAGCCTCTTCACACTCGTCAAATTGGTAGTAATGGTAAGAACACATCAAAACACAAACACTCCACAGTTTCTCCACATTTTGTATGATGGCAGGATACACACACAGAAGGTATCCTACGTAATCAAACTTAATAAATTCAGAAGAATACATTTAGCATGAAAACTAAAAGTTTAACCACAGCCATGAAAACACAGAATTTTGCTCTTTCTTCCCCAATGTGCTAAATCTCTAAGCTTAGCACTATTTGCTGGTGCTTTTTGTAAAACAAGAAAATGTACTTATGAGGCTCGGGAGACAAACTGATGTGTGAGAGAGGCAGAATGGAAATAATTTCATTTTGCATTTTCCCTTACATACGTCTCTGACTTAGACATTTTCTTTGAGTGCCCTGTGGTTTTCAAATTGCCCATGATTGTTCTATTACGGCTGCTTATGGTATTTATCTAATGTAGTTGGAAGTTATTTGTCTGCTTTTCTTCTGGTTTCCACAACGGAAGGACATGTGCAACTGTCTGATAATCTGATGTTGCCTGCCAAGACCTTATAAAAGTTAACAGATACCCCATTTTAAGATACTTGAAAGTATAAGTTAATTTATCAACATGCTGAGGTGGGAGGAGTATGCAGCATGCCACCATGGCCACTCAGGACACCGGCATGTGGCTTCTTAGGGAGTGGGTTTCTTTAAGGAAAACCCTGTGGAATCCAAATCCGGGAAGTTTGTGGTGTGAGCCCTGGTAGGGGGGATGAGGAGGACTGGGTCGATGCATCAGTTTATATAGTTAGACCAGTTACACCACTCTGCTCCCTGTCTGCTTAACTAGCATTCCCTGGTGGGGCTGCTGTCTCTCTCCACCTCCACCCTACACACGTACACTTTGGTTATTTTATACACTAAGGGACTCTGTTCCTGCTGGGACCCTCAGAGGGGCTGGCAAGGATCAATGGCTCCCTGCCCCACCTGTGTGAGTGGTAACTCTGAGGAGCTTTCACCAATTCCACCCACCTAAACAAGCCCTGTGTGCAAAGTAGCTGAAAAGTCCTGGCGTGTGTCTGTCTGTGTGCCTGCGTAGATGACTGTGTGTTTCTGGATCTGTGTGAGTGTGTGGTTGTGTGTGAGTGAGAGAGAGAGACGCTGAAAGACAGAGAAATTGGAAAAATGGGGCACCAAAGAGGGACAGATAAACGTTGAAATGAACCCTAATGCACAGAGGGCTTTTAGTATGCTATTTTCCCAGCCTGGCCCCTAATCTAAGAAGGTGAATTTCTTTCAGAGCTGCTTCCAGCTCTAACACACTAACTGTGAGTTATGACCGGCAAGAATAACAATCATTTGGGAGACTGAATTCCAGAGTAGAATTAAATGATAAACTCATTGTTATGTCCTGTTGTGAACCATGAGTTTGAGTTGTTCCAAATGTATAGCAAATACATGTTTAGAATTAGAGTACTTTTATCTCATGGTTCCCTCAAATCCTGTAATCCCAGAGCCCTCGGAGAGTCCTAGGAAGTAGGACGCTGTTCTTCCCTCTCCATGCTCTTCAGAGGCAATGGGAACTAACATAAATAATAATTAATAATCATAATAATAACAATACATACATTTTGAGTACCTAAAATAGTTGCTAGGTTGTATTGAGTTGTACATGCATTATCTGTGTTAGTTTTCACAATAAATCTTGTGTAGTCAATATTTTTTTACCATGTTGTTGTTGTTGGCTGCCCTCAAGTCAACTCTGGCTCAGGGAAACCTATGTGTGTCACAGTAGAACTGTGCTCCATAGGGTTTTAATGGCTGATTTTTCAGAAATGATCACCAGGCCCTTCTTCTGAGGCACCTCTGGGCAGATTCAACTACCAATCTTTCAGTTAACAGCCAAGCGCACTAACCATTGCATCACCCAGCACCACCGTGTTACTAAGGGGAGCATTGAGGCTCAGAAAAGCTTGGTATTATGCCACTGTCACATTGTTGGAACCCGGCTGTGACAGAACACAAAGCCTAAACCCACTGTGTTCTGCAGACAATTAACCAAGTTCATGAATCTGCTCCACAAGGCTTAGAGGGAAAGTTAGCCTAGACACTTGATAAAACAAAACACAAATGAGTGAAAACTAGAAAAAGGCTTGCGTTTGGGTGAGTCAGTGTTAGAAGAAATGACTCGAAAGCATTTGAACCTGCTGACCACACAAACACGAGGAAAAGCAGTTTTGTCCTAACCAAGTTTGTGTGAGGTCAAGTTAAAATTATAGTACCATTTCCTGAGCATACACCAAAAAGAATTGGCCCAGAGCAAGTACCCTGGATCAAGGGTGATGGCTTTGAACCAGACACGCCCGCATCGGGCAATTCCCACAGAGCTCAGACATGAGGAGAGGCACCAGCGCAGTGAAAGTCATACACGAGCAGGCCTGGCTCTCCTAAAACTCAGAGAGCACCCCTATCTCCCTCGCCCCCACAAGCTTCTCCGTGTGGGATTTTCATGCAGACACCAAGGGCCATCAACCATGATGATCCATAGGGTTTTCATTGGCTGATTTTCAGAAGTTGATCACATGGCCTTTCTTCCTAGACCATATTAGTCAAGAAGCTCTACTGAAACCTGTTCACATCACAGCCATATGCAGACCTCTACTGACAGATGGGAATCCCTGATGGCGTAGCGGTTGGGTGCTACGGCTGCTAACCAAAGGGTCGGCAGTTGGAATCCGCCAGGTGCTCCTTGGAAATTCTATGGGGCAGTTCTACTCTGTCCTATAGGGTCGCTGTGAGTCGGAATCGACTCGACGGCACTGGGCTTGGTTCTTTTGACTGATAGACGGGTGGTGGCTGCGCATGAGGTACATCAGCCAGTGGAGGACTGGGCTTATGGAAGAAACGGGGTGAAGAAAAATGTGTCAGCTGTTACAGACCCAAACAACCCTGTGTTTAGTTTCCACCATACTGAGAGCATACTCAAGTAGCTTTTCAAGTCTATATTTTGAAATGAGAGCTTTTTTGATGTCCGAACTTTTTATCTCAGGGTTATTATATATGACAGTTGAGCTTCAGAACCTCTTAACTGAGTGGAGGAAAAAAAAGAGAATAATCCCCTAGGTAAGGGAAGGGAGATGTAACTTACTTAATGTCTTTCATGTGGAAGAACAAAATGTAAATTTTGTAAAATCAGAGTAGGTATTACGTAAAAACACCACATGGAATTGCTATAGCAAAATTCCGGCAGGGGCCTGGCAAATTGCGTGAGGTTTGTGATAACCAAGCTCCAGGTATCTTTAAGCAGAATCACAGCCTTTGGGGGGAGGGGGAGGATGTGGACGGATGGGCAGCTTCACAAAGGCCTCTGCTCACACTCCTCTCCTGTGGGCACCATCCCTGACACTCCCTGAGCAGCCTGCCTCCTTCCACCTCAGTGCTTCTCTACTGTGTGCATTACAAACACCTGTGTCTCCCACTAAGATCCCTGGGTGGTGCAAACAGTTTGTGCTGACTACTAACCTAAAGATTGGCAGTTTGTACTCACCCAGGAGCTCCTCAGAAGAAAGGCCTGGCAATGTACTTCCATAGAGTACAGCCAAGAAAACCCTAATGAGCAGCTCTACTGTGTAACACATGGGGTCACCATGAGTCGGAACTTACTGGAAGGTAGCAGGTTTTTGTTGCCGTTGTATTGGTTTCTCCCACTAGACAGCGAGCCTCCCAAAGACAAAGATCCTTTCTTCCTTTTTTGCATGCCTCCAGACCTAGCAAAGTTACTGACGCTCAGTAAGCACTTGGTAAGTTTTTGAAAGAATCAATGTTTGCCTTGCAACAAAAAGGAAAAGATACAGAGATGGCTTTTTGTTTGGTTTGTGTTGTGGAGAAGACAATGTTAGAATGGCCATTAAGACATGACTAGGGATAGGTCATTTTCAAGATGGAAGGCCCAGCTCTCTGACACAGCACAAAAGTCTTTGAACCTCAAAAATGTGACCTCCATTACGACTATATGAACTAGGTTCACCATGAGAGATGAGGAGGCATGTTTCCTTCTTTCTGGGGTGTTCTGGAATTTCTGAAAAAATTGATCAGGACTGAGGCCAGCAAATAAAGCAAGCAGATAGAGAAGTTGGGCCTGGACAAAAAGTACAAGGTAGTCTCACGAAGTGTCTGTCTTGACCTTTTATTCTGCTCTTTTTTTAAAAAATGGGTTGGACTTCCCTGTCTGTTAGGCTTTCTGCTAAGTGATACGTTAGACTGTTTCCTGAGTGACTTTCTGTGCAGCCTTAGTGGTTGTCAGCTGCCGTGGAGTGAGCCCCATCAGTTGTCAAGTCATTGTGCACAATGGAGCTAAACGCTGCCCAGTTCCTGCACCACCCCCAAGATCAGTGGTGGTCAAACCGTGACGATCCATAGGGTTTTCATTGCCTGGTTTTCAGAAGTCGATCACCAGGCCTTTCCTCCTAGTCCATATTAGTCTGGAATCTCTAATAAAACCTGTTCAGCATCACAGCCATATGCAGACCTCTACTGACGGTTGGGTGGTGGCCATGCAGGAGGTGCATCAGCCAGGAATTGAACCCGTGTCTCCCACATGGAAGGCGAGAATTTGACCATTGAACCACCACTGCCCCTACTACCTTAGTTAGTCCTTATAATAAACTTATAAAGCAAATACTATCAAAATCCTCATTTTCTGTTTCTAGAAAAATGGAGTTTAGACAAGTTGAGTGGTTGGCCCAAGGTCACAGGTATGTAAATGATGGAGGGACATTTGGTGTCTAATGGGCTTGACTCCACAGCTGTGAAGTCCCCTTTGTACTGTCAAAACCCTAACCAGAGCTGGGCGTCTGCAGTCATTGCTTTGGCTGAGCAAGCCAGTTAAAGAGAGCATATTGGCCTTGTTGAAAGGGGTCTAACCCCTCATTTAGTGGTTTCCCAAAATCAGTGGATAAATATTACCCCCAGAGATTCTAGCTAGTAAGTCCAGGATAGACCTCTGAAGTCTGTTTGTTTATCCAGCATCCCAGATATAACTCTGGAAGGGGTCCTGTTACCACGATTTGAAATTTTAATAATAACTGTTATAACGTACTCGAAGTTGTGGAGAAGTGTATGGAATAAATTTCAGAGTGAGTGGAGGGGAAAAGTGTAGAGCTGAAAGCTCTGCTGCCGAAAGTTACACCTTTGACCTCACGAGGCAACAAAGGTCATCTGATATGCTGAGCACTTTAATAACACTAATGGTCTTACCCAATCTTCACACTGTGAGAAATCAATAAGAAATTAGAGAGCTGCAAGCAAGTTTCTAGGCAATCTAGTGTGGGTTTTTTTGGCTGTGTTGCCTTTTTTTTCTTCCGTTTATGTTCAATTCTGAAGCTGTCTGGTTGACCCAATCTGCTATCCCTTGGCCTGAAGTACTCTAAATGATAAACCTCATTGCTGTGTGCATACCAGAAATGCACAATTAACGAAAATGGTTAAGATTCAGAGTGCTTGATATTTTGAAGGTAATCGTTTTTGCTAAAATGGATTGTAAATGAATGTTATGCATCTAAAACTTATAAAAACTCTCAGAATCACTCTTTTGAAAATATTCCCTCCCCAAACCTAACGTTTTTTAAGAAGTCAGTTGCTTCTGAAATTCCACCATTGTTAAAGCTAAAATAGTGAGAATTAAGATTTTAGCAAAATAAGAACACTTTCCAAACAGGATGTAGCACACTGCGCTCTGAACCCCCTCTTGATGGATTGATTTTTTCCTTAATAAAGATGGCGGTGGCGGTTGTGGCCCTGTAACTGAACAATCCATCCTCGTCTGAAAGAACAGTCAGCACAGCGACTCGAAAAGGAGATTCTAAAGCGTCAGATACCTCTCGAAGTTATCTGATTTTCAAAGGCACCTTTTGTGCCTATGAAACTGTATTTTTTCTTTATTATTCTTTTGCAACAATGTCATAAGAATGAAGCATCAGGAGTGTGGCTGTAGAGGGAACTGGGCCTTGCCACTGGTCACCTTTCAGGGCAGGAGTGAGGCAAACGTGTCTGTGCCAGTGCTAAGTGAGGCACTAATGTCTATTTTTAAGCTATGGTTTAACTGTGGAAATTATCTCACATTTTTACTTACCTCAGGAGAAGAAACTCATTCACAACCTGCAACAAAAATTCCAAGGAGCCTTTGAGGCTTTCTAATTCCTAAAGAGACACCTAAGTTACGGCAGAGGGAAAACGTCTTGTGCGTGGTTTTGTTGGTCCACATACCAGAGCTCTTTAAAGCCATACCAGTCGTACCTCCCGTATAATCCAGACACTGATTGAAGACTGTCGCCTCAGCATAATAATTATCTTCTAGAGACTCCAGAAAAAAGTGTTACTATAAAATGGTCAAGAAAGGGATAGAACTCTCAGTTTGTCAGCTTCCGTAAAACCACATTTGTAGCAAGAAAGCAAAATGAGGGAAACCTGGCATTCCTAGGAATCGCTGAGTGGGGTGTATATTTCTTCATTCTTACGTAAAAAAAAAAAAAAAATCCATTGCCATCAAGTCTAACTCATAGTGACCCTATAGGACAGAGTAGAACTGCACCATCGGGTTTCCAAGGAATGGCTGGTGTTTTGGAACTGCTGACATTTTGGTTAGCAGCAGAGCTATTAACCGCTGCACCACCAAGGCTCCTGTAAAGGGCCAGAGAGTAAATACTTCTGGCTTTGGAGGCCACATGGTCTCTGCTGCAACTCTGACATTGTATTGCAAATGCAGCAATGTGCAAACAAGTGGACAGGACTGTGTTCCAAAAACACTTCAGGCAGCAAGAGGAACAGGCCTTTGGGTTGTAGCTGCCCACCCCTGACAGGCAAAGACACCCTGCAGCAGCATCTTAGCTGGGTCTTAATTCCTAGTCATTCTTAGTACAGTGAGCTGAACAGACACCATTCTTTTCCACTTCCAGTTGTAAAAAAAAAAAAAAAAGAGATTAGGTTTCGAGAATCTCTATTTGGAGCGGAAGCCCTAGTAGCATAGTGGTTAAGCTCAGCTGCTAACCAAAAAGGTTGGCAGTTCAATCCACTAGCAGCTCCTTGGAAACCTATGGGGGCAGTTCTACTCTCTCCTGTAAGGTCACTATGGGTCGGAATTGACTGGAGAGCAACGGGTTTTGTTTGGTTTTATTTGGAGCTAGAAAACCAAAGAGGACAGTGACAAGGCAGAGCCCCTCACCTTCTTTACAAAGCAAAGAACTCTGAACCCCTCACTGCTCACAAACTGCTACCATCCTGTTGTGCAGGACAGAACCTAAAGCCATTCCATCTGAACAGGGGTGACTCACCCAATCAGCGAATGGGAAGGGCCCCTGCCTCCACCCCACCACAAGCAGGAAAGGCCTCTCTGACCCTCCACATTGTCCAAGACAGGTAGAAAGAGAAGGGCCATTTTGTGTGTTTGTTTGATATTCTGGAGGGAAGCAAGTTGCAGACGGCACGGGGAGATAGATGGCAGGCTGGGTGGATGGTTTGGAGGATGCTGGCAGCTGGTTTCAGTGCCCGGTGACGGTCCGTACTGTGACAGATGGAACAACTGCTGCTCAGTTGTGTGCTCCTCTCCCCACTCCCACCTCCTCGGCTTTCGTTCTCAGAAACGCAGCTCTCCAAGAACTGCTCCAGAATAAATCTCCTGGTTTATCGCTGCCCCTCCTCCTTACAGTTAATTGGTCCCTGGCAGGTAGTCATTCCCCCTCTCGTGAAGGGTGCATAATAATTTCTGCCAGCCAAGAAATAAAAAATGCTCTTTCTCACGTATTTTCCCACTAACATGCTGCCTTCCTGGCAGTGCAGGCTGTTACAGCCCGTTTTATAGGCCTAGGCTTTGTTGTTCTTACTGTAAGGGCTTTTATATTTATGAAGTTCAAGTTTCACAATATGGTATTATATTTGTCATTAGTAACAACCTGCCATTGCCTTGGGTCATGACTAATTTATTTTCACTACCAGGTACCAGCAGTGCGGAAGTGAAGGAAAACCGTAATGTGGGCAACCTGGAGGCAAAACTGCTACCTCCCAGCGACAGGGCAAGAGGAAGTGCGCCCAGTATAAAGAGAAAAAGGCCTTTGGAGGAAGGAAATAGCGGCCATTTCTGCAAATTGCAGCTGATCTGGAAAAAACTCTCGTGGTCAGTGACGCCAAAGAACGCCCTGGTACAACTCCACGAACTAAAGCCGGGCTTGCAGTATAAGATGGTCTCCCAGACAGGCCCTGTCCATGCGCCTGTCTTCGCAGTGGCTGTGGAGGTCAATGGACTTACCTTTGAGGGCACAGGACCCACCAAAAAGAAAGCCAAGATGCGGGCAGCAGAGTTGGCACTGAAGTCCTTCGTGCAGTTCCCTAACGCCTGCCAAGCTCACTTTGCCATGGGGAACAGCGTGAGCCCAGCCACAGACTTCACGTCTGACCAGGCTGATTTCCCAGACACTCTGTTCAAGGAGTTTGAACCCTCCACCCCGAGCGAGGACTTCACAGGCTGCCGCCCCGTGAACACAGAGTTGCTCTCCACGGCCTATCGACACGGACGGTTACTCTACCACACTTTGGACCTGATGGGCCAGGCCAAGCCCAGCAAGCACAGGATGGCTCCCACTGCCGAGCAGGAGAAGAACCCTGTGGTGGTGCTCAATGAGCTGCGCTCCGGCCTGAGGTATGTCTGCCTCTCAGAGACCGTGGAGAAGCAGCACACCAAGAGTTTTGTGATGGCAGTGAGAGTGGACGGGAGGACATTTGAAGGCTCAGGACGTAGCAAGAAGCTGGCCAAGGGCCAGGCTGCACAGGCTGCTCTCCAGGCCCTCTTTAACATTCGGCTGCCCAGCCACATTCCTGGCAGGAGTAAAAGTCACCTTTTGCCCCAGGTGAGAATTCTCAGGTAGCTGCCCTGCAGGTGGAAGAATGCTGAGATGAATGTGAATTGTTAGTGTTCTTGCTGTAATGGGGGAGCAGTCAGAGCCTCTCCTCCAATTACTGTAAGTAGAGTGCAGCAGCCAAGCCCTCCCTTTCTGGAAAGCTGGGCTTCTGCCTAGTACACACAGAAGGTCCCCTTCCCTATCCTTGTCATTAAGAGCAATTTTCAGGCTTTTTGGAGAGAGAATCATGTGAATGCAAAGAAAAGAAAGAGAATATCAACACTCCAACTTACCCGAGGTAATGGGAGAATTAATGAAGCCAGGTAATTTTCGTAATGACGATTCTAGCTTCAAGAAAGACACTACAGCACAAGATGAAGGCAGAGGGAGCCTGGGCTGAGGGGCCTTCTGTGTCTATAGCCAGGAGTTCCGCTGCAGGGCAGGGGGGCCGGACCTTGCCAGGCCTTTTCAGCAACTTGGTCTCTGTACCCAGAAGCAAGGATTGTAAGGTAAAAATGTGTTTGTTAGAGAGTGGTTTTGGTTGAGTTTATAGCTAAGAACCATATGTAGGGAGGCTGGAAAAAAAACAAGCAAGTGCGAGTTGTTTCACGTCCTTGTTTGCAATGGGAACCTCGATGCCTGGGTCGCAGCTTCAGACGCAGGTTGGGTGGACACTTGCCCAGCAGAACCACAGGAGATTGGAGTGAAAGGGGCAGAAACACAGGACTTGAGGAAACAGGAGGCCAGCAAATGGAGGCCGGTGTTAGAGCCTGGCTTTTCTCAGTCAGCAGTACCACGCCCCGGACCTTTCCACATAAGACAACAGTTCTGCTTTCTTACATCAGTTACTCTCATTCACTCAAGGAGTATTTTTAGTGCTGTGTACATGTCAGGAGCTGTACTCATGCCATTTACAGTAGCCTTGTAATTGCTTATTTATGCAAATTACTCTTTTATCAGTCTGAAGATTATTTGTGGGCATCACTAATGTATTAGGTACAGAAAATTGTCTTTATTCATTTTGGGCATCAATCAAGGAAATAAGCATTTTACATAGTTAAAAAGCACTTAGCCCTGTAAGGGATTGGTAGTAAGTACTCAGTAATTGTAAGTTATTACTGTGATCGTTATCGTTATTAGATCACAACACCTAGAACAGAATCCATTAGTTAGCTGTGGGAGATGATAATCTGTTAAATAATGCAGGGTACCACCAACATCTCAGCTATCCAGAAGGGACACTTTACTGTGATACAGATGAAATACCTCATGATAGAGCCCTCATTTTGAATTATGGCTGGGGTTCAAGCTTTCGTTTACCCATTCGTTCAATAAATATTTGACTCTTACAGGCACAGGGGATATGGTGGGCAAAGTAGACAGTGTCCTACTTCTTACGTAGCTTGGCCTAGTGAGGGGGAAAAAAACAGTCGCCTCTGAGTGCATTCGGATTCATGGCGACCCCATGTGTGTCGCAGTAGAACTGTGCTCCGTAGACTCTTCAGTGGCTGATTTTTTAGAAGTAGATTGCCAGGACTTTCTTCCAAGATACCTCTGGATGGACTTGAACTTTCACCGTTTTGGTTAGCAGCCAAGCACGTTAAGTATTTGTACCACCCAAGGACTCCTTGTGAAGGACAGAAACTTTTAAACAAGGAATTACAATTATGTGATGAGTGTTTCTCCTGGTATCTGTATCCTTAATTCATCCATTTATTTTCAAATATTTATTGAATATCTAATGATTGTTCTAAGAGGTGGATTGGAGCAGTTTAGACCATAATCTCCACAGGCCTTGCTTTCCAATTGCCCCCCAAATCTCAGTGAAAACAGAGTGCTTACAAAGCAGGTACACTTCAGTGTAAGTGCCTTGGCTTTCCATCTAAATTGCTAGCCCTAAGTACCTCCTAGAGAGAAATCCTGTATCCTTGCGTTCTCTTCTCTTACTCCTCCATTTTATCATTTTCCTTTCTTTTTTCTTCCTATCCTGTGACTCACTATCTGTAGCTTAAATTTGCCAACAATACCCATTGCTGTTCTTGTTAGTTGCCATGAAGTCAGTTCTAACTTATGCCCGACCCCATGTGTGCAGAGTAAAACAGCTCCATAGGGTTTTCAAGGCTTTGACCTTTCAGAAGCAGATTGCCAAGCCTGTCTTCTGAGGTACCTCTGGGTGGATTTGAGCCACCAAACTCTCAGCTAGTAGATGAGTGCTTGACTGTCTGTGCCACCCAAGGGCCTGTAACAATACTCATGGAAACCACTTTGCTCCCAACCCTCCTGTGCAAAAGAAGATGAGTCTCTTCTGAGACTGCTGGTGACCTTTGTCAGCTCCCATGCTTTGCCACTTCCTCTGAGAAGTTCTCCTACCACCAGTGATCTGTGGGCTTGGCCCCCACCCACTTCGCTTTACCCTCATCATCCCAAAACCGATGCATCCAGCCTGATGACTCCAGGGGCTGGCCTCCTCTGCTGGCCCCTGATCGGGCCTGCCATTGTTTAGTAAGAGGTATCCTTCTCTCCCTCCCCTCCCCACCCTCTATCTCTCTCTGCTGCTCCTTCTCCACCGCACCGTGGGTGAAATTTGAAGGATGCCAGTGAATTCTGGCCACGATGCCTTTTTCTTTTATGTTGTCAACGCTGAGCTCCCACGATGAAGAAACTAGGCAGTGCTACTACTTTGTAATAGTCATTTGACCCCAGACTGCAGCACATCAGTTAAAGCCACTGCCGCTAAATTATTTCTCCCTGACAGCCCGCTAACCACCCGACTCGATGATGAAGGGCATGTAGCACAGAGAGGGTTGTGTGCCATTCATCACACCCACGGGCGCCTGGGCCATTCCACAGGCTCATTATCCTCCTCCCCTCGCAGATCCCCCCTCCACCCAGCGCAGCCAGTGGGCCAGACCATGAAAACGGTGAACAGGCCAGTTCCCACCAGAGCTGGGTGGGATTAGAATCCTGGCTTGCACTGGGTCTGGATTCAGGGAAGAAAATTAAAAGAAAAGAAAAAATTCCAAGAGTCACTTTAAATTCTGCTTTGCTTTCCTGGTTCTGTGTCCCTCCCCCCCCCCCACCCCTGCCCTGTTTGGAACTCCGCCTACCTATACATCATGCTTCCTGCCAAGGACCACCTCCTGTTTAGTTCACACCTTGTTTCTAGAGGCTTTTAAGCCCCTAAGGGCTCGAGCCTTTCCTTATCCTTGTCTAAATGCTAAGTTAGCAATCACAGCCTGTAAAGCAAGCCAGGCGTCCTTCCAAGCCCCTGCTCAGGCTGTCCATCACTCTTGCAGCATTCCCTCAGAACAGAGTGACTTACCCCATCGCTACTGAGCAAATGCCCACACAGAATAACTGAGTAACCTGCATGCCCCAGTCTACCTCAGACGGTGTGGTGACAGAGCTTACTGTAGGGGCTATGTAGTTTCTGGAACCTGAACATTGCCATCAATAGTTGATATTCTCTGCCCACAGTCCAGGGTAGTCTTCAGTGTGAGGAATGGCAAATCAAAGGAGTCTGGTCTTAAGATTTTCATACTGGGCTACACTTCTATAAATACTGTGTCTCTGTGTAATGCTTTTAACCAAAGATATGGTCTTATGTGAATGAAGCTTTGGAATGATCCCTGATGCTAATTCCCTCTTTAAGTTACGTTAGCAGCCATAGCTCTTAACCACTACACCACCAGGATTTCCTGTATATATAACTCAAATTTTATACACATATATATATGAATTTCTCAAATGTTGCTGTCCATGAATTTTCATTTTGGAAAGCTAACTTAAAGCTGTGGGGCCCTGATGGAAGAAATTCAATAGGTTCTTGAGTAAGGCCCAGGGATATACATTTTTAATGAGCACCTCCAATAGATTACAAAGCAGGTGGGTCAGAGAAACCACATTTCCAGATATCCTGTGCTGTTCGGAACGAAGTCCTGGAGCCACTCAAGGCCTCAGGCCTGGAAAGCAAGATTATAGGCAAGACAGAAAGAACATTTTAGATCCTTGCTCTATCTTTAAGACCGTTGTTATTGTTATTTGCCATCGAGTTGGCTCTGAATCTAGTCTTTAAGACTCTAGCATTTAAGTCTGGTTGTTGTTGTTAGATGCCATCTAGTCGGTTCCAGCTCATAGCGACCCTA
Organism: Elephas maximus indicus; assembly: GCF_024166365.1. Taxonomy (NCBI): domain Eukaryota; kingdom Metazoa; phylum Chordata; class Mammalia; order Proboscidea; family Elephantidae; genus Elephas; species Elephas maximus. The sequence continues at coordinate 18,063,340 of NC_064822.1, forward strand.
TGTACCACAGAATGAAACACTGCCCATTCCGGGGCCATCCTTAGAATTGTTGTTATGCTTGAGCCCATTGTTGCAGCCACTGTGTCAATCCATCTCGTTGAGGGTCTTCCTCTTTTCTGCTGACCCTGTACTTTACCAGGCATGATGTCCTTCTCCAGGGACTGATCCCTCCTCACAACATGTCCAAAGTATGTTAAGATGCAGTCTTACCATCCTTGCCTCTAAGGAGCATTCTGGCTATACTTTTTCCTAGACAGATTTGTTCATTCTTTTGGCAGTCGATGGTATATTCAATATTCTTCAGCAACACCACAATTCAAAGGCATCAGTCTTCTTCGGTCTTCCTTATTCATTGTCCAGCTTCCACATGCAAATGATGTGGTTGAAAATACCATGGCTTGGGTCAGGTGCACCTTAGTCTTCAGGGTGACCTCTGCTTGTCAACACTTTAAAGAGGTCCTTTGCAGCAGATTTACCCAATACGATATGTATTTTGATTTCTTGACTGCTGCTTCCACGGGCATTGATTGTGGAGCCAAGTAAAATGAAATCCTTGGCAACTTCAGTCTTTTCTCCATTTATCATGATGTGGCTTATTGGTCCAGTTGTGAGGATTTTTATTTTCTTTATGTTGAGGTGTAATGCATACTGAAGGCTGTGGTCTTTGATCTTCATTAGTAAGTGCTTCAAGTCCTCTTCCCTTTCAGCAAGCAAGGTTGTGTCATCTGCATAACACAGGTTGTTAATGAGTCTTCCTCCAATCCTGATGCCCTGTTCTTATTCACATAGTCCAGCTTCTCGAATTATCTGCTCAGCATACAGATTGAATAGGTATGGTGAAAGGATACAACCTCGATGCACACCTTTCTTGACTTTAAATGACTCAGTAACCCCTTGTTCTGTTCAAACCACTGCCTCTTGATCTATGTACAGGTTCCTCATGAGCACAATTAAGTGTTCTGGAATTCCCATTCTTCACAATGTTATCCATAATTTGTTATGATCTACACAGTTGAATGCCTTTACGTAATCAATAAAGCACAGGTAAACATCCTTCTGGTATTCTCTGCTTTCAGCCAGGATCCGTCTGACATCAGCAGTGATATCCCTGGTTCCGTGTCCTCTTCTGAATCCGGCCTGGATTTCCTGCAGTTCCCTGTCGATATACTGCTGCAGCCACTTTTGAATGATCTTCAGCAAAATTTTGCTTGCGTGTGATATTAATGATATTGTTTGATGATTTCCACATTCGGTCAGATCAATTTTCTTGGGAGTAGGTGCCACAGAGTCAGTTCCAACTCATGGTAACTCCATGTGTCAAAGTACAACTGTGATCTGTAGGGTTTTCAGGCTGTGACTTTTCGGGAGTAGATTGTCTGGCCTGTCTTCCGAGGCGCCTCTGGTTTAAGGAAACCTAACCTCCCAAACAACCCTTTAGTTAAGGACCTATAGAGAACATGTCTGTATGAGCGATCAGTGTAATTGTACTAATAATTCAGAATACCAGATTCCTTGAAATAATGGAACGTGTACTCTCTCCACACCTAAAGTAGTTTTCTGATAGTGAAAGTAAGGTAAAGTAGGCTTATTTGTAGTCCCATTTTTGAAGTAGTAAGTTCAGAAGCATAACATTCTCAATAAAGATTAAAATCACAAGAGTCAGTTTTTCCAGTATCTAATTTCCACTCTATTCTACACTCGGGGGCATTTCTCAGAACCAAGCTAGCTTTTTTCCTTTAATTTAATGTGATCTGACTTTCAGTCTCTTAAACCAAGTGGTGAAACCAAAAGTTTATTAAATTCTTTAAAACACAGTACAAGCTTAAATGTGTATTTTATAACCTTAACAGAGAGTGCACACATGCTGGGTACCCTCTAAGTATCAGTTGATAACGATAACAAATAAATACAAGGAAGTAGCTGGGAGAACCAGTCTGAATTCTTCACATTTTCTTCATCTGTAGTTAGTGAACCTTCTTGGCACAAGACTCCTGCAGGTTAAAGAGATGCTCGAAAGTAAGGCTGTGACCTGTGGCAGAATGTAAGTATCCACTATTTGGAAAAATCATCATAAAAAAATGATAGAAGCACAGAATCTGCATTCCTCTTCAGTCATTATTTCCCATCCTGGCCTGAAAAAAGTCGAATTCATAAAAGCATTGAACTCAGCCAAAAAGGCCTATCTTTCAACTTTTCCTTTCCACAAGAACTAGCTAGAGAAGAAAACATACACTGTGTCGTGAACAAAAAAAAAGAAAATGAGTAACAGTTAGCAAGGTGCCTAGTAACTCAGAAAAGGGGGTAACATTATGAAACAACATCCATCATTTCAAAACAAGAGAGTTTGTTTGTTTGTCCATGAGCTGACCTTTCACCGTCAGTTATCCACCCCCTTTTCTGGGTTTTTCCATTTCCCTGTCAGTTTGCTTTAGTAGCTGGAAGTGATGCTGTCAGCTGTGTCTACAAAGCCTTGGTCAAAAGCAATCAAAACACTTTTTTTCCCCTCAAAATAAGAGAAGGAATTTTTTTTTAAACCGTTCATGAAGGCTAGTTGCTTTGACCAAGCCCTTCAGAGGTCTGTTAGGGGAAATTATGCCTGTAGCTTCAGTTTTAGGCCTTTTTCCCACGTCCAGCACACTTAACCCATATGGCACTCTGTCCCCTGATCTTCAGCACTCTTGCTGCTACGAACCGTATCCTTGCCGTCGAGTTGATTCCAGCTCATAGGACCCTATAGGACAGAGTAGAACTGCCCCATAGGGTTTTCAAGGCTGTGAATCTTAAAGCAGGCTGCCACATCTCCCATGGAATGGCTGGTGGGTTTGAACGGCTGACCTTTCATTTAGCAGCCAAGCACTTTAACCACTGTGCGCAGGGCCCCTCCTGTTACTGCTAAGAAGATGAAGAAGTCATCGGAATATATAAAGTAATTGAACAGCTTTTTTCGTTTCACCATTTCATAGTAAATTTGAGCTCCCGTAAGTGATCGCATGTCCTGATATCTGTCCCTGAAATTAGCCTCAGACCAGGGGGACGGAGTCTATTAATGCACTTACAGCAGCTGCATTGAAGGACACTATGGTTTGTTTTTTGTTTTTGTTTTTTTTTTCGTAAATGTTTCTGTCCCTTTCCCAAACACCAAGGTGACCCCCAACTGCCTCTGACCAGTTTACAGATTGTTTTTCTAATCTCATACTCCTGCTAATCTATCTCACTCAATAGAAGCAGCATCCTAACGGCTGTAAAGCTAAACCATTAATTAATATTGCCATAACAAATTAGCAATGGAGGGGTCCTCAAATTTTAAATAGGCTTAAATTATGAACGAATAGGTGTGGAAATCACATTCACTTGGCTTTGAAATAGCTTAACACTGTCCGTGCTGGTTTACATCCCCAAAGTAGTAGCAGATGCTGTTCTCCAGCCAACAACCCTCCGCCCCACCCTGTCCTCGGTTCCAGGGGATGGAAGAAGGTGTAGGAGGGCTCTCACCTCCTCCTGGCTGCACTGAGGAACAGTAAGAGCTGATTTAGCACATGGCCATGTTCCAGTCACGGCAGTTCCTGAATGAGCTGATGCCTAGCTCTTGGCAGGCCCTACAAGCAGAAAGGATCATTCTGGAATTCACATTATTGTCTTGAAAAGGACTGATTTCTTTACACCTTAGCAGAGGTGTTTGCTCTCATTTACGTGTGGTTGGTTTTATGATACACCTCCCAGTTTCTCAGACCTGCCTTCCTATGGTTTCCTTAAGGTGCTGCGATTAGAGTCTGATCTCACTACATCTGGGCCTTCCTGGCACAACAGACCCAGATGTGGGCCTCAAGAGGCCCTTCAACCGAATGCCTTAGAAGAACAGTGGTTTCAGTCCGACCCCCAAGGGAGTGCTCTACTTTTCAAACAAAACAGAACTTGAATTCCTGGATAAGTCTCTAAACTTATTAGTTAACGTGTTGTTTCTGGGGACTTATTTCTGGGCCTCACAGAGGTTGCCAGAAGACCAGGGAACAAACACCTAGCCGTAGACATCACCCATTTTCTCTCTCCTCCTCCCCCTCTCCTTTCTTTCTAATTCAAGACTTACACCCTTACCACTACTTTTCTTGAAAGAATCCTGAAGTTTCAGAGAAGTCAGAAATATCTTTTCCAGTGGACATAATCTGGAACACGTGGTCTGAAAGCCAGTGCAAATTTTGGTAAATGGGGTTATAAAGAACAGGTAGACACAGGAGCAACTGCCGTGGAGATACTGTGATCAGTCAGCTGAGGTGGAGGGTTGCCACTTGGCTGAGAAGGCATTCCACTTAACTTTGTGGGAGAACAAATACATGAAAATATTCATCTTTTACTTTCAGTGCACATATAGCTGAAATTCAGCAATTTGAGTCTCTTATAAAAATATATCTGTTAGTTACTGATTTGAAAAAGACAGGAGCACTGCCATTTAAATTGGAACAAACCAGCTTGTTATACCAACTGTTGCTGCCTCCCACCCCAGCCAGTGGGTTGGCATCACACCTCCCCATGCTAATGACCTCAATATTGTAGCTAAAACACCAGAACGTTTGGCAAAATCAGAGACTATACAAACACCAGCAGCAACAAAAACAATGCCGTGTGCTTGTTGTGAGTGCACACAACCACGTGATTCGAAGCATGATTGTACTTGGGTATTAATGACAGCTCTGACTGGAGCGCATTGGAAGGTTCAAAAGTAAATTAGCATAGAGTTTTAGCCTTGTAGGTATATTGATACTTGTAAGCTGGGCTTAGAAAAAATTTTTTTGTTCTGATAACTAACTACAGGGATTTTTTATTAAAAATAATAAGTTTCTGCTGAAGCACTGCACAAAAATTTTATAGACAGTCATTTTGGCGTCACCACCCCTGCTGGTTACCTGGTACTGTCCACAGCCCCACCGTCCGTGAACTAAGCGTTTCCTGTTAGGCATTTGTCTATAGTTCCACTGCCCTTTCTTCATCTCCCCTTCTCAGAGTAACCAAGAGGGTAGAATTTGATATCAACTTAGCCTTTTTTTCTGCCTGACTCTTAACCCTTCCTTTCACAATCTAGTGTCAGGAAGGAGGGAGAATAAATGATGTTGGTGAGTTGTTCAGTAAATATTTGCTCATTTAATGAATAAGAGGATCCTATCTGAGTTTCTGAGTCCCTCACTTAGACCCACTGCGCATAAACATCAGCCATATTCTTTGAAAGAAAGTACTTGTTCCATTGATGTTTGAGATGTTTATTGATGTTTAAGTAGCCAGTCCTGAAAGAAAAATCTGTTCGTTGAATTGGTGCCATAATACTCAACCAATGAGTCAAGACCTAGAGGAAACACAAACCCAGTTATTGGACCCATAGAACAAGAGCCAAGTGGCTTTAACCACATTCTGGGGCGTGCAGGGAAAGGGAAAGTCCAGTCGGCATCATAGAGGTTTACTCACAACGGAACTTTGGAAGATTATCATTATTCTCTGAGTTCAGTTTTACTGGGTTACTCAGGTTGGTGGATATTACCACCCATAATCCAGTCTTTCTTCCCAGAAGTTTAGAATGCTTGGTCATATGTTATCTTGTTGACAGAATCCCTAGGACTCAAGATGAATGAGTTTTGCATTCAGGACTACTTGAGGTACTACCTCCTTCAAGGCCGCTAGCTTCTCAGGATTAGCCCTCAAACTTGTTATCTACATCCCTGTCTCCCCCAGGTTTCCCCCACTCGGTCACACTCTGAACTACTCACTTCAGAAGGAAGAAGAGTTCCTTGGATGATTTTCTATAGATTCAAAAAAAAACCTTTGTTTTATCGCAAAAATGCTTTTCATTGCCATTCAGCCTTGTGAGGAAAAGGAATTGTTCAGCTGTCAGAGTGGAGTCAATTATATTTGCATCAGCATAAAGAGCTCAACACAGGCAGACCTTGCTATCGAGCCAGAGAGGTGTGCCTGGCACCTCATGAGGCAGCCCCGGGCATCCAGAAAGCCACAAGCATTGCTCCACATCCCTACTCCTTTCTTAGTTGTGTGGAAGAGGCGTCAGCGGAATAGGTGTTTGAATTGAAGGACTGTGAGTTTGAATCTGGGAATGCAAATATTAAAAATGTAAAAACTGCACGTAGAGTCCCTATCAGAAGGAACCTAGCGCCTTGGTCTTTACTACCTCTAATAAATGTGAACATCACAGTTTTACTGCACAGTCCTGGTGAAATAAGACTTTTTGTTTTGTTTTGTTTTCTATTAGGTATCATGGTGGCTTTTGCTTCATAAACGTGTACAGCAAAGGCTCTATAGAAAGAGAGGAACCTTTAGAAGAACACTTGGTCTAGCCTCTTCACCAGCACTGAGAAAACATAAAATTAAATCAATGCAGAAAACCTAGTGTGTCCAATTTTCATTAATTGCTTTACTCAGTTGAGCCAACCAGTCAAGACGAACTGGCTTCTTCTTTGACTTTCAGAGCAGAGTTCAGGGTGATTTCTACATTATACACACACACACACATATACACTACATATACATGATGTATATATATTTATATATGTATATATCCATAACAATAGAGATACAGAAAGAGTGGAAGACTCAGATTGATTGGAGGTTTGTGCAAACATAGGAAAAACATGTTTGTTCTTAGTGTCACGTTTCAGAGACGTACCAAAAGGTGTTTTCTCTGGCAAGTCTTAACTTCTCTGTGCCTTTTTGTTCTCATCTCCAAGGGGTTATTTTGAGGATCAAGTGTTTACAACAATGCCTAGCATAAAGTGCTCAATGACTGTTAGCACTTATTTGTGTTACTATCTGATACCATGTATCATTTATATTATTGCCATTGGTATGACACAATTAGAGATTCATCTCTTTGAGACATGTTCTTCCTGAACCAAAGTGTATTAAAACGCAAACAAAAGGCAGACCCATTGCTGTCAAGCCAATTCCAACTCATAGTGACCCTATAGGACAGAGTGGAACAACTGCCCAGTAGGGTTTCCAAGGCTGTAATCTTTACAGGAGCAGACTGCCGCATCTTTCTCTCACGGAGCAGCTTGGTGATTTCAAACCTCTGACCCTTCTGTTAGCAGCCCAGCATTTAACCACTGCGCCACCAGGGCGCCTCAACAAAAGTTAGGGTAAGCTATAACGTCGCTATCCCTTTAGTACAAAGGCTTTTTCTAAAGATGCTTAGGTTTTCTTGGGACTCACAGGCTCTTGCAAGTGGGCTGCCAGGTAAAATACAGGGACACATTTGTACTGAAAAAGTGTTCATTATTTATCTGAAAATAAATTGAACTGGAAGACCTGTGTTTTTATTGCTGAATCTAGCAACCTTACTCACAACTGAAAAGAGATGGTGTAAGGATGCCCATGTGGAGGAGGGTAGGACTCCCAATGGGAAGAGGAAGGGGGCCAGTGACTGACCGCTGCAACTTCCACAGCATTCTCCCTGGCCCCCTCTCAGAGTGCACACAGCCACCAGCTACGCCAGTGTCACAGGGGTGGGAGCTATTCCTGTCTCCCTCAGATATTGCAGATATGACTGAACTCACTTCACAGTATTTCTTGTGGAGGATGATTGTTAGGGTACCTAGTAGTGAACTAGGCTAGGGACTTCAGAGATCAAATTCAACATCCTGAATTCGGCTGAGAACCCCTGTTCACCTGCTGCTTTTATTCAGCAGTGCTAACATTCGCTGTTCGATTTCACTTACATATCAAGTTATTAAAGGCTTGATGTAGGTTAGGCCCTAGATGGAACTTCTTGACAGTAATGCCCAGGAATTAATTCTTAGAAATGAAGGTGAAATTTCTCTCACTGCAGTGATCTCAGTATAGGGCTTGTGTAAAAGATTGGATAAAAACTAGTCACACAGGGATCCAGGCTTTCTAACTCAATAATTCTATAACTTACTAAGGGAGAGAGAAAGGAAATTCTGCTGATTTTTGAAATTGGCTTGCCCGAAGTTAATTCTCGTTTCTCAGAAGCTGCAATCGATCGTTTTGTGGGCACTTTGAGAAGGTAGAGGGAGGCAAGAGAGAGGAAAAGCATATGGTCATTTTATCCAGAATAACAGTGCCTCCTTAGGAATGGGGATTAAAATTGTGTTGCCTCCAGCTTTTATTCCAGACTTGGGTCACCGCCTAGGAGTTCCTCCTAAGCCAAACATGATCAAAACCCTGAGATTCCTTTGCTCTTTTCCTGGGTCGTAAGTGCCCTAGAAAGCTTCAAACACTCGAGGCAAGCCGGACCTCATTAGAGCTAAGCTTTCCTTGGATTCTGGCAACTGGGTGTCATTAGGTTGGATGTGAACTTCTGTTGTTTTCTACTTATCTCTCCCTGCGAGGCTTCTGCTCTCTGGAGCAAGGCTCAGAAATCAAGCTCTGAATCTAAACCTCTGGCTGGTTGGAGTCCTCAGGAATGCTTTTCCATTTCAGGAAGCCTATCTGACCTGTTTGTAATTATACTCCCTGCTCATTTGTGACCACTTTACCCAATTTTGAAGCAGTAATTATTCAAGCAGCTTCCTTCTTTTCAGCACGTCTGCCTGCTGTCAGGTCACCACTGCCTCTTTGGTTTTGTGACCACAAGCGCCCTCTTGTGGTGCACTGCATAAGCAGACAGGATGCCTTCCAGAGGTGCGCCTATTAGTAAGAAAAATACGGTCTCCTGTGGTTAAGAGTTTGAAAGCTAACCAAAACCCTGGTGCGCAGTGGTTAAGTGCTACCGCTGCTAACCAAAAGGTCGGCAGTTCGAATCCACCAGGCACTCCTTGGAAACTCTGTCGGGTAGTTCTATCCTGCCCTAAAGGGTCACGATGAGTCGGAATCAACTCAACAGGACGGGCTAAACAGAAAGGTCGGCAGTTTGAATCTTCCAGCCCTTCCTTGGACCGGGCAGTTCCACCTTGTTCTATAGGGTTGCTGTGAGTTGGAATCAACTCAACAGCACAGAACAACAACAGCAACTAGGCTTAGCCGAAGGAGCCCTGGTGACTGCTAACCACAAGGCGGGTGGTTTGAACCGATCAGCCACTCTGCAAAAGAAAGACATGGCTGATTCCATAAAGGTTACAGCTTTGGAGACCCTATGGAGCAATTCTAGTCTGTCCTAGGAGTCAGAATCCACTCGATGGCACACAGCAACAACAATCATGATGCATTTATACAATAGCGTATACTACCTAAGGAGCCCTAGTAGCTCAGTGGCTAAGCACTGGACTGCTAACCAAAACAATAGTTTGGAGGTTCAAACTCACCCAGAGGCTCCTTGGCAGAAGGATCTGGTGATTTGCTCCTGTGAAGATTACAGCCAAGGAAGTTCTATGGGGCAGTTCTACTCTGTCACATGGGGCTGCTGAGTCGAAAATTGACTTGGTGGCACCCAACAACAATGCTGCCTTACTACTAATTTAAGTTAGAAAATTTAACACATATGTATTTAAATGTATATATTCCCTATACTATGTTTAGCAAGTTAATATAATCGCTAATTAATTAAGCGGAGCGTACAACCGTAGGGTCTCCATGAGTCAGAACAGACTCAACAGCAACAGGTTTGTTTTGCTTTTTTCATGCCAAACTTTACTGTGTGTCTCATTATTTTATAAAAATCAAACCCATTGCCATCAAATCGATCCCAGCTCACAGCAATGGTGTAGGACAGAGTAGAACTACCCCAGAGCGTTTCCAAGCAGTGGCTGGTAGATTTGAACTGCCAGCATTCTGGTCAGTACCCAAGCTCTTAACCGCTGCACCACCAGGGCTCCATTATTTTATTGCCATGCTTAAAAATGGTGGGGATGATCTGGTAGCAATAGTAATAGCTAATATTTGTCCACACTTAGGTTGTGACAGATACTGTTCTAAGTGCTTTATGTGTAATAACCCCCTTAGTCCTCAGTGAAGGTAAAAAAACTTTGAGGCAGGCGCTGTTTGTATTCCCATTTTATAGACGAGAGAACTGAGGCACAGAAAAGGTAGGTCCCTTGCCTAAGGTCTCATAGCTAGTGAGTGGCAGAGCTGGGAGTATAGTTACAAAACAGCCAGAAACAGTTCCTGTAATAGTAGAAGCATTCCTCAGGCCACCAACCTACCGTATCTTCTCTACAGGCTTAATGAACAGAACATTCTTACTAATCTAAAAAAAAATGTTTCTGACTTAGCACCAAAAGACTGACCCATAAAAAAAATGTTTGTTAGCAGTTCCAGAAAGGGAGAAATCATTGTGGGCTGGCAAGCAGAAGATAGCTTGTGGATCTGAAAGACTAGAACTTGGATATATGAAAGGAAAAGATGGGTACGCAGGGCAGGGAGAACCTGAGCAAGGACTGTAGGGTCCCTCTGGGCTCATGAGAGCAGGGTGAACAGATGGATGCTTCCTGTGAGAGCTGCTGGAGGGGGCGGGAGGGCCGCACTGTGGAGAAGCTGCAGGCACGTTCAGGAATCCAGCCTGTCCTTTTGGTCAGGTGTCCTCAAGCACTGCTTGGGGCCCTGCAGGTGTCCCCACCCCTCCTCCTGGCAACCCCTGCTGAGGACTCCTGCCTGCTGACTCCTGGCTGGAGGGAAGGGGCAGGGAGAACATGCCCTGGCTTCCCACCCGGGGAAAGATCCCTTTGTCAGCAGAGACTGCAGCGTCACTGTACAGACAACAAGCTGTGCTGGGATGGTCAGTTCTCCCTCCTTTCTCAGGGATTTATTGTTACCCTGAAAAGGAGAGAGACAGCCAAAGGAGATGGCCAATGGGGGAATGCCAACATTTCAATGTGTCAGAGAAAATGAAGGGGAGCAGCCAAGCACGAGGAGAGAAAGAAAGCTACAAAAAGCCAGCCAGAGAGCAAGGAGGAAATGTACATAGGAGAATGTCCAAGCTGCCCCCTGCCTCTCCAACCCCAGGCAGTGTTCCCGCCATCACATTGGAGATGGGCCCCTGTGGCTGCCTCCTTACAGAGCGCTGAGCATCTAGCCAAGGAACTGAGCATTCGCTACGGGTGTAATCACGGTTGTGACGGCAAGGCCAGTAGTACGATAACACTAATGGTGGTGATGGGTTAGTTTCCATTGGGTCAACTCTTAGTCATGGGTGACCGTATGTATAAGAGAAAGAAATATTGTCGGGTCCACACCTTCTTCATGATCACTGGCAGAGAGCTCAAATGGAGTCCATGCATCAGCATTCTGAGTCTGGACCCCCTTCCTTGCCCTTGTCTGCTTTGGGGCCTTCACAATCGTTAAGTTTCTGCTTCTTGCTTGAGTCAGCTCAGGTTCTTTAGTACACAGATGGTGAGGCAGAGTTTGGAGTGCCAGAGGCTCTCTGGGATCTGAAGGGAGGATAACACCTGTGAAAGCTAAAGGGGAAGAAGCAAGATTGTGCAGGAAGAGCCTGAGACCGAGATGTACATCTGACATGTGTAGAAAGAAGGAGGGGAAGACTGCGATGTAGCTCACAGACTAGGTCAACCAAGAGGCCTCATCCCCTTGCCAAAACCAGTCATTGACTGGGGGCTGCCCAGGGACTGCAGCTTCTGCTGCACGCTCAGAAGCTCAGAGGAGCCACAGCTGAGCTGACAGCTGACACTCTCCTCATCTCTGAACAGCAGGTCTTTCCTTCAAGGGAGATCCGATCCGGTGTGTGCAGGCCACTCCTGGTTGACTGGGGACACCTCCCCTATCCCAGACTCGGGGATCCCCTCCTGAGTAAATGTTTTACTAAAGCAGAAATGTTGGTTTCTTTAGCAGTGCCAGCGATGGTTTCCTTAGAGTTTAGAAGTAATAGGAAAACTGTCTTCTCCATCAGACACAATTTTGCAACCTTCTGTAGCCTCCCGTGTACCCTCACAGCCAATGCAGGATACAGGCAATACTGTGGCTAATCACTGCATAGACAAGAATGGGATTAACCTGCAAGTACCTAGACACCTAATCTCACTCTCTCTCCCTGTCTCTATATCTAACTTTTTCTGTTTATATCTATCTCTATCATCTCTATCTTCTTCTTTCCCCTCTTCCTCTCTTCTTCTCTCCCTCTCTCTCTCTGTCTTCCTCCCATTCCCTTTTCAATTACCCAGAGCCTATTCTGTTTCTATTTTTAGATTCCTGGTATATACCCAAACTGTGCTTGCTGCTCTGTGAACATTATGTTATTTAATCCCATAAGCACTATACCAGTAAGCATTTATGTACTGCTTTTTTTTTTTTTTTTTTTTTTTTTACCATGGGCTGGACCTGATCTAAGCACCAAGATCTTACCCCAGGTCTCACAGCTAATAAGTGTTAAGAGCTGAGTCTGGAAATAAAGTCTCCTGGGCTTCATTACCTTTTCATTTCCCTTTTGGGTAGGTGATATATCACAAGGCTACCTATCCATGGCTAGGTAGGTGTATCCAACCTGGAAGAAGAGAATTAGCACAATAGCTAACACAGCCTGAGCGCACATCCCAGCACATCCGCTTGCTAGCTGTGTGACCTAAGTTACTCAAAGCCTCTGGCCCATCAGCTTCCTAACCTGTAAAATGGGCTGATAATAAAAGAAGCCAGGTCACGGAACAGCTATGAGAATTAAATGAGTCGATGAACCCTATAGGACAGAGTAGAACTGCCCCATAGGGTTTCCAAGCCTGTAATCTTTACAGGAGCAGACTGCTAAAATCTTTCGGACTGTGGCTGGTGGTTTCAGACCGCTGGCCTTTTGGTTAGCAGCTGAGCGCTTAGCCTCTGCAACACCAGGACCCCTCAAATGAGTCAATACTGGCATTTAGAATAGTATCTGGCACAACATAGGCACTATATAGGGATTTATCACTCTTACTTCATAGAAGCTTTGAAAATGTGACATAAATGGACCAGACGTACCTTGTTGTCATTTAATGAAAGAAGGGTGAGAAGGGGAGCCGGGCCAGTATTCCAAGAAAGACTTCCATTCACTCTTCTACTCCCATTCTGCGAAGAGAGAGAGAAGCTTCTAAGATGTCAAGAGGCAGCGTGTGACAGGGTGGACTCAGCACTGCTGGGTCTCATCCAGACGTAGCCAGTCCTGGCTGCTCACCTACAGCTCCCCTGGGCCCTGGTTTTCTCCTCTCAAAACTTAGGGACTGTGGTTAGATTTTCACTCCCAGTTCTCACACTCAAAGAAATACAACCCAGTATAAGATGCCCCATATGTCAGCATAGTATATACAGTATGGGTCCAATATGCTAACAGCCACTTCTTTGATAACGTTTAAAGAGCAACAAACACAAACTCATCACCGAAAGGACATGCAATCTGTAGCATTTTCCCCAAAAAGCAGAGCTTATATTTTCTCACTCCACTACGATTTTCCACTAAAATTGAGGTTTCCAGACCAAAGTAAACACTGAGGATACCAGGCGGACAGAAGAATGTTGTGATCATGCACTCTCAGCTGTTTCCTCTCAGCTCCACAAATGAGTGTCAGTGCTGTCTGGGTCAAGCAGCCCTCTCCTTCTCTGACGGGGGGCTCAAAGAGGGAAATTGGGCCTAAGAACCAGCAAGTACCCTTCTGTCTTCAACACTTTCATTCTCTTACCTCCTTAGCATGACAAAGTTTACTCGTAAGGTTGAAGATTGGCTGAATGTTGTCAAATCAAACACCAAACCCCTGGCCATCAAGTCAGTTCTGACTCGTGGTGACCCCACGTGTTACAGGGTAGAACTGCTCGCTCCATAGGGTTTTCTTGGCTGTAATCTTTTAGGAAACCCTGGTAGCATAGTGGTTAAGAGCTACAGCTGCTACCCAAAAGGTCAGTGGTTCAAATCCACCAGGCACTCCTTAGAAACCATATGGGGCAGTTCTACCCTGTCCTATAGGGTCGCTATGAGTCGGAAACAACTCGATGGCAACAGTTTTTTTTTTTTTTAATCTTAACAGAAGCAGATGACCAGGCGTTTCTTCCACAGAGCCACTAGGTGGGTTTGAACTGCCAACCTTTACGCTGATAGCTGATCACAAACCATTTGAGCCACCCAGAAGCCTTAAATGTTGTCAAGGTCTGTTTAAATACACACACAAAAAATTAAATACACTACATCCTAAAAATGTCATATCTCTACCTACCCTCTAAACTTCCCAGAACATTCTGAAGTGCAAGAACTCAGAGTCATATTCAGATTCAGTTTAATGTAACCTTTCTTGTACGGATTCCTGCATTTTTTTTTTTTTAATTTTTATTGTAATTTAGATGAAAGTTTACAAACTATTTTCTCATTGAACAATTAATACACATATTGTTTTGTGATATTGGTTGCCAACTCCACAACATGTCAACATTTTCTCCTTCTCAACCTTGGGTTCCCCATTACCACCTTTCCTGTCTTCCACTGACTTCTTATCCTTGCCCCTGGGCTGGTGTGTCCATTTAGTCTTATTTTGTTTCATGGGCCTGTCTAATCTTTGGCTGAAGGGTGAATCTCAGGAGTGACTTCATTACTGAGCTATAAGTGTGCCTGGGGGCCATACTCCTGGGGTTTCTTCAGTCTCTGTCAGACCAGTAACTCTGTTTTTGTGTGTGTGTGTGTGTGAGTTAGAATTTTGTTCCGCATTTTTCCCCAACTCTGTCTGGGACCTCTGTTGTGATCCCTGTCGGAGTAGTCAGTGGTGGTAGCCAGGCACCATCTAGTTGTGCTGGATTCAGTCTGGTAGAAGCCATGGTAGTTGTGGTTCATTAGTCCTTTGGACTAATCTTTCCCATGTATGTTTGGTTTTCCTCATTCTCCCTTGCTCCTGAAGGGGTGAGACCAGTGGCGTATCTTAGCTGCTTACAAGCTTTTAAGACCCCAGACGTTACTCACCAAAGTAGAATGTAGGACATTTTCTTTATAAACTATGTTATGCCAATTGACGTTCCCCAAGATCATGGTCCCCACAGCCCTCAGTCTGGTAATTTGATCCCTCAGGAAGTTTGGATGTGTCTACAGAGCTTCCATGACCTTACCTTGGACAAGTTATGCTGGCTTCCCCAGTATTGTGTACTTTCTTACCCTTCACCAAAGTTACCACTTATCTTTTTTTTTAATAATTTTTATTGTGCTTTAAGTGAAAGTTTACAAATCAAGTCAGTCTGTCACATATAAGCTTATATACACCTTACTACATAACTCCCATTTACTCTCCCCCTGATGAGTCAGCTTGCTCTCTTCTTCCAGTCTCTCCTTTCGTGACAATTTTGCCAGCTTCCAACCCTCTCTACCCTCCCATCTCCCCTCCAGACAGGAGATGCCAATACAGTCTCAAGTGTCCACCTGATACAAGTAGCTCGCTCTTCATCAGCATCTCTCTCCAACTCATTGTCCAGTCCCTTCCATGTCTGATGAGTAGTCTTCAGGAATGGTTCCTGTCCTGGGCCAACAGAAGGTTTGGGGACCATGACCGCCAGGATTCTTCTAGTCTCAGTCAGACCATTAAGTCTGGTCTTTTTATGAGAATTTGGGGTCTGCATCCCACTGTTCTCCTGCTCCCTCAGGAGTTCTCTGTTGTGCTCCCTGTCAGGGCAGTCATCGGTTGTGGCCGGGCACCATCTAGTTCTTCTGGTCTCAGGATGATGTAAGTCTCTAGTTCATGTGGCCCTTTCTGTCTCAGGCTCATAGTTATCATGTGGCCTTGGTGTTCTTCATTCTCCTTTAATCCAGGGGGGTTGAGACCAATTGATGCGTCTTAGATGGCCGCTCGTTAGCATTTAATACCCTGGACGCCACACTTCAAAGCGGGATGCACAATGTTTTCATAATAGAGTTTATTATGCCAATTGACTTAGAAGTCCCCTTAAGCCATAGTCCCCAAACCCCCGCCCTTGCTCCGCTGACCTTTGAAGCATTCAGTTTATCCCGGAAACTGCTTTTAGGCCAGTCCAGTTGAGCTGACCTTCCCTGTATTGAGTATTGTCCTTCCCTTCACCTAAAGTAGTTCTTATCTACTAGCTAATCAGTAAATAGCCCTCTCCCACCCTCCCTCCCTCCCCCCTCTCATAACCACAAAATAATGTGTTCTTCTCAGTTCATACTGTTTCTCAAGAATTTATAATAGTGGTCTTATGCAGTATTTGTCCTTTCGCATCTGACTAATTTCACACAGCATAATGCCTTCCAGGTTCCTCCATTTTATGAAAAGTTTCACAGATTTGTCACTGTCCTTTATCGATGCGTAGTATTCCATTGTGTGAATGGACCATAATTTATTTAACCATTCATCCTTTGATGAACACCTTGGTTGCTTCCAGCTTTTTGCTATTGCAAACCGTGCTGCAATAAACATGGGTGTGCATGTATCTGTTCATGTAAAGGCTCTTATTTCTCTAGGGTACATTCCGAGGAGTGGGATTTCTGGGTTGTATGGTAGCTCTATTTCTAACTTTTTAAGAAAACGCCAGATAGATTTCCAAAGTGGTTGTACTATTTTGCATTCCCACCAGCAATGTATAAGACTTCCAATCTCTCCGCAGCCCCTCCAACATTTATTATTTTGTGTTTTTTGGATTAATGCCAGCCTTGCTGGGGTGAGATGGAATCTCATCGTAGTTTTAATTTGCATTTCTCTAATGGCTAATGATCGAGAGCATTTTCTCATGTGTCTGTCAGCTGCCTGAATATCTTCTTTAGTGAAGTGCGTGTTCATATCCTTTGCCCACTTTTTGATTGGGTTGTTTGTCTTTTTGTGGTTGAGTTTTAACAGAATCATATAGATTTTAGAGATCAGGTGCTGGTCAGAGATGTCATAGCTGAAAATTTTTTCCCAATCTGTAGGTGGTCTTTTTACTCTTTTGGTGAAGTCTTTAGATGAGCATAGGTGTTTGATTTTTAGGAGCTCCCAGTTATCTGGTTTCTCTTCGTCATTTTTAGTAATGTTTTGTATTCTGTTTATGCCTTGTATTAGGGCTTCTAACGTCCCTATTTTTTCTTCCATGATCTTTATTGTTTTAGTCTTTATGTTTAGGTCTTTGATCCACTTGGAGTTAGTTTTTGTGCATGGTGTGAGGTATGGGTCCTGTTCCATTTTTTTTGCAAATGGATATCCAGTTATGCCAGCACCATTTGTTAAAAAGACTGTCTTTTCCCCAATTAACTGACACTGGTCCTTTGTCAAATATCAGCTGCTCATATGTGGATGGATCTATATCTGGGTTCTCAATTCTGTTCCATTGGTCTATGTGCCTGTTGTTGTACCAATACCAGGCTGTTTTGACTACCGTGGCTGTATAATATGTTCCAAAATCAGGTAGAGTGAGGCCTCCCACTTTCTTCTTCTTTTTCGGTAATGCTTTACTTACCCAAGGCTTCTTCCCCTTCCATACGAAGTTGGTGACCTGTTTCTCCATCACTTTAAAAAATGCCATTGGAATTTGGATCCGAAGTGCATTGTATGTATAGATGGCTTTTGGTAGAATAGACATTTTTACTATGTTTAAGTCTTCCTATCCATGAGCAAGGTATGTTTTTCCACTTACATAGGTCCTTTTTAGTTTCTTGCACTAGTACTTTGTAGTTTTCTTAGTATAGGTCTTTTACATCTTTGGTAAGATTTATTCCTAAGTATTTTATCTTCTTGGGGGCTACTGTGAATGGTATCGATTTGGTGATTTCCTCTTCGATGTTCTTTTTGTTGATGTAGAGGAATCCAAGTGATTTTTGTATATTTATCTTGTAACCTGAGACTCTGCTGAACGCTTCTATTAGTTTCGGTAGTTTTCTGGAGGATTCCGTAGGTTTTCTGTGTATAAGATCATGTCATCTGCAAATAGAGATAATTTTACTTCTTCCTTGCCAATCCGGATACCCTTTATTTCTTTGTCTAGCCTAATTGCCCTGGCTAGGACCTCTAGCACAATGTTGAATAAGAGCGGGGATAAAGGGCATCCTCATCTGGTTCCCATTCTCAAGAGAAATGCTTTCAGGCTCTCTTCATTTAGAATGATGTTGGCTGTTGGCTTTGTATAGATGCCCTTTATTATGTTGAGGAATTTTCCTTCAGTTCCTATTTTGCTGAGAGTTTTTATCATGAATGGGTGTTGGACTTTGTCAAATGCCTTTTCTGCATCAAATGATAAGATCATGTGGTTTTTGTCTTTGGTTTTATTTACATCGTGGATTACATTAATTGTTTTTCTAATATTAAACCCATCTTGCATACCTTGTATAAATCACACTTGTTCGTGGTGGATTATTTTTTTGATATGTTGTTGAATTCTACTGGCTAGAATTTTGTTGAGGATTTTTACACCTATGTTCATGAGGGATATAAGTCTATAATTTTCTTTTCTTGTGGTGTCTTTACCTGGTTTCGGTATCAGGGATATGGTGGCTTCATACAATGAGTTAGGTAGTATTTCATCATTTTCTATGCTTTGAATTACCTTTGGTAGTAGTGGTGTTAACTCTTCTCTGAAAGTTTGGTAGAACTCTGCAGTGAAGGCATCTGGGCCAGGGCTTTTTTTGCTGGGAGTTTTTTAATTACCTTTTCAATCTCTTTTTTTTTGTTACGGGTCTATTTAGTTGTTCTACTTCTGATTGTGTTAGTTTAGGTAGGTAGTGTTTTTCTAGGAATTCATCCATTTCTTCTAGGTTTGCAAATTTGTTAGAGTACAATTTTTCGTAATAATCTGATATGATTCTTTTAATTTCAGTTGGGTCTGTTGTGATATGGCCCATCTCATCTCTTATTCGGGTTATTTGTTTCCTTTCCTGTATTTCTTTAGTCAGTCTGGCCAATGGTTTATCAATTGTGTTAACTTTTTCAAAGAACCAGCTTTTGGTTTTGTTAATTCTTTCAATTGTTCTTCTGTTCTCTATTGCATTTAGTTTGGCTCTAATTTTTATTATTTGTTTTCTTCTGGTGCCTGATGGATTCTTTTGTTGCTCGCTTCGTATTTGTTCAGGTTGTAGGGACGGTTCTCTGATTTTGGCTCTTTCTTCTTTTTGTATGTGTGCATTTATCAATATAAATTGACCTCTGAGCACTGCTTTTGCTGTGTCCCAGAGGTTTTGATAGGAAGTGTTTTCATTCTCATTGCATTCTATGAATTTCTTTATTCCCTCCTTAATGTCTTCTATAACCCAGTCTTTTTTGAGCAGGGTAGTATTCAGTTTCCAAATATTTGATTTCTTTTCCCTAAATTTCTGTTATTGATTTCCACTTCTATGGCCTTGTGGTCTGAGAAGATGCTTTGTAATATTTTGATGTTTTGGATTCTGCAAAGGTTTCTTCTTTGACCTAATATGTGGTCTATTCTAGAGAATGTTCCATGTGCGCTAGAAAAAAAAGTATACTTTGCAGCAGTTGGGTGGAGTGTTCTGTATAAGTCTATGGAGGTCATGTTGGTTGATTGTAGCAATTAGGTCTTCTATGTCTCTTTTGAGCTTCTTACTGGAAGTCCTGTCCTTCTCCAAAAGTGGTGTGTTGAAGTCTCCTACTATAATTGTGGAGGTGTCTATCTCACTTTTCAGTTCTGTTAAAGTTTGTTTTATGTATCTTGCAGCCCTGTCATTGGGTGCATAAATATTTAATATGGTTATATCTTCCTGGTCAATGGTCCCTTTAATCATTATGTAGCGTCCTTCTTTATCCTTTGTGGTGGATTTAACTTTAAAGTCTATTTTGTCAGAAATGAATATTGCTACTCCTGCTCTTTTTTGCTTGTTGTTTGCTTGATATATGTTTTTCTATCTTTGAGTCTTAGTTTGTTTGTGTCTCTAAGTCTAAGGTGTGTCTCTTGTAGGCAGCATATGGACGGATCGTGTTTCTTTATCCAGTCTGAGACTCTCTGTCTCTTTATTAGTGCATTTAGTCCATTTACATTCAGCGTAATTATAGATAAGTATGTGTTTAGTGCTGTCATTTTGATGCCTTTTTATGTGTGTTGTTGACAATTTCATTTTTCCACTTACTTTTTTGTGCTGAGACATTTTTCTTTGTAAAATGTGTGTTCCTCATTTTCATAGTAGTCGAATTTATGTTTGCTGAGTCGTTATGTTTTTCTTGGTTTTTATTTTGAGTTATGGAATCGTTAGACCTCTTTGTGGTTACCTTAATATTTACCCCTATTTTTCTAAGTAAAAACCTAACTTGTATCGTCCTATATTGCCTTGTTTCCCTCTCCATATGGCAGTTCCATGCCTCCTGTATTTAGTCCCTCTTTTTGATTATTGTGATCTTTTACATGACTTCAATGATTCCCTGTTTTCAGCATTTTTTTCTTTTAAAATTAATCTTAATTTGTTTTTGTGATTTCCCTATTTGAGTTGATATCAGGGTGTTCTGTTCTGTAACCTTGTGTTGTGTCGTTATCCGATGTTATTGATTTTCTGACCAAACAATTTCCTTTAGTATTTCTTGTAGCTTTCGTTTGGTTTTTGCAAATTCTCTAAGCTTGTGTTTATCTGTAAATGTTTTAATTTCGCCTTCATATTTGAGAGAGAGTTTTGCTGGATATACGATCGTTGGCTGGCAGTTTTTCTCCTTCAGTGCTCTATATATGTCATCCCATTGCCTTCTTGACTGCATGGTTTCTGCTGAGTAGTCTGAAGTTATTCTTATTGATTCTCCTTTGTAGGAGACCTTTCTTTTATCCCTGGCTGCTTTTAAAATTTTCTCTTTATCTTTGGTTTTGGCAAGCTTGATGATAATATGTCTTGGTGATTTTTTTTTTTTTTTTTTGGATCAATCTCATATGGGGTTCAATGAGCATCTTGGATAGATATCCTTTCGTCTTTCATGATGTCAGGGAAGTTTTCTGCCAACAGATCTTCAGCTATTCTCTCTGTATTTTCTGTTATCCTTCCTTGTTCTGGAACTCCAATCACATGCAAGTTATTCTTCTTTATAGAGTCCCACGTGATTCTTAGGGTTTCTTCATTTTTTAAAATTCTTTTATCTGATTTTTCTTCAGCTATATTGGTGTCAATTGCTTTATCCTCCAACTCCCCCACTCTGCATTCCAATTGCTCGATTCTGCTCCTCTGACTTCCTATTGAGTTGTCTAATTCTGTAATTTTACTGTTAATCTTTTGGATTTCTGAATGCTGTCTCTGTGGATTCTTGTAGCTTATTAATTTTTCCACTATGTTCTTGAATAATCTTTTTGATTTCTTCAACTGCTTTATCAGTGTGTTCCTTGGCTTTTTCTTTAGATTGCCTTACTTCATTTTTGAGGTCATCCCTGATGTCTTGAAGCATTCTGTAAATTAGTTTTTTATATTCTGCATCTGGCAGTTCCAGGATTATATCTTCATTTGGGAAAGATTTTGATTCTTTAATTTGGGGAGTTGTAGAAGCAATCATGGTCTGCTTCTTTATGTGGTTTGATATTGACTGCTGTCTCCAAGCCATGTATAAGATAATGTAATGATTTATTTTATATTTGCTCACTGAGTCTTATCTTGTTTTGTTTTCTTTCAATATACATAGATGGGCTACTAGATTGTGCTGTTTTGATTGTTGTAGCCTTTGAATCACTTATGTCCTGTTACCAGCTGGTTTGGGCCATTACCAGAAATATAAGCCTAAGAGTCCATTCACTATTCTTGAGTAGAATCTGATTTTGGGTCACCAAGTGTGTGGGGTAGACTGTCACCTATTCACTTAGAGGAGTAGTGGTGATAGCTGTGTGCACCAGATTCTAGTAGCAGCAGGAGTTCACATTCCAGGGGGGGCAGGATGCTGACAGGCTTCCCCCAAGTGCCAGTGAGGTAGGTGTGTCTCTATTCCTCAAGCACTTTTGTGGGTGGACTCTGCAGCTGTACCTTAGGCACCCAATGCATGTACCTCTACAGATTGGTAGATGTCACTATCCTCAGACCCCTATGGCAAGAGGTTAGGTGATTTGGGTGGAGCTTCAGCCCTAAGTTCCCCGTTGTGGGTCAGCGAGGACTCTGTTTAATAGGTAGAGATATCAGACCTGGGAAACTTGTCTTTCCAGTAATCCGCTAAAACAATTACAGTCAGATCTCTATCAGAATTGCCTTTGCATTATAATAGCCACCTTGTTCCCTGTAGGGATGAAAGCCCAAGACTGTGGATCTCATATGCTTGGCCTGAGCTGGTTCTGTGTTTTTAGTCCAATTTCGGGGAGTCAGGGAAGGATTCTTGGTCCCTGGGTTTTTTGTAGCTGCTTCTCTCAGGCCAGTAGAATGGGTTAGGAAAAGACCAAAAAAAAAAAAAAAAAAAAACCGCAGAGCACTTCACTCTCTGGCCAGGAAATTCCAATGTTAATGAAGCCGCCTGGGAAGGGGAGGGGAGGGATCAGATAGATAGGAGAGAGTAGCACCCAGGAATATAGACAGTTACTTATCTTGCTTGGTGAGGATTGTTTATCTGAGATTCCCGAGGGGCAGGTAGCCTGTGTGCGTTGGCTGGGTCGAGATTGCCCCCGGGGGTCAGGCCCTCATCCTGTGCATGTGCTGTCTCAGAAGCCATGGTCAGTTCCTCCACTCCCAGTCCAAAACCCAGTGCCACGGTTCCCCGGATGGGATGCCGCACTGGCAGCTCCAAAACCAGTCACTGCCTCCCAGTGACTTCTTCTCCTGTCAGCCGCGTCGCTGCGCTGCCTGCGTGCACTGGCTGGGCTTCCCCCAAGGTCATTTTTGGAGGCTAGGGCTGTGTCCCATGTTTGTGCCTTCTCAGGATGCCGTGCTCAGCTCCCCTGCACCCAGTCCAAAGCCTGGTGCCAAGGTTTTCTGATTGGTACACTGGCTCCAGGCTCCAAAAACAGTTGCTGCTTCCCCGTGGTTGCTCATTCTCTCTTTAGCCCTATCAGTGTGCAGCCTGCTTGCGCTGGCTGAGTCTCTACGGAGGTTACCCCAGGGGGCTAGGGGTTAGGGCTGTGACCCGTGCCTGCCCAACGTCAGCAAGCCACTATCAGCCCTGCCACTGGGCACCAGGGAACTGCGAGGGCTCAATGCTGTGGAGTGGGTCACGGGTTCCAGAAGTGGTCCCTGGTTCAGGGTGCAACTTTTTGCTCACCTATCACTCAGGTCAACTCTTTAGATCTGTGTTTGATGGTCAGGGTTCATAGATTGTCATGTATGTGATCGATTCACTTGGTTTTCTGAGTCTTTGTTGCAACAGGGATCCGAGGTAGCGTCTACCTAGTTGGCCATCTTCACCACTTATCTTTTGTCTCTTAAGTGTTTTTCCATCCCCACCCCACCCCCTTGTAACTATCAAAGATTGTTTCTTCTTGTTTGTGAACATTTTCATGAGTTTTTTGTAATAGTGGTCTCATACAATATTTGTCTTTTTGTGATTGACCTACTTCACTCAGCATAATGTCCTCCAGATTCATGCACGTTGTGAGATGGTTCGCACATTCATCATTGTTCTTTATCATTACGTAATACTCCATTATGTGTATGTACCATAGTTTTTTATCCATTCATCTGTTGATGGACATGTAAGTTGTTTCCATCTTTTTGCTATTGTAAACAATGCTGCAATGAACATGGGTGTGCATATATCTGTTCATGTGACAACTCTTATTTCTCTAGGATATGTTCCTAGGAGTGGGATTGCTGGATCTTATGGTATTTCTATTTCTTCCATTTTAAGGACATGCCATATCATTTTCCAAAAAGGTTGTATCATTTTGCATTCCCACCAGCCATGCACAAGAGTTCCGATCTCCCCGCAGCCTCTCCAGCATTTGTTATTTTCCAGTTTTTTTTTTTATTAGTTCTAATAGTGTTGGGGTGAGATGGTATCTCATTGCGGTTTTGATTTGCATTTCTCTAATGGCTAATGATCTCAAACAATCCCTTATGTGGATCCCTGCATTTTTTAACTAAAATACAGCAAATGCCCAGTTCGCCCAAGATCAGAGTGAATGCTATGTTCACATCATTCACTTTCCCTTATGTCACAGAAGAGGTAGAAATCTGAAGCTTTGGAGGGAGAAGGATAGAAGAGCCAGGGCAGTGGCATCAGTAGGCTTGGTGTCTCACTCCCCCCCCATGGACCTCCTTCCGTTCCAGACCACACAGAATCCTTAAAAAAATTGTTAGTTATGTTTTTTATCCTAATGTTACTTGTAAATTGTAATTCCTGTATATCACTCCTTCTTTTCCTTTAATTTTCCTTTAGTTTCCAAGGCACTCCTTGGAATCTCTATGGGGCAGTTCTACTCTGTCCTATAGGTCGCTATGAGTTGGAACTGACTTGACAGCAATGGGTTTTGGGCTCTTTTCCTTTAATGACTACTTCATTCTCAAAACAGTTATTGATATAAGTCCACAAATACTAATTACCAGAATATTATAGCTAAAACACCAGAAATTTTGACGAAATCAGCAACTTTAAAAACACTGGCAGCAACGAAAACAATAGCCCATTAGATGGTTCAAAAAAGTAAATTAGCATAGAGTTTTAGCCTTGTAGGCATATTGACACATGTGAGCTGGGCTTACAAAAAATGTCTTTGTTGTTATAACTAACGACAGGGCGATTTTTATAGGTGATCATTTTGGTGTTACCCCCTCTGACAGTGTCACCTGGCGAAGTCCACACCCCCCACACCTCCTGGTGGTGCCGCTGAGCTGGGGAGAGAAATCTCCTATGCTGTTTAGAGATTAGCTCATTATTCCCAGATCTCAGTCTAGCTCTTTCTTCCTCACATCTGGTTGCCCTCTCACAGCTCTGCCTAGCAGTAAATCTCAGGGCTTAATGATGCGTGGAGGATAATAAAGTGGAACAACAGTTTGCAACAATAGCACCACAATTAAACATTTTAAAAATGTATTTTTCTAAATTAGTACACTCCGTGGAATTGTAAATTCACTGAAGTACTCAAAAACATAGAGTCAAAAAAACTATAGAAACTCCAAGAATGAAAGAGACTTTATTAGCACAGGGCATTTTCCTTTGACCGCGATTATAACAAGTGCAGTGATAAAAGCCGTCTTAGTATACATCTCTCCATTTGTCTTAACCATGTTTCATTTGTAGCAATTTCAGTAAAATGACAAGTATTTAGGAAAATGACAGTAAGGTGCATGGTTTGGCATATAGGTTTTAACCAATCATCCAAAGTGAGAAATCAGAGCAAATAAACATCCATAAAACACATATGTTGCTCCATAGCACCCACGGAGCATTGTTTTGGATTTCAGTGCCAACCAATGGGAACTTGGAGTGCCAGACAACAGGCCAGAGGAGGTAGAGCTGTGGAGGTGGTGTGGCCCTTACCCAGAGCTCTCAACCCCAGCCCGGAGGAGAGGGGAGGTACAGGAGGCTGGTGGGCCTGAACTGTGTTAATACCCAGAGTCCCAGTAGCTGCTCATTCTTCCTAGCTAACTCTCTTGATGAGGAACTGAGATCACTGGAAGTGCTGTGTCTAAGAAACAGCGATGCCTCAGCTAACTCAGACTTTCTAGTCTGTTCCCTGTGCCTGCAGCTGTACCAGGTGTGGGGCCAACAAGTACTCCAGCGTGAGGGCATGGGCTGTGATGACTACTCTAATCGGAACGTGAACACAGCTTTGAGAAATCCAAGTGTAGATTGTTGTTGTTAGCTACCGCCAAGGCAGTCCCTGACTAACAATGACCCCATACACAATGGAAATAGTCGCTGCCTGGTCCTGCACCATCCCTGTGATCAGTTGCAGATCAGACCATTGTGATCCACAGGGTTTTCATTGGTTGATTTTTTCAGAAGTAAATCACCAGGCCTTTCTTCCCTGTCTGTCTTAGTCTGGAAGCTCCACAGAAACCTGTTCAGCATCATAGCAACACACAAGCCTCCATGGACACACAGGTTGTGGCTGCACTTGGGGTGCATTGGTGGGAAATCAAACCCGGGTCTCCCACATGGAAGGTGAGAATTCATGGATCATTGACCCACCAGTGCCTCAAATGTGGATTAATTCTGATAGACTTGGGGGAAATTCTGTGTCACCTTCACAGAGAAGGTAACATTTGAGGAGGAGCTTGAAGCTTATTTTCAGGACTGGAAACCTCTCTAGAGAACAATGGTACGAGAAAAGGCACAGAGGACTTGTATCATAGCCAAGGAGTGACTGTACCAGTTTGCTGTCTGCTGTGGCTAGATCTACACAGAGGATGAGAAGGAACGAAAGACAGGACTGGAAGAGTGGGTTTGTGATAGCAGACAGTGAAGGTCCTCTGCTTCATGCCAGAGAACTTAACTTGTATGTTATGAGCCATAAGGAGCCCCTGAAGGATTATATACAAAGGAATGACAGTTAAGTGTACAGGTAGAGCCTCCAAATAACCCCATGAGGTCAATATCACCATTCTTATTTTACTGATGAGTGCCTCAGAAGAAAGGCCTGGTGATCTATTTCCAAAAAGTCAGCCATTGAAAACGCCATGAAGCACAGTTGTACTCTGACACACATGAGATCTCTCTGAGTCTGAAGTGACTCAACGGCACCTGGTGAAACAGAGGTTCAGAGTCTTGCCCTAGGTCTGTCTGTGCCAAACTTTGAAATATTTCCAAATCAGTACGGTCGGAAATTACGAGTTTGGTTTTAGGTAAATAAGTTTGGGATACCTGTGGGGTCACTGTCTGGAAATTTCCTGCTCTTATTGTTAGCTTCAATGGGAGTTAGTAGGTTTGAATCAAAGTCCAGCTCTACTCTTTACCACCTGGGTGCCCTTGTGCAACCTACTCAAAGTCTCTGCGTTCCTTCATCTGTAATATGAGCAGCTTTTCCCGTAGAAGGAGCCATTTAGAGCACCTACAGACTGTGAGGGAATAGGAATAGGAAGTTGAGGGTAATGATAGGGTGAGACTCAGACGAGATGACATGTATGAAGATCCTCCCTAGACTGTGGAGAGCCATCCATGTTGATATCACGGGGCTGAGGGCAGGTGTTAGGAATGATGACGGTCATAGACATCTGGGTCTGGAGAACGGGAGAGAAGCCACAGTCACCCAGACTGCTGCTCGTTTCTGTGGTTAGTGGAACTTCCTCAGTAGCAGCATAACAGGTGAATAAATTGTGTGCCTTTCTGGTCCCACTGAGTCCCACTTTCTATTTTGTGCTTTAGCCTGGAAAAGAATAATGTGGAGAAACCGAGGCATTCGGAACTTGAAAACATAAAACTACAGTAGAGTAGAAAGCCAGCAAGGACATTTCGGTTTGGCCTCTAGCCCTGTCCCTCACCACGGACAGGCCTAGGGCAAGTCCTTGAGCCTCTGTGTAGCCAGTTGCCCTTGAGTCACTTCAGACTCATGGCGACCTGACGTGTGTCAGAGTGCAACTGTGCTTCACAGGGTTTTCGGTGGCTGACTTCTCGGTAGTAGATCACCAGGCCTTTCTTCTAAGGCACTCATCAGTAAAATAAGAACAGTGACCTCGACCTCATGGTGTTGTTCGGAGGCTCAAAGTTAAAATGTATGTGAAAGTATCTCACGGAGTCATATACAGAAAGCAGTCAGTAAGTGTTGGTTGCTGTCATCCTGCCCACCATTCAAAGCAGCAGTTGCAGGAATGTGACCCACGCTGTGTCACTTGAGGAGGAGGTCTCTGAAAGCCCCTGATGATCCACGGTGTATTCTGAGCCCTGCCGTCCTGTCCTCTAATACCACTTCACCACCATGCTCTAGGAACCTTTCTGCCCTAGTCTAACACTGTTTATCTGACCCTACAAATACCAGAATCACGACCGCGATCGAATGCTTCACTGTTGAACAATTAAACTTCTTTCTTTGTCTTATAACTTGACCTTTTTGGTTTGGCCAGTAAGTCAGATAACTGCAGAATTTGGAAACATTAACCCGGCCCATTATTTCTTCAGATACGCAGCTAAATCGTAGGGAATCCATGACTTGAAATTGACGTGACAGCAACTAGTACTGGTAGGCTGGTACTGCTGTGTTGGGGTTGAGGACATGCCGTAGATGGAAGCCTCTTCATCCTATTTACCTCCCTGGGAGGCTTCCCATTTCCTCTGCTCAATTTTTCAGTTCTAGAAAAGTTCTGTTTCCAAATGGTGAAGTTGCTTTGGGAAATCTTTAAAGTTTGGCACAAATCCAGTATACCCTGGACTGGTTGATATTTTTGCTTTGTTTGGTTGTCTGTGTTTGATTTTGTTTGTTTTAAATCTGTTTTGTAACTAAGGGAGGTAGGAGACAGAGGGGAAATTGAAAACAGCAAAAATATAGCCAAGGGGTCTATCTTAACATTGTTATAAACTATGAAATGAATGAATAGAAGATTCTGATTGACTCCCTCACATCAAAGTTTCAGTTAGCAAGAATGTGACCTACAAGAAAGGGACTTCTATTTAGCCTCCTAAGAGATCAGGTTCAGGAGAAGGTACAGGGAACAGTTACCTTTGAGGAAAGGCTGCTGTGGGTATAAGTGCCCATGTGTGGGGTCACCTTAAATGGAAAGTTCATGCAATTTTAAAATCCTGCATCATTCTAGGCAATATATGAGATGACAAGCTGTCCTGGTACTCGTCTCACTATTTTGCCTGTATAGTTTTTTGGGGGCAGGGGGGAGGGGTGGGATGGGTGGCTAAAACCGAACATTTTATTTGACAGGGATCTAAAGAGCAGAAATGGGAAAAGAATGATAAAAAATGAAGTTTATCTGCAATGTAGCTATTAGGGACCAGAAGCAGTGAACTGGGAAGAGTCAATTGAACTGGGCCGCTGAAGATAGCTAAACTTTTGGTTGAATGAATTTAAGTATGTAGAGCTGAACTTTTGAAGTAGTATTTGATTAAGTACTTATCAGCTGGCATGACTGAAAGGCAAAATGACTGCCGCATTCTTTAACGCACTTCCTGTTTTTAACGAAATGCCCATAGAGTTTAGAAAATATGGTTATTCTTCAAAGTTTCTTCCACACAGAATTGCTGCAATGATTATTTCTCATTTAGAATGGATCCTTTTTGTTTCAGGACATGATAATCCATGCCAATGATTCTAATTCATTTTACAAAGTACCACAGCAATATCAAATGATAATGCCAAGACAAAGCAAATGTTTAGTACCAACCAATAATATTGCACAGTATTCAGAGTACACATAGCGTGACATGATTTGGAGAAGACTGGACTGGCCTACTCTCGGGTAAGTGAAGTCTATGGTCACCCATCTTTGTGAATAAGGACATTCCCCACTTACAGTCTGACTAGTTATCTTGAAAGATTTTATGACTCATTGCCTTAACTTCTGGTAATTAAAGAATGAAAATTACATACAATGAAATAAATAGTAAATAAATATAGTAAAATAGTGTGGATAGTTGTAACTGTTCAAATAAAAGAATGGTTGTCATAAATTTTCATTCTAATCTCTTACACTCCCAAGATAATGTTGAGGAGGTAAAGAGAAGGGCTGGGAGGTGGAAGGGGACTGGTGGTAAACCCCCTCCTAAGTGCACATAGCTTCAATATCACCTTAATTGAACAGTTCAAAGAAACTAGACCATTCAGCTAAATACCTACAAGTTCAAACCACTCAGCTAGTTTAGCCTATCATATAAACCAAATCTCTTCTTTCATTTAAGTAACCTTTCACTTCAGTCAATACAGTTGTGCCATTAGAGTTTGTACTTACAGCCTACATTCCGTATAAAAATCACCCTGAGTATTCTGTCTTTCCCAATACTGGTTATTTGACCCAAGAATTTAATTTAGAGACAAGTGTGCATAGATACACACATACACAAACACATACCCACTCCCCACACACTATTGGGAGGATGGCATCCCGTGGCCCCCATGCTTCCCATCTGGGCCACCTAATCAGAAGCCTTAGCCCAGAGCACTCTCTGATGATGGAGGCTAGGAACTAACTTTCTGTCTCTCTCCCAGATCCTTCTCCTTACCAGGGAACCACCCTCCCTGTTTTGGGCACATGGTAACTTTCTCTGTTCTGCTCACATGCATGCACCATATGGCACCTGGCCAACCCCATTTCTATATCTGTTCCCTTCACCTGTGGCAAAACACCTGCCTTGTGTGGGCTTCAGGAAGTGACTTCTCGCCATGGGAGACCAGTGCCTGCCAGTGAAGCCGACCTTGCTCTGTCTCTTCTCTATGTGAGTGAAGTGTTCTGTCCACTACCTGTGTGTGATTTGTGCCTTTTGTTGGTGACCTTGAACACTGGCTTGAAACACACACTCACCTATACCACCTGCTCATGTACACGTAGGAACATGTACTATCTGGACCTATGTTACACTTTTCTCCTAGTAATTAACTGTAAGAGTTCAGTTCTTGATTTTATATATAAAACTCAAAAAAAAAAAAAAAAAACTTTAAATAAAAAAGAAGGGGAAAATACCTTAATAGTTTATCTGAGTTGATTCTACAATAACACAGTCCAGTAGCCTTTCTGCTGAATCTTGAGTACCTTGAGTCACTGTCTGCTAACGCACTAATATACTCGGTTTACGTGGAAAGAGTAAAGCAAAAGAAGTGGAGTCAATAGTGTAGATACACTACACATGTACCGTAAAGGTTATTGCCACTGAAAATAGCTGATGAAGACTAGAGGTAATGAGCTGAAACATCCTGAAAGTAATTCCTTCTAGCACTAAGGACAATAATAAAACTTCACCTGATATGGGTAATCCTCAGTAGATGTAGAACGTGTGATTTTTTCTACAGAGAAGTTTCCTGGTCTTCCAAGGGTGGAGTAAAAAGTAGGCTATAGGAAATGTCTTTTCCCTGAGGAACACCTCATAATTCACAAGGAGCTGAACCTGAATGGAGTTGCAAAGGTCATTCCTATTTTATAACAAGAAGAAATACCCAAGGACCCTTTAAGCCCTTCATTTTCCTTCCACAGTTACGCAGCACTCATATATCATTTATTATATAAATGATCTGCCTTTCTGCAGTAAGGATATTCATTTAATAAATATTTTTAAGGGGTTCCCATAATATACCAGGAAATTCGAGAGATCCTTTCAGTGCTTGAGAGCATTAATTAGGCACCAGGTATTTAAAACACTGAGAAAACAAAAAAAAAAAACATGATGAAATTCCTTAAGAAATTCAGTTACCATGAGGGACATACGTGAAAATAACCACACAATAATGAGATAAGCGCTTTAATGGAAGTGGTGCTACATTCCTTAAAGGGTTGCGTTCAATTATTGTGAAATGAGTCACACTTTAAATGTATTGCAAGATTCCATTGTTTGAAAGACTCCTGCAGTGAATTCTGTGAAAAATCATTTTTTAAATGAATTGGTGCTGAATTTATGCATTCCATAAATTTAAATGTTTGCATATTGGAGTTTCCTAAAATGAGGGATGTGTTTAGAAATCACTGAATTTTACATCAAATTATTTCTGAATAAGAGCTAAATATGTTTACATTTGTTATGAAGATATGTGGAAACATGCTATGAATGGTCATATTAGCCACCGCAGCCAAATGTGAAGACCCATTTAGCGCTATTCAAATCCAAATTCAGTGATCAGGCACTTTGAAGGCAGTTTATTTGTAATGCAAACACATCTCTGACTTGTATGCGCTAAATAGGATAAACGAAGCAGCCAACTAGTTGCAAAAACAATGATATAATCAGGATGCGAAAATTTTGCTTTAATGATTTTTGAAATCAGAGAAAACTGACAGAGAATTTCCTATTTAGACATGGACTTATTTATTCTTATTTAAAACACATCAAAATGCTTCTCAAGGCTTAGAACAGACACAAATAATCGTCCTCGGTTATTCATAGCTCAACAGATGACTTGCAAGAAGACTGGTTTTCACATGTCCATCCATCTACCCATCTCTCCATTCATCCATCCATCCGTCCTTCCATCCGTCCACGTATCCATCCATGCATCCATCCATTTCACAAACATTTAAGGAGTAGTACTCTGTACCAGGCAGCGTGTTGGGTACAGGCACACACACACAGACGAGCAGCACAGAGCCATCAGCCTTGAGAAGAGCTCACAGTCTGGTCAATGGATTTCCCAAGTTGTGGCCTAGCAGCCGCCTGCCTAAGAATTGTGTAGGCATCATGCTTAAAAAATGCAGATACTTGGGGCTTAGCTCAGACCTCCCAATCAGAATATCTTGGGCTGCATTTTTAACATCTGATTCATAGTTATGCTTAAATTTGAGAATTAGAGTCAGGGAAGACTTTGAAATGCGAACAAGTGATTATAATACATTTTATTGCGCTTTTAAAGAAATGACAGCACAGTAAGCTTTAAACTTTTCTGTGAAAGCACTGAGGAAAGAGGGCTACCTCAGGTTACATGAAATAAAGATCTTTTGTTAGCAGTGGAACAGGCATATCCTACACAAGGGAACTTCACAAAGAAATTCCATGTGCATTTCAAAAAAATCAAACGTAAAATAAGGTTAATTTTTAACTTTATACAGATAACTTTTTACTTTCTGAAAGAACTTTTTTCATAAAAAAGGTGTTTCAAATAAACAGAGTAAGAAACCACCTGAGGCCTTAGAAATTCTTCTATTAAGGCTATAAATCTTAATAAAGGAACCTATTTATTTGTAAGTAGCCAGTTACGCAGACATGGATTACAACAATAAATGGATTTATATGTGTACATGTGTGTATGTACACACACGCAAGAAAACATTCATACTCTCCGAAAGCAGATTTTTCTTTAAGAAACAGAGAGTGATTCAACCTGTGAGGTTCATAACATAGAACGGGTTCAGGCTTTACTGCTCCCTGTCCCCGATGCCAGTCACATCAAGCAAGTCATCTGATGGTTTCAGTGCATTGGACCAAAAGCCATGGGCCTGAGCTCTGTTGTTCTTGTTGGTGGTGGTGGTGGTGTTGGTGTTAGGTGCCACTGAGTCAATTTTCTACTCAAAGCGACCCCATGTGACAGAATGGAACTGTAATCTAGGCTGTAATCTATGGGGGTGGATCACCAGGTTTTTCTCCTGAAGGGCTGCTGGTAGATTCAAATCACCGACCTCCTGGTTAGCAGCCAAGCACTTAACAACTGCACCACAAGGGCTCCTTTCTTTTATATTACATGTCATTAATTAATTAGTTAATTCATAAGAGATCCATAATTAATCTATTTGATGCATGTTCACTGAACACCTGTTGTGTCCCACATGGTGTCCCTGTCACCCAAAGTATCTTCAGCTCCACTGCTGATGTAAGAACGGTTAATAACGCGATGAGAGGATGCCAGTGGCTGCTTTGTCTCATGACTCTCAGCCATCTGAAAAGTTAAGAGCATATTCTTACAGAAGTAATTTTCATTATGTTTTCAGTCAAATATTTCAAGCTTATTTCAGTAACATATTTATAAAATTTCTATTATGAAGTTTATGTGCATTTGTAAAAAGAAATTATTGGCATAGTCAGTGTCCATTTCCTTTGAGGGATTTTTATTCCATCAATGTAGGTAGCAAGAGAAGCAGGGAATTAATTGTATTTTAGATTTTGGATGCCTTTATGTGCCCATGAATTTGCCAGGACTGTGGCGTCACAGCTGAGCACGATGGTGCAGAAGCCACAGAGACAGAAAGAGATGAGCCACCTCTAATGCCTAGTTCCTTTGTTTGAGGTTCTTTTCAAGCAGGTAGTAAGATGAAGGCAACAGTACCGTACGTTCCAGGACAGCTAACAGATCACCTTTTAGTTTGCGTTTTTGGGATATGGAGCCCCTGAGCAATGCAAACAGTAACCAAAAGCTTAGAGGTTCGAGTCCACTCAGAGGTTCCTTGGACGAAAGACCTGGTCATCTGCTTCTGAAAAGTCAGCCACCGAAAACACCATTTGGCACAGTTCTGTCTGACACACATGGGAGAGCTGGAGTTGACTTGAAGGCAACTGTTTTTGGGGTTTGGGTCTGCAGTTGGTGATCATCTTCCTCTTTCCTCAGCCATCACCTTCCTAGGCCCAAACCCCACCTCCTTCCTGCACACATCTTTTACTGTATGAAATTTTCTCTGTTAGACACACACTTGCACTTTACCTATTATGGGTATTATATATTAGGGTGATAAGGAAAAAAAATACATTATGCAGAGAAGGAAGGAAAATTACATTTTGAGAGCAAAAGCACACTCAAAATTAACCTGGGCTCATGAAAAAAAGCACAGTGAGATGGTTTGCGTAGTGGTTCAGACCATTGACTCAAGCGTCACACTGCCTGGGTTTGGATCTTGGCTCTGCCCCATCACACTACCTGTGTGACCCTGGACACATTGCTTAATCACTCTGTCCTGTCAAAGTGGGATAATAAGAGTACCTATCTCACAGGGTACTTCTGAGAATAAATCAGCTGTGCCTGGTGTGCACTGAGATAGCTATTTTCCCAGCAAAGCAACACTAGTTGCCTAAATATTGTGAATTACTCTAAACCAAGCAATTATGGCACCAAAGTTGATCAAAACTAAGGAAAAAGCTAGTGAAAGTTGAGTAAACTCAGCTAAGCCTGGGGCACTTCTAATGAGCTTGGCAATTGAATAAGAAACAGATCAAGCACTTTTCTTTGATGAGCTGAGGAACTCATGTTCTGAGCTGCTCACTTGCACTTGAAGCCACAAATCAAGAGTATGGAGAGGGGCCAGAGGCAAGAACTTAGGCTAAATGCCAGCGAAGACCCTTTACATAGTTCTGCATCCAGTCAACAAAGGTGTGAGCCCTTACAGATTATGCAGATTGTTTTCTTATCATTTCCTAAGCACAGAGAAAGAGACTGGGGAAAAGTGAATTATCTAAAACCTAGAGAGAGAGTAATTGTGCTTCCCAGTACAATCAGATAAACTATTTTGACTTCATAAATCAGTTAATTTAGTCAAACAAATCGTTTGAAAGATTTTGGGTTTTTTCAGCTATAAATTATCTAAATTAGGGATCCTGGGTGGTGCAAGGAGCCCTAGTGGCACAGTGGTTAACAGCTCGGCTGCTACCCAAAAGGTTTGCAGTTCGAATCCAGCAGCCACTCCTTGGAGACCCTGTCCTGTAAGGTCGCTATGAGTTGGAAATGACTTGATGGCAACAGGTTTGGTTTGGTTTGAATGATGCAAACAGTTAAAACTCAACTGCTAAACAAAAGGTTAGAAAGGTTGCAGGTTTGAGTCCACCTGGGTATCTTGAAAGAAAAGACTGGTCATCTCCTTCCAAAAAAAGCAGCCACTGAAAACTCTATGGAGCACAGGTCTACTCTGACACACATGGAGTCTCCATGAATTGGAGTCGACTTGATAACAACTGCTGTTTTGTTTTTTGTCTAAATTAACTACCAGTTAGTTGTTTCTGTACTGAACAGACACCATCACAGAGCTGAAATTACAGAGACTCAAACCAGGAAGGGTGGAGGGTCCCTGCCTTGAACTTAGTGACTTATCCTTGATATTTCTCTCCTCTATCACATGTACCGCCTTGAATTCCTTTGAATTCTTGTGTTGAAATATTAAAAATATCCTATTATATGCTGGAATATTTTTTGTTAATTAACAAAAAGTATTTAACATCTAGTAGGAGCCAAAATTATGCTGGTTAACAAGTTTTTCCAATCTTACGTTTTTTACTCACAGATTCAGCAATCCCTCTATGGCTTCCTAATATATATATATAACTAGAGAAAACTAAATGACACTCTGAGTCAAAGCAAATAACCGTCCAAGTCTTGTAGCCTGTCTGACGTTGCAAGAGTACTTACCTGAAAGCTATCCAAACTGCCCAAGTAACAGCTAACCAACCACATCACAAGTTAAGGAGGTTCCTGAAAATCCACTATCTAAATGAGTAGGGCTGTCTTAGGCTGGGTTCTTTAAAGAAGGAAAACTAGTGAAGCATATATATAGAAAGAGAGAGAGAAAGATTTTATCTCAAGGAAATGGCTCATGCAGTTGTGGAGGCTGGCAAGTCCAAAGTCCATGGGACAGGCTTTGTCTGGAGGCTTCTCCTGACTCTCGTGGTTGCATGGGCTGATGAATCCAGAATCAGGAGGTCACATGGCAAGCTGCTGGCTCACAGGGCTGCAGAAGCCAGCAAATCCCAAAACTGGCTGTTCAGATGACAGGCTGCTGGCCCACAGGGCTGCGTAGCTGGCAAATCCCAAAGTCAGCAGGTCAGAGGACAAGCTGATGACTCAAGTCTAGAGAAATGGAAGTCAGATGATGGAGAGCCAGAAACAAGATCCAAAGTAAGTGAGCAAGCTTTGCCAGAATCTCCATATACAGATATCTATGTCTATCTCTATCTGTATTATCTATATCTACCTGGAAACTCTGGTGGCGTAGTGGCTAAGTGCTATGGCTGTTAAACAAGGGGTCGGCAGTTCGAATCCACCAGGTGCTCCTTGAAAATTCTACGGGGCAGTTCTACTCTGTCCTATAGAGTCGCTAGGAGTCAGAATCGACTCAATGGCAGGGGGTTTGGGTTTTTTTTTTTTTTTTTTTTTTGGTATATATCTATATCTATCTATCTCTCTATCTTTCTATCTATAGGGTGCAGGGCGCACCCCTGAGGAAACTCCACTTACAACTGATTGGCTGATCACATCAGATCACACTGTGAAGGTGATTACATTATATTACTTATGGGAGATCACAAAATGGAATCTAGTTACATCAGATCACAAAATAGAGGATAATTACGTAATACTGAGAATCAGAGCCTAACCGAGTTGACATACAACATTAACAATCACAGGAGCCAAAGCTGATGAATGCAGTGTGTTAAAGTCTCCAGTATGTGTGTGTTGCAGGGTGGAGGGAGCACAGATGATTCACTGAGATGAAAGAAGAAAATCAAGAACTTTTGTTTGTATGTTATCTCATTGTTTTTATAACAGCTTTATTGGTATATAATCACATACCATAAAATTCCAATAAATACCAAAATAGTACCATTTTAAAGTATATAGTGTTTTTAAGAATATTCGCAGATTTGTTCAACCACCACCACTTATTGTAAAACATTGTATCAGTCAAAACAAAAAACAAAAGTAAACCCTGTTACTACCAGCATTTCTTCCCTCCCCAAGCCTAGCAACCACTGATCTGCTTCCCATCTCTAAGGATCAGTCTGCTCTAGATATCTCATGGAAATGGAATCAAACATTACGTCATCTTTTGACAGTTGTTTCTTTCAGTTACCATAATATTTTCAAGGTTTATCCATGTTGTAGCATATATCAGTATTTCATTCATTTTTATAGCTGAATAATATTTTATTTATTGATATATCATATTTTGTTTATTCCTCAGTTTATTTACTCAACATTTGGACTTTTCCACATTTTTACTATTATACATAATGCTACTGTGAACATTCAAAGACAAGTTTTGGTGTGAATATATATTTTCATTTATCTTGGATATATAGCTAGCAGTGTAATTGCTGGGTCAAAGAGTTGCCCTGTATTTAACATTCTCCAAAGTGGCTGCAATATCATACAGTCCCACCAGCAATGTATGAGAAAGAGTTCCAATTTCTCCACAATCTCACCGACACTTAACTGTCTTTTTTGATGTGAAATGGTATCTCATTTTAGTTTTGGTGTGTATTTATTTCTGTAGTTACCTAATGATGTCAAGCATCTTTTAGTGGTTTTATAGGCCACTCGTTTGAAGAAATATCTATTCAAATCCTTTGCCTATTTTTATTTGGCTTATTTGTCTTTTCACTGTTGAGATATCAAGGTTCTCTACATATTCTAAATACAAGTCCCTTATCAAATATATGATTTGCAAGTATTTTCTTCCATTTTGTGGGTTGTATTTTCACTTTCTTGATGGTGTCCTTGGAAGCACAAAGGTTTTTAATTTTGACGAAGGCTAATTTATCTATTTTTCCGTTTGTGGCTCGTGTTTATGGTGTTATATCTAAGAAATCATTGCCTAACTCAGGAATGTGAAGATTGACTCTTATCTTTTCTTTTAAGGATTGTTGTTTTCATTTTGTTATTGTTGAGAATATACACAGTAAAAATACATCAGTTCAACTGTTTCTACATGTACAATTCAGTGATACTGATTACATTTTTTAAGTTGTGTATCCATTCTTACCCTCATTTTCTGAGTTGTTATTCTCCCATTAACATAAACTCACTGCCCCCTAAGGTTCCTGTCTAATCTTTCAAGTTGCTGTTGTCATTTTGATCCCATATACATAGTTCTTAAAAGTGCATAACGCTCAAGGCAGTCATTTTTTTTACTAGTTAAGCTAGATTATTGTTTGATTTTAAGAAAACTTCAGGGGATATTTTTGGCTTACGTTTTAAAGATTATCTCAGGGCAAGAGTTTCAGGGGTTCATAGTTTCAGCTCTTGCATTTAGGTCTATGATCCATTATTGAGTTAATTTTCATATAAGGTATGAGGTAGGAATCCAACTTAATTCTTTTGCTTATGGATACACAGTTTCCCAGCACTATGTTTAAAAGACTATTCTTTCCTCAAACTATCTTGGCATCCTTGTCAAAAATTAATTTACTCTAAACGTGAGGGTTCATTTTAGACTCTCGTCTTTGTTCAGTCGCTCTATAAGTAGCACACTGCCTTGATTACTGCAGCTTTTCAGTAAGCTTTGCAATTGAGAAGTATGAATCTTCCGATTTTGTTATTCTTTTTTAAGATCGTTTTGGCTATTTTGGATCCCTTGAATTTCCATGTGAAACTTTTATAATCAGCTTTCAATGTCTCCAAAAAAAAAAGAGCACTGAGGATTTTGACAGAAATTGCATTCAGTCTATATAGATCAATTTGAAGACTATTATCATCTTAAAAACAGTCAGTCTTCTGATCCATGAATATAGGCTGTCTTTCTATTTATTTAAATGTTCTTTAATTTCTTTCAACAATGTTTTATAGTTTTTGTGTACAAATCTTGAACTGCTTTTGTCAGATTTATTCCTAAGCCTACTATTGTTAAGTGGGATTGTTTTCTTAATTTCATTTTTGGATTGCTTAGTGTTAATGTATAGAAATACAATTACTTTTGTATATTGAATTTATGTCCTCGAATTTTGCTTCTTTATTAGTTCTAATAATTTTTGTGGATACCTTATCATTTTCTATATACAAGATCATGTAATCTGCAAATCAAAGTAGCTTCATATTTTCCTTTGCAATGTGGAATCCTTTTATTTCTTTTTTCTTGCCTAATTTCCTTGGGTTGGAACTCCAGTACAATGTTGAATAGAAGTGGTGAGAACAGACATCCCTGTCTTATTCCTGATTTTGTTCTTGTTGTTAAGTGCTGTCGAGTCGATTTCAACTCATAGCAACCCCATGGGACAGAATAGAACTGCCCCATAGGGTTTTCCAGGCTGAGAGCTTTACAGAAGCACATTGCCAGGTCTTTCTCCTTTTAGGTAGATTTGAACTGCCAACTTTTGGTTAATAGCCGAGTGCTTAATCATTGCACCATCAGGGTTCCTGATCTTAGGGTGAGCTATTTCAGTCTTTCACCATTGGTATGATGTTAGCTATGGGTTTTTTGTAGATACTCTTCATCATTTTGAGGAAGTGATTTACAGATCATCCGGAATCCCTGAGTAGTATAAATGGTTAATGCGGTTGGCTGCCAACAGAAAGGTTGGACGTTGGAGTCCATCCAGAGGCACCTGAGAAGAAAGGCCTGGTGATCTACTTCTCAAAAATCATCCATTGAAAACCCTGTGGAGAACAGTTCTTCTCTGAAACACATAGGGTCTCCATGAGCCAGAATCAACTCAATAGCAACCGTTACTATAGATTATCTATAAGTGAATAAATATACATATAAGTGAACAAATGCTCAAAACTATTTTATGCATAATATTATACAATCAAAAAGTTTGAAGATTACTAGTTCCAAGCATGGTGCCATGAAGGCCACGACCATGACTAGGCCACACCAGGAAGACCGTCTAATATCGTGCCATCTCAGAATCACAGATCGTGCTGCCAAACTCCCCGTGGCATCTTTTCATGTTTGCAAAGCAATCAGGCAAGCTCGTGACTGACTTATCCTTCCTCTATGAAGAAGTCTCTCTTATCATCTTTAGATACAAAAGAAAGTGGATAAAGTCAATGATTATCGAAGAATTTCCTGCCTTTATGGAAATATCCATTCAAGGGGAGAGAGAATGTGTCCTTGAACCTGTCATATCAGTGCTAGAGAACACACCAGCTGTATCTATACATGTTTAGGAAAAACAAAAGAAAAAAAAATGTTCCTTGTATATAGCTTTCCTAGTTCTAAGACCCTGAATCTCAGTCATCTGTTCTGGAGTCTTCTTCATAAGCTGCAGTAAATCAGAATAACCAGCCAACTTTTGATCAAGTCCCTGTCCATCATACTTAGGAGCTCTTCTATCTAATCCAGTTTCTAAGAGACCGGTCAAGGTCTGGGGCACCAGACCCAGGCTGGTTCATGACATTTAGAATCTTGAGGCCAGCACATGGGGCAGGATGCTACTTGTTCCCAAGTTAGCATATATAGATCTTAAAAGAGGCAGTGTTTTGGAGAGCAATTAATAAAATATCTAGGTAGGCTGTCCAAAAGAACCCTCAACTTTCAAAGGGCTAGGCAGAGCAGCAAGGTTCAAGTAGAAGTTAATGGAGCAGAAACCATAATCAGAAGGAAAAAAAAGGTTTGAAGTAGAGAGTAGAAGAAGGAGCCTGGAATTTTTTTCTGAGTGGAAATAGTTGGCATCAGAAGTCTTTATATGAAATTCAGGTACCTTAGGTGAGAGGGAGCTGACAAGGACGCCAACCAGGGCTAGACAACTACCTGACCAGGCGGACAGTTGTTTTAAAATTTTTAAATATCAGGGCATTATGTTTTTCAGTCTGAACAAATGATAAAGTTTCAGGAATCACCAGATAGCAGAGGCTTTTTTTTTTTTTAATTATTTCATTATTGTTACAGCCTAGATTTTCATTTGGAAATAGTCTCGCAATTTTTACATCTCCACTGACAGCAGACACAAAATACGAGACAGCTGCTAAGGAGCTCTTTGGCGTGTTGAAATGTAATACGGTGGCACTGTATTAAGTCCTTTATCTACATAGCTGCCACAGGCTGCGTGCGCTAGAGGGTGAGCTTTGTGTGGAATCAGAGAACGTGTCTGAACGAGATGTATCATAAATTAGCACAGTGACAAATTTCTCGAGCCCTTTTCTCTTGGGCTGTTTTTCGATAAGCAAAGCAAAGTAAGTGTTTTATGTGCCAAATTTCTGTAGGGTGTTTTGAACACAGACATAGTCCATGGAAAAACAAAAAAGGCATTCCCCTCTACTTATAGGGGTCCAGGAGGACCAAGTGAAAGTGCGTGTCCTATCCCAGGAATATCTGTAAAACATGATTTAAAAAAAAAAAAAAAACCACTGAGGTGATTCCACCTCATATGATGATGACAGTAATAATTATTGTTGAACAAAATCCATTAAATAGAGTTGAATTGAATAGCTGAAACTTATGTGCTTGATTTTAGAGCCATGTCTGTAGAATAGACTGTTCATTTTATCACGCCCTAACTATCACAAGGCTGAAAGGGCATCAGGTGTCTCCTGACTGCCTAACATCACCCCCAAACACTATTCCTCCACATTGTTTTACAACTTCTTTGATGCTAGCGCCACTCTTTGTCATTCCAACTTGCTGTTGTTATCTGCCAGTTTTCTGGCCACTCCCCCTCATTAATTAAAGACTTGGATTTCCAGGCCTCCTCTTTACATGTCTGTCTCCCAGTATGGTAGCAGGAATCCGTGGGTGGTGTAAACAGTTATGTGACCAACTACTAATGGAAAGGTTGGAGTTCCAAACCCACCCAGAGGCATCTTGGAAGAAAGTCCTGGTGACCTGTTTCCAAAAGGTCACAGCCTTGAAAATCCTATAGAGTGTAGTTCTACTCTGCTATGCCTGGTGTTGCCATGAATCGAAATAGGCTCAACAGCAACAAGTTTGTTTTTGCTTTTTTTTTTTTTAATACAGTAGCAGTCTTGCTACCTAAGGACTTATTTCAATGTCCCTGTGTGTGATCTTTCCAGTACATGTTGATTCTACTTTTTCAGAATCTCAAGAACCTCTGGTGCCTTTCTATGCCTGCTGATTCTACCTTAATGTAGGTTCTCACCACTTGCCTAGATTATTGCAATATTTCCTTGCTTGTCTCCTTCAGCTCAGTTTCCCTCTAATCTAATTTCCATAAGGCTGCCAGAGTCATCTTTCTAAACCTCATATTTGATTATATTTCTCACCTGCTCAAGGTCCTTCAATGGCTCCCCATTGCTTTCCTCGTAAAATAGAAGCCTTTTCACTTAATACAAGGCTTTTCATAATAAGAGCGATGTGCCCAAACTAGATGGATCACAGAGGTACACAGTGACAAGCCTCTGGACTTCAAGGCTCATCTCTGCCATTGATGCTCTGCTGATAAAGACGCAGTGCTCTGCCGTTGCCGGTGTGGTTTCCCCGGCCTCGAACATCCCTTCCCAACGTTTTGTCTAGCTTCTTCTATCTCCCCACTCAGTTCTCAAAACTCATCTCAAATATTGTCATCTTCACAAGATGTCCTTGGCTTCCCGTCCCAGCCCCTACTGCAGTTTGGGTTAGCTGCCCTTCATCTGTGCGTTCTTTATGTCTATTGGATGCACGTTATTATTCTATTTTAAAACTACATTATAATTATCTGCTTTCTTGCTTGCCTTTCCTAGGCAGTGAGAGGCAAGGTCTGTGACTTTCATCCCTCTATTTCCCCCGTCCATCACAGTTCTTAAGGAGCCCTGGTGGTGCAGTGATTAAGTGCTCAGCTGTGAACCGAGAGGTTGGAGGTTCGAACCCACCAGCAGCTCCGTGGGAGAAAGATGTGGCAGTCTGCTTCTGTAAAGATTTGAAGCCTTGGAAACCCTATGGGGAAGTTCTACTCTGTCCTATAGGGTCATTACGAGTTGGAATCAAGTTGATGGCAGGGGGGTTGGTGTTTTTTGTTTTGTTTTTTGATATCACGGTTCTCGGCATAAACACCAGCAGCAGGTGCAGGCAAAGCAATTCCAGCTCACGGCGACCCTGTGTGTGTCAGAGTAGAACTGTGGCCCGTAGAATTTTCAGTGGCTGATTTTTCAGAAGTAGATTGCCAGGCATTTCTTCCAAGGCAACTCTAGGTAGACTCAAACCTCAAACCTTTCCAGCCTTTTCATAAGCAGCTGAGCACGTTAACCATTCGCACAACCCAGGGACTCCATTAACAACCACAGAGGAAGATAAAAGTAGAGCTAAAAAATAAAAAAAAAAAAAAAGCATCCTGAGGTCTTATGCATTTGTTTAATACTATTTTCTTATTTGTTTTTCTGAATGAGAGAAATATTTAAATATGAACAAAAACCAGCTTCCTGTTATTACTTGAAATCGTATCCCTAATTGTCTGCAGTGTAACACATGAGGCAGTGTTGTTGGGTTGTAGTTGAGAACATGGAATGTACTTGGAGATGAGTTACAGAAAGCACAGTGTTGGCCTCAAAAAAGCCAGAAGTCTCTGTGAAGAGACAGTACGGCGCAGCGTAAAGTTGTCATGTTACATCTGTCAGCATCAGCGCTGAGCTGTTATTGTCCTCGCAGTCTAGTTATACTTAAGAAAAAGTACCTGAGATAAGAATGATGTCGTGTAGACTGTGGTTCCCAGACACCATCTGTGGACCGGTGTTAGGCTGTTTCCTTTTGCAGAATCATCCAGGGAACTTGTTTAGCAGACACACTTGTCTTCACTCCCCAAATATTCACATTTATAGGTTTGGGATGATGCCCAGGATTTTGTGTGTGTGTGTGTGTTTCTAAACCTTTTATTTTGAGATAATTGTAGATTCATATGCAGTTGTAAGAACTAATAGAGAGATCTCATGTACCCTTTATCTAGTTTCCATCAATAATTACATCTCGTAAAACTGTAGTACAGTATCACAGCCAAGATCAGCGATACATTCCCCTGATCTTGCTCAGATTTTCTCAGTTTTACTTGTACTCTTTGTGTGTGTGTTTAGTTTTGTGCAATTTTAACACTTGCATAGGATTTTGTGTCTACTTTTTTATCACAGCCAAGGTACA
Organism: Elephas maximus indicus; assembly: GCF_024166365.1. NCBI lineage: Eukaryota > Metazoa > Chordata > Mammalia > Proboscidea > Elephantidae > Elephas > Elephas maximus. Next base: position 18,107,318 of record NC_064822.1, read on the forward strand.
GAATAGTTCTATCACCACAGGATCCCTAGGGGTGCCCTTTTGTAACTATACCAACTTCCTTTCCTCCACTCCCCCATGTTTAACCCCTAGCAAGCACAAATTTGTTCTTCATTTCTTAAATTTTGGCAATTCAAGGATATTATATAAATGGAGTCATATAGTATGTAACCTTTGGAGATTGCTTTTTTTTTTTTTTCATTCAGCACAGTTCTCTGGGGATTCATCCGAGCTGTTACATGTCCATACTTCATGGCTTTTTATTGCTGAGTAGTCATTCCATGGGACAGCTGTACCACAATTTGTTTAACCATCTACTAGAGAAGGACTTCTGCATTGTTTCCAGTTTTTGCTTTTGCTAATAAAGCTGCTATGACCATGGGTGTACAGGTTTTTGTGTGAACATAAATTTCAATTTCTCTGGGATAAGTAAATGCCCAAGCGTACAAATTCCGGGTTGCATGGTAGTTGCATATTTAGTTTTGCAAAAAACTGCCAAAATGTTTTCCACAGTGGCTATCCCATTTTACATTCCCACCAGCAGTGTACGAATGACCCAGTTTCTGCCATCCTCACCAGCACTTGGTGTTGTCACTTTTTTTTTTAACCATTCTGCTAATATGTAGTAACATCTCATAGTGGTCTTAATTTACATTTCCTTAATGGCTAATGATGTTGAACATCTTTTCATGTGTATATTTGCCATCTGTGTATCCTTTTCAGTGAAATGTCTCCTTATGACTTTGGCCCACTTTTTAATTTGATAGTTTATTTTTCATTCTTGAGTTTTTAGAGTTCTTTATATGTTCTAGATGCTAGTTCTCTGCTGAGTATGTGATTTTCAAATATTTTCTCGTAGTCTGTAGCTTGTCTTTTCACCCCCTAAGACAGTCTTTCACAAAGTAAGAGTTTTTAATTTTGATGAAGCTCTGAAGTTCAATTCATCAAATTTTCAAATTCATCACATTTATGGATCATACTTTTGGCATCAAGTCTAAGAACTATTTGCCTTTCTCTCGATATCAAGCACATCCTTGTATTTTTTTTTCTAAAAGTTTTAAAGTTTAAGTCTATGATCTATTTTTGTTTAATTTTGGTATGCGGTGTGAGATATAGATTGATGTTCATTTCGTTGCCTGTAATGTCCAATTGCTGCAGCATTATTTGTTGAAAAGGCTATCTTTTTTCTATTAAATTGCTTTTACACATTTGTCAAAAATCAGTTAAACATATTCGCAGGGGCCTATTTGTGGACTCCTTCTTCTGTTCCATCAATGTATGTCTGCCCTGCACTGCCACACAGCCTTGATTACTGAAGCTACGTAGGAGCCTTAGTACTGGGGAAAGCTATTCCCCCCACTCTATACTCCTTTCTCAAGAATAGTTTAATTACTCTAGGCCTTATGCCTTTATGTATAAATTTTACAATAAGCTTGTCTGTGTCTACAAAAAAATCCTGGTATTTTGATAGGGTTGTATTAAGCCTATAGATCAATTTGGGGAGGATTTGCATCTTAACTATACCGAGTCTCCCAATCCATGAACACAGAATGTCTGTCCATTTATTTAGATCTTCTTTGGTTTCTTTCAGCAGCATTTGGTGACTTTCAGCATATGAATCCTAACAGTATATTTTTATAATTTAAAAATATCCTGAGGAACGCATACTCTGAGAAGTATCATGAAGAAGATGATTGTATTAACTGAAATGTATACAGCACTCACCCTACCCACTCATTTAACAGGACAAAGTAGACATCTCTAAAGAAGTTTCCCTTTTTTATTATGACTATTTTTGACTTCCAATACTTCTTGTAGCCCTGATCTACTCCTAAAACACTGCCCACTAACAAACCAAATAGGCTAATTATTGTCTTGATTCTGGTACCATACAATCAGTTCAACAGAGTAGAGGTTTGACTCTTTTCTCCCTATGTCATATGTGGTGAGTAGAATCAAGTCTTTCTCATTGATGTGCTGCTGATGTCATCTTATTTTTCTGCATTATGGAAAAATAAGAAGTTCTACAAAAGTAAACTTTCTAAATAATTGGAAGTATGTTTAAATGTCAAGTTCTTTTTTTTTTTAAGTAGCTTGGATAGAAATTATTATAAATAATTTGTTTTTTCTTCTTAAGTAAAAGTAGAGTATATCAAATATAATATTTTTTTCTTGATCTGTCATCATTTTTGAACTTAGAAGATTATATTCTGTTACATGAGGGGATGTCTTCAATGGCTGGTACGTTTGACTATTTTCTATTGTTCCTTTATGAAATAGTCCCAAATGACTAGATGTTTTTAATTTCCTTTTAAAAAAATACTTCTTTCTCCTTCCTCAGTATTGCTCTACTAGATATCATTTTTTTTTCATTCATTCTTCAATTCTGTAAAATTCTCTAAGCTAGCCGATTAATCACTATATTGGCAAAACTAAAAAACCCTTATAGTAAGTAAAAAAAAAAGTCCAACTCAAATACTCAAATAGTTTGTAGAATTAAAATGTTGTTGTTGTCAGGTGCTATTGAGTCAGTTCCAACACATAGCAACCCTATGTACAACAGAACAAAGCACTGCCCAGTCCTACGTCATCCTCATAATCATTGTTAAGTTTGAGCCCACTGTTGTAGCCGCAGTGTCAATCCATCTAGTTGAGGGTCTTCCCCTTCTCTGCTGACCCTGTACTTTACCAAGCATGATGGCCTTTTCCAGGACTGATCCCTCCTGATAACATGTTCAAAGTATGTGAGATGTAGTATTGCCGTCCTTGCTTCTAAGGAACATTCTGGTTGTACTACTTCCAAGACAGATTTGTTTGTTCTTTTGGCAGTCCATGGTAATTCAATGTTCTTCTCCAACACCACAATTCAAAGGCATAATTCTTCAGTCTTCCTTATTCATCGTCCAGCTTTCAAATGCATGTGAGGCGATTGAAAACACCATGGCTTGGGTCAGGCACACCTTAGTCTTCAAGGTGACACCTTTGCTTTTCAACACTTTAAAGAGTTCTTTTGCAGCAGATTTGCCCAGTGCAGTGCATCTTTTGATTTCTTGACTGCTGCTTCCATGGGTGTTGATTGTGGATCCAAGTAAAATGAAAGCCTTGACAACTTCAATCTTTTCTCTGTTTATCATGATGTTACTTATTGGTCCAGTTGTGAGGATTTTTGTTTTCTTTATGTTGAGGTGTAATCCATACTGAAGGCTGTGGTCTTTGATCTTCATTGGCAAGTACATCAAATTCTCTTCACTTACAGGAAGCAAGGTTGTGTCATCTGTGTAACAGAGGTTGTCAATGAGTCTTCCTCCAAACTTGATGCCCCGTTCTTCTTCATGGAGTCCAACTTTTCGGATTATTTGCTCAGAATACAGGTTGAATAGGTATGGTGAAAAGATACAACCCTGACGTATACCTTTCTTGCCTTTAAACCATACAGTATCCCCTTGTTCTCTTCGAGCAACTGCTTCTTGATCTCTGTACAGGTTCCTCATGAGCACAACTACGTGTTCTGAAATTCCCATTCTTCACAATGTTATCCGTAATTTGTTATGATCCACACAGTCGAATGCCTTTGCATAGTCAATAGAACACAGGTAAACACTTTTCTGGTATTCTCTGCTTTCAGCCAGGATCCATCCGACATCAGCAATGATACCCCTGGTTCCGCGTCCTCTTCTGAATTCGGCTTGAATTTCTGGCAGTTTCCTGTCAATGTACTGCTGCAGCTGCTTTTCGAATGATCTTCAGCAAAATTTTGCTTGCATGTGGTATTAATGATAATATTCAGTAATGTCCACATTTAGTTGGATCACCTTTCTTGGGAATAGCCATAAATGTGGATATCTTCCAGTTGGTTGGCCAGGTAGCTGTCTTCCAACTTTCTTGGCATAGACAAGTGAGTACTTCCAGTGCTGCATTTGTTTGTTGAAACATCTTAATTGGTATTCCATCAATTCCCAGAGCTTTATTTTTCACCAGTGCCTTCAGTACAGCTTTGACTTCTTCCTTCAGTACCATCAGTTCCTGATCATATGCTACCTTTTGAAATGGTTGAACTTCAACCAATTCTTTTTGTTACAGTGACTCTGTGCATTCCTTCCATCTTCTTTTGATGCTTCCTACATTTTTCCGTATTTTGCCCATAGAATCCTTCAATATTGCAACTCGAGGCTTGAATTTTTTTCAGTTCTTTCAGCTTGAGAAATGCTGAGTGTGTTCTTCCCTTTTGGCTTTCTATGTCCAGGTCTTTGCACATGTCCTTATAATACTTTACTTTGTCTTCTTGAGCAGCCCTTTAAAATCTTCCGTTCAACTCTTTTGCTTCATCATTTTTTTCCTTTTGCTTTAGCTACTCGACATTCAAAGCAGGTTTCAGAGTCTGTTCTGACATGCATTTTGATCTTTTCTTTCTTTCCTGTCTTTTTAATGACCTCTTGCTTTCTTCTTGTATGATGTTCTTGATGTCATTCCACAGCTTGTGTGGTCTTCAGTCTGTTCAGTGCGTCAAATCTATCCTTGAGATGGTCTCTCAATTCAGGTGGAATATACTCAAGGTCATACTTTGTCTATCGTGGGCTTGTTCTAATTTTCTTCCATTTCAGCTTGAATTTGCTTACAAGTAATTGATGGTCTGATCTGCAGCTGGCTCCTGGCCTTGTTCTAACTGATGATATTGATCTTTTCCATTGTTTGTTTCCACAGATGTAGTCGATTTTATTCCTGTGTATTCCATCTGGCAAGGGCCATATGTATAGTCACCGGTTATGTTGGTAAAAAAAAAAGGTATTTGCAATGAAGAAGACGCTGGTCTTGTAAAACTCTATCATGCAATCTCCAGCATCATTTCTATCACCAAGACCATATTTTCTAACTACCGACCCTTCTTCTTTGTTTCCAACTTTTGCATTCCAATCACCAATAATTATCAATGCATCCTATTGCATGTTCAATCAATTTTAGACTGCAGATGTTAGTAAAAATCTTCAATTTCTTCATCTTTGGCCTTAGTAGTTGGTGTGTAAATTTGAATAACACTCGTATTAACTGGTCTTCCTTGTAGGCATATGGATATTATCCTATCACTGACAGCATTGTACTTCAGGATAGATCTTGAAATGTTCTTCTTGAGGGTGAGTGCAACGCCATTCCTCTTCAAGTTGTCATTCCTGGCATAGTAGACCATGTTTGTCTGATTCTAAATGGCCAATACCAGTCCATTTCAACTCACTCATGTCTAGGATATTGATGTTTATGGATTCCATTTCATTTTTGACGATATCCAATTTTCCTAGATTCATACTCTGTACATTGCACATTCTGCTTATTAATGGATATTTTCAGCCATTTCTTCTCATTTCCAGTCATGCCACATCAGCAAAAGAAGGTCCCGAAAGCTTAACTCCATCCTTGACAGTAAGGTCGACTCTACTTTGACGGGGCAGCTCTTCCTCAGACGTCTTTTGAGTGCCTTCCAACCTGGGGGGGGGCTCATCTTCTGGCACTATCTCAGACAATGTTCCGCTACTCTTCATAAGGTTTTCACTGGCTAATTCTTTTCGGAGGTAGACTGCTGAGTCCTTCTTCCTCGTCTGTCTTAGTCTGGAAGCTCAGCTGAAACCTGTCCACCATGGGTGACCCTGCTGGTATTTGAATACGGATGGCACAGCTTCCAGCATCACAGCAACATGCAACCCGTCACAGTACAACAAACTGACAGACAGCTAGAGTTAAAAGAAGCAGAAATAAACAGAGGAGAAACAGAGATAGCAAGAGCAGAATTTGGATTCAAACTAAGGCCTACCTGGCCCTAAAGCCCATGTTTTTCCTTCTACACCATGCTGATTTTTTTTAACAAGACAAAATAATTTCGAGGGTAAACAGTGTCTGCCAAGGTTTTAACAAATAATTTTGAAGTCCTTTCTACTAAAAGAAAGTGAGACTTAGAATCCAACACAGAAAAGCAAGTTTATGGCCCATCCTTAATTATTGCCATCTCCCCCAGCACCTCTTACCAAGCTTCAAAGACTTTCATTACAAAAAGAGTGAGGAATGTTGAGACCTGCACTTTTCTCTGGTACTGAGTTATTTAGAAATATCACCAGGGACCAATTTATGTCCCTCGAGTCCAATGCTTGGGTTACGCTGAGGAGGTGGGAGAAGATAGCAATGAAAATACAGCAGAGGAAAGTCAGTCTAGGTCTGCTGCTGGCTTTAATCTTGTTTTTAAAAGTACACAGTGTCCTCTAAAGAACGTCTCTCATTCCCATAATATTTTATTTTTGCTTCTCTCTTTCTCTCTCTCTCTCTTTCTTCCAAATGCTTTTTCTCTTCTTCCTGCAATTAAAAATTGAACACAGATGCCCATGGAAAGGAATTAGGGTCCGTGAATATACCTGATGTACTTTCTTTCATTTTAGACTATGGAGGGGTGCCAGTCCCATGATGTTCTCAACCCTAGATAAATCTCCTGATTGCAAAATTCTCCCTAGAGAAAAGTATGGTATTTATGTTTAAGCCAACCAAACCAGTTGCCATCGAATTGACTCTGACTCATGGTGACCCCATGTGTGTCAGAGTAGAACTGTGTTGCACAGGGTTCTCATTGGCTGATTTTTAAAAAGTAGTCTGCCACACCTTTCTTTCCAAATGCCTTTGGGTGGGCTCAAACCTCTAATCTTTAGTTTAGCAGCTAAGTGCATATACCATTCTGCACCACTCCATTTAAGCCAAGGAGGGTATTAAAATAGTTGCACTATCTTGTACATGAAAATGGCAGGTAGTATGATAGTCTTTGCTCACAGTGGAACTTTATCCAACAGGGCAGGTTGAGCCGTAGTCTTTGAAACAAGGATTACACAATTGGGATACAAAAGTACATTTGTAAAGAATGAGGGGAAATAAATAATCCAAGGGACTAATTATGACATTTTGCAAATAATGTATCTGCTTACCTACCACGCAACTTACTCCAGCTACAAGATAAGAAGGAGGCATTCAAGGAAGTGAGATTGTACCCAGCCTTTACAAAATGTGGTGGGGGGGGCCGGGGGAGACAGAAATCTACATGAACATAATCATACAGGGCTCTTAGAAAGGTCCAAAGGGGTGGATATTGGTTTCAAATTAGTTGTATTGGTTTTTAACTACAGAGTCATATGGTACATCAGCCTGACAGATGGAAGTTAAAATGAAACCTGTTGTCTAGGGGATGGGAATTTTGCATTTTTTAGTGTAATCAGAACATTTAACAGTAAAATACGTTCCTACTGAAGAAATAATCTCAACCATCCTATTCTGCCATAGAACTCTAATTCATGGACCAGTTCAGCTCAGTTTCTAGTTGCGATACCACTCTATATAACTACACTGTCTATCCTCCGAAAGCATTATAAGCCAGAATTGTCCTTCAAAATGTTTTATAAGAATGCTTAAAAGGCAGGAAACAGAACTATCACTTGCCTGCTAAACCTTCTCTGTTCTAATTTCTTTTCTTAAGGAATTCTTTTATGATCCGTCTTTTATTTTGTATTTTGTCATATTGCCTTCTGTTATGGAAGGAAATTAATGGACTTATAGGACCCAAAAGGCTGACAGCAAGTCTCATCATGGATATTTTCTGGCAGAATGACAGTTGTAACATCAACAGCAAAGGGACTAAGTAATTCATTGTAAAAAAAAAAAAAAAAAAAAAACCATCTTCACAGATAGCTGTTAAATTGTATATGTTACAACTCAGAATTATCTGGTACACCTTGGTCCTTCTTCTTAGCCTGAGAGTGTGTGTGTTTGTCATCACTAAGGAGATATCTGAAGAGAGGAATTTGAGCCCTTGCCTGGGCTGACACTGGCCTCATCAGTAAGGCCAGCTCACTGAAAATCAAAAGAATCTCTACATAAGGTGATTTGAGAGGCTCTAGAAATTTTTTTTTTTTTTTTTTTTTAGGTAACAGACTCAAAACCTGACCAGTTTTATTCATTTTGATAAATCACTGCCTTCTCTTTGCCATCTTCTTTTAAAATGTAAATACTTTGGGGAAGGTAGTCTATTGTTCAAAGAGGGAAGGGAGCCCCACTTTGTTCAATTAAAAACAATATCTATTAAGACCTACTATGTTCTCAACAGTGCAGTGGTTGCTCAGTGGTAGAATTCTCACCTTCCACACAGAAGACCCAATGCACCTCATGTGCAGCCACCACCTGTGTGTCGTTGGAGGCTTGCACATTGCTGTATGGTTAAACAGGTTTGAGTAGAGCTTTCAGACTAAGACGGACTAAGAAGAAAGGCCTGGTGATCTACTTCTGAAAAATCATCTAGTGAAAACCCCATGGAGCACAAAGGTCTGATGTTATTTAGCATGGGTTTGCCATGAGTCAGAGGCTGACTGGACAGCAGCTAATAATAACAGCATCTACTGCTCAATAACAGTTTGCTAGACACTGGAGCTATCAGAAATACACACGGAGCCTAACACAAATAACTCAATTTCAATGTGCTGTTTCCATTTTAACAGGGTTGTTCAATAGCTTGAGACCACTGTGAGTCTGAGGCTCGCGAGAAAAAACATAAAGATGTTGTCTTAGGCTGGGTTCTCTAGAGAAACAAAACCAATGAAGCACATAAATATATAGAGAGACAGAGATTTATATCAAGGATATGGCTCACGCAGTTGTAGAGGCTGGAGCATCTCAAGTCCATGGGCCAGGATAGAAGCTTCTCCTGGTTCACACAGCCACTGAGGCTGACAAACCCAACATAGCCACAGGACCTGACAAACCCAAGATCAGCAGATCAGAGAGCAGGACTCTTGCTCACAGGCTGTGAAGATCGATGAATCCCAAGACTGGCAGGCAAGACCACAGGTAAGCTGCTAACTCAAGTCCCAAGAACCGGATGTCAAACAGGAGCCAGTGCAGGATCCAGAGTGAGCAAAAACCCATGAACCTTGCCAGAAAAAAAAATTGATGCAGACCACACACCCCAGGAAGCTCTCTGTAAACTGATTGGCTACTCACAGCAGATCCCATCATGGAGGTGATCACATTATATCAAATCTCATTGTGAAGTGATCACAACATCATCAGAATGCCAAACCACTGAGAATCATGGCCCAGCCAAGTTGACACACAACCTTAACCATTACAGATGCTGAAAGGAAGGAAGGGGAAAGAACAGGAAGAGGAAGCCTGAGGGCAAAATCTGTAGGATCATGATACTCAGTACTGATGATGGTGCCTGTGCTATTACTCTCAGACAGTCCTGCTGGGACTGCATCTTTGTTTTACCTTGTACAAAACAATTTGTCAATACATGTTTTGTCAATACAAATAATTTTATAGGTCTATTTTTTTTTTTTTATGGTGGCACGAGTGGTTTTTTTATGAGTGGCACGAGCGGTTTGCTCTCAGGCACTAACTCAAAGGTTGGAGATTCAAATCTACCCAGCTGTGCTGTGGAAGAAAGGCCTGGCAATCTAATTCTATAAAATTGCAGCACAGTTTTACTCTGACACAAATGGGGTCACCGTGAGTCAGAGTTGACCAACAGCAATGGCTTTGATCAGTTATTTTAGAAATATTCATACACATTGATTCAGTAGTTCCACTTCTGATAATCCATCCAAAAAAAATAATTTATGTTGTTAAGGGAAAGTTAAAGACAGTTACTATCTAACTCCCCAGGAATTCAACTACACCGTTTCATTATTTTATACCTTATCTAATTCCTAACAGGGCAATAATGTCCCAGGAATTAAGTACAACAAGCTAAAGGTAGCCACTACAATTGAGCACAAAACTTCCCTGCAGTGAAGGCAATGAGGAAAACATGCTGAGTGGCATAGTTCCCAATGCTCTATAAAAGGAAAAACACCATTATCCTTTAATCAAGAAATGCACTTTTTTTTCAGCTTGAGAACAACCAACATCAGATAACCATTTGAATCTAGTAGGCAAGATCACACTAGCCAGATACCAACCTAGGAAATGAAATCTCAAGAACTATCCAAAACCAAAAGAATTACAACAGGGAACCAGAGGGGTTAATCTGTAAATGACAACACCGTTAGAACAATAAAAGAGAGAATAAACAGTGTAGGTATAGAACTTTCTAATGGAGAGGAAGGCAAGGCGATACCAAGTAATAATAGACTGACTCAAACCTAGGAAGATAAGGGTAAATTTCAAGGTAACCACAAAGAAAGTCAACAAAACTACTAATCAAAATAAAAATAAAAATTCTGAGTAAAAACAAAATCTATGAAAACAAAAGAAATTAAAAAGAAATCCACAAACAAAAGGAATTCAGCACAGGAAAGTAAGAGGAACAAAGAAAACATTAACACCACCAAAAAAAGCACTACAAAGTGACAGCAATAAACTCACACCTATGAATAATTACACTTTACATACATGGCCTAAATGCACCCTTAAAGAGACACAGGGTGACAGAATGGATTAAAAAACAGGATCCATCAATATGCTGTCTATAAGAGATACAGCTAAGAAACAAAGAGGTAAATTTATTAAAAATCCAAAGATGGAAAAAAACATATCAAACATATAGCTACCAAAAAAGAGCAGGAGTGGCAATGGTAATCTCAACATAAAATATGCTTTAAAACAAAATCCACCACAAAAGACAAAGAAGGGCACTATATAATGATTAAAGGAATGATCCATCTTGAAGACATAACCATAATAAATATCTACTCACCCAATGACAGGATTCCAAAATACATAAAATGAACTTTAACAGCACTGAAAAGGGAAATTGACAGTTTCACAATAATAGTAGATTTCAACATACCACTCTCAGTAAAGGGCAGAACATCTAGAAAGAAACTCACCAAAGATACACAAGAGCTAAAAGACACTATCAGCCAACTTGTACTCGTAGATGTTTATAGAACAGTCTATCCAACAGCTGCAAAGTGCACATTGTTTTCCATTGCACATGGAACGTTCTCCAGGATAGACCATGTCTTAGGCCACAAAGCAACTTTCAACAAAATCCAAGACATTGAGATAATACAAAGTATCTTCTCTGACTACAACACCATCAAAGTAGCAATTAATAACAGGAAGAACAAGGAAAAAAAACCAATTACATGGAAATTGAAAAACACCCTGCTTAAGAACCGCTGGGTAATAAAAGAAATCAAAGTTGGAATTAAAAAATTCCTAGCATCAAACAAGAATGAAAACACATCATACCAAAACCTTTGGGACATAGCAAAGCCAGTGCTCAGAGGTCATTTTACAGCAGTAGATGCACACATCAAAAAGGAAGAAAAGGATAAAATCAAAACATTAGCTTCACAACTCAAACAAATAGAAAGAGAACAGCAAAAAAAGCCCACAGCCACCAGAAGAAAGGAAATGTTAAAGATCAGTGTAGAAATAAATGAAATAGAGAATAGAAAAACAATAGAAAGAATCAACAAAACCAAAGTTGGTTCTTTGAAATGATCAACAAAATCAATAAACCACTGGCCAAACTGACAAAAAAAAAAAAAAAAAAAACAGGTGAGGACGCAAATAACACAAATAAGAAATGAAATGGGAAACATTACAACAGACCCAACTGAAACAAAAAGGATCATAATAGAGTATTATGAAAAACTGTGCTCCAACAAATTTGAAAACCTAGAGAAAATGAACAAATTTCTAGAAACACACTACCTACTCAAACTAACACAAAATGATGTTGAAAATCTGAACAGACCCATAAAAAGAGAAGAGATCGAAAAGATAATAAAACAAAAAAACTCCGAACAAATAAAAGCCTTGACCCAGGTGGCTTCACTGGAGAATTCTACCAAACATTCAAATAGCTTACACCAGTACCACTCAAACTGTTTCAGAACATAGAAAAGGAAGGGATACTTCCGAATTCATTCTATGAAGCCGGCGTAACCCTGATACCAAAACCAGGCAAAGACACCACAAAAAAAGAAAATTACAAACCAATATCTCTCATGAATATAGATGCAAAATTTCTCAACAAAACTCTAGCCAAAAGAATTCAGCATTATATCAAAAAAATAATACACCATGACCAAGCAGGATTCATACCAGGTATGCAAGGATGGTTCAACATTAGAAAATCAATCAATGTAATCCACCACATAAATAAAAGAGAAAAAAATCACATGATCATCTCAATTGATACAGAAAAGGCTTTCAACAAAGTCCAACACCAATTCCTGATAAAAACTCTCAGTAAAATAGGTATGGAAGGCAAATTCTTCAACACAAAAAAGGACATCTATACAAAACTAACAGTCAACATCATTCTTAATGGAAAGAGGCTGAAAACCTTTCCCTTGAGAACAGGAACAAGACAAAGTTGCCCTTTATCACCACTCCTATTTAACATTGTGCTGGAAGCACTAGCTAGAGCAATTAGGCAAGAAAAAGAAATAAAGGGCATCCAAATTGGTAATGAAGAAGTAAAAACTATCCCTGTTTTCTGATGATATGATTCTATACATAGGAAACCCAAAAGACTCCACAGGAAAACTACTGAAACTAATAGAAAGATTCAGCAGAGCAGCAGGATACAAGATAAACATACAAAAATCAATTGGATTCCTATACACCGATAAAAAGAATGAAATCAGGAAAACAGTACCATTTATAATAACCCCTAAAAAAATAAAATACCTAGGAATAAATCTAGCCAGGGATGTAAAAGACCTATACAAAGAAAACTACAAAGCACTACTGCAAGAAACCAAAAGAGATTTACATAAGTGGAAAAACATACCATGCTCGTGGATAGGTAGACTCAACATTGTGAAAATGACAATTCTACCCAAAGCAATTTACAAATACAATGCAATCCCTACCCAAATACCAACAACATTCTTTAAAGAGATGGAAAAACTTATCATTAACTTTATATGGAAAGGGAAGAAGCCCTGGACAGTTAAAGCAATATTGAAGAAGAAGAATAAAGTAGGAGGACTTGCACTACCTGATCTTAGAGCCTACTATACAGCTATGGTAGTCAGAACAACCTGGTACTGGTACGAAGACAGATACATAACCAGTCAGTGGAAGATAATTGAGAACCCAGATGTAAGTCCATCCACCTATGGTCATCTGATCTTTGACAAGGGCCCAAAGTCCATCAAATGGGGAAAAGACAGTCTTTTTAACAAATGATGCTGGCGAAACTGGATGTCCATCTGCAAAAAAATGAAACAGGCCCATACCTCACACCATATACAAAAACTAACTCAAAATGGATCGAAGACCTAAATACAAAGCCAAAAACCATGAAGTTCATAGAAGAAAAAGTAGGATCAATGCTAGAGGCCCTAATACACAGCATCAACAGGATATAAACCACAATCAACAACACACAAGCTCCAGAGGATAAACTAGATAACTGGGATCTTCTAAAACTTAAACATTTTGGCTCATCAAAAGACTTCACCAAAAGAGTAAAAAGAGAAACTATAGACGGGGAGAAAAAAAAAAAAAAATGGCTATGACAAATCCAGCAAAGTTCTGATCTCTAAAATCTACAGGAAAATCCAACACCTCTACAACAAAAGGACAAATAATCCAATTAAAAATGGACAAAGGAAATGAACAGACACTTCACCAAAGAAGACATTCAAGTGGCTAACAGACATATGAGGAAATGCTTGCTATCACTGGCCATTAGAGAAATGCAAATCAAAACCACGATGAGATATCATCTCACCTTGGCATTACTGGCACAAATCAAAAAAAAACATAAAATAACAAATGTTGGAGAGGCTGTGGGGAGACTGGAATTCTTATGCATTGCTGGTGGGAATGCAAAATGGCAGAACTGTTTTGGGAAACGATACGGTGCTTCCTTAGAAAGCTAAAAATAGAAATACCATATGATCCAGCAATCCCGCTCCTGGAATATATCCTAGAGAAATAAAAGCCATTGCAGAAATACACATATGCACACCCATGTTCATTGCAGCATTGTTCACAATACCAAAAAGATGGAAACAACCTAGATGCCCATCAACAGAAGAATGGATAAACAAATTATGGTACATACACACAATGGAGTACTACTACACAATGATAAAGAACAATGATGAATCTGTGAAGCATCGCACAACATGGATGAATCTGGAGGGAATCATGCTGAGTGAAATAAATCGATCACAAAAGGACAAGTATCAAAGCCCATGAAAAGGTTTACACATAAAAAGAAATAATCTAATGGTTACGAGGGAGGGGAGGGGTGAGGATGGAAAAACACTAAATAGACAAAACGTAAGTGATAACTTTGGTGAAGGGTAAGACAGTACACAATACTGGGAAAGCCAGCACAACTTGTACAAGGCAACATCATAGAAGCTTCATAGACACATCCCAACTCCCTGAGGGACCGAATTACTGGGCTAAGGGCTGTGGGGATCATGGTCTTGGGGAACATCTAGCTCAATTGGCATAACATAGTTTATAAAGAAAATGTTCTACTTTGGTGAGTAGCCTCTGGGGTCTTAAAAGCCTGTGAGCCGCCATCTACGATACTCCACTGGTCTCACCTCTTTGGGAGCAAGGGAGAATGAAGAAAACCAAACATACAAGTGAAAGATTGGTCCAAAGGACTAATGGATCACAACTACCACAGCCTCCACCAGACTGAACCCAGTACAACTAGATGGTGCCTGGCTATCACCACTGACTGCACTGACAGGGATCACAGAAGGGGAAGATACGGAGAAAAATGTAGAACAAAATTCTAACTCACAAAAAAAGACCAGACTTACTGGCCTGACAGAGACTGGAGAAACCCTAAGAGTGTGACCCCCAGACACCCATTTAGTTCAGTAATGAAGTCAGTTTTGTGGCTCACCCTTCAGCCAAAGATTAGACAGGCCCGTAAAACAAAATGAGACTAAAGGGGCACACCAGCCCAGTGGCAAGGACTAGAAGGGAGGAAAAAAAAAAAGGAGGGGACAGGAAAGCTGGTAATAGGGAACACAAGGTCAAGAAGGGAGAGTGTTGATATGTCGTGGGATTGTTAACCAATGTCATAAAACAATCTATGTACTAACTGTTTAATAAGAAAACAGTTCTGTAAAACTTTATCTAAAGTACAATTAAAAAAAAAAAGAAATGTATTCTTTTTCCAAGTTCTGAAATGAGAGAAATTTATGGTGGAAGATCTTAACAGAGGTTTTGTATCATAATATTTGTTTGTTTGTTTTTGTTTTTGAGATCTTACTAATCCATAGTCATTGGCTGCATATATCTTATGTTTCCCTTTTCATTTTCTCTGAGAGGGAGGGTTTTTGATACAGAGAAATGTTTCATTTGTGTGTCATCAGTAAGTCGAATTTTAAGCTTTGAAAGATCTCCTCCACCCACCCACTCCAGGAAGTTAGATAAACATTCAATTATGTTTTCTTCTGCCTTTTTTTTTTTTTTTTAATTGTGGCCTGGGTGAAAGTTTACAGCTCAAATTAGTTTCTCATACAAAAATTTATACACACATTATTATGTGACCCTAGTTGCTTAACCTGCAATGTGACAGCACGCCCCCCCTTGCCACTTCGGATTTCCAATGTCCATTCAGCCAGCTCCTATCCCTTTCTGCCTTCTCATCTACCCTTGGAGCAGGAGCTGCCCATTTAGTCTCGTGTAGATTTAAAAGAAAAAAAAAAAAAAATTTTTTTTTTTTTATCTACTTGAACTGAGAAGCACACTCTTCACAGCTATCATTTTATGTCTTATAGTCCAGCCTAATCTTTGTCTGAAAGGTTGGCTTCAGGAATGGTTTCAGTCCTAGGTTAACAGAGAGTCTGGGGGCCACGTCTGGTCTTTTTATGCGAACTTGAGTTTTGCACCCCACTTTTCTCCTGCTCTGTCAGGGACTGTTTTGTTCCCTGTCAGGGTGATCTTTGGTGGTAGCCAGGCACCATCTAGTTTTTCTGGTCTCAGGCTGATGGAGTCTCTGGTTTATGTGGCCCTTTTGTCTCTTGGGCTAATATTTTCCTTGTGTCTTTTATGTTCCTTATTCTCCTTTGCTCTGGGTGGGTTGAGACCAATTGATGCATCTTAGATGGCTGCTCGCTAGCTTTTAAGACCCCAGACACCACTCACCAAAGTGGAATGCAGAACATTTTCTTAATAAAATTTGTTATGGCAATTGACCTAGATGTTCCCTGAAACAATGTTGTGCAGCCCCATTCCCCTGCTATTCTGTCCCTCAAAGTGTTTGGTTGTGTTCAGGAAATTTCTTAGCTTTTGGTTTAGTCCAGTTATGCTCACTTCCCCTGTAGTCTGTGTTGTCCTTCCCTTCACCTAAGATAATTCTTGTCTACTATCTACTTAGTGAATTCCCATCTCCCTCCCTCTCCTCCCCATAACCATCAAAGAATGTTTTCTTCTGTGTTTAAAACTTTTCTTGAGTCCTTATAATAGTGGTCTCATACAATAGTTATCTTTTTGCCACTGACTAATTTCACTCAGCGTGGATGCCTTCCAGATTCCTTCATGTTATGTTTCTTGAGTTCATAGTTGTTCTTTATCATTGTGTAGTATTCCATTGTGTGAATATACCGTATTTGTTCATCCATTCATCTGTTGATGGTCACTTAAGTCGTTTCCATCTTTTTGCTATTGCAATCAGTGCTGCAATGAACACGGGTGTGCATATATCTATTCCTGTGATGGCTCTTATTTCTCAAGGATATATTCCAAGGAGTGGGATTGCTGGATCGTATGGTACTTCTATTTCTTTTTAAGGAAGTGCCAAATCGATTTCCAAAGTGGTTTTATTTTTACATTCCCATTTTACGTTCCCACCAGCAGTGTCTAAGTGTTCCAGTATCTCCACAACCTCTCCTACATTTATTATTTTGTGTTTTTGGATTAATGCTAACCCTGTTGGGATGAGATGGTATTTCATTGTAGTTTTCATTTGCATTTCTCTAAAGGCTAATGATCATGAGCATTTCCTTATGTATCTGTTGGTTGCCTAAATGTCTTCTTTGGTGAAGCGCATGTTCACATCCTTTGGCCATTTTTTAATTGGGGTATTGGCCTTTTTTGTTGTTGCAGTTTTGCAGTGTCTTGTAGATTTTAGAGATTAGAACTGTTTGGATATGTTGTAGCCAAAAATTTATTCCCAGTCTGTAGGTTGTCCTTTTATTCTTTTGGTGAAGTATGTTGATGAGCCTAAGTGTATGATTTTGTTGTTTTTTTAGGTGGCATTGAGTTAGTTCTGACTCAGAGCAACCCTGTACACAACAGAATGAGACACTGCCCTGTCCTGCACAATCCTCACAATTGTTGCTATGCTTGAGCCCATAGTTGCAGCCACTGTGTCAATCCATCTCCTTGAGGGTCTTCCTCTTTTTCCCTGACCCTCTACTTTACCAAGCATGATGTCCTTCTCCAGGGACTGATACCTCCTAACATGTCCAAAGTATGTAAGACCCAGTCTCCCCATCCTTGCTTCTAAGGAGCTTTCTGGTTGTACTTCCTCCAAGGCAGATTTGTTCATTTTTTTTTTGGAGTCCATGATATATTCAACATTCTTTGCCAATTTCGTAATTCAAAGGCATCAATTCTTTGGTCTTCTTTATTCATTATCCAGCTTTCAAACGCATATCAGGCAATTGGAAACAGCATGGCTTGGATCAGGTGCACCTTAGTCCTCAAGGTGACATCTTTGTTTTTTAAAGAGATCTCTTGCAGCCGATTTGCCCAATGCAATCTGTCTTTTTGTTTCTTGACTGCTGCTTCCATGGGATTGTGGATCCACATAAAATGAAATACTGGAAAACCTCAATCTTTTCTCCATTTATCATGATGCTGCTTATTGGTCCAGTTGTGAGGATTTTTGTTTTCTTTATGTTGGGGTATAATCCATACTGAAGGCTGTGATCTTTGATCTTCGTCAGTAAGTGCTTCAAGTCCTCTTTGGTTTCAGCAAGCAGGGTTGTGTCATCTGCATAACGCAGGCTGTTAATGAGTCATCCTCCAATCCTGATGCCCCTTTCTTCTTCCTATAGTCCAGTTTCTTGAATTATTTGCTTGGCATACAGACTGAGTAGGTATGGGGAAAGGATACAACCCGGACACACACCTTTCCTGACTTTAAACCATGTAGTATCCCCTCGTTCTGTTTGAAGGACTCACTTTTGATTCATGTACAGATTCCTCATGAGCACAATCAAGTGTCCCGAAATTTCCATTCTCCACAAAGTTATTCATAACTTGTTATGATCCACACAGTCAAATGCCTTTGCATAGTCAATAAAATGTAGGTAAACATCTTTGTGGTATTCTCTGCTTTCTGTCAGGATCCATCTGACATCAGCAATGATATCCCTTCTTTCATGTTCTCTTCTAAATCCGGCTTGAATTTTTGGCAGTTTCCTGTCGATATAATGCTGAAGCCGCTTTTGAATGATCTTCAGCAAAATTTTGCTTGTATTAATATCACATGGCCTTGTTCTGACTAATGCTATTGAGCTTTTCCATTGTCTCTTTCCACAGATGTAGTCGATTTGATTCTTGTGTATCCCATCTGGCAAGGTCCATGTGTATAGTCACCATTTAAGTTGGTGAAAAAAGGTATTTTCGATGAAGTTGTCGGTCTTGCAAAATTCAATCATGAGATCTCTGGCATCGTTTCTATCACCAAGGGCATATTTTCCAACTACCGATCCTTCGTCTTTGTTTCCAACTTTTGTATTCCAATCACCAGTAATTATCAGTGTATCTTGATTGCACGTTCAATCAATTTCAAACTGCAGAAGTTAGTAAGAATCTTCAATTTCTTCATCTTTGGCCTTAGTGGTTGGTGCATAAATTTGAATAATAGTCGTATTAACTGGTCTTCCTTGTATGCATATGAATATTGTCCTATCACTGACAGCATTGAACTTCAGGACAGATCTTGAAGTGTTCTTTTTGACGATGAATTTGATACTATTCCTCTTCAAGTTATCATTACCAGCATAGTAGGCCATATGATTGTCCAATTCAGAATGACCAGTACCAGTCCATTTCAGCTCACTGATGCCTAGGGTATCGATCTTTATGCATTCCATTTCATTTTGGACAGTTTCCAATTTTCCTGTATTTATACTTTGTACATTCCAGGTTCCGATTATTAGGATTGCATTGTATCCGTAGATTGCTTTGGATAGAATTGACATTTTCATAAAGTTGAGTATTCCTACCCAAGAGCGTGGTATGTTTTTCCACTTATATAGGTCTCTTTTGGTTTCTTGCAGTAATATCTTATAGTTTTCTTTGTATAGGTCTTTTACGTCTCTGGTTAGATTTATTCCTAAGTATTTTCTCTTCTTGGAGGTTATTGTAAATGTATTCATTTGGTGATTGCTTCTTTGACGTTCTGTTTGTTGGTATAGAGGAATCCAACTGATTTTTGTAAGTGTATCTTGTATCTTGATAATTTGCTGAAATCTTCTGTTAGTTCCAATAGTTTTCTTGTGGATTCTTTGGGGTTTTCTGTGCATAAGATTATATCATCTGCAAATAGGGATACTTTTACTTCTTCCTTACCATTTGAATGCCCTTTATTTTTTTTATTTTTTATTTTATTTTTCTAGCCTAATTGCTCTGGCTAGCACCTCTAGCACAATGTTGAATAAGAGTGATGATAAAGGGCATCCTTGTCTGGTTCCCATTCTCAAGGCAGAATACTTTCAGACTCTGTCCATTTAGGATGATGTTGGCTTTGTACAAATGCCTTTTATTATGTTCAGGAATGTCCTTTCTATTCCTGTTTTGTTGAGAGTTTTTATTATGAATGGGTTTTGGACTATGTCAAATGTCTTTTCTGCATCAATTGGTAAGTTCATCTGGTTCTTGTCTTTTATTTATGTGATGGATTACATTGGTTGTTTTACCTGGCATTAATCCAACTTGGTCATGGTGAATTATTATTTTTTTTATAGTGCTTTAAGTGAAAATTTACAAATCAAGTCAGTCTCTCATACAAAAATTTATATACACTTTGCTATATATTTCTAATTTTCTCCAAAAAAAAAAAAAATGTTTTTTTTTTTTTTTGAGACAGCACACTCCTTCCCTCCACTCTCCCTTTTAGTGTCCATTCAGCCAGCTTCTGAACCCCTCGCCCTCTCATCTCCCCTCCAGACAGGAGATGCCAAAACGGTCTTGTGTGTCTACTTGACCCAAGGAGCTTATTCTTCACCAGTATCATTTTCTATCCCATTGTCCAGTCCAATCCCTGTCTGAAGAGGTGGCTTTGAGAATGGTTCCTGCCTTGGGCTAACAGAAGGTCTGGGGACCATGAACACTGGGGTGCTTCTAGTCTCAGTCAGACCATTAAGTCTGGCCTTTCTACATGAGTTCGGGGTCTGCATCCCACTGATCTCCTGCTTCCTCGGGAGTTCTTTGTTGTGTTCCATGTCAGGGCAGGCATAGGTTGCACTGGGCACAATCCAGTTCTTCTGGTCTCAGGCTGATGTAGACTCTGATTTATGTGGCCCTTTCTGTTTCTTGGGCTCATAATTACCTTGTGTCTTTGGTGTTCTTCATTCTCCTTTGATCCAGATGGGTTGAGACCAATTGATGCATCTCAGATGGCCACTTGCTAGCGTTTAAGACCCCAGACACCACTCTCCAAAGTGGGATGCAGAAAGTTTTCTTAATAGATTTTATTATGCCAGTTGACTTAGATGTCTCCCGAAACCATGGTCCCCAAACCCCTGCCCCTGCTACTCTGGCCTTCAAAACGTTCAGTTTATTCAGGAGACTTCTTTGTCTTTGCTTTAGTCCAGTTGTGCTGACCTCTCCTGTACTGTGTGTTGTCTTCCCTTCACCTAAAATAGTTCTTATCTACATCTAGTTATTGAATACCCCCTCTCTCATTCCCTCCCTCCCTCCCCCTCTCATAACTATCAAAGAATATTTTCTTCTCAGTTTATTTCTTGAGTTCTTATAATAGTGGTCTTATATAACATTTGTCCTTTTGCAACTGCCTAATTTCACTCATCATAAGGCCTTCCAAATTCCTCCATGTTATGAAATGTTTCACAGGTTCATCACTGTTCTTTATCGATGCATAGTATTCCCTTGTGTGCATATACCATGATTTATTTATCCATTGATGGGCATCTTGGTTGCTTCCATCTTTTTGCTATTATAAACAGTGCAGCAATGAACATGGGTGTGCATATATTTGTTCCTGTAAAGACTCTTATTTCTCTAAGATATATTCTGAGGGGTGGGATTGCTGGATCATATGGTAGTTCTATTTCTAGCTTTTTAAGGAAGTGCCAAATCGATTTCCATAGTGGCTGTACCATTTTACACTCCCACGAGCAGTGTGTAAGTGTTCTAGTCTCTCCACAACCTCTCCAACATTTATTCTTTTGTGTTTTTTGGATGCCAACCTTGTTGGAGTGAGATGGAATCTCCTTGTAGTTTTGATTTGCATTTCACTAATGGTTAATGATCATGAGCATCTCCTCACGTATCTGTTAGCTACCTGAATGTCTTCTTTAGTGAAGTGCCCGTTCATATCTTTTGCCCATTTTTTAATCGGGTTATTTGTCTTTTTGTAGTTGAGTTTTTACAGTATCATGTAGATTTTAGAGATCACGCACTGATCAGAAATGTCATAGCTAAAAACTTTTTCCCAATCTGTAGGTAATCTTTTTACTCCTTTGGTGAAAGCTTTGCATGAGCATAGGTGTTTGATTTTTAGGAGCTCCCAGTTATCTATTTTCTCTTCTGCATTATTAGTAATGTTTCCTATACAGTTTATGCCATGTATTAGGGATCCTAACATTGTGCTTATTTTTTCTTCCATGATCTTTACTATTTCAGATTTTATATTTAGATCTTTGATCCATTTTGAGTTTGTTTTTGTGTATGGTGTGAGGGATTGGTCTTGTTTCATTTTTTTTGCAGATGGATATCCAGTTATACCAGCACCATTTGTTAAAGGCTGCCTTTTCCCCATTTAACTGACTTTGGGGCTTTGTTAAATATCTACTGCTCATATGTGGACGGATTTATATCTGGATTCTCAATTCTGTTCCATTGGTCTATGTATCTGTTGTTGTACCAGTACCAGGCTGTTTTGACTATTGTGGCAGTAAATATGTTTTAAATCACATAGAGTGAGGCCTCCCACTTTGTTCTTCTTTTTCAGTTATGCCTTATTTATCCGGGGCCTCTTTCCCTTCCATATGAAGTTGGTGATTTGTTTCTCCAACTCATTAAAAATTGTTGTTGGAATTTGATCACAATTGCATTGTATCTATAGATTACTTTTGGTAGAATAGAAATTTTTACAATAGTAAGTCTTCCTGTCCATGAGCAAGGTATGTTTTTCCACTTATGTAGGTCTCTTTTGGTTTCTTGCAGTGGTGTCTTGTAGTTTTCTTTGTATAAATCTTTTACATCTCTGCTAAGATTTATTCCTAAGTATTTTATCTTCTTGGGGGCTACTGTAAATAGTATTAATTTGGTGATTTCCTCTTCGATGTTCTTTTTGTTAGTGTAGAGGAATCCAACCAATTTTGTATGTTTATCTTGTATCCTGATGCTCTGCTCAACTCTTCTATTAGCTTCAATAGTTTGCTTGAGGATTTTTTAGACTTTTCTGTGTATAAGATCATGTCACCTGCAAATACAGCTACTTTTACTTCTTCCTTGCCAATCTGGATGCCCTTTATTTCTTTACCTAGCCTAATCGCTCTGGCTAGGACCTCCAGCACAATGTTGAATAAGAGTGGTGATAAAGGGCATCCTTGTCTCGTTCCGGATCTCAAGGGCAATGCTTTCAGGCTGTCTCCATTTAGGATAATGTTGGCTAATGGTTTTGTATAAATGCCCTTTATTACGCTGAGGAATTTTCCTTCTATTTCTATTTTGCTGAGAGTTTTTATCCTGAATAGGTGTTGAACTTTGTCAAATGCCTTTTCTGCACCAGTTGATAAAATCATGTGATTCTTGTCTTTTGTTTTATTTCTAAGATGGATTACATTAATTGTTTTTCTAATGTTGAACCATCCCTGCATACCTGGTGTGAATCCCACTTGGTCATGGTGAATTATTTTTTCGTATGTTGTTGAATTCTATTGGCTAGAATTTTGTTGAGGATTTTTGCATCTACCTTCATGAGGGATATAGGTCTGTAATTTTCTTTATTTGTGGTGTCTTTAAATCGTTTAGGTATCAGGGATATGCTGGCTTCATAGAATAAGTTTGGGAGTATTCCGTCCTTTTCTATGCTTTGAAATAGCTTTAGTAGTAGTGGGGTTCACTCTTCTCTGAAAGTTGGTAGAATTCTGCAGGGAAGCCATTGGGCCAGGGCTTTTTTTTTTGTTGGGAGTTTTTTGAATATGTTTTCAACCTCTTGATATGGGTCTATTTAGTTGTTCTACCTCTGTTTCTGTTAGTTTAGGTAGGTAGTGTGTTTCTTGGAATTCATCCATTTCTTCTAGGTTTTCAAATTTGTTAGAGTATAATTTTTCATAGTAATCTGATATGATTCTTTTAATTTCAGTTGGGTCTGTTGTAATATTGCCCATGTCGTTTCTTATTTGGGTTATTTGCTTCCTCTGTTGTTTTTCTTTTGTCAGTTTGGCCAATGGCTTATCAATTTTTTTAATTTTTTCAAAGAACCAGCTTTTGGTCTTGTTAATTCTTTCAAGTGTTTTTCTGTTTTCTATTTCATTTAATTCTGCTCTAATTTTTATTATTTGCTTTCTTCTGGTGCCCGAGATTTTCTTTTGTTGCTCTCTATTTGTTCAAGTTGTAGGGATAGTTCTTTGATTTTGGCCTTTTCTTCTTTTTCTAAGTGTGCATTTATGGATTTAAATTGACCTCTGAGATCTGCTTTCCCTGTGTCCCAAAGGTTCTGATAGGAAGTGTTTTCATTCTCATTGGATTCTATGAATTTCTTTATTCTATCCTTAATGTCTTCTATAATCCAGTCTTTTTTGAGCAGGGTATTCTTCAGTTTCCAAGTGTTTAATTTCTTTTTTCTGTTTTTTCTGTTATTGATTTCTACTTTTATGGCCTTCTGGTCAGAGAAGATGCTTTGTAACATTTCAGTGTTTTGGATTCTGCTAAGGCTTGCTTTTTGACCTAATATGTGGTCTATTCTAGAGAATGTTCCATGTGCACTAGAAAAAAAAAAAATGTATACTTGGCTACTGTTGGGTGGAGTGTTCTGTATATGTCTATAAAGTCAAATTGGTTGGTTGTGGCATTTAGATCTTCTGTGTCTTTATTGAGCTTCTTTCTGTACATCCTGTCCTTTACTAAAAGTGGTGTGTAGAAGTATCCTACTATAATTGTGGAGCTGTCTATCTCACTTTTCAATGTTGTTGAATTTGTTTTATGTATCTTGCAGCCCTGTCACTGGATACATAAATTTTTAATATGGTTATATCCTCCTTTTATTGACCCTTTAATCAGTATATAGTGTCCTTCCATATTCTTTGTGGTAGATTTAAAATCTATTTGTCAGAAATTAATATTGCCACTCCTGCTCTATCTTGATTGTTGATTGCTTGATATATCTTTTCCACCCTTTGAGTTTCAGTTTGTTTGTGTCTCTAAGTGTAAGGTGTGTCTCTTGTAGGCAGCATATAGATGGATTGTCTTTTTTTTTATCCTTTCTGCCACTCTCTGTCCCTTTATTGGTGCATTTAGTCCATTTACATTCTGCATACATATGGATAGGTATGAATTTAGCACTATAATTTTGATTTATTTTTTTGTGTTGTTGTTGACAATTTCTTTTTCCTTAATTTTCACGTGGACTAGTTTATATATTGTCTTTTCCTCTTATTCGTTGTTGTCAATTTTGTTTCTGCTGAGTCTCTATTTTTTTCTTGTATTTTATTTTGATGTGTAGAATAGTTTGTCTCCTTTGTGGTTACCTTAATATTTTCCCCTATTTCTCTAAATTTAAACCTAAGTTTTGTTTCTTTATATCACCTTTTCTTCCTCTCCATATGAAAGATCTATGACTACATTTCTTAGTCACTCTTTATTGTTTTAATGTTGTCTTCTGTTACATAATATCTTCTCTGTTACTCTGTTTTGAGCATTTTTTTTATATATATAATCTTGCCTTTTTTTTTTTTTTTTTTTGCTTTGGTTTTTTGATTTCCCTGTCTAGGTTGACTTCTGATTGCTCTGCCCAGTGTTCTAGTCTTGCGTTGATACCTGATATTTTTTATTTTCTAACCAAAGAATTCCCTTTAGTATTTCTTGTAGTTTTGGTTTGGTTTTTATGAATTCCCTAAACTTCTGTTTATCTGGAAATGTCCTAATTTCACCTTCATATTTGCGAGACAGTTTTGCTGGATATATGATTCTTGGCTGGCAGTTTTTTTCCTTCAATTTTGTAAGTAAGTTATCCCATTGCCTTCTTACCTGCATGGTTTCTACTGAGTAGTCCGAGCTTATTCTTATTGGTTCTCCTTTGTAGGTGAGTTTTCGTTTGTCCCTAGCAGCACCTCAAATTCTCTCTTTATCTTTGGTTTTGGCAAGTTTGATTATAATACGTCTTGGTGATTTTCTTTTAACATCTACCTTATGTGGAGTTCGATGAGCATCTCAGATAGATATATTCTCATCTTTCACGGTATCAGGGGAGTTTTCTGCCAACAAATCTCAACAATTCTCTCTGTATTTTCTGTTATCTGCCCCTGTTCTGGTACTCCAATCATTCATAGGTTATTTCTCTTGATAGAATCCCACATGATTCTTAAGGTTTTCTTAATGTTTTTTTTAATTCTTTCATCTGATTTTTCTTCAGATATATTAGTGCCAAGTGATTTGTCTTCAAGTTCAGAAATTCTGCCTTCCACTTGCTCAATTCTGCTCCTCTGACTTTCTGTTGAGTTGTCTACTTCTGTAGTTTTATTGTTAATCTTCTGAATTTCTGATTGCCGTCTGTCTATGGATTTTTCCAGCTTATTAAAATTTTCATTAAGTTGCTGAATAATCTTTTTAGTTTCTTTAATTGCTGTATCTGTGTGTTCCTTGGCTTGTTCTGCCTATTGCCTCATTTCCTTCCTGATGTCTTGAAGGGTTCTGTATATTAATCTTTTGTATTCTTCCTCTGGTAATTCCAGGAATACACTTTCATCTAGAAGATCCCTGGATTCTTTGTTTTGAGAGCTTGTTGGGGCAATCATGGTCTCTTTCTTTATGTGACTTGATATTGACTGTTGTCTCTGATCCAACTATAAATTATTGTATTAGTTTATTTTGTTTGCTTACTGTGTCATAACTTCTTTCTTTGTTTTGTTTTGATATGCCCATATGGGTTGCTTGAGTGAGCTACCTTGATTATATTTATCTTTGGACCTCTGATGTCCTGTCCCCAATGGCTAGAGCTGTTATCAGGCTTATCAGTCTAGGAGTCCATTCACTTTTCTTGTATGAATTCAGCTCAGGTGTCCAGGTAGCTGATCATCAAGTCTGTGGTACAGGCTCTGTCCTACAGTCTTAGAGGGGCAGGGGTGATTGGTGTTGGTACCGGTATCTGGTTGTAGCAGGGGTCACACTCTGAACAAGGTAGGGGGCTGAGAATTGCCCACCAAGTATCTCTGAGGAAAGCGTGTCCCTAATCCCTAGAGCATAGAGGTGGGTGTGTTCTGCAAATGAACCATGGGCACCCAATGTTTTTGGTTGTAAGGACTGGGAGGTACCGTTTTTTCTTGGATCCATGTCACGGTTGGCTGCATGACCTGAGTGAAGCTAATAGTCCTTAGGCCCCTGGTGTGGGTAGGTGAGGACCCTGTTTAGTAGGCAGAGCAATGTCAAACATCAAACACCCACCTCTCTGCTGCACAGCTGAAATGGTTGGAGTCTGCCAACAAGGGCCTATTCTCCCGAAATAGACCCACACAGATCCAAGCAGAGGGGAAAGCTACTCAAAGTCCACAGACTGTTTATGCCTAGATAGGAGCTGCTTCTGTCCTGAGCTCCCTCGGTTAGTGGAGCTAGCAAATTATCTTTTCCCCCAATTGCAAAGTTTTTCCTTCTCCAAGGCCAGGAGGATGGCTCTAGGTGCCATCTCAGGCCCAGGGAACTCAGCCACTGAAGCCAGCTTGGGGGCGGGGGTATGATAAAATATACACAAGTACTTAGCTTTTGCCAAGAGCACCATTCTCTCTGGTTCTGGAGGTGTGAGTAGACTGTGTGGCTGGCTGCTTCTTCCTGAGGAAACTGCGGCCGAACTCTAGTACCAGCCCTCTGCCACCGCTCCCAGGATTGGTGCCTGAGGGCTCCCTGCGATTCAGGTCTGGTAACTCCTCTCCACTTCTGAACCATCTCTTCCTCCCCCTACCCCTCAGTTCATTTTCTAAGCTTTCCTTGGATGCTCAGGACTCCTAGCTTATTATAAATATACTGGTTTCACTTGTTTTTTGGGGTGTTTGTTGAAAAGAGATCTCGCCAGAAGCATCTGTCTATTCTGCCATCTTGGCTCTGCCTCCCGCATTTTTTTATCTTGATTTATTTTTGTGATTTCCCTGTCTGAGTTGGCATCTGATTGCTCTGTCCATTGTTCTAGTCTCAGTTTGATACCTGATATTATTGAGTTTCTAACCAAAGAACTCCCTTTAGTATTTCTTGTAGTTTTGGTTTGATTTTTATGAATTCCCTAAACTTCTGTTTATCTGGAATTGTCCTAATTTCACCTTCATATCTGAGAGGCAGTTTTGCTGGATATATGATTCTTGGCTGGCAATTTTTTTTCCTTCAATTCTTTATATAAATCATCCCATTGCCTTCTTGCCTGCGTGATTTCTGCTGAGCAGTCCAAGCTTATTCTTATTGACTCTCCTTTATAGGTGACTTTTCATTTGTCCCTAGCAGCACTTCAAATTCTCTCTTTATCCTTGGTTTTCACAAATTTGATTATAATATGTCTTGGTGACTTTCTTTTGGGATCTACCCTGTGCAGGATTCAATGAGCTTCTTGGATAGATATCTTTTCATCTTTCATGATATCAGGGAAGTATTCTGTCAACAAATCTTCAGCAATTCTCTCTGTATTTTCTGTTATTCCCCCCAAGGTACTCCAATCACTCATAGGTTATTCCTCGTAGGGTTTCTTCATTTTTAAAATTCTTTTATCTGATTTTTCCTCAAATAAGTTGGTGTCAAGTGCTTTATCTTCAGTCTCACTAATTCTGACTTTCATTGCCTCAATTCTGCTCCTATGACTTTCTATCGAGTTGTCTAATTCTGAAATTTTACTGTTAATCTTTTGGATTTCTGTTTGCTGTCTCTCTGTGGATTCTGGCAGCCTGTTAAATTTATCTTTATGCTCTTGTATAACCTTCTTAAGTTCTTCTGTTGTTTCTTCTCTGTGTTCCTTGGCTTGGTCTATATTTTGCTTGATATCCTTCCTGATTTCTTGAAGAGCTCTCTATACTAATCTTTTGAATTTTACCTCCAGTAATTCCAAGAAGTTATCTTCCTCCAGAAGGTTTCTTGGTTCTTGTTTTGGTTGCTTTTGAAGCTATCATGGTTTGACTCTTTATGTGATTTGATATTACACGTTGTCTCCAAGCCATCAGTAAGTTATTATATTTATTTATTTTACGTTTGTTTACTGTGTCCTATATTCTTGTTTTGTTTTGTTTTGGTGTGCCCAAATAGGCTGGTCATGTGAGCTTCTTTGATTATTGGCATCTTTGATGCCCTCACGTCCTGTCTCCAGATGGGTAGAGCTGTTACTAGGTATGTGAGCCCAGGAGCCCATTTACTTTTCTTGTGTGGATTCAGCTCAGGCGTCTAGGTCATTGGTCACCAGGTGTGTGGTGCAGGCTCTCACCTACCATCCTAGATTGGCAGGAATGTTTGGAGTAGGCACAAGTATCTGGCTGTAGTAAGGGGTTATGTGCTGAACAAGGCTGGGGGCTGACAGCTGCCCTTGAATGCCTCGGTGGAACAAGTGTCCCTGTTCCCTAGAGCTCATAGGTGGGTGGGTTTTCAGCCAGACTTTGCACTTCCAATGCTGTTGGCTGTAAGCCTGGGAGGCACCACTTATTCTTGGATCCCTGTCACAGGTGGCTAGTTAGAGTACATAAAGACACCAGTCCTCAAGCCCCTGATGTGGGTAGGTGAGGACTCTGCTTAAGGGGCAGGGTGGCACCCAATGTCATGAATCTGCCACTCCTCCTTACCTGTTGCAGTTGAAAATAGGCTTCAGGTATATACCCTGGTGTACTGTGCTCATGAGGGCCTACTCTGTTGAAATGGGGCCACACAGGTCTAGGCACGTATGAAAGGCATTCGAAGTCTGTCGACCTCTTATTCCTATGTCTAGGCAAAGTGGCTTTGTCTGCCCTGAGCTCCCAACCTAGGAGAGCTGGTAGATTATTTTTTCCTGTTTATTAATTTTTTCCATCTCCAAAGGTGGGAGAATTGCTTAGGGCACATGACAGGACCTACTTCTGGCCCAGGGAGGGCAACAATCACTGAAGTTGGACAAGGACCCAGAGCAGAGCAGGGAGGCGGCAGGTAAATGGGAGAGGGGTACTTCCCAGAGGGGGAAGGGCTTTTTGATCCTCAAGGTAGGTTAGATGCCAGTACTTATCTTTCACCTATTCGAAGCCACTTCTCCCTGGTTCCAGAGGGTTGAGGATGCTCTCCACTGCTTGGATTCTCTCAATGTGGAAAATCCATCCCGAGCACTACTGCTTGCCTCAGCCCACGCACACCAGTCGATCCAGCCTGCAGGGTGCCAGCCAGGTCAGGTCTGGCAAATCCTCACTACTTCTGAACTGTCTCTCCCTCCCCCTGCCACTCAGTCCGACTTCTCAACTTTGTCTTTGATGTTCAGGGCTCCTAGATTGTCATATATAATGAATTCACTTGTTTTGGGGGTCTTTAACCTATGGGGCAGTTCTACTCTGTCCTGTAGGGTCACTACGAGTTGGAATCGACTCAACGGCACCAGGTTTACTGGGTTTTTGTTTTAGGAAGGACCACAGGAATCATCTGACTACTCCGCCATCTTGGCCCAGCCTCCTTCTTCTGCTAGTTTTATATTTTATTCTATCCACCTGTAATACATTCAAAGGTATGATTTAAAGGCAAGATTATGCTTGTTTATCAGTCATCCTAAAAAAAAAAAAACTTTACTGAATAATTTCCTTCCTCATTGTCTTATGATGTCCCTTCTCTCATATCACATACTGCATTTTGTACATAATTTAATCTATTCCTAGGATAACAATCCTATCTCGTAGATCTGAGCTTATTCTTGTACTAGTTTCACATTGTTTTAATAGTTGTTACTTCATGATGTGTGTTAAATATCTGAGTGGGTTACATGTCCCTCTTCTTTCTTAGTTTCCAGACTTTTCACACATACACACACACATATATATGTATGTGTATATGTATATATATATATATATATAATTTAGCCGGGATTTTGGAAAAAGCCCTATGACAGAAACAGAAATTAAGTTCACTAACAGCTAGGCTGCTGACCAAATGGATGACAATTCAAATTTACCATTTGCTCCTTGGAATCCATATGTGGTGGTTCTACTCTGTCAAATGGGGTCGCTATGGGTTGGAATTGACTCAATGGCAATAGGATTCTTTTTTTTTTTTTTTTTTTTTAGCCCTACATATAATCTATTGGAACTTTCCCTGTTCATTCTGAATAATTTTGTACTAAAATAGATGTTGGTTTGGAAACATATAATAGCTTTAAATTCCGCTGGAATTTGTATGATCCAATCTCATAGATTTTTTTCCCCATAGTTAGAAGTATGTAATAGATTGTTCTCTGTCTATAGCTGACATAGTAATGAGAAAATTCCACATTCTCAGTTATTCTTTTTGACAAAGACAAGTTAGATTTTAATAACACTTTAGAATCCACAAAAGATTTTCCCAAACATAATCTCCATTTGTCCTTGTAATCATCCTAAGTCGAATAAGCATGTATGTTATTCTGGTTTATAAATGAGAAAACTGGGGTTGAAGAATATAAACTCCATGTGGGCAGAGATTGTTTTTCCCCTTCTGTTCACTGCTATATCCCAGGGCCTGGAATATCCTAGACACCAGCGATGATTTGTTGAGTTAATAAATTAATGGAGTGTCTTGCTCTAAGTCATTCCTCTGATAAGCACAAACCTGGGAACACAACTGATACTGATATTCCTAGTAAACTTTTTGGCTTTCAGATATTACCCCCCCATCCTAAACCCAGTTGCTCTTTCTTATATTTGTGTGTGGTTCTCTAATTCTACAGGGAACCATCAGTATGTAAATTTAAAGGGACTTTCTAGGTAGTCAGAGTCCCTGAGTGGTGCAGTAATTGCACTGGGCAGCTAACTGAAAGATTGGACATTCTTGTCCACCCAGAGGCACCTTGGAAGAAAGGCCTGGTGATCTACTTCTGAAATATCAGCTACCAAAAATGCTTTGGGGCACAGTTCTCCTCTAACACACGTGAGTCAGAGTCGTCTCAACAGCAACTGGCTTTTTCCTAGTAGGTTAGCGGCTACAAGAAGTTGCAAAAATAAACAAGTGATACTGAATGTTTTTGTCACATTCTGTCATGGCCGTGTTTGTCACATCTGACTACATGTCTTCATATGGATTTTTTTTTTCTGTTTATCTGATTGTGTTACTATTAAGCTCTTATATAATAAGAACCATAGAAAGTGGTACACATTTTACTTTGTCTAACAAAATCATATCCTTTACCACCTTAAATAAAACAACTAGGCAGAATATAAATAAATAAATAGCAAACACTTCAAGTCCATATAGGTTGGGTAGGAACCTTTGATACTAGTAATGCTTTTATGAATCAGGGTTCATCCTAACAGGAACTAGACATTTATACTGAATAATGAAGGAGAATTTAGTAAAGCAACTACTCACAATGGTGTGGGCAAGGTTTAGGGAAAACAACAAAGGATAATACAGAGCCAGGGAAGGAAGCTATCATGAGAATATAGAGAGGGCAGCTGTAGGGACAGGGCCACCTACCAGAGCTGGGGCCTTGGTAGGGGGATGCTGCCAACCCACAGAGAGAGGGAGCTAGGCTACATGAATTTTGAGGACACTGTCCTCACACCTCCCAATCTCCTGCCTGCACCTCCACTGGCTGAACTCAATCAAAGCCAGCGACAAGGGGACCCTGGACGTTGTCCATTGGAGTCCGTGTAAGATTCAGGGAGAGAAGATGTGAAGGAACAAATGGAAAATGATCAGCACAAGCCTGTGGAAGTGAACTTAACAAGGGGTGCCGCAGGATTATGCTACAGAACCCAGGTCAAAACACAGGCCCTAAGAAAGGAATTGTTTCCTGAAGACAATTTATTTATGTGAGAAGTCTTCCAAAGCTACTACACCAAAACCATACTTATTTAGATATTTAATAATTCGCCTTCACTGAAAATAATAAAATCAGTGAAATCAACACTGTCCTGGAGAATCTAGGCCCAATGATCACTTAGGAAGCCAACTGACTATGCATGTCAGGCTTTCAGTGATTACGTGGCTTTCAGTAACTATGCTTAGAATCATGCCATGATTACGGAAGTGATATTTAGCTATCTTGTCTCCGGGAGCGTTATCCGACTCAAGGTAGAGGATGTGGTATAATATTATTTTTTAATTATGCCTGCCTGCCTCCGTTGTCATTTTTCCTAATAAAGCAGAAAACTGACATGTAAGCACCAGGGAGAAAATGCAAAAAATAAAAATAGTCTAAAATAAAAAGTAAAATGGAGATAGGCAGTCAGCAAAAAGAAAAAAAAAATGTGGGGAGGAAGGGACCTGTTCAACAGCCTTTCTGAAAATGGAATTATTTTCTTTTGCCACGGCAATGCCCATAAAAATGATTTTTCCTTCCAGCCTGAGCAGTGACAGCACGAGAGGAAATGGACCAGATCTTCGACTGGGGGTTTAACTGGGAGAAAAATGGCTACGCTGCATTTTGCACACCGGCTTGCACACGCCTACACAGACACACCGCACACAAAACTGCAGCCTTGCGATCAGGAGCAAGCAGGGCACATTATTCTTTTGTTTCAGAGTGATGGAAAAATCCATCATTTTAAATATTTCATTTCCGGGGCTCAAGCCAATGAAAGTCTAGTTGAGCTTTAGCCAAATGGTATTTTCATTAATGCAAAATGGAGACTTTGAAAGCCCCGTCTGTTACTTTCTATCAGAGCACGTGCACGGGGCAACGAGAATACGGAAAGCACCCTAGCACCACTTACTCTGCAAAGTCCGTGAGGTTTTCTCCTGTTTTGTTATTTAATAAAAACAGTTCTATTCATCTTGAATATAAAGAATGTAAAGGTACTACCTTTTAAACAATTTTTAAACTATACTATTCTGGGCAAGAGGAAAATCAATAACACTGGGAGGGGTTGGAATTATCCTAGATCATACAGCAAACAAGGGGCTCATACAAATAAGAGCTAACATGGAGCACATAGGATGGGCTAGACACTGTTCTAAGAACTCTACACATATTAACTCATTTAAGTCTGACAATAACCCTACAAGATAAGTACTGCTATGACTCCACTTTACAGATGAAAAAACTGAGGTGAAAAGAGATTACAAGTCATGGAAACCTGCGTAGCCAGGATGGCAGAGCCAGGATTCACATCCAGGAAGTCTGACTCCAGAGCCCATACATACCCTGACCCATTTTGCTACACTGCCTCTCAAAGAGATTTAGGAACTAATTTATAAGTGGAAATAGATTTATGTTAGAAATTAAACAACAACTGGGAGCATCTCCACTTCTCAATATGAGCAAGGAGGAAACTAAGAACTGTAAAGTTCATACCCAGCTTTAAAAAAATAAACTTTTAACATTAATTGCTCCTGAACATTTGTGAGTGCCCCAAGCCCTGACATAAAAGCTTTAATTTCTATGCAAAGCGGATAGGATGATTGAGTTATAATTAAAATGGTAATTATACCCTTAATGCTCCATATTTGACTTTTCAAAAAATGTTATGCTTCAAGAAAAGCTATTTAAAGATCAGAGGAAAACGTTTGAAAATGAATGTATTCAAGACATTTTAAATCTTTTAAAATCCAGTTATTGATTTTTACATGCTTTCAAGTGTAGTCTAAAACATTTTCTTCATTTATTTTGGTCGATGGAAATAATAAAAAATCATTGGGATGTGAAGAGATTAAACGAAGGCAATATTCTAGAGGTTGATATTTAATGTGATAAATATTTGAAATGTTTGGGGCGGTGGGGAAGGAAAAACTGCCACATGACGACTAATCGCTAACTCGGTTTGAGCCCCACCAATGACAGGCCAGGGAAGAGCCCATTGGTAGAAGGCAACCTTGGCTACTCCCCTTCTGGCTTTGGAGGTGCCACTCTGAGCTTGGAACACTACAAATATGACATTTCCTTTGATCCTTCATTGACTGTTCAGAATTAAAAAAGAACACCTAAAGCTATAAATCAAATGTCAGGTGCAGCAGCCTAGTGGAACCGTATCAATATTTCATGATGTATGGCTTGCTGCAAGGCTTTAGAAACATCAGCCATGCCAAAAATGACATTCAGGATGCTTTGCGCTCACTCAGCCATGCCCATGTGCCCAGAGCAGCAGTCGATGAATGTGAAAATTGTGTGCTTGGGCTGGAGCTTGTGAGACTCCTACGGATTCTTCTCCCTCCCTTCTGCAGATCTGCTGCCAAGCAGCGCTCAGCCAGGGCTCTTAGGCCTAGCTTGTTAAGATCACTCCTGAGCTCTTCCTGAGAAGACTTCTCCACTAGGAAGATTAGACCCAGGAAGGTGTGGTGCCCGAGGCAAGAAAGAAGGCTCTCCACCAATTCAAAGCTCTTCTTTTCCTGGCTTCCCCTTACCCCTCCCAAACTTTCTCTAGTGTGCAGTCTCTCTACAGAGACCAAAGATGGGATAGGCTTCATGGAAAAGAAAAAGAAGGGAGAGTGACTCTGGGGTCCAGAGAAATATCACTTACAATACCTCGTTTCCACGTGATAGAAACACAGCGGGGGCTGTGGTGGGGCAGTGGTAGTAGACTTTTCACCTTCCATGAGGGAGATCTGGGTTCAATTCCAGTCAATGCATCTCAAGCACAACTACCACCCCTCTGTCATTGGAGGCTTGCGTGTTGCTATGATGCTGAACAGATTTCAGTGAGCTTTCAGACTAAGAGAGATTATGAAGAAAGGCCTGGTGATCTACTTCTGAAAATCAGCCCAGTGAAAACCCAACGGTCCAACATCCCATTTTGCATGACTCAGCAGCAGCTAACAACAATAGAAACTCAGTGAAAGCTTTCCATGGGCAAAGATTATAACGACAATACAGAAATAGGGGAATACAAGTAGGCAGCCTAAGGAACAAGAGTCCTTCTGGTACACCTCTCTACTCTTTCACAGGCTGGCATGTCTTTTGCCTTTCCTTCTGTGTGACTGACATTAGAAAGACAAAAATAGAGAAAATTTTGTACAAATAATGAAATATCCATAATCAAAAGAGTCCTTAAGTTCATGCTAAACACCACCACATACAAAGTATTCCAGGCATGTCACCATCTTTTTCTTTCCTTGAGAATCTCTGAAACTTTCAAATATCTATGGTGAATTTCCATTGTTTCTGGTTGTTTTGTATTGTTTTAAATGGAAATGCTTTCTAAGGAGATCTCTCTTGCCTAGGTTAACTCGAATATTTACATACCTTGGAAACTTCAGACTCTGGTTTGGCTAGAGTTTGATTGGTTGAATCCATAGCAAGCTGCCTAAAATCTGCACTGCTGTTGGAATTCCAGGTCCCTCCTGCAAAGTCCTAACTAAAGCACAGGCTGAGGAGGTGGCTGGAGCTGGCAAAGGGTCAGCCAGGGCCTGACAGAAGCAGAGTGAGGCCAAGACAAAGAGGAAGAATTAAGAAGCCAGTGGGCAGAAGCCAGTTGGCTATGAAAGGGGGTGTAACACAGAAAGGAAGAGCTCAGGACAAAGGTGGGGTAAAAGGTGAATCCAACAACAGATAGAGAGTAAGGGGGCAGGTAAGAAGGAAGACCTCTTTGAAGTAGATGCTGGGGGGAGCCATAAAGCAGGGTTACACTGGGCATGTGCTGTCTCCTAAGTTAAGGGCTCCACAGCTGTATTTTGTCTGGATTTTCTCCTTGTAAAGGACTCTGTCCGTGACTTCCTAAGTGGACGTGCTGACAGTCACACATAGCAGTTCTGCCCGCGTGTTTTCCTTTGGCATGCTGTTGTTGTTAGCTGCTGTCGGGTCAGCCCCAACTCATGGCAACCATGTGCACAATGGGTTCAGATTGTTGTGATTCATAGGGCTTTCATTGGTTAATCGTCAGCAGTAGATGGCCAGCCCTTTCTTCCTAGTCTGTCTTAGTCTGGAAGTGCCACTGAAACCTTTCAGCATCCTAGCAGCATGGAAGCCTCCATTGACAGGCAGGTGGTGGCCGCGCATGTGGTGCATTGGCCAGCAAGCGATCCCAGGTCTCTTGCATGGCGGGCAGAAGCTCTACCACCGAACCACCACTGCCCACAGGCCTTGGCACAGGTGAGGCAAGTGAACCCAGGTGGGACAGGGAGAAGTGGGAGATGTAGCAGGGAAAGTGTAGCTGTAGAAAGGGAGGGGGCCCCAAACAAAAACTCTGACTGCATCTTAATCTTGCTGCGAAGCAGGTTTAGGTTCCTGGCTACATAAATATGTGTGCAAGCCTCCTCTTCATCTAATTTTTTATAATGATTGTAATGGCACCTAAAACAAATGGGAGTGTAAGCCCAAAATAAGAACCTGAATGGTCAGGGTTATTGAAAAAAGCTAACTACGACTAATAGAAATAATAAACTACTACAAATGGAATCATAAGTTCCCCAGTGTTTCCCATCTAAAGCTTTGCCGGCTCTCTCCTCGTCAGACTATTTGGTTTCCACAGACTATCTTTCCTCTTTCTTCAAGAGCTGATGGTAGAAAATGCCCTGCAGAGTGTTCCAAATGACTGGTTTTCAGACATACTGAATTTCAGAAATATTACCAGTTAGCAAAAGACATGTTATGGATCTTTAACATTGCCGGTTGGCTGGAAAAATGTATTGGGAGGCAGCATTGATAGCCATGAGCATTTTGGAATATCTACAAATTCAGAAAGAAAGTTAAATTGCAAGCACATTTTTGTGAAAGCTTTGCAGAACAGAAGTTTGGGCTCTACAGCCGAAGGCCACTCCGATCATGTTGCACGGGGCAGCTCCTTTGCTTTGTATATACAAGTAAACCAGTTGCCATTGACTCTATTTCAACTCATGGAAACCCCATGTATGTCAGAGTAGAACTGTGCTCTATAGGGTTTTCATTGTTTCAATGGCTGATTTTTCACAGGTAGATTACCAGACCTTTCTTTCAAGATGCCTCTGGGTAGACTTGAACCTCCAACCTCTTGGTTAGCAGTCAAGTGTTTGCACCCTCAAGGACTCTGCTCTGAATATAGCTGCCACATATCACCTTCCTTTCCTCTGACCAAGGAGACCTGGTGGCGCAGTGATTAAGAGCTTAGCCAATAACCAGAGGTCCATGATTCAAACCCATCAGCCGCCCTGCAGAAGAAAGATGTGGCAGTCTGCTTCCCTAAAGTTTTACAGCCTTGGAAAGCCTACGGGGAAATCTGCTCTGTCCTATAAGATCAGAATCAACTGAATGGCAGTGAGTTTGTTTGTTTGTGTTCCCTCCGGCCAATGGAGTACTGATACACTACTACTGCCCTTTGCTCTCAAGTCGATCGCGACTCATAGCGACCCTACAAGACAGGGTAAAACTGCTCCATAGGGCTTCCAAGGAGCAGCTGGTGGATTTGAACTACCAACCTTTTGGTAAGCAGCTGTAGCCCTTAACCACTGTGCCACCAGGGCTCCAGATACTGATATAGAGATGGAAAAACTATTGTGTAAACAGATAGTTAACTGTTTATATTTTGTTTTGTTCTATTTTTATTTTTCCTGTTATCACAGAAAGCAGTGACTAAAAGAAAGAGACATTCTCTACTGCTGGAAATGTTTGTATTTTTTTGCTAGTGGGGACTCTTGCCACTATAATCCAACCCACACTTGAAAGTAATAATCTCTTATGAGTCGTATCAACACTTTTTATGATTAGCAGTTACAATTCTACTAAAGTGTTTAGTATGGTGCCAGGGACCCAAGAGGGATCTAGTAAATATTTCTTCTCTGTCTCTTCCCCCACCAAAGAGAATTTAGGCAAAAATAGACTCTGATCTTCTATACAATACAAAACTCAGGGGAAAGTGGAATTAGCATTAATGTTTTTCTTAGCATAAATTTGTACCAGTCATTGCATTAAGGACTTTCATGTATACAGTGGATCTATTGTTTAGTTTCAATAACTTTCATCTCAAACTCTCTTCCATTTACACATAAGTGACCCCATTATTGGTAGAGTAACTTGAGTAGATTTACATCACATTCCAAGGCAAAGACAAGAAGCCATTTAAAATGCACTAATTTATCCAAAGGCACACACCCTGTTCCTGAACCATTACTGCCACCCCCAACCACCAGCACCAAAGCGCTCTCAGTTGGTGAGAATTTGTAGTCCTTTTTGATGAAAACCTCTAGGAAGCCGTGGGATACTGCACCAGGAGGAAGGGAACTAAATAGTGGCACCAACTCAGTCTCTAACTTAACGTCAGCAGGCAGAGAATTCCCTTGTCAACCTTATGTCCCTCTCCTGAGTGAACCAAGACATCAAGCCTCCTTCAGTCCTGACACTCTGCCCACTCCTGTTGCCCCTCTGAGTCCCACTTACCTTCCCAGACCCGTTCTGGACATTCATTTTCTTCCTGCCACATTCTGTCTGCTGACCTCCCTGTCTTCCCACCTTGCTGCAGTCAGTGGCCATCATTGACTCCTACTGAGGAGGAAGGCCTATGCTAGCCACATGAAGTTATATCTATGGCTGTTATGGAGTCAGTTATATCCCCCAAAAAGATATATGAAAGACTAACCGCTGTGCTGTGAATGTGACCTTGTTTGGGGAAACAGGTCTTTGAAGGTACTAACGGTTAAGTAATAACAATAGTGATGTTTTATAAAACAGACATGGAGATAGCACCACACACTGGAGAAAGGCACCAGCAAAGACACAGCCACAGCAGCAAAGGAGCGCCGGGATTGCCAGCAGCTACCAGAAGCTGGGAGAGAGGCATTCTTAAAGCCCTCAGAAGACTTGACATGGCCAATACCCTGGTTGGACTTGTAGCCTCCAGAACTGTGAGGCAATAAATTTCTGTTGTTTAATGCCACCCACTTTGTGGTACTTTGTTTTCACGGCCTTGGGGAACTAAGACAACAGCCCCTGCCTTTAAAGATTTCACAGACAAGTATTAGAGGCAGCTATAAAACAAACCAACAAACCAATACACAAATGCAAAGCTGTGTAGTGGAAATCACAATAACTGGATGTACCAAGCACAGGGGAGGCTTAAGAGAAGAAAGGTTTATTGAGCTTTTCAGACTTCTTGGCTCTTCTACGGCATATATTCTCTCTTATTGCCCATACAATTGTCTGCAGTTTTTATTATATACTATCTGGTGCTGTTAGTTACATTTTCATTTATATGAACCTTCAGACAAGCATTTATTGAATATCTGCTATATGCCTTCCACTTTTCTAGGCATAAGTGATTTTAAAAAGGGGTTACGAAGAACTGTATGTTCCCCAAAGAAACTTTTTGCATAGTGAGAGTCAGCCATTTAAATAATTACAGTAGAATAACTTTTCTCCCCAGAGAAGTATGTATTATAGAATATAATATGTAGCATATAAGCCTATTATGAGTAGAAATCATGGTGATTGATATTTATTGAATGAACTAATAAATGAATAGATGGTAAGAGTTTGAACGAAAGGCATCTTAATATGAAAATACTCCTGGCACAGCAGAGATGGAAATGCTGTGAAGATCTAAAATCTGAGCAATGTCAAGGCCCTGCATCCATCCATCCATCCATCAGTCCACCATAGAGACTCTAGACTGACAGATGGAAGAATTCTCTTCAGTGACAGCCTTCAGGGTGGCTAGAGGTTAAGTCTTCAGGAAACAAGGGTTGGAAGTAGATATCCTTCAGAACTTCAGACCATCTCTGAGTTGGCACAGAAGCGTGAAGAAATCCATTCTTCCTTTCTGTCTCCCTTAAATCTGGCTCTTTCCTATGAACATGATCCTTTTCCAGTGGGTCTTCTTTCAGTGAGTGGCAGTGTTTTCCTACCCAGTACCACAAACTCTTAAGGTTGCCTTTGACTTATCCTTCCCATTTCCACCACCACAGTCCAAAGCCTGACAGTTACTAATCGCTCATTAAATATTTGTTGAAGAAATGAATGAATGACTCATAGATTTATCATTGTAGGTAAATGTTGAAGGATTCCAAGTGAAATTTCTACCTCAAAAAAAATAAAATACTGAAAAAACCTCTTCCTGGGGTCTTAAAAGCTAGCAAGCTGCCATCCAAGGGACAACAATAGGTCTCTATTCGCCTGGAGCAACAGAAGAAGAAGAAGAGACAGGAATAGGAGAAGGAAATGAAATGTGTAGCTAATTGTCTTCATGAACAACTGCCTCCTTTGCCATGAGATTAGAAGAACTGGATGGTGTCTGGCTACAATTACTGAATGTTTTGATAAACGATTCTATACAAGAATACTGATCAAAAGGGGGAAAATGTAGAGCAGAATTTCAAATCTCATGGAATCCAGATTTTCTGGACCTAAGGAGGCTGGGTGAACCCCTGAAACTATTGCCCTGAGATAATCTTTAAACCTTAAACTAAAAATATACCCTGAAGTCTTCTTAAAACCAAACAATAATTAGGCCTAACTAGTAAAAAAAAAAAAAAATGTGCTGCTTAAGCATTGTGCTCTTTTAAATACTACCTACTTGGGATTAAATTGACAACAGCAACTCAAAAGAGTTTCCCCTAGGAAACTTAGGGGGCAGTGAGTGTAGGTTAATGGGGAAGGAACAATTTGGAAAAGAAGGGTAGCAATGGTTGTACAACTTGAGGAATGTAATCTATGCTACTAAAGTGTACATGTAGAAATTGTTGAATTTGTGTATATATTCTCAAAAACAAAAATAAAATAAATTAAAAAAACATAGTGAGAAAACCTCAAGCTTATTTTTTTCTTCCCTCTCTCCTATCCTGCAATCCTCTTTTCTTCACTCTGTTTTCTCCCTAATATATTAAAAGGTAGTTAAAATATAACATGACAAATGTATAGCCCAACTAGGTATTCTAAGGGGGAAAAGCTCACTATGGGAGGCTGGTGGATATGCTCACTGCCTTGATTGTGGTGATGGTTTCCTGGGTGTATACATGTGTCAGAGCTGGTCAGATTGCATACTTTAAATATGTCAAGTTTATGTCAAATATACCTCAATAAAGCTTTTCAAAAAGAGGAAGAGAGAAAAAAAAGAAGAAATGGAGCTACAAAAGGGTTTTGAATCCTGGTTCCAACTACTGTTAGCCATGTAACTTTGGGCAAGTCACTGGGCTTTCTTCTTCTTCTTAAATGGAAACACCGCAAGTGTCTACCTTAGAGTGTTATCATGACAATTAAAAGAAGCAATGTCCATAAAGTGCTTATAATAATGCCTGACAAAATAATAAGCAATTAATAAACCTTAGCTCTTTTCATTATGACCATGGAGATGGATAATCAGGGGCTACTTCCCAGAGACAACAGGAGTTCAGGTGAGCTTTGAAATCTGATTAATACTGAAATAGAGACCTAGAAAAGAGAAGTCAACGTTCAGCCTGCAGCAGCATCGCTGTGGCCGGCCGATGGCCACTATGGCCTCTCCTGATGGCTGCACAAACCTCATCACTGACTGGAAGTTGTCAGGGGCCACACGTGTCCCCAGGAGATTGGGTCCCTGGCTCCTGGAATTGCCTTTGTTTCCAGAAGGTGCAGAAACAAAATACCGACTCCCACATATCAGCAGAAGCCCCCTTCACCTCTGCTCACATACACGGCCTGCCCACTACCCCGGTTTTAGACAGCTCAAGAGATCAACGCAGAAAGTGCAGATTAGTGTGTCAACAAAGAGCAGCCACCTAGGAATCGAGTAACAGGCAAACTGGAAAGTTATTTTTCTGTTCCATTTCACCTCAAAGTTGAATTATTGATTTTAATACTTTATTTTCACCAGAGTTTATTTGAGTGACAGATGCTACTTAGGTAGTGGCTATGAAGAAAAAATTAGATTCTGGTAATTAAGAATTCTCTCCAGAGGTGGGCAGGTACAGGGGAGGATTAAGCTACTCACTCGAGTGAGTACAGAGCCTCTCCAGAGGATTAGGACACTGACTTAATCATTTCTTTCACTTTCTTAAATTACACTTAAATTCTCAGGAAGGCTTAAGATTCCACCTATTGGTTCCAGAAAGAGCTTCATTTAACTACACTTCCATCATTTTAAGGCAGAGATAGTCACTCAAGTGCCCTGCAAAAGTAGGTTCTCTACAAGTGGAAGTGCTGGAGATGGAAGACTTGGGAAGAGAGGCCGTTACAGGGAGCAAGTGCTGCGTAGAGTGGAGGGAAGGTCACCACTTGTAGGCGGAGGGTACAAAGGGCTGGTGGGAGGAAGAGGAAACCATTACAAATGTTTTTGTCACTCAGGTTATTGACCTGTATTATGGTGGTCAGTCTATGAAGTTGGTAGGAAAGGCTCTCGAAGGTTTTTGTTTCCTTTTCCTTTGTATTCAGGAAGAAGCTCCAGGTGATCCCAGATCAAAGCGCATCTATCCTAAATCAGAAGAACATTAAAAAAAACAGCTGCTGTCGAGTCAACTCTGACTCATGGAGACCCCATGTGTGTCAGAGTAGAACTGTGCTCCACTGGGTTTGCAAGGTTGTGACCTTTCGGAAGTATATGGAGAGGCTTCTGGCTTGGTTCAAACCTCCAACCATTCAGCTAGTAGTGGAGCGCTTAATCATTTGCACCACCCAGGGACTCTGATGAGACATTTACCTACCATTTAACTGCCACCAGAAATCAGTCTCAGAACTGAATCTATACTAAATCCCCATACTTTCATTCTAACTGTTTCTCCTTATTCTTTCCTCAGTGGTTATGGAAAACACAGTATTTTTTCTAATGTCCATACTCATAAATGCTAGATAAATGACACTCCATTTTTTTTTGCTTAGGCCTGATTGTCAAAGATTATCAGGAAACAAGCCCGTTGCTAATGTAAACAAACAGTGCCGCACTGTCATTTTTAATCAGAGCGTTGTCTGCTGAACCCAGCACGCAGGTGACAAACACCTTGGTGAAAACTCGCCTCCTTTGGTAGTGCAGGTTGAATCAGCGAGCCTTTTGCTTCTTCAGTAAGTTCAGTACGTTCTGTACATTCACATATACTTTAAAAAAAAAGAAAAATATACTTAGATACGTGAAAATCCACGTTACAAGATAAAAACTTCCTACGTACGTTTTTTTCATTTTCCAAATGAACTAAGGTCTTATTGACAGCTGTCAGAGAGCATTTAAAGAATGAGTTCATTGACAAATTCCATTCCACAGCACACCTGTTACCAAGACAAGATATATCTTGAATGGGACCCACTCTATTGCCTGACCTTAGGGTATCAGGTCTAGATGGTAGCAATGTAGTACGTCCACTCCAAAAGCCTTGCTAAAACTAGTGCCAGAAATAAAAGCAATGACATCATCAACTGCACAAATGCCAAGGATGGGCGCTCAGGGCATTTGTGATGGGGTGCACTGGAAAGGGACCCAGCTCCACAGCAGTGCCCACCAGTCTGTGCCCTCCCCATATCAAAGAGGCTAATATTTTCTTGACAGAAAATGAGGTTTACTATTTCTCAAGATCAAACAACTATTGAAAGGAAAAGCTGGGATTTAAGTTCATGTCTTTTAATTAACCCCCACAATTATTTCTCTTTTTATAGCTCCACTACTACCTCATTCATGAACTCATATCTTACTTTTCATTTGCTTATAGCCCTATTTGGATTGTTGATAGACCAGTGTTGGCATAATTTGAATAACTGAAATCCATATTTATTTGAACACAATGATTTT
Source organism: Elephas maximus indicus (assembly GCF_024166365.1). Lineage (NCBI taxonomy): Eukaryota > Metazoa > Chordata > Mammalia > Proboscidea > Elephantidae > Elephas > Elephas maximus. The sequence continues at coordinate 18,151,447 of NC_064822.1, forward strand.
AGCTATTAGTTTGAAATACATGGCATTGCCATTCTTGTAAGTGAAAATATTGTCAATTTCATATGGTTCGATTTAATACTAAATAAATTCAGCATTTGAGGGCTTTTTTTTTTTTTCCAACCGCCTATAAACTATTCCTCATCTTTAAAGTTCTGTCTCCTTCTTGCTCAGCCCCTTCCCCAGAGAAGTGAAAGGGTCAGAATGAAGGAGGAAATAAAACCAGAGGCCAAGTAAGCAGCACCACGATAACAAAGAACTTGACTATGAGAACTTTTCATTTGACTTCCTGCCCTCACCTTTGTCAGTCTTTCCCCATCCTGGCCATAGAGTTACACACCCCAGGAGTTACAAGAGTCCTAGTCCTGAATTAAGCAAACTGACCTTGTCTGTCTCCTCCATCGCTTTATTCCCAGTACCTAGAACAGTGCTTGGCACAGAGCTGTGGGTCCTCAATAAACATTTCATGATTGAATTAGCAAATTAATTTGGAGATGGATCCTTTCACTCTTGTGGCCCTTTGGATTTGGACAGGGAGTATAGATTTCATTCTTCTCTTTTTTTTCCCTCTTTCTTTCAAGAAAAGTTATTACAGCTAGTTATTCAAAAATGCACACAGGGAAAATAAGAAGTATATTTTTTTCTTGATCCTTGTATCTCCATAGTTCATCAGAAGTTTTTAACCTCTAATGTAGACATTGCACACCTTGAGGCTTCTCATAAAAACCCAAAAAAACCCACTGCCGTCGAGTCGATTCCGACTCATAGAGACCCTATAGGACAGAGTAGAACTGCCCCATAGAGTTTCCAAGGAGCACCTGGCGGATTTGAACTGCCAACTTCTTGGTTAACAGCTATAGCACTTAACCTCTACGTCATCAGGGTTTCCAAATGTTCACATCTTGGAGTGTTTCTCATCAGAAGGATTGTGGATATCAGAAATCATTCTACTGTATAAATCTAAACATCTTCAAATTTCTCACCCAGGATGACAACTGAGCCATATCTTTTTTTTTTTTTTTAATTTGTACCCAGTACCTGGTGTAATGCATGGTCCAAAGTAGGCCTCCAATAAACATTTGCTGAAGAAATGAACAGATAAAGCAGCAGGAAATTATGGAGACTTTGGTGAATTCAAGGACCGTAGACCCAGGTCAAGATGGAAAAAGAAGGACACAGGTTAATCAAGGGAACACACTAAATTGGAGAAAAGAATAGAAACAAAAGGATTGAAATCAAACCAGAATCTGGAGGCCAGAAGCAGCTGAAGCTAGAAATGCAAGGCAGAATCATCCAAAGGCAGACCAACAGGAAGATGTTCAGGTTATCTACAGAAGCTAGAAACTGAAGAAAGACAGGAATATCAGGAATCGAAACACAGGGGCCATGAGAACAGCACAGGTGAAACACGGTGGTTAGAGAGCTTTGAGAGGGAGGCAGGTTCCATCTCAGGCAAAACCGTCCTTCATACCCTTTCTGCCCAATCAGAATGTAGAGACTGACATCCCCCAGACACGGCCAGCCAGAGACTGGAATCTGACCTCCAGCACAGCAATTCAACCCACCTTGCAGATCCTGAACTACTGAGTGCATATTCATAGGGGAAAAATGATCATGTGTAATTTTACTGAAATCTAGAATGATAGTCATTGGTCCTGCGATATGTCACAAAACTAAGATTGTATTTTAAGTTTTACATTTCATCCAGAAATAAAAAGAAAGTGGCTAATTTTGAATCCCATAGAACCCCACCATGATCACCCACAAGATCATACTTGCAGCATCTCTGTCCTAGGAGCAGACCATGGTCCCCTAACTGAACTTTGGGCATCCCATGGGCACACTGCTAGCAGATACCCAGCTAAGAAGGTATTTTTCATGATGACTAAGACCATGTTCTGGTCTCTAAGCACTCAGCAAAAATAAAATTGGATAATAAAGGATCAGTTGACATCAAGCTCACATTTGCCAGCAATGGCACCATTTCTTCTTAATCGAGTCTGTTGCTCAACCCCTTCAAAGAGAAAGCTGACATTTATTGATCAGCCTCTGGGGACAGACCACTGAGCCCCCTAGAGGCAATCTCAGAAACTTCCAAAACATCACATCCTCAAGTACAAATTCCTACAATCCAGCACACTAAAATATCTACCAGGGAGAGTGGAATACGTTTAGTCTAAATATCCATTAGTGAAATCACCTAATTTTATAGAAGGATTGTTGCAGGTTTTTGCTTATCCCATAGGAAACCTCAGTTATAAATCTGATAGAATTTGATCCTTGTCAATGCCATCTTATAAGAAACTATGCCTTTTGTTCTAGAAAACCATTTTTGTAACTGTTTTGCAGTAGGGAAAATAAAATGCTAGAGAAGAATATGCACTCCATATTCTCTATTTATACTATTATTTCAAAATAGAAAAATAAAGAGAAGTGATCCATGGTTAAAGAGTCCCCCATGTACACCTACAAAAATAAATTGTACTATCAAAAATTAGTTACCTGCCAGGATGATACCAGAGCTGTCAGCATAAGGTTCAATGACAGGAAATAAACGTCAAGGAATTCAATCATGATTTCTTAGATGCTCACTCTAGATTCTAATTAGTCACCCAGGTATTTAATCAGCCAAACTAATGAACCAGAGGAGAGAAAGACAGAAAGAGAGATTCATGAGAGAAAAACATCAAGAGAGAAAAGAAACACATTTGTCTGTGTAAGGTTGATTTTCTCAGTAATTTTATGTTAGACATTGGTACTCATATTTTTGTGGGTTTTGTTTTTAATAACATACATAAGCTTTTCTACTTATCATCAGGTTTGGCTCCAAAATCATCTTTTGAAGTCTAACTAACCCTGTTCAAAGACTGCTATCACCCTCTTTTGGTGGTAACCAGAGTTGATCACTTTTACTTGGCCACTTAATTATGTTCATTTTTATGAACATTCAAAAGTAAAGCAGTTTCTGTATTTGATTTTTAACACAATTTACTAAATAACTAAATAACTCAGCTCTTTTGTCCTCTATCCTTACAATCAGTATGCAGACTTCATAAATCTGTCGGTAATTCCACGTTATTTTATGGAAAGAGTGGGCTTTTGACCAAGTACTGACATTTCCTAGTATTTGGGCTTTGAATATCCTTCAAAACCACTGGTTTTCTAGTAGAGTTTTCTAATGTCAGGTAAGTGAGTAGGCCAAGAAACAGGAGCAACCCAGCTACATGACCGCTGATTTCATGAGCATGTCATAAACTTAATAATATTTTATATATATATACTGCATTACCTTCCTATTAAACACCTTTTTGAGTACTGAGTTAAAAGTGTGTCTGAGGGCCATTCTCTCAGGGTTTCTCCAGTCTCTATCAGGCCAGTAAGTATGGTCTTTTTTGTGTGAGTTAGAATTTCATTCTACGTTTTTCTCCAGCTCTGTCCAGGACGCTCTATTGTGATTCCTGTCAGAGCAGTCAGTGGCAGTAGCCAGGTACCATCTAGTTGTGCTGGACTCAGTCTGGTGGAGGCTGTGGTAGATGTGGTCAATTAGTCCTTTGGACAATCTTTCCCTTGTGTCTTTGGTTTTCTTCATTTTCCCTTGCTCCAGACAGGGTGGGACCCGTGGGGTATCTTAAATGGCCTCCCTCAAGCTTTTAAGACCCCAGACGTTACTCACCAAAGTACGATGTAGAACATCATCTTTATAAACTATGTTATGCCAATTGAGCTAGGTGTTCCCCAAGACCATGGTTCCCAGCCCTCAGCACCAGTAATTTGGTCCCTCAGGGAGTTTGGATGTGTCTATGGAGCTTCTATGACCTTGCCTTGGTCGACTTGTGCTGACTTCCCCAGTACTGTGTACTGTCTTACCCTTCACCAAAGTTGCCACTTACCTATTGTCTATTTAGTGTTTTTCCCTCCCCATCCTCCTCCTCCCTTGTAACCATCAAAGATTGTTTCTTTTTGTGTGTAAACCTTTTCATGAGTTTTTATAGTAGTGGTCTCATACAATATTTTGTTCTTCTGTGATTGACTTATTGTGCTCAGCATAATGCCTTCCAGATTCATCTGTGTTGTATGACGTTTTGCCAAATCATCATTGTTCTTTATCGTTGCTTAGTGTTCCACTGTGATTGTGTACCACAGTTTGTTTACCCATTCATCTGTTGATGGGCATTTAGGTTGTTTTCATCTTTTTGCTATTGTGAACAAAGCTGCAAAGAACATGGGTGCGTATTCCTGCGACAGCTATTATTTCTCTAGGATACATTCCTAGGAGTGAAATTGCTGGATCATATGGTATTTCTAGCTTTTAAAGGAAGTGCAATACAGCAGTGCGTAAGAGTTCCAATCTCCCCACAGCCTCTCCAACATTTGTTATTTTCTGTTTTTTTTTTTTTTATTTGTGCCAGTAATGTCGGGGTGAGATGGTATCTCATTGTGGTTTTGATTTGCATTTCTCGAATAACTAGTGATCGAGGGCATTTTCTCAGGTGTGTATTAGCTGCCTGAATGTCTTCTTTGGTGAAGTGTCTGTTCATATCTTTTGCCCATTTTTTATTGGATTATTTGTCTTTTTTTTTTTGTAGAGGTGTTGGATCGTCCTGTAGATTTTAGAGATTAGGCCTTTGTCAGATTTGTCATAGCTAAAAATTTTTGCCAGTCTGTAGGTAGTCTTTTTACTCTTTTGGTGAAGTCTTTTGATGAGCCTAAGTGTTTAATTTTTAGAAGATCCCAGTTATCTGGCTTATCTTCTGGTGTTTGTGTAGTGTTAGTTAGGGTTTGTATCCTGTTAACGCTGTATATTAGGGCCACTAGCATTGACCCTATTTTTTCTTCTAGGATCTTTATAGTTTTTGGTTTTATATTTAGGCCTTTGATCCATTTTGAATTAGTTTTTGTGTATGGTGTGAGGTATGGGTCCTGTTTCATAAAATTTAAAAATTCTTAATGAATCTTTTCACATACTCTGCTAATTATAATCTCTAAATAAACCAGGACTTTAGAGACAGAACCCTTCTTACTGGTGCATTTAGCAGATGGAGAAACAAGGCACACAGTGGCTTAATTTATATCCCAAATGTCCGTTGCCAGTGACAGCTAAACTTAGAATCCTCTCCTGCTCTTCATTCGCTGTGCTCTTCTTTCTCCTAAGTTGCATCAGAGATCTCTGATATTTTCTCAGTTTTTTCCTAATGAAATCATGGTACTCTACTAGAGTGTAACCTAAATGTTTTTAAGACCCAAAAAGTACATATCGATTCATTTCAATATGTTCTTATCAGTGTGCCAATGACATCTAATCTCCACGTGTCTTCTTGTACTAAACTGCCTCATTTCCTTTTCTAGATTTCACAGCACACTTGAAGGTCATTTCTTGGTTTTTCACTTTTGGATTTTTCTCACTTCCGTGTCAGTATTCATGTTCCCCAGGCCCATCAATCATCCAGTCAACATTTACAAATGTCACTGTGTTGAGCTCTGTGTTAAACATTATGGCATGATCCCAAACAGAAAGACATTGTCCTGGCCTTCCAAGGATATTGAAGTTTAAATAGCTGAGGCAAGGGGAACACACGTGATGAAGACATTCAAAATGTTTTTACTAGAGAAGAATGTAAGCTATTCAATCAAGAGCCAGATATTACCTCTATGCCAGGGATTCTCCACTCTTGCTGCACATTAAAATCTTCTTCTAAAAATAAGGATGTCCTGGCCTCATCCCCAGTCATTCTGTTACAATTGGTCTAGGTTGGGGCTTTGGCAATGGAATGTTTTTAAATCTTCCCAAGAGAATACAATACGAGACAGGTTGAAAATCATGAGGTTATGCTGTGGATACACAAGGTGGTCAGAATTGTTTAATGAGGGATAGCTTTATGGTAGAGGTAAATCTTGACTGAGCGAAGGATAAGATTTGACTGGAATTTCATCAAAGGTATAATAATGAATTCAACGGAGCTTTAAAATTGGGAACAAGGGAAAAGAAGAGCAAGAAGTTATCATCTCTGGGTTGTGGTGGTGGTGGTTTGTTATTTGCCACTGAGGCAGCCCTGACTCATGGTGACCCCCTGTATTTCAGAATGAAATGTTGCCCAGTCCTGTGCCATCTTCATGATCATTGGTATTTTTGAGTCCATCTGGATTGTGGTAGTGAGATACTAATGTAAAAGAAGAGAGAAGGAACAATTTGCCTATCGACTATTGAATGAGAAACTAATTTGCTTTGTAAATTAAAAGCACAATTAAAAAAACAGAAGAAAAAGAGAGGAAACTGGGAGAATAACTCAGAGGAAAAAGGATCCCTAGAACTCTCTTTGGAGGGGTTGCAGCCTTCTTTGAGTCTCCACTTCTCCAGCTGTAAAATAGGAGGTCAGTCCTATACACTTCTCCCTCCAGAAATCCAAAGCACTCCTCAGCTATACCTGGCAATCATTTCATCCACCAAAATTTGGGAGCTGTGGCCATCAGGGACAAGGAATAGTTACTTATTCTGATAATGAAAAAGAATACAGCAAAAAATATCAAACCTGCCAACTCCTCTTGCTATCTTGATTTTTTTTTTTTTCCAGGTATTTCCATTCTCACACACATACACTCCTGATGATAAATTTCAGCACAACCACTTGGTTGGCATCAGAAATGGAATCTACCACAATAAACATTGCGAGAACACTTAGATTAAGAAATATGGTACACACACTTAACTGATCACGTCAGCGGGAATCTCCAAAGGTAGAAATGTTCAATTCTCTCTCATCTATAATAATCTATTTTTGTACCATCGGCAGCTAATTTTCAACCACTCTCCCCTCACCCTACCATCCTACTTGATGGAATTATCATTCTTGTGGGATTTTCTTTTGGGTGAGCTCTAAATTTCTTTCCTTTGTTTACACTGACTTCCCTTCCCAGGCAGCGTGCAGCCCCTCTGTGCCCCCAGCCCTCCGTAAGCCACAGATGCTGTCTTTTGTTTTGCTTTATGTTGCGAGAAAGACATTGCCCTGCTGGCACTCTGCGAAGCATCAGTGAGTAAAGTCTGTTATACAGGCTACAAAGCCATCTGGACTTTCTGTTGAAAGGGTTGGACGTGGTTTTAGGCGAGATTTTTATCACATCTGAGAGGGAGGAAAAGTCTTGAATGTATTACTATCTTCGAAGGTTGGTGTCAGATTTTGTTTTCCTTGTCAGTTGCAAAACAAAGCAAAAAAGATGACAAACGAAAAGAGATAAGAATGAAGATATAAATCTCCAGAGGAAGCTTTGTCAAAGGTAGTGGAGTATAAACAAAAATTAAATTAGTTTTGGTTTTATCAGAAGCTGGACAGACATCCATTGGTATAATAGTTTGTCTGGCATTTCCAAGCCTTCCCAGGGAGTGCCCTTAAAATGCAAAAGAAAAAACCTAAGATGCCCACAACAGAGGCAGATATTTACATTCCAAAACCTATTGGCAGTTTTTATAGCACACACAGGAAGAAAGACAGAGGGAGAAACAGAGTAAAATAGATCTCATGAGAAGTAAAAATGCTTTGAAATCCCCCCACCACTCTCTGTCTCTCTCTCTCTTTTCTGACAGTTACTTTTCTAAAAGGGTTCAACATTTCAGTCGAAGACTGTAATGTATCTTAGCAACATACTTGCTACCAAAGGCTTTGGGTTTTTTCTTCTCACAAGTTATTGAAGAAAAGCCAGAGTGAGTTCTTGTGTCAGAAGTATTCCCTGAACAAAGAGCTTTATTTGAAGAAAAGGCTACAACTGGTTGCTTGCACCTCTTGCTCTCAGTTATTTATTGCGGTGCCCTTTGGGTTATAAACATTCTGGCAAGTGGGCTAACAGCAAGCAATTGCCTTGAAGCCTCAGACTGAAGCCCTGAGTTAAGACTTTCTAGAAAGCAGAACATCCATCAGCTACTACTATTGATTGCATTTTATCTGGAATATCATGGAACCCAGCATGATTCATTATAATAAATCTCGAGATGAATACAAGACTTTTTTTTTTTATTCTAGGTGCATTATATGGTATCAACAAAATACCCACCTGATTGTATTAAAAAAGAAAAAGCAAAAAACTGAGTTTCCATGCATGTTATAATTTGTAAAGAAAATGTCTTCCTGGAGGATGATCATAGCTTTACTTAAGATCAAAAGCATTTTGTCTAATTATCATGTCCAACATGACACCATGTCTAACTGCCCGTATTGATAAGTTCCCTCCATACGGCATGCACAGCACTCTATGCTCAATGGAGTCAGAATACCTCCGAGAATGCCACAAAAAATCTACAGTGAATCTTCAGACAATTGGGTAATTCCAGGTGGATCAAAGGAATAGGCTACAACGGTCAGAAACACCAAAAAGCAACCAAAGTCTTATGAGAGTCCACAGGATACCATTTGACACTTGTGTCTTGAGCATGCAACTAGGATGACATCTAAAGTCTTGCTCAAAATAGCTCCTGAGACATCAGTATGGCAAAGGGGGGAAATAGGCTTAAGAGTAACAGAATAATTATTGATCCTATAAAAGTAATTCATATAATTTTCCAAATGTTTCCTAAATATTTTATTTATTTAGTGAACATTTATTTTGTGTCTACTCTGTTCCAAATCTCCATGGGAGCTAAAAATAAAATGCTCTTTGGTCATAAATGTGTTTTTAATTTTGAACAAATTAAAAAGCACAGGATAGACCATGTATACCAAAAACCAAACCCATTGCCCTCGAGTCAATTCTGACTCATAGCTACCCTGCAGGACAGAGTACAACTGCCCCCATAGGGTTTCCAAGGGTGAAATCTTTATGGAAACAGACTGCCACATCTTTCTCCCATGGAGTGGCTCGTGGGTTCGAACCGCTGACCTTTCGGTTAGCAGCCGAGCCCTTAACCGCTGTGCTACCAAGGTCCCTGTAGGCCATGTATACTAGAGCAAAATCTGAATGTGGTCATTATAGACAAGTGCTACGGGTTTCAGGAAGAGGGTGCCATAGTTACAGAGGAAAATGCTCACGAACAAGCTAGGCCTTGCAATAAACTTGAAGGATTGCCTAGGAGTTTCACAAGCCAAGAATGAGGAAGCTGTATTCCAAGCAGACACACAAAATAAACAAAGTCACATTAAAAGCAAAGATCCTGACCTCTGCAGTGTCTTGGGCCAGGAACAAAGCTGGAGCGAAAGGTGCTGAGGCACAGAGGGAAGTTTAAGTAAGTAAAGACAGATCCAAGTTCAGGGACACCTTGAATGTCAAGGTGAGGAATTTGGATTTTATTGCTGAGCTGTCATTGCAGACTAGTATGGTGGGACTAGAACAGAAAAGATAATTCAAAAGAAGCTTCAGGAGTGGTCGATGAAGGATGGAAGGAAAAGGCTGCCAGTAGAAGAGATGTCACATATGACCAAAACGATGTGTTATTTACTCCCTATCGCAAATCTGTATTTCTGTTCAGAGGATGGGTCCCAGTCACTTAGCCAGTAACCATAGCAACCACTGTCCCAGTTTTGATGAAGGTCTTTCAAAGAAAGACATGAATCAGTGAATCTCTCCTCTTCCCTCTAATTAGCACTATAGCTAAATAAAATAGTATGAATTGCTAGAATGACCTTAACTTTTGTTAAACATTTCAACTAATTTCTCCCAAGTGCCTAGGTTTGGGACCTACTTCCATCTTTCAAGTAGGAGTAGATCCCTCAGAAAGAGGTGTGAAGTGGCTAGGAAGAAGGCAGGCTGGGAGAGGCACAGACAGCATGCTGGAGATGGTCTGGGCACACTCCAAAGAGCCCCTGCCAGAACAAGGTGCCCAGGGGTGGGGTGCCCAGGGGAGGGGTCCCCAGCGGTGGGGTGCACATTGTCTTTTCCCCATTTGGAATCTAGATAAAGACTATTAGCAAGGATACAGTTTGATAAGTAGGATCATTTTGCTAAGCGACTACACGAAGTCTAGTAAACACGGAAACCTTGTCAGCATCCTAGCAACACATAAGCCTCCTGACAGATAGGTGGTGGCTGCACGTGAGGTGCCTTGGCTGGAAATCCAACCCAGGCGCCCCACATGGAAGGCGAGAGCTCTGTGAACCTCACACCCTTTCCGTACAGTCGATCCCAGCTCATGGTGACTTTATGTGTGTCAGAGTAGAACTGTGCTCCATAGGCTTCTCAACGGCTCAGTTTTCGGAAATAGATCACCAGCCTTCCTTCCAAGACTGTCTTATTCTGGAAGCCCGGCCGAAGCCTGCTCAGCATCACAGCAATGCACAAACTTCCACTGACGGACCGCGCTGGCTGCCCGTGAGGTGCGTTGGCCGGGAATCCAACCCAGGTCTCCCGCATGCAAGGCGAGAACTCTACCACTGCACCGCCACTGTCCTCCCATGTACTGATACTACCTTTTCTTGCTCGCACTCTGCACGGCACGGTGGCAGCGTTGCACGGAGGAGCAGTCAACGAATAGGTGTGACCCTGCTCAGACACTGACTGCTGTCCCATCTTATTTAACAAGGCAGATAACAGGAGACATGGGACGCCACAAGGGCTCAGCTTCACAACAAGCAGCCTACAAAAACACAGGCGTACACCCTCTGGAGACACGGGGAGTGACTAACACGTCAATCTTTACTGCTCAGAGTGAATCTCGAGAGCCAGCTGCATCATTTCTGACAAGGATACTTCATTTTTCCTCCTGAATTCCAAAAGACATTCACGAATGCGTGTGACGGAGCCAGGGAACGGGAAATGCAAAATTGAAAGGGCATGTCTGATTTAAAAAAAAAAAATTCCCTTTTTATTACAGATAAAAGGCTTTTAATGGGAATTTTAAATCAAATTCTCCCGCACAGTCTAAGTATCTTTGACCAGACTTAGCTATTCCTGACTGCTGGTGGCTTCTCGGGGCTTTTATCAAGTCAAAGAAAACCCATCCATTCTAATGTAACATGTCTAATGGAGCAGCAACCTGAGAGCGGAGGCTTATCCTGAGGCTGGCAAGCTGATCATGGCTTCAAATAATTGTCACAGTGAAAGATTGGAAGGGGCATTAGGAGGTCACCTCATCCATCCCCCCAAATTCTAGACCAGCTGGAAACATACCTAATTGCAGACCAGATCAATTCAATTTAACATGTGCACACCGACCACTGCCAAACACTTGTTTCTGAGTGGTGTGGGCCAGGTCAGAGTCTTAAGGTAAGTTAGGAGCAAATGCTGGTAAAACAGCCCTGATGGAATTCGCATTCTGCTATTTTAAAAAATAGAGGACCAGACAGAACTGTAAAAGTCTACAATTCTAATATTTTTTTTAGGTAGAGGTAGCCAAAATCTGCTGTGCTGCTATGTAAAGCTGTTTCATCATCTTTCTCTTGGCGAACCATCCCTCAGTGTTCTCTTCTTCACAAGAAAGACCTCCAGCTCCTCCGTCCCAGTCCAGCATTCATCTGGGCTCCTCCCCTCTGGCCTCTTTCAATCCTAATCTTGAATTAAATAAAAATCTATTTATCATTGACTCTAAAGGGTTTATCTGATGCTTCTGACCAGAACACATCCAAATAAGCCATCTTGATTTCGTATTTGTTCTAAACTAATTTAAAATATTACATGACCAAGGTAGAGTCTACCTTTTTTTTTACTGTGCTTGTTTTTTCACAATATTTGAGTCCTGCCGTCCATCTTGCTCTCCGCTAAGTCTAGGGATTCAGAGATGAATTTAGAGCCTTCAGAGAAGCCTCATTTCAATAAGAGGCATCAGATACATAAACAAATAATAGAAATAAAAAGACTACCAGGATGGGGCAGGGAGCAAAATATCACAGGGGCAATGGTCATTTTGGTAAAAGGAAAACAATTCTGATATTTAAATATAGGCAAAATGTCCTCCTGGGGCACAAGGATGCAGGGAAGAACATTTCAAGCAAAAAGGACAAAATGAACATTAGCTGGGAGATGGGAGTCAGCCTGGACAAACGGAAAAAGTTCTACTGGGTAAGCGAAGGGGAGTTTTTCTGGGAAAAAAGAGGCTGGAGAAAGCTGCAGAGGCTGGATGGTGAAGGGGCCTTCCGTGCTCTGGTAAACATTCAGGACTTCAACCTGCAAGTTAAGAGAAAGGAGATGGGAGGGCGTGGTAGTGAGGGACAGAGATGTAGAACCAAATTAGAGGTTACCTGGTGGTGTTCACAATTCCCTGTCAATTGCTGCTCCTCTCTAGTTTCTAAGTGAATTTGGCAATGATTTTTTTCTGATTGTGGAAGTTCACCTGAAAGAACAAACATTTTTTGCTCCCATTCGCTGTTAGCTGCTGTGGGGTAGGCCCCTGACTCAGGGCAACCCCATGCACAACCGAAGGAAACGTTGCCCAGTCCTGCACCACCCCCATGATCAGTTTGCAGATGTAACCACTGTGGTCCAGAGGGATTTTATGGGCTGATTTTTGGAAGTAGGTTGCCAGGCCTTCCTTTTTAGTCCATCTTCATCTGGAAGCTCCCCTAAAACCTGTTCAGCATCATAGCAACACACAGGCCTCCGCTGAAATACAGGTGTTGGCCGCACAGGAGGCGCATTGGCCAGGGATCGAAACCAGGTCTCCCACATGGAGCTAGGATGTATCTGTCTGACTCAAGGTTCTCAAGGAGCTCTGAGAAATGCTCAGTAATGGCCTAGCCTGACTTCAGCCCATGACTCAGGTGCATTATCTTGAATTACTTAGGAATTTTTTTTTAATAATTTTTTTGTGCTTTAAGTGAAAGTTTACAAATCAAGTCAGTTTCTCACACAAAAACCCGTATACACCTTGGTACACACTCCCAATTACTCTCCCCCTAATGAGACAGCCCACTCTCTCCCTCCACTCTCTCTTTTCGCGTGCATTTCGCCAGCTTCTAACCACCTCTACCCTCTCATCTCCCCTCCAGGCAGGAGATGCCAACATAGCCTCAAGTGTCCACCTGATCCCAGAAGTTCACTCCTCACCAGCATCCTTCTCCAACCCATTGTCCAGTCCAATCCATGTCTGAAGAGTTGGCTTCGGGAATGGTTCCTGTCCTGGGCCAAAAGAAGGTCTGGGGACCATGACAACTGGGGTCCTTCTAGTCTCAGACCATTAACTCTGGTTTTATGAGAATTTGGGGTCTGCATACCACTGCTCTCCTGCTCCCTCAGGGGTTCTCTGTTGTGTTCCCTGTCAGGGCAGTCATCGGTTGTAGCTGGGCACCATCTAGTTCTTCTGGTCTCAGGATGATGTAGTCTCTGGTTCATGTGGCCCTTTCTGTCTCTTGGGCTCATAATCGCCTTGTGTCCTTGGTGTTCTTCATCCTCCTTTCATCCAGGTGGGTTGAGACCAATTGATGTGTCTTAGATGGCTGCTTGCTAGCGTTTAAGATCCCAGATGCCACTCTTCAAAATGGGATGCAGAATGTTTTCTTAAAAGATTTTATTATGCCAATTGACTTAGATGTCCTCCGAAACCATGGTCCCCGGACCCCTGCCCCTGCTAAGCTGGCCTTCAAAGCATTCAGTTTATTCAGGAAACTTCTCTGCTTTTGGTTTAGTCCAATTGTGCTGACCTCCCTTGTATTGTGTGCTGTCTTTCCCTTCACCTAAAGTAGTTCTTAATTACTATCTAATTAGTGAATGGCCCTCTCCCACCCTCCCTCCCTCCCCCTTCTCGTATCCACAAAAGAATGTGGTCTTCTCAGTTTAAACTATTTCTCAAGCTCTTGTAATAGTGGCCTTATATAATACTTGTCTTTTTGCAACTGACTAACTTCACTCAGCATAATACCTTCCAGGTTCCTCCATGTTATGAAATGTTTCACAGACACCTCACTGCTCTTTATCGATGTGTAGTATTCCATTGTGTGAATATACCATAATTTATTTATCCATTCATCCGTTGATGGGCACCTTGGTTGCTTCCATCTTTTTGCTATTGTAAACAGTGCTGCAGTGAACATGGGTGTGCATATGTCTGATTGTGTAAAGGCTCTTATTTCTCTAGGATATATTCCAAGGAGTGGGATAGCTGGATCGTATGGTAGTTCTATTTCTAGCTTTTTAAGGAAAAGCCAAATCAATTTCCAAAGTGGTTGTACCATTTTACATTCCCACCAGCAGTGTATAAGTGTTCCAATCTCTCCACGACCTCTCCAACATTTATTTTTTTTGTTTTGTTTTTTTAGGTTAATGCCAGCCTTGTTGGAGTGAGATGAAATCTCATTGTAGTTTTGACCTGCATTTCTCTAATGCCTAATGATTGTGAACTTTTCCTCATATATCTGTTAGCTACCTAAATGTCTTCTTTAGTGAAGTGTCTATTCATATCTTTTGCCCATTTTTTAATTGGGTTATTTGTCTTTTTGCAGTTGAGTTTTTGCAACATCATGTAGATTTTAGAGATCAGGCTCTGATCAGAAATGTCATAGCTAAAAACGTTTTCCCAGTCTGTAGGTAGTCTTTTTACTCTTTTGGTGAAGTCGTTGGATGAGCACAGGTGTTTGATTTTCAGGAGCTCCCAGTTATCTAGTTTTTCTTCTACATTCTTTATAATGTTTAGTATACTGTTTATGCCATTTATTAGGGCTCCTAACTTTGTGCCTACTTTTTCTTCCATGATCTTTATCGTTTTAGATTTTATATTTAGGTCTTTGATCCATTTTGAATTAGTTTTTGTGCATGGAGTGCAGTATGAGTCTTGTTTCATTTTTTTGCAAATGGATATCCAGTTATGTCAGCACCATTTGTTAAAAAGGCTATCTTTTCCCCAATTTAACTGTTTTGGGGTGCTTGTCAAATATCAGCTGCTCATATGTGGATGGATTTATGTCTGGATTCTTAGTTCTGTTCCATTGGTCCATGTATCTGTCGTTGTACCAGTAGCAGGCCATTTTGACTACTGTGGCAGTATAATAGGTTCTAAAATCAGGTAAAGTAAGGCTTCCCACTTTGTTCTTCTTTTTCAGTAATGCCTTATTTATCTGGGGCCTCTTTCCCTTCCATATGAAGTTGGTGATTTATTTCAATTACTTAGGAATTTTAATCGGTTTTTGTTCACCTCTCAGAAACCTATTTTCAGGATAAAGAAAGCAGATTAGGGACCAAAGTCACAAGACAAAAGGGTCTATCTGAGACAAAGGGATTTGAAAGTTTATCCTTTATGGCATTTGGAAGTGAGTATGATTTTGACAAGGAGTCTTGGTGATGCAATGGTTAAGTGCTCGGCTACTAACCCAAAAGTTGGCACTTAAACCCACTCAGTGGGCTCTGCAGGAGAAAGACCTGGCAATCTGATCCCATAAAGATTACAGCCTGGAAAACTCTGTGGGACAGTTCTACTCTGACACATGGGGCCACTTTGAGTCGAAATTGACTCAATGACAACAACAACAACGGTGATTCTGCAGAAACAGTTGTTAGCATTTCTTATTATTTAGGCAATAACTAAAAAACGTTTCTTGAATTTAACAAAGTTAAGAATATAAGTACATCCTTTGTGGGACAACTACTTTTTCCATGGGGGAGTCTTTTTCTCCAGAGGCATTAAAATGGTTCTTGTTTACATCTTTTTAAATCCAGATGACTGCAAGAAGATCTCATCTGTTAGCATCCTCATATTGGCACACTAATGTGAATTTAAAGACTCTCATTAAACCCAGACATAAAATAACTTCCTGAGTAGATCAGAAAGCACTGCTTAAACAGACACAGAAACATTACATTTTCCAGTATGCTTTAGTTTATTTTGTACTTTTTATTTTTATAGTATTCCAATTTGTAGTTGATGGTTAAGTTTGTAACTACTGTTAATATATATGTATATACACACAGATTTGTAGACTCTTAGCAATTTAGATCCTTGTGAATAACTACAAATTTAGTTAAGCAATAGGTAGCTATGTAGATGTCTGTGCTCTCAACCCTCAAGTCTCAATTATTCACACTAATGAACACCGGGGCAGCTTATCATCAGACTGGTGGGCCATCCTCAACTAGTAAAACGTACTTGGAGAGCCCTTCTGACATAATGGTTGAAAACCCAGCTTTTGGAGCTAGAATTCAAGTGAACTTGGGCAGGTCAGTTTACCTCTCTCAGTTTGGCTTGCCTCATCCATGAAATGGGGGTGTTAGTAACTGTCCTAGCAGAGCCCAGTTCATGGGGAGCTCAGCATCAGTAGTAGTTGTTATTAACCACCCCCCTGCTTACCAGCAGGTAGGAGCCTCTGCCCCTGCTGCTGAACAGAACCGTCCTCCAGTCACTGTCTGCAGAAGTGCCTTTGGGCTGAACAATGCCAGGTTAATTCACAAAAGAAATCACAAAAGCGGAGAACAAAATCTATTTCAGAAACACAAAAAGAGAGAAAGAAAGAAACTTTTTTTAGACAAAGGAAGAAACAAAGAAACAGAAGGGCTGTTCCTGACCATTGCTAAACCTTTGTAGCCAATATAGCATTTTAGCCATTCATAAATTCTGCCCCCCCTTTAACTTTATATAGATCTTTTATTTATTTTTTGTAATTTTGTCTTCATTCCTTAGACTATTTAATGTAACTAATCATGCAGAATTAAAAAACTGTTAATAAAGCAAGGTAGAAAATGCCTTAATATTCAGAAAATGGCAATTTAAAAATGTTACCAACCACCAATCTTTGTCTATTCTAATCCATTCTGTCATAATTTTTGTTAAAGACTTTTTTGACTCCAGGCAAAGAATTCCTTTGTTCAGCAAAAATCCACAGTTTAGAGTCCCACCCACCACGGGAAAGCAAGAGTGGAGGGAATTTCAGCTGTCCTGTTCCTAGGACTTGTTTGTGTAATTGTGGCACATTTGCAGGTCTGAATGGAGTTGAGCAGCTCTTCCTCCTGAGGACTGGGTTCAAAGAGAGAGGGATCTCACTGGGCCAGAGAAAGCAGCAGGCAGCTTGTGGTGGCCCGTAGGGTGAAGGAGATGATGGAGATTAGAAAACCGGATTGGACTAGACAGGTTAATATTTCACCAGGTAGTATTCAGTTCATTGCTCTGAATAAGGAGATGTACATCATTTCAGTTTCCTGGTCCCAGGTAGTTTAGTTGGAGTGATTTGCCCACCTGACATGAACGCCCTGCTCTGCCCAAGCTCACCCATCCCTGGCAATGACTTTGACTTTCCTGCCTTGGTGCTTTTGTTCTTCCCCATTGCTCTTTCAGATCCTCTCCAGTTTTTAGACAACTGTTGTCAAACTTCAGTGTATGCTAGAATCATCTGGGCTACTTGGGGAAAATGCCAAGCCCCTGGCTGCACTGTCCGAAATCCTGATTCAGGAGATCTGGGCAGGGGCTTATTAATCCATATTCATGAAGAAGAAGCTCCTTGGGTGGTTTTGATGCTGACAGTTGCCTTGCTTCCTCCAGGATGTCCTTCTGCTGCAATTATCAGGGGTCATTGCCTCCCCTAAACTCTTACAGTTAAGGCAGTCACACAACCCACATTGCTACAGCAGCCTTCCACACATCCCTGTCCTCTCATCTCTGTATCTACAGGTGCTGCCTTTTGGTCTGAGGATACACGTTGTGCCTCCCTGCTCCTCATCG
Organism: Elephas maximus indicus; assembly: GCF_024166365.1. Lineage (NCBI taxonomy): Eukaryota > Metazoa > Chordata > Mammalia > Proboscidea > Elephantidae > Elephas > Elephas maximus. The sequence goes on from NC_064822.1 coordinate 18,168,995, forward strand.
TCTCCACCCCCTAGCGGCTCTCTGGAGGCAGTACAGTCTAGTAGTATAGGGTTAGTACGTGGCCATGGGGGATGACTAAACATGTAGAAATCCTGGATCTCCAACTTACGGTCTGTATGTACTTGGCACTTTATTTTTCTAAGCCTCAATTTGTTCATCTGTAAAATGGGACAACAATAACAACTGTTTTTTAGGATTATAGGGTAGATTAACAAAAATAATACAGGCAGTTCCCAGGTTACAACCGAGATCCATTCCTGAGACTGTCTTTAAGAATTTGTAGGTAAATTGGAACAGGTGCATAAGGTTCTTATTTAGCCTTACTTTAGCACAAGAAAGGAGCCCTGGTGGTGCACTGGTTAAGAGATACAGCTGCTAATCAAAAGGTCATGAGTTCGAATGCACCAGCTGCTCCTTGGAATCTCCATGGGGCAGTTCTACTTTGTCCTACAGGGTTGCAGTGAGTTGGAATTGACTCAGCAGCAACAAGGTTGGGTTTTGTTTGTTTTAATGTAAGAAAAGGCTCAAACCTTTTCAGTGATTTAAAAGCTGCACAGGCTGCCAGTGAAGGTGACTGTAATGAAAAATTTGTTGCATTAGGGGTTGGTTCAGTCGTTTCAAAGTAAGGGCAAATTTACATAACATTAAAGGGCAAGTAGGAGTTGTCTGTAGGTCAAATGTTCATAACTGGGGACTTCCTGTGCTCGGAAGGTAGTTGGAATAGCACCTCATGCACACTCAGCCCTTGATAACTGTTAGCTATCATTTATCACATAATGGCTTGTGTTTCTGTTGCAGGGCAAGGCTTCCAGCTCGGGACTAAGCCCTGCCTAGGCTCTTACCTTCTACTGACCAAGGATGACCAGGAGAGGCTCAGAGGTTCCACACAAACAAAGGTTTATTAGCGACAGAAAGAGAGTAAAGGCTCACGAGCGAGGAACAGAGAGGGACCAGGCAATGCTAGCCTCTGTTCCCCAGAACAAAGGTTTTGCTGGGGCTTATATGGGTTTGGTGAGGATAATAATGAATATTTAGTACGTTTCTTTTAAGAGGCGGGTACTTCTCAGAATGGTGGTACATACTAAATCAGGTTGCATGCACATCTGGAATCCAAGATGGAACCCGTAGCAAAGGCTCCTGGGACTGGTAGCGGGACTTATTATGGGGTGGCACGCCTGTGCAGTCCCTCCTGTGGTGCCGGTTTGATTTCTGTTGCCAGTACTTGCATCAGGCAGAAGTCATCCATCAGTCGCCTTGCAGATGTCTGCACACGCTCCAGGGCCGGTTCCTCTGAAAAAATCTTACAAGGGTGGACATTGTTTGTACTTTCCTTATCACACATTCAAGGATGGGGGTTTGCATTAGCCAAACACTTAATATAGTAAATAAGTTGCAAGTTGCAGGTGTCACAGGGGTCCTTGCCTAGGGGCTCAGTCCCTGTTTCCTTCCTATCTCATTTCCTCTTCTGTGTTCTGAACTTGTCTTATTTATCTCCGTATTTCATTAGTGCCTTAATAAATTTTGATTCTTTTTTTTTTCCCCCAGGGGACAGGTGTCGAGAAGAAATAAAAACAGAAATGCTTGAGATAGAGTAGCCTCTCCACCCCACTTCTTCCCCAGGCTTCCCCACACTTTCATGCATAAAGCGGTGAGCAACAGCCTTTCCATTCCTTCCCAACTTTCCTTCAGGGAAGGGCTTCGGGGGCAATGTCTACACAGGCAAGCCTCTGAGAGACAAATTCAGGTTAGTACATTTTTACTGGGGCACACTATGTGCTAGATCTTGCCGCAGCAGAGACTAGTATCAAGTTCTTGCCCTTAAGGCAGGCGCCGAGCTGAGCAAGGGAGAAGCACACGTGAATAGTCACAAAGTGATAGGACCTGTGCTATGAAATCAGAAAGAAAGGAATACCTCATTCTAAAAAGCATGTGTATTGGGGTCAGCAGTCAATAATGTGCATCACTTTAAATAATATTTGTCTAGTATTCAAATTTAGCGTAGCCCCAGACATTGTCATCCAAATTGAAAAAAAAAAATAATACCATATTTAAAAGTGATAAAAGATCAAGCAGATAGTTTAACTAGTGAGAATTTCCTCACCCAAAATTGACTGATGCTTTCACTAAAAATGATTAAACAGCTGATACACATGTAATTTCTCCTTAAGGTTGGCTTTGGGTCCAAAATACACTCAGCGTCTGTGTCAGCAGATGTATATTAAAGGTAAAAGTACCTACATAGTTCTACGTTGTTCACCCTGCTGTTCGGGTTCTTTTAAAGTAAGCTGCACTATCACGTGCGATTGTAGAACATGAGTCGTATCACCAGTGACAGCGTGGTAAGAAAGAGTTAACCAAGATGGAGTTAGAGGGAGAGTTATGGAAAGGTTACCTCGACATACACCTCCTCGGAATTGCGTGCACCTGCTTATTGTATCAAAATGTGTCTATTAAATACCTTACCACTGAGAACACTTTAATTTCCCAAATGACTTAAATAAGTGTGAAGTGTTCCTATATTTTTTCTAAGAAACTTTATGTTTGGACAAGTTAGGATAATAATAATAGTTGTTGTTGTTGTTGTTAGGTGCCGTCGAGTCATTTCTGACTCATAGCGACCCTATGCACAACAGAATGAAACATTGCCCAGTCCTGCGCCATCCTTACAATCATTGTTATGCTTGAGCTCATTGTTGCAGCCACTGTGTCAATCCACCTCGTTGAGGGTCTTCCCCTTTTCCACTGACCCTGTACTCTGCCAAGCATGATGTCCTTCTCCAGGGACCGATCCCTCCTGACAACATGTCCAAAGTATGTAAGACACAGTCTTGCCATCCTTGCTTCTAGGGAGCATTCTGGTTGTACTTCTTCTAAGACAGATTTGTTCACTCTTTTGGCAGTCCATGGTATATTCAATATTCTTCACCAACACCACAATTCAAAGGCATCAACTCTTCTTCGGTCTTCCTTATTCATTGTCCAGCTTTCACATGCATAAGATGCGATTGAAAATACCATAGCTTGGGTCACGCCATGGTAATAATAGTAGCAGCTAATATTTGAGTACTAGGTACTGAGTACACAGTTAAGCATTTTATGTCCATATCTCATTTAACCTTATAGTAACCCTATGATACAGCCACTGTTCCTTTTTAAGCAAAGAGAAAATTGAGGGCTAAATTACATTCCCAGCATCACACAGCTGTTAGTAGCAAAGCCAAGATTTGGTTCTGGGTCTACATGACTTCAGACTGCCTGTTTTGAAGCAGCGTGTTGTATAACCCATTACAGTATAGTAATGCATTAATGATACATGTATTATAACTATTGCGGCATAACAAACCACACCAAAATTCAGTGGCTTAAAACAACAATCGTGTACTCTGCTCATGAACCTGCAAAATAAGCAGCGCTCAGCAGAGATGGCTCATCTATACACCACATAGCATTAGAAGGGGCAGCTCCCCTGGGGCCCAGAGGATCCACCTCCATCAGGGCTCACTCACATGGAGTGCAGGTTGGTGCTGGCTGTGATCCAGGAGCTCAGTCAGGGCTTAGGGCTGGGAACCTTGTTACCTCTCCATGTGACTGTCTCCATGGGCTGCCTCAGTACCCTCCCAGCTGGCTTTTAAGAGGCCAAGACACAGGTACATGGTATTTGATGACCTTCCCTCTGAAGTCACATGCCATCACTTCCACCAGACTCTGTTGGTTGAGTTGATCACAAAATCTCTAGTTCCAAAGGAGAGGACACAGAGCCCACCGCTTGATGGAAGGAGTAGTAAGATCACATTGTAAGAGGAGCCTACAGAATAGGAGATACTGCTGCAACCATCTCTGGAAAGTTCAATCTGCCAAAATATAGCAACACCTACATCCAGGATCCATTATAAATATAACTGAAATACTCAGAACTAGGAAAACAATCATGGAAATGATCTTTGAGAAGTCATGTGCTTCAGAAAAAATTACAGATTGAAGCCCTACTAGAAACTTAATCTCCCTCTTAGAAAACAAGGGTGGCATACGTGTTGCATAACAAACAAATCTCTTGACAGGCAGAGTAGGCAACAGTGGTACCCCACTCAAAGATGGCCGCCAACCACGCCACTTTTAATGTGTGTCGCTCTCCACAGACTTGGCAATAATCCAGTCTCCTGCAGCAGGCTCCTGAAAGGGCTCACTATGCCTCTTCCGAGTCTCCCATTCCAGAGCTTCCACTGTAATTTTTCCCATTCTGTTCGTTATTCCACTTCACCCAAGTTCCAAAAATTTGGGTCTGTTCTGAGACACAGGACTGGCAACATTTTCTTCTGTTACACGTGAGGTCTCTATGAGTTGTAGCCACTCAACGGAACTGCCGTACTGTGAGAGCTGTTGCTTTTGGGGATACATCTTGTTCTCCTCAAATCTACCCCTTTTTAAAAAATACATCATCCAGAAACGTTGTATGGTGAGGCTATAAGCTAGGCCCCTGTGCTGAGAATCAGAATCATGGGTTTAGAGGTAATTGTGATGATTCCTTCTCGTGCAGAAGAGGAAACATGGTGATTGCCCAACTGGGAGACACACAGGCAGAACTCAAGCTCAGTTCTTCTGATTCCAAGTTCAGTGCTTTCTCCACTATGATAAATGTTCTTTGGCTACGATAGATGTTTTTCACTTCTCATGCTTTCATTCAAATTTGTTATTGGCCTCTAGGTGATTTGAGATGTACAATAATTTAATACTCAGATAATTTGAATTATTTAGTTGGACACTGGTTTTCACCAGTCCTCGATTTTGCAATTAATGAGGCCTTATTATATTGTCAGCAGATAAGAATCATTACCAAGACATAAGACTACCTTTTCCATGGAAATGCTGCTACCGAGCAATGCATTAACTAATATTAAGATTGAAGTCTGGGAAGATCATCGTCCGTGTACCGGGATTATCTCTGATGCCTTGTCTTCACTCTGCTTGGATGACTTCTCCAGCAGCATTTCTCCCATCTTCCCAGCTCTGGGTGGACTGTTCAAGAGCGAGGCACAAATGATGGACAGAGAATGGGCTCCATTCACAAATGACCCCTTGCTCCCTTTGCTTGCCCCCCTCCTGCCTCCCTGTCCTTGCTCCCCATCTCCTATGACACATCACAGGTACAGTGCAAACCAAAGTTGAAAGGAGAAAGGAGAATGTGTTGGTATTGGTTCCCAGACTGTCGCGCCCCACCCATATGCAAATCTAACCTTTTTGGTATTTCAACATTATGAACCCAAAGACAAGATTTCAACAGCAAAATATTTACTGAAGGCTTTCTCCTTTATAATCTATTGATTTTAATATCCTGACCACTTTCGTTGAATGTCAGTTTTACCCTGAAGACTGCGATTGCAAATTTGAGCATATTTTTTTTATTTATGCCATTCAAAATATTAGTGTTGGAAATGCATAAAGTTTGAGTCTTGCGATGTTCCTATTTAACATTTATTTTTTCCTATTTGAATAATGCTGGTAATTTGCCATGGTCATCAGGGCCAATAGGCAAAGTGTAGGCAACAAAAAGCAGAAGCTAAAAGACCATTACTTTTTTGTTTTCCCGTTAAGAACAGTAATACACAGCTCATTAAATATGGGGCAGGCTTTCCCACTTAACCTCTGGGACCAGAAGCACCTGATTATCACTAGCATTTAACTAGAAGCCAAAATTCTCTCTCCTCTGACCATTTCCATTCCAAATGCCCAACCCATGCCAAGTGGTACCTTAACAGCCTCAAAGCTGGCTGTCTCAGGCTGTCCCACCCACCTGTGCTCAGTGCCCAGGGGCTTCGGGAGGTAACTTCAGGATTCTTCTCAGCTTTTTCATACTCTTCCCTCCATTGCCGCCACCTCAATCTCACATCCAAAACCTGCTCTCCCCTTAATAAACGGTTTTCCCAAGGCTGTGGAGTCCATTAATGGAATCACATTTCCCACGGTGTAACCGGCTCCCTGGGAGGCCATGAATGACATGTGGAAGACGCATTAACCCTCTTGTGCTGCCAAGGGACCCTTTAGCAGGAACTTTCTAAATTGCCAAATCACCAACAATAATGAGTCCAGCTGATGTCTCTCTTTTTCATATTTAACAAAGAATTTATGTTGTAAATGACTTTTCGGTTGATTATTCCGGCGTTTCGGAGAGGGATTTTACAGTCTCTCTGTTTTTCTCTGTCAGGCTTTCTGCATTGTGATTCATTTCATGCCTGCCCCGTCACCTACCTCCCACCTAGCTCTCCTAACTCCATCCCAGTAACCCACGCCAGCCCCTCCCTCTGGCTGCCCATTCTGGGAGGTTCCATGTGTCCCGAGGCCAGCCCCTTAGATTGTTTGTTACCCTTAGGTTGTCTGGAGAAGGGGCATCACTTTCATGGTGCTTCCACTCAAGGACTGAAACTAAGCCCAGTTACCTGCGACGTTGTCTTCAGTAGCCGTCTTCCTCCCCCTGTAGCACGGCCTCTTTTAATCGTGATGTGCTTGGGCACCTAAGGAGTCCCTGGTCATGAAAACGCATGGCTGCTAACTGAAAGGTTGGAGGTAGGAATCCACTCAGAGGCACTTCGGAAGAAGGCCTGGTGGTCTACTTTGGAAAAATGATCTATTGAAAACCATATGGAGCGCAGTTGTACTCTGACACAAGTGGGATCATCACGAGTTGGAATCCACTCGATGGCAACTGGTTTGGGTTTTGGTTAGGGCAGCTAAAGTATTCCGTCTCTCCTCTGTTCTCCTTCTCTCAGAACGCCCTGTTATCTGTCCACTCCTATCTCAGTATGAACACCTGACTGGTGAGATTAAATTATCACAGAGCACTCTGCCATGCTTTTCATCGTGGTTGGATAAGCAAAAGGAATTGGGGGTCATGGAGTAATTTCTAACAACCAAAAGTTAGGTGCTGGAGATAGACTTAGGGAAACCAGCTGCCTTCTCAGGAGTCCCACAGACGGCTCCCCATCATGGCCCATCTGGAAGGTAGGCTCAGCTTCTCTCTTTCTGTGGAGAGTGCCCAAATGCGGACCCAGGTTGGTCCATAACCTCACCACAGACTCGTCTCTTAGTGCACAGGGTTGCTGCCCACTGCCCTGGGGAGCCTGGGTGGCCGGACCTGGGGCTACCGCGGATTGATTGGTGGCCTGGCCCAACTCACCAGTCCCAGCTTCACAGATCAGCTTTCCCTTTTCCCTATAGAAATTAATGGGGAGTGAGGAGTAGCCTGAGATTTTCATCACCTGCTCAGTACTCTCCCCATTAGCATAAATAAGTAAAGGTGATTGAACCACGAATGTGTTCAGTTTTTAATCACGGAGGGTTTACAATGTAGTGATCAGAATTAAGTTATTTTCTGGGACATTCGTGACATCAACCTTTAAAACAGCAGCTGAGAGTATAGGTTGAGATTTTATAGCATAAGCTTAGAACTTGGACATAAAATAATTGAATTTCTGGCTCAGCTACTTGTTTACTTTAAAAATTTGGCCAAGTTATCAAATCCCTCTGAACCTGTTTCTGCAACTATAAAATGGGAATGTTGTTGTTAGTTGCCTTCGAGTCAGTCCTGACTCACGGAGACCCTGTGCACCCCAGAACAAAACAGTGCCTGGTCCTGCACCATCTTCACAATCTTCCCTATGCGTGAGTCCATTGTTGTGGCCACTGTGCGTTTTGAAGGGGCTCCCCTTTCAGCACGATATTGCGCAATGTTCTCTCGTGATCCATAGAGCTATTGTTGGCTAATCTTCAGAGGTAGATCACCACGCCTTTCCTCCTAGCCTGTCTTACGCTGGGAGCTCTGCTGAAACCTGTCCACCATGGATGACTCTGCTGGTATTTGAAATACCAGTGACGTAGCTTCCAGCATCACATCAACACACAAGCCACCACAGTACAACAAACTGTCAGATAAGTGGTGGATAAAATTGTAATAATAGTGCCTGATTTACACAGTCATTGGTAAGGTTAAATGCTATAATGACTCTCAAGTTCTTAGCACAGTATTAATAGAGTTCTGGTAATAGTGACGGTGTTGATGGTGGTAACAGTAGTAAATAGTAATAGATATGGTATAATAATAATATATTCCATTAACCTTCTCAGGCCCATAATTCTGTCTGAGTCTAACTTACATATGAGAGGTTGGAAATTAAAAAACAAAACATGGCAAACTGCAGGCTCTACAATGACATCTATAAATCTGACCCTGAGACTTCGGATGTTCTCGGTGCCAGGTTCTGCATGGATAGACCTCTCCATGTGCAGTCCACAGGCTCCCGAGGACACTACAGGGACAGCCCTCTCTTTGTGCAGTCCATAGGCTCCCGAGGACACTAGCATGGATGGCCCTCTCGTGTGCAGTTCACAGGCTCCCGAGGACACTATGGGGACAACCCTCTCCATGTGCAGTCCATAGGCTCCCAAGGACACTAACGTGGACAGCCCTCTCCATGTGCAGTCCACAGGCTCCCGAGGACACTAGCGTGGATGGCCCTCTCTGTGTGTAGTCCACAGGCTCCTGAGGACACTATGGGGACAGCCCTCTCTGTGTGCAGTCCACAGCCTCCCGAGGACACTAGCATGGATGGCCCTCTCTGCGTGCAGTCCACAGGCTCCTGAGGACACTAGGGTGGATGGCCCTCGCTGTGTGTAGTCCACAGGCTCCCAAGGACACTAACGTGGACTGCCCTCTCTGCGTGCAGTCCACAGGCTCCCAAGGACACTAGCATGGATGGCCCTCTCTGTGTGTAGTCCACAGGCTCCTGAGGACACTAACGTGGATGGCCCTCTCCGTGTGCAGTCCATCAGGCTGATGTCACTTGCAGACTGCTGTCTAGGCACACTGATACACAGAATTCCTCAAAGGAGGTCCACTTTGTCTAGATGACATCTAAGCTCTCCGTGGGCGGGGACCTCTGCTTGTTTTGTATACTGGTGTATCCCCTGTTGTTATTGTTAATTGCCATCAAGTCAGCTCCAACTCGTGGCAACCTTGTGTATAACAGAACAAAACATTGCCCAGTCCTGCATCATCCTCATGATCTTTGGTATGTTTAAGCCCATTGCTGCAGCCATTGTGTCAAACCATCTCATTGAGGGTCTCCCTTGCCCTTGCTGGCCCTCTACTTCACCAACCATAGTGTCCTTCTCCAGCGATTATTCCCTCCTGATGATGTACCCATAGTAAGCCAGTAGGAATCTCAAACAATATTCTGTGATCCATGCAGTTTTCATTGGCTAATTTTCAGAAGTAGATCACCAGGCCTTTCTTCCTAGTCTGTCTTAGCCTGGAAGCTCCTCTGAAGCCCTGCTGGTATATGAAATAATGGTGGCATAGCTTCCAGCATCACAGCAACATACAAGCCACACAGTAGGACAAAATGACAGACCTGTAGTGTAATTTATCCCTAGTGCTTACAGTAGTGCCTGACCCGGAGAAAGCATTCACTAAATATTGTTGAATTAGTAAATGAACTACTTCATCTGGTGTCAAGGTCCTGTGCTTTATCCCTGTGGCTTTTCTTTTCAATTTCTCATTACTACCCAAATTCTTTACTCAGACCAGACTGATGAACTCATTGTTTTTACCCCAGAAATAAATCTTTCCACTGCTGAACTTCTTCAGGTTATGGCTTCACCCTAGATTGTACTGCTCTCGCAGCTCTTGACAACGTAGATCATATGACTCCTTCAAAGCCTAGACCGATCCCATTACCTACATTTAGCCTGACCACCCCACTCCCATCCGCCAGCCCAGAAGTCACACCTCTCTCTCGTAAACATCTAGACATCTCCGTCTTTACAATGTAGTTGACTCACATGATCATTAACAAAAATAGAGATCATGACAGCTCCTTAACCATTAAGCATTTCGTAAGAATTAACTGAAATAATACAATTAAAGCATTTAGAAAGTACCTGGAAACTTGTAAGCTTTCACTAACATTAGCTATCATTACTATTGCAAACTCTGGTGGCATAGCGGTTAAGAGCTACGACTGCTAACCAGAAGGTGGACAGTTCAAATCCATCAGGCACTCCTTGAATTTTTATCATTACCATTAACCAATACATAGTCAATAAAAATATTGGTCCCTTATCCACAAGGGCTTATAGATTATTGTGAGTGTAAAAATATATATCATATATATATACTACATATATATCATAGATAGAGAGAGAAGGGGAAAAAAAAAACTGTACAGAAAGTACCTAAAAAAAAAAAAAAAAGAACAGCTTATAAGTGTTTTAAAGCTTGGGAGAAAAAAAAAATCCCCACAGGCTCAGACATTTGGGAAGCCTTCAGAAAGGAGCTGGTGTCTAAACTTTGTAGAGAAAGAAACAGGAGTTTTGCTTATCTACGCTCTTTAATGCAAGCTCAAGAGGACAGAAAGAGTGTTAACACATATTTATAAATAGCATACTACCTACCACAGGTCCTTGGACGTAGTAGGCGCCGAGCAAAAGGCTATTAAATAAAGGTATAGTTTTTTTTTTGTTTTTTTTTTTTTAGATTGCTTATACTATGAGATTTCTATGTCTTTGAGGTCGGGGGAAATATTATTGTTTTTGAAAGCAATGACACAACTTGGCCATGTGCACGAAAGGTAGTCTTTAAGTTAAATAGCTTGGTGCTATATTAAGATGAAGGAGCCCGGTGGTGCAAGGATTAAGCGCTCAGCTGCTAACCAAAAGATTGGCAGTTGGAACCCCCCAGCAGCTCTTGCAGGAGAAAAGTCTGGTGATCTACTTCCATAAAGATTACAGCCAAGAAAACTGCATGGGACAGTTCTACACTGTCACAGGGAGCCATTGACTCTGTGACACCCAACAACGACAGCATTTAGATGCATGTAAACATCCTAGGAGATTGAATAAAGCTCCTCACAGCCAGGCGGACATATCCTAGAGGTTGAATTTACAAAATGAATCTCAGAAATGAGCTTGTTTTTTAGCCCTTTAGCTCCTTCTACTATAAACCAAGTGCCAGGTGGGGAGAAAATCAAATTATTTTCCGGGTCTGATTAGTTGGGTTTGTGGTAACCAAAGTTGACTGTATATATTAAATCCCAAGGGATTAAAACATAGAAAATTCCTAGTGTTAAATCAGATTGTAAGTATATGTCTCCCTACGTGAATTCTACATTTCTCTCTGGCTTCTAATACCCCATGTAATCAGTGGAAGCATCATTTGCATACCAAATTTGTTTTAAGCACGAAAAACTACACATAGCAGCAATCATGTATGTGATTTAATTAAACACCAGTCACTTAAAACAGCTGCGGTGAAGGAGACGCAGTGTTGTGGTGAGGGTAGGTGAGGGAAGGAAGGGGTTGTTGAAGGAATGGAAGGATATGGAGCAAAACAACTTGAAGGCTTAGTCTTTCTGGACTTCTCCAAACCCAGAGAACTTGTATTCAGTCCCTCAAAAACCCCTCCAAGTCTGTAAGAAGAAAACTGGAGTCCTATGTAGCAGATGTTCTTCTTTTTGATGGAGATAATTATTCATGATTTTTCTTCCTTCAACTTTTACAACCAGAAAAACTAGAGGACATAGTTCAATGCAAAAATATTCTATAAAATCCTCCATCACAAATCTCATGTTTAAAGTGATGTGGGTTTACCAGTAAGCTATGTGTATGTGTCTAAGAACACAAATACTTTGGTCCCGTTTATATGAGATACCTAGAATAGGTGAAGGCATAGAGACGAAAGTAGATTCATGGTCACCAGAGGCTCGGGGGAGGAAGAGGAATGGGAGTTATTACTTAAGGAATACTGAGTTTAGGTTTGGGATGATGAAAAACATTTGGAAAGAGCAGTGGTTTGCACAACATAATAAATGTAATTAATGTCACTAATTAAAAAATGGTTAAATATGGCAAATTTTTTATATATGTACTTTATTAAATAAAGTTATTTTTTAAAGTATTTTTAGGCCTTTGAACAAGGAAGGGAGAAAAATTTGCAATGAATATTACCCCAGCACCACCCACTCTAAGGCCAACTTTCAGAAATAAAATTAATTAGGATAGCTAAGCTTTTAATGGAGGGGAGCTGTTCCTAACTGCAAAGATAATCACAATGAAGTAAAGATGCTTCATGTTATAACGCAGGAGAAAAGACTTCGTAAAGCAGTTGCAGAATATAAAACTGGCCCTGGTGGTGCAGTGGTTAAGAGCTTGGCTGCTAAACAAAAGGTCAGTAGTTTGAATCCACCAGGCACTCCTTGGAAATCCTATGGGGCATTCTGCTCTGTCCTATAGGATCGCTATGAGTCCAAATCCACTCCACGGCAACAGGTGTGTGTGTGTGTGTGTGTGTGTGTGTGTTTTAACATCAAAGAGATAAATTTTAACCAGTTAACTAAAAATCTTTCTACATTTTAGGTAGTTCTCCACCCAAAGTTTAAAAAAAAAAAAAGGTAAATCTTTGCTTGTTTTTTCTTTTATATAGTCACCTTTATAAAAAGTTAATGAAGAAATACACTTAACATAAATATGAAGTACAACACCCCCTTTCCTCTGCCACACACACACACACAAAGCACAGGAGAGGAAATGTTAAAGAATAAAATGCTCAGGGAGCCTGCCTGGGGCTTGGAGTTGGGAGAGAGAGTCCTCCCCATAATGCCCTGGGGCTAGGGTGGTGGTGTCTGGTGAAGAGGTTACGGAGGCGCCCCCTAGTGACAGTCTCTGACGCCTCCCTGTGCTATTTCTCAGCCCCAGCAGAGCACCATGTTCTTACCAAGAGCAATTGCTCAATTTGTCTTTCCTCGAGGACAGCTTTGCATGAGGGTTAGGTACGCCAGAGATTTCAAAAACCAATCCAGGTGGAACTTTAAAAACAGTATGGTGTATGAAATGAGTAAGACACAAAAGGACAAACTTTGTATGATCCCACTTACATGAAATATCTAGATGAGGCAAATACAAAGAGACAAAAGCCTGTTTGTGGTTACTGCGGGCTGGGGGAGGGGGAAATGGGGAGTCATTACTTAAGGGGGTACAAAGTTTCTGTTTAGGGGGATGAAAAACATGTGAAAATGGTTAGTGGTGATGGCTGCCCACCATGGTGAATGTAATTAATGTCACCGAATTGTACACATAAAAGTGGTTAAAATGGCAAATGTTTTGTTATATATATTTTGCCACAATAATAATAATTTTAAAAACATTAAAAAATTAGTCCAGGAGCAGCCAAATCCTCATCTTTTCGCTGATCCAAAATCAACTGTCACAAAAGCAAGTAACTGTGTCGTGATTTATCTGTATTTTTCGTTGCACATTTGAATTCACAAAACACTGAAAATCACAAATGAAGCGTTCTTTAAGTGGCGCCTGATAGTGGCTATGTACATAGGAAGGATTCTGGCCAGCAGACTGTGAAGGGTGTGGGTACAGGGGGCCCCAGGACGCCCGGCCACACGCGCCCACACGAGGACCTTGCCCCAGGTCACACACAGACAAATGTAGATCCATTGGTAATCTGAACTCCAGTGCTCACGTCAGGATCAGCTGGGAGCTATGATGCAAAGCCATTTGCTATTGATAATAAAGTACCAGACTGTGCACTCTTTGCTTTAACTTGATTACCAGATTTGATTTGCCTTTTCTACAATAAACGCCTCGCCCTCTCTGTTACTCAAATAACACTGTTCTGTAACGTGCAGCATAAAATATTAGTGGCTTAATAAAAATAAAACCCCACGTGGCACAGCAAATGGTTGATTCAGTGGTCCTGCACCCCCTGTTTGGTGGTGCCAACCTGGAGTTCTTCACTGGAACCTTTGTCTTCAGCCAGGGTATAGGGAAGGAGGGAGTCAGAAAAAGAATGCTGAGAACAAATGGTGAAGAAAAAATAAACCAGCTCTTTTTCTGAATTGTTTACCCTTTAGTCAGCCATTTGTGTGCCTTCCAGGTAGCCTCTGAAATTCCATTTATTCATCCATTCGTTCATTCAAGATGTTTATCATTACCGATGACACCCATGGTCACACGTAGTACTATGGCAGGGGCAAGAAAACCCAGAAGAAATACAGGGTGTGATCCCCCATCTTGATTGTATCATTAAGCTGCAGAGTTAAGTCATGCTGTCGCCTAGTCGATTCTGACTCCTACCACCCCTGCAGGACAGAGCGGAACTGCCCCATAGTGTTTCCAACGCTGTGATCTTTATGGAAGCAGATTGCCACATCTTTCTCCTGCAGAGCAGCTGGTGAGTTCGAACTGCCGACTTTTCCGTTAGCAGCCGAGCGCTTAGCCACTGCGCCACCAGGGCTCCTTGTTATATCATTACAAACATGAAACTGTTAGGTAATCATGCAGAACAAAATAAAAATCGATCCCCAAATGGATGCCATAGGAGTGCTAGGACAAGCTAAAGACAGTGACGAGGGTAATAACAAACCTCCAAGTGGTAGCAGGGAGGGGAGGAGCAAATCCAGTCACTTTTACCTGAGGACAGAGTTGTAAGAGACTGGAAGTGAGGCCAGACATAAAAGATTGGGAAACAGGTTATGGGGTCCAAGCTTAGAGTCAGGTGTGTGCTGGGTGCATTGGGAACCCACCGTGAAAGGCCCTCTCCCATGAAGTGGTACAGTAACATTAACCTTGACACCAGCCTGGCCACGGTAATGTGGCACCATGGTCCCCCCAGGATGTGGTGGCAGGCACCATGGCCCCACATTACCACTCTCACAGCTGGCAGCTGCTTCCCAGGGTTCCTATGGGGGCGCTGGGGGTGGGAAACCTCTTGGTGAGTGATTTCACCGCACTGCTTTGTTCTGTTTGAGGCAGTCTCTGACAGTCACAAGGTCCTTGTCACTCTTGGAGAGGACTAAACAACACAATTCACCTGAAGTCCCACTGGCCCTTGCACTCCTTGCCAAGCTGGGTGAGTCGAAGAACACTTCATCTGTGGAAACACTGAAATCCAAGCCAAAATGTGATTTGTTCTGCTTCAGCATTTCCTCAAATGACTCCATTAGGGAGTGGATGTGGCTCAGGGCTAATTAGTTTGTAATGGGTGCAAAGCATCCTGGGATGCAGGCCTGAAGGGCACCAGGGGAGCCAGGGCCCTCACGGGGCCTCTGTGAGCAATTTGCTCCTTCTCAAGATGATAGTGCACGTTCATTTTTTATTGGTGGCATCATTTTTTGTTATAAATGGAGCTGGTCCATGTGAACCCACAGAAGGAACTAAACCTGTGACATTACTTGAAGAGAAAATGCTGCTTTTTTTGCAGTCTGGTCAGGAGTTCAACATGGAGGGTTTGAGTCAAGACTGCTGGGTTTCAATCCTGTCTCTGCTACTCTCTGGCTATGTAACTTTGGCTAAATTGCTTCAACTGTTTAAGCCTCAGTTTCCTCAATAGTTAAAAAAGGATAATATTAGTAGCTTTTCTTATAAAAGGATTAAATGGAATACTAGGTATAAAGGGCTCAGCACAGTACCTGACGAATTTTAAGTCTCTGTTATTATTATTTTCCACCACTATCTGTCAGTTGTCTACTGTGATGGCTTTCATGTTGCTGTGATTCTGGGAGCTATGCCCCTGATATTTCAAATACCACCAGGGTCACCCATGGTGGACAGGTTTCAGTGGAGCTTCCAGACTAACATAAATGAAGAATAACAGCCTAGCAATCTGGTTCCAAAATTAGTCAAGGAAAACCTTATGGATTACAAAAGAACTTGGTCAGATTCACATGCTTTGGGCATGTCATCAGGAAGGATCGATCACTAGAGGAGGACATCGTGTTTGGTGAAGTAGAGGGCAAGTGAGGGCCAGTGAGGACATCATGTTCGGTGAGATGGATGGGCACGATAGCGGCAATGATGGACTCACACATGCTGAAGATCATGAGAATGACAGAGGACCAGAAAACTAACGTTTCATTCTGTTGTATATGCGGTCTCCATAAATCGGAGTTGACGGCAGCTATCTGGCTATTGTTACCTGAGGATTTTATGTCTGCAAGGGAAGTAAGATTTATAGCCTAGTAAACTCTATGGGGCAGTTCTACTCTGTCCTATAGGGTCACTATGAATCAGCTGTGGGTTTGGTTGGTGTTCCATAGGGCAGCCCCAGGAGGCACAAATGGTTTGTGTTCCACTACCAACCTAAACGTTGGCGGTTTGAACCCACCCAAAGGTGCCACAGAAGACTGGCCTGGCGATCTGCTACTGTAAAGATTACAGATAAGAAAGCCCTATGGAGCAGTTCTAATCTGTAACACTGGGGTCACCATGAGTCAGAATCAATGGGTTTATTTATTTATTTATTTTAATTTGGTGCTTCATGGGAATTCGTCCTTCAGAAGACAGGAAGAGGCACTGGGGGGTTTGAGCTTGTGGTTGCCAAGCCTCACCTATGCATGCAACCCTGCTTGGATTTGGTGTAGAGATGTTGTTGTTGAATGAAAAGTCAACTCAGCTGTCCATTTAAAGAAAGTGTTGAGAAGCTGTCTTTTAAGATACTCAGTTAGCCTCCCTGGTTAGTAACCTCACTGGTTACTACTAGTTAGCCTCGCCCCCTGCCAGGTGTTCCCTGAAGTCAGGTGACAGGCTACACCCTCTTAGCCTCCTCTATCTCCTCCAGAGAGACCGAAAGGCAGAGTGGAAAGAGCACAGGCTGTGTTGGACTGACCCATGCTTGCTAGCATTACACCTTGAGGAAGTGATTTATTTTTGTTGGGGCCTTAAATCTTTGAAATGGGAGAATGAAACCTACCTTTCGTTACACTAGTGAGGACCAAGCACACTGTAGTAAAAGCTACCACCTTGTGTCTTACACATGGTGGATGTTCAATAAATGGTAGCTGTTTTACATTGAGATTATTATTTGGGGCACTCAGTGAAGAGTAAGGAATCAGTTCATCTTCCCACTCAAATTAAGAACTCGGGTTTCTACTAAGACTCATAGGAATTAACAAATTCATGCTTCTGTGAAAAACAGACACCCCCTTTTTTGAAGCCTGAGGTTGAAAAAGTAGTGTTGTGGGCTGAACGGTGGCCCAGAAAAAGATCTGTCCATGTCCTAATCCCCAGAGTCTGTGAGTGTTACCTTATCTGGAAAAAGGAGCTTTGCAAATGTAGTTACACTAAAGATCCTGAAATGAGGAAATTATCTTGAATTATCAGGGTGAGCATGAAATCCAATGACAAGAGTTCTTAGAAGAGCCACACAGAGGAGAAGACAGACAGAGGAAAAGGCAGACAGAGAACAAGACAGACAGAGGACATGACAGACAGAAGATATGACAGAGGACAAGACAGAGAGCAAGACAGAGGACATGACAGACAGAGGACAAGACAGACAGAGAACAAGACAAAGGATGTGATAGAGGACATGACAGAGGACAAGACAGACAGAGGACAAGACAGACAGAAGACAAGACAGACACAGGACAAGACAGAGAACAAGACAGACAGAGGACATGACAAAGGACAAGACAGACAGAAGACAAGACAGACACAGGACAAGGCAGACAGAGGACAAGACAGAGGACAAGACAGGGAACAAGACAGACAGGGGACATGACAGAGAAGACAGAGGACATGACACACAGAGGACAAGACAGACACAGGACAAGACAGAGAACAATACAGACAGAGGACATGACAGACAGAAAAGACAGACAGAGGACAAGACAAACAGAGGACAAGACAAAACAAGACAGACAGAAGCCATGACAGAGGACATGACAGAGGACATGACAGAGGAGACAGAGGACAAGACACAGAACAAAACAGAGGACATGGCAGAGGACAAGACAGACAGAGGACACAACAGAAGGAGGACATAACAAATGGAGGTCATGACAGATGGAGGACAAGACAGAGGACATGACAGACAGAGGACATAACAGAGAAGACAGACAGAGGACATGAGAGTGAAGTGAAGATAAAGGCAGAGACTGGAGTGATGTGGTCACAAGCCCAGGGAGCCGGCAGCCCTCAGAGGCTGAGAAAGACAAGATTCTACCTGGAGACTCCAGAGGTCGGGCAGCTTTTCAGTAACCTTGGTTTCAGATTTCTGGTTTCCAGAACAGCAAGACTCAAGTTCTGTTGTTTTAAGCCACAACTGGTTATTTTTTGTGGGGGGGGTTAGTTTATAGTAATTTGTTAGGACAGCCACAGCCAAATAATACCCAGTGTGTCTAGGGACATGTGCCCTTGACCTCAGTGTCCAGGTTATGAAAGGACAGCAGCCTCTGGGATTCGTCTCTAACACACTGTGAGTCCAGGGCATTTTGAGGCTAGTGAACCTGTTCTGCACAATGCAGTAATGGTAGGCACATGACATGCACTTGTCAAAACCTAAATGTACAACCTGAAGTGTGAACCCTAATGTAGACTGTGGACTTCAGTTAATAATAATAATCCATAATGAACAATTTTTAAATTTAAACAGACTTGTAGTTTTTTTTTTACTATGACAAAATCTAAAACTGCTCTAAAAAATAAAGTGTGTTAGAAACATGCTGTGGCTCTGTGCTAGTACCTGGAGGTCACAGTTTCCAGGGAGGGAGTGCTGAGCTGGGGAGCCCTCAACAACACACAGGAGCCTTGCACAGTTCTTCCTAAATAGTCGGCCCTCCACCCACTCCAACTGGAAGAGCTTAAGTGATTACGGAAGGGAGAGTAATACTTGTTCTTTACACCCACCTGAGGAAAGCCTAATTGTATGACATTTATTATTTGCGGGGTTTTCCCTAGTTATCTACAGCACGGCTTAAAAGCTAACGAGCGCTTGCCGTCCCAGCCAGAGCAGCATATGGGACAGGCTGCGAACCCTCAGAGCGCCCGGCTGTGCTGTCCCTGCATTTGTTATTGCTGACGGGAGAGGTAAAAAGGCGACTTGACTATTTTTGTGGCAGATGGTTTTATTTTCAGGAGGCAGGTTTGCTTTCATAAATTTGGGTGCTCATTTGTTCATGAAAGTGTTTTATTGCTTACAAATGGGATTGTAAAACACTATATTTATCTGAGAACTGTTTGTGTATTTATCAGTGGTGATGTCTACACAATATCAAAACATGCCCACCTAAAAAGTGGAAATCCACTCCGTCACACAAAGTACTGTCTGCACCAGCTATGGATAAGCTGATGTTTTGTTTTGCCTACATACTATTTAGCCAATGGCTACAGGTACAGAAGGGACTGGGGGAAATAACAATAACAACAATAAAAATAACTACAGTTTTTGAGCACTTCCTAAGCATTTAAAATGCATTAATTTATTTCTCACAAAAACATTGTCAGATAGAAACTAAGAAGACTGGTTTAGAAAGTAGGAAAATGGGGGCTTAGAGGCTTTGAGTAACTTACACAAGCTATTAAGTCGCAGAACTGGGATTTAAATCCAGCTTCTCCAACTGCAAAGCTTAGGATCACCACCATCCACCCTGTCTCCTAATAAAAGGGTACAAAGTGGTACCATATACAGGAAAAGGGCAAAATCTCAGCTGTGAAACTAGAAGAGAATTGCTAAAGCACATGGATAAAAAAAAAAAAAAAAGCACATGGGTAGAATGACTAAATCCTCTTTGCTTGTTTTTAATAATTGGTTGCTTTAATAGAGGGAGTGATGGAGTCCTTTTAGGGAAACTGAACAACTAGGATATATTAACGTGCTGTGTTTTCCAGTATAAGGTGTGTGCATGTGAGTATGTGTGCAAGTGTGTGTGTGAGACAGTGTGTGAATGTGTGTGAGAGTGTGTGAGTGTATGTGTGTGTGTGTGTGTGTGTTAGAGACAGAGAGCTTGTACCAGCAGAAAGGTGAGGAGGAGGAGGCTGTCTCGTGAGCAGCAGGGGCACTGGGCCAGGAGAGGACCCTGAGATGTGTGGAGTGTTTAGCTATTGCAACACTGAGCCCCACAAATTGTCCAATGTGTACAGGTCCCCCCTCTCTCCAGGATTCTATCAAAGGCGTTCTCCCTGATCGAAGCCTCAGAACTCGCTGTCAGAAAAAGAGGAAGAGAGAGAGATAGTGGAAATCCTTTCTGTGGAAAGTTATCTGCCGTAGCACTGATCAGGCTATTTGCCAAAGGGCAAAACTGGAGGTTAATCCCTCAGAATCAAGCCTCCCAATCAATGTAAAATAATGTTTCATTCTTCCCGAGGCTGTGGGCAAGAAGGAGATGAATGCTGACAGCAGGGTGTGCTATGCTGTAGGGAACCCTGAAGAGGGGTTCATCTCCCTTGCTGGGAACTGCTGCCCAGCCTGCAGACCACGCTCCCCCCACCACTGGGAACCTGCTCTGAGTAGGTACAGGGGTGGGAGCCAGTTGTCCCTTCTCTAATTCCGCACAGCAAGTCAGAGTCCTAGTCTTTGTGTCTTTCAGGAATTCGCCGACTCAGTGTACCAGCTGGTCACACAGAAGTTCCAAGAGTTGACAGTCAACTTGACTTCCACACACGCCCGCCACAAAGCCCTGGCAGGAATCGTCATGACCAAAGGTAATCTGCCTCTCCTTTTTCCTGTAGGAGTTTTAATCTGCAAGGAAAGGAGATTAGTGTTTGCCTTATCATGGAAATGTGGGGATTCTCTCTTCCACACAAAAATATTAAAAAATTTTAAAGTAGAATACAGAGAGACGAGTGACAAATGTGTATTACCAGCAAATATATATATATAGACAATGGTCATATTATTATGCATATTAAAAACCGTCTCCACACAGGTGTCTCACTGCTTCCATGATGAAAGCTGAAATAAGCACCTGACTGGTCTCCTTCCTGTTAGGTGTTTTTTTCCCACACCTCAATCTCAAGGAGAATGTACAGTGTTGGTATTTTTAAAAACTGGAATCCAAGGTTAGACAAGGCCACCAAATAAGTCACTTCAGATTGATAGGCGAGATCAAATTTCCTACCTTTTCACTGTCACCACCAATACAGGCTAATACCTGGGGCTTTTGATTCTGTCATCTTCAAAAGTGAGCGTGTTCACCCTCCCAGCTGCTGTGCCTAAGGAACCAGGGAGTCGGAGCAGACTTCAACAAGTAGATGACCATGTTGGGGAAATGACCTTTCTGAGGGGACTTTTATTGTCAAAGTATCTAATCCCCGTGGGCCAAATGGCATTTCTGAGCTTGCTCCAGCGGACTTCACTTACTCAATGGGAGCTGCTCTGCCCAAGGCTGGTTTGGGGGACAGTTTGGAGAACCCTGCTCCAGCTCTTCTTGGAGAGGCTGTCCCTTCACATTCCTTTTCTAAGCCACAACAGGCCCCTCCTGGTCCTTCTGCCACCCTGCTCTTCCTGCCTGTGGCCCTGTCCTTTTAATTGCTTGTCTTCCTTGTCATTCTTTTTGTTTTACCTCTTCTCTGTCATCCTCTTCTCTTACTTTACCCTGTCCCCACATTGGTTTCCTCTGCCACAGAAAGTCCATCCTATCCAGAGAATCGAATTAGCCTGAAAGTCCTAAGTTCCCTTCCACTGGAAGTATAAGCCACCCCGTGAATTCTACGACTGTCAAGAGTCTCCTTGCCCACTCCACAAGATGAACTTGTGTTCAAACTTGAAGTCTGAAGATAACCCAGCTCCAGACATGCACAGTGGTCAAGTTCCATTCTAGGAGGGAAGAGTCATAGAGCCACGAAGGAAGCAGTCAATACCATGATCAAGGTGGTGGCCACTTTAATAAAAACTGGTTGGGAGAAGATGACAGTTGAGTTTAAGCAGTCAATTTTGGTAAAAGCATCTAAGTACTAAAAAAAAAAAAAAAAAGTACTAAGCTATTAATAATAATTTACCAGGAGGTTATTTGAATTTGAGTGTTTCTATTCCCAAAGTTTTGCATGAGTTTGTAGTGATGTAGTGTTGTGGTTGTTGTTGTTAGGTGCCATTGGATCAGTTCCAACTCATAGCAACCCTATGTACCACAGAACAAAACACTGCCCAGTCCTGCGCCATCCTTACAATCGTTGTTATGCTTGAGCCCATTGTTGCAGCCAGTGTGTCAATCCATCTTGTTGAGGGTCTTCCTCTTTTCAGTGATGTAGTAGAGAATGATTATTATAAAAATAATCAACTCTTGGGTTAGGTTTCACAACCACACGTAAACACACACAGACATTCACACATTCACAGATGCACAGTTTGCTGTCTAGGTGTAGACAAAGGCTACAACTTGCAAAAACAGCACTTACCTGTTGTCCAAAAATGTGTATATTAAAAAATCAATGATTGGCATATTTTTCTGCCATTATACTCCTCCTAGGGGACTTCTCTAATATTGTCAAATGCAAGAAGGTTGAAGTAGGTGCAGAAATACTTAGGGCACTACCTTATTTTCAGCACGAGGTCATATTACTTAACATTTCTTTTTTGGTATTTTGATAAAGTGGAAATATAAGTGCCTACCTCAAGTATTATATGGTGAGTAAGTTAAAGTATATTAAAGTCTTTCAAAGGTAAAAATTATAAGTATAATTTTCTAAGAGTAATTCAGTTCTGTTGATGATACCATTGTATTTGGTGCTCTGCATGCTACCTAAACCATTTTAATATATTTGATAATATTTGCCTCTTTGTAGATAATGGGCTCTTGTTAGGTGCCTTCAAGTTGGTTCCAACTCATAGCAACCCCAGGTACAACAGAACAAAACACTACTCAGTCCTGTGCCATCCTCGCAATCGTTGTTATGCTTGTCGCACCCACTGTGTCAGTTCATCTCCTTGAGGGTATTCCTTTTTTTTGCTGACTCTCTACTTTACTAAGCATGATGCCTTTCTCCAGGGACTGATCCCTCCTGATAACACGTCCAAAGTATGTGAGACATAGTCTCGCCATCCTTGCTTCTAAGGATCATTCTGATTGTACTTCTTCCAAGACAAATTTGTTTGTTCTTTTGGCAGTCCATAGTATGTTCAATATTCTTCTTCAACACCACAACTCAAAGGGGTCAATTCTTTGGTCTTCATTATTCATTGTCCAGCTTTCACATGCATAAGAGGCAATTGAAAATATCATGGTTTGAGCCAGGTGCACTTTAGTCTTCAAGGTGACGTCTTTGCTTCTTAACACTAAAGGAGTCTTCCACAGCAGATTTGCCAAATGCAATGTCTCATTTGATTTCTTGACTGCTGCTTCCACGAATATTGATTGTGGATCCAAGTAAAATGAAATCCTGACAATTTCAATCTTTTCTCCATTTATCATAATGTTGCTTATTGGTCCAGGTGCGAGGATTTTTGTTTTCTTTATGTTGATGTATAATCCATCCTGAAGGCTGTGGTCTCTGATCTTCATTAATAAGTGCTTCAAGTTCTCTTTACTTTCAGCGAGCAAGGTTGTGTCATCCATATAACACAGGTTGTTAATGAGTCTTCCTCCAATCCTGATGCCCCATTTTTCTTCATACAGTCCAGCTTCTCAGATTATTTGCTCAGCATACAGATTGAATAGATATGGTGAAAGGATACAACCCTGACGCACACCTTTCTTGACTTTAAACCACGCAGTATCCCCTAGTTCTGCTTGAACAACTACCTCTTTATCTATTTACAGGTTCCTCATGAGCACAATTAAGTGTTCTGGAGTTCCCATTCTTCACACTATTATCCATAATTTGTTATGATCCACACAGTCAAATGCCTTTGCATAGTCAATAAAACACGGGTAAACATCCTTCTGGTATTCTCTGCTTTCAGCCAAGATGCATCTGACATCCCTCATTCCACGTCCTCTTCTGAATCAGGCTTGGATTTCTGGCAGATCCCTGTTGATGTGTTGCTGCAGCCACTTTTGAATGATCTTCAACAAAATTTTACTTGTGTGTAATATTAATGATATTGTTCAATAATTTCTGCATTCAGTCAGATCACCTTTCTTTGGAATAGGCACAAATATGGATCTCTTCCAGTTGGTTGACCAGGTAGCTGTCTTCCAAATTTCTTGGCATAGACGAGTGAGCACTTCTAGCACCGCATCTATTTGTTGAAACATCTCAATAGGCATTGTGGCAGTTCCTGGAGCCTTGTTTTTCTCCATTGCTTTCAGTGCAGCTTGGACCTCTTCTTTCAGTACCATCAGTTCCTGATCATATGCTACCTCCTGAGATGGTTGAATGTCAATGAATTCTTTTTGGTTCAGTGACTCTGTGTATTCCTTCCAACGTCTTTTGATGCTTCCTGTGTCATTTAATATTTTCCCCGTAGAATCCTTCAATATTGCAGCTCTAATCTTGAATTTTTTCTTTAGTTCTTTCATCTTAGAGATGCTGAGCATGTTCTTCCCTTTTGATTTTCTAACTTCAGGTCTTTGCACATGTCATTATAATACTTTACTTTGTCTTCTGGAGCCATCCTTTCAACTCCTCTGTTCAGTTCTTTTACTTTATCCTTTCTTCCATTTGCTTTAGCTACTTGACGTTCAAGAGCAAGTTTCAGAGTCTCCTCTGACATCCGTTTAGGTCTTTTTTTCTTTCCTTTCTCTTTAGTGACCTCTTGCTGTCTTCATGTATAATGACCTAGATGTCATTCCACAACTCATCTGGTCTTTGGTTATTAATATTCAACACTTATACCTCAAATCTATCCTTGAGGTATAAATAATAAAATAGTATAAATTTAGGGCTAAGAGTTAACCTCAGCCAAGGTCATAACCATTGGATGTAGCCATTCATTTACCAGTCAGCAGCAGCCACTAACTGGATGCATCTATTCACAGGGCACTGTTCTACAAGCATAAGGGGATACAGAGAGAAGACATAGGTCCTCCCGTTCAAGGCATAACAATCTAGTTAAGAAAACAATGAGAAGTGATACTGTTCAGTGGTTAAGAGTGTGGATACTAGTATCAGACTGCCTAAGCTAGAATCCCAGCTCTAATTCCAAGTAGCTATGTGAACTTGGGAGCTCCGGTGGCACAAGTTATGAGCTCAGCTGCTAAACAAAACGTGGCAGTTCGAACCCGCCAGCCACTCTTTGGAAACCCTGTGGAGCAGTTCTACTCTGTCCTATAGGGTCGCTATGAGTTAGAATTGACTTGATGGCTATGGGATTTCTTTCTTTCTTTCTTTCTTTCTTTTGATATGTGAACTTGGGCCAGTTAGGACTCAGTTTTCCCACTTTAAAATGGGGATAATAGTAATACATATTGAATAGAGTTGTTTGGAAGATTAAATGTGTTAACGTATATGAGACAGAAAGATACCTGTTGTTAGCTGCTGTCAAGTCGGCCCTGACTCATGGTGACCCCATGCACAAGGGGGTCACCACGTGGTCCATAGGGTTTTCATGGGCTAATTTTCAGAAGTGGACCACCGGGCCTCCCTTTCTGATACATCTAAGTTTCGAAGCGCCACTGAAACCTGTTCAGCATCATAGCAATCCTCAAACCTCCGCTGACAGACAGGTGGCGGCTGTGCCTGAGGTGCATCAGCCAGAAAGTGAACCGGCTTCTCCTGCATGGAAGGCGAGAATTCTACCACTGAACCACCACTGCCCTCAGAAAGATACCTAACCTGTAATAATATCATCATCAGTGTTAGTTATTATCAATAATAAAAAAAATAGCACTCATTTATTATATAAATATATACATGTATATATATATAGGGTTGCTATGAGTTGGAATCAACTCAGTGACAATGGGTTTTTACGACTTATGTGTATATATTTACTGAATACCTGCTATGTGCCCGAGACTATTTTAGGTACTGGGAATACAGCAGAGAACAAAATAGACCACGTCCTTGCCCTAATGAATCTTATATTCTAATGGGGGAAGGGGTCATAAAGAATAATTTAAATCGAATATTAAAAAAAAACTATAAAAGAATTACACAATGTTCTAAGATCACAAAGCAAAACTTTGGTAAACTTAAAAATTTGGGGTGTCACATAGATTTTTTTGCCACAGATTACAGTATAATTTAGTTTAAATTAACTTATTGGTCTGTCCCATGTCTTGAAAGGAAAGAAAGAAAAGAGAGAGGGAGCGAAGGAAGGGAGAAGAAAGGAAAGAAGGGAAAGAAAGGCAACAACCACTGTTTCTTCTTTACTGTGTGATACGTTTTCAATCCCAAAATTTAAGTTAGTATGATTTGGTGAGTAGTTCTCAACATTCCCAGATCTGGAGTGGTAATTGTCCAGTATGTTCCCACTTTCCCGGTAAACCTAATTCTGGGAAGGCTTAGAAGCTACTCTCAGACTTCTCTTAGAAAACCATAGTGTTTTGCAAAATTGCCAGTGAATATGCTGTTTGATGTGCAGGCAGTTTATTTATATGCCTAAGAAACTCTGAGAGGAAGTGGTATGTCTTATTCAAGCTGCTGTATATATCACAAAGTTATAAAATTAATTTTATTTTCAAGTAGAACATGACTCAGTTTGCCCTCCCCCATTTTTAGGTGGGATGCCAATTCATTCACATCAATGAGCCTATAACCCACTGTCGTCGAGTCTATAGAATGTTCTTTTCGTTTATGGACCTAAGACTATTTTATAATCATTATGAAAAATATGATAGCAAAAATATATAATTTTTTGCTGTAAATAGTGAATCTTTATCATATTTGCTAAATTACATAGTCTCTCATTTATAGTAGCTGTAAAAGGGATCCCACTTCCTTTCCAGAGAAATCCTTTCTGGAGCCACCAGTGTGGCTCTGCACAGCTGCCATCTTGACATTGTTGCGTTACTTCTCGGTAGATCCACTCTCTTCAGGATCTGTGTCTCTTTCTTGCTTTATTCCCCTTGTTAGATAGAGTGCATCCACAAGTAACATCTTTTTAAAATGTATATGGGAGATAAACTTTGTGAATATTTGCATATCTCAGAACGTTTTTATTTGGTTCTCGCACTACTTTAATAATTTGGCAAGGCAGAGAATTCTAAGCTTAAAATTACTTTTCCTTAATATTTTAAAAAGATTGTACAATTGTAGCTAAAGTTTCTGATGAGAAACATTACGTCAGACTGACATTTCTTTGCAGTGACAAGCCCCCCACCTCCTACCCAAGGAAGTATTCTTTTTGACATGGATGTTTTACAATCTCATAAAAATATGTTCGGATGTGAACCCTTCATCTACAAACCGTCACATATTTTACCTACTTGCCTGTGTATTTTTCCTTGGATTATTTATTTCCTAAATTCCTTCCCTTAAATACATTTTAGTCAAATTTTCAATATTCTGAATTAATCATCTTTTACCTTTTTTTTTATTTTTAGCTCTTTATCCTTTTGTTCTGTGTCTTTGGAAATTTTTTAATTTTGTCATATAGCTCTTTGATAACCTTTTTCTTAATTTTGGCAATCTGTTTTTATTATTCAAGACATCTCTCTTGTTCTAAGGTTCTTCTTTTCTTCAAGGGGTACTCTTCTTGTGTTATAGATGCTGTATCTTCTCAAAATTTTTTGAGGGTCTCATTAGCAATTTTTAAAGTTCTCAGTTCTCTGATTGTATGATTCCTCTGTGGTCAATGGTTTTCTTTATCTTCACTCTTTTTCTTTTATCCCGTTTATTAATTTTTGTTTGAATTCCCATATTTCTGAATTAAATAGTAGATTGATTATAATAAGCACTTGGCATGGATTTCCTCTGTGATTATGCAAGTTGGTCAGTTTTTCCAACAGGCTTCATGTGAATGGAAAGGCTGCCTGGGACTTCTGTTTCAATCAGCAGACACCCCTTTAGAATGGATGGGCAGGAGTTAGTCATTGGCAAGGGACCACCCCAAATGCCAAAATGAGAGAAGTTTACTCTGTGGGATAAACACTCCTTGAGACTCCCTGACTTTCCTCAAGGAAAGAAGCTTCCACTTCTTAGGGGTTCTCTCCAAGGGCTAAGAGAGTTCGCCAATGGAACCAGGAATATATTTTAAAATAATCTAAGGAACCTCCCTATTTCAGATCCACACCTCATGCCTGCCCTTCATGCCTGCTGATCCTGAGCCTACTGCCTTTTCTGGGTTCCACCTTGGAGATTGGTAGCTCTCACCATGATAGCTCATTTATGCTGGTATTTGGGACTTGGTTTCATCTTTTCCATTTCATTCATCCACATACTCTCATCTTCTTTCCATTTTCCAGGAAATAATGAAAAGCTATCAAGTCAACTCCTGATCACATCATAGTTATGGATTTATTCCTTTTTGGATTTTTTTTTAATCTTAATGGGGTCTGGAACAGGAAGAGAAACAAATGTGCTGTTTTGACTACCTTTGTAAACTAGAAGCCCAGACAATATTATTTAGCCAAGTTGTCAAACTATGGCTCTTTGTCTCCTTTTATTAAGAAAGTCTGCTGTTTCTATGAGCATGTGAAAATTAAAAGCGATGTTAATGATGTCTTCATTCAATATATAAATTTGTTTAATTTTGACAGCATTTTCACATACATTAATCAACTTGATTGCTATAACCCTGAGAAATGAGAAATGTAAGAATTTTTATTATCACTGTTAAGAAATATGAACCCAAATACCAAGAGATACAGTGACTTTCCAAAGCTAAGGATAGGGAGAGAGGCTGAGCTAAAACGGGCATTACTAATTTCTACCCTTTGGTGATCCAGGCCTCCTTGAGTGCAGTCATCAAAGCATGGTAATGAAGATGCATAACCTTTTACCTAAAATCGTTGTCCTAATTTTATTAAATAAATAACTAGAAAAAAGAAAAGAAAAACATCTCCTAGTGTATATTTTCAAAAGTTTACAGTTAAACTTTTCTTTTGCTAGTCTGGCACGCAAAACATATTCAAAGACTTTCATTTTTTTCTAATATTCTTCTCCTTTTAATCTCAAGTATAGCTTTAATCACGAATTTCTTGGATTTATAACCACCCTGCAAAAATACACACCTCTTGAAGACAAGGTGGGGAGGGCACCTTAGTAAAATCGAACTTTGTGAAAACAGCCTATAACAACTCCATTCAAATGTCAGTCCTTCTGGGCAGAGTGAACAGGCCTGTCTCGTTAGAAAAAAATCTGTACGTGCCGATTTATTCAATAATGGAACGTCGAGAAGTTTTTTTCAAGTTTTGAAATGTGGAATGTGTTTTGCTGCATGTATTTTCCTCTGAGCCTAAAAGGACCACATGAGATAAGGAAATCTGTGTTTGCACTGCCCATGACATGTTTCTGGCTCGATTAAAGAATAAGGAGCCATGTCATTGTGTTGAGCAAGATAAAGCCAGTGTTCAAATACTATTTCCTATTTGGACTTGGTGAATCATGACAGTTTAAATACAGTTGAAACTGTTCTATTCATCATACAAAGGACATTTGTTCAAGTTGATCTTCACAGGGGCCTAGTAGAAGAAGACCAGTTAATACGACTATTACTCAAATTTACTCACTGTCATGAGTTGAATTTTGTCCCCCCAAAATAGCTGGGCCATGAGTCCCAGTATTGTGTGGTTGTCCACCATTTTATGGTTTTCCTATGTGTTATAAATCATAATCTCTGCCTGTGGTTAAAAAGGATTAGGGTGGGATGTAACACCCTTTCTCAGGTCATATCTCTGATCCAATGTAAAGGTAGTTTCCCTGGGGTGTGGCCTATACTACCTTTTATATTACAAGAGATAAAAGGAAAGGGAAGCAGTCAGAGAGTTGGGGACCTGCTACTACCAAGAAAGCAGTGCCAGGAACAGAGTGCATCCTTTGGACCTGAGGTTCCTGCACTGAGATGCTTCCAGACTAAGGGAAGATTGATGACATGGACCTTCCTCCAGAACCGACAGAAAGAGAAAACCTTCCCCTGGAGCTGACACCCTGAATTTGGACTTGTAGCCTACTAGACAGTGAAAGAATAAATTTCTCTTTGTTAAAGCCATCCACTTGCAGCAATAGATGACCAAGACACTCACCAACTACTAAGGCCAAAGATGAAGAAATTGAAGAGTTTTACCAACTTCTGCAGTCTTAAATTGATCAAGTATGCAATCAAGATGCTTTGATAATTACTGGTGAATTGGCATGTGATAACTGGAAACAAAGGAGAAGGATCAGTAGTTGGAAAATATGGCCTTGGTGATAGAAACGACACCAGAGGTCGCATGTTAGAATTTTGCAAGACCAATGACTTGGTGTGGAATGACATCAAGCACATCACCATACATGAAGGTCATTGAAAACACAGGAAAGAAAGAAAAGGAAAAAAAAATAGATATCAAGAGATACTCTGAAACTTGTTCTTGAATGTAGAGTTGCTAAAGCAAATGGAAGAAATGCTGAAGTAAAAGAGCTGAACAAAAGATTTCAAAGGGCAACCCGAAAAGACAAAGTATTATAATAAAATGTGCAAAGACCTGGAGCTGAAAACCAAAAACACGCTCAGCATTTCTCAAGCTGAAAGAACTTTATTAAAAATTCAAGCCTCCAGTTGCAATATTGAAGGAGTCTCTGGGAAAATATTGAATGGTGCAGGAAGCATCAAAAATAGAAGGAATATCAGAATGACTGTACCAAAAAGATTTGGTCAATGTTCAACCATTTCAGGAGGTAGCATATGGGCAAGAGCTGATGGTATTGAAGGAAGAAGTCCAAGCTGCATTGAAAGCATTGGCAAAAAAAACAAGGCTCCAGGAACTGATGGAATACAAATTGAGATGTTTCAACAAATGAGTGCAACCCTAGAAGCACTCACTCATCTATGCCAAGAAATTTAGAAGACACCTACCCATCCAACCAACTGGAAGAGATCTATATTTATGCCCATTCCAAAGAAAGGTGATCCAACAGAATGTGGAAATTATCAAACAACATCAGTAATATCACGTGCAGGTAAAATTTTACTGAAGATAAGGTAAAAAAGTTGCAGCGGTATGTCAGCAGGGAACTGCCAAAAATTCAAGCTGGATTCAGAAGAGGATGTGAAACTAGGGATATCATTGCTGATGTCTCATGAATCTTGGCTAAAAACAGAGAATACCAGAAAGATGTTTAAAAAAAATGTTTTATTAACCATGCAAAGACATTCGACTGTGTGGATCCTAACAAATTATGGGTAACATTGCAAAGAATGAGAATTCCAGAACACTTAATTGTGCTCATGAGGAACCTGTACATAGATCAAGAGGCAGTTGTTTGAACAGAACATGGAGATACAGAGTGGTTTAAACTAAGGAAAAGGGTGCCTCAGGGTTATATCTTTCTATGATACTTATTCAATCTGTATGCCGAGAAAATAATCCAAGAATCTGGACTGTATAAAGAACACTACATCGGGATTTGGAGGAAGACTCATTAACAACCTTTGATGTGCAGAAATATGCAACAATGTGGCCTGCTGAAAGTGAAGAGGACTTGAAACATTTACTGATGAAGATCAAAGACTACAGCCTTCAGTATGGATTACGCCTCAGCATAAAGGAAACAAAAATCCTCACAACTGGACCGATAAACAACATCACGATAAATGGAGAAAAGATTGACGTTGTAAAGGATTTCGTTTTACTTGGATCCACAATCAGTGCCCCTAGAAGTAGCAGTCGTTGGACAAATCTGCTGCAAAAGACCTCTTTCAAGTGTTAAAAAGCAAAGATGTCACATTGAGGACTAAAGCACACTTGCCCCAAGCCATGGTATTTTCAGTGGTGTTAGAGATTGAATTGTGTCCCCCCAAAATATGTGTCAACTTAGCTAGGCTATGATTCTCAGTATTGAGTGGTTGTCCAACATTTTGTGATCTGATGTGATTATCCTATGTGTTGTAAATTCTAATCTCTATGATATTAATAAAGCAGGATTAGAGGCAGTTATGTTAATCAGGCAGGACTCAATCTACAGGATTAGGTTGTATCTTTAGTCAATCTTTTTTAAGATATGGAAGAGAATCATGCGAAGAGGAGAGGGACCTCCTAACCACTAGAAAAGAACCAGGAAGGGGTTGCATCCTTTGGAACCAGGGTCCCTGCACTGAGAAGCTCCTAGACCAGGAAAATATTGATGACAAGGACCTTCATCCAGAGCCAACAGAGAGAGAAAGCCTTCTCCTGGACCTGGAGCCCAGAATTCAGACTGCTAGCCTCCTAGACTGCGAGAAAATAAATCTCTCTTTGTTAAAGCCATCCACTTCTGGTATATCTGTTATAGCAGCACTAGATAACAAAGAAAAAATTTGGTACCAGAAGAATAGGGTGCTGCTCTAACAGATACCTAAACTGTGGAGGCAGTTTTGAAACTAAATGGGTAGAGGCTGAAAGACTTTTAAAGTGTGTCATGGAAAAAGCCTAGATTGCCTTAAAGAGAATGTTGGTGGAATTATGAACATCGAAGACAATTCTGGCGAGGGCCCAGAAGGAAGTAAGGAGAGCTGTTACACTGGAGACAGCACAGACGGCAAGAAGCAGCAGCAGAGAAATGGCAGCAGCAGAATCAGGAGACACACAGAGAAAGAAAGCTGAATGCCTGGAGGAGTGGGGTAGCTCTTGGGCACTTATCAGTGGAGCTAGGCTTGCTAAACCGTGGAGCAAGAGAGCTGAGTACCTTCCGGCCAAGATTTACTGGCAGAGTGGGGTGTCTCCAGGCACTTATCAATAGAACTAAAGAGCTCTGGAACACTTCCCTGAGCAGGGCACACGCTGGGCCAGCCCAAGGGCCCTAGAGGTTTAGAGTCCAAGGAACCAGGAAGCAGAAGCTGAAGAGACGAGGAACACAGGAAACAGAGCAGCCTCAGTCTCAAAGGGTAGCACCCTGACCTCTGGAGTCTCAAAGGGTGAAGCCATGGCCTCTGGGGTTTCTAAGGGTGGGGCCACAGCCTCCTAGATTTCAGAGAGTCAGATCTTCAGTAACTTGGTTCCAACATATGGGGCTGCCTCTCAAGAGTGCAAGCAGGACAGGGCCAGATCTGCTGCCCAAAACTGAGAGGCTGGGCTACCATGCCCAAGGGGAAGAATGGGGCCTGGCCAGGAGCAAAGTTGCCATCCGAGTGGGCCTGGAAAGCAGCTGAAGTTCAGGGCTAAGAAGCCTCCACCGAGAGTCCAGAGGGTGTGGCCAACACCCAGAGTCTGGAGGGCAGAGCCATTGCGTAAATGGTCTCAGAAAACAGGATTATTTTCAAGCCTTAAAACCTAATGTAATGTGTTCTGTTGACTTGCTTGGTGCCTGTCATCCCTTCTTTCCCTCCAATTTCTCCCCTTTGTAATGGAAATGCCTACTTTGTACCTGTTCCACCACTGTAGTTTGTTGTTGTTGTTTTTTATAATTTTTATTGCGCTTTTTAAAAATC
This sequence comes from Elephas maximus indicus, assembly GCF_024166365.1. Lineage (NCBI taxonomy): Eukaryota > Metazoa > Chordata > Mammalia > Proboscidea > Elephantidae > Elephas > Elephas maximus. Next base: position 18,202,197 of record NC_064822.1, read on the forward strand.
AAGTCAGTCTCTCACACAAAAACTTATATACAACTTGCTACATATTCCCAATTACTCTCCAGCTAACGAGACAACCCGCTCTCTCCCTCCACTCTCTCTTTTTGTGTCCATTTCACCAGCTTCTAACCCCCCCTACCCTCTCATCTCACCTCCAGGCAGGAGATGCCAACATAGTCTCAAGGGTCCACCTGATCCCAGAAGCTCACTTCTCCCCAGCATCCCTCTCCAGCCCATTGTCCATTCCACTCCATGTCTGAAGATTTGGCTTCGGGAATGGTTCCTGTCCTGGCCCAACAGAAGGTCTGGGGCCCATGACCACCGGGGTCCTTCTAGCTTCAGTCAGACCATTAAGTGTGGTCTTTTTATGAGAATTTGGGGTCTGTATCCCATGCTGTCCTGCTCCCTCAGGGGTTCTCTGTTGTGTTCCCTGTCAGGGCTGTCATCGGTTGTAGCCCGGCACCATCTAGTTCTTCTGGTCTCAGGATGATGTAGTCTCTGATTCATGTGGCCCTTTCTGTCTCTTGGGCTCGTAATTACCTTGCGTCCTTGGTGTTCATTCTCCTTTGATCCAGGTGGGTTGAGACCCATTGATGCATCTTAGGTGGTTGCTTGCTAGCATTTAAGACCCCAGATGCCACTCTTCAAAGTGGGATGCAGAATGTTTTGTTAATAGATTTTATTATGCCAATTGACTTAGATGTCCCCTGAAACCATGGTCCCCAGACCCCTGCCCCTGCTACGTTGGCCTTCAAAGCAGTTTATCCAGGAAACTTCTTTGCTTTTGGTTTAGTCCAGTTGTGCTGACCTCCCCTGTATTGTGTGTTATATTTCCCTTCACCTAAAGTGGTTCTTAACCCAGTGCCGTCAAGTCAATTCTAACTCATAGCAGCCCTATCTACTATCTAATTAGTGAATACCTCTCTCCCACCCTCTCTCCCTCCCCCCTCTCGTAACCGCAAAAGAATGTTTTCTTCTCAGTTTAAACTGTTTCTCAAGTTCTCATAATAGCGGTCTTATACAATATTTGTCCTTTTGCAACTGACTGATTTCACACAGCATAATGCCTTCCAGGTTCCTCCATGTTATGAAACGTTTCACAGATTCCTCACTGTTCTTTATGGATGCATAGTATTCCATTGTGTGAATATACCATAATTTATTTATCCATTAATCCTTTGATGGGCACCTTGGTTGCTTCCATCTTTTTGCTGTTGTAAACAGAGCTGCAATAAACATGGGTGTGCATGTATCTGTTTGTGTAAAGGCTCTTATTTCTCTACGATATATTCCAAGGAGTGGGATTGCTAGATCGTATGGTAGTTCTATTTCTAGCTTTTTAAGGAAGCGCCAAATCGATTTCCAAAGTGGTTGTAACATTTTACATTCCCACCAGCAGTGTAGAAGTGTTCCAACCTTTCCACAGCCTCTCCAACATTTATTATTTTGTGGTTTTTGGATTAATTATTTTTTTGTTGTTATTGGAGTGAGATGAAATCTCGTTGTAGTTTTGATCTCCATTTCTATAATGCCTAATGATCATGAACATTTCCTCATGTATCTGTTACCTACCTGAATGTCTTCTTTAGTGACGTGTCTATTCATATCTTTTGCCCATTTTTAAATTGGGTTGTTTGTCTTTTTGTAGATGAGTTTTTGCAGTATCATGTAGACTTTAGAGATCAGGTGCTGATCGGAAATGTCAGACCTAAAAACTTTTTCCCAGTCTGTAGGTAGTCTTTTTACTCTTTGGTGAAGTCTTTTGATGAGCATAGGCATTTGATTTTTAGGAGCTCCCAGTTATCTAGTATTTCTTCTGCATTCTTTATAATGTTTTCTATACTGTTTATGCCATATATTAGGGCTCCTAATGTTGTCTCTATTTTTTCTTCCATGATCTTTATCATTTTAGATTTTATATTTAGGTCTTTGATCCACTTTGAGCTCATTTTTGTGCATGAAGTGAGGTATGGGTCTTGTTTCATTTTTTTGCAAATGGATATCCAGTTATGCCAGCACCATTTGTTAAAAAGACTGTCTTTTCCCCATTTAGCTGTTTTGGGGCCTTTGTCAAATACCAAATGCTCATATGTGGACGGATTTATGTCTGGATTCTCAATTCTGTTCCATTGGTATGTATCTATTGTTGTACCAGTACCAGCTGTTTTGATTACTGTGGCGGTATAATAGGTTCTAAAATCAGGTAAAGTAAGGCCTCCCACTTTGTTCTTCTTTTTCAGTAATGCCTTATTTATCCAGGGCCTTTTTCCCTTCCATATGGAGTTGGTGATTTGTTTCTCCATCTCATTAAAGAATGTCGTTGGGATTTGGATTGGAATTGCATTGAATGTATAGATCGCTTTGGTAGAATAGACATTTTTATAAAGTTAAGTCTTCCTACTCATGAGCAAGGTACGTTTTTCCACTTAGGTCTCTTTTGATTTCTTGCAGAAGTGTATTGTAGTTTTCTTTGTATAAGTCTTTTACATCTCTGGTAAGATTTATTCCTAAGTATTTTATCTTCTTGGGGGCTACTGTAAATGGCATTGATTTGGTGATTTCCTCTTCGATGTTTTTTTTGTTGGTGTAGAGGAATCCAAATGATTTTTGTATGTTTATCTTGTATCCCAATACTCTGCTGATCTAGCCTAATTGCTCTGACTAGGACCTCCAGCACAATGTTGAATAAGAGCGGTGATAAAGGGCATCCTTGTTTGGTCCCTGATCTCAATGGGAATGCTTTCAGGGTCTCTCCATTTAGGGTGATGTTGGCCATTGGCTTCGTATAAATGCCCTTTATTATGTTGAGGAATTTTCCTTCTATTCCTATTTTGCTGAGACTTTTTATCATGAATGGGTGTTGAACTTTGTCAAATCCCTTTTCTGTATCAATTGATAAAATCATGTGATTCTTGTCTTTTGTTTTATTTATGTGGTGGATTACATTAATTGTTTTTCTAATGTTGAACCATCCCTGCATACCTGGTATGAATCCCACTTGGTCATGGTGAATTATTTTTTTGATATTCTGTTGAATTCTATTGGCTAGAATTTTGTTGATGATTTTTGCATCTACATTCATGAGGGACATAGGTCTATAATTTTCTTCTCTTGTGGTGCCTTTACCTCATTTTGGTATCAGGGATATGATGACTTCATAGAATGTTTTGGGGAGTTTTTCGTCCTTTTCTATGCTCTGAAATACTTTAGTAGTGGTGTTAGCTCTTCTCTGAAAGTTTGGTAGAACTCTGCAGTGAAGCCCTCCGGACCAGGGAGTTTTTTGATTACCTTTTCAATCTCCTCTTTTGTTATGGGTCTATTTAGTTGTTCTACTTGTTTGTGTTAGTTTAGGTAGGTAGTGTGTTTCTAGGAATTCATCCATTTCTTCTAGGTTTTCAAATTTGTTAGAGTACAATTTCTCATAGTAATCTGATATGATTCTTTTAATTTTAGTTGGGTCTGTTGTAATATCGCCCATCTCATTTCTTATTCAGGTTATTTGCTTCCTCTCCTGTTTTTCTATTGTCATTTTGGCCAGTGGTTTATCAATTTTGTTGATTTTTTCCAAGAACCAGCTTTTGGTCTTGTTAATTCTTTCAATTGTTTTTCTGTTTTCTCTTTCATTTAGTTCTGCTCTAATTTTTATTATTTGTTTTCTTCTGGCACCTGTGGGTTTCTTTTGTTGCTCTCTTTCTATTTGCTCAAGTTGTAGGGATAATTCTTTGCTTTGGCCCTTTCTTCTTTTTGGATGTGTGCATTTATTGCTATAAATCGGGCTCTGAGCACCACTTTTGCTGTGTCCCAAAGGTTCTGATAGGAAGTGTTTTTATTCTCATTGGATTTTATGAATTTCTTTATTCCATCCTTAATGTCTTCTATAATCCAGTCTTTCTTGAGCAGGGTATTGTTCAGTTTCCAAGTGTTTGATTTCTTTTCCCTGCTTCTCCTGTTATTGATTTCTACTTTCATGGCATTATAGTCAGAGAAGATGCTTTGTAATATTTCAATGTTTTGGGTTCTGCTAAGTCTTGCTTTATGACCTAATACGTGGTCTATTCTAGAGAATGTTCCATGTGCACTAGAAAAGAAAGTATACTTGTTTGCTGTTGGGTGGAGTATTCTGTATATGTCTATGAGGTCAAGTTGGTTAATTGTGGCATTTAGATCTTCCATGTCTTTATTGAGCTTCTTTCTGGATGTCCTGTACTTCACTGAAAGTGGTGTGTTGAAGTCTCCTACTATTATTGTGGAGCTGTCTATCTCATTTTTCAATTTTGTTAGGGTTTGTTTTATGTATCTTGCAGCCCTGTCATTGGATGCATAAATTTTTAATATGGTTATATCCTCCTGGTATATTGTCCATTTAATCATTATATAGTGTCCTTCCTTTTCCTTTCTGATGGAGTTAACTTTAAAGTCTATTTTGTCAGAAATTAATATTGCCACTCCTGGTCTTTTTTGATTGTTGTTTGCTTGATATATTTTTTTCCACCCTTTGAGTTTTAGTTTGTTTGTGTCTCTAAGTCTAAGGTGTGTCTCTTGTAGGCAGCATATAGATGGATCTTTTTTTTTTAGCCCATTCTGCCACTCTCTGTCTCTTTATTGGTGCATTTAGTCCATTTACATTCAGGGTAATTATGAATAGGTATGTGAATGTAGTGCTATCATTTTGATGTCTTTTTTGTGTGTGCTGTTGACAGTTTCTTTTTCCCACTTAATTTTATGTGCTAAGTAGATTATTTTTATATATTGTCCTTTCCTCATATTTGTTGTTGTTGATTTTGTTTCTGCTGAGTCTCTGTTTTTTTCTTGTATTTTATTTTGATGAGTAGGATAGTTTGTCTCCTTTGTGGTTACCTTATTGTTTACCCCTATTTTTCTAAATTTAAACTTAAATTTTATTTCTTCATATCACCGTATCTTCCTCTCCATATGGAAGGTGTACGATTACATTTCTTAGTCCCTCTTTAGTATTTTAATGTTGTCTTCTTTTATATAATAACATCGCTGTTACCCTGTTTTGAGCTTTTTTTTCTTATAATCTTGCTTTGTTTTTTTTTGGATTTCCCTGTCTGGGTTGACTTCTGGTTGCTCTGCCCGGTGTTCTAGTCTTGGGTTGATACCTGATATTATCGATTTTCTAACCAAAGAACTCCCTTTAGTATTTCTTGTAGTTTTGGTTTGGTTTTTATGAATTCCCTCAACTTAATTTCACCTTCATATTTAAGAGACAGTTTTGCTGGATATAAGATTCTTAGCAAGCAATTTTTTTCCTTCAGTTTTTTAAATGTGTCATCCCATTACCTTCTTGCCTGCATTGTTATTGGCTCTCCTTTGTAGGTGACTTTTTGTTTATTCCTCACTGCTCTTATAATTCTCTCTTTATCTCTGGTTTTGGCAAGTTTGATTATAATATGTCGTGGTGACTTTCTTTCAAGATCTGCCTTATGTGGAGTTCAATGAGCATCTTGGATAGATATCTTCTCATCTTTCACAATATCAGGGAAGTTTTCTGCCAACAAATCTTCAGCAATTCTCTCTGTATTTTCTGTTACCCCTCCCTGTTCTGGTACTCCAGTCATTCGTAGTTTATTTCTCTTGATAGAATCCCACGTGATTCTTAAGGTTTCTTCATTTTTTAAATTCTTTTATCTGGTTTTTCTTCAAATATATTAGTGCCAAGTGATTTATTTTCAAGGTCAGAAACTCTAGCTTCTACTTGCTCAATTCTGCTCCTCTGACTTTCTATTGAGTTGTCTACTTCTGTAGTTTTATTGTTAATCTTCTGAATTTCTGATTGCTCTCTGTCTATGGATTTTTCCAGCTTATTAAACTTTTCATTATGTTCCTGAATAATCTTTCTGATTTCTTCAGTTGCTTTATCTGTGTGTTCCTTGGCTTGTTTTGTGTTTTGCCTCATTTCCTTCCTGATGTCTCGAAGGGTTCTGCATATTAAACTTTTGTATTCTGCATCTGGTAATTCCAGGAATGCACTTTCATCTAAAAGATCCTTGGATTCTTTGTTTTGAGAGCCTGTTGAGGTGATTATGGCCTGTTTCTTTATGTGACTTGATATTGACTGTTATCTCTGAGCCATCTATAAGTTATTGTATTAGTTTATGCTTGCTTACTGTGTCATAGTTGTTTGCTTTGTTTTGTTTTGATGTACTCCTATGGGTTGCTTGAGTGAGCTAGCTTGATTATTTTCACCTTTGGAGCTCCAGTGTCCTGTCCCCAGCTGGCTAGAGCTGTTATCAGGCATACCAGTCTAGGAGTCTATTCAGTTTTTTTGTATGAATTCAGCTCAGGTTTCCAGGTAGCTGATATCAAGTGTGTGGTACAGGCTCTGTCCTACAGTCTTAGAGGGGTAGGGTGATTGGTGTATATACCAGTATCTGATTGCAGCAGGGGGTCACACTTTGAACAAGGTGGGGGGCTGAGAACCAACCCCCAAATGTCTCTGAGGAAAGCACATCCCTGTTCCCTAAAGCATGCAGGTGGGTGGGTTCTGCAGACGCACCATGGGCACCCAAAGTTTTTGGTTGTAAAGACTGGGAGGTACCGGTTACCTCTGGACCCTTGTCGTGGGTGCCTGGGTGACCTGAGTGGAGCTACCAGTCCTTAGGTCCTAGATGTGGGTAGGTGAGAACCCTGTTTAATAGGCAAAGCAATGTCAAACATCAAACACCCACCTATCCACCACACAGCTGAAATGGTTGTAGTCTGCCAACAAGGGCCTATTCTTCTGAAATAGGCCCATACAGGTCAACGCAGAAGGGCAAGGTGCTCAAAGTCCACAGATGGTTTATGCCTGGACAGGAGCCGCTTCTGTCCTGAGCTCCCCCGGTTAGTGGAGCTAGCAAATTATCTTTTACCCCAATAGTAAATTTTTTCCTTCCCCAAGGCTGGGAGGATGGCTCTAGGTGCTCAACATGCCTGTCTCATGCCCAGGGAGTTCAGCCGCTGAAGCTGGCTTGGTGGTGGAGGGGCGTGTTAAAATATACTCAAGTGCTTAGCTTTTGCCGAGAGCGCTGCTCTTCTCAGGTTCCAGAGGTGTGAGTAGGCTGTGTGGCTGGCTGCTTCTCCCTGAGGACACTGTGGCCAAACACTAGTACCAGCCCACCACCGCCACTCCGGGAATGGTGCCTGAGGGCTCCCCGCGATTCAGGTCTGGTAACTCCTCTCCGCTTCTGAACAGTGTCTTCCTCCCTCTCCCCTTCAGTTCATTTTCTAAGATTGCCTTTGAAGTTCAGGGCTCCCAGCTTGTTACAAACATACTCGTTTCACTTGTAACGAGTTGTTGTAAAGAGGGCTTCCTGGAAGCATCTGTCTATTCTGCCATCTTGGCTCCACCTTCCCACCATTGTACTTTGAAAACAGATAGCTTGTATTCTAGATTTCACAGATGAAGAGGAATTTTGCCCCAGGAGATTTTGAACTTGGAGGTGACATCATGCTTGGTAAAGTAGAGGATCAGTGACAAAGAGGAAGACCCTCAAGGAGATGAATTACAGAGTGGCTGCAACAATGGGCTCAAACACAGCAAGCACTGTGAGGATGGTGTAGGATCTGGCAGTGTTTAATTTGTTGTGCATAGGGTCACTATGGTTCAGAACTGACTCGATAGCCCCTAACCACAACAAAAGCAGTAGAAGAAGAATATCAGGAGTTTATTCCCCCAATATTTCAAAACCACTTTCTTTCCATCCCCCTCCCACCCCCCCACCCCCCCCACCCCCAGTGACTAGCAATCACTTTTGTCTTAAAAGAGGATTTTTAAAAACCTTTATCCAGTCTGGCATGGATAAGATAAGAGGAAACAAATGAACTGGACAAAACTCCCCTAAACAGAAACCTCATGCTGTGATAAAAGATGGTAAATTATCATTTGGATTTCATGGAATTGCTCTTAATAATTGCTAAGTGGATACAGAGGAATGTGAAGTTGATGATATGTCTCCATGGATCTGTTTAGGCACATTAGGATTCATGGGAGCTGACAGCTCAGTACAATAAAGAGTACTGATGGGCAATTGATTTTAAACCCTTGGTTTAAACTGTTAAGTTTAAACTACAAAATGCAGGATAGATTTTACTACAACTGCAGCTGATCCTTGTGTAGCTGATGCATTTGTACTCAATGTCCATCCTTAAAATGGAAAGGAAAAGAAAGCTGCTCATTGACTGGTCCCCCAACCCCGTTCTCAGTTCGTTTAGAGACAAATGCAAGTTAAGCCTAAAATAGTTGACAGGTGTAGCCAAGAGCCCAGAAAGCTAAACTAGCCAATGAGAGGAGTAGTTGCTCTGACCAGAGCTTAAATCCTTGTTGTTGTTGTTGTTATATGCTGTTGAGTCAGTTCCGACTCATAGTGATCCTATAGGACAGAGTACAACTGCCCCATATGGTTTCCAAGGAGCAGCTGGTAGATTCAAACTGCCCAACTTTGGGTTAGCAGCCAAGTTCTGAACTGTTGTGCCACCAGGGCTCCTAAATTCTCATGAATTGCCTTAATTCATTCCTTCTCAGTAAGAAGGATTCATATAAGGAAGTACATAAAAAAGGGAAGAATAGAATGTTTTTGCTACACTCTTTTGGGATCAGTTATCCTAATCAAAACTGTTCAAACACTTCTGCATTTTTCTCATCATTAACACATACCCCCACTATCTGAGTGGTGCAAATGGGTAAGCACTCAACTACTAACTGAAAGTTTGGTGGTTAGGACCTACCCAGAGATGCCTAAGAAGACAGGCCTGGAGATCTGCTTCCAAAAGGTCACAGCCTTTAAAACCCCATGGAGCTGTTCTACTCTGTCACATGGAGTTGCCATGAGTGAGAATCGATTCAACGGCAACTAACAACTACAACAAGAAGGCACACCCTAGCATTCAATTCTAACTTGCAATCTAAGTGCCCAAAAGGCTTCACTAGACAAAAAAAATCTAACTCAAGGCAATAAAACTAACTGCATCTTGATTATACTCTCTTAAAGTATAATCTGTATTTGTGTGTGTGTGTGTTTGTGTAAACATAACGCTAAGTTTGTTGGTGAAAGAGAAAAAAAGAAAGGATACGTCTGTTGTTTACCTATGTGCCAGGCACTGTTTTGGGGTGTTTAAACCATACTATCTTTTTCAACAAGGTAAAATATACTACGTTTCCCTTAACAGTGAACATCAGCTTGTATGTGCTGGGTTAAGCATGCCTGTGAAAGGAAAGAAGGAAGGAAGGGATGGAGGGAAGGAGGGAGGGAGAAAGAAAGGAAGGAAGAAGGAAAGGAGAGAGGGAGGGAGGAAGGAAGGAAGAAAAAAGGGAGGGAGGGAGGGAGGGAGGGAGGGAGGGAGGGAGGGAGGGAGGGAGGGAGGGAGGGAGGGAGGGAGGGAGGGAGGGAGGGAGGGAGGGAGGGAGGGAGGGAGGGAGGGAGGGAGAAGGAAAAGAGGGAGGGAGGAAGGGAGGGGAGAAGAATGGAAGAAAGGAGGGAAGGAAGGAAGGAAAGAAAGGAGGGAAGAAGAGAGAGAAGGAAGGAAAAGAGGGAGGCAGGCGAAAGGAGAGAGGATAGCGGAAAACGGCTATACATTATCTGTTAAGTAGGAGGAGTTAATTTTCATTGATTAAGCCTCCTACTTTGTGGCTGTAGGTGTAATAAAAATATTTTGAAGGGTTTGGGCTAATTAACAAGCAAATGTGAATACTGGATAAAGGTATAGCCCTTTGAAGTACTTTCGGACTTTCAAATACGTGCAACTTGGAGTGTGAGTTTATATTCCTTTCTCACTCAGATGAACCTGTATTTACATTTTCGAGAATTATTCGTGTACATAAAGTAATATCGAAGGGGCTGCTCTGTGATAAATATTGGAGGAGTAAATGGTGCTATCCTTGATACCTCCATATAGGAACTTTGGGATCATTCACACTAAGGAAACACAGTATCTCATGGTTTAACAGGAAAACTGAGTTCTCTTGGCTGCTTGCCCAGTGCCTTTTCAACCAAAGCTACCACTTTCCCCTATATTCCAAGCATCTGTTTCATGGACCACCTTCACTGAATGCTCCTCATATCCGTGTCTGTCCCCTTCTGCCATGCTGAGCTTTTGAAAACCCCCATGAGTGAGAGCTCTGGAGACAGCACCGGCAGAGGCTTGCGAAAGGGAATTTTCACCCATAACAATGGCTGGGGAGAAGGATGTAGGTGGAGAGCCACACTCAGCAGGTTAGACTACAGGGAAGGCATCAGAGATGCCATCAGGACTGAGGATGAAGAAAAATGATGCAGTATCTCTCATACTCATGGTAGCTCCTGATGGAGTCTCAGCCTCCAGCCTCGGGGTCCTCCCTGGTCAGCTATAAGGGTGAGCCAGTGGTTAGAGAGGGTCAGTATAGGAAAAGGAATAGAAAAGGGGAAGAAAGAGTAAAATAACAGTGGTGGGGTGACAGGGGTGATCATTCCATCTTAAAACAGTACATGCCTGTGTTGCTGGACCCTTATAATCAAAGATTTTCACCAGCCTCTGATCATCTTGAGCCAAAAGTAACTCATACACATGGGTCAAGAAAATAATAGAAAGCGTCAGAAGACTGACAGAGAGGGTGCAAGGCAGAAAGAGGAGGAATATTAGGGCCTGAATGAGATTTCCCCTTTGAACTGTTTCAAATACAATTTCGTATCCACCTTCTTAAAAGCAGAGAACAATAGAAGAGAACAAAATGAGAACATCAAGTGATTGCTTACAGATGAGGAAAGCACTTTCACTTAAAATATTTGGCCCCATGAATTATTTATGAGTTCTGTCTTCACACTCTCATTATTTCTGGTTTTAGTGCTAGTAAGGAGACCTTCTTGTCAGTCATTCTCAGTGAATGGGGAAAAAAATAGGACTGCTTATCAATCAAATCAGGTATTTCATATTTGTTCCTTTGATATAAAAGAGTGAGTTACTAATGGGGGAAAGTACCTGCTCAGCCCAGTCCAAATGGAAGATAAATAGATTTTTCAGTCTATTAATTGCAAATGGCTCCTTATCATTCCATTTCCTTTTGGGGGGTAAGATGAGGGCATTGAATATGTTAATGTAAAATTACCGTAAGTATATCCAATGAAAGTCTTCACAATGTTGATGTTTTAGGACATAACTAATAACCTCCTTATGAACCATTACATCTTTTAATGTATACTTTATACTACCTGGAGTTTTGTACATTTCAAAGTTGTATAAATTAGGAATATATCTGACTGCCAGTAATAAAATACCTGATTAACAGTGTCTTAAATGTATGCCTGGAGTCCCTGGATGGTGCAAACAGTTAATGAACTGGGCTGTTAACAGAAAGGTTGGAGGTTCGATTCCTCAGAAGTAGAGGCATCTAGGAAGAAAGGCTTGGCAATCAACTTCTGAAAAATCAGCCATCCAACCTATGGAATACAGTTCTACTCTGACACACATGGGGCCTCCATGAGATGAAATCAACTGGCTAAACATATGCCTACTTTGGATTATTATGGTTAAGCATAACCCATTAAAAACCCGTTGCCGTCGAGTGGATTCCGACTCATAGCGACCATATACCTATTTTATTAGTCTCACGTAGCCAGCAGGCAGCTGCTAACTTGGTTCAGACACTTGATGATTTCAGGGTCTGCAGTTCTGCTTGTTTTCCTCATCTTGTCACAAGGTTGCCACAGGTCCCAATCTCACAGCCACCGTCGAGCAGGAAGAAGGGGCTGGCAACTCGGTTTCCAGGAAGGTGGGAAAGGGAGTATTTGACTTCAGGCTCTGTAGTAGAATCCAGTGAAGCAGGAGGGGTTGGGACTGGATGTTCAATCAACTAACTGATGTTTTCTCATTTGAACCTCAAATAACTTTTATTTAGTTATTTACCTTCAAGGCTATGATATGGGGAATGTAGAAAGATCTACCTATGGCAGAAACCATTACTAATGGATCTGCCCAACCCCAACCCCCAAAAGTTAAATTTTGAAGTCATGTTAGACAAAAGGAGTTAAACTCATTGTTGTCATGCAGAAGAAGTCCAGTTTTTGAAGCCTTTCTTTTTTTTCAAACATAGCTCTGTACTTGGCTATGGAGATAGTTCCTTTACCAAATTCCATTCAGCCCTGTCCTCTGACAGGAGTGCTGAGCACGGTTAACTTACTCTGAGATGCAGTACTCATAAGGGCTCCCCTGAGCTCTCTAACCGGTTTACGCTACTCCTGCCAGTACTGCAGCATTGTCCTGGAGACCCAGAGCAAAGTCCCTCATTTTCCTCAGAAAGCATTCAGTCTCTTCTAAACTTCATTCCCACATTTCTTTCTCGCCTCCCCCAGTCCATCAAGCACCATTCCACCTTGGGGAATGGCAGAAGTTGCTCACATGCCATCGTTTCAGTCTCGTTTCCACCCATTCATGAATTGACCACTCTCCAGAATTCTACTGGTCTACTCACTGTGCTTCAAGCAATTAATGTGTAATCAGTCTGTTTTAATGTCAGTCTTACCATTTTTCTAAGCTTTAAGTGATAGAGGGTAAGCAGCATGCATTATTAATGTGTAAACCCAAAACTTATATTGTGCCTCACAAATGAGACTCGGAAAACATTAGCTGAGTTGAAGAGAACTAAATTTGTAACATAGTGTCCTGAATGAGGGACCACCTCATTTCCCATCAGGGGTGTATGGTAAGGCTACATATGAATCTGTATATACAAAACAAGTTCAATTCATTTTGGAAGGAAAAAGAATAAGTAGTGTTAAAAATAGCTGAATGGTTCACTTTTAACGTTAACCAAATCCAACTACTCCATCATATTTTGTCCCCATTAAGATCATCAGAGTAGTTGGACCCACTTTCTTTCCTTATCAGAGTTGCTGCCAAATTGGATGATGCTGATAACCAACTGACAGTCTTGGCAATCCAAAAGTACAGGCTATGCAAGCCCTTTGGGAGCAGCTCTTTGTGAAGAAAATTAATGAGTATGTAATTACTTATTCTAACTGCTAAATGCTAAAGTTTAAAAAGCCTGGTTCTCACAGCTTATTCACAAAATGAGATATTGTCAACATTTAGGATTCACAAACAAAAATAACCACTGTACCCTAAAACTTGGAATTAGCAAATGGTTATTACAATATATATGGGTGCCCACATAGTGCAGTTCCTTTATACATTATACCCCTCGAATCTGCTGAGTGCCTTAGTAAGCAGTTTCTATGTGAAAATACCTAAGTCCCCAGAGAAACTGCCCCTTCAGGTTAGTGGTTTGTCTCAAACTGCTTAACCAAAGAATCTATTTCAGGTAAGAGCACCTGTACCCAAACTGAATCCATCTGACATCAAATGTCGGCAGGTGCCTTCAGGTCAGTTCCTGTTCACAACAATCCCATGTACAACAGAACAAAACACTGCCTGGTACTGTGCCATCCTCATAATCGTTGTTATGCTTGAGCCCATTGTTGCAGCCACTGTATCAGCCCATCTCATCAAGGGTCTTCCTCTGTTTCGTTAATGCTCTTTTTTACCAAGCATGTTGTGCTTCTCCAAGGACTGGTTCCTCCTGATAACATGTCCAAAGTACATGAGACAAAGTCTCACCATCCTCACTTCTAAGGAGCATTCTGGCTGTATTTATTCCAAGACATATTTGTTCACTCTTCTGGCAGTTATGGTATATTCAATATTCTTCACCGACACCATAATACAAAGGTGTCAATTCCTCAGCCTTCCTTATTCATTGTCCAGCTTTAGCATGCGTATGAGGCTACTGAAAATACCATGGCTTGGGTCAGGTGCATCTTAGTCCTCAAAGTGACATCTTTGCTTTTCAACACTTTAAAGGGGTCTTTTGCAGCAGATTTTCCCAATGCAATACGTCTTCTGATTTCTTGACTGCTGCTTCCACGGGCATTGTTTGTGGATCCAAGTAAAATGAAATCCTTGAACACTTCAACAGTCTGTTTAAAAGACGAAAATTCTGCATCTGTTTTTTCATATGTCAGTACTTCCCAAATTTAGCTAGTCATGAGAATGACCTGAAAACATTGTTTAAATACAGATTTTCAAGAACTACTCAAAAATATTTTGATTCAATAGTTTTGGGATTTTATGTTAGTTAAGGGGCTGTTCCCTGGATGGTGCAAATGGTTAACATGCCATCTGCTAACTGAAAATTTGGAGGTTCAAGGCCACCCACAGGCATCTTGGAAGAAAGGCCTTTTGATCAACTTCTGAAAAATCGGTGATTAAAAACCCTGTGGAGGACAGTTCTACTCTGACACACATGATGTCACCTCGATGGCAACTGGTCGGGGTTGTTGTCAGCATCTGTGATTTTAAAAGTGTCCAAGAGAATCTTATGATCAGAAAACATTAAGGGAAAATAGCCAATAACTAGTTTCATGTCTTGCATGCTTGGAGTTCCAGTAAAGGCAGCCTCACTAGAGCAGGTTCCCATGTGTCCTGGGAGAACTTAGAGGGAAGAAAGGCAGACCGGACATTGGCTTGCCTTCCACACAGACACACACACTTAAATACACTGGGGTGGATTTCTCACAAGCCCAGACCTAGACATGGTGGTCAGATTGGAACCCAATTTTCAAAATGTCCCGCAGCAGTTTTCCGACGGAGCAAATATGCCTATGAAGGAGCACAGAGGTAAGCCGAGCTTGGTCACCCTCCATTCTGCATCAGGACCACTTCGCTCTCCTGGCCTTCATGCAGGAGGAGTGAGGACATGCCCTACAGATATGGTGTGCTCAGGTCAGAGAGCCCCTGAATTCATTCAGAGACAGCTCACCCAGGAACCCCTTGAGGGCACCTTAGATTCACCAAGTGTTACTTAGAGTTGAGGCATTGAAGATCAGTGCTAAAATATTCATGTTTGCCAAGAAAAAGTACATACTAAGCTCCTATTTTTCCCCCGTGCATCTGTCAGTTTGTCCTATTGTGGGGGCTTGTGTGTTGCTGTGATGCTGGAAGCTATGCCACTGGTATTCAAACACCAGCAGGGTCACCCATGGTGAATAGGTTTCAGATGAGCTTCCAGACTATAACGGACTAGGAAGGAAGACCTGGTGGTCTATTTCTGAAAAGAATTAGCCAGTGAAAACCTTATGAATAGCATCAGAACATTGTCTAATATAGTGCCAGAAGATGAGCCTCTCGGGTTGGAAGGTACTCAGAATACAACTAGGGAAGAACTGCTTCCTCAGGATAGAGTCGACCTTAATGCCGTGGATGGAGTCAAGCTTTTGGGACCTTCATTTGCTGATGTGGCACGACTCAAAATGAGAAGAAACACCTGGAAACATCCATTAATAACCAGAACATGGAATGTAAAAAGTATGAATCTAGGAATATTGGAAATCATCGAACAGGAAATGGAACTCTTAAACTTCGATATCCTTAGGCATCAGTGGGCTAAAATGGACTGGTAATGGTCATTTTGAATTGGACAATCATATGGTCTACTATGCCAAGAACTACAACTTAAAGAGGAACGGATTTGCATTCATCATCAAATGTAACATATCCAGATCTATCCTGAAGTACAACATTGTCAGTGATAGAATAATATCCACATGGCTACAAGAAAGACCAGTTATACAAATATTATTCAAATTTACACACCAACCACTAATGCCAAAAATGAAGAAATGGAAGATTTGTACGAACATCTGCAGTCTGAAGTTGATTAAGCATGCAATTAGGATGCATTGACAATTACTGGTGATTGGAATGCAGAAGTTCAAAACAAACAAGGATCGGTTGTTGGGAAATATTGCCTTGGTGATAGGAACGATGCCAGAGATCACATGACTGAATTTTGTAAGATGCATGACTTCATCATTGCAAATACTTTTTTCACCAACATAAACAGTGACTATACACATGAACCTTGCCAGATGGAATGTGTAGGAATCAAATTGACTACATCTGTGGAAAGAAATGATGGAAAAGCTCAATATCATCAGTCAGAACAAGACCAGGTGCCCACTGAGGAACAGACCATCAATTACTCAAATGCAAGTTGAAGTTGAACCTGAAGAAAATTAGAACAAGTCCACTAGAGCCAAAGTACAATCTTGAGTATATCCCACCTGAATTTAGAGAACTTCTCAAGAATAGATTTGATGTGTTGAACACTAATAGCTGAAGACCAGATGAGTTGTGGAATGACATCAAGGACATCATACATGAAAAAAGCAAGAGCTCATTAAAAAGCCAAGAGGGGAAGAAAAGAACTAAATGGACGTCAGAAGAGACTCTGAAACTTGCCCTTGAATGTCAAGTAGCAAAGCAAAAAAGAAAAACTGAAGTAAAAGAGCTGAACAGAAGATTTCAAAGGGTGGCTTGAGAAGACAAAGTAAAGTATTATGATGACATGCGCAAAGATCTGGAGATAGAAAACCAAAAAGGAAGAACACACTCAGCATTTCTCAAGCTGAAAGAACTGAAGAAAAAATTCAAGCCTTGAGTCACAATAGTGAAGAATTCTATGGGGAAAATATTAAATGATGCAGGAAGCATCAAAAGAAGATGGAAGGAATACACAGAGTCACTATACCAAAAAGAATTGGTTGACATTCAGACATTTCAGGAGGTAGTGTATGATACTGAAGGAAGAAGTCCAAGCTGCACTGAAGGCATTGGCTATAAACAAGGCTCCGGAAATTGACAGAATGCCAATTGAGATGTTTCAACAAATGGATGCAACTCTGGAAGTGCTCACTCATCTACGCCAAGAAATTTGGAAAAACAGCTACCTGGCCAACCAACTGGAAGAGATCCATATTTATGCCTATTCCTAAGAAAGGTGATCCAAACAATTTTGGAAATTATTGAACAATATCATTAATACCACATTCAAGCAAAATTTTGCTAAAGATCATTCAAAAGCAGCTGCAGCAGTATATCAACAGGGAACTGCCAGAAATTCAAGGCAGATTTAGAAGAGGATGTGGAGCCAGGAATATCATTGCTGATGTCAGATGGATCCTGGTTGAAAGCAGAGAATGCCAGAAAGATGTTTACCTGTGTTTTATTGACTATGTTAAGGCATTCGACTGTGCGGATCATAACAAATTATGGATAAGATTAATTCTGAAACGCTTAATTGTGCGCATGAGGAATCTGTACATAGATCAAGAGGCATTTGTTTGATACTGAATACTACATGGTTTAATGTCAGGAAAGATGTATGTCAGGGTTGCATCCTTTCACCATACTTACCCAATCTGTATGCTGAGCAAATAATTCAAGAAGCTGGACTGTATGAAGAAGAATGGGGCATCAGGATTGAAGGAAGACTCATTAACAACCTGCGTTATGCAGATGACACAACCTTGCTTGCTGAAAGTGAAGACTCGAAGCACTTACTAATGAAGATCAAAGACCACAGCCTTCAGTATGATTACACCTCAACATAAAGGAAACAAAAATCCTCACAACTGGACCAATAAACTACATCATGATAAAGAGAAAAAAGGTTGAGGTTGTCAAGGATTTCATTTTACTTGGATCCACAATCAACACCCATGGAAGCAGTAGTCAAGAAATCAAAAGATGCACTGCACTGGGCAAATCGGCTGCAAAAGACCTCTTTAAAGTGTTGAAAAGCAAAGATGTCACCTTGAGAACTAAGGTGCGCCAGACCCAAGAATTGTCAATTGCCTCATATGCATGTGAAAGCTCGATGATGAATAAGAAAGACTGAAGAAGAATTGACGCCTTTGAATTGTGGTGTTGGAGAAGAATATTGAATATATCATGAACTGCGAAAAGAACGAACAAATCTGTCTTGGAAGAAGTACAACCAGAAAGCTCCTTAGAAGCAAGGATGGGGAGACTATGTCTCACATACTTTGGACATGTTATCAGGAGGGATCAGTCCCTGGAGAAGGATGTCATGCTTAGTAAAGTAGAAAGTCACTGAAAAACGGGAAGGCCTCAGTGAGATGGGTTGACACAATGGCTGCAACAATGGGCTCAAACATGGCAATAATTGTGAGGATGGGGCAGGGCCAGGTAGTGTTTTGTTCTGTTGCGCATAGGGTCACTATGAGTCAAAATTGACTTGAAGACACCTAACAACAACAGCAACAAGCTTCTATTTGACATTAACAACTTAGCTACAATTAGTTTATTAGAGCAGAACTTAGAAAATGGTACCCAAGTTGGATAAATACAGGATGGATGCTCCAAAGTGAGAGCACCCCAGTAAGAGCATTTGAATAGAACACCCTAGAGGAGCCCCAGTGCAGCCAAGGCTCCAAGGTTGAGCAAATGAAAAGGTTCTTGTAGAAAAATGTCTTCTATGAATGCCAAGAAAGGAGCTGAGGGTGGGTAATGGCAGCTGTGGGAACAGGGAGGGATTACTGTAGCAGAATAGTATGTGCTTCGTGAGAGAAGATATTTTGATGGAAGTGGAAGATAAATAGTCTAGAGATCCAGTATGGAGCCCAGAGTGCCAGTTCTGCCTCCCTGCCCTAACTGTGGGAGGGGAAAAAGAGGGAGCCTGAAGGAAGTTGGTATTCTCAGAAAGCAGGTTCCAGAACTGAACCATCTCAAATTCACTAAATCGTGTTTATTCTCTCAGAAGCAGTTTTCAGTTCCTAAATATCGTCTGCATGCCCGTGGCCACAGTGTCAGGCTAAGCCTTTATGCAGCCTTACCTGAAGGCTGCAACCACTCAGGTCATTAGACCTCTAGCTTTTTCCCTCTGCAGTACAACTGCTACCATGCTATTTACACCCCTATTCACAAACCCAATCACTAAATAATCTTTTGTTACTGTTTCCTGGTTCCCAGTTGTTTATAAGATCTGGGTCCAGTCTGTTTCCTTGTTCTTCAGGTTCTTTCAACATACGTACCAAATCTACCCCTTCAGCTGTGTGTCATCCACTTCCCTCCCCCCACCTCCCTATGCACCCTATACCAACCATAGGGAAGTCCCACTTTATCCTAAACACATCATGTCCATTTAGAGTCCTATGTTTTCACACATGCTGTACCCACCGCCCAGCATATTCTTCCCCTTCATCACCTGGCAAATGGCTACACATCTTCCCAGGCCCAGTTCAATGTCACTGCCTCTTTCCTTCCTAAGACTTCCCTTGACTTCTACCATTTGCGATATTTGCTCTGCCCTCTAGTCTCTCAAAATGTGCCCATAGATCTACCATAGCCGTAATCAAAGTAAATTATTTCTCTTTAACTTACCAGCCTACTTCCCTGGACTATAAGTATAGTCCAGGGACTTTGTGATTTCACAGTGTTTGCGCCTCCACTCCCTAGAACTCTGCCTTGAACAAGTTAGGTACTCAGTGCATGTTTAATGAAAAAATAAATCAATGAATGCAGGAATGAAAATAGATTTTTAAAAATATGCCATTGAGAGTATAAGACAAGAGCCACCAAGGAGTGCCCATCACCCGATTATGAGTTAGCCTCTAGCCTAACTCTAGTTGAATTATGAATTAGCCTCTAGTGTCATAGCCAGATTTATTTTAAGATATTTTCAAATGTGTTCTGTATATTAGCAGCACCAAACAAGCCCTCTTATTTTCATATGAAGAACTCTTGCTTTAAAATGATATAAGTAATAAAAGAACTCACAGTTTTTTAATGCAATTCTAGCAACAGAAGTCATAGAAAAATTCTGGTTGCAGATACACAAATATGATTTTAGGGGAATTAAAACATATACAATAATAATAACTACAAATCATGGCATTTTTACTATGTCAGGCACCATGTTAAATACTTTATATGATTTTATTTAATCCAGAAAAACTTGATCCCTAAGCACCCACTGCTGTCAAGTGGATTCCAACTCATAGCAACCCTATAGGACAGAGTAGAACTAGTATTAAACCCATTTTACAAATGAAACTACTGAGGCATAGATGGTTAGATCACTTTAGCAGACTCAAGTAAGTGTCCAAAACAGGAGTATCTGACCCCAAACCCTGTGCTCTGGAGCCCTGCTATATGGTGCCTACCAGCACCTGTCTAACAGCACATGTGTTGTTTAATATCCTTTGCAGGTATTTAGTCATTCATAGGGGAGCACACACAAAAAACTGACACGGAACTTACTACTTCATAAAAACCAACGTATTTGCAATACATGGAGAATAAAGAGATGGAGTCGACATGATGCTCTAGACAGACACATCATGCCATCCTTCTGCAGCAAAGACCTGAAAAAATAAGTAAGACAGTTACAAACATTAATCCTGGATTCCTAAACATCGAATGAAGGGGTAAAGAACTAGCTCAAGCATGGAATGATCTCTGACAGAGAACAGAGAATGAGGAGAGCTATGGAGTGGAGGTCCCCTGCCAACTAACACGGCACAGTGTCGTCATCTTGGAACACAGCCAATAATGACTCTGGCCACGGAATACAGGAAAGTAACTTCACAGAGCTCCCAAAAGGAGACAGAGCACCCAACCAGAGAAACACACTTTCCCACCTCTCACCCTTCTGCCCCGTATGCCACTCCCACCCCTTCCTGCCAGGCCACACTGAGCCATCTTCGCTAGAAAGTCACCGGCCCACCACCGCACTGGGTCCACCCCACTCCCACCTGCTGGCTTCTGCAGTTCCATTTTTTTCCCCTTTCTTCCTTTTTCTCCCTCCCCCCCCACCTAGTCCCAGAAGCCACCTTCCTACCAAACCACACTGCACCACTGCACCACCTTCCTGCCAAACCACACAGAGCCACCAGTCGACCACCATGCCAAACTCACCCCTCCCTCACTCCTCACCTCCCACCTCATCACCTTTTTCTTTTTTTCCCCCCTCGTAACCATCAAAGCACCATTTATTTTATTTTATTTATTTATTTATTTTTGCTTATTTTTTTCTTCTCTCTTTTCTTTCTCTCTCCCACTTGGTTCTATATGTCACCTCTCCTCCTTTCCAAATGGCCCTTGGGTCCACCCCGCCCCCACTCTCTGGCTCCCACCACACCACCAGTTTTATTTTTTTCCTTTCCCTTTCTTCCTTTCCTTTCTCCCTCCCACCTAGCCTCGAATGCCACCTCACACCCCTGCCACCAGACCCTGCCACACCACCACAGCTAGAGAGCCAGGGTCCTGCTGCCACCCCAGATCCCGCTTGCCCCCACCCACTGTGCCACTTTTTTCTTTTTTCCCATTTCCTTTCTCCCTTCCACCTAGCCCCATATGTGACCTCCCCTCCCTCCCTCAGGTCCACCCCACCCCCATTCACTAGTCCCCACTGTGAAGCCAGTTTTTAATGTTTTCCTTTTTCCTTTTCTCTCTCCCACTTAGCCCTGTATGCCACCTTCCCCCCTTCCTGCCAGACCCCACCACACCATTACAGTCAGAAAGCCAACAATGCACCTGCCCACTGCTACCCTGGGTCCTCCCCACCCCCACCCTCTTTTCTTCATTCTTTTCTTTCTCCCTCCCACCCTGGCCTGTATGTCACCATCCCTCCCTTCCCATCAGCCCCCGAGTCCTCCCCGCCCCTGCTCACTGGCCCCCACTGTGCCACCATTTTTTTCTCTTTTTTCCTTTCTTACTTTTCTTTCTCCCTCCCACCCAGCCTCATACACCACCTTCCCTCCCCTTCCCTCAAGCCCTGGCCACACCATTGAAAATAGAGTGCCACTGGCACATCAGCCTGATGCTACACTGGGACCACCCTGTGCCCACCCACCAGCTTAGCCCCCCTTTTTTCTTTATCTCTTTTTTCTCCTCCCCATCTAGCCCCATACACCACCTCCCCCTTCCTGCCAGAGTCCCCGATACCACCAAAGCTAGAGTGTCCCCAGTGTTCAGACTCACCAACACACTGGGCCTACACTGCCCCTTCTTCCCACCACTCGCCAGCTGCTGAACAGTGAGAAGTGAGCCTGTACCACTCCCCATCCAACACTTGCGCCTGTCTGGAGAGGGCCCGCGAATGTATTCCCATGCTGCTGGACAAACATTGGAGGCAGACAGCGCCTGCCCAGTCCATACTCAGCCACCTCGCCAAACCAGTGTACAGCAAAGCAGACTTGCCCTGCCTGCTGCTGCCCTGCCCACCCAGAAAAGGTGGTGAGAGCTATCATGCCCACAGACAAGCAAGCAGAAAAGCACACCTGGCCCACCCACGCTGACTTACCAAAACAGAACAAAGAAGCAGGACAAAACAAACAAACATACAATCAATAAAGTAGAGAAAATAATATCTTAATGTCTTGGAGACAGCAGGCAATATCAAAACATATTTTTTTAAAAAAGCAGGACAAGGTGGCTTCAGCAAGTGACCAAAATAATCAGATGGCCATTTGGTAAAACAAAGGGCATTGGAACTACCTGATATGGAAATCAAAAGACTAATATTTACGGCTCTCCAAGAGATTAGGAAAGAGATCAAGGAAAACACAGACAAAACCAAGGAAAAAACAGACAAAATCATGGAAAACACAGACAAAACCAAAGAACACATAGCCAAAATCAGGGAAAACACGGACAAAGCAACAGAAGAGTTCAAGAAAATAATACAGGAACAAAATATCAAAATAAATAATTAGAAATCGTACAAAAACAACAACTAGAAATCCAATAGATAAACAACTAAATTTCAGAAATGTGCAAGTCAACAGAAGGTTTGAGGAGCAAATTTAAAACAAGGGTAGACAGAATCAGAAAGATTGAAGACAAATCCATGGATGCCATTTTGATTGAGAAAAAAAGCAGGTGAAAGAATGAAGAAAACCTAAGAATTATGTGGGACACAATCAAGACCAAAAATTTCCTTGTGAGCAGAATTTCAGAACAGAGGGAGAAAATGGAACCATTAATATGCTGTCTACAAGAGACAACCTTAGACACAAAGACATAACTATATTAAAACTCAAAGGTTGGAAAAACGTGTCAAACAGTAACCAAAAACAGAAGAGGAGTGGCAATATTAATCCCAGATAAAATAGACTTTAAAGCAAAATCAACCATAGAAGACAAGGAAGGACAATACATGATGATTAAAGGAACAATCCGTCAAAAATATATAACCTTAATAAATATCCACACACTCAGTTACAGGGCTCCAAAATACATAAAACAAATTCTAACAGAACTGAAAAGAGAAATAGACAGTCCACAATAATAGTAGGACAACACATAACTCTCAGTAAAGAACAGAACACATAGAAATAAACTTGTCAAAGATACAGAACACCTTAAAGGTCACGATCAACCAATCTGAACTCATAACTAGACATATATAAAACATTCCACCCAGCAGTAGCAAAGTACACGTTCTTTTCCAGTGCACATGGAACATTTTCCAGAATAGACTATTGTAGGACACAAAGCAACCTTCAATGAAATCCAAAAACAGTGGACTAATACAAAGCATTTTCTCTGATCACAACACCGTAAAAGTAGAAATCAATAACAGGCGGAGCAAGGGAAAAAAAATCAAATACACGAAAACCAAGTAACACCTTGTTCAAAAACTACTGGGTAATAGAAATCAAAGAGGGAATCAAAAAAAATCCTAGAATGAAGCGAGGAAGAAAACACATCATACCAAAACCTTTGGGACGCAGTAATGGCAATGCTCAGAGTTCAATTTATAGCAATAAATGCACATGCCAAAAAAGAAGAATGAGCCAAAATCAAAACATTAGTGCTACAACTCAAACAAATAGAAAGAGAACAGCAAAAGAAGCCTACAGCCACCAGAAGAAAAAATAAAGATTAGAGCAGAAAATAAAATAGAGAACAAGCACACAGAAAAAATAGAAACAACCAAAGAGACCAAAAATTGTCTCTTTGAAAAGATCAACAAAATCGACAAACTACTGGCCAAACTGACAAAATAAAAACAAGAAAGGAAGCAAAGAACCCAAATAAGAAACGAGATGGGGAGCGCCACAACAGACTCAACTGAAATAAAAAGGATCATAACAGAATACCATGAAAAATTATACTCCAACAAATTTGAAAATCTAGAGGAAATGTACAAATTTCTAGAAACACACTACCTACCAAAACTAACACAAACTGAGATAGAATGTCTGAACAGACCCATAACAAGAGAAGACATTGAAGAAGTAATAAAAACACTCCAAAAAAAAAAAAAAACCCTTGGCTCAGAAGGCTTCACTGGAGAATTCCACCAAACATTCAGAGAAAAGCTCATACCAGTACTACTCAAACTATTTCAGAATTCATCCTATGAAGCCAGCATAACCCTGATACCAAAACCAGGCAAAGATACCACAAAAAAGAAAATTACAGACCAATATATTTGAAAAATTCTCAACAAAATTCTAGCCAATAGAATTCAGCATCGTATCAAAAAAAGAATACACCACGACTAAGTGGGATTCAAACCCTAATGGTTCAACATTAGAAAATCAATCAACATAATTCACCACATAAACAGAACAAAAGAAAGGAATTCCAATTGACACAGAAAAGGCATTTCATAAAAGCCAACACCCTGACAAAAACTCTCAACAAAATAGGAATAGAAGGGAAAATCCTCAACATAATAAAGGACACCTATACAAAACAAATAGCCAACATCATTTTCAAGGGAGAGAGGCTAAAAGCATTCCCCTTGAGAATGGGAAAAGGACAAGGATACCCTTTATCTCCACTCCTACATAAAATTGTGCTGGAAGTCCTAGCTAGAGCAATAAGCCAAGAAAAAGAAATAAAGGGCATTTAAAACTACCCTTATTCACAGATGATATAACCCTATATATTCCACCCACCCAGTACATAGAGAACCCAAAAAATTCCAATGTGTAAACTATTGGTACTAATAAAAAGATTCAGCAGAGTAGCAGGATACAAGATCAACATACCAAAATTAGTTGGATCCCTATATACCAACAAAGAAAATTTTGAAAAGGAAATCAGGAAAACAATACCATTTACAATAGGCCCAAAAAGATAAAATACTTTGGAATCAATCTAACCAGGGACATAAAAGACCTATATAAAGAAAACTACAAAACACTATCGGAAGAAACCAGAGACCTACATAAATGAAAAAACATACCATGCTCACGGATAACAGGGCTCAACATTGTGAAAATGGCAATTCTACTCAAAGTGATCTACACATATAATACAATTCTGATCCAAATACTAACAGCATTTTCTAACAAGATGGAAAAACTAATCACCAAGTTTATATGGAAATGAAAGAGGCCCTGAATAAGTAAAGCATTGCTGAAGAAAAGCAACTAAGATCACACCACCTGATCTCAGAACCTACTATACAGCCACGGTAGTCATAACAGCCTGGTACTGGTACAACAATAGACACAGACCAATGGAACAGAGTCAAGAACCCAGAAGTAAAGTTTTGCTGAAGATAATTCAAAAGCAGTTGCAGCAGTACTTCGACAAGAAACTGCCAGAAATTCCAGCTGGATTTAGAACAGGACACAGAATGAAGAATATCATTGCCACCATCAGATGGATGGTGGCTGAAAGCAGAGACTACAAAAATATGTTTACCTGTGTTTTATTGACTATGCAAGGACATTCAATTGTGTGGATCATAACAAATTATGGATAACATTGCAAAGAATTGGAATTCCAGGATGCTCAATTCTGCTTATAAGGAACTTGTACATGGACCAAGAGACAGTCATGCAAACGAAACAAGGAGATACTGCGTTGTTTAAAGTCAGGAAAGGCGTGCATCAGGGTCGTACACTTTTGACATTCAATCTGCATGTTGAGCAAATAATCCAAGAAGCTGGACTGTATGAAGAACGGGCATCAAGATTGGAGGATGACTCATTAACAACCTGCATTGTGCAGATGACACAGGCTCTCTTGCTGGAAGTGAAGAGCACTTGAAGCACTTACTGAGGAAAACCAAAGACGACAGCCTTCAGTATGGATTACACCTCAACATAAAGAAAACACAGGGCATGGCCAAGATAAAGGAATAGCCAGATGCTTCCTGCGATCCACCTTACAACAAAGACCCGAAAAAACAAGTGAAACAATTATATTTACGACAAACTAGGAGCTCTGAACATCAAAGGCAAAGTTAGAAAATGGTCTGAGCAGCAGGGGGAGGGGAGAAGGTTCAGAAGCAGAGAGGAGTTACCGAATCTGAATCTCCAGGATCCCTCAGGCACTATTCCCAGGAGTGGATGCACCGGGCTGGTAGTAGCCTTCAGCTGCATTTTCTTCAGGGAGAAGCAGCCAGCCGTACAGCCTACTCACACCTACAGAACCAGAGAAGAATGGCACTTTTGGCAAAAGCTAAGTATTTGCATATATTTTACCACACCCCCCACCCCAAGCTGGCTTCTGAGGCTGTTTATTTCCCTGGGCCAGAGATAGGCCCACTTGAGCACCTGGAACCATTCTCTTAGCCTTGGAGAAGGAATAAATTTGCAATTGGGGGAAAAGATAATTTGCCAACTCCACTAACCTGGGGAGTTCCGGACAGAAGCACCTCCTGTCCAGGCATAAATGATCCCTGGACTTTGAATGCCCTTCCCTTCTGCATGGACCTGTGTGGGCCTATTTCAAGAGACTAGCCCCTTGTTGACAGACTGCAACCGTTTCAGCTAGTGGGGAAGAGGTTGGTGTTTGATGATTGACACAACTCTACCTATTAAACAGGGTCCTCACCTACCCACATCAGGGGCCTAAGGCTCCACTCAGGTCACCCAGCCACCTGGACAGGGGTCCAATGTTAACTGGTAACTCCCAGTTAACATTGTAACTCCCTTACAACCAAAAGCATTGAGTACCCATGGTCCATCTGCAAAACCCACCCACCGGTACGCTGTAGGGAAGAGGGATGTGCTTTCATCACAGACACCTGGGGGCCAGTTCTCAACCCTTTGCCTTGTTCAGAGCATGAACCCCTGCTGCAACCAGATACTGGTACCTACACCAAGCATCCCTGCCCCTCTAAGACTGTAGGACAGACCCTGTACCACACACTTGATGATCAGCTACCTGGACACCTGAACTGAATCCATACAAGAAAAGTGACTGGACTCCTAGACTGATATGCCCGATAACAGCTCTAAACATCTGTTGACAGAACATAAGAGCTTCAGAGGTGAAAATAATCCAGCTAGTTCATTCAGACAACCCATTTGGGCATATCAAGACAAAACAAACCAAGAAGCTAGAATACAGTAAACACACATAAAATAAACTAATACAATAACTTATAGATGGCTTGAAGACAACAGTAAATACCAAATCACAATAAGAAACAGACCATGATCACTTCAACAAGCTCTCAAAATAAAGAATCGAGGGATTTTCTAGATGAAATTACCAGACACAGAATACAAAAGATTAATATACAGTACCCTTCAAGACATCAGGAAGGAGATCAGAACATGCAGAACAAGCCAAGGAACACAAAGATAAGTTGAAGAAATTAAAATGGTTATTCAAGAATATACTGACAAATTTAATAAGCTGCAAGAATCCATAGAGAGAGATAGCAATCAGAAATTGAGAAGATTAACAATAAAATTACAAAATTAGACAACTCAATAGAAAGTCAGAGGAGCAGAATTGAGCAAGTGGAAGGCAGAATTGGTGAGCTTGAAGATAAAGCACTTGGCACCAATATATTTGAAGAAAAATCAGATAAAAAAAAATGAAGAAACCTTTAGAATCATGTGGGACTCCATCAAGAGAAATAATCTACGAATGATTGGAGTACCAGAACAGGGAGGGATAACAGAAAATACAGAGGGAATTGTTGAAGATTTGTTACCAGAAAACTTCCTTGATATCATGAAAGATGAGAAGATGTAAATGCAAGATGTGCATCATACTACTCCACATAAGGTAGATTTTAAAAGAAAGTCACCAAGACATATCATAATCAAACTTGCCAAAACCAAAAATAAAGAGAGAATTTGAAGAGCAGCTAAGGATAAATGAAAAGTCACCTACAAAGGAGAGTTAATAAGATTAAGCTTGGACTACTCGGCAGAAACCATTCAGGCAAGAAGGCAATGGGATGACTTATATAAAGCATTGATGGGAAAAATTACCAGCCAAGAATCACATATCCAGCAAAACTGTCTCTCAAATATGAAGGTGAAATTAGGACATTTCCAGATAAACGGAAGTTTAGAGATAAACAGAAGTTTGGAGAATTCATAAAAACCAAACCAAAATTACAAGAAATACTAAAGGGAGTTCTTTGGTTAGAAAATCAATCATATCAGGTATCAACCCAACACTAGAACACTGGACAGAGCAATCAGAGATCAACCCACACAGGGAAATCACAAAAACAAATCAAGATAAAAAAAAAAAATTGAAATAGAGAAACAGAGATGTTATTATGTAAAAGAAGACAACATTAAAACAAGAAAGAGGGACTGAGAAATGTAGTCATAGATCTTTCAAATGGAGAGGAAGACAAGGCGATATAAAGAAATAAAAGTTAGGTTTAAACTTAGAAAAACAGGGTAACTATTAAGGAAAGCACAAAGGAGACTAATTATCCTACTCATCAAAATAAAACACAAGAAAAAAATAGAGACTCAGCAGAAACAAAGTCAACAACAAATAATAACAGGAAAAGACAATGTATAAAGATAAACTACTCAGCACAAAAAAATTAAAAGGGAAAAAGAAACTGTCAACAATACACAAAAAAAGACATCAAAATGCAAGCGCTAAACTCATATTGATAATTATGCTGAATGTAAATGGACTAAATGCACCCATAAAGAGACAGAGAGTGGCAGAATGGATTTAAAAAAAAAAGATCTGAAGATATGCTTTCTACAAGAGACACACCTTAGACTTAAAAAAAATAGACTTAGAGAATGGAAAAACTCAAAGGATGGAAAAAAAATATATCAAGCAAACAACAATCAAAAAAGAGCAGGAGTGGCAATACTAATTTCTGACAAAATAGGCTTTAAAGTTAAATCCATCAGAAAGGATAAGGAAGGACACTATGTAATGATTAAATGGACAATAAAACCAGAAGAATATACCCGTGTTAAACATTTCTGCATCCAATGACAGGGCTGCAAGATATGTAAAACAAACGCTAACAACATTGAAAAATGAGATACACAGCTCCACAATTACAGTAAGAGACTTCAACACTACCTTCAGTGAAGGAGAGGACATCCAGAACGAAGCTGAATAAAGGCACGGAAGATCTAAATGCCACAGTCAACCAACTGACCTCATAAAAAACATAGACATATACAAAACACTCTACCCAACAACAGCCAAGTATACTTTCTTTTCTAGTGCACATGGAATATTCTCTAGAATAGACCACATATTAGCTAATAAAGGGAGCCTTAAAAAAAAAAAAAGCAGAATCCAAAACATCAAAATATTACAAAGTATCTTCTTTGACCATAAGGTCATAAAAGTGGAAATCAATAACTGAGAAAGCAGGGAAAAGAAATCAAACACTTGGAAACTGAACAATATCCTGCCCAAGAAAGACTGGGTTGTAGAAGACATTAAGGATGGAATAAAGAAATTCATAGAATCCAATGAAAATGAAAACACTTCCTATCAGAACCTTTGGGACACAGCAAAAGTGGTGCTCAGAGGTCAGTTTATATCAATAAATGCACACATCCAAAAAGAAGAAAGGGCCAAAATCAAAGAACTATCCCTACAACTTGAAAATAGAGAACAACAAAAGAAACCGATAGGCACCAGAAGAAAAAAATAATAAAAATTAGAGCAGAATTACATGATATAGAAAACAGAAAAACAATTGAAAGAATTAAGAAGACCAAAAGCTGGTGCTTGAAAAAATTAACAAAATTGATAAACCATTGGCCAAACTGACAAAAGAAAAACAGGAGAGGAAACAAATAACCTGAATAAGAAATGAGATGTGCGATATTAGACAGACCCAACTGAAATTTAAAGAATCATATCAGATTACTATGAAAAATTGTATTCTAACAAAATTGAAAACCTAGGAGTAATGCATGAATTCCTAGAAACACACTACCAACTTAAACAAACGCAAAAAGAGGTAGAGCATCTAAATAAACCCATAACAAAAAGAAAAATTGAAAAGGAAATCAAAAAACTCCCAACAAAAAAAATCCCTGGCCTGGACGGCTTCATTGCAGAGTTATACAAACTGTTCAGAGAAGAGTTAACACCACTACTATTAAAGGTATTTTAAAGCATGGAAAAGGATGGACTACTCCCAAACTCATTCCTGGAAGCCAGCATATCCCTGATACCAAAACCGGGTAAAGACACCACAAATAAAGAATATTACAACCTATATCCCTCATGAAGTTGGATGCAAAAATCCTCAACAAAATTCTAGCCAATAGAATTCAACAATATATCAAAAAAATAATTCACCATGACCAAGTGGGATCCATACCAGGTAGGCAAGCATGGTTCAACATTAGAAAAACAATATAATCCACCATATATATAAAACAAAAGACAAGAATCACATGATTTTATCAATTGATGTAGAAAAGGCATTTGACAAAGTTCAACACCCATTCAAGAAAAAAACTCTCAGCAAAATAGGAACAGAAGGAAAATTCCTCAACATAATAAAGGGCATTTATACAAAGCCAACAGCCAATATCATCCTAAACAGAGAGAGTCTGAAAGCATTCCCCTTGAGATCAGGAACCAGACAAGGATGCCCTCTATCACCACTCTTATTCAACATTATGCTGGAAGTCCTAGCCAAAGCAATTAGGCTAGATAAAGAAATAAAGAGCATTCAGATTGGTAAGCAAGAAGTAAAAGTATCTCTATTTGCAGATGACATGATCTCATATACAGGAAATCCTAAAGAATCCTCAAGAAAACTACTGAAACTAATAAAAGAGTTCAGCATATTATCATGATACAAGATATACAAAAATCAGTTGGATTCCTCTACACCAACAAAAAGAACTTCGAAGAGGAAATCACCAAATCAATACTATTTACAGTAGCCTCCAAAATTAAAATACTTAGGAATAAATCTTACCAGAGATGTAAAACAAAGAAAACTACAAGACACTACTGAAAAAGACCTACATAAGTGGAAAAATATACCTTGCTCATGGATAGGAAGACTTAACATTGTAAAATTCTCTATTCTACCAAAAGCCATCTATAGATACAATGCAATTCCGATCCAAATTCCAATGACATTTTTTAATGAGATGGAGAAACAAATCACCAACTTCATATGGAAGGGAAAGAAGCCCCATATAAGTAAAGCATTACTGGAAAAGAAGAGCAAAGTGGGAGGCCCCACTGTACCTGATTTTAGAACCTATTATACCGCCACAGTAGTCAAAACAGCCTGGTGCTGGTACAACAACAGATACATAGACCACTGGAACAGAATTGAGAATCCAGACATAAATCCATCCTCATAAAAAAAATAGGAGCAGCTAATATTTGACAAAGGTCTCAAATCAGTTAAATGGGGGAAAGACAGTCTTTTTAACAAATGGTGCTGGCATAACTGGATATCCATCTGCAAAAAAATGAAACAAGACCCATACCTCACACCATGCACAAAAGCTAACTCAAATGGAACAAAGACCTAAATACAAAATCTAAAACGATAAAGATCATGGAAGAAAAAATAGGGACAACGTTAGGAGCCCTAATACATGGAATAAACAGTATACAAAACATTACTAACAATGCAGAAGAGAAACTAGAGAACTGGAAGCTCCTAAAAATCAAACGCCTATGCTCATCCAAATTTTTGTTTTGTTTTGTTTTTTTATGCTCATCCAAAGACTTCACCAAAAGAGTAAAAAGATGTCCTACAGACTGGAAAAAAGATTTTAGCTATGACATTTCTGATCAGCACCTAATCTCTAAAATCTACATGATACTGCAAAAACTCAACTGCAAAAAGACAAATAACCCAATTAAAAAATGGACAAAAGATATGAACAGGCAATTCACTAAAGAAGACATTCAGGTGGTGAACAGATAGATGAGGAAATGTTCACGATCATTAACCCTTAGAGAAATGCAAATCAAAACTACAGTGAGATTCCATCTCCAACAAGGCTGGCATGAATCCAAAAATCACAAAATAATCAATGTTGGAGAGGTTATGGAGAGACTGGAACACTTATATGCTGCTGGTGGGAATGTAAAATGGTACAACCACTTTAGAAATCAATTTGGCACTTCCTTAAAAAGCTAGAAATAGAACTACCATACGATACAGCAATCCCACTCCTCGGAATATATCCTAGAGAAATAAGAGCCTTTACACGAACGGATATATGCACACCCATGTTCACTGCAGCACTGTTTACAGTAGCAAAAAGATGGACACAACCAAGGTGCCCATCAACGGAAGAATGGATAAATAAATTACGGTATATTCACACAACGGAATACTATGCATCGATAAAGAACACTGAGGAATCTGTGAAACATTTCATAACATGGAGGAACCTGG
Organism: Elephas maximus indicus; assembly: GCF_024166365.1. Lineage (NCBI taxonomy): Eukaryota > Metazoa > Chordata > Mammalia > Proboscidea > Elephantidae > Elephas > Elephas maximus. The sequence goes on from NC_064822.1 coordinate 18,234,628, forward strand.
AAGGCATTATGCTGTGTGAAATTAGTAAGTTGCAAAAGGACAAATGTTGTATAAGACCGCTGTTATAAGAACTCGAGAAATAGTTTAAACAGAGAAGAAAATATTCTTTGATGGTTATGAGACAGAGGAAGGGGGAGGGAGGGAGAGGAGTTTTCACTAATTAGACAGTAGGTAAGAACTATTTTAGGTGAAGGGAAATACAACACACAATAGAGGAGAGGTCAGCACAACTGGACTAAACTAAAAGCAAAAAGGTGTCCTAAATAAACTGAAAGCTTCAAAGGCCAACATAGCAGGGGCGGGGGTTTGGGGACCATGGTTTCAGGCCACTTCTAAGTCAATTGGCATAATAAAATCTATTAAGATAACAACATTCTGCATCCCACTTTGGATAGTGGCTTGGGGTCTTAAAGGCTAGCAAGCAGCCATCTAAGATGCATCAGTTGGTCTCAACCCACCTGGAGCAAAGGAGGATGAAGAACACCAAAGACATAAGGTAATTATGAGCCCAGCAGACAGAAAGGGCAACATAAAACAAAGACTACATCAGCCTGAGACCAGAAGAACTAGATGGTGCCCAGCTACAACCAATGACTGCCCTGACAGAGAATCCCTGAAGGAGTAGGAGAGCAGTGGGATGCAGACCCCAAATTCTCATAAAAAGACCAGACTTAATGGTCTAACTGAGACTAGAAGTACCCTAGTGGTCATGGTCCCCAGACCTTCTGTTAGCCCAAGACAGGAACCCTTCTCAAAGCCAACTCTTCTGACAGGGTGTTGGACTGGACAATGGGATAGAAAATGAGACTGGTAAAGAGTGAGCTTCTTGGATCAAGTAGACACATTAGACTATGTTGGCATCTCCTGTGTGGAGGGGAGATGGGAGGGTGGGAGGGGTCAGAAGCTGGCCAAAAGGACATAAAAAGAGAGGGTGGAGGGAAGGAGTATGCTGTCTTATTAGGGGGAGAGCAATTAGGAGTATACACCAAGGTGTGTATAAATTTTTGTATGAGAGACTGACTTGATCTGTAAACTTTCACTTAAAGCACAATAAATTTTTTTTTTTAATTCCAGCCCATCCCCCGCAAAAATTGGGGGTATAGATGAAACAATGCTAGCTGAGTGACAGGAAAATAGAAGTTCATTATACCACTTTCTACTCTTAGTGTGTATCTAGGGTGCAGTGAATTACTTAATATGGCCTTTCTATTTTTTTGTAGCCATTCATGGTCTTGTGACTCTCACAAAATGGTTGGATGGGACTATGCAAATAACATGCTTGTCGCCTACCAAGGGGATTGGACTGCTTGCTAACAATACAAATAAGATGCATGAAACTGGGGTGGAACCAGGCAAATAAGGTATATGGAACTCTAACAAGGGAATTGGTCAGTTTTGCAATTTTTTTTTTTTTCTAGGCTTAGACAGATTCAGTCCCAGAGCAGAGGGGCTCACTACCATCATAAGAAGAGCCAGGAGCTTAGCGCATCCTTTGGATTTGGAGTCCCTGTGCTGAGAACCTCCTAGACCCAGGAGACAGACAGAGAGCTGTAACGCTGGGGGAAAAAAAGGAAAACAAAAATCCTTACAACTGGACCAATGAGCAACATCATGATATATTGAGAAAAGATTGAAGTCGTAAAGAATTTCGTTTTTTTTTTTCAAATAATTTTCATTGTGCTTTAAGTGAAAGTTGACAAATCAAGTCAGTTTCTCACACAAAAACCCATATACACCTTGCTACACACTCCCAATTACTCTCCCCCTAATGAGACAGCCTGCTCTGTCCCTCTGCTCTCTCTTTTCACATCATTTTCACCAGCTTCTAACCCCCTCCACCCTCTCATCTCCCCTCCAGGCAGGAGATGCCAACCTAGTCTCAAGGGTCCACCTGATCCAAGAAGCTCACTCACCAGCATCCCTCTCCAATCCATTGTCCATTCCAATCCGTATTGGAAGAGTTGGCTTCGGGAATGGTTCCCATCCTGGAGCAACAGAAGGTCTGGGGGCCATGACCACCGGGGGGTCCTTCCAGTCTCAGTCAGACCATTAATTCTGCTCTTATGAGAATTTGGGGTCTGCATTCCACAGCTCTCCTGCTCCCTCAGGGGCTCTCTGTTATGTTCCCTCTGAGGGCAGCCATTGGTTGTAGCCGGGCACCATCTAGTTCTTCTGGTCTCAGGATGATGTTGTCTCTGGTTCATGTGGCCCTTTCTGTCTCCTGGGCTCGTAATCACCTTGTGTCCTTAGTTTTCGTCATTCTCCTTTGCTCCAGGTGGGCTGAGACCAATTGATGCATCTTCGATGACTGCTTGCTAGCGTTTAAGACCCCAGATGCCACTCTTCAAAGTGGGATGCAGAATGTTTTGTTAATAGATTTTATTATGCCAATTGACTTAGATGTCCCCTGAAACCATGGTCCCCAGACGCCTGCCCCTGCTACACTGGCCTTCGAAGCATTCAGTTTATTCAGGAAACTACTTTGCTTGTGGTTTAGTCCAATTGTGCTGACCTCGCCTGTATTGTGTGCTGTCTTTCCCTTCACCTAAAGTAGTTCTTTCCTACTATCTAATTAGTGAATGCCCCTCTCCCTCCCTCCCCCCTCTCGTAACCACAAAAGAATGTTTTCTTCTCAGTTTAAACTATTTCTCAGGTTCTTATAATAGTGGTCTTATAAAATATTTGTCCTTTTGCAACTGACTAATTTCACTCAGCATGATGCCTTCCAGGCTCCTCCATGTTATGAAATGTTTCACAGATTCCTCACTATTCTTTATCGATGCATAGTATTCCATTGTGTGAATATACCATAATTTATTTATCCATTCTTCCATTGATGGGCACCTTGGTTGCTTCCATCTTTTTGCTATTGTAAACAGTGCTGCAATAAACATGGCTGTGTGTATATCTGTTCATGTAAAGGCTCTTCTCTAGGATATTTTCTGAGGAGTAGGATTGCTGGATCGTATGGTAGTTCTATTTCTAGCTTTTTAAGGAAGCGCCAAATTGATTTCCAAAGTGATTGTATGGGGGGGGCGGAGCCAAGATGGCAGACTAGGCAGACGCTACCTCAGATCCCTCTTACAACAAAGACACGGAAAAACAAGTGAATCGATCACATACATAACAATCTACGAACCCTGAACAACAAACACAGATTTAGAGACGGAGAACGAACTAATACGGGGAAGCAGCGATTGTTTCCAGAGCCTGGAGCCAGCGTACCAGTCAGGTACGGCACAAGCACAGAGAGCTGCTCCACCCCCATGAACTAACTCCGGGAGGGGGACCAGCCGGTTCCGCGGGCGGCGTGGGACCCAGCCGGTAGGAGAAGTCCCCGGGAGGTAGTGACTGGTCTTGGAGCAGGAAGAGCAGCGTCCCAGCTGGGGAACCGTCTCGCCGGGATTTGGACTGGACGCAGGTACGGCATAAACACGGAGAGCTGCTCCACCCCCCTGAAATAACCCCGGGAAGGGGCCCAGCTGGGTCAAGAGGGCGGCGTGGGACGCAGCCGATAGGAGAAGTCCCCGGGAGGCAGCGACTGGTATATGAGCGGGGAGAACTGCGTCCCAGCCGGGACACTCGGTCACGGCACAAGCACGGGGAGCTGCTCCACCCATCTGAACTAACCCCGGGAGGGGGCCTACCTGGTTCGCGGGGGTGGCACGGCCATGCGGCTGGAGGGACGAGAAGTCCCCGGGAGGCAGCGACTGATTTTGGAGTCGAGAGTGCACCGTCCCAGTAGGGGAGCCTTGACGCTGGGTGTGGGGCTGGAAGCGGAGGATCTGACCGTGACTCCAGCGGGCCAGACCCCCCGGGCAATCTCCACACAGCCAGCACACATAGGCGACGCGCCCCGCGGGAATCTCAGATATAATAGTCATTCCAAGCAAGACAAGCAACTCTGGCTATATTCTGAGGTGCTACTCTCCTATCTCTCTGTTTCCTCCCCCACCCTCCCCAGGCGGCTTCATTAACATCCGAATAGCCTGAGCCAGAGGGAGAACTCTGATAGGGGTCTGACTGCATTTTTTTTTTAGCGGATTTTCTGGAAAAACTAGTTTCCCGGTGATGGCTTGGAGACAACAATCCATATCAAACCACTTAAAGAAGCAGACCATGACAGCTTCTCCAACCCCCCAGACAAAGTGATTGTACCATTTGACATTCCCACGAGCAGTGTAGAAGTGTTCCAATCTCTCCACAGCCTCTCCAACATTTATTATTTTTTGTGTTTTGGATTAATGACAGCCTTGTTGGAATGAGATGAAATCTCATTGTAGTTTTGATCTGCATTCCTCTAATGGCTAATGATCGTGAACATTTACTCATATATCTGTTAGCTACCTGAATGTCTACTTTAGTGAAGTGTCTATTCATATCTTTTGCCCATTTTTTAATTGGGTTATTTGTCTTTTTGCAGTTGAGTTTTTGCAGTGTCATGTAGATTTGAGAGATCAGGCACTGATGAGAAATGTCATAGCTAAAAACTTTTTCCCAGTCTGTAGGTAGTCTTTTTACTCTTTTGGTGAAGTCTTTGGATGAGCGTTAAGTGTTTGATTTTTAGGAGCTCCCAGTGTATCTAGTTTTTCTTCTATGTTCTTTACAATGTTTTCTATACTGTTTATGCCATGTATTAGGGCTCCTAGCATTGTCGCTGTTTTTTCTTCCATGATCTTTATCGTTTTAGAGTTTATATTTAGGTCTTTGATCCATTTTGAGTTAGTTTTTGTGCATGGAGTGAGGTATGGGTCTTGTTTCATTTTTTTGCAGATGGATATCCGGTTATGGCAGCACCATTTGTTAAAAAGGCTGTCTTTTCCCCATTTAACTGTTTTGGGGCCTTTGTCAAATATCAACTGTCCATATGTAGATGAACTTATATCTTCATTGTCAGTTCTGTTCCATTGGTCCATGTATCTGTTGTTGTACCAGCACCAGGCTGTTTTGACTACTGTGGCGGTATAATAGGTTCTAAAATCAGGTAAAGTAAGGCCTCCCACTTTGTTCTTCTTTTTCAATTATGCCTTATTTATCCAGGGCCTCTTTCCCTTCCGTATGAAGTTGATGATTTGTTTCTCCATCTCATTAAAGAATTCCTTAGGGATTTGGTTCAGAACTGCATTAAATATATAGATTGCTTTTGGTAGAATGGACATTTTTATAATGTTAAGTCTTCCTATCCATGAGCAATGTATGTTCTTCCACTTATGTAAGTCTCTTTTGGTTTCTTGCAGAAATGTACTGTAGTTTTCTTTATATAAGTCTTTTACATCTCTGATAAGATTTATTCCGAAGTATTTTATCTTCTTGGGGGCTACTGTAAATGGCATTGATTTGGTGATTTCCTCTTCGATGTTCTTTTTGTTGGTGTAGAGGAATCCAACTGATTTTTGTATATTTATCTTGTATCCCGATACTCTGCTCAATTCTTCTATTAGGTTCAGTGTTTTTCTGGAGGATTCCTTAGGATTTTCTGTGTATAAGATCATGTCATCTGCAAATAGAGATACTTTTACTTCTTCCTTGCCAATCTGGATGCCCTTTATTTCTTTATCCAGCCTAATTGCTCTGGCTAGGACTTCCAGCACAATGTTGAATAAGAGTGGTGATAAAGGGTGTCCTTGTCTGGTTCCCGATCTCAAGGGGAATGCTTTCAGGCTCTCTCCATTTAGGGTGATGTTGGCTGGTGGCTTTGTATAAGTGCCCTTTATTATGTTGAGAAATTTTCCTTCTATTCCTATTTTGCTGAGGGTTTTTATCATGAATGAGTGTTGAACTTTGTCAAATGCCTTTTCTGCATCAATTGATAAAATCATGTGATTCTTGTCTTTTGTTTTATTTATGTGGTGGATTACATTAATTGTTTTTCTAATGTTGAACCATCCCTGCATACCTGGTATGAAACCCACTTGGTCATGGTGAGTTATTTTTTTGATATGTTGTTGAATTCTATTGGCTAGAATTTTGTTGAGGACTTTTGCATCTACATTCATGAGGGACATAGGTCTATAATTCTCTTTTCTTGTGGTGTCTTTACCTGGTTTTGGTATCAGGAAAATGGTGGCTTCATAGAATGAGTTTGGGAGTATTCCATCCTTTCTATGCTCTGAAATACCTTTAGTAGTAGCGGTTTTAACTCTTCTCTGAAAGTTTGGTAGACTCTGCAGTGAAGCCATCTGGACCAGGGCTTTTCTTTGTTGGGAGTTTTTTGATTACCTTTTCAATCTCTCCTTTTGTTATGGGTCCATTTAGTTGTTCTACCTCTGTTTGTGTTAGTTTAGGTAGGTAGTGTGTTTCTAGGAATTCAACCATTTCTTCTAGGTTTTCAAATTTGTTTGAGTATAGTTTTTCATAGTAATCTGATATGATTGTTTTAATTTCAGTTGCGTCTGTTGTAATAGCGCCCCTCTCATTTCTTATTCGGGTTATTTGGTTCCTCTCCTGTTTTTCTTTTGTCCGTTTGGCCAATGGTTTATGAAGTTTGTTGAGTTTTTCAAAAAAACAGCTTTTGGTCTTGTTAATTTTTTAAATTGTTTTTCTGTTTTCTATTTCATTTAGTTCTGCTCTAATTTTTATTGTTTGTTTTCTTCTGATGCCTGTGGGTTTCTTTTGTTGCTCTCTTTCTATTTGCTCAAGTTGTAGGGAGAGTTCTTTGATTTTGGCCCTTTCTTCTTTTTGGATGTGTGCACTTATTGATATAAATTGACCTGTGAGCACTGTTTCGCTGTGTCCTAAAGGTTCTGTTAGGAAGTGTTTTCGTTGTCATTGGATTCTATGAATTTCTTAATGTCATCTATAATCCAGTGTTTTTTTGAGCAGGGTATTGTTCAGTTTCCAAGTGTTTGATTTCTTTTCCCTGCTTTTTCTGTTATTGATTTCCATTTTCATGGCCTTCTGGTCAGAGAAGATGCTTTGTAATATTTCAGTGTTTTGGATTCTGCTAAGGCTTGCTTTATGACCTAATATGTGGTCTATTCTAGAAAATTTTCCATGTGCACTAGAAAAGAAAGTATAGTTGGTTGCTGTCAGGTGGCGTGTTCTGTATATGTCTAGGAGATCAAGTTGGTTGATTGTGGCATTTAGATCTTCCATGCCTTTATTAAGCTTCTTTCTGGATGTCCTGTCCGTCACCGAAAAGTGGTGTGTTGAAGTCTCCTACTATTATTGTGGAGTTGTCTATCTTACTTTTCAATGCTGGTAGAGTTTCTTTTATGTATCTTGCAGCCCTGTCATTGGGTGCATAAATATTTAATATGGTTATATCTTATTAGTGTATTGTCCCTTTAATCATTATATAATGTCCTTCCTTATCCTTTCTGATGGATTTAACTTTAAGGTCTATTTTTTCAGAAATTAATATTGCTATTCTTGCTCTTTTTTGCTTGTTGTTTGCTTGATATATTTTTTCCATCATTTGAGTTTTAGTTTGTTTGTGTCTCTAAGTCTAAGGTGTGTCTCTTGTAGGCAGTATATAGACGGATCTTGTTTTTTAATCCATTCTGCCACTCTCTGTGTCTTTATTGGTGCATTTAGTCTATTTACATTCAGGGTAATTTTTTTTTTTTTTAATGAATTTAGTGCTATCATTTTGATGTCTTTTTTTGTGTGTTGACAACTCTTTTTCCCACTTGATTTTATGTGCTGAGTAGATTTTCTTTATATTTTCCTTTCCTCATATTCATTGTTGATTTTGTTTCTGCTGAATCTGTATTTTTCCTTTGTATTTTATTTCGATGAGTAGGATAGTTTGTGTCCTTTGTGGTTACCTTGTTATTTACCGCCATTTTTCTAAATTTATAACTAACTTTTATTTCTTTGTTTCACCGTATCTTCCTCTCCATATGGAAGGTGTATGATTACATTTCTTAGTCCCTCTTTATTATTTTAATGTTGTCTTCTTTTATGTAATAACATGGCCGTTACCCTGTGTTGTGCGTTTTTTTTTTTTTTTTTCCCTGTCTGGGTTGACTTCTGGTTGCTCTGCCCAGTGTTCTAGTCTTGGGTTGATACCTGATATTGTTGATTTTCTAACCAAAGAACTCCCTTTAGTATTTCTTGTAGATTTGGTTTGGTTTTTATGAATTCCCTAAACTTAATTTCACCTTCATATTTAAGAGACAGTTTTGCTGGATATATGATTCTTGGCAAGCAATTTTTTTGCTTCAGTTTTTTAAATGTGTCATCCCATTGCCTTCTTGCCTGCATGGTTTCTGCCGAGTAGTCCAAGCTTATTCTTATTGGCCCTCCCTTGCAGGTGACTTTTCTTTTATCCCTCGCTGCTGTTATAATTGTCTTTATCTTTGGTTTTGGCAAGCTTGATTATATTATGTCTTGGTGACTTTCTTTTAAGATCTACCTTATGTGGAGTTTGATGAGAATCTTGGATAGCTATCTTCTCATCTTTCACAATGTCAGGGAAGTTTTCTGCCAACAAATCCTCAACAATTTTCTCTGTATTTTCTGTTATCCCTTCCTGTTCTGATACTCCAATCACTCGTAGGTTATTTCTCTTGATAGAGTCCCACATGATTCTTAAGATTTCTTCATTTTTTAAATTCTTTTATCTGATTTTTCTTCAAATATATTAGTGCCAAGTAATTTATCTTCAAGTTCAGAAATTCTTGCTTCTACTTGCTCAATTCTGCTCCTCTGACTTTCTATTGAGTTATCTAATTCTGTAATTTTATTGTTAATCTTCTGAATTTCTGATTGCTCTCTGTCTATGGATTTTTCCAGCTTATTAAACTTTTCATTATGTTCCTGAATAATCTTTCTGATTTCTTCAGTTGCTTTATCTGTGTGTTCCTTGGCTTGTTCTGTGTATTGCCTCATTTCCTTCCTGACGTCTCGAAGGGTTCTGCATATTAAACTTTTGTATTCTGCATCTGGTAATTCCAGGAATGCACTTTCATCTAAAAGATCCTTGGATTCTTCGTTTTGAGAGCCTATTGAGGTGATCATGGCCTGTTTATTTATGTGACTTGATATTGACTGTTATCTCTGAGCCATCTATAAGTTATTGTATTAGTTTATGCTTGCTTACTGTGCCATAGTTGTTTGCTTTGTTTTGTTTTGATGTACTCCTATGGGTTGCTTGAGTGAGCTAGCTTGATTATTTTCACCTTTGGAGCTCCAGTGTCCTGTCCCCAGCTGGCTAGAACTGTTATCAGGCATATCAGTCTAGGAGTCCATTCAGTTTTCTTGTATGAATTCAGCTCAGGTTTCCAGGTAGCTGATATCAAGTGTGTGGTACAGGCTCTGTCCTACAGTCTTAGAGGGGCAGAGGTGATTGGCGTATATACCGGTATCTGATTGCAGCAGGGGGTCACACTTTGAACAAGGTGGGGGGCTGAGAACCAACCCCCAAGTGTCTCTGAGGAAAACGCATCTCTGTTCCCTAAAGTGTGCTGGTGGGTAGGCTCTGCAGAGGGACCATGGGCTCCCAATGTTTTTGTCGTAAGGACTTGGAGGTACCGGTTATCCCTGGACCCCTGTCGCGGGTGGCTGGGCGACCCAAGTGGAGCCACCAGTCCTTAGGTCCCTGATGTGGGTAGGTGAGGACCTTGTTTAATAGGCAAAGCAATGTCAAACGTCAAACACCCACCTCTCCACCGCACCACTGAAATGGTTGGAGTTTGCCAACAAGGGCCTATTCTCCTGAAATAGGCCCACACAGGTCCATGCAGAATGGAAAGGTCCTCAAGGTCCACAGACGGTTTATGCCTGGACAGGAGCTGCTTCTGTCCTGAGCTCCCCCAGTTAGTGGAGCCAGCAAATTTTCTTTCCCCCCAGTTGCAAATTTTTTCCTTCCCCAAGGCCAGGAGGACGATTCCAGGTGCTCACCAGGGTCTATCTCAGGCCTAGGGATTCAGCCACTGAAGCTGGCTTGGGGGTGGGGAGGTCGCAGTAAAATATAGGCAAGTACTTAGCTTTTGCTGAGAGCACCCTTCTTCTCACGTTCCGGAAGTGTGAGCGGGCTGTGTGGCTGGCTGCCTCTTCCTGAGGAAACTGCGGCCAAACGCTAGGACCAGCTCACCGCTGCCACCACTGCCACAGCCACTCCAGGAATGGTGCCTGAGGGCTCCCCGCGATTCAGATCCAGCAACTCCTCTCCACTTCTGGACGGTCTCTACCTTCCCCTGCCCCTCAGCTCCTTGTCTAAGCGTGCCTTTGACGCTCAGGGCTCCCAGCTTGTCACAAATATACTTGTTTCCCTTGTTTTTTCGGGTCTTTGTTGTAAAGAGGGCTCAACGGAAGCATCTTTCTATTCTGCCATCTTGGCTCTGCCTCAAGAATTTCATTTTACTTGAATCCACAATCAACATCCATGGAAGCAGTAGTCAAGAAATCAGATCTGCTGCAAAAGACCTCTTTAAAGTGTTAAAAAAAAAAGAAGCAAAGATGTCACTTTAAGGACTAAGTTGTGCTTGACCCAAGCCAAAGTGTTTTTAATCACCTAATATGCATGCAAAAGCTGCACAATGAATAAGGAAGACTAAATAAGAATTGATGCCTTTGAATTATAGTGTTGGAGAAGAATATTGAATATACCATGGACTGCCAGAAGAACAAAGAAATAGGTTTTGTAAGAAGTACAACCAGAACGCTCTTTAGAAGCAAGGATGGTGAAACTTGGTCTCATGTACTTTGGACATGTTTTCAGGAGGAATCATTCCCTGGAGAAAGACATCATGCTTGGTAAAGTAGACCGTCATCAAAAAAGAGGAACAGCCTCAAGGAGATAGATTGACACAGTGACTGCAACAATGGGCCCAAGTTTTACTACTGTGAGGATGGCACAGGACCAGGCAGTGTTTCATTCTATTGTACATAGAGTTGCTATGTACTGATTCTATGGCACCTAATAACAACAACATGGTCAACTGATATCTGACAAAGGATCAAGATCCATTAAATGGGAAAATGACAGTCTTTTTAACAAATGATGCTGGAAAAATGGAATGTCCATCTGTAAAAAAAAAGTTAAACAGGACCCAGACCTCACACCATACAGAAAAACTAACTCAAAATGATTCAAAACCTTAATGTAAAACCTAAAATTATAAAGATCATGGGGAAAAAAATAGGCCCTAACACATGGTATAAAGAAAATATAAACCATAGCTAACAGTGCACAAACACCAGAAGATAAACTAGATAACTGGGAAATCCTAAAAATTAAAGACTTCTGCTCATCAAAAGGCTTTTCCAAAAGAGTAAAAAGAGAACACACAGATTGGAGAAAAGTTTTGGGCTATGACATGTCCAACAAGGGTCTAATCTCTAAAATCTATAGAATACTTCAACACCTCAATAATAAAAACACAAATAATCCAATTAAAAAATTGGTAAAGTTGATGAACAGGCCACCAAAGAAAACATTCAGGCAGCTAACAGACACATCAGGAAATGTTCACAATCAGTAGCCTTAGAGAAATGAAAATCAAAACTCCAGTGAATACCATCTCACCCTGACATTACTGGCACTAATGAAAAAAAAAAAAACAGAAAATAATAAATGTCGGAGAGGTTACGGGGAGATTAGAACTCTTATGCACTGCTGGTGGGACTGTAAAATGGCACAACCACTATAGAAAACAATACAGTGCCACTTAGAAAGCTACAAATAGAAATATCATGGAATCCAGCAATCCCACTCCTAGGAATATATCCTAGAGAAATAAGAGCCGTCACACAAATAGACATACGCATACCCATGTTCATTGCAGCATTATTCGCAATAGCAAAAAGATGAAAACAACCTAAGTGTCCATCAACAGGTGAATGGATAAATAAATTATGGTACATATACACAATGAAATACTATGCAAAGATAAAGAACAATGATGGATCCATAAAACATCTCACGACATGGATGAATCTGGAGGGCATTATGCTGAGTGAAACAAGTCAATCGCAAAAGCACAAATACTGTATAAGACCATTATCATAAAACCAAAAACCAAACCTGTTGCTACCAAGTTGATTTCAACTTGTAGCAATTATAAAAACCCAAGAAAAGCTTTACACGCTGACAAAAACAATCTTTGATGGTTATGAGGGAGGGGAGGGCTGGGAAAGGGAAATCAGTAACTAGACAGTAGACAAGTTTTAAGTTTGGTGAAAGGGAAAAAAAACACAATATGGGGAAGCAGCACAACTTGATGAAGGCAAAGTCATAAGCGCTTCCAAGAGCTAGATACATTCAAACACCTAGAGGTACCGATACATCTAAATCAATTGGCAGAACATAGTTCACAAAGATATTGTTCTACATCCTACTTTGGTGAGTAGCGTCTGGGGTCTTAAAGCTTGAGATCGGGCATCTAAGATAAGTCTATTGTTCCCATCATGTTCAGAGGAAAAAAGAATAAAGAAAACCAAAGACACAAGGAAAATATTAGTCCAAAAGACTAGCGGACCACATGAACCACAGCCTCACCACCCTGAGCCCAGAAGAACTAAATGTTGCCCAGTTAACACCACCAATTGCTCTGGCAGGGATCACAGTGGAGGATCCTGGGCAGAGAGGGAGAAAAGTATAGAGCAAATTCAAATTCACAAAGAAAAACCAGACTGACCGGTCTGACAGAGACTGGAGGAGCTCCTGAGACCATGGCCTTCCCAGACACCCTGCTAACTCAGAATCAAAGCCACTCCTGAAGTCTACCTTTCAGCCAAAGATTAGACATGCCTGTAAAACAAACAATAACACATGTGAGGGACGTCCTTCTTAGTTCAATCAAGTATATGAGACCAAGTGGGCTACATCTGCCCAAAAACAAAGATGAGAAGGCAGGAAGGGACAGGAGAACTGGACAAAAGGACACAGGGAACCAGTAGTGGAAAGGGAAAGGGGGAAAGTGCTGACACAATGCAGGGATTGCAACTAATGTCACAAAACTATTTGTGTATAAATTTTTGAATGAAAAAACTAATTTGTACTCTAAATTTTCACCTAAAACACATTTTTTAAAAGAAGTAAAATATATGTATAGGTTTATTTTTAGAGAATAAAAGCCCTGGAGAACACTGGTATCTTCCAATTTGTGGAGATGGCCATAAAGCAAAACCCTTGTAGAAGAAAAAATTTCTCCTGTCAAAAATAAAAATGTTTTCTTTTGGTCTCATTCCATTCAAATTCCTAACAAACCAAATGTGCCAGAGCCATGCATTTTTTAGTTTACCTGATTTTAAAGTAACGAGCGGAAATTTAGAGAATGAAAACAGAAATTGTTAGAAAAGAGTAGAATTGACTTACAGGAAAAAGATTAAAAGTGTCAAACATAGAGGTTGGCTAAATAATGACTCAGAGTCTGGTGTTTGCTGCAAATGCTCAGAGAATGAAAACAACAAGAATGCTGGGAATTTTTACAGATATTACCTGATTAACAGAATGAAATTGTGCAGAAAATCATTTAGGCTGAATATTGAGAAAGGTTTCCTAGTGCTAAAAGTGGAAAAATTGTGGAATAGCCTTTCTCAGGGAAGTTGTGGAAACTCTATTACTTGAGTCCTTAAACTGCGATGGACACAGAGCTAGAAAAGAGAATAACCAAAAAAAAAAAAAACCAGTGCCATCGAGTCGATCCCAACTCATAGCGACCCTATAACCCAGTGCTGTCAAGCGACCCTATAAAAAAACTAAAAAAAAATTTATTTATTTATTTATTTTTTTTTAGTAGGACAGAGTAAAACTGCCCCATAGAGTTTCCAAGGAGGGTCTGGTGGATTCAAACTGCCGACCCTTTGGTTAGCAGCCATAGCACATAACCACTACGCCACCAGGGTTTCCAGAAAAGAGAATAGGAATGAGTTATATACCAGAGCCCTGGGATAGTCTGTATATGCCATGAAAAGCATTCATTTCTGTCTCAGCATTCTACAATTTTCAGAATTATTTTTTGGATACTGGTTGGTATACTTTACCTTCAGTTTTATTCTTAGAAATTTGGTAATATTTTCCCTCCAATATCAGATGTAGTTTTATGAAACTTCTAAGCACTGGAACAGGTTATGGATTACTTAGTCCCAGTTGAATAAATAAAAGTGCATTCCCGAAGTTTGCCTTGGCTGGGGTAGGTGGGGCAGGAGACGTTGGGGGAGATAACAACCAACTTCCACTTCCAGTGTGTTATCTATCTAGGTCGGCTTGAGAGCAAGCTAGGCTGGTCACCTTCTTAGGTCCTTGGAAGCAATTTCCCCAGAGGGGCAGAGGCAGATGACTCCATTAGAGGAGTAGGCACACCAGTTCCTCGGGGTAGAGGAGGGAGAAATGCAGGAAGTCAGCTAGAGAAATACATTCACCTGCATCAAAGAGGATGGTGGGTATTCAATCTCCAGGATGGAGGAGGAAAGAGGAAGGGGATATTCTCTGAATCCCCGTGAAATTGCCCCACAAGAGAAGGAACAAGCTTTGACAACCATCAGTCTCAGAAGGAGCTGATGGCCACCATAACCAAATGCCATCGCTTCCTAGGGCTGCCATGACACACCACCACAAAGTAGGTAGGTGTTGCCATGAGCCAGACCGACTCAACCAAAACTCGTTTGTTTTTGCTTTTGTTTTTTTGGTAGGTGGCTTTAAAGAACAAAATTTTATTTTCTCACAGTTCTAGAGGCTAGAAGTCCAAATCAAGACAGCAACCATGTTGATTCCTTCTGAGGGTTTTGAGAGGGGAAGTGTTCCATGGCTCCCTCCCAGGTTCTGGTGGCTGCCAGCAATCCTTGGTGTTCCTTTGCTGCTTACAGACGATTGTGCCTCCATCATCCCATGCTATGTGTCTTGCTCCTGTCTGTGATTCTGTTTCCATGTCTGTTCTCCCCTTCTGTAAGACACCACTCCACTCAGAAGGGACTAGGATTAAAACCTGCCCTACAGTGGTATGACCTTGTTTAATTTAACTATGATAACAAAAGAAAAATCCTATTTCCAAACAAGGTCACATTCACAGGTACAGGGGTTCAGACTTTGGCATATCTTTTTAGGGGGGCGTGATTGAATCCATAACACCAAGTCACTCAGGTAAGAACTTTTCACTGTTTACAACTCCTCCTTCTTCAATTTCTACCCTAAAGATGACAGAGGGCCATGGTTAAGTGTCCAACTACTAACCAAAAGCCTGAAGGTTCAGAGGCATCTCACAAGAAAGGCCTGGTGATCTGCTTCTGAGAGATCACAGCCACTGAAAACCCTATGGAGACGGTTTTACTGACACACATGAGGTCGTCATGAGTGGGGCTGACTTGACAGTAGCTAACAACAACAGGGGAAGGAAGAGCTCTACGAAACAAATCTGAATGGTAGTGAGAGAAAAAAATAAAGTCTGTTTTGGTTGTTTTCTAATTATACCTAATGATTACTGCTTACTCAGCTATAAGTTACACAGAAACCACTCTGTATATGGGGCCTGCAAAAATCCTTGGTTGATTCTAGAAAAAGGAGCCCATGGCCTGTAACCAACCCCCCTTCACTGCATTCTTCAATTACCAACTTCGATAAGTTACATCATATACCCGTACCTCATTTCCTAAGCTGTTGTTGTTATGGTGCCATCAAGTCTGTTCTGACTCATAGTGACCCTATTTACAGCAGAACGAAAACACTGCCCAGTCCTGCACCATCCTCACAATCATTGCTGTTTGAGCCTATTGTTGCAGCCACTGTGTCAATACACCTCGTTGAGGGTCTTCCTCTTTTTCACTGACCCTCTGCTTTAACAAGCATGATGTCCTTCTCCAGGGTCTAGTCTTTCCTGATAACATGTCCAAAGTACCTGAGTCAAACTCTCACCATCCTTGCTTCTAAGGAGCGTTCTGGCTGTACTTCTTCCAAGGCAGATTTGTTCAATCTTCTGGCAGTCCATGGTATACTCAATATTCCTCACCAACACCGTAATTCAAAGGCATTAATTCTTCTTTCATCTTCCTCACCTGTAAATGGGATAATCATAATACTCACATTTTAAAGCAGTATCTGAACACAGTAAATGTTCAAAACATGTTAGCCATTATTATCTCTCATCTCAAAAATGACTTGTTCAGATGGGACCACCAATGGGAAAATATTTTTTTAATTTTTTGTCAGTTCGCCCAATTGAAGCATGTTAGAAGTCACTTAATTGATTACAATCTAATTTAAATTATTTATATACATCATTAAAAAAACAGTTGCTGTCAAGTCTATTCTGACTCATGGCAACTCTATATGTGCAGAGTAGAACTGAAGTAGAACAGAAAACTGTAGGATTTTCAAATGGCTGTGACCCCCAGGCCTTTCTAAGGAGGCAACTCTGGGTGGGTGTGAAGAGCCGCCTTTTACAGTTAGTAGCAAGCACTTAACCATTGTACCAGCCAGGGGTTCCTATATACATCAGGAAGAGCTTTAAAAAAGTCGTTCGTTTTCACTAACTGCTATAGAAGCCTAGTTTCTTGGCAGATTTAAGATTCCACTTGGTTTTAATATCGCACACATATGCCTCTCAAGGTGCTTCCAAAGCGAAGCATCTGGAGTCAGTGAACACAAAGCAAACTTGACAGTATATGGGGGAAAAAACTTGCTGTTCAAGGCTGTCCTCCGACAAATCCTCTTCATCCAAGACATAACATTACCATACACACCTAATGTTATCGCTTCCATGTTTATTTGTTTATATGAGTTTATATTTATCTTTTTCAAATACATATGCTATTTGCCGGAATTGTGGTCTCCAGTCTTGTGGAATATGGAGATTCAGTATTTATGCAAGTTAATTGTAATTTTTATTGCAGTGTAATATTTAGGAGATATAATACATTGTATCAAAAATTATGAAAGTATACAGTGAAAGCCTCCCTCCTGTCAGCTGGTTCCCATCACCCTCTCCTGGCCCACACATGGAATCACTGTCATTGTTGTCGGATAGTGTTGGGAGAGGAGACCTGTGAATTCCCCAAGTTCGGTGTTACTCAGCTGCAGCCCAAACCCACTGCATAGGCCACATTCACCTGGGCCCCTCTGTGTCTCTCCCATGGGACATGGAGGACAAGGGGTGCCAAGGCGACACGGTGTTTGAGCTACCTGCTGTGCTGTGAGTGATAAGGTCCCTCGTCTCTGACCGGGAATCTCCTGTCTTCTGTCAGCATCCATGAGACCATAACAGGCTAGTTTATTAGCTTGTGGGGAGGATAAAAACCCAGACCCTGACAGATACTCTTCCAGAGCGTCTCTGTGCAAATGCAAGGAAATATATTCTTCTCTTTCCCTTTTTAAACACAGAAAGTAGAATATTACATGTGTTCTGCACCTTGCTTTTCTCACTTAACGATATATCCTTCTGTATCTACCGGAGGCTTCTCTAACTCTGTCTTACAAGTTAACTAGTTGCTACTGAGTCAATTCCAACTCATGTGTGTCGGAGTGGAACTGTGCCCCTAGGATTTTCAGTGGCTGATTTTTCGGAAGTAGATCCTCAGGGCTTTCTCCAGAGGCACCTCTGGGTAGACTCAAACCTCCAACCTTTCTTTTAGCAGCTGGGCACATTTATTATTTGCAACTCCCAGGAAGCCCTTCTATCTTATAGCTCCATAGCATTCATCCCCTATTGATGGACACTTAGATTATTTATAATCTTTTGCCATTACAAACATGGCTGAAGTAAATAGCTATACACATACTCATTTTCACACATGTGCAAATATATGTGTACGATAAAGTCCCAGAAGTGGAATTGCTGAGTCAAAGCATACATGCATTTGTAAAAATCTGACTGATATTCCTAAACTATTCCTCAAATGTACTCTAACAGTATTCCCACCCACCATTTATAAGAGTGGATGTTTTCCTACAACCTTTTCCACTCCGCATTAATACACTTCTGTATGTTTACCAGTATGCGAGATGAAGAATTGTATTTTACTGTATTTTTAATTTGATTTTTTGTGTACGTGTGTGACCACATTTGAGGGTTTTTCCATACACTTAAGAGCCATTTGTATTTTCTTTCTGTAAACTGTTTTTTCTTGACCTTTGCCCGTTATTTCATTGGGTTGTTGTTTTAGTTTTTTTCTAGGAGTTGTTTACATATTAGGGAGATAAGTGCTTTGCCTGTGATAAAAATTTTAATTTTTTTAAATTATATCTTTTTTTAATTGTATTTTAAATGAAGGTTTGCAGAAGAAACTAGTTTCTCATTAAACAGTTCATACACATATTGTTTTATGACATTGGTTAACAACCCCACAACATGTCAACGCTCACCCTTCTTAACCTTGGGCTCCCTTCTACCAGCTTTCCTGTTCCCGCCTGCCTTCTAGTCCTTCTCACTGAGCTGGTGTGCCCTTGAGTCTTGTTTTGTTTTATGGGCCTGTCCAATCTTCAGCTGAAGGGTGAACCTCAGGAGTGACTTCATTACAGAGCTAAAACAGTGTCTGTGGGCCATACTCTCAGGGTTTCTTTAGTGTGTCAGGCCACTAAGTCTGGTCTTTTTTGTGAGTTAAAATTTTTTTTCTAAATTTTCCTCCAGCTCTATCTGGGATCCTCTATTGTGATCCCTGTAAGAGCAGTCAGTGGTCATAGCCAGGCACCAGCTAGTTGTACTGGACTCAATCTTGTGGACGCTGTGGTAGATGTAGTCTGTTAGTCCTTTGGACTAATCTTTCCCTTGTATCTTTAGTTTTCTTCATTCTCCCTTGCTCCCGAAGGGGTGAGGCCAGTGTTGTCTCTTAAGTGGCCACTCACAGCTTTTAAGACCCCAGATGCTACGCATCAAAGTAGAATGTAGACTATCTTCTTTATAAACTATGTTATGCCACCTGAGCTAGATAATACTCTAGACCATGGTCCCCACAGCCCTCAGTCCAGCAGTTTGGTCCCTCAGGGAGTTTGGATGTGTCTACAGAGCTTCTATGACCTTGCCATGGACAAGTTGTGCTGGCATCCCTAGCATTGTGTACTGTCTTACCCTTCACCAAATTTACCACTTATCTATTGTCTGTTTAGTGTTTTTTCATCCCCACCCTCCGTCCTTCATAACCATCAAAGATTGTTTTTTTTGTGTGTGTAAACTTTTTCATGAGTTTTTACAGTAGTGGTCTCATACAATATTTGTCTTTTTGTGATTGACTTAGCATAATGCCCTCCAGACTCAACCATGTTATGAGATGTTTCACAGATTCATCATTGTTCTTTATGGTTGCATAATACTCCACTGTATGTATGTACCACAGTTTGTTTATCCATTCAACTGTTGGTGGGCAGGTGGGTTGTTTCCATCTTTTTGCTATTGTGAACAATGCTTCAATGAACGTAAGTGTGCATGTCTATTCTTGTGAAGACTGTTATTTCTCTAGGATATATTCCTAGGAGTGGGATTGCTGGATCGTGTGGTATTTCTATTTCTAACTTTCTAAGGAAGCACCATATCATTTTCCAAAATGGTTGCATCATTTTGCATTCCCCCTGCAGTGCATAAGAGTTCCAATCTCCCCGCAGCCTCTCCAACATTTGTTATAATTCTGTTTTTTTGATTCATGACAGTAATGCCAGGGTGAGATGGTATCTCATTGTGGGTTTGATTTGCATTTCTCTAATTGCTAGTGATCGAGAGCATTTCTTCATGTGTCTGCTTGCTGCTTTAACGTCTTCTTTGGTGAAGTGTCTATTCATTTCCTTTGCCATTTTTAAACTGGATTATTTCTCTTTTTGTTGTAGAGGGTTTGGATTTTCTTGTAGATGTTAGAGATCAGATCTTTGTCTGATCTGTAATAGCCAAAAACTTTTTCAGTCTGTAGGTTCTCATTTTCCTCTTTTGGTGAAGTCTTTTGATGAGCATAAGTGTTTAATTTTTAGAAGATCCCAGTTATCTAGCTTGTCTTCTGGAGTTTGTGGTTATGGTTTTTGGTTATGGTTTGTATCCTGTTCATGCTGTGTATTAGGGCCTCTAGCATTGGTCCTATTTTTTTCTTCTAAGAACTTTGTAGTTTTGGGATTTACATTTATGTCTTTGATCCATTTTGGATTAGTTTTTGTATATGGTGTAAGGTATGGGTACTATTTCATTTTTTTGCAGATAGACATCCAGTTTTGCTTGCACTATTTGTTAAAACGACTGTCTTTTCCCCATTTGATGGACTTTGGGCCCTTGTTGAAGATCAGGTGACCATACATGCATGGATTTACATCTGGGTTCTCAATTCTGTTCCATTGGACAATGTATCTGTCATTGTACTGGTACCAGGTTATTTTGACTACTGTAGCTGTATAGTAGGTTCTGAGGTCAGGTAATGGGAGTCCTCCTACCTATTCGTCTTCAATAGCGCTTTACCTATCTGGGCCTCTTCCCTTTCCATATAAAGTTAATGGTTAATTTTTCCATCTCTTTAAAGAATGTTGTTGGTATTTGGATTGGAATTGTGTTATATTTGTAAATGGCTATGGGTAGAATTGACATTTTCACAATGTTGAGTCTACCTATTCATGAGCATGGTATTTATGTAGATCTCTTTTGTTTTCTAGCAGTAGTGTTTTATAGTTTTCTTTGTACAGGTTGTTTACATCCCTAGTTAGATTTATTTCCAAATATTTTTATTTTGGGGGGCCATTATAAATATTATTGTTTTTCCTTTTCACAGTTCTCTTTATTGGTCTAGAGGAATCCAACTGATTTTTAACTCGTATACTGCTATCTGCTGAATCTTTGCTATTAGCTCCAGTAGTTTTCTCATGGAGTCTTTTGGGTTTTCTACATACAGTATCATATTATCCACAAATAGGGACAGTTTTACTTCTTCCTTACCAATTTGGATACACTTTATTCCTTTTTCTTGCTTTATTGCTTTAGCTAGGACTTTCAGCACAATGTTAAATAGAAGCGGTGATAAAGGGCACCTTGTTTGTTCCTGTTCTCAAGGGGAATGTTTTCAGCCTCTCTGTTAAAAATGATGTTGGCCGTTGGTTTTACATAGATGCCCTTTAAATTATGTTGAGAAATTTCCCTTCTATAGCTATTTTATTGAGAGTTCCTATCAGGAATGGGTGTTGGACTGTCAAATGCCTTTTCTGCATCGATTGAGATGATCATGCGATTCTTTTCTTTCCTTTTGTTTATGTGGTGATTACATTGATTGATTTTCTGATGTTGAACTGTCCTTGCATACCTGGTATGAATCCTATCTCGTCATGGTGTATTATTTTTTTGATATGATGCTGAATTCTATTGGCTAGAATTTGGTTGATAATTTTTGTATCTATCTAAATTCATGAGAGCTATTGGTCTGTAATTTTCCCTTTTTGTGGTGTCTCCCTGGTTTTGCAGGGTTGTGCTAGCTTCACAGAGTGAATTGGAAATATTACTTCCTTTTCTACGTTCTGATATAGTTTGAGTAGTACTAGTGCAAGCTCTTCTCTGAATGTTTGGTAGAATTTTCCAGCAAGTCCTTCTGGGCTAGGGCTTTTGTTTGCTTTTTTAATTATCTTTTCCATCTCTTCTCTTGTTATGGGTCTGTTTGGATTTCCAACATAATTTTGTGTTAGTGTGGGTAGGTAGTGTGTTCCTAGAAATTTGCCCATTTCCTCTAGGTTTTCAAATTTGTTGGAGTATAGTACTCTGTTATAATCCTTTTTATTTCACTTGGGTCTGTTGTAAAGCCCCCCATTTCATTTCTTATTTGGGTTATTTGCATCCTCTCCTGTTTTTCTTTTGTCAGTTTGGCCAGTGGCTTGCCAATTTAGTTGATTTTTTCAAAGAAACAACTTTTGGTTTTGTTGATTCTTTCTATTGTTTTTCTATTCTCTATTTCATTTATTTCTGCTCTGAATTTTATTATTTCCTTTCATCTTGTGGCTAGGGGCTTTTTTTTTTTTTTTAGCTGCTCTCTTTCTATTCCCTCGAGTTGTGTAGCTAATATTTTGATTTTGTTCCTTTCTTCTTTTTTGATGTGTGCATCTATTGCTGTAAATTGACCTCTAAGGACTGCCTCTGCTGTGTCTCGAAAGTTTTGGTACGATGTGTTTTCATTCTTATTTGATTCTAGGAATTTTTTTATTCCATCTCTGATTCATCTATTACCCACTGGTTTTTAAGCAGGGTATTATTTAGTTTCCGTGTAATTGATTTTTTTTTTCTTACTCTCCCTGTTGTTAATTTCTACTTTAATGGCATTGTGGTCAGAGAAAATACTTTGTATTATCTCAGTGTTTTGGATTTTATTGAGGGTTGCTCTGTGGCCTAAGATGTGGTCTCTTTTGGAGGAGGTTCCGTGTGCATTCGAAAAGAATGTGTGCTTTGCAGCTATTGGGTGGAGTGTTCTATATATGCCTATGAGGTAAAGTTGGCTGATGATGCTCTTTAGCTCTTCTGTATCTTTGTTGAGTTTCTTTCTAGATGTTCTGTCTTTTACTGAGAGTGGCATGTTGAAGTCTCCTATTATTATTGTGGAAATGCCAGTTTCTCTTTTCAGTGCTGTTAGAATTTTTTTGTTTGTTTGCTTTTTATGTATTTTGGAGCCCTGTCATTGGGTATGTAGATGTTTATTACGGTCATATCCTTGTGATGGATCATCCCTTTAATCATTATGTAGTGCCCTTCTTTGTTTTTTATGGTGGGTTTTGTTTTAAAGTCTATTTTATCAGAAAGTAGTATTAACATTCCTGCTCTTTTTTGGAAGTTATTTGCTTGATTGATATATTTGTTTCCATCCTTTGATTTTTAATAAATTTACATCTTTGTGTCTAAGGTGTGTCTCTTATAGACAGCATATTGATGGATCCTGTTTTTTTATCCATTATGTTACTCTCTGTCTCTTTATGGGTGCATTTATGCCATTTACATTCAGTGTAATTATTGATAGGTGAGAGTTTATGGCTGTCGTTTTGTAGTGCCTTTCTTTTTTGTGGTGCTGACGTTTTCTTTGTTCCTCTTACTCTCCTGTGTTGAATTCCTTTTGTCTGTGAATTTTTTTTTCATTTCTTTTGTTTTTGTAGATTTTGTTTTTACTGAGACTTTATGTTTTTCTTCTTTATTTTGATGAGGTTTATTAACTTTCTTTGTGGTTACCTTGAAATTTACCCTTATCTTTCTAGGTTTGAACCAGTCTATTATTACTTGGTATCACCTTGCCTTCCTCTCCATTAGAAATTTCTACGCCTACACCATTTATTCCCTCCTTTATTGTTCTGACATTGTCATTTACAGATGAACCTCTCTGGTTCCTTGTTGTAATTCTTTTGGTTTTGAATAGTCCTCGAGAGTTCATTTCCTAGGTTAGTATTTGGCTGGTGCAACCTTGCATCCTAGCTTCAGACTGTGGTCAGATGTTATTTGTTCTCAGACCAAAGGACTCCCTTTAATAATTCCTGTAAGTTTGGTTTGGTTTTTACATATTCCCTTAGTTTCTGTTTATCTGGAAATGTCCTAATTTCACCATTATATTTGAATGAGAGATTTGCAGGATATATTGTTCTTTATTGGCAATTATTTTTTTCTTTCAAGGTTTTATATATATCATCCCATTTCCTTTTTATCTGCATGGTTTCTGCCAAATAATCAGAACTTAGTCTTATTGTTTCTCCTCTGTATGTGACTTTTTGTTTTTCTTGAGCTGCTCTCAGAATTCTTTGTCTCTGGTTTTAGCAAGTGTGATTATGATATGCATTGGTTTCTTTTTCTTCATTCTTTTTTCTGGTATTTCCTCAGTCAGAGTTGTGTCCAAGTGTTTCTCTTAAACTTCACCAATCTTGTCTTCCATTGTTTCTAACCTGCTCCTCAGCCCTTCTGTGACACTGTCCATTTCTGAAATCGTGTTGTTTATCTTTTGGATTTCTAGTTGTTGGTTTTTCTATGATTTCTAGTTGTGAATTTATTTTGGCACTTTGTTCCTGTATTATTTTCCTGAATTCTTCTATTTTTTTGTCTGTATTTTCCATGAATTTCTTTGCCTTTTCCATGGATTTGTCTATTTTTTCCTCATTTTTGTCTGCTTTTTGCTTCAATTCTTGGATAGCCCTGAATATTAGAGATTTGGATTCCCTATCAGATAGTTCTAATGCCTTTTCTTCTACTGGAAATCATCTGGTGTTTTATTTTGGATGGATGCCTATTGGAACCATCCTTTTCATATATATATATATATATATATATATATGTTTTGATATTGTCTGCTGCCTTTGGGACATTCAGTAGTTATTTTCTTCATTTGTTGATTGTAGATTTGTTTGTTTCATACTGATTTCCCGTTTTATTTGGTTATGTCTGAGAAGGCAGGCTGTACGTTCTTTGTTGTTTGCTCATCTATGGGTACAGTACTTTTCACCTCCTTGTCCAATGGGCAGGGCCACCTTCTCAGCTATGGTGCAGCAGGGCAGGTCCAGCTGAAGGGAAGAGACTTGGATAGGTTTTTTGTGGCAAATACTATGGCCTACAGGGCGGGCTGAGAATCAGTGCAGGGCAGGTACCAGTAGGCTGTGCCTGTGCTGCCTGCAAGTGTGATGTTCAGTGCACGGTGCAGATAGGCGGGTAGGAGGCTAGAGGTTGTGATGTGTGGAGCTAAGATGGGTATGGGAAAGAGGAGAGAGAGGAGTGAAACAGGACCCCAAAACAAACTAACAAACAAACATAAAAGTGCTAAGGGAATTTATGCACCCAATGACAGGGCTGCAAGATACATAAAAAAAATTTTAACAGAATCAAAAAGTGAGATACACACCTCCACAATTATAGTAGGAGACTTCAACACACCACTTTTGGAGAAGGATAGGACTTCCAGTAAGAAGCTCAATAAAGACACAGAAGATCTAATTGCTACAATCAACCAACTTTACTTCATAGACTTATACAGAACACTCCACCCAACAGCTGCAAAGTATACTTTTTTTTCTGGCGCACATGGAACATTCTCTAGAATAGATCACATATTAGGTCATAAAACAAACCTTTGCAGAATCCAAAACATCGAAATATTACAAAGCATCTTCTCTTACCACTTGGGCCATAAAAGTGGAAATCAATAAGAGAAAAATCAGGGAAAAGAAATCAAATACTTGGAAAATGAACAATACCCTGCTCAAAAAAGACTGGGTTATAGAAGGCACTAAGGAGGGAATAAAGAAATTCATAGAATGCAACGAGAATGAAAACACTTCCTATCAAAACCTCTAGGACACAGCAAAAACAGTGCTCAGAGGTCAATTTATATCAAAAATGCACACATACAAAAAGAAGAAAGAGCTAAAATCAGAGAACTGTCCCTACAACTTGAACAAATAGAAATCAAGCAACAAAAGAATCCATCAGCCACCAGAAGAAAACAAATAATAAGAATTAGAGCTGAACTAAATGAGTTAGAGAACAGAAAAACAATTGAAAGAATTAACAAAGCCAAAAGCTGGTTCTTTGAAAAAAATAACAAAATTCATAAACCATTGGCCAGACTGACTAAAAAATACAGGAAAGGACACAAATAACCTGAATAAGAAATGAGATGGGCCATATCACAACAGACTCAACTGAAATTAAAAGAATCATATCAGATTACTACGAAAAATTATACTCTGACAAACTTGCAAACCTAGAAGAAATGGATGAATTCCTAGAAACACACTACCTACCTAAACTAACACAATCAGAAGTAGAACAACTAAATAGACCCATAACAAAAAAAGAGATTGATGAGGTAATCAAAAAACTCCCAACAAAAAAAAGCCCTGGCCTGGATGCCTTCACTGCAGAGTTCTACCAAACATTCAGAGAAGAGTTAACTCCACTACTACTAAAGGTATTTCAAAGCGTAGAAAAGGATGAAATATGATCTAACTCATTCTATGAAGCCACCATATCCCTGATACCAAAACCAGGTAAAGACACCACAAAAAACAAAATTACAGACCTATATCCCTCCTGAACATAGATGCAAAAATCCTTAACAAAATTCTAGCCAATAAAATTCAACAACATATCAAAAAAATAATCCACCACAACCCAGCGGGATTTATACCAAGTATGCAAAGTTGGTTCAATATTAGAAAAACAATTAATGTAATCCATCACATAAATAAAACAAAAGACAAAAGCCCCATGATCTTATCAGTTGATGCAGAAAAGGCATTTGACAAAGTCCAACACCCATTCATGATAAAAACTCTCAGCAAAATAGGAATAGAAGCAAAATTCCTCAGCATAATAAAGGGCATTTATACAAAGCCAAAAGCCAACATGTCCTAAATGGAGAGAGCCTGAAAGCATTTCCCTTGAGATCAGGAAACAGACAAGGATGCCCTTTATCACTTCTCTTATTCAATGTTGTGCTGGAGGTCCTAGCCAGAGCAATTAGACTAGACAAAGAAATAAAGCACAACCAACTTGGCAAGGAAGAAGTAAAATCATCTCTATTTGCAGATGACATGATCTTATACACAGAAAACCCTAAAGAATCCTCAGGAAAACTACTGAAACTAATAGAAGAGTTCGGCAGAGTTTCAGGCTACAAGATAAACATATGAAAATCCCTTGGATTCCTCTACATCAACAAAAAGAACATCGAAGAGGAAATCACCAAATCAATACCATTCACAGTAGCCCCCAAGAAGGTAAAATACTTTACCAAAGATGTAAAAGACCTATACAAAGAAAACTGCAAAGTACTAGTGCAAGAAACTAAAAGGGACCTACATAAGTGGAAAAACATACCTTGCTTATGGATAGGAAGACTTAACATAGTAAAAATGTCTATCTATTCTACCAAATGCCATCTATATATACAATGCACTTCCGATCCAAATTCCAACGACATTTTTTAATGTGATGGAGAAACGAATCACCAACTTCATATGGAAGGGAAAGAAGCCCCGGATAAGTAAAGCATTACTGAAAAAGAAGAACAAAGTGGGAGACCTCACTCTACGTGATTTTAGAACATATTATACAGCCACAGTAGTCAAAACAGCCTGGTACTGTTACAATAACAGGCACATAGACCAATGGAACAGAATTGAGAACCCAGATATAAATCCATCCACATGTGAGCAGCTGATATTTGACAAAGGCCCAGTGTCAGTTAATTGGGGAAAAGATAGTCTTTTTAACAAAGGTTGCTGGCATAACTGGATATCCATTTGCAAAAAAATGAAACAGGACTCATACCTCACACCATGCACAAAAACTAACTCCAAGTGGATCAAAGACCTAAACATAAAGACTAAAACGATAAAGATCATGGAAGAAAAAATAGGGACAACGTTAGGAGCCCTAACACAAGGCATAGACAGAATACAAAACATTACTAAAAATGACGAAGAGAAACCAGATAACTGGGAGCTCCTAAAAATCAAACACCTATGTTCATCTAAAGACTTCGCCAAAAGAGTAAAAAGACCACCTACAGACTGGTAAAAAAATTTTCAGCTATGACATCTCCAACCAGCGCCTGACCTCTAAAATCTATATGATTCTGTTAAAACTCAACCACAAAAAGATAAACAACCCAATTAAAAATTGGGCAAAGGATATGAACACGCACTTCACTAAAGATATTCAGGCGGCTAACAGATACACGAGGAAATGCTCTCAATCATTAGCCACTAGAGAAATGCAAATTAAAATTACGATGAGATTCCATCTCACTCCAACAAGGCTGGCATTAATCCAAAAAACACAAAATAATAAATGTTGGAGAGGCTGTGGAGAGATTGGAACACTGCTGATGCGAATGTAAAATAGTACAACCACTTCGGAAATCGACCTGGCATTTCCTTAAAAAGCTAGAAATAGAACTACCATATGACCCAGAAATCCCACTACTCGGAATATATCCTAGAGAAATAAGAGCCTTTACATGAACAGATATGTGCACACCCATGTTTATTGCAGCACTGTTTACAATTGCAAAAAGCTGGAAGCAACCAAGGTGTCCATCAACAGACGAATGCATAAATAAATTATGGTATATTCACACAATGGGATATTACGCATCGATAAAGAACAGTGACGAATCTGTGAAACATTTCATAACATGAAGGAACCTGGAAGGCATTATGCTGAGTGAAATTAGTCAGATGCAAAAGGACAAATATTGTATAAAACCACTATTATAAGATTTTGAGAAATAGTTTAAACTGAGAAGAACACATTCTTTTGTGGTTATGAGAGGGGGGAGGAAGGGAGGGTGGGAGAGGGTTATTTACTGATTAGATAGTAGATAAGAACTACTTTAGGTGAAGGGAAGGACAACACTCAATACAGGGAAGGTCAGCTCAACTGGACTGGACCAAAAGCAAAGAAGTTTTCTGAATAAACTGAATGCTTTGAAGGTCAGCGGAGCAAGGGCAGGGGTTTGGGGACTATGGCTTCAGGGGACATCTAAGTCAATTGGCAAAATAAATTCTATTAAGAAAACATTCTGCATCCCACTTTGAAGTGTGGCGTCTAGAGTCTGAAACGCTAACAAGCAGCCATCTAAGATGCATCAATTGGTCTCAAACCACCTGGATCAAAGGAGAATGAGGAACACCAAGGTCACAAGGTAATTATGAGCCCAAGAGACAGAAAGGGCCACATAAACCAGAGACTACGTCATCCTGAGGCCAGAAGAACTAGATGGTGCCCAGCCACAACCAATGACTGCCCTGACAGGGAGAACAACAGAGAACTCCTGAGGGAGCAGGAGAACAGTGGGATGCAGACCCCAAATTCTCATAAAAAGACCAGACTTAATGGTCTACGACTAGAAGAATCCTGGTGCTCATGGTCCCCAAACCTTCTGTTGGCCCAGGACAGGAACCATTCCCGAAGCCAACTCATCAGATATGGATTGGACTTGGACAATGGGTTGGAGAGAGATGCTGATAAGGAGTGAGTTACTTGCATCAGGTAGACACTTTGAGACTATGTCGGCATCTCCTGTCTGGAGAGGAGATGGGAAGGTAGAGGGGGTTAGAAACTTTCAAAACAGTCACAAAAGGAGAGACTGGAAGGAGGGAGCGGGCTGACTCATTAGGGGGAGAGTAAGTGGGAGTAAGTAGTAAAATGTACATAAGTTTATATGTGACAGACTGACTTGATTTGTAAACTTTCACTTAAAGCACAATAAAAATTATTTAAAAAAAAAAAGTGCTGAGGGAGCTTGCCACTGGAGTGGAGAGATAAGAAACCAAAAATGAGAAAAATGAAAGAGAAAAAGAATAATAAATAAATAAAAATTAGAAAAAAATGAAAAGAAAAGCCTCCAGGGATCACACTGGAGTGGCTGTAAAGACCAGGGAAGTGGCTCCCAGGCCACGCAGTATAGCCTGGCTAGAAGGGGTAGAGATGTCACATAGTGCCAAGTATTCAGGAGACAGGAAAAGAAGGTAACTATAGAGAGACAAGAAACTGAGAAATGAAGAAAGACGAAAAAGAAGAGAAAGAAAGAAAGGAATATCCCCAAGGATCCCACCAGTGTGGCTGCGCAGACCAGGGAGGTGGCTCCCAAGACACACAGTACAGCCTGGCTAGAAGGGGCTCCCAAGCCTTGAAAAGAAAATAAACAAACAAAACAAAGCAAAAAAAAAAAAAAAAGAAAAGCCCCAAGAATCCCACCAGCAAGGCTGTGGGCCAGGGAAGGTATTCCCCAGTTGAGCAGTGCTTCACAGCCTTTCAAGAAGCAAAGATGGCACATGGAGCTAGGTGTTCAAGAGAAAGGAGGTTGAAGTGGTGAGAGGCATGGAAGAAACCAAAAGAAGCATAAAAAAGCAACATTAGCAACAAACAAATGGCACTCCGGGAGCCAGCCAGTGTGGGCAGGGCGAATCCAAGTGGTACAGGGCTGAAACCAGAGCCTCTTGGCCACGAGACTGTGGCTGGTGGGAAGCAGAGGAGGCTTAGCAGCAGAGGGGAGAAGTATGAAGGGTGAGAAAAGCATATATCGCTGGTTACCAGGTGCTCTGTCTCCTGCTGGGAGCTCCTGTAAGCTGCTTTCCGGTACTCCCTGTCCATCAATCTCCGATGTGGGCAGGGTGAATCCAAGTGGCATGGACCCTGCAGTTCTTGGCCAGCCAAGCAATGGCAGCCAGCTGTGAAGTGGGGGAGGTCAAGCAGGGGGAAGAAGGATGAGGGGTAGGAAAGCATATATTGCTTTTTACCAGGTGTCATGAATTATATCCCCCAAAAAATGTCTGTATCAATTTGACTGGGCCATGATTTCCAGTATTGTATGATTGTCCTCTATTTTGTGATTGTAATTTTATGTTAAAGAAGATTAAGGTGGGATTGTAACACCCTTACCAGGTCACATCCCTGATCCATTGTAGTTTCTCTGGGATGTGGCCTGCACCACCTTTTACCTTACAAGAAATAAAAGGGAAGAGAAGCAAGCAGAGAAGGGGGACCTCATACCACCAAGAAAGCAGTGCCAGGAGCACAGCATGTCCTTTGGACCCAGGATCCCTGCACCTGAGAAGCTCCTTGACCAGGAAAAGATTGAGGACAGGACCTTCCCCCAAAGCTGACAGAGAGAGAAAGGCTTCCCCCGGAGCTGACACCCTGAATTTGGACTTTTAGCCTACTTTACTGTGAGGAAATAGATTTGTCTTTGTTAAAGCCATCCATTTGTGGTAGTTCTGTTATAGCAGCACTAGATAACTAAGACACTGGGTGCTCTGTCTCCTACTCGGAGCTTCAGGAAGCTGCTTGTCCTGTATTCTCTGTCCATCAATCTCCAATAGGAGTCCAAGATGGCAAATCTGTGCTGCATTAGCTGATAGGGGACCTCCGCATGTATCTTACCTTGCTCTCTTTCCTTTGTCAGTTTCTTATTCCATTCAGGGCTTGGTTGAGGTCTTTATCTCTTCATTTGATGCTTAGGGTTCAAGGATTGACATTTGTCTCTGTTTTAATTTATTTTGGGGGTCTTTGCCATGGAAGGACAGCTTGGTGCTTCCATCTATAGTGCCGTGTTGACCAGAAGCCTATAAATTGTAACTTTTCCTAGTTTTTTTAATTGTCTTTTTACTGCCTTTAAGATGTTTTTCCATGCAGAGTTTTTTTATGTGTTGTTTTAACAATTTTTACAGGTTTGGGGGTTTGAATTGTAATTAGAAAGACCTTCCATCACCAAGTTTATAAAAAGATTTTCCCATGTTTCCTTCTACTACATTTATATTTTCTTTTTTTTACATTTAAATCTTTGATCCATTTAGCAGTTATCCTGGTGTATGGAGTAAGGTAAAGATCCAGTTCTATTTTTCAGATGGCTTTTCAGCTAAAAGGTAGTATTAACTGAATAGTCTCTCTTTTTCCCTGATGGTTTAAGATGTTATCACCTTTATCACAGTCCTATATGTATTTGGGTTGATTTCTTGACTCTCTGCTTTGTTGCATTTGTCTGTGACTTCATGCATCACCACCATAGTGTTTTGTTATTAAAGCTTTGTAATATATTTGCTATCTGCTAGGGTTAGTCTTCCAGCATCTGTACTCTTTTGCAGAATTTTCTGGGTTACCCTTTAGAATCAGGTTGGCTGAATCAAAAAAGAAATAACAAAACTATACTTTCGAGGCAGGCTGTCTTGTTCCAAAACAAAATTTGAGAGAGAATTCATGATGTTTATCTTCCTATCCAAGAATGTGGCATGTCTTTCTCTTCATTCAAGTTTTGTTGGTGTTCTTTAGTAAGGTTTTAAAGTTTCATTCCTATAGTTCTTGCTCATTTGTTAAACTTATTCCTATTACCTTGTTTATTGCTACTACAAATAGAGTGGTTTTTCCTCTATAGTTTTTTACTAGTTGTTTGTATATATGAAAGCTATTGATTTCTGTATATTACCTTTGTGGTCTGTCACCTTATTGAACTCTCTTATTGCTTCTAGCAGTATTTCAACTCTCTTGAGCTTTCCACCATATCGTGTTCAGTGATTGTATTACCTACTCATTTCCGTTTATTATATCTCTCATTTCTCTCTCTTGTGTTGGCTGAAAGCTTCAGTAAGCATTAAATAGTGTAGTTATAGTGGGTGTTCTTGTCATATTCCTGAGTTTAGTAGAAATGCCTCTAGTGTTTGCCCATAAAGCCTGCAAGCATGAACTGAAGATGTGTGTGTGTGGGTGTGTGTGTGTGTGTGTGTGCAAAATCACTGAAAAATTCCATCTATTCTATCTTTTGAGTTTTTTCATCAAAAATCGCTGTTGGATTTTGTCAGATGCCTTCTCAGTGTCTGTGGTTATGATTATATTCTTGTGTTTTAAGTTTTTTTTTTTTAATATTAACTGTTTTTGTGTTTCTAGAATAAACCCACATTATAGTAAAGTAGGAGCCCTGGTGGCACAGCGGTTAAAAGCTACAGCTGCTAACCAAAAGGTTGGCATTTGAATCCACCAGCCACTCCTTGGAAACACTACAGGGCAGTTCTTCTCTGTCCTGTAGGGTCGCTATGAGTCAGAATTGACTGTACAGCAATGGGTTTGGTTTTGGTTTTACAGTAATATACTGTATTACTCTCTTTTCCTCTGTTATTTGATGGTTAGTATTTTATCTAGAATTTTTTAATTGATGCTCATAGCTGAGAGCCATCTGTAGTTTTCTTTCCTGTGTAGTCTCAGGTGGACCAATTGATAATATAGTCATTTCATAATAAAAATAATTTGGAGAATTTCCTTATCTTTCTGTGCTCTGGAACAGTTTAAATAGCCTTGGAATCATTTGTTACTTAAACGTTTGGTAGAATTCTCCTACAAAACTAACTGGGTTTGGTGGTTTGGTGGCGGGAGGGTGTTCTTGGCCACTTTCTCTATTCTACCACAATCAGTATGCTTATATTTTCTATGCTTATTTTTCATGTTGTCCTATAGGGTAATAATTTCGTTCTTAATATCCGTTGAGCAAGAAAAGAGATGACCAAAACTGCTGTGAGTTGAGTAAATGCTTGTACATGAATTTGCATTTTATTGATTATAACAACACTATGGACGAATGATAACATGTTGGAGTAGACAGCGTTGGTGCTGCACTCAACTCCCTTCGTGTAGCTGGTGTATCCATTCCCCAACTGCCGTGGTGCTAGCTGTGAACAGCAATAGCTGTAGCCTCACAAGAATTATTTTTGGCCAGTGGGAACCAGCACACCTGGAAATGCCTGGAAGTTTATGGCTCACGAGCTGAGACTACACACAGCTAGTGACTGATACATAGTATAACACACAGCACCCTCACCTCCAGGTAGAATAACTCGGGTGTGCCATTCATGTTCCAGAGCTTTCAATGGGGTCAGGCTGAAACTGGACTTTAAGTGGTCTCTTTGTCTAGCTTCTTTCCCTACCCCATCCTGTTTCCCTCACTTTCTTCCAAGTTTCTCCTGAGAACACTCTCCCAAAAATCTCTAGCTTAGGAACCCTTGTCTCTGCCTCTGCTTCTAAGTAACCTGACCTAAGACACATTATTAATACAAAAGATTATTTATTTTGCTACAGGCATTATTTGATATACATATGACTTTGAGGCCCCTTTGCAACAGCTGTTCATCCCCCAGAATCAATGGACTCCACACTGGGAACAGCAACACCAGAAGAAGTAGAAAGTATGAAGTACTGTTTTGTCCTTAATAATAAATGTCTGTGTTTCCATCCATTACTACTACCCCAATATCATTAAATTCATACACGAAGTACTTATTTTCATAAAAAGAGAAAAAACATTTTACTTCAATATAACAGAAGTACTATTTCTCTGAAGATGTGACAGGTACTTCAGTATCTTCCAGTACTTATGGGCCATCACTAGGATAATTCATTATCATTGCACTGAAAACATGTAATAGGAGATGTCTTAGTCATCTAGTGCTGCTATAACAGAAATACCACAAGTGGGTGTCTTTAACAAAGAGAAATTTATTTCCTCACAGTGAAGTAGGCTAAAAGTCCAAATTCAGGGCGATAGCTCCAGGGGAAGCCTTTCTCTCTCTGTTGGCCTTCTCATCAATCTTTCCCTGGACTAGGAGCTTCTCTGCACTGGAACCCCAGGTTCAAAGGATGCACTCTGATCCCGGTGCCTCTTCCTTGGTGGTATGAGGTCCCCAACTCTCTGCTTGCTTCCCTTTCATCTCTTGTAAAATAAAAGGTGATACAGGCCACACCCCCGGGAAACTTTCCGTACATTGGATCAGGGAGGTGACCTGAACAAGAGTGTTACATCCCACACTAATCCTTTTAACCACAAGCAGAGATTATGATTTACAACACATAGGAAAATCTCAAAATGGAAGCCAGCCACACATGGCCTAACCACGTTGACCCATATTTTGGGGGGACACAATTCAATCCCTTACAGGAGAGTTAAGAAAAATTTCTGCTTACGTGAATGTTATTTGGTAAAGGTTTTGTTTTTGATACTTTTTAGCTTGTATTTTCAATCGATATTGCGCTCTTGACTTCCAAATCAGAGAGTTGGCTAATGTCATCAAGTCAACCTCCATGGACTTTTAGGGAAGGAAGATACAGTGGCAAAAACTCTCTCCTCTCTTTTCACCCAAATTAAAACTGTCATCCCTGGATTTGGCTGTTCTTCATAATTCTTAAAATATTTTTCTATATTTAACATGCAATACTTGAGCATATGTTTTGACTTTTTCCCTTCCCTCAGCCTGTATATTAATTTCTCAACTCCTACTGATTCATTTCTCATAATCTGCCTATCCATTGCTATTGGCATCTTCCTAAATTCTCAGTAGATAATATCCACACTCTAAACTATTGCAGAGGCCACCCATCTGGTGTTCCAGCTTTCTCTCTACTCCTCATTCAATCTGTCTACACACCATTTACAAAGCCTTGGTAGTGCAATGGTTAAGCACTCAGCTGCTAACCAAAAGGCTGGTGATTTGAATCCACACCAGGGCTCTGCCAATCTGCTCCAGTAAAGATTCTTGCTCTTGTCGTTAGGTTCCGTTAAGTTGGTTCTGACTAAGTGCACAACAGAACAAAATATTGTATGGTCCTGCACTATCCTCACAGTTGTTTCTATGTTTGAGCCCATTGTTTCAGCCACTGTGTCAATCCAGCTCTTATTTTGAGTGCCTTCCAACCTGAGGTGCTCATCTTCTAGCCCTATATCAGATAATGTTCCACTGCTATCCATAAGGTGTTCACTGGCCAACTTTTTTGGAAGTAGATCGCCAGGTCCTTCTTCCTAGTCTGTCTTAGTCTGGAAGCTCCTCAAACCTATCCACCCTGGGTGGCCCTGCTGGTATTTGAAATACTGGTGGTACAGCTTCCAGCATTATGGCAACATGAAAGCCACCACAGTATGACAAACTGACAGACAAGTGGTGGCTTGCATATTACTGTGATGCTGGAAGGTATGCCACCAGTATTTTAAATACCAGCAAGGTCACCCAAGGTGGACAGGTTTCAGTAGAGTTTCTGGATTAAGACAGACTAGGAAGAAAGTTCTGGTAACCTAATCAGCCAATGAAAACCTATGGATCACAACAGGACATTGTTCAACTTGCTAGCTTTGGACAGGTCATCAGGAGGGATAAATTGCTAGAGGAAAATTTCATATTTGGTGAAGTAGAGGGCCAGTGAAGGTGCGGGAGACCCTCAGTGAGATAGATTGACAGAATAGCCACAATAATTAACCCAAACATGCTGGCCACCATAAGGAAAATACAGGACCAGGTAACATTTTATTCTGTTGAACATACAGCCACCATAAGATGAAACTGACTCAAAGGCAGCTATCTACTTTTCTATATAAATCTACCACTCAAACCAAAATAGACTTTTCATTGTCCCCCAAGATATGTTTTGTGCTACCCCACACTCACACCTTTCATCACTGTGTTCACTTTATCTGGAATGCTTTCTCCCTCTTACCCCACATGTCTGTGTATCAAATCCTGTCCATTCTTCAGGACTCATTTCAGATGCCCCCACGCATCTGTCAGTTTGTCATACTATGGGGGCTTGTCTGTTACTGTGATGCTGGAAACTGTGCCACCTGTATTCAAATACCAGCAGGATCACCCATGGTGGACAGGTTTCAGCTGAGCTTCCAGACTAAGACAGACTAGAAAGAAGGACCTGGCAGTCTACTTCTGAAAAGATTTATCCAGTGAAAACCTTATGAATAGCAGTGGAACATTGCCTGATACAGTGCTGGAAGACGAGCCCCTCAGGTTGGAAGGCACACAAATTACGACTAGGGAAAAGCTGCCTCCTCAAAGTAGAGTCGACCTCGGTGACATGGGTGGAGTCGAGCTTTTGAGACCTTCTTTTGCTGATGTGGCATGACTCAAAATGAGAAAAAACAGCTGCAAACATCCATTAATAATCAGAACATGGAATGCATGAAGTATGAATCTAGGAAAATTGGAAATTGTCAAAAAAAAAATTGGAAACAGAACCCAAAAATATCGATATCCTAGGAGCTGAGCTGAAATGGACTGGTATTGGCCATTTTGAACTGGACAATCATATGGTCTACTATGCTGGGAATGACAGCCTTAAAAGGAATGGTGTATTCATCGTCAAAAAGAGCATTTTGAGATCTATCCTGAAGCACAATGCTGTTAGTGATAGAATAATATCCATACAACTCAAGGAAGACCAGCTAATATGACTATTATTCAAATTTACCCACCAAGCACTCAGGCCAATGATGAAGAAATTGAAGATTTTTGCCAACAACTGCAGTCTAAAACTGATCAAACATGCAATTAGGATGCATTGAAAATTACTGGTGATTGGAATGCAAAAGTTGGAAACATAAAAGAAGGATTGGTAGTAGGAAAATACAGCTTTGGTGATAGAAATGATACCAGAGATCACATGTTAGAATTTTTCAAGACCAAGGACTTCTTCATTTTAAACACCTTTTTTCAACAACATGAACAGTGACTGTACACATGAACCTCATCAGATGGAATACACAGAAATCAAATCGACAAAATCTGTGGAAAGAGACAATAGAAAAGCTCAATATCATCAGTCAGAACTGGGCGAGGGGCTGACTGCGGATCAGACCATCAATTGCTCGTGTACAAGTTCAAGCTAAAACTGAGGAAAATTAGAACAAGT
This sequence comes from Elephas maximus indicus, assembly GCF_024166365.1. Taxonomy (NCBI): domain Eukaryota; kingdom Metazoa; phylum Chordata; class Mammalia; order Proboscidea; family Elephantidae; genus Elephas; species Elephas maximus. The sequence goes on from NC_064822.1 coordinate 18,271,647, forward strand.
CCGTGAGAGCCAAAGTACTACCTTGAGTATATCACAACTGAATTTAGAGACCATCTCAAAAACAGATTTGACACTTTGAATACCAATGACATAAGATCAGAGGAGTTGCAGAATGACATCAAGGACATCATACATGAAGAAAACAAGAGGTCAGTAAAAAGACAAGACAGAAAAGATCTAAATGGATGTGAGAAGAGACTCTGAAACAAGCTCTTGAACATCGAGTAGCTAAAGTGAATGGAAGAAATAATGAAGTAAAAAAGCTGAACAGAAGATTTCAAAGGGTGGCTCGAGAAGACAAAGTGAAGTATTATAGTGACATGTGCAAAGACCTGGAGATAGACCAAAAGAGAAGAACATACCCAGCATTTCTCAAGCTGAAAAAACTGAAGAAAAAATTCAAGCCTCGAGTTGCAATATTGAAGGATTCTATGGGAAAAATATTAAATGATGAAGGAAGCATCAAAAGAAGATGGAAGGAATATACAGAGTCACTATACCAAATGGTTGACATTCAACCATTTCAAGAGGTAGCATATGACCAGGAACCAGTGGTAATGAAGGAAGTGGTCCAAGCTTCACTAAAAGCACTGGTGAAAAATAAAGCTCCAAGAATTGACAGAATACCAATTGAGACGTTTCAACAATGGATGCAGCGCTGAAGTCCTCATTCACCTATGCCAAGAAATTTGAAAGACAGCTGCTTGGCCAGCCAACTGGAAGAGATCCCTATTTATGCCTATTCCCAAGAAAAGTGATCCAACCAAATGCAGAAATTATCGAACAATATCATTAATATCGCACATAAGCAACATTTTGCTGAAGATCATTCAAAAGTGGCTGCAGCTGTATATCAATAGGGAACTGCCAGAAATTCAAGCCAGATTCAGAAGAGGACATGAAACAAAGGAAAGCACTACTGATGTCAGGCAGATCTTAGCTGAAAGCAGAGAATACCAGAAAGATGTTTATCTGTGGTTTATTGACTATGCAAATGCATTCGACTATCTGGATCATAATAAATTATAGGTAACATTGAGAAGACTGGAAATTCCAGAACGCTTTATTGTACTCATGAGGAACCTGTATATAGGTCAGAAGGCAGTGGTTCGAATAGAACAAGGGGATACTGCATGGTTTAAAGTCAGGAAAGTGTGTGTCAGGGTTATATCCTTTCACTGTACTTTTTCAATCTGTATGTTGAGTGAATAATCCGAGAAACTAGACTATATGAAGAAGAACGAGGTATCAGAATTGTAGGAAGACTCATTAACAACCTGCAGTAGGAAGATGACACAACCTTGCTTGCTGAAAGTGAAGAGGACTTGTAGCACTTATGGATGAATATTAAAGATCACAGCCTTCAGTATGGATTATGCCTCAACATAAAAAAAAAAAAAAAAGAAAGCAAAATTCCTCACAACTGGACCAATAAACAACATTGTGGTAAAAGAAGGAAAGATTGAAGTTGTCAAGGATTTCATTTTACTTAGATCCACAATCAACACCCATGGAAGCGGCAGTCAAGAAATCAAAGGACACGTTGCATTGGGAAATCTGCTGCAAAATACCTCTTTAAAGTGTTAAAAAGCAAAGATATTACCTTGAAGGCTAATCTGCACCTGAGTCATGGTGTTTTCAATAGTCCCAGATGCATTCAAAAGCTGAACGATGAATAAGGAACACCTAAGAAAAAAAAAAAAAATTTTTTTAAGAAGAATTGACGGCTTTGAATTGTGGTGTTGGGGAAGAATATTGAATACACCATGGGCTGCCAAAAGAACAAACAAATCTGTCTTAGAAGAAGTACAGCCAGAATGCTCATTAGAAACACAGATGGCAAGACTACGTCCCACATACTTCGGACATGTTATCAGGGGGGATCAGTCCCTGGAGAAGGACATCATGCTTGGTCAAGTAGAGGGTCAGTGAAAAAGAGGAAGACCCTCAATGAGATGGATTGACACAGTGACTACAACAGTGGCCTCAAGCATAGCAATGATTGTGAGGATGGCACAGGACTGTACAGTGTTTCGTTCAGTTGCACATAGGGTCACTATGAGTTGGAAATGACTGGACGTCATCTAACAATAACAACAACAACAACATTTCATATGACAACTTCTGCCAGAAGCTTTCCGTATATGAAGTATAGAGTTCCCTGTCTGTCTCTCCTTTACGAATTTTAGTGGCACTAAGTGTAGTACTTATGTAATGCTTGTCACACAGTGTAAGGGGCAGATTACCTAATAAGCAAGTAAGCATGGGCTTATTTGTGCTCATTTACTAATCTTTAGTGAAAAATTCACATTTTTGTTGTTGTTGTCTACAGATTAGTAAATAAGCACAAGTAAGCCCATGCTTACCTTGCGTTCTGGGTCATCCGTCCCTGTCAGGGATTGTAAATTTGAAAAGAGGCTTTGATTCTGTAGGAAGGTGTTGTGGGTTGGGAGGGAGACAGATACCAGCCATACCTAGATGCAGAATCTTTGACGTAGTGAAAAAATGTGAAATTATTCACTGCAGAGGATCTGGTAAGCAAGGAGAGCGTTGTGCTTACCTTACCTATTGAATAATCAGACCCTGAATATCTTATTTTGTAGACATTTCTGTCTCTAAGTCAACTCCCTAAATACATAACTCCTTTGAAGGATAGGATTGTGCCTTAAATGTCTTTGTGTCTCCTGTTACTTAGCATGGTGCTGGCACAGAGGAGGTGGGATGAATGAAAAATGAATAAGGAAATAATGCATTTCTCTTTCACGTAATTGTACTGAATAAAGCAGAGCCGGAAGTCAAGTGGAGCTGAGGACTAAAGAGAGGTAAAAGGAACGCAGCTTCTTTTTCTACAGCTCTGATTTCCATGGAATCAAGTGAGAATCAGACCAGCGCCTCAAGAGAAACAATATCAATTCTGAAATTGTTGTCCATTTCTAAATGAATTTTTAAAGAAGTAATTATAAATGTTATTTTCTATCATCCTAATACCTATTTTAATTAAGCTAGAATCTGCAAAATGATTTCTACATCAAAATAGCTCCCTCATTAACTTCAACAATCAGTGTATCATTTGATAAATATTTTAGCTGGAATCTGGCTCCCTGGTAGTCTCCAAGACTTGAGTAAGCAGCAGACTCATGCTCACTCCCTATCGAATTATATGCTGTTTATAAATGATTGTCAGTTCAACCTCTTGAACCCTTCCAGGCTGGGAAGCTGGAATTTGACACAGTGTGTGGAAAAAAGAGCATTGCCAAGTGAATGCCTAAATTACTTCACAGAGATGCTGGAACTTTATAAAAAAGGAAAGCAGCTGGGGGATCAGCTGCTTTAAAAAATTTTTTTTAGTCCTGGTGAAGAAAACAGGAGGGTTTGGTTGTATTCTATTTTTGCTTCTATGGAAGTAGTGTAACTGCTGACTTTGTGAACAAAATGTATAAAAGCAGGCAGGTTCTGACAACTGCCCAGTGTTTTTCTGAGATCACAGTGTCAGCCAGGTCCTGACAGGAAGGGTAAACCATGCATAAACACCACCACCAAGGCATCTGAGTAGGCTTTTAGGGGTACATAAAGGAGACCACCAGGCGAAGCCAGATGGTAAGCAACAGAAGTGGCAAGGAGGGTGCGTGAGAGACACTGGTTAAGGGCTGAGGAGCAGCTTTGCCAGAGGAAAGAAGGAAATGGGACAGGTAATAAACCAAACTACCAGAGCTCACAGGTAGCAGGAAAGAATAAAACATATGGTGGTCACTTTTTTTTTTTTTTTTGGCTTATCCATCTGCTAGGGAGTCTCACCTCGTATATACAGTTGGTCAAGTCCTCCTTTGTCTACAATCGAAGGAGTGTGTTTGCTTAAGCCCTCCCTTTTCTCCCCATTTCTCATTCCTCCCTCTGGTTTCATTTGTAGCCACTTCCTCTTCCCTTCTTTCTTTCTATTCCCTCTTTTTACCTTGTCTTAGTCATCTAGTAGGTTACAAGTCCAAATTCAGGGCGTTAGCTCCAGGGGAAGGCTTTTTCTGTCTGTCAGCTCTGGAGGAAAGTCCTTGTCCTCAATCTTCCCCCGGTCGAGGAGCTTCTCAGGCGCAGGGACCCCAGATCCAACAGACATGCTGTGCTCCTGGTGTGGCTTTCTTGGTGGTATGAGGTCCCCAACTCTCAGCTTGCTTCCCTTTCCTTTTGTCTCTTGAGAGATAAAAGGTGGTGCAGGCCCCACCTCAGGGAAACTCCTTTTACCTTGGATCAGGGTGGTGACCTGAGTAAGGGTGGTGTTACAATCCCACCCTAATACTCTCAACATAAAATTACAATCAGAAAATGGAGGACAACCATACAATACTAGGAATCATGGCCTAACCAAGTTGATACATACATTTTGGGGGGACATAATTACATCCATGACATATCTTATAAAGAAGGGTCTAGACAATGTGTTTAGGAGAATGAGGGGAGATGTCATTTAGGCTTTAGAACTAAGTTCTAAAGGTAGGAAATTTCAAGTTAGATCAACAAGTGTAGAACACTTATTACACGCCTAGCACTTTGGCATTTGTGGAAGTAAATATTATTAAAGGTAGGATATTTTTACTTCAGTGTGTCCTAGTTTCCATGTCGCCCATTTTGAGAAATGGCCCACCCATATATTTACTAGAGAACTCAGGAGAGTGGGTGTTGTTTGCTGCTAATTTTTCAAGTGTTCATGGACCCCACACAGGGCAGACTATAGAGCCCAGTGACCAGCAGCCGTGTACTGAAATACATCACAGTGGTAATGGTTGCTCCATCCCTATTCTTCAGACTTCCAGTTTTGCAGTGTCTGGAAAATCAGATTTGTCCTGGAAATAAAAGCTGCTGGGTGGGAAGCAGACACGGGTGACTACAGGAGGGTCAGACCAGCCTTCCCAGGCATTTTCAGGAAGAAATGGCTTCTGTCTCTGGAAGTGCCTGGAGCATCCTTTCCAGAGCCTACCATCTAGGGATTCTGCTGGTGCCATTAGAGCATGGGGAGAAAGCAAACTTGAAATGGAAGGGGCAGAAGAGGCCAAAAGCTGCCCATGACAGGGAGAATTTATTAAATCAGCAATACTTATTAGGTTGTCTCAGGCAGTCTTTCTCACGTTCACGCGTGTTGAGCCCCTTCTTCGAATATTTTGTGGAAATTCTGGTTCCTGCCCTCAAGTAATTAACAGTAAATAAAGACAAAATACAAACACACATAGATCCAGAAGATCTCTTAGAGCAAGAGAAAGAATAAGCTTTGGATTGTGTTCTCTTCCAGTTGCAGCAGGACTCCAACTTGGCAACTTCATTTGTGTCAGAATAGAACTGTGCTCCATAGGGTTTTCGGTGGCTGCTTTTTCAGAAGTGGATTGCCAGGCCTTTCTTTTGAGGCACCTCTGGGTGGACTCAAACCTCCAACCTTTCAGTTAGTAGTTGAGTTCATTAGCTGTTTACACAACCCAGGGAGTCCTATGACCTCTTAGGGTCTCCTTAAACAATGGTGATTAATACTATAGTTTAAGTACATTAAGTTTGGGACTTGCTTTTGAGGTTTCATTTTGTTTTGTTTTTAATTCTTGCAGAGAATATAATTTTTGTTTAAGAGATTGACTATGCTAAAAATGAAAATTGTCTGTGACAAGTAATTCATGGAGCGTCAAATGTCCTTTACATGTTACATGAATGGTTTGTTCAGTTACCATGCATACAGGAACATTAATGATAATACCTTGAGACACTTCACAAGCTTATCAAAGGCTGGCCCTGATAGAGTTGCTGGCCCTGACAGAGCTGCTGGTCCTGATAAAGCTGCTGGGGTTTTTTTCAGTTGGACAAATATGACGGCTAGAAGCAAATAGAGGTCTAGTTTCCTAATTCTCAAAACAAATCCACGGAAATACATGTGTCAGAGGTTTTGTAAGCCCCAAAAAGCAGCTCTTGTCTAACGCCAATAAAACCCATGGAAGAAGGGAAAAAAGACAAGTGGTTATGGGGAGGGTTGGCCCTGCCTCTTCTGTTCAAACTCCAGAGTTGATAAGAGATTTGAGGCCCCTTAGAGATGAAAACCAAACCAAAACCAAACCCATTGCCATCGAGTTGATTCCAACTTATAGCGACCCTATCAGAAAGACTAGAACTGCCCCATAGGGTTTCCAAGGCTGTAAATCTTTGTGGAAATGGACTTTCAAATTTTCTTCTGCAGAGCAGCTGGTGGATTCGAACCGCCAGCCTTTTGGTTAGCATTCGAAGCACTTTAATGACTGCACCACCGGGGCGCCTCAAGCTACATAAAATGGAAAGCATTATTACCTGCTCCTTGTCTCCTATCTGTCCAGAGGCTCTCCAAGGGAAACGAAAAGCCTTGTGATTTCAAACCAGAAAACTAGGCTCATTTTTTTTTGTTGTTGTTGTTGATTTGAAATATAGTACACTGTCCTTCAGTGCAGACAGAACTTTCTGGAAGTACAAAATCCATAGCATAAGCATGTTGCTGTTAGGTGCTGTTGAGTGGGTACCTATTCATAGTGTGACCCCATGTACACAGAACAAATACTGCCTGGTCTTGTGCTATCCTCAGAATCATTGTTATACTTGAGCCCATTATTGCAGCCACTGTGTCAATCCATCTCCTTGAGGGTCTTCCACTTCTTTGCTGACCCTGTACTTTACCAAGCATAATGTCTTTCTCCAGGGACTGGTCCCTCCTGATAACATGACCAAAGTATTTGAAATGAAGTCATGCCATCCTTGCTTCTAAGGAGCATTCTAGCAGAACTTCTTCTAAGACAGATTTGTTCGTTCTTCTGGCAGTCCACGGTTTATCGAATATTCTTCACTAACACCATAATTCAAAGACGTCAATTCTTTTTCAGTCTTCCTTTTCCATGGTCCACCTTTTGGACCAATTCTTTTTAGTACCGTGACTATATATTCCTTCCATCTTTTTTTGACTTTTCCTGCGTCACTCAATATTATCCCCATAGAATTCTTCAATATTTCAACTCAAGGCTTGAATTTTTTTCTTCAGTCCTTTCAGCTTGAGGAATGCCGGGTGTGTTCTTCCATTTTGGTTTTCTATCAGGTCTTTCCACATTTCATTATAATACTTTACTTTGCCTTGTTGAGCTGCCCTTTGAAATCTTCTGTTCAGCTCTCTTACATGGTCATTTCTTTCATTCTCTATAGCTACTCTACATTCGAGAGCATGTTTCAGAGTTTCTTCTGACATCTTCTGATATCTATTTTGTTTTCTTTCCTTCTTTCTTCTCTTTTTAATGACTTCTTGCCTTCTTCATGTATGATATCATTCCACAACTCCCCTGGTCTTCAGTCATTAGCATTCATTGCTTCAAATCTATTTTTGAGAAGCTCTCTAAATTCAGGTGGGATATACTGAAGGTTGTATTTTGGCTCTTGTGGACTTGCTCTAATTTTCTTCAGCTTCAACTTGAACTTGCATATGAGCAATTAATGTTCTGTTCTGAATTGGGCCCCTAGCCTTGTTCTGACTGATAATATTGAGTTTCTCCATTGTCTCTTTCCACAGATGTAGTAAATATGATTTCTGTGTATTCTATCTGGCGAGGTCCACATTTATGTTATTGAAAAAAGGTATCTGCAATGAAGAAGTTGTTGTCTAGCAAAATTCTATCATGTGAAAACCAGAATCATTTCTATCACCAAGGCCATATTTTCCAACCACTGATCCTTCTCTGTTTCCAACTTTCCATTTCCAAGCACCAGTATTTATCAATGCATCTTGATTGCATATTTGATCAATTTGAGACTGCAGAAGTTGGTAAAAATCTTCAATTTCTTCATCTTTGGCCTTAGTGGTTCGTGCCTAAATTTGAATAATAGTCATATTAACTGATCTACCTTGTCCAGACCAGACCAGACCCAGTGCCATAGAGTCAATTCTGACTCATAGTGACCCTATAGGACAGAGTAGAACTACCCTATAAGACAGAGTAGAACTGCCCCATAGAGTTTCCAAGGAGCACCTGGTGGATTTGAACTGCCAACCCTTTGGTTATCGGCCGTAGCACTTAACCACTATGCCACCAGGGTTTCCGATCTACCTTGTAGGCATGTAGATATTATCCTATCACTGACAGCATTGTACTTAAGGATTGGTCTTGAAATGTTCTTTTTGATGATGAATGCAATGCCATTCCTCTTCAATTTGTCATTCCTGGCATAGTAGACCATATAGTTGTCCAATTCAAAATGGTCAATACCAGTCCTCACTAATGCCTAGGATATCGATGTTTATGTGTTCCATTTCATTTTTGATGATTTCCAGTTTTCTTAGATTCATAATTCATACATTCCATGTTCTGATTATTAATGGATATTTACAGCTGTTTCTTCTCATTTTGAGTCATGCCACATCAGCTGATGAAGGTCCCGAAAGCTTGACTCTATCCACATCATTAAGGTTGACTCTACTTTGAGGAGGCAGCTCTTCCCCAGTGACATTTTGAGTGCCTTGTATCCTGAGGGGCTCATCTTCTAGCACTGTATCAGTGTTCCACTGCTATTCATAAGGTGTTTACTGGCCAATATTTTCAGAAGTAGACTGTCCTTCTTCCTAGTCTGGAAGCTCCACTGAAACCTGTCCACCATGGGTGATCCACTGATATTTGAAATACCAGTGGCATAGCTTCAAAAATCAAAGCAACATGCAACCACCACAGTACGACAAACTCACAGATGAGTGGTGGAGCATAAACATATAACCCCTAAAATATGGCCCCCCACATGAGGCTACAATAAAGCAGGGCTTCCAACCTGTTCCTTGGGTTTCTTCCTCCTGATGGGAATTTGCGTTTCCCCCTGCCCAGATATACTGAACCAGGATTTACCTTTTAGATTCCTATTCAGTATATTTGGAGTGGAAATGTAAATTCTCAGCAAGGGTAGAACTGGAAACAATCTGTTGGAAGCCCTGCCGGTAAAGCCAATGTCTGCGGAAATGTGCATGGAAAGCCCAGCATAAAGCATTTGTCGGCTAGATGAGAGGCTGTGCCTACCACCACCTGCTTTTCATTCCGAGCACAGAGGACTCTCACCTGACCGAGGCTGCCTGCATTAATCACTTCTCTGCTTAATGTTCACACTGGGGATGCTGTGTGGTGGGCTTCTACGTAATAACTGATACAGCTATCAGTGAGGAAAGGAATTCAGGTTTGCCCGCTCCATGTTCACTTACCGCTGATGAGATGACACTGAACTAGAGTAATTTGGGGAAGGGGGCTGTGCCCCACCCAGACACTTCTGTTTCCCCCAGCATCAGTCTGTGAACTGTCATTCTGTAAAGTGACGTATCTGGTAAGGCACTGTGCTATAACTCAAGTGGACCCCATCCCTGTCATTGGATCAATAGGCCTTTAATGCTTCTTCAGGGCTATGCAGGGCAGCCCTCATGGCCAATGTCACACTTTTTACAAGTGCTCTTAAGGCACAGATTGCCGCACAGGATACATTGTGCCTCCAACTCTTCTAAACCACTGAACCTTGAATTCTACAGATTTAGAGATTTGTTCAAGATTCAGGGCAAAGCCCAGTTAAGGCAAGTAAACCGGAAAAGCAAGTGTCTCTGGACTGTCTGGGAGTGTACCCTCTGGAATAAATTACGAATAAAAAAAAGAAAAAAAATTTTTTTTTTTTTTTTACAACTTCAAATAGAGGCTTCTTTAGAATCACAAAGCTCTGGATGAATTCAGTCACATGGATTCAGCTGATCAAGTGCGTTCTGTGAATCCTAGAAGTCCCAGGGGGTTGTAAGGGGCAGCAATGCTGCGCTCTTTGGCCTGCGGAGTTTTACATGCAGGAAGGTGAAGCCAGTGGACCGTTGTGTGTCTCAAGGTTTCCCGGATATCTTACCCTAAACCTCAGATTATGCCCCAGGGGCAAATGCAGGCCGGTCAGCAGGGTGGGGTACAGCTTTCCCCAACCATTTGTCAATGCCTTCATCCTACTCAGGTGGACAACATACTCCCACCAGTGAGCTCTTCTGATAATCTGTAATTCTCGACTTGGAGGATACTGGAGAGCAAAATCACAAGACCTGGTTAAGGTTGAGAATAAAGAGTGTTACTGAGGGAATAGGGACAGCTGCTGCACAAAATAACATTGCAATGGGGAAACATGGAGTCTCAGCATATGGAACACACAAATCCAAGGGGGAGCACTGGGGGCATATGGTTATAGGGCTGGAGGAAGAAGTACAAAACAATATTCTGATTGGTTTACAATGATTGAGGTCAGTCAAAGGTAAGACAAAGTGAAGTATAATCTTTGACGTTATTAGTTACATGAATATATCGATTGGCTAAAAGACCTAACAGAAAGACATGGGGTCAAGGGAGGCTTCATGTTGGTTACAAAGTAATGACATGGCCAGTCTGTTCAACGTTATCCTGCTCGAAGGGTCAGTCTCCAGAGGCGACCGGGAACAAAGAGTTTCCATCAGGGTATCCCTTGAGGTATTCACATTCTTTAGCCTGACCACAAAGAAATTTATTTCCTTAACAATAATAGGGGTTGGCTGCTAGGCAACAAAAGTAGAGCCGGGGCAAAGGTTACTTTGAGCTCTTAGAGTTAGCTCAGTCATTTCACAAATAGGACAGATGACTCTGTTTTGATTTTATGCCTTATCAAGGACAAAGGGGGAGGGTGTCAGAATTTCTGGGGGAAGGATAGTTTGGAAAACCAATTGGAGCCAGTTGTCGAGTTGACTTCTATTCATGATGACCCCATGTGTGTCAGAGTAGAACTGTACTTCTTAGGGTTTTCAATGGCTGATTTTTCAGTAGACAGGCAGGCATTTCTTCCAAGGCAGGTGGACTCGAACCTCCAACCTTTCGATTAACAGCCAAGCTTATTAACTGTTTGCATGGGTAATGCCAATTTCATCTTCCCCTTTAGAATCTCTGCAGAAGATGCCCACTGAAGACACAGGCACTGCAGGCTTCCTCTTCCTCTAGATCTAGGGCTTTGGCAGGATGTCCCTATGTCACTTCTTTGGTGGCAGGCCACCACCACTCTTCTGTCACACTCCCCTTTTCCCAGAACTACACAAAAAGTAGGGGGAAATACAAATTCCTGCATTTCCCATCAAATAAATAAGGAATTGACATCTCTAATGCAGCTATTTGGACAAAACTGAAGTTTGATCATGTTTATCTTATTTTAGAGAAGTAAGCAGAGTTCTTGGAACGGGAGTGTTCAGCCTGATTGTCTGTTCTGTCTGGGAGTGTAACAAGAAAAGCCACACTGTTACTGGGTGGGAACTCCAGGCTCTTACTCAGCATGACTCGTATTGGCCAATAAATGAGACCAAGGTGAAAGAAAAAAAAAAGGCACTTTATTTCATTGTACAAGGAAATGGACTCAGGTGGTGTTTACTGCTGCCAAGACTGCTCACTAAGGGCTGGCATGCAGGTTACTTTTAAAGGAGTTTACAAGTAAAGAGTTCATACAAGTTACGTCCCACCCAGTGATTAGTCAGCAACATTCTTAATCATACTGCACAGGTGCAATGGGGTTTACATATAACTTTCAAAGCAAATCAGGATTCAAATGCAAAGCTGGGGGTGGGGAGACCAGCAAAGGAAAGGATTTTGCAAAACAGCACTGAAGGGGAGGAAGCCAGGTAAAGAATACAGCACTGTAGGGGTTCTGTCTCACTCCTCCCATTTCTGTTTGAACATTGGTCATTCAAGACCAGTGTCCATTTTGAACTATAGCCCAGCTCAGAATTGTTGGGCGTATTTTTGGGTAGGGGCAAATATTGGACCTACGCCTTTCATTGTGGCTGCTGACCTCTTGTTGGTTTATACCTATTTACTAAATATTAAAAGAAAAGGAGTGGCTTTTACGTCCTGTTTATGTGACTGTCTTCCTAAAAGATTTTTTTTTTTTTCAGATTGTCTTATTTATTGTCTTTATACCTCAGGGCCCAGTTGATGTGTCTTCATGAGTCTTTGTGAATCCAGCTTCAGCTGGGTCACATTCTTAAGGAAAAGGAATAATGATTTCAATATTATTTTCTAAATCATTCCCTCTTGTTGATCAGAGATTGGAGATAACGCATCTATGATCAATACCTGGACTTAGTCAAATGGCGGCCATTGCAGGCTCTTTTAACTCACGGTGCTGGTTTTCCACCAGACACTATTTGGTTTTTCACCAGGCTATTAAGTTTTTTTTGTTTTTTTTTTTAAAAGCGATATTCTGAATCGCATTGCCAGAGTGGGCAGATTCAATGTACATCAACACTTTAGCCCAAGGCCTTCTTTTGCCCTTTTGGGTGTGTAAGACAATAGAAGATAAATTTAATTATGTCTAATACCACCAGGATGCAGACTAAGAATATTACTATCCCTTGTAGTAGTGATCTAGCTCATGTACTTATTCCTTTGGTTCGATGGTAACGAACCAAATAAATCTGGTGTTTTAAGAGTGTTACACTGTGTAACCACCAATTCCATGTATATCCTGTTCCACTTTTCTTGTGTTATTTCTCTAAATGCAACAAGAGGTATTTGCTACAGCACAGACTACACTTTCTTGGGCTAATAAAAATCTTAAGGCTATTTTGTTATCTCATGTCACCTTGGCTAATGAGGTCAGAGATTACTGTTGTATCTCTATCTCATTAGCAATTTTGTCTGTTATTTGTCCCATAATGACTGATACATTTTTAAAAGATTTCTCCAATTCAACTATACTGTAACTAGGAATTAAAGCTACCAACCATACTCTGAGTGTTGGACCAATGGGGTTTTTTTTTAATTCTCATTTTATAGTGTGTAACAATTTAACATTACCTTTTCAATATTTACTAATACCATTACTGTGAATATCTAAAGATAATCTTAAAATTATCAAAGTGCATTGCCCATGCATTCACGAGAAATCTAAACAAGAGATTGCCCAAGCAAACTCACTGTCATTTGGAAAAGAATCACTTAAAACCAGTATAGTTGGATCCACCACACACAAAGTTTATCTAGAAACAGAAGGTATAGAAAAATTCACATGTGACAACTAGATTTTCATTAGAGAATACGTGATTAACAAGATGATATAGGATGGACTTTTCCTGTTGGAGGTCTTCAGTTAACCTATTTAAAACACAGTAAGTGTTCTTCTTGAGGGCAAGGTGTCCCTCCTTGGTCTACCTATTAACAGTCACGAGTCACTTTCTCAGAAGCAGTAGTGTCATAAAACTGTTTTTATGAGAGAAGAACTTCTAATTCGAGAGTCACAATAGCTAAGCCCATTAGTTTAATTTAGGAGAAAGGAAACGGTTTCTTATATCTAGAAAGTATAACTTTAAAACATCAGCAGCATTCTCACATAAAACCCATAGTTTCCTTTCTTTTTCTCCATCTTCTGTAGTTAATTTCTGTTCCACATGATTTTGGATCAGCCACAGTCAGCTTCTGCATAAGGGTTCTGGAAATCTTGATTGAGTCTAGTCACAGTCCTTTTCATAAGTCCAATATAGTCCACCTTTTTTGTTGAGATATTCTGGTCAAATGTTTTCAGAAAATCAGCAAAGTAAAAACTTATCTGCAGATGACAAAACTTAATATAGCCATGATTAACTTCTAAAAATAATACTCTTACAGTGAACGACGTGGTAGAAATTAATTACAAGCAACATAAAGGCCAAATAAAATCAGTTTAAAAAATTTAGATAAAAATATCTCTAAAATATAACCATTAACTGTATTTTTAAAGAACTTCAGATATAATGCAAAATAATTTTGAGACATAATACCAGGATATACCAAGAATATTACCAAGATTATCAAATTTTAAAAACCTGAATAGTAATGAAAGAAAACTTCATAGGTAAATGACGTAAACTCTCAAACCATTGGCTTTGATAAAGTTGTAACCAAGTTAGCACTTAAGAAATTATAATAAAATATGACATAATATTATGCATTTGCTGTGTAATATTAGGCAAAAACACAAGAGGAATTACTAACATATAAATCTTAACCCAAAGAGAATCAGGCTTTTTTTTTTTTTTTGGATAACACCTTCCATGCAATTTATTAAATAAAACTTTTTAGCACTTTTCCTTTATAAAAAATTCTTTTGTGGCTTTCCGTGAAGTTTCAGAGTTGTCAGGAGTTTGTTATAGGTCACCATGAAATAATACTTAAGTTATTTAACCAAAGATCTTAAAGTAAAAACCTTGGCTTTTTTTTCTAAAAGCCACCTGGCTTGGTTTTTTGCTCAGGAATCTTATTTTAAAGAGAGGCCGAACCTCTGCCTTTGAGGCAGATTACGCAAAAAATAAGCTAACACTTCAACTCAGAAATCAAAGAAAATTTTGGTATTTTAACAGCAAGAAACACAGTTCTTTGTTTTATGTTTTATTAATGTTAAAGCTCTTAAAAATCTCATAAATTAAACCGTTAGATAAAACTTTTGACCATATCAAATAAATTTCTTTTTAATAAACCTCTTGAATGTTGTCTTTGTTGCATACCTCTTATGTTGCATCTCTGTAAATGGACACACTCATTAGCAGACCCAAATGTACACATATATATATATCCTTTCTCTTGTGGCATAAAAGGCAAAAAATATATAAGTTTAAATTATGACATATATCTACTAATTCAATTTTATGGCAGTAAGTTACCTAAAAGGTCTTAGAAATTATTTTAAGCCTGTATACCATAAAACATAAAACTGTTGTTGAAAGAATGTCCATTTAAACATTTTGAGTTTTTTTTTTTAACTTTTACTGTTTCTCATATTTTCCCAATTTAATTTTAGCCCTTAAAGATTTTATCAACTGGCTTTAGAAATCACAGTCTTTGCTCAACTGACCAATTCATTGATATGGGTGCAAACTTAAGTGTCAGGCTAGGGTTATTTAAAGAAAAAGGCAGGCCATTTTAGGTGTGTCTCATTGTGATTTCTATTTGACCTTGAAACTGAGGGCTGGGGGACCCTGATGTTGTCCCACCCTCTCTATTTTTTGACTCACAGTAGAAGACAAGATTAGCCCATTCTGACTCATTTACATATGTTTAAATTGATCGAGGCATTTTTGAAAGGCTATCTACCCAGTAAATATCAAAGCTCTCTAGCAATTTTATAAATGAATCCATCAATTCTTGGCTAGCAAGACTGGTGCTGGGGGGGGGGGTTATCCCAATTCATTTACATATGTTTAAATTGATCTAGATCTACAAGAGACCCTTTATCAGACCAAAGAGATACATGCCGAACAAAACAAAGTCACTAATGAAAATATGCAGAAAGGAGGAGGCAGGCAGAAAAAACTTATAGGTTCACCATGGTGTTAGTTATGTCAAGCTCCCAATTGCCCATTTTGAAAAGGAGAAAACATGCAGACTATTAGGATGACATATTTCTCCCCTTTTGAAGCTTGGGTGGCTATACATCTATCCCAAAGTTCAGCCTAGTCCCTTAGATCAGAAAGTTTCAAGCGAAAGGATTGGGCCTTTTGCCTGCAATGAGTTTGAGTCATCCATTGGACAGTGTGATTTGGGACAGAGAATGCCATCCCACATACAGTCATAAATTGGAGACAGCAACAGATTAACAGGCCTATACTGACCAATCCAGTTCCACTAGTGAATAAGGTTTTTAGCCAGGTAAGATCTGGCAGCCAAGAGGGCAGGCAAGAAAAATCAAACCCTTCATGAATCTTTACTTTTCGTAGCTCATCTTTTACATAGCTCACTTTTAGTTCAATGAGTTCAGAGTTATCAGTAAGGTTAAAAAAAAACACATTTCTTTGTACTCTTGACACCGTGTTGTGTCGTAGAAGCAGGTAGTCTAAGGTGGCTCTGTTTTCTAGGACAGCCTCTCTGACCTGTCCTAGTTCCTGGCTAATAGCAGGTATGGCTTGTGATGTGGCATTCAGCAATTCTGTAGCGAGGCAAGCTAGATGTTCCGTTTCTCAATAGGCCCCAACCACTAACCCTGGGACACTAACCAAGACTGAAGCAAGGGAGATACAGTCAGTAGCACTTAACAAATGTAGATTATCATTACAGGTTGCATCTAGGATGAGTTCTCTAGTGACGGTATTTTGAAGGAATCTCTTTTGAGGCAAGTTCATAGCCAAACACCCCTTTGAACAGGGCCCGTTGATGGCATTAGCAGGGATATAAGAATAAACAATAGCTCTGCAGAGTAGGAACCAACCTGAAGGGAGCTTGACATGATTAGTTGCATGTGTCATTCTGTCAACGAAACCACAATTCAAATGGTTTTTCTTCCTAAATCAACACAACTTGATTGACATTTTGAGAACATTCACACAGTCGGAGGCATTAGTTACCAAGGAAACCTGAAGAGTGTACTTCTCTCTTTGAATCTTGTTACAGGCCCCCAACTATAAATATCAGAATGTTGTAATTCTTTATTTATGTGTTTAAAAATGGTGAAATTTCTCAACACCTCTAGGGGAGCACAAACCCCAAAGAGACAGGACTTGAGGGCAGACTTGGCATGCAACCCCGATCCAGACAGAAATCAGTAATGTTTAACACTTCTCTAACAATATAGATCCAAAATTTTCATCTTTCAACTGGGGGTCAGGGCGAGCATTTATTTCAGGGGTAAGGATTCCCTAGGTGGAATTCTCTCTGGTACCTAATAGTAATCCCATCCAAGCTAGCAACAAAAACGTTTTTACTTTTAACCCTAGAAAATCTTAACTTCAGGCCATCGATGGGTTGGGCTTTCCACTCCTTCTTGTCGCTCACTGTAGGCCAGCCAGGGCTTGACACAGAAATGATGGATCCATGGTTTAACTCCTGCAAGCTTCATGGCTGTGTGAGTGCTGAGTAGTAAGATGAAGGGGCCAGTATACTTAGTCTGTAATGGGAGGTCCTTCCATGTCTGAAGGATCACCTGATCACCAGGCTGGAATGAGAGCAAAGCTATCTCAAGAGGGAACTTCTGCCTGATCCACACTGCTGGATGCAACTAGGAAAGAACTTTGGTTAGAGAAAGCAAATATTTAGACATCATTACATTAGGGGGCTGGGTGGAAGATTGCAGGGAGAGTTGGTTGAGACAATATGGTCTCCCGTAAAGTATTTCAGAAGGACTGATTTTAAGTTTTCCCCAGGGTGCAGTATGAACTCAGAGGAGGGCCAGCGGCATAATATCCATCCAGGCAGCCTGGTCTTTTGGCACAGTTTACTAATATGGCGTTTTATGGTCTGATTCATTCTTTCAACCTTTCCACTAGACTGGGGTCTCCATGCTGTGTGGAGATTCCACTTTATTCCTAAAGCAGCTGAAACCTGTTGTACCACTGTGGATACAAAATGGGTGCCATTGTCACTATTGAGACCTCTTGGAAGCCCAAAGTGGGGGATGATTTCTTTCAGAAGGGCCCTGGTCACCTCTCTAGCTGTCTGGATTCAGCAGGGAAAAGCTTCTACCCATCCTGAAAAAGAATCTACACACACCAGTAAATGTTTCATCCAATGTTTCGTTCTGAACACTTCACAAAAGTAAATTTGCTGTATTTCACCTGGGAAGGGTCCTATTCCTTGAGGGCTGGAAATCTTGGGCCCATGAGTCTTTGGATTATTGACAGCACAAAGTAAGCAAGTGTCAACCACGTGGTGAATGGCTGTAATGAGCTTTTATCCCAAGACATACTTTGTTACTCAGTCAAACACGGTTTCTTTCCCAAAATGTGAAGCCTGACGTAGATGAAGAATCAAATTAAAAC
Source organism: Elephas maximus indicus (assembly GCF_024166365.1). NCBI lineage: Eukaryota > Metazoa > Chordata > Mammalia > Proboscidea > Elephantidae > Elephas > Elephas maximus. The sequence continues at coordinate 18,289,405 of NC_064822.1, forward strand.
TTGATTGGCAGGGATGAAAATCTTACCGTCAAGGGTGTGTTTCTAGCCTGACTCTTTTGGGTGGCACCCCAGTCTTGGGCTCTCTGTAGATCTTCTTGAGTATATCAGGAACGTTCATCTGACATGGAGATGATTGGAAGGAGAGCTCAAATTGGCGGGGCTTCAGCAGCCACTCACTTAGCTTCCCGGTTGGCGGAGCGATTTTCTTGTATTATTGTGGTATTCCCTTTTTGGTGAGCTCAGCAGTGCATTACTGCCACCTGCTGGGATTCTAGGACAGCGTCCAAAAGTTGCAACAGTTCAGCTCCATACTTAATAATTTTGCCTCCTGTGTTCAGGAGACCCTTTTCTTTCCACAAGGCTCCATGTGCATGTAGTGCTTTAAAAACAAAATTAGAATCCGTGTGTATATTGATTTTCTTACCTTCTGCCAATTCCAAGGCCCTTACCAGTGTGCTGAGGTGCCCACTGGTGAGGGTTTGTTTTCAAGAACACCTAATAAAGAGACAGTTGCATACCCTGTGCACCGGTCTTCCTCTTGAGTGAAACTGCTACCGTCAGTGAACCAGGTATCGTCTGGATCGAGCAGGGGTTCATCTTGCAGATCAGGTCTACTTGAATAAACAGCATCAACGACCTCGAGACAATCATGAATATTTTTTTCTCGAGGGTCGAGTGGCAGGAACTAACCTGGAATGTCAAATTTGATTCCCCCAAAAGCTGGGTTTGATATAGGGCTAGCCAAATGGAGGTAAGCCACAAGTGTCCTTTTTGTTTCAATACTACAGTCACCATGTGAGGGACACACACAATAATATCACGTCCCAAAGTAAACTTGTTAGCCTCTTTTATGATAATGTTAGCTGCAGCTACCGCCTGGAGACAGACCAGCCAGCCTTTTGAGACAGTGTCCAGCTTTTTAGAGAAACAGGTGACAGAGCATCTCCATGGTCCCAACAACTGTGCTGATACACCAATGGCTACTCCTCTCCTTTCATCTATATGTAATTCAAAGGGTTTTTGATAATCTCGCAGCTGTAGAGCTGGGCCTTTCATCAGCTGGGGCTTTAAATCACTAAAGGCTCGTTGACACTCAGAGTTCATTCAAAAGGATCTCTCTCTGCCCCCTGAGTGGCCTGATAAGAGAAGTTGCACCAAGACCCCAAAATTAGGTATCCAGATGTGACAGAAACCTGCTATTCCTAGGAATCCTCTGAGTTGTTTACGTGTCTTAGGAGGGGCTAGGCAGCAGATGGTTTCTATCCTTTCAGGTAATAAGCACCTTTGCCACTGGGAGTTAAACCTAGATATTTTACCTTTGTGAGGTTAGCTTGTAACTTTCCTAGGGATACTTGGTACCCAGTTTCGGCCAAGAAATTTAAGACAGTCACTGTATTTGTAACAGAGTCTTCTTCAGACTTGCTTCCTATCAGGAGGTTGTTCACATATTGCAGGACCATTCCTCAGTTGAGGGGAGGTAACCTCTCTAGATCTTGGGCCAGCGCTGTTCCAAAAATAGTGGGGGAGGTCTTAAATCCTTGGGGTAGCTCAGTCCAACAGAGCTGTTTCTTTCCTTTGTCCCCTTCTTATTCAAAAGCAAAGATCGCCTGGCTCTCAGCAGCCAGCAGGATACAAAAGAAAGTGACTTTCAAATCCAAAACAGTAAAATGAGTACAGGAAGGTGGGAGGACCAATAGTAGGGTATATGGTTTCAGGACTACCGGGTGTAGGGTCTTCACAACTTGTTAACAGCCCGCAAATCCTGACAAGACAGTACTCACTGGTCGACATCTTCTTCACCAGCAGGAGTGTTGAATGGGGATCAGCACTCTGGCAACAGGCCCCACTAATGATTAATCCCTGCAGTCCCAGACAAGCCTCAACTCTAGGTGGATACTGCTTAATCCAAGGAAGCATGACATTGAGTAACAGCTCCACAACCACAGGGATGACAGTCCGAGCTTATCCTGGTCGACCACTGGCCCAAACCCACAAGGCTTCAGCATCAACCACTCTTTGAACTGTGGGTGAGACAGACACTGGGGACAGCACTGGTTAAGCGAGGGCTAAGAGAGCTGCTTGCACTTTTCAGGTGTTCGCTGGTGGTACTGTCAGGGACGAACCTTTTTCATGAAAAGAGATTTCAGCACCCACTTTACTTGAGAATCCCATCCCAAAAAGGGGACCAGACATTCGGGCATGCATAGAAACTGGTGGAATAGTTTGGTTCCTCTTATTTTATAATCCATTGGCTATAGTAAAGGTCTAGTCACCTCTTTTCCAACAACTTGACTACTGCTGGTCAAAGCAGTCCCTTTAGGCTTCTGGGTAAGTACCAAGAAGTCTGCTACAGTATCAATCAAAAAGTCTACTAGCTGTCCTCCTACCATAACTTTTACCAGGCGGTTGGTAGGAGGGAAGTTAAAAGTTGTCTCCCCTGGTCTTTGTCATTAAGAGTCCTCCTGCTCTTTCATAACTCCTTTAAAAAGCTTCTCCCCCTTTTCAATCTTGCCTGGGGTTTTTTCATTCTTTCTTTGGGGGCACTCATCTTCCAGTGTCCCTCCTCTGCAAAACGCACATTTGTTTTTCTGGAGTCAGGGCCCATCCTTACGTTGGTCTCCTCATCTTCCTCCAAACAGTCCTAGAGCAGCAGTCAGTAGATTGGCCTGTTTCTTCATGTCCTGTTCTTTTTCTTTCTTTTTCTTGGCCTCTTTTACCTGATCTCTGTTAATAAAGATCTTAAATGCAATTTCAACTAATTGAGTTAAAGATGGGGTCCCTAGTCCTCCTTCTATATTCTGCAACTTTCTTCAAATGTCAGGAGCACTCTGCCCAATAAAAGTCATACTGATCAGAGGACCATTCTGGGGCAGTTCAGAATCGATGTATGTATAGTTGTGGAATCCCATCATGAGTCGTTCCAGAAAGGCTGATGGGTTTTCTTCCAACTGCTGAACGATCTCTTTGATCTTACTAAACTTTATCTGTCTAGCTGCCCCATGTTTTAGCTCATACAGAAGGAACCCTCGGTAAGCTATGAGACTCTGTCTGCTTTCTGCTGTATCCAGGTCCAACCTTGGGTCCTTAGCTGGTACCACCTGATCTGCTGGTACACTAGCTACAGCCCCTCCCTCATTGTATTTTTCTTATTACTTTTCTTTTTCTTTTGCTAAGACCATCCATCTTTCTTCTGCTGTGAGGGGTGCCTCTAATAAAGTCTGACAATCTGCCCATGCAGAATGGTGGGTAGTGAAAATGTGAGAAAAATGTTCAGTCATGACATGTGGGTCTGATTGATACTCTGGGAGTTTTCACTTCCAATTGTACAAATTGGAAGCTGAGAATGGATTTTGGACCCACGTCATCTGAGGTGTCCCTTCTGCAGTGGGGACTGGCACCTTCTGAAGTGGGTAAAGCCCTCCTGGGGGAACTGGGCCAAATTGTACCCCACTCCTAGTATGGGGTGGGGAGACCATATCTGTCCCCACCTCCTCCACCCCCCTGTAACACCTTCCCACCCTCATCTTCTGATACCACCAGGGAGGGGTCATGCAAATGAGGGGGTTTTTTGAGGTGGGGGAATAAGAACAACATCCATCGGTTCTTCATCTCTTACCCCGTCATCATCATCTGCCTGCACAAAAGGGGCTAAAACAGAGGCTTTATCTTTTCTCTTAAGCCATAATGTCATAAAACACCCTACATATAATTTTTCATACCATTTGTTAGTTCGAGTACAAAACAAGTCAAGTTGCAGAATAGTATCAAAGTCTCTAAAAAAATTTAAAGGCCACTTGACCCCATCAGGGAGCTGGTATTGAGGCCACACCTGATTACATGAACTTTTAAGACACCTCTTGATTAGTAGATTCCCCTCCCCTCCCCCAAAGGTCCAGTTAGAAAGAATATGACCTAATGCAATTGTGGCCAGAATCTTACTTCCCTGGGTACCCATTTGCAGCGGGGAATCCCACCGATCTCTTGTCCAACCTCACGGGACCTAGTCACCAGTTCTTGGAGGGAGTCTATGAGAACTGACACCACTTGTGGCTTTTACAGAGGATTTACCACCCGAAGCCCAAACATCTACCATAACATGGCTGAACTTTCTCCCTTCGTCTGGAGCTCACTGCCATGGAGTCCTCTTTTGTCACCGGACCTCTGGGCCACCACAGGTTGAGAGACCTCCACAACTCGAGGAGGGATGCACCTTCTTTCTTCCTGGATTCTTCCTTAGGGAGATGGAACCAGGGCCAGAGTAATTCAAGCCCCACATTGGATGCCAAAATTTGTTCCCCAATTAGGGTTTGCGCCCTGGAGCAGTTGAGCCAATGAAATGTACTCCAAGTCAGAAAGAGAGAGAAAGTTTATTTAGGAGATGACACCAACAGAGAGTCTGGCAGCAACACAGGCTGTTTTTTAGGGAGTCTTGAAAAGCAGTTTCATATTAGAGCTCATATCACTGTTGCAAGGGTCTTTTGGCATGTAGCCCACAGATGGCATGGCCATATGACTTATTCATTACAAGATAATTACAAGAGACCCTTTATCAGACTAAAGAGATACATGCCAGACATCTCCTTATCAGGCTAAAAATATACATGCCAGACATCTAGGCTCTAATCTTCATGTGGGGGGTCGTAAGTTACAGGTGGCTGGACAGAACAAAACAAAGCCATTAACAAAAGTATGCGGAAAGGAGAAGGCAGGCAGGAAAAAACTTACAGGTTCATCACGGCATTAGTTATGTCAGGCTCTCAATCGCCCGTTGTGAAAAGGAGAAAGCATGTTGTAGAGTATTAGGATCACATAGGCATTTTGAAAGACAAAAGATAACTAATTCCTTTTTCTTTTCCCATTCTGGAGCTGCTACTTTTACTTTAAGACAAAAACTAGCCCTTTTCCTTAAATAAAACACATTTCTTATGATATCTAGCTTAAGTTACTTAGAAAGGTTTCAACTTTAAGATTGACATAGTATAGAGTATAAAGATCTTAGTGTACTTTTCAAATAGACTAACTTATATAAAAGTTTCTTCAAAAAAAAGACAAAAACTAGCCCTTTTCCTTAAATAAAACACATTTCTTATGATATCTAGCTTAAGTTACTTAGAAAGGTTTCAACTTTAAGATTGACATAGTATAGAGTATAAAGATCTTAGTGTACTTTTCAAATAGACTAACTTATATAAAAGTTTCTTCAAGTAGCTACTAAATCTAAATCAGAAGACAGATCCAAGATGCAGTTCTTCTTGGATGAGGAAAGAACTGAGACAGCTTTATAAAAAAACAGGAATTTCCAGCCATACACTGTAGATCAGAAGCAAGCTCTCAGAACAAAAGGAAACAGACTACATAAACTCACCAAAAAATGCCACACAAAACAAGGATATGTATGTAGCAATTTTTGACTGACTCAATTCAACAGAAAAAAACAGGTTCTAGGTAAAACTTATTAACTTGCCAAAGCCTCGGATGAAGGAATATTAGATTTTGACAAAACCCGAGCTTCAAGCAAAGTTCCCCAAAGAAGAAGAGACAACACAAACAAAAGCTCATTTTCCAAAGTAGTCACCAAAATTCCAAATTACTTCTAGTATACTCAGCGTAGAGTGTTTTTAGATATGACCCCCAAACCAGTGTCTTGGTAGCAGAGGGGGAAAAATCCACACTCATTTATCAAAGATGTTAAGCTCTAAGGTTCCAGCTTTTGGTTTTTTTCTTTTTGAGCTTAATTCATTCTGATGGCTAGAGACCTAGTCTCCTATTTTAAACCTTAAATATACTAGTTCCTCTAATTGGAAAGTAAAATATCTACTGTTGATTTTAATTTTAACATTGCAATTCTTTATTGAGAAACCATATCATAATGTTTCTCCCTGTGAATTTGGCAAAACAAAGCACTGTTTTCCAGGTTTTCTCTGAGCGACAAAAAGAAACCTAACCAGGAACACCACGGGGTTTGGACAGTGTTTTGCTTAGACTAACGTGTACCTTCGTTGAGCGAGTATTCTCTTGTGGGTGGCAGGCAGCCTAGCGCTCTAGCCTGTCTCGTGACTACCTTATCCTGCCACGGGAGCCTTGAACTCTCCTGATGAGCGCTGGTGGCCACCCTAATGACTTTTACTGGTTGACTTGTGCTGGAATTTTTTCAGCTTATACTGGCTCAGAGCTCTTTGAAAATAGAATTACCTCTTTAATTTTTCAAATGCCCAAATCTGGACTTAAACTGCAATTCACCAAGGGTTACTAGATACCATTCTTAAAACAAACGATCAAGCAAAAATCTAAGAAAGATTCTCCTTAATCAAACAACTGGATTAAGGAGAATCTTTCTTAGATTTTTGCTTGAACAAAACTTAAGAAAACATGAGAAAAAGAATAAGCATAGGAGCATTTTCCGGAAGCATTCACCCCGTGGGTGTCAAAGGGACATGGAGTGTGACTGCTTGGATCCGGAAGATAGGATCTCTCTTTCTGCCGGCTTCTGCTCCAGAGTCCAGGTCTCCTCGTGGTTGACTGGATTCGTGGTTTTAGAATTCCCGCAACAACTAACTCTAATAGGGTGAAAACATGACAAAGTTTAGTAAAGCAAAAAGAAAGGTTTTTTTTTGGCATATATTCAAAAAGGCAAAAGTGGCAAACAGACAAGAATGCTGCCAGAGCCATGTCTTTCTGAGACCTGTTCCCAGTTCTTAAGGATGCATCTTAGTGGGCCACATTTCAGGATCCCTTGAACTTTCCCCATTCTCTAGATACACACACTTGCACACTCACACAACCTAATCTGGTGCACCAACTTAACAGGTACCTGAGCCTTTTATGCCCTCAGCAGTCAATTCCTCCCACTTCTCGGGACTCTTCTAGGGCCATACCTGGGAATTACCCTGTTACTTCCCAAATAACCTCAGATTCCTAATGCTCTCAATGGTCAGTTTTTTCTGCTTCTTGGGAGTCTTCTAAGGCCTTACTTAGGAATTACCTTATTATTTACCAAATAACTTCAGATTCCTAATGCCCTCTATGGTCAATTTCTCCCACTTCTTGGAACTCTTCTAAGGCCTTACCTAGGCACTTACTAAAGAGCCTAGGGGCATTTATTATCTCTCACAGAGCCATCATTTGGGTCCCGGGGGAATCGGCCTTCAGAGCTGCAAATCTCCTGGTGGCACCAGACATCGGGGCTGTTTTGTTTTCCAATCCCCATCAGGAATCAAGCAGATGGCTCCTGGCTGGCTTGCCAGAAATGTTACTGGAATGACTCTTATTGGCCAAGAAAGAAGAGACTGAGGGAACAAAAAAGGCACCTTTATTTCATTGCACAAGGAAATGGAGTCAGTCGGTGCTTACTGCTGCCAAGACTGCTTGCCAAGGGCTGGCAGCCAGGTTACTTTTAAAGGGGTTTACAAGTAGAGAGTTCATACAAGTTACATCAGCAACATTCTTAATCATACTACGCAGGTGCAATGGTGTTTACATATACCCTCCAAGCAAAAGCAGGATTCAAATGCAAAGCTGGAGGGGGTGTGGGGGGAACCCACCAGAGGAAATGATTTTGCAATGCAGCACTGTAGCAGAGGAAGCCAGGTAAAGAATACAGCACTGTGGGAGTTCTGTCTCAACATCATAAACAAGATAGAAAAAGATCCTCCAAAGTACACCTTCCATAGCTCATAAGCAAACCTCCGTGAAGCAGGAAACTATTGTTTACCTGAGGCTGTCATGTCACTTGTCCCATTAAAAGGTAAACTTCAAGGCATGTTTTCATTGGAGAATTAGCAAGACTGCCTGCAGTGGGGCTCTTAACAGTCTAATGGCACCTGGATGAAATGGATTAAGTCCAAGGCCACGGGATGAGTCCCCACCCAAAGGAAGGTGATAGGGGCAACTCTGAGGGCACCATTGTAAACACCTTTCTCTGTGTCTCCCCCAGGCTTGGATGTCAGGCAAGCTCAGGTCATCGCTCTCTCATCAGGCACCAAGTGCATCAGTGGCGAGTATATCAATGACCAGGGGCTGGTGGTCAATGACTGCCATGCAGAAATCGTGGCAAGGAGAGCATTTGTTAACTTCCTCTACGCACAGCTGGAGCTGCACCTGAGGTAAATGGATCATAGTTTGTGATAAGTTGACTTGTCTTCCCCATATTGAAATACATATTGAAGCCCTGGCCCCTATATTGGTTGATGTGATCCTATTTAGAAACAAGAGTTTTCTTTTGTTATGTAAATGAGCTTATACCAGTGTAGGGTAGATCCTAAACCTAATCACGTTGCAGTTATGAAAAGAGCAGATTAGATACAAACACACACGGGAGAAGAGGAAGACTGAAGACAGAGACCTATGTCTCTACAAGCCCAGGAACACCAAGGGTTGCTGGCAACTACTCAAAGCTAAACAGACAAGAAAGGACCTCTCCCTAGAGCCACGCCCTGAATTCAGGCTTCTAGCCTCCAAAACTGTCAAAAAATTAAATTCTGCTCTTTAAAGCACCCACTTGTGACATATCTGTTACAACAGCACTAGGTAATTGAGACACTGCTGATGACTTTGACAGGCTTTATGGAACTCCATGGGGGTTAATAAACCTGTTCTCTGGACATCCAAACCCATGGATCTTTTGGAGTTGTATTTATGCATCCTGATGATGAGCAGCCAGTATCTAGGGGAAAGAAGAGTTACCCCACAATCAGCTCAGAATGTATTTTCGCCTTTATCCTGGCAGTTTTCCTACTCATGATGAATAGTGGTGAGCCATAAAGTTTAAGTTTTTTTCAGACGATTGACAATCCCTTAAGCACTGACATTGTTGTCATGCAAACTAGTAAAATATTGAAATACCAGGCATCTTCCTCATTATTGTCATTTCTCTCTCCAGTAAGCACTCCGTTTGCCTGTGAATTATTGCAGCAGTTTCCAAGGCATGTGCACACGCTCACACACGGACACATCTTGTCACATGCTCATTCCATTAAATAATATTTCCTATTATTTTCTATTAAAACATTCGGAGATCTCTAAAGGGTGAAATTTTACAACAAATAACAAATTCTACAAATAAAAGCGTAGGCAGTTATCACAAGTTCCTTCTTCATGAGGCTAAGACTGCCTTCTAGAGACTAAAGGAAATTATTGAGAAAGAGAACTGACAACCTATTTTATACATTGTCAACTTTCAGGCAAGGTATTTCTCTAATTAATTACTTATATTCTAAATAAAAATGAGTCTAGGGGAATATCTACGGAATTGGCTAGAGGAGAACAAAGATGTTCCCCCAAAGGGAACAGCAACCCAGTCCTGGTTTAAACTCTGCTTCCTTTACTGTGGATTTAAATGAAGACTATATTCTACCCACCACCAGCCCTCCAGTTGTTAATCCCAGAGCTAATCTGCTGTTTAAAACAACAAAAAAAGGAGGAAAAATAAAATAAAGAAAAACCAACAGGAAAAAAAAAAAAACACATGGTCTCGTGGGAGTTGAAAGCTATTGCTCTCTCTAAAATCCATAATTGCATTGATCGAGCTTAGAGCGTGTTCAACTAAAGGATTATGTTATTTGGATCAATGTTACCTGCTCCCTGGTAAACTTTCATTTCAGCCATGGAAAGGTGCCAAGTTGACATTGGCATCTATGCTTGATTTTGATGAAACTGTGGCCGCTTCAAGAGGGACCCACAATTCAGTATTTCCACCAGGCTCTGTGCCTTCTGACCAGGTAACCACAGGCTCACAGGAAGGCTGAAGGCTTAGCACTTCTATCCCTTCCTTGTGAGCTTCTTGTCTTGAGAATTTCTCAGCGAAGCAAATATCTTAGAGTGCACGATTTCTGCAAGGCCGACCAGGCTGCCTCTCACCATGCCAGGTTACCATTTTGTTTCCTCTCTCCAAGCCTCTTCCCAGGGCTCAATCCCCACTAGAGTACTGCTAGGCCCACTGTAGTGGTGTCCCTCAGCAACAAGTTCTAATTATATATGACAGGTTGGCAAAGTTCAGTTTTAGTGGTCTATTATCTTCTAGCACTTTTCCTTCCTGGGTCAGGGGTAATATTCTTATCTTCTTCATCTCTCCCTCCACTTCCATATTTCCCAACTTTTTGCATTTTCTAAGACCATGTCCTCAGATAATATTACCAAAATGGCTAATAATGGATTTTAAACTGTCATCTGCTCCCTGCCCCCTCCTCCATGAGTATTTGCATTTTAATAAGGGTGTTTTCAAATGGAAAGGCTGGAAGCCCCTAAGAAATGTTCTCTAATATCAAAATTTCTGGTGTTCTGATGGCAGTGTGCTCTGAGCATCAGTAAGAAGCAGGCTGTCACCTGGACCAGCATCTCTCTGTCAAATGTATTAAACAGGAACAGAAAAGCAGGTGGATTTGAGCCTGTGACATCTCAGTCGCATTCCTGGACTGCACTGTTAGTCATAATGATTTGATTGCTGTGGGTCTCTCTGCCAGAAAATTTTCTTCATTGTGTCTTCCTAGCCAGCCTTTCCTTTCTTATATCCTTTAAAGCAGTGCTCCTCAAATCCACTAATATTGGAGTCTTGGTCTTGGTGAGGACTTGATGAGTACTCAGTCATGCCACTAATATGTGCAGAGACCACACAAAGGGAAGAAAGGCCCAAATATATGCTGAACAGACTCAACTAAAAGCTATACCATAATATACTCTATTAATTTTTATCTGAGCCTCTGAGCAGTGCCCAGTAGCCAAATATATTGCCCCCCATTTGTTCCAGAAGGCTGCCAAGGGTGTGACCTCAGTTGGATATAGGGAAATGGAATTGGAAGTTGTTCAAAATGTAGAGAAAGATTTCTCCTAAATATCCAAATGCTCAACTGGAAATATTTCAAAATGCCCTTATCTCTTGTCTGTGTCACAGAATGCAATTCAGCCACCATTTATCATGAGTTCTCTGTGTACGAGGCACCCCGCTGCTTGTTGCGCAGGATTCAAAGGACAAATGAACCCCAGAGTCTGCGCAGGTGATCAGCAGTGGTGGGAAGAGCCGACCAAAGGGAGACCACAATCAAAGTCTTGGCGAGTTGCCAGTATGACACACCCTTGACCCAGTATCACCTCCCTGTGTGCAGGCTGTGAGCTGGGAAACTAAGGCCCAGAGAACCTTCGCTTGGCGACTTTGGGAGTGGTTAAGAGCTCTGCTGCTAACCAAAAAGTCAGCAGTTCAAATCCACCAGCTTCTCCTTGAAAACCCTATGGGGCAGTTCTACTCTATCCTATAAGGTCACTGTGAGTCAGAATTGCCTTGATGGCAATGGGTTCGTTTTGTTTTTTTGTTGTTGTTGTTTGTTTGTTTTTGGTGGAGGAGAAAGGTCTCCAGAAGGCATTTGCAGGGAGAATTCGGAGAGTCAGAGTGAGGGAGGGGGGCTCCTGCTGAAGGCACAGAGGCAGAAAGGCATAATATGATGCCTCAAGGGTTTCCTAGGGAGAAAATTTCTGTTCTGCTGCCTGTGTGATCTCAGGACCCAGCAAAACAGAATCCATCATCAATGGGGCAGAACTGTGTAGAAACAGCAAGAGTGGCAAAAAAAAAAAAAAAGTCTACTGCCTGTAAAAAATGAGAATAAAATCCAAAAGAGGGGAAATATAGGCAAGTTTGTTCCCCCACCTCAGTCTGACGTGGGACCTATCATTTTTGAGTCTGATGGCCAGCTGTGGGGAAGATTTTTCAAGGGCAAAAGTTCTGTATCTGTCAAAAATTAGCAGGAGACTTGGTTTTTTTTTTTTGAGCATGTACCCTTGGTCATGGTGGTTGAGTACAGAAGAAAAGCAAAGGTCCATATACTTAGATTCCTCACCTGGTGCTATTTCTACTTTGTCATTCTGCTGTCAAATCCAGACACCTTTGTCAAGTCCCTTCTCCTTTTAATGCATAAACACATTCCCTAGTGATGCTATGTGAAACTAATAGTCCACTCTCAGACCTTGTCATCAGGACCATTCTGTGAGGTCACAGGAGTCTCATTTTGTAAGTATATTAAAAAAAAAAAAAAAAAAAAAAATTTTTTTTGAGACATAGGTTAATTAAAAAAAAAAACTTTTTTTTAATAGCACCTGAGAAAACTGACTCTGTAAAAGATAACCTCTATGTCAATGTTAAGGAAGGGTGACAATGACAGGATTTCTGCAGCTTTTGTTTGCTTTTTGTGGTTTCATTGCTGAATATTCTGGAAGCTTTATTGCAAAGGGAAAACACAATATGGAATGTGAAGAAGAAAAAAATGGGCAACAGCTACACAAACCAAGACAAAGACATTGACTTAGTTGGAATGTTTCTGGTTTGGTCCATAGCAAACGACGAGAGGACTCAGAGCGCTCAATATTTGTGCGGTTAAAAGAGGGCGGCTACAGGCTGAAGGAAAACATTCTGTTCCATCTCTACGTGAGCACCTCCCCCTGTGGAGACGCAAGACTCAACTCTCCCTACGAAATCACAACGGACCGTAAGAGACAATGTTTTTTACCTTTTTTAAAAAAAACAAACCAACAACCAGAAGCTTTCCTCTATCCAGTGGCCATGTTGTAGGCTAACTCTGCTTAGGGACCATTTGCATTTGGTGGCCAGGACCCATATAGATGCAGAAAGTGGACTGCAATTATATGCAGTTATCTGGGTAATTAATATCTCTAAAATCTTAGTCTGAAATGCCCAGATCATTGGGAGAAAACAGTTTGAGATCCAAAGTTAGCTATTTAATTGCCATATTCCTCTACTTCATTTTAGTAGGACAGGCAGTCCTAGTATCGCAGGCTGGAAAACAGAATGAGTAAAAACGTAAGTGAGAATTAGATGGAGTGGGTGCGAATTCAAACCACCTTTGTTTACCTTTGTTTGCAACCTTGTGGGGAATAAAGGTGAGCGTTTATAACTGTCAGTGGGAAATAATGCCTGGCGAAGATATCTACCTGGGGTTATCTGGGTGATGGTGTAAGTCATCTACAGAGTGACCATTACTGAACCACCTTCAGCAGGATCTGCCCTTTAAGTGGTTTTAGTAGGGGAGGCAGTTTTGTAACTATATAAATACAGGTTAATACCATCTGAGAAAAGCATCAGTGCCCCCCTTGGCCCCTCCTCAGTCATCACTGTCACTCAAGAGAAGTGACAATGCCTGTTCCAGCTGAGGTGGGGAAGGCAGAGGTGCAGTCTCTTTGTGTGAACCTGATTGGTCCATGATCTCAGGATCTCCATGTAAAAGAAAATAAAAATTGTTGAGGGCTAACTCCTCCCCTTAATGCTTTTAGAAATTCTATTATCGATATCTATAATATCAATAATAACAAAAAAAACCTTTATTATATTATTACTATATGATTATTATAATATATTATGGCATTATATTACTATTATATATATTTCCATATATGTGTATATATATATATATATATATACACATATACATATATATGGAAACCCTGGTGGCATAGTGGTTAAGAGCTATGGCTGTTAACCAAAAGGTTGGCAGTTCAAATCCACCAATCACTCCTTGGGAACTCTATGAGGCAGTTCTGCTCTGTCCTATAGGGTTGCTCTGAGTCAGCATCAACTCAATGGCAATGGATTTGTTTTGGTTTGGGTTTTTAGAGAGAGAGTCAGTCCCTCGGTGGCACAAGCAGTTAAGTACTTGCCTACTAACCAAAAGGTTGGCAGTTTGAACCCACCCAGAGGCTCCTTGGAAGAAAGGCCTGGCAATCTACTTCAAAAAGATCACAGCCATAAAAACCCTATGGAACACAGTTCTACTCTGAAACACATTGGGTTGCTGTGAGTCAGAGTCCATGGCAATTGGTGTCATACACATACACATATGTATACTTATCCATATATATGCATATATATAAAAATATACATATATGTATGTATACTTATTCTATACTGTGTGTGTATATATATATACATGTATGTACAAGCACACACACACATAGACTTCTAAACATTTTCCTGAAGCAGTACTAGACAAGTCAACTGCATAGTCACTAAAACCAACATATGTGTGGTGAGAGAGCTGGTCCTAATAGAGATGTTAAAATACCAAAAAGCTTATCCTTTTTTTTAAATGGTGATATATATAATAAATATTTGCCATTTCAACATCTTTACATGTTCAATTCAGTGACGTTGACTACATTCACCATGTTGTACAACATGACCACTACCCATCTTCAGACTTTTCCATCACCCTTCAAGGAAGCTTCCAAAAAAAAAAAATACCAAACTAATTGCTGTCGGGTAGATTCTGACTCATAGCAACCCTACAGGACAAAGTAGAACTACCCATAGGGTTTCCACAGAGCAGCTGGTGGGTTTGAACTGCCGACCTTTTGGTTGGCAGTCGTAGCTCACTGTAGCTCCTAGCCACTGCACCACCAGTCCCCCTAAAGCAATGACTCCCTCTTTCCCCCTCTCTCCCACTCCCTAAGCACTAATAAACTCTGGTATTTATATATTTGCAAAGGCTTATTCTTTTGCTAAGAGAAAACACTATTAGAAACACAATGGGCAATGCATAGTTATTAAAGGTTTATTTTTGGCTTTCCAATTTTTCTACTGTGGATGGTTACATTTTTGTTCCAATTACCAGAGTGAGGAAGAATAAACATTTGTTGAGTGCCTGCTGTGTTCCAGGCTTGTGAGGAGCGCCTTTACCAAAGATAAAGAAAGTGTGGGAGAAAAAAATAGGGTTTTTTTTTAATCCTACATATAGTTAACCTATTTCTCTAACCCACAGATTGGATGCTGAATCTGAGAAATTCACTCTCCTATTTATCAACTTCCCTCCAATCTCATCTCTTTTTCCTTTGGAGAGTGGTTGGGTGGAATTCTCCATCATGGGATTCTAAGTAACGTTTTTACACCCTAGGGAGATTAAATGAGAGAATCAAATTGAATAGAGAATCGAGAAATGGGGTCACAGTAAATAGTGACTTTTAAAGAAACCACACCATAAAGGAAAGGCGCCCTGGTGGTGTATTGGTTAAGCACTCGGCTGCTAACCGAAAGGCCAGCGGTCTAGCCCCTCCACAGGAGAAAGATGTGGCAACCTGCTTCTGCAAAGATTATAGCCTTGGAAACACTATGGGGCAATTCTGTTCTATCCTATAGGGTCTGTATGAGTGGAAATCAACTCCACAGCAGCTGGTTTAGTTTTTTTCGGTTTTTGTTTTTGGCACCATAAAGGCAGGGGCCTAGGGGTTGGGGCATGAAAAGGCAGAGCCATTCTCCTACAGAGGAAAACCACCCTACTGTGAGCACTGCGTAGGGTCATGCAGAACTTCGCCTCAGATACCACCAGCTCTCAGAAAGAGGTTAAAAAAAAAAAAGTGAAGTTGAGGTTTTTTTTTTTAGTTCATTTGGCTGGATCTACATGATATCAATGACCCATATAAAACTGTGAAATCTGGCCTTTAGACAGCTACTTGGAATTATCTTTCCATTTCTTTATGTAAAGGCTTGACCTCCTGAAGACCTGGCCCAGGAGGCCTTCCGGCTCTGCAAGGATGAAGTCCTGCCAGAATGCTGGGGCTTGCCCCAATTGATCAAGCTTCTTCCTTTGCTGATTTGCCCCCAGGGAGACTCAGAAAAGGGCTGAGTGGAAACAGGAGGGTTTCGGCATACTTCCAGAAGTACTGCTCTCTCCAGAGGGAGCGTTTCAGCTCACTGGGCTTTTCGGTCTCTGTACATTGGGCACCAAGTGCAGCCTCTCTTCAGCCCGTGATTCCAGCTTGCAATGTCAATGGTTTAGAAAAACAAACAAATATATTCTCAGATACACCCTGGGGCACACTTCCAAACACAGATGTCTTTTATTTCATGGTGCTTTTAAGAAGTGGCAGGTGCTAGCAGGAGGAAAAAAATAAAGCATTTTCCTCACATTTTTGCTGCAGAGATAACCAGGCAAAAATGAGGTGCTACTGCTTGAGTTATGCCTCTCTGTTAGGCTGATATTGCTCTCCAAATCTTCCTGTCTGGGGATCATGGAGAAGGCAGGGCGTGTGTCGAGTTTGCGGATTTTATAAAATAGGCTTGTTAGGCAAAAGTCATACATCACTTTTTCCTTATTTAGTAAGTATAAAAACAAAAAACAGCTGCCAATGAGTCAACTCCAACTCATGGAGACCCCATGTGTGTCAGAGTAGAACTGTGCTCCAGAGGGTTTTCAGTGACTGATTTTTTTAGAAGTAGATTACCTGGCCTTTCTTCCAAGGCACCTCTGGGTAGATTCGAACCTCCAACCTTTCAGGTAGCAGCTGAATGCATTGACTATTTACACCAACGAGGAACTCCTAGTAAGGGTAAAGGAACCCAAATTCCTGCACCCTCTGCATGGAAGGAATTTCAGAGATGCTCAGGGATAGAGCATTGTCCACACCTCCTCAGGAAGGTACCAGCTCTTGGAACAACTTCTGCAATTTTCACTTTGAAGACAGAATCCTCTAAGCACCCCTTTAAAATAAGAGGGGGAGGGAGCTTTCCATATTGCCCATGCAGGCAGTGTTTTTCTTTGCTGCCCTTTAAAGAAGGCTTGGCCACTGGACCACTGAATGAGGGTGATCAGGAACTTGACTCTAAGGGGCTCCTGCCAGGACTAGTCCAGTGGCAGAGTCACTGGTAACAACCCCTCTGGCTGGGGCAGGACCAGGCCTCGAGCTGGGAGCTTTGAGAACGGGTGTTAGGACTGGTTCCCAGAGGTCAGCTGCTCAGGCACAGTCTACCCTCCCAAAGTTAACCTAGTAGAAACCCAGTCTCACTGTATCGTCCGCTCAGGAGTCACTCTCCTAAATGAAGCCCAGGTAACACGGTTCCCCTGATCCTAGTGTCCCCCAAAAGGTCATTGTGAGATTATCGTGCTCACAAATGCAGAGCCTGCAGAATGCAAACGTCCTCAGTCCATTGCATTGATACCTTGATAGAGGATCTAATGTGTCCATTGTAGTTAAAAGAAAGCTTAAGCACTGGAATTCTTAGTCTTCCTGAGCTTCTCTCTACCTTCTCTCCCACTCTGGAAACTGGCTCATTTCCTCTTACCAGTGCATTGACCTGCTTTGGGCCTGATAAGTTTAGTTCACTTATTTTCTCATTCCCCCTTTTTGCCTGCGTAGAGCTATTGTGTCCTCTCCACTTAGGGCCTGCAGCACTCCTGTCTTGATGTTAACCTATGGCTATGCAAAAATTATCCACTCTCTCTTCCTCTTCCCTCCTTCCTCCCTCTCTCACATGCATACCCACACACAGACGCAAGCACACACACCCATAGGTGCACAAGCACACATGCGCATCCACACGTACACCCCACAAGTAGCTAATGCACTGGGATCTGCAAAGACACCTATGATGTGCCTAATTCAAAACGAAGCTTGGAAACTTAAATAGAGTTGCCTATATTGTTCTGCCTTCCTTAAAGCATGAACAACAGTGAAGGAGCAGCACAGTAGTTGGAAATTTTGTGGATGTTTGTAAGTAATTATTAAAAAAACTAATTAAAAAAGTAATTATTAAAGCTAGTGTTATATAGATAGCAGGGCCATAAAGAACAAAATCTGACCTGGGATTTCTAAGAATAGATGTCTGACCTGTTCGCACAGCAGCTGCCTCCCACCATGGCCTCACAGTCCTTCTAACCGCTCAGAGTTTCACAAGCTCCTGGGAGCCCCTGAGTCAGTCAGCTGGGAGATCCCCAACTCCCTCAGGCCAAGGCACAGGAGCTCCGTGTCTAAGGGAGAATCCAAGCACCACGTTATACCCTGACCCCATTTTCTCGGGATGCCTGTGACTTGAGAAATACTATATTCCAATTTTGTTTATTTTCTCAAAATCATTCTGGATAGACTGCAAACTCTCCGTCCCTGGAGTCTTTAAATGTGATATCAACACCAGTTGGTCCAAGATGTTTTAGGAGATGCGGTGGCTGCAAACTTAGGTGTGTATTAGGTGTGGTTGTTTCCACACCTGGCTTATTATCACCCAGGAAGTTGCTAAAATGCCACACACTATTTCCTCAAGTTTCTGATGTCTTTGGTGTGGCACGGGACTTGAGAATCTGTAGTTTTAAAGCTTCCCCAGGTGACTCTGATGATCAGTCATGTATCAGAACCACTGGATTAGAACCTCCTTAAATTGTCTCTGGTCCAGGTTGGGCATTTATTTCTTGGTTACATATTAGAAAGTTCTGCGTGGGGATGATGGTCTGGTGGAACAATCAGGAGCGGCTTGGCAGAGCTTTATGGTAGGATTCCCTGATCAGAAACATAGTATGGAGGCAGAAAAAAAGTGTTCACTGGTCAGGCGTGTGCTATGAGAGACAACTGCTTCCACGATAGACTTCTGCAGACTGAAGCCTTTGATCTGAGTCAACTCAAAGCTACTCCATTCAGCTCAGATAGCTCAAAGCTACTAAGTTATATGACTTTCTCTTGGATTTGAAGGCCCGAGGTCAGTTATGGTGGAGACAAATGCCTAAAAGACATTTTCTTTACACAACCAGGAGAACATAACACTTTGCTTCCTAGAGTTGGGATTCTGTTGGACTGTGTGCGTTCTCTAGAGGTCAAGGACATCCGTTCTCCACAAGGGAGGAGGAGTTCAGACTCGTTAAGGACAATTCCATTGCCTTTAGTGGGCCCTGGAAAGCCTGGGCTAGAGCCATGACAGTCCTATAAGAACCTAAATGTAAGGGCACTTACTACTATAGCTACTGCCCTCCTTCTAACTCACCAGTGACCTTAGTGCAAAGTTCTCTGTGATTTTCCTTCTTGACATGGTTTTTAAATAACCTATTAAGTTTAGTTCTTAGTGCCATGGTCCAAAATAAACAGCTTTGTTAAAATTTCCAATCTATCTTCCACAAGATATGTCATGAGAAATAGCATGATTATATCATCTGTTTATTTTACAATCATATGCTTAATGCCTAGTACAATCTAAGCCAATCTGATTCATAATACAGAAGGGCAGCTTGAGAAATCGAACCAAAATCCATACGAAGTTAGGGAATCTAAAATACAGTTCCTGCGTTCAGGTTTGCCTAGTGAGTTTCAGAAGCCTGTCACATGGGATTCATGCGTTGTACATTCATGCATTGTAGAATCAATGAATTTAAATGGTCTCGTAATTCATCATCATAACTATCACTATCATCATCATATAAGGCAAAGGTCGCTCACATGACCGTATGGCAAATGTTGTTGAAATTATTACTACAATAAATAGTAGATTGGTTCACTGATACACCTTCTGGAACATAACTTTTGAAGATCTGGTATTTAAAAATCTTTTCTTCCTTCCGTATACCTTTGTCTTTTCCATTGTTGGCTCCCTTCCCCCTATACCATTGTGGCAACCAAGTGCCACTTTTTAGACAGATCGTTAGCTGCTAGGTGGACTTCTTTAATTGTCCCTTATCTCCAACTCCTTTGAATTCTCCCCCTAAAAATAAAATATTCACTTGAACCTAGTTACTAATTACTGCCCTCATTTTGTCTTGACATCAATATCAAAAGGTAAGGATTTTAGATTAATAAGAGCTATAATGAAAAATCTGACAATTAGGGACATTAGAATTAGGTGAGAACATTCTGGTGAACTTGGGAGTATTTACATACACATCATAGGCAGGTACTGAAAGTTTTGCACCTCTGCTTATCTCAGGCACACCATAAATCCACTACAGATTATTTATATTCAGTTCCCTGCAATTGCTGGTTGGATTGACATTTTGTTCAGCATGAAGTGGCATCTTCAACTTCCTCCTGCCTGTTGCAATTAGCTGAGAAAGAGCCAGAGGAAACAGGCTCTACAAGATTATAGACACTCGGGTCCACACCGGTACTGATCAAGCTGATCAGGGAGTATGCTAGAGAAGGCAGCCTGGGATTTAACGAGGCCAAAAATAAACACTTCGTGGAAGCACCTCCTGCACCTGGCTCTTCAGGCAAAATCAATCTAGCTAGAAAACTTTGGGTTAACTCCTAGAAACCAGTTGTTAATTCAAATCTTACCTTCATGTTTTCATGTAATTCAGACTCTGAAACCTACTTTATGGAAAATTATTTTTGCAGGCGCAATGGATAAGAATTTAGAATAGGTTTTCAATATAATAAGCAATTTTTGAGGTTGTTAAGCACTTGGCTGCTAACTGAAAAGTTGGAGGTTCAAACTCACCAGCCACTCCTTGGGAGAAAAATGTGGCAGTCTGCTTCCAAAAAGATTTACAGCCTTGAAAACCCTATGGAGCAGTTCTACTCTGTCCTTTAGGGTCGCTATGAGCTGGAATCGACTTGACAGCAGTGGGTTTTGGGGTTTTTTTGGATGATGACACAATAGCTGAGGTATTAGGACAATGATAAGAATACTGTAATTACAATGAAGAGAAGGACAGCAAGTCCCTGACAAAATATCCCGAAAACGGAAGACTAAAGTCTAACCAAAAGGTAGAGGCACTTCAGAAGAGGGCCCTGGTGACCTACTTCCAAAAAATCAGCCATAGGAAACTCTGGAGCACAGTTCTACTCTGACACCCATGGGGTCATCCCATGGCACGTCTGAGTCCACTCAACAGCGACCGGTAACATTCCTGTTAGGTACATTAGCTCCTTCGCTCTCCAAATGCTGGCTGGCCAAAGAAAACGATGCCAGGTAAAAGCCTCATCTTAATAGTGTAAAAAGTCAGGTTAGAATAAATGTTTGCTCAAGTGTTTTTTATGTCATCAACTATTTTATGCTCAGCTTATTATTATTGCTATTGTCATCATCATCATCACCTGATACCCAGCAACATTCAAAATGGAAAAGGCGAAATTCATTCTCTAACTGGGGGAAGGCTTGGCATTCATTTACTGTGAACAGTGAGGCTGTCTCTCACCTCTGTTCTCCCCCGGCTACGTGACTCACAAACCAGCCCAAACTTGCATCTCTGCAAGCATCTGATTGGCGGCAGGGTCCAGAGGCAACCTCAAATATCTCAAAAATTGCCTGTCTCCAGAAAGTAAAGTGATCTTTCTTTCTAAAATACAGTCTTTAGGGTACAATGTATGTGTGCTGTAAGAACTTCAGTTCTTAGAAACAATGAGAAAACAAACTGGAAATTAAGTTCTGTAGTACGAAGCTCCTATCTAAACCCTAGTGTGAATTATTATTTGGTGCCTGCAGTGAGAGTAAATGAAGGGAATTCCATTCCCACAAATTCTAAAACTTAAATGGCAGCTTTTTAAAAAAGGCATTTAATATTCATTCATGTTATCACATGTATGTAAATGTTGGGATCATTATGCCATTTTATACATAATTTGTACGCAAAGGACTTAATCATTTCCATATTACAGTATAATCAGAAGTTAATATACAGAATTTTTTTAAGAAAAAATTAACTTAAGCTTCTTCTTATTTACTGGCATAGTAGTTAAGTTCTACAGCTGCTAACCAAAAGGTCGGTAGTTCGAATCCAACAGGCACTCCTTCAAAATTCTATGGGGCAGCTCTACTTTGTCCTATAGGGTCACTATGAGTCAGAATTGACTCAACAGCCCCAGGTTTGGCTTTTTTAGTTTTTCTCATTTATGCTAGCTCTCCAAATAATTGTAGGGTGTGGCTGTGTGAGTGTACTCACACATGCACGTGCGCACACACACACACACACACACACACGAGTTGAGAGGGCTCTGGAAAGGAAGGGAGAAAGAATGCATGAAGACTTAGGGATCTCTAAGGCTCCATTCGTAGCCTGCATCATTTCTGGCCCTAGCAGAGCACCTGGTTCATACAGTTCCTTGATAATAGTCAGAACACAATGACAGCTAGTTGCATTCAGACCCTGTGCTAGCACTTTTACATATACTATCTTATTTAATCCTCATGGCCTAGAAAGTAGGCACTATTATTATTCCTATTTTAAGATGAATTAACACTGTCAAAGAGATATTAAGCAGCTTTTCCCAAGTTGCACAGCTAGGAAGTAGTATAAACCCATTGCTGTTGAGTCGATTCTGACTCATAGCGACCCTATAGGACAGAGTAGAACTGCCCCATAGGGTTTCCAAGGAGCAGCTGGTAGATTCAAACTGCCAACCTTTTGGTTAGCAGCTGAGCTCTTAACTATTGCTCCACCAGGGCTCCAGTTAGCACAATAACCAAAACTCGTTGCTGTCAAGTCAATTCCAACTTACAGTGACCCTATAAGACAGAGTAGAACTGCCCCATAGGGTTTCCAAGGAGTGGTTGGTAGATTCAAACTGCCGTCCTTTTGGTTAGCAGCCTAAGGCTTGACCACTTCTCCACCAGGGCTCCAGGAAGTGGTATAAATCAAAACCAAACCCACTGCTGGTGAATTAATTCCAACTCTTAGCAACCCCATAGGACACAGTAGAATTGCCCCATAGAGTTTCCAAGGAGTGGCTGGTGGATTCTAACTGCTGACCTTTTGGTTAGCATCCTACTGCTTAACCACTGCACCACCAGGGCTCCAAGAAGTGGCACAGCAAAATTAAAATCTAGACCGGGGTGGGCAAACTCGACCCCTTGGGCCAAATGTGTCCCACCACCTGTTTTTGTATGGCCTGTGAACTAAGAATGCTTTTTTACAATTTCCAATTGCCAGGGGAAAAAAAATGAAAAGAAAACTATTTCATGACACATAAAAATTATATGAAATTCAAATTTTGGCATCTATAAATAAAATGTTATTGGCACACAGCCATGCTCATTCATTTATGTACTGCCTGTATCTGCTTACACACTACAATGGCAGAATTGAATGGTTGTGACAGAGACCATATGGCCTACAAAACCTAAAGCGCTTACTATCCGGCCTTTACAGAAAAAGCTGGCTGACCCCTGAACTAGACAGTCTTGCCCTAGAGCCCAGGCTCTTATGTATGCTGTGAAGAAATCCCTCCCCCACCCTAAACCTGTCTTCTCACCCCTCACCAAATGGAAGGGCACTGAAATCCTTCGACATGCTTTCTGGTTACGCTTTCCCCCAACATCTCCCACCACTCAAAGTTACAGAATCCAGAGGTCTCGTTGGACAAGCAAGCACCCCCGCCATCTCTCACCTATTGCCTTTTATCTCCTAGTGCACAGCAGCAAACACATAGTCAGGAAGTTTCGAGGACACCTGCGGACGAAGGTTGAGTCGGGGGAAGGGACAATCCCTGTGCGATGCCACAGCGCAGTTCAGACGTGGGACGGCGTCCTGCTAGGGGAACAGCTGGTCACCATGTCTTGCACAGACAAGATCGCCAGGTAATAGCCCGATTTGATTTCCTCTTACAAAAGTCAGTATGTCTGTTGTGTGGATGGGCTGTGGTTCTGGGTCAGAAAAGTCAACAGGCAAACCACAGGCTACTGAGCTACGTAAGGCCTAGTCCTGATTCACAGCAGGTAAATACAGTCAGTGTATGTTGTCAAGGAAATGGTAGGTAGTGGCCTCATTGCCTAATTCACAGCTCCTCTCTTGAACAGGTATTTTCACATTTTAATACATATATTTGAGACAAACCAAAACCAAACCAGTTGCTGTCAAGTCAGTTCCAACTCATGGCGAATTGACTTGTCAGAGTAAAACTCTGCTCCAGAGAATTTTCAATGGCACATTTTTCAGAAGTAAATGGCCAGGCCTTTCTTTCGAGAAGCTTCTGTGTAGACTCAAACCGCCATCCTCTTGGTTAATAGCCAAGAGCTTAACCATTTTCGCCACCCAGGGACTATTTGAGGCAAAGTGTCTTTAAAGACCAAGTACCTTAAAATCTCCAGTTGCCACTACAAACCACCAAATAAACAAACATTCCATGAATGATCTGACCACTGGTACTCCCCCCACAAATGGTTTGAGAAATACCTTTCTTCAGCTCACCTATCTTCAGCATCATCTCATAAGTCACTTTACCCCCAAAAAGTTTTGTGTACTCTCCATGCTGCTGTCTAAGAGGCCTTAGCGCCTCATGATTTCCAAGCCCTGCCAGGCCAGCCTCACAGACACCAGGCAGAGGCACTTCCCCTGACATCCTGTCTTTTACGGTTCTTCTCACCGCCAAAATGTAAGGGATTTATGGGCCCTTCTCAGGCCTCCTATTCTTTGCTAAAATCTGATCAACTATTTCAAGGAAAGGTGTCAATCTTTGATGACAAAAAGGTGGAACTTCTCTCCCCCATCACTCAATAAAATATTTTCATTTTCGAAGGAGGTTTCAAAAGCCTCCACACAAAGATTCTCCAAGAGTGAGAGTCTCAGAAACATGGCAAGCAGGAGCAAAGGAATCAGGAGAAAAGAATATCTCAGCATCCCTCCAGATCACTGGAGAGGCAGTGAGCAGCTCCATTCTGCTCACAATAA
The DNA here is from genome assembly GCF_024166365.1 of Elephas maximus indicus. Classification (NCBI taxonomy): domain Eukaryota; kingdom Metazoa; phylum Chordata; class Mammalia; order Proboscidea; family Elephantidae; genus Elephas; species Elephas maximus. The sequence continues at coordinate 18,313,755 of NC_064822.1, forward strand.
ATAACAAGAGCGTAATCACTAACCTGCTCTCCTGGGTCTCAGTGTTGGTGCCCCCAGACATGCCACGTCCATGGAGGAAATACTTCTGTAACCTTGGTTTGGAAAACACTCACAGTACATGCTTTGGTGGTGAGGAGGAGCAGCGGCAGCCAAGCCAGTTGGCTTGGGGAGACTGAAGCACTCCCTGAGAGAGCCACGTGGCTGTTTTTAGTTACTGTCGTATAATAGAACAAAACGTTGCCCAGTCCTATGCCATCTCTTTGATCACTGGTGTACTCAAGCCCATTGTGTAATGCCTTCCAACCTGAGGGACTTACCTTCTAGCACTATGTAGGACACTAGTCTGTTGTTATCCATCAGGTTTTCATTGGCTAATTTTTGGAAGTAGATCAGCAGGCCTTTCTTCCTAGTCTGTCTTAGTCTGAGAGCTCTGCTGAAACCTGTCCACAATAGGTGGCACTGCTGATATTTGAAATAGTGGTGACATAGCTTCCAGCATCACAGCAACATGCAAGCCCCCACCGTACAATAAGCTGACAGATGGGTGGTGGGAAAGAGCCAGAAACTGCCCCCAAAGCCATCCCTGATATTAATAATAACAAAGTGGTCAGAGAAAGCCTGTGTTACAAGTGAACGAAAGCATCTTTTAGAAACTTTGATAAATGCATTAATCTGTGATATATAAAGTAAATAAAACTGTTGTCCTGTCCCCACAAATGTGGTTTCCAGAGAAGTCCCCACCTCCCCAACTTCTAGAAAGATTGCTGCTGCAAAGATTCTGTCTATGGACATTTTTGGAATTCAGACTAGTCAGGAGGAGAGAAGATTGGTCTCACAAGTACATGAAGGAATAGAGAGACAGGTTGAGAGAGGAAAGAAAGAGAAGCTGAAGGACCCTAGGAAAACCAAAGCTGGTAATCTAAGGCAATTCAGAGTTCCGTGCCACGGCAATAATTATCTTGTGCCAACAAGGTGCCTAAAATTCCCACAATCAATGAAATCCCTTAGTGAGCAGATGGCGAGGGTGGGTAAAACTGGTCTCCACCATCCCCAGCCAAAATGCAAATACCCTTTGTGCGTTTCCCCTAGAAGATTGAAACTCCATGAGGTAGAAACCGTGCCTGCCTTGTTTATCCCTTTATCCCCAATTCCTAACACAGTGCTGGGCACAGAATGTTGTTACTGTTCGCTGCTGTTAAGTCCTCCCTGACTCGTGGTGACCCCGTGTACAACAGAACAAAATGGGCCTAGTCCTGTGCCAGCCCCCGATGGGCGGTGGATCAGACCATTGTCAGCTATAGAATTTGCATTGGCTGATTTTTGGAAATAGATCACCAGGCCTTTCTTCCTAGTCCATCTCAGCCTGGAAACTGCTAACACCTGTTGAGCATTATGGCAACCTGCAAGCCTCCACTTTCAGACAGGTGGTGGCGGTGCATGAGGTGCACTAGCTGAAAATCGAACCCAGGACTCCCTCATGGAAGGCAAGAATTCTACCAGTGAACCACTAATGCCTCCTCTGTACATAACACCAAAGCTAAACCAAACCTAAAGCTGCTAAGTCGATTCTGACTCATAGCGACCCTATATGACAGGGTAGAACTGCCCCATAGAGTTTCCAAGGCTATAAATCTTTGTGGAAGCAGACTGCCACATCTTTCTCCTGAGGAGCGGCTGGTCGGTTCGAACCACCGACCTTTTGGTTAGCAGCCAAGCAGTTAACCACTGTGCCACCAGGGCTCCTTGGCACATAATAGGTGCTAAAAAAACATCTGTTGACCAGCTGGATGGTTCTCTTATCCACCTATGATAACTCACATTACTCATCACTTGGCTGCCTTTCTCTCTGGAAATCAGGGAGCAAAGCCTTCAGGGAATGAGGGAGAAGCAAGTTCTGCATGAAGTACAAGGGGGGGGACAATAATCGAAGAAGCACAGAGCAAAGGGAAGGTAGGCCTCGGTTAGATGCGTGCGGTGAGCCCAGAGGAGCGGGGGCGGGGGGCCGGGGGGGAGCAGCACCGAGACTCCAGGAGGCCCGCATGGTAGGTTCCAGCAGGGAAGAGGACGGCAGAGCCTGCCGAGCTTGCTGCAGGTGCTGTGCAGACCGCTGTGCAGCTTCAGTCTTTCCTGCTCTCTACTGCTGCTCTAAGAAATCAGCTACAAAACACGGCTTTGTGCCTCTGTGCCACTTCCTGGGCTAGAGGGCAGAGAAAACACCAGCCCCTGAGAGCCGTGATTCCAGATTCTCATGGAGAGGTATAAATGCCATTTGTTCCCGAGTTTGATCACCCAGCTCAGCGGCAGCAATGGGACAGCCTGATGACAGTGAAGCAAAGCCCCGATTCTGTATCAAAGAGGAGATACAGCTTGTCTCTACAGAAGAGGGGTTCCCCCTTTGTAATATTCTCACCTATTCAGGAAGTGAAAAAAGAGCAACAGGTCTCACTTTAGCCGGAATTCTCCTGGAGCTCTGAGATAGCACTGGGTTTCTGAATTAACTCTCTGACTCCCTAGAAAAATGAAGGGAATTAGCGCTGCGGAATTGAAATTGTGTTGTCTCTGGGAACTTAAACATCAATAGACAGTAAATGAAATGTGGGCTACAAAACCTGCTTTGTATTTGTTGCTGACGAGTCTGTTGATGGTAACGTAACTGCTCAAAAGTCAGGTGTTTCTCCTTTTAATAAAATCTACTTGAAAAATAAAAGTTCACATTGCATTCCATCTCCAGGGATTGTCAAACAAATTTCCTGGAAAGAGAAAGCAAGACTCTAGATCACTTTTCAAAAGGGGAGTAAATGTTTGGGAAAATCGTAACACCCACGGCTCTAGGTGGGTTGGAGTAACAACTCTCTCCCAGAACTTATCCAGGTATTAATCCTCCAAAGTGCCCAGGTAGATTAGAATTCAATAGTTACTTAGTCTCATTCCCATTTACTTAGTTCTTAGTCCCCAAATCTGGTGGCCCTGGTGAGTGGTGGCAGGAGGCCTTGGTCTCCTAGGACCGCTGTACAAAATACCACAAACTGAGTGGCTTGTAATAACAGAAATGTATTGCCTCACACTTGTGAAGGCTAGGAGTCCAAACCAGGGTGTTGGCCGTGCTGACTCCTTCTGAAGGCTCTGAGGGAGAATCTGTCCCATGCCTCTCTCCTAGCTTCTGGTGACTCCCAGCTTGTAGCTGTGGTGTCACATGGCACCCGTCCTGTCTCCCTGTCTCTGTGTCTCTTCTCTTTCCTAAGGGCTCCAGTCCTATAGGATTAGGACCCACCTAACTCCAGTACGGCCTCACGTTGACCTGATAACATCTTTAAAGACCCTATTTCACACAGGTCCCATTCACAGGTACAGGGGTGAGGATTTCCATGTATCTCTTTGGGAGACACCATCCAGTCCATGACAGGGAAGGTGCACCGTGGGGAGAGGAGGCAGCAGGTGCACTGAGAGAGGCTGGCCCACAGGCCAAGCTTGAGGCTGACCACTTCCCTCCTGTCCATACATTTAATCTCCCCTGAAAGCCCACTTCCTTCCCCTTCTGGTTTCTCTGTTCTCTCACTCTTCCTCCGTTCTCTCAATCTCTCTTTGTCTCTGTCATTGTTTCTCTCTTTTACCTCTCAAGCATCTTAATTTCTTTATTGAGTTAGTAATGTTTACTCCCTAAACATATCATAAATTATTCTTCAGTTTCTCCTTTCCCAATGGGGATTTTTAAGACTTTCCTTCTCTCTGTCTCTGTCTCTCTTTGTCTCTGCCTCTTTGTATCTGTCTTTGTCTCTCTCTCTCTCTGTCTCTGCCTCTCTCTCTCTCACCACGCTCATCTCATCTCTGACTGCTCTTATACTTCTTAAACTGACTTGCCCATTCATTACTAACAGCCTTCCCCGCATGCCAACCGATGAGCCACCCTTGGCCTCCCCGGCTGTAAGCATCATCGTCCTCAGCCTCCACATGCACCCCACCTCCTCCCACACTGAAATTATGGGAATTCATTTTGTCCTAATACTGTTTGCTTCTGCATCTAAGAGGTGACCTTCAGGGTATTACTTGTCACTTGATTTGCATGATGTCTGTCACAGTGAGATGCACATGACAGCCTTTGGTAAATAATACTTGTTGATAATGATGATGAGGGTGATGACAGAAATAAAGCCACGTCTCTGAATTCAGCAGTCCTGTCTGGATCAGGCAACAGCAACCAGCATCACACCACATCTGCAGGCAGGGAGGTACTGGTGCCTCCACCAGTAGTCAGAACGCCCAACGTAAGACAAGGATGCTTTAGCACAGGCGTGGGCTCTTTATGATGGAATCGCATTTGCCACTTTGAGCTGGACCATGTATTATGCTAATGATTCAAGACCATAAGCATCTGTATCACGCATTATTTGTGCAAAGGCTTCACTAGGAGACCATCTGATAATATATGTGTTCATCTGTTTTCTATCCTTTACAAAAACAAAAATTGAACCTAGGGCTTAAATCATGTTCAAATAGAGGGCCCTCTGTACACAAATACAGATGAAACATTTTAGCTCAATGAATTAAATGATCCTGACATTCCAGGCTCGTGTGGAGCATGGGGATGTGAAGATACAAAGATGTGGAAGTCACAGTTTTTCCCTGCAAGGAGCTTATAAAACAGTGGAAGAGCAGTCCTCACTATAGAAAACTATAATACCTGGTACAAGAGCATGCTGGAGACAACTGGAACCTGTAAGACCTGATTATTAAATCTTCACAGAATTTTGCAAGCCAATTGTTAGACATTTTCATTGGTTGCCGTGGAGCTGATTCTGACTCATGGCGTCCCCATGTGTTACAGACTAGAACTGCTCCACAGGGTTTTCTTGGCTGTAATCTTAATGGAAGCAGATATCCAGGGCTATCTTCCATGGTACTGCTGGGTGGGTTTGAACTGCCAACCTTTTGGTTAGCAGGCTTTTAAATGTATTAAAAATCATTGCATTTAAAAAAATAAAATTACATGAACTTCCATTTAAATAAATTATATTAAAAACAAAGTCATCCCATAGCAAAACTCACCACATCCTAATTATTTTACTGCCTTTTACTATCGTTTATGCTCTTGAAGCTATTTGCATCTATTCCATCTGTATGGTGGGAATGCTGTAAAGTGAGGTGCCCCTGTGCTTCTCTTTCCAGCTCTCTGTTCAATGCCTTCATGTTGGTAGCTCGAAATTGGCCCCAGGGATGATATTAAAAAAAAATTTTTTTTTTAATACATCGTGGAAATTGGCAAAAGCTACAAATCTTTTTTTTTTTTTTTGAGTTTTGATTGTCACCAGCATACCACTGAATATAACTATCATGAGAGACCTTAAATAAATGCACACGTAGTCTAGACATAAAATATTTGGGGCTGGTTATCTAGTCTGTTTTCTGTACTCCGGTGGCAATGGAAACACATGAATTAAGAGCTAATGGTTGTTTGCAACCCACACATATTCCTATCGGGGCAAATGAAAGCAGTGGAGAGGGAGATTGTGAGGAAGGGAGTTCCAGATACGGCTCACTTTCAACGCATCCTCACATCTTCAGACTTGAGAAAACAGATTTTTTTCTATGTGGTATCCCAGAAGATACTACCACTCTACAACTTCCCTCATTACTCCCATGCCCTTACGAAAAAATCAGAGCCATTAATCAAAATTTTCCTTGACTTCTCCCTGACATTCACATGGACACCCATATGTACTGCTGTTTTCTCCTTCGTTCCTACTTCCAGTGCTCTAGAGCTCCAGTCCCCTCCCACGTCCCCAGGGACCCATCTCCGCCACGTGTCTCCTCGTCCACCCACCCCCCCACACCCGTCTCCACCACGTGTCTCTTCCTCCTTTCACCTCCCCCGGGACCCGTCTCCGGCACATGTCTCTCTGTTTTCGCACCTCCCTAACATTCTCCTTGGTGTTGTTATTGCCATCAAGTCGCCTCTTACTCCAGGTGACCTTATGTACAACAGAACAAACTTTACCCAGTTCTGTGCCATCTTCAGCTCATTGGGATGTTTGAGTCTGTTGTTTTGGCTATTGATCCCTACGCCCACCATTTTGAAATGCTCTGTTCTTATCTAACCTTCCTGATATCTATGGTCACCTCCTGCTTTTCTTTCACAGTGGGAATATGGGAGCCACAGATGGAATTTAACGTTTTCTAGTTGCCGCATTTTAAAAAGTAAAATAGAAACAGTGAAAATAATTGTAATAATATGCCTAATTTAAACCAGTATACCCCAAATTTACCATTTCGATGTGTAATCAGTATTTTTAAGAATTTAATGAGATATTTTACATTGTTTTTTGTACAAAGTCTTTGAAATCCAGTGTGTATTTTAGACCGACAGCATATCTCAGCTTGAACCGGCTGCATTTCAGGTGCTCAATGGCCATGTGGGACCAGTGGCTACCATGCTACACGATACAGCACTAGACCTTCTCTCCAGTAAGCATGTTCTATTTAACAAACACTTATGTAGCATTTAGTTTGTGTCAGGCACTGTTCTAAGTTCTTTACAGATATTAGCTCATGTGATCCTGCAAGTTAAATAAGTAATAATCATTTATAAATTAATATTTGCAAATATTAAATCATGTAATAACCCTATTAGGTAAGTTCGGTTCTCATCGTGGAGTCCCTGGGTGGTGCAAATGGTTCAATGTACACCTCCATTGTATAAGACATGCTCCCTGATCTGGAAAGGTTGGCCGTTTATGTCCAATCAGAGGTCCCTCAGAAGAAATGCCTGGTGATCTACTTCTGAAAAACCAGCCATTGAAAACCCTGTGCAGCACAGTCCCGCTCGGAGGGTGACCATGAGTCAGAATGGACTCCACCGCAACTGATTGCCGGTCGGTTATCACGTTCTACAGGTGAGAAAACTGAGGCAGAGAAAGGTTAAGTAACTATCCAAGTCCATAAATTCGCTTTTGTTTTGCTAATTCCCAAATCTAGAGATACAGACATGTCTTCTCTGCTAACATCAAAGCTCCTTTATCTGTCTTCTAGAAATTTCCATTAAGAGAAGAAATGAGAAAAGGAAAAATAAAAGCTAATATTAGTTAAGGACTTACTATGTGCCAGGCACTATTCCAAATCCTTATAAGTGTTATCTCATTTTGTCTTCATGATACCCCTTAAAAGGTGCTATTATTTTCCTTTTCAGATAAGCAGTAAGAGCTCAGAGACATTGAGTAGCTTGTCCAAGGTCACACAGGTAGTAAACCAGGGTTTCAACCATGTGTTTTTAGAGTCTATGCTTTACCACTTCCCTGCAGCCTCCTCATACCTGACTCAGTCCATCCCCTTCATGCTTCACCCCCATTCCTTTAAAATATATTGTTTGTTAATATTCCCTATTATGTGACTACACCATTCACCTAATTGCCCGAATAAGAAACTCAGAAGTCACTGTTGACTTTCCCCTCTAGTTTATAATCCATTTGCCATTAATAACTAATTTCTCTAGATTCCACCTTCTTCGTATCTCTCAAATCCATTGCCTGCTCTTTGCACTGATAACACCTTAGTCCCAACCTCACTCCTTCTTATAATTTACCTCTCCCACTGAACTATAAGATTCTTGAGGTCAGAGAACACATCTTATTCTACATTATGTATTCAGTGTCTGGTACAGTCAGTGCCTACATGTAATAGGTACAATGAATGTTTATGGCAGAAATTGATGGACAGAGGAGGGCTAGGTGGATGGAAGAATGAATGGATAAAAAACTGTGCTATAACAGAAGGCAATGATGGCTTTTAAAAGGCCCTTCCAGCTATGTCTGCAGTAGTTTGTTAAGCTGAATATATGTTTATAACTAGGTGAAAATGCTAGCATAGTACTGGCATATACTAATCACTCCATAAATGTCTGTCGCTGTTGAGGACTACTCTAGCTTTCAAGAATATAACTTATCAATTAGTTAATAAGCCTTATTAAGCACCTGTAATGAAAAGACATACTAGGCACTGTGGGAAATACAAGGGGAATGGAAGGCATTTCTGACTTTTTAACATCGTTACATCTTGTCAAGGTATTGTATATTATACTTCCTTAGAGCCTTCGTGTGGTGAAAGTGTTGTAGGTACAGCCAGTATTCAGTAAATATTTATTGAACGAATGAAACTGACCCTTTTGTCAGAACAGCCATTATATAAAGTATGAATAGATACAGCTGATTGAGCACAATCTGAAAACTTACAATTTAAAGGACTGTGATGCTTTTCAGTGTCCCATACAGATAACCATGGAAAAATGAAAAATATGTTTGCTGCCAGCCCCCGAAATACTGCCCTTCTCTGCTGCCAAGGCTAGCAAGTGATTTGTACTGCCTGTAAGTCTTAGGAGTGTGTTTATAGCAAACTATAACCACCTGGTTTCCCTTCCAAGGGAGTAAGAGTCTTACTCCAAATGCTGCTTGCAGTCCATAAAAAAATAGTCACATATATTTCACAATTTAGAAATTTCTCTATGAATAAAATTTCTCTGTTTAGTTTGAGCAGCCGTGAAACAGAAATATTAAGCTGATTTCTTCTATCACCTATTTCATATAGATTTTATATACATTAAAGTGAAAATAAATGAATAAAACCATATCTTTAATTGAGGTAGGGAAGTGCATCCACTAAACAAATTTGTAATTCTCTTTGTAAACTCCCTTTGATACCAGTGAAAAATGAACTAGAGGCAGTTACATCAAGAGAAATAAACAAATAACCCAGCTACATTATTTCCCACCTACTGATCAAAAGTAATGCGGAGGTAACCCCTTTTTAGATCAATAATACCTAAGTAATAATATAAATTAAACCACAATAGGCATTCTTCTGAGTACAGAATTTCATGAATAACAATTGATATCATTTTACAATGTCAGTGGTAAGATCGGCTTACAGCAAAATGTGTTATAGAAAGCCTGAAATTTTTACAGTGGTTTAAAATGAGCCATAAAACATTGTGAAGAAAACTTCCTAGGGTTCCATCAGTAGAATAATTCTTCATATTTCCTTACATAAGTCCTCTTATATATTGACTTCAGACTTTCTCTATAACTCTTACCGTAATTGTTAAGTCTGTAGGAGAAGTACATGTTGAGAAGATATGTTAAGGAAAAATGGTGATGGATTTAACTGATCAAGCTCATTATTAGTTGTCCCAATTCTTTATCAAGGGACAAGAACCCTACTGGAAAGTAGAATGTCAATCCCTTTAACGAGGAGAATAGCTTTTTTCCTTTTTTTTTTTCCACATGACCTGAACATTTCTCTAACGAGCAACTAGTTACCATTAAGTCAGTCCTGACTCCTGGCACTCCGGTGTGTGTCAGAATAGAACTATGCTCCATAGGGCTTTCCGTGGCTAGTTTGTTGGAAGTAGATTGCCCACCTTTTCTTCCGTAGTGCCTCTGGGTGGACTCAAACTGCCAACCTTTCAGTTAGAAGTGGAGCATGTTAACTGTTTGCACCACCTAAAGTTGCCAGCATTTCTCTAGGTGTCATTTAATTAATTTCTCTCTATCCTAAGGAAAAGTCAGCCCACATGCGGGAAATGGGCTATTCATGCATCCTCCCTCTATCCATACATAGGTAATTTTCCTCAGCATTCAGAAAAAACGTGGAGATAACACCAAGCCCCTTTGGTCCATCTGAAGTATTGTTTTGGCTGCAGCCCCTCTCCAGGATCTGTACTTCAGCTACACACAGAAGCCCCCAGCCAGTTCTCAAGGGCAGGACTCCCCTTCTCTCTGCATACCCTGGAGACTACCCACCCTGCTTTTGTACAAGGGACAACAGCCTTGGCTAGACATCATGTACTCTTTGGCCCCCAGAAGAAAAGCCTAAAGACCATTTTTACTGATAAGAATCTTCTTTAATTTTGTTTTTAAATATGGCTCCTTACGTCTGATGTCCCCTAATAGACAATAAACTCCTAACAGTGGTTAAGCTCTCGGCTGCCAACCAAAAATGTCAGTGGTTCGAACCCACCAGTCACTCCATGGCAGAAAGATGTGGCAGTCTGCTTGCATAAGGATTACAGCCTTGGAAGCCCTGTGAGGCAGTTCTGCTCTGTCCTACAGGGTCGCTGTGCGTTGGCATTGACTTGACAGCACACAACAACAACCCAGGACAGGAATCATCCTACTTGTACTCCCTGTTCTCACAGTTGTTAAGAGTACGTGAACATATGAGGTGTTTAGTAAATGCCCACTGACTTGATAATTGAATAACCATTTTTGAAATATAAAGGACTCTTTAATGGGTGACTCAGTGGTAGAACTCTCGCCTTCCATGTGGGAGACCTGAGTTTGATTCCCAGCACCTCATGCACAGCCACCACCTGTCTGTCAGTGGAGGTTGTGTGTTTCAGTGGAGCTTCCACACTAAGATGGACTAGGAAAAAAGGCCTGGCTATCTACTTCCAAAAATCAGCCAATGACAACTCTGTGGATCGCAGTGGACAGATCTGCAGCCAGTCATGGGGATGGTGCAGGACTGGCAGCATTTTGTTGCAGTTACAAATGGGATTGCTCTGAGTCAGGGCCCAACTGGACCAACTCAACAGCTGCTAACAACAGCAACGACGAATAAAATCTCTACTGAACTTGGCAGAAAATAAAATGGGAGTCATTTTGTTTACAAGAGAGCTGTCAGAATTAGCAGGAGAATTCTTGGGCAGTGAAAATCTTTTGAAAATAAAATAATTTTTTTCTTTCTAGGTATTCAGTCAAAAACAAATTTTAGTTAAAACTGGAGCAAAATACCAGCCTGAAGATAAAAGCTAGAGCAAATGCTCCAGGTGGGGAGAATCAATTCCCTTGTGGGTTAATTGGCTTTGCACAGAAAACAAAACAAAATAAAAATCTATGACCACGAGCAAGCCTAAATACACCTGAACCTGTGTAAAAAAAAAAAAAAAACTGCCTCCAGATAAATGGAACAGTTTCAGAAAGTATGAAAAGGTCAACCTATCATATCTCTGGAAACCCTGGTAGCGTAGTGATTAAGTGCCACAGCTGCTAACCAAAGGGTTGGCAGTTCAAATCCACCAGGCACTCCTTGGAAACTCTACAGGGCAATTCTACTCTGTCCTGTAGGGTCACTATGAGTCGGAATCGACTCGATGGCACTGGGTTTGGTTTTTGGTTTGGATCATATCTCTACTGCTAGAGAAACAGCTTAAAGTGGTATATATTTGAAGGTACCCCACTCCATTAAAAGTAAAACACAATAAAGAAAAATTATGAAAAGTAGGGAAAAATGAAATGATGAGCCAATTTCCCTATAGTCATTTAAAAAATCAATATTTTGTTATATTTGTCAATCTTTTTTCCTAAGCTTTTATGAGATAACACAGTTTGCTTATAATTTTCTTCACTTAACACTATAATCATTCCTCACTTTTTAAAAGAGCAGTTTAATATTATGTGTAATAGTTGTGCCATTGGTTGTTTCTCTGTTGCTGGGCATCTGGAATGCTTCCAGTTGTTTGCTACCGTAAATAATGTTATCAATAATCTTTGTAAAAAGCTTGTCCAAATCTCAGATTAGGTGTGCAAGTTATATTCCCCAAAGTGAAGGTATGGAGTCCATCCACAGGAGCCCAGGTTGCCCTAGAGGGTAAATGGTATGTTCTCATAAATAAGGAACAGGATGAAACCTCCTCAGAAATGACTATATCAGGGGTGGAAGGCAGAATGGTGGCCCCAAAAAAGATATGTCATGGCCTAATCTTCAGAACCTGCAAATATTACTTCATATGGCAAAAGTGAGAATATTTATGTGGCAACAGATGTTTAAGTTAAGGATCTTGAGAGGAGAACCTTGCCTGAACTATGTGGTCTCTAAATTCAATTACATGTATCCTTACAAGAGAGATGTAGAGGAAATTTTGTTATGACACACAGAAGAGAAGACATTCACAGACTAGAGAGTGATATGAAGACAGAGGCAGAGATTGAAGTGATACAGCTACAAACCAAGGGACGCCAACGATTGCCAGCAGCTGCCAGAAGCTAGAAGAGCCTTGGGATGAATTCTCCCCCAGAGTCTCTGAAGCAGCGCGGCCCTGCTGACACCTTGATTTCAGACTTCTGGCCAGCGCAGTTGCTTAAATCACCAAGTTTGTGGTAATTAAATATGGCAGCCCTCGGAAACTAATACACCAGTGTAAGTGAAATTACTCATTTACCCTGACTCATTTGGTCTTTGGAAAATTACGGAATCAGATAAAATCATAGTAAAGTTAATTCTTAAAATCCTGCCATCAGTATCATCAGGGAGATTAAATAAAACTATGTAAACTAGGTTATTTCATCATGTCAGTGAAAATTGACCTTCAAAACCACAAATTACGGTTGAGTAGCACACTAAAGGTTAGTCCAGGTTTTCCTCAGCTCAGTAAGACACGACTGACCAAACCTCTGGACCTCAGTGGGACAAGGAGAAGACCACAGCAAATATGTTTGTCACGTTCCACGTTCCTTTAGACATTTGTTTGGCTGTGAGAATCTACTCTATGCTCTCTGTAACAGGCAAACGCCACAGTCTACTTCGAAAATGGGGAGAACCAAAGCAGTGTTTTTTGCTTTTGTCTCTGAGAATCAAAAGTTGAGTGCATATAAAAATCTAAATCTTCTGGAACTAATGTTCCTTTAGATATGGTTTCTAATTTTAAGTACCTGAGCTTGATTATTGATCACAGTATGTCTTTAAATGAACAGATTAAAACTTTCTCCATAAAAACCAACTGTAAAAAATTATAGCTGCTCTCTGGAAAATAAGGTACTGTCTGATTTCTAAACGTAGATGTCAGACTGTGAAGAGTAAGCTTCTCTTTATGATTATGGAGATTTTCTGCTCAATATTTTCCCAAAGTGAGTTTTTCTGTCCTCCTCTCTACCACCAGCCCACCTGGGGAAAAATTCTGACAACCTTCCTATTTTGTGTATTGATGGCCATCTTATTTTTAAAATGTTACCAGTTCTGTCAAAGTCAAATGAAAATGTTATTTTTCTAATCTCAAAATATAAGCAGTAGCCAGTTGCTGTTGAGTTGATTCTGATTCCTGGAGACCCTCGGTGTGTCAGAGTAGAGCTTTGCTGACTTTTCAGAATTAGATCTCCAGGACTTTTTTCTGACAGACTCCAAACTCCACCCTTTAGGTTAGCAGCTGAGCATGTTAACATTTGTACCACTCAGGAACTCAAAATATAGGTCATTGTAAAACAACTTCTTAAATACTCTAACCAAATATTTCACAGCTTGCTTAATAGTCTTTTTACATTTTCCTCAACATAGATTGTGTGGTACTTTTATTAATACTTTTAAGTGGAATTTTATATAATCTCTTGTGAGGAAGGTAGTGAGTAATAAAGTCCATAATATTTATCAATCATAAAGAATAAAGAATTAATAGCACTTCTGTGTCTGTTACCTCTTTTAACTCTTGCAACCACACTGTAAAGTGGACAGAGTGGCAAGATTATTTTCATTTGAGAGATGGCCAAAATTCACCACCTGGGGAGACAGCAAAGCACAGAGAAACGCAGTTCATAGGAAGGAGAAACTATTAATCTAATTATGTGAACAAAGGTTAACATGAACATTAAAAGAAAACAAAAGAATGGATTAAGTAACAGTCTAAGACAACTCCACAAGATATTTCACAGAAGAGCTTGAACGTCAACTTCCTGTGACAAACGGCACAGTGCTGTGCTTTCTGAGGGAAGAGAACAATGTTTGAGGACTCACAGAAAACAGACATGAATGGGAAACTGTATCGGAGACACAAATGGTCAAACTTCATTTTATTGCTTCCATCTTCACAAAAGGAATAACAAGGTGTTCCTTAGGGTAAGTAAACTTTGTCTTCTTTCTCCTGAGAAATAAAAAAAAAAAAAGAGGCCAAAAATAATGCCTGTGAGGAGAGACTTGTTTCCTCACAGGCCTCATTCAGGGGCAGCCCAGAGAAGGGGCCTGGGTCATGGTGGGAGAACTCTCGACTGGTTCACAAATTTGCACTTCCAGTTACTGAATAGACACAGTTTTTCATAGAAACTGTCACTACTTCAAGGTCAGAGAACCTTTATCCCCAGTGCCAACGTCTGGGATGAGGTGGACTTGTTAGAGCCTAAGAATGGGAAATGGCACCATTACTGGTTCAGTGGTAGAATTCCCTCCTTCCCTGTAGGAGTCCCACATCCGATTCCCTGACAATGCACCTCATGAACAGCCACCCCCCATTTGACGGCGGTCATTATGTGTTGCTATGCTGCTGAACAGGTCTCAGTGGAGCTTCCAGACTAAGATGGACTAGGGAGAAAGACTTGGCAATCTACTTCCAAAACTCAGCCAATGAAAACCCTATGGATCACAATGGTCTACTCTGCGTCCAATCACGGGGATGATACAGGCCCAGGCAGCATTTTGTCCATCATACATGGGGTCACCATGAGTCAGGGGCTGATTCCATGGCAGCTAACAACAAGAATGAAAACACGCAATTGAAAATAATCTAGTCACCAGTGTCATTGTTGGTCTTCCAAGACCTTCTACAATTTACTAATTTTTATGCTATAAGTTCAGCCAGAGATGTTATGTCAGGAGGTGTGAAAAATTTCAGACAGGTTTTGAAGAAGATAAATGAGACACAATGTGAAGTAGAGGTAATTTCTTTCAGCCAAAAATAACATGAAATGGCCTAGCATCGCTGATTCCAACCTAACCAGCAGTAGAATGACCCAGGTTTCTTGGGCACCTCATTCTCCCAAGCTTTTGCAGTTAGTAATAACATCCATCCAAGGATTGTATTGTTTAGTTTAATTATTGCTATGACATAATATAGACTTCTTGAGAAGTTACTGGTAGCCGATATAGATCACCTGACCCAAACTATGGTGTTTTCAATCTCCTCATATGTACGTGAAAGCTGGGCGATGAGTAAGAAAGACCAAAGAAGAATCGAATGCATTTGAATTACGGTGCTGATAAAGAATATTGACTATACCATAAACTGCTAAAAGAACAAGCAAATCTGTCTTGGAAGAAGCACAGCCAGAATGCTCCTTAGAAGCAAGGATGGCAAGACTTCGTCTCATGTACTTTGGACATGTTACCAGAAGGAACCAGTCCTTGGAGAAGCACATCATGCTTGGTAAAGTAGAGGGTCAGCGAAAAAGAGAAAGACCCTTAACAAAATGGATTGATACAGTGGCTGCAACAGTGGGCTCAAATGTAGCAATGATTGTGAGGATTGTTGTACGGGGAATTTGTTCTGTTGTACATAGGATTGCTACGACTCAATACAGATTTCATGGCAGCTAAAAACATAGATCCCCTCAAAAAATGCAGTGGCTCTGTAATGGATTGAACTTTGCCTCCCAAAAACATGTGTTGTAAATCTTAACCTCTATTCCTATGGTTATAATCCCATTTGAGAATGGGCTGTCTTTTTATGTTAATGAGGCAGGATTAGTGTAGGGTGTATCTTGAGTCAATCTCTTTTGAGATATAAAAGAGATTTTAAAAGCAAGAGATGAGGGAAGAGAAATACCAAGCCACATGAAGATTGCCCAGGAACAGAAGCTAAAGAACTCCCTCCAGAGCTGAGAGACAGAAAACCTTCTCTGACAGCCAGCACCCCAAATTTGGAATTCTAGTCTCCTAAACTGTGAGAAAATGAATTACTGTTTGTTAAAGTCACCCACTTGTGGTATTTATTGTTATAGCAGCACTAGATAACTAAGATAGGTTCCACATCAGTTATCTATTGCTGTGCAACAAATAGCATGCCAAAACTTAGTGCCCTAAAACAGCAACAGCCATTTGTTTTGCTTGCAAATCTTTAATTAGTGCAAGAATTGACTAGGCTGTCTCACCTTAGTACCACAGGGCATCAGCTGGGGCACCTCACCCCAGGGGCTGGAGGATCCACTTTCAAGATGCCGCACTCACATGGTAGGTGTCGTGGTTATCTAGTGCTACTATAACAGAAATACCATAAGGGGATGGCTTTAACAAAGAGGCATTCACTTCTTCACAGTAAAGTAGGCTAAAAGTCCAAATTCAGGGCGTCAGCTCCAGTGGAAGGCTTTCTTTCTCTGTTGGCTCTGGAGGAATGTCCTTGTCCTCAGTCTTCCCCTGGTTGAGGAGCTTCTCAGGCACAGGGACCCCGGTCCAAAGGATGCACTCTGCTCCCGGTGTTGCTTTCTTGATGGTATGAGGTCCCCCGTCTCTCTGCTCACTTCTCTCTTTTATATCTCAAGAGATTGCCTCAAGACACAATCCAATTTTGTAAGTTGAGTCCTGCCTCACTAACACAAACTGCTGCCCATCCTCCGTCACTAATATTATAGAGACAGGATTTACAACATATAGGAAAATCACACAATACTGGGAATCATGGTCCAGCCAAATTGATTCACACATTTTGGGGGGGACATAGTTCAATCCATGACAGCAGGCAAGTTGGTGTTGACCATCAGCTAGGAGCTCAACCAGAGCTGCGGGCTGAGACCTTGATTTCTCTTCAGGGACTCCTTGGGATTCTTCATAGCATGGTGGCTCGGATCCAAGAGGAACATCCCAAGAGAACTAGGCGTAAGTGCTTGATATCGTTCCTTAGCATCATTTCCACTGTACTCCATTGGTTGAGGCAGGCTCAGAGGCTCAAGGGGAGAGGACATAGGCTTCATCTTGTTAGTGTCAAAATCTCATTGTAAAAAAGGATGGAACAGTTATTGTGTCCATCTTTGGAAACTGGGATTTGCTATATAATCTAATGTTTTATTTCCGTATTTGAACATGATGCAGCTGCTGAATGAAGCACCACATACTTATCAGCCCCCTTCTTACAACATATTATACAACTCAATATACAATGAGAACCGTGTTTAAATAATATGAAATTAAAAGTGAATGGCACAAAAGAGTAGTACAGAAAAGTGCTATCAGAGCTCAGAGGAGAGAGATAGTGTTTCCACCTAGAGGATGAGAGAAGCCTGTAGTCAGCAACAGGCAGCCTATGTGGAACTCAGACAAATGGAGGTAGTAGTGGGGATAATAGTGTGAGTAAGGCTTGGGGTAGAGATGAGCGTGATTTCTGCAGGAATGTCAAGGATCGTAGCCTGGCTGGCTCATAGTGCATGATACGAGTGAGAAGAGAGACACCACAGCAGGGGATGAGTTAGGAGAAGGTTGTAGTAGTCAGGCAAGAGGAAATGCAATAAGGAATTCACAAGGGCTGGTCAGTGCTGCAACTTCTGCTGAAAGATTTAAGGGAGTTTTTTGGCTCCCTTCCTGGAGTTCTGCCTATAGGTTTAGACTGGTCTGTGTAGAATTTTTCAAGTATATCTTTGGAAAGCATTAACATCCATCCTATGACTGTGTCAATAAAGCTATCTCTTCAGCTTGGCTCCTTCTTTATAGCCCAGAGCTGATTCAGCCATATCTAAATCGCAGGACTCTTTCTGCTAATACCTGAGCTTCATCTGTGCCAGGCAGGCCGTGACCTGGCGGTGCCCAGAGAGCCATTCACCTGGAAAGTGAGGTTATATATGCCCTCACAGTCAGGCAGGCTATAGGACAACCCTGCCTGAAGTCTTGATTATGGTCCACAGAAACCAGTTTGAACTAGTTTTAGCAGAAAAGAAGGAATTATCATAGATGTAATACTGAGAAGTCTCGCCAAACCCCAAGCAGAGATACAGCCAGGCCTCAGGGAGCTGGGACACTCTCCCACTGTTTATTTTTGCTTTCCTCTGGTTCCTCCATTCATTTCTTCTCTCTTGCTTCAGGCCTCTGTTCCTCCAAACTGTGTGGTATGAGAAAGTAAATACCCTCTGTACCACACCCAGTTGTACACTTAGCATGTCAGTCCCTCTCTTTTCCCCTCTCCTCCAGTTCCAGTTCCCAGGAGAGGGGCTTTGGCCCAGCACAGGCAGGGTGTCTTTCCTGAATCAGTCAGATAGCGAGGAGTCCCTGGGTGGTGCAAACAGGCAAGTTCTTTACTGCTTACTGGAAAGTTGGTGGTTTGAACTCAGCCAGAGATGCCTCGGAAGAAAGGCCCTGACGGTCTGCTTCCAAAAGGTCAGAGCTTTGAACACTGGAGCACAGTTCTACTCTGAGACACATGGAGTTGTCAGGAGGTGAAACTGACTCTGTGGCAACTGGTTTGTTTTCGTGGTTAAGTAGGACCATGAAATAGAAACATGGCCAGGAAAAGCATGTGTGTCACACACACACACACACACAGGACCAGCTACATAATTTGTGGGCCCCTGTGCAAAATCAAAATGCAGGGAACCCTGGTGGTGTCGCAGTTAAGAGCTACGGCTCCTAACCAAAAAGTCGGCAGTTCAAATCCATCAGGTGCTCCTTGGAAACTCTATGGGGCAGTTCTACTCTGTCCTATAGGGTTGCTGTGAGTTGGAATCAACTCAACAGCAATGGGTTTTTGTTTTTGTTTTTTTGGTTCAAAAATGATTAAGAACTCCAAGACAAAGATAACAGAGCATTAATCTTTCAAAGTGCCAGTCACACGCTCACAAAGCCAGCCAGCGCACCCTCAGAGCAGGTGAGGAAAACTCTCAGAGGTGAAGGGTAGGTTACAGAGCCCCCCAGGCATCCGCTAAAGGGGGGTTAACAGGAATGGAGAGTAGCAGCGGCCCGCAGGAAGCCATGCCTGTGGAGAACTAAGGGAGACAGCAGAGGAGTAGAGGAGGCACCACGCTTGTGTGACAGGGAATATCCGGCCCTGCCCAGAGCAAGGTCTGCACCTATTGACAAGAGTCACCACGGAATTTAAATATAAAAACTCAGTCACACAATGGCAGTGACAGATAGTCATAAAGGAGGTGTTGCTCTCCCAAAGCCCCAAATACCAGAAGGCTTTTACTAACTTTTCTTCAGGGACAGAATGTATACGTGTGTGTGTGTTGTAATGGATTGAATTATGTCCCCCCAAAATATGTGTCAACTTGGTTAGGCCATGAGTGGTTGTCCTCCATCTTGTGATTTTCCTATGTGTTATAAATCATAACCTCTGCCTGTGATTAAAGAGGATTAGGGTGGGATATAACACCCTTGCTCAGGCCACATCCCTGATCCAACGTAAAGGGAGTTTCCCTGGGGTGTGGCCTGTACCACCTTTCATCTTAAAGCAAGCAGAGAGTTGGGAATCTCATACCACCAAGAAAGAAGCACCAGGAGCGGAGGGTGTCCTTTGGACCCGGGGCTCTTGCATGGAGAAGCTTCTCATCCAGGGGAAGATTGACAAGAACGACCTTCCTCCAAAGCCAACGAAAAGAGAAAGCCTTCCCCCAGAGGTGACACCCTGAATTTGGACTTCTAGCCTACTAGACTGTGAGAGAATAAACTTCTCTTTGTTAAAGCCATCCAATTGTGGTATTTCTGTTACATTAGCACTAGATAACTAAGACATATGTACATATATATGGGTGTGTGTGTGTGACATATATATTACAGGGGAGGAAACCCTGGTGGCGTAGTGGTTAGGAGTTTGGCTGCTAACCAAAAGGTCGGCAGTTTGAATCCACCAGGCACTCCTTGGAAACCCTACGGGGCAGTTCTACTCCGTCCTATAGAGCCGCTATTAGTAGGAATCAACTTGACAGCAACGGGTTTGGTTTGGTTTTTTTTTATCACAGGAAAGGGTAATTATATTTAATAGAATTTAGCTTTTATTATTTATCACTATGATCAGTTGGGTATGCTATTTGCATTTGTTTCATTTCAGTAACTTTGATTGAGTGCCTGCAAAGTACCAGGCACTGTACTAGGTACTGAGTATAAGCCCAGATTCTAGAAAAGAACAAACAAGGGGCTTAGTGGTTTGTACTACCCAGGGACTCCAGATGAAAAGCAGAGTGAAATAAACATGCATTTTTGATGGTACCTGAAGACTGTCACGCAGCCTTCTCTACAACTTTGGAGGGTTAAACCTTCTCTCTGGGTCCTGTCCAGGTGTGAAACCAGTAAGAGGTAACGCAAGCTACCCAAAAACATGCCACTATAATTGCTATCTGTCTTATCGCCAAGGCTCACACCTGCAGTGCCAGACCGAAGGGCAACCTATCCTGAAAAGAACCTTGTAATCGTTTCCATTGTTACTTGGAGGCCAAGATTTGAACTGAACAAGGAGATTGCATCTCTTGGTTAAAAAAAGGCAGTCTTTTTTCCAAGATCTTTCCCCCACTTATCTGTGGTATTTCAGTGATTGACAAACAGACAAAAATATATTTTTTTAGGGATTATCTATATTGAAAACCAGACATGGGATTTTTTTTGTCTGTCAACATTGCAGTAATATCAGCTGTTTGAACAAAAGGAGAGGTATTTTTCCACTCAATCCTGAATGCTGAAAATTCTCCAGTTTATATTCAGGAAGACATTTGCTTTTATTGATCCTGCTAGCTGAATAAGTTTAAACTGCTATAACCAGGCAAGGAGAAGGTTGATTTTCTCTTTATTGTAAAGGTTATTAAGAGAAAATCAGATCTAGAAGTTATTTGTCTTTAGACAATCCTGTAGAACCAGAAAATAAAAACAAAGCCATTTCCGTCTAGTTGATTCTGACTCATAGCAACCTTATAGAATCAGAACCACTCAGACCTGTTCCCAGAAGTTTTGTTCAAAGCCAGTGCTTTGATGGTCTGAAGTATAATGACATTCTACTGTGAATACTAATTTTATTGTGCCAGACTTGGCTTAAAGAGCAGGTTTTGTTGTAGAGGGAGGAAATATTCATCTTTATAAACATCCCTGCTCTAATTGATAAGAAATTTTAAAACTCTACTAAAGGTATGAGAAATGATAAGTACTACTTAGATGGTCTCTAACCCTGTGTTCTTGCCATAAATGGTAACGCATACTTGTAACATGCGAATCTACTACAGCTATCTCCTGTAATTGCTACATTGCAAGCAAAACTGCTCTCAATACATGCAAATACAAGACAGTCTATATTTGAGTTGGAAATAAAATATACAATTAAAAAATAAATACCAAGAACTTTTATAATGAAATAGACTTAAGCTTATTCTCCCCCCCACCCCCTTTTTAGTATACCTTTCCAGTTTATTCAAATATAAAAAGGAGGCAATGAAAATCCTAAATGAATATTCCGGTGTCAGATTTAAGAGAAAGGGCCAAATCCCTCAGTCAATGCTTGAAAACATCCAAATTGTTTCTTCTGGGAAAAGCTCGGAAACCAAAATACTCCTTTCCTGGATTTTGTAGAAATCCTGTAACACATCAGTGAGGAAAAACACAGCCTCCCAAAGGCCACGGGTTGGCAAGTCAAATTGTCATATCGTGGGGAAAATAAAGGTCTAGGCAGAAGCAAGTCCCTGGGTGGCACAAACAGTTAAACTCTGGATGACCAGCCAACAGTTTAATGGCTCAAACCCTCCCAGAGGCATCTCAAAAGAAAGGCCTGGCGATCTGCTGCCGAAAGGTCACAGTCTTGAAAACCCAGAGAAGCACAGTTCTACTCTGCACACAAAGGGTCTCCATGAATAGGAACTGACTCGATGGCACTAGCCTAGTACAGTGTCTGACACATTGCGGGCACTCCACCAGGCAGAGACTCAGGAAGAAGCGTTTTTGTTGCTTTCAGAAATGTCCTCCTTGAAAACATTTTGGTATTAGTTCTTTGGAAAATTTATACATATCTAAAGGATAACCACTGCATTCCTTTCTGAGAGGAACGACTTGACTTCTAAAAATGACCACCATGTTTTTTAAAATGAAGTTATGCAAATCTGATCGACTAAAGTAAATGTTTCATAAAACCAATGACTGTTTAAATTGTGGGACTAAATTGTTTGTATATAAATATTACCTTTTTTATTCCGTTTGAATTTTATGTAGATGAACGCATTACTTTAATGACCTGCATTACGGAGGGAGAGCCGGAGTGTTGCTCTCTGGATCCTCGCCAGCCAGATGGCTGCCTTTTCTTGCATGAGATTAAAAGATGTTTCTCATTCACCATGATGCGTCTGAGGCAAATTAATATTGCCAGCTAAATTGCTTGTGTTTTTGGAATAAAATTTAAAGAGAACTTTTTAAAGCAATTGGTGTCACAGGTTCTCAGAGCAGATTGCTCTCCAGGTAGAGCAAGCTGGTTTTAAAGATTCGGTAATTAATGGAAAGAATTCTGTGTTAATTGACTGCTTCGGGAAAGGGAAATATAATGACTCCTTATTAATCATGAAAAGAGGTGTACAGCGTGGCGGCTCTGCAGTAACTGCTCCGACAGCGGAGAACTGTTAATTAATGAAAAGCACAGTGATGTAAGAAATTAGCGCATAATGCTTGCTGCTGACTGAGGCTGGATTCTAAACACAGCACTTGGAGGAGAACTCACAAATGTTGCCTTAAATAAGACCCATGCATAACTTTTACCACCCACATCTAGGGGAAGGAAACTTAGAGAAGCAAAAACATCCCCTCTGGGTTGTATTTATTTCAAAGAAAACGGCCTTGTAGTTCATCTCTGACCTGGGCTTCTAAAATCAAAACCATCCCCAGACCAAAGTAAGGTCATTTATTAATGTCATTTAATTTCAACACAATATCCTGACTGCTAAGGACAAAGAAAGTAGAAGAGAATATTTTTCCCTAAACTGAAATAAACTCAATTTCAGATATTTCCCAGCTAATCTAAAGCAAGATTCAGATTTACTTTGAGGACAGTGTGTTTTTTTGAAAAATCTAATGTTATATGCCTGAGAGAATAGAGAGCTTCCACGCAGTCTAACAGCTCATTTTCCAGGAAAAGAAACCGAGTCTATTAAAAGGCAGAGCCACTCTCAGAACTAGCCTGACAGCAGTTAGAGGAGCTCAGGACCATTAGTGGCCACATGGCCAGAACCTGTTGTGATCACTCCACCATGTCTGCAGAGCTCCTGGGCTAGACCTTTCCATCTATACCATGGGCAATGTGACACCATAGGAATTGGGGACACAAGGGGAAAAAGCCACCCCTACTAGGGTTTTTTTATTTTGCAAAGCAAGCCAAGGTAAAACATGCCTGGGTGGCCATGAGTGGGCTGCCTTCCACTTCTGGTCTCCCGGTGCCAGGGAAGTAAATCGCTCTTGACTCTTCCCTTGGTTTTGTTTCAGATGGAATGTTCTGGGACTGCAAGGTGCGCTTCTCTGCCATTTCATTGAGCCCGTTTACCTCCATAGTATCATTGTGGGGAGCCTGCACCACACAGGCCACCTGTCCCGGGTGATGACTCACAGGACTGAAGACATCGGCCAGCTGCCAACGTCCTACCGGCACAACAGGCCTCTCCTCAGTGGTAAGAAAACACCATCCAGAAAGACAAAGATTCACTTTCCTATCAGGAGTCAGCTGCATGCAGGGCCCAGCATTACCAACTCGGGACAGAATTCTACCAGTTCTTGCCAATGGCTATTTAAGACTTAGTGAGCAAAATTATAACCATTCACAGACTCACTGAATAAGGGGAAAAAAGGCACAGTGTATCTCTGAATATATGAACAGGCAACATTTTAAAGTGAATTTCTAATAGGACTTAGGACACTAATACATCATTGCATCATTTTAACTGGAGTGTCTAAAGTGGCTAGTAAAAATAAAGAGACTGTAATAACTATATGCTGGCCTAATAGGATAATAATTCATTCTCCCTGGCACTGCCCCCTACCAAAAATTTCTGATAAAGATCCAGGTGTATGATTTACATTAAAAAAGAAAGTGAATACTTGTACACTGATGTTCAACGCAGCATTATTCACAATAGCTAAAAGATGGGAACAACCCAAGTGTCCATCGACAAATGAATGGATTGACACAAAGTGGCATATACATACAATGAAATATGACTCAGCCATAAAGAGAAATGTGACTCTGATATACACTACGACATGGATGCACCTTGAAAAACATTGTGCTAAGTGAAATAAGCCTGAAAAAAAAGGACAGATATTGTATGATTCCACTTACATGAAATGTCTAGAATAAGCAAATGCATAGAAACAAGTTTATTAGTGGTTACTGGAGGCTCAGAGTGGGGGGATGGGGATTTATTGCTTAAGGGGTGCTGAGTTTCTGCTTGGGGTGATGAAAAACTTTTGGAAATAGATAGTGGTGGTGGTTGACAACATGGTGGATATAATTAATGTCACTGAATTGTTCACTTAAAAATGGTTAAAATGGCAAATTTTATGTTATTATATACATGTATACACACATACACAAACCCTGGTGGCATAGTGGTTAAGTGATACGACTGCTAACCAAGAGGTCGGCAGTTCAAATCCACCAGGCACTCCTTGGAAACTCTGTGGGGCAGTTCTACTCTGTCCTATAGGGTCGCTATGAGTCGGAATCGACTCGACGGCAGTGGGTTTGGGTTTTATACACACACACACACACACACACACATATATATATATATATATATACACCACTTGTCTGTCAGTTTGTAGCACTGTGGTGATGTGCACATTGCTGAGATGCTGGACGCTAGGCCACCAGTATTTCAAATTCCAGCAGGGTCACCCATGGCGGACAGGTTTTAGCAAAGTTTCCAGACTAGAAAGAAAGGCCTGGCAAGCTACAGAGTAGAACTGCCCCACAGAGCTTTCTTGGCTGTAATCTTTACAGAAGCAGATCTCCAGGTCTCTTCGCCCTCAGAGCCACTGGGTGGGTTCAAATAGCCAGCCTTTCGGTTAGCAGCTGAGCTGCTTAACCACTGAGCGACCAGGCCTTTTTGTTAAATACATTACTCTTGATAATTTTATCATTTACTTTAAGGAAAGTATTTCCAATGTCAGTTTAATTATTTATCCAAACATGAAGAAGTTTGTTAGCATAATCCAGACTTTCCTTTGATGAGTCTACAGGTGGCTGTTGAATGCATGCAGTGTACCAGGCACAGTCGTAGGCTGGGGATAGAGCCGTGAACAAAACGGGCAAAAATCCACATCCAGCAGGACAAGTTAGACAAACAAACTACAAAGTATAGTATGTGATTTGGAAATAAGTGACTTGGAGAAAAATAAAACAAAAAGGACAATACAAAGCAACTCTCAGCTTTAAACAGAAGGATCACAGGGGTCTCACTAAGATGGTCACTTGAGCAAAGTCCTCAAGGAAGGAGAGAGTGGATCATATGAAAAGGAAACAGCTGTGGCAGCTATAACTGAGAGAAGAGTTTTTAAGGGAGTTTTGAGACACAGGCAGGGTTGCAGGAACTTAGGTGAAACAAGTGGGTAGGAAAGAAAGGGGCTCTTGAAGAAATGTTGCTTTGTATCAACTTGACAGTGTTTGAGATCACCAAGTAAAGAATTCGAGTGTTTGAAACACCATTGTGGTTCAGAGCTAAGACTAGATCACGTGGGCCTTGGCTTCAAGACTTAAAAGTACGGTCGTAGAACCTAAGTAGGTAAGACTGGTAAGGTACCTTAAAAGTATCTAGTCCACTCTGTTATCTTATAATGTCACACTTCCAAAATAGCTTTACCCAATTATTTGCCAGTTTATGCTGACAGGAAACTTACTACTTTACTTCTTTTGATAACTTTGACTCATAGTAAAATCCTTATTTTGAACAAGCTATTAAAGCCGCTTACCTAAAAATACTTTTTACAATGTTGACATATTAAATGATGTTCCTTTGGAGAGTCTATGAATCTGGAGAGTTCTGATTTCAACAATGCTGCACCTCTTAAACAGAACAGCTGGAAGCCCTGGGCAATAAACACATAAAGATGCCCTCTTGAAGGCATTATAGGGCTACCAGGATAGTGAGGGATGACCAGGTCAGGATTTGGGGAAGGACAGAGGCCCAGGGAGGTGAGATTGGCCTTCAGGACTGATTTTAACCCTAGGATCCATTCTGCTGAGAATCTGGGAGGCTGAGGGGTGCTTCTGCTTCCACTTAGAGCTGAGGGATCAGGGATTAGAACCTACAGCATCATGTGCACCCAAAGAGTAAGACTGAGCCAGAAGTAAGTGCACACTTACAGAGCTTGGAGAGGAGCTATAAACTATCTCCATCCCTGATTTTAGATTAAGATGATCCTACAGGAAAATTAGGTTAAGACAGGCCTACAAAAAATGTAAATAAAATACAATGAAAAATAAGCAAGCATAGAAGGAGACAAAATTTCTTGTACAAAAATCAGTAAAAAGAAACAGACAATGAAAACAGACCCATGGCTCCAGAGATTGGAGTTATCAGACACAGACTTTAAAATAACCATGCTCAATATGATAAAATAGATAAAAATTAAGATGGGAAATGTAGTTGGAAAGATGCAAGTTATTTTAAAAAATCAAGTGAGATTTTTAGGAATAAAGAAAATTTTTAAATAATTTTTTAAAAAGATAGATTTAGTAGCAAATTAAACAGAACTAAATAGAGAATTGAGAAATGGGAACATAGCTCTGAAGAAAAATCCAGAATGCAGTAAAGAGACAAAAAGAGGGAAAATACTAGAAAAAAAAGAGACAGCATGATAAAGTCTAACATACTAGTAATAGGAGTTCCAGAAGAAAGAGATAATAACCAAGAAATTTCCAAAACTAATTAAAAACATCAGACTACAGATCCAAGAATTATATTATACCTAAAGAAGAATTTAAAAATAAAAAATCCTCATCTCAGCAGTAAAATTGCTGAAAACAAAGACAGAGAAATTCTCAAAAAGCAATCAGGAAATGAAAGATTAACGTCAAAGGAGCTAAATCAGATGGTTAGCTGATTCTTCAGCAAAAAAATGGAAGGCAAAAGATATTGAAATGGCATCTTTTAAATGCTTATTAAAAATTAATCTTAACTTAAAATCTTATACCCAGCGGAAGTATCCTTCAAAATGAGAGTGACGTGACATTTTCAGACAGACAAGAACTGAAATAATTTAACTCCAGCAGACTCACACATCTTTGAGCATAAGAAAATGATCCTAAATGAATGACCCAGAATAAAAATCACCCGTATTTTTATTCATTTTGAAACTTGGCTTAATTACTGCATTTTTGGGTTCTACAGCAGTGAGAAATGCATATTTTGGATCAATAAGCAACCATATTCTGCCAAAATCCTACTGTTTTTACTTTTTTTTTTAATTATAGAATCCTTTCAGGAGCCAAGAATCATGTCATTAACATAGTTTATAAAGAAAATGTTCTACATTTTACTTTGGTGAGTAGCATCTGGGGTCTTAAAAGCCTGTGAGCAGCCATCTAGGACACTCCACTGGTCTCACCCCTTCAGGAGCAAGGAAGAATGAAGATACAAAAGAAAGATTAGTCCAGAGGACTAATAGACTACATCTACCACAGTCTCCACCAGACTGGGTCCAGTACAGCTAGACGATGTCTGGCTACCACCACTGACTGCTATGACAGGGATCACAATAGACAGTCCCAGACAGAGCTGCAGAAAAATGTAGAACAAAATTCTAACTCAAAAAGAAAGACCAGACTTGCTGGTCTGGCAGAGACTGGAGAAACCCTGAGAGTATGGCCCCCAGACACCCTTTCATCTCAGTAATGAGGTCACTCCTGAGGTTTACCCTTCAGCCAAAGATTGAACAGGCCCATGGAACAAAACAAGACTAAAGAAGTGCACAAGCCCTGGAGCAGGGACTAGAAAGCAGGAGGAAACAGGAAAGCTGGTAATAGGAAATTCAGTGTTCAGAAGGGAGAGTGTTGACACGTCGTGAGGTCGTTAACCAATGTCGTAGAACAATGTGTGCACTGCCTGTTTGATGAGAAACTAGTTTGTGATGTAAACCTTCATCTCAAATACATTAAAGAGAAAGAAAGAAAGAAAAGAATCATGTCAATATCAGGTTTGCCTGTTTCGGTCAAGTCCATTCTGACTCATAGTGACCCTATAGGACAGAGTAGAACTGCCCCATAGGGTTTCCAAAGAACAGCTGGTGGATTTGAACTGCTGACCTTTTTGGGTTAGCAGCTGAGCTCTTAACCATTGTGCCACTAGGGCTGCGTTTTCAGGTTAGAAAAGTCAAATTTTTTCTCCTGGTATGGGAAATTTTACATCTTTGGAAGCATCCTGTGAGCCTGCACATTTTTACCTACATAGAATACAAACCATAGCCATTTATCAAAATGAATAAGATCACAGTTCTCTGGACTATAGGAATGAAATCCCCAAACATCAGTGAGGAATAAACTTTCATTAGAAGAGAGTTCCAAGCTTTGCTGTCTCAGTGGCATTGCTGCCGTCATCAAGAGCATTCACATAGAGTATTAATAAATGGTATAACCATCAGGGCAGTGGATCTCACATGCCCTTCAAACAGTTGCTTTCAACCACGTCAACCACGTCAACCAAACTAGTCAAATGAAGTAAAGAGGACTCATGGCAACCCCATGCGCAATGGAACGAATTGCTGTCCAGTCCTGCTCCAACCCCATGATTGGTTGTGGATCAGACTGCTGTGATCCGTAGGGTTTTCATTGACTAATTTTGGAAGTAAATCATCAGACCTTTCTTAGTCTTTGTCTGGAAGCTCTGCTGAAACCTGTTTAGCATCATAGGAACTAACACACAAGCCTCCAGTGACAAACAGATGCACATGACGTACACTGGCCAGCAACAGAGCCTGGGTCTCTTGCATAATTCTTGTCAGTAGGGGTTTTCTTTTGTTTTAGTAATGTAATTACCAGAGTAGAGCAGGTCCTAAACTAATCTCATCTAGACGGTGTCTTACGAAAAGAGAATAGACACAGATGCACACAGAGAGACAGCAGACCCCATGTGAGGACCCGCCTGCAAGGAAAGGAAAGCCAAGGAGTGCAGCGGTCACCGGAAACTAGGAGAGAGGCTCCCAGAGGAGCTGGCATGGCCAAGACCCGGATTTGCACTGTCGGCCTCCAGAACTCTGAGAAAATAAACCTCTGTTCTTTAAAGCCACCTACCTGTGGTATTTTTTGCTGTGGCAGCACTAGGTAACTAAGACAACTTGTTAAGGGCATCTCACAGCAGAAAGAATTAATTTTCCACCCTTAATTCTCCTGACACACTATGTCCAGATTCTATAGTACATTTTGCATATTTTCCATTGAATATGCTCTCTTAGGACAAGACAATAACTATTAAATTACTGTCAGCTGCAATGATGTTTATGCTAATAATAATGAATCAAATGGCATTAAAACAGACTTAGCAACTAGTTATCCCAAATCCATGAGTCCAGATTAAAATATTACTAACTCTACTTAAATTAAAGGTGCATGTGTAAAAATAAATTGATAAATATGTGTGTGTAGAGTAGGGAGTTCTGGGTGTGTGTGCATGTGTGTGTCTGTGTGTGTTAAATCCTGAGGGCCATCTGCCAAAATATACAACTGGGCTGTATACAAATAGGATCCTCCTCCTCCTGCAATGTTATGATTCTGGGCATGCCAGGGAGCATGCTGCTTCATTCATTCCACAAAATTAGACACAGCGCTGCCCTGTAATACAGACTTGCCTCACTTCATGGACAAAATATACTCCTGAAATGTCTTGTGTGAATTTAATTTTGGAAAAGTTAATTACATTTTAAATACAGTAGACTCACTAGCTATTTAAAGACATTTCATAATATCTCTCTTATACAACACCTTTTAGAAAGGGTAAATAAAGATTTTCTTAAGTAAGGAATCCTTTTATAGCTACATGAGCCATATTAAAACTCATTTTCATAGATGAATTGTGGATTCACTCTCATCGCTCTTAAATAATAGTAGTGGTTGTAGTGATAGTAGTGGCAATCATAGTAGTAATAGGTTAGTTAACTTTTCCAAGGTCATACTGTTAATAAGTGATAAAAGTGGTATTTGAATTTGGTCTGTTTCTAGAGCACACCCTATTAACAAAATTGTATCTGCTTGAACAAAAGGTCGTATAATCTTCATCAAGCCGATCTCTCTGTATTAGCCAACCTAGCAGAATTTTAGTGTCATTGAAGGCTAATGGAGACCTGCCTATTGCCATACAAATCTACTTTGAAATAACTATTTTAAAAAACTTTAAAAATCTAGATTTTTTTGAAATCTAGAATTTCAGAAATCTAAAAATATTTTGGTAAAGATGGATAACCTATGTTTTGTGTGGTATGTCTTTGAATCAATCAATGTCAACACATCTCTGATTTACTTATCAGGTTTACATATTTTAATTGACGCTCTTTCCATCAGAGACTCCTCTAATAGAGAAAATGTTTAGGCAGGTAATAGTTATTTCCAAAACTGCTTGGAAATAATTACTTAAAAAAAAACTACTAGATCCTATTCTTCATCAGGTTACAGTCTTTCATGGACATCTTTTTTTTCCCCCTCACTCTTTCTTGGGCTTTCTAATCACATCTGTAAATACAGGATCCTGCCTGATTGAGATTGGCCAGACTCAGGAGTATGTGCCATGGTTCTCATCTCTTTTGTTCATTCTGCACCGACTAGCCGATTGGCACACGAACGTTCCTCCTGTGTTACACTGTCTTCCCTAAGGGTAAGCCTCTCTGGCATTTCCAGTGATACTCACGCCATACAAGGCACAGAACAAAGCGAAATACGATGTGCTGGAGAAGCAGCTGTGAATCCTCTCGCCTGCAAATCCAGTCGTTCTGCCAGAAAGTGGTGCCCAGAATATCAGATTACTCCTGCAGAAAGAGCTTCCCTTGGTTCATAGACCAGTACCAAAATTCAGCATTGCTGCTTATAGGAGGCAGAATAATGATCCCCTCAAAGATATCCAGTCCTAATCCCTGGAGCCTGTAAATGTTAACCTTATTTAGAAAAAGGGTTTCTGCAGATGTGATTATATTGAGGGTTTTGTGATGACATTATCCTGGATTGTATAGACGGGCTCTAAATTCCACCACAAGTGTCCGTATAAGGGAGAAGCAGACGGAGATTACACACAAGGAGGAGAAGACAATGTGAAGATGGAAGCAGAGATTAGAGTGACGTGACCACAAGCCAAGGAATGCTGGCAGCCAGCAGGAGCTGAGACAGGCAAGGAGCAGATCTTCCTAGAGCCTCTGAGGAAGCAGGGGCCTGCCAACACCTTGATTTCAGACTTCCAGAACTGTGATAGAATACATTTCTGTTGCCTTGTTATCAAGTTTCTGGTATCTTGCTACAACAGCCCCTGGAAAGCTATGCAGGGCTACATGATTAAAGTATAACTTTCTCTACATATAGGAACTATATTAAAATATACAGCATTGTTCTTAATGCTGTCATAGCACCAAAGGCAAAAGTTTGTTACTGGGTTTGTTCTATTTTGATTTCTTTTAGTTCTTGCATGTCAAGAAGCAGAGTCACCAATCTTTGCTAAAGTGGTCTGTAGACTGAGGAACACCAGGATTCTGAAGTATATACCTGTAAATAGATCCCATGAACTTAAACAAACGTTGTTCACAGTGCTGACTTTTCCAAGTGTTTATTTCTCATGAGGACTTTCTTTACTTCTTGGAGCATAATTGACCCAACACTCATGCTTTCAGTATCCAGACCCCCAAAGCTCTTTGCTAAGATCTTAACTATACTGGGACCTCATGTCAAATAGAAGATTTTGATCTGTTTGCATCTTTCTCTGGATGGAAATTTCTGAATAATCTGTGGAACGTAGTGCTGTGAATTGGGGAAAGTGGAGATTGTATTATTATATTTTCTGAGTAGACTGGATTGCTAGATATGTGTTAATATAATATTTTGAGGAAAATCATGAAAACAGGTCTTAGTAAGGTTTGCCTGTGACTGTAAATATATTATGTCCTTTTGACTTGATTTTTATCTTAAATCACTTGATGTCAAAGGAAAAAAAAATTATTTCAGGAGTTTATGCCTCTCTATTGTTTTCACGATCCTCAAACAAAGGAAAGAAAAATAAAGCACAAACCAGACTTTCATTTCTAGACCTGAGCAGGTGTGTCTTCATCTTTCCAGCACTATCTAAAACAATTCTTAACAATGCCATCCAACACTAAGTGAGGTAAGCGGTTTTAGCCCTAACGGCTTTAACACTTTCAACCACTTTCAAAAGCATAACCCTCCATGATATGGAAAACACTAACTATTGAATGAATAAATACATGAATGAGCTCTTGAGCTATAGGATATTCCTTGCAAGTATTTAAAGGCAGAGGTGCCAAAAAAGCACCTGGGAAATTGATTTTAAATGGTAAAATTAATGCTTAATGAAGATTATTCATATATGTGTATAAGATTCCTTAGAAACCAAATGTTTCCCCAGGCTGAACAACAACAACAAAAAATAGAAAAATCAAGAATCTGGAAGTAACCTAGTCAATCATTTCAATATGTCTTCAAAAGACCATATCAACCAGTTGAGGGATTATATATGTGAATGTGATGAGGTATGAGGAAAGAACTGGGAGAAACACTCTGAAACATATAAAAATGGCAAAGAATATTGAATATACCATGGACTGCCAGAAGAACGAGCAAATCTGTCTTGGGAGAAGTACAACCAGGAAGTTCCTTAAAAACCCAGAACCCAATGCCGTCGAGTCGATTCTGACTCATAGCAACCCTATAGGGCAGAGTAGAACTGCCCCATAGAGTTTCCAAGGAGCACCTGGCAGATTCGAACTGCCGACCCTTTGGTTAGCAACCGTAGCACTTAACCACTACGCCACCAGGGTTTCCTTAGAAGCACGTAATTCAGACATGTTATCAGGAGGGATCAGTCCCTGGAGAAGGACATCAAGCTTGGTAAAGCCAGAGGGTCAGTAAAAAAGAGGAAGAACCTCAATGAAATGGATTGACACATTGGCTGCAACAAAGGGCTCAAGTATAACAATGATCGCGAGGATGGTGCAGAGCTGGGCAGTGTTCTGTTGCACATGGAATCACTATGAGTTGGAACTGACTTGACAGCACCTAACAACAACAACAAATGGCTAGGGTCAGGTGCACCTCAGTCATCAAAGTGACATCTTTGCCTTTTAAAACTTTAAATGGATCTTTTGCAGCAGATTTGCCCAATGCTATATGTTGTTTGATTTCTTTTTTTATATATATAGATTTAGAAATAAACATTTTTGATAATTTGGTTTGCATAATCATATGTATGTGTTTAGGTATTATTTATTGCATGAGCAATTCTCCCTATCCACATACTTTCTTTGCTTCTTCTGCACGTGCCAACAAAATTGGGATCAAAGCTAAAGAGAACGTGTGATTAGAGTGCTAGTGAGGAGATAGAACCTGCTTGTCTGGCGAGTTACATTACCACAATTCCATCAATTAGTTCTTTCTTTCTCTGTTATACCACCAATATTTCTTCCTTCCCCATCACTCCTCTGTGTAGTGAACAGAGCATGCAGGCTGGGTTGAAAAGAGTGCCATGGCTGCTTTCCCTGGCACTGTCCTGGCTTCCTTGGGGAGGCCAGCAACTGGAATGTGCTGGAGGCACCCTGCCAGAGCTGCAGCTGGACCGCTTGCCAAAGGCCAGGTGTTTCTGCGCTGAGAGCCAGGAGTAAAGTGGCAACACTATTACACAACAGAGAGAGATGAGAAGGAAGGACGGAGCTGGTGCATCTTGTAGGGAACTCAGGGAGTTCTGATGTCAATATCAGGCAATCCAAGACTGTTATTTCTGAGTTCAGAGTCCAGAACTTGGGGAGAAGGCCCAGATGATAAATCTTGAGCTCTGGGTATCAGTGCCCAGTCCCGATCCTTTTGGAGACCAAGGATGAAGGGAGGGAGAGAAAGCAGGAGGGGGAGGGAGTGGGAGGAAGGTGCAGGTTGCTGTTTCTGGCAGTGCCTGGCTGCAGTGCCAATCTGGAGCAGATACTGATTCTCTTTGTGCCTAGTCATCCCTGACCTCAGCAACTGCCTCCTCTTGCCAAGGCAGTCCGTGCCCAGTAGGACAGCCCATGGCTGCCAAGGTGCCAGATTGCTTTCCCCTACCTGGCACTTGGGGTTAGTAGCTGCCACAGCGAATCACTTCAAGAGAAAAGAAAGAGCTGACATGAATGAAATGAGCCCGGGTGTCTGACGTTGCCTATCCATGACCAGAAGAAGGTCATCAGGTGATTTTCACTTTGGAAGCTGGGCTGTATTGGTGACGGGCTCTAGCCCCAGACAAACTGTGTTCGGTGAAAGGGCATTTGTTCTGTCCAAGAGCCCCTCACTTGTGGATGGGGGTGGGGTGATACAGCAGGAGGATCGTCAGATCTGTTCACTTTGCAGCTGAGATCTGAAGGGCTCTATTCCTGAATTTGGGGGCCTTGGAGGTTCATCAATAGAATTCTTGCCTTCCATGTGGGAGACCCGGGTTTAATTCTCCACCAATGCACCTCATACACGGCCACCGTCCATATGTCAGTGGAAGCCTGTGTGTTGCTATGATATTGAACAGGTTTCAGCAGAGCTTCCAGACTAAGATGAACTAGGAAGAAAGGCCTGGCAATCTACTTCCAAAAATCAGCCAGTGAAAACCCTGCAGATTACAGTGGTCTGATCTGCAACCAATCATGGAGATGGGGCAGAACCAGCAGTTCCACATTTTACGCAAGTAACATGCCTTCTGTGCCTGCTTGCCAGCTGTGCCCTCTCCCCTCAAGGCACCCTCACAAGCACTGCCATGCCATTCCTCTTCCACATGTTGCTGTAAAAAAAAAAAAAAAAGCATAATATGTTTATAAAAGTACCACTTGGTAGGTGAAGGGAAGGACAACACTCAATACACAGAAGGTCAGCTCAACTGGACTGGACTGGACCAAAAGCAAAGAAGTTTCCGGGATAAACTGAATACTTCAAAGGTAGCAGAGCAAGGGCGGGGGGTTTGGGAACCATGGTTCAAGGGGACTTCTAAGTCAATTGGCAAAATAATTCTATTATGAAAACATTCTGCATCCCACTTTGAAATGTGGCGTCTGGGGTCTTAAATGCTAACAAGCGGCCATCTAAGATGCAGCAATTGGTCTCAACCCACCTGGAGCAAAGGAGAATGAAGAACACCAAGGTCACACAATAACTAAGAGCCCAAGAGACAGAAAGAACCACATGAACCAGAGACCTACATTATCCTGAGACCAGAAGAACTAGTTGGTGCCTGGCCACAATCGATGACTGCCCTGACAGGGAGCACAATAGAGAACCCCTGAGGGAGCAGGAGATCAGTGAGATGCAGACCCCAAATTCTCATAAAAAGACCATACTTAATGGTCTGGCTGTGACTAGAGGAATCCTGGCAGTCATGGTCCCCAAACCTTCTGTTGGCACAGGACAGGAACCATCCCTGAAGACAACTCATCAGACATGAAAGCGACTGGACAGTGGGTGGGAGAGAGATGCTGATGAAGAGTGAGCTAATTATATCAGGTGGACACTTGAGACTGTGTTGGCATCTCCTGGCTGGAGGGGGGATGGGAGGATGGAGAGAGTTGGAGGCTGGCAAAGTTCTCACGAAAGGAGAGACTGGAAGGGCTGACTCATTGGGGGAGAGCAAGTGGGAGTAAGGAGTAAGATGTATATTAACTTATATGTGACAGACTGACTTGATTTGTAAACTTTCACTTGAAGCTCAATAAAAGTTAATAATAAAAAAAAAAAATACCACTTGGAGGGAGGGCATGGCCTGCAAATAAATGCAGATGGTGCACGTTATTTGCGTTAAAATACAGCATTTCGTTCCATTGTATGTGGGGTCACTATGAGCTGGGGACCGACTTGATGGCAGCTAACAACAACAACAACATTCCTGAATTTAAGTGAAGACTAATTCCAAGAAAGCAAAATTTCCTTACTTTAATGAAAGGATATCTCTCACTGGAAGTGTCCGCCAGTAGGTTCCAGAACCTGAACTCACACCTCACTCAATCCAGCTCAAGTTATTTGTGCTTGAATTACATCACTAATACCAGGGCTTCTCCACCAGCAATTAGTGGCTACTGCTATGGCCCTTGAACAGCCATTCTAATGGCCTTCTAAATGAAATTCACTTGCCAACTCATTCAGTTTTGTTTTTCCAGGCACTCCACTATGTGACATCTGACAGATAACTGACAAGATTGAATGGATTCCTTTCCTCCCACAGCACACAGTCCAGCCCTTGCCCCATATTTACCATCTGAAAATGGGACAGGAAAAAAGACTGCAAAGACAGAGACCTGGAGTGCTAGTCAGAAAGGAAGCAGGGCAGAGCTGGGAAGCCTCATAGTTACCAAGAACTACCACAACAGAAATGCCACAAGTGGGCGGCTTTAAAGAACAGAAATTTATTTTCTCACAGTTCAGGAGACTAGAAGTTTGTCTTCAGGATGTGGCTATGTGGGTAGGTCCTTCTTTGTCTCTTTCAGCTTCTAGAAGCTGGGGAAATCCTTGGCCTTTCTGGGTTTGTAAATGCATCTGTCTCCATCCTCTGTTTTCCCCATGTGTGTCTCTGTGCCTAATCTGGTCTTTTTATAACTCAGAAGTGATTAGCTTTAGGACCCACCCTGCTCACTAACATAACAAAAGAAAACCCCCTATTTCCATAAAGGGTCATATTTACAGGTACAGGAGTTAGGACTTCAACACATATTTGGGGGGAACACAATGCAATCCATAACAGAGGCTAAGTTGATCTTTACAATATGAAACTGAAGGGGAGAAGAAGAGAGAAAGTCAAGTTAGGCTGGGTTTGGGGAGAAGTGTCCTCCTATAAGAAGCTCTGGAGGAGTGGTGGGCGAGAGAGAGGATTCAAGAGACCCTGAAAGTGGCATCTGACAAGTGTTTCTTGGTTATAAATTAAATATCCTGTAATACCGTCCAAGTGAACAAATTCGAGATTGAATCCTTCTTCTACTTACTTTTGTGTGCTGGACTGAACATCTTTCAGTGTGGCTCTGAGCAGAGACTGGGACATATGGCATGCCTCCCTTAGAATTTATTAGGGTTATATATATTATGTATGAAATTGCCATGAGGAAGTTTAGAATATTGAAAGCATCTGGTCTGTTTTCACCTGGGAAAGTGCTCCTTGCCTCCACACTGCTGCGCTTATTTGTCTTCGGATTCTTGTCCCCCTTTGAAGGTTACAGATTGCAAACATAACCTTCAAAGGAGAGGAAGATAAATGGGGATGGCATAGCAGCACCAGAACTCTCAAGACAGGATCAGAGCATAAGGACACTGTGCTCACTCCAGGGGCTCTCAAAAGGTTGCCAGGCTTCTTGCCACAACGGTCACCCAGATTCCTAATCAGAATGACAAGCAACACTAGATGGCTGGGCGGGAGTTGAGGCTGGGGCTGGGGTTAGAAGCCAACCCCGCAGGCTGCCAAAACGTTTTCCTAGTACACTGTGGTATTTCCATTTTCTGATCTGGTTTGCGAACCTATTACTAGATAGATTGTATAGTCCCAGTTAAAAATCAGAGCATACATCTGACAAAGGGGGAAACACTGTGAAGCGAGGACTTTTCTGAGATTTTTTAATGTTTTTTGGACAGGACCAGTTGAATGAGCACCCAACCTGTGCTTAAAAGGGCCCTTGCTTGGTTTAACACTCTGCTGTTGCCGTCTCGAAACTTTTAATAAGTGTTCAACAAGGGTCCCCACATTTTTCTTTTGCACTTACTGTTTTTGTTAGTTGCCATTGAGTTGGCTCCGACTCGTGGTGACCCCATGCACAACAGAAGAAACCATTGCCTGGTCCTGCTCTGTCTTCATGATCGTTGATATGTTTGAGTCCATTGTTACAGCCATTGTGTCAACCCATCTCATTGAGGGTTTCCCTCACCTTTGATGCCTCCTGATGACATGTCCTCAGTAAGCAAGTCAAGGTCTTGAACAATATTCTGCGATCCATGGGGTTTTCATAGGCTAATTTTCAAAAGTAGATCACCAGGCCTTTCTTCCTAGTCTGTCTTAGTCTGGCAGCTCCACTGAAACCTGTTCACCATGGATAACCCTGCTGTTTGAAATACTGGTGACCTAGCTTCTAGCCTCATAGCAACATTCAAGACACCACAGTACAACAAGCAGACAGATGGGTAGTGGTTCTTTGGCAGTGGGTCTTGTAAATTACGTAGCCAGTCCTATTTCTGGATCACATCTCTTGACTGATTAATTAATTGATGGATGGATGGCTTAATTATCCTATACCCTTAGCTCTCTCTTCTTTCTTATCTAGTAATGTTTTCTCCTCGACTAGATTATAAACCTAAGGGTCTGTCTGTTATTGTTTACTACCCCTGAGATGCTGCCCAGTACAGAGATGGACACTCAGTAAGTGCCTAGTAAACAAATTGTTAGATTGCCTTTACATGGTTCCATTTGTTCATTAATTCACTCAGCAAATATTTATAGAAAGGGAAAAAAAATCTGGGCAGCGCTTTATTATTACAAGCCTTCCAACACAATCTTTTAAATTAAAAGGTTATAAATGGGTCCCAAAAATATTTTCTAGAAAGAGGCTGTCATTACAGTTATGCTCAATTTTCAGCATACATCCCTGCAGGTCAAATGATGACCTTGGCATGAACTGGCCAGGTTGTAAATAGGAAAAACGGAACTATGGGTCCACGACTACCTCCTATCAGAGCAAACCAGACTTTTTTTCCTACTAGCTGGTCTCACAGGAGCCTTGTGTGGGGCCAAGAATAGTAATGTTTGGCTGCTTTCTATTTCTCTGCTGACAGGAGTGAGTGATGCGGAGGTGCGCCAGCCAGGAAAATCTCCCCCCTTCAGCATGAACTGGATTGTGGGTAGTACAGATCTGGAGATTATTAATGCCACCACAGGGAAGAGGGACGGTGGGGGCTCGTCAAGACTCTGCAAGCATGTGTTCTCTGCCCGGTGGGCAAGACTTTATGGTAAGGTAGGTCACACGCATCCCTCTCTAGGGACAAGTTGGATGCAGCTGGACCAGGCTCACATCTTGGACACAGCTCACAGGTGATGAGCCTGGTGGGGTTATCATCTGGTCCACAATCAAGGGGCATAAGACACAAAAACTAGGGCAGATTTGTGTTTCCTTTTCCCCAACTGCCCAGGCCAATAGCACCTTTTCTGTAGACTTACACGCTGAGGCTTTGATACACAAAGCATGGTCCACAGACCAGTGATGTTGCCATCACCTGGAATTTCATACACATTAGAATTTGAGAAACATGTTTCCAGAAAATCAGGCAGAAAAGGGGCTAAGTCGTAAACACTTCATGTGCTCCAGGCTCTAAGCTAACTGCCTTACATGTGGTATCACAAGAAAAGGCTCATAGAAACTTTTTGAGGTAGTTATTATTCCCACTTTAGATACAAAGAAACTAATGCCCAGGAAAATTAGGTAATTTTCCCCAAATTAAACAGGTAGTTGATGTCAGAGATGAAACTGGAACTCTCTTCTCCCAGACTACATTAGTGATTCTGAGCTTGTTTTCTATAAATAGGAATAATTACATTTTGAGGCATTACATTGAACTACACATTTCCATCGGCTCAAAGAATGACACATTGTAACAAAAATGGAATACAAAGGAAAAAATATATATAGAAATACTTTGCCCATTTTCCTACACTTGTTTATCCAGGCAATGTCTACAAGCGGGGCCACTGATGGTTCTGTGATAGAACTCTCACCCACCATGTAGGAGACCCAGGTTCGGTTCCCAGCCAATATACCTCACGTGCAGCTACCACCCACCTACCAGTGGAGGCTTGCATGTTGCTAGGATGCTGAGCAGATTTCAGCAGAGCATCTAGACCAAGATGGAGTATGGAGAAAGGCCTGGCAATCTACTTCCAAAAATCAACCAGTGTAAACATTATGGATCACAAGAGTAGGATCTGCAACTGATCATATGGATGGACCAGGATGGGGCAGCGCTTTGTTCCATCTTGCATGGTGTCACCATGAGTCGGGGGCCTACTCAATGGCAGCTAGCAATAGCAACAATGACTACAAGTAGTAATAATAGTGTTGTGATGGATTCGTGAACAAATAGAAGAACAAGATAGTCGTACTGGCACTTAAAATGAGTATTTTTGTCAGTTTAGAGAATACTGAACACCACACATCGTAGTTCCTTGGTTGGCAGAGACTTCTGCCTCTACCTCTGCTCTGTCACAGTCTGTTGTAAGGCAAAGTGCGTCTACGGCCAGGCACCCTACAGCTGTGACCACAACCCCTCAGCCGCTGTCAGTTCTGCTTTAGGACACCCTCCTGTGCTTCGTTATTCCATGCATTAGGTGCAGACTGTGCTAAGACTGGTAGGTCAGAGGAAGCCATCGATTTTTTCTTGCTCAACAAAAGGGGCTTTCTTCTTTTACCTATGCTCAAGGTGACATCGGCCAGCAGGTGGGCAGCTTGACTTCCAAAGCTGTCTCTGGAAGCTCCTTCAGTACGATTCACCTCACTTGCCAGCAACCCCTTGACCTCCCTACTGCATGCTGGATTAAAGCTGTATTTGATCCCTACCTTAGGCCGCCTGGTTGCACAGTGGTTAAGCACTTGGCTTGTAACTGAAAGGTCAGCAGTTCAAATCCACTACTGCTCCATGGGAGAAAGAGGTGGCAGTCTGCTTCTGTAAAGATTACAGCCTTGGGTCTAGGGTCTTAAAAACTTGTGAGGGGCCATCTATGATACATGTCCTGGCCCCACCTCATCTGGAGCAAGGGAGAATGAAGAAAAACAAAGGCACAGTGAGAGATTAGTCCAAAGGACTAAGGAACCACAACTACCATAGCCTTTACCAGACTGAGTATAGCACAACTAGATGGTGCCCGGCTACCACCACTGACTGCTCTGACAAAGATCACAATAGAGGGTCCCAGACAGAGCTGGAGAAAAATGTAGAACAAAATTCTAACTCACAAAAAAAAAAAACAGACTTACTGACCTGAAGAGACTGGTAAAACCCCAAGAGTATGGCCCCTGGATACCCTTTTAACTCAGTACTGAAGTCACTCCTGAGGTTTACCCTTCAGCCAAAGATTAGACAGACCTATAAAGCAAACAATTGCACACGTAGTTCAACCACGTATATGAGACTAAGTGGGTATACCAGCCAGGACGAGAAGGCAGAAAGGACAGGAAAGCTGGACTAACAGAAATGGGAAACCCAATGTCGAGAAGGGGAAAGTGTTGACACATCACTGGTTGGCAACCAGTGTCACAAAACAATATGTGTATTAATTGTTTAAAGAGAAACTAATTTGCTCTGTAAACTTTCACCTAAAGCACAACTCAAAAAAAAAAAAAAAGATTTTAGCCTGAGGAGCCTATGGGGCAGTTCTACTCTGTCCTATAGGCTTACTATGAGTCAGAATCAACTTGATGGCAATGGTTTTGATTTTGTTTGTTTGTTTTAGGCTGATTCCAAAGCGTTCCCTACTGTAACTCAGAAAACTGACAGGGGAACATCCTGTTTTTATTGTCTTCCCAATGGGCTAGCAATATCAACTCAATAGCCTCCCTATTCCCTTGGCTTCTCCTTCCACCTTGCCCATCCTTTACCCATTTTGACCACCCAGTCCACCTGCAGAAGGACACAATTTCATGCAGTGTTCCTGTTTTTAATAACAGACAAGGTATATGCCTATTTTGTTCATTAACCATTCACACTTCTGGTTAAATGAAAGTTTCCTTAATAACTA
The DNA here is from genome assembly GCF_024166365.1 of Elephas maximus indicus. Classification (NCBI taxonomy): domain Eukaryota; kingdom Metazoa; phylum Chordata; class Mammalia; order Proboscidea; family Elephantidae; genus Elephas; species Elephas maximus. The sequence goes on from NC_064822.1 coordinate 18,355,391, forward strand.
GGCTTCCCATAGAATTGCATGATAGAACTTGGTAGCTATGAAGAGTAACTTTATAGTGTTGCTTTTTTTTTCTTTCTTTTAAAGGAAGACAGACAGATATGAAAAGGCCTAAGACCAAGAGCTAACTTATTGCTTGTAAAATTCCTATGGTGGTGTGATTCATCTGCAAAAGCCTCTTATTTCTGCCAGGTCATTTATTTGTTCTTTCTTGTTTCTGTTCCACAGCTGAGCACACGGATACCAAGCCATGGAGACACGCCATCAATGTACTGTGAGGCCAAGCTAGGGGCTCATACCTACCAGTCTGTTAAACAGCAGCTGTTTAAAGCATTTCAGAAAGCTGGTCTGGGCACCTGGGTGAGGAAACCACCAGAGCAAGATCAGTTTCGACTAACTCTATAAATCACTGGACTCCTTGCTGTTTGACCAGAGTGAAACACTGGAGAAGGCAGGGCAGTGTGTGTGGAGCGACGTGATGGTGTTGATCAGTTCTTTGCATTTATTTTCCTTTGGTGTTCCAGAAGTACGCAAGTGTTCAATGTTTGAAGAAGCAACTAAACTTGAATTAGGAATATGCTGCTTCTCAGATGGCTGCTCCCCAGATTGCAACCAAGAACACTGAGTGCCACACTTAAAGGTATAAGTGCAGTTGGGCTATCTCTATCTCTTCATGGTGGTATCAAAAGGAGAGTTTCTATTCAGGCTGGAGGTCTTAGTTGCAGCCTTGAAAAGGGTATTGAAACATTGCCAATTAGAAATAAACCTCAGGCACCATTCCCCCTCTTTCCCTTCCCTGCCATTCACCCCTTTAGCAATGCATTTGGTGGTCATTAGCACAAGTTCACTTGATACTTCAAGATAAGCCACAAAAAAAAAAAAATTTTTTTTTTAAGTCACAAGCGAAGAGAAAAGCCATGGCTCCTTCCCAAAGAAACCAATAAGAGTGCTCTATTATTTTCATTATCCATTTCAGTTTTGTACTCCGCCTACTTTCAAAAAGGACTTGAGATGCACAATGTTAAAGCACACATAATAGCACAAGAGAAATGAAGACCATTCATGCAAAGTAAGGGCATAGTTAGCCAAGACACCAAGGAGTTAAGATTTACAATGTGCAGAAACTCTCTAAACTCCCTAATAACTAAGTGCTGCAAACTGACCCAAACCTATTTAGTCAATCAGGACTCTTAGTTTCTTTTGGCAGATAATGTTAGCCATGGGAGATGTTTGTGTTACATAAAGGTTAACTACTACCCTGCAACCTACCGCATAATAAGGAAACAGTCTTAGACCAAATTCTGACATTTTAAACTAAGTTTTTATTAGAAAGCAAGCCCAAAAACCATTCACAGCAACTTTTTCTTTTGACTTGAGGAGTTACCAACTCTGTCCTTTTAGGTGCTCCAACCACCATCTTGCATGAAAAAAATTTTCGCTTAAAACCAATGTTGAAATGCAAGAGGCAAGGTCGCATCCCTTTGTTGCAGGGATCAGACAGCCAGAATCCTCCAGCTCACAGCTGGACGGAGGACCATTTAGAGATTTAACCTAGAGCACTATTCCTGAGAGAAAAGGTACAGATTCTTATGCTCTGTTCATGCAAGGACAAGGAACATCTCTTAAAATATGTATAGTCAGTCCATATAGCTTGAATTGCTTTAATTTTACCAGTGAGAACCCATTTTTTAACATTCATCATGCTAGTTGACAGGTCTCTAATTTTTTTGACTAAAAATCCATATCTGAAGTCCATTATGCTAAATGGCAAAGCTTAGCAGTGGCCACTTCTAGAGTATGGGCTTCCTGGTTAGAACTCCCGCTGAGAACCCCTAGAGTGTACATCCTGGTTAGAATGCAAGCTTATCACTCAACCCATGAAAAACAAGCATAATATGTTGTATATATCCAAGCATACATTACAGATATCAAAATGAAACATATTGAGTTGTAGATATTTGTTATAAAATGAGAAGAAGTAGAGCCATTAGCATGGAAATGGAAAATTTTCTGGGATTTAATTTAAAGTCAAATTCATTACTCAAGTTCTTTTAGAAAAGAATATGGACATTGTAGTAAACATCTTTTTCAAGATAAAGTTTCAAAAGCTGTGGAAAAAAAAATTTTTTTTAAGTAAATCGTTCTTATTAAACTTTCACAAAAATTGAGGAAATAAAACAGATTCTTAATTCAGTGTAAATGCTAAGACCAAACGGCCAGTTTATATTACTTTCTGATCATTTGGCTTATCACTAGGATGAAGTTTAGAGATAGCTTCCCCCAAAAAAAAATAAATAAATAAATGAGTGTGTCTAAGTTTGTGGCTTAGACACGCTCTCTCACCTGTCAAACATCTGGAGCCCTTTTCTGAAAGTATGAAGACATAGCCAGTTCCTTCCTGAAACCTTCGACCTGAATTTTGAATTTACTAGCATCCTGAGCAGTTGCTTAAAGAAGTATATGTATGCTTTATATAAAAGTGCTCCAAGTAGTTCTCTTTCTACAATGAGGAGACACACATTAACAACAGCAGTCTTAACCGTTACAGGAAAGGTAAAGGGCCACTCATCCTACAAACAGGCACATTGGATACCACCCATATTATCTGATTAAAGAGACTTGGAAGCACTCACCTACCCAATAATAAATACTCTACAATGCCTAAATTCTAGCCCTTTGGTCAAAATTCATTTTGCTTAAGGTACTGGATATCTAAAAACAATTCAAACTTCAGTAAAATATAAATATCCACTTCTGGAAAAGCCACCCATTAACTCTAATCTACCCATTAGCACTAGCAGAGGGATTCATTTATTAGATCAACACTTTGGGGGGATTAAGGCTCTGCAGGAGAAGGTTTATAGCAAGAGGGAGGCATTAATGCAGCAGGAAGTCAGTTTGAGGAGCTGGAGCTTTGCCATGGAGGACCTGTCAGGGTGGGGCATGAAGGCAGACGGGGAGGAGGAGGACCTAGGGCTCTGGGCATTGAAAGCGCAGTGAAAGAGGAAACAGGGTTCAGACAGCTGGTGGTAACAACGTGCTGTAAGCCGATGGTTGGCAAAAGGCACTGCTGAGGAATGGGGGGAAAATAGAAGGTGGTTTAAGACGGGCAATTCAATGTCATGGTAATTCCACTCTCTGAAGCAAATAGGTGGCCAAATTAGGGCCGCATTCCCATGAGTAGATTGCGCTGCACAGACGTTGCTCCTGATTGGCAGAAATCAGACCCAGCCAACAAGAGGCCAGGTCACAGGATTCTATCAGGTGTGACTAGAGGGTACAGACCATGTCAGCCCATAGACAAAAGGTCTAGTGGTGGGAGCCCAAGGATTTCACTTTCATCCCAACACTAATCTTAGGCTGATTCTACCCTGCATTTCTTTGATCGGTGAATTAGAGTCTCTAGAATAGCCCACACATACCTCACCTGACATTCCAGTAATGAGAACAAAAGCTCAAACCCCTTTGTTTTCAAATTTTCTGTATTCCATATTAATATGTGTTTTCCCTATGATTAAAGCCCAAATAAATCAATAGCGCCTTTATCTGCCTCTGAAGCATGCATTGCTTTCGTATTGGGGAGATAAGCAAACTTGCCTGTTTCTTAGGCAAAAAGTCAGAGCATGTATCTGTGAGCATTTCCACAGGCACTGAGGCCAAGGGGAGAGTCGTCAGGCCATAAGCTCTGCTTGTCCATCGTACAGGGTCTCTCAATAACGTATGGTGTCAAGTTATTGAATTTAGAATTTCTTTGGTTTTCGTTTTTGCCAAGGAAAGGATTTGCGGGTCCGTAATTATTGTTTTCTTTTTATTCTTGTGATTCTCTTTAAATCTGTATATATCTATCATGTGCCACCACTGATTTTGTGATGAGTCTTGTTGTTCCTCAGAAATGTCAAGCTGAGTTACTTTTCAAAAAACTTATAGTTCACATTTTCCCCACAGAATTTCCTTTTCACAGGGACCTATTCTTATCAGTAAAGTTAATTTTTGGTATAGAGTTAACCATGTCTGGAGAGCCATAAACAGTAAATGCATAGTGTATCAATGCCCAGAATAGAATAGTAAATGTATTTTGATGAAATCCTATTTTTAGATTATAAATTTCAAGATGTGTCTATAGTATCTTGTTAAAACATTAAAAATTAAAGTAGACATTTTTAATTTAGAGAAACTTATATACTCATTTTTTAAAAGCCATTCTAATGAAGTAATCTGTCTGATTGGCTCAAAATACAATAAATATCCATTTATAATGAAGACCAAAGGGAAGTTAGAAAAAGTCTTTCTTTCATGTAAGTAACCATTTGATTGTTATGACCACCCCTTTTGGCAGAAGTCTCATTTAACACTCAGCAAAACCTAATGTACCTTTGCTGGTTTCTCTACCATCCTTCCCTAGAGTTTGCAGAGCCTATAATCCAGTTCAGGATCAGAAAAATCCACTGTCTTGCACATTTTGCTGGGTTTGGGTATATTCAAGGAAGGGCTGTACCACTGTCAGGTGACACTTGGTGGGGACGAACCTGTCTCTCAGGTCTTGTTGGAGTTTTGTTGCTGGTACTTTATGTATGTTTCTCAGAGGCAAAGTTGATACCACAGGTGGGAGATAATGTGTGGGGGCAGGCAGGAGGGAAGAACGTGGAATAGAATGTATGGGGTGGAGAGAGAGGCACAGCATGGCACCGTCCATGGGCTTGACTCAGCACTGCAAGCTGGAGCACCAGTTCTGATTCAGACAAAGTAAAGGATGGTGGGGGCAGGGGGGTGAGGAAGGAGAAATAAGAGACAAAAGGTATAAGCTGTTAGAGAGATGACCATAAAGAATAAATGAAGTGTTGTTCCTATATTGTTTTCCCACTCCCTCAATTCTGGGAAATAGGAGAGAAGCGTGACCCCATTTGCCACCGTTTTTCACTTGTCCTCCCACCGACTCTACCTCTTTGGTTTTCTTTCTCACTCTTCGCCTTTCCTTTCCTCTTTTTTTTTTTTTTTATTCTCACCTCTTCCCTATCCCTAAACCACCTTCCTCATTTCTCCTCTGATTCCTTTGTTGGGGGTGCCCCGGAACTAGTGAGAGATGTTAAGTCTCAGGCATGGGCCTACTCCTGAGCTCCACTTAGCTGGTCTATGGTATCATTAGGTAGGATCTTCTGAGGTGTTCTTATGAAATCTTGTCTAAAAGGATCCCAGAGTCTTTCTTAGACTCCTGGAACATGTCCATTCAATCTGACCTCCTGCCAAAAGGAACACTGCTGGCTACATCTCAAGAAACGCAGACCAAACAATATCCCCCCGAAGGGAAATGTAGACAGTCCCAAACCCTGGTGAAAGAAATACCTTATTTCCCAACTCATCATTTAAAAGGCGAATAAAGTCAGAGGGATGAAATAGCCTTTAAAAGGAAACCTAAAATGATCTGGATTTTTGTGCCTCTTTTCACACAGACACTAGATTTCTATCATTCTGCAGAACAGGCATCAGGAAAAAACTAAGCGGACCCTTTCCCAGCAGTGCCCAGTTAATTTTTTAAGCAAAACGAACTTAATAAATAGTAATTCTTAAGTGAAGGTATGTACATAAAAAGCATGATTGAATGGCAATATTGTACCAATGGGTGTACATTTGTAATATTTGTAAAAAAAATCCAAAACCTATTCCTAACGTATGAATTTACATATGTTAATTTGCTTCTAAATTCTGTAAATTGCACTTCAGTGATATCTGATAAGTGAATGTTTCTGTTAAGTGAATAAAAATATCAAGTTAAGATTGTTCTTTCCTGGATTGTTGGGTCTTTTTCATTAATCAGAGTTCCAGGGGGCCTCTGCAGCATATGATATGAACCCTGGTGGTACAAACAGTGAAGCACTTGGCTGCTAACAGAAAGGTTAGTGATTTCAAGCTCATCTAGCACCTTCGTGGGGTCTCCTTCAGTAAGGACTGCAGCCAAGAAAATCCTGTGAGGCAGTTTTACTCTGTCACATAGAATCACTATGAGTCAAAATCAACTCAACGACACCTAACAACAACAACAACAGGTTTTCTTAGGGTCCACACAGTGCCTATCCACCCCTCCAAAGAAATGACTCATGTCTACAAAGACCACACAAGTTCTAAATCTTTTTGTTTTTATAATAATTATGTATTAGTGTATTCTGCCTGAGTGACAGTTATTAGCCCAAATGGTACCCTTGTAGATTTAACGTACGTGATCTAGTTAGAATACCACAGGACTGTGAATGAAAAGACCTACTTTCAAGCTCTGACTCAGCTTCTCACTAACTGTGTGAGATGAAACGAATCACTTCGTGCGTGACTTTGCACATCAGTTTTTTCACTGTCAAGTGGAGGAAACAACCTTTATCCTACTACTTCACAGGACTGCTAAAGGGAATCAATGCAGTCAGAATTTTGCAGAGCTTTGAAAATTTACAGCATTGTAAATGTTTAAGATGTTCTGAGTCCTCCACCCAAATTAACCATAACATAGGAAATAGAGGCATGGGTGATAATTTTTCCTGTAGAATACAAAGCCAGATATTGGGGCACAAGCAATATCTAAAATATCATTCAGTGGTGTTTATACCCTTGGATTTACATAACTCTGAGTGGATTAAATATTCCAGAGTTCAACTGATCATTTTCCCAATGAAGTTCAACTGATTGTTTTCCCAATAACACCTCTGGCTCCTTTCTGGGAAAGAGGGATTGACAGAAATTTGCTTGTTGAGGAGACTTAGATTTTTCACTTTCACTCTGAGAATAGAGGAAAATTGCAAATGTGATGAACACAGAGTTTGTATGCTATAATTTGAATGATCATAGACTAGATTTCTTGTTTGGAAGTAGTCCTCTCACCTATCACAGTGTCTGAAATTCTGCCATGCCCTTTTTGGGCCAAGGTGGAGATCTTTTAACGGTTTTTCAAGCTACACTTATTTCACGTTAACCACAGTGAGACCTCAACTCAAGAGAGAGTACATCAGATTTCAGGTTGAGGGTAGAGGTGTAGGTAGGATGGTCTGAAAATATTTCTGGAAGTACTGTAACACCTTCCCTGCATCCTAGGTGGAGGGGGAGGTGTTGCACAATTCTTCCTGGTTTAGCATCACTGTTCTAGAGAGTTAGCCCTAATAAAAAAAATAGAGAAGATAATTAGGGGTCAGCATGATAAGTAGGGAATAAAGGAGAAATGAAAGCATAAATAAGGTTCAAAGGCAAATCCCAGGTGCATCAGAGTTGTGACATGCCTTGGAAGACATCAGGGACAAATCACCAGCCTTTGGGAATTTGGATGTTTGGTGGCAGGAATTATTTATTTGGCTAAAGGAAAGAAAGCTGTCTATACTAATCTCCCAGAAACGACTCTCAGGCTGGTACCCAATCATTGCTGTCGCTCACAGAGGACCCCCCTCCTACCAGAGAAACAACATTATTTTTGGAATGAAATGGTTCAATTCTTTGTAACCTCATTAAACTTACTGGTTCTATATATCAACCCAAACAATTCCTCAAGCTAGTCAAGTCCCAGGCTGCCCAGCCTGAAGCGTAGTCTCATTTCTTGTGACATTTTTCTTTCTTGTTGAGCATTAAAACACACACACACACGAAACATATGATATATTGTCTTAGAACAAGATTTCAGCTAAGTGAGTATTTCCCAAGGAAAGCAACGGGGCTCTACTCTGGTCCTTAAAATTTGAGAGGTATGCATGAAGAGTGAAAGACAAGATGACCATCGCAGTAGTTTTTAAACCCTGACTTACTATGCTTTTGTCCACCTTGGAGCTATCAAATCAGATTCCTTCGGTCAGGTTTAACCTGATGACAGAAATACACCCTTCCAAGTGAGTTTCAGAAAACCACTGCCTTTAAAGGGCCAGCTTCCTGGAAAAGTCGTTTTATCAACAAGGATCCAGAGGGAATAAGACCCAGGATAACAACAATGGTCACAAATACTAACTTAGCCCAAAGCAGTTACGCTCAATTGCCTAGCCTTTCAGAATTATAAATTACTTGACTAAAATAAAAATTAAGCTCACTAAAAATTTCAGTATTAAAAAGTCTCTTCGACTCCCTCAAAGCACAGGTATGCTACAGAACCATTTTGACTAATTCCTCACACTCACCTTTGGGGAAAAAAAGCCTTAATAAACTATCCAAAGATGGGCTATTTGGCCGTATAGGAAATGGGCTCAGCAAGGTATAATAGAAATATGATGCCTTTTGAAATCAGAGGACCCGATTTCTAGTCCTTGCTCCATTATTGATAAGTTCTGTGACCTTGGACAAATAACATTATTCTTTCAACGACTTCAAATATAAAATGGGGTAGCACTTACCCCAAGGCGGTTGTGGTGTCAGGTGCTGTCGAGTCAGCCCCCAATGCATGGCAACCCCAACCACAATGGAACAAAATTCTGCCTGGTCCTGTGCCACCGCATGATTTGTGGCGTACCAGACCATTGTGACCTGCAGGGTTTTAACTGGCTGATTTCAGAAGCAGGTTGCCAGGCCTTAAAACAGTCTTTTTTGCTAGTCAGTCTTAGTCTGGGAGGTCCATTGAACCTGTTCAGCATCATAGTAACATGTAAGCCTCCACTGACATGTAGGGGATGGCTGCACATACGGTACATTGACTGGAAATTGAACCCCAGTCTCCCGCATAGAAGGCAAGAATTCTACCAGCAAACCAGCAATGCCTGCAAGAGTATTGTAATAAGGATCAAATTAGATAAAGTGAAAATGCTTTTCAGCTGAACAATGCTGTACAAGTGTCAATCACTATCCTTCTAAGAGAACACCTATTACCCAATGTCACCAACATTGAGCAGATTTGGCAGGTGGTCCAGGTGAGTTACTTCTAAAGTCAGTTCTACTCAAAAATTCCATGACTTTAATAGCAAGAGAAATATAACTTTCCAGGTTTAGAAAGTACTAGAGAATGGAAGAGAGAATCAGATCCATGGAGAAAGAGAAGTTGTCACTGAAGTAAGAGGAGAATTAGAGGATGCGATTTTTATAGAGCCTAGGAGAAAAGAGCATGTCAGGAAGATGACAAATTATGTAAAAAAAAGAAAGAAAACAAAGAAGAATAAAGAGTTAAGAAATATCCTTGACAATCAAGAGGATATTTGAAAGCTTTAAAGGAGAAGTTGCATTAGAAAGGTAGGGGGAAAATGTTCACACAGTGATGTAAGGAAGTGTCTTAGTTACCTAGTGCTGCTGTAACATAAATACTGCAAGGGAATGGCTTTAAGGAACAGAAATTTATTTTCTCACCGCTCAGGAGGCAAGAAGTCCAAATCAGGGTCTTGGAGTGTTAATCTCTTTATCAGCAGCCCAGGTGTTCCTTGGTTCCTTGGCATTCCGCAGCTTGTAAACAACCCTCACGTGACATCAGTCTTTCCCTCTGTGTTTGTCTCTGTATCTATTCTGGTGTTTTTATAACTCAGAAGTGATTAGGTTTAGGATCCGCTCAACACTGGTATAATCTCATAACACAACAAAGGAAAACCCCTGTTTTCAAACAGGATCAAATTCACAGGTACAAGGGTCGGGAATTCATCACATATTTTGTAGGGCCAAATTTAATCCATAATGATGTTGTTGTTCTTAGATACTGCCAAGTGGGTTCTGACTCCTAATGACCGTATGTACAACAGAAAAAAACCCTGCCTAGTCCTGTGCCATTGTGCCATCACAATCGTTGCTCTGTTTGAGACCACTGCTGCAGCCACTGTATAAATCCATCTCATTGAGGGTCTTCCTCTTTTTCCCTGTCTGTTTTACAAAGCATAATGCCCTTCTCCAGAAACTGGTCCCTCTTGACCACACGTTCGAACTGCATGAGACCATGTCTCACCATCCTTACTTCTAAGGAGCATTCTGGTTATACTTCTTCTAAGGCAGATTTGTTTGTTCTTCTGGCAGTCCATGATGTATTCCATATTCTTCACCAAAACCATAATTCGAAAGCGTCAATTCTTCTTCGGCCTTACTTATTCATTGTCCAGCTTTCGCATGCACATGAGGCAATTGAAAATACCATGGCTTGGGTCAAGGGCACCTTAGTTCTCAAAGTGCTTTTTACCACTTTAAAGAGGTCTTTTGCAGTCAATTTGCCCAATGCAATGTGTTGTTTGATTTCTTGACTGCTGCTTCCATGGTGTTGATTGTGGATCCAAATAAAATGAAATCCTTGACAGCTTCAATCTTTTCTGTTTACCATGTTGCTGCTTATTGGTCCGGTTGTGAGGATTTTTGTTTTCTTAATGTTGATATGTAATTCATACTGAAGGCTGTAGTCTTTGGTCTTCTTCAGTAAGTGCTTCAAGTCCTCTTCACTTTCCACAAGCAAGGTTGGGCATCTGCATATCTCAGGTTGTTAATGAGTCTTCTTCCAATCCTGATGCAACGTTCTTCTTCACAAAGTCCAGCTTCACGGATTCTTTGTTCAGAGTACAGGTTGAATAAGTATGGCGAAAGGAAATAACCATGAAGCACACCTTTCCTGACTCTAAACCACACATTATCCCCTTTTTCTATTTTAACAACTGCCTCTTAGTCTATGTCCAAGATCCATATGAGCATAATTAAGCATCTTGGAATTCCTATTGTTAAAATGTCGTTCATAATTATTACAATCCACACAGTCAAATGCCTTCGCATGGTCACTAAAACACAGGTAAACATTTTCTGGTATTCTCTGGTTTCAGCCAAGGTCCATCTGACATCAGCAATGATATTCCTTGTTTCACGTCTTCTCCTGGATCCAGCTTGAACTTCTGGCAGGTCCCTGTTGATGTAGTTCTACAACCATTTTTGAATTTACTTGTGTGTGACATTAATGATATTGTTTGATAATATTTGCATTCTGTTGGATCACCTTTCCTTGGAATGGGCACAAATATGGATCTCTTCCAGTCAACTGGCCAGGCAGCTGTCTTTCAAACTTTCTTGGCATGGATAAGTGAGTGCTTCCAGCACTGCATCCATTTGTTGAAACGTCTCAGCTGGTATTTCATCAATTCCTGAAGCCTTGTTTTTCTCCAATGCCTTCGATGCAGCTTGGACTTCTTTAGTACCATTGGTTCTTGATCATATGCTTCCTCCTAAAATGGTTGAACATTGGCCAGTTCTTTTTGGTACACTGGTTCTGTGTATTCCGTCCACTCTCTGTAGATGCTTCCTGCATCGTTCAATATTTTGCCCATAGAACCCTTCAATATTGCAACTTGAGGCTTGAATATTTATTTCAGTTCTTTCAGCTTGGGAAATGCCAAGCATGGTCTTCTTTTTTTGTTTTCTAACTCCAGATCTTTTCACATGTCCTTATAATACTTCACTATGTCTTCTTTGAAATCTTCAGTTCAGCTCTTTTACTCTTTCATTCCTTCCATTTGTTTTAGCTGCTGTACATTCAAGAGCAAGTTTCAGAGTCTCTTCTGACATTCATTTTGTTCTTTTCTTTCTTTTTAATGATCTTTTGCTTTCTTCACATATGAGGTCCTTGATGTCATGCCACAACTCGCCTGGTCTTTGGTCATTAGTGTTAAATGTGTCATATCTGTTCTTGAGATGGTCTCTAAATTCAGGTAGAATATACTCAAGGTTGTACTTTGGCTCTTGTGGACTTGTTCTAATTTTCTTCAGCTGCAACTTGAACTTGCATATGAGCAATTGATGGTTTGTTCCACAGTCAGCCCCTGGCCTTATTCTGACTGATGATATTGAGCTTCTCCATAATTTCTTCCCACAGATGTAGCTTATTTGATTCCTGTGTATACCATGTGGTGAGGTCCACGTACATAGCCACTGTTTATGTTGTTGAAAAAAGTATTTGCAATGAATAAGTCGTTAGTCTTGTAAAATTCTATCATGCAATCTCCAGCGTCATTTCTATCACCAAAGCTGTATTTTCTAATCATCCTTCTTCTTTGTTTCCAACTTCCACATTTCAATCACCAGTAATTATCAAAGCATCTTGATTGTATGTTTGATTAATCTCAGACTGCAAAAGTTGGTAAAATTCTTCAATTTCTTCATATTTGGCCTTAGTGGTTGGTGTGTAAATTTGACTCAGTCATATTAACTGGTCTTCCTTGTAGGCATACAGATATTATCCTATCACTGACAGCACTGTACTTCAAGGTAGATCTTGAAATGTTCTTTTTGACAATGAATGTGACGCCAACCAAACTGAAACCAAACCCATGGGCATTGAGTTGATTCCCACTCACAGCGACCCTATAGGACAGAGTAGAACGTCCCCATAGAGTTTCCAAGGAGCACCTAGTGGATTTGAACTGCTGACTTTTTGGTTAGCAGTTGTAGCACTTAACCACTGTGCCACCAGGGTTTCTGAATGTGATGCCATTCCTCTTCAATTTGTCATTCCTGGCATAGTAGACCATACCATTGTCTGATTCAAAATGGTCAATACTAGTCCATTTCAGCTCACTAATGCATAGGATGTCCATCTTTACTCATTCCATTCATTTTTGATGACTTCCAATTTTCTCAGATTCATGCTTTGTACATTCCATGCTCTGATTAATAATGGATGTTTGCAGCTGTTTCTTCTGATTTTGACATGTGCCACATCAGTAAATGAAGGTCCTGAAAGCTTTACTTCATTCACGTCATTAAGGTCGAACCTACTTTGAGAAGGCAGCTCTTCCCTAGTCGTATTTTGAGTGCCTTCCAACCTGAGGTTCTGTGGTTAAGATTGTGTGTCAACTTGGCTGGGCCATGATTCTCAGCGTTTTGGCAGTGGTATAATCCTGTGATCACTTCCCTACTGAGATTTGATACATGATCACCCTCATGATGGGATCTGCTCTGAGTAGCCAATCAGTTGAAGTGGAGTTTCCTTGGGCATGTGGCCTGCATTGAGTGTGGGCAGATGTTCAGGCAGGGCTCAGGGGCTTTTGCTTGTTCTGAAACCTACAGTTGGCTCCTGTTTGTCTGACTTCTGATTCTTAGGACTTGAGCTAGCAGCTTACCTGCAGTCTCTCCTGCCAATCTTGGGATTCACCTATCTTCACAGCTTTGTGAACAACAGGTCTGCTCTCCAGCCTCCAGCCTGCTGATCTTAGGTTTACCAGCCCCTGCAGTGATGTGAATCAGGAGAAGCATTTTTCCTGACCCATGGCCTTGGGACATTATAGCCTATACAATCGCGTGAGCCATTTCCTTGATATAAATCTCTCTCTATATATATATATATGTATATATTCATATGCTTTACTGGTTTTGCTTCTTTAGAGAACACAGCCTAAGACAGGTGCTCATCTTCTGGCACTGTATCAGACAGTATTCCACTGCTATTCATTAGGTTTTTCACCGGCCAGTTTTTTCAGGAGTAGATCACAATGTCCTTCTTCCTAGTCCATCTTAGTCTAGAAGTGCTGCTGAAACCTATTCACCATGGTGAACCTGCTGGTATTTGAATTACCAGTGATACAGCCTCCAGCATCACAGCAACATGCAAGCCACCACAGTATGACAAACTGACAAATGAGTGGTGAAATCCACAGTAAGAGGAAACAATTACAATGCAATAGAGAGGCTGAGTATAGATGGCTCATCAAGAGATTTAACTGAAAAAGAAAAGCATGAAATAAAGTTAATAGAAGATGGGATTGGCCATGTAACAGGCTTTTTAGCATACAGAATGTTTTGTGTTGGGGGAGCATTTATTCAATATAGGGGGAAGTTGAGGGAATGTTACAGGACAACCAAAACAATCCAGAAGGAAAGGACAATCCAGAAAGGAAATTCTTGAGCTGGCCTCTGGCATAGAGATGCTTCTACTGCTGCTTAGGCTTGTCAGGATTTAGTCTTAGTCCCTGGCAGTGGAGGAGACACTTGTATTCCCAAGCCCTCACGACAGGGTCCTACTAGAAAGTAAGCTCCAAAAGGACAGCAATATGGGGCAGTGTGTGGGTTTCTTTTTACTAGTGTGTCCCTAGAACCAAAACCAAACCAAACTCATTGCTGCTGAGTTGATTCATATTTCTACCGAGTTGCTCTCTACTTCGTTGTACAGAGTAGACCCACCGCATCAGGTATCTAAGGCTGTAATCTTTATGGAAGCTGACTGCCACAACTTTCTCCCACAGAGCAGTTGGGTGGGCTCGAACCACCGACCTTTCGGTTAGCAGCCAAGCACTTAACCACTGTGCCACCAGGGCTCCTGTCCCTAGAGCAGAACTTATCATATAATAGATGGTCAATAAATATTTGTTAAATTAACAAATGGACAAGCATTTCTACAAAACAGGAGAGGAAAGAGAGGAGAATCAAGTCTTGAACAAGAGAAGGGGAAAACCAACCCAGGCATCAGGTACAATCCTAAACTTTTTTACTTTATCTTTGGAAGTCAGATTATAAAAGACAGAAAAGTCAGCTGACCCCCATTTGCAAAGAAGCACATTCCCACCTGCAGATGGCTTGCTCCATGTCTTTTTTCTCTCACCCTTTCTCTCTCTCTCACTCACAGTCTAATTCCAATCCCCAGTCTCATAAAGCACAAAGTTACTGCTCTAGAAAAACCCCTTCTTAGAAAAGTGCCTCCTTGAAGCCTGCTTCTGATGATTCCATTCAACGCACAAGTTAGTCTGTTCAGCAACATATCACTTCTTTCACTTTGCTTTCCCCTCCAATTACACTAAGTGTATAAATGTCCCTTATGACCAGACATTCTGCCACTCGCTGCTGTGGCCATTTAATGCCCTAGAAGTTAAGTGACACCTCACTGAAGTCACAGTATCCCTGGAGGCTACCCATTAGGCCTTTCAGGCCTGTTAGATCACAACCATCAATTCTGATTTGTGTGAAGCACCCACCCCTGGGAGCACTTACACAGCCTCTGTAACATCGTGGTTAATCACAGACCATGGGAACTGCCACTCAGGCACAAACTAGAGCCACCAGACCTTGCAGAGGCCTCCAGGTATGGGCTATGGGCCCTGACTCAGCACAAGAGAAGAACTTAAAGCCTCCCAGAGGGCCTTCAGGAAAGCCATCTGGAGCATTCTAACAAGTGGGGATGTTATGAAGACTAGCAGCATGGACTTCAGTGATTGGAGAGCAACTTTCTGAGCAACTGTGGTTTGAGGCTGGACATATTACTTATCTGCTCTGCATATAATCTACAACAAAGTAGGCTTCATTACTTTCAATTTTGGTCCCCTGAAATGGCTCGTTTAAAAATAAATTGTAATGTACTCTCCAATACTGAGTACCAACTGGTAGTGAGGAGTGGGAGGTCAGGCAGCCAAACTGGGGAGGTATGCAGGCAGTGGGCTGCCTCAGTCCAGAGCTGGTGACTGCCCTGAATTATTACTTTAGCAGAATTGCTTGAAAGACAATCATTGTTCAAAGATTGAGGCTCTTCTCAATTCCCCAAGGGTGTTAAACCTGTAGGCAGGCATGTATTATCTTTTAGAATCCAAATGCATTTCCCAAGTTGGTTAGACCCCCAAGAACTTCAAGTGCTTCATGCTTTATACTCTAATAATGCCAGACTACCTCTACACCATATAGTTTAACATCCATGTGTCTTGGCTCATGCTGTTCATCCACAAAAAAAGCTCCCTTCCTTTCTTAACCTAGCCAGGAATCATGTTCACCAGGAGGCCTTCCTACTCCTCCCTTGAGCCCAATGACAAGTCTCAGCACTTGGATCCCGTAAAGCCATTTGCACACATACCTCTATCACTGCCACTGTGCATTCCATGAGTTCCTCAAGGGCAGGAATGTTTCTTATTCATCCTTGAACCCCAATACCTAGTTCAATTCTTGACACGTACTTGGTACCTGGAAACCCTGGTGGCATAGTGGTTAAGTGCTACAGCTGCTAACTGAAGGGTTGGCAGTTCGAATCTGTCAGGTGCTCCTTGGAAACTATGGGGCAGTTCTACTTTGGCCTATAGGATCACTATGAGTCAGAATTGATTCAACGGCACTGGGTTTGGTTTTACTTGGTGCCTGGTAAATATTTCTTGAAGTGAACTAAATTTCAAGATCCAAAATCATAGCATTACTCCCTTTTTAGAGGTCAATGTTTGTGTCCAGGAGAGGAGAATTCTGCTGTAACCTAGTCTCAAACAAGAGTTGAAGGGTCCAACTCGACTCAGCCAAATGTTCGGAGTCCTTGGCCCCCTTAGCAGTTGTTTCACTCTGATACAAAAAAATAATTTATTTTTCCCCCCAGTCATACCTGGAGTAAAAATGTCAAAGTCTCATGAGATAAGTTTTCTCAATATTGTCTATTTTGTATATCATTCTAAGCTAACACATTTCCTACCTTCTTTCTATATCACTCAACATTTTTATTTTTAGGCAATGGCAGTTAACTCTGCTTGTTTTAGCAGAAAAGAAGTTCAATAAATAATTAGAATAGTTGAATTGACCACAAAATCATTGAAAGCACTGGTCAGCCTCTGGGGATGCTGAAAGCTCTGAAGCTAAGAAAAAAATCTAAAACCATACTTCAATCTGTGGACAATGATCACCAGATGAGAAGCATCCTCACTGCATTTATGAGTTAGTTATATCAGAAGTAGGTGTCCTTGATGATGGAAGTAAAAAGGGTGAATGATCTAGATTCCAGCAATCAGATGTCCCTCTACCTCCCAAGTATAATATAGAAGTCTATGCTCTGGCTGCAAACAAGACTAGAAAAATTAGGACTTAGCACTTCCATCTTCTACAGTAGCAGATGGACATTTTCCTCAACCATGGTTTATAAGGTCATGTGGGCACTGTTGGTGCCAAATCTAGATCTATTTGATGACTGGCACACCAATTTCCCAGCTGTCGGGAGTGTTCGGTGCTAAATGGATCATTGCTACTATTTTCTCTGGAAGATTTCCCTCACCTGAACAGGAGCCATCTCACTTGGACAGCTATGGATGGTCTCCCTCTTCATCCACCAGGCACAGCCTATAATCAATGACTCACAGAGAGAGTCAAAAAGCCAGACTCTTTGCCTCAGGGTGGAGCCACTGCTATGGTACAATTCATGCTCCAAAGATCCCCATGAGAAAAGGCTGACGCAAGACTTTAGCTAAAGACACTTACTTGCTTCCCTGCTTCTCCTTTCTCCTGAGAGCACTAGTTCAATAAATCATATGCTTCAAATCTCTGTCTCTGGGTCTGCTTCTAGGGAACCTAACCTATGATAGTTGCTACAAAGAAGATCATAGGAAGCATACTCTAAAAATGTGATTCTGGAGTTGGATTGCTCTCTGATAGCTGGATAAAAGGACCTCAGCACTGGTTGTAGATGGGGTACTGATAGTTCCTGGTATGTGGTAGCAATGCTATTGTTAAGACTTTCACCTGTTGCGAACTAGGAGGTGCATTTTTTGGTATCTCTGGCATTTGTGCTATATTACAAAGACTATTGAATGAAGTGGTTATTGCTGAATACCACTGATGCCTTTAAGTGAGAAAATGGTAGGCTCAGGATAATAAACAACCTACTTAAAGCAAAGTGTGACCATCAGAAAGCTGTTTTGGAAGTCATTTAAAAAGACATCATCTCCTACAATTGAAGATATATGAAGCTGAAAGCAGACACAGAAGTTAATCGTAAGGCTGGCAGATGTTCAGAGAAGGTTGAATTTATAGTTGAGGCAGGTCTCCAACCAAAGTCAGGAAGAAGTGGAACCCTGAGACTTGAAATGGGGATATCAGGGCAGGTGCACTTAAGAAACTTGAGCATTCAGACTGCCCTGAACCCTTGGGGCTTGCAGACGTGGTCTATTTGCTTAAAGACTAGGTAGCAGCCTGAAATGAATATGTGCCTTACAGTACAATGCTTCACCTCCAAGATCTACTCTTATCTCCTCTCCATCCACTAAACCGATAACTAGGATCAAAATATCTCACCTACATGACTTAACTGGGGGAGTGCTAAGCCTGCTAAGGGATGAAAAGAATTATACTCCCAAAGAAACTACCAAAAAAAAACCCAAACTTGTTGCCATTGAGTTGATTCTGATTCATGGCTATCCCAAGTGTTTCAGAATATAACTCCTCCATGAGGATTTCAATAGCTGTGATCCTTTGGAAGAAGATTGCCAGGTCTTTCTTTCAAGGCACTTCTAGGTAGATTGAAACTGCCAATTCTTCAGTTAGTAGCCAAGCCCGAACCATTTGCACCACCCAGGGATTCCCAAAGGAGCTGCAGGATCTGACTCATATATATGAGCAGGAACTGGAAAAGAATGCCTGAGAGTGGATCCTGAAGATAATGTATAAAAGAGATGAAATGTAAAGTTAAACAAAGAAAATTTTGTCCACACTTCCTCCCAGATACAGGATTTAACACTGTTGCAGGGACCCCAAGAAATGGTTTTAATATCCTGCAGGGTTGGCTTTGAAGCTTGGGAAAATCACTGGTCTCCATTAAATGAAATAAAGAAATGAGATAACGTAGAAGACTGTGGAGAAGGTGATCAAAAGACTAGGAGATATTTGCAGATGATATGATACTATATGTAGAGAATACAAAGGACTCCACGGGAAAACTACTGGAACTAATAGAAAGATTCAGCAGAGAAGCAGAATACAAGATAAACATACAAAAATCAGTTGGATTCCCATACACCAGTAAAGAGAATGAAGAAAAGAAAATCAGGAAAGCAACACCATTTATAATAGACACTCAAAAAATAAAATACCTAGGGATAAATCTAACTAGAGACATAAAAGACCTATACAAAGAAAACTACAAAACACTATTGCAAGAAGCCAAATGAGACCTACATAAATGAAAAAATATACCAGGCTCATGGATAGGCAGACTCAACATTGTGAAAATGTCAATTCTATCCAAAAAAAAAAAACTAAACCCAAAGCAATCTGCAAATATAATGCAATCCCAAAACAAATACCAACAGCATTCTTTAATGAGATGAAAAGACTAATCACTAACTTTATATGGAAAGGAAAGAGGCCTTGGGCAAGTAAAGCACTATTGAAGAAGAGGAATAAAGTAGGAAGATTCGCACTACCTGACCTCAGAACCTACTATACAGCACCAGTAGTCAAAATAGCCTGGTACTGGTACAACAACAGACACATTGACCAATGGAACAGAACTGAGAACCCAGATGTAACCCATCCGCCTAGAGTCACCTGATCTTAGTCCATTAAATGGGGAAAAGACAGTTTTTTTTACAAATGGTACTGGCAAAACTGGATGTCCATCTGCAAAAAAATTAAAAATGAAATAGGACCCATACCTCACACCATACACAAAAATTAATTCAAAATGGATCAAAGACCTAAGTATAAAATGGAAAAATATAAAGATCATAGAAGAAAAAATAGGGTCAATGTTAGAGGCCATAATACACAGCATAAATAGGATACAAAGCATAACTAACAGTACACAAACTCCAGAAGATAAGCTAGATAACTAGGATTTTCTAAAAATTAAGCACTTATGCTCATCAAAAGAAATGGGCAAAGGATATGGACAGACACTTCACCAAAAAAGACATTCAGGTGGCTAACAGACACATGAAGAAATGCTCCAGATCACTAGCCATTAGAGAAATGCAAATCAAAACTACAATGAGATATCATCTCTCCCCGACATTACTGGAACAAATCAAAAAAACAGAAAATAAAAAATGTTGGATAGGCTGTGGGGAGACTGGAACTCTTATGCATTGCTGGTGGAAATGCAAAATAGTACAACCATTTTGGAAAATGATATGGTGCTTCCTTAAAAAGCTAGAAACAGAAATACCACATGACCCAGCTCTCCCACTCCTAGGAATATATCCTAGAGAAATAAGAGCTGTCACATGAAAAGACATATGCACACCCATGTTCACTGCAGCATTGTTCACAATAGCAAAAAGATGGCCACAACTTAGATGCCCGCCAACAGATGACTGGATAAACAAACTATGGTATATACACGTAATGGAATACTACACAACAAGAAAGAACAATGATGAATCTTGGAAACATCTCACAGCACGGATGAATCTGGAGGGCATTATGCTGAGTGAAATAAGTCGGTCACAAAAGGACAAATACTGTATGAGACCACTATTATGAAAACTAATGAAAAGGTTTGCACAGAAAGAAACAATCTTTGATGGTTACGAGGAAAGGGAGGGATGGGGAATGAAAAACACTAGGCAATAGTTAAGCGGTAACTTTGGTGAAGGATAAGACAGTACATAATACTGGGGAAGTCAACACAACTTGACGAAGGCAAGATCATGGAAGCTTCACAGACACATACAAACTCCCTGAGGGACCAAGATGCTGGGCTGAGGGCTGGAGACCATGGTCTCAGGGGACATCTAGTTCAACTGGCATACCATAGTTTATAAAGAAAATGTTCTACATCCTACTTTGATGAGTAATATCTGGGTTTTTCAAAGCTTGTGAGCAGCCATCTAAGACACTCCAGTGATCCTACCTCATCTGGAGCAAGGGAGAATGAAGAAAACCAAAGACACAAGAGAAAGATTAGTCCAAAGGACTAATGAACTACAACTACCACAGCCTCTACCAGACCAAGTCCAGAACAACTAGATGGTCCCTGGCTACCACCACCAACTGCTGTAGCAAGGATCACAATAGAAGGTCCTGGACAGAGCTGGTGAAAATGAAGAACAAAATGCTAACCCCTCAAAAACAGACCAGGCTTACTGGTCTGACAGAGACTGGAGAAACCCCAAGAGTATGGCCCCTGGACACCCTTTTAGCTCAGTACTGAAGTCACTCCTGAGGCTCACCCTTCAGCCAAAGATTAGACAGGCCCATAAAACAAAATGAGAGGGTACTGGGCGGAGCCAAGATGGCGGACTAGGCAGACGCTACCTCGGATCCCTCTTACAACAAAGACACGGAAAAACAAGTGAATCGATCACATACATAACAATCTACGAACCCTGAACAACAAACACAGATTTAGAGATGGAGAACGAACTAATAGGGGGAAGCAGCGATTGTTTTCAGAGCCTGGAGACAGCGTACCAGTCAGGTACGGCACAAGCACAGAGAGCTGCTCCACCCCCCTGAACAGACACCAGGAGGGGGACCACCTGGTTCCGCGGGCGGCATGGGACACAGCCGGTGGGAGAAGTCCCCGGGAGGCAGCGACTGGTCTTGGAACGGGGAGAGCAGCGTCCCAGCTGGGGAACCATCCCGCCGGGATTTGGACTGGACGCAGGTACGGCATAAACACGGAGAGCTGCTCCACCCCCCTGAACTAACCCCGGGAGGGGGCCCAGTGGGGTCATGCGGGTGGTGTGGGACGCAGCCGATAGGAGAAGTCCCCGGGAGGCAGCGACTGGTATTGGAGCGGGGAGAACAGCGTCCCAGCCGGGACACTCGGTCACGGCACAAGCACGGGGAGCTGCTCCACCCACCTGAACTAACCCCGGGAGGTGGCCCAACTGGTTTGTGGGAGCGGCACGGCAACGCGGTTGGAGGGACGAGAAGTGCCCGGGAGGCAGCGACTAATTTTGGAGTCGAGAGTGCACTGTCCCAGTAGGGGAGCCTTGACGCTGGGCGTGGGACTGGAAGCGGAGGATCTGACCTTCACTCCAGCGGGCCAGACCCCCCGGGGGCAATCTCCACACAGCCAGGACACATAGGCGACGAGCCCCATGGGAATCTCAGATATAATAGTCATTCCAAGCAAGACAAGCAACTCTGGCTATATTCTGAGGTGCTACTCTCCTATCTCTCTGTTCCCTCCCCCACCCTCTCCAGGCGGCTTCATTAACATCCGAATAGCCTGAGCCAGAGGGAGAACTCTGATAGGGATCTGACTGCATTTTTTTTTTAGCGGATTTTCTGGAAAAACTAGTTTCCCGGTGATGGCTCGGAGACAACAATCCCTATCAAACCACTTAAAGAAGCAGACCATGACAGCTTCTCCAACCCCCCAAACAAAAGAATCAAAATCTTTCCCAAATGAAGATACAATCCTGGAATTATCAGATACAGAATATAAAAAACTAATTTACAGAATGCTTCAAGACATCACAAATGAAATAAGGCAAACTGCAGAAAAAGCCAAGGAACACACTGATAAAACAGTTGAAGAACTAAAAAAGATTATTCAAGAACATAGTGGAAAAATTAATAAGTTGCAAGAATCCATAGAGAGACAGCATGCAGAAATCCAAAAGATTAACAATAAAAGTACAGAATTAGACAATGCAATAGGAAGTCAGAGGAGCAGACTCGAGCAATTAGAATGCAGACTGGGACATCTGGAGGACCAGGGAATCAACACCAACATAGCTGAAAAAAAATCAGATAAAAGAATTAAAAAAAATGAAGAAACCCTAAGAATCATGTGGGACTCTATCAAGAAGGATAACCTGCGGGTGATTGGAGTCCCAGAACAGGCAGGGGGGACAGAAAACACAGAGAAAATAGTTGAAGAACTCCTGACGGAAAACTTCCCTGACATCATGAAAGACGAAAGGATATCTATCCAAGATGCTCATCGAACCCCATTTAAGATTGATCCAAAAAGAAAAACACCAAGACATATTATCATCAAACTTGCCAAAACCAAAGATAAACAGAAAATTTTAAAAGCAGCCAGGGAGAAAAGAAAGGTTTCCTTCAAGGCAGAATCAATAAGAATAAGTTCAGACTACTCAGCAGAAACCATGCAGGCAAGAAGGGAATGGGACCACATATACAGAGCACTGAAGGAGAAAAACTGCCAGCCAAGGATCATGTATCCAGCAAAACTCTCTCTGAAATATGAAGGCGAAATTAAGATATTTACAGATAAACACAAGTTTAGAGAATTTGCAAAAACCAAACCAAAGCTACAAGAAATACTAAAGGATATTGTTTGGTCAGAGAACCAATAATATCAGATATCAGCACAACACAAGGTCACAAAACAGAACGTCCTGATATCAACTCAAATAGGGAAATCACAAAAACAAACAAATTAAGATTAATTAAAAAAAATACACATAACAGGGAACCATGGAAGTCAATAGGTAAAAGATCACAATAATCAAAAAGAGGGACTAAATACAGGAGGCATTGAACTGCCATATGGAGAGTGATACAAGGCGATATAGAACAATACAAGTTAGGTTTTTACTTAGAAAAATAGGGGTAAATAATAAGGTAACCACAAAAAGGTATAACAACTCTATAACACAAGATAAAAGCCAAGAAAAATGTAATGACTCAACTAACATAAAGTCAAACACTATGAAAGTGAGGATCTCACAATTTACTAAGAAAAACGCCTCAGCACAAAAAAGTATGTGGAAAAATGAAATTGTCAACAACACACTTAAAAAGGCATCAAAATGACAGCACTAAAAACTTATTTATCTGTAATCACGCTGAATGTAAATGGACTAAATGCACCAATAAAGAGACAGAGAGTCACAGACTGGATAAAGAAACACGATCCATCTATATGCTGCCTACAAGAGACACACCTTAGACTTAGAGACACAAACAAACTAAAACTCAAAGGATGGAAAAAAATATATCAAGCAAACAATAAGCAAAAAAGAAGAGGAGTAGCAATATTAATTTCTGACAAAATAGACTTTAGACTTAAATCCACCACAAAGGATAAAGAAGGACACTATATAATGATAAAAGGGACAATTGATCAGGAAGACATATCCATATTAAATATTTATGCACCCAATGACAGGGCTGCAAGATACATAAATCAAATTTTAACAGAATTGAAAAGTGAGATAGATACCTCCACAATTATAGTAGGAGACTTCAACACACCACTTTCAGAGAAGGACGGGACATCCAGCAAGAAGCTCAATAGAGACACGGAAGATCTAATTATAACAATCAACCAACTTGACCTCATTGACTTATACAGAACTCTCCACCCAACTGCTGCAAAGTATACTTTTTTTTCTAGTGCACATGGAACATTCTCTAGAATAGACCACATATTAGGTCATAAAACAAACCTTTGCAGAGTCCAAAACATCGAAATATTACAAAGCATCTTCTCAGACCACAAGGCAATAAAACTAGAGATCAATAACAGAAAAACTAGGGAAAAGAAATCAAATACTTGGAAAATGAACAATACCCTCCTGAAAAAAGACTGGGTTATAGAAGACATCAAGGAGGGAATAAGGAAATTCTTGGAAAGCAACAAGAATGAAAATACTTCCTATCAAAACCTCTGGGACACAGCAAAAGCAGTGCTCAGAGGCCAATTTATATCGATAAATGCACACATACAAAAAGAAGAAACAGCCAAAATCAGAGAACTGTCCCTACAACTTGAACAAATAGAAACTGAGCAACGAAAGAATCCATTAGGTACCAGAAGAAAAAAAATAATAAAAATTAGAGCTGAACTAAATGAATTAGAGAACAGAAAAACAATTGAAAGAATTAACAAAGCCAAAAGCTGGTTCTTTGAAAAAATTAACAAAATTGATAAACCATTGGCTAGACTGACTAAAGAAATACAGGAAAGGAAACAAATAACTCGAATAAGAAACGAGAAGGACCACATCACAACAGAACCAAATGAAATTAAAAGAATCATTTCAGATTATTATGAAAAATTGTACTCTAACAAATTTGAAAACCTAGAAGAAATGGATGAATTCCTGGAAAAACACTACCTACCTAAACTAACACATTCAGAAGTAGAACAACTAAATAGACCCATAACAGAAAAAGAGATTGAAACGGTAATCAAAAGACTCCCAACAAAAAAAAGCCCTGGCCCGGACGGCTTCACTGCAGAGTTCTACCAAACTTTCAGAGAAGAATTAACACCACTACTTCTGAAGGTATTCCAAAGCATAGAAAATGACGGAATACTACCCAACTCATTCTATGAAGCCGCCATCTCCCTGATACCAAAACCAGGTAAAGACATTACAAAAAAAGAAAATTATAGACCTATATCCCTCAGGAACATAGATGCAAAAATCCTCAACAAAATTCTAGCCAATAGAATCCAACAACACATCAAAAAAATAATTCACCCTGATCAAGTGGGATTTATACCAGGTATGCAAGGCTGGTTTAATATCAGAAAAACCATTAATGTAATCCATCACATAAATAAAACAAAAGACAAAAACCACATGATCTTATCAATTGATGCAGAAAAGGCATTTGACAAAGTCCAACACCCATTTATGATAAAAACTCTTACCAAAATAGGAATTGAAGGAAAATTCCTCAACATAAGAAAGGGCATCTATGCAAAGCCAACAGCCAATATCACTCTAAATGGAGAGAACCTGAAAGCATTTCCCTTGAGAACGGGAACCAGACAAGGATGCCCTTTATCACCGCTCTTATTCAACATCGTGCTGGAAGTCCTAGCCAGGGCAATTAGGCTAGACAAAGAAATAAAAGGTATCCGGATTGGCAAGGAAGAAGTAAAGTTATCACTATTTGCAGATGACATGATTATATACACAGAAAACCCTAAGGAATCCTGCAGAAAACTACTGAAACTAATAGAAGAGTTTGGAAGAGTCTCAGGTTATAAAATAAACATACAAAAATCACTTGGATTCCTCTACATCAACAAAAAGAACACCGAAGAGGAAATCACCAAATCAATACCATTCACAGTAGCCCCCAAGAAGATAAGATACTCAGGAATAAATCTTACCAAGGATGTAAAAGACCTATACAAAGAAAACTACAAAGCTCTACTACAAGAAATTCAAAAGGACATACTTAAGTGGAAAAACATACCTTGCTCATGCATAGGAAGACTTAACATAGTAAAAATGTCTATTCTACCAAAAGCCATCTATACATTTAACGCACTTCCGATCCAAATTCCAATGTCATATTTTAAGGGGATAGAGAAACAAATCACCAATTTCACATGGAAGGGAAAGAAGCCCCGGATAAGCAAAGCACTACTGAAAAAGAAGAAAGTGGGAGGCCTCACTTTACCTGGTTTCAGAACCTATTATACAGCCACAGTAGTCAAAACAGCCTGGTACTGGTACAACAACAGGCACATAGACCAATGGAACAGAATTGAGAACCCAGACATAGATCCATCCACGTATGAGCAGCTGATATTTGACAAAGGACCACTGCCAATTAATTGGGGAAAAGAAAGCCTTTTTAACAAATGGTGCTGGCATAACTGGATATTCATTTGCAAAAAAATGAAACAGGACCCATACCTTACACCATGCACAAAAACTAACTCCAAGTGGATCAAAGACCTAAACATAAAGACTAAAACGATAAAGATCATGGAAGAAAAAATTGGGACAACCCTAGGAGCCCTAATACAAGGCATAAACAGAATACAAAACATTACCAAAAATGATGAAGAGAAACCCGATAACTGGGAGCTCCTAAAAATCAAACACCTATGCTCATCTAAAGACTTCACCAAAAGAGTAAAAAGACCACCTACAGACTGGGAAAGAATTTTCAGCTATGACATCTCCGACCAGCACCTGATCTCTAAAATCTACATGATTCTGTCAAAACTCAACCACAAAAAGACAAACAACCCAATCAAGAAGCGGGCAAAGGATATGAACACACATTTCACTAAAGAAGATATTCAGGCAGCCAACAGATACATGAGAAAATGCTCCCGATCATTAGCCATTAGAGAAATGCAAATTAAAACTATGATGAGATTCCATCTCACACCAGCAAGGCTGGCATTAATCCAAAAAACACAAAATAATAAATGTTGGAGAGGCTGCGGAGAGATTGGAACTCTTATACACTGCTGGTGGGAATGTAAAATGGTACAACCACTTTGGAAATCTATCTGGCGTTATCTTAAACAGTTAGAAATAGAACTACCATATAACCCTGAAATCCCACTCCTGGGAATATACCCTAGAGATACAAGAGCCTTCACACAAACAGATATATGCACACCCATGTTTATTGCAGCTCTGTTTACAATAGCAAAAAGTTGGAAGCAACCAAGGTGTCCATCAACGGATGAACGGGTAAATAAATTGTGGTATATTCACACAATGGAATACTACGCATCGATAAAGAACAGTGACGAATCTGTGAAACATTTCATAACATGGAGGAACCTGGAAGGCATTATGCTGAGTGAAATTAGTCAGAGGCAAAAGAACAAATATTGTATAAGACCACTATTATAAGATCTTGAGAAATAGTATAAACTGAGAAGAACACATACTTTTGTGGTTACGAGGGGGGCAGGGAGGGAGGGTGGGAGAGGGTTTTTTATTGATTAATCAGTAGATAAGAAATGCTTTAGGTGAAGGGAAAGACAACACTCAATACATGGAAGGTCAGCTCAATTGGACTGGACCAAAAGCAAAGAAGTTTCTGGGATAAAATGACTGCTTCAAAGGTCAGCGGAGCAAGGGCGGGGGTCTGGGGAACATGGTTTGCGGGGACTTCTAAGTCAATTGGCAAAATAATTCTATTATGAAATCATTCTGCATCCCACTTTGAAATGCGGCGTCTGGGGTCTTAAATGCTAACAAGCGGCCATCTAAGATGCAGCAATTGGTCTCAACCCACCTGGAGCAAAGGAAAATAAAGAACACCAAGGCCACACGACAACTAAGAGCCCAAGAGACAGAAAGGGCCACATGAACCAGAGACCTACATCATCCTGAGACCAGAAGAACTAGTTGGTGCCCGGCCACAATCGATGACTGCCCTGGCAGGGAGCACAGCAGAGGACCCCTGAGGGAGCAGGAGATCAGTGGGATACAGACCCCAAATTCTCATAAAAAGACCAAACTTAATGGCCTGACTGAGACTAGAGGAATCCCGGCGGCTATGCTCCCCAGACCTTCTGTTGGCACAGGACAGGAACCATCCCCGAAGACAACTCATCAGACATGAAAGGGACTGGTCAGCGGGTGGGAGAGAGACGCTGATGAAGAGTGAGCCAATTATATCAGGTGGACACTTGAGATTGTGTTGGCAACTCTTGTCTGGAGGGGGGATGGGAGGATAGAGAGAGAGGGAAGCTGGCAAAATTGTCACGAAAGGAGAGACTGAAAGGGCTGACTCAATAGGGGGAGAGCAAGTGGGAGTAGGGAGTGAGATGTATGTAAACTTATATGTGACAGACTGATTGGATTTGTAAACGTTCACTTGAAGCTTAATAAAAGTTAATAAAAAAGAAAAAAAATGAGATTAAATAAGCACACCAGCCCAGGGGCAAGAACTTGAAGGCTGGAGGGGACAGGAAAGCTGGTAATAGGGAACCCAAGGTCGAGAAGAGTGCTAACATATGGTGGGATTGGCGGCTGATGTCACAAAACAATATGTGCATTAATTGTTTAATGAGAAACTAATTTGCTGTGTGAATCTTCATCTAAAGCACACACAAAAAAAAAAAAAAGACAGGGAGATGTAGGTAAACGAGAATAACTTACCTATATAAAACTAAGTTCCCCAGGAGGGTCCTGGAGGATGCTTCATCTACCAAGGCAGTAAGGAAAGCAGTGGCGGAGGGGACACCAGCATTACTGAGAGGCTCTGCAGCGGCTGTCTTCCGCAGACCAGGTTGCCAACAGGGTTTCCTACGACCAATTGACAAAGGAGGAAGAAGTCTGAGCTTTGTTCCCAGATAAGTTGGCTTGTTATATGGACACAAACTACAAATGGGCTGCTGCTGCTCTGCACCCCACTCAGGATTGCCCTGTAAAACCGGTGAAAGGAAGTTCTCTTAACAAGTAAGCTTCAGGCCCCAAAACCCACTGCCCTCAAGTCGAATCCCACTCACAGCTAGAGCAGAACTGCCTCATAGGGTTCCCAAGGATTGGCCAGTGGCTTCGAACTGCTGACCTTTTGGTTAGCAACCTGAGCTCTTAACCACTTCATCACCTGGGCTCCAAATTTCAGGCAGTGGACCTGGTAATCTATTTACCAAAAACCAAACCCAACCCACTGCTGTCGAGTTGATTCCGACTCATAGCAACCCTACAGGACAGAGTAGAGCTGCCCCGTAGTTTCCAAGGAACTCCTGGCGGATTTGAACTGCCGACCTTTTTGGTTAGCAGCCGTAGCATTTCACCACTACGTCACCAGGGTTTCCGTAATCTATTTAGTTAGGAGAAAATTGGCCCAAATTAAGAATACGCACACACACACACATACATGTATATATGCATACGTACATATATATATATACATACTTATATACAAGTCTGGTGCTCCAATCATTAGTTGTCCTTGGGCAAACAGGAGCCAACTCAGCGCACACACACACACTCGGCAGCCTATACCCAAAAGCTGGCTGATACAGGGTGACAAAAGACTGACCCTCTTGACTTAAGGTGGACCCAACTCTGGTACAGTTGCGGCTCCCAGGCTCTGCGTGGATCAGGCTGAAGACTCCAGCTAAGACCACATCCTTCCTTAGCTCTTCCCTTTTCCTGACTGCCTTTCTCCTGAGAACATGTCCTCAATAAATCATATGCACACAAATCTTTGTCTCAGGCTCTGCCTCCGGCATAAGGCAGGTGGGGAATTCACTGCATGTAGAACCAGCTTCAGAAACTCGTAGCCAAAATGAATAAAAATGCCCATACCTGCTATTCAAACATGGCTATATCTAAGGAGCCTTTTTTTTTTTTTTTGAGGAGCCTTTTGTTGTTACTTGAGAAGGGAAATATTTCTTTCCGCCCATGAAATTCTCTCTTCACCTTGATTCACAGTATAGCAAGGATTGCAGATTGATGAGAAATTTTACTGGGATTCAGACGTACCTAGGCGTGTCTGGCGGAACTGTCAGGTAGGGCTGGGAGGAATCTATTTTCAGGAGAGAGCAAGGGGCCTCCTTAGTCACGCTTTGCCCCCAAACTCTGCTTCAGCCTGGGAACGAAGTGCCAATCCACTGCCCAGCATGTCAGTCACTCATACTTGTCCTTTGTTCTAACCCCATAAACACATTAATGGGACAGGTCAGAAATGCATAGTAAAACGAAACATAATTGCCGCTTTCACTAAAAACACTTGTTCTTAACTACATTGGGCTAAAAGGCAGTGAAGCTTGGATGCTCAAATGACTACACGCAGCGTGAGAGGAAGAGGCATTCTTACTTCTACGCGAAACAGCCCGTGGATCTGCCCTTTGCGGGCTTTAGAGGTGCCCTGCGCAGCAGCAGCTCTGGAACTTGACAGTAGCACTGTCTAGCCTAGCGGGTCCCTGTAGGAGGAGTGTCCACTAGGGGCGCTGTGGCCAGCGATGAGCTGCCTTCACTACATTTTGGAAGCGGAAGCTGGGAGAATTTTTGTGAACATGGATCTGACACACCAAGAAGGCGCCCCCACCTCCCAAAATACGTGAAGGGCTTTGAAGGGGTTGCATTTCCCAGATCAACAGATAGGGGCAAAAGCCAAGGAATAAAGCTTAGCATTGTTAATGAGGCCATATTTTAGCCCAGGAGAGTGTGGCTTCCAGCCGCCTGTACTACGACAACTGATTTTTTTAATTTCCTTGTCCCCACAAAGATCCAAACTCTACATTCTTTCTGGCTTGAATCTCTCTTTGAAGGAAAGTAGTCAGCTCCTTACTGTATGAACTTAATGCAGACCTTGCCCTGTCAGCCATTAAGCTTCTTCACACAAATACCAGGGATTGAAGTCTAGGAATTTTCTGTGCCTTGTGAAAGACTACTTTGCATTTCAAAGGAAAAATTACTACACTTGAAAGCTCACTATGAAAATAAGGGCTGCTTTACGAATGGCATGACCTCTTACAAAGTCCTAGCCACTGACCCCTAGCCAAAAGGGAAGAAAAAGCCCTAGATTGAGATCCAAAATTTGCTAGCTTTTACTGAATGAAGTTCTGTACAGACTCGTGCTATAGTGACTTTCTTTTTCACTGATCTTGATCTACCCTGGAGACTTGGCTGAACAATTTTCTTTTGGTGAGCAGAGGCTATTTTCACACAAATAATGGTATCCAAAAACCTTCATTCATTATATACCTTTGAGCAAGTTACCTTTGAAGCCCAATTCTTCATCTTTCCTAACAGAATAATGCCTCAGTGCAGGGTGATTGGGAGGGTTCGATGAGACAGTGGATATAAAGGACCTGACACAGAGCCAGTGTGGTTGCATGGGTTCCAACTCATCGCCACCCATAGGTGTCAGAATAGAACTGTGCTCCGTAGAGTTTTCACAGCTGTGACCTTTTGGAAGCAGGTTATCGGGCCTTTCTTCTGAGACACTTCTGTGTAGGTCTGAACCACCAACCTTTCGATTAGTAGCCAGCATTTAACCATTACACCACCCAGTGACCCCAGGCACAGTAAGCGTGCAATAAATGAAAATAAAAAAGAATAGTTATTAGTGTAGACAAGGAAGATTTTTCTCCCATTTACTATTCAACATTGAAATCACACTTTTCCCACCATTACTGGGATTTCCACTGGTCATTGACAGAGAGAATTCAAATAATCACTGTAGTGATCCCTTCTTCTCCCAAGTTCTTTAATAAATATTCACCCGGCCTTGCTGTGAGCAAGTCACACTACTAAGTCCTTGGGATACTGAAGAGTGTGGAACATGATCTCTGACACCAAGGTGCTGACAGATTAATTGGTAATACTGAACTTAAAAGCATAAAGAAATTACATAGTACAGACAACAATGTTGTTGTTAATTGCCATTCAGTTGATTGCAACTCGTGGCAACACCTCATGTGCAGAGTATAAGTGATTCCTAGCATTTTGCATTTCAGCACCAAGCTTTTAGCTAGTACTCAAGCACTTAACCCTTTATGCCACCCAGAGACTCCAAGACAGTAAGAGTTGTCATAAGGTACAACATAATTAGTAGCTGAATGATAGTGTTTTAAATCAAAAGCAAAAAGAGAACAGTAGAAAAGACTCTTTTAAGAAAGCTTCATACATGCAGAATTGATTTGGGAAGTGAATGGCTGTCTTAGTCATCTAGTGCTGCTATATCAGAAATACCACAAGTGGTGGCTTTAAAAAACAGAAATTCATTCTCTCATAGTTTAGGAGGCTAGAAGTCCGAACCCAGGGTGCTGGCTCTAGCGGAAGGCTTTCTATTTCTGTCAGCTCTGGATGAAAGTCCTTGAGTCTTCTGAGCTTCTACTCCTGGGCAATCTCCACATAGCTTGGCATCTCTCTTCCCCCATCTCTGCTTCCTTACGTGCTCATTTAATCTCTTTTGTATCTCAAAAGAGATTGACTCAAGACACATCCTACACTAATCCTGTCTCATTAACATAACAAAGACAACCCATTCCCAAATGGAATGATAACCACAGACATGTTGTTGATGTTAGGTGCCTCCAAGTTGGTTCTGACTTACTGTGACCCTATGTATAATAGAACAAAACACTGCCTGGTCCTGTACCATCCTTACAATCATTGCTATGTTTGAGCCCACTGTTGCAGCCACTGTGTCAATCCATCTTGTTGAAGGTCTTCTTCTTTTTTGCTATCATTTTACCAAGCATCACGTTCTTCTCCAGGGACTCCTGATAACATATTCAAAGTACATGAGATGAAATCTCACCATCCTCACTCCTAAAGAGCATTCTGGCTGTACTTCTTCCAACACAGATTTGTTCATTCTTCTGGCAGTCCATCATATAGTCAATATTCTTCACCAACATTATAATTCAAAGGTATCAATTCTTCTTCAGTCTTCCTTATTCATTGTCCTGCTTTCACATGCACTCGAGGTAATTGAAAATACCATGGCTTGGGTCAAGCACACCTTAGTCCTCGAAGTGACATCTTTGCTTTTAAACACTTTAAAGAGGTCTTTTGCAGCAGATTTGCCCAATGCAACGCATTGTTTGATTTCTTGATTGCTGCTTCCATGGACGTTGATTGTGGATCCAAGTAAAAGAAATTCTTGACAATGTCAATATTTTCTCCATTTATCATGATGTTGCTTATCGGTTCAGTTGTGAGGATTTTTGTTTTCTTAAACTGAGGTGTAATTCATACTGAAGACCTTTGATCTTTAGCAGTAAGCTCTTCAAGTCCTCTTCACTTTCAGCTAGCAAGGTTGTGTCATCTGCATATTACAGGTTGTTAATGATTCTTCCTCCAAGGCTGATGTCACATTCTTCTTCACATTGTCCTGCTTCTTGGATTCTTTGCTCAGCATACAGATTGAGTAAGTATGATGAAAGGATACAACCCTGACTCACATCTTTCCTAATTTCAAGCCATGCAGCATCCTTGTTCTGTTCAAACAACTGCCTCTTGGTCTATGTACATGTTTCTCATGAGCACAATTAAGTGTTCCGGAATTCCCATTCTTTGCAATGTTATCCATAATTTATTGTGATCTACGCAGTCGAATGCATTTGCATGGTCAATATAACACAGGTAAACATCTTTCTGGTGTTCTCTGCTTTCAGCCAGGATCCATCTGGCTTCAGCAATGATATCCCCTGTTTCATGTTCTCTTCTGAATCTGGTTTGAATTTCTGGCAGTTCCCTGTCAATGTACTGCTGCACCCATTATTTAATTATCTTCATCAGAATTTTACTTGAGTATGATACTAATGCATAGAAGTTAGAAATTACAACACACGAAAGTCAAGACAGTGGTTATCTTTAGGGGAAAAGAAATAAGATATGATCAACAAGGGGCACCCAGGAGTATTCTAAGTTACCAGCAATATCCTATTTCTTAACCTGGGTAGAAGTAACTTTTCACATTTCAAATATTGCTTTATAATTTGTCTTTAAATTGTGCATATACATGTATTTTTTCAGTGTAAAAGCAGTTTAAATATATTTTTTAAAGTAATGCAATTTCAAGAAGTTTTTGGTCTTTTAATGTTATTTTTATTAGTATCAAAAATAATAGTTGTCATGTGTTAAATATGTATCCTGTGGCCCCTGCTGGAAGAAGCAGAAAGGAAAAAAGGCAAAAGAGAAGAAGCAGAAAGAAAGGAGGCAAGGGCCCTCCTAGAGAGCTATAACACAAGTCAAGGGCTGTAACACTGGCGATAACTACAGACCCAGAAGGGGCCCTGCAACAGAGTTGATGGTGACGGACAGAAGGGCTGAGAGGAACCTGTCTTCAATGGGTCAGGAGAAGCCTGTCCTGAGGGAACTGAGAGGAGGCTTGCAGGACTGAGAGGAGCTAAGAGAGCTGTCCTGCACTGAAGAAGGGAGACTTTGCCTACATGCTTCCTGATCTTGATCCCAAGTTTTAGCCTGTAGATCCTGATCTCAAGTTGTACCTTATTGCTTCCTTATTAAAACATTTAGCTGTAAGTAAAAAAATATTTAAGTATTCTACAGGGAAAATGTTAAATGACACAGGAAGTATCAAAAGACAATGGAAGGAAGACAGAGAGTCATTGCACCAAAAAGAGTTGGTCAACGTTCAACCATTTCAGGAGATAACATACGATTAAGAACCCACGGAACTGAAAGAAGTCCAAGCTGTACTGAAAAACAAGGCTCCAGGAATTGATGGAAGACATTTGAGATGTTTCAACAAACAGAAGCAGTGCTGGAAGTGCTCCCTCATCTATGTCAAGAGGCGTGGAAGATAGCTACCTGGCCAATGGACTGGAAGTGATCCATATTTGTAGCCATTCTAAATAAAGGTGATACAACAGAATGCAGAAATTATTGGACAGTATCATTAATGTCATATGCAAGTAAAATTTTGCTGAAGATCATTTGCAGCAGTACATAGAGAACTGCCAGAAATTGAAGCCAGATTCAGAAGATGAGTTGGGAACGAGGGGATGGACCCCTCGTCAGATAGATCTTGGCTGAAAGCAGAGAATACCAGAAAGATGTTTACCTCCATTTTATTGACTATGCAAAAGCATTTGACTATGTAGGTCATAACAAATCATTGATAACATTGCCAAGAACGGAAGTTCCAGAACACTTAATTGTGCTCATAAGGAACCTATACATAAACCAAGAGGCAGTAATTAGAACAGAACAATGGGGATTTTGTGTGGTTTAAGATGAGGAAAGGTACATATCAGGGTTACATCCTTTCACCCTACTTATTCAACCTTATGCTGAACAAATATCCAAGAAGCTGGATCATATGAAGAAGAATGGGGTATCAATATTGAAAGAAGAGTCATTAACAATTAACAACCTGCACATGACACAACCTTGCTTGTGGAAAGTGAAGAGGACTTGAAGGACTTACTGATGAAGGTCAAAGACTAACAGCCTTCAGTATGGATTACACCTCAACAGTAAAAAAAGAAAAGTTCTCACAACCGGACAAATTAGCAACATCACGGTAAACTGAGAAAAGATTGGAGTTGCCAAGCATTTCATTTTACTTGGATCCACAATCAATGCTCATGGAAGCAGCAGTCAAGAAATCAAACGACACATTGCGTTGGACAAATCTGTTCCAAAAGACCTCTTTAAATAAGTGTTAAAAAGCAAAGGTGTCACTTTAGGGACTAAGGTGTGCCTGACCCAAACCATGGTGTTTTCAGTCACCTAATGTACATGCGAAAGTTGGACAATGAATCATGAAGACTGAAGAAGAATTGATGCCTTTGAAATATGGTGTTGGTGAAAAATATTGAAAATACCATGGATTGCCAAAAGAACAAACAAATCTGTCTTGGAAGCCAGAATTCCGTCTAAAGAGCCAGAATGCTCCTTAGAAGTGAGGATGGCAAGGCTACGTCTCACATATTTTGGACATGTTGTCAGAAGGGAGCAGTGCCTGGAGAAGGCCATCATGCTTGGTAAAGTAGACAGTCAGCGAAAAGAAGAAGACCCTCAACAAGATGGATTGAAATAGTGGCTACAACAATGGGCTCAAGCATAACAACAATTGTGAAAATGGTGAAGGACCGGGCAGTGTTTCATTCTGTGGTACGTCGGTTGGTTATGAGTTGGAATCTCCTTGACAGCACCTAACAACAACATACCTATGTGTGTGTGTATATACATACACATATATATATAATATACATATTATATGTATATACCCTGTGACATGTGGATTGCTTACAAAAGCAAGTCCTGGAGCCCATCCACCTGTGTTCAAATACAGGCTCCTCCACCTACCAACTCAGAGCTTGAGAAAGTTATTTAATCAACCTATGCCTCAGTTTCCTCTTAATTAAATTAATAAAATTAAGAGTATCTACTTATAGAGTTGTCAGTTATAGTGCTTAATTCTGTGCCTGGCCACAAAGTAAGCACTCAGTAAATAGTAATCACTGCCTATTATTTGATCTCATAAATTTCTTTTGGTGTAAACTATGGCGTAAACTGTATCTTCATGGGCGTTCCTAAGCAACTCAGTTTTCTTAATGGAACCCTCTGCTGTATGGCTGACCTCGTGGCACAGACTTCTGCATCCTCCCATTATGGTCCCTGAACAAGGGACAATTAAGTACATTGTATAGTTTACAAGGATGTTAGCATTTAAGAGCTGCTGGTCGGCAGTTCAAATCCGCCAGGTTCTCCTTGGAAACTCCATGGGGCAGTTCTACTCTGTCCTATAGGGTCGCTGTGAGTCGGAATGGACTCAATGGCAGTGGGTTTTTTTGTTGTTGTTTTTTTTTTCGGGTGCACTGAATGGAAACCCTGGTAGCATAGTGGTTAAGAGCTACAGCTGCTAACCAAAAGGTCAGCAGTTCAAATCCGCCAGGCACTCCTTGGAAACCCTATGCAGCGGTTAGTTCTACTCTGTCCTATAGGGTTGCTATGAGTTGGAATCGACTCAAAGGCGATAGGTTTTATCTTTTGTGCAGTGAATGGGGACAATTACTCCCTGTCTCCATAACAAGCCCAGAGCAATAAGGGCTGCTTACAATCTACCTGCTCCTTCCCTCAGAGCCCCTCAAGCTGACGCCTCTGGAGACTGAAACTCTCGGGCTCACAGGGCTGGGCAGGTGGCCCCAGCATCATCTGCAAAACTGCTCAACCCTCCACCATTCCTCTGGCTCAGCACGCAACATCACCTGGCCCTCTCATGGCAGCTGATACTATACTGTGTCATTTTTCAAAATAAAGCAATGTGTCAGGCTGGGTTTCAGAAATTCCCTGACAGACCTGGCAAAAAAATGACCCTGGGGGCTCTCACAGGTGTGGGGAGGAGGCCAGAGAGTAGGAGATGTGGACAAACAGAGCCAGAACATTCTGAAGGCTGAGATTAATTGCCAGATGGCCCTGGAATCTCATTTTCCTCACTCAGCTAACACTGTGGAACATTTAACACAAGTTAAGTGTGTTCTTTAAAACTCCTCATGCAATCTCATGAAGCCAAAAATTCCCCCCTTAAAAATGGGCACTTTTACTGAAAATTTTTTGAACAAAATGGGGAATAATGCAGAACAGAATTTCAAATTCTCATGAAATCCAGAACCCTGAAACTATTGCTCTTAGATCATCTTTAAACCTTAAACGAAAATATCCCCTGAAGCCTTCTTTAAACCAAACACTAGTTTAGCTTGACTAGTAAAGAGTGTCTGTCTTGAGCATTGTGCTGTTTTAAAGAACTACCTGTATAGGATCAAATGGACAACAGTAACTTAAAAGCTTAGATAGGAACCTTGGGGTGCAGTGAGTATATGTTAATGGGAGAAGAACAATTTGGAAAAAGAGGGTGGGAATGGCTGCACAACTTGAAAAGTATAATCAGTGCCACTGAGTTGTACATGTAGAAACTGTTGAATTGGTATATGTTATGCTGTGTATATTCTCAACAACAAAAATAAATAAAATAATTTTTTTTAATGGGTACTTCTATATAGCTTGAAAGAAGTTTAATTGAATGAACACTTATTAAGCCCTAGGTGGCACAAACAGTTAAAGGCTTGACTACTAGCTGAAATGATGGTGGTTCAAACCTACCCAGAGGCACCTCGGGAGACAGGCCTGGCAATCTGCTTCTGTAAGGTTATAGCCTTGAAAACTCTATGGAGCAGTTCTGCTCTGCACACATGGGGCCACAGTGAGTCGGCACTGTGCTGGGTGCTGTGGGAATAGAGATGAATAAAGATATAACTTTACCCTTTTGTAGCCTACATTCCAGTGTGGAACTCAAGCAAGCATCCAAGAGAAGGGTTCTGGAAGCAGGAAAAAGGAGTCATTTCCTTCTGTCTGATGTTGAAGGGGAACCCTGGTGGCACATCCGTTAAGAGCTCAGCTGCTAACCAAAAAGTTGGCAGTTTGAATCCAATAGCCCGTCCTATAGAGTCCTGTCAGAATCAACTTGATGACAATGGGTTCATTTTTCTTTTTTTGGTTTGGTGTTAAAGAACGTCAATAAGTTGTTGTGGTGGTTCTTTATGTAGGACGAAGTAAAAGAAATTTTTCAGGGATTACAACTAGAAGGACAATTCAGACAAACCACAGTGTCTCAGAGAACTGGATTGGTGGGTTTATTAATACGTATTAAAAAAAACTGCTTTATAAAAAAAAGAAAGCCAACATCACTTTGTGAGATGCTGAAGATTCCTGTAATACAATAATCTTCTTAAAGATGTTTTATTTTAGAACCAATTAAATTTTCCCCATTTCTAAATATTATGAATTTTTTAAATAGTGATCAATTGCTTCATGGCGACAAGTACTTGAGTCAATTTTGTAGCCTCAGTTCCAATCTCCTCCAAACTTATATTTTTAAATCAGATGAACATGACACCAGATACTTGCATCAAAAAAAAAAAAAAAAATCAGTGTGGAGAAGCAGAGAAGGGAGAGGGCACGGCTACAGATACAAAAACAAAATAAAATAAAATAAGATAAAGATTGGCCATGAGATGACACTTGCTGTAATTGCTGGGTACACGGGATTCATTATACTCTCTGACTTTTGCATGTGTGTGGAATTTTCCATAATAAAAAGTTTAAAAAGAAGAAAATGACCATTATTTTTATTGTCTTAACCTTACGAAAGAAAATAAAATTAGTACTTTTTTAATTCTACACCCTCCGTCTTTCTCTTTTTTAAAATATTTTATCATGTTTAAGGTGAATTTTTTTTTACACATCGAATTAGGTTTCAATTTAACAATTTCTACACAAATTATTCAGTGATATTAGTTACATTTTTCACAAAGTGTCATTACTCTCATTCATTCAGTTCTAGTTGTACCATTTCCAGTACTCTAGTCTCCCTGTCCCCTTACCATTTGGTCTCATACTAATGGTTTTTCTTTTTTTTTTTAAAGAAACTCATTACTCATGGATGATATTCTTTATTTTATAAGCCAGTCTGTTATTTAGCTAAAAGGTGACCTCAAGGAATAATTTTGGCTTCAGGTTTAAAGAGCATCTCAGGGCGATAGTCTCAGGGAGTCCTCTAGTTTCAACAGGTCCAGTAAGTCTGGACTTTTAAAGAATTTGAGTTCTGTTACACATGTTTCTCCCATTCTGTAAGGATCCATCCAATGTGGCCCTGATCAGAATGGCCAATAGTGGTAGCTGGGCACCATCTAGTTCTTCTGGTCTCAGGATAGATGAGGTCATGGTTCATGTCAACTATTAGTTCCATAGACTACTTTCTTCTCTGAGTCTTTGGTTTCCTTCTTTACCCTCCTTTTTTTTCTTTTTTTTTTTTTTGCAAAGGAAAGATCCAGGGGAAGATCCTTTGTTTTTCTGAGTGGAGTAATAATGGGGAAAAATTTGGAGGTGCCGCATGAGGGCTAAATGGCTCTAAGTAAGAGACGAATAAAGACCTGAAAGGAATATCTGAGAAGGCTTGGAGGAGGCTGATGAATTATAGCCAGAGAATAGAGTACAGAGAGTTTTATAAGAGACAAACAGAAAACACACCTGCCAAAAACCCGTTGTGACCCTACAGAGCAGAGTAAAGCTGCCCCATAGGGTTTCCAAGGCTGTAATCTTTATGGAAGGCAGATCGCCACATCCTTCTCTTGAGGAGCACCTGGTGGGTTTGAACCGTCAGCTTTTCAGTTACCAGCCAAGCATTTAGCCATTCCACCATCAGGGCTCCTTTGACCTGCCAAAAAAAAAAAAAATCCTTTTATTCAATTCTTCTCCATTACTCCACATACGTGTGTCTCTCTTTCCTTTAGAGTCTTTGCTGATACCCTCATATGTCAAAATCCTATCCATCCTGCAATGAGCAGCTCAACTCACTTTTTTCCATGAACTTTTTCTCCACCACTACACCAAAACCCAACACTCAAATCTTTTATGCAACACGAATTAGTGCTAGATCACACGCTGCCTTAAATAGCCCCTAGCTATGTCTGTGTTTAAGGCTTTTATCCTATTCAAAAGAAATGGCTTTCTGATTTACTTAGACGCAAGAAAGCCATTTCTTATGTCTAAGTGTTTTGCAAGCAGAAGCTTTGTTCCTTCTTTGTGTCCCCTAGAACACCCACCACTGTCCTGCCATATAGTAACTCTGTGTTAGAGTGAAAAGGAAAGGGTTTTGGAATTAAATGCAACTGGAGTCAAATCCTTAGCTCTGCCACTTGCTGTGTCATTTTGAAAAAATTATTTCACTCCTCTAAACGTGTTTACTCGTTCATATAATTTGGATGATAATAATACCAATAATACCTGCCTCCTGGACATATTGTGAGGATTAAATGAGGTAATATTTGAAAAGCAGAGTTTTTAGCATTTAGCGTGTAATTAATAAGTTTTTTTTTTTTTAGTAAGTGTTAGTACCTGCAAATACTTGCTAAAATGAGCCAAAGCAAATCATTTACCTGCTCTGTATTAATTTAACTAAAGTGTTTAATTTGGCCATAGTGAGTTTTACATCAAAATACTCCTTCACCCTTTGATCGCTATGTGTGATCCCCTTCTGGGAAATTTTGCACGGCAGTGGAATGCAAACATGAACAGCGGAGAGAAACGGCCCTGGATTTGAATGCTGGTCCCATCACACATTTACCTAGTCCCTCTAATTTGTTCTCATCTCCTATAAAATAATACCAACTATATTACAGGATTCTTAGAGATAAGAAATAAAGTAAGTAAAAGTTTAGTAAATAGACATTAATACATGATAGTTATTATTATTGGCTAATTCCCCACCCACTCACTGCTGTCCAGTCCATTTCTACTCATAGCGACCCTGTAGGACAGGGTAGAACTGCCCCCACAGGGTTTCCAAGTTTGTAATCTTCACAGAGGCAGACTGCCACAACTTCCTCCTGCAGAGCAGCTGGTGGGTTCAAACCACTGACCTTTCAGTTAGCAGCTGAGTGCTTAACAACTGCACCACCAGGGCTCCTTAGATTGGCTAATTAGTGCTCAATAACTCTTGATTGATACTGATGTGAATAAAAGAGATGCTCTTAGTTCAGATGAATCAAAACATATACCAGATTTGATATAATTTTATAAGTACCTTTCTCACCTGTGGACACTGATTTTACTCAAAACAGGGAAGGAAGTTTTATATAAATACATAACTTGTACATAGAAACTTCACTTTTTCATCAGAAGACATTGTTTGTCTATATAACTGCCTATATATATATATATTTTTTTTTTTATTGCCCAGTTTCCTAGTGCTGCTGTAACAGAAAAACCACATGTGGGAGGCTTTAAAGAAAAAGAAAATTATTTTCTCACAGCCTTACAAGCTAAAATGACCATATCAATGACTTCCTCGCAGGCAGTCTCAGTGCTCCTTTGTTCCTTGGCTTGAAGGCAGTCCTCACGTGGAGCCTGTCTTCCTCCATGTGTATCTGTATCCATTCTGCTCTTTTTATAACTTAGGAGCAATTAGATTTAGTACCCAGCCTACTGGGGTATGATCTAATCAAAGAAATTCCTATTTCCAAACAGGATTACACTCACAGGTAAAAGGGTTAGAATTTCAACACAAATTTTGGAGGGACAAAATTCAATTCATAACTAGGATCAAATTATATGTTTTTTAAAGGAAAAGGTTTTCTTTTTTTTTTTTGTAACTCTTCTTCCTCTCAGAAATAAAAGAAGATTGTCACTTCCTGATTTATCTTAATGAAGTAAGGTATTTATGGTCATTAGGATGACAACTATCCACATAGCCACCTCACTATGGTTATCAAATTTCTATTGAGGACGCACATGCAAATAGATGCAGACATAGCTTAAACAGGTGCAATAGGCTGTGGGGATCTGAACCCCAGGAAGGAGAGAATTATGTATGCGTGTGCCTCCACATAAGAAACCCGACAAAGAGAATTCCACACTGACCAAATATCTAAAATAACAAGGTTTTAGAAATGAAACGTAATCTAGTTCAATATCATCATTAGTTTAATAAGGGGTTGAGTGTTTTTATTACCAGAAGAAACTCTTCTTTAACAGCGTTTTCGCACCATTGTTCCTAAGCTGTCTGGATACATTTAAGACACCATTCCACTTTATACAATGGGGCTTATAAACCTTATTTTATGGAATTATCTAGTGCATGAAGTGAGACATTTGTATTTTCAAAAGGTCGGTGACTATTGGAGAAATTCCTATCCTAAGAAAATAGTAAAAGCAACCAAGCTGGGGAGAATGCACCTCACCAATAGAGATTAGATAATAATTATTTTGGACCTGCAAAGAAACACAGTGCACGTAGTAGGTGCTCAATAACGCAAAAAAGATTTAGATATAATAAATAAATCATAGCATGTATCAAAGATGAAATACCATTTCATGTTTTATCAGAATATTTTATAATAGAGGAAAGAGCTCATGTCACATTAAGT
Source organism: Elephas maximus indicus (assembly GCF_024166365.1). Classification (NCBI taxonomy): domain Eukaryota; kingdom Metazoa; phylum Chordata; class Mammalia; order Proboscidea; family Elephantidae; genus Elephas; species Elephas maximus. The sequence continues at coordinate 18,398,058 of NC_064822.1, forward strand.
GAGAAAGCAGGTTACAACGTCTTTACTGTATTTCCAATTTTATTTGAAAGATATTCAGTTTTCAATGGTTGTTTCTGAGTGGTGGGATTATGGATGAATTTTCTATAATTAATACATTTTAATTTATAATTATGAAAAACATTATTTTCAAAACATTAATATTGATTTAATTAAGCCAAGGTAGTGGTTGGTTGTGCTTCATATTCTAATATGATACAGTAATAAAGAACACTAATACAGATACTTCACTCTCCTTAATGACATAATTTTCTTTGAAAATACTTTTTTCTTATATTCAGGGATCTTTTTAAGCCCCTTTCATTTGAAAGAATAATTAAAGCAGAAGTGGAATCCAAAGACTTACCTGGAAATAACTTGTGCTTCTTGCCATGTCTGTTAAGTCTCATGCTGCTGTGTTCCCCTTTTGATTTCACAGTGTTTACCTGAACAGCTTGTCAAGATTTCATTTTTTCCAATTTGAGCCACTCATATTGCTCCAATGTGTGACCAAACCTTCAAATAAAGGTGTTTTACAGTGTTCCAAAGAGAATTGAACCTGTGACTTCCTGGAGTTGCTGGCCCAAACCACTCTTGGGGAAGTTAGTGCTTCATACATCATCTGTCAGTCCAGGGCTCAGAAAACGATCCCAGCATTTTTAGCCATGACCCCAGCTCACTGGGAAGCCACTCTCACCAGCAGTTGTGAGGCCTACTAGTCAGGTAAAGTAATAGTCTATTTAAAAGCACTGCTACAGGGGCAGAGCCAACATGGTGCTATAGACAGAAGCACTGTGCCATCCCTCTGCAGCAAAGACCCAGCTAAGTAAAACAGAGACAAACATCAATTCCTGGAACCCTAAGCATCAAACAACTGATAAAGAACTAGATCGAGCACTGAATGGAAGAAGAAACTGACAGAGAGCAAAGAGAGCAACAGAGTGGAGGTTCCTTGCCAGCTAATGTGGCACAGCTTCACCATCTTGGAGCACAGCCAGCAATGGCCCCAGACAAGGAAGGCAATGTCATGGATTTCCTAACAGGAGACAGAGCACCTGGTAACCATAGATACACACTTTCCCACCCCTCATCCTTCTATCCTGTATGCTGCCTCCGCTGCTTCCCAAGGGGCCATGGGCACTTGGCCAGAGAGACACCGGCTCTTTACTGCCCTAGATCTGCCCTACCCCCACCGGCCAGTATCCACCAAGCCCTTTTGTTTTCTCTTTCCCTTCCTTCCTTTTCTTTCTCCCTCCCACTTCAACCTGAGTGTGGCCTCTGCCCCTTCTCAACGAGCTGTACTACACCACTTGGCCAGAGAATCACCGGCACACAGTCTCCCCACGTCTGGCCCTCCCTCACCCATCAGCTCCTGCAAAGCTGCCATTTTTTCTCTTTTCTCTGTTCCCCTTTCTTCCTTTTCTTTCTTCTTCCCACCTAGCTCTATATGCCACCTCCACCATGTTCTACTGGGCCACACCTCACTGCCTCAGCTGTCTAGCTACTAGACAGCCACTGGCCAATGACAGCCCTGGGTCTGCTCCACCCCTACATGCAATGCCGCTTATTTTTCTTTTACTTTGTTTTCTGTCCACTTCCCACCTAGACTTGTATGTCATCTCCTCCCCTTTACAGCTGGCGCCCAGGTCTTCCCAGAACCTCCCACTGGCTACTTTTTTTTTTAACCTTTCTCTCTTTTTTTTTTTTCTCCCCCACCACCTAGCACCCTGACATGTTACTACTGCTAGAGCACCCCTGGAGCTAGACCAGCCACCACACCAGACTCACACTGCTCCCCCTGCTGCCACTTGACCAGCTGCTGAATGGTGGGAAGTGAGCCCCACCAATCCCTATCAGACACCCACCCCCACTTATCTGGTGAGGGGCTAGAATAGCTCCCACACCCCTGGACCAACATCAAGAGACAGAGAGCACCCACCCAACCCTCCCTCAGCCACCTTGCCAAACCAGTGTACAGTGAAGCAGGCTTGTCCTACCTGTTGCTGCCCTGCTGCCCCCAAGACAAGGTGGTGAGAACAAGCAGCAAAATATGCCTGGTCCACCTGGCCTGACATTTCAAAACAAAGCAAAAAAGCAGGAAGAAACAAACATACAATCAATAAATAAAGGAAATGATACCGTAATGTCTCAGAGACAGCAAATAATATCAAAGCATATAAAACAGCAGTACAGGGTGGCTCTAGCAAATGACCAAAATAAAGAATCAGATGACCCTCCAGTAAAGGAAAAGGCAGAGGAACTATCTGATATGGAATTAAAAAGACTAATATTTAGGGCACACCAAGAGATAAGGAAAGAGATCAAGGAACCCACAGACAAAACCAAAGGAAAAAAAAAAGACAAAATCATGGAAAACAGACAAAAACCAATGAAAACATAGCCAAAATCAAGGAAAACACAGACAAAACAATGGAAGAATTCTGGAAAACACTACAAGAAGAAAAGATTAAAATAAATAATTAGGACTCATACAAAAACAGTAATTAGAAATCCAAGAGATAATCATAAAATCTCAGAAATGGACAACTCAATAGAAAGTTTCAGAAGCAAATCTGAAACAATGGAAGATAGACTCAGCAAGATTGAAGACAAATCCATGGACGGCACTTTGAGGAAAAATTAGAGAAGAGAATGAAGAAAGCTGGGAATTATGTGGGACACAACCAAGAGCAAAAATCTGCATATCATTAGAGTTCCAGTACAGGGGGAAAAAATGGAAAACAGAGAAAAGATTGTTGAAGATTTGCTGGCAGAAAACTTCCCGAATGTCACGAAAGACAAAAAAGCTGACCATCCAAGAAGCCCAAAAAAACTCATATAAGGTAGACCCAAAAAATAAAGTCACCAAAAACCAAAAACAACCCAGTGCTGTCGAGTCGATTCCAACTCAAAGTCACCAAGACACATCATAATCACACTTGCCAAAACCAAAGACAAAGAAGAAATCCTGAGAGCAGCTCAAGAAAAATGAAAAGTCACTTACAAAGAGGAAACAATAAGACAAAGCTCTTGATTACATGGCAGAAACTGTGCAAGCAAAAAGGCAGTGGGATGACCTATACAAAACCTTGAAACAAAAAAAACTGCCGACCAAGAGTAATATATCCTGCAAAACTTGCTTTCAAATACAATGGCAAAACCAGGGTATTTTCAGATAAACAGAAATTAAGGAAATCCATAAAAACCAAGACAAACTTTTACCCATTTCTGATAAAAACTCTCAGCAAAATAGGAACGGAACAGAAATTCCTCAACATAATAAACAGCATCTATACACAACCAGTAGCTAACATCATTCACAGTGGAGAAAGGCTGAAAACATTCACCCTGAGAACAAGCACAAGACAAGGATATCCTTTATCACCAATCCTGTTTAACATTGTGCTTGAAGGAAAAAATGATGAAGTAAAAGAACTGAGCAGAAGATTTCAAAGGGCAGCTCGAGAAGTCAATGTAAAGTATTGTAACGACATGTGCAAGGAGCTGGAGACAGAAAAATCAAAAGGGAAGAACACGTTCAGCATTTCTCAAACTGAAAGAACTGAAGAAAAAATTCAAGCTTCAAGTCGTAATAGTGAAGGATTCTATGGAGAAAGTATTAAACGATGAAGGAAGCATCAAAAGAAGATGGAAGGAATACAGAGTCATTATACCAAAAAGAATTAGTCGACATTCAACCATTTCAAGAGGTAGCATATGATCAGGAACTGATGATACTGAAGAAAGAAGTCCAAGGTGCACTGAGGGCATTGGCGAAAAACAAAGCTTCAAGAATTGATGGAATATCAATTAAGATGTTTCAACAAATGGATGCAGTGCTGGAAGTGCTCACTCATCAATGCTAAGAAACATGGAAAAGAGCTTCCTGGGCAACTGACTGGAAGAGATCCATATTTATGCCTATTCCCAAGAAAGGTGATCCAACCTAATGTGGAAATTATAGAATAATATTAATATCACAAGCAAGCAAAATTTTACTGAAGATCATTTAAAAGCAGCTGCAGCAGCGTATCGACAAGAACTGCCAGAAATTCAGGCTGGATTCAGAAGAGGACGTGGAACCGGGGATATCATTGCTGATATCAAATGGATCCTGCCTAAAAGTAGAGAATACCGGAAGGATGTTTACCTGCATTTTATTGACTATGCAAAGGCATTCGACTATGTGGATCATAACAAATTATCGACAGCATTGCGAAGAATGAGAATTCTAGGAACACTTAATTGTGCTCATGAGGAACCAGTACATAGACCAAGAGGCAGTTATTCGGACAGAACAAGGGGATAACAAGTGGTTTAAAGTCAGGAAAGGTGTGTGCCAGGGTTGTATCCTTTTTCCATACCTATTCAATCTGTATGCTGAGCAAATAATCCAAGAAGCTGGACTATATGAAGAAGAATGGGTTATCAGGATAGGAGGAAGACTCATTAACAACCTGTGTTATGCAGATGACACAACCTTGCTTGCCGAAAGTGAAAAGGACTTAAAGCACTTACTGATAAAGATCAAAAGGTATAGCCTTCAGTATGGATTATGCCTCAACATAAAGAAAACAAAAATCCTCACAACTGGACCAATAGGCCACATCATGATAAACGAAGAAAAGATTGAAGTTGTCAAGGATTTCATTTTACTTGGATCCACAATCAACACTCATGGAAGCAGCAGTCAAGAAATCAAACAACCCATTGCATTGGGCAAATCTGCTGCAAAGGACCTCTTTAAAGTGTTAAAAAGCAAAGATGTCACCTTGAACATTAAGGTGCTCCTGACTTAAGCCATGGCATTTTCAATCTCATCATATGCATGTGAATTTTGGACAATGAACAAGGAAGACTGAAGAAGAGTTGATGCCTTTGAATTGTGGTGTTGGCAAAGAATATTGAATATACCATGGACTGCCAAAAGAATGAACAAATCTGTCTTGGAAGAAGTACAAACAGAATGCTCCTCAGAAGCAAGGATGGCAAGACTGCATCTTACATACTTTGGACATGTTTTCAGGAGGAATCAGTCCCTGGAAAAGGACATTATGCTTAGAAAAGTATAGGGTCAGCAAAAAAGAGAAAGACCCTCGACGAGGTGGATTGACACAGTGGCTGCAACAATGAGCTCAAGCATAACAACTATTGTAAGGATGGCGCAGGACCGGGCAGTGTTTCATTCTGTTTTGCATAGGGTTGCTATGAGTCAGAACTGACTTGACAGTACATAACAACAACATCAGAAGTCCTAGCTAGAACAATAAGGCAATGGATAAACAAACTATGGTACATACACACAATGGAATACTATGCAATGATACAGAACAATGATTAATCCACGAAATATTTCACAATATGTATCAATCTGTAGGGCATTATGCTGAGTGAAATAAGTCAATCACAAAAGGACAAATGCTGTACAATACTATTATTATAAAAAGTCAAGAAAAGGTTTACACACAGAAAGAAATAATCTTTGATGGTTACCAGGGAGAGAATGGTTGGGGAGGGAAAATCATTAACTAGATAGTAGGTAAGTGTTAACTTTGGTGAAGACTGTATATAATATAGGGGAATTCAGCACAACTTTACTTAGGAAAAGTCTTAGAAGCTTCCTAGACACATCCAAACACCCCAAGGGACTGAATTATTGGGGCTGGGTACCTTGGTTGCTGGGTTCATCTATGTCAATTGGCATAACAAAGTTCATAAAGAAAATGCTCTATGTCCAAGTGTGTTGAGTAGCCTCTGCATTTTTAAAAGCCTATGAGTGGCCATCTAAGACACACCTCCTGGTCCCATCCCATATAGAGCAAAGGAGAATAAAGAAAACCAAAGACACAAAGGAAATATTAGTCCAAAGGACTGATGTACCACAAGTACCACAGTCTCCACCAGCCTGAGCTCAGAAGAACTAGATGGTGCCTGGCTACCACCACCAACCCCTGTGACAGGGCTCACAATCGAGGGCCCTAGACTGAGTGGGAGAAAAATGTAGAACAAAACTCAAATTAAAAAAAAAAAAAGGCTAGACTTACTGGTCTGGCAGAGACTGGAGAACACCTGATATTATGGTCCCCAGACACTCTTTTAACTCAGAACTGAAGCCACTTCCAAAGTTCACCCTTCAGTCAAAGATTAATATATAAAACAAACAGTAACACATGTGAGGGAATGTGCTTCTTAGTTCAATCACGTATATGAGACCAAAAGGGTAACACCTGTCCAAAAGCAATCACAAGAAGGCAGGAAGGGTCAGGAAAAATGGACAGATGGAAATGGGGAATTGGGGTGTGGAAGGGGAGAGTGTTGACACATAGCAGGGCTTGCAACCAATATCGCAAAACAATCTGTGTATAAACTGTTGAATGAGAAACTAATTGCTTTGTAAAGTTTCACCTAGAGCACAATTAAAAAAAAAAAAAAAAAAGCACTGTCACAGGCAACTCCCAGTTATATGAATGGGAAGGAGGTTGGGACTCACTTCATTGAGTCTCAATTATCAGAATGCTTACTCTATACCTGGAATGTTGACATTCTTGGGTAGTAACTTAAAAAAGTGATACAGGAGGAAGTTTCCTATGAGAACGGAAAGCAAAGCTTTAGAAACCAGACAGATCTGAACTTGAATCTTGACCATCAACCTAACAGCTGAGTGACCTCAAATAAGATATTTTTCTGATCCTCAGTTTCTTTATCTGAAAATGCCTACATCATAGAGTGGCAAATACAGTAAACATCTTAAATAGTTAGCTAACGTCATGGTACATAGCAGAAGACACAACCTTACTTGCTGATATTGAAGAAGACTTGAAGAACTTACTGATGAAGATCAAAGACCACAGCCTTCAGTATTGTTACACCTCAACATTAAGAAAACAAAAATCCTCACAATTGGACCAATAAGCAACATCACGATAAACGAAGAAAATATTCAAGTTCTCAAGAATTTCATTTTACTTGGATCTACAATCAATGCCCATGGAAGCAGCAGTCAAGAAATCAAATGACGTATTCCATTGGGCAAATTTGCTGCAAAAGACCTCTTTAAAGTGTCAAAAAGCAAAGCTGTCACTTTGAGGACTAATGTGCACCTGACCCAAGCCATGGAATTTTCAATCTCATCATAAGAATGTGAAAGTTGGAGCCAAGATGGCGGACTAGGCAGACGCTACCTCGGAGACCTCTTACAACAAAGACACGGAAAAACAAGTGAATCGATCACATACATAACAATCTACGAACCCTGAACAACAAACACAGATTTAGAGACGGAGAACAAACTAATATGGGGAAGCAGCGATTGTTTTCAGAGCCTGGAGCCAGCATACCAGTCAGGTACGGCACAAGCACAGAGAGCTGCTCCACCCCCCTGAACTAACCCCGGGAGGGGGCCCAGTTGGGTCACGCGGGTGGTGTGGGACGCAGCCGGTAGGAGAAGTCCCCGGGAGGCAGCGACTGGTATTGGAGCGGGGAGAACAGAGTCCCAGCCGGGACACTCGGTCACGGCACAAGCACGGGGAGCTGCTCCACCCATCTGAACTAACCCCGGGAGGCGGCCCAACTGGTTCTCGGAGGCAGCACGGCAACGCGGCTGGAGGGACGAGAAGTCCCCGGGAGGCAGCGACTGATTTTGGAGTCGAGAGTGCACCGTCCCAGTAGGGGAGCCTTGACGCTGGGCGTGGGACTGGAAGCGGAGGATCAGACCTTCACTCCAGCGGGCCATACCCCCCGGGGGCAATCTCCACACAGCCAGCACACATAGGCGACGCGCCCCGTGGGAATCTCAGATATAATAGTCATTCCAAGCAAGACAAGCAACTCTGGCTATACTCTGAGGTGCTACTCTCCTATCTCTCTGTTCCCTCCCCCACCCTCCCCAGGCGGCTTCATTAACATCCGAATAGCCTGAGCCAGAGGGAGAACTCTGATAGGGATCTGACTGCATTTTTTTTTAGCGGATTTTCTGGAAAAACTAGTTTCCCAGTGATGGCTCAGAGACAACAATCCATATCAAACCACTTAAAGAAGCAGACCATGACACCTTCTCCAACCCCCCAAACAAAAGAATCAAAATCTTTCCCAAATGAAGATACAATCCTGGAATTATCAGATACAGAATATAAAAAACTAATTTACAGAATGCTTCAAGACATCACAAATGAAATAAGGCAAACTGCAGAAAAAGCCAAGGAACACACTGATAAAACTGTTGAAGAACTCAAAAAGATTATTCAAGAACATAGTGGAAAAATTAAGAAGTTGCAAGAATCCATAGAGAGACAACATGTAGAAATCCAAAAGATTAACAATAAAATTACAGAATTAGACAACGCAATAGGAAGTCAGAGGAGCAGACTCGAGCAATTAGAATGCAGACTGGGAAATCTGGAGGACCAGGGAATCAACACCAACATAGCTGAAAAAAAAAATCAGATAAAAGAATTAAAAAAAATGAAGAAACCCTAAGAATCATGTGGGACTCTATCAAGAAGGATAACCTGCGGGTGATTGGAGTCCCAGAACAGGGAGGGGGGACAGAAAACACAGAGAAAATAGCTGAAGAACTCCTGACGGAAAACTTCCCTGACATCATGAAAGATGAAAGGATATCTATCCAAGATGCTCATCGAACCCCATTTAAGATTGATCCAAAAAGAAAAACACCAAGACATATTATCATCAAACTCACCAAAACCAAAGATAAACAGAAAATTTTAAAAGCAGCCAGGGAGAAAAGAAAGGTTTTCTTCAAGGCAGAATCAATAAGAATAAGTTCAGACTACTCAGCAGAAACCATGCAGGCAAGAAGGGAATGGGACGACATACAGAACACTGAAGGAGAAAAACTGCCAGCCAAGGATCATATATCCAGCAAAACTCTCTCTGAAATATGAAGGCAAAATTAAGATATTTACAGATAAACACAAGTTTAGAGAATTTGCAAAAACCAAACCAAAGCTACAAGAAATACTAAAGGATATTGTTTGGTCAGAGAACCAATAATATCAGATATCAGCAAAACACAAGGTCACAAAACAGAACGTCCTGATATCAACTCAAATAGGGAAATCACAAAAACAAACAAATTAAGATTAATTAAAAAAAAAATACACATAACAGGGAATCATGGAAGTCAATAGGTAAAAGATCAAAATAATCAAAAAGAGGGACTAAATACAGGAGGCATTGAACTGCCATATGGAGAGTGATACAAGGCGATATAGAACAATACAAGTTAGGTTTTTACTTAGAAAAATAGGGGTAAATAATAAGGTAACCACAAAAAGGTATAACAACTCTATAACTCAAGATAAAAGCCAAGAAAAACGTAACGACTCAACTAACATAAAGTCAAACACTATGAAAGTGAGGATCTCACAATTTACTAAGAAAAACGCCTCAGCACAAAAAAGTATGCGGAAAAATGAAATTGTCAACAACACACATAAAAAGGCATCAAAATGACAGCACTAAAAACTTATTTATCTATAATTACGCTGAATGTAAATGGACTAAATGCACCAATAAAGAGACAGAGAGTCACAGACTGGATAAAGAAACACGATCCATCTATATGCTGCCTACAAGAGACACACCTTAGACTTAGAGACACAAACAAACTAAAACTCAAAGGATGGAAAAAAATATATCAAGCAAACAATAAGCAAAAAAGAAGAGGAGTAGCAATATTAATTTCTGACAAAATAGACTTTAGACTTAAATCCACCACAAAAGATAAAGAAGGACACTATATAATGATAAAAGGGACAATTGATCAGGAAGACATAACCGTATTAGTTATTTATGCATCCAATGGCAGGGCTGCAAGATACATAAATCAAATTTTAACAGAATTGAAAAGTGAGATAGATACCTCCACAATTATAGTAGGAGACTTCAACACACCACTTTCGGAGAAGGACAGGACATCCAGTAAGAAGCTCAATAGAGACACGGAAGATCTAATTATAACAATCAACCAACTTGACCTCATTGACTTATACAGAACTCTCCACCCAACTGCTGCAAAGTATACTTTTTTTTCTAGCGCACATGGAACATTCTCTAGAATAGACCACATATTAGGTCATAAAACAAACCTTTGCAGAGTCCAAAACATCAAAATATTACAAAGCATCTTCTCAGACCACAAGGCAATAAAACTAGAGATCAATAACAGAAAAACTAGGGAAAAGAAATCAAATACTTGGAAAATGAACAATACCCTCCTGAAAAAAGACTGGGTTATAGAAGACATCAAGGAGGGAATAAGGAAATTCTTGGAAAGCAACGAGAATGAAAATACTTCCTATCAAAACCTCAGGGACACAGCAAAAGCAGTGCTCAGAGGCCAATTTATATTGATAAATGCACACATACAAAAAGAAGAAAGAGCCAAAATCAGAGAACTGTCCCTACAACTTGAACAAATAGAAACTGAGCAACGAAAGAATCCATCAGGTACCAGAAGAAAAAAAATAATAAAAATTAGAGCTGAACTAAATGAATTAGAGAACAGAAAAACAATTGAAAGAATTAACAAAGCCAAAAGCTGGTTCTTTGAAAAAATTAACAAAATTGATAAACCATTGGCTAGACTGACTAAAGAAATACAGGAAAGGAAACAAATAACTCGAATAAGAAACGAGAAGGACCACATCACAACAGAACCAAATGAAATTAAAAGAATCATTTCAGATTATTATGAAAAATTGTACTCTAACAAATTTGAAAACCTAGAAGAAATGGATGAATTCCTGGAAAAACACTACCTACCTAAACTAACACATTCAGAAGTAGAACAACTAAATAGACCCATAACAGAAAAAGAGATTGAAACGGTAATCAAAAGACTCCCAACAAAAAAAAGCCCTGGCCCGGACGGCTTCACTGCAGAGTTCTACCAAACTTTCAGAGAAGAGTTAACACCACTACTTCTGAAGGTATTCCAAAGCATAGAAAATGACGGAATACTACCCAACTCATTCTATGAAGCCACCATCTCCCTGATACCAAAACCAGGTAAAGACATTACAAAAAAAGAAAATTATAGACCTATATCCCTCAGGAACATAGATGCAAAAATCCTCAACAAAATTCTAGCCAATAGAATCCAACAACACATCAAAAAAATAATTCACCATGATCAAGTGGGATTTATACCAGGTATGCAAGGCTGGTTTAATATCAGAAAAACCATTAATGTAATCCATCACATAAATAAAACAAAAGACAAAAACCACATGATCTTATCAATAGATGCAGAAAAGGCATTCGACAAAGTCCAACACCCATTTATGATAAAAACTCTTACCAAAATAGGAATTGAAGGAAAATTCCTCAACATAAGAAAGGGCATCTATGCAAAGCCAACAGCCAATATCACTCTAAATGGAGAGAACCTGAAAGCATTTCCCTTGAGAACGGGAACCAGACAAGGATGCCCTTTATCACCGCTCTTATTCAACATCGTGCTGGAAGTCCTAGCCAGGGCAATTAGGCTAGACAAAGAAATAAAAGGTATCCGGATTGGCAAGGAAGAAGTAAAGTTATCACTATTTGCAGATGACATGATTATATACACAGAAAACCCTAAGGAATCCTGCAGAAAACTACTGAAACTAATAGAAGAGTTTGGAAGAGTCTCAGGTTATAAAATAAACATACAAAAATCACTTGGATTCCTCTACATCAACAAAAAGAACACCGAAGAGGAAATCACCAAATCAATACCATTCACAGTAGCCCCCAAGAAGATAAGATACTTAGGAATAAATCTTACCAAGGATGTAAAAGACCTATACAAAGAAAACTACAAAGCTCTACTACAAGAAATTCAAAAGGACATACTTAAGTGGAAAAACATACCTTGCTCATGGATAGGAAGACTTCACATAGTAAAAATGTCTATTCTACCAAAAGCCATCTATACATTTAACGTACTTCCAATCCAAATTCCAATGTCATATTTTAAGGGGATAGAGAAACAAATCACCAATTTCACATGGAAGGGAAAGAAGCCCCGGATAAGCAAAGCACTACTGAAAAAGAAGAAGAAAGTGGGAGGCCTCACTTTACCTGGTTTCAGAACCTATTACACAGCCACAGTAGTCAAAACAGCCTGGTACTGGTACAACAACAGGCACATAGACCAATGGAACAGAATTGAGAACCCAGACATAGATCCATCCACGTATGAGCAGCTGATATTTGACAAAGGACCACTGTCAATTAATTGGGGAAAAGAAAGCCTTTTTAACAAATGGTGCTGGCATAACTGGATATTCATTTGCAAAAAAATGAAACAGGACCCATACCTTACACCATGCACAAAAACTAACTCCAAGTGGATCAAAGACCTAAACATAAAGACTAAAACGATAAAGATCATGGAAGAAAAAATTGGGACAACCCTAGGAGCCCTAATACAAGGCATAAACAGAATACAAAACATTACCAAAAATGATGAAGAGAAACCCGATAACTGGGAGCTCCTAAAAATCAAACACCTATGCTCATCTAAAGACTTCACCAAAAGAGTAAAAAGACCACCTACAGACTGGGAAAGAATTTTCAGCTATGACATCTCCGACCAGCACCTGATCTCTAAAATCTACATGATTCTGTCAAAACTCAACCACAAAAAGACAAACAACCCAATCAAGAAGCGGGCAAAGGATATGAACACACATTTCACTAAAGAAGATATTCAGGCAGCCAACAGATACATGAGAAAATGCTCCCGATCATTAGCCATTAGAGAAATGCAAATTAAAACTATGATGAGATTCCATCTCACACCAGCAAGGCTGGCATTAATCCAAAAAACACAAAATAATAAATGTTGGAGAGGCTGTGGAGAGATTGGAACTCTTATACACTGCTGGTGGGGATGTAAAATGGTACAACCACTTTGGAAATCTATCTGGCGTTATCTTAAACAGTTAGAAATAGAACTACCATACAACCCTGAAATTCCACTCCTGGGAATATACCCTAGAGATACAAGAGCCTTCATACAAACAGATATATGCACACCCATGTTTATTGCAGCTCTGTTTACAATAGCAAAAAGTTGGAAGCAACCAAGGTGTCCATCAACGGATGAATGGGTAAATAAATTCTGGTATATTCACACAATGGAATACTACGCATCGATAAAGAACAGTGACAAATCTGTGAAACATTTCATAACATGGAGGAACCTGGAAGGCATTATGCTGAGCAAAATTAGTCAGAGGCAAAAGGACAAATATTGTATAAGACCACTATTATAAGATCTTGAGAAACAGTATAAACTGAGAAGAACACATACTTTTGTGGTTACGAGGGGGGCAGGGAGGGAGGGTGGGAGAGGGTTTTTTATTGATTAATCAGTAGATAAGAAATGGTTTAGGTGAAGGGAAAGACAACACTCAATACATGGAAGGTCAGCTCAATTGGACTGGACCAAAAGCAAAGAAGTTTCCGGGATAAAATGAATGCTTCAAAGGTCAGCGGAGCAAGGGCGGGGGTCTGGGGAACATGGTTTGCGGGGACTTCTAAGTCAATTGGCAAAATAATTCTATTATGAAATCATTCTGCATCCCACTTTGAAACGTGGCATCTGGGGTCTTAAATGCTAACAAGCGGCCATCTAAGATGCAGCAATTGGTCTCAACCCACCTGGAGCAAAGGAAAATGAAGAACACCAAGGCCACACGACAACTAAGAGCCCAAGAGACAGAAAGGGCCACATGAACCAGAGACCTACATCATCCTGAGACCAGAAGAAGTAGTTGGTGCCTGGCCACAATCGATGACTGCCCTGACAGGGAGCACAGCGGAGGACCCCTGAGGGAGCAGACGATCAGTGGGATGCAGACCCCAAATTCTCATAAAAAGACCAAACTTAATGGTCTGACTGAGACTGGAGGAATCCCGTCAGCCATGGTCCCCAGACCTTCTGTTGGCACAGGACAGGAACCATCCCCGAAGATAACTCATCAGACATGAAAGGGACTGGTCAGCTGGAGGGAGAGAGACGCTGATGAAGAGTGAGCTAATTATATCAGGTGGACACTTGAGATTGTGTTGGCAACTCTTGTCTGGAGGGGGGATGGGAGGATAGAGAGAGAGAGAAGCCGGCAAAATTGTCACGAAAGGAGAGACTGAAAGGGCTGACTCAAGAGGGGGAGAGCAAGTGGGAGTAGGGAGTGACATGTATGTAAACTTATATGTGACAGACTGATTGGATTTGTAAACGTTCACTTGAAGCTTAATGAAAGTTAATAAAAAAAAAAAAAAAAAGAATGTGAAAGTTGGACAATGGATAAGGAAGACCGAAGAATTGACGCCTTTGAATATACCACGTACCGCCAAAAGAATGAACAAATCTTTCTTGGAAGTACAGCCAGAATGCTCCTTAAAAGCGAGGATGGCAAGACATTGTCTCATGTACTTTGAACATGTTATCAGGAAGGACCATTCTCCGGAAAAGGACATTGTGCTCGGCAAAGTAGGTCAGTGAAAAAGAAGATCCTCAAGGAGATGGATTGGCACAGTGGCTGAACAATGGGCTCAAACATTGTGACAATTGTGAGGATGGCACAGGACTGAGCAGTGTTTCATTTTTTTGTACATAGGGTCGCTATGAGTCGGAACCTACTCAACAGCACCTAACAGCAGCTATATATACATATATATGTGTGTGTGTGTGTGTATATGTATGATATATTGTCCTCACAAGACTGGTCACCTTGGAAGCAGAGTCAAAAATGACCCAAATCCCTGAAAGAGTTATTTATGAAATTCTGTGTTCATTGTCACAATCATATGTAGCTCTTAGGGGAAGGTCTTAAAATGGATTGTCATAAGAGCATTCCTAGATATTTTCCCGACAGTTTAATTTATTAGACTGTGGTAATAGTTTGCAAACCAGGCCATGAGTGGAAAACCTATGTGGTTCAAACAACTTCTATTGATGATAACTTATGTTATTATCCATCTTTCCATCTTGCAAATGTCTGACTTTGGTCAGGAAGTTGACTGGGTATGAAAATGTCAATGGGTAAACTCAAATCTACCACAGTTATTATTAACACATAAGCACACACACGTGCGTGCACACACATGTGCTTGCACACACACACACACGCCCTTGTTATGCACTTAAATCACTTTTGTTCTTCTGAAATGTACCTTTGCCATTTAGATCTCCTCAGCTCCCATCCCCCCTTGCTAATAGCAGCCTGGTTTCCTTGGGGTACCACCTTTCCCTGGTTATTTCTTGACTTGGTGGGACCATCTCTTACCATAGAAGACAGAGCTTCTAGCTATACCCTCCTTCACCCTGCTTCAGTCAGAAGAAAGGTGGTATATCAATAAGACCTATCAGACACAGGACTGGGCAATGCTTCATTCTGTTCTACATAAGGTTGCCACGAGTTCCAGCCAACTGAGAGCAAATCACAACAACCTCAGGCACTCACTCCTGAAACTTTGAGTCCTGAGATAAGGACACTTCAGAAATATGACTACTTTGTTTCTGCTGAGAAATCTCTGGTATAACATTCAACTTCTTAACCTCCGAAACTGCCTTAGCTCTTTCCTGTTCCTTAGCCCAGATGTGCAGCCTCCTGCTGGTTCTGTGAGTTCCTGATATCCTAATAACATATTCCCTTTGACAACTAACCACTCAGCTTCTGTTGCTTCATCTAGATATCGCAACTGATAATGTTGAAGAAGAAAAAAAATACTATTAAAGAAAACTTACAAAATCAATCAATGTATTTCCAGGTTAAATTTTTGCTAATTTCATTGATCTATTAAGGCCTGTACATAGATACCAAGTTTTTTCCAAACAAAGCTGCATTATATTTGATGTTTTTTCCCCCTACAACAGAACTCAGATTTAGAAAATAAGAATCTGTGTGCTAATGGAACCAGATGCTGGACAATGCAGTCATAGATGATGGACAATGCCAAGATATTCACATATGATACGAGAGAAACAGCAATCATCAAAATTTTGAGGGCATTTTCCTTTTAGAAAAATCAGAAACAAAATCACGTTGGAGCAAAATGTCACCAGTATGCGAAGTACACTGAAAGAGTGTACGTGCCAACTGAAGCAAACCCAGAGCTTCCTAAACCCATATACATTCCCTCTTTTATATGAATACCTTGAAAATTGTTAGAAAAAAATGAATATAGGCTCATTCAAAGCAGTTAGCTACAATACAAACCAAGGTGCATTAAAAAGCCAGCTATCTCAATAGAGTGAGATGAGTTTTCCTCACGTGGCGTTTCTGAGATGTGTTATTCCATCATCCTTCATCAACAGCAATGTAGCAGAGTCCCCGTGCTCCTGAGAAGTGAATCACTGTCTATAATGTGTGTGTTTTCTATTACATCTCTGCTGTCCACTGGGTGACTAAACCTCCATGAAAAACACTACCCTTATTGTACCTTCAAGAATTTATTCCCTCCATATAACCCAAAACTCCTGAGGGAAAAAACAAAACAGGACCCCCAGCTCTTTGTCACCACCTCCCAGGAATTCACTGCCATCTACTTACTGTCAGGACTCATACTGGGGCCCTCAATATTCACCCAATCGTGTCTAAATGAACGAAGGCACTAGTATTTTCTAATTTAAAAGTCACAGATGGCCACGGTGCTACCTAACAAAGAGACATTTTTATAAATGCAAATCATTACGTTGTTTTCTCTGCGACAAACAGAGAAAACACTCACCAAATTTTCTGTTCTACATCAAAGCTACTGAACATTTTTATTTCTTTCTTTTTTTTTTTTTGTAACAAGCCAACCAACTAAAATAACAAATTGATTTTCATTCAGGCAGCTCCAATAGCACGCTTGCTGAACTCGAATAATTTCCCACTTTTTAGAACATCAAACTCTTAAGCTTTAAAGATGTGGTCTGAGGTTCGAAGGCCTTATCACTCATCAGATATCTACAAAAAAAAAAAAAAATTTTTTTTTTTTTTTTTTTTTAATCTAGCTGGATTTAATTGCTCCAGAAGCAAGTGGCCCAAATAGAAATAAACTTGGCCTCCTGGAGAGGTGACCTCAGATACTGAATAATAGCAAAGCCAAAGGAAACTGGTCCCTTGTTGCATCCAGCTCACTATTCAGGATTTGTCTCTAGAAAACAGTCTTTTCTACTTCTTTTTTTTTTTTTTTTTAATTGTGCTTTATGAGTCAGAATTAACTCGATGGCACTGAGGTGGGTTAAGTTTACAGCTCAAGTTAATTTCTCACACAAAAATTTATACACATATTGTTATATGGCATTAGTTGCAATCCCTATAATGTGACAGCACACTCCCTCTCTCTACCCTGGGTTACCTGTGCCCATCCAACCAGCTCCTGTCCCTTCCTGCCTTCTCATCAACCTCTGGACAGGAGCTGCCAATTTGGTCTCATGTATCTGCTTGAAATAAGAAACACACTCTTCATGAGTATTATTTTATGTTTTATAGTCCAGTCTAATCTTTGTCTGAAGAGTGGGCTTCAGGAATGACTTTAGTTCTGGGTTAACAGTCCAGGGGCCATGGCTTCAGGAGTTCCTCCAGTCTTAGTCAGACCATTAAGTCTGGTCATTATGCGTGAATTTGAGTTCTGCTCCATACTTTTCTCCCACTCTGTCAGGAACGCTGTTGTGTTCCACATCAGGGCTGTCACTAGTGGTAGCCAGGCACCATCTAGTTCTTCTTTTTTCAGGCTGATGGAGTCTCTGGTTTATGTGACCCTTTCATCTCTTGGACTAATATTTTCCTTGTGTCTTTGGTGTTCTTCATTCTCCTTTGCTCCAAGTGGGTTGGGACGAATTGATGCATCTTAGATGGCCATTTGCAAGCCTTTAAGACCCCAGATGCTAGTCACCGAAGTGGGATGCAGAACACCTTCTTAATAAACTTTGTTATGCCAGTTGACTTAGATGCCCCCCAAAAACCTGGTCCCTATAGCACAGCCCCAGGTACTCTGTCCCTTATAGTGCTTGGTTGTGCTCAGAAAATTCTTAGCTTTTGGTTTAGCCCAATTGTGCTGACTTCCCCTTTATTGCGTAGTCTTTCCTCTCACCTAAGATGATTATTGTCTACTATCTAGTTAGTGAATTCCCCTCTCCCTCCTTCCCCACCCTCTGAACCATCAATGAATATTTTCTTCTGTGTTTAAACCTTTTCTTGAGTTCTTATAATAGTGGTTTCATACAATATTTGTCCTTTTGCAACTAATTTCACTCAGCATAATGCCTTCCAGATTCATCCATGTTGTGAGATGTTTCAAGAACTCATCATTGTTCTTTATCATTGCGTATTATTCCATTGTGTGAATATACCATAATTTGATTATCCATTCCTCCATTGATGAGCACCTACGCTGATCCATCTTTCTGCTATTGTGAACAGTGCTGCAATGAACATGGCTGTTATATATCTACTCATGTGACAGTTCTTATTTCTCTAGGATATATTCCAAGGAGTGGGAGTGCTGGATCATATGGTAGTTCTATTTCTAGCTTTTTAAGGAAGCACCGCACCACTTTTGATGAAGGACAGACACCTAGAAAGAAACTCAGTAAAGACACGGAAGATCTAAAGGCCACAATCAACTAACTTGATCTCATAGATGTATACAGAACACTCCACCCAACATCAGCCAAGTATACTTTCTTCTCCAACGAACATTGAATGTTCTCCAGAATAGACCACATATTAGGCTGCAAAGCAAGCATTAACAGAATCCAAAACATTTAAATATTACAAAGCATCTTTTCTGACCATAATGCCATAAAAGTAGAAATCAATAACAAAAAAAAAAAGCAAGGAAAAAAATCACAAACATGGAAACTGAACAACACTTTGCTCAAAAACTACTGGGTTATAGAAGAAATCAAGGAGAGAATAAAGAAATTCATAGAATCAAATGAGAATGCAAACACATCCTACTAGAACCTTTGGGACACAGCAAAAGCAGTGCTCAGAGGTCAATTTATAGCAATAAATACACACATCGAAAATGATGCAAGGGCCAAAATCAAATCATTAACCCTACAACTCGAACAAATAGAAAGAGACCAGCAAAAGAAACCCTTGGGCACCAGAAGAAAGGAAATTTTTAAAAAGAGCAGAAAAAAATGAAATAGAGAATAGAAAAACAATAGAAAGAGTTAACAAGACCAAAAGAAGATTCTTTAAAAAAAATCAACAAAACCAATTGTTCAAACTGACAAAAGAAAAACAAGAGAAGAAGCAAATAACCTGAATAAGAAATGAGATGGGCAATATCACAAAGGACCCAAATGAAATTAAAAAGATCACAATGGAATACTATGAAAAATTGTACTCCAACAAATTTGAAAACCTAGACAAAATCAATTTTCTAGAAACACACTACCTACCTATACTAACACAAATCGATGTAGGAAAACTAAATAAACCTATAAAAACAGAAGAGGTTGAAGAGATAATTAAAAAACTCCCCCGCCCCCCAAAAAAGCCCTGGCCCTGACAGCTTCACTGGAGAATTCTACCAAACAGAGAAAAAGTGAAATACTAAAGGTATTTCAGAACATTGAAATGGGTGGAATACTCCCAAACTCATTCTATGAAGTCAGCATAACCCTGATACCAAAACCAGGTAAAAAAAAAAAAAAAGACACCACAAAAAAAGAAAATTACAGACCTATATCCCTCATGAACACAGACACAAAAATCCTCAATAAAATTTTAGTCTGTAGAATTTAACAACATGTCAAAAAAATAATTCATCATGACCAAGTGAGATTCATACCAGTTATGCAGGGATGGCCCAACATTAGAAAAATAATCAATGTAATCCATCACATAAATAAAACAAAAGAACAACATGATCTTATCAATTGATGCAGAAAAGGCATTTGACGAAGTCCAACATCATTGATGATAAAAACTTTCAGCAAAATAGAAATAAAAGGTAAATTCCTCAGCATAATAAAGGGCATTCATACAAAGCCAATAGCCAACATCATCCTAAATGGAGAGAGTCTGAAAGCATTCCTCCTGGGAATGGGAACCAGACAAGTTTGGTCTTTATCACCACTTTTATTCAATTTTGTGCTGGAGGTCTTAGCCAGAGAAATAAGACAAGAGAAAGAAATAAAGGGCATCCAAATCGGTAAGGAAAAAGTAAAGGTATCCCTATTTGCAGATGATGTGATCTTATACGCAAAAAACTCCAAAGAATCCTCAAGAAAACTACTGTAACTAGTAGAAGATTTCAGCAAAGTATCAAGATCCAAAACAAACATACAAAAATCAGTTGAATTCCTCTACACCAACAAAGAGAACTTTGAAGACGAAATTACCAAATCAACACCATTTATAATAGCCCCCAAGAAGATAAAATACTTAGGAATAAACCTAACCATAGACGTAAAAGACCTATACAAAGAAAACTACAAGACACTAGTGCAAGAAACCAAAAGAGACCTACATAAGTGGAAAAACATACCATGCTCATGGATAGGAAGACTCAACATTGTGAAAACGTCTATTCTACCCAAAGCTATCTTCAGATACAATGCAACCCCAATCCAAATTCCAAAGACATTTTTTAATGAGATGGAGAAACAAATCACCAACTTCATATGGAAAGGGGAGGCGCCAGATAAGTAAAGCATTACTGAAGAAGAAAAACAAAGTGGGGGCCTCACTCTACCTGATTTTAGAACCTATTCTACCAACAGGGTAGTCAAAACAGCCTGGTGCTGGTACAAGAACAGAGACACAGACCAATGGAACAGAATTGAGAATCCAGATGTAAATTCACCTACCTATGAGCAGTTAATATCTGACAAACATCCAAAGTCCATTAACTGGGGAAAAGACAGTCTCTTTAACACATGGTGCTGTTATAACTGGATATCCATCAGCAAAAAAATGAAACAGGACTAATACCTCACACCATGCTCAAAAACTAACTCAAAATGGATTAAAGGCCTAAACATAAAACCTAAAACGGTAATGATCATGGAAGAAAAAATCAGGACAATGCTAGGAGCCTTAAACATGGCATAAACAGAATAGAAACCACAACTGACAATGCACAAACACCAGAAAAGAATCTAGATAACTGGAAGCTCCTAAAAATCAAACACTTATGCCCATCAAAAGACTTTACTGAAAGAGTAAAAAGAGAACCTACAGACCAGAAAAAAAAAAATTGGCTACAACGTATCTGACAAAATTCTAATCTCTAAAATCCACAAGATACTGTAACACCTCAACAACAAGAAAAATAACCCAATTAAAAAATAGGCAAAGGATGTGAACAGACACTTCACCAGAGAAGGCATTCAGGCCACTAACAGACAAATGAAGAAATGGTCACAATCATTAGCCATTAGAGAAATGCAAATCAAAATTACAATGAGATACCATCTCACCCCATCAAGGTTGGCACTAATCCAAAAAACACAAAAGAATAAATGTTGAATAGGTTGTGGAGAGACTGGAATACTTATGCACTGTTGGTGGGAATGTAGAATGGTACAACCACTTTGGAAACTAATTTCTCTTTTCAATGCTGTTAGAATTCGTTTTATGTATTTTGGAGCACTGTCATTGGGTGCGGAAATATTTATTATGGCTATGTCCTCATGGTGTATTAACCCTTTCATCATTATGTAGTGTCCTTTCTTATCCTTTGTGGTGGATTTTAAAGTCTATTTTGTCAGAAATTAATATTGCCACTCCTGCTCTTTTTTGATAATTGTTTGCTTGATATATTTTTTTCCATCCTTTCAGTGTCAGCTTGTTTGTGTTTTTAAGTCTAAGGTGTGTCTCTTTTAGGCAGCATATAGACAGCTTGTGCTTTTTTTAATCCATTCTGCCACTCTCTCTTTATTGGTACATTTACTTCATTTACATTCAGCATAATTATAGATAGGTATGAGTTTTGTTTTTTTTTGTGTGTGAGTTTAGTGCTGTCATTTTGATGTTTTCTCCCCTTTGGTGTTGAACAGTTTCTTTGTTGCACTTAATTTTCTGTGCTGAGTCATTTTTCTTTATGTGTTTTCTTTTCATCTTTTTCATTGTTGTTGATTTTGTATTTGCTGAGTCTTTGTTTTTCTTCTTTTTTATTCTTGTGTAGATTTGTTAGTTTCCTTTGTGGTTACCTTAAAATTTGCCTCTTTTTCTAAGTTTAAACCAATCTTTTATTTCTTGATATTGCCTTAACTTCCTTTCCACATGAAAGTTCTATGACTACACTATTTAGTCTCTCTTTTTTGTTTTAATGTTGTCATCTTTTACATATTGACATCTCTGTTTCCTTATTTTCAGTGTTTTAGCTTTGACTTATTTTCGTGACTTCCCTATCTGGGTTGCTATCTGGTTGTTCTGTCCTGCATTCTAGTTGGGTTGTTATCTGATATTGTTGGTCTCTGGCCAGAGGGCTCCCTTTACTATTTCTTGTAATTTTGGTTTGGTTTTTACAAATTCCCTTAACTTCTGTTTATCTGGAAATGCCCTAATTTTGCCTTCATCTTTGAGAGACATATTGCTGGATATATAATTCTTGGCTGGCATTTTTTTCCTTCAAGGCTTTGTATATGTTATCCCATTTCATTGCCTTCTTGCTTGCATGATTTCTGCTGAGTAGTCAGAGTTTAGTCTTACAGACTCTCCTTTGTAGGTGACTTTTCACTTATCCCTAGCAGCTCTTAAAAGTCTCTCTTTATCTTTTGTTTTGACAAGTTTGATTATACTATGTTGTATAGGTCATCTACTGCTGCTATAACAGATATACCACAAGCGGATGGCTTTAGCAAAGAGAAGTTTATTCTCTCACAGTCCAGTAGGCTAGAAGTCCAAAATCAGGACACTGGCTCCAGGGGAAGGCTTTCTCCCTCTGTCAGCTCTGGAGGAAGGTCCTTGTTATCAGTCTTCCCTTGGTCTGGGAGCATCTCAGTGCAGATCCATAGGACGAGCTCTGCTCCCGGCACTGCTTCCTTGGTGGTATGAGGTCCCCATGTCTCTCTGCTCATTTCTCTCTTTTATATCTCAAAAGTGATTGGCTTAAGGCACTATCTAATCTTATAGATATCATCAATATAATTGCCACTAATCTATCTCATTACATCATACTGATAGGATTTACAACACGTAGGAAATCACATCAAATGACAGAATGGTAGACAATCATACAATCTTGGGAATCATGACCTAGCCAAGTGGACAGATATTTTGGGGGAACACAATTCAATCCATGACATATGTCCTGGTGACTTTCTTTTGGGATCTACCCTGTGTGGGGTTTAATGAGCTTCTTGGATAGATACCTTCTCATCTTTCACAATATCAGGGAAGTTTTCTGCCAGCAAATCTTGAACAATACTCTCTGCATTTTCTGTTATCTTTCCCTCACCACTGCTCCCCCTCCCCACCCCCCCACCCCCCGTTCTTGTACTCCGGTCACTCGTAGGTTATTCCTCTTGATAGAGTCTCATATAATTCTTAGTGTTTCTTCATTTTTTTTTAATTCTTTTATCTGATTTTTCATCAGATAAATTGGCATCAAGCACTTTATCTTCAATCTCACTAATTCTGACTTCCACTGCCTCAATTCTGCTCTTTTGACTTTCTATTGAGTTGTCTAATTCTGAAATTTTATTGTTAATCTTTTGGATTTCTATTTACTGTCTCTCTATGGATTCTAGTAGCCTGTTCAATTTGTCATTCTGCTCTTGTATGGCTTTCCTAAATTCCTCTATTGCTTTGTCTGTGTATTCCTTGGCTTGGTCTGAGTTTTCCTTGATCTCCTTCCTGATCTCTTGAAGAGCTCTGTATATTAATCTTCTGAATTTTACCTCCAGTAATTCCAAGATTTCCTCTTCCTCTGGGAGGTTTTCCAGTTCTTTGTTTTGGTCATCATGATCTGCCTCTTTACGTGATTTGATATTGACTGTTTCTCCAAGCCAACAGTAAGTTATTATATTTATTTATTGCATGTTTGCTTACTGTGTCCTAGCTTCTTGTTTTGTTTTGATATGCCCAGATAGGCTGGGCATGTGGGCTACTCTGGTTATTGACATCTTTGAAGCTCTCAGGTCCTGTCACCAGGTGGTTGGAGTTACTAATAGGTGTGTTAGCCCAGAAGTCCATTAACTTTTCTTGTGTGGATTCAGCTCAGGTGTCCAGGTAGTCAGTCATTGAGTGTGTGGTGTAGGCTCTCATCTACAGCCCTAGATGGGCAGGGCTACGTAGGGGTGATTGGAGCAGGCACAGGTATCTGGCTGCAATAGGGGTTTATGTGTTGAGCAAGGTAGGAGGCTTACGGCTGCCCCTGAGTGCCTAGGTGGAAGGGATATCCCTGTTCTCTGGCATGCATAGGTGGATGAATTTTGCAGCCAGACTTTGGACACCCAATGCTGTTGGCTGTAAGAACTGGGAGGCATCACTTACTCTTGGACCCCTGTTGTGGGTGGGTCGGTGGATTGAGTGAAACCGCCAATCCTCAGGCCCCTGATATGAGTGGGTGAGGGCCCTGTTTAACGGGCAGGGCGGTGTCAAATGTCATGAATCTGCCACAACCCCTTAGCTGTTGCAGCTGAAAATAGGCTTCAGGTATATACCCTGTTGTACTACTCCAACGAGGGCCTATGCTGTTGAACGTACCCACGCACGTCTAGGCAGGGGTGAAAGGCATTCGAAGGCCATGGACCCCTTATGCCTGTGCCTAGGCAAAGGGGCTGTGCCTGCCCTGAGTTCCCGGCTTAGGGGGCATGGCAATTTTTTTAAAGCTGCAAGACTGGTTTGGGCGTGGTTAGTCTTGAGCTCCCAGCTTAGGAGAGCTGGCAGTTTCTTTTTCTTGTTTGTTCATTTGCTTGTTTGTTCCCTCCCCAAAGCTGGGAGACTTGCTCAGGGCAATGGGTCCCACTTCTAGCCTAGGGGGCAGGGAAACAGCTGAACATTACAGGAGTGGCACCAGAGCATAGGGGGAAAGGGCAGGTGAAGGGAAGAGAAGCACTTCTCCTTATGGAAGTGCCAGAGGGGAAAAGGTTATTTTGATCCCACCTAGTAGGTTAGATGCTTGCATCTAAATTTTACAGATCCAGGACCAGTTCCCCCTGGCTCCAGAGGCTTTTGCAGACTCTCCACTGCTCAGTTTCTACTTACATGGTAAAATGCATCCCGGGAGCTACTGCTGCTTCAGCCCACATGCCTGCAGGGTGCTGGCTAGGTCAGATCTGGCTATTCTGTGCTGCTTCTGAACTGTCTCTCCCTCCCCCTGCTGCTCAGTCCAACTCCTCAAGTTTGTCTTTGATGTTGAGGGCTCCTAGATGTGTCACATATAATCAATTCACTTATTTTGGGGGGTCTTTGTTGTAAGAGGGACCACAGGAAGCCTCTGACTCTTCTGGCAGCTTGGCCCCGACTTCCCCCTTCTACCTTCTTGATGGAGTCCCTGGGTGGTGCAAACGGCTAACATACTGGGCTGCTAACCAAAAGACTGGATGTCTGGATCTGCTCGAGATGTCTTGGAAGAAAGGCTTGGTGATCTACTTCCAAAAATCAGCCATTGAAAACCCTATGACCCTATGGAGCACAGTTCTACTCTGACACACATTGGGTCACCATGAGTTGGAATCGGCAACTTTTTTTTTAACCTTCTTGACAAATTGAGGTGGGGTGGCTGTGTAGATTTCATTATCTCTTCGCTTGGGCTCTACGAGAAACAGACCCTGAACCAAGGACTTGTGTGTGAATGATTTAATAAGGACCTGCTCCCACAAGAAAACAGTCAGGGATTTGGGGAAGAAAGGAAGATGTTAAAATGGGCATGATTTCAGGTGAAGCCCCAGACTCAGCCTAATTTCAAGGGAAGTTCTGAAATGTACATGATGTCTCAGAGTTTGCCTCACCTCAGGTGGGTGAAGTGGGCCATTTGGGAGAGCTGGGACAGAGGGGTTGTAAGACTTCCCTGCTCTCCTATCTGGGAGGAAGCTCCAGCGCCCAAAGGCACTCCTCCAAATGCCCACAGGAGAAGCAGGTCTGCAGCAAAACCACTGAGGTGGGAGCATAAACCAAAAAAACAAACCTGTTGCCTCAGGTCGACTCCGACTCATTATAGCTGGTAAAAGGATCCAGGATCTTATCAAGGCAACAAGAGCATCCTATGTTGCCATCGTGGGCTAAACTGTGGTCCCCCAAAAGATGTCCGGGTCCTAATTCCTCTAACCTGTGAATGTTATTTTATTTGGAAAAAGGGTCTTTGTAGTGTAATTAAGTCAAGGATCTTGAGATAAGATCATCTTGGATTATCCAGGTGGACCCCACACTTAATGGCAGGTACACAGAGAAGAAGACAATGTGACCATGTAGCAGCCACAAGCCAAGGAATACTTACAGCCACCAGAAGCTGGAAAAGGCAAAGAACAGATTCCCCCCTAGAGCTTCCACGGGGAGTGTGGCCTTGTCAACAGCTTGATCTGAAACCTCCGACCTCCAGAACTGTGAAAGAATAAAATTCTGTTATTCTAAGCTACCAAATTTATGGTGATCTGTTACAACATTCTCAGAAAACTAGTACAGCTGCCCAACACCAAGTAGCACTCTCACTACTCAACATAAGCAACATGAATATTTTTTCCTCGTTTTATTTGTGCAGTCGTTTAATATTTGTGTCTCTCTATTGTGTCTGTCTTCGCATTTGTCTTGGGCAGGGAATACGTTTTCATTGTTGTCATTGTTAGTTGCTGTAGAGCTGATTCTGGCTCATGGCAGCCCCATGTGTGCAGAGTAGAGCTGCTCCATAGGGTTTTCAAGGCTTTGACTGACCTTTCAGAAGCAATCATCAGGCCTGTCTTTGGAGGTGACTCTGGGTGGGTTTGAACTCACAACCTTTCAGCTACTAGCCAAGTGCTTAACCCAGGGACTCCTTGTCAACATCATCATGGGTTCGGTGATACGTGAGTGGCAAACAGTTAAGAGCTAAGCTATTAACCAAAAGGTTGGTAGCTCTAATCTACCCACAGGTACCTTGGAAGAAAGGCCTGGTAATCTGCTTCCAAAGGGTCACAGCCACAGAAACCCTATGAAGCAGTTCTACTCTGCACACATGGGGTCACCAAGAGTCAAAATTGACTCAGTGCAACTGGTTTGGTTTGGTCCTATTTAATATCAACATCATCATGGGTTAATGTAGCCTTTGTCCTTAACTCCCATCCTTATTCTTTCCACCTTTCCTCTCATCCCAACCACACCACATCATGTGCTGCCTATAAGGTCCTAGAAGTTTTGCCATTGTTCCTCTCCCAAGCCCAAAGTTCCAGTCAGCCAAAGAACCTCAGTTGTACCCATACTAAGCATAGGACTGCGTGATTATAAAAGACTCGAATTTCCTAATGGTCAACAAAAGGCATAGGAAAGAGTAGGAAGTGATCATCAGACAAGATTGAAGGGAATTTACTTATTTATTCAGCACATTTATTTTGTGCCTTCTGTCACACACATGGAGCCCTGGTGGTGCAGTGGTTAAGAGCTAACCAAAAGGTCGGCATTTTGAATCCATCAGTTACTCCTTGGAAACCCCATGGGGAGTTTTACTCTGTCCTGTATGAGTCAGAATCAACTCGACGGCAATGGGTTTTTTTTGTTCGTTTCTTTTGGTACCATGCACATGGGGTTGCCATGAGTCAGAAGTAACTCAACAGCGACTAACAACAACAATCTGCAAGGAAAGAAGCAATCCCTACAGCAGGCTCAATTTCCTTCTTAAAGTTTCAAAGTAACGCATGCACCAGTTCTTTCTGGAGACCAACTCTTTCAAAATAAACTGAAGGAAGAAAGCTTTCATTGCAACTCATCCCTGGGGAAAATACATCAGAGTAGAAGAGGCATGGGAACATAAATGAATCATCTTGCTCACCACTTTGCGTGCAGAGATGGATTGCTGTGGCCAAAGAGAGTCTTACATACTTAATGGAGTAGGTAACCACCTATGCGGAAAGTTTGGGGAAAATCCAAACAATTCCTCGCCCCCAAAGTATCACTTCCACTGGGCCAAGGCCTCAGTTTAAAAATTATAGCGCACTGCTATCAATCACTGATATTTTCCTTGACTAATTTCTCAGGTCGGCTAGTCCAGTCACTTAGTAGCAGCGTTCTGAAAGAGTGGAGCACAGATAAGTTACAGGAAAGTATTACCAAATGAGAAAATACCTGAAGATTTTAAACACTGTGGCAAACACTGTTAGCTGTCCCCCAATTTCCATACTCTCCTTCTATGGCAGTAGATACCTTAATTCTATAATAATAAAACATTTATTCTAGTTTTCTCAGATAAAGATTATATTTCTCGGCCCTCTCCTTGTGGCTAGGTTTGACCATGTGCCAAAGTTCTATTCAATGGGCTATCACTGTAAGTGGTAAACAAATTCTGGGAAATGTCCTTAAACTGAAGATGTGTGTACTGTACGGAGCTGACGCAGCCGTCTCGGACCGTGAGATGACCTTGTGAATAGAAGACATACACGGTGGAGAAAGAAGATTTAAAAAAAAAAAAAAGGTAAAACATCTGGAGTCACTGACTTCATGGAGGACTGTAAGGGTATTTGGTAGATTATTTCCGGACATACATATGAGAGAGAATTTTTTTAACCCAGCGCATTTCAAGTTTTAATGAGCGTATGACTCACCTAAGGATCTTGTCAGAAGGTAGATTCTATTCAGAAGGTCTGGGTTTGGGACTGTGATAACACATTTGTAAAAATTTCTTAAAAATCTCCCAGATTATGTTGATGCTTCTGAAATACAGATTTGACTTTGAGTAACAAGGGCTTAAGCCCCTAATATTTGGGGTTTTCCATCACTTACCACTGAAACTAATGCTGACTAATTAAAACAGATATTTTCTCACTTGAGAGAAATAAATTTCTATCTTCTTTAAACCGCTATGATCTGGGATCTCTCTGTTACAGAATACAAAAAAAAAAAAAAAATCCCTAATTAATATACCTCATTTCATCCAATTTCATTTAGGACACAAATGACAAACAGGATCTCTTTTGAAACTGACTCAACCTTCATTAAAAAAAAAAAAAAAGCTAAAGTCAAACCCATTGCCTTGAGTGGATTCGAACTCTAACAACCCTATAGGACAGACGAGAACTGCACCGTAGGGTTCCCAAGGCTATAAATCTTTCCCCAAGCAGTCTGCCACATCTTTCTCACGTGGAGCGGCTGATGGGTTCGAACTACCAACGTTTCAAATATCAGCCGAGCTCTTAACCACTGCGCCACCAGGGGTCCTTCAAGCGTCATAGCTCAGCTCAAATATCACTGTGAAACATTAAAAATATGTGTGGTCTGGTGGGAAGCTGGGCGGCGGTTCCACAAACACACAGATTTAAAAACGCATTGAGTCGTAGAGTTAAGGTTTGTGCATTTTACTGTATGTGAAGTATTCTTCAATTTAAACAATGCACATGGGGCACACGCACAATACTGGAAAGGCCTTTTTGACATTATCTCATCCATCCTCGTAACCTTCCCCTCCCAGGCGAGCTCAGAGCAGAAGCCGGTTCTGAGCTTGTTGGAGCTCTTTCTGTGCTTTCACTCCTGGCTAAGATATTCAGCCTTGAGTGCACACGGAGACAAAGGAGAATCGGTGTTGCCGAGGAAGAAGAGAAGGGCTATGGGAAGAAAAGACTGACATCAAAGACAGATGGCCTTCTACGTAACCAGCTTCTTAAAAACACACTTATTTGCCCACAGAGGCGTAATGCTGAACTTTAACCTCCGAAGGGTCGTGGGAGGCGTTGCCGAGGTCCAGCGAGAAGGAGAGCGTGTCTGTACAGCCGTGAAGCTCCATTGATTGTAATTGGGCTGCTTTAAAAAACACAGCTCTGAGCCTGCTCAGGGCATGGCAACCATCTAAACAGGAGAAGCTCTGTTGGTTGGGTTCAGCTGCCACTGCTGCTGGCAGCTAAATGTTTAGAAACTTGCCCTCTTAAGGGAATTATAAAGTGAGAACTTGGCAGAGTTTAACTGCAGGAGGCACTAGCTCTGTGGGTTTGCAGGGGAAGGTTTAATGAACTCCTGGTGTCAGTTGGGGAGCTCACTGCCTTAGGTGGTGAGCCTGCCTGTTCATTGTTCCCGCTTCCCACAAGATACCAAGTTGTATTTTAAGCTCCAAACAAACAAGTTTCCGACCCTGCTTGCCAGTAGAGAGAACAGGATTTTTTTTTCCCCCAAATTTATTCTGGCTAATAAATGGAATTGACTTTTTTTTAATTTATTATTTTTCAACATCATTGATTTGGAGTTTTTAATTTGCATGTTACTGTGTATTTCTGGTGGATTACAACTGAAAATTTTATTTCAGCAGTTGGTCAAAGCAATTCCCAAACCTTCTTTAAGTGGCGAAGCACCAAGAAAAGGAGCTAATGTGAATCTTCAAGTGGTTATATGACCGTTTTTTGTTTTTGTTTTTGTTTTTTTGAGAACATTTAAAAGAAATAGAACCTCTACAGCTGCTGGAAGAGGACAGCAGTGATTCACTGGTAGAATTCTCACCTTCCATGTGGAGATCCAGGTTCAATTCCCGACCGATGCTCCTCATATGCAGCAATGACCCATCCATCAGTGGGGGCTTGTGTGTTTGTTACAGTGACGCTGAACAGGTTTCAGCAGTTTCCAGACTAAGACAAGGAAGTAAGGCTTGGAGTTCTACTTCCAAAAAGCAGCCAGTGGAAACCTTATGGATCACAACAGTCCCATTCCACCGTGCGTGGGGTCAGGCGAGTTGGAGGGCATCTAACAACAACGACAGCTGCCGAAGGCCTTGAATCCAGCTGCTTTCACGGACTTGGTGGGTGAGGCCGCTGGTGCTAACTGTGCTTCCGCTGATTGTGGAGTGTGCATCACCAATGTCTCACTAACACGTGAACTCCAGTATTTGGAAAATCAAACTCATGGTCTTCTTTTACCTCCCCCCAAAAGATATTTTGTCATTTCTTCCCAAACTACTCTCCTTCTTAAGTTCTCCATTCTCAAAATTTTGGAGTCATTATTGATTCTTTTCTGTCAATAGCCCCCTTCCCAATTCAATTCAAGTTATGCCAAATTTCTAAATTACTTTCACAGCATCCTATGCAGTCTCTGGAGCCCTGGTGGCCCACTGGTTAAGAGCTTGGCTGCTAACCAAAAGGTCAGCAGTTCAAATCCACCAGCTGCTCCTTGGAAGCCCTATGGGGCAGTTCTACTCTGTCCTATAAGGTCACTGTGAGTTGGAATCAACTCAACGGATATGACTTTTTTTTTTCTTTTTTTTTTTTTTTAATGCAGTCTTTTGGCCACTAGGGCTTCTCCATTACAATCCATCCTCAAACCAATGAAAACAACACTTCCTCAGAAATATATTTACAATGTTTTGGTCCCACTTTCAAAAGCCTAGGAAATTCTTTTGTTGCTGTTAGCTGCCATCGTATCAACCCCAACTCATGGTAACCTTATGTACAACGTAACAAAAAGCTGCCCAGTCCTGCACCATCCCAAGGTGGGTTTCGGATCAGACGATTGTGATTCATAGGGTTTTCATTGGCTGATTTTCAGAAGTTGATTGCCAGGCCTTTCTTCCTAGTCTGTCTTAGCCTGGAACCTCCAGTGAAACCTATTCAGCATCATAGCAACCAGCATGCAAGCCTCCACTGATGGATGAGTGCTAGCTGTGCCTGAGGTGCACTGGCAGGGAATCGAATGTACCTACTTTCAATTCCTTGTGACTCTGCCATTTTCACCAATTCTCCTCCCAAATTGCAATTACTTTGTTTCATGATTAACTGACACAACCTTTCAATTGGTACACTATTGGTTGTATACCTACTATCTGCTAAACACACAGAAATATCTTCAAAAAACTCTTTCAGAGCTGTTAGAAATTAGAAAGAAGTGAACTGTCAAATGGCAAATAAATGTGACTCTTTTCATGCCTGTCTTCATGCTTCTATAAGGCATTCCATCCATTTAAAAGCCTTCTCCCCCTTAGCACACCATTTCCCACTCTTCCAAGTCAAATTTTGTTCCTTGTACGATTGTTTGTTGTACTTTGGTGGCTTGTGTGTTGCTACAGTGCTGAAAGCTATGCTACCGGTATTTCAAATACCAAAAGGTTTTAGTGGAGCTTCTAAGACAGGCCAGGAAGAAAGGCCTGGTGATCTACTTCTGAGAGTTAATTAGCTAATGAAAACCTTACAGATCACAACAGAACATTGCTCAGTGTCGTGCCAGAAGATGGGCACTCTGGGTTAGAAAGCACTCGAAGTACACAGTGGTCACAACAGTGGACTCAAGCATACCAATGATCATGAAGACAGCGCAGGACCGGGCAACGTTTCATTGCTGTACAATAGGTCACCATGAGTCAGAGGCGACTTGGCAACTAACGACAACACTGACTGATAACTCAGAAGGCAGCATGGCTCAGTGGCAAGAGGGTATAATGACAGGTAAGTTTCCCTTCCTAGCAGCAAATTGCTGGTAAATGTTTAAAAACTGACTCTTAAAAAAAGAATAAAATGTTGTTTAAAGGCCCTTTTGGAGTGTGTGCCAATTGCTATGATATGAATGCCTCCACTATGCCGATTTCACGCTCGTGGAGTCACTGTATACGCAGATGGGGAGCGAGGTGCACCATCAGCCCTAGGAAGCAAGCCGGCTCCAGCCCGCCTGCCCCTGTTTCTTCCACCCTAAATCACCTGTGATGGACAGCACTGTGAAAACACAGCTGCTGTTTACCAGTTTCCCTTGGAATTCATACATGCTCTTTGTCCTTGAGAGAAAAGCGAGAAGAGAAGCGGAAGAAAAGATCAATGAAAAAATAATCTGTTATCTCCGCTTAAGGCACAGTGGCTGCTCATTTAGATATAAGTCTTGACAGATTAACAGAAGGATTTTTTCTCCAGAAGGCATCACATATGGGCAGCCAGACTATGTACAGAAAACAGCTTTCTTTCCCATGTAGCATGAGGCACATAGAAAAGAATTTTAGATCAGTGTCACATGGCAGGATACCACTGCCCTACGCTAGATCTTGTATCATAAAGACAGTATCACATTTATTGAAGAAAATCATCAAAAGCAGAAGTGCTTTTCAGGGCTCAAAAACAAAAACCAGGCCACTGTTTTTGATGAATTCATTCTGTTTTTCTAAATACTATGTGGAAAAGGTTAATGAATGAGACCCAGGTAAGCCTAAGGGGTTTTCTTTAAATCAGTGCGTCAAAAGTTAGGGCACGTTCACCGCGGTTTTAAGATAGGTTGTTGATAGGCATATTTCAAAGCAAACACTACCACTGCCTGACAGACCAATTATGTTACCTTACAATGCCTACAGGCACATAAATTATACACTAACATATTTTAGCCTACTCCTCGAGTAAGCCAAATGTGGAGCCTGATGAAAAATCGCTCTCTGTAATGGTAGCGTGCCCTGCCCCCTAGCGGGCTGAGGGGGAAATGACTCTTGGCTGGGACCATCCGTCCAGAGGGAGGAGTAGCTGGAGATGAGCGCAGACATCAGACGGAAAGCAGCACAAAACGAATGGGACAAACAAGTCTGTCTTCATCAGAATTAGAGAGAAGACAGGAGTGGTTCAAAATGACAGGTAGTTAAGGCACCTTCAAGAAAACCTCGACCGGTTAAGAGCAGACACAAGAAGGCTGAGAGTGATGCAGCCGTGGGGAGGAGGAAATGAGTTACTCGGAAAGTGAAAGCTCCCTGTGGAAGGAGGGCCTCTCTCCACGTGACACCTGGGCCTTCAGGTTGAGAGAGCTTAACAAAAACGAGGTGAAATAAGCGGAGACGTGCTTCTGGCTGTAGAGTCAGATAAAGGGAAGTTTTCAGGACCCAGCAGACATTTTGTTTATTTGAAGTATTTTTAAACTACAAGCAAAGGGTTTTCATTTCTCTTTCCCTGGGCCCTTTCTTCAGCAACAGACAACTTGTCTGCCACCCAGATGTCACACAATGTGGGGCTGAGATCAGAAACCCAATAATATGCCTCAGGAAGAATCAGAAAGCTATGAAACTTCCCAAACAATCCAATCAGCTTTTGAGTCCTCTGAAATTCCTGAATACTGCAGCAAATGTCTGAACAATGTATGATAGAAGCATTTCTGCCACGAATACTTTACACACTCCGGTCTCCATACATTGTGCCCCCTCCTATATTTACATCATTGATTGCTAAGGCACTGCATAGAAAGTGTAGGTCTTTTTTTACAGTAATATTTTTAGGTGATTTCTTTATTATCATATGAGCTATACTCCCTTGAAAACTGATTTTGATAAAGAGAAAGTCAAGTATTATAAGCAATCTTGCACAATTTCTCAAACTTTGGAGAGATATCTCACTTCCCCACACGGATTACAAATTTCTTTAGAAGAGAGACCATATTTTATAATTCTGACAATCATAACAAATTTTCAGGAGGTCCAAAAATCATATTTTACAGATACGGAATTTGAGACTCAGATCACGACTTGCTGCTGTTAAACAATTTCTGTTTGATTTTGAGATAAAAAACAGAGAGATGATATAAGTTAGTAAATACATTTTAAGAGAGTGTTGGGACATTAAAGAGTATATAAACCCAAAAACAAAAATAGTTCTGTGGAGTTGATTTCAACTCATGACAACCCCATGTGTGCAGAGTAGAACTGCTCCATAGGGTTTCCAAGGCTGTGACCTTTTGGAAGTAGATCCCCAGGCCTTCCTTTTTAAGAGCCTGTATGTGTGTATACAAGATAGATAGATGGACATGTATATATATATGTAGTTTAAGCAACAAATCTAGCCCCTTTATTCGTTTTTCCATCAACATAAATGCATATGTTCTAAGGTTTGGAGAAATTAGTAGATTTTGGTAGTTGGGAACTTGTGATTCAATGGTTCACTGCCAAAGCCAACTTTCCAAACTTTTAAGTGGAGCAGAAGCAAAGTGAATCTGTAAGTTCTCTAGTTCATATGCGCAATTTCAGTTGTCCAATTAAGAAATTGTGAAATTTTAAATCAGTCTGTGTGTGTGTGTGTGTGTGTGTGTGTGTGTGTGTACACTGTGGATACAGGTAGATTAACTACTAACCACCCTGTTGCTGTCGAGTTAATTCCAACAGTAGGATCGGCCTCCTAACTAATACTTCAGTAAAAAAAAAAAATTTTTTTCTTTTTTTTTTTAGTAAGCAAATAGGGTAGTAAGCGTTTGCTTATCTTTCTTAATGGGTTTTAAGTTCTTCGAAGAGAGAATTGCTATTTTGTCCATCTCTGTATGCTATGTGGTGCGTATTTTTTTTCCTTTTTTTCCTCTGAGCAGCATCTAAACCCACTTCTAAATCTGGAAAATTCTCTACCTTACATGTGAAAATTTGATAGTTGACCTTCTGGCTCCCTTGCAGCTAGGGAGTGGCTAGTGACCCTTACTTTAGTAATCAGTTATACTCATCATGATTTTGAATCAGGTGCTAATGATTTTTTTTTTTTTTTAATAGCAATAGTTGAGAATTTTCTCTCTGGCAGTGCTAGAAGTTGTAAAATTACTCAGTTTCTGATTCAGAAGCACATCAGGATAAGCTCCAATATCCAGTCTTAACTGGGGGCAGTGATTTCTTCCCCAGTTCAGCTTGTAGTCTGTTCTGGTGTGTTGAGACTGGCACTCCACCCCTCCTGAAGACTCTGTCAGCATCCAGTATCCTTTTATTCAACTCTTTTTTTTTTTTTTTGCTTAAATTATCAGATACAGTTTTTTACAGCTTGCAACTGTGAAACCTGGTCGATACATCCAAGTACATAGTAAACAATAATTGTAGAATTAATACCTGGTTAAGTTCTAAATTCTATTCTTATACTCTCTTAAAAGCTACATTCACATATGTACACACACATATACACAGGCAGATAGATAGATATGCGCACACATTTATATACAGGCATATACACACACCCCCCTTGCAGATATTTCTTATTTTTATGGAAAGCTCTCACAATCTAGTGAATAATCCATGAAATCAAGAATGGAGATGGAATTCAATAGTCCAGATGCGCTGCTCAGAAGGCAGTACCTGACGTTTCTTGCTTGCGGCTGTTGTGGTAGAAAGGGCACTGAGGTCCACCTTTAGTTGATCAAGTTATACACTCTTCTTCTATACGAAGTACCCTTCATCTGAGTTTCTTCGATAATTTCTAACAAGACTATGACTCAAGCAAACACCTATCTGAAGAGCCCAAGGGGAAAAAAATATTTTTTGACTGAATCTATTTAATTTGTGTCAGCAAACCTCCTGCTGAGTCAGTTCAAACTAGATCCATCTTTTATTTTCCCTAAAACTGAGAACAAAAACGTGAGAAATATTTTATAAGGTGAAATATGATTCACTCTTTCAAGCCTCTGGCTTAAAAGACAGTGTTATTTGCAAACAACCCATGTTGTATGTTCTCCGGATGTTGATGAATGTCCTATGGGATGCTGAGGTAAACGTGACTTGTAAAGATAATATTAGTCTTCTTTTCCTATATTCTGAACGCATCGGGCTTTTGAGTATGTAGCTACACTGTGGAAACAGCAGCCATCCTTTAGCCCTCACATGGGTGCTGGAAACCCTGTGCTTAATTGTTTCACCCAGCAGTCCTGGCCAGCCTGCCTCCTTCAGGGATTCCCAGATGAAATCAGGAACCAGGAGAAGGTCCATACACTCTGTGTCTCTGGGTCCTGAATTTTGTGAATAATTGAGAAACTTTTTGAAGTTCTCCTGACATACACTCATTGCTCTCCTGATCCTTTACATAGAGGACTTCTTGTGAAGTCAGGCATTGCTTCAGCTCTCTACCCCCAACCTTTATCAGCTGTGTTCTGCAAACTCGTTTCCCCACCTTCCTCCATACCTTGCTTCCTTTACCTATTGTCAGAAAAGCCACAACAATGGACTCAAGCACACCAACGATCATGAAGATGGCGCAGGACTGGACAATGTTTTGTTATGTTACACTTAAGCCACCATCAGTTAAAGGTCCCACTTTCCTGAAACCAGCCACTTCTGAGCGTCCTTCTAGAGGAGCCTGGGCACTTTAGGTGTCCTCCTTCACAGCCCTTTCTTTCTATCACTCACAAGGACCTTTGAAAAATTAAACATGAAGCTTCCTGTGCCCATCTTAGTTTACCACTCCGTTAAAATGTGGATCAGTTTTTCTTGTATTCAACATGCCTGCTTGACTCTGATGGATTGTCCTTTGCACATCTCTGCCCCAGGCTTAAGTTCCTAGAAAGATCATATTGGTTTTGACTGTTTCATTATGCCAGAGTTTCCATGTGACGGCTTCCCAATAATGTTTAAAGACCATACTCTCTACTGTTCTCACAATTGTTACTCAAAAGCCTTCAATTTTTACAAATAATTAGTGATCAACAGTGTCAATAATCACCAGCAATGGTGTGATATCAGAGGCCTTAGGAAACTTCCAAAAAGTTTCTTTATGCTGCAACCCAGGCTTTATATCCTTTTTATGAAAAGAAAATGCATCTTGAAAAAGGGAGCTTAACCAAATTCATATAGTAAGATGGCAGCTGTTAAAATCTGGGAAAAATAAACTTACTGATGCATCTCTAAATGACATCTGACTTAGAGCACGCTGCCAGAGGAGATCACCACAGCACAGTGTGAAAGAGGGGTGGGAGGAGAGGCATGTGCAGCTGAAGCAGAGAGCAGGAGCCAAGGGGTGTCTCGGTTGTGTGTGTGTGAGTGTGTGTTTGTGAGTGTGTGTGTCTGTGTGTGAGTGCATGTGTCTGTGTGTGAGTGTGTGCATACGATGGAGGAGGTACCCGGGGAGAGTTAGAAGGAAAGAAGCAGTGAAAGGGAGCATGAGGACAAAGAAGACAAATCATTTAGTTATGTCCTGGGCCTCCCAAGCTGGCCTTGCCCACCAGCTTTAAACCCAGCCTTTCCTCGGCACAGGGGTTCCTGAGACCAGTTAAAATGTCTCTTCTGTCAGTCATGATCAATGGTTTTAAAACGGTAGAGATTTGGGAGATATTTCCCCTTTTCTTATCTCTCCTTCTTCCACAAAGAGAGACTGCTAGGGCCACTCAATCTAACAATAGATTAGATTTTCCTACCAGGCACTGATTTGCAGAAAAGTCTAATGTGCAGATTAAAAATGGACACTGCTGAGTGAAGCAATTTCCACCCTATGATATTTGAAAACACTGATAACTGCCATAGTAACCCACTTCCTGCATTTCGGCTTCCTCCAGCTATGGTCTTTACAGCTGTTTATTGTGGCCAAGAGGTCACACTGATACTTAAAATGTTGAGATGATGTTAGCTTTCTGAAGCTAGACAGAAATGTGGCTAGGACACTCCATGCGGATTTAATGCTTCTAAATTTAAAGTTATATTGATCTAAGAGATGCTATTGACAATTTGGAAGGTGAAAAATGACAGTTGCCATTTCCGTACTTAAAAAAATTTTTTTCAGGATTTACAGAAATTGAATGAACCCTAACACAATAAGCAGAAAACATAAACTGAGCTAAGGTAAATTGCCCATTTTTCAGATCAAAGTTACTTTCTGACACTACAGGTCAGGCTCAAGGGGGAAAAGAGAAGTTCAGTGTGCAATTGCAGGGCTGTGGGCGGTTATGAGGGAGATAAGCAGTTTGCATCTTGTGGATGGTGCAGAGGAGGAAGAGGACAGCAGGAGGAGGTAATCATGGAACCTTTAAATGATCATATTAGATGTGCAAGTCCAGGAAACACAGCAATTATGGAACACTTTATCAAATCGAGTTTGACCTTCTTAACGGCTCTATCATGTATGCATCTAACAAAACTTTTTTGAGTGCTATCATGAGTAAGGCCTAATGCTAGGAGTAGCACATGACTCCTGACCTCAAGGATATTATAGTTTATATGACAGTGATAAATATAACAAATAATTGCAGTAAAATGCTGCAGATACAATGACAGAACTTTGAAGGGAGTGTCAACATAATGATAGATTGAGGAAAAGGGTCAAGAAGGTTTGATAGATAACATGTTCCTTGGGCTAGATCTTAAAGTATGAGCTGTTTTTTCTTCCAGAAGGAGAGGGTGGAGGAAAGGGAGAAAAGTGCTCTAAGTTCATGGAAAAATCTGAGTAAATACACAAAGGCATGATGCAGCATGAGGCAATAGAGTCTCTGAGCAGCCAGTTCAATTAGGCAGAGCTATAGACATTGTCACTTTGAAGACTAAGGTGCACCTGAACCAAGCCATGGTATTTTCAATGACCTCTTATGCATGCAAAAGCTGGACAATGAATAAAGAAGACCGAAGAAGAATTGATGCCTTTGAATTATGGCATTGGCGAAGCATATTGAGTATACCACAGGCTGCCAGAAGAATGAACAAATCTGTCTTGGAAGAAGTACAGCCAGAATGTTCCTTAGAAGCAAGAACAGCAAGACTTTGTCTCACAAACTTTGGACATGTTATCAGGAGGGACCAGTCTCTGGAGAATGACATCATGCTTGGTATTTAGTTATCTAGTGCTGCTATGACAGAAATACCACGAGTGAATGACTTTAACAAAAATTAATTTTCTCACAGTTTTGGAGGCCAAAAGTCTGAATTCAGGGCACCAGCTCCAGGGGAAGACTTTCTCTTTCTGTGGGCTCTGTGGGAGGGCCTTTGTTATCAATCTTCCTCTGGTCTAGGAGCTCAGGTTCAGCTCACAGTGGGTCCAGTGAGTCCCCTAACTCATGCTGTAGTGATTTCCCCAGTTCCAGAATGCATAATTGGAATAGATACACCCAGCAACTTGCAGAACCCCCACATTGGATCTCTGACAAGTGGAGTAAGGGCTATTATGATAGGAAATACCAGTGGAAGCCATTAGAACTGCCCCTACCTAGGAATATAGTAAACCAAAAGTAATACTGCATTTCTGGAGGGATTGCAGAGATTACTGCCATCATCAAGCACTTGAAGGATGCAGGGGTGGTGATTCCCACCACATCCTCATTCAACTCACCCATCTGGCCTGTGCAAAAAGCAGGTGGATCTTGGAGAATGACAGTGGATTATCAAAAATTTAACCAGGTGGTGACTCCAATTGCAGCTGCTGTTCTAGATGTGGTTTCATTGCTTGAGCAAAAAAAACTCCTGGTACCTGGTATGCAGCTATTGATCTGGCTAATGCCTTTTACTCCATAAATATTTCAAAGGACCCCAAGAAGCAATTTGTTTTGCTGGCAAGGCTAGCAATACACCTTCACTGTGCTACCTCAGTGGTATATCAACTCTCCAGCCCTTTGTCATAATTTAGTCTGCACGGAACTTGGTCACATTTACCTTCCACAAGACATCACACTGGTCCATTACTTTGATGACATTATGCTGACTGGACCTAGTAAGGAAGTAGTGTCAATGACTCTGGACTTATTGGTAAAACATTTGTGCGCTAGAGGGTGAGAAATTAATCTGACAAAAATTCAGGTGCCTTCCACCTCAGTGAAATTTCTAGGGGTCCAGTGGTATGGAGCATGTCAAAATATTCCTTCTAAAGTGAAGGATAAGTTATTGCATCTGGCTGCTTCCACAACTAAAAAGGAGACACCACACCTGGTGGCCTCTGTGAGATTTGGAGGCAACATATCCCTCATTGTGTGTGTTACTCTGGCTTATTTATCAAGTGATTCAAAAAGCTGCTAGTTTTGAATGCACAGCAGCATCCATCATTAAATGGAAGTGGTGTATATGAGATCAGGTCCAAGCAGGACCTGAAGACACACTTAAGTTATAAGATGAAGGTGCCCAAATGCCCATGGTCTCCACTCCTGTCACATTACCTGCCCTCTCCCAGTCTGCACCTATGGCCTCATGGGGAGTACTTATGATCAGTTGACTGAGGAAGAGAAAACTTGTGCCTGGTTTATAAATGGTTCTGTGTGATATGCAGGCAACACCACTACAGTCCCTTTCTGGGAACTCCCTGAAGGGGAATGGTGAAGGGAAAGAACTTCCGGCAGTGCACCTGGTTGTTCACTTTGCTTGGAAGGAGAAATGGCCACATGTGTGATTGTATACTGATTCGTGGGCTGTGGCCAGCGGTTTGGCTGAATGGTCGGGGACTTAAAAGAAAGAAAATTGGTGACAAGGGGGTGTGCGGAAGAGGTATGAGGATAGATCTCTCTGAATGTGCTAAAGAAGTGAAGATATTGTGTCTCATGTGAATGCTCACCAAAGGCT
This sequence comes from Elephas maximus indicus, assembly GCF_024166365.1. Lineage (NCBI taxonomy): Eukaryota > Metazoa > Chordata > Mammalia > Proboscidea > Elephantidae > Elephas > Elephas maximus. Next base: position 18,439,335 of record NC_064822.1, read on the forward strand.
GACTTCAGCAAAGGAGGATTTTAACAATTAAGTAAATAGGATGATGTGTGTCCAGAGGTCTTAGTTCCAAAGCGAGGAATGCTTCCATCAAGGGATGACATTTGCTTGGACTGGAAGTTAAGAATGCTACTCAGCCACTTTGGGCTCCCCATACCTCTGGATCAACAGGCAAAGAAGGCAGTTACCACACTGGCTGAAGTAATTGATCCTGATTACCGAGAGTAAATTGAGTTGATGTTACATAATGGAGGTAAGAAAAGTATGTCTGGAATACAAGAGATCCCTTAGGGCATCTCTTAATATTGCCGTGCTCTGTGATTAAAGTCAATGGAAAACTACAGCAACCCAATTCTGACATGACTACTAATCACCCAGACCCTTCGAGGAATGAAGGTTTGGGTCACCTCACCAGGCAAAGAACCACGACCAGCTGAGGTGCTTGCTGAGGGTAAAGGGAATATGGAACAGGTAGTGGAAGAAGATAGTCCTAAATACCACATGACCAGTTGCAGAATGAGGACTGTAATTGTTATGTTTCTTCCTTGTATGTGTGTATCAAATATTTTTGTTTCCTTCACTTATAAAATATAAGATGTAAATAGGAATAGTGTGCTTTTGTATCATGTGTTAGTTGTATCTCATTAGGCACAAGTGTGACTTTATAATTATCTTTATTCAGAGATGTATACAGGTGCCAAGTTGACAAGGGGTGGACTGTAATGGTTAAGTTTCTGTGTCAACTTGGCAGGGCCATAATTCTAAGTGGTTTGGTGGTTATGATGTAGTTTGGTAGCTATGTAATGACATAATCCCCTCCATAATGAGATCTGATATAATGTAATCATCTCTATGATGAGATCTGTTATGAGCAGCCAATCAAGTGAAACGTAGTTTTCTTGGGGGCGTGGCCTGCTTCCAATATAGGTGAACTTCCTGGCAAAGCTCACTGGCTTTTGCTCACTCTGGATCCTGCAGCTGGCTGCCATTCATCTGACCTCTGGTTCTTGGGACTTGAGCTAGCAGCTTACCTGCCTATCTTGGGATCTGTCAGCCACCTCAGCCTGTGAACCAGAGGACTGCTGTTTAACCTACTGATCTGGGGTTCACCAGCTCCTGTAGCTACATGAGTCAGGAGAAGCCTCCAGCCTAACCCGACCTGTGGACTTGGGACTTTCCAACCTCAACAACTGCATGAGTCATTTCCTTGATATAAATCTCTCTCTCTATATATATATATTACATGCATCACTAGTTTTGCTTCTCTAGAGAACCCAGCCTAAGACATCTGGTAAAGTAAAAGACCATCAAAGTGAGGAACACCCTAAATGAGAAGGACTGACACAGTGGCTACAACAATGGGTTCAAGCATAACAAGGATTTTGAGGATGGTGCAGGAATGGGCAGTGTTTTGTTCTGTTGTTCATAGGGTCGCTATGGGATGGAATTGACTCCATAGCATCTAATAACAACAACATAAAAATTGTAAGGGGTCCAATCATGGACAGTATTAAATGCCATGCTCAGCTTTATCCTATAAACCAGAGGCTGGCAAACTATCATTTGCAGGCCAAATCTATCCCACCACCTGTTTTTCTAAATAAAGTTTTATGGAAATACAGCCATGCTTGTTCATTTACATTATTATCTATTGCTACTTTCATGCTATAATGGCAGAGTTAAGTCCTCACAAAGGACACTGTATGGCCCATAAAGCCTAAAATATTTTACTATCTGGCCCTTTAAAAAAAAAAAACTGGCAACCCCTGCATAGAGAAAAGGGAGTCATTGAAGGATTTTAACAAACAATAATGTTTTTTTAACTGCATTTTAGAAAATCACTCTGAGACCATGTGAGGGCTAGATTGGGAGAGGAAAACACTGTTTGGCAACTGAGACCACTGTAGTAGTCCAGGCAGGATCTGTCAGTTTAAAATCAGGCCAGAGCTGTAGTACTGAAAAGGAGATCAACAATAAGAATGTTAGAGAAAGAATCAACTGGACCAGGAAACTAATTGAATTTGAGGAGGATCCGACTTAGGGAAAAATATAGTAGGTTTAATTTTGCCATGATAGACTTCTACTTTTGGTATAGCTGATTAAGATCTTATTGAGCTGACTTTCCTTCATATAATAACAATAAGTTCAAGACAAATTAATTAAAAAAAAACATAAGTATATAGAACTAGAGGGTACTAGACAGTAACCAAAAGTTGGTAGATTATGGATAGGAGTCAATACATGCAGAAAAAATAAAAATAAAAAACAGCAATGGGTAAGTTTCCTGTTTTGATGGCTTCCAAATTGAGGATAGACTCCAAGATTAAGTTCCCAGTCTTTCTGAAGGACCAGAGGAAACAGTATGAAGAAGCCACAGCCACTAGAGAGTGAGATGGGAATCCTAACAAAGAGTCAGAGAAAGGAAACCTGAATTTTGCTTACAAATGATCAGATCTCTGAACCATTCATACATGGGGCAGACTCAAGGATGGTGCAGGACCTGCGATGTTTCCTTCTCTTAGGCATAAAGTCACCATGAGTTGGAGCTGACTCCGTGGCAATTAACAACAACAATGTTGCTCTGTCCCTAATAATTTTTTCCTCTGAAGTATATTTTATCTGATATTAATATAGTTACTTCTCTTTTTTTTTTTTTTTTGGTACAAGTTTTCACCACTATCTAAAAATAGACCCTTCCCATGAAACCTTTCAGTAAGTGGACATCACATGAAGCAAAGAAGCAATTACCATTAATTTATATGAGGAAATTTTTTGAGGGGTCCTAGGCTCAAAAAATAACCTACAAAATCATACCAAATAACAGAGAAAACTTAAAGTAACACTAACATATATAGTAAAAGCAGGGATGACATGATAAATAAATGGAGATAAAGCACAGATGCTCACATAGGTCAAAGCTATGGCACCTTGATGCCGAGACGCTGAGTGTAGTTCCGGGAAAGGAGCTCTGCCAGGACAAGCACATTGCCCCTGCCTGCGGGAGGCCCCTTTCCAGGGTTAGGGCTGCCACCCCCTGGGTCAACGCCCTCCCAGCTCCTGTGTCTCAGAGTGTCCAGCACCTAGGCCTTCCTGAAGGGACTGGGAGCAGCCTCCACAGCCCTGGAATGCCCGGGGCTAGGTGGAGAGGGAGCGAGGGGAGGGCAGAGGTTACAAGGAGCCTGGGAAGAAGCCAGGAAGGACCAGCCCCTGAAGAAGGACATCATGCTTCTTTAGAGGGTCAGCGAAAGAGAGGAAACCCGCAAGGAGATGAACTGACACAGTGGCTGCGACAATAGACTCAAGCATAACAAAGATTGTGAGGACAGTGCAGGACCCTGCACTGTTTCATCCTGTTGTAAACAGAGTCGTCATGAACAGGAATCAACTCAAGGACACCTAAGAGCAACAACATGTCATTGTATTTGATGTGAGTTTCTTTTAGACAGCATATTCTTGGGTGATATTTTTTACCCATTCTGCCATTTGCTGACTTTTGATTGGTATATTTAGACGACTTACATTGAAAGTAATTATTGATATGTCAGGACTTAAAGACTGTTTCTTACCTGTTTCCTCTTTTCTCGACCACCTTTTCTTACATTCCTGTGGGTTAGTTGAACATTTTTTAGAGTTTCATTTTGAATTATTTATAGAGCTTTTAGTATATTGCTTCATACAGATTTTGTCAGTTGGTTTGTTTTAGACGTTGCTGTGGATATTATAGTACACACGCACAACTTATCACACTGCCAGTTTCGCCATCTTACCACTTTGAGTGAAGTGTAGAAACTTTACCTTCAGTTAAGTCCCTTTACCTTTTTGCTTTTTAAGTCGTAATTGTCTCAAACGTAGGAGAATTAATTAATTAGGAAATCCTGTGCATAAATTTAGCACCACATGTGATGGTGTTCTAATATTTGTACCAACCATCGAACAGGGTTTTAAAAACTCATGGGAAAGGGATACTACATTTACCCATTCCCGTGCGATCTTCTTTCCTTTCTGAGGTTCCAGTCCTCCTTCCGTTATTATTTTCTTTCTGTTTGGAGACATTCCTTTAGTCATTCTTTTAAGTGTTGGTCTGTTGGTGATAAATTCTTAGTTTTCATTAATATGAGAATGTTTTTATTTTCTCTTCATTCCTGAAGGATATTTTTGCTGGCTATAGGATTCAATGTTGTCAATTCTTTCCTTTCTACACTTGAAAAAATATTGTACCACTTCTATTGGCCTGTAGAGTTTCAGATCAGAAATCTGCTGATTTTCAAACAGCTTTTCCCTTTAGAAAATCTTTCATTTCTCTCTGACCACTTTCAAGACATTTCACTTGTCATTAATTTCCATAGGTTTAATTATGTGTCTTGGCCTTTGTTGGGGGAGTTTACCCTATTTGAAATTCTCTGAGTTTTCTGAATCTTTAGGTTTAGGTTTATGTCTTTTGTTAAATTTGGCAGTTTTCAGTTATTGTCCCTTTGGATATTTTTTCAACCCAAAACTTTCTCCTTTCCTGGCACTCTGATGACATTTTCATCTTTTCTTATTGTCCCACAGGTCCTTGAGACTCTGTTCTCTCTCTGTCTTAATCTATTTCCTTCCTGTTCAGATTGCATAGTTTCTGTTGTTCTATCTCTAAACTCGTAATTTTTTTCTTATTTATCTTGTTATTGAAGCCATCCATCCATTTTTTTAATTTCAGTTATTGTATTTTTCACTTCTATAATTTTCACGTGGTTCTTTTCATATTTTCTATTTATTTGGTGAAATTTTTCTCCTTTTTCCATTTGTTTCAAGAGCATTTATAATTCCTTGTAGAAGCATTTTTATGATGTTGTTGGTGTTAGTTGCCATCCATCAAGTCAGCTTCGACTCATGGTGACCTTATGTATAACAGAAGGAAACGTTGCCGAGTCCTGATCTTCATGATCATTGAAATGTTTGAGTCCATTGTATTGGCTGTTGCGTCTATTCATCTCACTGAGGCTTTTCCCCGTTTTTGATGACTCTCTACTATACCAAACATGATATCCTTTTCTAGTGACTGGTCTTCCCTGTTGATGTATCCAAAGTAAGAGAGCTGGAGTTTGCCACCCTTACTTCTAAGGAACATTCTGATTGTATTTCTTCTAAGACTGATTTGTTCATCCTTCTGGTATCCACGGTATATTCAATATTCTTCACCACATTCAATATTCTTTGCCAACACCACAGTTGAATGCATCAGTTTTCCTTTTGTCTTTCTTTTTCATTGTTCAACTTTCACATGCATATCAAGCAATTAAAAAAAAAAAAAGACTTGAATCAGGTACACCTTAATCATCAAAGTGATGCTTTTGCTTTTAAAACTTTAAAGAGGTCTTTTGCAGCAGATTTGCCCAATTCAATACATTACTTGATTTTTTTACTGCGCTTCCATAGACATTGATTATTGATTCAAGGACAATGAAATTCTTAAAAACTTCATTTTTTTGTTTATTTATTATGATGTTATTTATCAGTCCACTTGTGAGGACTTTCATTTTCTTCATGTTCAGGTGTAATCCATACTGAAGGCTACAGTGTTTAACCTTCATCAATAAGTATATCAAGCGATCTTCATTTTCAGCAAGCAGGGTCATGTTCTCTGCATATCATACATTGTTAATGAGTCTTCCTCAATCCTGACATAGTCTTCATATAGTCCAGTTTCTCAGATTATTTGCTCAGCCAATAATTGAATAAGTGTGGTGAAAGGATTCAACCCAATTGCACAATGTTCCCAATTAGGAACCATGCAGTATCCCCTCGTTCTGCTTAAATGACTGCCCCTTGATCCATGTACAGGCTCCACATGAGCACAATTAAGTGTTCTGGAATTCCCATTCTTTGTAATGTTACCCATAATTTGTAATGATCCACACAGTTGAATGTCTTTGTGTAGCCAATAAAACACAGGTAAACATCTTTCTGCTATTCTCGGCTTTCAGGCAAGATCCATCTGACACCCAAAATGATAATCCTTGTTCCATGCCCTCTTCTGAATCTACCTTGTACTTCTGGCTGTTCCCTGTCAATGTACGGCTGCAGTCCTTTTTTGAATTATCTTCAACAAAATTTTGCTAACATGTAATATTAATAATATTGTTTGATAATTTCCTTATTCCATTTTATTGACTATCTTTGGAATGGACACAAATCAAAGGATCAATCCACCAAATGTGCATGCCCCAAACAACAGACATTCAAATACATAAAGCAAAAACTGTGAAAACTAAAAGGAGAACTAGACAAATCAGCCATTATACTTGATGATTTCATTATCCTATTCTCAACAATTTATTGAACTACTAAAAAGAAAATCAGAAGGATAAACACCAGAAGAGCAACTAGATAACTGGGAGCTCCTAAAAATTAAACATTTTGCTCATCAAAAGACTTTACTAAATGAGTAAAAAGAGAACTTACAGACTGGAAAAAAATTTTGGCTACGACATATCTGAAAAAGGTCTAATCTCTAAAATCTGTAGAATACTTCAACACCTCAACAATAAAAAGACAAATAATCCAATTAAAAAATAGGCAAAGGATATGAACAAATGGTTCACCAGAGAAGACATTCAAGCAGCTAACAGACATGTAAGGAAATGCTCTTTGTCATTAGCAATAAGAGAAAAGCAAATCAAAACTACAACGAGATACCATCTCACTCCGACATTACTGGCACTAATTAAAAAAAAAAAAAACAGAAAATAACAAATGTTGGAGAGGTTGTGGGCAGATTGAAACTCTTACACACTGCTGGAGAGAATGTAAAATGCTACAACCATTTTGGAAAATGATATGGCACTTCCTTAAAAAGCTAGAAGTGGAAATACTATATGATCCAGCAATTCCACTCCTAGAAATATATCCTAGAGAAATAAGAGCCATCACATGAGTAAACATATGCACACCCATGTTCATTGCAGCATTATTTACAACAGCAAAAAAAAATGGAAACAACCTAAGTGCCCATCAACAGATGAATGGATGAACATATTATGGTATGTACACACAATGGAATACTATGCAAAGATAAAGAACAATGATGAATCCACAAAACATCCCACAACATGGATGAATCTGGTGGGCATTATGCTGAGTGAAATAAGTCAATCACAAAAGGACAAATATTATATGAGACCACTATTATAAAAACCCAAGAAGAGGTTTACACACAGAAGAAAACGATCTTTGATTGTTACAAGGGAGTTGGGTGGAGAAGGGAAATCACTAACTAGATAGTAGACAAGTGTTTACTTTGGTGAAGGGAAAGACAGCATACAATACAGGGAAAGTCAGCACAACTTGACCAAGGCAAAGCCACAGAAGCTTCCTAGACAGATCCAAATACATTGAAGAACTTATTCTGGGGCTGAGGGTTAGGGACTATGGTCTCAGGGGACGTCTAGGTCAATTGGCATAACATGGCTCATGAAGAAGATGTTCTACATCTTACTTTGGTGAGTAGCATCTGGAGTCTTAAAAGCTTGCAAGTGGCCATCTAAAAATACACATGTTGGTCCCACCACATTCAGAGCAAAGGAGAATGAAGAAAAGAACTAATAGACCACATGAACTATAGCCTCCATCAACCTGATCTCAGGAGAACAAGATGGTGCCTGGCTACCACCACTGACCACTCTGACATGGACCACAATAGACAATTCCAGACAGAGCAGGAGAAAAATGTAGACCAAAATTCAAATGCACAAAAAAAGATCAGACTTACTGGTCTGACAGAGGTTGGCGGGACCCCTGAGACTATCACCCCAGATACCCTGCAAACTCATAACTGAAACCACTCCCAAAGTTCATCTTTCAGCCAAAGATTAGACAGGCCTATGAAACAAACAATAACACACATAAGGACCACACTTCTCATTTTAATCAAGTATAGGTAACCAAATGGCCAACAACTGCTCAAAAGCAAAAACGAGATGGCAGGAAGGGACAGGAAAACTGGGTGAATGGACATGGTGAACGGGGGGTGGAAAGGGAAAGGAGGAGAGTGTGATACATTGCAAGGACTGCAACCAATGTCACAAAACAATTTGTGAATGAATTTTTGAATGAGAAGCTCATTTGTGCTGTAAGCTTTCACCTAAAACACAATAAAATCTAAAAAAGAAAAAAAAATTGGAAGGATAGGAAAGTATTGAAAATACCATTAACTAACAAGATTAATTTGATCGAAGAATAATTGATGTCTTCGAATTATGGTGTTGGTGAAGAATATTGAGTATATCATGGACTGCCAGAAGAATAAATAAATCTGTCTTGGAAGAAGCACAGCCAGAATGCTCTTTAGAAGTGAGGATGGCAAGACTTGACCACACATACTTTGGATATGTTATCAGGGGGATCAGTCTCTGGTGAATGACATCATGCTTGGTAAAGAAGAAGACCCTCAGTGAGATGGGTTGACACAGCAGCTACCGCAATGGGTTCAAACATAGCAACGATTGTGAGAATGGTGTGGGACCAGACAGTGTTTTGTTCTGTTGTACATGGGGTCTCTATGAGTCAGAACTGACTCAATGGCACCTAACAACAATGACATTTGACTTTTATAGTATAGTCCACCCTTACAACAGCAGAATGGATGCTCTTTTTAAGCACTCAGAACATTCACTTAGATGGACCATATATAAAACTTGAGAAACTTAAAATAACTGAAGTCATATAGTGTATATTCCATGAGCATAATGGGATAGAAGTAGAAATCAATAGAGACAACAGGAAAGAGTCCAAACACTTGGAAATTAAACAACACATTTCTAAATAACGCATGAATCAAAGAGGAAGTATTAAAAGTAATTTAAAAATATGTGAAACTGGATGAAAATTCAAATAACCATACCAAAACTTTGATATTCAGCTAAAGCATTGCTGAGAAGGAAATTTGTAGTAGGTAAAGCTTACGTTAGAAAATAAGACCAAAGGACTAACGGACCACCTGCACCACAGCCTACATGACCCCTTAGACTGGAAGAATAGATCGTACCTCGCTACCACTACTGACTGCTCTGACTAAGATCACAATAGAAGGTCTGGGACAAACCAGGAGAAAAATGTAAAACAAGCAATCAAATTTACAGAGACTGATAGAGACTGGAGGAACCCCTGAGACTATAGCCCTAAGACACCCCTCTGACTTGGAACCGCAAAAACCACCTTTCGACCAAACAATAGGCATATAAAATAAACAATAACACCTGAAAAGAACATGCTCCATCAAACAAACAATTATATGAGGCCAAAAGGGCAACATTTACCCAAAAGCAAAGAAGTCAGGGAGGGGTAGGAAAGTCAGATGAAAGGAAACAAGGAACCCAGTGCAGAAAAGGGTAGAGTGTTGACACAGTATGGGAATTGCAGCTAAATGTCATGGAACACTTTGTGTACAATTTGTTGAATGAGAAACGAATATGCTTAGTAAACTTTCACCTAAAACACAATAAAATACTTTTAAAAAAAAAAGAAAATGAAAAATGCATCCATCGATGAGCTACGCAGCAACTTCAAGTGGCCTAATATACATGTAATTGGAATCTCTAAAGGTGGGGGTATGTGGGAGGCAAAAATAATTGAAGAAACAATGGCTGAAATTTTTCAAAAATTTGATGAATGCAAAGATCCAAGAAGTTCTATAACCTCCAAACACAAGGAAATAAAATAAATTATACTCAAGCACCACATAATCAACTTGCTCAACATTAGTGATAACGAGAAAAACCGCAACAGCAACCAGAGGAAAAAAACGAGTTATGTACAGAGGAGCAAAGAAAAGGATGAAGTAGATTTCTCATCAGAAACAATATAATAAATAAATAAAAACGAACAAACTACAGTTGCCATTGACTCAATTGTGACTCTTGGGGACTCCATGTGTTGCAGAGTAGAACTGTGCTCCATAGTATTTTACTGGCTGTGACTTTTTGGAAACAGATCACCAGGTTTTTCTTTCAAAACACCTCTGGTTGGGTTTGAACCACCAACCTTTTGGTTAGTAGTTGAACATTTAACCATTTGTCCCACAGAACTCCCAGAAAAAACTCCAAAGCATGCAAAAACATGGATGAATCTCACAAATATAATATTAAGCTGAACAAGGTACAAAAGCAAAAAAGAAGAAAAAGAAACATCGCAAATCTATAACCTAAACTCCTACTTCAATGAACTAGGAAAAGAAGAGCAAAATAAATCCAAAACGATCAGAAGAAAGGAAATAATAAATCTAAGGACTGAAATCAATGAAATTGAAGACAGGAAAACAATAGAAAAAATAAAAAAGACAAAAATTTGATTCTTAAAAAAAAATCAGTAACATTAATAAACTTCTAGCTAGGTGGACAAAGATAAAAAGAGAGAAGACACAAATTACCAGTCTCAAAGAGTGAAATTAGGATTTTACTACAGGTCCTGATGTCATTAAAAGGATAATAAGGGAATACTATGAATAACTTTAGAGTCCCTTGGTGGTGCAAATGGTTAAGTGCTCAACTAGTAGCTGAAAGGTTGGCAGTTTGAACCCACCAGAGGCACCTGAGAAGACAGGCCTGATAATCTGCTTCTGAAAGGTCACGGCCTTGAAAACTCTGTGGACAAGTTCTACTCTGCACACATGGAGTCGGCATGAGTTGGAATTGACTCAATGGCAACTAACAATGACAACAAAAACATGAACAACTTTATACTTATAAATTTGACAACTTAGGAGAAATAGAACAATTCTTCACAAACCACAAACAACGCACACATTATACATTTTTTGCCAATCATGAAACCCCCCCCAGTGTGTTATTTTTGTAAGTTTACCAAGCCAATTATTCTTACACATTGCTGACCTCAATTTCTATTTCTGATCACGTGGAAACTTCATTTGAGGTAGGTGTTATCAACTTAAATTAATAGAAACAAATGCACAGTATCAATTGTTTATTTTCCGATTAATGGGAAACTACCAAACTCGATCCATGACTTCTTGACCATGGCTTATACTTTTATTATACAATTGTGATCAAAAGCAACATTTGGGGACTACTTTTATACACATAAGGAGGAGATTAAAGAAAATAAACAGAAGAAAAGACAATGAACAGAGTTATATGATTTACCTGTAATGTGGGAGGACGGGTGAATGAGGCCTAAATTTGTTACTGGAAGTGTTCCGTAAGACATGCACAATACATGCATGACTGTGCTATGCCGGAACTGTTCTACTTAATTTCTTCATTTCCTCATGTTATCTGTGTGGGTGCATTATTTGTGAAAAACACAGTAATCAAGACAATCAATATGGAATAGATAACCTGAATATTTTCATACATCTACTCTTCACTTATCAACTCTTCACCCCACGTTTCTCATTTATGACAGTAGTAAAAAAATCTACTATCCGACTACCTTGTGCATGAACAATGTATGTCTGGCAGTAACACTTTAATGATCAGTGGGACATACAGCATCCATCTACATTTTCTGCCTTTCAGGTCCAGAGGGACATGTATGTCCCACATAATATTTTGTGACCTGATGTGGTCATTGTCCATTTTTGTATAATGCCAATTTTCACATAACGACCTGGTTTTTGGAACCTAACCATGTCGATAAGTGAGGAGTGGGTATACGTACTGAAGAAATTGAATTTGTAGTTTGGAAATCTCAAAAGAAAGAAATTTCCAAGCCCAGGTGGTTTTACTGAAGAATTAAAAATAAAAATAAAAAAACATTTAAAAAATTATCATGCAATTTTACACAATCTCTTCCAGAAAACAGAAGAGAGAATACTTCCAAACTCATTTTATGAGGCCAATATTAACCTGACAGAACAAACCAGACAAAATAACAAGAAAAAAGAAGAAAATTATAAACCAACAATTACATAGGGTTAGATTAAAAAAAAAAAAAAACTCAAAAAATATTAGCAAATCAACGCAGAAGTATATAAAAAGAACACACTATGACCAACTAGGATTTATTGCAGGTACATAAAGCTAGTTCAATATTTGAAAAATAATCAATGTAATGCCATATCAACAGACTAAAAAAGAAAAGATCATATGATCAAAAGACACTGATAAGAAAATGAAAAGGCAAGCCATAGACTGGAAGAAAATATATGCAAACCATATGTGCTATAAGAGAGTTATATCAGAATATACAAAGAACAACTCTGTAGGACAAAAGAGGTGGACAAAAGGCATCTTGATCAAAGAAGATATATGAAGGAAAATAACCACATGTAATGTAACTAAAAAAAAAAAACAAACCTGTTGCCATCAAGTGGATTCTGACTCATAGCAAACCTATGTAAGGAGTCATTATGAGATGCAAATAAAAACCACAGTGAGATGTCACTACACTCCCACTAGAATAGTTAAGATTATAAAGGCTGCCATAACCAAAGATGGAGAGAATGTGGAACAACTGGAACTCAGAGACATTGCCAGTGGGAGTTAAAAATGGTACAGGTACTTTGGAAAACATTTTAGCAGTTCTTGTAAAGTTAAACATGGATAAACAAAAAGTCTCATCTTCATGTATCGGAATACTACTAAGCAGTAAAAGAAACAGACTTACTGACACATTCAAGAACCTCAAAAATAGACTGAATGAAAGAATCCTTACATGAAAGATTTCATTTATATAAAAGTATTTCTATAAAGGTATTTATGTTGGGGATAAAAAAATCACAACAGTGGTTCCTAGGAAAATCCATGGGGAACTTGGATTACACAGAAACGTGCATTTATCAAAACTCATCAAATATGACTTAAGATTTTCTATTTCATTATAAATTTTACCTCAAAAGAAATAAAACTCTAAGTGCTTTTTGGAACTGCTTTATAAATATTCATGTTAAAGTATTTAGGGAGAAGCGTACTGGTTTTGGCTTTTGGTACTGATAGCTGCAATTTCCTTTGAAATTTACCCAAAAATAAAATGAATTGATAAAGGGATAACCCAGTACCATTGAGTCGATTCCAACTCATAGCGACCCTATAGGACAGAGTAAAGCTGCCCCATAGAGTTTCCAAGGAGCGCCTGGCAGATTTGAACTGCCGACCCTTTGGTTAGCAGCTGTAGCACTTAACCACTATGCCACCAGGGTTTCTGATAAAGGGATAGAGGGGAAAATAAATAGATATGTGATACATCAATAATAGTAAAATGTTTATGGTTAAAGGTAGGTAGTGGGCAAATGGTTTTCGCTGTAAAAATCCTTCAGGTTTTTTGTGGGCTTGAAATTTTTTATAATCAAATTAGTGAAAAAATACATTTTAACTTAATGGGTTTTGTGTCATTCAGGAGATCTAGGACTTTCAGGTGGTAGAGTCTGGAGTTCAGCACATAAGCTGGCTCTGGAGATACAATTTAGAAAGCTATCAGCATGTGTTTCAGAGGGTGCAAACTAAAATTCCTGCAGGAGCCAGGCAGTTAATGTGATTGAGCAAAATGGGCTGGGAGAGGATCGGGCTGACCTGGACTGAGCTCTACAAACACAGCAGCTGCTCTCTAAAAAAAAAATAAAAAAATTACCTCTCTAGCTCCAGCTAATTGCAATGCAAAAATACTGGTCCGGTTTTGCTTGATACTCTAATGTTTTCAAGAAAAGGAGGTAAAAATCTGAATTTTAAACCGCCTGTCTTATAATGCTTGTCAGCATTTCAATTTTTAATTTAAAACAATATAACATTTTTTTTTAAAGGCATCCTTGGAAGTGGTGTTTGAGGTTCTGGTAAACTTCTATTCTTATCAAGTCTGCTGCAATGATTGCCCCACTCGGCTGACCTAGGAGACCTGCTCCAGCCATATGTCATTTACTGACAGCCTTGAACCCACTGTCCAAATGATCAAATTTATTTGGCTAGTCCCTAGAGGAACCATACAATTTTTAATGAATTCTTCCTCCCACAGGCAGCGTTTAGTTAGATGGAGTATTGCTGGATTTTTCTTCTCTAGCACATTTGGAAATTTTTGAAATACAGAATACGATCACTAAAAAAAAAATTACAGAAAATATATACTGCATCACAAATACATCAGCCGTTAAAAGAGTCCATTGCCTGTGCTTACTGAAAATTCCTGGACAATTTCACTTGTAAAACCTGATGTGTTGTCCTTACCTGTCTAAAGTAGATTGACGTCCACATGTGACTAGACAAAAAGATTCTGCAAAGAAAAATGGATTGAAGTTAATAGTAATAATACAAGCATAAGACTTCAGTAAGACAACGGCAGAACTGACACTTGTACAGCTTATTCAGGTTGTGACAGCAACACAATCAGTCCCTGCAAGATATTGTAACCATGAGTAAGAAAGTAACTGTTATCATGAAGAAACTCCTCTATGAAGGGAGAATTTTGGAACTAGACATTTGGAAGCATCACTAAACAGTTCTACTTCTGAGAACAATGTGTGTCATGTAAGGATACTGGGTAGCACAAGGAGAAGGCCAGGGAAGAGAGGACAATTAATAATGATGGGCAGAACTTTGGTGAGTAGTGTCTAGGGTCTTAAAAGCTTAGAAGCAGCCATCTAAGATATGTCTTTTGGTCTCATTCCACCTGGAACAAAAGAGAATGAAGAAAACCAAAAACGCAAGGAAAATACTAGCCCAAAGGACTAAAGTAGCAAATGAACCAGAGACTCCACCAGCCTGAGATCAGAAGAACTAGATGGTGCCTGGCTACCACCTATAACCACCCTGACAAGAAACGCAACAGAGAGTCCCAGACAGAGCAGGAGAAAAACTTAAAACAGAATTCAAATTCGTGTAAAAAGGCCAGACTTAATGGTCTGAGAGAGACTGGAGGAACCCCTGAAACTGTGGCCCCCAGAAGCTCTGATACCCAAAACTGAAACCATTCCCAAAGCCCAATCTTCAGACAAAGATTAGACAGGACTATACAACAAAAAATAATACATGTAAGGAGTGTGCTTCTTAGTTCAATCAGATATACAAGACCAAAAGGGCAGTTCCTGTCCAAAAGCAGGATGAGAAGGCAGGAAGGTATAGGAACTGAATGGACACAGGAAACCCAGGGTGGGAAGGGGGAGTGTGTTGTCACATTGTGGGGATTGCAACCAATGTCACAAGACAATATGTGTATAAATTTTTGTATGAGAAATTAATGAGCTGTAAACTTTCACATAAAGCAAAATTAAAAAAAAGAAAGAAAGAAAAAATAATAATGATGGGCAGAGAGTTTTGATTAGAGCTTGCAACAAGAATGTCATGACCAGACTAAAAAGTAAGTAGGTACTGTAATGGAAACCTCCATAAATTTTCAAAGGATTCAAAATTCATACAAAGTAAGTTCTCTGACTACAATGTAAATAAATTAAAAGCCAACAGCAGAAAGATGAAACTACACAATTCTAAAAAACCTTGAAGTCAAAGGAAAAAAATCAGAAAGTGTTGTGAAGTGATTGAAAATGATAGCAAGATGTATCAAAACTTATATGATGCTGCTAAGGCAGTACTTAGAAAAAAATTTATAGTACCAAATGCCAAGTTAGAAGAGAAAGCCTTAAAGACTTCATTGTCAGTTTCCACCTTAAGAAACCAGAAAAAACAACAACAACAACAACAAATTAATCAGAAGAAAGAAAATTAATAAAATTGGAGCAGAAAACAATAAAAAATAGAAAAATCAATTAACCAAAAAGTTGTTTTTTTAAGAATATCAATAACATTGATAAGCCTATAGCCAGATTGATCAGAAAAAAAAGAAAAAAAATACAGATTACCAATATCAGGAATAGAAGTGGAGACATCACTAAAGATTCCACAGACAGTAAAAAGATAAGGGAACAATATGAACAATATTATGTCAAAAAATTCAACAATTTAGACGAAATGAATGAACTCTTAATAAACACGAACCATTCAAAAAAACCAAAAAACAAACCCAGTGCCGTCGATTCGATTCCGACTCCTAGCGACCCTATAGGACAGAGTAGAACTGCCCCATAGAGTTTCCAAGGAGCGCCTGGCAGATTCGAACTGCCAACCCTTTGATTAGCAGCCATAGCCCTTAACCACTACACTACCAGCATTTCTCACAAACCATCAAGATGACTCAAATATAAGTAGATAACCTGAATAGCCTTGTAGTTGTTGTTGTTAGGTGCCGTTGAGTTGGTTTCTACTCATAGTGACCCTATATACAACAGAACGAAACCCTGCCTGGTCCTGTGCCATTCTAACAATCGTTGTCATGCTTCAGCCGATTATTGCAGCCACTGTGTCAATACATCTCATTTAGGGTCTTCCTCTTTTTCTCTGATCCTCTATTTTACCAAGTATGATGTCCTTCTCCAGGAACTGGTCCCTCCTGATAAAGTGTCCAAAGTATGAGAGATGTAGTCTTGCCGTCCTCACTTCCAAGGAGCATCCCAGCTGTACTTCTTCCAAGACAGATTTGTTTGTTCTGCCAGCAGTCTGTGGTATATTCAATATTCTTCACCAACACCATAACACAAAGGTGTCAATTCTTCTTCGGTCTTCCTTATTCATTGTCCAGCTTTTGCATGCATATGAAGCGATTGAAAATACCAAGGCTTGGCTCAGGAGCACCTTAGAACTCAAAGTGACATCTTTGCTTTTGAACACTTTAAAAAGGTCCTTTGCCGCAGATTTACCCAAAGCAACACATCATTTGATTTCCTGACCACTGCTCCCATGGGCTTTGATTGTGACTGCAAGTAAAATGAAATCCTTGGTAACTTCAATCTTTTTTCCTTTTATCATGATGTTGCTTACTGGTCCAGTTTTGAGGATTTTTATTATCTTAATATGTTGAGGTGTAATCCATATTGAAGGCTGTAGTCTTTGATCACCAGAAAGTGCTTCAAGTCCTCTTCACTTTCAGCAAGGAAGGTTGTGTCATCTGCATATCACAGGCTGTTAATTTGTCTTCCTTCAATCCTGATGCTGCCTGCATTCTTCTTCATGTAGTCCAGCTTCTCAGATATTTCCTCCTCATGCAGATTGAATAAGTATGGTGAAAGGCTACAATACTGTGAGGTCCACATGTATAAAAAAGTTACCATTTATGTTGTAGAAAAAAGGTATATGCACCGGCGGTC
Source organism: Elephas maximus indicus (assembly GCF_024166365.1). Lineage (NCBI taxonomy): Eukaryota > Metazoa > Chordata > Mammalia > Proboscidea > Elephantidae > Elephas > Elephas maximus. The sequence continues at coordinate 18,456,448 of NC_064822.1, forward strand.
ATGGTCCCCAAACCTTCTGTTGGCCCAGGACAGGAACCATTCCCGAAGACAACTCATCAGACATGAAAGGGACTGGACAGTGGGTAGGAGAGAGATGCTGATGAAGAGTGAGCTATTTGTATCGGGTGGACACTTGAGACTGTGTTGGCATCTCCTGTCTGGAGGGGGGAATGGGAGGATAGAGAGAGTTGGAAGCTGGCAGAATTGTCATGAAAGGAGAGACTGGAAGGGCTGACTCATTAGGGGGAGAGCAAGTGGGAGTACGGAGTAAGGTGTATATAAACTTATATGTGACAGTCTGACCTGATTTGTAAACGTTCACTTGAAGCTCAAAAAACTTAAAAAAAAAAAAAAAGGTATATGCAGTGAAGAGTTTGTTCGTCTTGCAAAATTCTATCATGCAATCTTGGGTGTCGTTTCTATCACCAGGGCTGTATTTTCCAACTACCGATCCTTTTTGTTTGCTTCCAACTTTCTCATTCCAATCACCAGTAATTACCAATGCACCCTGATTGCATGTTTGATCAACTTCAGACTGCAGAAGCTGGTAAATATCTTCAATTTCCTCATCTTTGGCCTTAGTGATTTATGCATAAATTTGAATAATAGTCGTATTAACTGGTCTTCCTTGTAGGCATATGGATATTTTCCTATCGCTGACAGTGTTGTACTTCAAGATTGGTCTTGAAATGTTCTTTTTGACAATGAATATGATGCCATCCTCTTCAATTTGTCATTCCTGGAATAGTAGACCATATGATTACCCGATTCAAAATGGCCAATACCAGTCCATTGCAGCTCATTAATGCCTAGGATATCGATCTTTATGTGTTCCATTTCATTTTTGAAGACTTCCGATTTTCCTAGAGTCATACTTCACATTCCATGTTCCAGTTATTAGTGTATGTTTGCAGCTGTTTCTTCTCATTTTGAGTCATGCCACATCAGCAAATGAAGGTCCCAAAAGCTTGACTCCACCCACATCATTAAGGTCAACTCTACTTTGAGGCAGCAGCTCTTCCCCAGTCACCTTTTGAGTGCCTTCCAACCTGAGGGGCTCGTCTTCCTTGGCACTATGCTAGGTAATGTTCCACTGCTATTCATACATTTTTCACTGGCCAGGTTTTTCAGAAGCAGACTGCCAGTTCTTTCTTCCTAGTCTGTCTTAGTCTAGAAGCTCTGCTGAAACCTGTCCGTCACAGGTGACCCTGATGGTATTTGAAATACCAGTGGCATAGCTTCCAGTGTCACATGCAAGCTACCACAGCACAACAAACTGACAGACACACGGGGGAATAGCCTCCCATCTATTAAATAAATTGAGTTTACAGTGAAAAACTTTCCCACAAAGAAAACTCCAGGCTTGGGTGACTTCACTGGTGAAATTCTATCAAAACATTAAGGAAGAAATAATATCATTTCTACACAAACTTTTCCAGAAAACCAAAGAAAAGGAAAGTCTTTTCCATCTGTTTTATAAGGTCAAAGTTACCTTAATACCAAAACCATACAAATACAATACAAGAAAACTACAGACAATTATCCCTCATAAATGTAGACCAAAAAAAAAAAACCTTAACAAAATATTAGCAAATCAAAACCACTAATATAAAAAAGAACAATACATTATGACAGAATGGGGTTCATCCCAGGTGTGTATTAACAAATTACCAAAAAAAAAAAAAAATCCATATTATTATCTCAATAAGCACAAGCAAAACAAAGCATTTGAAACAGTTCTACATCCATTCCTAATAAAAACTCTTCCATAATCAATGAATAGAAGAAAAATTTCTCAACTTGATAAACGGCATCTATGAAAAACATACAGTAACATCATAGTTAATGCTAAGACACTGAACGCTTTTCTCCTCAGTCAGGAAAAAGACAAAGGACTCACTTTCACCACTTTTATGCAGTATTGTACTAGATGTTCTAACCAGTGCAATAAGGCAAGATAAGGAAATGAATGATAAATAACATGATCATCTATGTAGAAAATCCAGCAGAATCCATAAAAAAGCTATAGACTAATAAGTGGATCTATGAAAGCTACAGCTGTATATTATCTATCTCTATACACCAACTGTAAAAATCAGAAATTGGAATTTTAAAAAAAAGTACCATTGTATTGTGGAGAATTTACAAACCCAACACAATTTCAATTACAGTGCCAGTAGGCTTTTTTTTTTTTAGAAATTGACATGCTGGTTTTGACATTTCTGTGAAAACTCAAAGGATCTATAATTTTCAAAACAGCTTTCAAAAAAGAACAAATTTGGAGGACCAATACTACCTATTGCAAGATTTATTTAAGCTTCATTAATCAAAACAGCAAAGAACTAGTGTAAAAATAAATCAATGTAACAGAATAGGAATTCCATAAATATGCCCACATATATACAAACTACTGATTTTTGTCAAATGTTCAAGGAAAATTCATTGAGGAAAGATAGCCTTTCCAAGAAAGAATACTGAAGCAATTGGTTATCTACATGCAAAAAAAAAGGAAGAAAAATAACTTTGATCCATACTACAAACCATATTAAAAAATGTTATTCAAAATGAATAATAGACCTAAATGTAAAACCATTTTACATCTTACAATTTATGGAAGAAAACATAGACTAGAAGAGTCTTTGTACCTTTGGGTTAACTAAAAAACCAAACCACTGCCACCAACTTGATTCTGACTCATAGCAACCCTATAGCACAGAGTAGGACAGCCCCCATACGGTTTCAAGGCTATAAATCTTTATGGAAACAGTCTGTCACATCTTTCTCCTGAGGAGCAGCTGGTGGTTCCTAACCGCTGCCCTTTCAGTTAGCAGCCAAGCAGTTAACCACTGTGCCACCGGTGATCCTATATCTTAGGGTCAGGCAAAAAATTTCTCATATTTGACACCAAAGCATGATCCATAAAAGAATAAACTGATAAACTTGACTTGGCCAGTATTAAACTTTTTACTCTTTGAAAGGTACTATTAAGAGGATGAAAAGACAGTTCACAGATTTTTTTTTTTTTTTTTCACAGACTGGGGGAAAATATCTGCAAGCCATAAATCTGATAAAAACTTTTACTCAGAGCGCATAAAGAACTCTCAACTTTCAATAAAATGGACCAAAGATCTGAATGGACACTGAACCAAAGAGGATATATAAGTGGCAAATAAACACTTGAACGTATGCTTAATATTATCAGTCATTAGTTAAATACAAATGAAAGCTGCAAAGAGAAGTCACTAGACACTTCTTATAATACCTAAAATTTAAAAATCTGACTATGCTAAGTGACGGTGAGAATGTGGAGCAAATGGAACCCTCATACACTGTTGGTGGGAACATGAACAGTTCAAAACATTGGAAAGCCATTCGGTAGTTTCTTAAAAAGTTAAAAAGGCATCTACCATATGATCTAGCCTCTCACTCCTAGGTGTTTACCCAAAAGAAATGAAAGTATGTTTCTACACAAAGGCTCATACATGAATGTTCATAACAGCTTTATTTGTAATAGCCTAAAACTGGAAACAATCTAAATGTCCATATAGGCAAATGGCTAAACAAATGTAGTATATCTACATAACAAAAAACTACCCAGCAAAAAAAGGAATGAACTACTGATACATGCAATAGCATGAATGGATCTCAAAATAATTATTAGGAATGAAAGAAGCCAGACCAAAAAAAATGAGTACATACTATATGGTTGCATTTATATAAAATTCTAGAAAATGTAAATAAATCTTTAGGGACAGAAAGCAGATCAGTGGTTACCTGGAGATGAGGGTCGGGTGAGAAGGGGTATGTTGTTGTTAGGTGCCATCACAGCAACCCTGTGTACAACAGAACCAAACACTGCCCAGTCCTGCGCCGTCCTCACAATCTTTATGCTTGAGCCCATTGTTACACACTGTGTCAGTCCCTCTCATTGAGGGTCTTGCTCTTCAGCAATTGTGCCCATGAGGAGGTGTGTAGAGAGAAAATACCAAGGTGCATAAGTAAACCTTTGGGAGTGGTTTATATGTGCATTATCTTCATTGTGGTAATGATTTCGTGAGTGAATATATATATATGTCAAAAATTTTCACTTCAAGTATGTTCAGTGTATTGTATGTCAATTTTACCACAATAAAGTTGTTTTAAAAACAGAAAAAAATAAAATTAGTTTCATGTAACATGAAAGAAATATTGGTTAGAGAATATAATTAAATTTATTCAAAATAAATAAATTTTACACAGTAGAACATTTTTATATTAGTTATTGATAATTACTTTAGGAGCTAGATGACATTTGTAATGGAACTACAAGATCTAATTGTAAAAAATGATTATATTTTAGCAAATATAACAGATTTCTCCACCTATTCAGATAAATGCTGTTTTCCCCAAAATACAGACTGTTGAGAATAAAGATTCTTTTCCTGATATATGTCCATTGCTTAACCCAATTTTTGGACCATCTCCTCTGGATTTAAAATTATCTTCAGTCCCAGTTTATGAGCAACATAAGAAAACTACTTTTATTGTTTTACGATCACACCTGGTAAATGAAATCCTTATTACATTTCCTACTTTAAAGCTAGAATTTCTAAAATGTACTTGAAAACAACCCAATTTTGACACACTATAATACACCACCTTTCCACAATTTCCTTTGTGACCATTTTTTAAAGAACATTATCTTGGAAAAATTGGCTTTGTGTCTCCTCCCGTGGAATGTACATACTGACTGAAAATCAGGCTTTTCGGAAAATAAAACTCAGTGTTTGTAAATGTAAAAAGAACTACTATCTAAAGTGAATAAAACAAGGTTATGCAATGACATGCTTGAAGCTGATCCTGTCAGAAAATGTTATAAATTCCCCCATCTTAATCAGCATTTTTCTTTACAATTTTTCTATTACTTTTCTAATTATTTAACATTTCATACACATGAAGGTATTTGTTATAAAGTATGAAAATTGAAACACAAACACTTGTGAACTCACCATGCAAATTAAGATCCATTGCCAATTCTTAAATCTTCCCTGATCTCATCCCCTTCCTTCCAACCCACTCTTCCTCGCCTGGCCTGGGGAACTGTGCTGAATTTCCCATGCCCCTCTCCCCAAAATGTGATTAGATAGATTGGTAGATAGCTAGATTATTTGGTTTTGCATGTTTTGTGCTTTATAAAAATAGTTCCATAATGTGTATAATTTTCAGGGCCATATTTTTTCATTCAACATTACATTCCTAAGACTCAACCACTGCATACCGTTGAGGTTCATTCTTGGAACTGTTATGTAATGTTTTATTGCTTAGATACACCACAATTTATTTAACCATTCTCTTGTCAATGTGTATTCAGGTTGTTTCTAGTTTCATGCTGTGATGTTGCACATGCCTCCTAGTGCATATGTGCAAAAATTCGTTAGGACCACAGTTCTAAAACCGAACAGCAGAATTACATGTGGGAGCTTATTTAAGATGAGGACTCCTGTCACCTATTCCCAGAGATCATGATTCAATAGATTTGGGATTGAACTAAAAAGTCTTCGTTTTGACAGACATTCAAGGTGATTTAAGACAAGTGCTCCAGCTGGGAGTGTTAGGGTGCCCCCACATTCAGATTTACAAGATAAATTGTTTTACGAAATTGCTGGACCATTTTATACCCCAACCAACCGTTAGTCTATACACTTGACAATTTTTTCCTCAATCTAATGGTTGTGAAATGGTATCACATTTTGGTGTTAATTATCATTTTCTTGATTTCTGTATTTTATTCATTGGTTGTTAGTTTTTTGTTTGTTTTTTCTTTTGTGAAATGCCTATCCAAGTCTGCTGCCCGATTTCCAATTGGGTTCGTTTCTCTTACAGACAGGTAGAATTTTGCTTTGTTTGTTTCTTTACTACCCTGGACACCAATCCTTCGCAGATTATATACGCTACAACTAAATTCAATTTAAAAACAAAGTGTCCAGGCAGGGACCAGTAACTTGAAATTCGCCTCCAAAAATGGGAGGTCCCAAGAGACCAAAGAAAGAGGTGGGCAACTCCAAATGTTGCAGCAAAGGAGTATATTAGGGAGACTTACATATAAGGAGGAAACCCTGGTGGGGTAGAGGTTAAGTGCTATGGCTGCCAACCAAAGGGTCGGCAGTTTGAATCCGCCAGGCGCTCCTTGGAAACTCTATGGGGCAGTTCTACTCTGTCCTATAGGGTCACTATGAGTCGAAATTGACTCAACGGCACTGGGTTTGGTTTTTTTGTTTTACATATGAGGCAGTTGTCTCTGGAGGCTGAGGGACCAAAGCAGATCTTGCTCTCGGCAATGTGGGGGCAGAGGTTTTGTAGTGGTGATGGGTAATTGTGGCTCTATGCCAGGGGCTTACAGAAGAATGCAAACTGTAGTGAACTAGCAGACCACATGGGGGCATCCATGCTCAGCCTCACAAAGCCTGTTTCCCCTTCAGTCCACCCCACCATATTCAGCTCTTACAATCTGGTGTGTTTTCTCTCATGTGCCATTCTCCCTCTTGTGATGTAGTATGACAAACCTCATTTCCTCCCCACCGGAAACAGACATAAAAGTGAGGTTGGCCAGGTGCCATATGGCATCCGAGCCTGAGCAAGAGAGAGTTACTGTGTGCCCAGAACAGGGGGAAAGCTTCTCTGATAAGGAGAAGGACCCAGGAGAGAGAAGGTGCTTTCAATTCCCAGCCTCCTTATCAGAGAATATTCTGGGCCCAAGGCCTTTACTTAGGCAGCCTGGAAGGGAGGAGTAGAGGCAGACCATTCCCCGAACAGTCTATTCCCTGGTTCCCATCAGGGTGTCAGAAAAAGGGGCAAACGAGTACCAAGTCCTGGTATGCCCATCACCCATTCTGGGTGTTGAGCTACATGTCCATGATTTGGTGTATAACTCTGGTGGAGATTATATTTATACATCATTTGAGGTGGCATTTAATGAGAGTTACTAAGAAGACTGTCCCCACTAGATTGATCAGGCCTGCTTAGAGGAGAAATCCCAACCAGCAACCCCAGTTGTGGCTTAATCCAAGCCAATTAAATAGATCAAAGTCTGCATTTGTCCAATCTTGTGCATGCATAACACATCCTGATTCATTAATGTAAAAACAGAACTTTTCTCCCAACATGGCACATTATACAAACAGTACACACTTCAGTACAAATAATACAAATCTCCCTTTCTCAGCACAATTGAATAAGGCATTACCATTACCAAGCCAGGCTGATTCAGACTTGGTGTAGTCAGACAGTGTGCACTGGACCACCTGGTCAATATTCTATAAGTTCTCCATGTCTAGAATAATGCCAAACTCTGTCTTAAAAGTACCGTTCTCAGAGTCAACCCGTCTAGTCTTTTGTTGTTTACATTATTAACACACAGAGAGAAATTTCCTTCTAAATCTGAAGCACTCCCCACAGGCAGCTTTCATACTTCAAAAGATGTTTTCCATGAGTAGTGGAGTTGACTTTATTTATTTACTACATGATCTCCTCTGTACACCAGGTTACAATTTCAGTTGGCCCGTGAGGTGTCCTCCTTGTTGACAGATCAGCTGGAACAATGTGGGGGATGACTCGTCATCTCGGTTCAGATGATGACAGGGCCAACAGTTGATCTGGTTGGTAGCTCTAGCAAAATCCTGTACCACTGGGGCCCATGGATGAGGGGCCTGTCCGTCACTGTGAGATAATCTGGGAAGAAAAAGGGACAACATTAACAATTCCCCCTTCCCCTCCCCTACCTCCTGTGGGAATTGAGGTGAGGGTTCCTTGGTTATAGCCACCCAGGCAGTCTGTCCTAGGCTTGAGGCAGTAACCTCCGTGGGAACCCAGATCTTTTGTCAGGAACAGTTGTATACAAAAGAAACACATTTTATAGAACAGATGGTTTGATCAAACCTACAGCACTAACGAGAAATGTCTTTGTAGGCAACTGCTGTACTGAAAACCCAGGCTGCTTGCCTGAGATGTATAGTTCATGCTGGGGTTGTTTTGTGCCTTCCCCTCAGCCGTTTAAGCCTGTCCATTGAAGTGCTCAATTGCTCCTATGGCTTGGGGGTGATAGAGAGCACGAAGAGTTCATTTGAGATCCAGTGGAAGCCTCTGTATAGGATAAGAGGCCCCGATATGATTTACCTGCCAGGAACACCCTGGCCTGTTGGCTTGGAAATCCATCCCAGGGCAGGTTATAGCCTTGACCGGGTTCTCGTAGGCAGGTCAGCTTTTCTGAGCTGTCCAGAGTTTTTTGACGACGGGGTAGCCCAAGCACATAGGCCCAGTCTAAGATGGTGTGTGAAGCTCCAATGGCTGTCTTAAATTAAGGTGGATGGTCGGCTGCACACTTCTTTGGCCTGGGGCAGAGACTGCTTTAACCTCTGCAGTCAGTTGACAGAAGTGGTCTACTTACTGGCTGTTTTCCCTCTCAGCAAAGGGGCCTTTCTGGTGACCATCTACACAAGCAACAAAGGTTTATCAGGAGGAGAACTGACTTTTTTTTTTTTTTTTTTTGGTCCAGATGTCTCAACCCCATAGGGGTTTGTTTTATATGTCAGTGAGTGTTGTAGTGGCCAGATTAAATGGCCAGGCTATTGCTGTTAGCTATAGCCCACGTCACAGTTTCTGTGTGCCCCACTAAATAATGGTCGAAACTGTAGAAACTCCTGTCAGGGCTTGGAGGCAAAAGTTTACAAAGATGTATATTAATACATCAACATAAAAAATACACATAATAGGGGCTTGTAGGGGCCCTGAATGTACTTATCCATAGTCAGGCTTGGGCAAGGGTCTCAATGATGGTGACCTCAGACCCAAAAGTTTTCTTCATCGAATTTTAACTGTAACATAAAGCCTTTGGGCCTCCCTGGTGACAGAGGGACCTAGGCTTAACTCGCAGTCTTAATTATATCTGAAAGTCAGAAGATCTGGGCAAAGCTGGCAGAGCCCTCAGTCGTTTGTGGAGCCATGCCTCCACCACACCAAGTACAAGCATGGGTTCAGCCCAGCAGCCTGGTAACCTGGAGGGGGGCCCTTTTACTTTAGTTTTCCGCTTACTGTTGCAGCTGCAACTACGTTGCTGCTCAGTTACCTTGGCGGGGGCAGCAATCAGAGAATTCTAGAGAGGGTTGCTAAGGTCTCTACAAGATCGCTGAACACAAGCTGTCTTGAAGGGCTTTTTACCTTTTTTTTTTTTTTTTTTTTGCTGTTTTAACTCTTGCTTTGCTCTGGGTGTTACAGGGTGTTCTCAGCACCAGGGACCTGCTCAGCCCATCCAACTATTTCTGGCCCCATTTGTTGGAAGGTTTTGGACACCAGCTGGAGGATTGTTCCCCTAGCCCCTTGTGATGGTTAAGATTGTGTGTCAACTTGGCTGGGCCATGGTTCTCAGTGTTCTGGCAGTTGTATAATGTTGTGATCAATTTCCTGTTGAGATTTGATATCTGATCATCCTGTGATGGGATCTGCTGTGAGTAGCCAATCAGTTGAAATGGAGTTTCCCTGGGCATATGGCCTGCATCCAAATTATAACCTGACATTCTAGCTTTTGCCTGCACTAGATCCTGCAGCTGGCTCCTGTTTGCCTGACAGCCAGTTCTTGGGACTTGAGCTAGCAGCTTACCTACGGCCTTGCCTGCTGATCTTAGGATTCATCGATCTTTATAGCCTGTGAGCAAGAGCCCTGCTCGCCAACCTGCTGATCTTGGGCTCCCAGCCCCTGCAGCTACATGAATCACGAGAAGCCTCTCTCCTGATCCACAGACTTAGGATGTTCCAGCCTCTACAACCGCATGAGCCATTTCCTTGATAGAAATCTCTGTCTATATATGTTTATACTCTTTAGTGGTTTTGCTTCTCTAGAAAACCCAGCCTAAGATACCCTTGAATCTCCCATCTTTACAAACCTATAGGCAAGTGTGTCCTGTTCATGGACACAGCTGCTCAATATATCACTAGTGCCTTCACACAACTGCCACACAACCTTTTCAACTGTAACTCTCTCTGCAAAGCTCTTATGCATGCTTCTGTAGCTAGCTGGACTTTGGTGGCCAGGCCGGGATTTCCCCCACAGAAAGACATATGGGCCAGACCTTGCCACATGGACATCGGGGTCAGCTTGGGATTTCCCCCAAAGAAGCCTCACTCCCACTCACCATTTCCTCAGACTCCTGGCTGGATCACCAACTGTACAGGTATGGACCATTAATTTGAAATTTGCCCCCCAAAATGAAGGGTGCTGAAAGACAGAAGAAACAGACAGGCAACTCCAGTGTGGCAGCAAAGGAGTATATTAGGGAGACCAGCAAAAAGTATATTAGGGAAACTTGCATAAAAAGCAGTGATCCTTGGTGGCTAAAGCACCGAAGCAGATCTCCACACCCCATAATGGGAGGGCAGAGGATTTATAGTGTTAGTGGACAACAGTGGCTCCAAGCCAGGGGCTTATGTAAGAATGCAAACTGTAGTGAGCTGGCAGACCACATGAGGGCACTCATGTTCAGCCTTGCAAGGCTTGTTTCCCCTTCACGAAAATATCACTTTGATGTCTAAGGTGCATTTGACCCAAGCCACGGACTTTTCAATCACCTCATATACATGTGAAAGCTGTGCAATGAAAAAGGAAAGACAGAAGAAGAATTGTTGCATTTGAATCATGGTGTTGATGAAGAATATTGATTACACTGAGGACTGCCAGAAAAACAAATCAGTCTTAGAAGAAATACAATCAGAATGTTACTTAGAAGTGAGGATGGCGAGACTTCAGCTCACTTACGTTGGTCGCATCATCAAGAAAAACCAATTGCTAGAAAAGGACATCAAGTTTGGTAAAGAAGGCATCAGTGAAAATGAGGGAAACCTTCAGTAAAATGGGTTGACAAATTAGCCACAAAGATGGACTGAAACATACCAAAGATCACGAGCATGGCACAGGACACGGTAGTTTCATTCTGTTTGCTATCCACAAGGTCGCCATGAATTGAAGCTGATCCAATGGCTAGTTACAACAACTAAACGATGGTCACTTATAAAGATCAAAACTTTTTTTTTTTAATTTTTATTGTGCTTTAAGTGAAAGTTTACAAATCAAGTTAGTCTTTCATACAAAAATTTATATACACCTTGCTATTCTCCTAATTGCTCTCCCCCTAATGAGACAGCACACTCATTCCCTCCACTCTCTCTTCTCGTGTCCATTCGGCCAGCTTCTGACCCCCTTTGCCCTCTCATCTCCTCTCCAGACAGGAGATGCCAACATAGTCTCATGTGTCTACTTGATCCAAGAAGCTTGTTCTTCACCAGTATCATTTTCTATCTCATTGTCCAGTCCAACCCCTGCCTGGAGAGTTGGCTTTGGGAATGGTTCCTGTCTTGGACTAATGGAAGAACTGGGGACCATGAACACTGGAGTCCTTCTAGTCTCAGTCAGACCATTAAGCCTGGTCTTTTTACGTGAATTTGGGGTCTGCATCTCACTGCTCTCCTGCTCCCTCAGAGGTTCTCTGCTGTGTTCCCTCCCTGCCAGGGCAGTCATTGGTTGTAGTTGGGCACCATCTAGTTCATCTGTTCTCAGGCTGATGTAGTCTCTGATTTATATGACCCTTTCTGTCCCTTTGGCTCATAATTACCTTCTGTCTTTGGTGTTTTTCATTCTCCTTTACTCCAGGTGAGTTGAGACCAATTGATGCATCTTAGATGGCTGCTTGCTACCTTTTAAGACCCCAGGTGCCACTCTCGAAAGTGGGATGCAGAATGTTTTCTTCATAGATTTTATTATGCCAATTGAATTAGGAGTCCCCTGAGACCATGGTCCCCAAACCTCTGCCCCTGCTACGCTGGCCTTCAAAGCATTCATTTTATTCAGGAAACTTCTTTGCTTTTAGATTAGTCCAGTTGTGCTGACCTCTCCTTTATTCTGTGTTGTCTTTCCTTTCACCTAAAATAATTCTTGTCTACTATTTAATTAGTGAAAACCCCTCTCCCTCCCTCCCTCCCTCCCCACTCTCGTAACCATCAAAGAATATTTTCTTCTCTGTTTAAACTATTTCTCGAGTTCTTATAATAGTGATCTTATACAATATTCGTCCTTACACAACTGACTAATTTCACTTAGTATAATGCCTTCCACGTTCCTCCATGTTATGAAATGTTTCACAGATTCATCACTGTTCTTTATCCATGCATAGTATTCCATTCTGTGGATATACCATAATTTATCCATTCATCCATTGATGGGCACCTTTGTTGCTTCCACCTTTTTGCTATTGTGAACAGTGCTGCAGTGAACATGGGTATGCATATATCTGTTCGTGTAAAGGCTCTTATTTCTCTAGGATATATTCCAAGGAGTGGGATTGCTGGATCATAGGGTAGTTCCATTTCTAGCTTTTTAACTAAGCACCAAATCCATTTCCAAAGTGGTTATACCATTTAACATTCCCACCAGCAGTGTCTAAGTGTTCTAGTCTCTCCACAACCTCTCTAATATTTATTATTTTGTGTGTTTTGGATTAGTGCCAGCCTTATTGGAGTAAAATGGAATCTCATTGCAGTTTTGATTTGCATTTCTCTAACGGCTAATGATCATGAGCATTTCCTCATGTATCTGTTAGCTGCCTGAATGTCTTCATTAGTGAAGTGTCTGTTCATATCTTTTGCCCATTTTTTAATTGGGTTATTTGTCTTTTTGTAGTTGAGTTTTTGCAGTACTATGTAGATTTTAGAGATCAGGTGCTGATCGGAAATGTCATAACTAAAAACTTTTTCCCAATCTGTAGGTAATCTTTTTACTCTTTTGGTGAAGTCTTTGGATAAGCATAGGTGTTTGATTTTTAGGAGCTCCCAGTTACCTAGTTTCTTTTCTACATTGTTAGTAATGTTTTTTATACTGTTTAAGCCATGTATTTGGGCTCCTAACATTGTTTCTATGTTTTCTTCCATGATCTTTATCATTTTAGATTTTATATTTAGGTCGTTGATCCATTTTGAATTAGTTTTTGTCCGTGGTGTGAGGCATGGGTCTTGTTTCATTTTTTTGCAGACGGATATCCAGTTATGCCAGCACCATTTGTTAAAGAGGCTGTCATTTCCCCGTTTAACTGACTTTGGGCCTTTATCAAATATCAGCTGCTCATATGTGGATGGATATAAGTCTGGATTCTCAATTCTATTCCACTGGTCTATGTATCTGTTGTTCTACCAGTACCAGGCTATTTTCATTACCGTGGCAGTATAATGGGTTCTCATATCAGGTAGAGTGAGGCCTTCCACTTTGTTCTTTTTTTTTTTTTTTTTTTTTACTTATCTGGGGCCTCTTTCCCTTCCATAAGAACTTGGTGATTTGTTTCTTCATCTCATTAAAAAATGCCTTTGGAATTTGGATGGAAATTGCATTGTATCTATGGATCGCTTTTGGTAGAACAGACATTTTTATAATGTTAAGTCTTCCTATGCATGAGCAAGGTATGTTTTTCCACATATGAAGGTCTCTTTTGGTTTCCTGCAGTAGTGTCTTTTAATTTTCTTTGTACAAGTCTTTTACATCTCTGGTAAGATTTATTCCTAAGTATTTTATCTTCTTGGGGAGCTACTGTAAATGGTATTGATTTGGTGGTTTCCTCTTTGACATTCTTTTTGTTGATGTAGAGGAATCCAACTGATTCTCGTATGTTTATCTCATATCCTGATACGCTGCTGTACTCTTCTATTAGTTTCCGTAGTTTTCTTGAAGACTTCTTAGGGTTTTCTGTGTATAAGATCATATCATCTGCAAATAGAGATACTTTTACTTCTTCCTTACCAATCTGGATGCCCCTTATTTCTTTATCTAGCCTAATTGCTCTGGCTAGGACCTCCAGCACAATGTTGAATAAGAGTGGTGATAAAGGGCATCCTTGTCTGGTTCCCAGTCTCACGGGGAATGATTTCAGACTCTCTCCATTTAGGAGGATGTTGGCTATTGGTTTTGTATAAATGCCCTTTATTCTGCTGAGGAATTTTCCTTGTATTCCTATTTTGCTGAGACTTTTTATCATGAATGGGTGTTGAACTTTGTCAAATTTTTTTTCTACATCAATTGATAAAATCATGTGATTCTTGCTTTTGTTTTATTTATATGATGGATTACTTTGTTTCTCTAATGTTGAACCATCCCTGCATAGCTGGTATGAATCTTACTTGGTCATAGTAAATTATTTTTTTGATACGTTGTTGAATTCTGTTGGCTAGAATTTTGTTGAGGATTTTTGCATCTAAATTCATGAGGGATATAGGTCTGTAATTTTCTTTTTTTGTGGTGTCTTTACCTGGTTTTGGTATCAGGGATATGCCAGATTCATAGAATGAGTCTGGGAGTATTCCGTCCTTTTCTATGCTCTGAAATACCTTTAGTAGTAGTGGTGTTAACTCTTCTCTGAAAGTTTGGTAGAACTCTGCAGTGAAGCTGTCTGGGCCAGGGTTTTTGTTGTTGTTGTTGGGGGTTTTTTGATTACCTTTTCAATCTCTTCTTTTTTTATGGGTTTCTTTAGTTGTTCTACCTCTGTTTGTGTTAGTTAGGTTGATAGGGTGTTTCTAGGAATTCGTCCATTTCTTTTAGGTTTTCAAATTTGTTAGAGTACAATTTCTTCATAGTAATCTGAGATGATTCTTTAAATTTCAGTTGGGTCTGTTGTAATACCACCCATCTCATTTCTTATTTAGATTATGTGCTTCCTCTCTTGTTTTTCTTTTGTCAGTCTGGCCAATGGTTTATCAATTTTGTTGATTTTTTCCAAGAACCAGCTTTTGGTCTTTTTAATTCTTTCAATTGTTTTTCTGTTTTCTATTTCATTTAATTCTGCTCTAATTTTTATTATTTGCTTTCTTCTGGTGCCTGAGATTTTCTTTTGTTGCTCTCTATTTGTTCAAGTTGTAGGGATAATTCTTTGATTTTGGCCCTTACTTTTTTTGTGTGCATGTGCATTTATTGATATAAATTGACTTCTGAGCACTGCTTTCACTGTGTCCCAAAGGTTCTGATAGGAAGTGTTTTCATTCTTATTGGATTCTATGAATTTCTTTATCCCATCCTTAATGTCTTGTATAACCCAGTCTTTTTTGAGCAGGGTATTATTCAGTTTTCAAGTGTTTGATTTCTCTTCCCTGCTTTTTCTGTTACTGATTTCTACTTTTATGGCCTTATGGACAGAGAAAATGCTTTGTAGTATTTCAACGTTTTGGATTCTGCTAAGGCTTCCTTTATAACCTAATACGTAGTCTATTCTAGAGAATGTTCCATGTGCACTGGAAAAGAAAGTGTACTTGACTGCTGTTGGTTGGAGTGTTCTGTATATGTCTATAAGGTCAAGTTGGTTGATTGCGGCATTTAGATCTTCCGTGTCTTTATTGAGCTTCTTTCTGGATGTCCTGTCCTTCACCGAAAGTGAAGTCTTCTACTATCATTGTGGAGCTATCTCACTTTTCAGTGCTGTTAAAGTTGGTTTTATGTATCTTGCAGCCCTATCATTGGGTGCATAAATATTTAATATGGTTATATCCTCCTGGTATGTTGTCCCTTTAATCATTATATAGTGTCCTTCCTTGTCCTTTGTGGTGGATTTAACTTTAAAGTGTATTTTGTCAGAAATTAATATTGCCACTCCTGCTGTTTTTTCATTGTTGTTTGCTTGATATATTTATTTCCATCCTTTAGGTTTTAGTTTGTTTGTGCCTCTAAGTCTAAGATGTGTCTCTTGTAGGCAGTATATAGACAGATCATGTCTTTTAATCCATTCTGCCACTCTCTGTCTCTTTATTGGTACATTTCGTCCATTTACACTGAGCATAATTATGGATAGGCGTGAATTTAGCGCTGTTATTTTTATGTGTTTTTTTGTGTGGTGTTGACAGTTTCTTTTTCTCACTTCATTTTTTGTCCTGAGTAGTTTATCTTTATATATTGTCCTTCCTTCATATTTGTTGTTGATTTTTTTTCTGCTGAGTCTCTATTTTTTTCTTGTATTTTATTTTCATGTGTAGGGTAGTTCGTCTCCTTTGTGGTTACCTTAATATTTACCCCTATTTTTCTAAGTTTAAACCTAACTTTTATTTCCTTATATCGCCTTGTCTTCTTCTCCATATGAAAGATCTATGACTACATTTCTTAGTCCCTCTTTATTGTTTTAATGTTCTTTTCTTTTACATAATAACATCGCTGTTTCCCTGTTTTGAGCATTTTTTTAATCTTAATTTATTTTCGTGATTTCCCTGTCTGGGTTGACATCTGATTGCTCTGTCCAGTGTTCTAGTCTTGGGTGCTTTATCTTCGAGTTCTCTAGTTCTGTCTTCCAGTTGTTCAATTCTGTTCCTCTGACTTTCTATTGAGTTTCTACTTCTGTAATTTTATTTTTAATCTCCTGAATTTCTGATTGCTGTCTCTCTATGGATTCTTGCAGCTTATTAAATTTTTCCTCATGTTCTTGAATAACCTTTTTAATTTCTTCAACTATTTTATCTGTGTGTTCCTTGGCTTGTCTGCGTATTGTCTGATCTCCTTCCTAATTTCATTCCTGATGTCTTGAATGTTCTTTATATTAATCTTTTGAATTCTGCATCCAGTAATTCCAGGAAGGCATCTTCATCCAGAAGATCCATTGAGTCTTTGTTTTGAGAGCTTGTTGAGGTCATCATGGTCTGTTTTTTTATGTGACTTGATATTGACTGTTGTCTCTGAGCCATCTATAAGTTATTGCATTAGCTTAGTTTATCTGTGCTTACCGTTTCCTAGCTTCTTGCTTTGTTTTGTTTTCATATGCCCAGATGGGTTACTTTAGTGAGCTAGCTTGACTATTTTCACCTTTGGCACTCTGACATCCTGTCCCCAGATGGCTAGAGGTGTTATCACGTATATCAGTCTAGGAGTCCATTCACTTTTCTTGTATGAATTCAGCTCAAGTGTCCAGGTAGCTGATCATCAAGTGTGTAGTACAGGCTCTGTCCAACAGTCTTAGAGGGGCAGGGGTGTTTGGTGTAGGTACCGGTATCTGGTTGCAGCAGGGTGTCGTGCTCTGAAAAAGGCAGGGGGCTGAGAATCATTCCCCAAGTGTTTCTGAGGAACACGTGTCCCTCTTCCCTAGAGTGCACAGGTGGGTGGGTTCTGCAGATGGACCACTGGCACCCAATATTTTTGGTTGTAAGGACTGGGAGGTACCATTTATCCTTGGGTCCCCATCATGGGTGGCTGGGTGACCTGTGTGGAGCCACCAGTCCTCAGGCCCCTGATGTGGGTAGGTGAGAACCCTGTTTAATAGGCAAAGTGGTGTCAAACATCAAACACCCACCTCTCCACTGCACAGCTGAAACAGTTGTAGTCTGCCAACAAGGGCCTATTCTTCTGAAATAGGACCACAAAAGTCCATGCGGGGGGGAAGGTATTCAAAGCCCACAGACCATTTATGCCCGGACAGGATCTGCTTCTGTTCTGAGCTTGCCAGTTTAGTGGAGCTGGCAAATTATCTTTTCCCCCAATTGCAAATTTATTCTTTCTCCAAGGCTGGGAGGATGGTTCCAGGTGCTCAACAGGGCCTATCTCAGGCCCAGGGAAATCAACAGCCACTGAAGGCAGCTTGGGGTATGGGGTGTGGTAAAATGTATGCAAGTACTTAGCTTTCGCCAAGAGGGCCATTCTTCTCTGGGTCTGAAGGTGTGAGTAGGATGTGCAGCTGGCTGCTTCTCCCTAAGAAAACTGTGGCTGAATTCTACTACCAACCCACCGCAGCTGCTCTCAGGGTCGGTGCCTGAGGGACCCCAGCGATTCAGGCCCAGCAACTCCTCTCTGTTTCTGGACCCATCTCCCCCTCCCGCTACCATTCAGTCCATTTTCTAACTTTACCTTTGATGTTCAGGGCTCCTAGCTTGTCATAAATATACTCGTTTCACTTGTTTTTTCCAGTCTTTGTTGTAAGCGGGTTCGTAGGAAACGTGTGGCTATTCCGCCATCTTGGCCCCAGCTCCCAAACAAAATCTTTTTAATTTTAATATAGCCGAATTAATCTTTTCTTGTATAGTTAATGCATTTTTGTAAATTTAATAAATCCAAGATCATAAAGATATTCACATATATTTTCTTTTAAAATGTTTTTCTTTTAATATTTAATGCACCTCAAATTGATTTTTTTTTTGGGGGGGGGTTTGGGGTAGGGACCAAATTAATAGGTTTTTGGTTTTTTTTTTTGGTTCCATGGGTCAGTTGTTCTATTTCTATGCCTACACCACACTTTCTTAATTACTATAACCAAATCAATTTTTTTCCCTTCTCCTTTTCCTCCTCTTTTAAATGCCTTGTAAACCCTGGCCTTTGCTCTTTCAAGTAAGTTTAGGAATCAGATTGTCAATATCTTCAAGAAACTCTGTAGTGATGTGGATTGGAATTGCATTCAGTCTACTTGTCACTGTGGAGAGAACTGACATTTTTACAATATGAAAGGCCTAGCAATATGCTTCAGGAAATATTATAGCAAAGAATACCCTATGGACCAGTTTTACTCTGTAACACATGCATCTAAATCAACTTAAAGGCAAAAAGTTTATTTATTATTATTATTAAGGTTGGTGTATCTGTTGTTTTATTTAAATTTACTATCTTTGTTAGAGTTTGAAAATATTCCTATGGATGATTTCCAACCTCTTTTTATTTTTTTTTTTCATATTTTTTCCCCCTAGGTACTTTTTATTTTTTTTTTGTTAGCATTAAATGGCAACTTTTCAGATACTAAGTAATGCATCTCAATGGTTCCGAAATAAAAACAAACTAAAGGAGTCACTTCCACTCAGTTCATCTTTACCCTTCGCAACCCCCTTAGAGGTCACCACCTTTACTAGGTTCTTTTCTTTTTCCAGTGTTTTCATGTGTGCGTGTGTGTGTGCGTGCATGTGTTTAGTGGTTTCCCTTGAGATTTTACTTCACATGTTTAACAGCTTAAACAAGATTAATCTGTATTTCAATCCCTCATCCAGACAATAAAAGAAATTTAAATTACTAACTGCTGTCAGACCTTGTTTTACATAGATATTTGTTGGCATTTTGCCAACTTTCAGGCAGTATTCCTTCTTGAATTTTTCTTTTTTTCCAACAAATCTTGGCTTTTTTTGTGTGTGTGTGCTTTGAAAATTTGCAATTCAAGTCAGTTTCTCATACAAAAACTCATATACACATTGTTATGTGACCCGAGATCCTCTCCCTACAATGTGACAACACACTCCTCTCCACCCTATATTTCCTGTTTCCTTTCAACCAGCTCCTGCCCTCCTCTGCCTTCTCACTTCATCTCCAGACAGGAACTGCCCACATGGTCTCATGTGTCTACTTCAGCTGAGAAGCATACTCCTCACCAGTATCATTTTATGTCTTACAGTCCAATCTAATCTTTGGAGAGTTGGCTTCAGGAATGTTTTCAGTTTTGGGCTAATGCAGAGTCTGGGGGCCATGACCTCTGGGATCCCTCCAGTCTCAATCAGACCATTAAGTCTGGCCTTTCTACTAGAATTTGAGGTCTTTATTCCACTTTTCGTCTGCTCCATCAGGGATTGTCTGTTGTGTTCCATATCAAGGCAGTCATTGGTGGTAGCCGGACACCATCTAGTTCTTCCAGTCTCAGGATGATGGAGTCTGTGGTTTATGTGGCCCTTTCTGTCTCTTGGGCTTGTAATTACCTTGTGTCCTTGGTGTTCTTCATTCTCCTTTACTCCAGGTGGGTTGAGACCAATTGATGCATCTTAGATGGCTGCTTGCTAGCTTTTGAGACCCCAGAGGCAACTCACCAAAGTGGGATGCAGAATGTTTTCTTAATACACTTTGTTATGCCTATTGACCTAAATGTCCCCTGAAACCATGGTCCCCAAACCTCTGCCCCTGTTACCATGTCCATTGAAGTATTTGGTTGTATTCAGAAAATTCCTTAGTGTTCGGTTTAGTCCAGTTGTGCTGACTTCCCTGTATTGCGTGTTGTCCTTGCCTTCACCTAAAAATAGTTCTTGCCTACTAATTAATGAATACCTCTCCCCCTCCCTCCCTCCCCTCATAGCCATCAAAGAATGTTTTCTTCTGTGTTTAAACCTTTTCTTGAGTTCTTACAATAGCGGTCTCATTCAATATTTGTTCTTTTGCGGCTGACTAATTTTTTAAATTTCACTCAGCATAATGCCTTCCACATTCCTCCATGTTATAAAATGTTTCACAGATTCATCACTGTTCTTTATCCATGCATAGTATTCCATTCTGTGGATATACCATAATTTATTTATCCATTCGTCCTTTGATGGGCACCTTAGTTGCTTCCATCTTTTTGCTATTGTAAACAGTGCTGCAATGAACATGGGTGTGCATATATCTATTTGTATGACGGCTCTTATTTCTCTAGGATATATTCCAAGGAGTGGGATTGCTGGATCTTACAGTAGCTGTATTTATAGCTTTTTAAGGAAGGACCAAATCGATTTCCAAAGTATTGCACTGTTTTACATTCCCACCAGCAGTGTATAAGTGTTCCAGTCTCTCCACAATCTCTCCAACATTTATTATTCTGTATTTTTTGGATTAATGCTAGCCTTGTTGAGGGGAGATGGTATCTCAGTGTAGTTTTGATTTGCATTTCTCTAATGGCTAACGATCTTGAGCATTTCTTCATGTATCTGTTAGCCACCAGAATGTCTTCTTGGTGAAGTGCCTGTCCATATCCTTTGCCCATTTTTTAATTGGGCTATTTGCCTTTTTGTTCTTGAGGTTTTGCAATATCTTGTAGATTTTAGACATTAGATGCTGATTGGATTTGTTGTAGCCAAAATTTTTTTGTAGTTTGTAGGTTGTCTTTATACTCTTTTGGTGAAGTCTTTGGATAAGCAGATTTTTAGGAGCTCCCAGTTACCTAGTTTCTCTTCTGCTATTTGTGCATTGTTAGTAATTTACTGTTTTGTATACTTGCTTATGCCATATATTAGGGCTCCTAGCGTTGTCTGTATTTTTTCTTCCATGATCTTTATCATTTTAGATTTTATATTTAGGTCCTTGATCCATTTTGAGTTAGTTTTTGTGCATGGTGTGAGGTATGAGTCTTTCATTTTTTTGCAGATTTATACCCAGTTATGCCAGTACCATTTGTTAAAGAGACTGTACATTCCCCATTTAACAGACTTGGGCCTTTGTCAAATATCAGCTGCTCACAGATGGATGAATTTATGTCTGGATTCTCAATTCTGTTCTTTGGCCTATGTATCTGTTGTTGTACCAGTACCAGGCTGTTTTTACTATTGTGGTGGTATAACACGTTCAAAATCAGGTAGTGTGAGGCCTCGCACTTTGTTCTTCTTTTTCTGTGATGCTTTACTTACCTGGGGGCTCTTCCCTTTCCATATGAAGTTGGTGATTTGTTTCTCCATTTCATTAAAAAATGCCATTGGGATTTGGATTGGGGTTACATTGTGTCTACAGATCACTTTGGGCAGAATAGACATTTTCACAAGGTTGAGTCTTCCTATCCATGACCGTGGTATGTTTTTCCACTTAGGTAGGTCTGTTTTGGTTTTTTGCAGTAGTGTCTTGTAGCTTTTTTTGTATAGGTCTTTTACATCTGTGGTTAGATTTATTCCTAAGTATTTTATCTTCTTGGGGGCTATTGTAAATGGTATTGATTTGGTGATATCCTCTTCAACATTCTTTTTGTTGGTGTAGAGGAATCCAACTGATTTTTGTATGTTTATCTTGTATGCTGATACTTTGCTGAACCTTTCTATTAGTTCCAGTAGTTTTCTTGAGGATTCTTTAGGGTTTTCTGTGTATAAGATCATATCATCTGCAAATAGAGATACTTTTAGTTCTTCCTTTCCAATTTGGATGCCCTTTATTTCTTTTTCTAGCCTAATTGTTCTGGCTAGGACCTCCAGCACAATGTTGAATAAGAGTGGTGATAAAGGGTATCTTTGTCTGCTTCGCATTTCACGGGGAATGCTTTCAGACTCTCTCCATTTAAGATGATGTTGGCTATTGTTTTGTATAAATGCCCTTTATTATGTTGAGGAATTTCCCTTCTACTATTATTTTGCTGAGAGTTTTTATCATGAATCGGTGTTGGACTTTCTCAAATGCCTTTTTTGCATCAATTGATAAGACCATGTGGTTCTTATTTTTTGTTTTATTTATGCAATGGATTACATCGATGGTTTTTCTAATGGAAAATCATCCCCGCATGCCTGGTATGAATCCCACTTGGTCACCGTGAATTTTTTTTTTGCTATGTCGTTGAATTCTATTGGCTAGAATTTTGTTGAGGATTTTTGTGTCTAAATTCATGAGGGATATTGGTCTGTCATTTTTTTTTGTGTGTGTGTGGTGTTTTTACCTACTTTTGGTATCAGGGTTATGTGGGCTTCATAGAATGAGTTTGGGTGTATTCCATCCTTTTCTATGTTCTGAAATACCTTTAGTAGTAGTGGTGTTAACTCTTCTCTGAAAGTTTGGTAGAATTCTCCAGCGAAGTTGTCAGGGCCAGGGCTTTTTTTGTTGTTGGGAGTTTTTTAAATTACCTTTTCAATCTCTTCTTTTGTTACAGGTTTATTCATTTGTTCTACCTCTGTTTGTGTTAATTTGGGTAGGCAGTGACTTTCTAGAAATTTATTCATGTCCTCTAGGTTTTCAAACTTGTTAGAGTACAATTTTTCATAGTATTCTGTTACGATTCTTTTAATTTCAGTTAGGTCTGTTGTGATATCGCCCATCTCATTTCTTATTTGGGTTATTTGCTTCCTCTCCTGTTTTTCTTTTATCAGTTTGGTCAAAGGTTTATCAATTTTGCTGATCTTTTCAAAGAACCAGCGTTTGGTCTTGTTAACTCTCAATTGTTTTTCTGTTCTCTACTTCATTTAATTTTGCTCTAATTTTTATTATTTGCTTTCTTCTGGTGCCTAAGGGCTTCTTTTGCTGTTATTTGTTCAAGTTGTAGGGATAATTCTTCAATTTTGTAACTTTCTTGTTTTTGAATGTGTGCATTTATTTGTATAAATTGACCTCTGAGTATTGCTTTAGCTGGGTCCCAAAGGCTCTGGTAGGAAGTGTTTTCATTCTTATTGGATTCTATGAATTTCTTCATTCTGTCCTTAATTTCTTCTATAACACAATCGTTTTCGAGCAAAGTGTTGTTCAGTTTCCAAGTGTTTGATTTTTTCCTTGTTTTTTGTTGTTGTTAACTGATTTCTACTTTTACGGCTTTATGGTCAGAAAAGTTGCTTTGTAATATTTTGATGTTTGGATTCTGTTAAGGCTTGATTAATGACCTAACATGAGGTCTATTCTGGAGAATGCTGCATGTGAGTTAGAAAAAAAATTATACTTGGCTGCTGTTGGTTGAAGTGTTCTGTATATGTTTATGAGGTCAAGTTGGCTGATTGTGGCATTTAGATCCTACGTGGCTTTATTGAGCTTCTCTCTGGATGTTCTGCTCTCCACCAAAAGTGGTGCTTTGAAGTCCGCTATTATTACTGTGGAGTTGTCTATCTCTCTTTTCAGTGCCATTAGAGTTTGTTTTATGTATTCTGGAGCTCTGTCATTGGGTGCACAAATATTTATTATCGTTATATCCTCCTGGTATATTGACACTTTAATCATTGTATAGTGTCCTTCCTTATCCTTTGTGGTGCATTTTAAAGTCATTTTGTCCAATATTAATATTGCCTTTCCTGCTCTTTTTGGTTGTTCTTTGATATATTTTTTTCCATCCTTTGAGTTTTAGTTTGTCTGTGTTTTTAAGTCTGAGGTGTATCTCTTGTAGGCAGCACATAGATTGTGTTTTCTCAATCCATTCTGCCACTCTGTCTCTTTATTGGTGCATTTAGTCCATTTGCATTCAGCGCAATTATTGATGGGCATGTTTGGTGCTGTCCTTTTGATGTCTTTTTTGTGCGTGTGTTGTTTTCTTTTTTCCACTTAATTTTCTGTGCCGAGTAGTTTTTCTTTATATATTGTCTTTTCTACTTTTTCATTGTTGCTGCTTTTATATTTGCTAAGCCTTTATGATTTTCTTGTTTTTTATTTTGATGTGTATGATTGTTAGTTTCCTTTGTGGTTACCTTAATACTGTCCCATATTTTTCTAAGTTTAAACCCAACTTTTATTTCTTTGTATCACCTTGACTTCCTCTTCATATGAAAGTTCTTTTACTACATTTTTTAGTCCCTCTTCTTTTGTTTTAATGTTGTCATCTTATATATAATGACATCTCTGTTTCCCTGTTTTGAGCATTTTAGCTTTGATTTACTTTTGTGATTTCCCTGTCTGGGTTGATATCTGGTTGCTCTGTCCTGTGTTCTAGTCTTGGGTTGTTAGTTGATGTTACTCATTTTCTAACTGTAGGACTCCCTTTAGTATTTCTTGTAATTTTGGTTTGGTTTTTGCAATTTCCTTAAACTTCCCATTTATCTGAAAATGTCCTAATTTTGCCTTCATATTTTGAGAGACACTTTTGCTGGATATATAATTCTTAGCTGGCAATTTTTTTTCAAGCCTTTATATATGTGATCCCATTGCCTTCTTGCCTGCATGATTTCTGCTAAGTATTCAGAGCTTACACTTATTGACTGTCTGTTGTAGGTGACTTTTCGTTTATCCCTAGCTGCTCTTAAAATTCTCTCTTTACCTTTGGTTTTGGCAAGTTTGATTATATCTTGGTGACTTTCTTTTGGGATCTACCTTATATGGGGTTCAATGGGCATCTTGGATAGATATCTTCTCATTTTTCACAATATCAGAGAAGTTTTCTGCCAACAAATCTGTTATTTTCTGTTACTCCTCCTCCCCCCATTCTGGTACTCTAATCACTCATAGTTTATTTCTCTTGATAGAGTCCCACATAATTCTTAGGATTTCTTCATTTTTTTTTAATTCTTTTATCTGATTTTTCCTCAAATGTTGGTTTCAAGTGTTTATTTTCAATCTCACTAATTCTGGCTTCCATGCCTCAATTCTGCTCTTCTGACTTTCTATTTAGTTGTCTAATTCTGAAATTTTGTTAATCTTCTGAATTTCTGTTTGCTCTCTATGGATTCTTGTAGCCTATTAAATTTGTCATTATGCTCTTCTCTAATCTTAAGTTCTTCTAATGCTATGTCTGTGCGTTTCTTGGCTTTTTCTGCATTTTGCCTGATCTCCTTCCTGATCTCTTGAAGAGTTCTGAGTGTTAATCTTTTGTATTCTACCTCTGGTAGTTCCAGGAAGTTCTCTTCATCTGGAAGATTTCTTGATTCTTTGTTTTCAGAGCTTGCTGAAGTCGTGCTGGTCTGCCTGTTTACGTGATTTGATATTGACTGTTTTCTCCAAGCCATAAATAAGTTATTTTATTTTTATGTTTGTTTACTGTGTTCTAGCTTGTTTTGTTTTCATATGCCCAAATAGGCTGCTCCAGTGAATGAGTTTGATTATTGGTGCCTTTTGAAGCTCTAACATCCTGTCAGCAGGTGGTTAGAGCTGTTAGTAGGTATATAAGCCCAGGAGTCCATTTACTTTTCTTGTATGGATTCAGCTCAGGTGTCCAGGTAGTCAGTCACCAAATGTGTGGTGCAGGCTCTCACCTACAGTCTTAGACGAACAGGGGTGATTGGCGTAGGCACAGGTATCTGGCTGCAGTAGGGGGTCACACACCAAGACAGGGGACTGACAACCACCCCTGAGTGTCTGTGAGGAAAGCGTGTCCCTGTTCCCAAGAGTGTGTAGTGGGTGGGTTTTGCAGGTGGGCTAAGGGCATCAATGCTGTTGGCTGGAAGGACTGGGAGGCACCAATTATCCTTGGACCCCTGTCGAGGGTGGCTAGGTGTTTTCGGTAAAGCCACCAGTCCTCAGGCCCCTGATGTGTGTAGGTGAGGACCCTACTTAATAGGGTCAAACGTCATGAACTTGCCTCTCCACCATATAGCTGCAACAGTCTAAGTTAGACTTTAGGTACACACAGTATTCTACTGTGCTAATGAGGGTCTACGCTGTTGAAATGGGTCCACACAGGTTCGTGCAGGGGTGAAAAGCATTCGAAGTACGTGGACCACTTATGCCTGTGCCTAGGCAAAGGCTGTTTCTGGCCTGAGTTCCCAGTTTAGGGGAGCTGGCAGATTTTTTTTTCCCATTTGTTAATTTGTTCCTTCTCCAAGGCTGGGAGGATGGCTCAGGGCACGCGATAGGTCTTACTTTCAGCTCAGGGAAAGCAGCAATCACTGAAGCCAACTTGAGACCCAGTGCAGAGCAAGGAGCAGTCAGGTAAATGGGAGAGTTTTTTCCAAAGGGGTGTTCTTTGGTCCTCATGGTAGATTAGACGAAGTACTTATCTTTTGCTGAGTGCTGCTTTTCACTGATTCTGGAGGTGTGAGTGAACTCTCTGCCACTCAGTCTCTTCTGATGTGGAAAACGTGTTCCAAATGCCACTGCTTGCCTCACTGTGCTCGCGCCAGAAGATCCAGCCTGCAAGGTGCCGGTTCCCGGTGGGTCAGGTCTAGCAACTCCTCGCTGCTTCTAAACCGTCTTTCTCCCACTGCTGCTCAGTCTGATTCCTCAACTGCCTTTGATGATCAGGGCTCCTAGATTGTCATATACAATCAATTCACTTGTTTTTTCAGGTCTGTGTTGTAAGAGGGACCACGGAAGTGTTTGAACTACTCTGCCATCTTGGCCCAGCCTCCCCAATTTTTCTTCTTTACAGTATCTCCTTAAGAAGTTTCAGTAAGGAAAGCCTACTAGTAAAAACAGTTTTTGCTTATCCTTAAGTATCTTATTTCACATTTATTCTTAAAAGATAGCTTTGCTGAGGACGCAATTCTCGTTATTCTCTCTTAGCACTTTGAAGCACTTCACATTTCCTCTCAAACTGAAAAACATGACCACTGATAATGCCTGGGCTTACAGTTTATAAACTACTGGAAAGAAACTGATATTCTCAGTTCAAGTTCCAAAATTTTCAAGGGAGAAACCTGATTGCCCCAGCTTGGGCTGGGCGCACCCTCCCACCCCTACCAATCAACTGAGGGCAGATGAAAAGCCCTGATGGTGCAGTGGTTAAGCGCTCAGCTGCTAACCAAGATGTCAGCATTCAACCCATCAACCGCTCTGCAGGAGAAAAATGTTGCAGTCTCCTTCAATGGCAATGGGATACAATGAGAACTCTTGCAGTAACCATGCAGATGAGGGCCAGATGCAAGCTCCTACAGTAGTGTGATAGTGTTGGCAGAGTGATGGTGACAAAATGGCCTATCAGTGTATAAGTATATACATTTAAATAAGGTAAATTTTGGTGGTAAAGCCCAAAGGTTGGAGGTTGGAGTCCACACTGTGGCACTTCAGAAGAAAGGCCTGACAATCTACTTCTGAAAAAATCAGCCATTGAAAACCCTATGGAGCACAGTACTCTGACACACATGCAGTTGCCATGAGTCAGAATTAGTTCAAAGGCATGTATGTTCTCTTTTTAAAGTCTCTAGATTGTGATTGAAATTTCCTAACACATTCTTTTATTAATATTTTTAAAGGAAAAAATCCGTATACATTTTAGGTTGTCGGTGCTCAAAATATCCTTTGGGGATACTAAGGAATGCCTGTACAGTCAAAGCTGCATATTTAGTGGTAACAGCATTTTTCATAAATGCATGTTGAATTGTGAAATAAAGAACCCTTCCTTCCAGCAAGAACTACCTATTCTACTTTGAAAACATACCTCAAATTCATCCTCTAAACGTCCATCCTCACTGCCAACACGGTCCTGGCAATCGCCACCTTTCAGGTGGATTACTACCTGGTCTCCCCACTTCTACTCTTGACTCTCTCCAGTTCCTCCCCACAAGGAAGCCAGAGTGGCCTTGAAGTGACTCTCCTGCTGAAATCACTCTGGTGGCTCTGCAATACAGAGAGAATAAAACCCATATTCTCCTCCGAGGCCTCTATGCTATGGTACCCGGCTATCACCCCAACCTCCCCTTGAGCTCTCATCCCCTGAACTGCACTCTGATCACACTCTTATTTCAGTACCAATCCCTCCCATATCAAGGTTCTTGCATGTGGTGGTCTCCCTGCCTGGGAGTGTTCTCCTCCCTCCGTGTCTCCCCTCCTTCCCATGACACCTTATCAACCTACAGATGTCAGTTGAAACATCACCTCCTTACAGAAGTCCCCTTGACCAAATTACCTAGTCATTCCCTCATTCTCTGTCTCAATCCACAAGCTCCTAAGAAACTGTATGTCTATCTCAAACAGCTCTTATAACTCCAAAAATCTGTTTAGTCCATTTTCATTCTGACCAAAAGATGTTTAACAAAAACTATTTTAATAAAATTTTTAAAGTTACAAAATAACTTTATTAGTGCAATTTTAGCTTCTTCCCATTATCATATGGACCGCGTTTATATGTTGCACATAACAATTGGGGGGCTGTCAATTTTTTGAAATTTTTTTTTAACTTTTAAATTATGGATAGTGAGACAGATGTCTTAGAGGCATTCTGACAAAATTAGTGATGCAAGTCTTGATTCTTCATACTAATAGCATGTGAACTTTTAAATGTAATTGAAGGTGTAATTAGAAAATTTAGGCAATAATCACACACTATTTGAAGAGTAAGATAAGGAAGTTAAATAATCAGTGGAGAAATCTCTACCCTTTGGGGACCGCATGTGCTCCAAATGCCTATGCTATTCAGGGAGCTTTACTGGTCTGAAAAATGAGCCACTGACAAGCAAGAAAACATCCAGTAGTATTTTAACATCTCCTGAGGTTTCTGTAACCATAATGCTTCAGTTAGATAAGAATATAATGATGTTCAAATAGTCACTATCAATCTTGACTTGCATTCTCCCACAGATGATGCCTGCTTTCTATAAATGTACTTTTTTTTTTTACTTTCAAACAAGCTTAATTGTAATAATTAGTACCAGAGTTTTTTGATCCACAGAGGAATTTTACCAAAAGCCTGTATTATGCCTAATTGTTAACCCCTTCAGAAATTTTGGGGGGAGGATGGTAGCAGAGGAAGAAGCATAATTATGCTAATATTTAATTTTAGCATACAGCTGGATAGGAAACAATTTTTTATTCCATAATTAAAATTCTTTAAACGGGCAATATTATAATTAATTTCTCCAATTTCTATGTCACTGTGACATTTATGTAGTCATTAATAATGTCTCACCAAAGCAAAACATGAAAAAGTAAAAAACAATAAAAGAGAAAAGTCTTCCAATAACATAAAACTTTCTTAAGAATAATTATGGAACATGGATGTTTTAATGAATTTCATATTGCAATGAAGACAATGAACACTTAAAAAACAATTACATCAATACAATAAAAACAACTGACTCCACATAAGACGTACAAATGCATACTTTTTCTCCCAAAGAAATTTACTTTTCACAGATTTAAGCAACAAATGATTTACAAAGGATTCTTCAGATTCCAAAATATATACAGAATTTAGACTGTACAAAAATTGATGTGCAATGGTTGAGAAAAAGAATGTTGCTTTGTCCAACAACGTATCTCAAATGAAATTCTATATCCATACACATTTTTCAACTACCACATATTTTCCTTCCATTATTAAAAGAGTCTGGACGAGTCAGCATATAGGACAAAACTATTCCTGTTTCAAAACACTATTTCAAATGATATCATGTGACTGATAACATGACGTAATTAGCCACACACCCACACACACACACACAAAATCACTATTCCCAATCTCCTTTATGACTTGCTGAAAATACCATACATGGCCACAAGTAGCAATTGAGTAAAATCAAGCTAGACAATGACACAATGATTAACAAGAGTAAATACTGTCCTGCTCCTGAGAACTCTGCTCTAGCACCATTAGGGTTTGTCCACCCGCAGTGAAAATGAGTGAAGAGCTCATTTCTGGTGTCAGAGGTTGGTCCCTCTAGTTGGTGACAGGAAGGGGAGCAGCCACTGGCAGTGAAGGGTAGTCTGCATAGAACTAAATGGCCATCATGAATATATATATATATATATATATACATATATATATATATAATTTTAAAGGCTTCAAAAATTTAAAAATCTGGCAGATAATTTGGTTTTTAAGTTTGATTTTGTTACTTGTATACACTTTTTTCAATGTTCCTAACAATGATTTTAAGATATCGGAACTTTTCAAATATGATCAAACAACAAACTTGAGAACATGGTTTCTGCAGTTTCTCATTCAGAAGTCATCTTACACTCATTCCATTGGGTAGCAGTGGAGTGAGATGGGACATGGGAATATTTCATTATAAGATAAAAAGAGGCCACAGCCAGTATCTTGATGACAGTACAGTACTCCATCAAGCAAAACACACTTAGGATAGCAGTGACTGAAACGAAAATTCTAATCCATCTTAGTGGCAAGTGTGATTTCAGTTCTCAAAAACTGTGTGGTTGGGTGACCATAAAATGTCAGACTTTAGAAATACAGCAAAATTTTCAGCTTTAATAATAAAATTACTCTAAAACATGTGTTGCTCGCCCCATAGCTAGCAACCTCAACTCTACATTGGTTATTTTGGGTCCCTTCTTCCCTTCTAGGCCTGTGCAAATCAGTACAGAATTATTTGAATGCTTTAGCTTCTGAATTCCTATGATTAGCTACTACATGACCTAAGTAAAATGTGCCAATAAACGAGGCAGTTTTTTATACTTTTGCTAAGCTCCACTGAAGGACAGTCTGAAAGTTCTATTTAATACAACTTGTTATCAAATGGCTTCCACCAATTACCAGCTCCTGTACCCTCCTGTGTCACCACAGACATGAGAAGTGGAGGGGGAGAGCATCCATGATAGCTTTAAACATTACCTTCTTGTGCCTCTTCAAGTGATCAGTCTCCATATGAATATATTTAAGTGTTAAGAATATGAGGGGCAGTGTATTGAGATGTCTCTTTATCAAAACTGTAAATCAATAAGAAACATTAACCGACAAACATCAGATGAACAGTAGCTTCTAAGAAGGCAAGAGTAACAGGCTCGCTCGCACAGTAGTGGGAATGGCACTGACAGGTGTCCCAGCTACTAAAAACAAGACTATCTTGTGATCTACGACTTACTTGTGGTTATGACCTTATCAGCCTAACTGATGAACCTTTTACCTTCAGGATACATTTGGTGTGATTGTCTTTCTTGCCTTCCAAACTGAATTCAATATTCCAGCTATAAATCAAAAGTGCTTTAACTAGGCAACAGTAAAACTCCAAAGCTTTCCAAATACATTTATTTTTGAGGTAGTACTCATTTATTTGCATTGTTGGCTCTCAAATACCACCAAGAAAGTGAACCCATTTAGAAATATGCAAACCAAAGGTGTAGAAAATAAATAAGATTTTGTTTTCAGGTAGCAGGTCCTTCTTACAAAGGTCGAGTCACATTCAATGGATAGTTATTTGAAACTTCTCTAAGCTATTTATAACCATAGCTATAAACTAAAGTGCTTTAGATTTTGCTGCAATATATTTCAGTGATTAGAATCATTATATTTTAGAATTTGCTAATATAAGACCACAGGAGATCGAAATGATTTTTTATAAAAACAGCAGAAAACTTTTTCTTTTCAAAACAAACTCTCCAAATGTTGGAAACTCAACATTCTATGTTTTTCTTTTAAACTTCTAAAATCCAGGTTATTTTACAGAACTGTAATAGAAATCAGAATTGAAGTTGAATTACACAATGGCACATGCTAAAACTTCATACAGAAGGTAAACATGAAATATTTCATCATCACTGCCATTCATCATCCAACTCAAATTTAGCTCTGCAATCTTTTCAATACAAAGTAGGTCTGTATAATTATTCCAGAAAACACAACAGACTACTATATCCCTCACAATAAGTATACAGGTTTCACACCTGATTCACACAAACATAATGCCCTGCTGTTCATCTCTCAAATGCTGAATAACTCATGAGCATTTGAAGTGCTACATGGGAAGTGAACTTCATTTCTACTGACCAGAGGATGACAATATAGAAAAGGTCATACACATGACAAAAATAAGGAAAAAATATGATCACACATTCTTCCGTACATTTCATGCAAACTGAGTACAATGTAAAAAGAAGATATAAAGCACTCTTTTCAGGGTCAAACTCTCACAAAAATGGCAGATTATTATGCAGAAAAGTCTGCACCAGCTAAAGGCCCGAGGCAAACAATGAAACAAAGGAGTATCTGCTCCATTACTTTTCTTGTAACAATGCAGGGATGTTTATGTTCCAGCCAATGGCTTGCCTATCAAATCCACAAGTAAACAGATTGCATATGGGGTGGTCTTCACTCCAAGCTGAGCAGCATACCATTCTTCTATGGCCCTATTAAAAATCAGAGAAACCAAATTAAGTGTATTATGCTGAAAGCCAATAAGCAACATCATAATAAATGGAGAAAATATTGAAGTTGTCAAGGATTTCATTTTATTTGGATCCACAATCAATGCTCATGGAAGCCATAGTCAAGAAATCAAACAACATATTGCACTGGGGAAATCTGCAAAAGACCTCTTTAAAATATTAAAAAGTAAAGATGTCACCTTAAGTAAGGACTAAGGTGTGCCTGATTCAAGCCATGGTATTTTCAATCGTCTCATATGCATGTGATAGCTGGAGAATGAATAAGGTAGAATGAAAAACTGATGCCTTTGAATTATGATGTTGGTGAAGAATACCGAATATACCATGGACTTCAGAAGAACAAACAAATCTGTCTTGGAAGAAGTACAGCCAGAATGCTCCTTAGAAGCGAGGATGACGAGACTTTGTCTCACGTACTTTGGGCATGTTATCAGGAGGGATCGGTCCCTGGAGAAGGACATCATGCTTGGTAAAGTAGAGAGTCAGTGAAAAAGACAAAGATCCTCAAGGAGATGGGACTGACATTGTGGTTGCAACAAGGGGCTCAAACATAGCAACGATTGTGAGGATGGCGCAGGAGCAGGCAGCGTTTCGTTCTGTTGTACGTATAGGGTTCTTATGAGTTGGAACCAACTCAACAGCACCTAACAGTTCTGAAAACATATTCCCTCACAAAATGTATAAAGCCTCAACCAAGTTAACAACTGTATAACTCAAAGCGAAAGAAATAAAATAACAAAAATGATTCGTCCAAGTGAACCTAAAATGAGAATGGCAATGGGGGCTTTACGTAATGTATTGTTGGAAAAGCTTAATTAAAGAGGGATTAAAACACATAATAAATTTAATAAGACTCATATCAAAAATATTTTTAAGTTCTTTAAGAAAGTAAGATTACAGCCAGATAGAAAAAAATAATCAAGATGATATTTGGGAGTAAATTAAATAAAATTCACTCAGGGATCTCAAATACCATTTTAATAAATAATTGGTTCAGGTAATAAGGGAGTTAGAAAACTGCATTTGGTGCCCAAATAGATGGCCTTTCAAGTAGATTCCTGCCAACTTCAAAAATCCCAGTTAAATATCCGAAGGGTGGAAAAAATTACTGCAAATATCTGACAATGTTTATAGTGTTAGATGTTTAGTATATCTGTGTGTGCACATGCATGCAAGCATTTAACATCATGCATTAAGTACGTCTGCAAGCAATGTCTTAGGACTTATTCATATTTTCTAAATTACTATGATGATTGTAACATGTTGTTATTATTAGTATAATATCATTAAATAAAGTACAAGAATTTGAAGACAAACAGACATAAATTCAGTAAATAAAATACTCCAAAGAACAGTACAAAATCTCCCCTGTAAAACCATTCAAATATAAAATAAAACCATTGTGCGAAAGGAAGTCACATAACCAAGGGTAACAAAAGTTATCTTGTGTCACTTCTTTGTTAATAGCCTAGATAAAAAAGAATACACAACACCTGCACTAATTTAGTTGGGCAGTAATCCAGGCCTCTGTACAAGAACTATTTTAAAAATGAGGAACTCAAGGGTATTCATTGTAGAAACGTTGGAATCAGCTACTTAATAAGTGGGTAGGGGGAAAAGACCATATGGAGCCTACAGAAAGTTAGTAGAACAAACCAACAAAAACTAAACAGTGGCAAATCTAGAAGCTAAATCTCTCGTTTTATAAGTCAACACCTTCATCTAATGTCCTAAGTGTGCTCACAGACAGTGTCCTAGACCGTCATCTCCCCAGAAATAAAACGGTTCCATGAACTAGCATATTGGAAAATGCTCCCCCTACCCCTGCACCTTGGGAGAGTCACAGTGGGCATTAGCAGAATAAAAGCTCTGAGAGGCCTGCAATAAAGAATCCTCTTTTAGGTTTGTTTAGACCTACATTTCACAAATTTACTGGATCACAGAGCTTTTTTTTTTTTCCTTCTTTCAATTCCTCTTAATAGTCTATACAGCTTGCTTTCCTTGAAGTATGTTTTTGGGAAATGTCACTTTTTACCTTCCCAAAAGAAATACAATTTTAAATTAAAATACTTTGTTGGTCTCATTCATTCTAGCTACCAAAACTTCAAATTAGTGTTTTTGTTTTTGCCTTTTTCTCTTTTAAAATCTGTCAGTTGAAAGAAGCCAGAATGACATAAGCCAATGATTTTCAGCTGTGGTTTTGTGACACTGAAAACATATTTGTTTCTCTGAAGAAGTATTACAAGTTCACAGCGAAGTTAAGCATAATTCATTAGTCTATTTCAAGTACCACAACGGATTTCTACAATTTCAACAAGGTTCAATGTTGGACAAAATTAAACATGAAACAGTCTATATGGAATCAGGACCACAAACAATAGCTTAGAACTCTCTATTTTCTTGAGGAAAGTATTCCCTAAGCAATAAAGTCACACAAATTCTCACAAATTTTTGTTTCAAAATGCAAACTTTCAACGTTGCATAGCAATTTACGCACATAGGGAACATTTAAATGGCAACATTTTATTGTGTTAAAGATGCAGCTTAGATGATACATCAATGATACTTGGCAGTTGGCAAAATGTTAAAAAAAATTCTCAAGAAGTCAATATACGGCTTTGTCAGGGTTTGTGAAAAAAATTTTAGTTACTTAAAATAATTTCATAAGCAACTTTTCAATGCTTTGAACTTAATAAAAAGATAACTGTTAACAGTGCACTTAGGAATGGTTAGAGAGAAGAGTGGCTGAAACATCCTTGAGCTAAGGACAGGCAGTTTTCTGGAAGCTGACACTGACAGCACTTAAAGAAAAGGTGTTGCTAGGCTGGTGACAAATCTATCTACTTAACTCTCCTTGCTCTACAGTTTCTGAAGTACAAATATATTGCACAACTATGAAATGTCCCTTGAGGCCTGACACAGTGAAATTAGAACTGGTGGAAATCAACAGAACAGCACGTGTAAGGGCATGTCCCTGGTAGAGAATATGCTGTATTAAAAAGAAAGGCTGAAAAGTGGCTGCCCCCCCCCCCCCCGCCTTCATAACTGACTGGCAGGATGAGGGAATTCATTTAAAAAAGAAAGGAATTTATTGGTTTTTATCACACAGATCTTAGGAAGACATTCATAGAAGATAAAAGCAAAAAAAAAAAAGAAAGAATGATTACATTGTGAGGATCAATTCTACACAAAAAATCTGGAGAAACGCTGCCTTTGACGGGGAGAGATGTTCTTATTTAGTACATTCACATCAATTAGCTTTCAGTGAAAAAAGCCAATAAACTCATTCACTCCAGGACTTTGGCTCTCAAACTTCAAAGTAATCAGAATCACCAGGAAGATTTATTTACAATGCAGGCTCCCAGGCATCACTTTCAGAGATTCTGAGTCAGTAGGTCTGAGCTGGTGCCCAAGAATCAGAATTCTTATCAAGCACTCCAGGTCACTGTGATGGGGGTGGTCAAGAAACCACACTCTAACTTCTAAAGAATTATATTTTAACAAAGAACAATCCCTTTAACCCATAAGAAAGTAGCATTTAAAGTGGAATTCCTTTTTGTCAGTGATAGCCTGAAAGAAGTTTTTTGATTGGGGATCCTTTCTTAAAGAGCTACTTAAGCTACCACCAATCTATGCTTATACTGGTCCTGCTTTATTTATATTGGCTACTTAAAGTATTTCCAGTTTCTACAAATTCAGCAGAAAGTCTCCAAGGCCGTACTTTCCAATACACACATGCCATTGAACTCCTGAAATGTGACTAGTGGAATGAACTTCCAATTTTGTTTAATTTAAATTTAAACCTAAAATAATAATAGCTTTATTTAGTTAACGGGAAACTTTTAAGTCGGTTTGGAACAACTTGGGTGTGTAACTACTTTGCCAACTTAAAATTTTATGGTATCTAAAACACAGACCAAGTACTTTTAATAAAAAGTAGGCATTCAAAGACATAGTCTGAAAATAAGAATGTAAAATATCTGGAATAGTTTTTTATGTTCATTACATATTGAAATATTATTCTGAAAATATCTGGCTAAATAAAATATACTGTTAAAATTAATTTCTCCTGTTTCTTCCTTTTTAAACGTGGCTACTAGAAAAGTGAATGTTACATGTGTGGGTCACATTACCTTTCTATTAGACTACGATGATCTAACATATAAAATTCTAAGCTCTTCCTTAACTTTCCTTATAAATATATATTTTAAGCCTTACAAATAAAAATAACTGTTACCTGTCTATTGCTTCGAGGAAGCCTTGCTAGTCGCACTCCTGACATATCAAATAATCTAACTTGTCGGTTGTCATGTGGAAGGGCAATGATTTTTTGGCCAACACATACATTAATCCTGCAAAGAAGAGATAAAAGTGGGTTATGCTTAAACAGTGACAACACAAGTTTTTGAGTTCATAAGTAATGATGCAGTACGCTACTTAATATTATCCATATTTCAAGGCGAAATACTATCAAACTGCAGGTATTATCTGACCACACACATTCTTACAATATAGACCACATATATTACTCCAAGGTAGATGCAGATCCACCCCCCCAAGCAGAGTATCAACTCCCACGTATGAAGTAAAACTAAAACTCTACAGCATATGGCCACACGTGGCTTATTCTTTTCTTACAAAGCCGACTACGCCAACCTGATTTTATATTTAGTCACTGAATTTGCAGTAGAGGATAGATAAAATGTACTTTCCCAGGAACTAAGCCATTTTTCCTAAGGCTATATCAATTAAACACTCAATTTGCATAAATAAAATGTGAAATTACAATGAACCATTTCAGGTCTACTGTGCAAGATAAATACTTTGTGTAATGACTAACTTTACCTGTTAATGGCAGAGTCTGTACGAATAGTTGCTATTGGAGATCTCATATTTTTTAAGTCCCAGACTTTTACAGTGCGGTCATCACTGCCTGAAACAACATTATCTCCCACAGTAAAGACAGCGGAGGTCACAGTGCTAGAAGTAAAAGAGAGCAGGAGTCAGAAGGCCGGAAGGGGAAGCTCCAGCTTGCCAGCAATGAATCCTCTTGACATTACATAACAAACACAGTTGGAGATGTGGAAGAAGATTTAAGGCGTCTTTTATTCTGCAAACTGTTCTTATCCGCTTAAAAACTCTTCATACGTGTGCATAATAAATATTTCCAACTATGTATACCTAATACCCGCTTGAAGGAACACTCGTGGTACATTAGATAGTCCATTCTATTCTATCTCTAGGCAATGAGCAAAGAGAAGTTACCAGAAAAATATGGATCAGAAAGAATCTGCCAAATTTCTGCACATTTGTGTCTGACAGCAGGATATTGAAAAAAAAAAAAAAAAAAAACTGCAACTTTCAATCACTTTAGTCAGAACACTGAGAAACACAATTCTAGAGACATTTTTGAAACTGTTTATATAATCCAAGATAATACTTTTAGATCAAACTCTGACATAAAACATGCTAGGGGAGACATGGAATAGAAGAGATGCAGAATCATATGCTAAAGATCAAAAGTACCATAAAAATAAGAGAAGGGTAAAAGGGGGAAAAAAAAGAAAGGGTTTCATTTAGTTATTTCAACTATTTCGTAAACTTCACTCCTGAAATTTAGAAAATATACAGTAGTTAACACAGTAATTAATGGTGAAATCAGATGAAAAATATCAGCAAGGAGAAATGTCATCACTCAGATACCACCAACAGTCTTTGAAGAAACTTAATCAAAACATTTAAAGGAAAACCATAATCTTTCTACCTGCTAAAGTCTGTTATAATGGTTTTAACAGTTAATTAGCAATGCTATCTTCTCAGTCAAAGAGAAGTCACTACCTATTGTAGAGAGGAAAGAAAAAAATCACATGGGAGAAGAAATTTAGGACTGAAATAATAAAATACCATTAAAACAACAACAAAAAAGGCTAAATTCAATAACCCCTGTGTGCACTGGCAATGTTTAATAAAAAGAATGTGATAATAAACTTAATTTTTCAGTTAACTGATGATTAGAATATCTTGTTTTTGTATATACCCTTTAAAATATGAACAAAAATGTCATGAATAAGTACTTAAAGGAATAGTATGTATTTTTTATTTTAGCATGCTGCTTAATGATGCAGAAAAATTCTCATTTTATTCACTCATTTATTCAACAAGCCTTAACATGACTTAATTACTGCATACCAATGTAGTAGGTGTCATTAATAACAAATCTTGCCACAACTGTTCATCTATAAAGTCGTTACATGATTTTAGGCCTGAGGTGGCAATGCGCATTTACCAAGATCACTGGCCATGCCAGTAATTTTTCAGAGGGACATATGGCAGCTGCCTTACCTCCATAACTACCCCAGGGCCACAATAATGGGGGTTACTAACTCTGTACAGAGGCTTAAAACACTTCTCAGTACTCTTCTAAGCCATTTAAATCATCCTACGAGAC
Organism: Elephas maximus indicus; assembly: GCF_024166365.1. NCBI lineage: Eukaryota > Metazoa > Chordata > Mammalia > Proboscidea > Elephantidae > Elephas > Elephas maximus. The sequence goes on from NC_064822.1 coordinate 18,495,297, forward strand.
TGTAAATTTCCACCTATCAGTGCTGTATTATATCCTTTTCTTATCTTCACGAATCATTGAAAAACTTGGTTTCTACATACTTCATTTACTAGTATCCACTCTAACTAGGGTCATGTACGTTAACTGCTTGGAATATAATAATTCTAATTTAAAATGTCAGCTGTTCCTGTCACTTCAGCTGCGCTATGAGAATTTGATTTCACGTTCTATTCAGACTACTGATTGTGATCAGCACTATCTAGTCACTGTGGCCCAATCTATGAAACCTTCTTAATTTAAATGGACAGCAAATTAAGTTCTAATTAAAACTAAGCTCCATTGCATTAACACAAAGTTTTTAAAAATATACTGTCAGAGCCCAGCAAAGCTACTAAAGAAAAGTATGATGGGACACTAGAATCAAAGAATTTCAACAATGCTTCCAAACAACAAAATACGATATAAAACTGAGTTTCCCCCAGTAACAAAATTTGGAATTTAATATAATGGTAACAATATCTTAACATAGTCGATCTGCCTTTTGAAATACAGGCTTGACTACAATGCACGTATCAGTAGTGCGAATTAGCTCATACACAATGAGCATACAGGGAATGAAGCCTGGAATGTAATGTGCGAGTCACACAGGTTCATATTAACTTTCTTTAGCACATAAGTGTTTCATACTATCAAACAACAAGAGTTGAATGCCAAACACAATCACGCAGCTAACTGCTTAGCCCTCATCTCCAGTTCCTTCACCATCCTGGCTCTCCTCCAGCTGGTTCAGGTTCCCATTGTGTGGCAGCCAGACCTATCCCAGAACTCATGTTATAACCTGAACATTACAGGCTAAAGCCACTGTTACTATGCAGTCAGCCATGTTCACCCTGGCAATTTCACCAGATAAAGTGACTGTGTGGTCAGCAACAATAGCCTGGGGATGCAGATTTCAACGCAGTCCAAGAAGGGCCTTTCCGACAGGGTTGCTCTGGGGGAAAGCGGGTTGCTAAGCAGCATGATGAGCTCTAATGGCAGAGGCAGTCCCTCGTTATAAGCCTGGGAGAGAGACTGCAGGGACTAAACACAAAGTAACCAGAAGACAGAGAATAACCCCTGGGGCTGATTCCAGCTCGAATAACCAATTCCTAGAGCCTGGAAGGGCTGGGATTCCAGGAACCTCCTCTTCTGCCACTTGTAGGGATATAATCCTCTCCTCATCTCAGCTTCCTCTGATTGAGGGGTCCTGATGTGACAGTCCAATCTGGCCCCCACAAGCCCTGTACCTGTGAGGCATGCCTGCTATGCAGCCCCACCCAAGTCTCTAAGTGGGTATACTCAGACCTCCTAGAAGTGGAGGGTGCTGGGGCTAGCCCTGAGCCTGATGCTGCCAACCCCTAACCCATACCTCTGTGGCTTAATCTGGACACAGGCAGACCAATTCACACTCCCAAGTTCCACTGGTCCTAAGTAAGTAGCATCCTGGTCTGGGCTGCAGGAGCTTCCAGGCGCTGAGCCCCTGTGCCAGGATAGTTCCTGCCCCTCACTCCAGTTCTCTTTTCTCGAGGTTCAAGGGGTTACACAGGCTCAGTGGTCCCCCTGCATGGGAGTGGTCCAAGTGGTCCTAGGACCACACCCGAAATGGTCAGACCAGTCTGGCTCCAGCCTGACTGCTGTGAACTACCTGGCCCCAGCTCAACCCACACCCAGGGTTTTGGGCTGGTGCCTCTCAAGATACTTGTTCCTAATTCTATCTTCCCCCTAAAATTTCCAGAATTCAGATTTCTAGCAACTATCACATTTTAGCAGAAATGCCCATGCACAATATTTTAAATATATCAAAAATGTAGTTAAAATTGTAAAGTTGAAATAAGTCAGAATACTATAAAATCACATATACTTTTAGATTAGTTGGAAAGTATCCGTGTACTATACTACTTTTAAAGGAAAACTAAATCTTAAAGCAGACCTACTTATTAGAAAAAAAATAGTTATATTTTACTCACCGAAATGTTTGAAGAAGGAAAAATAACACCAATATGGCTACAGCGTGAAGAATATATGCAATGCATATGGGAGATGAGGAAGAAGTTATCCAGAATGAGTCCTAGCTTTGTGGATCATGAGATAGGGTGAACAACGGAAAAAGACAATGCTGGGGGTGGGAAATAGATCATGAGCTTTTTTTTTTTTTAGTATTAGAATACTGCACTGGAGGTGCCTGTGAGACAACTAAGTGAAGATGACTTCAAGAAGACAGTCAGTTATACTGGTCTGGCCTGGACCAGAGGTTTATATTTGAATGTCTCCTCCTATAAGTAGGTAATAACTAAAGCCACTGGAATAAATGAGAACAACCTCATTCAATGTCAAAAGCCTTGTTTCTATGTTTCCCTGAACTCTGAGCCATGAGAATAGGTAAGAAATTAATATTCTTCTATACAAATAAGGACAGATTAGAATCAGTTTATTTATTAAAACAACAGTGACCAATTTAAACAGTGATTCCTTGTCAAGTGCAAGACATATGCACAGAAAGGACCTACAAAGACCCTAGAAGGAGTGCAAGTCTGGCTAAGTGTTGAAGAAAAGCCGCAGCATGAAGTCAGTCTGCAAACATTAGAAGAGGTGATTCTTTCTCTTTTTTTAGCTCCTGACATTCAAGGAAGAAAAACAGTAGCTGAACAAAACCTAAGGGTGGGCTTCAGTGACAACACACAATGAAAAATAGTCTTTAAAAAATAATTTGAGAAATTCACTAAACAAGTGGACTACCACAACTGTCAACAATCAAAAAAAATAAAGTTTGGGAAACAGGGAGAATCTGATGTCCAGAGTTACTGTATCATAATATTTAAACGTCTAGATTTCAACAAAAACAACACAATCACAAGATAAACAGCAAAGTATGTCCCAATCGAAGGAACAAAATAAACAAAAACCATCCCTGAGGAAGCCCAGACATTGAAATCGCAAGAAAAAGCATTTCAAAAATGGTATTAAATATGCTCAAAGAGCTAAAAGAAAACACAAAGAACTAAAGGAAATCAGAAAAACAATGCATGAATAAAATAATAAAGTCAATAAAGAGAAATTATAAGAAGAAACCAAAGAGAAATTTTGGAACTGAAAAGTACAATAACTGAAATAAAAAAAAAAATTCACTAGAGGGGTTTAATTGCAAATATGAGCAAGCAGAAAAATCAGTGTACGTGATGATAGCACAACTGATATTATCAAGTGTCTTAGTCATCTAGTGCTGCTGTAACAGAAATACCACAAGTGGATGGCTTTAACAAAAAGAAGTTTATTCTCTCACAATCCAGTAGGCTAGAAGCCCAAATTCAGGGCATCAGCTCCAGGTAAGGTTTCTCTCAGCTCTGGAGGAAGGTCCTCGTCATCAATCTTTCCTCGGATTAGGAGCTTCTCTGCCCAGGGAGCCCAAGTCCAAAGGAAGTGCTCTGTTCCAAGCACCGTTCTCTTGGTGGTATGAGGTACCCAACTCTCTGACTGCTTCCCTTTCCTTTTAAATCTTGTAAGATAAAAGGAGGTGCAGGCCACATCCCAGGGAAACTCCCTTTATACTGGATCAAGGATGTGACCTGAGCAAGAGTGTTACATCCCACCCTAATCCTCTTTAACGTAACCTAACCTTGCCTCATTAACCACAGGCAGAGATCAGGATTTCCAATACATAGGAAAATTATATCAATCACAAAATGGAGGACAACCACACAATACTGGGAATCATGGCCTAACCAAGTTGACATACATTTTGGGGGGACACAATTCAATCCATGACATCGAGTATGAGTGGCACAAAGAAAAAAGAATGAAGCAAAGTAAACAGAGCCAAAAGGACCTGTGAAACATCAAGAGGACCAATATATACATTATGGGAATTCCAGAAGAAAAACAGAAGCAGGCAGAAAACGTATTTGAAAATATTTAAAGTTGATGAAAGTACACACTCGAGTACGATAAACTGAAAGAGATCCACATCAAGGCGTATTATAATCAAACAACTGAAAGCCAAAGATAAAAAGTTAATCTTAAAAGCAATATGAGAGAAGCAACTCATACATACATGGGATCCTCAATAAGACTAAAAGCTGATTTCTCTACAGAAACCAATGGAAGCCAGAAGACAACAGGGTAACATATTTAAAGTGTTCAAAGGAAACAACTGTCAACCAAGAATTCTGTATTTGGAAAAACTGTCCTTCAAAATTGAGGGGGAAATTAAGCCATTCCATGATAATCAAGTCTGTATCCTTTTACCATACCTATTCAATCTGTATGCTGAGCAAATAATCCCAGAAGCTGGACTATATGAAGAAGAACGGGGCATCAGGATTGGAGGAAGACTCATTAACCTGTGTTATGCAGATGACACAACCTTGCTTACTAAAAGTGAAGACGACTTGAAGCACTTACTGATGAAGATCAAAGACCACAGCTTTCAGTATGGATTAAACTTCAACATAAAATAAATAAAAATTCCCACAACTGGACCAATAAGCAACATCATGATAAACAGAGAAAAAATTGAGGTTGTCAAAGATCTTATTTTACTTTTACCCACAATCAACACCCATGAAAGCAGCAGTTAAGTAATCAAATGACATATTGCATAGTGAAAATCTGCTGCAAAAGACCCCTTTAAAGTGTTAAAAAGCAAAGATGTCACATTGAGGGCTAAGGCCGTTTATGTTGGTGAAAAAAGGTATTTGCAATGAAGAAGTCATTGGTCTTGCAAAATTCTATCATCCACTCTCTGGCATTGTTTCTGTCACCAAGGCTATATTTTCCAACTACTCATCCTTCTTTGTTTCCAGCTTTTGCATCCCAATCGCTAGTAATTATCAATGCATCCTGACTGCATGTTCAATCAATTTCAGACTGCAGAAACTGGTAAAAATCTTCAATTTCTTCATCTTTGCCCTTAGTGGCTGGTGTACAAATTTGAATAACAGTCATGTTAACTGGTCTTCCTTTTAGGCGTATGGATATTATACTATCACTGACAGCGTTGTACTTCAGGATAGATCTTGAAATGTTCTTTTTGATGATGAATGCAACACAACTCTTCTTTAAGTCGTCATTCCCGGCACAGCAGGCTATATGATTGTCCAATTCAAAATGGCCAATACCAGTCCATTTCAGCTCACTAATGCCGAGGATATGGATATTTACGTGTTCCATTTCATTTCTGACAATTTCCAATCTTCCTAGACTTATACTTTGTACATTCCATGTTCTGATTATTAATGGATGTTTGCAGCTATTTCTTCTCATTTTGAGTTTGCCATATCAACAAATGAAGGTCTCAAAAGCTTTACTCCATCCACACCATTAAGGTCGACTCTACTTTGAAGAGCCAGTGCTTCCCCAGTTGTCTTTTGAGTGCCTTCCAACCTTGGGGGCTCATCTTCTGGCACTATGTCAGGCAATGTTCCACAGCCATTCATAAGGTTTTTACTGGCTAATTCTTTTCAGAAGTAGACTGCCAGGTCCTTCTTCCTAGTCTGTCTTAGTCTGGAAACTCAGCTGAAACCTGTACTCCATCGGTGACCCTGCTGGTATCTGAATACTAGTGGCAAAGCTTCCAACATCACAGCAACACGCAGGCCCCCAGAGTATGACAAATGGACAGAAACGTGGGGGCAATTCAAACTAGATCATTGTAAATTTAGGATGTTAAATGTAATTCCCATGGTCACCACAAAGGAAATTTCTAAAATATATACATAAAAAGAAAGGAGAAGGAAATCAAAGCAATATATAATAAAAAAAAAATCAACTAAATACAAAAAAGGCAGCAATAGAGTGAGGGACAAAAAAGGTTTAAGACGTACAGAAAACAACAAAATAGCAGAAGCAAGTCCTTCATTATCTGTAATTACTTTTGCGTAAATGGATTCAACTTTCCAATCAACAAGTAGGGATAAGCAGAACAGATTTTAAAAAATGATGCATTTATATGCTCTCTACAAGAGACTCATTTTAAATCCAAAGACACGAAGAGTTTTAAGATAAAATAAGAATGTCTAACCAAAAGAGTGGTTGTACTAAATAAGACAAAGTATAGACTTTAAGTAAAAAAAAATTGTTACAACAAAGAAAAACATTAAATATTTATAAAAGGGTCAATTCTTCAAGGAAATATAACAATTATAAACATATATGCCTGAAACAACAGAGCCCCAATTACATGATGCCAATATTGACAGAAATGAAGAGAGAAATGGACAGTTCTACAATAATAGTTTGAGATATCAATATACCCTTTACAATAATGCATAGAACATCTAGATAAAAGACTAACAAGGAAACAGAGGATTTGAACAACACAATAAACGAACTAGATCTAACAGACATATATAGAACACTGCACCCAACAACGGCGTGATATACATCCTTAAGTGCACACAGAATATTCTCCAGGATAAACCATATGTTAAAAAACTGAACCAAACCCATTGCCATCGAGTCAATTCCGACTCATAGCGACCCTATGGAACAGAGTAGAACTGCCCCCACAGAGTTTCCAAGGAGCATCTGGTGGGTTGGAACTGCCAACCTTTTGGTTAGCAGCCACAGCACTTAACCACTACACCACCAGTATTTCCAAACCATTATGTTAGACCTCAAAAAAAGTCTCAGTAAACATAAAAATACTGAAATTCTACAAAGTATCTTCTCTGAACTACAATAGAATGAAACTAAAAATCAATAACAGAAGGAAAACTAGAAAATTCACAAAAATGTGGAAATTAAACAACTACATACTCTTAACCAATGGGCCAATGAAGAAATCATAAAAAAGTTAGAAAATATACAGAGACAAATGAAAATGAAAATACTACATAGCACAACACAGCAAGGGCAGTGCTAGAGGGAAATTTAAAGCTGTAAAACACCTACATCAAAAAAGAAAGATCTGAAATCAATAACATAACTTTCACTTTGAAGAACTAGAAAAGCAAACTAGCCCAAATCCACCAGAAGGGAGGAAATAATAAAGATTAGAGCAGAGGTAAATGAAGTAGAGAACAGAAAAACACAATTAATGAAACCAAAAGTTGGTTCTTTGAAAATATCAACAAAATTTACAATCTTTAGCGCCACTGAAAAAAAGACATAAGATGCAAACAAGTAAAATGAGAAATTAGGTGGGGGACATTACTTCCATAGCTATTTTACTATATAAATATAGTAAATAAATAGAGATTTGCTACTGAAATAAAAAGGATTATAAAATAATACTAAGAACAATTGTATGCCAACAAATTTGACAGCTTAAGTGAAATGGACAAATTCCTAGAAACACATAAACTGCCTAAATTAATTCAAGAAGGAAAGAAAATCTCGACAGACCTATAACAAGGAAGTAGAGTAAATCAATCATCAAAAGCAGCCCAACAATGAAAAGTCCAAGGCCAGGCGGCTTCACTGGTGAATTCTACCAAACATTTAAAGAAGAATTAACACCAAATCTTCTAAAACTCCTTCAAAAGATAGAAGAGGAAGGAACATCTGCTAACTCGTTCAATGAGGCCAACAATACCTTGACACCAAAGCCAGAATAAGATATCACAAGCAAAAAGAACTACAGGCCAATATTCCCTAAGAATACAGACACAAAAACCCTCAACAAAACACTGGTAAGCTGGACCCAACAACATATTAAAAGGATTATGCCCCAGATCAAGTGGGGTTTATCCCTGGGATGCAAGTGTGGTTCAACACTAAAACATCAAGCAATGGAATGTACCAATTTATACAAAAGAATCACATGATCGTCTCAATTTACGCAGAAAAGACATCTGACAAAATCCAACACCTTTTCACAATAAAAATACTCAGCAAATTAACAACTGAAACGAACTTCCTCAACATGATAAAAGACATTTATGAAAAACCCACAGTTAATATCACACTCAATGGTGAAAAATAAAAACAAAAACTGAAAGCTTTTCCCTTACAATCAGGAACAAGATAAGGATGCCTACTTTCAAATGTGCTACTCAACACTGTACTGGAAGTTCTTCCAGAGCAATCAGACAAGAAAATAAATAAATAAATAAAAGGCATCCAAACTGTAAAGAAAAAAGCTACTACAACTAATAAATGAATTTAGTAAAGTGTCAGGGTCCAAGATCAACACACAAAAATCAGTTGTGCTTTTATACATCAGCAATTAGCAATCTGAGAAGGAAAATAAGAAAGCAATTCCATTTACAATAGCATTCAAAAGAACAAAACTCCTAGGAATAAATTTAACCAAGGAGGTGGAAGACTCGTACACTGAAAGCTACAAAACATTTCTGAAAGAAATTGAAGTCCAAATAGATAGAAATCCTGTGTTCACAGACTGAAAGACTTGATACTGTTAAGAGGCAAGGCTATCCAAAGCAATCTAAATATTCAATATATTCGTCATTAGTTATTAGAGAAATGCAAATCAAAACCACAATCAGATGCCACTACACACCTACTAAGATGGCTACTGTCTTAGTTTCTTAGTGCTGCTGTAACAAAAATACCATAAGTGCATGGCTTTAATGAAGAAAAGTTTATTTTCTCAGTTTCCAAATTCAGGGTGTCAACTCTAGGCGAAGGCTCTCACTGTCCACCCTGGCGTAAATCCTTGTCTCAGCTTCTCTAACACTCTTCTCGGCATTCCTTAGAGATCTCCTAGTGGCATCTATCTTTCCGCTATTCACGCTTGCTTCTGTGCCACATCTGCTCTTTTATATCTCAAACGTGACTGGCTTAAAACACATCTTACACTGATAAGACCTCACTAACATAACAAAGAAAACCCCATTTCCAAATATGATTACATCCACAGGTACAGGGGTTAGGATTTATACTGCATATTTTTGGGGAACACAATTCAATCCATAACAGATACAATTAAAAAAATGGAAAATAACAAGTGTTGGCAAGGATGTGAAGACATGAGAAACCTCCTACACTGCCAGTGGGAATGTAAAATGGGCAGCCACTGAGGAAAACTGTTGGGCAGTTCCTCAAAAAGTTAAACAGAGAATCACCTTATGATCCAATAATCCCAATCCTTAGCATATATCCAGAAGACAGGAAAGCAGGGACACAAACAGATCCATGATGCCAATGTTCACTGCAGCACCATTCACAATAGCCAGAAGATGGAAACCAAGTGTTCATCAAAAGATGAATGGATAAGTAAAATGTGGTATACACAGGAGCCCTGGTGGTACCCTGGCTAAGCATTCAGCTGCCAAAATGAAAAGTCAATTTGAACCCACGAGCTGCTCCACTGGAAAAAGATGTGGCAGTCTGCTTCCATAAAGATTTACAGCCTTGGAAGTCCTACGGGACAGTTCTAATCTGTCCTATAAAGCCGCCATGAGTTGGAATCGAGCAACGGGTTTTTTTTCTTTTGACAGAAACGGGCTTTTTATACACATACAATGGAATATTATTCAGCTATAAAATGTACTGAAGTTCTGATACATGCTACAACATGGATGAGCCTTGAAACATCATGCTAAGTGAAATAAACAAGACACACAAGAACAAATATTGTATGATTCCACTTACAGGAAATATCTATGACAGGAAAACTCACAGAGACAGAAAGTAGATGAGATGCTACCAGGGGCTGGGGCAGGGAGAATGGGAGTTGTTGCTTAAAAGGTACACAGTAACTATTTGCAGTGATAAAATTTCTGGAAATATCTACTGGTAATAGTTCCAGAGCATTGTGAATATAATGTCATTAAAACATACACTTAGGCGGGGCCAAGATGGCTGACTAGGTAGACGCTACCTTGGATCCCCCTTGCAACAAAGACTAGGAAAAACAAGTGAATCGATCACATACATGACAATCTATGAACCCTGACCAACAAACACAGATTTAAAGAGTCGACCTGAGTGACAGAGACTGAGAATGAACAACCACGGGGAAGCAGCGACTGTTTTCGGAGCCTGGAGTGAGCGTCCCAGTCAGGAAACCTTGGCGCCAGGCTTTGGACTGGGCGCAGGGGAGCTGAGCACGGCATCCTGAGACGGCACAATCACGGGGCGCAGCCCTAACCCCCTAAACTGACCTTGGGGGAAGCCCAGCCAGTGCACGCAGGCAGCGCAGTGACGCATCTGACAGGAAGAGAAGTCACCAGGAGGCAGCGACTGGTTTTGGAGCCGGGAGAGCGGCATCCCAGCCGGGGAACCTTGGCGCTGGGCTTTAGACTGGGAGCGGAGAAACTAACCACAGCTTCTGAGACAGCGCAAGCACAGGACGAAGGCCTGACCCTCGGGGGCAATCTCTACCCACCAGGCTCACACAGTTAATGACGCGCCCCTCGGGAATCTCAGATAAAACAGTCATCCCAAGCAAGATAAGTAACTTTGTCTATATTGCTACTCTCTCCTATTTATCTGAACCCTCCCCTCCCTTTCCCAAGCGGCTTCATTAACATTGGAATTTCCTGAGCCAGAAAGTAAACTGCTCTGCGTTTTTTCTTTCTTCCGTTTTGTTTTTGTCTTTTCCTAAACCATTCTCCTGGCCTAAGAGAAGCAACTACAAAAAACCCAGGGACCAAAAATCCTTCCCTAATTGGACTGAAAACACAGAACCAGCTCCAGCCAAGCATATGTGATCCACAGTCTCTGGCTTTCATCCCTACAGGGAACAAGGTGGCTATTATAATACAAAGGCATTTCTGATGGGGATCTGACTGCAATTGTTTTAGCAGATTTACTGGAAAGACAAGTTTCCCAGGTCTGATACCTCTGCATATTCAATAGAGCCCTCACTGACCCACAACAGGGAACTGAGGGCTGAAGCTCCCCCCAGACCACATAGCCTCCTGCCTTAGGGGTCTGAGGAGGGTGACACCTACCAATCTGTAGAGGTACTTGCATTGGGGGCCTAAGGTACAGCTGCAGAGCCCACCCACCAATGTGCTTGAGGAATAGAGACACACCTACCTCACTGACACTTGGGGGAAGCCTGTCAGCATCCTGCCCCCCCCTCCCCCGGAGTGTGAACCCCAGCTGCTACTAGAATCTGGTGCACACAACTATCACCACTACTTCTCAATGTGGATAGGTGACAGTCTGCATCACATACTTGATGACCCAAAATCAGATTCTACTCAAGAATAGTGAATGGACTCACGCTTATATATCTGGTAACAGCCCAAACCAGCTGGTAATAGGACATAAGTGAGTCAAGGGCTACAACACTCAAGATAGCGCAATCTAGTAGCCCATGCACGTATATTGAAAGAAAACAAAACAAGATAAGACTCAGTGAGCAAATATAGAATAAATCACTACAATATCTTAGTGATGGCTCAGAGACAGCAGTCGATATCAAACCACATAAAGAAGCAGACATGACTGCTTCTACAACCCGCCAAACTAAAGAATCAAAATCTTTCCCAAATGAAGATACAATCCTGGAATTGCCAGATACAGAATATAAAAAACTAATTTACAGAATGCTTCAAGACATCAGGGATGACCTCAGAAATGAAATACGGCAATCTACAGAAAAAAACAAGAAACACACTGATAAAGCAGTTGAAGAAATAAAAAATATTATTCAAGAACATAGTGGAAAAATTAATAAGTTGCAAGAATCCATAGAGAGACAGCATTCAGAAATCCAAAAGATTAACAATAAAATTACACAATTAGACAACGCAATAGGAAGTCAGAGGAGCAGACTCAAGCAATTAGAATGCAGACTGGGAGATCTGGAGGACCAGGGAATTAACACCAACATAGCTGGAAAAAAATCAGATAAAAGAATTTAAAAAAATGAAGAAACCCTAAGAATCATGTGGGACTCTATTAAGAAGAACAACTTGCGTGTGATTAGAGTCCCAGAACAGGGAGGGACAACAGAAAACACAGAGAGAATAGTTGAAGATCTGTGGCAGAAAACTTCCCTGACATCATGAAAGATGAAAGGATATCTATCCAAGATGCTCATCGAACCCCATTTAAGACTGATCCAAAACGAAAATCACCAAGACATATTATCATCAAACTTGCCAAAACCAAAGATAAACAGAAAATTTTAAAAGCAGCCAGGGATAAAAGAAAGGTCCCCTACAATGGAGAATCAATAAGATTAAGTTCAGACTACTCAGCAGAAACCATGCAGGCAAGAAGGCAGTGGGATGACATATACAGGGCACTGAAGGAGAAAAACTGCCAGCCAAGGATCACATATCCAGCAAAACTCTCTCTGAAATATAAAGGCGAAATTAAGATATTTACAGATAAACACAAGCTTAGAGAATTTGCAAAAACGAAACAAAAGCTATAAGAAATACTAAAGGAAATTGGTCAGAAAACCAATAATATCAGATACCAGCACAACACAAGCTCACAGAACAGAGCACCCTGATATCAACTCAAATAGGGGAATCACAAAAACAAATTAAGATTAATTAAAAAAAAATAAATACATAAACGCTCAAAACAGGGAATCACTGAAGTCAATATGTAAAAGATCACAATAATCAAAAAGAGGGACTAAATACAGGTGGCACAGAACTGCCATATGGAGAGGGATACAAGGCGATATAGGGCAATACAAGTTAGGTTTTTACTTAGAAAAATAGGGGTAAATATTAAGGTAACCACAAAGACGTATAACAACTCCATAACTCAAAATAAAAACCAAGAAAAACGTTTTAACGACTCAGCAAACATAAAGGCAAATACTACGAAAATGAGGAACACACAAGTTACAAAGAAAAACGTCTCAGCACAAAAAAGTAAGTGGAAAAATGAAATTGTCAACAACACACATAAAAAGGCATCAAAATGACAGCACTAAACACATACTTATCTATAATTACGCTGAATGTAAATGGACTAATTGCACCAACAAAGACACAGAGAGTCTCAGACTGGATAAAGAAACAGGACCCGTCTATATGCTGCCTATAAGAGACACACCTTAGACTCAGAGACACAAACAAAAACTCAAAGGATGGAAAAAAATATATCAAGCAAACAATAAGCAAAAAAGAGCAGGAGTAGCAATATTACTTTCTGACAAAACAGACTTTAAAGTTAAATCCATCACAAAGGATAAAGAAATACACTACATAATGATAAAAGGGACAATCGACCAGGAAGACATAACCATATTAAATATTTATGCACCCAATGACAGGGCTGCAAGATACATAAAACAAATTTTAACAGAACTGAAAAGTGAGATAGACACCTCCACAATTATAGTAGGAGACTTCAACACACCACTTTCGGAGAAGGACAGGACATCCAGTAAGAAGCTCAATAGAGACACGGAAGACCTAATTACTACAATCAACCAACTTGACCTCATCGACTTATACAGAACTCTCCACCCAACTGCTGCAAAGTATACTTTTTTTTCTAGCGCACACGGAACATTCTCTAGAATAGACCACATATTAGGTCATAAAACAAACCTTTGCAGAATCCAAAACATCGAAATATTACGAAGCATCTTCTCAGACCACAAAGCCATAAAAGTGGAAATCAATAACAGAAAAATTAGGGAAAAGAAATCAAACACTTGGAAACTGAACAATACCTGCTCAAAAAAGACTGGGTTATAGAAGACATTAAGGAGGGAATAAAGAAATTCATAGAATGCAACGAGAATGAAAATACTTCCTATCAAAACCTCAGGGACACAGCAAAAGCAGTGCTCAGAGGCCAATTTATATTGATAAATGCACACATACAAAAAGAAGAAACAGCCAAAAGCAGAGAACTGTCCCTACAACCTGAACAAATAGAAAGTGAGCAACAAAAGAATCCATCAGGCACCAGAAGAAAAAAAATAATACAAATTAGAGCTGAACTAAATGAATTAGAGAACAGAAAAACAATTGAAAGAATTAACAAAGCCAAAAGCTGGTTTTTTGAAAAAATTAACAAAATTGATAAACCACTGGCCAGACTGACTAAAGAAATACAGGAAAGGAAACAAATAACCCGAATAAGAAACGAGATGGGCCACATCACAACAGAACCAAATGAAATTAAAAGAATCATATCAGATTATTATGAAAAATTGTACTCTAACAAATTTGCAAACCTAGAAGAAATGGATGAATTCCTGGAAAAACACTACCTACCTAAACTAACACAATCAGAAGTAGAACAACTAAATAGACCCATAACAAAAAAAGAGATTGAAACAGTAATCAAAAAACTCCCAACAAATAAAAGCCCTGGCCCGGATGGCTTTACTGCAGAGTTCTACCAAACTTTCAGAGAAGAGTTATCACCACTACTACTAAAGGTATTTCAGAGCATAGAAGGATGGAATACTCCCGAACTCATTCTATGAAGCCACCATATCCCTGATACCAAAACCAGGTAAAGACATCATAAAAAAAGAAAATTACAGGCCTATATCCCTCACGAACATAGATGCAAAAATCCTCAACAAAATTCTAGCCAATAGAATTCAACAACATATCAAAAAAATAATCCACCACAACCAAGTGGGATTTATACCAGGTATGCAAGGCTGGTTAAATATCAGAAGAACCATTAATGTAATCCACCATATAAATAAAACAAAAGACAAAAACCACATGATCTTATCAATTGATGCAGAAAAGGCATTTGACAAAGTCCAACACCCATTCATGATAAAAACTCTCAGCAAAATAGGAATTGAAGGAAAATTCCTCAACATAATAAAGGGCATCTATACAAAGCCAACAGCCAACATCACTCTAAATGGAGAGAGCCTGAAAGCATTTCCCTTGAGAACGGGAACCAGACAAGGATGCCCTTTATCACCGCTCTTATTCAACATTGTGCTAGAGGTCCTAGCCGGAGCAATTAGGCTAGACAAAGAAATAAAGGGCATCCGGATTGGCAAGGAGGTAGTAAAGTTATCTCTATTTGCAGATGACCTGATCTTATACACAGAAAACCCTAAGGAATCCTCCAGAAAACTACTGAAACTAATAGAAGAGTTTGGCAGAGTCTCCGGTTATAAAATAAACATACAAAAATCACTTGGATTCCTCTGCATCAACAAAAAGAACATCAAAGAGGAAATCACCAAATCAACACCATTCACAGCAGCCCCCAAGAAGATAAAATACTTAGGAATAATTCTTACCAAAGATGTAAAAGACCTATATAAACGAAACTACAAAGTACTACTACAAGAAACTAAAAAGGACCTACTTAAGTGGAAAAACATACCTTGCTCATGGATGGGGAGACTTAACATAGTAAAAATGTCTGTTCTACCAAAAGCCATCTATACATACAATGCACTTCCGATCCAAATTCCAATGTCATTTTTTAATGTGATGGATAAACAAATCACCAACTTCATATGGAAGGAAAAGAAGCCTTGGATAAGTAAAGCATTACTGAAAAAGAAGAACAAAGTGGGAGGCCTCACTCTACCTGATTTCAGAAGCTATTATACAGCCACAGTAGTCAAAACAGCCTGGTACTGGTACAACAACAGGCACATAGACCAATGGAACAGAATTGAGAACCCAGATATAAATCCATCCACATATGAACAGCTCATATTTGACAAAGGCCCAGTGTCAGTTAATTGGGGAAAAGATAGTCTTTTTAACAAATGGTGCTGGCACAACTGGATATCCATTTGCAAAAAAATGAAGTAGGACCCATACCTCACACCATGCACAAAAACTAACTGCAAGTGGATCAAAGACCTAAACATAAAGACTAAAGCGATAAAGATCATGGAAGAAAAAATAGGGACAACCTTAGGAGCCCTAATACAAGGCATAAACAGAATACCAAACATTACCGAAAATGACAAAGAGAAACCAGATAACTGGGAGCTCCTAAAAATCAAACACCTATGCTCATCTAAAGACTTCACCAAAAGAGTAAAAAGACCACCTACAGATTGGGAAAGAATTTTCAGCTATGACATCTCCGACCAGCGCCTGATCTCTAAAATCTATATGATTCTGTTAAAACTCAACCACAAAAAGACAAACAACCCAATCAAGAAGTGGGCGAAGGATATGAACACGCACTTCACTAAAGAAGATATTCAGGCAGCTAACAGATACATGAGAAAATGCTCCAGATCATTAGCCATTAGAGAAATGCAAATTAAAACTACGATGAGATTCCATCTCACTCCAACAAGGCTGGCATTAATCTAAAAAACACAAAATAATAAATGCTGGAGAGGCTGCAGAGAGACTGGAACTCTTATACACTGCTGGTGGGGATGTAAAATGGTACAACCACTTTGGAAATCTATCTGGCGTTTTCTTAAAAAGTTAGAAATAGAACTACCATACAACCCAGAAATTCCACTCCTCGGAATATACCCTAGAGAAATACACTAACAGATATATGTACACCCATGTTTATTGCAGCTCTGTTTACAATAGCAAAAAGCTGGAAGCAACCAAGGTGTCCATCAAAAGATCAATGGTTAAATAAATTGTGGTATATTCACACAATGGACTACAACGCATCGATAAAGATCAGTGACGAATCTGAAACATTTCCTAACATGGAGGAACCTGGAAGGTATTATGCTGAGTGAAATTAGTCAGAGGCAAAAGGACAAATATTGTATAAGACCATTATTATAAGATCTTGAGATACAGCATAAACTGAGAAGAACACATACTTTTGTGGTTACGAAGGGGGGACGGAGGGAGGGTGGGAGAGGGTTATTTACTTATTAGTTAGTAGATAACTAGGTGAAGGGAAGGACAATACTCAATACACGGAAGGTCAGCTCAACTGGACTTGACCAAAAGCAAAGAAGTTTCTGGGATAAAATGAATGCTTCAAAGGTCAGCGGAGCAAGGGCAGGGGTTTGGGGACTATGGCTTAAGGGGACTTCTAAGTCAATTGGCAAAATAATTCTACCATGAAAACATTCTGCATCCCACTTTGAAATGTGGTGTCTGAGGTCTTAAATGCTAACAAGCGGCCATCTAAGATGCATCAATTGGTCTCAACCCACCTGGATCAAAGGAGAATGAAGAACACCAAGGTCACACGATAACTAAGAGCCCAAGAGACAGAAAGGGCCACAGAGACTTACATCATCCTGAGACCAGAAGAACTAGATGGTGCCCGGCCACAACCGATGCCTGCCCTGACAGGGAGCACAACAGAGAACCCCTGAGGGAGCAGGAGATCAGTGGAATGCAGACCCCAAATTCTCATAAAAAGACCAGACTTAATGGTCTGACTGAGACTAGAGGAATCCTGGCGGTCATGGTCCCCAAACCTTCTGTTGGCCCAGGACAGGAACCATTCCCGAAGACAACTCATCAGACATGGGACTGGACAATGGGTAGGAGAGAGATGCTGATGAAGAGTGAGCTACTTGTATCAGGTGGACACTTGAGACTGTGTTGGCATCTCCTGTCTGGAGGGGAGATGGGAGGGTAGAGAGGGTTAGAAACTGGCAAAATTGTCACGAAAGGAGAGACTGGGAGGGCTGACTCATTAGGGGGAGAGTAAGTGCGAGTATGGAGTAAGGTGTGTATAAGCTTATATGTGACAGACTGACTTGATTTGTAAACGTTCACTTAAAGCTCAATAAAAATTATTTTTTTTAAAAAAACATACACTTAAACATGGCTAAAATGGCAAATTTTATGTTATATATATATATATATAAGCATAATAAAAATAATTTACGACAAATAAATCATAAATCATTTTGCCTATACAACCTTATTATTTCTCACAATATTTTCAAAATACTTATACAGAGTCTAAAACAAGGAAAAACTGTTCAGGTTTGGAAAATCCAGGGCAAATCCAGATCTAAGTTTAAAGTGCTCTGCCAATTTTACCTATTATTAAAAAAAAAAAATTTACTAGAGCAGGCTTATCAACCTAGCACTATTAACATTCTACACTTAATATTCTCTGTGCATACCCCTCCCAATCCCCAGCTGTGATAACAAAAATCTCTCCAAGCATTGCCAAATGTCCCAGGTGGCCAAAGTGCCCTCGTTGAAAACCACCACACTAGATCTACACCACACACCAGCTGCCCTCACGTCTATTCCTACTCACAGTGACCCCGTGTGTGTCAAGAGGGTTTCAACGGCTGATTTTTCAGAAGTAGGTCACCAGGCTTTCTTCTGAGGCACTGCTGGATGGACCAGAACCTCCAGCCCCTTGGTTAGCAGCCAAGCAAGTCAACCATTTGTACCACCCAGGGATTCCATACTAGATCTAGAGGGACATAAGAGACAACTCTACCTTCCTTTGATAATAGTGGAACAAGGCCATATGTAATAAAGGGCAAAGTGGGAGAGCAGGAGGTAACTCTATAAAACCCAATGATTAATCCACACTCTTTGTTTAAAAAAATAAAGAACAACATAAGGATCTGATGATAAATTAGCTGTTGCTATTCCGTAAATGCAAAGGTTATAAGGTTTAAAGAACTTCAAACTCTGGTAAAAACTTTGAAAAGCAAAAGTTTAAAGTGCCTGTTGACTTCTCTTTGGACTGTAGTCTGTAGGAGGTTGCAGCCAAGTTAAATTTCAGTTAACATTCTGCTAAATTAACGAAAAAAGTATCAACAAAAGACCGTCTAACCCTATGTTAATGAAATGCTAAAAGACATTAGGTTTTTAATAAATCACGATCTTGACAGGTATTGTAGGACATCAAAAGAAAAAAAAAATTGGCAATGAGGCAGTAGTTTTAAAGGTACCCTTAGACCATGTGTCCCAGAGGGAATTTGGTGTGCTACTCCTGCTCACTGGAAAAGCTTCAGGCTCTGCCAAACTCCAGCAAAACTCATTTATCTTGTCGTAGGAAGCAGCCGAGCATACACTTCCAGCTGACAGCATGGCACCTTCTCACCACACACCACTGCCTGGTCTGGAACATTCTGCTCCCTCCGTGGGTCTCAATCAACAGAAACACTGTAATGCTAGCACTCCTCATTAGGACTAACAGCTGTCTTCCCAGTCACACAGAGACACAAAGCTGTTTTGCATAACAATCTGCTGAAATTTCACAGCTAAGAAAAAAAATATATGATGTGGAAAATGCTGGACCATGAAATGCTGATACAGTGCGCTTTCCTGGCATCACACCAAAAGTTGACTGTAGAGTTTCCATTTATTTTAATGTATAACTTCCTACAAAATAATTTTTTATATTTGAAATATAGAATAGTTTGTTCACAGAAGAGCAAGCACTCTTTAAGTAGAAAATGACATGATAGCATGGAGTATCCCTTTCCTAAGAACACAGGCTTTATCTTTTTAAGTCACACAAGAAACTAATCTTTAGAAAGAGTATCACTGAACCTATTATTGTTACTTTATTACTTGGGCCAGTCAACTGTTCACATATGTTCTAGTGTTAATATAAAAGTACAGGTAAAACATCTATATGGTCTGACAGGTCTTGAGATTAAAAACAGATCATTATTTAGAGTTAGCAACAAAAATACATTCCTACAAGCCAAACCAGAATTTACTAATATATTTGCATATAAGAACATGACACAATGCAATTTAAAACTTGTCTGAATTGCTTCCTTTGTGTACAAAGTAATTAGATTGCCAGATTCCTTCCCAACTATCATTTGTCAAGCTATCCTTAAAAAACTAAACTTTTTAACAGATCAAACAAGTCTTCATCTTTATGTGCCAGGTTTGGTTTTACATGAGAGTAAATGACAGAGGAGAGGATAAAAGCCTTCCTCTTGTGATACTCACACTCTGGTGGAGAAGACAGGCAACAGTTAATTGTTTTTAATGTAGTGCAGTTTCTAATGGCTAAAAAGGTGCCGTTGACTGAAATCATGCCAAAGCTACTAATAACTGTATCTATTACTAGAACACTACTGTGGTTTTAAGAGTGCTTCAGAATAGTATATTTCATTAACTTGGCTAAATTTTCTTCCCTAAGTTTTTATTAATTGAATTAGTAAGAATCTTTTGCACAGATTATTCAAAGATGATATTCAGTTCAATACAACTTGATTTTAAACAATTAAGAAGTTAAACAAGATTTATACAAAAACTTCATTCTTGCAGTATCAAAGGCCAAGATTCTGATTTGCCTTCTGTAAAATACGATCATCCTCTTTCATTCTTATTCAACCAACAATGTGAACATCAACTATAAACAAGTTTTGAGTAGTGGTAATTATGTCAATAATTGTAAAGAAAGCCAAGAGGGAGGTATTAAATTTAAATTTGGCCAATGACCTCCCTCAGGTTTTATCAATTAGCAACGGTCACTGTCTCAATCAGTGCTACTTGATACTGTGAATAAAAATGAGAATTTCAAAGGTTTCATTTATTCTTTGTCTTCCAAAAGGAAATATTTTAAGGTAATATGATACCTTATTCATTAGACTATTTAGAAGAATTAAAATCAGAAATATAGTAAGAACTACAAGATTTTTACTCTCAAATAAAAACAGATTAAAAAAATAAAGTAGAAGAAAGGTAACCCTTGCCTCAACGGATTAAAAAAAACACAACCCAAACCAAACCAAACCCATTGCTGTCAACTCAATTCTGACTCATAGTGACCTTATGGGATGGACCAGAACTGCCTGCCATGTAGCATTTTCAAGGAGCAGCTGGTAGATTCAAACTACAGACCTTTTTGTTAGCAACCGAGCTTTTAACCATTGTGCCACCAGGGCTTCTGGGAAAGTCATCTTTTCCTTCATTTCTAAAATAAGGATGTTGACCTTTAAGTGTTTCTCACACTTGAGAATGGGCTGACCCCACTTAACTAACACTGGACTACATGTACCTGACAGCCATTACAGCTCTAGAATTACATGAAGATGTCCTTCAAAATGGTGTATGTCTACCAAAAGTAACATATACTAGATATACATATATATATATATATATGCCATAACTAGCCTCCCATTGATGCACAATCCACACCACTTTAGTAACTACGTTTCAGAACAGACGATTTTTAAATTCAGCTACACTCGATCTGACTACTTACTGCAGGAAGCTTTAAAGACAATAATCAGTTGGCATCAGGGGAGCATCAGGGGGTTCCACACTCAGGCAGATGAGGGGAGAATGAAGTCAAATTTACTTTTAAAAAGTATAGAATTAGTTATCACCACCCAGGCGATAACTTATTTTTATTTTTCTTCAAACATGTGGAATATGAAATTCATGTATTTTAAGTAAGTGTCTGGTCTTCTGATGACCCACATGATGGGTGATTATGCCTCAGTATGCCAAGGACCCAACAGGAGATCAGATCACTGGATGAAACCTACAAGACAAAATATCCCTGCACTGGGAACTCATGGTTGCACTGGTACAAACATGTGCTTCTACTCACCTGAAAATATAAACAGATACAGTTGTTACAGCAAGGAGATGGAGAGGGGATGAAAATTATAAAATGTTGCAATTGGAAAAGGTTTTTATTTTTTATGCCTATTTCTTACACTTACACCTTGACCAAAATATACTCCTTTAAGCTGCTGCTGGTGTTAGTTACCCTTGAGTCAATTCCAGCTCATGGTGATTCCATGTATGCAGGGTAGAACTGCTCCATATGGTTTTCAAGGCTATGACCTTTTAGAAGCAGATCACCAGGCCTGTCTTCTGAGGCACCACGGAGTGGGTCTGAACTGCCAACCTTTCAGCTAGTAGTCGAGCGCTTTTAACTGTTTGTGCCACCCATAGAACCACTCCTTTAAGGTAAGGTTCGGATATTATAATACATGACTCACTAAAGCCAATAAACTTCCTAAAGATTCTGCAAGTTACATTGTCCTCTGTCCTTCTCTGCATTACTCAAGGACCCATGGAATTCACAAATACTAATAGAAAAGGAAATGCGGTATCATTGTTTTCTTAACAAAAAAAACTAACATTCGCATTCAAATTAAATTCCAAGGTCAGCTTAACTTCCACGGGCAATCATTCTAATTACACCCCTGCACATGTCCTCAATTCCCTGGGCCCCTTTCCTGCTTTGTTTGTATTCACTTGGCAAAGCCACAACCTAATTAAATCCAACTCCCAGTTTACTCACTGCTTATACTTCCTTGGACAGCTGAACAGAGCTGGAGAAAAACACACAACCATGCTGACTGCTTCCATTGAAATTCATGACCGTGTTCCTCACATGGGCCCTTAACCTACCCCACAGTCCTACACGGTTCTTTCACTCTTCCCTTCCCTTCTACAATCACCTTCTTCCCCTCCTCCTTTGAACTCTCAGCTTTCTACATCCGAAAGGTTCCACACACAACCAACTTACATACAGCCTTCCTGTCTGTTGCTTGAGATGAAGTACCTGCGGTCCTATCTAAAAAGCCAGAGGAGTCCTTGGGTGGTGCAAATGCTTAACACACTTGGCTGCTAACTAAAAGGTTGGAAGCTCAAGTCCACCCAGAGGGACGTCAGAAAAAAGTCTGGCAATCTACTTCCAAAAAATCAATCACTGAAAACACTATGGAACACAGTACCACTCTGACACACATGGGGTTGTCATGAGTCACATCGACTCAATCACAACTGGTTTAGTTTTTTGGTTTGTCTAAAGCCAAGCCCTCTACCTCTGTACTACACTCCATCCTCTCTGATGAAAGACAGGACTCCACCAATTCTCTCCCCTTTCCTGGCATCATCAAATGTTCACCACTGAATCATTCCCATTGGCATACATACATGCTACTACTTCTCCATCTTAAAAAAAAAAATACCTCTTGACCCCACTTCTCCAACTAGCACCATCTCATTTCTGTGTTCCCCCATAACAAAACTCCTTTAAAAAGTTCCACACACTTGCTGTCTCCTTTCCTGCTCTTAAACCCATTTCAATCCAGTATTGCTCCCACCACTCCACCATAAAAACAGGTGTCAAGTTCACCAAAGCCTGCAACACTTAAATCTGCCTTCACTGCTCAGTGCTCCAATTGTAGGTTTCCTCGACCATCCCAAAATAGAGCATCCCTACGAAACCTTTGGTAAGCAGAAATGGCATAAAGCAAAGAAGCAACTGCTGTTAATTTACATGGGGAAATTTTCTGAGCAGTCCCAGACTCAAAAAATAACCTACCAAATCATACCAAATAACAGAGAAAACCTAAAATAACATTAACATATAGTAAAAGCAGGAATGACATGATAAATAATGGAGATAAAGCACAGATGCTCACAAAGGTCAAAGCTATGGCACCTTGATGCCAAGACGCTGAGTGTAGTTCCAGGAAAGGAGCTCAGCCAGGACAGGCAAATTGCCCCTGCCTGTGCTCTGGGTCACCACCCTCCCAACTCCTGTGTCTCAGAGTGTCCAGCATCTAGGCCTTCCTTCCTGAAGGGACTAGAGCTGCCCCCACAGCCACGGAATGGTGGGGCTAGGTGGAAAGGGGGCAAGGGGAAGACAGAGGCCGTGAAGAGCCTGGGAAGAAGCCAGGAAGGAGGGGCCGAGTGAGCCACTCCCCCCACCCTCACAGGTACCTGGGATCTACCAACACCCGCCCCCAGAGCCTGACAGGCAGCAAGTGACACACGCTGGGGGAGAAGAGCGGTTGGCCTCAGCTCAGGGGTGCCCAGGGCGGTGGGCTCCCTCTCCAAGGGGGAGGGGGTAGAGACCAGTCCCCAGGAGGCTGGAGACTTCGGACCCCGCCCCACTGGGAGCCTGGAGAGAGAAGCGTGAGCAAAAGAAGCGCAGTGGGGAAGAGGTGTGCTCCAGGAAAGGTGGAAGTCATTGGGCGGGGAGGGCAGGGGCAGAGAGGGCTGCCCTTATTCCACCCTCAGGGAGCTGCAGAAGGCCCTGATGCCCAGGGGTGCTGGCACCACTCTTGCTGCTCAGAGTGCAAGCCACCACTTTAATGGCTAGCTGCAAAACAAACGCTGAAGGCTAATTAGGCTTTTCCCCTTTTTTCATAAAAGTGAAAATCTCCTTTGGATTCTCTCAGATAGGGAAAACAGGTAGTAATGTAGGTCTTTTAAGAAGTGGCCTAAAGTGAATTTTCAAAAAGTGGGGGTTACCTGTACTCAACCTGCCAGCTCAGTGTGGGAGCTGATCCCTCCCTCCTTGATTCACTCTCTTCCTGTGGCTTTTGGAACACAACCTCTTGGTTTTCCTCTTTTTAAACTGCATCTCATAATCTTAACATATTTATCAAAAATAGGGAAACCCTGGTGGCGTAGTGGTTAAGTGCTACGGCTGATAACCAACAGGTCAGCAGTTCATATCCGCCAGGGGCTTCTTGGAAACTCTATGGGACAGTTCTACTCTGTCCTAGAGGGTCGCTATGAGTTGGAATCGACTCGACGGCAGTGGGTTTGGTTTGGGTTTATTAAAAATACATCTTTTTTCTTCAAGAAACTTTAAATTTGTGTAACAGATGTAATTCACTTAAAACTGCTTCCTGGTAAAGATGTACTTTTGTATAAATATAGTGCCTTAATTTTTTAAAACTGTGGTAAATATGTACGTAACAAAACATTTGCCATTTTGACATCTTCACGTGTACGGTTCAGCGACATTAACTGTGTTCATCATGTTGTGCAACCATCACCATTATCCATTTCCAGATTTTTCCATTACCCGTAACAGAAGGACACTCAGTGCCTTAATTTTTTAAAGTACTCCCCACAGCAACTGTTACTTGAAAAACTAGAACACCGAGTAAGATGCTACAAGAAACCCAAGGAGCACAGTGTATCACCTTTAAGATATAACCCCATCTTTTTCAAATTAGACATTTTGAAAAACCTTTTCTGTTGCTAACCAAATTAAACTATTTTTATTAATAAACTGTTTCTACTTACTATCTGAATGCCTAAAAATAAGGTTGTAAATTAGGTCCATTAAGTTTGGTGAGAATCCTCCTAAATTATTTGCTAAGCAGAATTAATGAGTACTGTCGTCTTGGCTATTATCTAATAGGTAGTACACATTACTGAAACTGAAGAAAATTAGAACAAGTCAATGAGAGCCAAAGTACAACCTTGAGTATATCCCACCTGTATTTAGAGACCATCTCAAGAACAGATTTGATGTGTTGAGCACTGATGACTGAAAACCAGACGAGTTGTAGAATGACATCAAGGATTTCATCCATGAAGAAAGCAAGAGGTCATTGAAAAGACAGGAAAGAAAGAAAAGACCGAGATGGACGTCAGATGAGACCCTGAAACTTATTCTTGAACGTCAAGCAGCTAAAGCAAAACCAAGAAATGATGATGTCAAAGAATTGAACAGAAGATTTCAAAGGTCGACTCAAGAAGACAAAGTAAAGTATTACAATGACACGTGCAAAGAGCCGGAGATAGAAAATCAAAAGGGAAGAACACGCTCAGCATTTCTCAAGCTAAAAGAACTGGAGAAAAAATTCAAGCCTCAAGTTGTAACACTAAAGGATTCCAGGGGGAAAATATTAAAAAACACAGGAAGCATCAAAAGAAGATATAAAGAACACAGAGTCATACCAAAACGAATTGGTCGACATTCAACCATTTCAAGATGGAGCATATGACCAGGAACCAATGGTACTGAAGGAAGAAGTCCAAGCTGCACTGAAGGCACTGGCGAAAAATAAGGCTCCAGGAATTGAAGGAATACCAGTTGAGATGTTTCAACAAATGGACGCAGCGCTGGAGGTGCTAACTCCTTTATGCTGAGAAATTTGGAAGACTACTACCTTGCCAACTGACTGGAAGATATCCATACTTGTTCCCATTTCAAAGAAAGGCGATCCAAGAGAATTCAGAAATTATCCAATAATATCATTAATACCACAAGCAAGTAAAATTTTGCTGGGGATGATCCAAAACTGGTTGCTGCAGTACACACAGGGAACTACCAGAAATTTAAGCTGGATTCAGAAGAGGACGTGGAATGACGAATATCACTGATGATGTCAGGTGGACCTTGGCTGAAAGCAAAGAATAGGAGAAAGGCGTTTACCTGTGTTTTATTGACTATGCAAAGGCATATGACTGGTAACAAATTATAACACTGCAAAGAATGGGAATTCCAGAACACTTAATTGGGCTCATGCAGAACCTGTACACAGACTGAGGCAGTTGTTCTAAAAGAACAAGGGAATACCGCATGGTTTAAAATCAGGAAAGGTGTCTGTTGGGACTGTATCCTTTCACCATGCTTATTCAGTCTGTACGCTGAGCATATAATCCAAGAAGCTGGACTGTATGAAGAAGAACGGGGCATCAGGATTGAAAGAAGACTGATTAACAACCTGCGTTATACAGATGACACAACTTTGCTTGCTGAAAGTGAAGAGGACTTGAAGCACTTACTGATGAAGGTCCAAGACCACGGCCTTCAGTATGGATTACACCTCAACATAAAGAAAACAAAAACCCTCACAACTGGACCAATAAGCAACATCATGATAAACGGAGAAAATATTGAAGTTGTCAAGGATTTTATTTTACTTTTATCCACAATCAATGCCCATAGAAGCAGCAGTTAAGAAATCAAATGATGTATTGCATTGGGCAAATTTTCTGCAAAAGATCTCTTTAAAGTGTTCAAAAGCAAAGATGTTACTTTGAGAACCAAGGCGCACCTGACCCTAGCCATGGTATTTTCAATCACATATGAATGTGTAATGGATTGAACTGTGTCCCCCTAAAAACATGTGTCAACTTGGTTAGGCCATGATTGTATGGTTGTCCTCCATTTTGTGATCTTCCTATGTGTTATAAATCTTAATCTCTGCCTGTGGTTAAACAGGATGAGGGTGAGATCTAACACCCTTGCTAAGGTCACATCCCTAACTAATTCAATGTGGAAAGAGTTTCCCTGGGGTGTGGCCTGTACCACCTTTTATCTTACAAGAGATAAAAGGAAAGGAAAGCAAGCAGAGTTGGGGACCTCATACCGCCAAGAACCAGTGCCGGGAGCAGAGCGTGTCCCTTGGACCCGGGATCCCTGCACAGAGATGCTCCTCGACCAGGAGAAGACTGAGGACAAAGACCTTCCTCCAGAGCTGACAGAGAGAGAAAACCTTCCCCTGGAGCTGAAGCCCTGAATTTGGGCTTCTAGCCTACTAGACTATGAGAAAATATCTCTCTGTTAAAGCCACCCACTTGCAGTATTTCTATTATAGCAGCACTAGATAACTAAGACAGCATGCGAATGCTGACAATGAATAAAGAAGACCAAAGAAGAATTGATGCCTTTAAATTATGCTGTTGGAGAAGAATATTGAATATACCATGGACTGCTAGAAGAAAGAATAAATCTGTCTTGGAAGAAGTACAGCCAGAATGCTCCTTAGAAGTGAAGATAATGAGACATCATCTTAGGTCTTTGGACATGTTATCAGGAGGAACCAGTACCTGGAAAAGGACAACATGCTTGGTAGAGAGTCAGTGAAAAAGAGAAATCCCTCAAGAAGATGGACTGACAGAGCGGCTACAACAATGAACTCAAACAGCCACGACCGTGAGATGGCGCAGGACCGGACAAGCATTTCATTCTGTTGTACTGGGGTCACTATGAGTCAGACCGACTCAATGGCAGCTAACGAGGACAACAGCAAAAAGCATGACTCTACACATTTCAAAGGGTCCATTCAGCTATAGCTTTCCATCTTACAATTAAGCATTATATCTCAAACTCCACTTCTTAAAAAAACGCATAGAATTTATGTCAAAGTAGAGTGATAACTGTGAGAGGTAAAGAAAAAAAAATCTTTCCCCCAGCTCCTAGAAAATTTGGATCACAAAACTGGGTCAATAATCCATACAGCTGTATCTTGCTTTAAGAAAAATCAATATACAGAAATTCAAATTAACTGGACAGTTACTCATAAAAGATCCTAATACCCATTACTAAAGAATTTATGCTTTGTTTCTGTAAATGAAAATATGCCCTAAGATAAAATGTCCTGAAGTGTGTTCCACATGATGCTAATATGAACAATGGAAGAAAGGGCTATTATGGTTACAGATGTCTAGGAAACACTGCCACCGTTTAAGCAGGGGTTCACTTAAACTTCACGTACAACTTTTCAGGGCTATACCAACTAGTGAAATACAGCGAACTTTTAAAGGACTGCATGTCTGTGTTTTTCTTTTAATATTCAGGAAAAGAAACGGATTCAGGGGACTCAAGAAAATTAACCTGGAAAACCAACAGTCAGCAGATTAGAAGACAGTGCTGTATGCCTAAAAGCATTACAGTTTAAAAATGAATTCACACAAGGAAACATTTTATTTATTAAGGTTCCAGACACGGTGCTAGATGCTGGAAACAGATACAACTGTTAATCCTTTGAGGGTCACAAGCCCTTTGAGAAAATGGTGAAAGTTATGGACCCCCTGGATAGGTGAAAACAAACAAAGCTGGAACCCAGCATCAGTGTTCCTGGATGTCCACTGAATCCTAGTCCTTGGACTACTGCAGAAGAATAGAGGGTCCGTCAGAGTCACAGATTTGGAGGGCAAAGGCTTTCAGGAGATGATCTGGGGTTTGTTTTTAAGCATTCAGAACATCACAGATGAGTCATTAAACTGAAACCATTCTTCTGACCTAAGCCATTCCTCTGCGCTTAATTGAGAATTAGACTCATGTTTGGTTTTAATAAAGATAAGCCTTTGGGCGCATATGTATTTACATGTATTTACAAAGGTAATGAATTCTGTCAGTTTTATTTGTTAAATGGGCTCTGAACCAATACCAAAGACAAAAAAACAACAGCTGTTTACTAAGAAGATTCCTCAGCTGAACCCCTGTGGAAAGTCTCATTTCCTTCTTTTCTAAATTTAAGATGTTTCCAAAAGCTTACCGCTGATCTAATATCACGGAGGAATATTTTGCACGAAATAAAGACGTCTGCAGCTCCATCTGCTGACAAAATCCTAAAACTATCATTAAAAAATACTCCACGTGTTAAGTGAGAAATCTTAATAGGCAGAATCCTCACAAAACAGACCTGAGTGGTGGCAGAGACGCTTCCTAGTCTACCTACTTCTCAGTGGTACTCATGGACGTGGAGGCAGGAGTGAAAACCTCTGCCTCTCAGCACAGCAAGCAAGTACAACTTCTAACGAGTCCCCACCCACTCAGAAAGGTTTAAAATAAAGTTAAATTTTCTCCTTTTTTTTTCTGATACTTACTGCAAGGAGATTAGTACCAAAGGGAGACTCTGAAACTTATTTTTGGATCTACATATCAAAAACTTTGCTAGTTCATGCTAACTATAATAAGAAAATAAATATAAATAATATGAGTAAGAGTGGTACTTGCACTTATAGTCTATTTTCATAAAAAATTTCATTTGTCCTTAAAGTGAACGCAAACGTTATTTCTTAAAAAATGTGGATCAGATAGAGGACTCATGTGAACTTACACAACTCCAAATTTACTCTAATCCCACACCTGATTCCATTTAAAACAACAAAAAAAATCTATAAAATTGTATTCTTAGGTCCACTCAAAAATAAGAACTCTGTAACCAGTTATATTCCTCAGAAGTGTGTCTCAAAAAAAAAAAATTATTTTATGTATACATCAGATGTAGAAACACACCATGAACGAATAGATATTTTAAATGATACCAGTGCTCCCTGTATTTCACAATCAAAGGGAGACAAATGAAAACAAGCTATTGTTAACATTCACTTAAAAGCCAAGACATTCACTTCCACCAACTTCCAGTAATACAAATAATTCTTGGCCCTTTTTCCACAAAACAATTTCAGACAGTCAAATTAGGCAACTGCAAATAGAACGTGACTAAAAACTTATTTAAATAACACCTAGGGAGAATTATGAGTCGGGATCGACTTGAGGCAATGCGTCTGGTTGTTTTTTGATAGGAGAGACAATAAGGACCCCTGGTGGTGCAGTGGTTAAGGGCTGGGCTGCTACCTGCAAGGCCGGAGGTTTGAGCGCACCAGCTGCTCAGCAGGAGAAAGATGTGGTACTCTGCTTCCACAAAGTTTAGAGCCTTGGGAACCCTACAGGCAGTTCTACTCTGTCCTTGCAGGGTCTCTGTCAGTCGGAATCAACTCAACAGCAGTGGGTATGGTTTAGTTTTGCAGCTCTGTGACTGAGTACTACTCTGGAATCACACCTTAGATTCAAACCTCACTGGTGAGCCAGGCAACCTTCAGCAAATTACTTAACCTCTCTCTACCTCACTTTAGTAGTCAGTGAACTAGGGATAATAACATTTGGACTCAGCGTGAGGATTAAATAATTGACTTAAAGCATGTAATGTGTTAAGAACAGTGCCTGGCACATATTAAGGACTCAGTAAAAGTAGCCACTAATAACATTTTGTTATTTCTGCTTCCCTTCCATGACACGACACAACCATCCTAGCCCTCACTGGTTGTCTAGAGGTCTTTTATCTCCTGTCCAGGTGTGTCAGTCCATCTGCAGGGAAGATTTTAGTGCACGGCACTGGTACACTTACCCGTCTCCCTGTGACCGCATTCTGTCTTCGAAAGGAAGGTCTAGCTTCCACCATGTCAGAAGTATAGACTGCCCTCCTCTCTATGCACAAAACTCCCTTCTTAAACTCATTCTCGAATCTCTCATAAGGGAGATATTTGTACGTCGCTTGGTCCAGCATAGGGTAGGCAGTA
Organism: Elephas maximus indicus; assembly: GCF_024166365.1. Lineage (NCBI taxonomy): Eukaryota > Metazoa > Chordata > Mammalia > Proboscidea > Elephantidae > Elephas > Elephas maximus. The sequence goes on from NC_064822.1 coordinate 18,525,887, forward strand.
CAGTCATTTTAGTGTGGAAACTGTTGGCACTTCTCCCAGTCAGGGTAGGGAAAGGACAAGGTGACTCTAGAACTTCTTAGTGAAACAAGTCCACGAGTCCATACTACTCAAAAAAGAAAGTAACAAAGGAAAAGGGGAGAAGAAAGAAGGGAAACCTCTTTATTGAAAAATGTCAGCTAATAAATGTAGAAAATGACAGAATTAGAATGATCACCCTTTCACAACTCTCAATGTAATAATTCAGGCAAAGACCAATGACGTTAAACCCATCAGATGAAAGGCTGCTGTGCAGTAAGACATTCACATGGCCTCAAAGCGTCACTTCACTTCACTAGTTACAAAGCAGAGTGCCTTCCCAGCGGGGAGATGTGGCAGACATCACCTTAACCAAGCAATCCAACTCAGCATCAGCAACAGCAGGACCACCTGACATTCTGTGCATTCTGATGTAATGCGAGAAGTACACAAATTCAGCTATGATGTTCTTCTGGCAAAAAGGTTTACGTGAATGTAATTATAAGAAAACAAAAAGAAACATGCAGACTGTGGGACATTCTACAAGAGGGCTGGCTTGGATTCGTCACACACACAAAAAATCAGTTATCATGAAAAGTAAATAAATAGAAGAGACTATTCAAGATTAAAAAGGACTAAAGAAACAATACCTAAATTATCTAAATGCAATGAAAGGACTAAAGAAACAGTATCTAAATTATCTAAATGCAATGAGTGAACCTGATTAAATCCTAGATTTCTTAAAAAACAAAAAAAAGTATCAGACACATTTTGGGAACAATTAGGTAAGTCTGAATGTTGTTGTTGTTGTTAGGTGCTGGCAAGTCAGTTCTGATCAATAGCAACCCATGTACAACAGAATGAAACACTGCCCAGTTCTGAGCCAACTTCACCATCAACGCTACGTTTGAGCCCACTGTTGCAGCCACTGTGTCAGTCCATCTTGTTGAGGATCTTCCTCTTTTTCACTGACCCTCTACTTTACCAAGCATGATGTCCTTCTCCAGGGAACTGGTCCCTCCTGATAACATGCCCAAAGTAAAGGAGATGAAGTCTCACCATCCTCGCTTTTAAGGAGCACTGTGTTGTACTTCTTCTAAGACAGATTTGTTCGTTCTTATTCACTTTCTTAGGTGGATAATGGCACTGTTATTATTTAGAAGAATATCCTCATTCTTAAATATGCATGCTGAAGCATTAAAAGGCAAAGTGTCATAACATCTGTAATTTATGTTCAAAAGGCTCAGCAAAACAAAAGTACATACAGATTATGTGTGTGTGTGTATATGTATACATACATACACACACACATTTATGTATGTATATAGAGAGAAGGAAAACAAAAACAAACATGGTAAAACAAAACATTAATCTAGGTGAAGGTTAAATGGGTGCTCATTACATTATTCTTTCAACTTTTATGTAGGCTTACAAGTTTTCAAAATAAAAAGTTTGGAAAAAAAAAAAAGAAGGCTCAGGAGTAAGACTATCTGAATCCTTGTTCAGCTACTTTAATATCCGTGACCTCAGACAAGTTACTTAATTTCTCTGGGCCTAAAAAACACAGATACAGTAACTACTGCAGCAAGAACCACTAGCAGACCATCAATGGTTTGTACCGCTCTTCCACAACGCAGAGTTGTTGCTATCGGGACTACCCAGAGAGGGAAGTTTCCCAGTCTCCTTTGCCTTATGTGGAGTCATGGGAGTACGTCTCCCCACAGACGTCAGCAAAGTGTCACTTCCAGGATAAAGCGGTGAAGGACCTGATGCCACAGACAGAAAGTGTTTGGGTTCCTGAACATCCACTTGGAAGGCTGACTTGCCCACATGGTACTGTGATGTGAGTGATAAAGTTGAAATGAAAATTTAGGGGTTGTCCGTTTCAGAAGCCTGGGTGGTACAAGCTGTTTGTGATCAGCTGCTAAAGGTTGGCGGTTTGAACACATCCAGTGGCTCCTCGGAAGAAAGGCCTGGTAAATTGTTTCCATAAAGATTATGGCCAAGAAAACGCTGTGAAGCAGTTCTACTCTGCGACCTGTGGGGTCACCATGAGTCAGGATTGACTCAACAGTAACAGGTTTGTTTGCTTTTTGTTGTTACAATTATAACCCTAGCTAGTATAAATGTCTACCCTGTTAGGATGAAATAATTTAATACACATGAAGCTTTCAGAACAGAGCCAGTCATACAGTGAGATCGCAATACATGTCAGCTGTTACCTTCTGCCAACCTTTCAGCAGACCTTCAGGTGCAAGGTACTAACTTGTTTCCAACCTCAAGCATCTTTGTAAAAAACTTTGTCCTGTTTTCTTTTTGGATGTTTTACTAAATAACACTGAAACACTAAATCTAAAACTTAGTATTAGATTTAATAGTAAACATATTATTACATGATTATATTAAAAATGCTTAGATTTAATTAGATTAAATATGTTTAGATCTAATTAGATTTAATAATAAACATATACAATGGTTTTTGGTTTTTTTTAACATCGTCATACGATGAAAAGAAAGAAAACTATTTTGGAGTAGCAGAATGAGCAAGTTATTCATTCATTTAAAAAAATACTTACTTCAGGCTATTATATGCCAGGTATTTTTCTAGACATCGGGGATATAAAGCAGGACAAGAGTCCTGTTTAGACATGATTATGCCTGAGCTGCCTAAAAGAAATCCCAATATGGATGGGTTCATACTACATTGAGGTCTACGTTTATTGAGTGGGGAGTGTATCTTCTCTCAGGATGCTCTGCCAATAACAACAAAAATTAGACTAAAAACATCCCAGTAAGATTATTTGGTTAAGTGTGGTTGTGAACAGTCCTGGCCTTCCCCCTCAATAAATGACATGACCACGCTTGTAGGAACTCATGCTACAGACCTTGGAACGCTTCTTGATTCTCTTCATTTAAATCTCCCCTCTCTCCCTCTGTCCCATTCCATGTCCCTGTCCAATTTCTTGAGAACATCAGAATTTTCTCTTAACCTCCTATATTTTTTGAAATCTTAAAAATCAAGCTAAATGTTTAGGAAAAAAGAGAACAGTCATTTTGAAAGACAGTGGAGCTGAAAATTAATATGAAGAATAAAGATTAAACTGAGTTTTAATGTCAATCCACAAAACTTTTCTCAATAATAATTAAGAATAAACACCCAAATCTAAAACAACCATGGCTTACTCTGTGTGGCCCTGAAAAACATTCACAGAATGGATTGAAGGATCCCTGAAATCCCAAAGTCGGAACGTTGTGTCTCGAGATGATGTTACCACAAGTCGCTGGTTGGGATGTGTACAACAGTGTGTTAATTCCTGATCATGTCCTGCAATCAAACATAAAAAGAATATTTAGAATAATGGACATGCAAGACTATTTACCCGCATATACACAACTGGAATAAAGCTATTTTTAAAAACAAGAAAAAAAAAATATTTATGGGCTCTGTTGCTAAAATTCAGTGTAAGAGAAATAATTTAATGGGATGTTCAGTTACAGTGTGAGAAACCAATTTTCCTCAGAACCCAGAAGTCCTTTCAGTCATGTATTTAAGAGCAGTAGGTGCCTATATGTGCAATCCATTTTCTGATCCCAATAGAACGTCAGGTAAAACACTTTCACAGTCTGAGTATGTGAACAACTTAATTCCTTATTTTCAGAATAACCTCCTATAATATAATACTATAGAGCCCTCAGTAAAATACAGTCTTTAAGACTCAGTTAGGAAATACATTTACTGATAAATCTGTAAAACCAACTATGGCAGGAGGAATTCTAAGATGGCTCCCAGGATTCTACTTCCTGGTATACACCTTGAATACTATCCTTCCCATGAGTTTGCGAAGAATCTTTTATATGAGATATGGTTCTGGTAATCATGTTACATTATATAGTAACAGAATTTTTCTAATGTAATTAAGGTTCCTAAATCAGTTGGCTTTGAGTTAATCAAAAGAAAAATTATCCTGGGTGGGCCTGACTTAATCAGTTGAGCTCTTAAAACCATCCAACCAAAACCAAACCCATTGTTGTTGAGTGGATTCCAACTCATAGCAATCCTATAGAGCAGACTAGAATTGCCCCACAGGGTTTTCAAGGAGCGCCTGGTGGATTCAAACCGCTGACCCTTTGCTTAGCAGCCGAGCTCTTAACCACTGTGCCACCAGGGCTCCTAAAAGGGTCCAGGCCTTCCGAAAGCGAGATAGATTAAAAGCAGCAGAGCCACTTTCCTGCCAGCTGAGAAGACAGCAAACAGCCAAGTAGTGAAATGCCTTGAGAGCAGCCATGGGAAACCTGAAGGCAGCCTCTAGATGCAAAGAGCCATCCCTGGCCAACAGAGAGCAAGAAAATGGAGATCTCAGTCAGACAGCTGCAAGGAAATGAACACTGCCAAGAGATCACAGCCCTGGTCAATACCTTGATTTCAGCCCAGTGAGACCCTGAGGAGAGGGTCAGCTAATCTGGACAGGGACTACTGACCCACGGAAACTCTAAGATATTAAATTTGTATTGTTTTAAGCCACTAAATTTATGGTCATTATTACAAAGCAACAGAAAGCTAATGTAACAACCATCTATTTCAAATATCTAGAAACTCCTCCACCCCACCCCTATATGCTACAATTAAATCCCACAAAGATAAAACATATTTAGCTACCAACAGTTCTACTAATTAGAAAGGATCTCTGAAAATTACAACCTAAGAATCAGGGGTATAAAAATAATTTTGGCCAAGAAAAAATCTGCAATGTAAGATATGAACACATTAACATAACTCAAAAGTAATCAAATAAATTTAAGTGTCTAAAGCAAAGTACCAGTCAGAGAATGTACAAGTTCAGATGTTTCCACGTCGTATAGATTCGCTGTTCTGTCCCAGGAGGCTGTCACTGCCTGCTTCCCTCCAACCAGCCAATCAGCTGCTATGACCACTCCCTGGTGGCTTTTTAGAGATGTCAGGGGAACTCGGATGGTAGGGCAATCACTGGAAACATCTCCATCTACATCAGGTTCATCTTTATCAGAAAACTCGACTTCATCTTCTCCAGATATTTGTTGCTAAAGATAAGATCCAAAGAGAAAGAAATATTCTGGGGATCTTAAGTCTTTTTCTGGCATGGCTACATGATCAGATGTCTCTTATTTACCTTTCTAGAACTTATTCATCATTATGACCAAAACTGGGACATAACTGGTGCTCAATGAATGTTGATCAAATTTATAATTATCTACTTGGCTAAAACTCAGGGTAAAACAAAAGAAAAAAAATTAAGGCCACTATGACATCAAATGAACTATAATTCATTGCAGGTAACCAGTAAGATGGCAAATGGCAAATAGAATGATTTTTCAATATTTCAAGTTTTTACCACTTAGTAGTAAACTGTAACATAAAACTTTAAAAAAATATAACTGAAAGTCAATATATCACATTTAAAAAAATAGAAATGTTTCAATTCTTGGAAGCCTGTTTAAAGTATACTTATAATTCTATTGTTATAATAACAGATACAAGTTTACTCTGTTTTCCTATAATACCAATGAAGTCTTTTGTCAAAAGCCAAGGATAAAATGAAAACATAATGGACTTCCCAGTCTAGGTTTCAGCCATTTAAGGAAATACGTTCATTTGTGATTTGTGACATATTCGAGTTATAAGGAAGCACACTACTGTCCTTTTTTTTTTTTTTTTTTTTGGTACATCTTATCATTAACATGTGCCACATACAACGTTACAGCCCATAATTCGCTAATGTCATCATACCTGTAAGTTTATATGTCATTTTTCCAACCCGCAAAAACAAAGAAAGGTTGGATTTATAAAGATACTGATAATAAAAAGCAGTAAAAATGAAAACCAAAAAAAAAAAAAAAAAGAGGTATTTGACTTACATCAGAATGGACTTATGATGGAGTCATCAGAATGGACTCTGTCATAAGTTGGCGACTATCCGTATTCAACAAAAATGTATCAGTTGCTTAAATGTGCCAGGCACCAGGCCGGGTGCTGGTAAGGTACAGATGAGGTGACATTATATCTGACTGATATGTGTATATGTAAGACCATGTATATGCTAGGTGATGAGAATGCTGGAGTGAACAAAACTGACAGAGTCTCTGCCTTCATGGAGCTTGTATTATAGCAAGGAATATAGTCAACACACACATACCACATGAAGACACACACACATAGTCAGGTGGTAATGAATGTTATGAAGAAAAATAAAGCAAACTAAGAATACAGGCATGGGGGATGCTATTTTATACTGGATTATCAGAGAAGGGCTCTGATGACAACTTACGTCAGGACCAAAAGAAAGTAAGGGAGTAAGCCATGCAAATATTGAGGGAAACAGCATTCCAGATAAAAGGAACAACTGTACAGGCCCTAAGAAGGGAGTATACGTGGCATGCTCCCGAGGCAGTGAAGGTGACAGTGTGCCTGGAGCACAGTGATGGCGACAGGTAGGTGGGGTAAAGTGGAAGTGCTAGAAGAGGAAGTCAGAAATTTAGCTAATGCAAAACCTGGTAGACTATGCAGAAAACTCTGGGTTTTATCCTATGTGTGATGGCAAACCACCAGACCGTTTTGAGCAAAGATGTGATACAATCTAACTTATGCTTTGAAAAGGACCACTCTGCCTGCTGTGTGAAGGACATGATACAGAGGAAAGACATGTAAGGAAGAAGGCAGACAGGAGGTGTCTGTAGAAGTCCAAGGTAGCCTGGACTACAGAGGTAGTAACAGGGTGAATCAGAACATATTTTGAACAAAGTGTCAGGATTTCCCGACAGGCGGGATATGGAATATGAGAAAAAGACAGGAGTTCATGGGTGATTTAAAGGTTTCTGGTCTAAATGACTGGGTGAATGATGGTGACATTTCCTAAGATGTGGAATACAATGAAAGGAGCAAGTTATGGGAACATCCAGGTTTGAGATGTCCACAGACATTCAAGTACAGACTGAATACATAGTTAAATGGAGAAATCTGTAGTTACAAGGAAAACACTCAGAGCTAGTATGTCAAGCTGGGAGTCGGCAGCACCCAGACAGTTTTTAAAGCCCTGGGTGCTGAATGAGATCACCTAGGGAACAAGTGTGAGAAGAAAATAAGAAGGCTGAGGCTAAGAGCACTGAAACAGTTAGGAGGAGGAGAATGATCCAGGAAACAAAGCTGAAAAGCAATAGCCAGTGAGGAAACAAGAAAACAAAAGAAAAACAGAAAATGTTTAATGGACAGATGGTCAATTGCATTGGGTTATCAAAAAGGAGACTAACAAGTGAGGTTGAAAATTATCCACTGGATATAGCAATATGAGGTGACCCTGATTAGAGTGGTATCAGCAGAGTGGCATGGATAAAAACCTAACTAGAAATTCAATGCAAACCCCATTAAAATTCCAATGGCCTTCTAAACAGAAATGGAAAAGCCAATCCTCAAATTATATGGAAAAGACACAGAGCCCTGAACAGCTGAAGCAATCTCAAAAAAGAATAAAGTAGGAGAATTTATATTTCCTGACTTCAAACCATACTATAAAGCCACAGGAATCAAAACAGCCTGATACTGGTATAAGATTCATATAGACAATAGACTTGAGAGACCAGAAATAAATTCATACACCTGTGGTCAAGTGATTTTCAACAATGGTGTTAAACTCATCTAATGGGGAAGGAAGAGCCTATTCAATACATGGTGCTGGGGTAATTCGATTCCCACATGCAGAAGAACAAATCAGGATCCAACCCTCACACCATACACAAAAAACAATTCCGAATGCATCAAGGATCTAAATGTGAAAACCAAAACCTTAAAATTCTTAGATGGAAATGTAGGGATGAAACCATGGGATCTAGTTCTCTGTGATTAGCTATCAGATACAAAAACAAAAGCACGAGCTGCGAAAGACAAAACAGATAAATGGAACCTTGTAAAAATTAAACACTTTTGTGCATCGAAAGACTTTATCAAAAGTGAAAACACGGCCTCCCAATTGGGAAAAAATTTTTAGGAATCATATATCCAATAAGGGCCTAATACCCAAAATTTATAAATAACAAAAACATAAACAATCCAATTAGCAAATGAGCAAAGGACTTGAACAGACATTTAACCAAAGAAAGATACTCAAATGGCTAACCAGCACATGAAAGGATGCTCAATTCCATCTTTCCGAGTGAATCTACATCATGTGTGGCCTATGTCAGTCCAGTCATTTGAAAGCTGAAACACTCTGGGTGGGTGCTGCAGAAGTGGTATCACAAGGAGAGAGAAAGTAGATTCCAGAATTATTTAGGAACTGGAATCAGTAAAATTTAATGGATTAATTGGCAACAGGAGGGGGAGAGAAGGAAACAAGAGGGCAATGTCAAAGATAATTCCAAATTTCCTGACAGTTTTACTAATTGCTGTACTCCACACCTAACACTCACTTAGTGCTTGTGGAAGGAAGGAAATAAACAACTAGGCACACAACTGAGCTACTTACCCAGAGTGTAAACACTGGATAAGTTTGGGAGGAAGACCATGTGTTTGTTCAGTTTGGGTCACACTGAGTTTGAGGTACTTTTGAGGCATTTAAGTGGTGATATCTTATATGCAGTCAAAGATGAGACATACCTAGCAATCAGGATTCAACTTTTAAGGGGTGAAACAAAGTCAGTACGTTTATAAAGTGATTTTTCTAAACTAAAAAAGGAACTAAAAGATATTTTAAAAATGTAAATGTAATGAGTCATATTCAATATTTATAAGCTTTTTAAACCTTCATTTGGCCAAGAGCAGGGGGTGGAAGAGGTGGGAATAGTTGATGTATATTTTTGCTAATGTCTTAGAGATCACTAATCTATTTAACTTTTATCATCTTTACTGCCAGCAGAATTTTAATACACTGTCCAAGAACTGCTCACTTAATACTTCTAGACTACTGAACACCAGTAGTCTACAGAATCAATGAATGTTGAATTATGGTATTTTAATACTGGGAGAGTCATTAAACATCACTTAACTTCCTTCAATTTTCACTTACAAATGAGAAAAATTGCACCTACTAAGTCATATTAATTACTCAATCACCTAACTTGTGTGTGGCACAGTTATTTAGTGCTACACTAATCCAAGCTGTTATACAATGCCACCCAAGTTTTTTTAAACAATATTACGGATGCCAAATCAAACTCACTGACGCAAATTAAAAGGAGAAAAGGTCTGTCCAAAAGCCATACTGATTCAAAATGTATAAAACTAACCAGGAAAAGCTAAGATAACAAGTTGTTGATCTAAGGGGTATCATTTGCATTTAGCGATAACTAAAAGAGATGGTATCTACTCTTTTCAGAGAGACGAACAGAGCTTCTCCTCGGCAATACTTCTAAAGTGGCTCAACTTACTGTATATAATTCAGGTTCATCTTTAATTCAGATTGAATTTCCCCCCTCTCCCCAGCTAGCCCCAAACCCTGAGGTAATAACTATCAACATGAAAAGTCCCTGCGCCCAATGCAAACAAAATAATAGAGGAAAATAAGCACAGTATTAATATTTTATGTAAACTATGAAAGTTTTTAATGTAAGGACATTTTTCCCTCTGACAAAATTTTCTTTTTCTTTTTATTTGGGGGGGGAAAAAAAAAACTCAATAAAATGTTAATGCTTTCTGACCACTAATTCTTACCCTCATCTCTCTGACCTTGCCCACCATCAATGTTTATTATCTTTGTTTCTGGAATGATTGCATTAAGTACGATACATAATGAATATTTTGGTATTTATGTTAAAATAAAATAGTCAGAATGTTCACTTAAAAATGAACTGTTTTAGTTAAATTCTCATAGAAATTAAGACCTCTTAACTAAAGAAAACTCATTCTCATTTTTCACTGGAATTTATTAATTGCTAAACCCATATCCAAAACGAAAGATGTCTTAAAATATTTTTTAAAAGAAAAAGTAAAAGCAGTATTCAAAGGCAGAAATATCAAAACTGAAAGACTGCTGTCTTCCTCACAGCTTAACAACTTACAGACAAAACAGAAATCTGAAATTAACTTTTTTAAAAATTATTTCACTACATACAGTTATTTAGCCAGCTCTGCCTGATGTACTTTTTCTACCTGCTTTATGCAGCACAGGTAAAAGGGAAAATCACTGATAAAGGCTATATAGCTAAAAGCTGCCCTGAAACCAACAAAAATTAGTAAGATCATTTCACTCAAAAGTATAACTAAAACCTCTGCCTGATTGTAAACATGAGATATTGGGCTGAAAGTGATACAAATTTATTTAACAGTACAAGGCAAACAGTAATTTAAGGATTTATAGCTTAAATGTATTGATCCAATCTTCTCAATGTCAACAACTTTTGTTACCTACATAAAAATTTTACCCACTAAAAATGATGACATACAAGCCATTAACGTACATGCTAATAAAATCTATGAAAGATAAACACACTGCCTAAAATTAAATATATAACACATTAGGAAATATAATTTATATATACAAATTAAGAATTAATGGAAAATGTTTAATATTAATGGGAAGGAAGGTTAAAGCAAACATGCATTTATATAAAACAAAGGTAGTTTTTTCTAATATTATAAATTTATTCTAAAATGTGCGCAACTTGAAGAACCCTACCAACATACCCCATGGTGAGTTTTCAGGTTAAGTAAATGTGCTGCTTACACTAGTATCCGCAATGGGCTGGGGTACTGGCAGCTGCACCATATATCTCCAAATATGAGCAGTCTGATCTCCAGAAGCTGAAGACAAGAAATAGGAGGAAAGGTTATCCCAAGCACACACCATCTATAGAATGTGCTTTGAGTCAAACTTCTGTAACTCAGCAATCATTTAAGACAAACAGGCTTCATTTAAATGGCTCTTTCTGAGACTACATCATGCTATTTAGAATAGAGTAAGTGTGCAAAATTAAGATAATGACTTACTTATAAAAACATTCCCACTTCATTTTAGGGTAGAAAGTTGTAGAGGTTTAGAGAAAATTGACAGATTTTACTCTCCATCTATCTCATCTAAGTAAACTTATTATACTATAACTTATGATTATATGGATTCTGAGGTGTCTCAGAAATAAAGTAATACATAAATGCATGTTTTCACTAACTGAACATTGCAAGAACCTTACAATTTGCCATCCATCTATTAAACAGTACTATCTTATTTGTGCTACTATCCTTTTTCCCCAGGCAAAGTTTTCAAGGAAATGCTGATTCGGAATGGAGAGCCAAAATACAGTGCCACAGCCATCACCAACCATAAGTTAGTGCCATGCCTTTATATGTCAATGCCTGTTCAATACATTTGATTGAACAGACCTTGAAACAGAATGATTTCTACTTTCTCCCACTTCTTACTCTCCCCTTACAAAAGCCTTGCCTGGCTTCTACCTTCTTTTTACTACTGCAGATCTTCCCAAAGGAAATTAGTGTAAATTGTAGGTTACTGACAGTAATAAACTTGTTACAGTGTCAAACGACTTTATTGCTCTGACTTGCCAACTTCTCTTTGAATCAAAATCATATGTAAATCTTATTGAGACTCTTCTCTCTCTCTATCCCCATTATTTACTCTGTTTCAAAGTTTCTCTATTTCCATTATTTAGTCTGTTTCAAGGTTTCTATCTGTTTCATTTAAAAATGTCTCTTGATTTCATCCCCTCCTTTCTAATCTTTTGGTTGGAATCTGGACATTTCCAATCACCTTCTCATTGGTCTCCTTGCTGTCAGTTCTCTACCTCCTTTCTAATCCAACCGTCAACTTAACAAAGTTCAAATTCCTCAGTCTATTTTAATCTTCAAATATTTACCAAGGTATAAGTCAAGCTGCTATGATCTAGGTTTGTTAAAATATGACGAACTATCTTTCCCCCATATTCCTTCTATATATAAACCCAAACCCATGCGACCAAGCTGAGTTATTGCTGCATCTCAAACTCATTGAACGTATTTTTGCTTAGATTCCTTGTTTAAACAACTCTATCTGCACAAAGGAATCCATTATTCTTACTTTTGTGCTCTATTCCAGAAGTCAGCAAAACCTGGCCCATCGGCCAAATCTAAGCAGCCACTCATATTTGTAAATAAAGTTTTATTGCAACAAACCCACATCCATTCATTTTAGAATTGTCTATGGCTGCTTTTGAACCAAAATAGCAGAGTTGAGTAGTTGTGACAAAGCTGAAAATATTTACTATCTGGCCCTTTTCAGAGGAAGTTCATTAACCTACGGTCTACAGTTCACTTATCTTTCAATATTACCATGAGTGTCTCCAAAACATCACAGGCTCTAAGGTATATGACAATTGCGTAGTCATATGTAATTAAGGAAGGCTCTAAATTTTACAGGACACATCCTCAGTCCAATAACATTACCCTCCAAAAGCAACAAATGAAGGTGTTTTTAAAACCACTGTGTAACACAAATTATGACAAATTCCAAATCGGATTGTAACTGTAATCCAAGCTATCCCAACTTGGGTATCTAAAAAGGAATGAGATTATTGACTTTAGCAAATTTCCGAGTCTCAGTATTATTACTTTTCTCACTTCATTTCAGGTGCATATATGGATTGGAAAAAAAAGGGCAATAATCACAGGGCTTCAAAGAATTGCATTATAAACTACCATTAATCTTTACAGCATAGGCAGATAAAAAGTAGGTAATAATGAAATGCTTATGAAAAGACTTCAAGAAAAAATGAATTCATTTTGATCTCACAATAAATTCAAGCTAATCTAATTGATAATCCACTATTGGTTAAAAAAAGTACTATTCCACTTTTCTTTATTTCTCATTTAATTCATAAAATGTCTACTAAATATTACCTTAAAAAAGGCTAGATAATTCTGATACTGATAAAAGAATGTTATAGTTGTTTTATGATTATTATAAGCTATTTTGTTCAATAAAGAAAAAAATCAACATACCAGTGAGAGCCAACTGCTCCGAGGGATGAAATTTTATAGAATTTACTATAAAATAAAAATATTACAAAACAATTTTAAAGTAACAAAAACATATCAGTATTTATCAGTCACAGCATACATTACAAAGTTAAATTAAAAATTAAAAGAACTATCTATAAGTTCAATATCATGTCTTCCCATTCAATTGCACAATGAATAAATGTGTATGTTACAATAAAAAAATAACTTAAGCATGAACTACCAAGTGGCTAAAGGATATGATACATACACCAAAAAAAAAAAAAAGAATGTTAATATTCTGTTTATTTTTAAAAACACAGAAGTCATTTAGAGATGAAAATAAATCAGGATGAAAAAAGAGACAAAATAGAATTTCTGGAAGGTCTTCTGAGAAAGCTTTATTTTCGTGGTAAAGGAGCTAGAGCAAGGGAGATTTCTAGCATCTCTCCTTTCCCCTTCTCCTCTGCTGTCAGTGCAAATACAACAGTGAAACGTGTGCTCAACAAAACAACAAGCATGAGGACAGAAACCAAGGCACTGAGATGGGTAAAGCTTTGATGACAGTGTACAGTTGCTAAATCAATCCTGAGCCCACCATACTTACCTACAGATTTTTGTTAGGTAAATGACAGATCTTAGAATGGTCTGAAAGCCATATTGGTCGTGTAGTCTGAAATTCCCAAAGCATTCACCTTTGATGTAATATTTAACTCCAAGTCACTCTGGGAAAGCCTAGCCCTAATTCCATAACTTAGGGAATTGGAAAGAGCGTAAAGGCTGAATAAGTTAGCTATGTCATTAAAATATTTTTTCTGGGTCACTAATAAAAATGCAACTGCCGACCCTTTGGTTAGCAGCCGTAGCACTTAACCACTATGCCACTAACCAAAGGGTCAGCAGTTCAAATGGGCCAGGCACTCGTTGGAAACTCCACGGGGCAGTTCTACTCTGTCCTATAGGGTCACTATGAGTTGGCATCGACTCGACGGCACTGGGTTTTTTTTTTTTTTTTTTTAATGAAAATGCTAGAAGATACTCCTTTACCATTAACATTAGACTAGGGATAATTGTGGGAAGAACTGGTGAAAATTTTGGCCATTTTAAATAAACAATAAACAATGCTAAAAATAAACTATTACTGCCTCATCTTTAAAAAAAGGTACTTATGTTGCTGTCACCTGATTTTTCTGTTTTAGCAATTACCTGTTGACTTTCTACTACAGAAGAGGATTTAGGTGTTTCCAAACCCTTATTCTGTGCCATATCACACCCATGCATGCTTTGTGTTTCCACCCCCCAATATAATTATATTGTAATTTTGGTAAGATCATTGATCAGTTTTCACTTTGTTATGTCTGTGCAAATTTGTAGCAAGTCACTTAATATCTCAGGTACTGGTTTTCTTATTGAAACTGGGAACATGAATGTTTATCTCATAGAGTTACATGTACATTCATAACTTAAAGAAAAATGTAAACTATAATATAAAAAGAGAAGAAAACACAGAACAACAATTTCCTCCACTGGTGATGTTCTATTTTTAAAGGGCCCAGGAGTAGCAAACACTGAATCTCTCAGGTTTTACTCTTACAGGTCAGAGGGGACAATCTCTAGTCAGGTGTTTTGTCCAGAGGAACCAAAAGGAAAGAAAAATGTGTTATACTCAAAACTCTCTCTTTAGTGAATTACATTGATTAAAAATTCCAGTTGGCTTAACCACTCCCTTTAGTTTAAGTAACCTTAGACATATAATCAGGACACCATCTAGTAGGAAAAAGCAAAGAATTAAGAACAGAAGTTCTGCATAGGAAAAGTAAGAATGATAAACTCAGAGCCAAAAACATAGGCTTTTTGTCCATCATCTCTTGACACTTCTGTAAAATGCAATATCAGTCAAAAAGAAAACAGACATGTACCCACATTAAAAAAAAAAAAAAAAGAATCAAACAATGAAATAAGAGACATCAACAAAATACTGGAAGCTGGAAAACAGGTGGATAATGGTAATTAATCGAGCAGACACAGTAAGGTTGAAACTTAAACCTAATGAAGAAAGGAAAACCAGTAAGAAAAAAAATCAAGGCTCAAGAATAAGATAAGACCTCTTGCTGTGGTGAAGAAGCTTCTATCAGACTAGTTCACTTCTCCTACTAGGATCATTTTTAAAATCTGTATATAATTTTTTTTTTTTAATGTTTTTTAAAGTCATCAAATAGCAACCAAGGCAGCCAGGAGATCCTAGAGAGAAACACAGAAATCAACCTTACAATTTGGCTGCTTTTTCCTCTCAAGGAATTTGCTAACTCCCGGTAAGGGCGCAGAAAGCAAGTGTGGTGGCACCCCAGTAAGTTGTTTTGTTGTTGTTAGTTGCCATCAAGTTGGCTCAGATTCATAGGGACCTTATGTTTAACAGGATGAAACATTGCCTGGTCCTGCTCCATTTCCATGATCTTTTATGTGTTTGAGCCTGTTGTTGAGACAACTGTGTCAATCCATCTCATTCAGGGCTTCCCTACCTTTCATTGACCCTCCACTTTACCAAACATGATGTCCTTTTCTAGCGACTGTTCTTTCCTAATGATGCATCCAAAGTAAGCAAGGCAAAGTCTTGCCATCCTTGCTTGTTAAACCAAAAAACAAACAAACCCAGTGCCTTCAAGTCAATTCCAACTCATAGCGACCCTATAGGACAGAGTAGAACTGCCCCATAGAGTTTCCAAGGAGTACCTGGAGGATTCAAACTGCTGACCCTTTGGTTAGCAGCCATAGCACTTAACTGCTATGCCACCAGGGTTTCCCCTTGCTTGTTAGGAGGCAAAAATTGGAGTTGAAAGTCATCAAACCAGTTAGGACTCGAGGGATGGAAATCCCTTAGGAAAACTGCATGTATAGCAAGAGGCCAAGAAACCAAGCAGAGAGCAGTTTCAAAGAGTGAAAAAGCTGAGCAGATATTGCTATGAAGGTATTTACATGTGATTAATCTTTAAATCATCTGACCTTTAGTAAAGCAGATTATCCTCCATATTGTGGGTGGCCCCCATACAATCAGTTGAAGGCCTTACAAGCAAAAACTGAGGTTTCCCAAGGAGATAGATTCTGCCTCAAGACTGATTCTGGGTACAAGACTGTGGAGTTCCCAGTCTATTGCCTGACCTACAGATTTTTGAACTTACCAGCCCCCAAAATCATGTGAGCTAATTCCTCAAGATGATCAGTCTCAATCTTGTTCTCTTTCTCCATGTGCGTGTACGTTTGTGTGTTTGCATGTATATCTCAGTGGCTCTATTTCCCTGGAGAACCCAAAGACAGGGTCACACTGCAATAAGAAATTTACAAAGAAAAAAATCTAATGGATTTAAGGCAGGGGTATACTAGGAGACTGAAAACAGGAGAATTAGTTGAAAGTCTGGTAAGATGCAGTTAGATTCCCAGACAGCACTCCTTTCCCCATATATTCACTTGTTCACCCCAAGAAGAAGACAGGTACAGTTTCTTGACAGACTAATCAGAGAAGCAAGAGAAGATTTTGCAAGATGTTATGATGAAAAGGAAATTTCAGAGACTAAGAAAAAACTATCAAAAAAAAAAAAAAAACCCCATAGCGACCCTACTGGACAGAGTAGAACTACCCCACAGGGTTTCCAAACTGCAATCCTTACAGAAGCAGACTGCCATATCCTTCTCCCACAGAGTGGCTGGTGGGTTCAAACCAATCAAAAACATGACAGCGTGAAATGTAAAATATTTTTAATAGAAACGACGAAGGATAAAGTTCAGGAAATACAGAAATAAGGAAAAACCAAGACAGAAAATAAAAAAGATAACAAAATCTGAATAATCTATGAGTTCTAACATCTTACTAATACCCACTGCTGTCAATTCTGACTCACAGCAGCCCTACAGGACAGAGGAGAACTGTACCGTAGGGTTTCCGAGGCTGTGAATTTTTACAGAAGCAGACTGCCACATCTTTCTCCTACGGAGCAGCTGGTGGGTTCAAACTTCCAACCTTTCAGTTAGTAGCTGAGCAGTTAACCACTGCGCCACCAGGGCTCATTCTACTAACAGGGGTTCCAAAACAGTAACACAGACAGACCAAAGGTAAAGATATTTTTTAAAACAATTTACATATAACAATTCCCAGAACTCAATGACATATATTTCTAGACTGAAACGTCCCACTGAATGTCCACCAAAATAAAGACAATAAAAAAAGGCCTACAGGAGAAGAAAAAGAAAGAAAATTCTAAAAGCTTCAAAGGAGAAACATTTGATCACCTATAAAGGATCAGGGTTCAAAATAGCATTAGACTTCTCAATGTCAATACTAAAGCTGTAAAAATAAGACAACAGAGCAACACCTTCAAGTTTCTGAAAATTATTTTCTATGTAGAAGAATACACCCAGCCAAATTATCAATGAAGTGTAGGCAAAAAAATATTTTTCAACAATTTAAGGTCATAAAATTTTTACCTCCAAGACACCTTTTATAAGGAAGCTATTGAAAGATTTGTTTCCACGAAGAAAGAAAATCCAGAGTATGTAACATAGGGGAGAGGCAAAGAGAAATCCCAGGATGATACTGAAGGGGAACTTCCAGGGCAACATCTCTGCCAAACCAGGGCAGGGAAAGAATGGAGAACTCCAAGGACGGAACAACAACGAAAATAAACAAATGGTCTATCTGTTGAATGTGATCACACTGTAATGTTACCAACCTGGCAGAGTTTTAGTATGAGCTGGGGATACATATAAGGGAGCCCTGGTGGTACAGTGGTTAAAGTGCTTGGCTACTAACTGAAAGATTGAAGGTTTGAACCCACCAGCTGCTCTGCAGGAGAAAGATGTGGCAGTCTGCTTCCATAAAGATTGATGGAAACCCTATGGGGCAATTCTACTTTGTCCTGTAGGGTCACTGTGAGTCAGAATCGGTTCAATAACAATAGGTTTGGCTTATAGAAAACTAGTCAAATTAAAAAACAAGGGAATTACTCCAGAGGATATAAAAATGGCAATAAAATCAGTACAGTACATGGGCAATTGTCAACAATATTGATCTAGTCAAAATCACATAAAACCTATTTAAATTAAAATTATGATATAACTATTTGGGGGTGATAAGGAGTAAAGAAGCATATATGTAGCAAGTTCATTTTCCTTAATAAGAGTCACTTCTTTGTCTAATACTCAAAAATTAAGAAATAATAAACTCATTTAGAAAAATGGAAGAAAAAAAACAATGTTTAAACAGTTAAAAGTGGTTGCCTTTTGGGCAGCAAAGAGAAGGGGTGAGGAGTGGTGAGGAAGGAGACTTGTTTTCTTACACAGGCCGTTTTTACTTTTTTAATTTTCAGGCTGTGCATATGGATTTAATTTTTGAAATGTCTTTAAAAAAAAATCTGAGATGAAGAAACAGAGAATGCAGTGTTCACTCATCTGACAAACTTGGGTTACGTGTTGGAGCACCAAGTATACACAGTCCAGGCACTGTCTAACTGCAGGCAATACAACAGTGCCACAGACAGAGGCCTGCAGGAAGAGAGGTGGGGATACAGTGTGGAGAGAAGACTTTAAAATGGGAAAGACATGTACTTGTTCATATGCTAATGTGAAAGGGGTTGTGCTGAGATAAACGATACAGAACCTACCAGCCACTCAGCAGAAGGTAAGATCATCTGCTTCTGTAAAGATTTACAGCCTGGTCACCCTATAGGGCAGTTCTAGTCTGTCTTATAGGATCAAACAGGGATAAATGAAGGCGCGAAGGTCCTAAGAAAGGAAAAGTGGCCGGGACCCACAGCACACTGAGAAGCACTAGCCTCGGGTGGGAGAACAGATATTTCGTTCACAGATACGGGCAGTAAGACACTCAGATGAACGGGGATTCACTGAATTCTGTAGATGGGGGTAGACCTAACTCTATAGAAGTTAAAGGTGATAAAGCTAAATAATCCAACTCTCAGTTGTCTTTAACGTTTAAGGGAATAGTGGTGGTTGGTAAAGGCATCTAAGCAGGTGAAGGCAGCTTTTGACAGATAAAGATTGGAAGTGAGGGTATTCCAGCAAAAGGAACCACAAAGGGAGTTTGGGAAAAAAGTGAGAAATAAAATTTGGTCAAAACACATGGTACTTATGGAGGAATAACTGAAAAAAGAGAAAAGAGCTATTGCAGATAGCATTAACCACAGCAAAGAAGCACATTAATAGAAGGTGCACTTTATTTTGCCTGAATATATCCAAATTTAAAGTGTTGAAAAGCAAAGGTACCACTTTAAGGACTAAGATGTGCCTAACCTAAGCATGGTGTTTTCAATCACTTCATATTCAAGTGAAAGCTGGACAATGAGTAAGGAAGGCCTTTGAGTTATGGTGTTAGTGAAGAACACTGAATATACCATGGACTGCCAGAACGAACAAATTTGTCTTGGATGAAGTACAACCAGAATGCTCCTTAGAATCAAGGATGGAGAGATTTCATCTCACATACTTTGGACATGTTATCAGGAGGGACCAGTCCCTGGAGGAAGGCATCATGTTAAATAAATTAGAAGGTCATCAAAAAAGAGGAAGACCCTCAACAAGATGGACTGACACAGCGACCGCAACAATGAGCTCAAGCACAGCAACAACTGTGAGGATGGTGCAGGACCAGGCAGTGTTTCGTTCTCTTGTACACAGGGTTGCTGTGAGTTAGAATTGACTTGACGGCACCTAACAACAACTTTTAAGAGTAAATCTTGGTCAACAATTACTCTAAAGCAGAGATGAGAAGGTAAGAGGGCAGGGAAACTAGATTACTGGAAATGGAACAACCAGAATGAAAATATTTAGAATACTGACATACTGTGAAAAATGTAAGCAACGTCACTGAACAATTTGTGTAGAAATTATTAAATGGGAACCTAATTTGCTGTTGCTATGAGTTGGAACTGACTCAATGGCAATGGGTTTTTTTTTTTTTAATTTGCTGTGTAAACTCTCACCGAAAATACAATCAAATATTATTTTTAAAAAATACCAAAAAAAGTAAATCTCTAAATTGGATATTTTTTAATTCACGTATTTCAGTTCCAAAATTTTCTAAATATGGCTTCATAAACAACATTAAATACAATGTAGACTAATACTATTTTTAACTCGTTTAGGGAATTTAGCTTTTTTCCCTTTATTAAAATTATACAAACTAAAGGCACAGCTCATCCTATGCTGGATATGCCACACTGCCCTTGCATAGCCAAAACAGTAAAACTTCCAGTCATGCAAATCAGCTGATTTTATAATGTAAAGTTCTAAAAACAAGTCAAAGTAGGAAATGACATCTGAAAATAAAGTGTTCATTTATACGAATGCTTACCTGACCCAACATGACCTGAGTATTTGACAAGGCACCTTCCTGTTTCTATACTCCACAGCAAAGCCGTGTGATCTGGAAGGTTGAAATAAAAAGTAGTAATTTAACCATGACCAATTTTATGGTCTTTTAAATAAAAGAATAAGTATTCTAAAAATGTAAAGTTAAACTACGACTAATATCTCTTGCATCTTTATATGTACTACTGTGTAATTCAGTCGATCAAAACTAAAGTTTCCAAAAAGATCAGAGATGTTGGGGACCTGTCCAAGGTCACATAACTGGCAAATGGGAAAACTGGGACAAGATTTCAAAATTCATTATTATACTGACTTCATCATACTTGAGGCTTAAAATACAGGTCATTTATATAATAGTTTCATTATTTTTGTCTAAGTATTAAATGTTCCAGACATCTTAGAATATTTAAATTCAAATTAATACCATCCAAATCCAGGAACAAATTAATTCTGATATAAATATTCCTTTGGGCCTTTCCTCTTATAGGTACAATTTTAAAAAGTAGATTTTTTTTTTTTAATGAAAATCTGATAAATATGTAAAAAGACCAAACTTAATGATCTGACTGAGACTAGCAGGACCCCAGAGGTCATGGTCCCCAGACCTTCTGTCAGCCCAAGACAGGAACCATTCCCAAAGCCAACTCTTCAGACAGGAATTGGACTGGACCATGAGATAGAAAATGACACTGGTGAGGAGTAAGCTTCTTGGCTCAAGTAGACACATGAGACTATGTGGGCAGCTCCTGTCTAGAGGGGGGATGAAAAGGGACAGGGGGACAGGAGCTGGCTGAATGGACACGGAAACACAGGGTGGTGAGGAAGAGGGTGCTGTCTCATTGGGGGAGAGCAACTAGGCGTATATAAAACAATATATATATAGGAAGCTGTATATACATTTTTATATGAGAGTCTGACTTGATTTGTAAACTCTCACTTAAATCACAATTAAAAAAAAAAAAGAAAATCTGAGAAATAAATGCTAATTATCCGAGTGGAATTTCAGAAATATCAGAAAAGGGTCCTTTTATTCATTTTTCATCATAATTTCCCAAGCTATATGGGGTGCTCATGTAGGAACAAAATTTCATACAAGAGAGGAAACACAAAACAGAAAGAACTTTCTTCCTTACTCTTACTAGTTTATCATTTTCTATTTCCACTTTAAAAACCAGGATCTAATGAGTAACTTCTCACAAGCTAGGAAAATGATTTTCAACAAATACCGGTTTTTAATTTCAGTAATTTTTATCTGAAGGGGTGTTACTTTATGCCACCTCAGATAGCTTTCATAAAATCTACCTTCCTAAAAGTATCTTTAATGAGAAGAAAGGGGTCTCTAACACCCCGTTTCTCTGACTCCCAGAGGTAAGCTCTAGGAGTCTATCCTCCCCTCTGGCTGAGCTCCTTGGACAAAAAACCCCTCTGCCTGAGCTCCTTGGACAGTATGCATTTTTCAACAATAATCGCACTGTCCCTTAGTTGTACTTCACTAGTGGAAAAAATAATTTTTAAATTTTCATATCAAGAAACACTCTTAGCTATGAGTATCAAGAAAACCAATCAGAAAAACTATCTAACTTGTTTTAAAAATATCCCACCTGATGTTTCTAACTGATTCTAACTGATTCTTTCACACAATTAAATTAAATCTAGATAGAACAAGTATTTCCTTACTCCGATATTTAAGGTTGGCTATAATATCACACTCAGCTACAGTATTCAAGACACTGGGCAAAGACAGCCCTAAAGGTCTTCAGTACTAAGCACTGCTGGGTGGACAGACAGCAAAATTCTATTTCTTAGTCTTAGTGATTAATCAAGGGATCATTCTATTACCGGCAACTGAAAGTCAGAAATTTCAACCAGTTATCAAGCAATTATTTTTCAATAAGCTAGTCTGATTAATTTTTCTCTAGTTTAAATCTTTCAAAATTTACCAGCAGATGCAGTTCCCAGCACCACTGGCTGTGTCCTTGCAACACTCACATCCCAGATTCCATCCCTGTGACCAATATACTCCTTCACGAGCTGGCAGACAGCCCTGGATGTTGTAGTCTTAAAGCTGGAAACAATCTAAAATAGTAAAGGGAAGGAATATTTTTAAACAACATACTGAAGTGAATTCTCCTAAGTTAAAAAAGGTAAAACATGTCTTGAAAAATGCATAAATCACAACTAGAACATTCAAAGGACTAAAAGGATACAATCCAAGTGTAAGCAGCAGAACTGAAATGCCTTGTGTAGTAACGGCAGACACATTCTGCTAGAAAGGAGAGAGAAGGAACAGAGACCTGAAGGTTCCAGAGGGCTGCCTCTCTATTTCAGTTTGCTATTATTCAGACAAGCAATGTCTTACTACAGAAGAAAGGTTTATTTGGACGTTTCAAGTCACTGTTTCACAAATCCAAATAGACAAAGTTTCCAAATTTTTGAGAGAGGAAAACAAAAGTAGCTAGCTAGTTAGCTAGGCAAGAAAAATTAAGAAAAGTATATCCCAAACTGTTAACAATAATTATTTTTATTACTGGAGAATGTTTTTTTTTTTTTCCCTGTTATTTGATAATGTACAACAACCACATGTCAATGGGAGGAAAAAAAATCCATGGGGAAGGAATCAAAAAGACGACACTTCTAACAAACGAACAGGTTGGTTCAAAATCATTTATTGAGCACTTGATAGGTGCCAGGCACTGTACTAGATGCAGGAGACACAAGAACAAGACAGAGATTTCTTGCCATTAAGAAGCTTACAGTCTAAGAGAAAACACACATGAAATAACAGTACAATGTGATACATGCAATAGTAAAGGTATTGTCTTGTATCATGATACATACAAAAAACAACTGTGATTTTCTTTTACAAGGAAAAATACCAAGTGAGGAAGAACTAAACAAAAATTTCTTCAGAGTTTTGTTTTTGAATTGTTCTCAGATATGAGCGGCTTTTCAGTAAACCAGAATAATGTACATTATTCAGATTAGGGAAACTATAAAATCAAGTGAAAAAGGAAAGCTGGTGGTATTACACAGCTTATTTAAAACACTAAATAAAGCCCTGAAAATTTATCTAAATGTGTCCTTACTACATTAAAATACAATCCACTGTTACAATTCAGGTATGCATAAATTATCCCACTGATACAGTGAAAGATTAAAACAAAATGGTTGATGAAGATAATGACTCTTTCGTAAGTAATATATAAAAAGTTCCATTTGACTTGGTTTCAATTTAAAAGGAATTATAAAAGAACTTATTCGAACCCATCGTTATCTTTTTTTTTTTTTCCTTTGCAAACTAGTACCTCACTCAACCAAGCAAAATCATCCCTCTAAAATGTGGAAAAGTGCTTTTGGTGGCATCAAGTGCCATTTAGATGTTAATATCACAACACTTAATGCAAAACTCTCCCCTATAATTAAGTTACAATAAATTTCATTTTCCAAGTCTCTCACCATTTCTAATAAATCTTATTATAAGAAATACACTACCATAAGTTAAATTCTTTACCTACTCTATTTTTACGTAAGAACAGACAGCTTTTCATTTGCTATGAGAACGCACTTCAACCACATTTCTGGTTGCATGTGGAAGCAGAAAAGAAGATAATGTGCTGTTTACAGATACTACAACAAATCACTCAACAGAATGTTTCCAAAATTTCCATACACTTTGATCGTCCATTAATTTTAGCTCTTTGTTCTTAAAAACGCTGATTTAGTAAAAATTACATAGAGGTCCAAAGACACAGCCTGAATTATAAGAAACATTCATGAAGAAACACAACAGAATGAAACAAGAAATGAATGCTTATGCCTGCCATCCTAAATTATCATTTTAATTAAAATATAATCTAAAATACTTCTTAATGAAGGCTGTTTTCACAATGAAAGATACCAATGTTTATAAAAATATTACTTTGCAACCATTTTCACAAAATTCTTTAAAGTCATTTGTGTGTTGGACTGTCTTAGCCCCCTTCCGATAGGGCATTAGAAATATGTCACTAGCCGCCCAAGAAGGGGAAAAACTTCTTCTGGGTTTATTTAATATACTTGTCTTCCCACTATCTCACCAAACATGCTACTTGCCTTTCATGGCTCTGAGTCAAAAGGAGGGAAAGTAATGAATCTAGACTGCAGTATTTTTCTTGTATTCATACTTAGCTTTAATACCAAGAATCCATGCTGTAGTACAAATGAGAATATACTGTTACCAAACTACTTCTTCAATTTTCAAATAATGTCTTGTATTTTCATTATTATTTTTTGAAACTGCTACAGGGAGTGCATAAAGCTCATTAGTAATATGCTTCTTATAAATTCAGGTGAATTTCCAGTATCTGAAATGACTGTGGCTTTAAATATCTCCAATACATTTTTTTAAAGCATTCTTGTACATATCTTTACCTTCACCTAGATTTTATTTTTTACTGCTCATAATAAGGGGTAATGTTATATAATCATCTCTTCTCCTTCAGAAATAATCAGAAAGTTTAAAATTTGGAATTGTAAGACCATACATGGCATATATACAACTGCAACTACCAGAATAAGCAATAATACAACAGAAAAAAAAAAGTTAAATGAGGAAGAACATAATCTCACACTTCCTTTAATGAACATTTTTAATGTTAATTTATTCAAATTTTTAAAACTAATAAGCATAAGCTAAATGATATTATGGAAACCCTAGTGGCGTAGTGGTTAAGTGCTATGGCTGCTAACCAAGAGGTCGGCAGTTTGAATCTGCCAGGGGCTCCTTGGAAACTCTATGAGGCAGTTCTACTCTGTCCTCTAGGGTTGCTATGAGTCGGAATCGGCTCGACGGCTGTGGGTTTGGTTTTTTTGGTAAATGATATTATATGACCAAAAGGTATCAAACTAATTAGCAACTTACATTCTAGAGGTTATTCAAAAAAAAAGTAAACAGTAGAAAATACCAGCGATATTCAGGTTTTTTAAAAAATAACAAAGAATTACCAAGGACTTTCAAAGAAGCAGAAATAGCAGAAGTCTGAATTTGCTCTACTAATTGCAGTTAACCTCACTGCAGATGTCACGCTAAATAATTTTAATTTCAAGGGAACAACTGGAAGCAAAATAAAGGTTAACTATTTATGCATCACAGCAAATTCACTAAAAATTTCAACTTTTTTTTTTCAAGTTTAGCAAAAGGAATGTATATTCATTCATAAGGTTAGGTGATATATCTTTTATATATTCAAAATAATCCAGAGATGCATACAAAATCATCTCAAAATGTTACTTCGTAATAGTACTCCATCATAAATAAATTCACAGACACTTAAATCCTTGCCACTTTAAGATGGTAATAAACAGATATTTTAAGAGAAAGCAAAATACCAGGAATGTTCCTGTTTGCCTTAAGAGACACACCTTCATGTCTTGATCATACTCATAAAATTAAGGAAAAGAAGATAACAAACTAAAATGTAACTATAACTCGGAATATAATTTCCATTGTTTTATACATATCTAGTTGCTTTTTCCAAATTCAGAGCCTTTATGTCAAGCCAATTAAAAACAGAAAATGTAGTTTCTCTCTAAAGACAATATTTACTAAGGTATAATGTATCGATTTCATAAATATTAGGGCAGGTTAGTGTTTAAGTGTCCACATACTGTGGTCATTTAACATATTTATGATATTCCTTTTAAAAATTAAAATTTTCCCCAAAACAAGATATTTATCTTTTTCTATTAAATATTTCCAGCTGAAAAATATGCAATTTAAAGTACACATCTACACATCTTAAATACCACATGACTGGCTCAAGAGTAAATACAGATGTGGAACCAAGAGCTAGTGTCTTGCATACCTTGCTAGTAGAAGCTTTGTAAGTGGTCTTTAATTTCTGAGAAAGCTGACTGGTACTATGACTGGCTGTAGAGACAAAGAATTGACAATCAAATACAATCATATACTCAAAGAATCACAGAATTTCCAACCCGGAATGAACATGAGGTAGCAAATCTAATCTCTCATTTACACAGAAAGAAAATGAAACCCAGAAAGGTTAATTTGCCCCGAGTGACATATAGACAATATAGACAATGGAAGTTGAACCAAGAACTCACGCTTCCTGGCTGTTTATTTTTCTATACCGATACATGAATTACCGATTCCAAGTTTTGCTGATACAAAATCTAAAGAATCAGTGTCCTTCATTAAATTCTGAATTATCTCAGTATATAATCTGTGGGACAATCCTCTTATGACCATTCAGCCTTACCTTTTGTTTTGAGTTGGCCCTTACTCAGCTCTGCTCCATCAATTCCTTGTCCTTCAGCAGCCAAACGTTCATTAAGAGTATCAATTTCTCTACGTACTAGGAATAAAAAAAATTTTTCAAAAATGTAAATTATAAGCTTTTTGTTTCAATATACTCACCACTTCTAAAACTTGAGCATATAAAAATGTTACATATCAATGTGTCTAAAACTAGTGTCAAAAAACACGAATCATATTCTAATAAACAAGATCATGGTTCTCAAAAAATACAATCTGTAACAAGTATAAAAAAGGCAAACTCAGTTTTGGACTACATTCTCATCTAAAATACGAGGAATAAAAGAATAAATAAATTTTATTGTTAAAAAGAGAAAAGAGTAAGATAACATTCCAAAAATAAAACTCATCCTACACTGTAGAAGATATTATGTTCTCAAGTTGGGTGGGTGGGGGGGGGGGGTCCTGCATTTCAATATAATTAGTTTCCTTTGTATTTTAGCATAATTTAAGAACATAATTCAGACAGCCTCTGCAATTCAATGAAGAATTTACAGTCTAGTTGAGAATACTACAACTGGGTAAAAAGACATACAATAATAAAATGTAACTATTAATGTATGGCACAGACAAGCACCAAGTGAGGATTCTCAATAACAAAGATTAAAAAGTCAAGGAGAACATAGTGTCTGTCTTAGTCATCTAGTGCTGACATAACAGAAATACCACAAGTGGATGGCTTTAACAAAGGGAAATTTATTCTCTCACAGTTCAGTAGGTTACAAGTCCAAATTCAGGGGACGGCTTTCTGTCTGCCAGCTCTGGAGGAAGATTCCTTGTCCTCAAACTTCCCCTGGTCAAGGAGCTTCTCAGGTGCAGGGATCCTGTGTCCAAAGGATGCGCTCTGCTCCTGGTCCTGCTTTCTTGGTGGTATGAGGTCTCCAACTCTCTGCTTGCTTCTCTTTCCTTTTTATCTCTTGAGAGATAAAAGGCGGTGCAGGCTCCACCCCAGGAAAACTCTCTCTACACTGGATCAGGAATGTGACCTGGGTAAGGGTATTACAATCCCACCCTAATCCTCTTTAACATAAAAATTACAATCACAAAATGGAGGACAACCACACAATACTGGAAATCATAGCCCAACCAAATTGATACACACATTTTTGGGGGACATAACTCAATACATGACACTCCACTCTTTGGCCCCCTAAAAATCACATCCTTGCAGCATGCAAAACATATTCACTCTATCATATCATAACAAAAGCCTTAACTCCAAGTCCAAAATTCCAAAAATTCCTCTTCATCTGTGAAATCTAAAACACAAATTATCTGCTTTCAAAGGTACAATGGCAGAACAAGCACAAGCTAGACATTTCCATTACAAACGGGAGAAAACTGGAGGAAAAGAAGGGATAACAGGCACCAATCAAGTCAGCAGAACACATTACATTAGTCCCCAAGGCTTTGAAAATAATTCTCTGTTCTCTGAGACAATTTATACAACGGCCCTACCCTCCAGACTCTAGGTATTGGCTACACTCTTCAGATTCTCAGTGGAGGCCCCTCAGCCCTGGGCTTCAGCTCTACCTTCCAGCCCACTGAGACAGCAACTCTGCTCCCTCAGCTTTAGGCCACCAGTCTCTTAGTCCATTTGAATGGTGGCTCTACCCTTAGCAACACCAGAGGCCATGGCTCCACCCTTTGAAACCCCAGAGGTCAAGGCCATACGTTTTGAGACTGAGGCAGCTCGGCTTACTGTGTTTCTTGTCTCTTCAGCTTCTGCTTCATGGTTTCTTGGCCTCTCTGCCCTTAGGCCTCACACCCACATTTGCCCTGCTGGGGTTAAGTGTTCCAAAGCTCAGTAGCTCCACTGCTAAGTGCTCAGAGGCACCCCACTCTGACAGGAAGCCTCCTGAGCACAGACACTCAGCCCTCTTGCTCCATGAGTCAGCTCCAGCAGTGTCTCTCAGTGGTCTCCTGATTCTGCTGCTGTGGTTCGCTGCTGCTGCTGTTTCTCACCATCTGTACCTTCTCCAGTGTTAACAGTTCTCCTCACTTCCTTCTGAGTCTTCTATCCATTCACAGGTTCATAACTGCATCCACATTTTAGGTATCTGTTAGAGCAACACCTCACTCCTGGTACCAAAGTCTGTCTTAATCATCTAGTGCTGGTATAACAGAAATAATCACAAGTGGATGGCTTTAACAAAGAGAAATTTATTCTCTCACAGTTTAGGAGGTTACAAGTTCAAATTCAGGGTGTCGGCTCCAGGGAAAAGCTTTCTCTTGTCAGCTCTGGAGGAAGAGTCCTTGTCATCAATCTTCCCCTGGTCAAGGGGCTTCCAAAGGATGTGCTCTGCTCCTAGTGCTGCTTTCTTGGTGGTATGAGGTCCCCAACTCTCTGCTTGCTTCCCTTTCCTTTTTATCTCTTGAGAGGTAAAAGGTGGTGCCGGCCACACCCCAGGGAAATTCCCTTTCCATTGGATCAGGAATGTGACCTGGGTAAGGATGTTACAATCCCGCCCTAATCCTTTAACATAAAATTACAATCACAAAATTAAGGACAACCACACAATACTGGAAATCATGGCCCTGCCAAATTGATACACACATTTTTGGGGGGACATAATTCAATCCATGACAACACCCTAGACAGATGCTTCACACCATCCCTCTGCAGCAAAGACCTGAAAAACTAAGTAAAACAGATAGAAATGTCAATCCTAGAATCCTAAGCATCAAATGAAGAGATAAAGAATTAGATCAAACACCTAATGTAAAAAGAAACCAAAGGAAAACAAGAACAAGGAGAGATATGGAGTGGAGGTCCCCTGCCAACTAACATGGCACAGCGTCACCATCTTGGAACACCATCAGCAACGACCCTGGACAGGGAGTATAGGAAGGCAACTTCACAGAGCACCCAGTAACCAGAGAAAACACACTTTCTCACCCCTCATACTTCTGGTGAGTAGAAGCAAGAATACCTCAATCCCAGGAGCCCCCGCTGCCAGAGTCCAAAAACGAGACTCCCCTGGGTCTGCCCTGCCCCCAACTGCCGCACAGCTGTTCTTCCCCCCTCTTCCTTTCCTTTTTTTTCTTTGCTCTTTCTTCCTTTTCTTTCTCCCTCCTACCAAATCCCATATGCCACCACCTGCCCCATCCTGCCAATCCCTGACACACCACCATGGCTACAGAATCACTGGCCCACCACTGCCCTGGGTCCCAACCTTTCTGCTGGCCCCTGTAGCAATGCTACAGCTAGCGTGTCGCTGGCGCCCAGGCCTGCCGTAGCAGTGGGCCTGCACCTCCTAGAGCTCAACCAGGAGCTGAATGGTATGAAGCGAGCCTGTACCACACGCCATCCGACACCTTCACCCATCTGGCAAGGGGCTGTGAATGCTCCCACACCGCTGGACCAACATCAGAAGACAGATAGCGCCTACCCATTCCACGCTCAGCCACCTCGCCAAAGAGGTGTACAGTGCCCACCCAGAAAAGGTGGTGAGAGCTATCGTGCCCACAGACAAGCAAGCAGTAAAGCATGCATGGCCAACCCACCTTGACATAACAAAAGAGCAGGACAAAACAAATGAAAATACAGTCAATAAATAAAGAAAACAATACCTGAATATCTTGGAGAAAGCAGACAATATCAAAACATATAAAAAAGCAGAATGAGATCAAGTGGCCAAAATAAAGAATCAGACAACTTTCTGGTAGAAGAAAAGGCAGTGGAACTACCTGATATGGGATTCAAAAGACTAATACGTAGAGCTCTTCAGAAGATTAGGAAAGAGATCAAGGAAAAAACAGACAAAAGCAAAGAAAAAATTGACAAAATCATGGAAAACACAGAAATAGAAGAATTCAGGAAAATAATACAAAAACAAAATATCAAAACAAATATACGATTAGAAATAGTACAAAACATCAACTAAAAATCCAAAAGATGAATAAGAAAATTTCAGAAATGGACAACTCAATAGAAGGTTTTAGGAACAAATGTGAAACAACGGAAGACAGAATTTGTGAAATTAAAAACAAATCCATGGACACTACTTTGAGATAAGAATGAAGAAAACCTAAGAATTATGTGGGACACAATCAAAAGCAAATATTGGCGTGTGATCAGAGTTTCAGAACAGGGGGAGAAAATGGAAAAAAGAGGGAAGACTGTTGAAGATTTGGTGGCAGAAAACTTCCAATATCATGAAAGATGTTCCAAGAGCTCAACAAACCCCATATAGGATAGACCCCAAAAGAAAATCACCAAGACATATTAAAATCACACTTGACAAAACCAAAGACAAAGAAAAGTATCCTGACAGCAGCTCAAGAAAATGGAAAAGTCACTTACAAAGGGGAAACAATAAAACTAAGCTCTGATTATTCAGCAGAAACTATTTAGGCAAGAAGGCAATGTGATGATATATATAAAACCTTGAAAGACGAACACTGCTAACCAAGAATAACTTATTCTGCAAAACTCTCTCTCGAATACAATGGTGAAATTAGGACATTTTCAGATAAACAGGAACTAAAGAAATTTGTAAAAACCAAATCAAACAAACAAGAAATATTAAAGGGAGTCCTAACATCAGACAACAACTAGAGCCTAGGATACAGAACAGCATCAGCCAGATACCAACCTAGGGAAAGAACTCTCAGTAATAAAACAAAGCTAAAAGACTTAAAACATGGCAACAGAGACATCAATTTGTAAATGACGACAACATCAAAGCAATAAAGGGGGACTGAACAGTGTAGATATAGAACTTTCAAACAAAGAGGAATTCATCAAGGCAATATCAAGTAATAAAAGGCTGGTTCAAACTTAGGAAGATAAGGGTAAATTTCAAGGTAACCAAATAAAGTCAACAAACCTACTCATCAAAATAAAAAAAAGAAAAACATAAAGACTCGGTAAACACGAAAACTATAATAACAAAAGAAAATCCACAAACAAAAGGAACTTAACACAGGAAAGTAAAAGAAAATGCCAGAGCCATAAAAAAAAAAAGCAACATTATGACACGCTATGACAGCAATAAACTCATACTTATCGATAATCACACAGAACTTAAAGGCTTAAATGCATCTGTAAAGAGAGCAAGAGTGGCAGAATGTATAAAGAAAAAAACAATGCATCTATATGCTGTCTAAAAGAGACACACCTTAGACACAGAGACACAAATATATTAAACATCAAAAGATGGAAAAAATACATAGAAATCAAATAGTAACCAAGAAGGAGCAGGAGCGGCAATGTTAATCAGAGATAAAACTGGTTTTAAGGCAAAATCCATCATAAAAGACCAGGAAGGACATTGTATGATGATTAAAGGGACAGTCCACCAAGAAAACATAACTGTAGTAAGTATCTCTGCACGCAACAACAGGGCTCCAAAGTACCTAAAACAAATTCTAACAGCAGTGAAAAGATAAATAGTTACACAATAGTTGTACGAGACTTCAACACACCACTCTCGGTAAAGAATGTATCTAGAAATAAACTCAACGAAGATTCGTTAGATCTAAAGGCCACAATCAACCAACTTGACCTCAAAGACAACATATACAGAAGATTCCACCCAAGAGCAGGGAAGTACACATTCTTTTCCCAGTGCATATGGAACACTCCCCTGGACACGCATTTAAAGCCAGAACATTGAAATAATACAAAGCATTCTTTCTGATCACAAAGCCATAAAAGCAGAAATCAAAAACAGGAGGAACAAGGGGAAAAAAAAAAAAGGAAACTGAATAACACTTTGCTTAATAACAACTGGTTAACATAAGAGATCAAAGAGGGAGTCAAAAAATTCCTAGAATCAAATGAGAGTGAAAACACATCATACCAACACCTCTGGAACACAGCAAAGACAGCACTTAGAGATCAGTTTATAGCAGTAAACGCACACATCAAAAAAGAAGAATGGGCCAAAATCAAAACATTAGCCCTACAACTACAGCAAACGGTAAAAGAACAGCAAAAGAAGCCCGCAGCCATGGGAAGAAAGGAAATAATAAAGATTAGAGCAGAAATAAAGAAAGAGAGAACGGAAAAACAACAGAAAGAATCAACAAGACCAAAAGTTGGCTCTTTGAAACGATCAACAAAATTCACAAACCACTGCCCAAAGTGACAAAACAGTAGAGGAGGCAAAAAATCCAAATAAGAAATGGGGGAACATTACAACAGACCCAAAAGAAGTAAAACGGAGCTTAACAGAACACTATGAAAACCTCTACTCCAACAAATTTGAGAGCCTAGAGGAAATAGATAAATTTCTACAAACACACTACCTACCTAAATTAACAAAATCTGAAATAGAAAATCTGACCAGATCCATAATAAGAGTTCAAAGAGGTAATTAAAAAACTCCCAACAACAAAAAAAGCTCAGCTTGGACAGTTACACTGGAGAATTCCACCAAACATTCAGAGAAGAGCACAAACCAGTACTACTCAAACTATTTCAGAGCATGGAAAAGGAAGGAATGCTCCCCAATTCACTCTATTGAAGCCAGCATAATCCTGATGCCAAACGCAGGCAAAGATACCACATACACACACAAAAAACTACAGATCATTATCTCTGAAGAATACAGGTAGAAAAATTCCAAAATACTAGGGAAAATAATTCAGCATCATATTAAAAAAAAAAAAATCACGAACAAGTGGGATTCACACCAGGTATGAAAGGATGGTTCAACACTAGAAAATTAATGTAATCCACCACTGAAATAAAACAAAAGAATCACAGATCATCTCACAGAAAGGCATCTGATAATGTCCAACACCCATTCCTGATTATAACTCTCAATAAGATAGGAATGGAAGGGACGGGAAATAACACAGTAAAGGGCATCTACACAAAACCAACAGCCAAGATCATTCTCAACAGAGAGAGGCTGAAAGCATTACCCCTGAGAACGGGAACAAGACAAGGATGCCCTTTACCACCACTCCTATTTAACACTGTGCTAGAAGTTCTTCCTAGAGCAATAAGGCAAGAATAAAAGGGCATTCACAATGGAAAGGAAGAAGTAAAACTATCCCTATTTCCAGATGATATGATCCTATATGTAGAGAACCCCAAAGATTCCACAAGAAAACTATTGAAACTAATAGATTCAGCAGACTAGCAGGATACATAATCAACACACAAAAATCAGTTGGATTCCAGTACACCAACAAAGAGCTTTGAAAAGGAAATCAGGAAAACAACACTATTTGTAATAACCCGTAAAAAGATAAAATACTTGGAAATAAATCAAACCAGGAACATAAAACCCTGATAGAAAGAAAGCTACAAACCACTATTGCAAGAAATCAAAAGAGACCTACATAAATGGAAAAACATACCATGCTCATAGATAGGAAGACTCAAGATTGTGAAAAATGTCAATTCTATCCAAAGAGTTCTACAGATACGATGCAATCCCTATCCAAATATCAACAGCATTCTTTAATGAGATGGAAAAACCAATCGCCTACTTCATATGGAAAGGAAAGAGGCCCCAGATAAGCAAAGCATTACTGAAGAAAAGGAAAAAAGTAGGAGGCCTCACACTACTTGATCTCAGAACCTAATAAACAGCCATGGTAGTCAAAACAACCTGGTACTGGTACAACAACAGACACATAGACCAATGAAACAGAATTGAGAACCCAGACGTAAATCCATCTACCGATGGTCAACTGATCTTTGACAAAAGATCAAAGTTCATTAAATGGGGGCAGAAAAAAGTCTTTTTAATAAATGGTGCTGGCAAAACTGAATAGCCACCTGTAAAAAAAAAAGATACAGGACCCATACTTCACACCATACACAAAAACTAACTGAAAATGGATCAAAGACCTAAATATAAAACCTCAAATGCTAGGGGCCCTAATACATGGCATAAATACAATATAAACCGTAACTAACAATGCACTAACACCAGAAGACAAACTAGATAACTGAAAGCTCCTAAAAATTAAACACTTATGCTTATCAAAAGACTTCACCAAATGAGTAAAAAGAGAACCTACAGACTTGGAAAAAAATTTTAGCTATGACATATCCTACAAGAGTCTATTCTCTAAAATCTATAGAATACTTCAACACCTCAACAACAGAAACACAAATAATCCAATTAAAAAATTGGCAAAAGATATGAACAGACATTCAGGCAGCCAAAAGACACACGAGGAAATGCTCTTCATCATTAGCCATTACAGAAATGCAAATCAAACCTAAAATGAGATACCATCTCGCCCCCACATTACTGGCACAAATTAAAGAAACAGAAAACAACAAATGTTGGAGTGGTTGTGGAGAGACTAGAACTCTTATGCACTGCTGGTGGGAATGTGAAACGGTACAGCCACTTTGGAAAACAATATGGCACCTCCTTAAAATGCTAGAAATAGAAATACCATATGATTCAGCAATCCCACTCCTAGAATATATCCTAGAGAAATAAGAGCTGTCAAACGAACAGGCATATATATAACCACGTTCATTGCAGCATTATTCACGATAGCAAGAAGATGGAAACAACCTAAGTGCCAATCAACAGATGAGTGGATAAACAAATTATGGTACATACACACAATGGAATACTATGCAAAGATAAAGAGCAATGATGAATCGTGTAACATCTTACTACATGGATGAATACGGAGGGTATTATACTGAGTGAAATAAGTCAATCACAAAGGAATAAATATTGCATGAGACCAGTATTATAAAAACTTAAGAAAAATTTTACACACACAAAAAAAACAACTTTTGATGGTTAAGGGGGGAGAGGTGGGGAGAGGAAATCACTAACAAGTGTTAACTTTGGTGAGGGGAAGGACTACACACAATTTAGGGAAAGTCAGCACATCTTGACCAAGGCAAAGCCAAAGCAGCTTCCTAGTCCCATCCAAACACCTTGAGGAACCGAGTTACTAAGGCTGAGGACTGGGGGTCATGGACTCAGGGAACATCTAATGTTAATTGGCATAACATAGTTTATAAAGAAAATGTTCTACATTGTACTTTGGTGAGTATCATCTGGGGTCTTAAAAGCTTGCCGGCAGCCCTTTAAGATAGTTCTATTGGTCTCATCTCATCTGAAGCAAAGGAGAATGAAGTAAACCAAGGGCACAAGGGAAATATTAGTCCAAAAGACTAATGGGCCACATGAGCCACAGCCTCCATCAGCCTGAGCACAGAGGAACTAGATGGTGTCCAACTACCACTGACTGCTCTGACAAGGGTCACAACAGACGGTCCTTGACAGAGTGGGATACAACGTAGAACAAAATTCAAATTCAGCAAAAAAGACCAGACTTACTGGTCTGACAGACACTGAAGCAACCCCCAAGACTACTGACCCTGGACACCGTGCTAACTCAGAAGTGAAGCCACTCCCAAGTCCACCTTTCAGCTAAAGATTAGACAGGCCTATAAAACAAATAGTAACACAGGTGAAGAAAGTGCTTCTTAGTTGAATCAAGTATACGAGACCAAACCAGCAATGCCTTCCCCAAAGCGAAGAGGAGAAGGCAGGAAGGGACAGAAAAGTTGGATAAAGGGACATGAGGAATCCAGGGTATAAAGAGAAAGGGGGACTGTGCTGACACATAGGATTTCCACCAATGTCACAAAACAATTTGTTTACAAATTTTTGAATAAGAAACAATTTGTATTCTAACCTTTCACCTCAAGCACAGTAAAATAAAAAAATTAAAGGAAGCTTCTCAAAAATTAATAGGAATTACAGAATTATAGGAGAAAAAAATGGATAAAAACAAAGGTATCAAGTATAAAGAACAGAATGAGCAAAGATAATGGGAAGGGACAAGAAGCTAACCCTGCTGATCACCATCTGTGCCTCGGGCCCTATGTTACAAGCCTACAATATCAACGTTGTTATCCATATCCTAGAGATAAGGAAATACGGACTCAGCAAGGTTAAGTAACTAGTTCAAGGACACAAAGCTAATGAAGTGACAAAGCTGGGACCTGACCTGCACATAAATCTACCCAGCTTTAACGCCTATGTCCTTGCCACTGTACTATGTAGTCTCCCACTATTATAGCAGATCTATCCAGGGTGTAATGAGAAGGCTGGTCTGGGTGAAGAGTCTGAGTGAAAGAACAGAATGAGATAAGGTTAAAAAGACAGGTGAAGGGCAAAAGGCTGTAAATATCATCCAGTCTAAGCAATTTTGTCTATATATCATAAGCAGGAGAAGTTACCAAAACTTTTAAGTAGTCGACGATGTAACTCAAAAGTATCTTCTAACATGAATCATTTTTAACCCTATAATTTCTTGAGCAAACTATGAATTCTTTAAAAATAAGACTTTGGAGCTCAATGGAAACTCAGTAATACTGCAGTTGTTAAAACTCTGATACTTAAAATTACATGCAGTACATGTTGCCTAATTTTTATTTTATACAGAGTTGGAATAGTTTCTCCCTCTATAAATTTTCAAAGTGGACTTGGAAGAGATTCCAATACTAAAACATTAAATTTTACAAAAAGTGAAGTTTAAATGACATAGAATTATATTTTCTTTGCTACTGTTCCAAACACACCACTTAGTTCGAGAATGAAAAATATTTTAATAATGTAAATCCTGTGTGTTATTATTCAATTTTTGGAATCAATTTATAGATAAAGCATGATAGACTTAATTATATTGCATAAGGTCAATTTTATAGGCACAACTCCTATAAAATAACTAACAAAAATTGAAAAGCTACAATCGGAGCAGCAAGAAATAAAAAGGGGTGTGTTTATTTCCTAACATTTCACTGAAGCATTAATACATATGACCTAAAGTTGACAAATCTAAAAATAAAATAACCAGAAGTAAAAGCAAAGAATGAAAAAAACATTTTCCTTTGAAGTGTGGGATGGGGTGGGCAGGTAAGGAAATGATAGAGATGCTTTTTTTTCTTTTTATACTGTTTAGTAAGTTTCGTCTTGTTTTTAAGCATATGTCAGCATTACTTAAAAAAAACTAAAACCAAGTGCTTAATTAACTCAAAATTCTTTTGATTTACCTTTAACAGCAATACTTAGTATTTTAGCATATTTTCAAACTATAATATACAAGAAAAACGTGAATCTAAGTTTTCTCAATTTACAATACACTTGGTGTATAAAAAATTAAAAGGTGAATTTATTTTTTATAAAATCATAATTCACACTGGTAAGTGTAATAGGCGGAAGAATGTTCTCCCAAAAACAGTCCTACCCTGACCAGTGAATATGCTGCCTTACATGGCAAAAGGGACTTTGCAGGTATGATTAAGGACCTTGAGATGGGGGGAGTATCCTGGATTATCCAGATGGGCCCAAACCAATCACATGAGTCCTTATGAGTGGAAAAGGAAAGTAGAGTAGTGGTTCAGCAATGTGCAAAAGGGTAAGAACTCGACCCACTGTTGCTGTCTTTGAAGATGGAGGAAGGGGTCCATGAGCCAAGGAACATGGCAGTCTCTAGATGCTGGAAATGGCCCTCAGCTTACAAACAGCAAGAAAATGAGGACCTCCGTCCTACAATCACAAGGAATTGAATTCTGCCAACAATCCAAATAAGCAGGAAATGGATTTTTCGCTAAAGCCTCCTAGAAAAATTGCAGCTTTTCTTTAGTCCTGTGAGACCCATACCAGACTTCTGCTCTACAAAACCATAAGATGATAAACTTATGTTGTTTTAAGCCACTAGATTTGTTATGGCAGAACAGAAAATACAGTAGCTGCTTATCTACCCACAAATCTGAGTCAAAGATTTCTATGAACAAGTAAAAAATTACAAAAGTATATTCAGAAAGGACATACTTACATTCTAAGTTTTCAATATAAAGGTTCTCAAATTCTCTTTCTATTTGACCAAACAGTTCCAACAGCGTACTACGAACTGAGGAAGGCAGTTTAGAATCCTACAGAAAAGGAAGATTATGTTTACAATAACTTAGGCACCAGCTACCAATATACTTTTTCTCAGGTAAATTATAATTTACCCTAAATTCTTATAAAATTACATATTTTATTTCTTAAACATAAAATGCAAAGAATTTAAGGTTTCAAACTTCTACAGAGAAAAATTATAACCATATTTTATAATTTGGCTAACTAGTGCAATATGGGATTTAAGAATAAATACTTCTTCAAAATAACACAAATTTTTCTTTTCTAAGGAAGGAAATAAGCCTACCCTATTCAAAAATTCCAAGTCTGTAGAGAAGGAAGGCAGCTTCCATAAATAAAATTATATTATAAAGTCTTTAAATTCTATTATATGTTATATAAATGTATTTTAACATGCAATGCAACAAAGGAACCCATGCCTTATAGAGTCCTCATTATGTCTCACTGCTTCAAGCACAACTAAACTGGATATTTCCTGTAACACTACTTAATACCTACAAGATTGAGTTGTGAAGAGGAAAAAAGAAGTATCAGATCAAAATCACTATTAGTTAAAATGAAAACGTGAACATTTAAGCTCCCTAGCTGTGCCACATTCTTCATGGCGGGGCACGTGCTCTCACACCTATAACCTCCAGTTTGCCAAAAGTCAGAGGAGGTTAATGGGGAGAAGAAACATCTCAGCTGAAATTTTAAGTACGATCAAATGAGTTAGCGGCACCAAAATTTTCACAAAACATTTACTTTTCCTGGACACTGCTAATAAATAGGAAATATAGAGTCCGTATTCTATTCTAATCTCAATCGTATTTTGTCCCCCCAAACCATTCAGCATAATTTTCAAAGTTCTCAATATCTCAAAAAATGTTTTAATACTTAACTACTGTCACTGTAATTTTCTAAGTGTCTTTTCAAATTTATACACAGCACAAACTTTCTTATGTTTAGTGAGCTGCAAATTAAAAAAAGATATCCAATGTTTATTATAAATTCATTACCAGATTAACTTCTCACAGAATTTTTAAATAAATCTTATAGGCCAATTAAAAAAAAAAGAACACACACACGGGGTTGTCATGCATCAGAATCAACCCAACAGCAACTTACAACATACACACACACACAGACATACACATATACATAGCGACCCTACAGGACTGAGCAGAACTGCCCCATAGGATTTCCAAGGAGCGCCTGGTAGATTCAAACTGCCAACCTTTTGGTTAGCTGCCGTAGCTCTTAATCACTATCCCATCAGGGTTTCTGAAGAAGAAGAGTTGACGCCTTTGAATTGTGGTGTTGGGAAGAATATTAAATACACCATGGACTACCAAAAGCATGAACAAATCTGTCTTGGAAGAAGTACAACCAGAATGCCCCTTAGAAGCAAGGATGGCGAGACTGGGTGTTACATACTTTGGACATGTTATCAGGAGGGATCAGTCCCTGGAGAAGGACATCATGCTTGGCAGAGTACAGGGTCAACGGAATAGAGGAAGACCCTTA
This sequence comes from Elephas maximus indicus, assembly GCF_024166365.1. Lineage (NCBI taxonomy): Eukaryota > Metazoa > Chordata > Mammalia > Proboscidea > Elephantidae > Elephas > Elephas maximus. The sequence continues at coordinate 18,565,917 of NC_064822.1, forward strand.
ACAAGGTGGACTGACACAGTGACTGCAACAATGAGCTCAAGCATAACAACGATTTTAAGGATGGAGCAGGACCGGGCAGTGTTTCATTCTGTTGTGCATAGGGTCGCTATGAGTCAGAACCAACTCGACAGCACCTAACAACAACAACAATACACACACACACACACACATATCTATATATATACGTGCACACACATATAGTGGAGCTCTGGTGGCACAGTGGTTAAGAGCTTGGCTACTAACCAAAAGGTGGGCAGTTCAAATCCACCAGCTGCTCGTTGCAAACCCTATGGGGCGGTTCTACTCTGCCCCTCAGGGCCAATATGAGTTGTGGCAACGGCTTTGGTTTGGTTTTTATATACATTTAGGGGCCCTGGTGTCTCCGTGGTTGAAGCACTTAGCTGCTAACTGAATGGTTGGCACTGCGAACCTACCAGCTGCTCCATGGGAGAAAACTGTGGCAGTCTGCTTCTGTAAAGACTCACAGCCTTGGAAATCTATGGGGCAGTTCTGCTCTGTCCCATAGGGTTGTTCTGAGTTAGAATTAACTAGATGGCAGCGCGTTTGGTTTGTGTGTGTGCATGTGTGTATATCTGTGCGTGTATGTGTGCACGTGGCAGTCTCTAGAAACTATATATATACATATAAATATATGTATATAAATGTATATATAAGTATATACACAAATATATATATACACACACATATATATATGGAAACCCTGGTGGCGTAGTGGTTAAGTGCTACAGCTGCTAACCAAAGGGTCAGCAGTTCAAATCCACCAGGTGCTCCTTGGAAACTCTACGGGACAGTTCTGCTCTGTCCTATAGGGTCACTATGAGTAGGAATCAACTCGACGGCACTGGGTTTGGTTTGGTTTATATATATATATATACACACACACATTATACATACCCAGTACCCTATATAAATATACATATATATATATATATATATATATACACCCACTGGTATTACTGATTGCTTCTAGATTCAATTTTTTTTAAAAAAATTCAATCTAGAAGCAATCAGTAATACAGGCTTCCCAATTTTCCTCTAATGTGCCAATGTAGAAACATGAAGAAAAAAAACAGACACTTAAACATGAAAATTGAAACTAAACCATTACAGGAGGAAATTCCATTAACTACAATATGTACGGATTTAAAATAAGAATCAAAACAATTTTTTAACATACTCTTTCCTGCCTTGTAGTCTTTGCATATTCTATCCCCTCTCCAGGAAACATTCTTCCCTCACCCCCTCATCTAGTTAATCCTGCCTCATCCTTCTGTTCTCAGCTTAAGTGTCACTTCCTTAGGGAAGCCTTTCTCACCTTCTACACAAGGTCAAATCTGCTCTTACGCTTACCAATTCCCACTCACTTATACCCATGTTTTAAGATCCTTATTATCCAGCAACTAAAATGTTACATTTACTTAGGGAAAACAAAGCTGAGATGTCAGCATTAACCTCACCTTATAAAACAATCAAGAAACTAAATATTAAGTGAAATGAGAACTTTTCCACTAGAGGGCGAGTTGAGCCTAACAGAAATACTTACAAATTGCTTTTCAACCTTTTTAACAGTACTACTTTTTGATGCCATTAAATTTCACAGGCCCTGAAATGATCGCTGTTGAAATTTTAGTACCTCTTGAGAAAACCTGTGACAGAAAAGCTACTAAAAATTCAGTAAAGCTTTTGAATAAGTTTCCAGTTTCTCACACCATACTTAAATACATCTGAAAAACTGCAGTTCATAAATACAGGAAAATTTTTTCAGGCTACAGTCAATGCTTGGTACATACATAGATTCAACAATTCTTTGCATCAATGGACCTCTCTTTACTGCGTTAGTCAACGCTTTCTAAAATACGTCATATTTATGAATGTAAGACATAAAGTTTAAACCCACCAGAACATCTCATCCACAGTAATCTTCACTCTCTCTCTCTCTCTTTTTTTTTTTTTGGACATTGTTCCTCAACAATTGAAAGAGCATTCCTATCTACTTTGTCTAGGAAGTCATCATTCCTACCATTCACTTCAAATCTGTCTGCCGTCAACTACTGTTAATGCTTAGATTCTTCCACTTACACCTACCATGCCAACTGCTTGGACCAAAACACGTGTATCATTGCCTTCTCCCTCTTGCTTCTGAACTAAGGAGAGCCGCTGTCACACTGACCACTCACAGAAACATGCTAACTGATCCAACTGCAAGTAAGTTTATTCATTCAACAAACAAGCATTGTCTAGGAAAAGTTGTCAACACAAAAATGAAGCTGAGAGGATTCTGAATTGTCTTCATAAAGGGTTGCTATGAGTTACAATTACCTACTTGTTTTACATCACAATGGAGAAATGGCACACAAGGCCAAGAAAATAAGAGCGTATTTACCTTATAGGAAAGTTACCTCCAGAATCTGCCAGTAAAGGAGACTGTGAAACTTTCACTATTAGAAATGTAAGTAAATCTAAAAATTAAAGAAACTTTTTTTAGACTGTTTACCTACACTGTTTAATACGGTAGCCACAACCCATGACTATTTAAATTTAAATGCAAATTAATTAAAATAAAATTAAAATTTCAGTTCCTCAGTCACATCAGCCACATTTCATTTGCTCTACAGCCACATGTGGTTAGTGATTACAGTACCATATAGCACATATACAGAATATTCCCATCATCACTGAAGTTCTTTGAGACCATTCTGGTTTAGACATTCACTTTCTAAAGAATATCAAAAATATCTCTGGGAGGCTCCTTAAAACTATTATTTTATTTCCAATATTAAATTAAAATGTAATCATTGTATGAAAAACAGAGACATGTATCTGTTTATTCATTCATTTATTCAATACATAAGAACTGAATTCTAGTTGAATATCTACTATGTGCCAGGAGCTGGGTTTGGTTCTGAATGTATACTACTGCTCTTGTAAAGATTACATCCTAAAGTTCAAAGAGATAAAAAGTTCCTGACATAAAGTTATCTATATGGGTTTCAATAAGATCTAATATTATATGAATCAATTTTTCAGATTTAAGTCTTATTTTCCTATAACATTATAGCTTATGAATTAGTTCCAATTGTGAAAGAACGGTTATAAATTTAATTTATATACATATAATATACACATATGTATATACATACATTAAATATAGTTATAATTTATTTTAATATAACATGTACATTTGTCTAGGCTTTACGATAATGTTTAAAAATTCTAACATTTTCATCATCTATAAAGGAATTCACTAGAAAAAGTATAAGCAAAACTTCATCAACAAAATACTCTTAGAATTAAAGTAACCATCAAATTATTGGAAAGATAATAAAAAACAGTAGATGGCACACTCACTGTAGCAAAGACGGGGACAAAAACTCTTCAGAAAACAAGAGATAATTAAAATTATATAGTGCTCTTCTTGAGATTATCAAAGACAAAAAACCTAAAATTGTATAATCAATTAGCCTGTACAAAGACTAAAAACCAGTCCAAACTGACCCACCACGTTCTTTTTTACCAAGTATGATAAATAAGGGTTAATCTAGGAATCTAATTCTATCTCTGTGTATGCTGTTGTATTTGACAGTAATTTTAATGGTTTGGGGGTTTTATTGTTGTTTGGGCAATATTTTTGACAACACAAAACATTTTTTTTTTACTTTGGAGACCTATATAAATTTGGCTATTTTTATAACATTACAAATACGACCAGCATCTTTTAAATATGAGACTGATGAATACTGACTTACTTGTCCTTCTAACATTTCTCTTGGTAGTCCCGTCCTTTCCTGTTCTGAGCTGTTAGTTCTTCTTATAGAAAGGCTATGTGATTTGCGTTTCTGTTTTGCCTGGCGAGCAGCTGAACAACTTCCGCTTTCTGTGGGCATCACTTCTAGAAGACAATGTCCTGGACACTCCTGCAATAAGCTAAACAAAAGCAGAAAATACAAGTATTTTATTTCTGATATAGCAACTTAACATAAAGGAAAAATACTCCACGAGATGATAATTCTCTTAATTACAAACTTCCTTAGCATTAACTATATAATATATATATTATATATAATTATATAACATGACAAATGATTTGAAAGTAGAGGTCACACTCTTTGTTAAAGAAGCAATTCTTACCAAGTTTCATTAACATGTTTTAAAAATCAAATATCTTAAAGAAGGGCTTAAAATGAAAAACAACCATCCATCCCATAAGCCAACTTTCCCCAGGATCAGCCTACTCCCCCCCAAAACAAAAACCAAAACCACTGGCATCGAGTCAATTCCAACTCATAGTGACCCCATAGGACAGAACATAACTGCCCCATAGGATTTCCAAGAAGCAGCTGGTGGATTCAAACTGCCGACCTTTTGGTTAGCATCCTGAGCTCTTAACCACCGTGCCACCAGGGCTCCGCTCCCAAAAGGGAACCAATTTTGACTGCATACTCTAGACTGGATTCTAGAGCAGTGCTGTCCAAGAGAAATATAACAAAAGCCACATATGTAATTTTAAATTTTCTATAGCCACTTAAAAAAAGTAGAAACAGGTAAAATTAATTTTAATGATTTATTTAACCTGATACATCTAAAATATAATTTTAACATAAAATGAACATAAAAATACTAATGAGATACCTAATATTCATTTTTATACTAAGTCTTCAGAATCCAGTGTATATTTTATTTTACACTCAACAGCACATCTCAATTCAGACTAGCGACACTTCAAGCGCTCAGGAGCCACATGGATTAGTGGCTACCATTCAAGGACAGTTCTAAAAGTTATTACTCAAATCTGCAAACTAAATATAAAGATTTTGATTTATCCATTTTGGACATTATCTACTCACGTCCTGCTATTAGCTATCCTGCTGCCCAACATAATTATATGACTACGTTAATTTAATTGTATATAATATATTTACACATTTTACCTTCTTTCTTCGACTACAGATTTACCCATATGGGACATTATCTATTAATCTTTTGCTCTTATCATTCCTTCTCCCCATATAATTATACCACTATGTTAGTTGCAGCGCAGTAAATTATTTAATATGGCCCTTCTAGCCATAGTCTTTGTAACTCCCACCAAATGGCTGAGTGGGACTATGCAAGTGTAGTGCTTGTGCTTCACCAAGGGGATGGGAGAGCTTGCTAATAAAGGAAATAATGTATATGGCACCTTGTGGGGGTGAGCCATACAAGTAAGGTGTATGGAACCCTAAAGAGGGGATTGGTCAGTTTTGTCATTCCACTAAGCTTAAAAGAAAGCCAATCTTGGAACAGAGGAGGACCGGAGTACAATCAAGAAAGAAAACTCCGGAGTGGAACGCATCCTGTGGACCCAGGATCCCTGGAGCTGAGAACCTCTTGAACCCAAGAGACAGAGAGTACCGTAACACTGGAGACAGCGAGAGCCGGTGAAACGCGATGGCAGAGAAACGGCAGTAGCGAGGCAGTAGAACCAGGAAACCAGCAGGAGACTGCACGGTGGGCTTCCTGGCCCATGGAACGAGACTGCTGAGCACCTTCAGGCACAGGAGGCTTCCTGGCAGAGTGGTTTGCCTCTGGGCACTTGGTGGCAGAGCTCAGCTCACAGAACCACTGAGCAGGAGGGCTGAGTGCCTTAGGGCCAAAGTTTACTGACTGGGGTGGGGTGCCTCAGGGTACTTATTAGCAGAGCTGAAAGAGCTTTGTAATGCTTGCCTGAGCAAGGCAAGGGCCAAACCAGCCCAAGGGCCTGAGGGGCCAGCAAGGGCTAGAGAGAGGTGTGCCTTCAGGCACAGCTGAAAAGAAACTGTCCAGATCAAAGAACTGTATCCTAAGCATTCCTGAATCTGAATTGTAACTGTTACTTCTCTAAAAAAAAAAAAAAAAAAAAACCCTAACTATGGTCTGTGAGTTCTGTGGTCATTGCAACAAAATATCGAATCCAGCAGAGAAGTAGAGAGTACGTGAGAGGGACAGTTGGTATCAGAATTGGAAAAAAGGTTGGAGAGAGGAGGTATGTCTGACTGCCACCTCATAGGACTCAGCCTTAGGCTGCTGATCTTGATTCTCATTCCCCCTTGTGAAGTTACACAAGGAGGTTGGACTATGCCTCTGTCACGTCATTTTTACACTAGTTCACACTTTTAAAAAATACATTTATATATCTGTCAATAGTCTTCAAACATGCTCCCATTTGAAAGACAGGCTTTCCCCAATGTCTTAGTTATCTAGTGCTGCTATACAAGTGAATGGCTTTAGCAAACCGACATTTATTCTCTAACAGTCTAGGAGGCTAGAAGTCCAAATTCAGGGTGCCAACTCCAAGGGAAGGCTTTCTCTCTCTTGTCAGCTCTGGGGAAGGTCCTTGTCATCAATGTTCCCCTGCTCTAGAGGCATTTCAGCTCAGGAACCCTAGGTCTGAAGGACATCCACTGCTCCCTGCTTCCTTGGTGATGACAAGGACTTTCCTCTAGGGCCAACACAGAGAGAGAGCCTTCTCCTAGAGCTGGCGCTCTGAATTCAGACTTCTAGCCTACTAGACTGTGAAAGAATAAACTTCTCTTTGTTAAGTCATCCACTTGCGTTATTTCTGTTACAGCATCACTAGATAACTAAGACACCCCACAACTAGTCATCACTCATTTTTTGTTTTCTATACTTTGTCAAGGCTAATTATTTATATTCTATCCTTGTACCATAAGTGAGATGTAAAATATACAAGTTGAGAGAGTTTATACAGTGTTATTATGATTACAGAAATATTATAAGTCACTACTGAACAAACATTTCTTATACACCTTATATCCCCTTGTAATTTGATTATTTTCGTTATCTTGCATTATATGTCTTTATTGCACCCTTCATATCTTCCAAATTCTCAAATAGGTTTTTGATTCCTCATTTCCTTTTGTCTATGTTCTTCCTTCTTAAATCTCTCCATCTTCCCACTCCAGGCTCGACGATCTGTTTCATAGCTCTGCTAAACACTTAATTTCCTGGGAATTTTCTTTGTTACTTCTCCTGAGTTGAATCTATTACTTCCTGTGCCCCATGTGATTCTCTTTCTTGGTTTGCTCACCAACTCTGCTGTAGGATATTCCACTAGTAGCTTCCTAAGAAAGGGTCTATGGGAAGTTAGCATCCCAAATACAAGCATGTCTTAAAATGTTTTAAATTTGGTCACACACTTATTAGATTGTTAAGGTAGGGTTCCAGGCTGAAAAAATCAATTGCACTCAGTACTTCAAAGGAACTGCTCCACTGTCTTCTAGAATCCAGAGTCAGCTTAGGAGAAGTCTGATGCCAGTACTAACGTCTGTCATCACTTTTAAGCAACCTGTTCTGTTTCATTTTGCCCTTCGCCCTCCTAAATGTTTGACATCTCCTTACCCTCACTGTCCTGAATCTTCAGTGATGTCTCCAGAAGTGCTTCTTATTTCACTCATTCTGCTGTCCACTTGATGAGCCATTTCAATCTGAAAATTCAGGCCTCCCCTCAGTTCTGGGAAATTTTCATACCACATATTTGAAAGTTTTTTCCCTTCGTCCTACTATTCTCTTACTGCAATTCCTCTTAGAAAAGGTATTAAGTCTGTTGGATTGATCTTAATTTATTTTTTTTGTCATAAATTCTATTTTCTGGCTTTTGATTTTGCAGTCTGGGCAACTGTATCTACTACGTATTTTCTTCTTCCTTTTTTTTTTTTTCCTGATGGGCAGGAGTGATTGGCAAATATTTTCAATTTCCAAAGGATTTTCAATAGACTCCAGGAATTTCTTTCTCATAATACCCTGTTGTTTTGTGGTTATGGTGCCATCTCAAACTTCATTGACAACAATGATTTTTTTTTTTTTTTAAGTTTTCTTTTGTTCCCAAAATTACCTATTTCCTCCACCATCACTTTTTGTGTTTATCTTGGTCCAGCTTTTTCATGTACTCTTTCCTAAACTATCTGGCTGCCTTTGCTTATCTGTTCACATTTAAGAATGAGACCATAGAAAAGCTGACAGAAGACCTTTAAGTGATGGACAGGACATGTTGACTGGAAAGCTTTACTTAGGGGGAAAAGGCAACATTGGCAGAACCTACTGATTGGAAATTGGCTTTGGGAGAGAAAGCAAGAAATGGGTCATTACGCTGGAAGACTTGTAAATACCAGAATTTCGAGGGCTTATTCCAGACAGCCAACTCTCCAAGGAGTTGTTCTCCTTAGCCAATTCATTTAATTTTTTTTTTGGCAACAAAGCCTTTTTTTCCCTTTGGTTTTGGTTTGGAGTCCTGGTGGCACAGTAGTTAAGAGCTTGGCTGCTAACCAAAAGGTCTGCAGTTTGAATCCACCAGCATCTTCTTGGAAACCCTATGGGGCAGTTCTACCCTGTCCTACAGTGCCACAATGAGTTGCAATCAACTCTACAGCAACAGGGCTGGGTTTGGTTTTGGTTTTAGTTTTGGTTAAAGAACCCTCTAAAACTCATATATACACATACAATAAGTACACACAGCACAGGCCTTTCAGGGATTCTGCAGGACAGGTTGGCTCTCTCCTTGAACTACATCACCTTCTGTGCACCTTTGAGTCAGTCAGTGACTTCCTCTGCTCTACGTCATCAGCGACAGCTCTTCCACCCCCTTTCTACCTTCCACAAAAGTTAAAACTGTCGACTTATGGCTGTCAGGCATCTTCTTTGCAATTGTTTATATTTTATTCCCTTAATATAAATTAAAAGGTGTATCAAGAAGGAAAAGACATGAATGCAAGTGCTCAATCTGCCATCCTCTACTTGAAATAAATCTAATAGTCTTTTTAATGGTTTACTTATTTTGTATTCACATACAATAAATTTACTTAATAGCTATATACCAAAGGCCTGGCTAAGCTCAAGGACTGCAAAGACAAATACGGAGATCAATTTATCCTGGTTTGTCCAGGCCTGTCCTGGTTTGAAGGAACCCTGGTTGTGCAATGGTTACGTGCTTGGCCTGTAACCAAAAGGCCAGCAGTTAGAACCCACCAGTGGCTCCATGGAGGAAAAGACCCGGCCATCTGCTCCCGTAAAGATTACGGCCTAGGAAACACTACAGTTCTACTCTGTGTTCTACTCAGGTCCCTGTGTGTCAGAGTTGACTTGATGCCACACAACAACAACATTACAGTTTTAGTACTTAAAGTCCCACGTTGTGGGACTCTCCTCAGTGGTAGGCAAACTGGGATGGCTGGTCACCATAAAGACAACACAGTCCTTTCCTTCAAACTCTCTACAAAAAACAAGGCTGCAAACAAGTATTAAATATGATGACAGCTACATAATAGAGATACGTGAAACAATGAAACACAGGAAACAGAAGAACTAATCTGCTTATGGGGAATTAAGGAAGGCATCAGAGGAGAAAGCACTTGAACTAAGACCTGAAGATGAAGTTTGTAGGCAGACATTCAAAGAGAATTCTAGGCAATAAAATCTCATGAAAATGTCAAAGTAAAAAATCATGGCTTATTCAGTAAAGTGCCTGATAATCAATATTGATAGAGTGTAAAGTGCAAATAAAGAAGTAGCAGAAAAACAGGCTACAGAGTAGCCAGGATGCATATCATAGCCCTTCATGGTACACTATAATATTAGATTTTATTCTAAAATACCAAAAATGTCAATAAATTTTATCAAAGAGAGTGACAATCAAATTTCAATTTTAGAAGATTATTTTTGCACCAATATGAAAACCCACTTAAAGGATTCTAATCAGCTCTTGGAAATTCTGGTGGCACAGTGGTTAAGAGCTGCGTGTGCTCACCAAAACGTCAGCAGTTCAAATCCACCAGGCGCTCCTTGGAAACCCTATGGGGCAGTTCTACTCTGTCCTATAGGGTTGCTATGAGTCGGAATCAACTCCATGGCAATGAGTTTGTTTGTTTTTGTAATCAGCTCTTAGGCTGCTATGGCAATCTAGATAAAAGTGATGAGGATTTAAATTAAATGAGGAAGCAGAAATAAGAAAAGGAGGAGGGAAGTTATTTTAAATAATTACACTCAGTATGTTACTATGGGCAAAAGGTATGAGCGAGAATATTTATCACTCCATTACTATCATACCAAGGATCTGGAACAACTCTAAAAACAAAACAATAAAACATAAATATAATAATATACACTTGTACAAGTAAAAATAGCATGCAGCCATTATAAACAAAGTATGCTTAGACTATATTCTTACATGGGAAAAATAGAAGCAAATTATAAAATGGTATGGAAGAGCCCTGGTGGTGCAACGGTTAAAGCACTTGGCTGAAAACTGAAATGTCAGTGGTTTAAACCCACCAGCCGCTCTGCGGGAGAAAGATGTGGCAGTCTGCTTCCATAAAGACTCCTGCCTTGGGAACCCTATGACTCGGGATCAAATTGACAGCAACGGGTTTGCTTTTGTTTATGCATCATGTGATGCTTTCACGTTTGTAAAATTTTTATAAACACACATAAAATGCATTCATATGCATACATACGCATACACACAGAAGAGTTTGGAAATATGGATAGCGATGTTCGTAGGTTAGTAGTGGAACTAAGGGGTGATTTTTATGTTTTTTTTCTGTATTTTTGAAATGTTTACAATGAATTTGTATTGTTCTCATAATCAGAAAAAAAAGCTATCACTATATATGTTCATGCACAATTTAATTATTATATATAGGAGTGTCTCCCAAATTTAAATGAACTTTGTTAACTTCTATGATCTCCCTGTATTTCTGATACTAGCAATAACTCTCAGAAACAGCAAATGAGCTATCATGACTATATCGATATTTAAACTCTCATACCATTCTCTTAACATTCAAGTTGTAAGAATGAACTAAGTTAAAGCATGACAATGTACTTGTCAATGAACAGTACAAAGAATCTGACGTAGCAGAAATAAGTGACGATACTAAAAATCTACTTAAAGCTTATGTGTCAGGCACGAACTGCTTTAACTCAATCTTCCAACAGCACCATTTTGAGGTGGCAATTATCATTATTCCCATTACAAAGGTAAAACTAGTCTCTTAGGTAACAATGAAAGAACTAGAAATATTTTTCCGAAGTCAGAATGTCTTTCTGTTCTACATTTCAGATGGGACAGTTCAATGGCCCTACTCAACTTCAGTTACGTTCATCTGCCTGCCAAAACGTAGCACTGTCCTCCACTGTAACAAAATACCTTTCCAACAACTACTGTGTAAGGCAAAACAGCACCCACCCCTGAGAAACCAAAATTTACCAAATATGCCAAAATTTACCTTGATTTAGAAAGGAAAATAGGTCTAAGTTCCAATAATAGGGGGGTGGTTCTACTGAACACATGAGTACATTAACATGATGGGAAAATACACTGACCTTTAAAATAATAATAAACACTATGTAAACGCCTAAATTCCAAGCAATTAAAACTGTTCATTAAGTGATTGCATTATAGGTCTGTTTTCCAGGGCCAAATCTTATTTCCAGTGTATTCAACCTTCTTCCTAACCACTCAGTTATTACTGGATACTGATTTCTATCACTGCCTTAAATTTTTATTCATTTCCTTCTAAATGGCTCTAGTTTGACAATCATAACACATCTATACCTTATTACAAAATTACTTATTACAATATTTTAAGATCCCTAACCTTACTTTTCTTTTTAAACAAAGTTAACTTGTTTAAAAGAAGAGAAATATATGCAAATATATATAAAGGATCATATTCTTAACTGAGATGGAATATACTTAAAAAAAGAAACTAGAATGTCTTCCATAAAGGACAGTAATACCACGATGAACAAAGTTCTTTCCTATTTGGTTTGTGAAGCAGCCTAATCATAATTCTCCATCATGCACATGTCAGTTTGTCATACTGTGGTAGCTTGCACATTGCTGTTATGCTATGCCACCGGTATCCAAATACCAGCAGGGTCATCGATAGTGAATAGGTTTCAGTGGAGCCTCCAGACTAAGACAGACTAGGAAGAAGGACCTAGTGGTCTACTTCTAAAAAAGCAGGCCAGTGAAAACCTTATGAAAAGCAGCAGAACACTGTCTGATACAGTGCCAGAAGACGAGCCCCTCAGGATGGAAGACACTCAAATTAAGACTGGGGAAGAGCTGCTTCCTCAAAGCACAGTTGACCTTAATTACGTGGAGGGATTTGCTGTTGTGGCACAACTCAAAAACGAAACGTGTTATCAGAAGGGACCAGTCCCTGCGAAAGGACATCATGCTTGGTAAGGTAGAGGGTCAGTGAAAAAGGGGAAGACCCTCTATGAGATGGAATGACATACTGGCTGCTACAACAGGCTCAAGCATAGCACTGATTGTGAGGATGGTACAGGACCTGGCAGGGTTTTGTTCTGTTGTAAGTAGGGTCGCTATGAGTCAGAACTCCCTTGACAGTACCTAACAACAACAATTATAATTCTAAATACCAAGGCTGGAAATATTTCTTTTCAACATGAGAAAATACTGTCAATCAATTTTAGAAGCTCAATACATTTATATTATTTTTAATACCAAATCAAAATAATAGAAATCAATGAATTCAACCTCAGAATATAAGGAAAAGTCTACAGTTCTTTCTCTAGATAGTACTATATAAAAATGAGTATATACAATTTAGCTAATATGTCCTGTTTTTACAGGCTACTTTGAACTCATAAATAAATCTTATTAAAATGTTTTAATGCAAAGTCTAACCCAACAATATTATCAGAAACTTGAAAAACAGTTTAGACTTATTTAAGACAATTTGGGCAAAGATTTAATTTACCCATAAAGCCTTCGAGTCACTGCATCCAAAACAATCTTGTGTTTTAGTTACGAAGTTTTCATTTTAACACAAAACTGTAGAATCACCATTTTTCTCTTAACTTTTTATTTTGAAATAATTGCAGATTCAAAGGAAGTTGTAAAGATAGAACAGAGAAGTCCCATATATCTTTCAACCAGTTTCCCCTAATGGTGAAATCTTACATAAATATAGTATAATATCTAAACGAGCAAACTGGCATTGATACAATACGTATATATAGTTCCTTGTCATTTTATTATATATGTATTTTTGTTGTCGTTAGGTGTTGTTGAGTCAGTTCCGACTCATAGCGACCCTGTGTACCACAGAACGAAACAATACCCAGTCCTGCGCCATCCTTACAGTTGTTATGCTTGAGCCCACTGTTGCAGCCACTGAGTCAATCCATCTCGTTGAGGGTCTTCCTCTTTTTCACTGACCCTCTACTTTACCAAGCATGATGTCCTTCTCCAGGGACTGATCCCTCCTGACAAAACTCCAAAGTATGTACCACGAAGTCTTGCCATCCTTCCTTCTAAGGAACATTCTGGCTGCACTTCTTCCAAGACAGATTTGTTCGTTCTTTTGGTAGTCCATGGTATATTCAATATTCTTCACCAAAACCACAATTCAAAGGTGTGAATTCTTCGGTCCTCCTTATTCATTGTCCAGCTTTTATATGCATATGATGCGATTGAAAATACTATGCCTTGGGTCAGGAGCGCCTTAAGTCTTCCTGGTGACATCTTTGCTCTTCAACACTTTAAAGAGGTCTTTTGCAGCAGATTTACCCAATGCAATGCGTCTTTTGATTTCTTGACTGTTGCTTCCATGGCTGTTGTTTGCGGATCCAAGTAGAATGAAATCCTTGACAACTTCAATCTCTTCCCCATTTATCATAATGTGACTTATTGGTCCAGTTGTGAGGATTACTGTTTTCTGTTGAGGTGCAACCCATATTGAAGGCTCTGGTCTTTGATCTGCATCAGTAAGTGCTTCAAGTCCTCTTCACTTTCAGCAAGCAAGGTTGTGTCATCTGCATAACGCAGGTTGTTCACGAGTCTTCCTCCAATCCTGATGCCCCGTTCTTCTTCATGTTGTCCAGCTTCTTGGATTATTTGCTTAGCATACAGATTGAATAGGTATGGTGAAACGATATATTCCTGATGCACACCTTTCCTGACTTTAAACCATGCAGTATCCCCTTGTTCTGTCGGGACAACTACATCTTAGTCTATGTACAGGTTCCTCATGAGCACTATTAAGTGTTCGGGAATTCCCATTCTTCGCAAGGTTATCCATAATTTGTTATGATCCACACAGTGGAATGCCTTGGCGTAGTCAATAAAACACAGGGAAACATCCTCCTGGTCTTCTCTGCTTTCAGCCAGGATCCATCTGACACCAGCAATGATATCCCTGGTTCCACATCCTCTTCTGAATCCAGTCTGAATTTCTGGCAGTTCCCTGTCAATATACTGTTGCAGCCATTTCTGAATGATCTTCAGCAAAATTCTGCTGCGTGTGAAATTAATGATATTGTTTGATAATTTCTGCATTCAGTTGGATCACCTTTCTTGGGAATAGGCATAAATATGGATCTTTTCCAGTTGGTTGGCCAGGAAGCAGTCTTCCAAATTTCTTGGCATGGATGAGTGAACACTTGCAGCGCTGCACTCATTTGCTGAAGCATCTCAATTGATATTCCATCGATTCCTGGAGCCTTGTTTTTCACCAATGCCTTCAGAGCAGCTTGGGCTTCTTCCTTCAGTACCATTGCTTCCTGATCATATGCCACCTCTTGAAATGGATGAATGTCGGCTAATTCTTTTTGGTATAATGACTCTGTATATTCCTTCCATCTTCTTTTCATGCTTCCTGCATCATTTAATATTTTCCCCAGAGAATCCTTCACTACTGCAACTCGAGGCTTGAATTCTCTCTTCAGTTTTTTCAGCTTGAGAAACGCCGAGTGTGTTCTTTCCTTTTGGTTTTCTATCTCCGTTCTTTGCATCTGTCATTATAATACTTTACTTTGTCTTCTCAAGCCTCCCTTTGAAATCTTCTGTTCAGTTCTGTTACTTCATCATTTCTTCCTTTTGCTTTAGCTGCTCGACATTCGAGAGCAAGTTTCAGAGCCTTCTCTGACATCCATCTTGGTCTTTTCTTTCTTTCTTGTCTTTTCAATGACCTCTTGCTTTCTTCATGGATGATGTCCTTGATGTCATCCCACAACTTGTCTGGTCTTCGGTCATTAGCATTCAACGCGTCAAATCTACTCTTAAGGTGGTCTCTAAATTCAGGTGGGATATACTCAAGGTTGTACTTTGTCTCTCATGGACTTGCTCTGATTTTTTCCGTTTCAACTTGTTTCAACTATATATTAATACCACTGCAATCAAGATACAAACCTTTTCAATCACCACAAAGATAACACTTCTAGTGTACATATAGTCACAAAATCCTTCTACCCTAGCGCCATCCCTAACTCCTGGCAACCAACAATTTGTTTATTATCAAGTTATATAAATGAAATCATAGAGTATGCATGCTTTTGGCATTTTTTTTTTCACTCAGTATAATGCTCTTGAGAGCCATCCAAGTGCTTACGTGTATTAGTAGTTCATTCCTTCTTTATTGCTGAGTAGTATAATACAGTATGATGTACCACAGTTTAACTATTCACTGTGGCTCCCCCCAAAAATAATAGTTCTCTATATTTTTTGACTATTAAAAACAAAGCTCCTATGAAAAATAATACATAGTTTTTGTGTGAAGCTATGTTTTCCTTTCTTTGGAATGAATGTCCAGTAGTGAGATTGCCGGGTCATATGGTAAATGCATATATATATATATATGTATGTATGTATGTATGTAGTATTTTTTTACCATCTTTGTTGAGATGTAATTTACATGCCACACAAGTTACAGATTTCAAAGAGCAGTTCAAGAAGATAAAGTAAAATATTACAATGAACAGAAAACATTGGCTACACAACTTGGACAAATAGAGAACAGCTAAAGGAGCCTAGCGCCACCAGAAGAAAGGAAATATTAAAGATCAGAGCAGAAATAAATGAAATAGAGAATAGAAAAGCAATACAGTCAACAAAACCAAAAGCTGGTTCTTTGAAAGGATCAACAAAATCGACAAACCACTGGCCAAACTGACAAAAGTAAAACAGGAGAGGACATAAATAACCCAAACAAGAAATGAAATGGGGGACATAACAACAGACCCAACCAAAGAAAAACAATCATAACAGAGTATTATGAAAAACTTTACTCCAACAAATTTGAAAACCTAGAGGAAATGGACAAATTTCGAGAAACACACTACCTACCTTAGTTACCTAGTGCGTCTACAACAGAAATACCACAAGTTGATAGCTTCAACAAAGGGAAATTTATTCTCTCACAGTCTAGTAGGCTACAAGTTCAAATTCAGGGCACCACCTCCAGGGGAAGGGTTTTTCTCTCTGTTGGCTCTAGAGGAAGATCCTTGTTAACAATCTTCCCCTGATCAAAGAGCTTTTTCACATAGGAACCTCAGGTCCAAAGCACATGCTCTGCTCCTGGCACTGCTTTCTTGGTGGTATGAGGTCCCACGTCTCTCTGCTCGCTTCATTCTTTAGTACCTCAAAAGAGACTGGCTTAAGACACAACCTAATCTTGTACATCTCATCAACATAACTGCCACTAATCCATCTCATTAACATCAGTGATAGGATTTACAACACACAGGAAAATCACATCAGATGACAAAATGGTGGACAATCACACATTATTGGGAATTATGGCCTTACCAAACTGATACACATATTTTTTGGGGACACAATTCAATCCATGATACTACCCAAACTGATGCTGAAAACCTGAAGAGATCCGTAACAAGAGAAGAGATTGAAAAGGTAATAAAGGAACTCCCATTGAAAAAAACCCCTGGCCCAGATGGCTTCACTGAAGAATTCTACTAAACATTCAGAGAAGAGCTTATACCAGTACTACTCACAATATCGCAGAACATACAAAAAGGAAAGAATACTTTCAAATTCATTCTATGAAGCCAACATAACCCTGACACCAAAACCAAGCAAAGACACCACAAAAAAAGAAAACTACAAACCAGTATCTCTCATGAATTTAGGTGCAAAAATTCTCAACAAAATTCTAGCCAAGAGAATTCAACATCATATCAAAAAAAAATAAAACACCATGATCAAGTGGGATTCATACCAAGGATGGTTCCACATTAGAAAAGCAATAAATGTAATCCACCACATAAATACAATAATCACACGATCAACTCAATTGATGCAGAAGAGGCATTCAACAAAGTCCAACACCCATTCCTGATAAAAACTCTCAATATAATAGGTATACACGGGAAATTCCTCAACATAATAAAGGGCATCTATACAAAACCAACAACCAACATCATTCTCAATGGAGAGAGGCTAAAAACATTCCCTTTGAGAACAGGAACAAGACAAGTACGCCCTTTATCACCACCCCTACTTAACACTGCACTGGAGCAGCCCTAGCTAGAGCAATAAGGTAAGAAAAAGAAATAAAGGACATACAAATTGGTAACGAAGAAGTAAAACTGTCCCTATTTGTGGATGATACGATACTATACACAGATAACCCAAAAGACTCCATAATAAAACTACTGGTACTAATAGAAAGATTCAGCAAAGGGGCAGGATATAAGATAAACATACAAAAAAATCATTTGGCTTTCTATACACCAATAAAGAGAACAACAAAAAGTAAATCAGGAAAACAATACCATTTATAATAACCCCCCAAAAAATAAAATACTTAAGAATAAATCTAACCAGGAATGTAAAAGACCTATACAAAGAAAACTACAAAACACTACTGTAAGAAACCAAGAGAGACCTACATAAATGTAAAAACAGACCATGCTCATGCATAGGTAGACTCAACATTGTAAAAATGTCAATTCTACCCAAAGCAATGTACAAATACAACGCAATCCCAATCCAAATACCGACAGCATTCTTTAAAGAGAATGCTAATCATTAACATTTAATGCTAATCATTAACATTATATGGAAAGGGAAGAGGCCTCAGGTAAGTAAAGCACTATTGAAGAAGAATAAAGTAGGAGGACTCAAACTACCTTATCTCAGAAGCTAGTATATAGCTACAATAGCCAAGACAGCCTGGTACTGGTACAACAACAGATACATCAACCAATGGAACTGAACTGAGAACCCAGATGTAAATCCATCTACTTATGGTCACTTGATCTTTGATAAGCACCCAAAGTCAATCAAATGAGGAAAAGAAAGTCTTTTTAACAAATGGTGCTGGCAAAACTGTATGTCCACATTGAAAAAAATGAAATGGGACCCATACCTCACACCATACATAAAAATTAATTCAAAATGGATCAAAGACCTAAATATAAAACCAAAACCTATAAAGATCAGAGAAGAAAAAACCAGAATCAACACTAAACCCACCACTGCCATCGAGTCGATTCCGACTCAGAGTGACCCTATAGGACAGAGAGGCCCTAATACATGGCATTAACAGGATACAAACCATAACTAACAACTCACAAACTCCAGAAAATAAGCTAGATAACTGAGGTCTTCTAAAAATTAAACACTTATGCTCAGCAAAAGATTTCACCAAAAGAGTAAAAAGAAAACCTACAGACTGGGAAAAAATGTTTGGCTATGACAAATGCAACAAAGTTCTAATATCTAAAATCTACGGGAAAATTCAACACCTCTACAACAAAAAGACAGATAATTCAATTTAAAATATGGGCAAAGGAAATGAACAGACACGTCACCAAAGAAGATATTCGAGTGGCTAACAGATACATGAGGAAATGCTCAAGATCACTAGCCATTACAGAAATGCAAATCAAAACTACAATGAGATACCATTTCACCCCAGCATCACTGGCACGAACCAGAAAATTACACATGTTGGAGAGGCTGCAAGGAGACTGGAACTCTTATGCACTGCTGGCGGGAATGCAAAATGTTACAACCATTTTGGAAAATGACATGGCACTTCTGTAAAAAGCTAGAAATAGAAATACCATATGATCCAGCAATTCCACTCCTAGAAATATATCCTAGAGAAATAAGTGCCATCACAAGAATAGATACATGCACATCTATGTTTACTGCAGCATTATTCACGATAGCAAAAAGATGGAAACAACCTAGATGCCCATCAATTGATGAATGGATAAACAAACTATGGTACATACACACAATGGAGTATTACACAACGATGAAGAAAAATGATGAATCTGTGAAGCAGCTCACAACATGGATGAATGTGGAAGGCATTGCGCTCAGTGAAATAAGTCAATCACAAGAGGACAAATTATGTATGAGATCACTAACAACTCACAAAAAGGTTTACACACAAAAAGAAACAATCTTCGATGGTTACAAGGGAAGGGAGGGGTAGGGAAGGAAAAACACTAAACAGACAACAGGTAAGTGGTAACTTTAGTGAAGGGTAAAAGAGTTGTCCGAGGCAAGGACATGAAAGCTCCACAGACACATCCAAACTCCCCAAGGGACCAAATTACTGGGGTGAGGACTGTGGGGACCATGGTCTCGGGGAACATCTAGCTCAACCGGCATAACAAAGTTCATAAATAAAATGTTCTACATTCTACTTTGGTGAGTAGCATCTGGGGTCTTAAAAGCTTGTGAGCGGCCATCTAAGACACTCCATTGGTCTCGCTCCATCTGGAGCAAGGGAGAATGAAGAAAACCAAAGACACAAGGGAAAAGTTTGTCCAAAGGACTACTGGACCACAACGACTACAGCCTCAAACAGACTGAATCCAGCACAACTATAAGGTACCTGGCTAGTACCACAAACTGCACTAGCAGGGATCACAATAGAGGGTCCTGGATGGACAGAGCTGGAGAAAAATGTAGAACAAAATTATAACTCAAAAAAAAAAAAAAAAAAAAAAGCACTTAACTGGTCTGACAGAGGCTGCAGAAACCCTAAGAGTATGGCCCCCAGACACCATTTTAGCTCAGTAATGAAGTCACTCCTGAGGTTTACCCTTCAGCCAAAGGTTAGACAGGCCCATAAAACAAAAGGAGACTAAATGGGCATAGCAGCACAGGGGCAAGGATGAGAAGGTAGATGGGGACAGGAAAGCCGGTAATGGAGAACCCAAGGTCAAGAAGGAGAGTGTTGACATATCTTAGGGTTGGTAACCAGTGTATTAATTGTTTAATGAGAAGCTAATTTCATCTGGAAACCTTCATTTAAAGTAAAAGAAAAAAAGATATTTCTAAGAACATATAAAAAATATCACAACGTTTTAAAAAAAATCTAACAGTAGCAGCCTGATTTTCTAATACCAGAAATGCTTTCACTGTATCTCACAGCGACAAGCCCACCTCTGGATGCTTACCAGATTCCAAAGCGCATCACCGCACTCTCAAATACAGCCCTTTTCCAAAGCTTCTGGCAGTAATCGGGAACTAAAGGGAGTTTACATTTTGGAAGAAATAAGCTTTCAATCTTCTTAAATCCCACAGATATTAACTCTCTCAGGAAATTTTAGATTTTTTTCTTTCACTTAAATTCTAAGTAACAGATGATAGGTCCCTAGGAGATGCAAACGGTTTGCACTCAACTACTAACTTAGAGTTTAGCAGTTCAAACCCATGCAGAGTATTGTGGTGGAAGAAAGTCCTGGTGATCTGCTTCCATTACGATCACAGCCAAGAAAGCCGCAGGGAACTCACGTCTACTCCGTAACACGCGGGGGTGCCAGGAGTCAGACCCAACTCCCCTGCAACGGGTCTGGTTTTGGCTTGGTAACAGGGTTTACGTTACAACAGAAATTGCCCATCTGTGGACTGTGAGCCGGCCTACCATCTGTCTATGATCTAAGAATGGTTTTTACATTTCAAAATGGAGGGGGAGAAAAAGAAAAGGAGGATGATGGCAAGGAGAAAGGAAGAAAATATTTTGTGACATAAACAATTAGATGAAATTCAAATTCCTATGTCCATAAAAAGTTTATTAAAACCTGAATAAAATATAACAAAATGTATCAAGACATGGAGAAAGAAAACCACAAGGGGAAACACACTCAGCATTTCTCAAGCTGAAAGAATTGAAGAAAAAATTCAAGCCTCCAGTTGCAATACTGAAGTGTTGTACCAGGAAAATAGTAAATGACGCGGCAAACATCAAAAATAACATGGAAGGAATACACAGAGTCACTGTACCAAAAAGAATTGGTCAATGTTCAATCATTTCAGGAGGCAGTATATGATTAATAGCGACAGTACTGAAGGAAGAGGTCCAAGCTGCACCGAAGGCACTGGTGAAAAACGAGCCTCCAGGAATTGACGGAATACCAATTCAGATGTTTCAACAAACAGATGTAGTGCTGGAAATGCTCACTTGTCTATGCCAAGAAACTTGGAAGACAGCTACCTGGCCAACCGACTGGAAGAGATCCATATTTATGCTCATTCTAAAGAAAGGTGATCCAAAAGAATGTGGAAATTACTGAACAATATTAATATCACAAGTTTTGCTGAAGCTCATTCAAAGGAAGAAGGGTATCACTGCTGATGTCAGATGGATCATGGCTGAAAGCAGAGGACGCCAAAACAATGTTTATCTGTGTTTTGTTGACTATGCAGAGTCATTCAACTGTATAACCAAAAAAAAAAAAAACCCAAATCCACTGCTGTTGGGTCAATTCCGATTATGGATAACACTGAGAAGAATGGGAATTCCAGAACACTTAATTGTGGCTCATGTGGAACCTGTACTTGGACCACGAGGCAGTCAGTCGAACAGAACGAGGGGGTACTGTATGGTTTAAAGTCAGGAAAGGTGTACGTCAGGGTTGTATACTTTCACCATACTTATTCAACCTGTATGCTAAGCAAATAATCTGAGAAGCTGGATTATATGAAGAATACGGCATCACAATTGGAGGAAGACTCATTAACTTGCAACATGCAGATGACACAACCTTGCTCACTGAAAGTGAAGAGGACTTCATGCACTTACTGATGAAGATCAAAGACAACAGCCTTCAGTATGGCTTATACGTAAAGAAAACAAAAATCCTCACAACTAGACCAATAAACGACATCATGATAAATGGAGAAAAAACTGAAGTTGTCAAGGATCTCATTTTTCTTGGCTCCACAATCAACACCCATGGAAACAGCAGTCAAGAAATCAGAAGATGCACTGCATTGGGCAAATCTGCTGCAAGTTATCTCTTTAAAGTGTTAAAAAGCAAAGATGTCACTTTAAGGACTAAGGTGTGCCTGACCCAAGCCAATCACCTCATATGCATATGAAAGGTGGACAATGAATAATGAAGACGGAAGACCACATACCTTTGAATTATGGTGTTGGTGAAGAATATTGAATACACCATGGACTGTCAAAAGAATGAAGAAATCCATTTTGGAAGGACAGACAGAATGCTCATTAGAAGCAAGGATGACAAGACTTCATCTCACATACTTTGGACATGTTACCAGGAGGGGTCAGTCCCTGGAGAAGAACATCATGCTTGGTAGAGTAGAGGGTCGGTGAAAAAGAGGAAGACCCTCAACAAAACGGACTGACACAGTGGCTGCAACAAAGGGCTCAAGAATAGCAACGACTGTGAGGATGGCACAGGACCGGGCAATGTTTCTTTCTGTTGTGCACAGGGTCCCTATGAGTCGGAACTGACTCAAGGGCACTTTACTACTACTACTCCTACAGATTACCGATTTATAGTGTACAATTCAATGACTGTCAGTATATTCAGAGTTCTGCAACCATCACCAGGATCAATTTTAAAACGCTGTCATCAGCCCAAAAAGAAACCCCCGTACCCATTTGTAGTTACTCCCCATTTGCCCCCAACCTGCCCCTCCCTTAGCTCTATTGTTGCTTTCGTTAGTTGCCATGTAGTCAACTCCGACTCACGGTGACCCCACGTGTACAGAGCTGAGCTGCTGCATAGGGTTTTCAAGGCTGTGACCTTGCGGAAGCAGATCACCAGGCCTCTCTTCCCAAGCAACTCAGGGTAAGTTTGAACCATCAACCTTTCAGCTAGTGGTCCAGTGCTTTATCATATGCACCACCCAGGGAGCACTTTCCCAGCCCTATGAACCACTAATATTTTGTCTCTACAGGACAGAGTAGAACTGCCCCCATAGAGTTTCCAAGGAGCACCTGGTGGATTCGAATTGCCAACGTTTGGTTAGCAGCTGTAGCTCTTAACCACTATGCCACCAGGGTTTCCTTTTTCTCTAGAGATTTCCCTATTCTGGACATTTCATATAAATGAAGTCATATAATACATGGTCTATTGTTATGGGCTTCTTTCATTTCGCATGTTTTTGAGGTTCCATGTTTTAGCAAGTATTGGTACTTCATCTCTTTTTATTGCAGAATACTGCATTGTGTGGATATAACATACTTTGGTTATCCATTCATCAACTGATAAAGACATTTGGGTTGTTTCCATTTTTAGGCTATTATGAATAATGCTACTCTGAACATTCATGTGTAAGTTTTTATGTAGATGTAACTTTAATTTCTCCTGGGTATATATACCTAGGAGTAGAATGGCTGGGTCATGTGGTAACTCTATGTTTAACAATGTTTACTTTTAAAAGAAACCATGAAGCTATTTTCCAGAGTGGCATGTATGTTTTCCCTTAACAGTGTCTCAGAATTTCAGTTCTCCACATCCTCACCAGCAATTGGTATTGTCACTATTTTTATTTTAGCTGTTCTAATAGGTGTGCAACAATATCATAGACTCAATTTGCATTTACCTGATGACTAGTGACGCTGAATACCCTTTCATGTGCTTATTTGCCACCCCTGTATCTTCTTCAGTGAATTGCTCTTTATGTCTTTCGCACATTTTCTAATATAATTTCTTTTTTACTGTTGAGGCTTAAAAGCTCCTTATATACGCTACATATGAATTCTTTGACAAATATATGGATGGCATGTATTTCCTCCCCACATCTGTTTTCTCATCCTCTTAACAGGGTCTTTTACAAACCCAAAGTTTTCATTTTGATAAAGTCTAATCATTTTTTTTCTTGTATGGATTGCACATTTGGAGTCATGTATAAAAACTTTTCAACAAACCCTAGGCCCCTAAGACTTTCTCCTGTGTTTTCTAAAAGTTTTATAGTTTTATGTTTTATATACAAGCCATTTTGAGGTGACATATGTAAAGTTTAGGTCAAGGTTCATTTTGCCAATGGTATCCAATTACTCCAGCACTGCTTGTTGAAAAATAAATGCATCCTACGTTGAATTACTTTGGTATCTTCGTCAAAAATCAGTTGGCCATACTTGTGTGAGGTTACTTCTTGCTTGGCTCTCTATTCTGTTGCATTGGTCGACCACACAACAACACACAGTCTTGATTACTGGTCTATATATTAAGGCTTGAAATTAGGTAAAGGAATTCCTGTATTTTAATTTTCTTTGCAAAACTGTTCCAGATATTCTACTTTCTTCGCCTTTCCATATAAATTTAGAAAAATCCTGTCCATACCTACAAAAATCTTGCTGGGATTTTGATAGGAATTGTGTTAAATCTGTACTTTGATTCGGAGAGAACTGACATCTTTATTATGCTGAGTCTTCCAATCCATTAGCACAACATATCCCACAATTTATTTAGGTCACCTTGACCGCTTTCATCAGTATTCAGATTTTAGCATACAAGTCCTATATGGTAAGTGTTCTTAGAGTTACACCAAATTTTTTTTGGGGGGGGGGTTGATTTTAAATGCTTTCTACTTTTATTTCAGTTTACACATGTTCATTGCTAGTATATAGGTTTGCTGTTGTTGTCAGCTGCCATGGAGCTAGCTCTGATTCATGGTGGTCTTATATATAACGAAATGAAACACTGCCCAGTACTGTACCATCTTCACAATAACTGGTTTATTTGAGTCCACTGGTGCAGGTATTGTTTAGTGTCTTCCAATCTGGGGGAATCATCTTCCAGCTCTGTACCAGACAACGTTCTGTTGTGATTCATAAGGTTACCACTAGCTAATTTTCAGAAGATCATCAGGCCTTTCTTCCTAGTCTGTCTTAGTCTGGAAGCTCCACTGCAATCTGCCCACAATAGGTGACTCTGCTATTTGAAATATGGTCGCATAGCTTCTGGCATCATTGCAACAAACAAGCCACCACAGTATGACCAACTGACAAATGGGGTGGTGGGTATATAAGTATTCAATTTTGTGTATTGATCTTGTATTCTGCATTCTTTCTGAACTCATTAGTTCTAATAGATTCTTTTTCTAGATTCCTTGGGATTTTCTATATTGATAATTATTTCATCTGAGAAAACGGGCAAATTTA
This sequence comes from Elephas maximus indicus, assembly GCF_024166365.1. NCBI lineage: Eukaryota > Metazoa > Chordata > Mammalia > Proboscidea > Elephantidae > Elephas > Elephas maximus. The sequence goes on from NC_064822.1 coordinate 18,591,128, forward strand.
TTTCTTCTTTTCTGATTTGTATACCTTTCATTTCCTTTTGTTGCCTTACTACTCTGGATACAACTTCAAGTACTAGATTAATTAAGAATGATGACAGTGGAGTTTCTGATCTTAGGGTAAAAATATTCATTCTTTCACTATTACATAACTGTACATTTTTGTAGAGGAAGTCTCCCTTTATTGCTCGTTTTCTTAGAGTTTTTTAATGAATGGGTGTTCAATTTTGTTATATGCTATTCAGCATAAATAAAATCATGTAACTTTTCTTCTTTAGCCTCTTAATAGGATCAATTACATTGATGATTTTTGAATACTTCATCAGCCTTGTATCCCTGGAATAAACCCCTCTGGGTCACTGTGTATTATACATATATGTGTCTCATCTGTCAGTTTGTCATACTGTGGTAGAAAGATATTTACTTGTGTTTTATTGACTATGCAAAGGCATTTGACGGAGTGGATTTAACAAATTATGGATAACATTGCAAAGAATGAGAATTTCAGAACACTTAATTGTGCTCATGCAGAACCTGTACATAGACTAAGAGGCAGTCACTCTAACAGAACAAGAGGACACTGCGTGGCTTAAAATCAGGAAGGGTGTACATCAGGGCTGCATCCTTTCACCATAGTTACTCAATCTGTATGCTGAAAAAATAATCTGAGAAGCTGGACTATACAAAGATGAATGCAGCATCAGGACTGGAGGAAGACTCATTAACAACCTGTGACATGGAGATGACATAACCTTGCTTGCTGAAAGTGAAGAGGACGTTAAGTATTTACTGATGGAGATCAAAGACCACAGTCTTCAGTATGGATTACACCTCAACATAAAGAAAACAAAAATCCTCACAACTGGACCAATAAACAACATTATGATAAACACAGAAAAGACTGAAGTTGTCAAGGATTTCATTTTACTTGGATCCATAATCAATACCCATGGAAGCAGCTATCAAAAAATCAAGTGACATACTGCATTGGGCAAATGTGCTCCAAAAGACATCTTTAAAGTGTTAAACAGCAAAGATGTCACTTTGAGGACTAAGGTGCGCCTGACCCAGACCATAGTATTTTCAATCGCCTCATACGTATGTGAAAGCTGGACAATGAATAAGGAAGATCAAATAAGAATTGATGCCTCTGAATTATGGTTTTGGTGAAGAATATCGAATATATCATGGACTGCCAGAAGAATGAACAAATCTGTCTTGGAAGAAAGAGAGCCAAAATGTCATTAGAAGTGAGAATGGTAAGGCTTCATCTCACGTATTCTGGACGTTATCGGGAGGGACCAGTCCCTGGAGAAGGACATCATGCTTGGTAAAGTAGCGGGGCAGTGAAAAAGCGGAAGATCCTCAATGAGATCAACTGACACTGTCTGAAACAATGAGCTCAAACATAGCAATGATTGTGAGGATGGCACAGGATCACGTAGTGTTTTGTTCTGTTGTACACAGGGTCATTATGAGTTGGAACGAACTTGACAGCACATAACAAAACACACATACACTATATATATACACACACACATATACATACACATGTATTTTATTTGCTAATAGTTTGTTAAGGTTCAGTGTTTTTTTGTTAAGGAGTAGCAGCATTGGTATTCATGAGGGATTTAGGTCTGCAGTTTTTGTTTTTGTCACTGTTTTTGTCTGGTTTCAGTGTCAAGGTAATAAAAGCTTCATAAAATAACTGCCAAATGTTCCTTCCGCTTCTACTCTCTGGAAGAGATTGTGTTGAATTAGTGTTCATTCCTCACATGTTAGGTATAATTTTCCAGCAAGATCATCTGGGTCTGGAGAGTTCCTTTTCAGTAGTTTTTAAATTACAAATTCAATTTCCTTAGAAGTTATAAGGCTATTCAAATTATCTATCTAATACTGAGTGAATTATACTAGTTTGTGCTCTTCAAAGAACTGGCCCATTTCATCTAAGCTGTCAAATTTACATATGAAGAGTAGTTCACAGTATTTCCTTATTATCCTTTTGACTAGGGTATATAGTGATATCCACTGTTTGACTGACAGTTCAATTTTTTTTTTTTGTCAATCTAACTACAGGTTTGTTAATTTTATTGATCTTTTCAAAAACCAGCTTTATTCACAATTTCTTCCATTGTGTTTCTGATTTCATTTCACTGATTCGTTCATGTATCTTTATTATTTCCTTCCGTTTGCTTTGGGTTTATTTTGTTCTTCTGGTTCTTAAGATAGGGGCTTAGAGTATTTATTTCAAGCTTTTCCTCTATTCTAATTCGTTTAATTTCCCTTCACCACGGCTTCAGAGAATCTCACAAATTTTGTATGTTGTATTTTCATTTTCATTCAGTTAATGTATTTTCATATTTCCCTTGAGACTTTCTCTTTAACCCATGGATTACCTAAAGGTGTGTTGTTTAGTTTCCAAGCGTTGAGATTTTCGTATTATTTTTATATTATTAATTTCTAGTTTGATTCTCCTATGATCAGATGACACACTCTGTATAATTTCACTTCTTTTAAATCTGTTGAGGTTCGCTTACTGGTCCAGGATATAGCCTACCTTGCTGTATGTTCCAGGGACATTTGAAGACTCTATTCTACTGCTTTGGGGTAGAGTGTTCTTGAAACGTCAATTGATCCTGAAGGTTATGTGATTAACCTTCTAATCAAATTCTGTATCTTTGCTGATTTATCTAGTTGTTCTATTATTTGTTAAGAGAAGGGTGTTGAAGTCTCCAGCTATCATTGCAGATCTATTTCTCCTCTCAGTTTTATTAGTTTTTGCCTCACACACTTTGCAGATCTGTAATAGTGCATACACATTTAGAACTGCTGTGTGTTCTGGGCGGACTGACCTTTGTACCATTACATGATGTTCCTCTCTATCCCTGACCATTTTCTTTACTTTGAAGTCTTCTATCAATATTAATATACCCACTTCTCCTTTCTTTCAATTAATGTTTGCATGATATCTTTGCCCAATCTGTACTTCAACCTACCTACATCATATTTGAAATGGTTTCTTCCAGCCAGCACAAAGTTAGTTTTTGTTTTTTGTTTCATACACTGTGTAAATGTCTGTTTTAATTGGTATACTTAAACCATTTACATTCAATATAATTATTAATATATTGGGTTTGGCATTTCACTTGTTTTGTGTTTGTTCTATTTTTTGTTTCTGTTTTCTTTTCCCTGCCTTCGTGTGGGTTATTTCAACATTTTTTAGAATTTTATTCTCATTTATCTATAGTGCTCTGGGAGACTTGGTGGTGCAGTGGTTAAGCATTTGGCTACTAACCAAAAGGTTGACAGTTCAAATCTACCAGGCGCTCCTTGGAAACCCTATGGGGCAGTTCTACTCTGTCCTATAGGGTTGCTATGTGTTGGAACTCACTCGACACCAACAGTTTGGTTTTTAGTTATAGTGCTTTTGAGTGTCTTTTCTGCTTAACTTTTTTAGTGATTGTTTGAAAAATTACTATATATTCATAACTTACCATAGTACAGTGATATCATTTTGCCAGTTCAAGTGGAGTGTCCCTTGGCCCTCTGCCATTTACAATGCAATTCTCTTACACATCTCCTATACATACTGTTATGGATTGAATTGTGTCCCTCAAAATGCATGTCAATTCGGCTACGCCATGATTCCGAGTATTGTGTAGTTGTCCTTCATTTTGTGATCTGATGTAATTATCTTCTGTGTTGTAAATCCTAACCTACATGATGTTAATGAGGCTGGATTAGAAGCAGTTATATTAATGAGGCAGGACACAATCTACAAGATTAAGTTGTATCTTTACTCAATCTCCCTGAGATATAAAAGACTGAAGTGAGCAGAGAGAGAGGAACCCACTACCACCAAGAAAAGAGCTGGGAGCAGAGCACATCCGTTGGACCTGGGGTCCCTGCACTGAAAAGCTCCTAGACCAGGGGAAGATTGATGACAGGGACCATCTCTCAGAGGTGACAGAGAGAGAAGCTTTCCCCTGGAGATGGCCCCTGAATTCTAACCTCCTAAACTTTGAGAGAATAATTAAGACAGAAATTTGGTACTAAGAGTAGGGTGCTCCTCTAACAGACACCCACGATGTGGAAGAAGTTTTGGAATTGAGTAATGAGCAGAGGCTAAAAGAGTTTTAAAGTGCCTAAAAGTTTTTTTTTTTTTTTTTTAAGAGTAAAGGTCTAGATTGCCTCGAAGAGGCCGTTGGTGGAATTATAGACATCAAAGACAATTCTGATGAGGACTCAGAAGGAAATGAGGACAGCTGTAACACTAGGGATGGCACAGATGACAAGAAGTAATGACAGAAAAGAGGCGGCAACAGAACCAGAGAAACCAGGAGACTGGCGCAAGACAACATGGGAGCCAAACCATGGAGCTAGGAAGCTGAGCACCTTTGTGCAGGAGGCTTCCTGGTAGAGTGGGGTGCCTCTGGACACTTATCGGTAGAGCTAAAGACTTTGTAACACTTGCCTGAGCAGGGCAGTGTTTTGGGAGGCCGGGCTGGCCTGGCCCAAAAGGCCCAAGGACCGAGAGACTGAGGAGCCAGGAAGCAGAAACTGAAGAGACAAGGAGCAGAGGAAGCAGTGCTGTCACAGTCTCAAAGGGTATGCCACGACCGCTGGGGTCTCAAAGGGTAGAACCATGGCCTGCTGGGTCTCAAAGCAGTGAGGCCAACACCTCCTAGGTTTTAAAAGAGTCAGACCTTCACCAACTCAGTTCTGGAGTGCGGGCCTGCCGTTCAAAAGTGCCAGCAGAGGAGGCGGGGCCAAGATGGTGGAGTAGTCAGACGCTCCCAGTGAACCCTGTTACAACAAAGTCCCCCCAAAAAGTGAAATGATTCTATTTATGACAAGCTAGGGAGCCCTGAACATCAAAGGCAAAGTTCAAAAATGAACTGAGCAGCAGGGGGAGGAAGCGACGGTTCAGAAGTAGAAAGGATTTGCCAGACCTGAATCGCCAGGAACCCTCAGGCTGCACTGGGCTGATGGTAACGTTCGGCCAGTTTCCTCAGGCAGAAACAGCCACAGACACAGCTTACTCACACCTCCAGAACCAGAGAAGAACAGCACTCTCTGCAAAATCTAAGTACTTGTATATATTTATTTAACTGCACCCCCAGCCCCCATGACGGCTTCAGTGGCTGTCAATTTCTCTGGGCCTGAGATAGGTCCTGCTGCGTGCCGTGGGCCATTCTCCCAGTCTTGGAGAAAGAACAAATTCACAATTGGGGAAAAGATAATCTGTTAGCTCCACTAACCTGCAGAGCTCAGGACAGAAGTGGCTCCTGTCCAGGCATAAATGGTCTCTGGACTTTGAACACCTTTCCACCCTGTATGGACCTGTGTGGGCCTATTTCAGGAGAATAGGCCCTTGCTGGCAGACTGTAACTGTTTCACCTGTATGGTGGAGAGGTGGTTGTTTGATGTTTGACATTCTTTTGCCTATTAAACAGGATCCTCACCTACCCACATCAGGGGCCTAAGGACAGGTGGCTCCACTCAGGTCACCCAGCCACCCACAACAGGGGTCCAAGAATAACTGGTACCTCCCAAAAGCACTGGGTGCCCATGGTCTGTCCCCAGAACCCACCCACCTGTGTGCTTTCCACACAGACACTCAGGGGACAGTTGTCAGCCCCCTGCCTTGTTAAGAGCATGATGCCCTGCTGCAACCAGATACCAGTACCTACACCAATCACTTCTGCCCTTCTAAGACTGTAGGACAGAGCCTGTACCACACACTTGATGACCAACTACCTGGACAACTGAGCTGAATAAACACAAGAAAAGTGAATGGACTCCTAGGCTCATATACCTGATAACAGCTCTAGCCATCTGGTGACAGGACGTCAGAGCTTCAAAGGTGAAAATAATCATGGTAGCTCACTCAAGCAACCTATTTGGACATATTGAAGCAAAACAAAGCAAGAAGGATACAGTAAGCAAACATAAAATAAACTAATACAATAATTTATAGATGCCTCAGAGACAAGAGTCAATATCAAATCACATAAAGAAGCAGACCATGATCGCTTCAATAAGCTCTCAAAACAAAGAATCAAGGGATCGTCTGGATGAAGGTGTCTTCCTGGAATTACCAGATGCAGAATACAAAAGATTAATATACAGAACTCTTCAAGACATTAAGAAGGAGATCAGGAAGGAGATGAGGCAATATGCAGAACAAGTCAGGGAACACACAGACAAAACAGTTGAAGAAATTAAAAAGGTTATTCAAGAACATAATGAAAAATTTAATAAGCTGCAAGAATCCATAGAGAAACAGCAATCAGAAATTCAGAAGATTAACAACAAAATTACAGAATTAGGCAACTCAAAAAAAAAAAATGAGAGGAACCGAATTGTGCAAGTGGAAGGCAGAATTGGTGAGACTGAAGACAGAGCACTCAGCACCGATGTATTTGAAGAAAAATCAGATAAAAGAACTTAAAAAAATGAAGAAACCTTAAGAATCATGTGGGACTCTATCAAGAGAAATAACCTAGGAGTGATCGCAGTACCAGAATGGGGGGGGTCGATAATAGAAAATACAGAGAGAATTGTTAAAGATTTCTTGGCAGAAAACTTTCCTGATATCGTGAAAAATGAGAAGATATCTATCCAAGATGCTCATCAAACTCCACATAACATAGGCCTCAAAAGAAAGTCACCAAGACATATTATAATCAAACTTCCCAAAACCAAAGATAAAAAGAGAATCTTAACAGCAGCCAGGGATAAACAAAAAGTAACCTATAAATGAGAGTCAATAAGAAGAAGCTCAGACTACTCGGCAGAAACCATGCAGCCAAGAAGGCAATGGGATGAGTTATATAAAGCGCTGAAAGAAAAAAACTGCCGGCCAAGAATCATATATCCTGCAAAACTGCCTCTCAAATATGAAGGTGAAATCAGAACATTTCCAGATAAAGAGAATTTTAGGGAATTCATAAAAGCCAAACCAAAACTACAAGAAACACTAAAAGGAGTTCTTTGGTTAGAAAATCAATAATATCAGGTATCAATCCAAGACTAGAACGCTGGACAGAGCAATCAGATGTCAACCCAGACAGTGAAATCATAAAAATAAATTAAAATAAAAAAATGCTCAAAACAGGGAAACAGTGATGTTATTATGTAAAAGAATACATTAAAACAATAAAGAGGGACTAAGATATGTAGTCATAGATCTTTCATATGGAGAGGAAGACAAGGCAATATAAAGAAATAAAAGTTGGCTTTAAATTTAGAAAAATAGGGGTAAATAATAAGGTAACCACAAAGGAAACAAACTATCCTACACATCAAAATAAAATACAGGAAAAAGTAGAGACTCAGCAGAAACAAAATCAACAACGAGTAAGAGGAAAAGACAATATATAAACTACACAGTACAAAAATTCAAGTGGGAAAAAGAAACTGTCAACAACACACAAAAAAAAGACATCGAAATGATCACTGAATGTAAATGGACTAAATGCACCAATAAAGAGAAAGGGAGTGGCAGAATGGGATAAAAAACACGATCCGTCTATATGCTGCCTACAAGAGACACACCTTAGAGACACAAACAAACTAAAACTCAAAGGATGGAAAAAAAACATATCAATCAAACAACAATCAAAAAGAGCAGGAGTGGCAATATTAATTTCTGACAAAACAGACTTTAAAGTTAAATCTGCCACAAAGGATAAGGAAGGACACTATAAAATGATTAAAAGGACAATATACCAGGAAGATATAACCATATTAAATATTTACGCTCCCAATGACAGGGCTGCAAGATACATAAAACAAACTCTAACAGCATTGAGAAGTGAGATAGACAGTAGAAGACTTCAACACACCACTTTCGGTGAAGGACAGAACATCCAGAAAGACGCTCAATAAAGACAGGGAAGATCTAAATGCCATAATCAACCAACTTGACCTCATAGACATACAGAACACTCCACCTGACAGCAGCCAAGTATACTTTCTTTTCTAATACACGTGGAACATTCTCTAGAATAGACCACGTATTAGCTCATAAAGCAAGCCTTAGCAGAACCCAAAACAATGAAATATTACAAAGCATCTTCTCTGATCCTGAGGCCATAAAAGGAGAAATCAATAACAGAAAAAGCAGGGAAAAGTAATCAAACACTTGGAAACAACAATATCCTGCTCAAAAACGACTAGGTTATAGAAGACATCAAGGATGGAATAAAGAAATTCATAGAATCCAATGAGAATGAAAACACTTCCTACCAGAACCTTTGGGACACAGAGAAAGCAGTGCTCAGAGACCAATTTATATCAATAAATGCACATATACAAAAAGAGTGCCCACGGAATTGGGCCAGATCCCCAGCCCAATGTTGAGGAGGCAGAGTTGCTGTGCCCAAGGGGCAGAAAAACAGGGCCAGCTTGGGCCAAGGGGGTGGGACTACCACTCGGACAGACTAGGGGAATGGAGCCACCCAAATCCGAGGGAGCAGAGCTGCTGTCCCAGTGGGCCTGGAAGGCAGAGCTGAAGCTTAGGGCCAAGGGGCCTCCACCCAGAGTGCGGCCAACAGCCACAGTCTGCAGGGCAGGGCCATTACTTAAAACAGTCTCAGAGAACTGAGAATTATTTTCAAACCTTGAAACCTAATGTAATGTGTTCTGCTGGGTTTTTTACTTCATTAGTTCCCTTTATTTTTTTTCCCATTTGGAAATATCTACCTTATGCCTGTTCCACCACAGTACTTTTGGAAGCAGACAGCCTGTATCACAGATTTCATGGATGAAGAGGAATTTTTCCCTAGGATGGAATTTGGACTTGGAGTTAAGACTTCTGGAATGATATGATGGTATAATATATTTTATATGTGGCAAGAACATGAATTTTTGAGGTCCAAAGGGTTGAACTGTGTCCCCTGCAAAATGTGTGTCAACTAGGCTAGGTCATGATTCTCAGTATTGTGGGGTTATACTCCATTTTGTGATCTGATGTAATTTTCCTATGTGTTGTAAATCCTAACCTCTATGATGTTAATGAGGCAGGATCTACAGGATTAGATTGTATCTTGAGTCAATCTCTTTTGAGATATAAGAGAAGCGAGCAGAGAGAGAGAGAGAGAAGAACCTCCTACCGCCAAGAAATTAGGGCCAGAAGAATAGCCCATCCTTTAGACCTGGGGTCCTTTCGTTGAGAAGCTCCTAGATCAGGGTAAGATTGGTAACAAAGGCCTTTCTCCCGGGGCCGACAGAAAGAAAGCTGTCTCCTGGAGCCAGCACCCTGAATTCAGAGTTCTATCCCCCTAAACTGTGAGAGAATAAATTTCTGCTTGTTAAAGCTTGTGGTATTTCTGTTAAAGCAGCTCTAAATAACTAAGACATGACACTGAGAACAACATCAGATCCATATCAGATAGTGTTAAAAGTTTTGCTTCAACTTTAAAACATAGAGGGGAAGAAATGTCTATTGTATTTATCATTACTTTTTCTCTTTCCTTTGTTCTTTCTTCCTTCCTGATGCTCCCAGAGTCCTTTTTATCAATTCCTTTTTATTTGAAGAACTTCCTTTAGCTATTCTTTTAGGTTATGTCTGCCGGCTACACATCATCTTTATTTTCCCTTGACATAGAATTCTGAGTTGACAGTTCTTTTCTTTTGGCACTTGACGGAGGCCTGAGCTCCATGGTTTCTGATGAGAAATCCACTGTCATTCAAATTGTTTTTCCTCCTATAATTAAAGTGTTGATTCTCACTGCTTTCAAGATTTTTTTCCTTGTTTTTAGAGGTTTGACTATGATGTGTGGGTCTGAGTTTACCATGCTTGGGGTTTGCTCAGCTTCTTAAACTTGTAGGTTTAAGTCTTTTGCCAAATTTCAGTCATTATTTCACTCAGCTGGGACACCACCCCAGCATAGAGGGGTGCCTCTTTACAGCCTTCCAAGGGTGAAAATCTAGATTCCCACCACAAATTTGCTCACATGGTTGAAGGTAGAGGCCACAGCTTTTATTACGGTGTTTGGCTGCAGTCAAGCAGTTACTGTCTAATACTATTCTACCTGCTAAGATGTTCCTTTGCTGGTTTTTGGCTAAGCAGAACAGGTGTTTCTTGGGGCTATGTCTGCACCCTTTGGTGTTTCAGGATTGCTGGCTTCTTCAGCACCAAGTATGGGATATACAAGGCAGAACTAAAACCCAGGGAACTCTCCACAATATCCTTTCTCAGGTCCCAAAGTACCTAGCCCACCTACTTTCTACTCTCCACCTTTCTGAGTTTTATATTTGTTTTATATATAATATTCATTGGTTTTATCTGTATTTAGTGGGAAGAGTAAGGAAAAGCACATCTGCTCCATCTTCAGCGCAAAGCCGAGGATCATCTATTGTGTCTCCAATTACATATATGTGGGCCTTATTCTGGAGTCCCTTAGTGGTGCAAACAGTAAAGTGCTCAGCTACTAACTGAAAAATTAGAGGTTCAAGTCTACCTAGAGGCACTTCTGAAGAAAGGTCTGGTGATTTACTTCCAAAAAATCAGTCACTGTAAACTCTATGGAGCATATTGCTACTCTGACAGACATGGGGTTACCATGAGTTGGGAATGACTCTATGTGAACTGTTTTTTTAAAAAGCTTTTAAGTTCATAATGCATATTCTGGTAGAAATAACCAACCCAAAATAAAACTGGCAGTCCCTAAAATGCAACATGGAAAAATTAACTGTATGATGAAATTTCATTCTGAAAAATCGGACCTGTAAAAATTAGAAATGGCTAGAATGATGGCATAAAAGAAAACTCACATTAGCAGACTCTGTAATTGGTAGATATTTATATAGACAAAAAAAAATAGATAATACTAATATTTGACAAATTTGAATTTAACAAATCTCTACTGTTAAATTCACATGATCCCACTGACTTGAATATAGGTGTGCTATATACAAAATTGGTCAATAAATTATTTAATGGCATCTTTCCAGAAATTATATCCTTCACAAAAATATACAAAAGCAAATATAATTTTTTTTTTCAGTGATTAAAAAAAACACTGCCGTCGAGTCGATTCCGACTCATGGCGACCCTATAGGACAGGGTAGAACTGCCCCATAGAGTTTCCGAGGAGCGCCTGGTGGATTCGAACTGCCAACCTTTTAGTTAACAGCCCTAGGACTTAACCACTACACCACCAGGGTTTCTTTTCAGTGATTACACATATTAAATTAGTAACTTCATAAAGCACTTCAGTTGTCAAGATAGTTAACACAGCAATTTACCAAATCAAGTTACCTTGCAGGTTACTGTGTGTTTTGTAAATGAAATGAAACATCAAAATCCTGTGAAAGCTGTTCTGATGTGGCCTCAGAGAACAAAGGAGCCTTTGTCTTCAGACATTTAAATCAAGCAAATAAACAGATAAAGGGCTTCCCTTTCCCCTTTTAAGAACGTCATCAGTAGAAAAATTTTGATAAATATAAACTGGATAAGTAATACATTTAAAAGATTCTACGAGTCCAGTTACATAAAACGCAAAGTCATAGGCTCTGGATCACTGAATTTTTTTTTAAGTGTTACACCACTGGCTTTTTCAATCACTACATAAGAAATTTAACAATCAATTTTAAAAATCCTCACATTCTGCCTTCCACTGAGCCTTTAACCACTTTGCCTTCATCCCTATGAACCACATATTGATACTCTCTTTGGCTTTGCTTGGCTTTTCTTGCTTTTGTCACTTCACAAAACATAGGTCAATACACTCGTAATGTTTTTCCAGTGATCCAATTTCCAACCAAATTTATACATTTCAAACAATTATTTTCCCAAAATGTTGCATAAAATGTAAGTTTTTCATTCTACGTGATTTTATCTTTTAGTAACTTTCTAAACTCTGTGAAGTAGTATCTCAACTAATAGGACCTAAAGCCATATGTCATTAACGCTAAAATGTTATCTAAATCACAATATGCCTCTTCTATAATTTCTTTGGCTACAATTTAGTCTACCAAAATTAGTTCTTTAGGTTCCTCTAGTTCTTCTAACAGCTTTTAAATTTCCTTTTTTTTTTTCCTTCCTGTTGTTAATCTTTCTCTTTGATTGTCACAATTTTTTTTTCCTGAAAGTTCTTAATTTTACTCCTGTCTCTTCATTCATGTCATCTACCTTTTTTCCCAGTAGTCTTTACTGGCCCTACACCGCCTCCTTCCTTCCACACCAGATCCATCATGGAGAATGAGTCCTTGGTCCAAGAACTAAAGCACCTTAAAGCCACAGGTACTATATTTGCTTCATCTCAGGCCTGATTTAAAAAATATTGGAAACATTACTCCCTGTCCTTGAGCATAGAGAATGTGACCCAGCTTGGAGCTGGGCTCACAAGGACTCACAAGGACACATCAACTGCGCCTTGAGGTATAAAAACAATAGCGAGGATAATACTGGAAAGTACCTTTAGGGAAACTTTCACATAAAGCCAATCAAATAGAATACAAAAGACTTTCCACTCTTACCTATTTCTATTACCATTTAGTGAACAGATAATTTGTTGGACCAATGAAGGCAGCCCTGACTGTCATTACTGAAACCTGTACCAATGATTGTCAAGAACAGCAATTCAAAATGTAGGATCACAGGTTCTAGCCAATCTGTGAAAACGTGAAACTTTCAATGATTTTGTCCATTTTTTAATGTTAATATACACTGATCATTCTGTAACATTCCTTGGATTCTGGGCAGACACGACTGTGGCTGCATGCTTGTCTGTTTTCTCATTCTGGTCTATTCTGTAATGTTCCTTGGACTTGGACAGACACGGCTCTAGCAGCAGGCCTATCCGTTTTGCCACTTTTGTCCGTTCTGTAGTACGTCCTCGGGCTCGGGCAGACATGACTCTGGCAGCATGGTTGTCCATTTCCCACTTTTGCCTTTTTAAATATACGCCAGATAAAACGTTCTTCTTGCTTTACTAAACTTCGTGATGTTTTTATCCTACAAGAGGCCAAATGTCAATATTGGTGTAATTCTTATTTAATGTTTGATTTAATAACAAGACTCTTGTCCAGATGATTTCATGAGAACAAAGGCAAATGAGTTCCAGGTATTTGTAAAATGAAGGCTGAAATGCTGGATCATGGAATCTAAGCTGGGCAAGGAAGAAGTGAAGGCACACAAGAATTAATGAAGAAATACTGGAGGAAAGTCTGTGGATTGGCAGGGCTACCTAAGGATAAAAAACTACTACCACAGAGCTGTTGTGAGGCTTAAATCCATCAGTAAATATAAAATGCTTAGTGCAATGCCTGGCACATCATAAATGTTCAATAAGTGTTAAAAATGTAAAATATTTCATGTTACTTGGATCCACAGTCCACACCCCTGGGAAACTGCAGTCAAGAAATCAAAGGACACACAGCATTGCACAAATCTGCTGCAAAGGACCTCTTCGAAGTGTTAAAAAGCAAAGATGTCATCTTGAAGACTAAAACGTGCCTGAGCCAACCCATGGTGTTTTCAATTGCCTCATATGCATGCGAAAGCTGGACCATGAATAAGGAAGACTGAAGTAGAATTGACACCTTTGAACTGTGGTGTTGGTGAAGAATACTTAATATACCACGCCCTGCCAAAAGAATGAACAAATCTGTCTCTGAAGAAGTACAACGAGAACGTTTCTTAGAAGCAAGGATGGTGAGACTACGTCTCACGCACTTTTGGCATTTTATCAGGAGGGAACAGTCCCTGGAGAAGGACACCATGACTGGTAACATAGAGGGTCAGCAAAAAAGAGCAAGACCCTCAACGAAATAGATTGACACAGTGGCTGCAACAATGAGCTCAAGCATAACGACTGTAAGGACGGCACAGGTCCAGGCGGTGTTTTGTTCTGTTGTACACAGGGTCGCTACGAGTCAGAATCAACTCAACAGCACTTAACAACAACAAAGATTGAGCAAATATATGCAAGTATGGGGAACTCTAAGTTATATTTCAGTTAAAATAAAATTTGACGAGTTCAAAAGATCTTGCACGTCTACAACTGAATGCCATTGAGTCAGGCCCTGACTCATGGCAATCCTATGTACAACAGAGAGAAATGCTGCCCAGTTCTGTGTCATCCCCACGATCAGTTGCAGATCGGACCATCATGACCCATAGGGTTTTCGCAGGATGAGTTTCAGAAGCAGGTCACCGGGCCTCTCTTCCTAGTCCGTCTTAGTCTGGTAGCTCTGCTGAAACATGTTTCCCTTCATAGCAACACGCAAGCCTCCACTGACAGATGGGTGGTGGCTGCACACAAGGTGCACCGGCCACGGATTAACCCGGGTCTCTTGCGTGGAAGGTGAGAATTCTACCACTGAACCACCAACGCCTTGTTAGGCGACTAGGAGGTACTAAACTCTAAAGCGGAATATGCCAAATGATATTTTACAAGGACTAGTTTCTATAGGGTCGCTATGAGTCGGAATTGACTCGACAGCACTGTGTTTGGTTTGGTTTTGGAGTTTCTCAGGAGAATTAAACTGATGGTGATACTAGCTACAGTGAGACCAAGTAGAGAAGAGGGGAAGATGACTAACATTTACTGAGTACCAAGTCAGTCTTAATTTTGGTTTATTAAAGTTTTTTTTTTAACTAAAATTTCATTAACTTTACTAAGTGATAATCTCCAGAAAACTTAAAATATTAACTTCCTATTCAAGATCTAAAAAACACACTTTATGGTGGTATTTAACTTATGTTCAAAGAGCTGCTTATCAATCAACAAATATATATTAAAACAACACACAGTAACTCCCCAAGTCCACAAAAGGTTTGGGAGTTCTTAACGTAAAGATATTAACAGATCTTTATTTTAATACTAATGTGAATTCCAACACTGCAAAAGCAGTGATTCTCAACCTGGGCGATTCTGCACACGAGAGGACATTACAGCAATGTCTGGGGACATTTTTGGTTGTCACAACTGGGGAGGGAATGCCACTGACACCTAGTGAGTAGAGGCCAAAGATGCTGCTAAACATACTAACGTAAAAGACAGCCCCCCCAAATAAGGATCTGGCCCAAAATATCAATAGTACCAAGGTTAAGACACCGTGGCCTACAGTGATTTGTACTTTTTTGTGTTCTTTGCAACACCAGTGAAGTGCACAGAAAAAATTGCTAAGTACATTAGACATTAAATCATTCATTTTCACTAGAAAAATTTTTCAGGTTTTAAATACATTTATTTACTGTCTCCTAACACGTAGCTCATTAAAGACAAGTAAATTGGTACACTGGAAAAATCCAATTTTCCAGGGTTAAATGGACCTGGCTTATATTCCCAAATTCTGAAGTTTTTTTTTTTTTTAAGTGGATAAATCTACTCTGCTTCCTTCACAAGTGCTGTGGATTCCAAATGAAGCAACATATGAAAAGGTTTTCTTAAACTACAATGAACACTGCAAACGTAAGATACATAAATAATTAAATAGCAATCAGATTGTTAGAGGGAAAGGTATTTCAACAAAATTTCTGACTTTAGCTAACCTTTCGGGTTTTACTCAACCATTGTTAAGTTTGGTTCTTGAGACATAAAGAGGTAAAGCAGATTATGGTTTTAAAAATGATGCAGTGGTTAAGAGCTCGGCTGCTAACCAAAAGGTCGGCAGTTCAAATCCACCAGCTGCTCCTTGGAAATCCTATGGAGCAGTTCTATTCTGTCTTACAGGGTCACTAAGAGTCAGAATCGACTTAAGGGCAATTTTTTTTGTTGTCTGTTTTGAACCAGAGAATCCATGAATTTTTTCATCTCTTTACTTCTTACTTAAAATACATAAATAGCAAAAATCTATATTCAGACACTTGACATTCCCGTTTATAAAAAAGCATTAACTAAATTAATATTAACTAAAATATTAACTAAACTTTTTCAACATTTGATACAATTTCAACTACTGCAAAGTCAAGCTTGGTGGCGAATTAAGTTTTTCACATTATTTTAAGCTTATACAAAGTTAAAAGTAAACGATACTTCCATTATCTAAACACTCTTCACTAGCAGATGGCTTACAGCATGTAACTAATTTTTTTAATGATCTACAATTAAGCCTAACCTTTTAAATTTGACTTGTTACAATTTTCCAAATTAAATACATAAGGTTAAAATACTTCATACTGTTTTTGTCTTTGGGTAGTTTTACATACACACACAACACACTTATGACAGCCTTCTTGGCATATCAACAATAGTATGCTTTTCAAATTAACAATTATCCTTCATGTGTGTTACAAAGATTCACTAATTCTCACAACAGCCCTGTGCAGTAGTAGAGTTCCCAAATATTTAAAAGACTATAAACACCTAAGTAAATCATTTGAAGAACTGCAAAGAGAAAATGTCACTCTAAAAATAGGCTACTTAAGATACTCTTTAAACTCTGAACTGAAACTATTCCCAGGGGTCACCTTTCAGCTAAATAACAGACTGGCTCATAAACAACATCACCCATGAGTCCTGTGCTCCTTTTAAAAAAAAATCATCTATATGAGAACAGTCAACATTTACCCTGAAACACAGATGAGAAGGCGAGGGAAGCACAGAAGCTGGGTTAACAGAAGCGGAACAATCAGAACAGAAATATAAAGAACGCTGACACAACGTAGAATACGTCACTGAACAGTATGTACAGAAACTGTTAAATGGAAACCTAATTTGCTCTGTAAGCCTTCACCAAAAACTCAATAAAACCCACTGCCATCGAGTCAATTTCGACTCAGAGAGACCCTATAGGATAGAGCAGAACTGCCCCACAGAGTTTCCAAGGGGCGCCTGGTGGATTTGAACTGTCAACCTTTTGGTCAGCAGCTGTAGGACTTAACTACTACGCCACTAGGGTTTCCAAAAACTCATATTTATTAAAAATAAAAATAAGCTACTTTAACCACCATTTATTTTTTTACCTAAATACAAATAAAAACTAAAACCTGAGATTCCAAAAATTATTTTCCTTCAAAATATTGGCATTTATACAATTTTGTACAAGCTACCACATTAAACAGAACGCTTATATGAATAAAAAAATCCTACTTTTTTTAATAAACATTATTTTCAAGAAATTATAAATAGTATCCTCCAAAATCCAATCTATCATTCAAATACGTGGATTTAATATGAACGCTCCTTCTGAACTTTGCTGATTTATAGTCTGCCCAACTCATCTGCCCTTATTATTGCTGCCACCTACATATTATCCCCCCCCACTGTTTGTAAGCAGGACAGATATAATATACATACAAGCTCTGTATGCAGCACAGTGCTCTGCACATAACATGTACTGGGCAAATATTTAACAAATTAAGGAAATCTATAAACATCAAGCTGCATTTCCTGCCTTGAAAATGCCATAAGATTAAATATTATCAACGAAAACTCAATAAACAGTTCTCTGCTCTTTTTAAAACGTTTTAAAAGGCTCTTTTAAGTATTTTCAATATTATTTAAATTATAATTACGTAAATTATCAGATTCATTTAAGTACACATAATTTGAGAAAAGTACATAACTACAGCAATTTTAAAAACCAATACAACAAATTGTGAATTTGTCCTTTCATTTGAAACAAGAAAATACAAAACATCACACTCTCAGTTTCATATCCAGTGGGATTTTAAAACATTTTTAGCAGGAGAAAAACATTTGCTTAAAAGGTTAATTTCATGAGTGTTAATCATGTGTGAAAGAGTGGTAAAAGAATATAGCATGTATGTGACATTAAAAGATATAAAATGTGGACTGAATTTACGCAAGAAGGTCACCGAAGTTGGTTGTAACATTTTATCGTAATAGAACTGTTAGGTGAATTCCTAGCCTGCTGAAACACCAAACTTGACTGTTGAGCAGTATCAAAGGAGAGAATGATCTCTACACACAACCTCAGAAATCTGTCATCAGCCTGTTGCTTTATCATTGATTCAGTCCCATGGAATACACACTTATCAGTTCTTGGAATTAAAATGAGCTGGGAGAGGTCCCTAATAGGATAAATAACAACCAAGATTTTTTAAATCTTTCAATAGCGAAAAGAACAAGTCCAAACCAAAGATAAAATGGAATAGGGATAAATGTAAAATCTTGTCCTTAAAAAACTCAAAGACAGAATAATTAAGAGGGTGGGAGGGTTAAGGATTTTAGCTCAGAGCTTGTATAAAGAAAAATGAACAGTTTAACAAAACCCTAAGAGATTGAGAAGAGGAAGGAAACATACTTAACTAAACACATCCTCTGTCCAGTATTTTGCAAGAAGGCCTGGTTGGTATAATCCGCAATGACAAAGTGAGGGTGGTATGAAGACCATTGAAGATAGGACACAGACTTAAAGTTCCTAGCCCAAGGTCACACTGCTGTTATCAAAAATGGCCAGTGTTCCTCGGAATATACCCTAGAGAAATAAGAGCCTTCACACGAACAGATGTATGCACACCCATGTTTATTGCAGCTCTGTTTACAATAGCAAAAAGCTGGAAGCAACCAAGGTGTCCATCAACGGACGAATGGGTAAATAAATTGTGGTATATTCACACAATGGAATACTACGCATCGATAAAGAACAGTGAAGGATCTGTGAAACATTTCATAACATGGAGGAACCTGGAAGGCATTATGCTGAGCGAAATTAGTCAGAGGCAAAAGGACAAATATTGTATAAGACCACTATTATAAGATCTTGACAAATAGTATAAACTGAGAAGAACACATACTTTTGTGGTTACGAGGGGGGGAGGGAAGGAGGGTGGGAGAGGGTTATTTACTGATTAGTAAGTAGATAAGAACTACTTTAAGTGAAGGGAAGGACAATACTCAATACACGGAAGGTCAGCTCCACTGGACTGGACCAAAAGCAAAGAAGTTTCTGGGATAAACTGAATGCTTCAAAGGTCAACGGAGCAAGGGTGGGGGTTTGGAGACTATGGCTCAAGGGGACTTCTAAGTCAATTGGCAAAATAATTCTATTACGAAAACATTCTGCATCCCACTTTGAAATGTGGTGTCTGGGGTCTTAAATGCTAACAAGCGGCCATCTAAGATGCATCAATGGGTCTCAACCCACCTGGAGCAAAGGAGAATGAAGAACACCAAGGTCACACGATAACTATGAGCCCAAGAGACAGAAACGGCCACATGAACCAAAGACTTACATGATCCTGAGACCAGAAGAACTAGATGGTGCCCAGCCACAACTGATGACTGCCCTGACAGGGAGCACGACAGAGAACCCCTGAGGGAGCAGGAGATCAGTGGGATGCAGACCCCAAATTCTCATAAAAAGACCAGACTTAATGGTCTGACTGAGACTAGAGGAATCCCAGTGGTCATGGTCCCCAAACCTTCTGTTGGCCCAGGACAGGAACCATTCCCGAAGACAACTCATCAGACATGGAAGGAACTGGACAATGGGTAGGAGAGAGATGCTGATGAAGAGTGAGCTACTTGTATCAGGTGGACAATTGAGACTGTGTTGGCATCTCCTGTCTGGAGAGGAGATACGAGGGTAGAGAGGGTTAGAAACTGGCAAAATTGTCACGAAAGGAGAGACTGGAAAGGCTGACTCATTAGGGGGAGAGTAAGTGCGAGTATGGCGTAAGGTGTATATAAGCTTATATGTGACAAACTGACTTGATTTGTAAACGTTCACTTAAAGCTCAATAAAAATTATTAAAAAAAAAAAAAGGCCAGTGTTCACTACACCACTCTCTCTCAAGGGCTATATTAATAAAGGCAATGTCCAAAAGTCTATTCTGCTTTGGTCATATCACATAATGTGATCACGTTTGGGATTTTGAAAGACTAAAATCTGATGAGTGTGTGTGTTTGGCGTTATCAGATTCTTAAGAAGAGGTGAGAAGATCCTGCAGTTACACAGCATTAACCATCTGGAAGATATTTTTTTGGAGGTAACTAATTTCTGGAAGACTTTCAAAGCTGTGATGTAAAAGATCTCATCTATAGTCCAATATACCGAATTTAAGGAAGATCCACTTGCACTTAAATAAATGAAGCTTCCCAACAATGGAAACCGTAGTGGCGTAGCGGTTAAGTGCTACGGCTGCTAAACAAGAGGTCGGCAGTTCGAATCTGCCAAGCGCTCCTTGGAAACTCTATGGGGCAGTTCTACTCTGTCCTATAGGGTCGCTATGAGTAGGAATCGACCGGATGGCAGCGAGTTTTTCCCACAATTGGCAGTTTTCTATAAGAGCATCAGCTTCAACTCACCTGCCCAAGTATAAAGAATGTTGAAGAGTTTGAGTTTGATCATAAAGCCTCTAAAATTCTGACCAACGATAAGACCATTTGCTCATAAACTGGAAAAGCTTATTTATGCAAATCTGCTTAGAAAACATATTATCGTGATGTTATTACGTTACTCCGGTGAATAGCGATCTTAAAACAGATAACCCCTTCCCGCCAGTGGTGGCAGTTTACAGGCGAAAATAAAGGGAAAGAGAGAAGGGAAATAAAAACGCCGCCGATGTAATCATTTAAGCATTAGCTCATTCTGACTGAGTTCATTTCACCTATTTCTCTCTGTTGCAGCGGCTCTCGCCAATCCCACTCTTTGGCAGACGATGTCGTTCTTTCTGAAAAGCCTGTAAAGAAACCCTTCAGGAAAGCCAGAGGCTTCCGGCGACAAAGCCTGCACTGTGGACATCCCGAGAAGGCGCTGCAGGACCCCGAGCGACCCGGAGGGCGCAGCTGTGTGGGAAGGCGGGTTAGGGAAGAGAGGGCGGGGCGGGACTCTCCTGGGAAGACCCAATGAATCAGAAACCCGACTCAGAGAGGTGCCCTACAAAACCGCCGGAGCACCCTGTACACCTCCTGTGGGCGGCCAAGTCGCTCCTTGTTTAAGCTGCGCGCAGGGCCCCGTTTCCAGAGGACCGGGCGGCAGGGGGCATCTCTTCCGAAAGAATAGTCCCAGTCTTTTGGAAGCTCGCTAGTGTGGATCAGGCCACGGCAGGACCCGAACACTGCATTACCGAGGGGCCAGGTGAGGGTAAGAAAATGGGGCTTTCGAGCACCCTCATCCGTCCGCTCCGGGCAAGAAGATGGCGGCCCCAATTTCCCCGGGACAGGCGGGTCCGTGAGCGGGGGAGGAAGCCAGCGCCGCAGCCACAGACCGGACGGACGAGGGAAGGGGCCGCAAGGCAGAAGCCAGCTCGGAAGCCCGGCTGGACCGCCCCGGGAGACCCGCACTCACCTGTCGAAGCCGAGGCCGTGGCCCGCTACTTCCCAGTACCCAGCCCCGGGTCGCTCCGCTGCAGCCTGACAGTTCGGTTCCCGGCGATCGCGGCTCACCTGGTACTCGGCTAAAAGTGGAGGACACCAGCAGCCTCCCGCAACCGACCCGACCCTGAGCAACCCGGGCCGCCCGGACTCCGCCCCTCACTTCCGGCGCTGCGGAAGTCCCGCCCCTGGCTTCCATGCCAACCCCGCCCGCGCTCCTCCGCACCGCGTCTGCGCCGCACTTCCTCAGGAAGGACCTGCCCCAGGACGGGCCTCGGGGACTGCAGAGGGCTGGCGGTGACCGGACGCACAGCAAGTCCCTCTCCTTAGCCGTGCCGCGAGAGACACTGGCCACTCATCACTAGAGCTCGCTGAGATCCTCCGCCGTCTCGCCGTTACACGGAACCGCGGCGTCTATCGCAAGCCCAGCGGACTACTGAGAGGACGACATAAATGACCTCCGTGGCGGTGAACTGGGACCGCGCCGCCTGCTGGCGCCGTCGGTGACATGCAATCTGTTTAAGCAAGCTAATTAATACTTCGCCATCCTTATAGGGAAATACAGAATTTTTTTATGTAAAAAAATGTATGTGTCACAAAATAGGCAAAACTCATCGTCCCACGTGCATTTCATCAAGAAGCTGTAGTTAAAAATCTGAAATACCTGTGGTGTAAATTCACTGCCCTACATAAACTTGGAATTCTGCACCACTACCCTTCCCCCTGCACACACAGATCGTTCAAAATAACCACTTCCCTTGGATTCCTCAACATGTTTAAAATCCGGAAAACAGAAATGACCGTCTTTGGATGATATACTCACTGCAGCAGGTGTTCTGGTGGCGTTCCAAGATCATGCGGGCTTTAAGTCCATCTGTCCTAAAAATTCCCTCAAGCCTAAGAACTGGGGAAGAAAAAAAAAAAAAAAATCCCTTAAGATACAAGTTCAAGTATACTGTTCATAACTGTAATCAGTTTCAAAACCTTTCACATCCAGACCGCTTTCGTAGGTTTATTTGCCACGAACTACTTCAGTAGGAAGAGTTCTGTGGCAATGATGCTATTTGGCTGCATGAAGCCTGATGGAGATAGAACTATTAATATTTCAGCTTATCTGCAGAAGATGACTCATCCAGTTTCCTTTCTGAAATAGCTGATCTCCATTGGCTAAAAAGAAAAAACAAAATCAGCTGTTCCCTGCAAAAGGTGGGACTTGACTGCTTCCAAACACACCCCCCCCCGCCCACACACAGACGTAAATCTGAAAAGCTACATGAGAGACTGAAGTCCTTATATAAACACCCATCTATAGGCTTTAGAAACAACTCTAACTGGACCTTTAAAGCTCATCCAGGATAAAAGCTGCATATACATGAAAGCATTTTTCCTTCCAATTTTTGCTCCTTTTAAAAAATAAAGCTCAGGACTCAGATTCAAGAAACAGTAATATATTTTGCTCCACAAGGAACAAATTGAACATATCTTGAGATGAAAATAATTTTTTTTGAATAGAAGGAAACCTGGAGATATTTTAGAGTAAGCTTACCAGTAGAAACAATCTTGTAAGATGAACTTCTAAGGAAAAGGTATTTGATGCCTTAGAAAAGTCATTTTCAAACTTCTGGAAGTTGTTTTAGTGTCTTAGTATTCCTACAACAAAAATGCCGCAAGTGGCTGGCTTTAATGAATAAATTTATTTTGTCACAGGAGGCTAAAATCTGAATTGTTAAGGACTCTTTTTTTCTAGTTATTCAGCAGTGGTTAAGAGCACAGCTGCTAACCAAAAAGTCAGCAGTTTGAATCCACCATTTGCTCCTTGTAAACCACATGGGGCGTTTCTACTCTGTCTTAAAGGGTCGCTATGAGTCGGAGTCAACTGGACGGCAATGAATTTTTCTAGCTATTCATTAGGAGACTGTGGGCTGTTTATGGTGATGAGAGTGGAGGAAAATGGAAAAGCATTTTTTATTTAAAAAAAAAAAAAAACCTGTGTGTATGTCTCCTTATGTGTGAACGTTGTCTACTCACATGACCTGGAAGTCAAGTAAGAAAAATAATTCCTTAAAGTTCTGAAATGCAGAATGGTCTCTGCTTTCTCTCTATTACTCCTGACTTCACAAAGCAGACACACATATTAAGAGAGGGCCCTGGTACCAGTAACATTTTCCACCATGAAATATTATTTAGTGGATCCTTACTTTCCCGTAACTTTGTCTAAACTTCCATGAAGACACAAGTAACAGCATTAAGATATGATCCCTCGGTGGAAGCAACCAAGGTGCCCATCACCGGATGAAAGGATAAATAAATTATGATACATTCACACAATGGAATACTACACATCGATAAAGAACAGTGATGAACCTGTGGAACATTTCATAACGGAGAAATCTGGAAGGGATTATGCTGAGTGAAATTAGATGCAAAAGGACAAATATTGTATAAGACCACTATTATAAGAACTCAAGAAATTGCTTAAACAGAGAAGAAAATATTCTTTGATGGTTATGAGAAGGGTGTGGGAGGGAGGGAGACTGGTATTTGCTAATTAGATAGTAGATAAGAACTACTTTTGGTGAAGGGAAAGACAACACACAATATAGGCGAGGTCGGCACAACTGAACTAAACCAAAAGCAAAGAAGTTTCCTGAACAAACTGAATGCTTCAAAGGCCAGCATAACAGGGGCAGAGGTTTGGGGACCATGGTTTCAGGGGACATCTAAGGCAATTGGCATAATAAAATCTATTAAGAAAACATTCTGCATCTCACTTTGGACAGTGGCATCTGGAGTCTTTCTTAAATGCTAGCAAGTGGCCATCTAAGATGCATCAATTGGTCTCAACCCACCTAGACCAAAGGAGAATGAAGAACACCAAGGACACAAGGTAATTATGAGCCCAAGAGACAGAAAGGGCCACATAAACCAGAGACAACATCAACGTGAGACCAGAAGAACTGGATGGTGCCTAGCTACAACCGATGACTGCCCTTACAGAGAACCCCTGAGGGAGCAGGAGAGCAGTGGGACGCAGACCCCAAATTCTCATAAAAAGACCAGACTTAATGGTCTGGCTGAGACAAGAAGGACCCTGGTGGCCATGGCCCCCAGAGTTTCTGTTAGCCCAGGACAGGAACCATTCCCAAAGCCAACTCTTCAGACAGGAATTGGACTGGACAATAGAATAGAAAAAGATGCTGGTGAAAAATGAGCTTCTTGGATCAAGAAGCTTGAGACTGTTGGCATCTCCCATCTGGAGGGGAGATGAGAGGGCAGAGGGGGTTAGAAGCTGGCGGGATGGATACAAAAAAAAAGAGAGTGGAGGGAAGGAGCAGACTATCTCATTGGGGGAGAGCAATTAGGAGTATATATAGCATGGTGTATATAAATTTTTGTATGCAAGACTCACTTGATTTGTAAACTTTCACTTAAAGCACAATAAAAATTTTTTTAAAAAATGATCCCTGACCTCAAAGAAATTACAATTACTTAGGACAAAACTAATAACATGAAACAAAACAAGATCATATTAACTACAAACATATTCATAATTTAGGAAAAAAGAGTACTGTTTTGTTTGGCTACTTGGAGAATTCATGAAGGAAATGGTGAAAATTACACTCAGCTTTGAAGGATGAATAAAATACAGAAATGGAATGAGAAGCAGAATATTTCAGAAAGAAATATGAAGAAAAATAAAGACAGAATCGATGGGTTAAAAAAATGACAGCAAGGAGGCTGACCTTGCTGGTATGAATACAGCATGTGTTCTAGGGAAAAATGAAAACTGGATCTTAGAGGACCGGAACATGGAAGGCCTCTAAAATCTAATTGTTACTACTGGTAAAAGGATAGACATATACACCAAGATGGTAGAATTTAGAGTCCAGAAATAAACCCATATATCCACGGCCAATTGATTTTCAAAAACAGTTTTAGGTCTTTTAATGGGGAAAGAATAACCTTCCCAACAAATGGTGCTGGGACAGCTGAATCTCCATATGCAACCCAGTAATGGGGATCCATAACTCACACAACATACAAACACTCAAAATACAACCTGCGTTATGCAGATGACATAACCCTGCTTGCTGAAAGTGAAGAGGACTTGAGGCACTTACTGATGAAGATCAAGGACCACAGCGTACAGTCTGGATTACACCTCAACATAAAGAAAACAAAATTCCTCACAACTCGACCAATAAACATCGTGGCAAAAGGAGAAAAGATTGAAGTTGTCAAGGACTTTATTTTACTTGAATCCACAATCCACACCCATGGAAAACACAGTGAAGAAATCAAAAGACGCATAGCATTGGGTAAATCTGCTGCAAAGGACCTCTTTAAAGTCTTGAAAAGCAGAGATGTCACCTTAAAGATTAAGGTGTGCCTGACCCAAGCCATGGTATTTTTAATCGCACCATATGAATTGAAAAGCTGGAGAAGGAATAAAGAAGACCGGAGAAGAACTGACGCCTTTGCATTGTGGTGTTTGTGAAGAATACCGAATACACCATGGACTGCCAAAAGAATGAACAAGTCTGTCTTGGAAGAAGTACAACCAGAATGCTCCTTAGAAGCAAGTACAGGGTCAGTGGAAAAAACGAAGACACTCAACAACATGGATTGCCACAGTGGCTGCAACAACTGGCTCCAGTATAACAAAAGCTGTGAGCATGGCGCAGGACTGGGCAGTGCTTTGTTCTGTGGTACACAGGGTAACTATGATTTGGAATTGATTTGACGGCATCTAAAAACAACAACAACAACTCAAAGTGGATCAGTGCCCTAAATATAAGAACTAAAATTATAGAACTCTCAGAAGAAAACCTTCAGGACCTTATTATTGACAATGGATTCTTAGATATGGTATTATTCTTAGAGATGATGTTAGATACTATTGACAATGTATTCTTAGTTATGATGCCAAAAGAACAACAAAAGAAAAAAATGAACTTCACCAAAATTAAAAACTTTTGTGCATGAAAGGACTTTAACAAGAAAGTGAAAAGGAGGAGGCAGGGCCAAGATGGCAGAGTAGTCAGACACTTCTGATGATCTGTCTTACAACAAAAGATGCCGGAGATGCCGGACCTGAATCACTGGGAACCCTCAGGTACCATAGCCTGGAGCAACCATGGTGGAGCTGGCTATGGCATTCTGGACAAAGTTTCCTCAGGGAGACACAGCCAGCTGCCACAGCCAACGCATACCTCTGGAACCAGAGAATAATGGCACTCTCAGAAAAATCTAAGTGCTTGTATATACTTTATCACATACCTAGCCCCCAAGCTGGCTTCAGTGGCTATAGATTTTCATGGGCCTGAGATAGGCTCTATTGAGCATCCCGAGACATTTTCCCAGCCTTGGAGAAGTAATAAATTCACAACTGGGGAAAAGATAATCTGCCAGCTCCACTCACCTGGGGAGTTTAGGACAGAGGTAGCTCCTGTCCATGTATAAATGGTCCGTGGATTTTGAGCACCTTTCCCCCCACATGGACCTGTGTGGGACTACTTTGGGAGAATAGGCCCTTGCTGGCAGACTGTAACTGTTTCAGCTGTGCAGTGGAGAGGTGGGTGTTTGATGTTTGACACCACTTTGCCTATAAAACAGGCTGCTCACCAACCCACATCAGGGGCCTAAGGGCTGGTGGCTCCACCCACATCACCAAGCCACCTGTGAAAGAGGTCTAAGGATATGTGGTACCTCCCAGTCCTTACAACTAAATGATTGGGTGCCCATGGTCCATCTGCAGAACCCACCCACTCGTGTGCCCTAGGGAACAGGGATGTGCTTTCCACACAGACACTTGGGGGACAGTTGTCAGCCCCCTGCTATGTTGACATCATGACTACTTGCTGCAACCAGATACCAGTACCTACACCAATCACCCCTTCCCTTCTAAGGCTATAGGACAAAGCCTGTACTGCACACTTGATAACCAACTACCTGGACACCTGAGCTGAATCCGTACAAGAAAAATGAATGAACTCCTAGGCTCATATACCTGCTAACAGCTCTAGCTGTCTGGTGACAAGACACTAGAGTTTCAAAGGAGAAAATAAGCTAACTCACTCAACCGCCTATTGAGGCGTATCAAAACAAAACAAAGCAAGAAGCTCTGATACAGCAGACAAACATAAAATAAACTAATACAATAAGTTATAGATGGCTCAGAGAAAACAGTCCATATCAAATCACATAAAGAAGCAGACCATGATCATTTCAACAACCTCTCAAAACAAAAAATCAAGGGATCTTCTGGATGAAGGTGCCTTCTTGGAATTACCAGATGCAGAATGAAAGAGATTAATACACAGAACTTTTTAAGACATCAGGAAGGAGGCAAAACACAGAAAAAGCCAAGGAACACACAGATAAAGCACTAGAAGAAATTAAAAAGGTTATTCAAGACCATAATGAAAAATTTAATAAGCTGCAAGAATACATAGAGTGACAGCAATCAAAAATTCAGAAGATTAACAATAAAATTACAGAATTAGACAATACAAAGTCACAGGAGCAGAATTGAGGAACTGGAAGGTAGAATTGGTGAGACTGAAGATAAAACACTGAGCACCAATATGTTTGAAGTACTATCAGATAAAAGGATTAAAAAAAAACAAAGACACCCTGAGAATCATGTCGGACTCTATCAAGAGAAAAAATCTATGAGTGATTGGAGTACCAGAACAAAGTGGGATAACAGAAAACACAGAGAGGATTGTTAAAGATTTGTTGGCAGAAAACTTCTCTGATACCGTGAAAGATGAGAAGACATCTATCCAAGGTGCTCATCAAACTCCCCATAAGGTAGGCCTCAAAAGAAAGTCACCAAGACATATTATAATCAAACTAGCCAAAACCAAAGATAAAGAGAGAATTTTAAGAGTGTTCAAATCCACCAGGCGCTCCTTGGAAACTCTATGGGGCAGTTCTACTCTGTACTATAGTGTCACTATGAGTCAGAATCAACTCAATGGCACCAGGTATCAGGGTGGGGATAAACAAAAAGTCACCTATGAAGGAGAGTCAATAAAAATAAGCTTGGACTACTCCGCAGAAACCATGCAGGCAAGAAGGCAATGGGATGACCTACATAAAGTACTAAAGGAAAAAAATTGTAATCCAAGAATCATACATCCAGCAAAACTGTCTCACAAATATGAAAGCAAAATTAGGACATTTCCAGATAAACACAAGTCTAGATAATTCGTAAAAACTAAACCAAAACTATAAGAAATACTAAAGCAAGTTCTCCAGTTAGAAAATCAATAATATCAGGTATCAACTCAAGACAAAAACACAAGACAGGGCAACCAGGTGTCAGCACAGATATGGAAATCACAAAAATAAATTAAGATTAAAAAAAGCTCAAAACAGAAAGAGTGATGTCATTAGGTAAAAGAAGACAACATTAAAACAATAAAGAGCAAATAGGAAATGTAGTCATAGATTTCTCATATGGAGAGGAAGATAAGGCGATATAAAGAAATAAAACTTAGGTTTAAAGTTATAAATATAAGGGTGAATATTAAGGTAACCACAAAGGACACTAACTATCCAACTTATCAAAATAAAATACAAGAAAAAAATAGAGACTCAGTAGAAACAAAATCAACAACAATGAATAAGAGGAAAAGACAATAGAAAAAGATAAACTCCTCAGCACAAAAAATTAAGTGGGAAAAAGAAAGTGTCAACAACACAAAAGACATGAAATGACAGCACTAAATTCATACCTCTCCATAATTACGCTGAATGTAAATGGACTAAATGCACCAATAGAGAGACAAAGAGTAGCAGAATGGATTAAAAAAAACGTGATCTGTCTATATGCTGCCTTAGACTTAGAGAAACAAACTAAAACGAAAAGGATGGAAAACAACAATCAAAAAGGAGCAGGAATGGCAATATGAATTTCTGACAAAATAGACTTTAAAGTTAAATCCACCACAAAGGATAAGGAGGGACACTATATAATCATTAAAGGGACAATATACCGGGAGGAAATAACTGTATTAAATATTTATGCACCAAATGACAGGGCTGCAAGATATATAAAACAAACTCTAACAGCATTGAAAAGTGAGATAGACAGCTCCAGAATTATAGTAGGAGATTTCAACACACCACTTTCGGTGAAGGACAGGACATCCAGAAAGCAGCTCAATAAAGGCAGGGAAGATCTAAATGCCACAATCAACCAACTGAACCTTATAGGCATACACAGAACACTCCACCCGACAGCAGCCAAGTATACTTTCTTTTCTAGTGCACATGGAACATTCTCTAGAATAGACTACATATTAGCTCATGAAGCAAGCCTTAGCAGAATCCAAAACATCGATATATCACAAAGCATCTTCTCTGATCCTAAGGCCATAAAAGAAGAAATCAATAACAGAAAAAGCAGGGAAAAGAAATCAAATACTTGGAAACTTAACGATACCCTACTCAAAAAAGACTGGGTTATAGAAGACATTAAGGATGGAATAAAGAAATTCAGAGACTCCAATGAGAATGAAAACTTCCTATCAGAACCTTTGGGACACAGTGAAAGCAGTGCTCAGAGGTCAATTTATATCAATAAATGTACACAAACAAAATGAAGAAAGGGCCAAAATCAAAGAATTATCCCTACAACTTGAACGACTAGAAAGAGAGCAACAAAAGAAACCCTAAGGCACCAGAAGAAAGCAAATAATAAAAGTTAGAGCAGAATTAAATGAAATAGAAAACAGGAAAACAACTGAAAGAGCTATCAAGACAAAAAGCAGGTTCTTTGACAAAATTAACAAAATGGATAAACCACTGGCCAAACTGACAAAAGAAAAACAGGAGAGGAAGCAAATAACCCAAATAAGAAATGAGATGGTTGACATTACAACAGACCCAACTGAAATTAAAGGAATCATATCAGATTACTATGAAAAACTGTATTCTAACAAATTTGAAAACCTAGAAAAAATGGATGCATTCCTAGAAACACACTACCTATCTAAACTAACACAAACAGAGGTAGAATAACTAAATAGGCCCATAACAAAAGAAGAGATTGAAAAGGTAAAAAAAAAAAAACAAAAAACTCCCAACAGAAAAAAAGCTCTGACCCGGATGGCTTCACTGCAGAGCTCAACAAAACTTTCAGAGAAGAATTAATACCACTACTACTAAAGGTATTTCAGAACACAGGAAAGGATGGAATACTCCCAAATTCATTCTATGAAGCCACCATATCCCTGATACCAAAACCAGGTAAAGACACCACAAAAAAAGAAAATTACAGACCTATGTCCCTCATGGACTTATATGCAAAAATCCTCAACAAAATTCTAGCCAATAGAATTCAACAACATATCAAAAAAATAATTCATGATGATCAAGTGGGATTCATACCAGTTATGCAGGCACGGTTCAACATTAGAAAAACAATTAATGTAATCCATCATATAAATAAAACAAAAGAGAAGAACCACATGATTTTATCAATCGATGTAGAAAAGGCATTTGACAAAGTTCAACACCCATTCATGATAAAAAAAATCTGAGCAAAATAGGGACAGAAGGAAAATTCCTCAACACAATAAAGGGCATTTGTACAAAGGCAACAGCAAAAATCATCCTAAATGGAGAGAGTCTGAAAGCATTTCCCTTGAGATTGGGAACCAGAAATGGATGCCCTTTATAACCATTCTTATTCAACATTGTGCTGGAGGGCCTAGCCAGAATGATTAGGCTAGATAAAGAAATAAAGGGCATTCAGACTGATAAGGAAGAAATAAAAGTATCTCTATTTGCAGATAACATGATCTTATACTCAGAAAACCCTAAGGAATCCTCCAGAAAACTACTGAAACTAATAGAAGAGTTCAGCAGAGCATCAGGATATAAGATAAACATACAAAAATCAGTTGGATTCCACTACACCGACAAAAAGAACATCAAAGAGGAAATCAGCAAATCAACACTATTTACCGTAGCCCCCAAGAAGATAAAATACTTAGGAATAAATCTTACCAGAGATGTAAAAGACGTATACATAGAACACTACAAGACACTACTGCAAGAAACCAAAAGAGACCTACATAAGTGGAAAAACATACCTTGCTCATGGACAGGAAAAGTTAACATTGTAAAAATGTCTACTCTACCAAAAGTGATGTATAGATACAATGCAATTCTGATCCAAATTCCAACAACATTTTTAATGAGATGGACAAACAAATCCCCAACTTCATATAGAAAGGAAAGAGGCACCGGATAAGTAAAGCACTGCTGAAAAAGAACAACAAAGTGTGAGACCTCACTCTCCCTGATTTTAGAACCTATTATACTGCCACAGTAATTAAAACGGCCTGGTACTGGTACAACAACAGATACACAGACCAATGGAACAGAATTGAGAATCCAGACATAAATCCATCCACATATGAGCAGCTGATATTTGACAAAGGCCCAAAGTCAGTTAAATGGGGAAAAGACAGGCTATTTAACAAATAGTGCTGGCACAACTATATCCATCTGCAAAAAAATGAAACAAGACCCATAACCCACACCATGCACAAAAACTAACTCAAAATGGATCAAAGGCCTAAACATAAAATCTAAAATGATAAAGAATGCAGAAGAAAAAATAGGAAAAACGCTAGGAGCCTTAATACATGGCATAAACAGTATACAAATCATTACTAACCATGCAGAAGAGGAACCAGATAACTCGGAGCTCCTAAAAATCAAACACCTATGCTCATCCAAAGACTTCACCAAAAGAGTGAAAAGATTACCTACGGACTGGGAAAAAGTTTCTAGCTATGACATTTCTGATCAGTGTTTGATCTCTAAAATCTACATGATAATGCAAAAACTCATCCACAAAAAGACAAATAACCCAATTAAAAAATGGGCAAAAGATATGAACAGGCACTTCACTAAAAAGGACATTCAGGCGGTGAACAGATACATGAGGAAATGCTCACGATCATTAGCCGTTAGAGAAATGTAAATCAAAACTACAATGAGATTCCATCTCCAACAAGGCTGGCATTAATCCAAAAAACACAAAATAATAAATGTTGGAGAGGTTGTAGAAAGACTAGAACACTTATATACTGCTGGTGGGAATGTAAAAATGTACAACTGTTTTGGAAATCGATTTGGCGCTTCCTTAAAAAACTAGAAATAGAACTACCATACGATCCAGCAATCCCACTGCTTGGAATATATCCTAGAGAAATAAGAGCCTTTACACAAACAGATATATGCACACCCATAGTCATTGCAGCACTGTTTACAATAGCAAAAAGATGGAAGCAACCAAGGTGTCCATCAACAGATGAATGGGTAAATAAATTATGGTATATTCACAGAATGGAGTATTATGCATCGATAAAGAATAGCGATGAATCCTTGAAACATTTCATTACACGGAGGTATCTGGAATGCATTATGCTGAGTGAAATTAGTCAGTTCCAAAAGGACAAATATTGTATGAGACTGCTATGAGAATATCTCGAGAAATAGTTTAAACATCGAAGAGAATATTCTTTGATGGTTTCGAGAGGGGGGAGGGAGAGAGGGAGGGAGGGACAGGGTCTTCACTAATTAGATAGTAGATAAGAACTATTTTAGGTGAAGTGAAAGACAACACACAATATGGGAGAGGTCAGCGCAATTGGACTAAACCAAAAGCAAAGAAGTTTCCTGAATAAACCGAACACTTCAAAGGCCAGCGTAGCAGGGGCAGTCGTTTGGGGACCATGGTTTCAGGGGACATCTAAGTCAATTCAAATAATAAAATCTATTAAGAAAACATTCTGCAACCCACTTTGAAGAGTGACATATGGTGTCTTAAACTCTAGCATGCAGCCATCTAAGATGCATCAAATCGTCTCAATGCACCTGGACCAAAGGAGAATGAAGAACACCAAAGACACAAGGTAATTATGAGCCCAAGAGGCAGAAAGGGCCACATAAAACAGAAACTACATTAGCCTGAGGCCAGAACAAGTAGATGGTGCAGGGCTACAACTGATGACTGCCCTGACAGGGAACACAACAGAGAGCCCCTGAGGGAGCAGGAGAGCCCCCAAATTCTCATAAAAAGACCAGACTTAATGGTCTGACTGAGACTAGAAGGACCGTGGAGGTCACGGTCCCCAGACCTTCTGTTAGCCCAAGACAGGATCCATTCTCAAAGCCAACTCTTCAGACAGGGATCAGACTTAAGTATGGGATAGAAAATGATACTGGGGCAGAACAAGCTTCTTGGATCAAGTAGACACATGAGACTATGTTGGCATCTCCTCTCTGAAGGGGAGATGAGAGGATAGAGGGGGTCAGAAGCTGGCTGAATGGACACGAAAGAGAGTGGAGGGAAAGAGTGTGCTGTCTCAGGGGGAGAGCAATTAGGAGTATATATAAATTTTGTATGAGAGTCCGACTGATTTGTAAACTTTCACTTAAAGCACAACAAAAATTGAAAAAAAAAGAGATCTGCAGAAATTCTTTAAAAAGACACTGTTCTAATTTTGTTTTGGGAAAAATTTTTTCGTAACATGTTAATATGTAAGTTTATTGTCATTTTTAGATGAATATGTTTAAATGTGTCAGTTTTAATTTATAAATTTTTGTAGGGATAGATAAAAGCAATAGGCAAAAGCTCATTGGGGTCCTAAATAAATTTTAAGTGTAAAGTGTCCTGAGGCCAAAAGGTTTTGAGAAGTGCTGCACTATACCATGCTAACAAATTCAGTAGTTTAGCTTTCACACACAGAATTGGAGGAAAGAGGTGAACTTTTATTTTAAGTGCACACACATTTTGTAGTTATTTAAAAAGTGGAAAACGATTTTACATGTAACCTTAAGTAAAAACTTTCCTAATTTTTTCCGTTTAAATTATTTGAATAAATAAATGTCTGCCACCAGACGGCTTCTTTAATAGTATTGTTGTTAGTTGCCATGGAATGGATTCTGACTCATGAGGACCCCATATGCGCCCAGTACAGCTGCTCCATAGGGTTTTCAATGCTGTGACCCTTCTGAAGTAAATCCCCAGGCCTTTCTTCCAAAGCCAACATAAACCTATCAAGGTGCAGAAGCCTGCCTCTACCTCAATCAGCTTTGCTAAACAACTAACTGTTGCCAACTTTCCAAGCACCTTGGAAAAGTCACTGCTTTAGAGTCTATAGAGACAGATTCTCTAGATGCCAAATAAAGTAGTTCCCATAGGAAAAAACAGTCCTCCTAATACATAAGTGATTCTTGCTTTTTTAAGATTTCTATTAAAACCATTAAATTCACCCCAGTCAGAAGTCCTCTTCTTTCGGCTTTACCGCATACCATGTATAAACCGTTCTGCCTTCTATAACTTTATTTTATGACCAGAACGACCTATTTTCAGTAAGTCAGCCTCCCGTGTTGCGCTGGGATTCTGTTTATAACCCACAGCTCATCCCCTGAAGCTGGGGTTTCCGGCGTCAGCACGTAACCTCTGCAGAGTCTCGGGCACGCCCTGAACCCTTGCCTCTATCGGATTGGCTAAGCCCGACCAGGCCAGAGAGGACGATTGGCTGGAGGTCCTGGGCCGCTGGCACCCACCAATCCAGTCTTTTTCCTGTTGCCTCCTGCAGTCCTCCCCAGTCAAGGAACCTCAGCCTAGCAGGGTGGGGGCGGGGCATGTCGTCCACTTAATTCTCCCTCCTTGGGTAAAGGCGTTGGATTCGCTGTGCAGGGGTGTGTGGAGCGCATTTCTACACCCTACCGTTTCCCTCGACTCGGCTGGTCGGCTGAGGCAGCCGCGAGTCGCGGATTTGGGGCAAGAGTAGTGCCGTAAGGAGGTGGCCCGCCCTCGCCAGCTGTAGCACCATCGGGCGATCTGAGGACGTAAGGCACGGGCCGGCGCGCGATTGGCCGCCGCGAGGATGTGGCGCGGCTGGCTCCTTGTGGCGGTGTCTCGGGAGCTTGGGCGTGTGGCCGGTGGCTCCGCCTTGGGGCGGGGCCCACGCGCAGCTGCCGGCGGCCGAAGGAGGCGCACCGCGCCGCACCACTTGGCTGGATTTTTAGTCGCCGGGCTCAGTGACGGGCTGGTCAGCTGCGGCCGGAGCTCGGGGTAAGGAAGGCAGGGGGCCGTGGGGGTCCGAGTGCCCGGCTCTGGTCCCCTGGGAGAAGTGGCGCGGCGGGGGCGGGGGGGGGTGCGGCCGGGGCCCTTCGGGGCGGGACTCGAATCGCGCCCTGGACGGTGGGGGCTCCGCGGGGTCGCTTCCCGGGGCTGCGGCCTCGCGTTGTTTGGGAAGCGGTGTCGGTTCTCGGAGCACTGGAGGTTGGAGCGTGGTGGGCACTGCCGCTGCCCCGGGCTGAGCACGGTGCAGCAGAGGGCGAAATGTCGGAGTTGCTGCATTTCTGCCGCTTAGCTGGTTGATGGGGTGATCCCCATGGCCCTATCCCCCCAGTAGTACGTGATGCTTAGTGAAAAGGCATGCCTTTTTAAAAAAATGCATCAGAACCTTGTGCACAGAATCACCAGTATTTAAATCCAGCCTACTTTTTTTTGAAGAATCCTGGAACTCTCGTTATGTTTCAGGAAATCTAAAATTGTTGCGTATGTAGTAAATGCTTCTACCTCCATTCTGCATTTATTTTAAACACTAAAAAAAAAAAAAACACTAGTTGTATACAATTAATAATATATACAAGTCCCAAGAGGAAGTTAGGGGCGTTAGAACCAAGGAGCGGTAAGCTAGGTACTAATTTGGAAACCAAGTTTTGCAGTGACAGGGGCGTTCCCAGATGTGGAGTGGTGTGTGCTTTTGGTTGTGAATGTTGACGCTGGAAAGCGGGGTGTATGGCTGAATTGGAGCCAGTAAGCTAGGAACAGTCGGGTAAGGAAAGTGAACGGTTGGTAGCACTTGAAATACATGATTAGATAATATTATTTCATTTGGTTCTTAGAGTTCGCTGAGGTTTTCTGGTCAGAAAAATGTTTGGTAATTGATAATATTCGGGGAGTTTGACTTTAGGAAGGGAAAAACCAAAAGACCCATTGCCATCGAGTCAATTCCTACTCATAGTGACCGTATAGGACAGGGTAGAACTGCCTCATAGGGTTTCCAAGGAGCAGCTGGGGGATTCCAACTGCTAACCTTTTAGTTAGCGGCCGAGCTTTTAATCACGACTCCACGTGGAAGGCAATACACTTGCCCCCTCTGATTAAATAGTTAGGTCAGCTTCCCAACTTTGCTTTCTGCTAGTTTGAGATGGCTTGCAGATTTTGTGGCTTGTGTATGGTTCATATGCCTTTTAAAAAGGGTTTTTTGTTTTTTCATGTGTGACTCTGCAGATGCATTATTAAACCAGTCCTTTTTTGCATATGGCATTTTCAATCTTATTCTTCATTATTAAGCAGTGAAAAAGGTCCATCTACTGTAAAAATATGGCTGAACTTTAATAAAATGCTGAATATAAAGGCAAACCCCAGAAGACTCCATAGAGTATGATTCCATTTTAAGAAGTACCAAAAACAAGCTACAACAGTAGATTGTTTAGGCATACTTGTGTATGTGGTAGAACCTATTTCTTTTCAACTCTTTATATACACACACGTATATGCATGATAACAAATTTCAGGAGACTTATTTCTAGTAGTGAAGCGGGAGAAGAGATGAAGAGCATCACGTAAATAGATATAACATGATCTGTTTTTTGGTTTTGGTAATGTGTTCTTAGATCTACATATCACTATCTTTAAGTGAATAAATATTTATGATTTTACATGAAGATCCGTCTTAAGGTCTAAGTTCCGAAAATCTTGAAAGAGTAGTGTGACTTAAAACATTGTCATTTCGAAAAGTCTCACTATTCTGTAGTTATGAAAGCTACCTTAGTAATGATTTTAACGTGTATTAAACTTGCCTGTGGAAGTTGTAAATCATCTTTTTAAAAATGTGGCTAATTTAAAATTTCCTTTCCACAGTATTTTTCCTCTTCGTCTCTGGTTTTAATCACTAAGCATATTTTCAGTTTTTTTTTGTATTATATATTTTCATTTTGACTCTCACATCATCAGCACCCCTTAACAATCTTTAGGGTGAGAATTTTTTCTCAAGTAGCCATTTTTGTATGTAACATTTTGTATACATTCTGTAGTGTGCTTGAACTCTGTTGAAAGTATGTCAGAAATCAAACTATTTGAAAGAAAATCACATACAAAGCAGAGGGCATAGCATTTAAAATATATAATGCAGAAAAGACTCAGGGAACACTTACCGAGGACCTACTATGTTTAAGGTGCTCTGAAGGATACAAAGGTCAGACATCTTAGGAATTACTGCATGTGCAAAAATACAAGGAAGGATATAGAAAGTGTTTTAGTAGTAGTTTAAACTTAAATCAATATGGGGGGATTAATCAGGGGTCAGAGAGAGAATAAGCTTTAATATGCTAAGGTAGGGATGGGCAAACTGCGAAATTCAAATTTCAGTGTCCAAAATAAAAGTTTTATTGGAACACAGCTAGGCTCAGTTTACATATTGTCTACTTCAGACATTGTCTATGGCTACTTTTATAGCACAAAGGCAGAGTTGATACTGACTGGCTCTTTTTAGAAAAAGTTGGGGGAGGACTGCCCTAATGCATTCATTGAGTGTAATTAAGATTTCTCCTGTGTGTCTAGAATGGTATGTGCCTTTGAAAAAATTGAAAAAAACGGTCCCTCAAATTATTTTTTTTCTGATTAGGAACCAGATTGAGAAAGCCTGAGTTAAATTTTATTAGGGTATTCAATGTTTGGCACGTGAATTAGACCTTGAGAAAAGAATTTCAACAGATGGGCATTGTTGAGCAACTATACAGACGCAAGGAATGGCAAAGAATGTTTGGGACAAGTATAGGAATACATACTAGATAGTATAGAAGCCTCTGTGGAAAAAAAGGATGAAAAGTTAGATGGCTTGCAGCTAGCTCATAGATGGGCAGCCTCCTAAGTGAGGGAGAAAAATGGACACGGGGAGATATTGACTCTGTCAAGTGCTGCAGAGGATCCTGTAGGGCAAAAATTGAGAGGAGAATATTGACTGTGATAATTAAGAAAGCAACTAAGGTGAAAGGCCCTCTGTGATTGAATTTAGGAGACATGATGGCCAGGCTGGGGCTGAATGGTGGGCCAGCGGTATTACTGGGGGACCCTGATGGGAGCAGAGAACAGTGGTACTGCAGATAGGTGCAGCAGATGTAGTTCATATCCCGTTTTGAAATGGCTGAATTGCTGACTGGGTTCAGAGATCTGTATTTGCTTCCCCCACTAAGATCATGGAGTCTGGGTGGTGCAGACAGTTAACTCACATGGCTGCTAAGTGAAAGGTTGGCAGTTCAAGGCCACCCAGAGGTGCCTTAGAGGAAAGGCTTGGTCATCTTCTTCTGAAAAATCACCCACTGAAAACCCTCTGGAGCATAGTTCTACTCTGACACACATGGAGTCGCCATGAGTTGGGGTCAACTCGACAGCAACTGGTTAACTTGTGTGCTTATAAGACCTTCAAAGAAATATAATACATGGTAACGGCCTTTCTTTCTCTTTCCACTTATCAATAATAGTATTTTAGGACAGATCAGACATACTGTAACGATGCCTGAAATAAATACTGACCGTCTTGATGAGAAGCAGGTTCAACTTCTGGCAGAGATGTGCATTCTTATTGATGAAAATGACAACAGAATTGGGGCTGAGACGAAAAAAAATTGTCACCTGAATGAAAACATAGAGAAAGGTACTGTTTTAAAATATTCTACCTTGTAAAGTGATTTTCCTAGGAATTTCAGGTTAGCTGAGAAAAGTACTCTGGTAAAGAGGATGTGGTTCTTAACCATTTCATATTTTACCTTTGCCTCCAGTTAGTTAAAGAGGTGTATTAGTAAAATCTGCCTTGCTACCCGCCCTGTTTAACAGATATGTCTCTCCATGTCATCTTTTACTCACTTTTTTCAGGGTTATTTTGTAAAAGGAGGAATAGACTGATCCTAAAATAATAGCAGTTGTCAAGCCTTTTAATGAATGGAGCGAGGCAGGTGTTGTAAAGGAAAGAATGTGCCTTCGCAGGAGTAGAAGACCGACTGGGCCTGAGATAGATATCCCTGGAAGGAAATATGGCCAGTAGTGGAGCTGGCTGGCAGATTCCCATTTCTTTTCCTTGAAGTCTGATATCCTTGCTTAGTGTGCCAGAGCTCTTCACCATTGCAGCCATACAGAGGCTTGCCTAAGCTGAGGACTCTGGGAAAAAGGCAAAAATGACAGCAACTTAACCAGTATTATTCTGAACTCCAAGTGGAAAATCAGGCAAATAACTGCTATTTTAAAAACTAAAATCATGGTATTTATTTTCCTTTCAGGATTATTGCATCGAGCTTTTAGTGTCTTCTTATTCAACACAGAAAATAAGCTCCTACTACAGCAGAGATCAGATGCTAAAATTACCTTTCCAGGTTAGTATACTTAACATGCAGTATGTTGGTGGGAACTATATTTAAAATGACTTCTTAATGTTGTTTGTAGGGGAGATGACATTGGGAATTAATCATGGGGAATGGGGAAAAGGCTCTTAAGAGTGATACTAGAGGTAAACTTTCTTAATCGTCTAAGAATCTGTTACTTGATATTTCCTATAAACTAGTTTTCCATGGCTAACATGAACTATATTTTAGATGCCTAGGCAGAATACATAAATAGTTAAAACTGTTAAACCTTGAAAACTAATAAAATAAAGCTTGATAAGTAAGTTAGAAAACATTTAAAGGAAAAGGAGATAAAAGTGTACTGGTAACCTGCTAGGTAATGGTGTTGAACACAGAATGACTCTAAACTTCCGTGTAGCAGACATCAAAAGGAAAAGCCTGTGCATGACATAATTTCGTATTCTACGTAAAAGAGGCTTATACAATGACTGTAACTTAATAAGACAACGGGAAAGAATAAGAACTGCTAAGGGATAGGGGTGTGTGTATGTGTATGTATACATTTGCATGTATATTTTTTGTTTCTACACATCTGGATTATCTTTGGTTAATCAGGCATTAATAAAGAATTTACCTACAGATGTCTGTTTTACAAAAGGATTAGTGGTATTCTGTTATAACTGATTTTAAAATCGTAAAGAATCATTTTTTTTTTGTTATTTTTAAAACCATTTGTTTCTTGATCTTTCAGACCTCCTTTGAAGAAAAGTTAACCTACACCTGTGTTAACATTTTTCAGGTTGTTTTACCAATACTTGTTGTAGTCATCCATTAAGTAATCCAGGAGAACTTGACGAAAATGATGCAATTGGAGTAAGACGTGCAGCACAGAGGCGTTTAAAAGCTGAGCTAGGAATTCCTATGGAACAGGTAACCAGTTTTTCTGTACAGAAGAAGCATGCAAGTTGAAAGCTAAACATACATCTACAAAATGTTTTATATAATTTTCAAATTCAAATGTAGAGATCTACTTTTTAGCCTTTTGAGTTATGAGTTAGCTGCAGAAAGCACCTTGAATAAAGAAGAAGATTTAAATTTGATTTAGCATTACTTAGCAGAATTTAGCTCAAAACTAAGTTGGATTTATCTGTAAACTAGTATTTATAATTGATAAGATCAAAGATAAATATTTTCTTGTGGAAATCCTTAGGAATATGGACTATACACCTAATTGGGTGAATTATAATGACCCCCCCCCCCACAATGTTCCCTTTAAATAAAATCTCTGGATAAATAATTTGTTTCACTTGGTTAAAATGATAAGTTACTTTCCAAGAAAAAGTGATCTTAAAATGTAAAGGAAAACGTTACAGGTCAGTAGTCTATGAGCGACTGCTTTTTTTTTCTCTTTTAATCATTGTTGCTTAAAAAATCAACATGTGTTTGGTCCTATGGGAAAAGCAATTAAACTTTTGAAGCTCACAGTGTAGTAATATTTTCATGTATCATCAACAAGAGATTAATATTTTAAAAATTTTAATTCTGAAACTCATCTCTCAGTTGTCATGCTGTGGTGGCCTGTGTGTTGCGTGATGCTGGAGACGAGACCACCGGTATTTGAAATATTAGCAGGGTCACCCATGGTGGACAGGTTTCAGGAAAGCTTCCAGACTAAGACAGACTAGGAAGAAGGACCTGGCAGTCAACTTCTGAAAAAACTGGCCAGTGAAAATCTTATGAATAGCAGCAGAACATTGTCTGATACAATGCTGAAAGATGAGCCCCTAAGGTTTGGAAGGTGCTCAGCCTGCCTCCTCAAAGTGGAGGCCACTTAATGACATGGATGGAGTAAAGCTTTTGCATCCTTCATTTGCTTATCTGGCACAATTGAAAATAAGAAACAACTGAAAACATCCATTAATAATCAGAACATGAAATGTATGAAGTATTAATCTAGGAAAATTTGGAAGTCATCGAAAATGAAATGGAACCCATAAAGATGGATATCCTCAGCAATAGTGAGCTGAAATGGACTGGTGTTGGCCATTTCGAATCGGACAGTCATGTGGTCTACTACGCCAGGAATGACAGATTGAAGAGGAATGGCGTAGCATTCATCATCAAATAGAATTTTCAAGGTCTTTCCTGAAGTACAGCACTGTCAGAGATAGGAACATATTCATACGCCTACAAGGAAGACCAGTTAATACAACTGTTATTCAAATTGATGCACCAGCCACTAATGCAAAGATGAAGAAGTTGAGTATTTTTATCAACTTTTGCAGTCTGAAATTGATCATACATGCAATCAAGATGCATTGATAATTACCGGTGATTGGAAGGCAAAAGTTGGAAACAAAGATCTAGTAAGTGGATAATACGGCCTTGGTGATGGAAACGATGCTGGAGATTGAAGGATAGAATTTTGCAAGATCAATGGCCTATTCATTACAAGTATCTTTTTCAACAACTTAAACGGCATTATACATGTGGACCTCACAAGATAAAATACACAGGAATCAAATCACCTACGTGTATGGAAAGAGACAATGGAGAAGCTCAATATTATCAGTCACCACAAGGCCAGGGGCCGACTGTGAAACAGACTGAGAAACAGACCACATGCAAGTTCAAGTTGAAGCTGAGAAAAATTAGAGCAAGTCCCCTTGAGCCAAAATACAATCTAAAGTATTAAAAAAAAAAAAAAAAACCATTGCCATCGAGTCGATTCCGACTCATAGCGACCCTATTGGACAGGGTTTCCAAGTATATCCCACCTAAATTTAGACACCATCTCAAGAACAGATTTGATGCATTGAACACTAATCACTGAAGACTAGGTAAGTTGTGGAATGACATCAAGGACATCATACATGAAGAAAGCAAAAGGTCATTAAAAAGACAGGAAAGAAAGAAAAGACCAAAATGGATGTGAGAAGAGAATCTGAAACTTGCTCTTGAATGTAGAATAGCTAAAGCGAACAGAAGAAATGATGGTGTAAAAGAGCTGAACGAAAAATGGTGGCTGGAGAAAATGAAGTAAAGTATTATAATAAAATGTGCAAAAACCTGGAGTTAGAAAACCAGAAGGGAAGAACATGTCCAGCGTTTCTCAAGCTGAAAGAATTAAAGAAAAGTTCAAGCCTCAAGTTACAGTGTTGAAGGATTCTGTGGGAAAAATATTGAGTGACACAGAAAACATCCAGAGAAGATGGGAGGCATACACAGAGTCACAATACCAACAAGAACTGGTAGCTGTGCAACCATTTCAGGAGGTAGTGTATGATCAAGAACTGATGGTATTGAAGGAAGAAGTCCAAGCTGCACTGAAGGCATTTGTGAAAAACAAGGCTCCAAGAATTGATGAATACCAATTGAAATGTTCCAACAAATAGATGCAGTGCTAGAGGTGCTCATTCATCTATGCCAAGAAATTTGGAAGACAGCTACCTGGCCAACCAACCGGGAGAGGTCCATATTTGTACCAATTCCAAAGAAAGGTGATCCAACAGAATGCAGAAGTTATCGAACAATATCATTAATACCACACGCAAGTGAAATTTTGCTGATCATTCAGAAGCAGCTGCAGCATACATCGACAGGGAACTGCCAGAAATTCAAGCCAGGCTCCGAAGAGGACGTGGGATGAGGAATATCAGTGCTGATGTCATATGGATTTTGGCTGAAAGCAGAGAATACCAGAAAGATGTTTGTCTGTGTTCTATTGACTATGCAGAGGCATTCGACTAAGTGGATCATAACAAATCATGGA
Organism: Elephas maximus indicus; assembly: GCF_024166365.1. Lineage (NCBI taxonomy): Eukaryota > Metazoa > Chordata > Mammalia > Proboscidea > Elephantidae > Elephas > Elephas maximus. The sequence continues at coordinate 18,634,582 of NC_064822.1, forward strand.
TAACATTGCAAAAAATGGGAATTCCGGAACACATTTAATTATGCTCATGAGAAACCTATACATAGACCAAGAGGCAGTCGTCTGAACAGAAAAAAGGGATACTGTGCAGTTTAAAGTCTGGAAAAGTGTGTGTCACTTGTAATCTTTCACCATACTTACTCAATCTGTATGCTGAGCAGATAATCTGAGAAGCTGGACTGTGTGAAGAAGTACTTGGCATGAAGATTGGAGGAAGACTCAGTAACAACCTGCAGTATGCAGATAACACACCCTTGCGTGGTGAAAGTGAAGAGGACCTGAAGCACTTGGTGATAAAGATCAAAGACTACACTCTTCGGTATGGATTGCACCTCAGCATAAAGAAAACAGTAATCCTCACAACTGGACCAATAAGCAAAACCTTTACCATTGAGTTGATTCCAATTCGTAGCAACCTTATAAGACAGAGCAGAACTACCCTGTAGGCTTCCAAGGAGTGGTGGTGGATTCAAACTAGAGATTTAGATTAGAAGCCATAGCCCTTAACCACTGCACCACCAGGGCTCCGGACCAGTACGCAACATCATGATAAATGGAGAAAAGATTGAAATTGTCAAGGATTTCACTTTACTTGGATCCACGCAATCAACACCCATAGAAGCAGCAGTCAGGAAATCAGACGATGAATTGGATTTGGCATAACTGCTGCAGAAGACCTCTTTAAAGTGTTGAAAGTAAAGACATCACTTTGAGGGCTAAGGTTTGCCTGACCCAAGCCGTGGTATTTTCAGTCACTCATAGGCATGCAAAATCTGGTTAGTGAATAAGGAGGACTGAAGAAAAATGAACACTTTTGAATTGTGGTATTTGTGAAGAATGTTGAATATACCATGGACTTCCCGAAGAAAAAACAAATCTGTCTTGGAAGGAGTACGGCCAGAATGCTCCTTAGAAGTAAGAATGGCAAGACTTTGTTTTATGTAATTTGGACATGTTAGCAGGAGGGCCCTGGAGAAGGACATCATGTTTGGTAAAGAGTCAGCAAAAAAGAGGAAGACCCTCAACGAGATGAATTGACACTGCCTGCATCACTGGGCTCAGGCGTAACAGTGATTGTGAGCATGGTGAAGGACACGGCGGTATTTTGTTCTGTCGTACATAGGATTGCTATCAGTTGGTACCGCATCGACGACACCTACTCATACTCATTGCTGTCAAGTCAATTCCGATTCATAGCGATGCTATAGGACAGAGTAGAACTGGCCCCAGAGGGCTTCCAAGAAGTGGCTGGTGGATTCAAACTGTTGACCTTTTGGTTAGCAGCAGTAAATCGTAACCACTGTGCCACCAGGGCTCCAAATCCACACCTAACGTTAACTCTGAAGCTGTACTGCTGTACAGGGTATGCTGAATTGTGGTCAGTTACTTTTAGATTACTTTTTTGTTTTTAAATTACTGATATTTTTGTTATTGTGTTCTATTTTTTCATAGGTTCCACCAGAAGAAATTAATTATCTAACACGAATTCACTACAAGGCTCAGTCTGATGGCGTTTGGGGTGAACATGAAATTGATTATATTTTGTTGGTGAAGAAGAATGTAACTTTGAATCCAGACCCTAATGAGATTAAAAGCTATTGTTATGTGTCAAAGGAAGAACTAGAAGAACTTCTGAAAAAAGCAGCCCGTGGTGAAATTAAGATAACTCCATGGTTTAAAATTATTACAGAGGCTTTTCTTTTTAAATGGTGGGACAACTTAAATCATTTGAATCAGTTTATTGAACATAAGAAAATATATAGAATGTGAAAGGGGAGATGATTGATTAGTAAAGGCCTGAAGAATTTCTAGGTAGTGAACTCAGAATAATGGTGTGTGTTTTATTTTTAAGTTTGGTTCTTTATTAGGAGAACTCACATTTGATACATTGATGGTTTTAACAACTAAAAGATCTGTGGAAAGGACATAATTTTTTTTTATCATATACCCGTACATATGCATTGCTGTTTGTAGAAGAAGACATGAAAGATTATTGTTTAAAAAAAAAAAAAGAGAGCAAATAAAACTCCATTTAACCTGTCCAAAAGCATGTCCATGACATATTTGAATAAGCAAAGGTCTTCATTTTTTATATTGTGATAAACATTTTTGGAATATTTGTAGAGCACTTTGCTGTTTGCCAGACACTTTATATAACACTGAATTCTTGTTGTGGTCCAGAAAAATGTGCAAAGTATTTGCTTAACTACTTCAAAACAGTCCTAATTAACTTTCAGCATTAACAGATGAAACTAGTAAAGCAGGTTAAAGGGAAATTACATGTTATATACTTTAATTTCTATCATTCTAAGTTGATTTTGTGGTTTAATCATTCTGAAATTATCGTTTTGATATTTAAAGGCAACCATTGCTTTTGGTCGTATGCAGGAGTGGATACTGACTAGGTAAAATCTTTTAAGTAAACCAAAACAAAAAACCATTGTTGTCAAGTCGATTCCGACTCATAGCAACTCTACAGGACAGAGTAGAACATCCGCCTATGGTTCCCAAAGCTGTAATCTTTGTTGAGGCACGCTGGCACATCTTTCTGCAGTGGAGCAGTTCGTGGATTTGAACCACCGACCTTTCAGTTAGCAGACAAATGCTTAACCACTGCACCACCAGACTTTTATTAAATAGTCTTTGCTAGTGAGCAAAGTACGTGTTTTCAGAATCACAGCTGAGAGAGGCTCTTCTTAAAGTGGTAACTGGGTCCTACTCTGCAACAGGGGAAACCCTGGTGGCGTAGTGGTTAAGTGCTACGGCTGCTAACCAAAAAGTCGGCAGTTTGAATCTGCCAGCCGCTCCTTGGAAACCATGGGGCAGTTCTGCTCTGTCCTATAGGGTTGCTATGAGTCAGACTCGACGGCAACTCAGCGGCAGTGGGTTTGGTTCTGCAACAGAGTTTCTTAATGTTGAGGCTATTTACATTTGAGGCCAGGTCATTCTTTGTTTTGGAGCCCATCCCATGCACTGTAGGATGTTTAGTAGCACCCTTGAGCTGTACCCACTAGATGTCAGTATCACCCCTCCCATTTGTGACAACCAAAAGTGACGCCAGACATTGCCAAATATCCCCAGGGGTGGAGGAGAGGCAAGGTCGGACAAAGTCAGGCCATATTTTAAGTGGGGGAATAACAGAAAAGGCTAATGTTCATGTTAAATAGATTCAAGTTATGGAATAGATATGTATTAATATTTAAAGTTGTATCTTACGTAGTTTTTTAAACTGTTGCCATAAATTTCTTAGATTTGAAATCTTAAGACATCTTTATTACCCTTGAATGCTGTGCAATAATAAATAATGAAGAAAAAAATTTCTTACAAAATAAAACAATTTATAAATTTAGTATAAAAAATCACTTCTTATTAATCCTGAGCAGGTAACTTATAATTTTAGGCAAGACTATTTTATGTAGCAAATACTTTTTTTATTGAAAAGTAAAAATAAAATGTGGCACATTTTTATGCTGTTGCCTAGATTGTTAAATTTTTAATAGAATAATAGACTAATCTTCCTGTAATAGCTTAAACAAGATAAATGCCAGGTAGCTTCAAATGAATTTAAAATATTATTTCTACTTCTTTGGTTTCATTTTCTAGGAAGTTTGAGGCTAAAAGCCACACATAATTAGTTGCTCAATAGCCACATGTGGCTGGCCAGTGTCAGCTGTGTTAGAGCGTGGATCCTTAGACAGTTACCTGGTACTTTGTAAGTGTTCCGCAAATGTTACATATTACCATTGTTAATACTACTAAAATGCTACTAAAAACATGAAAGTATGAGTGTTTTTTGACCTGATAAGCTCCTTGATCTTTTTTTAAAGATTAAGATCTCTTTCCTGGTATACAACTACCTTTGATTCCAAAAGTAAAAACAGATGTGTTGGTGTGTGGATTTTCATTTTAAAGCTAATTGAGACATTAAAAGTTTTTTTCTTAAACTGTTTAAAATTAGTAGTCTCCAATATGTAACTGTTTAATTCTGAGTAAAGCCACTGCCAACTACTTAATGGACCAGGTACAAAAAACAGAGGTGGCCTATAAAATTATTTATTCTTTCCCCATACCTGTATCATCCAGGAAACAAGAACACAAAAGAAGATAATGTGATGAGGAGGGCAAATTATTTTCTTCTTTCTTGGCCCCAGTGAGGGGAACAGGCACAGGTAATATGACAAGTTCAGGCAGCTCTCCAAAGCTCACAGGGACATTATCAGGCAACTGGAGTTTTTTTAGTGGGAGTATGCCTCAGATAATTCTTGGGCAGAAGTCCTTCAGTCTGGTCTCTTGGGATGCTGCTTAATGTTTTTATTGCCTCAGTTGGGTCAGCCCTATCTTCTGTACCCTTACCAGGATTGGGTGTCCCCTCCTGTGTAAGTCTGTGGGATATCCATATTCACCTTCTGGTACTCTGAATCCCTTCGTTTGACAGATGCGTTTGTTTTTCAGATACAACGCTTCACCTCTCAACCAGGTTTATTATCAGCCCTATATCTTCTCACTCAAGCTTTCACAGAGTGAACTGGTGTATATATTTGTGCACATTTAAATACCCTGATGAATAGGGTTCTGCTTTACAATTTTCACATATACTGTGTACTTATTTACATGCTTTAGACTCCCAAATTTAAATCTCCAGCACAAATTCTCTATTTTGTATGCATATAGCCAGCTGCCCATATGGCATCTCCACTTGATATTAAAATAGGCATTCTATACATAAGTTCAAAACCAAGCCCTCACATGATCCCCCAACATGCTACCCCATAGCCTCACTCATCTCAGCTGATGGCAACTCCATTTTTCTGGTTGCTCAGGCTGAAAATTTTGGAGTCACTCTTAATTCCCTTTCCTCTTACTTGGTCAGTAAATCCTTCAAATAAATCTAAAATCTGTCTCATCACCTTTGCCACTACCACTTTAAAGTACAAAAAAAAAAAAAACCGGTTGCCATCAATTTGATTCCAGTAGTGACTCATAGCAACCCTATAGGACAGAGCAGAACTACCCCATAGATACTTCAAGGAGCAGCTGGTGGATTTGAACTTCCAACCTTTTGGTTGTCAGCCAAATTCTTAACCACTTTGCCACCAGGGCTCCTCATTGAACTAAGCTACTATCATTTCTCACTGGGTTATGAGGGTTAGTCGAAAAGTTTTGCTATTAGGGATCCAGTTCATACATACATGGCTTAATTCCAAACAAAACATGTTTAAGCATTGTCTTTGCCGTCAGTGGGTGGCTGCAGACAAGTTCTCCCAGTAATACACTTGTCTTAGTCTCCTTAGGGTGCCTTCAAAAAAAAGATAACTTTTTGTGCCATGGGAAAAAACTTTTGAGGTCAGGGCTAATATCAAATTTTTAACAAAACTCAAGTGGAAATCTTCCCAAATCATTGAAGCTTTGCAACAAGTTTATGGGAATGCTGCCCCACATAAAACAAGTCTTTAGATGGACCATGCCTTTTAAGGAAGGCTGGGAAGACCTCAATGATGAGCCAAGAGAGGGAAGATGGCTCAGAAATTAATGGCGACTGATTTTGGAATTCGAAAAGGTAATCTTGATGGATTTTCTCAAAGGACACAGAACGATCGCGGGGGCTCATGAAGTTTTAATAAAATTGAAAACTGCATTGGTGAGAAAAAGGCCAGGAAAATTGCCCTGAGGAATTTTTTTCCATCACGACAATGTACCTGTTTATTCTTCGAGGGTAGCAAGGGCTGTCTGACAAGAATTTCATTGGGAAACCTTATCCCCACCCACCCTACATCCCTGATCTTGCCCCTTCAAACGACTTTTTGTTCCCAAAATCAACATTTAAAAGGAACACAATTTGAGTCCCTCAAGGATGCCCAAACCGTTTTGATGTGGTGTAAATTGAAGACTGCACAATTCTTCAGGGAAGGGCTAGAGAGATGGAAACACCGCCTTCAGAAGTGTATAGACCTAGGTGGAGGATCTGTTGAGAAACAATTAGCTTCACATTTTGATGTTTTTGTTTAATAAAAGTTTCTATGATTTTGTAGCATACTTTTTGAATTACCCTTGTATTACAATTGACTCCTGCCTGCTTCCATACTTGGCTAATAATGTCTCTTCTCAACAGCTACAGTGATTCTAAACTATTTCACTCCTTGGCTAAAATATAACAACACATCCTCACAGCACCGACAAAGGCTCTGGTGTGCCCCCATTTTCTACTCCCCTCATGTTCTGCTCCCACCCCATTGGCTTCTGTCTTAGTGGCCCACTGCTGCTATAACAGAAATGCCACAAATGGGTGGCTTTAACACACAACCTTTTTTTCTCACAATTTAGAAGGCTAGATGTCACAGTTCAGGGTGCCCACTCTAGGGCAGGGATTCTCTGCTCTGGAGGAGGGTCCTTGTCTGGAGTTCTGCTCCTGGGTGGTCTTCATGTGGCTTGGCATCACCCCCTATCTCTGTTTTCCTCTGTATACCTAATCTCTTTTTTAAACCTCAAAAGAGATTTACTTAAGACACAACCTACACTAATACTGGCTTACTAACATAATAAAACTCATTCCCAAATGGAATTATAACCACAGGTGTAGGAAGAAACCAAAAACCAAACCCTTTGTTGTAGAGTCAATTCTGACTCATAGCGACCCTATAGGACAGAGAAGAACTGCCCCATGGGATTTCCAAGGAGCGCCTGGTGGATTCAAACTGCCACCTTTTGGTTAGCAGCCATAGCTCTTAACCACGCCACCAGGGTTTCCAAATGGCATACATACACACATTACATATGTTGTTGGGTGCTAGCGCGTCGACTCCGACTCACAATGACCCTATTCACAACAGATTGAAATACTGCCTGGTTCTGCACCATCCTCAAGTCCATTGTTGCAGCCACTGTGTCAATCCATCTTGTTGAAGTTCTTCCTCTTTTTCGCTGACCTTCTACTTTGCCAAGCATAATGTCCTTCTCCAGGCACTGATACCTCCTGATAACATGTATAGAGTATGTGAGACATAGTCTCTCCATCCTTGCTTCTAAGGAGCTTTCTGGTTGTACTTCTTCCAAGACAGATTTGTTCGTTATTTTGGTAGTCCATGGTATATTCAATATTCTTCACCAAAGCCACAATTCAAAGGTGTCAATTTTTCAGTCTTCCTTATTCGTTGTCCTGCTTTTGCATGCATATGAGGCCATTGAAAACACCATGGCTTGCGTCAGGTGCACCTTAGTCCTCAAGGTGACATCTTTGCTCTTCAACACTTTAAAGAGGTCTTTTGCAGCCAATTTGCCCAACGCAGTGGGTCTTTGATTTCCTGACTGTGGCTTCCATAGGTGTTGATTGTGGATCCAAGTAAAATGAAATCCTTGACAACTTCAATCTTTTCTCCATTCATCATGTTACTTATTGGTCCAGTTGTGAAGATTTTTGTTTTCTTTATGTTGACGTGTAATCCATACTGAAGGCTGTGGTCTTTGATCTTCATCAGTGTTTCAAGTCCTCTTCACTTTCAGCAAGCTAGGCTGTGTTATCTGCATTGAGTTCTCCTCCAACACTGATGCCCCATTCATATAGTTCAGCTTCTCAGATTATTTGCTCAGCATACACATTGAATAAATATGATGAAAGGATACAACCCTGATGCACACCTTTCCTAACTTCAAACCATGCAGTATCCCTTTGTTCTGTCCCAACAACTGCTTCTTGGTCCATGTACAGATTCCTCATGAGCACAATTAAATGTTCTAGAATTCCTATTTTCTGCAACGTTATCCATAATTTGTCATGATCCACACAGTCGAATGCTGTAGCATAGTCAATAAAACACAGGTAAACATTTTTCCGGTATCCCCTGCTTTCAGCCAGGATCCATCTGACATCAGCAATGATATCCCTGGTTCTGCTTCTTCTTCTAAATCCGGCTTGAACTTCTGGCAGTTTCCTGTCACCACACTGCTGCAGCTGCTGTTGAATCATCTTCACCAAAATTTTGCTTGCATGTGACATTAATGACATTGCTCAAGAATTTCTGGATTCTTTTGGATCACCTTTCTTGGGAATAAGCATAAATATGGATCTCTTCCAGTCAGTTGGCCAAGTAGCCGTCTTCCAAGTTTCTTGGGATAAGATGTGAGCACTTCCAGTGCTGCATCTGTTTGTTGAAACATCTCAATTGGTATTCTTTCAATTCCCAGAGCTTTGTTTTTCATGAATGCCTTCAGTGCAGCTTGGACTTCTTCCTTCAGTACCATCGGCTCCTGATCATATATTACCTCCTGAAATGGTTGAATGTCAACGAATTCTTTTTTGGTATAGTGACTGTGTATTTCTTCCATCTTCTTTTGATGCTTCCTGCATCATTGAGTATTTTCCCTGTAGAATTCTTCAGTATTGCAACTGGAGGCTTGAATTTTTTCTTCAGTTCTTTCAGCCTGAGAGATGCTGAGCTTGTTCTTGCTTATGGTTTTCTATCTCCACCTCTTTGCACATGTCATCATAATACTTTGTCTTCTCGAGATGCCCTTTAAAATCCCTTCAGCTCTTTTACTTTATCATTTCTTCCTTTTGCTTTAGCTACTCAACCTTCAAGAGCAAATTTCAGAATCTCTCCTGGCATCCATTTTGGTCTTTTCTTTCTCTCCTGTCTTTTTAATGACTTCTTCCGTTCTTCATGTATGATGTCCTTGATGTCATTCCAAAACTCATCTGATCTTTGGTCATCAGTGTTGAACACATCAAATCTATTCTTGAGATGGTCTCTAAATACAGGTGGGATATACTCAAGGTCGTACTTTGGCTCTCGTGGACTTGTTCCAATTTTCTTCAGTTTCATCTCGAACTTGCTTATGAGCAATTGATGGTCTGATCCGCAATCAGCCCCTTGCCTTGTTCTGACTGATGCTATTGAGCTTTTCCAACGTCTCTTTCAACAAGTGTAGTCGATTTAATTCCTGTGTATTCCATCTGATGGGGTCCATGTGTATAGTCGCTGTTTATGTTGGTGAGAAAAAGGTATTTGCAATAAAGAAGTCTTTGGTCTTGCAAAATTCAATCATGTGATCTCCAGCATGGTTTCTATCACCAAGACCATATTTTCCAACTACCAATCCTTCTGCTTTGTTTCCAACTTTTACATTCCAATCACCAGTAATTATCAGTGCATCCCGATTGCATGTTTAATCAATTTCAGACTGCAGAAGTTGGTAAAAACTTCAATTTCTTCATCTTTGGCCTTAGTGCTTAGTGCATAATTTTGAATAATAGTCATATTAACTGGTCTTCCTTGTAGGCGTTTGGATATTATCCTATCACTGACAGTGTTGTACTTCAAGATAGATCTTGAAACGTTCTTTTTGAGGATGAATGCAACACCATTCCTCTTCAAGTTGTGATTCCTGGCATAGGAGACCATATGATTGTCTGATTCAGAATGACCAATACCAGTCCATTTCAGCTCACTAATGCCTAGGATATGGATGTTTATGCATTCCATTTCATTTTTGACAATTTCTAATATATATACACACACACACGTATATATACGTACATAAAACTAAGCTACAATGACTACCTCAAATTCAAGGGTGGTTTTATGTCTACCTAATTTTAGAAAATACATGTATTTTAGAAAAGGAGGGCCTCTGATGAGAATTTTACCCTAAGATGTTCTTTCTCATACTCCGTTCCTTAAATATTATTTGGGATTTTTAAAAATTATTATTATAAACAGCACTATAGTCATCAATGGTAGAAGAAAAATGGTACAGGTATATATAATTCAGGGTTGTTATAGTGCTAATAGAACAGGTCCCCCCTCCCCCCCCCATTTAGGACAATTCTTCCAATACTTCTGTAAGTCAGTAATACAGTGAGGAGGAGCATATTCCACACTCAGAATGTCAGCTTGAATTTCAACTTCAATTTGTTCCAAAATGAGGGCCAGTATTAATGTATGCAAGTCCCTGGGGGGCACAAACATTTTGAACTCAGCTACTAACTAAAGAGTTCACAGTTCAAATCCACTGAGTGGCACTGCAAAAGAAAAGCCTGGCAATCTACTTCTTTAACATTACAGCCACTGAAAACCCTATGAAGCACAGTTCTTCTCTGACACACACGGAGTTGCCCTGAGTCAAAATCAACTCAACAGCAATGGGTTTGAATTAATGTATGTAGGCTCATAATAATAAGAAATAATTAATAAATAGATCAATCAATCATACAATAGAAGTAGAGAAGGATTTCATAAAATTATTTGTGGATGACATGATACTAAATATAGAAAATCCCGAAGTCCACAAGAACACTTCTAGAGCTAATACAGGGATTTAGCAAAGTTGCAGAGTACAAGTTCAACAAACAAAAATCAGTTGGTTTTCTATACACCAGCAATGAGAAATCCGAGGGAGAAACACTTCCATTTACAATAGCATCTAACAGAACAAAATGACTAGTAATAAATTTAACCAGGGATGTAAAAGATTTATACGATAAATCACTGCTGAAAGAGATTAAAGAAGACAAATAAATGGAAAGATGTTCCCTCTTTATGGATTGGAAGACCAAATATAGTTAGGACGTCAATACCACCCAAAGCAATCCATAGATTCAACACAATCCCAATCAAAATTCCAACAGCCTTCTTTACAGAAATGGAAAAACCAATTTTCAACTTCATATGGAATGGACGAGGCCCTAAATAGCTAAAGCAATGTTGAAACAGGAGAACTCACACTTCATTATTTTAAAATGTACAGCAACAGAAATCCAGCCTCGTAGTGGTATAACAATGACCAATGGAATAGAATTTAGCATCCAGAAATAAACCCACCCATCCTTGGACAGCTGATTTTTGATAAGGGTGCTAAGTCCACTTGAGGGGGAAATAAGAGTCTCTTCAATAAATGGTGTTGGAGAAATTGGATTTCAACATGCACCATACACAAAAACAAATTCAAAATGAATTAAAGACCTAACTGTGAAAACTCAAAAAAAAAAAAAAAAATTTAAAGAAGATGCAGGTGCCAAGCTGTCAGGTACAGCTTTAATAATGGATTATCTAATGTAATAACAAAAGCACAAACAGCAAAAGTTGAAATACATAAATGGGGCTTCATTAAAATTAAAAACTTTGATTCATCAAAAAGACTTTACCAAAAAAGTAAAAAGACAAGCTATTGACCTGGGAAATATCTTCAGAAACCATATATCCAATAAGAATCTAATAACGAAAATATACATTAAAATTTCACAACAACAAAAAGACAACCTGAACATAAAATGGGCAAAGGGCTTGAATAGACATTTCACTGGAAAGGATATTCAAATAGCCACCAAACATAAGAAAAAATGTTCAAGGTCATTAGCCATCTGGAAGATGTATATCAAAACCACAGTGAGATACCATTTCACTCCCACTAGGATGGCTAAGATAAAAAGAACAGAAAATAACAAATGTTGACAAGGATGTGGAGAAATTGGAACACTTATTCATGCTGGTAGAAATGCAAAATGCCACTGTGGAAAACAGTGTGGTGGTTCCTAAAAAACTAAAAATAGAACTACCACATAACCCAGCAATTTCACTCCTAGGTATATACCCAAAAGACTTCAAAGCAGAGACTCAAACAGATACTTGTACACCAACGTTCATTGCAGCACTATTTACAATAGTCAAAAGGTGAAAACAACCTAAATGTCCATTAATGAATGAATGGATAAACAAAATGTGATACATTCATACAGTGGAATACTACTCAGCCAGTAAGAGTAATGAAGTTCTTAATATATGCTATAATATGGATGGGGCTTGAAGACATTATGCTGAGTGAAATAAGTCCACTGCAAAAGGACAATACTATATGAGTTCACTTATATAAAAAGACAAAAGCAGCCAAATGTTAAAAAAAAATTTTTTTTTTGTTAGAGACCAAAATTTACTAGTTTTTGTTTTTTTTTTACTAGGGGTAGGAGGGAGGAGGAAAGGCAGGGGTGGGGGTGGGGGTTATTGCTTATGAAGTACTGACTTTCGGTTTATGGTGATGGAAAAAATCACACTGATTAAGGGTAGGGTTGCACAGCCAATTGATGTAATTGCTGTTAATAACTTGTATACCTGAAAAGAGTTGAAGTGTCAAAAGTTGTGTGATTGATATGTTCACAACAATTGACAATAACAACAACTACAAAAGAGAGTATTTGCTGAGGCTGCTTATGTACAACCAAACACCTCATGGGATTTGGTTCCTTGGGTTGGAGGTTTAGGGCCATGGTTTCACGGGTCATCCCAGTTAACTGGCCTAATGATGTGTTTAACATTTCTGTTCTACCTCCTCCTTCATTTCATAGTGCCTGGGGCCTTAAAAGCTTACAGTGGCCATCCAAGATAACATCAATTGGTCTCTATTCACCTGGAACAACAGAGAAAGAAGGAGAGTAAGAAATAGGAGGAAGATATGGAATGTGTGGCCGATTGCCTCTATGAACAACTGTCTCCTTTGCCATGAGACCAGAAGAATTTGGATAGTACCTGGCTACCTTTATTGAACACTTTGACCAAAGAGTTCATAGAAGAATCCTGCTTAAAAGGGGGAAAGCGTAGAGCAGAATATAAAGTTTTCATGGAATCCAGTCTTTCTGGAGCCATAGAGGCTGGATGAACCCCTGAAACAATTGCCCTGAGATAATCTTTAAACCTTAAACCAAAAATATCCCCTGAAGTCTTCTTAAAACCAAACAATAGTTTAACTCAACTAGTAAAGAATGTCTGCCTTGATCATTGTGCTCTTTTAGGATCTATCTATATGGGATCAAACTGACAAAAGCAACTTGAAAGACTTAAAAATTAGATAGGAAAATTAGGGGGCAGTGAGTTTATGTTAATGGGGGAGGAAAAACTTGGAAAAGGAGGGTGAGAATGGTTGCACAACTTGAAGAATGTAATCAATGTCACTGAATTGAACATGTACAAATTTTGAATTGGTGTATGTTCTGCTGTGTATATTTTCAACAACAACAAAAATTATATTTAAAAAAGACATTAGTGGAAATACTGGGGAATTCTGAATGAAGCCTGTAGCTTAGTTAGTAGTATTGTACCAGCATTAAATTTTTAGTTTTGATTTGGTTATGTAAGATGTTAACATTAGAGAAACGGTAAAGGCCATATGGGAGCTCTCTGTACTATATGTGTAAGTCTTCTGTAAATTCAAAATTATTTCAACATAAAATAAAAACAAACAAACCACGAAAAAAAAAAGTTAGGCAAGAAACTTAGGGGACAGTAAGTTTATGTTAACAGGGGAGAAACAACTCGGAAAAGGAGGGTGAGAATGGTGGTACAGCTAGAAGAATGTAATCAGTGTCACTGAACTCTACATATAGAAGCTATTGAACTGGTGTATTTTTTGCTGTATATATTCCCAACAACAAAAAATAAATAAAATAACTTATGAAAAAACAAACAAAGATTTCTGGCCCTACCCCTAGAATTTCTGAGTCAGGAGATCTGGGTTGTGGCATGAAATTTTGCATTTCTAACAAGTTCCCAGGTGCTTCCAGAACCACTGTGGTAGGGAAAGTCCTTTGGCTTGGGACATCTCTTCTAAGTGGGAATTATCCATGTGGCTGTCCTGTACTCCATTGCCTGAGCCCCTCCAGCAAATCAGCAGACCCGTTGCCCCCAGCTGCACCCCCAGGAGGTGGTGGAGCTGCTGGCTGAGGTGACTCAGATTGTAGCTGAGGAGGTTGAGCACCTGGGACAGAGCATACCCAAGGCAGAGCAGAAGCACACTGTTGGAGCTCACTGCCCTGAAAACCAAGAAGGGGCTGGTGGGGCAGAAACTGAGGGAGGCTGAGAGCCTGGTGATGAAGCTGGTCAAAGAGTCCAAGCACAGAACCAAAATAGCTGAACTTCTGAGATAAGACCTACCAAGGGCCAAATTCACCAAAAGAAAAGACATGAAGAGGCTCAAGGAAGCGGCCCAGAGTCACCAGCCACCCTTGTACAATGACCTTGAAGACTTTGGGTTTGAAAAAGGACCTGTGAAGTTGGATTGGGAGATATGGACCTAAAGAGAGTCTCCTTGGTGTTCGAAAGAGGCTAGATATAGAAGAAAGCAAAACATTTGAAGGTAGATTAAAAGAGCTTAAATCTGAGCTCTACACCATGAAACTCAAGGACAAGAAAAAGGGGCAGTTCTTCAACTGCAACCCAGTCCCTGGGCCCCTGGACATCAGTCTGGGAGGAGAGGTACCATAATAAATAAATACATGTGGAGGTGAAAATCACTGGCCTTCCTCATCTCAACTACTAAATGCTGTTAGTGCCAAACTACGTACCACAACAACCTCTGCTGTGCAACAGAAGAAAAATATTTTGAAATAATTAATATCTGCAGTGCTAATAATGTAAGAGCAGGCACACAGGAAACTGCAAAAGTTCAGAGACGGGACTCAGGCGTGATCTACATTAGACATTTATTGAGATTCCAGCTTCTCAGAAGAGAGAAATTATCAGAATCAGAAAAACATAAGACAATGTTGTAATAACTGTCTCTTGTCCTACTCCAGATACAGCTATTTAACATTTTATTTCACTTCGGACTTTCAATCTGAAATGTCACTTTCACTATATAAGATGGAAATAAATTATAATATAAATTCATTGGTTGAAATGATTATCTGGGACTTTGAGTTTCGTTCTTCTTTATAAAATTATAAAACAAAGTATGAAAGTAAAACTGGTCAGCAAGGGGGTCACCTTAAGAATTGCATTGAAACAGTACTTCAATTTAGCATTTACAGAGAAGCATGCGTTCCCATGTTATCAAAAAATAATTTTCTAACACTACAATAAAATGTTTGACTTTGTTATTTCAATTAAGTTGTTTTAAAATAAACTGGGTATTTATTTCCGAGAAAAAAAAAAAAAGAGAGAGAGAGAGTGTTCCCTGGATTATCCAGGTGGGACTAATATAATGCAAAGAGGGAAGCAGAGGAGGTCAGGATCAGAGGCAGATCTGAAGATGGAGGAAGGGGCACTGGCCAAGGAACGCAGATGGCCTCTAGACACCGGAAAAAACAAGGTTTTGGAAGCATTCTATGTCTTGACTTGGTGGTGTTTACACTGGTGACTATATATGTTAAAATTGAATGCTATACTTAAGATTTGTGCACTTTACTGGATGTAAATTCTATCTCATGTGAATTTTATTCAAGTGAAAGAATAAAAGTGTACAACACAATAACGTATAAATCAGGAGTTGATTAAATGCTGTTGAAATGTTCTAAGGTAAATTTTATCCAAAAAGAGATTAAATTGTTAATAAGTTTGTACTTAGATAAGTTTTTAAGAGTGTTAAGTTTTGAAAGCTTAGGTGACAGATTATTCTGGTGGCTTGCCATATCATATACTACATCAGTATCCCTTTCAACCAGGAATAAGGCTGATTAAGGCAAGAGCCAAGGTTCTGCTTGTCTTACTGCTATTGCATCCAGCCATCGACCATGCCCATTCTTTCTAATCTATGCAACTTCAAAATCCACCCAAGGGCCAAAACGTCTTTCCCAGAATCTGACATATGGCCCTGTTCTATCGATGTGCACAGCCCTGAAATACATGTTGTGCAAATGAGGACAGACGCATTTGCTACGCACCCTTTTCCAGAAATAGCCCCAAAATAAACAGTGCTCTGATAGGCCTGGTATGTGTACTATCTGGTCATTCACCTCTGTATGCCCAAAAATAGTAGAGGGGTATGAATTATCTTTTTCACATTTTGCCTCACGGTACCGGTATACAGATTCTGGCTGACTGACTGACTTCCTCCCTCCCTCCCTCCCTCCCTTCCTCCCTTCCTCCCTTCCTTCCTCCCTTCCTCCCTTCCTCCCTTCCTCCCTCTCTCCCTCCCTTCCTTCCTTCCCTCCTTACTTTCTTTTTCTTCCTTCCTTTCTGTTCCTTCCTTCCTTCCTGTCTTTTTTCTTCCTTCCTTCTGCCTTCTTTCCTTCTTTCCTGCTTATATTTGGATGAGGGAGATTTTCTGTGCCAGCAGGAACTTCCTGTGAAGGATCAGCAAAGATTTCCAATGTTCTGCATCCAAGGATTCCCTCCTTTTTTGCGAAAGTGATAAATGTGTTCTCTAAGCTATGACATGTCTGTTTATCCACACCTCATTTGCCTCGCAGAATCTAACCTGGCTCAGAAATGTTTTTACTGCCAGCCCTCAGGTTTCCGGTTTCTTCACTGTCATTCACCATGAGGGATACAATCTCTCTTTTTCAGAATGTAGTGATTTCTGGGTATTTCTGGGATGTGCTTGGAGTCTTTTTCTCTGTCTGCCCCAGGATGATGCCTTTTATCTCAGTCTTGCTCCTAGTCATTCTCCATTACTCTAATTTCCTCTCCTTATTGGGCTAAATATTCCTGCCAACTTCTGACCTTTCCACACTCCTGGTCCTTCTCTGCCACTCCACTGCACCTTCTATACTGGTTCTGCTGGGCTCAGATACTTTTAACCACACTATGTGTCACTTAGGGTCTGTGTGTTTTCTCTGTCTCCTAAATTCATGGAAATGTAATTTTCTTTTTCATTTTCCTTGTTCCCTTTGTAGTTTCAGGAGATAAATTGAAAAAAGTATCATAGTTTCTGATTCCCCATCACACCTTGCACCACTCTCCCCTTAGTTTATTACACTTGGGCCACTCTGGCCTTAAAGTATTAAACTCTTTTAAATCTCAGTTTTTATACATTTATTCTTCCTACCTGGAATGTTCATTCCCTTGGTCTGTTGTTAGTTGCCATCAAGTTGGCTCTGACTCATGTCAGCCCCATGTCCCATACCATCTTCATGATTGTCAGCATGCTTGATTCCACCGATGTAGCTACTGTGGTGCCTTCCAACCGAGGGGGGCTCATTTTCTAGCACAGATGATATTCTGCTGTAATCCACATGGTTTTCAACAGCTAATTTTTGGAAGCAGGTCTCTAGCTCTTTCTTCCTAGTCTGTCTTAGTTTGGAAGTTCCTCTGAAACCTGTCCACCATGGGTGACCCTGCTGGTATTTTAAATACTGGTGGCATACCTTCCAGCATTGCAGCAACACATCAGCCACCATAGTACGACAAACTGACAGACAGGTGGTGATCCCTTAGTCTACACCTGGCTAAATCTGACATTATTAAACTCTTAGTTTCAATGTCATCTCTTCACACAATGCTTCCAAGACTCACAAGTCTGATTTTGTAGCATAAGAGTTTACTAACTATTTGTTGAATAAATGTGTGAATGAGTGAATCAAAATTTAAGCTTACAGTTAAAAGTTTCTTATGGTCTCGCTTATTTTTGCAGGCAAATGGTGCTCTGTTAGCAATAACAACTCTTATGTCAAAGGCTGTCTGGAGGTTTCACTTAAGATAATGACAAGTCAGGCAATTACCTACAACGCATCCACCAACAACCCCTACAAACCTGAATATATATGCTAGAGATATAAAAAGAAGTGTGGGCCCACAATCCAAGAGAAGAAAACCTGGGGCTGCCTTTACTCCCAGGGGCATTGCCCAATTCAAGTAGAGGAAGCTGACAGCCTGTTAACAGATCTGTAGAAATATGGGAACGAAGACTCAATGTAACGAGTTACCTTGGTTAAATGGCCCAAGTGTTAAAACATAGGAGTAAATCCTAGGAATAAGGGTGAACTAGAAAAAAGCTGATTTTTAGAGGAATTTAGGGTTAGTCCAGAATTGTCTCATAACTTTTGTTTATTAGGGAAATTTGAAAGTTTCCCAGTCTCTTGCAAGCAAAAAACAAACAAAAAAACACATAAATCATCCCTGGAGGAAAATAAAATTGCATGCACCATGTTATCTCTTTGTGTTTTCACATACAGTATATAGGAGTGCCTGGGTGGTACAAATGGTTAATGTACCCTTCTGCTAACAAAAAGGTTGGAGGTTTGAGTTCACCCAGAGGCACCTCAGAAGAAAGGCCTGGTGATCTATGAAGAACAACTCTACTCTGACATACATGGTGTCACCATGAGTCAGAATCAGCTTGATAGCAACTGAGATGAGGAGACAATCCAATGTGAGTGAATATAAAGCAAACAAAAGACAATAAAAGCAGGCCTACAGAAAATAAACACATGATTTGAATTTTGGGAACGAAAAATTATAAAAAAGAGCCACGTAGACATTCTCGAAATTAAGTATTAAATGCATGGATTTAACATAAGCTTAGAAACAAGGAAATCAAAAATTGGAAAGATGACAAGTAGACCAGAAGAAAACATCTTACATTTCACAAAAGAAGATATGTAACTGACCAGGAAACAAAAGAAAATCTGCTCACTATCGTTAGTCATCAAGAAAATGTATATTAAAACCACAATGAGGAGGCGGGGCCAAGATGGCAGAGTAGTCAGATGCTTCTGGTGAACCCTTTTACAACAAAGACCCCAAAAAACAAGTGAAGTGATTATATTTATGACAAGCTAGGAGCCCTGAACATCAAAGGCAAAGTTAGAAAATGGACTGAGTGGCAGGGGGAAGGAGAGACAGTTCAGAAGCAGAGAGGAGTTGCCAAACATGAATTGCTGGGAACCCTCAGGCACCATTCCCGAGAGCGACAGTGGTGGGGCTGGCTGTAGTGTTCTGGACACGGTTTCCTCAGGGAGAAACAGCCAGCTGCACAGCCTACTCACACCTCTGAAACCAGAGAAGAACAGCACTCTCGGCAAAAGCTAAGTACCTGCGTTTATTTTAACGTGCCTCCAGCCCCCAAGCCAACTTCAGTGGTTGTTGATTTCCCTGCGCCTGAGATACATCCTGGTTAGTGCTCTGAGCCACTCTCCCGGCCTCAGAGAAGGAATAAATTCACAACTGGAAAAGAGGATAATCTGTCAGCTCCACTAACCTGGGGAGCTCAGGACAGAAGCAGCTCCTGTCCAGGCATAAACAGTCCGTGGACTTCGAATAACTTTCTCCCATGATTGGACCTGTGTGGGACTATTTCAGAAGAATAGCCCTTGTTGGCAGGCTGTAAACTGTTTCAGCTGTGAGGTAGAGAGGTGGGTGTTTGATGTTTGACACCGCTTTACCTATTAAACAGGGTCCTCACCTACCCACACCAGGGGCCTAAGGACTGGTAGCTCCACTCAGGTCACCCAGCCACCCACAACAGGGGTCCAAAGATAACTGGTACCTCCCAGTCCTTACAACCAGCAGCATTGGGTGCCCAGGGTCCGTCTGCAGAACCCACCCACCAGTGTGCTCTAAGGAAGAGGACATGCTTTCCTCACAGAAACTCGCAATGGTTGCCAGCCCCTGCCTTGTTCAGAGCATCACCCCCGGCTGCAACCAGATACCAGTACCTACACCAATCACCCCTGTCCCTCTAAGACTGTATAACAGAGCTTGTACTACACACTTGATGACCATCTACCTGGACATCTGAGCTGAATCCATACAGGAAAAGTCAATGGAATCCTAGGCGCATACATCTGATAACAGCTCTAGCCATCTGGCGACAGGACGAAAGAGCTTCAAAGGTGAAAATAATCAAGATAGCTCACTGAAGCAGCCTATTTGGGCATATCAAAACAAAACAAAGCAAGAAGCTAGGATACAGTAAGCAAACATAAAATAAACTAATACAATAACTTACAGATGGCTTGAAGACAACAGTCAATATTGAATCACATAAAAAAGCAGACCATGATCACTTCAACAAGCTCTCAAAACAAAGAATCAAGGGATCTTCTGGATGAAGGTGCCTTCCTGGAAATACTGGATGCAGAATACAAAAGATTAATGTACAGTACTCTTCAAGACATAAGGAACGAAATCAGGAAGGAAATCAGGCAATATGCAGAACAAGCCAAGGAACACACAAATAAATCAGTTGAAGAAATTAGAAAGGTTATTAAAAAACATAATGAAAACTTTAATAAGCTGCAAGAATCCATAGAAGACAGCAACGAGAAATTCAGAAGATTAACAATAAAATTACAGAAGCAGACAACTCGATAGAAAATCAGAGGAACAGAATTGAGCAAGTGGAAGGCAGAATTGGTGAGATTGAAGATAAAACAGTTGGCACCAATATATTTGAGGAAAAATCAGATAAAAGAATTAAAAAAAATTAAGAAACCCTAAGAATCATGTGAGACTCTATCAAGAGAAATAACCTACGAGTGATTGGAGTACCAGAATAGGGACAGATAACAGAAAATATACAAAGAATTGTTGAAGATTTGGCAGAAAACTTCCCTGATAGTGTGAAAGATGAGAAGATATCTATCCAAGATGCTCATCGAACTCCACATAAGGCAGATCTTAAAAGAAAGTCACCAGGACATATAATCAAACTTCCCAAAACCAAAGAAAAAGAGAGAATTGTAAGAGCAGCTAGGGACAAATGAAAAATCACCTACAAAGGAGAGTCAATAAGAATAAGCTTGGGGGAGGCAGGGCCAAGATGGCTGACTAGGTAGAAGCTACCTCGGATCCCTCTTGCAACAAAGACTCGGAAAAACAAGTGAATTGATCACATACATGACAATCTATGAACCCTGACCATCAAACAGAGATCTAATGAGTTGACCTGAGTGACAGAGGAGCACACAAAAACAAATTAAGATTAATTTTAAAAAGAAAAAAAACGCTTAAAACAGGGAATCCTTGAAGTCATTATGTAAAAGATCACAATAATCAAAAAGAGGAACTAAATACAGGAGGCATAGAACTGCCATATGGAGAGGAAAACAAGGCGATACAGGATGATAGAAGTTAGGTTTTTACTTAGAAAAATAGGGGTAAATATTAAGATAACCACAAAGAGGTCTAACAATTCCATAACTCAAAATAAAAACCAAGAAAAACATAACAACTCAGCAAACATAAATTCAACTACTATGAAAATGAGGAACACAAAATTTACAAAGAGAAACATCTCAGCACAAAAAAAGTAAGTGGAAAAATGAAATTGTCAACAACACACACAAAAAGGCATCAAAATGACAGCACTAAACACACACAAAAAAAACTTACCTATAATTACGCTGAATGTAAATGGACTAAATGCACCAATAAAGAGACAGACTCTCAGACTGGATAAAGAAACACGATCCGTCCATATGCTGCCTACAAGAGACACATCTTAGACTTAGAGACGCAAACAAACTAAAACTCAAAGGATGGAAAAAATATATCAAGCAAACAACAAGCAAAAAAGAGCAAGAATAGCAATATTAATTTCTGAAAAAATAGACTTTAAACTTAAATCCACCACAAAGGATAAAGAAGGACACTACATAATGATTAAAGGAACAATTGACCAGGAAGATATAACCATATTAAATATTTATGCACCTAATGACAGGGCTGCAAGATACATAAAACAAACTTTAACAGAACTGAAAAGTGAGATAGACACCTCCACAATTACAGTAGGAGACTTCAACACACCACTTTCGGAGAAGGATAGGACTTCCAGTAAGAAGCTCAATAGAGACACGGAAGACCTAATTGCCACAATCAACCAACTAGGCCTCATTGACTTATACAGAACACTCCATCCAACAGCTGCAGAGTATACTTTTTTTTCTAGTGCACATGGAACATTCTCTAGAATAGATCACATATTAGGTCATAAAACAAACCTTTGCAGAATCCAAAACATCGAAATATTACAAAGCATCTTCTCAGACCACAAGGCCATAAAAGTGGAAATCAATAACAGAAAAATCAGGGAAAAGAAATCAAATACTTGGAAACTGAACAATACCCTTTTCAAAAAAGACTGGGTTATAGAAGACATCAAGGAGGGAATAAAGAAATTCATAGAACGCAACGAGAATGAAAACACTTCCTATCAAAACATCTGGGACACAGCAAAAGCAGTGCTCAGAGGTCAATTTATATCGATAAATGCACACATACATACAGAAGAAAGAGCCAAAATCAGAGAACTGTCCCTACAACTTGAACAAATAGAAAGCGAGCAACAAAAGAATCCATCAGGCACCAGAAGAAAACAAATAATAAAAATTAGAGCTGAACTAAATGAATTAGAGAACAGAGAAACAATCAAAAGAATTAACAAAGCCAAAAGCTGGTTCCTTGAAAAAATTAACAAAATTGATAAACCATTGGCCAGACTGACTAAAGAAATACAGGAAAGGAAACAAATAACCCGAATAAGAAACGAGATGGGCCGTATCACAACAGATCCAACTGAAATTAAAAGAATCATATCAGATTATTACAAAAAATTGTACTCTAACAAATTTGCAAACCTAGAAGAAATGGATGAATTCCTGGAAAAACACTACCTACCTAAACTAACACAATCAGAAGTAGAACAACTAAATAGACTCGTAACAAAAAAAGAGATTGAAAAGGTAATGAAAAAGCTCCCAACAAAAAAAAGCCCTGGCCTGGACGGCTTCTCTACAGAGTTCTACCAAACTTTCAGAGAAGAGTTAACACCACTACTACTAAAGGTATTTCAAAGCATAGAAAATGAGGGAATACTACCGAACTCATTCTATGAAGCCACCATATCCCTGATACCAAAACCAGGTAAAGACACCACAAAAAAAGAAAATTACAGACCTATATCCCTCATGAACATAGATGCAAAAATCCTCAACAAAATTCTAGCCAATAGAATTCAACAACATATCAAAAAATAATCCACCGTGACCAAGTGGGATTTACACCAGGTATGCAAGGTTGGTTTAATATTAGAAAAAGTGTAATCCAGCATATAAATAAAACAAGACAAAAACCATATGATCTTATCAATTGATGCAGAAAAGGCATTTGACAAAGTCCAACACCCATTCACGATAAAAACTCTTACCAAAATAGGAATTGAAGGAAAATTCCTCAACATAATAAAGGGCATCTATACAAAGCCAACAGCCAACATCTTTCTAAATGGAGAGAGCCTGAAAGCATTTCCCTTGAGAACGGGAACCAGATAAGGATGTCCTTTATCAACGCTCTTGTTCAACATTGTGCTAGAGGTCCTGGCCAGAGCAATTAGGCTAGACAAAGTAATACAGGGCATCTGGATTGGCAAGGAAGAAGTAAAATTATCTCTATTTGCAGATGACATGATCTTATACACAGAAAACCCTAAGGAATCCTCCAGAAAACTACTGAAACTAACAGAAGAGTTTGGCAGAGTCTCAAGTTATAAGGTAAACATACAAAAATCGCTTGGATTCCTTTACATCAACAAAAAGAACACCGAAGAGGAAATCACCAAATCAATATCATTCACTGTAGCCCCCAAGAAGATAAAATACTTAGGAATAAATCATACCAAAGATGTAAAAGACCTATACAAAGAAAACTACAGAGTACTAGTGCAAGAAACTAAAAAAAAAAAAAGAAAAAAAACTAAAAGGGACCTACATAAGTGGAAAACATACCTTGCTCATGGATAGGAAGACTTAACATAGTAAAAATGTCTATTCTACCAAAAGCCATCTATACATACAATGCACTTCTGATTCAAATTCCAGTGACATTTTTTAATGTGATGGAGAAACAAATCACCAACTTCATATGGAAGGGAAAGAAGCCTCGGATAAGCAAAGCATTACTGAAAAAGAAGAAGAAAGTGGGAGGCCTCACTCTACCTGATTTTAGAACCTATTATACAGCCACAGTAGTCAAAACAGCCTGGTACTGGTACAACAACAGGCACATAGACCAATGGAACAGAACTGAGAACCCAGGTATAAATCCATCCACATATGAGCAGCTGATATTTGACAAAGGCCCAGTGTCAGTTAATTGGGGAAAAGATAGTCTTTTTAACAAATGGTGCTGGCATAACTGGATATCCATTTGCAAAAAAATGAAACAGGACCCATACCTCACACCAAGCACAAAAACTAACTCCAAGTGGATCAAAGACTTAAACATAAAGACTAAAACGATAAAGATCATGGAAGAAAAAATAGGGACAACGTTAGGAGCCCTAATACAAGGCATAAACAGAATACAAAACATTACCAAAAATGATGAAGAGAAACCAGATAACTGGGAGCTCCTAAAAATCAAACACCTATGCTCATCTAAAGACTTCACCAAAAGAGTAAAAAGACCACCTACAGATTGGGAAAAAATTTTCATCTATGACATTTCTGACCAGCGGCTGATCTCTAAAATCTGTATGATTCTGTCAAAACTCAACCACAAAAAGACAAACAACCCAATCAAAAACTAGGCAAAGGATATGAACACGCACTTCACTAAAGAAGATATTCAGGCAGCTAACAGATACATGAGAAAATGCCCTCGATCATTAGCCATTAGAGAAATGCAAATTAAAACTACAATGAGATTCCATCTCACTCCAACAAGGCTGGCATTAATCCAAAAAACACAAAATAATAAATGTTGGAGAGGCTGCGGAGAGATTGGAACTCTTATACACTGCTGGTGGGAGTATAAAATGGTAAAACCACTTTGGAAGTCTATCTGGCGTTCTCTTAAAAAGTTAGAAATAGAACTACCATACAACCCAGAAATTCCACTCCTCGGAATATACCCTAGAGAAATAAGAGCCTTTACACAAACAGATATATGCACACCCATGTTTATTGCAGCACTGTTTATAATAGCAAAAAGCTGGAAGCAACCAAGGTGTCCATCAACAGATGAATGGTTAAATAAATTATGGTATATTCACACAATGGAATACTACGCATTGATAAAGAACAGTGAAGGATCTGTGAAACATTTCATAACATGGAGGAACCTGGAAGGCATTATGCTGAGTGAAATTAGTCAGATGCAAAAGGACAAATATTGTGTAAGACTACTATTATAAGATCTTGAGAAATAGTATAAACTGAGAAGAACACATTGTTTTGTGGTTACGAGAGGGGGGAGGGAGGGAAGGTGGGAGAGGGTTATTTACTGATTAGATAGTAGATAAGAACTACTTTAGGTGAAGGGAAGGACAATACTCAATACACAGAAGGTCAGCTCCACTGGACTGGACCAAAAGCAAAGAAGTTTCTGGGATAAAATGAATGCTTTGAAGGTCAGCGAGCAAGGGTGGGGGTTTGGGGACTATGGCTTAAGGGGACTTCTAAGTCAATTGGCAAAATAAATTCTATTATGAAAACATTCTGCATCCCACTTTGAAGTGTGGCGTCTGGGGCCTTAAATGCTAACAAGCGGCCATCTAAGATGCATCAATGGGTCTCAACCCACCTGGACCAAAGGAGAATGAAGAACACCAAGGTCACACGATAACTATGAGCCCAAGAGACACAAAGGGCCACATGAACTAGAGACTTACATCATCCTGAGACCAGAAGAACTAGATGGTGCTCGGCCACAACCTATGACTGCCCTGACAGGGAACACGACAGAGAACCCCTGAAGGAGCAGGAGATCAGTGGGATGCAGACCCCAAATTCTCATAAAAAGACCAGACTTAATGGTCTGACTGAGACTAGAGGAATCCCGGCGGTCATGGTCCCCAAACCTTCTGTTGGCCCAGGACAGGAACCATTCCCGAAGACAACTCATCAGACATGGAAGGGACTGGACAATGCGTTGGAAAGAGATGCTGATGAAGAGTGAGCTACTTGTATCAGGTGGACACTTGAGTCTGTGTTGGCATCTCCTGTCTGGAGGGGAGATGAGAGGGTACAGAGGGTTAGAAACTGGCAAAATGGTCACAAAAGGAGAGACTGGAGGGAGGGAGCTGGCTGACTTATTAGGGGGAGAGTAAATGGGAGTATGTAGTAAGGTGTATATAGGCTTATGTGTGACAGACTGACATGATTTGTAAACTTTCACTTAAAGTACAATAAAAATTATTTAAAAAAAAGAATAAGCTTGGACTGCTTGGCAGAAACCATGCAGGCAAGAAGGCAATGGGATGACTTATATAAAGTGTTGAAGGAAAAAAATTGCCAGCCAAGAATCATATATCCTGCAAAACTGTCTCTCTAATACAAAGGTGAAACTAGGATATTTCCAGATAAACAGAAGTTTAGGGAATTCATAAAAACCAAACCAAAACTACAAGAAATACTAAAGGGAGTTCTCTGGTTAGAAGATAGTAATAGATATCAACCCAAGGCTAGAACAGTGGAGAGAGCAGTCAGATGTCAACCCAGATGTGGAAATCACAAAAATAGATCAAGATAAAAAAAATGCTCAAAACAGGGAAAGAGCAATGTCATTATGTAAAAGAAGACAAAATTAAAACAATAAAGAGGGACTAAGAAATGTAGTCATAGATCTTTCATATGGAGAGGAAGAGAAGGTGATATACAGAAATAAAAGTTAGGTTTAAACTTAGAAAATTAGGGATAAATATTAAGGTAACCACAAAGGAGACTAACAATCCTACTCGTCAAAATAAAATATAAGAAAAAAATAAAGACTCAGCATAAATAAAATCAACAACAATGAGCAAGAGGAGTGGCGTCTGGGGCCTTAAATGTTAGCAAGCAGCCATCTAAGATGCATCAATTGATCTCAACCCACCTGGAGCAAAGGAAAATGAAGAACACCAAAGACACAAAGTAATTATGAGCCCAAGAGACAGAAAGGGCCACATAAAACAGAGACTATATCAGCCTGAGACCAGAAGAACTAAATGGTGCCCAGCTACAACCGATGACTGCCCTGACAGGGAACACAACAGAGAACCCCTGAGGGAGCAGGAGAGCAGTGGGATGCAGACCCCAAATTCTTATAAAAAGACCAGACTTAATGGTCTGACTGAGACTAGAAGGACCTTGGAGGTCATGGTCCCCAGACCTTCTGTTAGCCCAAGACAGGATCCATTCTCAAAGCCAACTCTTCAGACAGGGATTGGACTGGACCATAGGATAGAAAATGATACTGGTGAGGAGTGAGCTTCTTGGATCAAGTAGACACATGAGACTATGTTGGCAGCTCGTGTCTGGAGGGGAGATGAGAGGGCAGAGGGGGTCAGGAGCTGGCTGAATGGACATGAAAATAGAGGGTGGAGAGGAGTGTGATGTCTCATTAGGGGTAGAACAACTAGGAGTATATAAAACAAGGTGTATATAAATTTTTGTATGAGAGGCTGACTTGATTGGTAAACTTTCACTTAAAGCATAATAAATATTAAAAAAAAAAGCACAATGAGATACCACCTGATAACTACTAGAATAAAAAGCTAATAGGAAAAAAAAATTGGCAACACTACATTTCGAAGAGGACGTGGAGCAACTAGAAATCTCATGTACTACTGGTGGGAGTGTGAAATGTTGTAACTTTGCAAAAGCTTGGCAGTTTCTTATAAAATTAGGGATGCACCCTCCCTACAAATCAGCATCTCTACTCCTAAGGATCTACCAGAGGGAGAGGGAAACATATGCTTACATAGGCAGTTGTACATGAATGTTCATAGCAACTTTCTTAATAGCCAAAATCTGAAAACAACTCTAATGTTTATGCACAGATGAGTGAAGAAATTATAGTATATTCACACAATGAAATACTACGGAGCAATAAATATAACCGAACTGCTGGTTGAAACTTGGATGAAACTTCAAGACATTCTGTTAAGCAAACAAAAGCCAGTAAAAGTATACAAAATAGAACACACCGTGTGATTCCATTAAAGGAAATCGATAAGGCAGAACTAATACGTGGTGATGGAAATGATTACCTGGGGCAGGGGTGAGGAGACTGACTGGGTGATATTCTCTGTTGTACAGACAGGCCACATGTCCTTTATCCGTTCCTCTGTTGATGGACATTCTGGGTGTTTCCACTTTTTAGCTACTGTGAATAGTGCTGGAATAAACATTGGTCTACATGTGTCTATTCGGATTCTTGTTTTCGAGTCTTTTGGGCACATATCTAGGAGTGGAACTGATGGTTCGTATGGTAGTTCTACTTTAAACTTTTTGAGGAACTACTAAGCTATTTTCTATAGAGGTTGACCATTTTAAAAACCCTCCACTTTTTTTCCCTTTTTCATATTTTCTAGTTTTTTTTTTCTTTTTCTCTCTTTGCTGTATTCAGGATGATTTATTTGGAATGATCTAATGGTTTCCTAATTCTCTTTTCATTTGTTTCTCTTATGCTGTTAAATCCATTGTTGAAGATTTTCAGAAAATTTTTTTTCTAGAATTTCAATTTTGTTCTCTTTTAAATTGGCTTAGTTGTGTATATGCCTCTCGTTCCTTACTCATATACCCCTCTTTTATTTCTCTAAGCACACTGAACATACAAGTCATGTATTTTAAGCCTGATTAATTCACTATCTGAAGTTTACATAGGTCTGATGAGGCTGCCTGTTTTATTCCGCTGGCTCTTGCTAATGGTGCCTTCTTTATGCTTTGAGATTATTAGCTGTGATCTCGTGTTCCTTTAAACATGTTCTGTGAACAATTCATAAGGTGAGGTTACAACTGAATTTCTCTATAAAGGGTTTGCATTTGCTTCTGCCAAGCATCTTAAAAAATCTTTCAGATTGAAGTATTTGAGGCATAAACCCAAAACAAACAAACCAGTTGCAATCAAGTCAATTCAGACTCGTGGTGACCCCATGTATGTCAGAGTAGAGCTGTGCTCCATAGAATTTTCAATGGCTGATTTTTTTGTAGATCTCCAGGCCTTTCTTCTGTGGCACTTCTGGGTGGACACAATTCACCAACCTTCCAATTAGCAGCTGAGTTCGTTAACCATTTTTGGCACCCAAGGACTGCTTGAGGCCTGCGTTGTGGTTACAAATTCTCTGGAAGACTATTCTCCCCTTTGCCGAGTATCAGGTTCAAAACAATCATGCATTCTTGCTGTTCCTTTTGTAGGTGTGTTTTGCCTTTACACTGAGGATGTTGTCTTCAGGTCTCAGCATTATCCAAAGATGTCCTAGTAGCCTGTTTCCATTGAATAAGGCTTAGGGTTTGTTCATTTCTCTTGGTGGCCGTTACACATAATCTCAGAATAATCAGCTTTGGGCATATAATCCCGAAGTGAAAATGAGATTCAGGACAAGATTTTATTGTTTCACTTTCATTTTAGTTTTGGTTCTTCCTAATTTTCTTGCCAGTTCAGTCAGTGGAACATTAAAAAGCAGTCACTTTTGTTTGTTGTTCTGTTTACAGTTTTAAATTATATTTTGGTGCTTCGGTGGGAGAATTTTTTCAAATAGAAGTGAGGATAAATTATTAAGAGTTCTAAAAAAAGAATGAAAGATTCTAAGTTTTATATGTATAAAGTGGTTCAGTATTCTTCAATTAAAATGTCACTTTGTGAGGAAAATTATAGAGATAATGTATATATGTATATAATCCCATTCGGGATACACTTTCCATCCAGTTGCTGAAGCCAGAATCCTGAAAGTCCTCCCTCACCCCTCTGTGTCTCATCTAATTTTAATACATCAGAAAAACTGTTTTAATTCTTAACTATATCTTAAACCCATGATGCCCCTCTTGTCCTAGCTGCCACCGTTCCTCTTGACCTGAGTTACTGCAGTGCCCTCCTCAAGGCTCCTGGCCTCCACTATAGCCTCTCTCCCATTTCTTATTTACACTGCAGCCAGAGCGCTCTCTCCACAGAAAATTGTAGGCGCGCCGTGCCTCTGCTTAAAACCCTTCACCATAATTATTCTTGGGAAGCATCAGAACTCTAATGTGGCCTGTAAAACCTGCATTACCTGATTCCTCCTATGTTTTCAGCCTCCTACTGTCCCTCACTCCCCATCAATTTCTAGTCCCTTTGGCCTCCAGTTACTGTCCTAATTGTGAGCTACACAAAGTCAGTGAATGTGACTATTGTTTTTTTAATCACATACATTCTAAACTATGCCCAGAGCACAGTAACTAGTAACTAGTTGTTGTCAGGTTGATCCTAACTCATTGGGACTCCATGGGTGTCAGAGTAGAATTGTGCTCCATACGGTTTTCACTGGCTTTCAGGGGCATTTTTTCCGAGGCACCTTTGGGTTGACTGAAACCTCCAACCTTTTGCTTAGCAGCCGAGCACACTAATTTTGCACTACCCAATGGCTCTCAGAGTACAGGTGCTCAATAATTATTTGTTAACGGAAGGAATGAAAGAAGAGAATACAGAATTCCTTTCATAAACATGAACTGTTTTGAGATGGGGGAGGCAACAGAGAAACGGAAAGAACATGCTTTCTTTGCTTTAGGCTGTTTGAGCAAGGTTATTTACCCTTCTGCCCTGGGAGGTGCAAATGGTTAAGTGTTGGACTACTAACTGAAAGACTAGTGGTTCAAACCCACCTACAGGTGCCTCAGATGAAAGGCCTGGCAATCTGCTTTTTACAGGTCACAGCCTTCAAAACCCTGTGTAGCACAGGCTTACTCTGCAACACATGGGGTTGCCATGTGTCAGAATCAACTCAGTGGCAATTGGTTTGGCTCCCATAGGATAACAACCTTTTCAGTTTTATTACGGAAATCCTTCCTCACAGCCCATGAATAACTTTCAAAATTAAGAGAAGGATATAGGCCCATTTGATTAAGAGTTAAAGAAGTTTTTATTAAAAATCTTTGGAATTTTTATGCTTCTGGCAACAGTAAGCATTTTTAGAATTTTGGGAACTTACAACTTAATCATGGCATATGAAAATCTTAAGGTACATACATGTCCTTGAAAAAAAATTCTAATGAGAAGCTGCAATAGAAGTTGTATCTTTCGTAATCTGGCTGCTTTGATAATGACTTGCAGATTGATTTCAGAGAACTGGTGCATTGGCTAGACATGTGGTAAAGTTTTGTTATTTTTTTTCTAGGCAGCCTAAGATGTTAAATGGTGATCTATTTTGTAGGCTGTATATTTACATATAAGTGATTTAGGTGGCAAACAAAACAAAACAAAACAAAACTACACTTTTAAATAATAATGATAAACATAATTCTTAATTTAGGGTCTTAGCAATCCACCAAATGTATGTCCAGAGTCATAGGCATAAAAATCTAACAGGACGAATTTGGGAGCTTCTAGGGTTTGTGTCTGTAGGGAAAGTAAATGAGATCCTAATCAGGGAAAAAGAAATTGTTTTCAGGGAATTAAGAACAGCTTTATGGGAAGATTTTATGGGAAGATGGCAGTGTGAGCTGATCCAAGATCCCAACCGTTCCCACAAGAACACCAAGAAAAGTAACTAGACCCTTGAATCCAGCCCTGGAAGAACTCTGAAATAGTGCGCAAACAACAGCAGGGTGGAACTGCAAACTGAATCAAGACAAGGGCAAACCGTACAGTAGAAAAAGTGCTTCTCTACGGTCTTCCTCCATCACTTCAGGTATGGGGGAGAGAAGGCTCCAGCAGCCGGCAGTTACTCGGCACCTCCAGCCCAAGCCCAGATCTCAGGCTGCAAAGCTAATAGCACAGATCTCCCTGGTGGATGGTTCAGGGAATCCCAACCCTGCCCTTCCCAGCATCCTTACCAATTTTTTCTTTTGTGTTTCATTCAGTTGCTAACTCATCACCAAACCCGGGGCCACGTAGGCTTTCTTCTAAGTTTTCCTCTATAAGTTTCATAGTTTGTGCTTTATATTTAGGTCTATGATACATTTTGTTTTTAATTAATCTTAATTTGTTTTTGTGATTTCCCTATTTGAGTTGATATCAGAATGTTCTGTGACCTTGTGTTGTGCTGGTATCTGATATTATTGGTTTTCTGACCAAACAATTTCCTTTAGTATTTCTTGTAGCTTTGGTTTGGTTTTTGCAAATTCTCTAAGCTTGTGTTTATCTGCAAATATCTTAATTTTGCCTTCATATTTCAGAGAGAGTTTTGCTGGATATATGATCCTTGGCTGGCAGTTTTTCTCCTTCAGTGCCCTGTATATGTCATCCCATTGCCTTCTTGCCTGCATGGTTTCTGCTGAGTAGTCTGAACTTATTCTTATTGATTCTCCCTTGTAGGAGACCTTTCTTTTATCCCTGGCTGCTTTTAAAATTTTCTCTTTATCTTTGGTTTTGGCAAGTTTGATGATAATATGTCTTGGTGTTTTTCTTTTTGGATCAATCTTAAATGGGGTTCGATGAGCATCTTGGATAGATATCCTTTCGTCTTTCATGATGTCAGGGAAGTTTTCTGTCAGCAGATCTTCAACTATTCTCTCTGTGTTTTCTGTTATCTCTCCCTGTTCTGGGACTCCAATCACACGCAAGTTATCCTTCTTGATAGAGTCTCACATGATTCTTAGGGTTTCTTCATTTGTTTTAATTCTTTTATCTGATTTTTTTTCAGCTATGTTGGTGTTAATTCCCTGGTCCTCCAGATTTCCCACTCTGCATTCTAATTGCTCGAGTCTGCTCCTCTGACTTCCTATTGAGTTGTCTAGTTCTGGAATTTTATTGTTAATTGTTTGGATTTCTGAATGCTGTCTCTCTATGGATTCTTGCAACTTATTAATTTTTCCACTATGTTCTTGAATAATCTTTTTGAGTTCTTCAACTGTTTTATCAGTGTGTTCCTTGGCTTTTTCTGCAGATTGCCTTATTTCATTTCTGAGGTCATCCCTGATGTCTTGAAGCATTCTGTAAATTAGTTTTTTATATTCTGTATCTGGCAATTCCAGGATTGTATCTTCATTTGGGAAAGATTTTGATTCTTTAGTTTGGGGGGTTGTAGAAGCAGTCATGTCTGCTTCTTTACGTGGTTTGATATCGACTGCTGTCTCCGAGCCATCACTAAGATATTGTAGTGATTTATTCTATATTTGCTCACTGAGTCTTATCTTGTTTTGTTTTCTTTCAATATACGTGGATGGGCTACTAGATTGTGCTGTCTTGATTGTTGTAGCCCTTGACTTACTTATGACCTATTACCAGCTGGTTTGGGCTGTTACCAGATGTATATGCCTGAGTCCATTCACTATTCTTGAGTAGAATCTGATTTTGGGTCATCAAGTGTGTGATGCACCCTGTTACCTATCCACCTTGAGAAGTAGTGGTGATAGTTGTGTGCACCAGATTCTAGTAGCAGCTGGGGTTCACACTCCAGAGGGGGCAGGATGCTGACAGGCTTTCCCCAAGTGTCAGTGAGGTAGGTGTGTCCCTATTCCTAAAACACGTTGGTGGGTGGGCTCTGCAGCTGTACCTTAGGCCCCCAATGCAAGTACCTCTACAGATTGGTAGGTGTCACCCTCCTTAGACCCCTAAGGCAGAAGGCTAGGTGGTCTGGGGGGAGCTTCAGCCCTCAGTTCCCTGTTGTGGGTCAGTGAGGGCTCTGTTGAATATGCAGAGATATCAGACCTGGGAAACTTGTCTTTCCAGTAAATCCGCTAAAAAAAAATGCAGTCAGATCCCTATCAGAAATGTCTTTGCTTTATAATAGCCACCTTGTTCCCTGTAGGGATGAAAGCCCGAGACTGTGGATCACATATGCTTGGCTGGAGCTGGTTCTGTGTTTTTAGTCCAATTAGGGAAGGATTTTTGGTCCCTGGGTTTTTTGTGGTTGCTTCTCTCAAGCCAGAAGAATGGGTTAGGAAAAGACCAAGAAAAAAGAAAAAGCGCAGAGCAGTTCTCCCTCTGGCTCAGGAAATTCCAATGTTAATGAAGCCTCCTGGGAAGGGAAGGTGAGGGTTCAGAAAAACAGGAGAGAGTAGCACCCCGGAATATAGACAAAGTTACTTATCTTGCTCGGGATGACTGTTTTATCTGAGATTCCTGAGGGGCGCGTTGCCTGTGTGCTCTGGCTGGGTAGAGATTGCCCCCGAGGGTCAGGCAAGCTTCCCGTGCTTACACTGTCTCAGAAGCCGCGGTCATCTCCTCCGCTGCCAGTCCCAAGCCCCGCGCCAAGGTTCCCCGGCTGAGACGCTGCACTTCTGGCTCCAAAACCAGTAGCTGCCTCCTGTTGACTTCTCCTCCCACCAGCCTTGTCACCATGCCGCCCGTGCGGACTGGCTGGGCCCCCTCCCGGGTCAGTTCAGGGGGGTAGGGCTGTGCCCCATGTTTGTGCCGTCAAAGGATGTTGTGCTTATCCCCCCTGCGCCCAGTCCAAAGCCCGGCGCCAAGGTTATCTGACTGGGACACTGGCTCCAGGCTCTGAAAACAGTCGCTGCTTCCCCGTAGTTGTTCGTTCACGGTCTCTGTCACTCAGGTGAACTCTTTAAATCTGTGTTTGTTGGTCAGGGTTCGTAGATTGTCATGTATGTGATCGATTCACTTGTTTTTCCCAGTCTTTGTTGCAAGAGGGATCCGAGGTAGCGCCTACCTAGTCAGCCATCTTGGCCCCTTCCCCTATGATAAGTTTTGAATTAATTTTTATGAAAGGTGTAAGGTCTGTTCTCCAGATGCATTTTTTTTAAACATTTGAATGTCCAATTGTTCCAGCATCATTTGTTGAAAAGACTGTTATTTCTCCCTTGAATTACCTTTGTGCCTTTGTCAATATCGGTTGACTATATTTGTGTGGGGCCTGTTTCTGGGCTCTCTACTCCAATACATTAATCTTATGTGTCTGTTCTTTCTCCAATACCATACTATCTTTATTATAGCTTTATAATAAGTCTTGAAATGGAATACTGCAAGTCTTTCAACAGTGTTTTTCCTTGTCTTTTAGAATGCCATGTAATTTTTTGTTGAAAGCCAGACATATTATATAAAGTAATAGGAACTAATGGGCTGTCAGTATGAGGATTTATTATACTCTGCCCAGGAGTTGGGCTGTGATTAATGCTTGCCATAGCTATCTGTATGTGCCAGAGGCTTCTCATGCATCGAGTGTCCTTCCTTTTCCCCCCTCTTGACTTCATGCGACCTAAGTTTTATCTAATTGGTCCTTGTAGTGAAATTTCATCATAAGGGAAATATTCACTTAAAAAATTCATAACAAGAATGGAACAATCTTGACACATCTATAATATGAAATAATAAATATAAATATATATAAAAAATATATGATCAGAATATTAAAGAGCCAGTTTAACAAATTATGCTCACCAGACTTTTTTTACCCAGCCATAAAAGAAATTGTTTATGGGTTTCTATCACATTAAATAATTGCCATAGTATCTATAGAGAAAATCTTCAACTTTCATAAGAGACAGCAAAAATAGACACATATAAAATAAAATAGAGTTACATCCCCTGTCAAGTATCATATGTGGATAAAGGGAGACTTATTTTTAGGCCAATTCACAAATACTGAACTTTAAATCCAGCCTCAAAAGACATATTTAACTTTCCTGTGTTGTGTATTTTCAGATTACACAGGTGATATAAGAATTGCCAGCCTCCATGGAAATTCCTAGTTCAACATTCATACATTTATGAGCTCTTTATTCCAGTGATGTGTTTTACTTCCAGTTCCCCTGCATTGTTTAATGATCATCTACAACAAGAGTCTGGAACATATCCTGGAAAAGAATTCATATAGAAAACATTCTGTTCTTAGTTATATAAATAAACATATAAATCCAGGAAATCCACAACTTGAGAACTAGCTCCGTATACAACTGAATTCATAGGGTGCTACGTTGCTGAAGGAAAAGAGACCTGGATATATGTCCCTGCTCTGCTGCTCTGTTATCTCAGTCAGTTTCCTGTGTTCTCAGTGCCTTGATTCCTTCATGAATCAAATATACATAATAATAATAATAGCCACCTTATAGAAGCTACTTTGATTATTAAATGTGACAATATATGCAAAGTTCATAGCACAAGGCCTAATACACAAAAGGTGTGTGTTAGGTGTGATTGAGTTGGTTCCAACTCCTAGCGATCCTGTGTACAACAGAACAAAACACTGTCCAGTCCTGTGCCATCCTCACAGTCATTGTTATGCTTAAGCTCATTGTTGCAGCCACTGTATCAATCCATCTCATTAAAGGTCTTTCTCTTCTTCGCTGACCCTCTACCCATCAAGCATGTTGTCCTCCAGGGACTGGACCCTTCTGATAACCTGTCCGAAGTATGTGAGACGGAGCCTTGCCACCCTTGCTTTTAAGGAGAATTCTGGTTGTACTTCTTCCTAGACAGATTTGTTCGTTCTTTTGACAGTCCAAGATATACTCAATATTCTTCACCAGCACCACAGTTCAAAGGCACCAGTTCTCTGATCTTCCTTATTCATCATCTAGCTTTTGCATGCATATGGGGCGATTGAAAACATCATGGATTGGGTCAGGTGCACCTACATCTTCAGTGTGACATCTTTGCTTTTTAACACTTGAAAGAGGTCTTCTGCAGCAGATTTGCCCAGGTTTGCATTTTTTGATTTCTTGACTGCTGCTTCCATGGGTGTTGATTGTGGATCCAAGTAAAATGAAATCCTTGACAACTTCAATCTTTTCTCCGTTTATCATGATGTTGCTTATTGGTCCATTTGTGAGGATTTTTGGATTCTTTACGTTGAGGTGTAATCCATATTGAAGGCTGTGGTTTTTGATCTTCATCAGAAAGTGCTTTGAGTCCTCTTCACTTTCAACAAACAAGGTTGCGTCATCTGCATAATGTAGGTTGTGAAATGAGTCTTCCTCCAACCCTGATGCCGTCTTCTTCTTCATACAGTCCAGCTTCTCGAATTATTATTTGCCCAGCATACAGATTGAGTAAGTATGGTCAAAGATACAACCTTGACACACACCTTTCCTGACTTTAAACCAAGTACAGGAGGTACTTGATAAAAATAGTTATCAATATCAAGAGATTCAGTAGTTGTAATAATAGCTTCATGCCTGTCAGTTTGTCTTACTGTGGGGGCTTGTGCATTGCTGTGATGCTGGAAGCTATGCCACTAGTATTCAAATACCAGCAGGGTCACCCATGGGAGACAGGTTTCAAATGAGCTTCCAGACTAAGACAGACTAGGAAGAAGGACCTGGCAGCCTATTTCTGAAAAGGTTAAGCCAATGAAAACTTTATGAATAGCCAAGGAACATTGTCTGATATAGTGCTGGAAGATGAGCCTCTCAGGTTGGAAGGCACTCAAAAGATGACTGGGGAAGAGCTGCCTCCTCAAAGTAGAGTCGACCTTAATGACTTGGATGGAATCAAGCTTTTGGAACCTTCATGTGCTGATGTGGCACAACTCAAAATGAGAAGAAACAGCTGCAAACATTCATTAATAATTGG
This sequence comes from Elephas maximus indicus, assembly GCF_024166365.1. NCBI lineage: Eukaryota > Metazoa > Chordata > Mammalia > Proboscidea > Elephantidae > Elephas > Elephas maximus. Next base: position 18,671,664 of record NC_064822.1, read on the forward strand.
AACATGGAATGTATGAAGTATGAACCCAGGAAAATTGAAATACAAAAAAATGAAATGGAAGACATAAACATTGATATCCTTGGCATTAGTGAGCTGAAATGGACTGATATTGGTCATTCTGAATCAGACAGTCATATGATCTACTATGCCAGGAATGACAGCTTGAAGAGGAATGGGGTTGTATTCATCGTCAAAAAGAACATTTCAAGATCTATCCTGAAGTACAACGCTTGTGATAGGATAATATCCACATGCCTACAAGGAAGATCAGTTAATAGAACTATTATTTAAATGTAAACATCAACCTAAAGTCATAGATGAAGATATTGAAGATTTTTACCAACTTCTGCAGTCTGAAACTGAAAGAACATGCAAGCAGGATGCACTGAAAATTACTAGCAATTGGAATGCAAAAGTTGGAAACAAAGAAGGATCAATAGTTGGAAAATACGGCCTAGATGATAGAAACAATGCCAGAGATCACATGATAGAATTTTGCAAGACCAAGGACTTTGTCATTGCAAGTACCTTTTTTCATCAAATAAACGGTAACTTTTTTTTTTTTTATTATTTTTATACACATGGATCTTGCCAGATGGAATACATAGGAGTCAAATCGACTACATCTGTGGAAAGAGACAATGGAAAAACTCAATATCAACAGTCAGAACAAGGCCAGGGGACAACTGCAGATCAGACCATCAATGACTCAAGTGCAAGTTCAAGTTGAAACTGAAGAAAATTAGAATAAGTCCATGAGAGCCAAAGTACATTGAGTGTATCCCACCTGAATTTACAGACCATCTCAAGACTAGATTTGATGTGTTGAATCCTAATGACCGAAGACCAGAGGAGTTGTGGAATGACGTCAAGGACATCATACATGAAGAAAGCAAGAGGTCATTAAAAAGACAGGAAAGAAAGAAAAGACCAAAACAGATGTCAGAAAAGACTCTGAAACTTGCTTTTGAAGATTAAGTAGCTAAAGCAAAAGGAAAAATGATGAAGTAGAAGAGCCACAGACATTTCAAAGGGCAGTTCTAGAAGACAAAGTATTATGATGATATGTGCAAAGAGCTGGAGATAGAAAACCAAAAGGGAGGAACAAGCTCAGCATTTCTCAATCTGAAAGAGCTGAAGAAAAAATTTAAACCTCGAGTTGCAATACTGAAGGATTCTACTTGTCAAAAGCATTGAGAATCCAAAGGAGGGAAAATTTAGTGGGAGAAAACTGAGGATACCAAAAAGGCTGCCTCCCTAGAGTCAGAGGGAGATGTTAAATTAGGAGAGCGTCTTTGCTCAACTCTTGGTACTATCTTCCACTCTGCCGTCCTTGGGTCTTGCTTCACAGCTAACCCTGCTTCAAGGTTAGGCAGCTACAGCCCCTTAAAGTCTTGTTATGACATGTCCAATCTTCATTTACTAAAAAGGCTCATCATACTCTCTGCTGGATATGCAAGGTCAGTTGCCTTAAAACTTAAATATAATTCTAATAAGATGGGATTATTGGTGTAACTGTATCCTGTTTAGAATAATTTATTTCTAGATAATCTTATTTAATCACAGTTGAAGGTGGTTTACAACATTACGTATACTAAAAAAAAATCAATTTGAAATAAGTAGGAGAAGAAATCAGAGCAAAAGGAATCTATACTTTTAGATGTTGTTTCTAAATTAGGAGTTATTTAAGGATTTTTTTTTTTTTCCTGCCTCAAAGGTGCTGGCTGGTCAAAATATCAGTAGTTGGGCATGGAAAATGCTTGTAATTGTTTGACAGTAAGCAATGACTGGTGACTAAACTAAGTACACAAGACAGAAGTGTGAGAACTCTAGGTCTGACTATCTGATTCAGGGTAAATATCTTCATGTTCTTACAGTGTGTCTCTTTGAGAGTTCATTGTCTCAGTTTGCATTTGCCGTAATCTACCTTGTACTGTGAGCTACCTTTTCCTGCATTCACTTTTTTCTTTTTCACATTTGTACACATATAATTCAGTGACATTGATTACATTCTTCAAATTGTGCAACTATTCTTGCTATCCCTTTCCAAATTATTTCACCACCATAAACATAAATTCAATATTCGCCTAAGCAAAAACTCCCCCTTATTCCCTCCCTTCTACCCCTGGTAACCACTAATAATCTTTAGTTTTTATAGAGTTGCTTATTTCATGTAAGTGAGATCATATAGTGTTTGTCCTTTTGTGACTGATTGATTTCTCTCAGGCTGTTTTCAAGGTTCCTCTATCTTGGGCCATACATCAGAACTTCATTTCTCTTTATGGTTGAGTAATATTCCCGTACATACATGTACCACATTTTGTTCATTCATTCATCATTTTTTCCAGATTTTTTTAATAGTAATTTAGATGAAGGATTACAGAGCAAATTATTTTTTCAGTAAACAATACACATATTGTTTTGTGACATTGGTTGCCAGCTCCACAACATGTCAACACTCTCCCCTTCTTGACCTTGGATTCCCCATTACCAGCTTTCCTGTCCCCTCCTGACTTCTTTTTTTAAATAATTTTTATTGTTGTTCAAGTGAAAGTTTACAAATCAAGTCAGTCTCTCACATAAAAACTTATATACACCCTGCTACATACTCCCAATTACTCTACCCCTAATGAGACAGCCCGCTCTCTCCCTCCACTCTCTCTTCTTGTGTCCATTTCACCAGCTTCTAGCCCCCTCTACCCTCTCATCTATGCTCCAGGCAGGAAATGCCAACATAGTCTCAAGTGTCCACCTGATCCAAGAAGCTCACTCCTCACCAGCATCCCTCTCCAACCCACTGTCCACTCCAATCCATGTCTGAAGAGTTGGCTTTGGGAATGGTTCCTGTCTTGGGCCAACAGAAGGTCTGGGGACCATGACCACCGGGGTCCTTCCAGTCTCAGTCAGACCATTAAGTCTGGTCTTTTTATGTGAATTTGGGGTCTGCATCCCACTGCTCTCCTGCTCCCTCAGGGGTTCTCTGTTGTGTTCCCTGTCAGGGCAGTCATCAGTTGTAGCCGGGCACCATCTAGTTCTTCTGGTCTCAGGATGATGTAGCCTCTGGTTCATGTGGCCCTTTCTGTCTCTTGGGCTTATAATTACCTTGTGTCCTTGGTGTTCTTCATTCTCCTTTGCTCCAGGTGGGTTGAGACCAATTGATGCACCTTAGATGGCTGCTTGCTAGCATTTAAGACCCCAGACACCACTCTTCAAAGTGGGATGCAGAATGTTTTCTTAATAGATTTTATTATGCCAATTGACTTAGATGTCCCCTGAAATCATGGTCCCCAAACCCCTGCCCCTGCTACACTGGCTTTCAAAGCATTCAGTTTATTCAGGAAACTTCTTTGCTTTTGGTATAGTCCAGTTGTGCTGACCTCCCCTGTATTGTGTGTTGTCTTTCCCTTCACCTAAAGTAGCTCTATTCTACCATCTAATTAGTGAATACCTCTCTCCCACCCTCCCTCCCTCCCCCGTCTTGTAACCACAAAATAATGTTTTCTTCTCAGTTTAAACTATTTCTCAAGTTCTTATAATAGCGGTCTTATACAATGTTTGTCCATTTGCAACTGACTAATTTCACTCAGCATAATGCCTTTCAGGTTCTTCCATGTTATGAAATGTTTCACAGATTCCTCACTGTTCTTTATGGATGCGTAGTTTTCCATTGTGTGAATACACCTTAATTTATCCATTCATCCATTGATGGGCACCTTGGTTGCTTCCATCTTTTTGCTATTGTAAACAGAGCTGCAATAAACATGGGCGTGCATCCCTCCTGACTTCTTGTCCTTGGCCCTGAGCTGGTGTGCCCCTTTAGTCTCATTTTTTTTTTTTTTATGGGCCTGTCTAATCTTTGGCTGAAGGGTAAACCTCAGGAGTGACTTCACTACTGAGTTAAAAGTGTGTCTGGAAGCCATACTCTCGGGGTTTCTCCAGCCTCTGTCAGACCAATAAGTCTGGTCTTTTTTTGTGAATTAGAATTCTGTTCTTCAATTTTCTCCAGTGCTGTCCAGGACCCTTGTTGTGATCTGTGTCAGAGCAGTCAGAGGTGGCAGTCACATACCATCTGGTTTTGCTGGACTCAGTCTGGTGGAGGCTGTGGTAGTTGTGGTCTTTCTAATCTTTCCCTTGGGCCTTTTGTTTTCTTCATTATCCCTTGCTCCAGATGGTGTGGGACCAGTGGAGTATCTTAAATGGCCGCTTGCAAGATTTTAAGACTCCAGACGCTACTACCAAAATAGAATGTAGAATATTTTCTTTATAAACTATGTTGTGCCAATTGAGCTAGATGTTCACCAAGACCTTAGGGAGTTTGGATGTATCTATGAAGCTTCTATGACCTTGCTTTGGTCAAGTTGTGCTGATTTCCCCAGTATTGTGTACTGTCTTACCCTTCATCAAAGTCACCACTTATCTAAATCCTGGTGATGTAGTGGTTAAGAGCTACAGCTGCTAACCAAAAGGTCGGCAGTTCGAATCCACCAGGTGCTCCTTGGAAACCCTATGGGGCAGTTCTACGGTGCCTATAGGGTAACAATGAGTCGGAATTGACCCTATGGCATTGGGTTTTTTTGTTTGTTTGTTTATTGTCTACATAGTGTTTTTCCCTTAGTGTTTCTCCCCTCCCTCCTAACCATCAAAGATAGTTTCTTTGTGCATGTAAATTTTTTCATGAATTTTTATACTAGTGCTCTCATACAGTATTTGTCCTTTTGATTGACTTATTTCACTCAGCTAATGTCCTCCAGGTTCATCCACGTTGTGAGATATTTCACAGATTCACCATTGCTTTTTTTTTTAATAATTTTTATTGAGCTTTAAGTGAACGTTTACAAATCAAGTCAGTTTGTCACATATAAGCTTATATACACCTTACTCCATACTCGCACTTACTCTCCCCCTAATGAGTCAGCCCTTCCAGTCTCTCCTTTCGTGACAATTTTGCCAGTTTCTAACCCTCTCTACCCTCCTATCTCCCCTCCAGACGAGATTCCAACACAGTCTCAAGTGTCCGCCTGATACAAGTAGCTCACTCTTCATCAGCATCTCTCTCCAACGCATTGTCCAGTCCCTTCCATGTCTGATGAGTTGTCTTCGGGAATGGTTCCTGTCCTGGGCCAACAGAAGGTTTGGAGACCATGACCACCAGGATTCCTCTAGTCTCAGTCAGACCATTAAGTCTGGTCTTTTTGTGAGAATTTGGGGTCTGCATCCCACTGATCTCCTGCTCCCTCAGGGGTTCTCTGTTGTGCTCCCTGTCAGGGCAGGCATTGGTTGTGGTCGGGCACCATTTAGTTCTTCTGGTCTCAGGATGATGTAAGTCTCTGGTTCATGTGGCCCTTTCTGTCTCTTGGGCTCATAGTTATCGTGTGACCTTGGTGTTCTTCATTCGCCTTTGGTCCAGGTGGGTTGAGACCCATTGATGCATCTTAGATGGCCGCTTGTTAGCATTTAAGACCCCAGACGCCACACTTCAAAGTGGGATGTAGAATGTTTTCATAATAGAATTATTTTGCCAATTGACTTAGAAGTCCCCTTAAACCATGGTCCCCAAACCCCCTCCCTTGCTCTGCTGACCTTTGAAGCATTCATTTTATCCCGGAAACTTCTTTGCTTTTGGTCCAGTCCAGTTGAGCTGACCTTACATATGTTGAGTATTGTCCTTCACTTCACCTAAAGTAGTTCCTATCTACTAGCTAATCAGTAAAAAACCCTCTCCCACCCTCCCTCCCTCCCCCCCCATAACCACAAAAGTATGTGTTCTTCTCAGTTTATACTATTTCTCAAGATCTTATAATAATGGTCTTATACAATATTTGTCCTTTTGCCTCTGACTAATTTCACTCAGTATAATGCCTCCCAGGTTCCTCCATGAGCTCATAGTCTACTAAGAGATATAGATAGTGTCTTAGAATAAAGAGCAATATAAGCAATAGTTTAATAAATCTTTTTTTTTGTCAACACTTTCCCTTCTTGACCTTGGGTTCCCTATTACCAGCTGTCCTGTTCATACCTGCCTTTTAGTCCTTGTCCCTGGGCTGGTGTGCCCCTTTAGACTCATTTTGTTTTATGGGCCTGTCTAATCTTTGGCTGAAGGGTGAACCTCAGGAGTGCCTTCGTTACTGAACTAAAGTGATGTTTGAGGGCCATTCTCTTGGGGTTTCTCCAGTCTCTGTCAAGTCAGTAAGTCTGGTCTTATCTTGTGAGTTAAAATTTTGTTCTACATTTTTTTCCAGCTCTAATGGGACCCTCTATCTTGATCCATGTCAGGGCAGTCAGTGATGGTAACTGGGCACTACCTAGTTGTACTGGACTCAGTCTGGTAGAGACTGTGGTACTTGTGGCCCATAGTCCTTTGGGCTAATCTTTCCTTTGTGTCTTTGGTTTTCTTCATTCTCTCTTGCTCTCAATGGGGTGAGATGTGGAGTAGTTTAGATGGCTGCTCACAAGCTTTTAAGACCCAGACACTGCTCACCAAAGTAGAATGTAGAACATTTTCTTTATAAACTATGTTATGCCGATCGGCCAATCGAGCTGGATGTTCCCTGAGATCATGATTCCCACAGCCCTCAGCCCAGTAATTTTGTCCCTCAGGGAGTTCGGATGTACCTGTGAAGCTTCCATGACCTTGCCTTGGACAATTTGTGCTGGCTTCCCCACTATTGTGTACTCTTACCCTTCACCAGTTACTACTTATCTATTGTCTATTCAGGATTTTTTTTATCCCCTCCCCTCCCCTTCCTTGTAACCATCAAAGATTGTTTCTTTTTGTGTGTAAACAGTTTAATGAGTTTTTATAGCAGTGATCTCATACAATATTTGTCCTTTTGTGATTGACTTATTTCACTCAGCATAATGTCTTCCAGGTTCATCCATGTTGTGAGATGCTTTGCAGACACATCATTGTTCTTTATCGTTTTGTAGCTCTCCATAATGTGTACATACCATAGTTTGTTTATCCATTCATCTGTTGATGGGCATCTAGGTTGTTTCCATCTTTATTCTATTGTAAACAATGGTACAATGAACACGTGTGTGCGTATGTCTATTCATGTGATGGCTTTTATTTCTCTGGGGTATATTTCTAGGAGCAAGAAGCAGCAAAAAAACCAAATAAAAAACAAACAAACAACAACAACAAAACAAACAAACTGAAAAATGGTGATGAAGGGACAGGCTGGTGGGGGCAGGGGAGTCCCCAGTGGCAGTGAGCTGGTGTGTCTCTGGCCAAGTGGCCATGGCCCATTTGAAAGCAGCATAGGGAAGAAGATTGAGGGGTGGGAAAGGATGTATCCCTGGTTACCGGGTGCTCTGTCTCCTGTTGGGAGCTCCGTGAAGCTTCCTTTCCATACTCCCTGTCTACATTCCTTGGTGGCTGTAGTCCAAGATGGGCAAATCCAGCCACGTTAGCTAGTGTGGGACCACCACTCCATGACTCTCCTCGTTCTCTGTTCTCTATCAGTTTCTTATTCTATTCAATGCTTAATTGAATTCTTTATTCTTTCATTTGGTTCTTAGGGTTCCAGGGGTGATGATTGTATCTGTTTTACTTAGCTTTTTGGGTCTTTGCTGCAGAAGGACAGCATGGTGCTTCTGTCTGTAGCTCCTTGTTCGCTTTGCCTTGTCATTCATTCATCTCTTCATGGATCCTGCATTTGCATTTTATCTCCCTATTCAAATATCATTGAGATCATAGCCAAGACTAAATATTCCTACTTTTCCCTTTGTGTCTAACAGAGTGTCTTAAACCTACAAAGACAGACAAAAAGTGTTTTGTGGTGTGGGTCTGTGTGCGCACACATGTATGTGCATGCCTGTGTGTGTGTGTAGCAGAAATCCTGAGGAGTCAAGAAGCAGAGAGGAAAGAATAGTAATTGTTTTACAGGCAAAACTTGAGCTGTGATTGCTTTGAAAAATCTTCACTTTGCTAGAGCAATGTAAGCCAATCAACTTGAATAATTGGGAGGCAATACTGTGTAATAGCTAGGACCAGCCTGTCTTGATTCCAGCCCCCAAGTTCTGCAACTATTATCTATGTGACCTCAAGCAAGTTACTTAACCTCCCAGTGCCTCATTAACCTCTACTCTAAATTGAGTAATAACAGTACTCTGAGATTTGTTGTTACAATTAAGAGTTTAGATATATAAAACTCTTAATTGCTTAATACACAGTAGACATTCAATAAGTCATAGCTATTGTTATTATTGGAAACCCTGGTGGCATAGTGGTTAAGTGCTATGGCTGCCAACCAAAGGGTTGGCAGTTTGAATCTGCCAGGTGCTCCTTGGAAACTCTATGGGGCAGTTCTACTCTGTCCTATAGGGTCGCTATGAGTTGGAATCAACTCGATGGCACCGGGTTTGGTTTTGGTTATTGTTATTATTAATTGTGTTAGTAACATTAATATATCAAGCCAGCTACTCACGATTTTTTTCACCTTTTTATTCTGCAAGAGAATTATAGCTTTTTATTGCAAATTGCTTTATAAATAGACATATATGTTACATAGTTAGAATATATAGTTATATAGTACCTTGGTGGCACAGTGATTAAAAAAGGTCAGCAATTCGAACCCACCAGCTGCTCCTTGGAAACTGTATGGGGCAGTTCTACTCTGTCTTATAGGGTCACTGTGAGTTGGAATCGACTCGATGGCAATGTGTTTGTTTTTTTGGCTGTATAGTTATATTAGATTTTTGTTGTTGTTCTTACAGCCCCTTTAGTGAAATTGCCAGATGTTGTCCTCTGCATTGGACTCCTATAGGGAATATGTAACACTACAAGTTTTGGGATGATAGAAACTGTACCATCTGCTACAACGAGAGGCTCACAGTGTGACTCCTGATCTGGACACAATTCAAACTCCCTGGAAGTTTCTATACTCAGGAATCCCATTTAACACCATCACTGATGACAATGACAATACTATTAAGTTATTATATGATGCCAATCAAACCCAAAGCCCACTGTGACCCTAAGGGAGTCACAGCCTTCTTGGTGCTGTTGGTGATATTTCTTTGAGCATATCATCTCTGTCGTTCAGCAAATATCTTGTATTTCCTTGATCTAAGTCCTCCTTTAATCCTAGTTGATAATTTGCTGAGCACACTACTTTATTGAGTTCTTCATGTCCAAGTTCCCTCCTTTTTCATTTATTATACTGAAATATTTATGCTATTACAAAGTAAACCCTGTTTGAGTACACCATAGATCAATCACATTATGCATCAATGATCATGTTCTCTTTTGCTCTTCACTCACTTAAAAATTGTTCTTTGTATTAGAATGGAATGATACAACTCTGAATATGTTTTCCTTTGTAGCATTACTATTATGGAAATAATGTTTAGCCTTTCTTTTTTATATTAAGCTCTTTCATTCCACTTGAAACTTTCCCCAACTCTTACATGATCCATTTAATTTTTTCAACTTAAAATTAAATGGTCTTATTTTGTTTTTCGTGGGAGTATATACTCTTGGGCTCACCAAGGAAAGTGGTTTGCTTTAATATTCATGAATCAGAAGGATAATTTATGTCTAGTAAGAGTTGCACCTTAAATGGTACATCTTTTGTACATATAACCTGTAACCCGTTATCACTGAGTCGATTTCGACTCAGTGATGCTGTAGGACAGAGTAGAACTGCCCCATAGCATTTCCACAGAGTGGCTGCTGGATTCAAACTGCTGACCTTTTGGTTAGCAGCCATAGCTTCTAACCACTGTGCCACCAGGACTCCTCCATACATATAGAAGTCAGAAATAACTTGTTTTATGATATACCCACCCACTTTTGTGCATCTTTCTCACACCTATGGATTGTCTTTATCTTAATTTCTGGAGGTCTCCTTCTCTGATCTGGACATCAACTATTTTATCTCATAGAAAGGAACATAATGTCACCTTGGAGTCAAGTTATACTCCAGGGAGAGAAGTGTAATAAGATTCTTTGCACTTTTAAGGTTCAAAGGAAAATCTGATAACTCAAGAGAAGGAAAGGGGACCACATTCTAGAATCATGAGGGACAGCCCCAAGAATCAGTTCTAATCCGACTTTCCCCAGAGAGGTGGCTGTGTATGTGGATAAAATTCTCACAACTAAAATAGTACTAGACTATTAACAATGAAACAAGTTAGATTGGACTTCTGCTTCTAGACCCCGGAAAGGACAGGTAGATCCCTGTTTGCATAATGAAGAGGGAGGTGGATACTTGAAGGGAGAGGAGCTGACTGTTAATGTGTGCTATGTACAGGTATTTTTTCTTATTTTATTATATCGTGAACTATAACATATACCTGAGGAAGTGAACAAAACACAGCTGTTAGATTTAAAAGGTCATTATAAAGTGAACATGCTTGTAGCCCCTCCCTGCCTTGACTTTTATGGTAAATATGTTTTTTTCTTTATAATTTCACAGTCTATGGATTTCTAAACATACTCTTATTTTCCTGATTTTGAACTTCGCATTAATGAAAGGTATCCTTCTGGATCTTGATTCTTTCACTCAGTATTACGTTTGTAATACTAGCTTATGAAAGTTCTGTTTGATGGCCTATATTGTCAAAGCTTGGTATTGTCTGTCTTTTGCATTTTATCAATTCTGATGTGATTTAATGGTACCACATTTTGATTTTATTTTGTATTTTACTAATGACTAATGATATTGAATTCCTCACACACGAGATAATGAAGTTGGATTTAGCAACATGAGATCATCATTGATCTTGTGCACTAACAGTAACACTTAAAAGGGGTTAGTTGTTAAAGAAGATTCATAGGACTCACAATGATAACACTTACAAATCTATGGTTTATTAAAGGGAGAGGATAAAATATAGCAACAGTGTTAAAGTAATGCTATGCAGCATATACAGGGGTTTTTATCATAGCAAAGGGTACAGGAGAGATCAGGAGCAAGCTCCTGTTGCCCTTCTGAAAGTGTCCTAACACACTTTCTCTTTTGAATCAAGAACTATCAGCGTATTCATGAACATTTCAAAACTAGGGAGTCCAAAATGGTGCCTCAGCGGGAGTTGTTTTTATATTGTTCTGGTCATGTAGGTAGGTCCCTACTATGCAAACAGCCTCAACAACAGATACTTCCCTCCAGTAGTCTCACCAAGGACAAATCATAAATCACAGGTCTCGCTGTTACCAATAAACAATGCTAACAAACTAGTGGAACCAATCCCCAAACTCCTTGGACCCACTGTTACAAGGTAATATGCTATTAATCTGTATGTTTTATGCCCTGACAAGGAGTCAATGCATGCAGGAACTTTAGCAAAACAGCTCAGACTAATTCCAGGTCTAATTAAATCTCACAGGGCACTTTGACAAGTGCAATTTTGTCAAATGATTGAGGCAAAAACCTGAAGTGCAAGTGATAAAAGAAAAATTATTAAATTGAATTTATTCAAAAATTGAAAAATATTTGCACTTTGTAAGACACCATTAAGAAAGTAAAAAGGCTTGAAGTCACTCCTGAGGTTCACCATTCAGCCAAAGATAAGACAGGCTCATAAAACAAAACGAGAGTAAATGGGCATGCCAGCCCAAGGGCACAGATGAAAAGGCAGGAGGGGTCAGGAAAGCTGGTAATGGGGAACCCAAGGTCAAGAAGAGGAAAGTGTTGACATTCTGTGGGGTTGGCAACCAATGTCACAAAACAATACGTGTATTAACTGTTTAATGCGAAACTAACTCGCTCTGTAAACCTTCATCTAAAGTACGATAAAAAAATTTTTTTTTAAAGTAAAAAGGCAAGACACAGACTGGGGGAAAATATTTGTTAGTTATGTATATGACAAAGAACTTTTGTCCAGAATATAGGACTCTTAAAACTGAATAATTCTTACAACTAAAACATAAGAAGACAAAGAGCCAGGTTTTAAAACGAGCAAAATATTTGAATAGTCATTTCACCAAAGAAGTATATGAATAGCCAATAGCCCGTGAAAAGTTTAAAAAAAAAAATTTTTTTTTTTTTTTTAGAGAAGTCTAAATTAAAATCACAATGAAATACCATTTCACAAAAACTTCTTGTTACTTGCTGTCGACTTGGCCCTGACTCATGGTGAATTTATGCATAACAGAACAAAACGTTGCCATGCCCTGTGCCATCTCTCTGATGCTTCTTATGCTGAAGTCCATTGTTGCAGCCACTGTGTCAATCCATCTCACTGAGGTTTTCCCCTGCTTTGGTTGACCTACGGTACGAACAAACCAGAATGGCTATAATAAAAAAGACAGACAAGTGTTGGCGATAATGTGGAGAAATTGGAACTCTGATATATTGCTGGTAGGAATGTAAAACGGTGAAGCCACTTTGGAAGAGAGATAGGCAATTTCTTGAAAAGTTAAACACAAAAGTGTCCTATGATCAAATGGATGCACATGCGTTTGGAGTCTGTGCCTGTTTTTCGGATAAAACCAGGGCAGTCCTGGGTATCTGCTTTCTTATTCTTAACTTCCAGTGTGCGACTTTGAAACCATTCTAGGAATTCTGTTAGCAGACTTGTCTTTATAATTTGACCTAGAAAAAATTGAAAACATTCTGGCATTTCTTATTCCTTCTGCAGCCTGCAGTCTTCAGTGTTATATGTACTTGTTTCTACAGCACAAGAACTGTGAGGGTGGTGCTCACTCTATTCTTTGTTTGCCTCTGCAACACTTGTCTGCATCGGCCAAGATAGTCTTCTAAACAAAACAGTCTGCATTAAACACTAACAAGGCTGTTTCAAAAGAACTTTCTGCCTGAAGTTTGAGGATAGTTCTAAGTTTTGAGGGGCCCCTGGGTAGTGCGAACAGTTAATGCACTTGGCTGCTAACTGAAAGGTTGGTAGTTCGAGTCCATTCAGAGGCACCTCAGAAGAAAAGCCTGGTGATTTGCTTCTGAAAAAATCAGACATCGAAAACCCTGGAGAACACAGTTACACCTACTCTGAGGTCATCGTGAGTCAGAGTCAACTTGATGGCAACTGGTTTACTAGGCCAAGAAGTAATCTTTTTTATATCTGATGATCCTATTTTCCTGTGGAATGAAACTTCAAGATGTGATCTTCAGTCTTGCTTCTTGCATTCTCAGGTATTCACCCTTTAAGTTCCTGTAAACCAAATTGGACTGAGAAACAGGGGATTAAAATTGTTAAACAGATAGAGCAGAAGACATGAGATAGTCGTTCCCTTCACCCCCGACCCTAACTTTGTGTTAAGCATTGCCACAGAGTCTATAGTGCAATGCAGTTACACAGAACAGCCGCATCTGGGAGCTCAGTCAAAAAAAGGATGTTATTTGAAGAGCAGATAATATGCAATTTTAGAACGTCGGTACAAGGTGAATTAAAATTTTTTAATTATGGTTTATAAATTTAGCCTACAATTTTTAAAAGAAGTTTTGGTGACCTACCTCCACTATGTTCCCTTTGGAACATATATGTTTTTGATACAAATAGAACTTATCTTCATTTTGTTGTTGTTAAGTGTTGTCAGGGTGATTCCGACTCACAGTGACTCTATCAGACAGAGTAGAACCTCCTGCATGAGGTTTCCAAGGCTATGATCTTCACAGGAGCCAATGGCTAGGTCTTTTCTTCCACAGAGCTGCTGGATGGGTTCAAACCACCAACCTTTTTGTTAGCAGCAGAGCCTTAGCCACCAGGGCTCCTCTTCATTTAGGGTACAAATAAACTTAAGCTAAGTAGATGATTAACAAAGTGAGTTTATCTATTTTACATGCTTTTAATTTTATGTATTTATTTTACAAAAAAAAAAAACACTTATTTTGATGGAACAGGGCACTAAAGACACTGGGTACAAAATCTTTTTATATTTATTTGTAGGATATATCTGGATATTTTCAACTAATTGGCCAATCAAAATTTCAAGTCATAAATATATAATCATGGGCAGAAATGGAGATTAAAGATTGAATTGGTCCAAATTAAAGGAGGTGTATGTTATGGATTCAATAGCAGATATTTTATGTTATGGATTCAATAGCAGATTACAGTTTCAGTGGGGAGAATGTACTGTCATTAGCCTTTCAAAATATCACTAGAGTATATGTCATTTTAATTATACAAACTTGCCACTAAGTATTTGTACCTAAAAGGCTTTACAAATTAATTATCCCTCACAAACTTTTACCAATAATCTTAATTGGACCAAGGGCTTCATTTTTTTTTAATATATTTAATTTTTATTATGCTTTAAGTGAAAGTTTACAAATCAAGACTGTCTCTCATACAAAAACTTATATACACCTTGACTCGACGGCACGGGGTTTTTATGTACTCCTAGCTGCTTTCCCCCTAGTGAGGCAGCACACTCCTCTTCTCCACCCTGTATTCTCTATGTCCATTCAGCCAGCTTCTGGCCCCCGCTACCCCTACCTTCTCATCTTGCCTCCAGACAGAAGATGCCCACATAGTCTCACATGTCTACTGGAGCCAAGGAGCTCGATCTTCACCAGTATCATTTTCTATCTCATAGTCCAGTCCAATCCCTGTCTGAAGAGTTGGCTTTGGGAATGGTTCCTGTCTTGGGCTAACAGAAGGTCCAGGGACCAGGACCTCTGGGGTCTTTCTAGTCTTAGTCAGACCGTTTAAGTCTGGTCTTTTTTTGAGAATTTGAGGTCTGCCTCCCACTGTTCTCCTGCTCCATCAGGGATTCTCTGTTGTGTTCCCTGTCAGGGCAGTCATCAGTTGTAGCCAGGCACCGTCTAGTTCTTCTGGTCTCAGGTTGATGTAGTTTCTGCTTTATGTGGCCCTTTCTGTCTCTCGGGCTCATAATTACCTTGTGTCTTCGGTGTTCTTCATTCTCCTTTGCTCCAGGTGAGTTGAGACCAACTGATGCATCTTAGATGGCTGCTTGCTAGCATTTAAAATCCCAGATGACACTAACCAAAGCGGGATGCAGAATGTTTTCTTAATACATTTTATTATGCCAGTTGACCTACATGTCCCCTGAAACCATGGTCCCCAGACCCCCATACCTGCTACTCTGGTCTTCAAAGCATTTGGCTGTATTCAGGAAATTTCCTTGCTTTTGGTTTAGTCCAGTTATGCTGACCTCTCCTTTACTGTGTGTTGTCTTTCCCTTCACCTAAAATAGTTCTTGTCCACTATCTAATTAGTAAATACCCCTCTCCCTCCCTCCCTGCCCTCATAACCATCAAAGAATATTTTCTTCTGTGTTTAAACTATTTCTTGAGTTCTTATAATAGCAGTCTCATACAATATTTGTCCTTTTGCAACTAATTTCAGTCAGCATAATGCTTCCAGATTCCTCCATGTTATGAGATCTTTCACGGATTCAGCGTTGTTCTTTATCATTGCACAGTATTCCATTGTGTGAATATGCCATAATTTATTTATCCATTCATCTGTTGATGGGCACCTTGATTACTTCCATATTTTTGCTACTATAAACAGTACTACAATGAACATGAGTGTGCATTATCTGTTCGTGTGAAGGCTCTTATTTCTCTAAAATATATTTCAAGGAGTGGGATTGCTGGATCCTATGGTAATTCTATTTCTAGCTTCTTAAGGAAGCACCAAATCGATTTCCAAAGTGGTTGTACCATTTTACATTCCCACCAGCAGTGTATAAGTATTCTAGTCTCTCCACAACCTCTCCAATATTTATTATTTTGTGTATTTTGGATTAATGCCAGCCTTGTTGGAGTGAGATGGAATCTCATTGTAGTTTTGATTTGCATTTCTCTAATGGCTAATGATTGTGAGCCTTTCCTTTTGTATCTGTTAGCTGCCCGAATGTCTTCTTTGGTGAAGTGGTTATTCATACCATTTGCCCATTTTTTAATTAGGTTATTTGTCTTTTTGTTGTTAAGTTTTTGCAGTATCTTTTAGATTTTAGAGATCAGATGCTGATCAGATTTGTAGTAGCCAAAATTTTTTTTCCAATCTGTAGGTAGTCTTTTTACTCTTTTGGGGAAGTCTTTGTATGAGCATAAGTGTTTGCTTTTTAGGAGCTCCCAGTTATCTAGTTTCTTTTCTGGTGTTTGTGCATTGGTAATAATGTTTTATATACTGTTTATGCCATGTATTAGGGCTTCTAGTGTTGTCCCTATTTTTTCTTCTATGATCTTTATCATTTTAGATTTTATATTTAGGTCTTTGATCCATTTTGAGTTGGTTTTTGTGCATGGTGTGAGGAATGGGTCTTGTTTCATTTTTTTATGGGTGGATATCCAATTATGCCAGCACCATTTGCTGAAGAGGCTGTCTTTTACCCATTTAACTGACTTTGGGCCTTTGTCAAATATCAGTGGCTCATATGTGGAGGTATTTATGCCTGGATTCTCAATGCTGTTCCATTGGTCTATGTATCTGTTTTTGTACCAGTAGCAGGCTGTTTTGACTACTGGGGCAGTATAACATATTCTAAAATCAGGTAGTGTGAGGCCTCCCACTTTGTTCTTTTTCAGTAATGCTTTACTTATCTGGGCCCCTTTCCCTTCCATATGATGTTGGTGATTTGTTTCTCCATCTTATTAAAAAAGTCACTGAAATTTGGATCAGAATTGCATTGTGTCTATACATTGCTTTAGAAAAGATATTTTTACAATGTTGAGTCTTCCTATCCATGAGCAAGGTATGTTTTTCCACTTATGTAGGTCTCTTTTGGTTTCTTGCAGTAGCGTCTTGTAGTTTTCTTTGTATAGGTCTTTTACATCTGTGGTTAGGTTTATTCCTAAGTATTTTATCTTCTTGGGGGCTTTCATAAATGATTTGATTTGGTGATGTCCTCTTCAACGTTCTCTTTGTTGGTGTAGAGGAATCCAACTGATTTTTGTATGTTTATCTCGTTCCTGATACTATGCTGAACTCTTCTATTAGCTTCAGTAGTTTTCTTGAGGATTCTTTAGGGTTTTCTGTGTATAAGATCATGTCATCTGCAAATAGAGATACTTTTACTTTTCCTTACCAATCTGGATGCTCTTTATTTCTTTATTTAGCCTAATTGCTCTGGCCAGGACCTCCAGCACAATGTTGAATAAGAGTGGTGATAAAGGGCATTCTTGTCTCGTTCCTGTTCTCGAGGGGAATGTTTTCAGACTCTCTCCATTTAGGATGATGTGGGATGTTGGCTTTGTATAAATGCCCTTTGTATGTTGAGAAATTTTTCTTTTATTCCTATTTTTTTGAGAGTTTTTGTCACGAACAGGTGTTGGACTTTGTCAGATGCCCTTTTTGTGTCAATTGATAAGATCATGTGCTTTTATGTTCTATTTTATTTATACTTTGGATTACATTGTTTGCTTTTCTAATGTTGAATCATCCCTGCATACCTGGTATGAATCCCACTTGGCCATGGTGAATTATTTTTTTGACATGTTGTTGAATTCTCTTGGCTTGAATTTTGTTGAGGAAGTTTGCATCTAAATTCATGAGGGATATAGGTCTGTAACATTCTTTTTTGTGGTTTCTTTACCTGGTTTTTGTATGAGGGATATGCTGGCTTCATAGAATGAGATTGGTACTATTCCATCTTTTTCTATGCTCTGAAATACATTTAGCAGTAGTGGTGTTAACTCTTCTCTGAAAGCTTGGTAGAATTCAAGGGGTTCATTTTTTATGATCATAGTTAAGGTGTTTTTTTTTCTAAGTTCAGATTAATAAAATAGATTCTATTCTGTTGAAAGTTATTTTTCTTTACCTCATTGCCAAAAAAATGGATTGAACTTAGCTTCCCAAAATATGGATATGGTTACAATCTATTACAGCAGCAGATGTTTCAACCCCTGGTATAAATTGTCATGAAGTAGTTATTTTAGGAAATTGCAGTTTTGAATTTTGTTAATAAATGTTGGAAATCTGAACTGCTCAACAGCAATTGTACTAAATACTTTGGGTTTAGTTGTATGGTTTTGTTAAGTAACAAATCTTCTGATAGTTTTAAGTGAGAAAAAAACAAATATTAGAGAAAGGAGTTGGAGACTGTGTAAAAAGAATATTTTCTTAGAGTTTTTCTGCAAAGAATTAGGGAAGTAGCTTGCTGGATAAATGAGGTCTAAAAATGCTTTTATTTTTAAAATGTGATAATAACAACATGTCTATGCTGAGAGGAGTAAATTTGCTTTGTTACTGAATATATTTGAAATATTTCTAGAAATTTGAAATTGATTATCATGTTATATTTTGGGGTGGGTAGAAACCCTTACCTTCTTAAAGGATGAATCATAGCAAATCATTAATCAGTATTAAATTTTGTTTTCATGCCAAAGGATGCTTAAAAAGTTGATTTATCATGAGAGTGTTGATAATAATGTAATCTTATAGAAGATATTTGGTTCAGTAGTAAATCAAAGTTTGCGTAATTATCTAGTATATATATTTATAAAGAATAATCTGTCAATTTTAGGTCAAAATGTACTTAGTTTCTTTAAGATTTTCTTGGAGAGGGAAAAATTGAACAAAATCAGTTATGCTGAAAAGTTAACTTTAATATAAGTGTTTAGACTTCCGGCCAACCTGGTGCCATAGACAGAAGCACCATGCCATCCCTCCACAGCAAAGACCTGAAAAGCTAAGTAAAACAGAGACAAAGCTCACTCCTGGAACCCAAAGTGTCAAATGAAGAGAGAAATAACTCAGCCAAGCACTAAATTGAATCAGAAACCGACAGTGAACAGTGAGCAAAGAGAGATATGTGCGGAGGTCCTGTATCAGTTAATGCAGCACGGATCTGCCATCTTGGATTCTTGTTGGAGATCAGAGGACAGGAAGTACAGGAAAACAGTTTCACGGAGGACCCAGCAGGAGACAGAGCACCCGGTAACCAGCAATACACACTTTCCCATACCTATCCTCTCCCCACTGCTCTACCTCTGCCATTCCTGGCTGGCAGCAGTGGCTCTGGTGGCCAGAAAGGGTAGTGTCTGTGCCCCTTGGATTTGCCCCATCTACACTGGAGATCTGTGGAGAGGGAGTATGGTAAAGCAGCTTCATGGAGTTTCCAGCAGGAGACAGTGCACCCAGTAACCAGCAATATATGTTTTCCTAGCCCCCCCTTCCCCCTCCCCCCCAGTTGGCCTCCTCTGCTTGCCTGGGGTCTCTTGGCCAGAAGGCAACTGCTTCTGCCCTGGGCCACTTGGATTCACCCTGCCCACACTGGCCTGCATCCTGAGTGCCATTTGTCATTTGCTGATGTTGCTTTCTTCCATTTATTTTGGTTTCTTCCATGCCTCCCATCCCCACCCTCCTTCTCTTCAACACCTGGCTCCATGTGCCATTTTTTCTTCTTCTTGAAAGGCTGTGAAGCACCACTCAATGGGAACCACTCCTGGCCCATGACACCACACTGCTGAGATCCCCAGGGCTTTTTTTGTTTGTTCATTTTGCTTTATTCTGTTCTGTTTTGTTTGTTTGTTTTCTTTTCATGGCTTGGGAGCCCCTTCTAAATGGGCTGTACTGCATGGCTTAGGAGCCACTTCCCCAGTCAGTGGGATCCCTGAGGGCATTTCTTTTTTTTTCTCTCTCTTTTCCTTTATGCTTTCTTCATTTCTCAATTCTCATCTCTCTATACTTACCTTCTTTTCCTGTCTCCTGAATACCTGGCACTGTGTGACATCTACAGCCCCTCTGGCCAGACTATACTGAGCCGCTTGGGAGTCATCCCTTGGTCTTCGCAGCCAAACTGGTGGGACCCTTGGGGGCTTTTCTTTTCTTTCTTTTTTTTTTTTTTCCAAATTTTTATCTAATTACTTTTTTGTTTTCCTTTTTCTCCTTTTCTTGGTCTCTCATCTCTCCACTCCAATGGCAAGCTCCCGTAGCACTCTCTCTTTTTTTTTTTTTTTCTTCCTTTTTTGGCTCCTGTTCTCTCTCTGCTCTCTCCTTTTTCCTATACCCATATTAGCTCCACACATCACAACCTCCCCTCTCCTTCCTGCCTACCTGCACCATGCACTGGATATCACTCCCAGTGTAGCACAGGCAGGGTATACTGGAACTTGCCCAGCACTGATTCCTGGCCTGCCCTTTCAGCCCTAGTACGTGCTACAAACAACCCATTCCAGACCCCCCACTTCAGCTGGACCTGTCCTGTTGCACCATAGCAGAGCAACTAGACCTGCCTTTTGGACAAGGAGATGAAAAGCGTCGTGACCACAGATGAGCAAACAACAAAGAATGCATAACCAAATAAAACAAAAAAGCAGGATGAAACAAGCAGATCTACAAACAATAAATGAATAAAATAGTTACTGAATGTCCCAAAGACAGCAGACGATATCAAAACATTTAAAAAAAAAAAAAAAAAGAGAGATGGTTCCAGTAGGTTTCCAAAATAGAACACCAGGTGACTTTCCAGTAGAAAAAAAGGCACCAGAACTACCTGACAGGTAATTCAAATCTCTAATATTCAGAGCTATCCAAGAGTTGAAGCAAAAAGCAGACAAAAATGAGGAAAACATAGAGAAATTCATGGGAAAGGCAGAAAAATTCGTGGAAAATACAGACCAAAAAATGGAAGAATTCAGGAAAATAATAAAGGAACAAAAAGCCAAAATAAATGAACAACTAGAAATTGTACAAAAACAACATCTAGAAATCCAAAAGATAAACAAGATTTCAGAAATGGACACTGTCATAGAAGGGCTGAGGAGCAGGTTTGAAATGACAGAAGACGGGATCAGCAAAATTGAAGACCAACACTTGGATACAACTCTCTTTGAGGAAAAATCAGAAAAAAGAACAAAGAAAAATGAATAAACCCTGAGAATTATATGGATGACAATCAAAAGCAATCAGAGTTCCAGAACAGGGGGAGAAAATGGAAAACACAGAGAGGATCCTTGAAGAATTGCTGACAGAAAACTTCCCTAATATCATGAAAGACGAAAAGCTGACCATCCAAGAAGTTCAATGAACTCCATATAGGATAGACCCCAAAAGAAAATCACCAAGGCATATCATAATCACCCTTGCTAAAACCAAAGATAAAGAAAAATCCTGAGAGCAGCTTGAGAAAAACAAAAAGGCACATACAGAGGAGAGACAGTAAGACTAAGCTCTGATTATTCAGCAGAAACCATGCAGGCAAGAAAACAATGGAATGACATATAAAACTTTGAAAGAAAAAAATTGCCAACCAGGAATAATATATCCTGCAAAACTTTTGTTCAAACATGATGGTGAAACTAGGACATTTCCAGATAAACAGAAATTCAGGGGATATGTAAAAACCAAACCAAACCTACAAGAATTATTAAAGGGAGTCCTTCAATCTAAGGACAAATGACATCAGACTGAACCTAGGATGCGAGATTGTACCAGCCAGATACCAACCTAGGAAATTAACTCTCATGGACTATCCAAAACCAAAAGAAATATAACAGGGAACCGGAGAGGTTAATCTGTAAATGACAACAATGTCAGAACAATGAAAGAGGGAATAAACGATTTAGGTGTAGAACTTTCTAATGGAGAGGAAGACAAGGTGATACCAAGTAATAATAGACTGGTTAAAAAAAAAAAAAAATTTTTTTTTTTTTCAAACCTAGGAAGATAAGGGTAAATTTCAAGGAAACAGCAAAGAACATTAACAAACCTACTCATCAAAATAAAGAAGAAAAACATAAAAAAAATTAATGTTTATAAAGCTGGAAGGCTAGTGATCAAGGTTGAATGAATAAATGAATGAATGAAATCATAATCATTTTATTTCCCATTGGAAGTTGTACAGTTGTCATTTTGATTATATGTGATCATTATATACAACCAATGTTTTATATATATATATGTATATATATATTAGTCTCTCTTAAGTTGGTTAGTGTAAGCAGCTGAGATGACCCAACCAAGACTCTAGATCTGACAAGATTAGCACTATGACTGAAATTATGCTGACAGCTCTGAAGTACTACCCTCCTGAGAGGACCTCTGAGAGTAAAACTTATTGACTCTTATTAGAGTACCATGATTTATTTCCTTGTTGCATACAGTCTCACTTTTATATCTGGGCTGTAAATATATAAAGCAGGATATTTAAAAAGGATATTGAATCCTTTGTTGCTTTTGCACATTATGGGGCACTGATGGTACTTTTAAACAGAATGTGAATTTCAAACATGTCATCTTTTACATTATAAGGCAAATTTTGACTCTTATTTTCTATAAGAAATTTAAAGTAGTGAATCTTAGTCAAATGTTTTCCTTTGGGTAAATATTGAGTTAATAGCATAACCAGAAAAAAGAAGTAAGAAAGAAAATATTACTGTTAAAAATGGCCTATTTTACCTCCTCTACCATTTTGCTCAGTTTAATCCCATTTCAGAACAACATAGTTTGAACGCAAGTTTAGAATGATGTCCTTACATGACTCTTTGCAATTCTGATAATCATCAAAGAGGGTTTGATGTTACTCATACGATACCAATGTTATTTATCTGATTTTTAAGGCTGCCTCTACTTCCTCCTTGATCACATACTAAAAGCCTTTGACATTTCTGGCACCTGGGTTTAGAGAAATGATCTTTCTCACAAACAGAAGAGAGCCAACCTCAAGCTCACTCCAAATTCCACCAGAATGAGTCTTGTAATTAATCTAGTTCATTCTCTTCTGAAGGCTGTAATCAATATTTTAAGTGAGTTTGCGATTACACAGCAAATCAGTGTGGATTATAGAAAAATAACAAAATTCATTCCTATTTCCTTGCTATTATTTTTTGTTCTCACTATCATTGATTGGACACCTATTAGTGGAAGCTACTGCTTTAAGCACTGTTGATTAAAAGAGAAATAAGACATCTCCTCGTACTTTATAAAGTTAGTCTTTTGATATATATTCAGGTAGGCAAATAATGTCATTGTTTTTGTTGTTAGGTGCCAGCCCCCCAGTTTGCCCTTCACCAATTTGCTGGATCCCACCATGCTGCCATTTTTTTCCCTCTCTTTTTTTTTTCTCCCTCCTACCCAGGCCCAAATGCAACATCCCACCTTCCTGCCTGCCTCCACCACGCTGCCACGGATAGAGTGACACTGGAACACTGACTCACCACTATCCTGGAACCACCCAGCCACACCTTCAGGTCCCCATCACATCACTACTTTTTTTTCCTTTTCATTCTCTTTCTTCTCTTTCTCCCTCCCACACAGCCCCATATATCACCTCTACCTGTTCCCACTGGTCCCCAGGTCTAACCCACCCCCATCCACTGTCTTCCATCCCACCACTGTTTTCTTTCACTCTTGCACTTAGCCCTTTACTCCACTTCCCCCACTTCTGGTCAGCTCCCACCATGCAGCTGCAGCTAGAGCACCCCCAGTGCTCAGGCCTGCCACACACCAGGCCCACACCACCCCTCTTTTCCCGCCACTCAATCAAATATTGGACAATGTGAAGTGAGCCTGTTCCACTCTCCATCTGACACCTCCTCCCATCTGGCAAGGGACTGTGAAAGCTCTCATGCTGCTGGGCCAACATCAGCCCAGTCCACCCTCAGCCACCACACTAAACTAGTGTATGGAGTGCTCATTTTGCCTTTGCTGCTCTGTCCACCTGGATAAGGTGGTGAGAGCTCTCATGCCCACATACAAGCAAGGAGCAAAGCATGTTGAGCTTGGCCACCTTGACATATCAAAACAAAACAAAAAAGCAGGACAAAACAAATGAACATACAATCAATAAATAAAGAAAATAATACCTTCATGTCTTGGACAGAGCAGACAACATCAAAAAATATGAAAAAGCAGGACAAGATGGCTCCAGCAAGGAACCAAAATAAAGAATCAGATGACTTTCCATACCTATCAATAATCACAGTAAATGTAAATGGCTTAAATGCAACCTGTAAAGAGAAAGAGAGTAAGAGAATGGATAAAAAAAAAATGACCCATCTTTATGCTGTCTACAAGAGACACACTTAGACACAAAGACATAAATATATTAAAAACCAAAGGATGAAAAAAGTATATCAAGCAAACAGTAACCAAAAAAGAGCAGGATTGGCAATATTAATCTCAGATAAAATAGACTTTCAGGCAAAATCCACCATAAAAAACAAGGAAGAACATTATATAATGATTAAAGGGACAATCCACCATGATGACATAACCTTAATAAATATCTATGCACCCAGTGTCAGGGCTCCAAAATAAATAGAACAAACTCTACTCTATTAGCACTGAAAAGAGAAATAGACAATGCCACAATAATAGATGTCTTAGTGATCTAGGGTTGCTATAACAGAAATACCACAAGTGGATGGCTTTAACAAAGAGAAGTTTATTTCCTCACAGTAAAGTACGCTAAAAGTCCAAATTTAGCACGTCAGCTCCAGGGGAAGGTGTTCTCTCTCTGTTGGCCTTCTCACCAGTCTTCCCCCAGACTAGGAGCTTCTCCGCACAGAGACCTCAGGTCCAAAGAATACGCTCTGCTCCTGGCACTGCTTTCTTGGTGGCATGAGGTCCCCCTGTCTCTCTGCTCGCTTCCCTCTCTTATAGCTCAAAGGAGATTTTCTCTTGACATAATCCAGTCTTGTAGATTGAGTCCTGCCTCACTAACACAAATGCCGGCCATCACCCCTCATTAATATCATAGAGGCAGGATTTACAACATATAGGAAAATGACATCAGATGACAACAATGGTGGACAATCACACGATACTGGGAATCATGGCCCATCAAAGATGAGAGCCTAGAGGAAATGGAAAGATTTCTAGAAACACAACACCTACTTAAACTAACACAAACGGACATAGAAAAGCTGAAGAGACCCATAACAAGAAAAAAGATTGAACCCCACTGACTGGATGGCTTCTCTGGGGAATTCCACCAAGCATTCAAAGACAAGCTCACGCCAATACTACTTAAATTATTTCAGAACATAGAAAAGGAAGGAATACTCCTGAATTCATTTTATGAAGCCAAAACCAGGCAAAGACACCACAAAAAAAAATAAAATTACAGACTAATATCTCATGAATAGAGATAGAAAAATTCTTGGCAAAAGTATAGCCAATATCATATCAAAAAGTAATACACCATGCGCAAGTGGGATTCATAACAGGTAACCATAAAGAAAGTTAAGAAACCTACTCATCAAAATAAGAAAAACATAAAGTCTCAGTAAACCCAAAATCTACAAAAACAAGTGAAATGGAAAAAAAAAAAACAATCCACAAACAAAAGGAGTTCAGCACAGGAGAGCAAGAGGAACAAAGAAAATGTCAGCACCATGAAAAAAGTTCTACAAAACGACAGCAATAAACTCATACCTATTTTTTTTTTAATCAATAATCACACTGAATGTAAATAGCCTAAATGCACCCATAAAAGACAAAGAGTGACTACATGAATAAAAAAAAAAGAACCCATCAATAATATGCTGTCTACAAGAGACCCACCTTAGAAAAAAAGACATAAATTTACTAAAAATCAAAGAGAAAATATATATATCAAGCAAACAGCTACTAAAAGAGAGCAGGAGTGGCAATACTAATCTCAGATAAAATAGCCTTTAAAACAAAATCCTCCATAAAAGACAAGGACAAAACAAAACCAATCCTGTTGCCATCGAGTTGATTCCAATTCATAGTGACCCTATAGGACAGAGTAGAACTGCCTCATAAAGTTTCCAAGGAGCACCTGGTGGATTTGACTTGCTGTCCTTTTGGTTAGCAGCCCTAGCACTTAACTACTGTGCCACCAAGATTTCCAAAGACAAAGAAGGCATTGTATAATAATTAAAGGGATGATCCATCATTAAGACATAACTATAATAAATATCTACGCACACATTGACAGGGCTCCAAAAGTCATAAAACAAAGTCTAACTGCACTGAAAAAAAAATTGACAGTTCCACAATAATAGTAGAAGCCATCAACACACCACTTTTGGTAAGCATCTAAAAAGAACCTCGACAAAGATACAGAAGATCTAAAGGCCACAATCAGCCAACTTGACCTCATAGAAATATATGGAACACTCCACCCAACAACTGAAAGTACATATTTTTTTCCCACACACATGGAATGTTCTCCAGAATATGCCACATCTTAGGTTACAAAGCAACCCCAAACAATATCCAAAACATTGAGATAATGCAGTCTCTTCTCTGATCACAACACCATCAAGGGAGAAATTAACAACAGGAAGAGCACGATAAAAAAAAAAAAAAAAAATCAATTACATGGAAACTGAATAACACCCTGCTTAAAAAGCACTTTTTTTTTTTTTTTTTTTAAAAAGCACTGGGTAATAGAAGAAATCAAAGGTGAATTAAAAAATTCCTATAATCAAATGAGAATGAAAACACATCATACCAAAACTTTTGGAACACAGCAAAGGCAGTGCTCAGGGGTCAATTTATAGCAATAGATGTACACATTAAAAAAGAAGAGAGGGACCAAATAAAAACATTAGCTACACTTGAACAAATAGAGAACAGTAAAAGAAGCCCATGGCCACCAGAAGAAATAAAAAAGATCAGAGCAGAAATAAATGAAATAGAGAAAACAAAAGCAATAGAAAAAAAATCAACAAAATCAAAAGTTGGTCTTACAAGAATCAACAACATCGACAAACCACTGGCCAAACTGACAAAATAAAGACAGGAGAGGATGCAAATAACCCAAATAAGAAATGAAATGGGGGATGTCATGACAGACCCAACTGAAATAAAAAGTATCATAACAGAACACTATGAAAGATTATATTCCAACAAATTTGAAAACCTAGAGGAAATGAACAAATTTCTAGAACCACACTATCTACCCAAACTAACACAAAATGATGCTGAAAATCTGAACAGACCTATAAGAAGAGAAGAGATTGAAAAGGTAATTAAAAAAAAAGAACTCCAAACAAAAGAAATGTCCTGGCCCAGGTGACTTCACTAGAGAATTCTACCAAACATTCAGAGAAGAGCTTACACCAGTACTACTCAAACTTCTTCAGAACATTGAAAAGGAAGGAATGCTTCCAAATTCATTCTATGAAGCCAGCATAATCCTGATACCAAAACCAGGCAAGGACACCACAAAAAAAGAAAATTACAGACCAATATCTCTCATAAATATAGATGCAAAAATTCTTAAGAAAATTCGAGCCAGTAGAATTCAGCATCATATCAAAAAAATAATACACCACGACCAAGTCAGATTCGTGCCACACATGCAAGGATGAATGGATAAGCAAACTGTGGTACATACACTCTATGGAGTATTACACAACAATAAAGAGCAATGATAAATCTGCAAAGCATCTCACAACATGGATGAATCTCGAGGGCATTATGCTGAGGGAAATAAGTCAATCACAAAAGGATAAATACTGTATGAGACCACTTTTATAAAAACTCATGAAAATGTTTACACACAAAAAGAAACAACCTTTGATGGTTATGAGGGAGAGGAGGGATGTGGATGGAAAAACACTAACTAGACAATAGATAAGTGGTAACTTTGCTGAAGGGTAAGACAGTACACAACACTGGGGAAGCCAGCACAGCTTGTACAAGGCAAGGTCATGGAAGCTCCATACATACATCCAAACACCCTGAGGGATGGAATTACTGGGCTGAGGGCTGGGGACCGTGATCTCAGGGAAATCTAGCTCAATTGGCTTAACATAGTTTATAAAGAAAATGTTCCACATTCTACTTTGGTGAGTAGCATTCAGGGTTAAATGCTTATGAACAGCTTTCTTCACTGGTCTCACTCTGTCAGGAGCAAGGCAGAACGAAGTAAACTGAAGATACAAGTGAAAAAGTAGTCCAAAGGACTGATGGAGCACAACTACCACAGCCTCCACCAGACTGAGTCTAGTAAAACCAGATGGTGCCGGCTACCACCACTGACTGCTCTGATAGGGATCACAGTAGAGGGTCCAAGACAGAGCCGGAGAAAAATGTAGAACAAAATTCTAACCCACAAAAAAAGATCAGACTTACTGGCGTGACAGATACTGGAGAAACCCCAAGAGTATGGCCCCAGACATCCTTTTAGTTCAGTAATGAAGTCGCTCCTGAGGTTTACTGTTCAGTCAAAGATTAGACAGACCCACAAAACAAAACCAGACTAAAGGGGCACACCAACCCAGGGGCAAAGACTAGAACGCAGGAGGGGACAGGAAAGCTGGTCATAGCAAACGAGAAGGGAGAATGTTGACACCTTGCGGGGTTGGTAACCAAAGTCACAAAACAATATGTGTACTGTTTAATGAGAAGCTGGTTTGTTTTGTAAATCTTCATCTAAAGTATAATCATAAAAAAAAAAAAAAAAATTGATTGTGACTCATAGCGACCCTACAGGACACAGTAGAACTGCCCCATAGTGTTTCCGAGGAGTGGCTGGTGGATTCAAACTGCTGACTTTCGGTTAGCAGCCATAGTTCTTAACCACTGCGTCAGCAGGTTATATTGGCTGGAATTTGGTCACTTGCCCACAGTCTGGCTGCAAGGAAGGTTCAAAAAGTATTTGGCATTTTCACAAATAAGGAAGACAAGGGGTGGCAGGAACAGTTGTCTTTAACAGGCTTGTGCCACAGAGATGTTCACAAACCTAAGAGTCAAATACGAATGATGATTTATTCACAAGAAATAGCATTTAGTGTTCTGTAATTGGGGGCTTTTGAAACTGTTTTATTTTAGTTATGGTGAATGGATCTGCTTGCATTCTCATAATTTCTCTGGTTTTGCTTTAACACATGGCTTCTGGGGTTTCACTATAATTAGAGATTCTTGATCAGTTTTCTTCTAAAAAAAACATGTTACACTCTCATTCCTTCTCCTTAACCCCATTTTCAATGTTTATTTTTTCTCAGTAGTACAAACAGAAAAAATAAATTCCTTTCCTCAATGCAAAGAATGCTGTAAACTCTCAGCCATTCAAAATTTGGATAACAAATAGTGGGAGCTTTCAGCCAATAAGTGCTCAGCCACAAACTTACTGAGCTGAAAATGTCTTGAATCACATGTTATTATTCATGCTACTGTGTGCTTGAGGAAACCCTGGTGGTGTAGTGGTTAAGAGCTGTGTCTGCTAACCAAAAGGTAGGCAGTTCAAATCCACCAGGTGCCCCTTGGAAACTCTATGGGGCAGTTTTACTCTGTTGTATAGGGTCACTATGAGTCAGAATCGATCTGATGGCAATGGTATGGTGGTGTGGCTGAATTCAGCTATTATTTTTGTGTTTCAGCAAATAATTTTGATCAATAATGGTACATAAAAGTATTGTTGGACCTACCACAAAGAAACAAAGGAAAAGTGGTACAAGCTCAATGCTAAAATGCAAATTTTATAGGTACTTGTTATACAAATGTTAAGGAGCCCTGGTGGTGCAGTGGCAAAAGCAATCAACTACTAACCCTGAAAGGTTGGTGGTTTGAAACCACCAGCAGCTCCATGGCAGAAAGATGTGGCAGCCTGCTTCTGTAGAGATTTATATCCTTGGAAAGCCTATGATGTCCCTATGAATTGGAATGCACACGATGGCAGTGGGTTATTATACAGATTTTATAAGCAGTTATGAGACCTGGTGGAGCCCTGGTGGTGTAGTGGTTAAGAGCTTGGCTGCTAACAAAAAGGTCAGCAGTTCAAACTCACGAGCCACTCCTTGGAAACCCTATGGGCAGTTCTACTCTGTCCTCTAGGGATGCTATGGGTTGAAATC
This sequence comes from Elephas maximus indicus, assembly GCF_024166365.1. Taxonomy (NCBI): domain Eukaryota; kingdom Metazoa; phylum Chordata; class Mammalia; order Proboscidea; family Elephantidae; genus Elephas; species Elephas maximus. The sequence continues at coordinate 18,701,309 of NC_064822.1, forward strand.
CACTCGATGGCAACAGATTTGGTTTTGTTTTTTTAAGAGAGACCTTCAGGAGCAATGGTGATGCAGTGGTTAAAGCACTGGGCTGCTAACCGAAAGGTCACTGGTTCATACCTACTACCACTACACAAGAAGAAAGATGTGGCAGTCTGGTTCTGTAAAGATTTATAGACTTGGAAACCCTATGGGGCAGTTCTGCTTTATCCTATAGGGTCATTATGAGTTGGCATCGACTCGAGGGTGATGGGTTTGGTTTTGGTTTTCTGAGACCTTCAAGAGCAATTTGAAAATAAAAATTAACAGACAATTAGGAATTCAATACACAATAAATGTAGTATTATTGTATTATTAATCAGTAGAGAACACGGTGTCATGGATTGTATTGTGCCCCCCCCCCAAAGTATGTGTCAACTTGGTTAGGCCATGATTCTCAGTATTATGTGGTTGTCCTCCATTTTGTGATTATAATTTTATGTTGAGAGGATTAGGTGGGATTGTAACACCACCTTTGCTCAGGTCACCTCCCTGAACCAAGGTAAATGGAGTTTCTCTGGGGTGTGGCCTGCACCATCTTTTATCTCTTAAGAGATAAAAGGAAAGGGAAGCAAGCAGAGAGTTGGGGACTTCATACCACCAAGAAAACAGCACCAGGAGCAGAGTGCGTCCTTTGGACCCAGGGTCCCTGTGCCTGAGAAGCTCCTTGACCATGGGAAGATTGAGGACAAGGACGTTCCTCCAGAGCTGACAGAGAAAGAAAGCCATCCCCTGGAGCTGATGCCTTGATTTTGGACTTTTAAACTACTAGACTGTGAGAAAAAATATTTCTCTTTGTTAAAGCCACCCACTTGTGGTATTTCTGTTATGGCAGCACTAGATGACTAAGACACATGGGTAATCATTCAATAAAACTATAGAAAAATACTTAGTGGCAAGTAAATAAGTGACCAAACATCAAAAACAAACTGTATATTATTAAAAGACATATTTTAAGAATTCCTTTTTCACCTTAATAACTGAAGGCTGTAATCAATAAGTGTTAGAATTACAAGAGTTAGAGAGGATGTAGAGAAATTGAACCTTCATGCATAGCTGGTAGGAATATAAAATGGTGCAGCTGCTTTGGAAAAGTGTTTGGCAATTCCCCAATAAGTTAAACAGTGTTACCATAAAACTCAGCAATTCTCTTCCAAGGTGTCTACGCAAAACGTGTAAGAATGTTTATAGCAGCATTATTCATAATAACGACAAAGTGGAAACAGCCCAGTGTCCATCAACTGATGAATGGATAAACAAAATGTATGCAATGGAGTATTAGTCGGTCATAAACTGGGATGAAGTAATGACATGTGCAAAAACTTGGATGAACCTTTAAAAGATGCTAACTCTAAGAAGCCAGACACAAAATACAGCCACTGTGTTAGCTTCCCAGGGCTGCTGTAAGAAATACCACAGACTGGGTGGTCTCTCACTCTTGTGGAGTCCACAAGTCCAAAATCAAGGTGTCAGCAGATTGGTTCCTTCTGTAAGCTCTGAGGGAGAAGCCATTTGAGGCCTCTTCACTGGCTCCCAGAAACCCTTGGTGTTCCTTGGCTTGGGCCTACATGACTCTGTTCTTAGCCTCCGTCTTCACATGACTCTCTCCTCCGTGTTTCTGTGTCTCCAATCTCCCTCTCTTTTCTCTTTATGGACACACCAGTCATTGGATACAGGGCAGACTCTCAGCCAGGATTACCTCATCCAGAGATCCTTAACTTAATTAGGACTGCGAAGACTAAGACAGGCTAGGAGGGAAGGCCTGGTGATGTACTTCCAGAAATTAGCCAAAGAAAACCATATGGATTATAATAGAATATTGTCTGATATAACGCAGAAGATGAACCCCATAGTTTGGAAGGCACAATAATGGACTCAAGCATACAATGATCATGAAGATGACACATGTCCCTGCAATGTTTTGTCCTGTTATACATAAGGTCGCCTTGAGTCAGAGCTAATTTGACGACCACTAACAAGGACAACAATGCATGAGTGGGTAAAGCATTTGAAACCAGAGATTATTGTGGCCTTGAAAGGGACCCAAAACATAGTCTGTATTTTTATTTTCCGTTTGCTAATAAAATTCTATCTTTACAGCATATTGTGGAGGAATGCAGAATACTTTTCCTATACGAATAAATATGAAGCAATAACAAAGAAACAAAAGAACCAAGAGTACAGTTACAGTTGCAAGATAAAATACAGAACACTTTGTTAAATTTGAGTTTCAGATATGCAAGAAATAATTTTTCTGTATAAATATGTCCCATGCAATATTTACTCCTTGTTAACAGAGTTCCACAATTTCACCCAGTTTAGGGTTAAATCCTGACTATTCTAAACCAATCATGGTAAAACCATTTCCTTTTCCAGGATCCGGTTTAAGCAGGGCATCATCTTAGTCTGGGTTCTCTACAGGAACAAAACCAATGAAGTATATGTAAACATATAAATAGAGAGAAACCTACTTCAAGGAAATGGCTCATGGAATCGTGGGGGCTGGCAAGTCCCAAATATGTGAATCAGGTGTCCAGCCAAAGGCTTCTTCTGGCTCACGTGGTTGCAGGGGCTAACGAACCCTAAATCTGCAGGTCCAGCAGTAGGCTGGAGGCCTCTGCTGGCTCCCTGGTTTGCCAGGGTTGGTGAACCCAAAACCTGCAGGTCAGATGGCAGGTCAGAGATGTCTGCAGGATTACATCCCTGGGAACAGAGGCCAGATGATGAGAAGAGTGCAGGGTTGAGAAAGAGAGTGAGCCTTGCCAGAACATCCATTTATATACTGGAGGCAGTCTACACCCCCAAGGAAATTGCCTCTTCAACTGATTGGCTGCTCATATGAGATCACAAAATGGAATGTGATTATATAATGTCTGCCAAACCACTGGGAATCGTAGCCTAGCTAAGTTGACACATAACATTGACCATCACATTTGTGTAATATGTTCCATGCACTATTTGGGACATGCTTAAATTAAAAAATTATTTGTTTATCTGAGATTCTAATTTCAGCGGGTATCCTGTGTTTTTATTTGTTACTTTGGCAACTGTACTCCAGAGTAACTTATTAGGCGTGACAATGTAATCATTGAAAGAAAAACACAATCATTTAGATAAATAATGGGATAAGTTTAGCACAAGCAAAATTTAGTCAGGTGAAAGATCAAATTGAAGGACTGTCCCAGAATATGAGAAGAGAAAATAAAATTATAGAAAAAAAAAAAAAAGTATACATGTATATATATATAGAGAGAGAGGCAGTTAAGGGATATAAAAGGAAGATAAGGTTAGAGGCAGTGGTGTGGGTGGCCTCTAGTGAGGGAGGTGACTGATTTGTAGCATTTGTCAATTTGATGTTTTTATTATTAGGTGCCCTCGAGTCAGCCACGACTCATGGCTGCCCCATGCACAATGGGATCATACCATTGTGATCCATAAGCTTCTCAGTGACTGATTTTCAGAAGGAGATCATCAGGCATTTCTTTTTGCTCCATCTCCCCAGTCTGGAAGCTCCACTGAAATCTGTTTAGCATCATAGCATCTCACAAACCTCCATGACAGACACATGGTGGCTGTGCATAAGGTACATTAACAGGGAATTGAACCTGGTCTACTGCATGGAAGCAAGAATTCTACCACTGAACCACCATTGTGTCCTTATTTGCCAATTTACATGGTGTAAATGCACCCACAAAGATGAAGAAATAGAAGATTTTTATCAGCTGCTGCAGTCTGAAGTTGATCAAACATGCAATCAAGATGCATTGATAATTACTGGCGATTGGAATGTGAAAGTTGGAAATAAAGAAGAAGGATCAGTAGTTGGAAAATATGGCCTTGGTGGTAGAAACAATGCTGGAGATCGAATGATAGAATTTTGCAAGACCAACGACTTCTTCATTGCAAATATCTTCTTTCACCAACATAAATGGTGACTATACACATGGAACTCGCCAGATGGGACACACAGAAATCAAATTGACTACATGTGTGGAATGAGACGATGGAAAAGCTCAATTTCGTCAGTCAGGACAAGGCCAGGGGCCGACTGTGGAACACACCATCAACTGCTCATATGCAAGTTCAAGCTGAAACTGAAGAAAATCAGAGCAAGTCCACGAGAGCCAGAATATGACCTTGAGTATATCCCACCTGAATTTAGAGCCAATCTGAAGAACAGATTTGACACATTGAACACTAGTGACCGCAGACCAGACAAGTAGTGGAATGACATCAAGGACATTATACATGAAGAAAGCAAGAGGTCATTGAAAAGACAGGAAAGAAAGAAAAGACCAAGACAGATGTCAGAGGAGACTTTGAAACTTGCTCTTGAGCGATGAGCAGCTAAAGCAAAAGGAAGAATTGATGAAGTAAAAGAACTGAACAGAAGATTTCAAAGGGCCTCTCGAGAAGACAAAATAAAGTATTATAATGACATGTGCAAAGAGCTGGAGTGTTTCTCAAGCTGAAAGAATTGAAGAAAAAATTCAAGCCCCGAGTTGCAATAGTGAAGGATTCCATGGGGAAAATATTAAATGATGCAGGAAGCATCAAAAGAAGATGGAAGGAATACACAGAGTCATTATACCAAAAAGAATTAGTCGATGTTCAACCATTTCAAGAGGTGGCATTTGATCAGGAACAATGGTACTGAAGGAAGAAGTCCAAGCTGCTCTGAAGCCATTGGCGAAAAACAAGGCTCCAGGAATTGATGGCATATCCGTTGAGATGTTTCAACAAACAGATGCAGCGCTGGAGGTGCTCACTTGTCTATGCCAAGAAATATGGAAGACAGCTTCCTGTCCAACTGACTGGAAGAGATCCATGTTGATGCCTATTCCCAAGAAAGGTGATCCAACCAAATATGGAAATTATAGAACAATATCATTAATATCATATGCAACCAAAGTTTTGCTGAAGATCGTTCAAAAACAGCTGCAGCAGTATATCGACAGGGAACTGCCAGAAATTTAGGCTGGTTTCAGAAGAGGACATGGAACCAGGGATATCATTGCTGATGTCAGATGGATCCTGGCTGAAAGCAGAGAATACCAGAAGGATGTTTACCTGTGTTTTATTGATTATGCAAAGGCATTCGACTGTGTAGATCATGACAAACCATGGATAACACTGCAAAGAATGGGAATTCCAGAACACTTAATTGTGCTCATGAGGAACCTTTACATAGATCAAGAGGTGGTTGTTCGTACAGAAGGGGATACTGATTGGTTTAAAGTCAGGAAAGTTGTGTGTCAGGGTTGCATTCTTTCACCATACTTACTCAATCTGTATGCTGAACAAATAATCCGAGAAGCTGGACTATATGAAGAAGAACGGGGCATCAGGATTGGAGGAAGACTCAGTAACAACCTGCATTATGCAGATGACACAACCTTGCTTGCTGTAAGTGAAGAGGACTTGAAGCACTTACTGATGAAGATCAAAGACCACAGCCTTCAGTTTGGATTGCTCCTCAACATAAAGAAAACAAAAATCCTCACAACTGGACCAATGAGCGACATCATGATGAATGGAGAAAAGATTGAAGTTGTCAAGGATTTCATTTTACTTGGATCCACAATCAACAGCCATGGAAGCTGCAGTCAAGAAATCAAAAGAGGCATTGCATTGGGTAAATCTGCTGCAAAGGACCTCTTCAAAGTTTTGAAAAGCAAAGATGTCACCTTGAAGACTAAGGCGCCCCTGACCCAAGCCATGGCATTTTCAATTGCATCATATGCATGTGAAAGCTGGACAATGAATAAGGAAGACCGAAGAAGAATTGACGCCTTTGAATTGTGGTCTTGGTGAAGAATATTGAATATACCATGGACTGCCAAAAGAACGAACAAATCTGTCTTGAAAGAAGTACAGCCAGAAAGCTCCTTAGAAGCAAAGATGGTGAGACTGCATCTTACATACTTTGGACATGTTGTCAGGAGGGATCAGTCCCTGGAGAAGGACATGATGCTTGGCAGAGTACAGGGTCAGTGGAAAAGAGGAAGACCCTCAACGAGGTGGATTGACACAGTGGCTGCAACAATGAGCTCAAGGATAGCAACGATTATAAGGATGGCTCAGGACCGGACAGTGTTTCATTCTGTTGTGGGTAGGATTGCTATGAGTTGGAACCGACTCGACGGCACCTAACAACAACGACAACATTTATTTTGCTTATTTTGTCTGAAGAAAGATAATCATTGATCTATAATTCCACTACATTGTCCTTTTATTTTTTTTGAAAGCATATTCTTTTTATTTAATTCAGTCAAAGTTACCTTGTCGTGATGTTGAATGATAGAGGCCCGACAGATAATACTGTCATAAAATTTCTCTTCCAAATATGTACACTCAAATGAGATATGAAAAGAATCAGTGAATTAAATTATTCTGTTGAAAGCAACACTTTAGAATAAAAATTTGCAGAAAAAGATGAATTAACTTTATGCACTATGATGTAATTATTTGACCTCTCTTGAACTGAGAATTTCAAGGACTCTGAAAGTTAGACAAAAAAAACATTTAGTTTCACTGAAGGCTTTATAAACCTCACCTCTAAACCATGCTTGGATTCAGTGCTCGAGGTTGCTATTACCTAGTGATTCACAACAAGAGTCTCTTGACCTCTAACAGAAGTAGCAGGCAAAACACAGTAGCTTCACATCAGGTATTCCATGCCAGAACCCACAAATACACCTTAATAATGCCTTTGAACAAGCCTGACCATTCTAGAAATTGTTCTTTTCTTTTTTTTTTTTTTTTTAAGGTAGTTGTTCCCCTAAGCATTCCAGTGTTTTGGTCTTTGTTCTCACAGTCCTGGGAATATGGGCTCTTTTATCTGGTACTGTGTGTTGGGGCAAGCTAAATGCCAGACCTTTGTCCGGGTTAGTCTTGGTGAGGAGAGGAGAGGGGAGGGAATGAGCTCTAAAATGGGGAGACCCAGGAAGAACAAAGCATAGTTAATCATTCCCATCTGCTAGTATTCCACCTGAGGTCACAGTTTAAACCAGGGTCAGCAAAACGGCCCAGGGACCAAACCCAGTCCACTGCCTGTTTTGTGAGTTTTATTGTAACCCAACCATGCCCATTCATTTACATATTGCTCTGGATGTTTTATTCTATACCGGCAGAGTGGAGTAGTTGCAAGACAGGCAGCATGGCTGGCAAAGCCTAAAATATTTACTGTGCATCTCTTTCCAGAAAGAGCTCGCTGACCATGGTTTAAACCTTAGAGAGAAACGCACCAAAAACCAGTTGCCATTGAGTCAAATCCAACTCATGGTGACCCCGTGTCTGTCAAAGTAGATCTGTGCTCCACAGTGGTTTCAATGGCTGACTATTTTAGAAGCAGATCACCAGGCCGTTCTTCTGAGTCTCCCATGAGTGGGCTCTAACCTCCTACCTTTCAGCTAACAGACAAGAACTTTGCCTGTTTGCCCCAACCAGGGACTCAAGAGAGGAAATCAAACTGCCTGCTTCAACACACCACTCTCAGTAAAGGACAGAACATCTAGAAAGAAAAGCAACAAAGATACAGAAAACCTAAAGGGCACAATCAACAAACTTAATCCCATAGACATATATAGAACACTTCTCTCAACAACAGCAAGGTACAAGTTCTTTTCCAACGCACAGGGAACAGTCTCCAGAATAGACCACATTTTAGCCACAAAGCAACCCTCAAAAAAACCAAACACATCAAAATAATACAAATCATTCTCTTTGATCACAGTGCCATAAAGGTAGAAATCAATACCAGTAAAAGCAAAGAAAAAAATGAAATACTTTGAAACTCAATACCTTTCTTAACACCTGGGTAATAGAAGAAATCAAAGAGGGAATAAAAAAATTCCCAGGATCAAATAAGAATGAAAACATCATACCAACACCTTTGGAACACAGCATGAAAATATCATACTAGCACCTTTGGAACATGGCAAAGGCAGTGCTCAAAGGTCAGTGTATAGACAAAAACACATCCATCAAAAAAGAAGGTTGGGCCAAAATGGAAACCGTAGTTCTACAACTTCAATAAATAGAAACAGAATAGGAAAAGAAGCACACAGCCACCAGAAGAAGGGAAATAATAAAGATTAGAGCAGAAATAAATGAAATAGAGAACAGAAAAAAAAAAAAATAGAAAGACTCAATAAGACCAAAAGTTGGTTCTTCGAAAAGATCAACAAAATTGACAAACCATTGGCCGAAATGACAAAAGAAAAACAGGAGAGGAAGCAAATAACTCAAATAAGAAATGAGATGGAAAACATTACAATACACACAGATGAAATAAAAAGAATCATAAATGAATACTATGAAAAAGCATACCCCATCATTTATGAGAACCTAGAGGAAATGGACAAATATTTAGAAACACAATACCTGCTTAAACTAACAAAAACTGAAAAAGAAAATCTGAACAGACTCATAACAACAGATTGAATACAAGAAAAAAAAAAAAAACCTCCCCAAAAGCACTGGCTTGACAGCTTCCCTTGAGAGTTCTACCAAACAGTCAGAGATAAGCTCACACCAGTACTACTCAAGCTATTTCAGAGTGTAGAAAACAAAGGAATACTCCAGAATTCATTCTATGAAACTGACATAATTTGCCTGATGCCAAAACTGGGCAAAGACACCACAAAAAAAGAAAATTACAGACTAATAACTCTCATGGATAGAGATGCAAAAATTCTCCTCAAAATTCTGGCCAATAGAATTCAGCATCATATCAAAAAGAAATATCACATCCGAGTGGAATTCATAATAGGTATGAAAGGATTGTTCAGCATTAGAAAATCAATCAATGTAATCCACCACATAAATAAAAAAATTGCATGATCATCTTAATTGACACAGAAAAGATTTTTGCTAAAGTCCAAAAGCAATTCCTGGTCAAAAAAAAAAAAAAAAAAAAAAAACCTCAACAAAAGAGGAATAGAAGGAAAATCCTTAATGTAATAAAGGGCATTTATACAGAACCAACAGCCAACATACTCTCATTGGAGAGAGGCTGAAAGCACTCCCCCTGAGAATGGGAGCAAGACAAGGATGCTCTTTTTCATCACTCCAATTAAACTTATATTAAACTTTGAGAAACCCTGGTGGTGTAGTGGTTAAATGCTACGGCTGTGAACCAAAAGGTTGGCAGTTCAAATCTGCCAGGCGCTCCTTGGAAACTCTACAGGGCAGTTATACTCTGCCCTATAGGGTCGCTATGAGTCAGAATCGACTCGACGGCACTGGGTTTGGTTTTTGGTTTTATTAAACTTTGTGTTGGAAATCCTACCTACAGCAATAATGCCAGAAAAAGAAATGAAAGGTATCCAAAATGGAAAGGAAGAGGTCAAACTGTCCCTACTTGCAGATGATATGATCCTATACATACAGAAACAGAAAGATTTCACAAGAAAACTGCTGGAACTAAGAGAAAGAGTCAGCAGAGTTGCGGGATGCAAGATCAACCTACAAAAATCATTTGGATTCCTATATACCAACAAAGAGAAATTTGAAGCAGAAATCAGGAAAACAATACCACTTACAATAGCCCCTAAAGAGATGAAATACTTGGGAATCAATCTAACCAGGGACATAAAAGACCGATACAAAGAAAATTACAAAGAACTACCCCAAGAAACCAAAAGAGACATAAATGGAAAAACATACCATGCTCATGGATAGGAAGACTCAACATTGAGAAAATGTCAACTCTACTCAAAGCATTCTACAGATATAATGCAATCCCAATCCAAAGACCAACAGCATTCTTCAACAAGATGGATAAACTAATCACTAACCTTGTACGGAAAAGAAAGAGACCTCAAATAATTAAAGCATTATTGGAAAGGAAGAACAAAGTTGGGGGATCTCACACTACCTGATCTCAGAACATACTATTCATCCACGGTAGTCCAAACAGCCTGGCATATGTACAAAGACAGACATATAGACCAATGGAACAGAATTGACAACTCAGGCATAAATCCATCTAGTGATGATGAGCTGATCTTTGACAAAGTACCAAAGTGTGTTGCACAGGAAAAAAGACAGTCCTTTTCACAAATGGTGCTGGCAAAACTGTACATCCATCTGTGAAAAATACAACAGGACCCCTACCTCACACCATACACAAAAACACACTCAAAAAGGATCAAATACCTAAATATAAAACCTAAAACGGTAAAGGTCATGGAAGGAAAAATAGGAACAACGCTAAAGCCATCTATTAGAGCCCCTTGCCCATGCATCTGTCCACAAATCAACAAATTTGTTGGGGATAGGCCCTAATACATAGCATAAATTGAATACAGCCCATAACTAATCCAAAAAACAAATAAAAATAACAAATGTTAGAGAGGTATCAGGGAGGTTGGAACTCTTATGCACTCACTGCAGGTGGGAATGTAAAATGGTACAAAAACTTTGGAAAATGATGTGGCACCTCCTAAAAAAGCTTGAAATAGACATAGCATACTATCCAGCAATCGCACTCCTAGGAATATATCCTAGAGACATAAGAACTGTCACACGAATAGACATGCACACCCACATTCGTTGCAGCATTATTCACAACAGCAAAATGATGGAAACAAGTGCCCATCAACAAATGAATGGACAAACAAATTATGATACATATACACAATGGAATACTACACAGTGATACAGAGCAATGATGAATCCGTAAAACATCGCACAACATGGATGAACCTGGAGGACATTATGCTGAGTGAAATAAGTCAATCACAAAAGTGTATGAGACCACTATTATAAAAACTCATGAAAAGGTTTACACACAGAAAAAAGCCATCTTTGATGGTGACCAGGGAGGGGAGGAGTATGTGTGTGCAGAATCACTAAGTAGATAGTAGACAAGTGTTAACTTTAGTGAATGGAAAGATGACACACAATATAGGGGAAAGCAGCACAGCTTGATGTAAGCAAAGTCATAGAAGCTTCCTAGACACATCCAAACACCTTGAGGGACCAAATTACTGGGGAGGAGGGCTGATGACCATGGTCTTGAAGGACATCTAGTTCCATTGGCGTAATATAGTTCATAAAGAAAATGTTCTACAGTAGAGCATCCTGGACAGAGAAGGAGAAAAATGTAGAGTGAAATTCAAATTCCCAAAAAGAGACCCGGCTTACTGGTCTGACAAAACTGGGGGAACCCCGAGACTATGGTCCCTGGACACCTTGTTCATTCAGAAGTGAAGCCACTCCCGAAGTCCACCTTTCAGCCAAAGATCAGACACACATGTGAAGAACGCATGGGAGGTACATGCTTCTTAGTTCAGTCAAGTATCCTAGATCAAATGGGGATCACCTGCCCAAAAACAAGTCGAGAAGGCAGGAAGGGACAGGAAAACTGGACAAACGGACGTGAGGAACCCAGGGTGGAAAGGAGAAGAATGCTGACACATTGCAGGGATTGCAAAATTGTCACAAAATAATTGTCTATAAATTTTTGAATGAGAAACTAATTAATGATGTAAACGTTCACCTGATTTCTGATTTGTGATTAGAAGTTCATTAGGAAAATAGAGTACTCAACTTGCCCTAATCTTAGTGGTATTAATAGCTAACTTATATGAGTTGTGTTGATAAGTGATGAAAGGAGACTAATTCCAGTTTCCTGCCCATGCTGAATCAAGCATTACCAACTTCAAATGACTGAATCTGCTTTAACTTTTACGTACTCTATATTTTTTGTTCTCCCTTTAGGAAACAGTGATCTTAAGACATTATCAAGTTACACAAAATACTCAGGTAAAAACAGTGTTAGAGAAGAAATCAGTAGTGATTTTCTAATTGTCCTCATTCCTTTAAGTAAAAAGTCAAAAGTATTTCATTGAGACATTACACTTCCAGTTACCAAGAAAACAAAACAGCAATTTTCTATTACTCTTTTTATTTTGAGATAGTTGTAAATTAGCTTGCAGTTCTAAGAAATAATACAGACTTCGGACAGAATGAGAGAAAAGGGTAGAACAAAATTTGATTTCCTAAAAAAGGCAAGACTTACTGGACCAACAGAGACTAGATGAAGCCCCGAGACTATCGTCCTAAGATACCCTATGAACTTGGAACTGAAGCCACTCTCAGAGGTCACCTTTCAGTCAAATAATTCATTGGTTTATAACATAAACAATATCGCCTGTGAGTTATGTGCTCCCTTAAGCAATCAACTATATGACACCAAACAGTCAACAGTTATCCAAAAGCAAAGATAAGAAGGTAGGGAGAGGCAGAGAAGCTGGATCAATGGAAACAGGACAAACAGAATGAAAATAACGAGAATGCTAACAGGTTGTGAAAAGCAATGTGACAGAGCAATTTGTATAAAAATTGTTAAATGGGAACCGAATTTGCTGCATAAATGTTCACCTAAAACAGAATAAAATATTGAAAGAAAAAAAGAAAGAATACAGTGAGAGCCCAGTTTCCCCAAAGGTAACATCTTACAAAAATAGAGGACAATATCACCACCAGGACATGGACATGAATACAATCAAGAATGTTAAATAGGCATCTCATATGTATGCAAAAGCTGTGCAATGACTAAGGAACACCAGAGAAGAACTGATGCCTTAGAATTATGGTGTTGGCAAAGAACATTGAATATACTATGGACTGTCAGAAGAACGGACAAGTCTGTCTCAGAAGTACAGTCAGATATCTCCTGAGCAGCAAGGATGGTGAGGCTTCGTCTCCTGTACTTGGGGCATGTTGTCAGGAGGGACCATTCCCTGGAGAAGGACATAATGTTTGATAAAGTAGAGGGCCAGCAAAAATGAGGAAGACTCTCAAAAAACTAATATTATAAACTGGTGTTTGTGTACTTTGCAGAATTATACTGTATCATACATTTTCTTAAAATACAAATAACAATATGGTTAAAAAAAGAAAAAGAAAAAAAGAGTGTTAAATAGGAACGGGAAAGTGGACTTCCTTGCCTTGTTCCTGATCTGGGGGAAAAGGTTCAGTCTTCTACCATTAAATATAATGCTAGCTGTAGGAGTTTTTTGCAAATATTCTTTATCAAGTTGATGAAGCTACCTCTCTACTTTGATTCTACTGTGGTTAGAGAAAACGCTCTGTGTGATTTCAATTACTTGGAACTTGTTGAGGTTTGCTTTGTTGTTGTTGTTAGGTGCCGTCAAGTTAGTTCCAACTCATAGCGACTCTATGCACAACAGAATGAAATACTGCCTGGTCCTGAGCCATCCTTACAATCGTTGTTATGCTTGAGCCCATTGTTGCAGCCACTGTGTCAATCCACCTCGTTGAGGGTCTTCCTTTTTCCGCTTACCCTGTACTCTGCCAAGCATGATGTCCTTCTCCAGGGACTCATCCCTCCTGACAACATGTCCAAAGTATGTAAGACGCAGTCTCACCATCCTTGCTTCTAAGGGGCATTCTGGTTGTACTTCTTCTAAGACAGATTTGTTCGTTCTTTTGGCAGTCCATGGTATATTCAATATTCTTTGCCAACACCAAAATTGAAAGGCGTCAATTCTTCTTTGGTCTTCCTTATTCATTGTCCGGCTTTCACATGTATATGATGTGATTGAAAAAACCATGGCTTGGATCAGGCACACCTTAGTCTTCAAGGTGACATCTTTGCTCTTCAACACTCTGAAGAGGTCCTTTGCAGCAGATTTACCCAATGCAATGCCTCTTTTGACTTCTTGACTGCAGCTTCCATGGCTGTTGATTGTGGATCCAAGTAAAACGAAATCCTTGACAACTTCAATCTTTTCCCTCTTTATCATGATGTTGCTCGTTGGTCCAGTTGTGAGGATTTTTGTTTTCTTTATGTTGAGGTGTAATCCATACTGAAGGCTGTGGTCTTTGATCTTCATTAGTAAGTGCTTCAAGTCCTCTTCCCTTTCAGCAAGGAAGGTTGTGTCATCTGCATAATGCAGGTTGTTACTGAGTCTTCCTCCAATCCTGATGCCCCGTTCTTCTTCATATAGTCCAGCTTCTCAGATTATTTGTTCAGCATACAGATTGAATAAGTGTGGTGAAAGAATACAACCCTGACGCACAACTTTCCTGACTTTAAACCAATCAGTATCCCCTTGTTCTGTACGAACAACTGCCTCTTGATCTATGTAAAGGTTCCTCGTGAGCACAATTAAGTGTTCTGGAATTCCCATTCTTTGCAATGTTATCCATAGTTTGGTATGATCTACACAGTCGAATGCCTTCGCATAGTCAATAAAACACAGGTGAACATCCTTCTGGTATTCTCTGCTTTCAGCCAGGGTCCACCTGACATCAGCAATGGTACCACATCCTCTTCTGAAACCGGCCTGAATTTCTGGCAGTTCCCTGTCGATATACTGCTGCAGCCGTTTTTGAATGATCTTCAGCAAAATTTTGCTTGTGTGTGGTATTAATGATATTGTTCTATAATTTCCACATTCGGCTGGATCACCTTTCTTGGGAATAGGCATCAATATGCATCTCTTCCAGTCAGAAGAGGATTCCTATGAGTTTACTGAAAATTCAAATGAAAGCACGCAGCCTTTTTGAAAACCTGAAGGAATAGCAAGGAGAAAACCACTGCAAGTTCTTTAATGCCTTCAAGGGCTAGTTTCAATGCTTCAAATGCCGATTTGTTTTATGTAAACTGCATATAACTAGAGGAGAAGGAAGCGTCGATGTCAAAGCTACTGCAAAATTCAAGGACAAGCCAGAGAAGATGGAAGAGTGAGGAGAGTGGTCAAAAATTTTACAGTGAAAGGGTTAGCTCGAGATTTTCCTAAACGAAATCAGGGGATTCAGTTGTTTGAAAACATGGACCCAAATGCTGATGGGTTTGCTAAAGTCAATAGATTCACGAAGCAGGGAGATGTTTCTGCAAAATATATGAAGAAAAACAGAAAAGGACAATACAGAAAGCTCTCAGTAATTTCCTGACTAGAATCGCCATCCCCGTTACCAAGGAGAATCCAGATGATCTAGAACTTTCCACAAGTGGAGTTATTACCGAAACCGATAAAATGCAAACATCATCTGACTCTTCTTCACGGTTCAGCTAAATTTTTTTTTTTTTAACTTTTATTAAGCTTCAAGTGAACGTTACAAATCAAGTCTGACTGTCACATATAAGTTTATATACACCTTACTCCGTACTCCCACTTGCTCTCCCCCTAATGAGTCAGCCCTTCCAGTTTCTCCTTTCGTGACAATTTTGCCAGCTTCCAACTCTCTCTATCCTCCCATCCCCCCTCCAGACAGGAGATGCCAACACAGTCCCAAGTGTCCACCTGATATAAATAGCTCACTCTTCATCAGCATCTCTCTCCTACCCATTGTCCAGTCCCTTTCATGTCTGATGAGTTGTCTTCGGGAATGGTTCCTGTCCTGGGCCAACAGAAGGTTTGGGGACCATGACCGCCGGGATTCCTCTAGTCTCAATCAGACCATTAAGTATGTTCTTTTTATGAGAATTTGGGGTCTGCATCCCACTGATCTCCTGCTCCCTCAGGGGTTCTCTGTTGTGCTCCCTGTCAGGGCAGGCACCGGTTGTGGCCGGGCACCAACTAGTTCTTCTGGTCTCAGGATGATGTAAGTCACTGGTTCATGTGGCCCTTTCTGTCTCTTGGGCTCATAGTTATCGTGTGACCTTGGTGTTCTTCATTCTCCTTTGGTCCAGGTGGGTTGAGACCCATTGATGCATCTTAGATGGCCGCTTGTTAGCATTTAAGACCCCAGACGCCACATTTCAAAGTGGGATGCAGAATGTTTTCAAAATAGAATTATTTTGCCAATTGACTTAGAAGTCCTCTTAAACCATGGTCCCCAAACCCCCTCCCTTGCTCCGCTGACCTTTGAAGCATTCAGTTTATCCGGAAATTTCTTTGCTTTTGGTCCAGCCCAGTTGAGCTGACCTTCCATATATTGAATATTGTCCTTCCCGTCACCTAAAGCGGTTCTTATCTACTAAATAATCAGTAAAAAACCCTCTCCCACCCTCCCTCCCTCCCCACCTCATAACCACAAAAGTATGTGTTCTTCTCAGTTTATGCTATTTCTCAAGATCTTATAATAGTGGTCTTATACAATATTTGTCCTTTTGCCTCTGACTAATTTCACTCAGCATAATGCGTTCCAGGTTCCTCCATGTTATGAAATGTTTCAGAGATTCTTCACTGTTCTTTATCGATGCGTAGTATTCCATTGTGTGAATATACCACAATTTATTTATCCATTCATCCGTTGATGGACACCTTGGTTGCTTCCAGCTTTTTCCTATTGTAAACAGATCAGCTAAATTTTTATGATTTATGTATTTCTGCATATATGTAGTAAAATATATCTATAATTTAAAAAAATTTTTATCATGCTGTAAGTGAAAGTTTACAAACCAAGTCATTCTCTCATACAAACACTTATGTACACCTTGCTATACACTCCTAGTTGCTCTCCCTCTAGTGAGACAGCACACTCCTTCCCTCCACTCTCTATTTTCGTGTCCATTCGGCCAACTTCTTACCCCGTCTGCCCTCTCATCTCCCCTCTGGACAGGAGCTGCCCACATAGTCTCATGTGTCTACTTGATCCAAGAAGCTCACTCTTCACCAGTATCATTTTCTATCCCATAGTCCAGCCCAATCCCTGTCTGAAGAGTTGGCTTTGAGAAGATTCCTGTCTTGGGCTAAGAGAAGGTCTGGGGGCCATGACCTCTGTGGTTCTTCTAGTGTCAGTGAGACCATTAAGTTTGGTCTTTTTATGACAATTTGAGGTCTGCATCCCCACTGCTTTCCTGCTCCCTCAGCGGTTCTCTGTTGTGTTCCCTGTCAGGGCAGTCATTGGTTGTAGCCTGGCACCATCTAGTTCTGGTCTCAGGCTGATGTAGTCTCCAGTTTATGTGGCCCTCTCTGTCTCTTGGGCTCATAATTACCTTGTGCCTTTGGTATTCTTCATTCTCCTTTGGTCCAGGTGGGTTGAGCCCAATTGATGCATCTTAGATGGCCACTTGCTAGCGTTTAAGACCCCAGATGCCACTCTCCAAAGTGGGATGCAGAATGTTTTCCTAATAGATTTCATTATGCCAATTGACTTATATGTCCCCTGAAACCATTGTCCCAAACTCCTGCCCCTTCTACACTGGCCTTCGAAGTGTTCATTTTATTCAGGAAACTTCTTTGCTTTTAGATTAGTCCAGTGGTGCTGACCTCTCCTTTGTCGTGTGTTGTCTTTCCCTTCACCTAAAATAATTCTTGTCTACTATCTAATTAGTGAAAACCCTTCTCCCTCCCTCCTTCCCTCCCCACTCTCGTAACCATCAAAGAATATTTTCTTCTCTGTTTAAACTATTTTCTGAGTTCTTATAATAGTGGTCTCATGCAATATTTGTCCTTTGGGAACTGACTAATTTCACTCAGCATAATGCCTTCCAAATTCCTCCATGTTACGAAATGTTTCACAGATTCATCATTGTTCTTTATCGATGCATAGAATTCCATTGTGTGAATATACCATAGTTTATCTATCCATTCATCTGTGAATGGGCACCTTGGTTGCTTCCATCTTTTTGCTATTTTAATCAGTGCTGCAATGAACATGGGTGTGCATAGATATGCGTGTAAAGGCTCTTATTTCTCTAGGATATATTCCAAGGAGTGGGCTTGCTGGATCCTATGGTAATTCTATTTCTAGCTTCTTAAGGAAGCACCAAATCGATTTCCAAAGTGGTTGTACCATTTTACATTCCCACCAGCAGTGTATAAATGTTCCAGTCTCTCCACAGCCTCTCCAACACTGGTTATTTTGTGTTTTTAGGATTAATGCAGCCTTGTTGGAGTGAGGTGGAATCTCACTGTAGTTTTGATTTGCATTTCTCTAATGGCTAATGATCGTGAGCATTTCCTCATGTTAGCTACCTGAATGTGTTCTTTAGTGAAGTGCCTGTTCATGTCCTTTGCTCATTTTTTAATTGGGTTATTTGTCTTTTTGCAGTTGAGTTTTTGCACTATCATGTAGATTTTAGAGATCAGATGCTGATTGGGCATGACATAGCTAAAAACTTTTTCCCAGTCTGTACGGTAATGTTTTTACTCTTTTGGTGAAGTCCTTAGATGAGCGTCGGTGTTTGTTTTTTAGGAGCTCCCAGTTATCTGGTTTCTCTTCTGCATTGTTAGTAATGTTTTGTGTACTGTTTATGCCCTGTATTAGGGCTCCTAGCATTGTCCCCATCTTTTCTTCCATGATCTTTATCATTTTAGATTTTATATTTAGGTCTTTCATCCATTTTGAGTTAGTTTTTGTACATGGTGTGAGGTATGGGTCTTGTTTCTTTCTTTCTTTTTTTTTTTTCTTTGCAGATGGATATCCAGTTATGCCAGCACCATTTATTAAATAGCCTGTGTTTTCCTCCTTTTAACTGACTTTGGGCTTTTGTCAAATATCAGCTGCTCATATGTGGATGGATTTATGTCTAGATTCTCAATTCTGTTCCATTGGCCTGTGTTTCTGTTGTTGTACCAGTAACAGGCTGTTTTCACTACTGTGGTGGTATAACAGGTTCTAAAATCAGGGAGAATGAGGTCTCCCACTTTGTTCTTCTTCTCCAGTAATGCTTTACATATCTGGAGCGTTTTTCCCTACCATATGAAGTTGGTGATTTGTTTCTCCATCTCATTAAGAAATGTCGTTGGAATTTGGATCAGAATTGTGTAATATCTATAGATGGCTTTTGGTAGAATAGACAGTTTTACAATGTTAAGTCTTCCTATCCATGAGCAAGGTAGGTTTTTCCATTGATGTAAGTCTCTTTTGGTTTCTTGCAGTAGTGTCTCGTAGTTTTCTTTGTATAGGTCTTTATCTCTCTGGAAAGGTTTATTCCTAAGTATTTTATCTTTTTAGGAGCATACTGTAAATGGTATTGATTTGGTGATTTCCTCTTCAATGTTCTTTTTGTTGGTGTAGAGGAATCCAACTGATCTTTGTATATTTATCTTATATGCAGATACTCTTCTGAACTTTTCTATTGGTTTCACTGGTTTTCTTGAGGATTCTTTAGGGTTTTCTGTGTATAAGATCATGTCATCTGCAAATAGAGATACTTTTACTTCTTCCTTACCAGTCTGGAAGCTCTTTTTATCTAGCCTAATTGCTCTGGCCAGGACTTCCAGCACAATGTTGAATAAGAGCAGTGATAAAGGACATCCTTGTCTGTTTCCTGATCTCAGGGGGAATGCTTTCAGACTCTCTCCATTTAGGATGATTTTGGCTGTCGGCTTTGTATAAATGCCCTTTATTATGTTGAGGAATTTTCCTTCTATCCCCATTTTGCTGAGAGTTTTTATCACGAATGGGTGTTGAACTTTGTCAAATGCCTTTTCTGCATCAATTTATAAGAGCATGCGGTTCTTGTCTTTTGTTTTATCTGTATGATGGATTACATTAATTGTTTTTCTAACGTTGAACCATCCTTGCATACCTGGTATGAATCCCACTTGGTCATGGTGAATCATTTTTTTGACATGTTGTTGAATTGTATTGGCTAGGATTTTGTTGAAGATTTTTGTATCTAAGTTCCTGAGGGATATAAGTCTGTAATTTTCTTTTTTTTGTGGTGTTTTTACCTGGTTTTGGTATCAGGGGTATGTTGGCTTCATAGAGTGAGTTTAGGAGCATTCTGTCCTCTTCTACACTCTGAAATACCTTTGGTAGTATTGGTGTTAACTCTTCTCTGAAAGTTTTGTGGAACTCTGCATTGAAGCTGTCCGGACCAGGGCTTTTTTTTGTTCAGAGTTTTTTCATTAGCTTTTCAATCTCTTCTTTTGTTATGGGTTTATTTAGTTGTTGTTCCTCTGTCTGTGTTAGTTTAGGTAGGTACTGTTTTTCTAGAAATTCTTCCATTTCTTCTAGGTTTTCAGATTGTTTGAGTCCAATTTTCCATAGTTAGCTGACCTGATTTTTTTCATTTCAGTTGTGTCTGTTGTAATGTCGCCCATCTCATTTCTTATTCAGGTTATTTGCTTCCTCACCTGTTTTTCTTTTGTCAGCTTGGCCAATGGTTCATCAATTTTGTTAATTTTTTCAAAGAACCAGCTTGTGGTCTTGTTAACTCTTTCAATTGTTTTGCTGTTCTCTATTTCACTTAATTCTGCTCTGATTTTTAGTATTCGGTTTCTTCTGGTGCCTGAACGTTTCTTTTGTTGCTCTCTTTCTATTTGTTCAAGTTGTAGGGATAATTCTTAGATTTTGGCCCTTTGTTCTTTTTGTATATAAGCATATATCTATAAATTTATGTGTAATGTTTCTAATCCCCAAAGACAAATAAAGATACTGATAGACAAAAGGCAATAATAAGGAAAATCATAAAACATATGAGGTGTTCATGTGACGTCAGAACTGACTTATGAATGAGTCTTTAAACGGAGCACTGTAGTAAGTCAGGGACTACCTGAATATGTATGTCTACATACAGTGCAACATGGAGAGCCAGAATCACTAGATTGCCTTCTTTTACCAGGTTTGGGAGGTTTTCTGCCTTTGAGAGTTTATAGTCTTACCACTTTTCTATCACTCTCTATTAGTGGAAAATATTTTGTTTTTCGTCTCTGACAGGTTCCTACATTATACAGGTTCTGGCTTTTGCTCTATATAGAATCCAAAATTACAGGGACTAGGAAATGTATAACTCAACAGCAGCACTAGAGTGCAGAGTTTGAGACTGGGATTTATAAATGCTTTTCAAAGGATGGGGTTTGGAGGAGGATCGAATATCTTGTCAAAATTTGAAGTTTTTCTTGGGACTGAAGTCAAAATCATACATGCCACAGAAGAGGGAAAAAGGGAGGCTTTTCTCACTTTAATTGTTCATCTGCAACAGAAAGTCCAGTATCCCTGAGAGAGGAAACACTGCAAGAAGAAGGGAGTGAACAAGTTCTCCCAAATGAAGATTGTTGCTCAAGTATGTCTATTTCCCTGGTTGTATCGGGTCCCTGGTGGCACAGTGTTTAAGACCTCAGCTGCTAGCCAAAAGTTTGGCAGTATGAACCCACCAGCTGCTCCTTGGAAACCCTATGGGACAGTGCTACTCTGACTTATCAGATGGCTTATGAGTCAGAAGTGACTCAAGGGCAAAGGGTCTAGTTTTTTGCTTTCTTTTTTTTTTTGGTTTGTCCTGCTTATCAGGTATAAACTTCACATTTCCCAACCGAAAGCTTGGCAGCAACAAGACATTGCAGTAACGGTTAATCTTTAATCGAACATTCTCCATCTTCATGAAATAAACTTTTCTCTCATTGAGTTTCCTTTTCCTTTCTTTCTCAGGTTTCTGTTCTTTGTCTTTCTTCAAGTCTGTGCTATGCTTCAAATGCAATGTAAATGTCTCTGATTTTTAAGTTTAAAGTGACATCCTTCCAAAGGGATGGGGATTCATATTCATTCTGGTCTTCCAACTTCTTCATTTTCTTCTTGGTTATATGCAAATTCTTGGTATCTATAAAGACTGTATATCCCTCTGTTGCATACTTTTGCATACATTACACCATTCCATTCCCGTCCAATTGAACAAAAAGACTTCTTGTCATTTGGAGAATAACAAAATCTGAGCAGTAATTCTGTGCTTCTTGCCCACATAGAAAGTTTGAATGTGGAACTCGATCTTTGCATGAGAGCTCACCTTGGAACAATCAATATTGCATTCTCCTCCTAGGTGACTCTAGGGCCCAGTGAGGATAAACCTTACAAAACCTTTGGGGAATGTGAGAATGCAATGTTGGTCCTAGTCACAAGACGCAGCCTTGCCCTATGTTGTCTACCCCAACTGACATCCCATGGAATTTTGACTTGGTCCATACATGAGCGTTGAATTGTATCTTCTTGTAAAAACACTCAGCATTAAAGGCTGAAATGTGTGGATGATGGGAAACGTGTTCAGCCATGAATGTTACACTGTTTTTGGAAACTCAGAAGATGGGTCGTTCTGAAAGTAGCTCTGTGTTCTCTTCAGTGTCATTTTGCAAAGTCCAGTGACAATGAAAGATCTCACCCAAAATGGGACTGTATGGCTTTCTGGCAACCGATATCCTTTCCTTCCTGCACGAAAGGTGGAGAAGTACCATTTCACAATATGGACAATTCAATTCCAGGATCTTTCAGGTCACTAATGCTTACAAACTAGCGTGAATGTGCAAAAAATATGCATACATTTCTAAAAGAGATCTTTCGAGGATAAATGTTGGAAGAACTATCTTAGTAAGATCCATTCCAATTCTAACCTTTAACAAGAGATGCATGATAATGCTTTTGTGCTCTTCCAATGACCCCGGGTCCCCTAGATCTTCTATATGGTCATGGGAATTAAAAAAGTTAGCATCACTTGATGTTCCACTGGACATGGAGGAAGTAAGTGATTCTGTGTTTTCTGGGCACTTTAGACTATTTGTTGAGCTTCTGTGTGTCAAGCCTGAGAGAGATCCAGAGGAATCTATTAAGCACGTTGGAGATGAGCCACTCTGCGGGAGAAAGATGTGGCAATCTGTTTCTGTAAAGATTACAACCTTGGAAGCCCTACCGGGACAGTTCTGCTCTGTCGTATAGGGTCCCTACGAGTTGGAATCAATTCGACAACAATGGGTTTGATTTGCTAGAATAAGAGAACTCTGGGACTTTATCTGGAGACAAGTTGACTGGATTGAAGGAGCTAGATTACTACTAGGTAGTGAGTGCCCAAGGCATGTACTATTTGGTGTTAGAATTTGATGATATCTCAGGGAAGCTAATATAGGTCCAATTGGTTGGGAGGTGGACGCTGCTCTGACTTACACAACTGAGCAGGTTCTGAAGGTAAGACAACCTGGGAAGGTATTGTTTGAATTACGGGTTCCAAGGGACTAGGTCGATATATTGCATCTACAGTATTAATTGTTCTTATAATTCCACCTGTGTGCTTCTCTGCATTACTCTGGTCTTTAGCAACCTGCAACAATACAATGTAGTGCTTGGTTGAATCTACCATGACAGTTGTTGTCTCTGAGAGCTTCAGTTTTCTATCTCTGATCTTCACCTTTGCTGTTCTGAAGCTTGTCATCAAAAAACTTTGAGTATTCTATCAATATTTGCAGAGAAATGTCAGCTCATCTGATACATTTCTTATGAAAGTCTTGGACCCTAGGAAAGAGTTCTGAATATAAAACCCCACAGTGTGGTAGGAGGGAGTCAGGGAGGAGAGTAACCCATGGCCCACCCCCCCAGGCAAGAAGCAGGGACCCTCAACCCACCAATTTCGTGACCAATTCAGCTTTTTCATAACTATATGGAATGCCACCTTAATCATACACTGAAATCTTATACCAAAAAAGAAACCAAACCCATTGCTCTCGAGTCAATTCTGACTCATAGTGACCCTGTAGAACAGAGTAGGGTTTGCAAGGACGAGCTCATGAATTCGAACTACTGACCTTTTGATTAGCAGCCATTGCTCTTAACTACTGTGCCACCAGGGCTCCAAAATGTTATAAAGTAGAACATAATTTACCCTAGCTTTAAAAAAAAAAAGCGAATAGTATTCCAAATAATACAGTTTGGTCAAAATAATTTTCTATAATCCTCCAACTTGTGAAACTAGGTGTGAATACCAAAGAGATGGTTTGTTGTATTCCGTGGCACATGGAGGTGATGTGACTGCCAAGCTGTGAAAATGAGTGATGTCTAGGACCTCTGGCTGGGAGTGAGTGGCTGTCGTGTCACTAAGGGGCTGCAGGGCACCAGCTGACACTGTCAGAAGGGGTGTCACCAAAACGACTCTCTATAAAATTATCTCTGTAGTAGAGAATGAAGAAAACCAAAGACAAAAGGGAAAGATTAGCCCAGTGGAGTAAAGGACCTCAAGTACGACAGCCTCCACCAGACTGATTCCAGTACAACTACATGGGGCTCGGCTACCTCCACTGATTGCTCTGACAGGGATCAGAACAGAGGGTCTTGGACAGAGCTGGAGAAAAATGGAGAGCAAAATTCTAACTCACAAAAAAGGACCAGACTTACTGACAGAGACTGGAGAAACCCCAGGAGCATGGCTCCCAGACACCGTTATAGCTCAGTAATGAAGCTATTCCTGAGGTTCACCCTTCAGCCAAAGATGAGACAGGCCCACAAAAGAAAACAATTGCCCAAAGGGGCAGGAGGGCACAGGAAAGCTGGTAATGGGAACCCAAGGTCAAAAAGGGAAGGGTGTTGACATGTCATGGGGTTGGCAACCAATGTCACAAAACAAAAAGCACAGAACCACAGCCTGGGTCCTGGGTAGCAATTCCAGTGCTGCCACTAGTTTAATGGTATGGATTGGACTTAAAGAGCTAAATGATATAAAATGAAAAGGGTCTATTTTTCCACGGTAGGCTTGAATTTCTGAGCTCCATATGAACACATAAAAAAGATTAAAAAAACCCTTCATTTATGGGAGACCAAAATGATGTTTTTGCAAGTAATCTTTCTCATTAAGGCAAATGAAACGTCGCCATATTATTTTTATTTTATTTTGGGTTAGAAAAAAAAAAAAGGAAAGCTAACTGAATTGGTGCTGGATGGTTTTGTTTTGTTTAATCTCATTTCAAATTGTATTAGGGCCAGATTTAAAGAATGATGTTCAGGGCTGATGATTACAAATCATCTGAATGGGTTATTTCCTTCTCTCCTAACCCACCTTCCAACTTCTGCTTATCTCTGGGGTGGCTGTTTATCATGCAAACTTTTCGAAAGGGATTCTGACAAGTGTTGAAAAATTTGAGTTTGTAGACTAAAGATAGAATAATGTGAAAATGTAAAAAAAAAAAAAATCCCTGTAGTTAGTTACAATAACAAAAACACTTTTCTAAGCCCACCTAACAGCTATCAATTCAGCTACAGGGCTAAAGCTCTATGCTAATTCACTTGTTGAACCTTCTAATGCATGTCAGTCCGAGCTGGCATTATTGCCCAACTACAATATTGCTTTCAATCATGTGGTTTCATATGCTCTCACTAAAAGCACACTCTGTTGTTTTCATTGCTGCCGCTGGTTTTATAGTCACTGGTTTTGTCAAATTTTAGCTGCAATGTTGTGGTAATTAGTATTTGTGAACCTCTATCAATAACTTTTTTGAGAAATGAAGCAGTAATTAAAGGAAAAGAAGGAGTAATGTATGGGAATTACAATTTACAAGTAACATTAGTACAAAAAACATTACTAAGGATTGTGTTTGGCCTGGCATGGGAGGAGGTCCTTGGGGGTGGGGATGGGTGACACCATGAGTGACCACATGGGGTGACACCAAGCCTAGTGATGCCACTGGTGAGTGGCGGGAGAAAAAACTGACTCTTTTAAAGACTATTGGAAGTTGTAAAAGAAAAAAAAATCCTCAAATGTATGAACATATTTAATTTACTAAAAAAAAAACTTCAGATTTACAGATTGAAAAAAACTGGAAAAGAAAATGTGTTCCACAAACAAGCGAATACCTGATGGGATCTCTCTTCAAAAGGACTGTTGCATCATCCTCTTCATCAGTTTCTGCAGAACCTGCCTCAACAAATATTTTTAAGGGATTTTGCCACTCTCCAGAGTATAAAACAATATTTTACTAGCAAATAATATTTATCAGTACTTTATAATTATTGCCAGATTTTTTCTGCCAATGTTAAGAAAACAAGCATGCTTTGCAAATTCTGATTTTTACTGCAAGAATCAAACTACATTTTAAAGGATATATTTGGATCTGCTTTGTGCCTGGTTACTATGTCCTGTTCTTATGTCCACATTCTGACTCCAGCAGCACATTGAGTTGATCATTATAGTTTGAATGTTAGGTGGACTAGTCTCTCCTATTACTCTTACAAAAAAAAAAAAAAAAAATGGAGCTATTATTTCAGAGTTATTTTGTGTGGTGGAGTAACTGTCAAGAGAAAATCAAATCCTATGTCTATAAATGCCAGTGGAATTAAGATAGTAATTGAAAAAAATGTATAAATCAGTTTTGGAAGACCTGCCGTCTTTAAACTTTGATTCATATCATCTATCGGTATTTTATTTTGACCCATTTTTCATGTTTTATTATGTCCCTTACTAGGTGTCATGGGTTGAATTTTGTCCCCCAAAAGTATGTGTAGCAATTTGGCTAGGCCATTATTCCAAATATTGTGTGATTGTCCACAATTTTGTTATCTGATGTGATTTTCCCGTGTGTTGTAAATCTTACCTTAATGATGTTAATGAGATGGGATAGGCTGCAGTTATTTTAATGAGGCAGGACTCAATCTAAAAGATTGGATTGTGTCTTGAGCCAATCTCTTCTGAGATACAAAGAATAAAAATGGGCAGAGAGACAAGGGTACCTCATACCACCAAGAAAGCAGCATTGAGGACAGAGCATGTCCTTTGGACAAGGGGTCCCTGTACCTGAGAAACTCCTAGACCAGGGGAAGATTGATGACAAGGACTTTCCTCTAGAATGACAGAGAGAGAAAGCCTCCCCCTGGAACTCATGGCCTGAATTTGGGCTTGTAGCCTGCAAGACTGTGAGAATAAACTTCTCTTTGTTAGAGCCGTCCACCTGGGGTATTTCTGTTACAGCTGCCCTAGATGACTAAGACACTAGGGTTTGACATTTTCTCTTAGTAGGGCATACACATTTATTCTTAAATATATTCCTAAGGCACAATATACAATTTGCTTCAGTCATGGATGGAATCTTTTTGTCCTTTATATTTCATAGATAATTATTATTGTTACCTAAAAAATATTTAGGAGTCCAGGGTAGCACAAAGAGCTAAGCACTCAGCTACTAACTTAAAGGTTGGCAATTCAAATCCACCCAGAGACTCCACAGAGAAAAGTCCTGCTGATCCGCTTCTGAAAGGGCATAGCCGTTGAAAACCTTATGGAGCCCTGTTCTACTCTGCAACGTATGGGATCACCATGAGTCAGAATCAACTCAAAGGCAACCAGTAAGAAATACTTAAATTTCCGTTACCAAAATATTGTCATGTTGAATGAAAATTTCTCAGACATAAGACTCACTTGAAAACCGAGGGGATTATCCAATAGGCAAGGTAAACACATTGCTTACCTTGCTTACCAGACTTCTGTAGTGAACAGTTTCCATTTTTTCACCACATCAAATATTCTGCTTCTAGGTGTGGCTTGCATCTGTCTCTCCCAATCCCACAGCACCTTCCTACAGAATCAAAGACTCTTTTCAAATTTATGCTCCTTGACAGGGGTGGATGAACCAGTGAGCGAGGTAAGTGTGAGCATACTTGTGTTTACGCAGTAATCTGTAGTGAAAATTTTCATGAGCAATCAAAGATGTGATGAAACCCATGAGAAAATGTTCACCACAGATGATTTGGTAAGCCCAATAAGCCCTGGATGTTCCTTGTCTATTGGGTAATCTGCCCTTGTTTAAGAGAAATGAAGGTCTTCATAAGATTTATCCCTTTGGTTATTTTCAAAATGAACAGCTAGCATTGTATCTGTGATTGCTAAGGTTGTGTGCTAACAGCTTGGCCATGATTCTCAGTGGTTTGGATGTTATGTTGTAGCCTGGCGGTTATACAATGATGTGATCACCTTCGTGATGGGATACGCTGTGAGTAGCCAATCACTGAAAGGGCGTTTCCTTGCGGGTGTGGCTTGCATCTAATATAAGCAGACTTTCTGGTAAGCCTTGTGGGCTTTTGCTCACTCTGGATCCTGTAGCTGGCTCCTGTTTCTCTGACCTCTGGTTTTGAGACTTGAGCTAGCAGCTTCCTTGCTATCTTGCCTGCCAACCTTGGGTTTTGAAGGTCTTTACAGCCTGTGAAGCAAAGCCCTGCTGTCTGACTTGCTGATCTTGGGTTCATCAGCCCCTACGGCTCCGTGAATCAGGAGAAGCCTCCAGGCTGGCCTCTGTTCCAGCCTCTATAATCCTGTGAGTCCTTAACATAAACCTTTCTTTAACATAACTTTCTCCATATTTTTTTTTATACTCTTTACTGGTTTTGCTTCTCTAGAGAACCCAGCCTAAGACACTAACCTACTCAGAACACACCTCTTTTATTCTAGTGAGGGGTTGGGAGCCAGGTCAAAATATTCTCCTATTCCCTGATACTGTTTATCTGAATTTGATCATCATGGTTCATTTTCAAGAAATGGATTTTTATAAAACCAAAGACCTAATCTAGGATTTGAATCCTATTTTATCTTATTTATGTTCTTAGTAAGATTCACAAATCCAATGTAAATTCTATCGCTGTCCTTGGATTACAAAAGAGATACGGAGTGAGACAGAGAGAGAGATGTCAGGGTGTGGTTTCTTGTGTTAGAAGACAGAGGTTTGAGAACATCATAACTAATACCTTTGTATATCCCCATGGTATAAAAGAACTCTGGCTTTTATACCGTGTGCATTTAGTGTGTTCTCTGTTTTCGTGTCCAACACTGAGGAATCTCCAATTTCCAAGAAAGGTTAGTACAAAATATTCCTTGTCTTATGGGAATCCTTTCTTTATTGATAAAATTTTGTATGTATTCAACAATTATTTCCTGTATTTCTGATCTAGCTCATGTCCACATGATCTATCATATATTTTTTCAGTCAAGCAGCCTCTTGGCTGAGAGGGTGAGCAGACTGCAGAAAATAATAAAAGTCATGACAAGAGACAGAGTCCACTCATTTCTGCAAAGTTGATATGGGCTAAGGATGGTGAAAAGACTTTGCATCAAAATAAATGATACTCAAGACATTTTCACATAAATTTGGAATTGGCAAGGAGTGGGTTATCTACATTTTCACAATACAAACTTTTGAAAAAAATCTTTTCCCAGGACATCATCAGACAAGGATGTATTTGGTAGTGACGATGATGCACAAGGCTTTGTTGGATGAATGAAAGACTTCAGATATTTAGCTTTCCTTGAAGCCTGTGGAATGTCACCATTGTTTATCAAACCCCATGATTTTGCCCAGGCTCTGCTCTTTCCTCCACAGACATTCCACAAGGAACATTACCTAAGCATGTACTCCATTTTGTTTCTTTTGTGGGGATTTACTCTTAGAATCTCAGTTGTAGGAGTCCTGGGAGACCTGATGAATACAAAAGATTTCCCATTCATGAAGACCCTAAATTAGAAGCACATTATACCCTTCTACAGCTAACAACTGCCCTATTTCATTAAGATTTCTCTTGCTTAATGACGAAGTGACAGCTAAGGCCTAAAGAATTTTGGCAACAATCACCAAAATGTATACAACAGTATATTTCACACAAAGATAAAATTGTGCCCTTGTGTTTTAGGTTGGATCACAACTATCAGCAATGTCTCAAGTAAATCTTGATTGGGTTGATGAGCATCAGCTTCAGCGTTTAAATGAAAGGTTAATTGTCGTTGACGAAAGTGATGAGGTTATTGGTGCAGATACCAAGAGGAATTGCCACCTGAATGAAAACATTGAGAAAGGTAGTATGGAAATGTTTTCTTTGTCTGTTTCATCAGATTTTTATCCTTTTTATCCCAAACTCACAGAGATGTAGAGGGGGGAAACTTCAGGCATTTCTCATGAGGGGAGACCTTCAATCATCTTATGCTCTTGTTGCTTGCCTTCTTTAGGAGAAGGTTCAAGAAGGGTCCATCTTAAATCTTTTTATTTTGAGCATTAATTTGTCATCAGGTTTTCATTACCTGGAGACCATGAATTACCAGTCTGGGAATGCAGCGTGTATTCCCCTTTCCTCTGCACAGGAGCCATATTATAGGTTTTCTGCTGCAGCGATTCTCTGTGAGATAGAGAGCCAGGTCAGAAGGACAAGTGAATTACTATATCCGCTCCATATTTGTTGGCTCATATGAATCGGCATTTATTTTTTCAGGACTGTTGCACCGAGCCTTCAGTGTTGTCTTGTTCAACACAGAGAATAAAGTCTTGATACAGCAGAGATCAGACTGCAAAGTTACTTTTCCCGGTGAGTCCATTCAATTGTACCTATGGCTTAAGATGTCCATGTCATTTGACCTGGACGTATCTGGGACGTAAATTATCTGAATTGCCCTTGTCTGGCTCTCACTTTAGTCGACAGTTAGTTCATCCCTGAGGGAACAGTATAGACAGATCCTTAGAAGAAGAAAACCAAACCAGTTGCTGTCAATTCAACGCAGATGTATGTGACCCCATGTGTGTCAGAGTGGAACTATGCTGAATAGGGTTTACAATCCTTATTTTTCAGAAGAAGATCACCCGCTCTTTCCTCTGAGGCACCTGTGGGTGAACTTGAACCACTAAACTTTTGATTATCAGTCAAGCACAGAGTAGGTACCATCTAAGGATTTGGAGGATTAGAATCAATAACATTTAGCAATTAATTAAGGACATATACAAAAATGATTATCCTACAAGCCAAATCTCTCTGTTTTATATTCTCCTGCACTTCCCAAAATCAAGAGAGAGTGAGTAGGTAGAAATAGTCCCTTTTAAGGGTGGGGGGGGGAAGCATTTATACCAACTCTAATCATTTTAAACTTTTTTGCATGAAGTGCTGTAATTTTTTCAAACCAAGCCTTGCATGACACATTAAAAGTGGACGGGACCCAGGATAGAAGACGGTGGCAATGAAGACCTCTCCTTTGTTCCTCCTTATCTGAGGTTCTGTGGCTCAAAGAAGCTTTCAGTGTCTGAGGAGGGAGACGGGAGGGAGAGTCAGTGAACAGAGTGGTTCCCCCATCATAAATAACATTCCTGTTACTTAGGTAATTAGTATGTTTCATTAGGAAAACTTTCTCAAAGATATTATACCTGAAATGGCTTCTATAAAGCTATATTCATTAAACAAGATCATCCTTCTTTCTGAATGTGACTCCTGTCTCCTCAGCTCCACCTTAAAACCTACACAAAGACACACACACACCTCACACCCACTCTCTCCTCTGCCTCTTTAAGATATATTAGATACTTGGAGCTCTGGTGGTTCAGTGGTTAAGAGCTAGGCTGCTAACTGAAAGGTCAGTACTCCAATCCACCAGCCTCTCCTTGGAAAGCCTACTGGGTGGTTCTATTCTGTCCTATAGGGTTGCTATGAGTTGGAATCAAGTGGACGGCAAGAGGTTTGGTTTTTTTTTTGTTGGGGGGAGGGTGTTTGCGGTATACGTATGTATGAATCCTGATCCCTGTCCCAAGACATACCTGGAGAATGTAACAAGATATACACATGAGAAATTAACTTCCAGTCGATGGATCTACATTAAGTATCAGCGGAGCAGTAAGGGTAATCCATTCTTAAGAACAATTCCATGAGGTAAGTATCATCATACTCATCTTGTCAGGTAAAACCAGGTGTATGTGTGTCAGAATAGAACTATGCTCCTAGGGTTTTCAATGGCTCATTCTTCAAAAGTCGATTGCTGCGCCCTTCTTCTGGGGCTCATTGAGAAAGGCTGGAACCTTCAAAGTTTTGGTTACCGGCTGACTTCGTTAACCATTTGCGCCACCCTGAAACTTCTAAGGAGACTTGGTGACACAAAGATTAAAGCAATCAATTCCTAATCAAAATTTGGCTGTTCAAAACCGCAAGTGGCTCTGTTGGAGAAAAATGTGGCACTTGGCTTCCATAGAAAGTTACAGTCTTGGAGACTTATAGGGTCACTATGAGTCAGATGGCAGTGGCTTTTTTTTTTTTCCCGGGTAGGGGGTGGGAGAGACTTCTATCTTGTCAAGTTCCTTGCCCAAACCTCCACACCCAATAAAAGCCACAGAGCCAGGATCTGCACAGAACACTCACAGTAAACCCTTGCTCTTTCTCCTCAACCAGTCTATGTTACAGATAATTTTGTTTTACCTGAAGGTCTGTGTTTGCATTTTTAGTATATTCGGTCTTCAATAATTAAAGTAAGGGAAATGCTTTCCATGTGCATTCTCTTCAGGGTATTTCACTGAGTCTTGCTGTAGTCATCCTTTGTACAACCCACTGGAACTGGAAGAACAAGATGCCATTGGAATCAGGCGAGCAGCTCAGAGACGCCTGCAGGCTGAGCTGGGGATTCCCCCCGAGCAGGTACCCAATATCTGTCCAGTATCCACTGTGCTAATGGTGAATCCAGTGGGTGACATTCAGCAAAAGCTGAACATGAGCTCAGTGACTGGATTTGTGTCATTGGCCTCATAAAGGTGGTGTTACAAATAGGAGATTTGGACATTGTACATTTTTTGTTAATTTCGGGTAGAGATTATTTAGAAATCTGGCTTTCTATCAAACACTGAAGAAAGAGAAGGTTGAAATTTGAGACTAATAGGATGTTTGAAATTTTTTACCTTCGGCCATTAAAGAAAATAATTTAGAAGGAATGGATATTTTCTTGGCAAAGATGGTTAGTTTATATTGGGCGAGGGCACAGTTCTTTAAAGTATGACACAGACAGATTAACTGAAATAAAACAAATTCAAAACCGGATTATTATTTAGTCTTGAATCTACATGTTTAGCTAGATAAAGTTAAGGTTTAGATAATTAGCCCTTTTGAGTGAAAACATATCTATTTATTTTCTCTACTTTGCCTATACTTTCTATATTTTCAACACTGGCATTGTTAATTAACACTGTGTCAATTTTTGTCATAGATTTCTCTAGAAGACATTTTAGTTATGACAAAGTATCACCACAAGGCAAGATCAGATAGAATCTGGGGAGAACATGAAATTTGCTATCTTCTGCTTATAAGAAAGAATCTCCCTGTGAATCCAGATCCCAGTGAAACAAGATGTTTCTGCTACATGACCAAGGAGGAGTTACAGGAGTTGCTGGAAAGGGGAGCCAGGGGAGAAGTGAAAGTTGCCCCGTGGCTGAGAGTCATCGCAGAGAAATTTCTGTATAAGTGGTGGGCTCATTTGGATGAAGTAACCCAGTTTGTTGAGCTTAATAAAATAGTCAGAGTGTGAAGAGCATGGGTGTCGAGAATTTGCCAGAAATACTGCCCCCAAACAGAAAATGCTGTGTTTTCACTGCAGGCAAACATGACACACAATTGCCTTGTAATTATATGCTTTCACAAGAAAAGGAAAATCTTTCGGTTGCTACTAATCTAGAAATCACGTACTTTTAATCTTTTAATCTACTTTGTTATATTATCCTATTGTTTTCTTTTGTCCCATTTCTATATTTTTCATGTTTGGTTGAGAAGGGGAAGTTGAATGTTTCCCCCTCCACACTTTCCATTTTATATGCACTTGGCAGGTTAGCAGTAGCTGATCCTGAAAGGCCTGGTAGAAGGTCTTGAGAGGACTGGAATATTAGACTGTTATATTAGACGGTTAGGTGAACTGTGATCCTACTTTTTCAACGGTGCTATCCAAACTCCCAGGAAGTCAGAATGGGGTATCTCTGCATGATTATTAGTGTTTTTTAAAGCATCACTTATTTCACAGTACAAAACAAAGTTTATTTCCAAGAAACACACATTCAGTCTTGTGTCTTAAGGCCTGGCTATATGCATTTTAGTTCATCTCTAAAATGGGTTCATGTCAACACATGTTATAGTCTAACTACAAACCGCACAGGAAATGTATATGGTCTCAACCAGATGTCTCTGCATTCATCCACTTTTGTTCCTGAAGTTGGCTTATATCTCTGTAATCTGCTTGTAAACAAAGGCAGTTTTGCTTTTAAAAATTACTCTGTATTTTAGCACAAAGTGAGTATACATTTTTAAATTAGACCTGAGTATGTAGTATTTTTATGTAATATTGAGAAAGAAATTATGTTTTAAAACCAGACCTGATAATATAGTGAAATTGCCACAGGCCTTAGATAATAACCCCTGAAGATTTCCATTCTTCAAACTAAGGTGTTATTTTGTTGTTTCTTGATGAAAGACAAGTGAGCTTTTGATTCTTATTTCTAGTAAGCATAGATAAATCTTATTAAAATATTATTTCGCAAACTAATGAAATTTAAATTTATAATATCTTTTTACTTAATAAATGCTAG
The DNA here is from genome assembly GCF_024166365.1 of Elephas maximus indicus. Classification (NCBI taxonomy): domain Eukaryota; kingdom Metazoa; phylum Chordata; class Mammalia; order Proboscidea; family Elephantidae; genus Elephas; species Elephas maximus. The sequence goes on from NC_064822.1 coordinate 18,735,301, forward strand.
TGTTAAATTGCTACTGTTCATTTTTAGGAGGTAACAAATCATCTTTATGTAAATATTAAATGCCTCAATAGAAAGATCACTGTATATTTAAGGTGTTTTCTTTAGTAGAAAAAAATTCTTCAGTTTTAAATGAATTTTATCTTTAGAATTTATAACATTGATTTCATTAAATCTGTAGCTTATTCTCTTCAAAATGACTCTATTCTCTTATGAGAAAATGTTAAAATAAAATAGATACATGTGCTTGCTTCTCAAGATTTTGAAAGACATATTAAACCAACCAAAACCAAACCCATTGCAGTCATGTTGATTCCAACTCATAGCAACACTATAGGACAGGGTAGAAGTGCCCCATCAGGTTTCCAAGGAGGAGCTGGTGGATTTGAACTGCTGACTTTTTGGTTAGCAGCTGAGCTTTTAGCCACTGTGCCACCAGGGCTCCAACGGGCATATTACCTACCAGCAAATGTGAGCATTGGGGGAAAAAAATGGAAAAATTCTTTATAAAACACAAGCAATCAAAGCCAACACAAGAATAAGTAGAAAATATGAATAATCCTATAGCTATTAAAGAAATTGAATCTGTATTTTCTAATTTTGCTTGCAAAAGAAACTGTACTCATATAGTCCCCAATGAGATGAAATGATATTCCTGCTATAATTCTAACTTGCTTGTATCCTACTATAAAGATAAATAAATATAGCCGTAGATTAAAACTTACCTGTGTCTCTTGAACCTGATTGTGCCTGATGAACCAACAATCACAGAAGTGATACTGCACCTGCCATCATCATTTCACTCAGCATCATATTGGAAGTCCTCCCATTAAGAAAAGATAAAGGAGTAAAATTTTATAAAGATTGTAAAGAAGAAATACAACTATAATTATTTTCTGATACTATGCAAAAATTTTATAAAATACAGATTCTTATTAGCAATAATAAGTGAATTTAGTAAGGTTGCTAATACAAATTTAATACACAAAAATCACGTGTATTTGACAACTTGGTCGTAATGGACCAATTGCCCAAAAAGCACGTTTCAGTACATATGAAACAGATCACTTAGATAAGCACTATAGAGAAATTGAATTTGTTATTAAACACTCCCCCAAAATAAACATAGAGGTAGGGCCAAGACGGCAGAATAGCCAGACGTTTCCAGTGATTCCTCTTACAACAAAGACCAGAAAAAACAAGTGAAACGATTATATTTATGACAAACTAAAAGCCCTGAACATCAAAGGCAAAGTTAGAGAATGGCTGAGCAGCAGGGGGAGGAAGAGATGGTTCAGAAGCAGAGAGGAGTTCAAGGACCTGAATCGTTGGGATGAATCAGGCCTCATTCCCAGGGGTGGCTACAGTGGGCTCGTGGTAGCGTTTGACCTCAGTTTCCTCAGGGAGAAGCAGCCAGCTGCACAGCCTACTCACACCTCTGGAACCACAGAAAAATGGCACTCTCAGCAAAAGCTAAGTACTTGTGTATCTTTTACCATGCCCACTGCCCCAAGCCAGATTCAGAAGCTGTTGATTTCACTTGGCCTAAGACAGGCCCTGTTGAGCACCGAGAGCCATTCTCCCAGCCTTGGAGAAGACATAAATTCGCAATTGTGGGAAAAGATAATTTGCCAGTTCCACTAACCTGGGGAGCTCAGGACAGAAGCAGCTCCTGTCCAGGCAAAAACAGTCCATGGTAGTTGAATACTTTTCCCTGTGCACGGACCTATGTGGGCCTATTTTGGGAGAATAGGCCCTTGTTGGCAGACTGGAACGGTTTCAGCTGCGTGGTAGAGAGGAGGAGGTTTGATAATTTACACCGCTTTGCCTATTAAACAGCGTCCTCACCTACCCACATCGGGGGCCTAAGGACTGGTGACTCTGCTTGGGTCACTCAGCCACCCACAACAGGGGTCCAACAATTACTGGTACCTCCCGGTCCTTACAACCAAAAGCATTGGGTGCCTATGGTCCATCTGCAGAACCCACCCACCTGTACACTCTAGGGAACAGGGATACGTTTTCCTCAGAGACACTTGGGAGACGATTATCAGCCTCCTGCCTTGTTCAGAGCGTGACACCCTGCTGGAACCAGATACTGGTACCTACACCAATCACTCCTGCCCCTCTAAGACTGTAGAACAGACCCTGTACAACACACTTGATGACCAGCTACCTGGACACCTGTGCTGAATCCTTACAAGAAAACTGAATGGATTCCTGGACTTATATACCTGATAACAGCTCTAGCCATCTGGCGACAGGACGTCAGAGCTTCAAAGGTGAAAATAATCAAGCTAGCTCACTCAAGCAACCCATCTGGGCATATCAAAACAAAACAAAGCAAGAAGCTAGGATACGGTAAGCAAACATAAACTAAACTAATATAATAACTTACATATGGCTTGGAGACAACAGTCAATATCAAATCATATAAAGAAACAGATCCGATTGCTTCAACAAGCTTTCAAAACAAAGAATCAAGGGATCGTCTAGATGGAAGTGCATCCCTGGAATTGCCAGGTGCAGGATACAAAAGAGTAATATACAGAACCCTTCAAGACATCAGGAAGGATATCAGGCAATACATAGAGCAATCCAAGGTACACACAGATAAAGCAATTGAAGAAATTAGAAAAGTTCCTCAGGAACATAATGAAAAATTTAATAAGCTTCAAGAATCCATAGAGAGACCCAAGGAAAAAAAAAAAACTAAACCCAGTGCCGTCAAGTAAATTCCGACCCACAGCAACCCTATAGCACAGAGTAGAACTGCCCCATAGAGTTTCCAAGGAGCGCCTGGTGAATTCGAACTGCTGACCCTTTGGTTAGCAGCCATAGCACTTAAGCACTACTCCCCCAGGCAGACAACAATCAGAAATACAGAATTACACAACTCAAAAAAAATTGAACAAGTGGAAGGCAGAATTGGTGAGAGTGAAGATAAAGCACTTGGCACAAATACATTTGAAGAAAAATCAGATAAAAAATTTTAAAAAATGAGGAAACTATAAGAATCATGTGAGTCACTATCAAGAGAATTAACCTACGAGTGACTGGAGTACCAGAACGGGGGAAATAGCTGAAAATACAGAGGCAATTGCTGAAGATTTCTTGGCAGAAAACTCCCCAGATATCGTGAAAGATGAGAAGATATGTATCTAAGATGCTCATCGAACTCCATGTAAGGTAGATTTTAAAAGGAAGTCACCAAGACATGTTATAATCAAACTTGCCAAAACCAAAGACAAAGAGAGAATTTTAAAAGCAGCTAGGGATAAATAAAAAGTCACCGACAAAGGAGAGCCACTAAGAATAAGCTCGGAATACTCGGCAGAAACCATGCAGGCAAGAAGGGAATGATTTGACTTATATAAAGCATTGAAGGAAAACAATGCCAGCCAAGAATCATCTATCCAGCAAAACTGACTCTCAAATATGAAGGTGAAATTAAGACATTTCCAGATAAACAGAAGCTTAGGGAATTCATAAAAACCAAACCAAAACTACAAGAAATACTAAAGGGAGTTCTTTGGTTAGAAATCCAATAATATCAGGTATCAACCCAAGACTAGAACACTGTGCAGAGCAATCAGATGTCAACCCAGACAGAGAAATCACAAAAATAAATCCAGATTAAAAAAATGCTCGAAACAGGGGAACAGCGGTGTCATTATGTAGAAGAATTCAACATTAAACCAATAAAGGGGCACTAAGAAATGTACTCATAGATCCTTCATACGGAGAGGAAGACAAGGCTATATAAAGAAACAAAAGTTAGGTTTAAACTTAGAAAAACAGGGGTAAATATTAAGGTAACCACAAAGAAGACTAACTAGCCTACACATCAAAGTAAAATACAAGAAAAAAAAAAACAGAGACTCAGCAGAAACAAAGTCAACAAACACAAATAAGAGGAAAGGACAATATATAAACTACTAAGGACAAAAAATTAACTGGGGAAAAGAAACGGTCAACAACACACAAAAAAAGACATGAAAATGACAGCACAAAATTCATATTTATCCATAATTATGCTGAATGTAAATGGACTAAATGCACCAATAAAGAGACAGAGAGTGGCAGAATAGAAAAAAAAAAAAAAAAAAAACACCATGATCTATCTGTATGTTGCCTGTAAGAGACACACCTTAGACTTAGAGACACAAACAAACTAAAACTCAAAGGATGAAAAAAATTATATCAAGCAAACAACAATCAAAAATGAGCAAGAGTGGCAATATTGATTTCTGACAAAATAGACCTTAAAGTTAAATCCATCAGAAAGGATAAGAAAGGACACTATATAATGATTAAAGGGACAATACACTAAGAAGATATAACCATATTGAATATTTATGCACCCAATGACAGGGCTGCAAGACACATAAAACGATTTCTAACAGCATTGAAAAGTGAGAGAGGCAGCTCCACAATAATAGGGGGAGACTTCAACACACCACTTTTGGTGAAGGACAGGACATCCAGAAAGAAGTTCAATAGAGACACGGAAGATCCAAATGCCACAATCGACCAGCTTGACCTCAGAGACATATACAGAACAGTAACCGAACAGCAGCCAAGTCTTTCTTCTCTAGTGCACATGGAACATTCTCAAGAACAGACCACATATTAGGTCATATAGCAAGCCTTAGCAGAACCCAAAACGCTGAAATATTACAAAGCATCTTCTCTGACATTAAGGTCATAAAAGTAGAAATCAATAACAGAAAAAGCAGGGAAAAGAAGTCAAACACTTGGAAACTGAACAATACCCTGCTCAAAAAAGACTGGGTTATAGAAGACATTAAGGATGGATAAAGAAATTCATAGATTCCAGTGACAATGAAAACACTTCCTATCAGAACCTTTGGGACACAGTGAAAGCAATGCTCAGAGGTCAATTTATATCAATAAATGCACACATACAAAAAGAAGAAAGGGGCAAAATCAAAGAATTATCCCTACAACTTGAAGAAATAGAAAGAGAGCAACAAAAGAAACCCACAGGCACCAGAAGAAAACAAATAATAAAAATTAGAGCAGAACTAAATGAAATAGAAAACAGAAAAACAATTGAACGGATGAACAAGACCAAAAGCTGGTTCTTGGAAAAAATCAACAAAATTGATAAACCATTGGGCAAACTGACAAAAGAAAACCAGGAGAGGAAGCAACATGGATAAGAAATGAGATGGGTGATATTATCACAGGCCCCATTGAAATTAAAAGAATCATACCAGAATTCTACAAAAAATTGCACTCTAACAAATTTGAAGACCTAGAAAAAATGGATAAATTTCTAGAGACACACACCCTGCCTAAACTAACACAAACAGAGGTAGAACAACTAAATAGGCCCACAACGAAAGAAGAGATTGAAAAGGTGATCGAAAAGCTCCCCTTCCCCCCAAAAAAAGCCCTGGACCAGACAGCTTCACTGCAAAGTTCTACCAAACTTTTAGAGAGAAGAATTAACACTACTACTACTAAAGGTATTTCAGAGCATAAAAAAGGACAGAATACTCCCTAACTCATTCTATGAAGCCAGTATATCCCTGATACAAAAACCAGGTAAAGGCAGAACACGCACACAAAAAAGAAAATTACAGACCTATATCCCTCCCGAGCTTACATGCAAAAATCCTCAATAAAATTCTAGCCAATAGAATTCAACAACATATCAAAAAAATAATTCACCATGACCAAGTGGGATTCAGACCAGGTATGTTTTTTTTCTTTATGTAGAAATGGTTCAACATTAGAAAAACAATTAATGTAATCTAAGAATCACATGGTTTTATCAATTGATGCAGAAAAGGCTTTGACAAAGCTCAACACCCATTCATGATAAAAATTCTCAGCCAAATAGGAATAGAAGGAAAATTCCTCAACATAATAAAGGGCTTTTATAGAAAGCCAACAGCCAACATCATCCTAAACGGAGAGAGTCAGAAAGCATTCACCTTGAGATCAGGAACCAGACAAAGAAGCCCTTTATCACCACTCTTATTCAACATTGTGCTGGAGGTCCTAGCAAGAGCATTTAGGTTAGATAAAGAAATAAAGGGCAACCAGATTGGTGAGGAAGAAGTAACAGTATCTCTATTTGCAGATGACATGATCTTATACACAGAAAACCCTAAAGAATCCTCAAGAAAACTACTGAAACTAATAGAAGAGTTCAGCAGCATATCAGGATACAAGATACAGATACAAACATCAGTTGGAGTCCTCTACGGCAACAAAGAGAACATCGAGGAAGAAACCACCAAATCAATACCATTTACAGTACCTCCAAGAAGATAAAATACTTAGGAATAAATCTTACTAGAGATGTAAAAGACCTACACAAAGAAAACTACAAGACACTACTGCAAGAAACCAAAAAAGGCCTACGTAAGTGGAAAAACATACCTTGCTCATGGATAGGAAGACTTAACATTGTAAAAATGTCTATCCTACCAAAAGAAATCTATAGATACAATGAAATTCTGATCCAAATTCCAATGATTTTTTTAATGAGGTGGAGAAACAAATCAACAGCTTCATCTGAACCTCAAAAGAGGCCCCGGATAAGTAAAGCGTTACTGAAAAAGAAGAACAAAGTGGAAGGCCTCACTCTACTTGATTTTAGAATCTATCATACTGCCTCAGTAGTCAAAACAGCCTGGTACCAGTACAACAACAGATACACAGACCAGTGGAACAGAATTGAGAAGCCACATATAAATCCATCCACATATGAGCAGTGGATATTTGATAAAGGTCCAAAGGCAGTTAAATGGGGGAAATGACAGTCTTTTTAACAAATGGTGCTGGCGTAACTAGATACCCATCTGCAAAAAAATGAAACAAGACCCATAGCTCACACCATGCACAAAAACGAACTCAGAATGGATCAAAGTCCTAAATATAAAATCTAAAACCATGAAGATTATGGAAAAAAAATAGGGATAACGTTAGGAGCCCTAACAGAGGGCATAAACATTTTACAAAACATTACCAACAATGCAGAAGAGCAACTAGATAACTGGGAGCTCCTAAAAATCAAACACCTATGCTTATCCAAAGACTTCACCTAAACAGTAAAAAGATTACCTGCAGACTGGGAAAAAGTTTTTAGCTCTGACATTTCCAATCAGCTCCTGATCTCTAAAATCTACATGATACTGCTAAAACTCAAATACAAAAAAAAAAATAAATAAAAAATGGGCAAAAGTTATGAACAGGTGCTGCACTAAAGAAGACATTCAGATAGCTAGCAGATACATGAGGAAATGCTCTCGATCATTAGCCATTAAAGAAATGCAAATGAAAACTACAATGAGATTCCATCAACAAGGCTGGTATTAACCCCCAAAACACAAAATAATCAATGTTGGAGAGGTTGTGGAGAGTCCGGAACACTTCTACTCTGCAGGTGGCAACGTAAAATGGTACAACCACTTTGGAAATCGATTTGGCACTTCCTTAAAAAGTTAGAAATAGGACTACCATACAATCCAGCAATCCTGCTCCTTGGTATATATTGTAGAGGAAGAAGAGGCTTTACATGAACAGATATACGCACATCCATGTTCATTGCAGCACTGTTTATAATAGCAAAAAGATGGAAGCATCAAGTTTCCCCTCAACAGATGAGTGGATAAATAAATTATGGTATATTCACACAATGGAATACTACACATTGACAAAGAACAATGATGAAACCGTGGATCATTTAAAAACATGGAGGAATCTGGAAGGCATTATGCTGAGTGAAATTAGTCAGCTGCAAAAGGAATAATATTGTGCAAGACCACTATTATAAGAACTTGAGAAATAGTTTAAACAGAGAAGAATATATTCTTTGATGGTTACGAGAGGGGGGATGGAGGGAGGGGTGGAGAGGGGTTTTCACTAATTAAATAGTAGATAAGAACTATTTTAGATGAAGGGAAAGACAACACAATACACGAGAGGTCGATACAACTGGACTAAACCAAAGCAAAGAAGTTTTCTGAATAAACTGAATGCTTTGAAGGCCAGTGTAGCAGGGGCGGGGGTTTGGGGACTATGGTTTCAGGGGACATCGAAGTCAACTGGCATAATAAAATCTATGAAGAATACATTCTGCATCCCACTTTGGAGAGTGGCATCTGGGGTCTTAAACACTAGCAAGCAGCCATCTAAGAAGCATCAATTGGTCTCAACCCACCTGGATCAAAGGAGAATGAAGAACACCAAAGACACAAGGTAATTATGAGCCCAAGAGACAGAAACGGCCACATAAACCAGAGTCTACATCAGCCTGAGATCAGAGGAACTAGATGGTGCCTGGCTACAACCAATGACTGCCCTAACAGGGAACACAACAGAGAACAGCTGAGGGAACAGGAGAGCACTGGGATGCAGACCCCCAATTCTCATAAAAAGACCAGGCTTAATGGTCTGACTGAGACTAGAAGGACCCCGGGGGTCTGGGGACCATGACCAAGACAGGAACCATTCCCAAAGCCAACTCTTCAGACAGGGATTTGACTGGACCACGGGATAGAAAACGATACTGGCAAAGAATTAGCTTCTTGGATCAAGTAGACACATGAGAATATGTTGGCATCTCCTGTCTGGAAGGTAGATGAGAGGGCAGAGGGGGTCAGAAGCTGGACGAATGGACACAAAAAGAGAGTGTGGAGGGAAGGAGTGTGCTGTCTCATTAGGGGGAGACCAATTAGGAGTATATAGCAAGGCATGTATAAATTTTTGTATGAGAGACTGACTTGATTTGTAAACTTTCACTTAAAGCACAACAAAAATTAAAAAAAATATATATTGAATGTACCATGAACTTCCAGAGGAAAAAATAAGTCTTAGAAAAAATACAACCAAAATGCTCCGTAGAAGCAAGACTGTCTTGCTTACTTTGGACACATCATCAGGAAAGACCAACTGATAGGAAAGGATATCATAGTTGGTAAAGTAGAGGGTCAACAAAAATGAGAGAAATCCTCAATGAGATGGATTGACACACTAGCCACAATAATGGGCTCAAACATACCAATGATCATGAAGCTGGTACAGGACCAGGTAATGTTTCATTCTGTTATACCTAAGGCCACCATGAGTTACAGCTGATGCGACAACTACTAACAACAAGAACAAATGCGAGGCAGAGGAGCCATTCTAAGACCCAATTTCCATCTATGGTACAGAACTCATGAAACATGGCCTTCATCCTCACATAGTGCTAAATGGAACCACTACTCTTTAGTGTAATTCAGAGGGTTCCTGAGATCTTTCCAGGGTTTCTAGCAGAGTGATTAGCTTCTAATCTCCTATTTTTGTTATTAGTGTCTTCCTTTTACCCCATGCCATTTTTATTTGCCTCAGTTAAATCTTCTTGACCAACATTACTATATCCACAGCTTCATATTGAAGATCAAAATTCTAGTCCATGTTGCTGCCTTCGCAAGGCTTATTTCCGTTACCTGTGACTGTCTAATAGTGAAAGAATCATAGAAACAATAGGGGACCTTAACTCCGTGTGAACCTCCACAAATTCCAACCAGGAGTTTGGTTTGTCTTCTGTTACCTTCATATGCTTTTGAGCAGGAAAGTCTATGGCCTTCTGTGATCAGGCATTGCTGTGTGTCATGCTATTTCTAAACACATGACTCTATGTTTCTCTAATATCCTTTCCTTGCTGTTCGTTATAAAAATGAAGTTCCTACACCACCTTAAAGACTCAATTTTTTTTTGTTTTATTTTGTTCCATTTTCCAGAATTGATGGAATAGTCAGCTTTTAAGTCTCTTTCTTATTTGCTGTTTTAGATATTGATGGCTTCCTCCTGGTTAATTATGTCATTCTTGCCTCAATTCAATTTTCCTGGCACCCAAGAAGTAGGTTTCAATCACAGTTCCACAATTTACTAGCTGTGTGGTTCTCAGAAATTTATTTAAACTCCAGAAGTTCTGGTTCCCTATGAGCAAAAATGAAGCTCATAATAGTACGAATATCAAAATATTACTGTCAGGGTTAAATGTAAAATACATAGCATGGTGTCTGAAACAATGTAAGTTTTTTAAAGTGTTAGTAATTTTTCTTGTTTGTTAATTGGAGGTAGTTGTAACAATGAAGGTTACATAACTAAAGAGGGAACTTAGGGTTCACTTCAATTTTGGCTTCGATATGCAATGAAAACAGTATTCTCTCCTCTAGTATGGAAAAGGATTCCAGGATTTTTAGTTAGTTGTCTCCCACCACTACAACAAGGGGAAAAAATTTAATCATTTGAGAATCATGCAGGTAGTTGCTGCTCTAAGTTGAGTATCTACTAACTCCACAGTATTGTAAGCACAGACTCTACTGTACTAACTCCGTGTGCCCGAGAATATCAACAGGTGACAAAGGGTGGTGTAACTCTGTTTTTCAGGAAATTTTGTATTTCTGTCATCCAAAGAATTGAATGTCTTTCCTGTGTAAAATTTCCGGTTCTCCAAGTAATGTCTTCAGGACATACTCTCCCTTCTGCCCAAAGTGCTTAGTGAACATACACAGCAACCTGCTGTGTCCTAACATAGTACAAATGACAATAAATTTCTCAACTATCCTTTCCTGGCTTAAAAAAAAATGAAATCGTGAACCAAGAGGCCTGTTTTCTCTAATTCTCTAAACATCAAATACAATGGGAGAATTCTTAAAAAAAAAAATACAGGCCCTGATGTCTCATTGGAGAATTCTAGCCAATATTTAAAATAAGAACATAAATTCTACAGTCTTTTCTAGAAATTAGAAGAGAAGGGAACCCTTCCTAATAAATTTGATGAAGCCAGGATTACCTTGGATACCAAAATCAGAAAAAAAAAGTACCCCCAAAAAGGACTACAGACCTACATCCTTCATGAATAAAGATACTTAGCAAAATATTAGCAAACAGAATTCAGATGTGTATATAGATATATACACCATGACCAAATGGGGTTTTCCAGGAATGCAAGGCTGGCTCAATAGTCGAAAACCAATTAATGTAATCTACCCTATTAGCAGAAGAAGAAACACGTGAGCATAGAAATTGATGTAGAAAAAAACATTTGACCAAATTAAAAACCCATTCATTTTAAAACCTCTCAGAAAACTAAGAATAGAGGATAACTTTCTCAACTTAGTAAGAACATCTACAGAAAACCTACTTAATGGTAAAAGACTCAAGGCTTTCTCCTAAAATTGACAACAAGGCAGGATGTTCACTATCACCAATGCTATTCAACATAGTACTGGAAGTCCTAGCCAGTACAACAGGCAAGAAGAGCAACAGCCATGCAGATCAGAAAGAAGGAAAACTGATTTCTCTCTAGGCACGATGTACAACTTCCATTCTGGGGTTACTGTATTCCACTGATTTTCAAATTTGCCATCTTCCTCTTTCTTGGCTTACTACGTGTCTTAGTTATCTAGAGCTGCTGTAAGAGAAATACCGCGAGTGGATTGCTTTAACAAACAGAAGTTTAGTCTCTCACGGTCTAGCTGGCTAGAAGTCCAAATTCAGGACATCGGCTCCAGAGGAAGGCTTTCTCTGTTGGCTGTGGAGGAAGGTTCTTCTCATCAATGTTCCCCTGGACTAGGCATATCCCCGCATAAGAACACCAGATCCAAAGGAGGCAATCTACTCCTGGCACTGCTTTCTTGGTGGTATGAGGTATCCAACTCTCTGCTTGCTTCCCTTTCCTTTTAACCCTTGTAAGATAAAAGGTGGTATAAGCCACAACCCAGGGAAACTCCCTTTACATTGATTTAGGGATGTGACCTTAGCAAGGGTGTTACATCCCACACTGATCCTCTTTCACCACAGGCAGAGATTATGATTGAGAACACACAGGTAAATAATAAAACGGAGGACAATCATACAATACAGGGAATCATGGCCTAACCAAGCTGACACATATTTTGGGGGCACACAATTCAATGATGACACTACCATATTCTGCTGGACTGCATCGTCAAGAAGCCACTTGAAAAAAATTTTAAAAAGAAGCATATTTTAAATCCTATGTCTGACAGTGGAAACCCAGGTGGCATAGTGGTTAAGAGCTATGTCTACTAACCAAAAGGTCAGCAGTTGGAGTTTACCAGGTGCTCCTTGGAACCCTATGGGGCAGTTCTACTATGAGTTGGAATCGACTGGATGACAATGAGTTTTAACAGGTTTTTCATGTCTGACAAGATCTTGTTTGAGTGTCTTAGTTTCCTAGTGCTGCGGTAACAGAAATACTACAGTGGGTGGTTTTAAAGAACAGAAAGTTATTTTCTCATTGTTCAGGACGATGTAGCTCTAGGATGTAGCTCTTGGAGGAGGTCCTCCCTCGTCTGTCTCAGTGTCTAGTAGCTGCCGACATCCTTGCAGTTCCTGGGCTTGTAGTAGATTCTTCTGCCTGCATCGTCATCAGGTGGAGTCTGTCTTCCTGCTACCTGCTTGCATTTGTGTCTACTTGGCTCTTTTATAACACAAAAGTGATTCTGTTTAGGAAACACCTCACATTGACATAGCCTCATGCGCATAATGTATAGTGGTTAAGATTCCAGCACTAATTTGGGCGGGGAGACACGTTTCAATCTATAACAATTGAATATTTGGCAGGGAATCCAATTCCAAGGAGAATAGAATTCTTATTTAAAATTCAGATAGCATTGCTCCACTGTGGTTGTTAAGAGCAGTCAGATTTTTACTGCATGTAGAAGAGTTATTATTTCTCTCTGAAAATTTTTAGGATCTCCTTTTTTTCTTGACATTCTGACATTTTTCTGTTTTTTATTTTGTTTTGCTTTACATTCTGATATTCTGAAATTTTGTGATGCTATACTGGTATAGATAATTTTATTTCATTTTGTTGGGCACTCTCTGGGCTCTTTCAGGACTTGTATTTTTCTTGAGCTATGCAAAAGTCTATTATTTCTTTGATAAATTGCTTCCCATGATTTTCTAAAACATGACTATGAATTAGTTGAATGATGGACCTTTCCTACATATTTTTTTCTTATTTTGACTATTTATGTTAACTTGACAAATTTTCCTGACTTTATTATCCTAATTTCCTAATACAAAAGAGGACTTGGAATGACAATGGAGAGATGAGTGAGTGAGCTAATAGTCTCAGCTTTCAAAATGGAAAGTCAGGAAAAAAGGTGACGAGACAACCCAACTTTATTCCAGTGAAGAAATAAAATGTGATACATACATACAATATTACATTATTCAGTCATATAAAGGAATGAACTTCTGATACATGCTCAACATGGACAAACGTTGAAAACACTATGCTAAGTGAAATAAGCCAGACACAGAAGGACAAAAGTTGTATGACTTCACTTATATGAACTATCTGCTGTTCTGAGGTGCCGTCACCTCTGACTCATAGCGACCCCACGCACAACAGAACGAAACACTGCAGGGCCCTGCACCATCCTCATGATCGTTGTTATGCTTGAGCCTGTTGTTGAAACCACTGTCAATCCATCTCATTGAAGGTCTTCCTCTTTTCACTGACTCTCTACGTTACCAAGTGTCATAGACTGAATTATGTCCCCTCCCCCAAAATGGATGTATCAATTTGGCTGGGCCATGATTTCCCATATTTTATGGTTGTCCTCTATTTTGTGATTGTAATTTTATGTTAGAGAGGATTAGGGTGGGATTGTAACACCCTTACCAGGTCACATCCCTGATCCAGTGTGAAGGGAGTTTCCCTGGGGTGTGGTTTGCACCACTTTTTCTCTCTCAAGAGATGAAACGGAAGCTAGCGGAGAGGTGGACCACATATCACCAAGAAAGCAGTGCCGGGAGCAGAGTGTGTCCTTTGGACCTGAGGTTCCTGCCCTGAGATGCTCCCAGACCAAGGGAAGATTGATGAGAAGAACCTTCCTCCAGAGCCCACACAGAGAGAAAGACTTCCCCTTGAGCCAGCACCCTGAATTCGGACTTCTAATCCACTGGACTGTGACAGAATGAACTTCTCTTTGTTAAATCCATCCACTTGTGGTATTTCTGTTATAGCAGCACTAGATGACTAAGACACCAAGCATGATGTCCTTTTCCAGGGACTGGTCGCTCCTCTTAACATGACCAAGGGACGTGAGACAAAGTCTCGCCATCTTCATTGCTAAGGAGCATTCTGGCTCTACTCCCAACACAGATTAGTTGTTTTGGCAGTCCATGGTGTATTTAATGTTCTCCAAGAAAATAATTCAAAGGCACCACTTCTTCTTAGGTCTTCCTAATTCATTGCCCAGCTTTTCCATGCATATTAGGTAACTGAAAACACTATGCCTTGGGTCAGGAGCACCTTAGTCTTCAAGGTGACATCTTTGCTTTTTAACGCTTTAAGGAGGTCTTTTGCAGCAGATTTGCCCAATGCAATGCATTGTTTGATTTCTCTCTTTTTTCATATTTTAAATTATGCTTTAGGTGAGACTTTACAGCTCAAGTTAATTTCTCATGCAAAAATGTATACACATATTGTTTTGTGACATTAGTTGCAATCCCCACAACATGAGAGTACATTCCCTGTTTCCACCCTGTGCTCCCTGTGTCCATTCAACCAGTTCCTGTCCCTTCCTGCCTTCTCATCCTGTTTCGGACAGGAGACGCCCACTTAGTCTTGTGCATCTGATTGAACTAAGAAACACATTCCTCACATGTATTATTTTTTATTTTATACTCCTTTCTAATCTTTGTCTGAAGAGTGGGCTTCCGGAATTGTTTCAGTTCTGGGTACCAGGGTGTCCAGGGGCCATAGGTTCAGAGGTTCCTTCAGTCTCTGTCAGACCATTCAGTCTGGTCTTTTTATATAAATCTGAGTTCTGCTTCACACTTCTCTCCCACTCTGTCCTGGACTCTCTGTCATATTGCCTGTCAGGGCAGTCATTGGTGGTAGCAGGGCGCCATCTAGTTCTTCTGATCTCAGGGTGGTGGAATCTATGGTTGATGTGGACCTTTAGTCTCTTGGGCTAATATTTTCCTTATGTCTTTTGCTTTCTTCATTCTCATTTGCTCTAGGTGGGATGGAACCAATTGATGCATCTTAGATGGCCACTTGCAAGCTTTTAAGACCCCAGACACCACTCAGCAAAGTGGGATGCAGAACATTTTTGTAATAAACTTTGTTATGCCAACTGACCTAAATGTCCCCCAAAACTATGGTCCCCAGGCCCCAGCCCCACCTACTTTGTCCTGCAAACTGTTTGGATGTGTCCAGGAAACTTCTTAGCTTTTGCTTTGGTCTGGTTATGCTGACTTCCCCTGTATTGTGTGTTGTCCTTCCCTTAACAGATGTTGATGCTTGTCTAATATCCAGTTAGTGAATTCCCTTCACCTTCACACCCTCGTAACCATTGAAGAATGCTTTTTTCTGTGTTTAAACCTTTTCTTGAATTCTTATAGTAGTAGTCTCATACATTATTTCTCCTTTTGTGACTGACTAATTTCACTCAGCATAATGCCCTCCAGATTCATCTATGTTGTGAGATGTTTCCCGAATTCATCATTGTTCTTTATGATTGCGTAGTATTCCATTGTGTGTATGGGCCATAATTTGGTTATCCCTTCATCTATTGATGGACATCTAGGTTGTTTCACTTTTTTTGCTATTGTGAACAATACTGCAATGAACGTTGACGTGCATATTTCTGTTCATGTGATGGCTCTTATTTGTCTAGGATATATTCCTAGGAGTGGGTTTGCTGGATCTTTATGGTGCTGCTATTTGTAGCTTTTTAAGGAAGAGCCAAATCATTTTCCAGGGTGGTTGTACCATTTTACATTGCCACCAGCAGTGCGTAAGTGTTCCAATCTCTACAACCTCTCCAACATTTATTATTTTGTTTTTTGGATTAGTGCCAGCCTTGTTGGGGTGAGATGGTATCTCATTGATTTTTTTTTTAATTTTTATTGTGCTTTAAGTGAAAGTGTACAAATCAAGTCAGTCTCCCATAGAAAATTTTATATACACCTCGTTATATACTCCTAGTTGCTGTTCCCCTGATGAGACAGCACAGTCCTTCCCTCCAGTCTCTATTTTCATGTCCATTCGGCCACCTTCTGACCTCTTCTGTCCTCTCATCTCCCCTCCAGACAGGAGCTTCCCACATAGTCTCATGTGTCTACTTGATCTAAGAAGCTCACTCTTCACCAGTATCATTTTCTATCCCATAGTTCAGTCCAATCCCTGTCTGAAGAGTTGGCTTTGGGAATGGTTGCTGCCTTGGGCTAACAGAAGGTCTGGGGACAAAGACCTCCAGGGTCTCATTGTAGTTTTGATTTGCATTTTCTAATGGTTAATGATTGTGAGCATTTCCTCATGTGTCTGTTAGCCGCCTGAATGTCTTCTTTGGTGAAGTGTCCTGGATCGTATGGTATTTCCATTTGTAGTTTTTTAAGAAAGAACCAAATCTTTTTTCCAGAGTAGTTGTACCAATCTGCATTCCCACCAGTAGGGCATAAGTGTTCCAAACTCTCCACAACCTCTTCAACATTTATTATTTTGTGTTTTTTGGATTTTTTTTTTTTTTTTTTTGGTGACAATGAGATGGTATCTCATTGTAGTTTGGGCTTGCATTTCTCTAATGGTTAATGATTCTGAGCATTTCCTCATGTGTCTGTTAGCTGCCTATATGTCTCCTTTGGTACAGAATGTATTCATATCTTCTGCCCATTTTTTAATTGAGTTGTCTTTTTGTTGTTGCAGTGTTGCAGCATCTTGTAAATTTTCGAGATTAGATCCTTATTGAATATGTCTAGCTAAAATTTTTTCCACAGTCTATAGGTTCTCTTTTTAATCTTTTCGGGATGTCTTCTGATGAGCGTACGTGTTTGATTTTCAGGAGCTCCCAGGTACCTAATTTCTCTTCTGGTTTTTGTACATTGTTAGTTATGGCTCGTATACTATATATGCCATGTATCAGGGCACATAGCATTGTCCGTATGTTTTCTTCCATGATCTTTACCATTTAAGATTTCATATTTAGGTCTTTGATCCATTGTGAGTTAGATTTTGTGCATGGTGTGAGGTATGGGTCTTGTTTCATTATTTTTGCAGATGGATATCCAGTTACGGCAGCACCATTTGTTAAAGAGACTGTCTGTTCCCCATTTTTGGACTTTGGGCCTTTGTCAAATATCGGCTCCTCAGAGATGGATGGATTTATGTCTGGGTTCTCAATTCGGTCTTACTGGACTACGTATCTGTTGTTGTATCACTACCAGGCCATTTTGACTACTGTGGTTGTATAATAGGTTCTAAAATTAGGTTGTGTGGGCCTCCCACTTTGTTCTTCTTTTTCAGTAATGCTTTGCTTATCCAGGGCCTTTTCCCTTTCCATATGAATTTGTGATTTGTTTCTCCATCTTGTTAAAAAATGCTGTTGGGAGACAAGGCCAAGATGGCGGAATAGACAGACGCTTCTGGTGAGCCCTCTTACAACAAAGACCCAAAACACAAGTGAAATGAGGATATTTATGACAAGCTAGGTGCCCTGCAATGGGATGGTTAGAAAATGAACTGAGTGGTAGGGGGAAGGAGAGACAGTTCAGAAGCGGAGAGGAGTTACTGGACCTGAATCACTGGGAGCCCTCAGGCACCATTCCTGGGAGCAGCTGCTGCGGGCTGGTAGTAGTGTTCGGCCACAGTTTTCTCAGGGAGAAGCAGCCAGACACACAGCCTACTCCCACCTCCAGAACCAGAGAAGAACAGCGATCTCGGCAGAGGCTAACTACTTGCATAAATATTACTGTGTCCCCCACCTCCACTCACAAGCCGGCTTCAGCAGCTGATTTCCCTGGGCCTGAGATAGGCTCTGTTGAGTGCTTAGAGCCATCCACCCAGCTTTGAATAAGGAATGAACTTACAATTGGGGGAAAAGATGGTTTGCCAGCTCTACTAAGCTGGGGAGCCCAGGACAGAAGCGGCTCATGTACGGGCATAAACGGTCAGTGGACTTTGATTATCTTTCCCCTCTGCATGAACCTGTGTGGGCCTACTTCAGGAGAATAGGTCCTTTTTGGCAGACTACAACTGTTGCAGCTATGCGGTACAGAGGTGGGTGTTTGATGTTTGACATTGCTTTGCCTATTAAATAGAGTCCTCAACTAACCACACCAGGGGCCTAAGGACTGGTGACTCACTCAGGTCACCCAGCCACCCACAACAGGGGTCCAGAAAAACTGGTACCTCCCAGCCCTTACAACCAAAAACATTGGGGTGCCCATGGTCCGCCCACAGTACCCACCCACCTGTATGCTCTAGGGAACAGGGACACGCTTTCTTCAGAGACACTTAGGGGATGATTCTCAGCCCCATGCCTTGTTTGGTGTGTGACACCCTGGTGCAACCAGATGCCGGTACCTACACCAATCACCCTGCCCCTCTAAGACTGTAGGGCAGAGCCTGTACCACACACTTCATGATCAGCTACCTGAACACCTGAGCTGAATCCTTACAAGAAAAGTGAATGGAGTCCTAGACTAATATACCTGATAACACCTCTAGCCATCTGGGGACAGGATGTCAGAGCTCCAAAGGTAAAAAAATCAAGATAGCTCAGTCAAGCAACCCATTTGGGCATATCAAAACAAGACAAAGCAAGAAGCTATGATACAGTAAGCAAACATAAAGTAAACTAATACAATAACAGAGATGGCTCAGAGACAACAGTCAATATCAAGTCACATAAAGAAATAGCATGATCAACTCAACAAGTCCTCAGAACAAAGAATCAAGGTATCTTCTAGATGAAAGTGCCTTCCAGCAAAACTGACTCTCAGATATGAAGGTGAAATTAGGATATTTCCAGATAAACAGAAGCTTTGGGAATTCATAAAAATCAAACCAAAGCTATAAGAAATACTAAAGGGAGTTCTTTCATTAGAAAATCAATAATATCAGGTATTACCCAAAACTAGAACACTGGGCAGAGCAATCAGATGTCAACCCAGGCAGAGAAATCACAAAAATAAATCAAGATTTAAAAAAGCTCAAAACAGGGAAACAGCAATGTTATTATTTAAGAAGGCAATATTAAAACAATAAAGAGGGACTAAGAAATGTAGTCATAGATCTTTCGTATGGAGAGGGAGGCAAGGCAATATAAAGAAATAAAAGTTAGCTTTAAATTTAGAAAAATAGGGCTAAATAATGAGGTAACCACAAAGGAGACAAACTATCCTACACGTCAAAATAAAATACAAGACAATATAGAGACTCAGCAGAAACAAAATCAACAACAAATATGAGGAAAGGACAATATATAAAGATAATCTACTCAGCACATAAAATTAAGTGGGAAAAAGAAACTGTCCACAACACACACACAAAAGGACATCAAAACGATAGAACTGAATTCATGCCTAGCCATAATTACGCTGAATGTAAATGGACTAAAGGCACCAATAAAGAGACAGAGAGTGGCAGAATGGAATAAGAACCAGGATCTGTCTATATGCTGCCTACAAGAGACACACCTTAGACTTAGAGACACAAAGAAACTAAAACTCAAAAGATGTAAAAAAATGTATCAAGCAAACAGCAGTCAAAAAAGAACAGGCATGACAATATTAATTTCTGACAAAATAGATTTTAAACATAAATCCATCATAAAGGATAAGGAAGGACATTATATACTGATTAAAGGGACAATATATCAAGAGGATATAACCATATTAAATATTTATACACTGTACATTGTAAAAATGTCTATTCTACCGAAAACGATCTATACATTTAATGCAATTCTGATCCAAAATCCAATGACATTTTTTAATGAGTTGGGGAAACAAATCACCAACTTCATATGGAAGGGAAAGAGGCCCTGGATAAGTAAAGTATTGGTGAAAAAGAAGAACAAAGTGGGAGGCCTCATTCTCCCTGATTTTAGAACCTATTATACCACCACAGTAGTCAAAACAGCCTGGTACTGGTACAACAACAGAGACATAGACCAATGAAACAGAATTGAGAATCCAGACATAAATCCATCCACATATGAGCAGTTGATATTTGACAAAGGCCCCAAAGCAGTTAAATGGGGGAAAGTCTTTTTAACAAATGGTGCTGGCATAACTGGATATCGATCTGCAAAAAAATGAAACAAGACCCATAGCTCACACCATGCACAAAAACTGACTCCGAATGAATCAAAGACCTAAATATAAAACCTACAATGATAAAGATCTTGGAGGAAAAAATAGGGACAACGTTAGGATCCCTAATACATGGCATAAACAGTATACAAAACGTTACTAACAGTGCACAAACACCAGAAGAGAAACTAGATAACTAAGATAACTAAAAAATTAGGAGCTCCTAAAAATAAACACCTATGCTCATCCAAAGACTTCACCAAAAGAGTAAAAAGATTATCTACAGACTGGGAAAAAGTTTTTAGTTATGACATTTCCAGTCAGCGCCTGATCTCTAGAGTCTACATGATACGGCAAAAACTCAACCACAAAAAGACAACTCAATTAAATAATATGAACAGGCACTTCACTAAAGAACACATTCAGGTAGCTAACAGATACATGAGGAAATGCTCAGGATATTTGCCATTAGAGAATTGCAAATCAAAACTACAGTGAGATTCCATCTCACTCCAACAAGGCTGGCATTCATCCAAAAAACACAAAATAATCAATGTTGGAGAGAGTGTGTAGAGACTGGGACACTTCTACACTGCTGATGGGAATGTTAATGGTACAGCCACTTTGGAGATTGATTTGGTGCTTCCTTAAAAAGCTAGAAGTAGAACTAGCATACAATCCAGCAATCCCACTCCTTGGAATATATCCTAGAGACATAAGAGCCTTTACACGCATATATATGCACACCCATGTTCATTGCAGCACTGTTTAAAATAGCAAAAAGATGGAAGCAACCAAGGTGCCCACTGACGGGTGAATGGATAAATAAATTATGGTATATTCACACAATGGAATACTATGCATCGATAAAGAACAATGTTGAAACTGTGGATCATTTCATAAGATGGAAGAATCTGGAAGGCGTTATGCTGAGTGAAATTAGTCAGTTGCAAAAGGACAAATATTGTATAAGACCACTATTATAAGAACTCGAGAAATAGTTTAAACAGAGAAGAAAATATCCTTTGATGGTTAGGAGAGGGGGGAGGTAGGGAGAGGGGTATTCACTAATTAGATAGTAGATAAGAACTACTTTAGGTGACGGGAAAGACAACACAACACAGGAGAGGCCAGCACAACTGGACTAAACCATTCCTGAATAAACTGAATGCTTTGAAGGCCAGCATAGCAGGGGCGGGGGTTTGGGGACCATGGTTTCAGGAGAAATCTAAGTCAATTGGCAAAATAAAATGTATTAAGAAAACATTCTGCATCCCACTTTGGAGAGTGGCATCTGCGGTCTTAAACGCTAGGAAGCAGCCATCTAAGATGCATCAATTGGCCTCAACCCTCCTGTACCAAAGGAGATTGAAGAACACCAAGGACACAAAGTAATTATGAGCCCAAGAGACAGAAACGGCCACATAAAGCAGAGACTACATCCGACTGAGACCAGAGGAACTAGATGGTGCCTGGCTACAACCAATGACTGCCCTAACAGGGAACACAACAGAGAACCCCTGGGGGAGCAGGAGAGCAGCGGGATGCAGACCCTAAATTCTCATAAAAAGACCAGACTTAATGGTCTGACTGAGACTAGAAGGAACCCAGTCCTCATGGCCTCCAGACCTTCTGTTGGCCCAGGACAGGAACCATTCCCAAAACCAGCTCTTCAGACAGGGATAGGACTGGACAATGGAATAGAGAGGGAGGCTGGTGAGGAGTGAGCTTCTTGGATCAGGTGGACACTTGAGACTATGTTGGCATCACCTGTCTGGAGGGGAGATGAGGGGGTAGAGGGGGTTAGAAGCTGGTGGAATGGACAGGAAAAGAGTGGAGGGAGGGAGCTGGCTGTGTCATTAGGGGAAGAGCAATTGGGAGGTTTTTTTTTAGCAAGGTGTATATAAGTCTTTGTGTGAGAGACTGACTTGATTTGTAAACTTTCACTTAAAGCACACTAAAAATTGAAAAGAAAAAAAAGTGCTGTTGGAATCTGGATCAGGATTGTATTGTATCTGTACATCAATTTGGGTAGAATAAATATTTCCACAATGTTGAGTCTTCCTATCCATCAGTACGGTGTTTTTCCACTTACGTAGGTCTCTTGTGGTTTCTTGCAGTAGTGTTTTGTAGTTTTCTTTGTATAGGTCTTTTACGTTCCTGGTTAGATTTCTTTCTAAGTACTTTATCTTTTTCAGGGCTGTCATGGATTGAATTGTGTCCCCCCCAAAATATGTGTCTACTTGGTTAGGCCATGATTCCCAGTATTGTGTGGTTGTCCTCCATATTGTGATTGTAAATTTATGTTAAAAGGATTAGGGTGGGATTGTAACCCCACCGTTACTCAGGTCACCTCCCTGATCCAATGTAAAGGAATTTTCCCTGCGGTGTGGCCTCTTGAGCGATAAAAGGAAAGGGAAGCAAGCAGAGAGTTGGGGACCTCATACCACCAAGAAAGCAGCACCAGGAGCAGAGTGCGTCCTTTGGACACGGGGTTCCTGTGCTGAGAATCTCCTCAACCGGGGGAAGATTGAGGATAAAGACCTTCCTCCAGAGCCGACAGAGAGAGAAAGCCTGCCCCTGGAGCTGACACCCTAAATTTGGACTTGTAACCTAAAAAAAAACCTACTAGACTGTGAGAAATAAATTTCTCTTTGTTAAAGCCACCCACTTGTGGTATTTCTGTTATGGCAGCACTAGAGGACTAAGACAGGGGCTATTTTCGATAGTATTGATTTGGTGATTTCCTTTTCTAAGTTCTCTTTGTTGGTGTAGAGGAATCCAATGGATTTTTTATGTTTATCTCATATCCTGATAGTTGGCTGAAATCTTCTATTAGTTCCAGGCGTTTTCTTGTGGATACTTGGGGGTTTTCTGGGTATAAGATCATATCATCTGTGAATAGGGGTACTTTTACTTCTTCCTTACTGATTTTGATGCCCTTATTTCTTTTTCTTGCCCTATTGCTCTGGCTAGGATCTCCAGCACAATGTTGAATAAGAGTGGTGATAAAGGGCATCTTTGGTTCCCATTCTCAAGGGGAATGCTTTCACACTGTCTGTGTTTAGAATGATGTTGGCTGTTGGCTTTGTTTACATGCCCTTTATTATGTCAAGTAGTTTCCCTTCTATCCCTATTTTGCTGAGAGTTTTTATCAGGAATGGGTGTTGGACTTTGTCAAATGCCTTTTCTGGATCAATCAATGAGACCTTGCTGTTATGTTTTGTTTAGTTTATGCAATGGATTACATTGATTGGTTTTCTAATGTTGAGAACCATCCCTGCATACCTGGTATATATCCCACTTTGTTATGATGAATTATTTTTTTTATATGCTGTTGAATTGTATTGGTTAGAATTTTGTTGAGGATTTTTGCGTTTATGTTCATGAGGGATATGGGTCTATAATTTTCTTTTTTTGTGGTGTCTTTACCTGGCTTGGGTATCAGGGTTATGCAGGCTTTATAGAATGAGTTCAGGAGTACTCCTTCCTTTCGTATGCTCTGAAATACTTTTACTAGTACTGGTGTTAACTCTTCTCAGAAGATTTGGTAGAATTCTCCACTGAAGCTGTCTGGGCCAGGGCTTTTTTGTTGTTGTTGTTGTTGGGAGTTTTTTTTTTTTGTTACCTCTTCCATCTCTATTTGTTACGGGTTTATTTAGTTTTTCTACCTTGGTTTTTGTTATTTTATTTAGGATGTGTTTTTCTAGAAATTTGTCCATTTCCTCTAGGTTTTCAAATTTATTGGAGTACAATTTTTCATAGTATTCTGCTGTGATCCTTTTTATTTCAGCTGTTTCTATTGTGATATCACCCATCTCATTTCTTCTTTGTCTTAGGTTGGGTTCTCTAGAGAAGCAAAACCAGTAATGTGTATAAATACACAGAGAGAGATTTATATTAAGGAAACAGCTCACACAATTGTAGAGGTTGGATCGTCCCAAGTCTCTGGATCAGGATAGAATCCTTTCCCAATTCATGGAACCGCAGAAGCTGGTGAAACCAAGATGAGCAGGTTGGAGAGCGGGGATCCCACTCACAGGTTGTGACAGTCAAGGGATCCCCAAGATTGGTAGGCAAGACTGCAAGGTTTCTCCTGAGTCAGCTGCAGGGGCTGGTGAACCCAAGATAGGCAGGTCGCGGAGCAGGATTCTTGCTCATAGACCGTGAAGATAGGTCAATCCCAAGGTGGAGAGGTAAGCTGCTAGTACAAGTTCCAAGACCCAGAGGTCAGACAAGAAACAGCTGCTGGATCCAGAACAAGCCAACAACCTTTGCAAGGCAAGCAGGAAATGGAAGTAGGAGGCAGAAGTGGAAAGATGAAGGCTGAGGGGAAGGTGAGCCCCCACAGGCCTCATCCCCCTCCTCCAGTCCCACTCAGCAGATTCTATCATGGGGGTGATCCCATATCAAATTTCAACAGGAAAGTGATCACATTATACAACTGCCAAAACACTGAGAATCATGGCCCAGCCAAGTTGACACACAGTCTTAACCATCACACTCTTGTTATTTGCTTCCTCTCCTATTTTTCTTTTGTCGGTTTGGCCAATGGTTTCTTGATTTTGTTGATCTTTTCAAAGAACCAACCTTTGGTCTTGCTGACTCTTTCAATTGTTTTTCTATTCTCTATTTCATTTATTTCTGTGCTAATTTTTATCATTTTCCTTCTTCTGGTGCCCAAGGGCTCCTTTTGCTGCTCTCTTTTGATTTCTTTGAGTTGTAGGGTTAATGTTCTGATTTTGCTCCTGTCTCTTTTGGGGATGTGTGCATTTATCGCTATAAATTGACTTCTAAGCACTGCTTTTGCTGTGTCCCAAAAGTTCTGGTAAGATGAGTTTTCATTCTCATTTGATTCTATGAATGTCTTTATTCCATCCTTGGTTTCTTCTATAACCCAGTAGTTTTTGAGTAAGGTTTTTTTTTTTGTTCAGTTTCCATGTATTTGATTTTTTTTTCTTTCCCTTGCTGTTTCTGTTATTGATTTCTACTTTTACGACTTTATGGTCAAAAAAGATACCTTGTAATATTTCCATGTTTTGGATTCTATTAAGGCTTGCTTTGTGGCCTAAATTGTGGCCTATTCTGAAGAATATTCCGTGTGGGTTGGAAAAGAAAGTGTACTTGGATGCTGTTGTGTGGAGTGTTCTGTATATGTCTATGAGGTCAGGTTGGTTGATGGTGGTATTTAGATATTTAGTGACTTTAGTGAATGTCTTTCTAGATGTTCTGTCCTTCACCGAAAGTGGTGGTTGAAATCTCCTACTATTATTGTGGAGCTGTTTATTCCTCTTTTCAGTGCTGCTTGCTAGAGTTTGTTTTATGGCTTTTGGAGCCCTGCCATTGTATGCATATATATTTATTATGGTTATGTTCTTCTAGCATAAAACCTATTGACCCTTTCATCATTACATTGTGTCCTTCCTTATCCTTTGTGGTAGATTTTGCTTTAAAGTCTGTTTTGTCAGAGATTAGTATTGCCACGTCTGCTCTTTTTTGGTTGTTGTTTGCTCGATATATGTTTTTCCACCCTTTGAGTTTTAGTTTGTGTCTTATAGTCTAAGATGTGTCTCTCATGGGCAGCATAGAGACGGATTGTGTTTTTAAATCCATTCTGCCACTCTCTGTCTCTTTACTGGTGCATTTAGTCTATTTCCATTCCGTGTGATTTTTGATATGTATGAGTTACTGGGCAGTTCTACTCTGTCCTGTGGGGTCGCTAGGAGTGGGTTTTAGGTTTGATGAGTTCACTGCTGTCATTTTGATGTTCTGTTTTGTTTTGTTTTGGTGGTGTTAACGGTTTCTTTGTTCCACTTAATTTTCCGTGCTGAGTTGTTTTTCTTCATGCATTTTCTTTTCACCTTTTTCATAATTGTTTAGTTTGGGTTTGCTGAGTCTTTATGTTTTTCTTCTTCTTTTTTTTTTTTAATGGGTAGATTTGCTAGCCTCCTTTGTGTTCACCTTAAAATTTACCCTTATATTTCTAAGTTTAAATTGATCTTTGATTTCTTCACATCGCCTTAACTTCCTCTCCTTATGGAAGTTCTATGACTATTTATTCCCTCTTTTGTTTGTTGTTGTTGTCATCAATTACATATGACGTCCTTGGTTCCCTATTTTCAGTCTTTTGGCTTTGACTTGTTTTTGCAACTTCCCTATCTGGCTTGATATCTAATTGCTCTGCCCTGCATTCTAGTCTTGGATTGTTGTGTAATATTGTTGGTTCACTAACTGGAGGACTCCCTTGAATAGTTCTTGTAATTTTGGTTTGGTTTTTACAAATTCTCTTAAGTTCTATTTATCTGGAAGTGCCTTGATCTAGCCATCATATTTTAGAGACTGTTTTGATGGATATATAATTCTTCGCTGCCAGTTTTTTTCCTTCAAGACTTTATCTTATGTCATCCCATTGTCAAACCACACTTGCATGGTTTCTGCTGAGTAGTCAGAGCTTAGTCTTACTGATTCTCCTTTGTTGGTGACTTTTCATTTATCCCAGGCCACTCTCAAGATTCTATCTTTGCCACTGATTTTGGCAGTTTTGATTATATGTCTTGGTGACTTTCTTTTGGAATCTACCCTGGGTGGGGTTCATTCAGCTTCTCAGGTAGATATCTTCTCGTTTTTCACGATAACAGGGGAGTTTTCCGCCAGCAAATCTTCAACAATTCTCTTGGTATTTTCTTTTATTTCCCACTCCTCCTCCTGTTCTGGTACTCCAATCACTCGTAGGTTTTTCATCTTGTTAGTGTCCCACATAATTCTTAGCGTTTCTTCCTTTTTTTATGTTCTTTTTTCCTGATTTTTCCTCAGATAAATTGGTGTCAGAGGATTTATCTTCAATCTCACTAATTCTGACTTCCATTGTCTCAACTCTGCTTCTAGGACTTTCTATCGAGTTGCCTACTTCTGAAATTTTATTGTCAATCTTTTGGATTTCTAGTTGCTGTTTCTCTGTTGTTTCTAGAAGGCTGTTAAATTTGTCATTCTGTTCTTGTATTGTTTTTCTGAATTCCTCTATCACTTTGTGTATTCCTGGCTTGGTCTGAATTTTGCCTGATCTCCTTCCTGATCTCTTGAAGAGCACTGTATGTTCTTTTTGAATTCTATCTCCGATAATTCCATGACCTTATCTTCCTCCAGAAGGTTTCCTGGCTCTTTATTTTGGTCACTTGCCGGAGCCGTCTTGACCCGCTCCTGATTTAATATTGACTGCTGTCTCCAGGACATCAGTGAGTCATTATATGTATCTATTGTATGTTGTTTGCTGTGCCCTAGCTTTTTGTTTTGTTTTGTTATACCCAAGTAGGCCTGACATGAGATCTGCTTTGGTTATTGGCATCTTTGAAGCTCACTAGTCCTGTATCCAGGTGTTTAGAGCAGCTACTAGGTATGTGAGCCCAGGAGTCCGCTCAAGTTCTTGTATGGATATGGCACAGATGTCCAGGTCATTGGTCACAGAGTGTAGTACAGACTCTAAACTACAGTCCTAACTGTGCAGGGCTGCCTGGGGGTGTTTGGAGCAGGCACAGGTATCTGGCTCCCATAGGGGGTTATGTGCTGAGCAAGACAGGGGCTGACAACTGCCCCCAAGGTGTGTGGGTGGGTGGATGGTGTATCCCTGTCCCCTAGAGCATGTAGGGGGGTTTTCTTGGGAACTTGGTCCTGTTGGCTGGAGGGATTGGGAGACACCACTTAATCTCAGAGCCCTGTCAGTGGGTGGCTACATGGAATGGGTGATACCACCAGCACTCAGGCGCCTGCTATGTGTGGGTGAGGTCCCTGCTTAATGGGCAGGGCAGTGTCAAATGTCACCAATCTGCAACTCCCCCTTGGCTGCTGCGGTTCAAAATAGGCTTCAGGTGTATGCCCTGTTGTTCTTTGCTAATGAGGGCATGCAGTGTTGAATCAGCCCATGTAGGCCTAGGCAGGTATGAAGGATGCTGTGAGTCTGTGAACCCCTTAGGCCAGTGCCTAGGCAAAAGGGCAGGGCCTCCTTATCTGTCCTGAGTTCCCAGCATAGGGGAGTGGTGCTCTTTTCAAAGCCGTGAGAATGGTTTGGTTGTAGATAGCCCTGAGTTCTGGCTTAGAGGGTGTGGCAGTTGTCAAATACTGACAACTTGTGTCAGAGCAGAGTGGGGTGGGAGGGGGTGAGGGGAAAGAGGCACTTCTCTGCTGTGAAGCTCCTGTAGTGGCGGGGTTATTTTGACCCCACTTGGTAGGTTAGGGAAACCCTGGTAGTGTAGTGGTTAAGGGCTACGGCTGCTAACCAAAAGGTCAGCAGTTTGAATCCACCAGGCTCTCCTTGGAAACTCTATGGGGCAGTTCTACTCTGTATTATAGGGTCACTATGAGTTGGAATCAACTCAACAGCAACGGGTTTGGTTTGGCTTTTTATTTTCGTAGGTTAGATGATTGCACTTAACTTTTGCAGGTCCAGTGGAGTTTCTGCCCAGCTCAGGAAACTTGTGCAGACTCTCCGCCACCAGGCCTCTCTCAATGTGGTGAGGCATGTCCCAAATGCTACTGCTCACCTCAGCCAGCATGTGCTGGCCAATCCAGCCAGCAGGGTGCTGACAACCTCACAACTGACACTTCTTCACTGCTTTTGAATTGTCTCTCCTGCTCCCACTGCTCAGTTTGACTCTTTAGCTCTGTCTTTGATGATCTGGGCTCCTAGGTTGTTATATATAATCTATTTACTTGTTTTTTCAGGACTTTGTTGTAAGAGGGATGACAAGAAGTATCTGACTATCCTGCCATCTAAGCCCTGTCTTCTGTTGTTTGATTTCCTGACTGCTAATTCCGTGGGTGTTGATTGTGGATCCAAGTAAAATGAAATCCTTGGCAACTTCCATCTTTTCTCCACTTATCATGATGTTGTTTATTTGTCCAGTTTTGGGGATTTCTGTTTTCTTTTTGTTGAGGTGTAATCCATACTGAAGGCTGTGAGCTTCGATCTTCATCAGTAAGTGCTTCAAGTCCTCTTCACTTTCAGCAAGCAAGGCTGTGTCACCTGCATATCACAGGTTATTGATGAGTCTTCCTCCAATCCTGATGCCTTGTTCTTCTTCATATGATCCAGCTTCTCGGATTATTTGTTCAGCATACAGAATGAATAAGTATGGTGAAAGGCTACAACCCTGATGCACACTTTTCCTATCTTTAAACCATACAGTATCTCTTTGTTCTTTCCAAATGACTACTTCTTGGTCTATGTACACGTTCCTCATAAACACAATTAAGTGTTCTGGAATTCACATTCTTCACAATATTATCCCAAATTTGTTATGATCCACATAGTTGAATGTCTTTGCTTAGTCAATAAAACACAGGTGAGCCATCTTTCTGGTATTCTCTGCTTTCAGCCAGGATCCATCTGACATCAGTAACAATATCGCTCATTCCACCTCCTCTTCTGAATCTGGCTTGAATTTCTGGCAGTTCCTTGTCTATGTGCTGCTTCAACTGCTTATCAATGATCTTCAGCAAAATTTTACTTGCATGTGACATTAATAATATTGTTCGATAATTGACCCATTCTGTTGGATCACCTTTCTTTGAAATGGACACAAATGTGGATAATTTACCCGTTGTCTTTGTTATCGAGTGCTGCTATAACAGAAATACCACAAGTGGATCGTTTTCACAAAGAGAAATTTTTTCTCTCACAGTTGAGGAAGCTGGAAGCCTGAATTAAGGACATTAGCCCCAGGGGAAGGCTGTCTTTCTCTGTCAGCTCTGGAGAAATGTCCTTGTCACCACTCTTCCCCTGAACTAGGAGCTTCTCAGTGTAGAGACCCCTGGTGCAAAGGGCACAGTATTCTCCTAGCTCTTGTTTCTTGATGGTATGAGGTCCCTCACTTTCTGCTCACTTTCCTTTCCTTTTCTCTCTTGTAAGGTAGAAGTTGATGTGGGCTACATCCCAGGGAAACTCTCTTTACCCTGGATCAGGGATATGACCTGAGTAAGGATGTTACATCCCATCCTAAACCTCTTAGACATAATCTAATCTTGCCTCATTAACCACAGGCAGAGATTAGGATTTACAACACATAGGAAAATTACATAAATCACAAAATGGAGGACAAAAACACAATCCTGGGAATCATGACCTAACCGAGTTGATGCATATTTTGGGGAGACACAATACAATCCATGACACTCATTCTGTTGGATCACCTTTCTTTGGAAGAGTCATAAATATGGATCTCTTCCAGTCGGTTGGCCAGGTAGGTGTCTTCCAAATTTCTTGAAGTAGATGAGTGAGAACTTCCAGTGCTGCATCCGTTTGTTGAAACATCTCAATTGGTACTCATATGCCAATGTCTTCAGTGCATCTTGGACTTCATCCTTCAGCACCATCAGTTCTTGATTACATGCTACCTCTTGAAATGGTTGAACATCAACCAATTCTTTTTGGTACAGTGACTCTGTGTATTCCTTCCACTTTCTTTCCATGCTCCCTGCATCATTCAGTATTTTACCATAGAAACCTTCACTATTGCAACTCAAGGCTTCAATTTTTTTCTGCAGTTCTTGCAGTTTGAGAAATGCCAAGCATGTTCTTCCCTTTTGGCTTTCTAACTCCAGATGTTTGCACATGTGGTCATAATACTTTGTCTTCTCCAGCAGCCCTTTGAAGTCTTCTGTTCAACTCTTTTACTTCATCATTTCTTCTGTTCGCTTTAGCTACTCAACATTCAGGAGCAAGTTTCAGAGTCTCTTCTGACGTCCATTTTGGCTTTTTTTTCTTTCCGACTTTTAAATGGTCTCTTGCTTTCTTCATGTATGATGTCCCATTCCACAACTCGTCTGATCTGGTTCAATGCATTAAATCTATTCTTGAGATGGTTTCTAAATTCACGGGGGATATACTCAAGGTTGAGGTTGTACTTTGGCTCTCGTGGACTTGTCCTAATTTTCTGCAGTTTCAACTTGAACTTGCATATGAGCAGTTAATGGTCTGTTCCTCAGTTGATCCCTGGTCTTGTTTTGACTGATGATATTGAGTCTTTCTATTGTCTCTTTTCACCGATGTAGTCGATTTGATTCCTGTGTATTCCATTTGGTGAGTTCCGCATGTATGATCACCGTGAATCTTGGTGAAATAAGAAATTTGCAGTGAAGAAGTGGTTGACTTCTGGTATTGTTTTTGTCACAAGGCCATGTGTTCCAACTACTGATTCTTCTTTGTTTCCAACTTTTGTATTCCAAACACCAGTAATTATCAGCTCATCTTGATTGCATGTCTGATCAATTTCAGACTGCAGAAGTGAGTAAAAATCTTCAATTTCTTCATCTTTGGCCTTAGTGCTTGGTGTGCAAATTTGAATAATAGCTGTATTAACTGGTCTGCCTTGTAGGCCTATGGATATTGTCCTATCACTGAGAGCGTTGTACTTCAGGATAGTTCTTGAAGTGTTCTTTTTAATGATGAATGCGACACCATTCATCTTCAATTTTTTATTCCTGGCATAGTAGACCATGTGATTGTCTGATTCAAAATGGCCAATACCAGTCCATTTTAGCTCAGTAATGTCTAGGATATTGATGCTTATGCATTCTATTTCATTTTGGATGACTCCCAATTTTCCTAGATTCATACTTCATACATTCCACATTCTAATTATTAATGAATATTTACAGCTGTTTCCTCTCATTTTGAGTGATGCCACATCAGCAAAGGAAGGTTCCAAAAGCTTGATTCCATCCACATCATTAAGATTGACTCTATTTTGAGGAGGCAGCTCTTCCCCAGTTATCTTCTGAGTGCCTGCCAACCTGAGGGGTTCACCTTCTGGCACCATATCAGACAATGTCCACTGCTATTCACAAGGTTTTCACTGGCTAATTTTTTCAGAAGTATGCCACCAGGTCCTTCTTCTAGTCTGTCTTAGTCTGGAAGCTCAGCTGAAACCTGTGCACCATGGGTGACCCTGCTGGTATTGGAATATCAGTGGCATAGCTTCCAGCATGATAGCAACATGCAAGCCCCCAGAGTACGACAAACTGACTTTCCCATGGTGGTAGGAACTATCTAGAACAGGCAAATGTGAGAGACAAAATGAGTTTAGAGATTATTAAGAGCTGTGGGGGTTAGGAGGTGAGGGGGAAATGAGGAGTTATTGGGTAATGAGTACAGTTTCTGCTTGAGATGATGAAAAACTTTTGGAAGTAGATAGTGATGATGTTTGCAGAGCATTGTGAATGTAATTGATGCCAGCAAATTAATCGTACATTTATAAATGGTTGAAATGGCAAAAAAAATTATATATGTAGTTACATGTATGGAAACCCTGGTGGCGTAGTGGTTAAGTGCTTCAGCTGCTAACCAAAAGGTTGGCAGTTCGAATCCACCAGGCACTCCTTGGAAACTCTATGGGGCAGTTCTACTCTGTCCTATAGAGTTGCTATGAGTTGGAATCGAATCGACGGCAGTGGGTTTTAGTTACATACATATGTATACATATATTTTGTTGTATACTTATATATGCTTTGTTGCTGTTGTTAGGTGCCAGTGAGTCAGCTCTGATGCATCACGACCCTATGCACCACAGAATGAAGCACTTCCTGGTCCTGGTCCATGCTCACAATCATTGTTATGCTTGAGCCCATTGTTGAAGCCACTGGGTCAAGCCATCTTGTTGAGGGTCTTCCTCTTTTTTGCTGGCCCTCCACTTTACCAAGCATGATGTCCGTCTCCAGGGACTGCTCCTTCCTGACAACATGTCCAAAGTATATAAGATGCAGTCTCACCATCCTTGCTTCTAAGGAGCATTCTAGCTGTACTTCTTCAAAGGCAATATTTGTATATAATCATTGCAATTTAAAAAAAGAAAAAGAAGGATACGTATCTCTGAGACTTGGTCTGTAAATGGGAAAAGATGGGGCAGGGCAATTTTGCAGTTCATCGAAAACTTGTATACTATTTTATCTATTTCTAAATATATGTATTGCGTTGCTCATTTTTTCATTACAGAATGACATTAGTTTATATATATATATATCTGTGTAGCTGGAATTTTTTTACTACAAGGACTATAATGAAAAAATAAACAAAAGCATGTATCATTGTACATTTGTCTGTATTATAATCTCAAATTTGGTAACGCCATCACTTCTAGCCAAACAATATCACCTGAGATATGAATTTAACTAAGCCTCCCAGGCTTCTATGTCAGCTGTTCATGTCTCTAGAATCAGGTTCCATTTCCAGCAATCCAAGAGTAAACTTCACAAGATCCAGAAACACCTTTAAATCCCAGTTAAATCAGAATACCTACCATGACAATTTCAAACAGGTGCTGTCAATCAACATGGCGTGTAGTCAGAAAGATGAATTTGCAAAGGCAAAGCCTTTGGCATATTGCTAAACACCCAAGAGATAGAAATGCAGCGGTGCAATTATTCAAGTACATCTCATGCCCCTAGTCATCTGTAGGAGTCTTGTGGCAATCTAAAGGGCCTTGTAAGTCAGGGACTACCTATAAATGATGATGCTTTAAGCTGCAAGTAACACAATACCCAATAAAACTGCCATAAGCAGCACAAATTCATTTCACATATAAATTGACTGGGAGAGAGGGCAGTTCCAGGATTGGTTCAGCAGTCCAACAGTAACAATGCTGCCAGTATGGATTCTGCACAAATTAGGCTCATCCTATCATGATTATGAAGTAAGGACCACATCTCAGATGTTGCATGTGGACATGACAACATCCACCTGAAGAAAGAGGTATTACTCCTGTAATTTTCCTTTTGAGATGCCTTCAGGTTATAAGGAAACCTTGGTGGCATAGTGGTTAAGTGCTACAGCTGCTAACCAAACGGCCAGCAGCTCGAATCTGCTAGGTGCTCCTTGGAAATTCTATGGGGCAGTTCTACTCTGTCCTATAGGGTCGTTATGAGTCGGAATCGACTTGACGACACCGAGTTTGGTTTAGGGTCTTTCGGGTTATAAAACCCAAACCAAATCCATTGGCATCAAATCAATTTGGATTCACAGTGACCCTTGAGGACAGAGTAGAACTGCCCCATATGGTTTCCAAGGAGCAGCTGGTGGATTCAAACTGCCAACTTTTGGTTAGCAACCATAATTCTTAACAACTGGGCCACAAGGTTATATTGGCTGGAATTTGATCACTTGAAAATACTCTGACTGCAAGGAAGGTTAGGAAAGTATTTGGCATTTTCACAAATAGGGAAGATGAAAGGTGGCAGGAACAATTGTCATGAAATAGGTTTGTGCCACAGAGATGTTCACAAACCTAAGAGACAAAGACAAAGGATGATTTATTCACAAGAAATAGACTTTAGTGTTCCATAATTGGGGCTTTTGAAACTGTTGTATTTTACTTATGGTGAATGGGTCTGGTTGCATTCCCATAATTTCTTTGGTTTTGCTTTAACACATGGTTTCTGGGATTTTATGTGATCAGTTTTGTTCTAAATAAACATGTTAAACTCTTCTTATTCCTTCTCCCTAGCTCCATTTGCACAGTTTATTTTTTTATTTTCAGTAGTACAGTCAGAAAAAATAAACTCCTTTCTTCAATGCAAAGAATGCTATAAACTCTCAGCCAATGAAAACTTGGATAACAAATGGTGGAAGCTTTCAGCCAGTAAGTGCTCTGCCACAAACTTACTGAGTTGAAAATGTCTTGAGTCATATGTTATTCATGCTACTGTGTGCTTTAATTCTGCTATTATTTTTGTTTCAGCAAATAATTTTGCTTAATAATGGTATGTGAAAATATTGCTGGGCCTACCACAAAGAAAAATAGAAAAAGTAGTAGAAGTGGTACAAGCTCAATGTTAAGATACAAATTTTCTAGGTACTTATACAAATATTAAGGAGCCCTGGTGGCACAGTGGTTAAAGTTATCGAAGGATAAGCAAAAGGTTGGTGGTTCAAAACCACCAGAGGCTCCGTGGGAGAAAGATGTGGCAATGTGCTTCTGTAGAGATCTACAGCCTTGGAAACCCTATGGGGTTGCTCTGAGTTGGAATCGACTCAATGGCAGTGGTTTATTATAAAAATTTTGTAGGCAGTTATGAGACCTGGTAAAGCCCTGGAGGCATAGTAGTTAAGAGCTCAGCTGCTAACGGAAAGGTCAGCAGTTTAAATCCACCAGCCACTCCTTGGGAACCCTATGTGCAGTTCTGCTCTGTCCTATAGGGTCACCGTGAGTTGGAATCGAATTGACAGCAACAGGTTTTTTTTTTAATCTTTTTTAAATGAGACCTTCAGGAGCTCTGGGAAATCCTGGTGGCATAGAGGTTAAGTGCTCCAGCTGCTAACCAAAGGTCAGCAGTTGGAATCCACCAGGCACTCCTTGGAAACTCTATGGGGCAGTTCTGCTCTGCCCTATAGGGTTGCTATGAGTCGGAATTGACTCAACAACAATGGGTTTGTTTTTTTGGGTTCCAAGTGGTTGAAGTGCTGGGCTGCTAACTGAAAGGTCATTGCTTCATACCTACCACCACTGCACAGGAAGAAAGATGTGGTTTTCCATTTCTGTAAAGATTTACAGACTTCGAAACCCTATGGGGCAGTTCTGCTCTGTCCTATAGGGTAGCTATGAACTGACACCAACTCAACAGCAGTGGGTTTGGTTTTGGTTTTAGGAGACCTTCAAGAAGCAATTTGAGAATAAAAATTAGCAGACAATTAGGAATCCAATACACAATAAATATGGTATTATCATATTATAAATAGTAGAGAACATGGGAAGTCATTTTCAAAAAACTATAGAAAAATACTTAAAACCCAAAACCTAAACCCACTGCCATCGAGTGGTTAGCAGCCGTAGCACTTAACCACTACGCCACCAGGTTTTCCAGAAAAATACTTAGTTGCTAACAAATAAGTGGCCGAAGATCAATAACAGACCATACAGTACCAAAAGACATTTTAAAAATCCCTTTGTTCGCCCTAATAATTGAAGGCTATAATCAAAAATTGTTAGAATGACAAGTGTTAGAGAGTATGTGGAGAAAGTGAATCTTCATGCATAGCTGGTAGGAATGTAAAATGGGTTAGCTGCTTTGGAAAAGTGTTTGGCAGTTCCTCAATAAGTTAAGCGGAGTCACTAGAAAACTCAGCAATTCTCCTCTTAGGTGTCTACCCAAGAGAATTGAGATCGTATGTTCTCACAAAATGTGGTGTAACAATGTTTATAACGGCATTATTCATAATAACCAAAAAAGTGGAAACAGCCCCAAACGTCCATTTACTGATGAATGGATAAACAAAATGTATACAATGGAGTATTAGTTGGTCATAAACTGGGATGAAGCACTGACATGTGCAACTACATGGATGAACCCTTAAAAGATGCCAACTGGAAGAAGCCAGGTACAAAATGTAGCCACTGTGTTGGCTTGCCAGGACTGCTGTAAGAAATACCACAAATTGGGTGTTCTCTCACAGTTGTGGAACCCACAAGTCCAAAATCAGGGTGTCAGCCGATTAGTTCCTTCTGTGAGCTCTGAGGGAGAAGCCTTTCGAGGCCTCTTCATTGGCTCCCAGAAATCCTTGGTGTTCCTTGGCTTGGGGCTACATGACTCTGTTCTTAGCCTCCATCTTCACATGGCCCTCCCCTCAGTGTTCTGTGTCTCAAAACTCCCTATCTTTTCTCTTATACAGACACCAGTCATTGGATATAGGGCAGACTCTCATCCAGGATGACCTCATCCAGAGATCCTTAGCTCGATTAGGACTGCAAAGGCCCTATTTCCAAATAAGCTCACCTTCACAGATATCAGAGATTAGAACTTGGACATACCTTCTTGGTGGACACAATTCAACCCACTACAGCCACATATTGTATGACTCCATTTTTATAAAATGTTCCAAATAGGCAAATCCATAGAGACAGGGTTGGGAGGCAGAAAGATTGGGTAGTGCCACCTAATGGGTACAAGTGAGTAATGACATGTTCTGGAATAAGATAGTGGTTACAGTTGCATAACTTTGTGAATATAGCTAAAACACTCAATTGTATTACTTTAAGTGTGTGAAATTTATGAGATGTGAATTATACGTCAATAAAAAACTTGCTGCTGTTGAGTCGATTCTGACTCATAACAACCCTATAGGATAGAGTAGAACTGTTCCACAGGGTTTTCAAGGAGCGCCTGGTGGATCTGAACTGCCAACCAACCTTTTGATTAGCAGCCAAAGCTCTTAACCACTATGCCACCAGGGTTTCCACTTCAATAAAGCTGAGGGAAGCCATGTGTGGTGGTTTTCTAGCCTGGTGATGCGGCACAGCCCGTCAAGAAGGGGCAGAAATGGCACTCGTGGCTAGGTGGGCAGGAGAAAGGAAAGGAAGGGAGAGAGAGATATGAAACTGGAAAAAAATAGAGAAAAAGAGAAAGGCACACACAGCCCGGTCATCGAGAAAAAGGAGAGAGAGACAAGAAACCAAGAGAAACAGGAAAAAAAAAAAAGAAAGAAAGAAAAGCCAGATGGCTGGGAGGAAGGAAAAGAAAGAAGGTAGAGACAGACAAGAAACCAGGAAAAACAAACAAACAAACAAAAAACCCAGTGGAGCCCACTGGAAGCAGCTCCCCAGCTGAGCAGCGCTATACAGCCCATCCAGAAGGTGCAGAGATAGCACACGGTGCCAGTTGTTCGAGAGAAAGATGAAGCATGAAGGTAGAGAAAGACAAGAAACCAAGAAAAAAAAAAAAATGCCCCTAGGGAGTCCATTGGCATGGCAGCTCGGACCAAGGAAGGGGTTCTCCAGCCAAGTGTGGAGGCACAGCCTGTCAAGAAGGAACAGAGATAGCACACGGCACCAGGTGTTCCGGAGAAAAGAAAGGAAGATAGAAACAAGAAACAGAGAAAAAAAAAAAAAGCCCTGAGGGATCCCACTGGCTGGGAGATGCAGAGTGGGAAAGTGGTTCCCCAGCCAAGCTGCACTGCTCAGGCCGTCAAGGAGAAGAGGCGGCACATGGTACCAGGTGTTCAGGAAAAAGGAAAAGAAGGAGATGAGAGAGGGAAGAAACCAAAAGAAGCCCAAAAAGCAACAGCAGCAACAAAAAAAATGGAACTGAAGGAGCTGGCCGGCGGGGGCAGGGCGAATTCGAGCATCAAGGAACCAGCATCTCCCTGGACGAGGGACCTCAGCCCACCAGAAAGAGGCAGAGGCTGCACAGAGGGAAGAAGTTGGGGGGGGGGCAGTGTGTATCCCTGGCTACCGGGTGCTCTGCCTCCTGCTGGGAGCTCAGTGAAGTTGCCTTCCCATACTCCCTGTCCACCATTCTTGGTGGCTGAGGGGTCTGAGATGAAAAATCCCTGCCCTGTTCGCTGATAGGGGAGCACCACTCTGTAGCTCTCCTTGCTCTCTGCTCTCTGTCAGTTCCTTATTCCATTCGGTTCTTTGTTGGTTCTTTATCCCTTCATTTGACACTTAGGGCTCCAGGGCTGATGTTTGTATCTGTTTGCCTTAGTTTTTCCAGCCTTTGCTGTGGTGGGACAGCGTGGTACTCTGTCTATAGCAGCACGTTGTGTTTTGTGAGTTTTATGGTAACCCAGCCATGCCCATTCATTTACACGTTGTCTATGGCTGCTGTCCTGCTATACGGGCAAAGCGGACTGCTTGAAAGAGAGACAGTATGGCTGGCAAAGCCTTTTAAAATATTCACTGTAGGCCCTTTTACACAAAAAGGTTGCTGACCCTGGTTTAATCCATTAGAGATAGAAGCACCAAAAAACCAGTTGCCATTGAGTGAACGCCAACCCTTTGTGACCCCATGGGTCTCAGAGTAGAACTGTGCTCCACAGCGTTTTCAATGGCTGATTTTTTCAGAAGTAGATCACCAGGCCTTTCTTCTGAGTCACCCATGAGTGGATTCGAACCTGCAACCTCTCAGTTAACAGCCAAGCACGTTGTCTGTTTGCCCCAACCAGGGAATCAAGAGAGGTGAGCAGTCTCCCTGAAATGGAATTCATCAGTGTTGGGGATTTGGAGCAGGAGAGGTGAAGAAGTGAATGCCAAGGCCAGACAGTCTTCACATGTTTTCAACAACTCCTCACCCCATCAGGAGGACTTTTCCTTGTCCTAATATGAAACAAGAAGGGATCATAAAGAACCAGAGAACCTGTTAGATATGACAACATAATGGATTGCAGCCATTGCCTTAATTTCTGCAGCTAGGGGGACAGGCAATGATCCCAAAGCAATGTGGCAGGGGAGAGAGAGCAAAAGTAGTACTTTGGGTTTTTCCCTTTGAGCTAGTTATTTTGTATGGTTATGGGAGGGGTAGGTAAAATTACAGCAGGTATTTGGTGGTTCTGGGGTGTGGACTCTGTTTAGGGTTAGTTCTGGTTGGAATGTTGATTAAGGTTCTGCCGCATCAGCTTTGGGGAGAAGATCGTGATTAGGATTACAGGAAATGAATCACTGTGACCCTGCATGACAGATCAGGAGATTAGCTTCATAAATTAAGGGAGGGGCTGATTAAATTAGTGGACAAAGGCTAACAGGTTCCCTTTGATAAGCAATGTTTTTCCACCTACAATTTCGAAAGATGAGTATGACTCCAAGATCCTCAGTGATACTACCAGTGGGCAAACAGACCCCAGATAGTAAGACTCCTTGTGGGAAAACCATTACACTGTCTTTCCTTTGCAAAGATGCTCCCAACAGCCCTCACAATCCTCTTTCTACCTATTTGCTAAATCCAGCGACTGTCATCAGCTTGCATCTGTGGACCACTCAGACCAGGACAAGTGTGCCCAAACTTATCACGCTGTCTATGCCTATGACACAAGGATTATGATTCATGAAGAGGGGTCAAGGATTAAAAATGGCACTATTCTTTGAAATGGTTTTTAGCGAGTGATTATGAAACATCTTTTTCCATCCTCACTTTTCAGCCTTGATTAGTAAAGAGCGATAGCAAAACCATAGGCAGGAGATTGGCAAATTTTGTTGTTGTTAGAAATGCAACAGGAATTAAGCAAGAAAACATGTTTGAAATTGAAAGGAATCAGCCAGCAAGGAATCGTGATTGCATTAATCACTAACTAAATAGATTAAAAAAAAAAATAACAGGGAGCCCTGGTGCCATAGTGGTTAAGAGCTCGGCTGCTAACCAAGAAAGGTCAGCAGTTCAAAGCCACCAGCTGCTCCTTGGAAACCCAATGGGGCAGTTCTACTCTGTCCTATAGGGTCACTATAAGTCAGAACCGACTTGACGGCACCTAACAACAACAACAACAACAAAACCCAACTTTGCTTCAGTTTTGGCTTAGGCCCTAAGACAACCGAGGCTAATTCCTCCACAGTCCATGGTAAGAAACTAGGTCACTCAGACTTACAAAATAGCATCAAAATACTGGTTTTGCAAAGCTTAACCCATCTGCCATACCCAAGTTATTAAGGTAAAAGCTAAAATTCAGCCAGGAGGCTGGAGATGCAGAACAGGGTCTCTGAAAGAGTTGTCAACATGCTCTGCATCCAGCTTCACCATGAGGGAGGGACGAGTGAGGGGTTGTGCCCTTCACCTCAGACATAATGGGGTGGGTTGTAAGCCCACTTCTTGGAGAGTCTGGAATGTGAATAGAGTGCTAGACTGAAGCCACTTCAGAACCTGTCCCAGAAGACTCCTTGGAGGGAAGTGATCTCAAGTGGGAGTGGGCTATCATATCCCAGGGACTGAAGAAAACGTATATGGACAGCTAGAGGAAATGCCTCAGTGTAGTCACAGTAAGTACAGCCAAATTTTGTGACCAGTGACCTTAAACATTCCCCCAAACATCCTGAGGCAGCTATAATCTCTTCCTCAACCAGAGGGAATCAATGCCAGACCATGTCGGTGCCAGACAAGTAAGGCCTTTCCAGAAACTTCTCTCTCCTCCCTTCCCAGCTCCAACGCCAGGGCAAAAACCTCAGCAAATGAACTGTGGAGTGAGAACAGGATATACAAAATAAGGTGAAAATGTCTCCTGTACCACCGTCACTACAGGCTGCCAGGCCAGTCCCAAGCTAAAGGAGAAGGAATTAACATTGATTGAAGACTGGAGTCTTGATCATTGTTTTGATCTGGACATATTTATTAACAAAATTAAACTATCTTGTGAATAAAAGAGACCAGAAAACTTTCTAGAGTAAAAGAGAAGAAGCTGATCAATAGTATGTTGAGAAGCAAAGGAAATGCCAGCCACACAGAATGCACCTGAGTGGGCAGTGCGGGGAAAGCCTTCAAGTTTATTCCAGGTTACTCACTAGAAGTCCCAATTGTTCAACAAACCATTCACATTTCAGATCAGAGAATCAGGGCCACAAAACAAGTGTATTTAAGAGAAAGGTTCAAAATTAAACTTTGGTTTTAATAACCCAGAAAGAGGACAATTTCTGAAAGGAAAGTAATGAATATATGATCAAGATTAGAATCAATATACTTAAACTAGTTACAAATTTGAGTGTCTTTCAGCTATCTGTTCGTGCATAACAAACCACCCCAAAATTTTTGGCTTAAAAAGCAACAATTTCTAATATCTCATGGATCTATGAATAGAGTGTGACTGGCCCATATGGTGACTAATTTTAGAATTCATTGCAATTTTTAGAAAAATTTCAAAAGTTTTGTTCTCTCTCTATATATATATATAATTGCTAATTGTGTGTTAAAATTATCTATCTTTTTTTGTACTTATCTGTTGGTTTAGAGATGATAAATCATGCCACCACTGTGGACTTCCCTGTTTCTCCTATGTAGACACGTATAACTAAAGGATTAATACTTTATATCATCTCTTTTCAAATTTACGTTGGACTTCATTTTGACAGAACTTTATTATATTCTATCTAATTCATCCTTTTATTTCTACTCTGTTTGGACTGATGTAAATATTACCACGTTTCCTTTTTGTTGTTACAGGTGTATCTTTAACCTTTACTTTTTTTTCCTTTGTATTTATTCTTTCTGTGTCATTTTAAAACTGTATATCTTTTGAACAGCTTTTTTTTTTATGAAACCTGAAACTCTCTGTTCTTCCCTGGCAGTTCTCTGCTGCTGCAAACAGCCTCAGGAGAGTTACTAGATAGACGCTCAGCTATAATTAGGCATTAAATATATGTGTCTTAGTTATCTAGTGTTGCTGCAACAGAAATATCACAAGTGGACGCTGTGATGGTTAATGTTACACGTTAACTTGGCTAGGCCGTGATTCTTAGTGGTTTGGCAGATGTTATGTAATCATCCTCCATTTTGTGACCTGATGTGAGCAGCCAATCAGTTGAAAGAACAGTTTCCTTGGGGGTATGTCCCGCATCCAATATATGTGGATATCCTGACAAAGCTCATTCTCTCTCAATTCTGCATCCAACTTATCATCATCTGACCTCCTGTTCTTGGGACATGAGCCAGCAGCCGGCCTCCTGACTTGCAGATTTTGGAATTTGCCAGCTTCTGCAACTCCATGAGCCAGCAGCCATCTGCCTGCCCTGCCGATTTGGGGCTCCTCAACCACGTGAGTCAGGAGAAATCTCAAGCCTGACCTATGGATTTTGGGATTTGCCAGCCTCCACAACAGCTTGAGCCATTTCCTTCAAATAAATCTCTTTCTCTCTCTCTCCCTCTATATACATAAACATACACATGCTTCACTGGTTTTGCCACTCGAGAGAACCCAGCCTAAGACAGGTGGCTTTAAGAAACTGACTCTGGGGGAAGACTTTCTCTCTCTATCAGCTCTGGGGAAGGTCCTTGTTCTTTGATGATCTTCATGTGGCATGGCATGTACCTTCCCCCCCCCTGCTGCTTCTCTGTGCCTAATCTGCTCTTTTTATAACTCAAAGGTGATTGGCTTAATATGCACCCTACGCTGAAAATGGCTTCTAAATATAACAAAGAAAATCCATTCCCAAATGGGATTATAACCACAGGTATGGGGGTTAGGATTTACAAAACATAATTTTGGGGGCACAATTCAATCCATAAAACGTGTAATCCATTATTTTATGCTAACGCATAAAGCAAATGTAAATTTCACCACTATGCTTCATCGTTAAGAAACAGACTCATAACAACAGACTGAATACAAGAAGAAAAAAAAAAAACCTCCCCAAAAGCACTGGCTTCACAGCTTTCTTTGAGAGTTTCACCAAACAGTCAGAGATAAGCTCACACCAGTACTATTCAAGCTATTTCAGAGTGTAGAAAACAAAGGAATACTCCAGAATTCATTCTATGAAACTGACATAATTTGCCTGATGCCAAAATCAGGCAAAGACACACAAAAAAAGAAAATTACAGACTAATAACTATAAAAAAAAAAAAAAAAACTATAGAGATGCAAAAATTCTCCTCAAAATTCTGGCCAATAGAATTCAGCATCATATCAAAAAGAAATATCACATCCGAGTGGAATTCATAATAGGTATGAAAGGATTGTTCAGCATTAGAAAATCAATCAATGTAATCTACCACATAAATAAAAAATTGCACGATCATCTTAATCGACACAGAAAAGGTTTTTGCTAAAGTCCAAAAGCAAATCCTGGTTAAAAAAACAAAAAAACCTCAACAAAAGAGGAATAGAAGGAAAATCCTTAATGTAATAAAGGGCATTTATACAGAACCAACAGCCAACATACTCTCATTGGAGAGAGGCTGAAAGCACTCCCCCTGAGAATGGGAGCAAGACAAGGATGCTCTTTTTCACCACTCCTATTCAACTTTGGGAAACCCTGGTGGCGTAGCGGTTAAATGCTGTGGCTGTGAACCAAAAGGTTGGCAGTTCAAATCTGCCAGGCGCTCCTTGGAAACTCTACAGGGCAGTTATACTCTGCCCTATAGGGTCACTATGAGTTGGAATCGACTCGATGGCACTGAGTTTGGTTTTTGGTTTTATTAAACTTTGTGTTGGAAATCCTACCTACAGCAATAATGCCAGAAAAAGAAATGAAAGGTATCCAAAATGGAAAGGAAGAGGTCAAACTGTCCCTACTTGCAGATGATATGATCCTATACATACAGAACCAGAAAGATTTCACGAGAAAACTGCTGGAACTAAGAGAAAGAGTCAGCAGGGTTGCGGGATGCAAGATCAACCTACAAAAATCATTTGGATTCCTATATACCAACAAAGAGAAATT
Source organism: Elephas maximus indicus (assembly GCF_024166365.1). Classification (NCBI taxonomy): domain Eukaryota; kingdom Metazoa; phylum Chordata; class Mammalia; order Proboscidea; family Elephantidae; genus Elephas; species Elephas maximus. Next base: position 18,779,523 of record NC_064822.1, read on the forward strand.
TGAAGCAGAAATCAGGAAAACAATACCACTTACAATAGCCCCTAAAGAGATGAAATACTTGGGAATGAATCTAACCAGGGACATAAAAGACCTATACAAAGAAAACTACAAAGAACTACTCCAAGAAACCAAAAGAGAAATAAATGGAAAAACATACCATGCTCATGGATAGGAAGACTCAACATTGTGAAAATGTCAACTCTACTCAAAGCATTCTACAGATATAATGCAATCCCAATCCAAAGACCAACAGCATTCTTCAACGAGATGGATAAAGTAATCACTAACTTTGTATGGAAAAGAAAGAGACCTCAAATAATTAAAGCATTGTTGGAAAGGAAGAACAAAGTTGGGGGATCTCACACTACCTGATCTCAGAACATACTATTCATCCACAGTAGTCCAAACAGCCTGGCATATGTACAAAGACAGACATATAGACCAATGGAACAGAATTGACAACTCAGACATAAATCCATCTAGTGATGGTGAGCTGATCTTTGACAAAGTACCAAAGTGTGTTGCACAGGAAAAAAGACAGTCTTTTTTACAAATGGTGCTGGCAAAACGGTACGTCCATCTGTAAAAAATAAAACAGGACCCCTACCTCACACCATACACAAAAACACACTCAAAAAGGATCAAATACCTAAATATAAAACCTAAAACGATAAAGGTCATGGAAGGAAAAATAGGAACAATGCTAAAGCCATCTATTAGGGCCCCTTGCCCATGCATCTGTCCACAAATCAACAAATTTGTCGGGGACAGGCCCTAATACATAGCATAAACTGAATACAGCCCATAACTAATCCAAAAAACAAATAAAAATAACAAATGTTAGAGAGGTTTCAGGGAGGTTGGAACTCCTATGCACTCACTGCAGGTGGGAATGTAAAATGGTACAAAAACTTTGGAAAATGATGTGGCACCTCCTAAAAAATCTTGAAATAGACATAGCATACTATCCAGCAATCCCACTCCTAGGAATATATCCTAGAGACATAAGAGCTGTCACACGAATAGACTTGCACACCCACATTCGTTGCAGCATTATTCACGACAGCAAAATGATGGAAACAACTTAAGTGCCCATCAACAAATGAATGGACAAACAAATTATGATACATATACACAATGGAATACTACACAATGATACAGAGCAATGATGAATCTGTGAAACATCGCACAACATGGATGAACCTGGAGGACATTATGCTGAGTGAAATAAGTCAATCACAAAAGTGTATGAGACCACTATTATAAAAACTCATGAAAAGGTTTACACACAGAAAAAAGCCATCTTTGATGGTGACCAGGGAGGGGAGGAGTATGTGTGTGCAGAATCGCTAAGTAGATAGTAGACAAGTGTTAACTTTAGTGAATGGAAAGATGACACACAATATAGGGGAAAGCAGCACAGCTTGATGTAAGCAAAGTCATAGAAGCTTCCTAGACACATCCAAACACCTTGAGGGACCAAATTACTGGGGAGGAGGGCTGGTGACCATGGTCTGAAAGGACATCTAGTTCCATTGGCGTAATATAGTTCATAAAGAAAATGTTCTACAGTAGAGCGTCCTGGACAGAGACGGAAAAAAATGTAGAGTGAAATTCAAATTCACAAAAAGAGACCCGACTTACTGGTCTGACAAAACTGGGGGAACCCCGAGACTATGGTCCCTGGACACCTTGTTCATTCAGAAGTGAAGCCACTCCCAAAGTCCACCTTTCAGCCGAAGATTAGACACACATGTGAGGAATGCATGTGAGCTACATACTTCTTAGTTCAATCATGTATACTAGATCAAATGGGGATCACCTGCCCAAAAACAAGTCGAGAAGGCAGGAAGGGACAGGAAAACTGGACGAACGGACATGAGGAACCCAGGGTGGAAAGGAGAAGAATGCTGACACATTGCAGGGATTGCAAAATTGTCACAAAATAATTGTCTATAAATTTTTGAATGAGAAACTAATTAATGATGTAAACGTTCACCTGATTCCTGACTTGTGATTAGAAGTACTCAACTTGCCCTAATCTTTGTGGTATTAATAGTTAACTTATATGAGTTGTGTTGATAAGTGATGAAAGGAGACTAATTCCAGTTTCCTGCCCATGCTGAATCAAGCATTACCAACTTCAAATGACTGAATCTGCTTTAACTTTTACGTACTCTATTTTTTTTTGTTCTCCCTTTAGGAAACAGTGATCTTAAGACATTATCAAGTTACACAAAATACTCAGGTAAAAACAGTGTTAGAGAAGAAATCAGTAGTGATTTTCTAATTGTCCCCATTCCTTTAAGTAAAAAATCAAAAGTATTTCATTGAGACATTACACTTCCAGTTACCAAGAAAACAAAACAGCAATTTTCTATTAATCTTTTTATTTTGAGATAGTTGTAAATTAGCTTGCAGTTGTAAGAAATAATACAGACTTCGGAAAGAATGAGAGAAAAGGGTAGAACAAAATTTGATTTCCTAAAAAAGGCAAGACTTACTGGACCAACAGAGACTAGATGAAGCCCTGAGACTATCGTCCTAAGATACCCTATGAACTTGGAACTGAAGCCACTCTCAGAGGTCACCTTTCAGTCAAATAATTCATTGGTTTATAAAATAAACAATATCACCTGTGAGTAATGTGCTCCCTTAAGCAATCAACTATATGAGACCAAACAGTCAACAGTTATCCAAAAGCAAAGATAAGAAGGTAGGGAGAGGCAGAGAAGCTGGATCAATGGAAACAGGACAAACAGAATGAAAATAACGAGAATGCTAACAGGTTGTGAAAAGCAATGTGACAGAGCAATTTGTATAAAAATTGTTAAATGGGAACCAAATTTGCTGCATAAATGTTCACCTAAAACAGAATAAAATATTGAAAGAAAAAAAGAAAGAATACTGTGAGAGCCCAGTTTCCCCAAAGGTAACATCTTACGAAAATAGAGGACAATATCACCACCAGGACATGGACATGAATACAATCAAGAATGTTAAATAGGCGCCTCATATGTATGCAAAAGCTCTGCAATGACTAAGGAACACCAAAGAAGAACTGATGCCTTAGAATTATGGTGTTGGCAAAGAACATTGAATATACTATGGACTGTCAGAAGAACGGACAAGTCTGTCTGAGAAGTACGGTCAGATTTCTCCTGAGCAGCAAGGATGGTGAGGCTTCATCTCCTGTACTTTGGGCATGTTATCAGGAGGGACCATTCCCTGGGGAAGGACATAATGTTTGATAAAGTAGAGGGCCAGCAAAAATGAGGAAGACTCTCAAAACACTAATTTTATAAACTGGTGTTTGTGTACTTTGCAGAACTGTACCGTATCATACATTTTCTTAAAATACAAATACCTATACAGTTAAAAAAAAAGAAAAAGAAAAAAAGAGTGTTAAATAGGAACGGGAAAGTGGACTTCCTTGCCTTGTTCCTGATCTGGGGGAAAAGGTTCAGTCTTCTACCTTTAAATATAATGCTAGCTGTAGGATTTTTTTTGCAAATATTCTTTATCAAGTTGATGAAGCTATCTCTCTACCTTGGTTCTACTGTGGTTAGAGAAAACACTCTGTGTGATTTCAATTACTTGGAACTTGTTGAGGTTTGCTTTGTTGTTGCTGTTAGGTGCGTCAAGTTGGTTCCAACTCATAGCGACTCTATGCACAACAGAACGAAATACTGCCTGGTCCTGAGCCATCATTACAATCGTTGTTATGCTTGAGCCCATTGTTGCAGCCACTGTGTCAATCCACCTCGTTGAGGGTCTTCCTTTTTCCGCTTACCCTGTACTCTGCCAAGCATGATGTCCTTCTCCAGGGACTCATCCCTCCTGACAACATGTCCAAAGTATGTAACACGCAGTCTCGCCATCCTTGCTTCTAAGGGGCATTCTGGTTGTACTTCTTCCAAGACAGATTTGTTCGTTCTTTTGGCAGTCCATGGTATATTCAATATTCTTCGCCAACACCGAAATTGAAAGGCATCAGTTCTTCTTTGGTCTTCCTTATTCATTGTCCGGCTTTCACATGCATATGATGTGATTGAAAAAACCATGGCTTGGGTCAGGCACACCTTAGTCTTCAGGGTGATATCTTTGCTCTTCAACACTCTGACGAGGTCCTTTGCAGCAGATTTACCCAATGCAATGCCTCGTTTGATTTCTTGACTGCAGCTTCCATGGCTGTTGATTGTGGATCCAAGTAAAATGAAATCCTTGACAACTTCAATCTTTTCCCTCTTTATCATGATGTTGCTCGATGGTCCAGTTGTGAGGATTTTTGTTTTCTTTATGTTGAGGTGTAATCCATACTGAAGGCTGTGGTCTTTGATCTTCATTAGTAAGTGCTTCAAGTCCTCTTCCCTTTCAGCAAGCGAGGTTGTGTCATCTGCATAATGCAGGTTGTTACTGAGTCTTCCTCCAATCCTGATGCCCCGTTCTTCTTCATATAGTCCAGCTTCTCAGATTATTTGTTCAGCATACAGATTGAATAAGTGTGGTGAAAGAATACAACCCTGACGCACAACTTTCCTGACTTTAAACCAATCAGTATCCCCTTGTTCTGTACGAACAACTGCCTCTTGATCTATGTAAAGGTTCCTCGTGAGCACAATTAAGTGTTCTGGAATTCCCATTCTTTGCAGCGTTATCCATAGTTTGGTATGATCTACACAGTCAAATGCCTTTGCATAGTCAATAAAACACAGGTGAACATCCTTCTGGTATTCTCTGCTTTCAGCCAGGGTCCACCTGACATCAGCAATGGTACCACGTCCTCTTCTGAAACCGGCCTGAATTTCTGGCAGTTCCCTGTCGATATACTGCTGCAGCCGTTTTTGAATGATCTTCAGCAAAATTTTGCTTGTGTGTGGTATTAATGATATTGTTCTATAATTTCCACATTCGGCTGGATCACCTTTCTTGGGAATAGGCATCAATATGCATCTCTTCCAGTCAGAAGAGGATTCCTATGAGTTTACTGAAAATTCAAATGAAAGCACGCAGCCTTTTTGAAAACCTGAAGGAATAGCAAGGAGAAAACCACTGCAAGTTCTTTAATGCCTTCAAGGGCTAGTTTCAATGCTTCAAATGCCGATTTGTTTTATGTAAACTGCATATAACTAGAGGAGAAGGAAGCGTCGATGTCAAAGCTACTGCAAAATTCAAGGACAAGCCAGAGAAGATGGAAGAGTAAGGAGAGCTGTCAAAAATTTTACAGTGAAAGGGTTAGCTCGAGATTTTCCTAAACGAAATCAGGGGATTCAGTTGTTTGAAAACATGGACCCAAATGCTGATGGGTTTGCTAAAGTCAATAGATTCACGAAGCAGGGAGATGTTTCTGCAAAATATATGAAGAAAAACAGAAAAGGACAATACAGAAAGCTCTCAGTAATTTCCTGACTAGAATCGCCATCCCCGTTACCAAGGAGAATCCAGATGATCTAGAACTTTCCACAAGTGGAGTTATTACCGAAACCGATAAAATGCAAACATCATCTGACTCTTCTTCACGGTTCAGCTAAATTTTTTTTTTTTTAACTTTTATTAAGCTTCAAGTGAACGTTACAAATCAAGTCTGACTGTCACATATAAGTTTATATACACCTTACTCCGTACTCCCACTTGCTCTCCCCCTAATGAGTCAGCCCTTCCAGTTTCTCCTTTCGTGACAATTTTGCCAGCTTCCAACTCTCTCTATCCTCCCATCCCCCCTCCAGACAGGAGATGCCAACACAGTCCCAAGTGTCCACCTGATATAAATAGCTCACTCTTCATCAGCATCTCTCTCCTACCCATTGTCCAGTCCCTTTCATGTCTGATGAGTTGTCTTCGGGAATGGTTCCTGTCCTGGGCCAACAGAAGGTTTGGGGACCATGACCGCCGGGATTCCTCTAGTCTCAATCAGACCATTAAGTATGTTCTTTTTATGAGAATTTGGGGTCTGCATCCCACTGATCTCCTGCTCCCTCAGGGGTTCTCTGTTGTGCTCCCTGTCAGGGCAGGCACCGGTTGTGGCCGGGCACCAACTAGTTCTTCTGGTCTCAGGATGATGTAAGTCACTGGTTCATGTGGCCCTTTCTGTCTCTTGGGCTCATAGTTATCGTGTGACCTTGGTGTTCTTCATTCTCCTTTGGTCCAGGTGGGTTGAGACCCATTGATGCATCTTAGATGGCCGCTTGTTAGCATTTAAGACCCCAGACGCCACATTTCAAAGTGGGATGCAGAATGTTTTCAAAATAGAATTATTTTGCCAATTGACTTAGAAGTCCTCTTAAACCATGGTCCCCAAACCCCCTCCCTTGCTCCGCTGACCTTTGAAGCATTCAGTTTATCCGGAAATTTCTTTGCTTTTGGTCCAGCCCAGTTGAGCTGACCTTCCATATATTGAATATTGTCCTTCCCGTCACCTAAAGCGGTTCTTATCTACTAAATAATCAGTAAAAAACCCTCTCCCACCCTCCCTCCCTCCCCACCTCATAACCACAAAAGTATGTGTTCTTCTCAGTTTATGCTATTTCTCAAGATCTTATAATAGTGGTCTTATACAATATTTGTCCTTTTGCCTCTGACTAATTTCACTCAGCATAATGCGTTCCAGGTTCCTCCATGTTATGAAATGTTTCAGAGATTCTTCACTGTTCTTTATCGATGCGTAGTATTCCATTGTGTGAATATACCACAATTTATTTATCCATTCATCCGTTGATGGACACCTTGGTTGCTTCCAGCTTTTTCCTATTGTAAACAGATCAGCTAAATTTTTATGATTTATGTATTTCTGCATATATGTAGTAAAATATATCTATAATTTAAAAAAATTTTTATCATGCTGTAAGTGAAAGTTTACAAACCAAGTCATTCTCTCATACAAACACTTATGTACACCTTGCTATACACTCCTAGTTGCTCTCCCTCTAGTGAGACAGCACACTCCTTCCCTCCACTCTCTATTTTCGTGTCCATTCGGCCAACTTCTTACCCCGTCTGCCCTCTCATCTCCCCTCTGGACAGGAGCTGCCCACATAGTCTCATGTGTCTACTTGATCCAAGAAGCTCACTCTTCACCAGTATCATTTTCTATCCCATAGTCCAGCCCAATCCCTGTCTGAAGAGTTGGCTTTGAGAAGATTCCTGTCTTGGGCTAAGAGAAGGTCTGGGGGCCATGACCTCTGTGGTTCTTCTAGTGTCAGTGAGACCATTAAGTTTGGTCTTTTTATGACAATTTGAGGTCTGCATCCCCACTGCTTTCCTGCTCCCTCAGCGGTTCTCTGTTGTGTTCCCTGTCAGGGCAGTCATTGGTTGTAGCCTGGCACCATCTAGTTCTGGTCTCAGGCTGATGTAGTCTCCAGTTTATGTGGCCCTCTCTGTCTCTTGGGCTCATAATTACCTTGTGCCTTTGGTATTCTTCATTCTCCTTTGGTCCAGGTGGGTTGAGCCCAATTGATGCATCTTAGATGGCCACTTGCTAGCGTTTAAGACCCCAGATGCCACTCTCCAAAGTGGGATGCAGAATGTTTTCCTAATAGATTTCATTATGCCAACTGACTTATATGTCCCCTGAAACCATTGTCCCAAACTCCTGCCCCTTCTACACTGGCCTTCGAAGTGTTCATTTTATTCAGGAAACTTCTTTGCTTTTAGATTAGTCCAGTGGTGCTGACCTCTCCTTTGTCGTGTGTTGTCTTTCCCTTCACCTAAAATAATTCTTGTCTACTATCTAATTAGTGAAAACCCTTCTCCCTCCCTCCTTCCCTCCCCACTCTCGTAACCATCAAAGAATATTTTCTTCTCTGTTTAAACTATTTTCTGAGTTCTTATAATAGTGGTCTCATGCAATATTTGTCCTTTGGGAACTGACTAATTTCACTCAGCATAATGCCTTCCAAATTCCTCCATGTTACGAAATGTTTCACAGATTCATCATTGTTCTTTATCGATGCATAGAATTCCATTGTGTGAATATACCATAGTTTATCTATCCATTCATCTGTGAATGGGCACCTTGGTTGCTTCCATCTTTTTGCTATTTTAATCAGTGCTGCAATGAACATGGGTGTGCATAGATATGCGTGTAAAGGCTCTTATTTCTCTAGGATATATATTCCAAGGAGTGGGCTTGCTGGATCCTATGGTAATTCTATTTCTAGCTTCTTAAGGAAGCACCAAATCGATTTCCAAAGTGGTTGTACCATTTTACATTCCCACCAGCAGTGTATAAATGTTCCAGTCTCTCCACAGCCTCTCCAACACTGGTTATTTTGTGTTTTTAGGATTAATGCAGCCTTGTTGGAGTGAGGTGGAATCTCACTGTAGTTTTGATTTGCATTTCTCTAATGGCTAATGATCGTGAGCATTTCCTCATGTTAGCTACCTGAATGTGTTCTTTAGTGAAGTGCCTGTTCATGTCCTTTGCTCATTTTTTAATTGGGTTATTTGTCTTTTTGCAGTTGAGTTTTTGCACTATCATGTAGATTTTAGAGATCAGATGCTGACTGGGCATGACATAGCTAAAAACTTTTTCCCAGTCTGTACGGTAATGTTTTTACTCTTTTGGTGAAGTCCTTAGATGAGCGTCGGTGTTTGTTTTTTAGGAGCTCCCAGTTATCTGGTTTCTCTTCTGCATTGTTAGTAATGTTTTGTGTACTGTTTATGCCCTGTATTAGGGCTCCTAGCATTGTCCCCATCTTTTCTTCCATGATCTTTATCATTTTAGATTTTATATTTAGGTCTTTCATCCATTTTGAGTTAGTTTTTGTACATGGTGTGAGGTATGGGTCTTGTTTCTTTCTTTCTTTTTTTTTTTCTTTGCAGATGGATATCCAGTTATGCCAGCACCATTTATTAAATAGCCTGTGTTTTCCTCCTTTTAACTGACTTTGGGCTTTTGTCAAATATCAGCTGCTCATATGTGGATGGATTTATGTCTAGATTCTCAATTCTGTTCCATTGGCCTGTGTTTCTGTTGTTGTACCAGTAACAGGCTGTTTTCACTACTGTGGTGGTATAACAGGTTCTAAAATCAGGGAGAATGAGGTCTCCCACTTTGTTCTTCTTCTCCAGTAATGCTTTACAAATCTGGAGCGTTTTTCCCTACCATATGAAGTTGGTGATTTGTTTCTCCATCTCATTAAGAAATGTCGTTGGAATTTGGATCAGAATTGTGTAATATCTATAGATGGCTTTTGGTAGAATAGACAGTTTTACAATGTTAAGTCTTCCTATCCATGAGCAAGGTAGGTTTTTCCATTGATGTAAGTCTCTTTTGGTTTCTTGCAGTAGTGTCTCGTAGTTTTCTTTGTATAGGTCTTTATCTCTCTGGAAAGGTTTATTCCTAAGTATTTTATCTTTTTAGGAGCATACTGTAAATGGTATTGATTTGGTGATTTCCTCTTCAATGTTCTTTTTGTTGGTGTAGAGGAATCCAACTGATCTTTGTATATTTATCTTATATGCAGATACTCTTCTGAACTTTTCTATTGGTTTCACTGGTTTTCTTGAGGATTCTTTAGGGTTTTCTGTGTATAAGATCATGTCATCTGCAAATAGAGATACTTTTACTTCTTCCTTACCAGTCTGGAAGCTCTTTTTATCTAGCCTAATTGCTCTGGCCAGGACTTCCAGCACAATGTTGAATAAGAGCAGTGATAAAGGACATCCTTGTCTGTTTCCTGATCTCAGGGGGAATGCTTTCAGACTCTCTCCATTTAGGATGATTTTGGCTGTCGGCTTTGTATAAATGCCCTTTATTATGTTGAGGAATTTTCCTTCTATCCCCATTTTGCTGAGAGTTTTTATCACGAATGGGTGTTGAACTTTGTCAAATGCCTTTTCTGCATCAATTTATAAGAGCATGCGGTTCTTGTCTTTTGTTTTATCTGTATGATGGATTACATTAATTGTTTTTCTAACGTTGAACCATCCTTGCATACCTGGTATGAATCCCACTTGGTCATGGTGAATCATTTTTTTGACATGTTGTTGAATTGTATTGGCTAGGATTTTGTTGAAGATTTTTGTATCTAAGTTCCTGAGGGATATAAGTCTGTAATTTTCTTTTTTTTTGTGGTGTTTTTACCTGGTTTTGGTATCAGGGGTATGTTGGCTTCATAGAGTGAGTTTAGGAGCATTCTGTCCTCTTCTACACTCTGAAATACCTTTGGTAGTATTGGTGTTAACTCTTCTCTGAAAGTTTTGTGGAACTCTGCATTGAAGCTGTCCGGACCAGGGCTTTTTTTTGTTCAGAGTTTTTTCATTAGCTTTTCAATCTCTTCTTTTGTTATGGGTTTATTTAGTTGTTGTTCCTCTGTCTGTGTTAGTTTAGGTAGGTACTGTTTTTCTAGAAATTCTTCCATTTCTTCTAGGTTTTCAGATTGTTTGAGTCCAATTTTCCATAGTTAGCTGACCTGATTTTTTTCATTTCAGTTGTGTCTGTTGTAATGTCGCCCATCTCATTTCTTATTCAGGTTATTTGCTTCCTCACCTGTTTTTCTTTTGTCAGCTTGGCCAATGGTTCATCAATTTTGTTAATTTTTTCAAAGAACCAGCTTGTGGTCTTGTTAACTCTTTCAATTGTTTTGCTGTTCTCTATTTCACTTAATTCTGCTCTGATTTTTAGTATTCGGTTTCTTCTGGTGCCTGAACGTTTCTTTTGTTGCTCTCTTTCTATTTGTTCAGGTTGTAGGGATAATTCTTAGATTTTGGCCCTTTGTTCTTTTTGTATATAAGCATATATCTATAAATTTATGTGTAATGTTTCTAATCCCCAAAGACAAATAAAGATACTGATAGACAAAAGGCAATAATAAGGAAAATCATAAAACATATGAGGTGTTCATGTGACGTCAGAACTGACTTATGAATGAGTCTTTAAACGGAGCACTGTAGTAAGTCAGGGACTACCTGAATATGTATGTCTACATACAGTGCAACATGGAGAGCCAGAATCACTAGATTGCCTTCTTTTACCAGGTTTGGGAGGTTTTCTGCCTTTGAGAGTTTATAGTCTTACCACTTTTCTATCACTCTCTATTAGTGGAAAATATTTTGTTTTTCGTCTCTGACAGGTTCCTACATTATACAGGTTCTGGCTTTTGCTCTATATAGAATCCAAAATTACAGGGACTAGGAAATGTATAACTCAACAGCAGCACTAGAGTGCAGAGTTTGAGACTGGGATTTATAAATGCTTTTCAAAGGATGGGGTTTGGAGGAGGATCAAATATCTTGTCAAAATTTGAAGTTTTTCTTGGGACTGAAGTCAAAATCATACATGCCACAGAAGAGGGAAAAAGGGAGGCTTTTCTCACTTTAATTGTTCATCTGCAACAGAAAGGCCAGTATCCCTGAGAGAGGAAACACTGCAAGAAGAAGGGAGTGAACAAGTTCTCCCAAATGAAGATTGCTGCTCAAGTATGTCTATTTCCCTGGTTGTATCGGGGCTCTGGTGGCGCAGTGTTTAAGACCTCAGCTGCTAGCCAAAAGTTTGGCAGTATGAACCCACCAGCTGCTCCTTGGAAACCCTATGGGACAGTGCTACTCTGACTTATCAGATGGCTTATGAGTCAGAAGTGACTCAAGGGCAAAGGGTCTAGTTTTTTGCTTTTTTTTTTTGGTTTGCCCTGGTTATCAGGTATAAAATTCACATTTCCCAACCGAATGCTTGGCAGCACCAAGACATTGCAATAATGGTTAATCTTTAATCGAACATTCTCCATCTTCATGAAATAAACTTTTCTCTCATTGAGTTTCCTTTTCCTTTCTTTCTCAGGTTTCTGTTCTTTGTCTTTCTTCAAGTCTGTGCTATGCTTCAATTGCAATGTAAATGTCTCTGATTTTTAAGTTTAAAGTGACATCCCTTCAAAGGGAGGGCGATTCATATTCATTCTGGTCTTCCAACTTCTTCATTTTCTTCTTGGTTATATGCAAATTCTTGGTATCTATAAAGACTGTATATCCCTCTCTTGCATACTTTTGCATACATTACACCATTCCATTCCCGTCCAATTGAACAAAAAGACTTCTTGTCATTTGGAGAATAACAAAATCTGAGCAGTAATTCTGTGCTTCTTGCCCACATAGAAAGTTTGAATGTGGAACTCGATCTTTGCACGAGAGCTCACCTTGGAACAATTAATATTGCATTCTCCTCCTAGATGACTCTAGGGCCCAGTGAGGATAAACCTTACAAAACCTTTGGGGAATGTGAGAATGCAATGTTGATCCTAGTCACAAGACGCAGCCTTGCCCTATGTTGTCTACCCCAACTGACATCCCATGGAATTTTGACTTGGTCCATATATGAGCGTCGAATTGTATCTTCTTGTAAAAACACTCAGCATAAAAGGCTGAAACGTGTGGATGTTGGGAAACCTGTTCAGCCACGAATGTTACACTGTTTTTGGAAACTCAAAGAACGGGTCATTCTGAAAGTAGCTCTGTGTTCTCTTCAGTGTCATTTTGCAATGTTCAGTGACAATGAAAGATCTCACCCAAAATGGGACTGTATGGCTTTCTGGCAACCGATATCCTTTTCTTCCTGCATGAAAGGTGGAGAAGTACCATTTCACAACATGGACAATTCAATTCCAGGATCCTTCAGGTCACTTACAAGCTAGCGTGAATGAGCAAAAAATATGCATACATTTCTAAAAGAGATCTTTCAAGGATAAATGTTGGAAGAACTATCTTAGTAAGATCCATTCCAAACCTAACCTTTGACAAGAGATGCATGATAACACTTTTGTGCTCTTCCAATGACCCTGTGTCCCCTAGATCTTCTATATGTTCATGGGAATCAAAAAGGTTAGCATCACTTGATGTTCCACTGGACATGGAGGAAGTAAGTGATTCTGTGTTTTCTGGGCACTTTAGACTATTTGTTGAGCTTCTGTGTGTCAAGACTGAGAGAGATCCAGAGGAATCTATTAAGCACGTTGGAGATGAGCCACTCTGTGGGAGAAAGATGTGGCAATCTGCTTCTATAAAGATTACAACCTTGGAAGCCCTACCGGGACAGTTCTGCTCTGTCGTATAGGGTCCCTACGAGTTGGAATCAATTCGACAACAATGGGTTTGATTTGCTAGAATAAGAGAACTCTGGGACTTTATCTGGAGACAAGTTGACTGGATTGAAGGAGCTAGATTACTACTAGGTAGTGAGTGCCCAAGGCATGTACTATTTGGTGTTAGAATTTGATGATATCTCAGGGAAGCTAATATAGGTCCAATTGGTTGGGAGGTGGATGCTGCTCTGACTTACACAACTGAGCAGGTTCTGAAGGTAAGACAACCTGGGAAGGTATTGTTTGAATTACGGGTTCCAAGGGACTAGGTCGATATATTGCATCTACAGTATTAATTGTTCTTATAATTCCACCTGTGTGTTTCTCTGCATTACTCTGGTCTTTAGCAACCTGCAACAATACAATGTAGTGCTTGGTTGAATCTACCATGACAGTTGTTGTCTCTGAGAGCTTCAGTTTTCTATCTCTGATCTTCACCTTTGCTGTTCTGAAGCTTGTCATCAAAAAACTTTGAGTATTCTATCAATATTTGCAGAGAAATGTCAGCTCATCTGATACATTTCTTATGAAAGTCTTGGACCTTAGGAAAGAATTCTGAATATAAAACCCCACAGTGTGGTAGGAGGGAGTCAGGGAGGAGAGTAACCCATGGCCCACCCCCCCAGGCAAGAAGCAGGGACCCTCAACCCACCAATTTCGTGACCAATTCAGCTTTTTCATAACTATATGGAATGCCACCTTAATCATACACTAAAATCTTATACCAAAAAAGAAACCAAACCCATTGCTCTCGAGTCAATTCTGACTCGTAGTGACCCTGTAGAACAGAGTAGGGTTTGCAAGGACGAGCTCATGAATTCGAACTACTGACCTTTTGATTAGCAGCCATTGCTCTTAACTACTGCACCACCAGGGCTCCAAAATGTTATAAAGTAGAACATAATTTACCCTAGCTTTAAAAGCGAATAGTATTCCAAATAATACAGTTCGGTCAAAATAATTTTCTATAATCCTCCAATTTGTGAAACTAGGCATGAATACCAAAGAGATGGTTTGTTGTATTCCGTGGCACATGCAGGTGGTGTGACTGCCAAGCTGTGAAAATGAGTGATGTCCAGGAGCTCTGGCTGGGAGTGAGTGGCTGTCGTGTCACTAAGGGGCTGCAGGGCACCAGCTGACACTGTCAGAAGGGGTGTCACCAAAACGACTCTCTATAAAATTATCTCTGTGGTAGAGAATGAAGAAAACCAAAGACAAAAGGGAAAGATTAGTCCAGTGGAGTAATGGACCTCAAGTACGACAGCCTCCACCAGACTGATTCCAGTACAACTACATGGGGCTCGGCTACCTCCACTGATTGCTCTGACAGGGATCAGAACAGAGGGTCTTGGACAGAGCTGGAGAAAAATGGAGAGCAAAATTCTAACTCACAAAAAAGGACCAGACTTACTGACAGAGACTGGAGAAACCCCAGGAGCATGGCTCCCAGACACCGTTATAGCTCAGTAATGAAGCTATTCCTGAGGTTCACCCTTCAGCCAAAGATGAGACAGGCCCACAAAAGAAAACAATTGCCCAAAGGGGCAGGAGGGCACAGGAAAGCTGGTACTGGGAACCCAAGGTCAAAAAGGGAAGGGTGTTGACATGTCATGGGGTTGGCAACCAATGTCACAAAACAAAAAGCACAGAACCACAGCCTGGGTCCTGGGTAGCAATTCCAGTGCTGCCACTAGTTTAATGGTATGGATTGGACTTAAAGAGCTAAATGATATAAAATGCCAATGCCACTTCATCCTACTGATTATTATAAAGAGCTCTGTTTTTCCATGGTAGCCTTGTATTTCTGAGCTCCATATGAACACATAAAAAAGATTAAAAAAAAACCCTCCATTTATGGGAGACCAAAATGATGTTTTTGCAAATAATCTTTCTGATTAAGGCAAATGAAACGTCACCGTATTATTTGTATTTTATTTTGGGATAGAAAAAAAAAAGGAAAGCTAACTGAATTTGTGCTGGATAGTTTTGTTTTGTTTAATCTCATTTCAAATTGTGTTAGGGCCACATTTAAAGAATGATGTTCAGGGCTGATGATTACAAATCATCTGAATGGGTTATTTCCTTCTCTCCTAACCCACCTTCCAACTTCTGCTTATCTCTGGGGTGGCTGTTTATCATGCAAACTTTTCGAAACGGATTCTGACAAGTGTTGAAAAATTTGAGTTTGTAGACTAAAGATAGAATAATGTGAAAATGTAAAAAAAAAAAAAATCCCTGTAGTTAGTTACAATAACAAAAACACTTTTCTAAGCCCACCTTACAGCTATCAATTCAGCTACAGAGCTAAAGCTCTATGCTAATTCACTTGTTGAACCTTCTAATGCATGTCAGTCCGAGCTGGCATTATTGCCCAACTACAATATTGCTTTCAATCATGTGGTTTCATCTGCTCTCACTACAAGCACACACTGTTGTTTTCATTGCTGCCGCTGGTTTTATAGTCACTGGTTTTGTCAAATTTTCTGATGTTTTAGCTGCAATATTGTGGTAATTAGTATTTGTGAACCTCTATCAATAACTTTTTTGAGACATGAAGCAGTAATTAAAAGAAAAGAAGGAGTAATGTATGGGAATTACAATTTACAAGTAACATTAGTACAAAAAACATTACTAAGGATTGTGTTTGGCCTGGCATGGGAGGAGGTTCTGGGGGTGGGGATGGGTGACACCATGAGTGACCACATGGGGTGACACCAAGCCTAGTGATGCCACTGGTGAGTGGCGGGAGAAAAAACTGACTCTTTTAGAGACTATCTAAAGGTGTAAAAGAAAAAAAAAAATCCTCAAATGTATGAACATATTTAATTTACTAAAAAAAAACTTCAGATTTACACACTGAAAAAAACTGGAAAAGAAAATGTGTTCCACAAACAAGCGAATACCTGATGGGATCTCTCTTCAGAAGGACTGTTGCATCATCCTCTTCATCAGTTTCTGCAGAACCTGCCTCAACAAATATTTTTAAGGGATTTTGCCACTCTCGAGAGTATAAAACAATATTTTACTAGCAAATAATATTTACCAGTACTTTATAATTATTGCCAGATTTTTTCTGCCAATGTTAAGAAAACAAGCATGCTTTGCAAATTCTGATTTTTACTGCAAGAATCAAACTACATTTTAAAGGATATATTTGGATCTGCTTTGTGCCTGGTTACTATGTCCTGTTCTTATGTCCATATTCTGACTCCAGCAGTGCATTGAGTTGATCATTGTAGTTTGAATGTTAGGTGGACTAGTCTCCTATTACTATTACTTAAAAAAAAAAAAAAAAAAAAATGGAGCTATTATTTCAGAGTTATTTTGTGTGGTGGAGTAACAGTCAAGAGAAAATCAAATCCTATGTCTATAAATGCCAGTGGAATTAAGATAGTAATTGAAAAAAATGTATAAATCAATTTTGGAAGACCTGCCGTCTTTAAACTTTGATTCATGCCATCTATCGGTATTTTATTTTGACCCATTTTTCATGTTTTATTATGTCCCTTACTAGGTGTCATGGGTTGAATTTTGTCCCCCAAAAGTATGTGTAGCAATTTGGCTAGGCCATTATTCCAAATATTGTGTGATTGTCCACAATTTTGTTATCTGATGTGATTTTCCCGTGTGTTGTAAATCTTACCTTAATGATGTTAATGAGATGGGATAGGCTGCAGTTATTTTAATGAGGCAGGACTCAATCTAAAAGATTGGGTTGTGTCTTGAGCCAATCTCTTCTGAGATATAAAGAATAAAAATGGGCAGAGAGACAAGGGTACCTCATACCACCAAGAAAGCAGCATTGAGGACAGAGCATGTCCTTTGGACAAGGGGTCCCTGTACCTGAGAAACTCCTAGACCAGGGGAAGATTGATGACAAGGACTTTCCTCTAGAATGACAGAGAGAGAAAGCCTCCCCCTGGAACTCATGGCCTGAATTTGGGCTTGTAGCCTGCAAGACTGTGAGAATAAACTTCTCTTTGTTAGAGCCGTCCACCTGGGGTATTTCTGTTACAGCTGCCCTAGATGACTAAGACACTAGGGTTTGACATTTTCTCTTAGTAGGGCATACACATTTATTCTTAAATATATTCCTAAGGCACAATATACAATTTGCTTCAGTCATGGATGGAATCTTTTTGTCCTTTATATTTCATAGATAATCATTATTGTTACCTAAAAAATATTTAGGAGTCCAGGGTAGCACAAAGAGCTAAGCACTCAGCTACTAACTTAAAGGTTGGCAATTCAAATCCACCCAGAGACTCCACAGAAGAAAGTCCTGCTGATCCGCTTCTGAAAGGGCATAGCCGTTGAAAACCTTATGGAGCCCTGTTCTACTCTGCAACGTATGGGATCACCATGAGTCAGAATCAACTCAAAGGCAACCAGTAAGAAATACTTAAATTTCCGTTACCAAAATATTGTCATGTTGAATGAAAATTTCTCAGACATAAGACTCACTTGAAAACCGAGGGGATTATCCAATAGGCAAGGTAAACACATTGCTTACCTTGCTTACCAGACTTCTGTAGTGAACAGTTTCCATTTTTTCACCACATCAAATATTCTGCTTCTAGGTGTGGCTTGCATCTGTCTCTCCCAATCCCACAGCACCTTCCTACAGAATCAAAGACTCTTTTCAAATTTATGCTCCTTGACGGGGGTGGATGAACCAGTGAGCGAGGTAAGTGTGAGCATACTTGTGTTTACACAGTAATCTGTAGTGAAAATTTTCATGAGTAATCAAAGATGTGATGAAACCCATGAGAAAATGCTCACCACAGATGATTTGGTAAGCCCAATAAGCCCTGGATGTTCCTTGTCTATTGGGTAATCTGCCCTTGTTTAAGAGAAATGAAGGTCTTCATAAGATTTATCCCTTTGGTTATTTTCAAAATGAACAGCTAGCATTGTATCTGTGATTGCTAAGGTTGTGTGCTAACAGCTTGGCCATGATTCTCAGTGGTTTGGATGTTATGTTGTAGCCTGGCGGTTATACAATGATGTGATCACCTTCGTGATGGGATACGCTGTGATTAGCCAATCACTGAAAGGGCATTTCCTTGCGGGTGTGGCTTGCATCTAAAATAAGCAGACTTTCTGGTAAGCCTTGTGGGCTTTTGCTCACTCTGGATCCTGTAGCTGGCTCCTGTTTCTCTGACCTCTGGTTTTGAGACTTGAGCTAGCAGCTTCCTTGCTATCTTGCCTGCCAACCTTGGGTTTTGAAGGTCTTTACAGCCTGTGAAGCAAAGCCCTGCTGTCTGACTTGCTGATCTTGGGTTCATCAGCCCCTACGGCTCCGTGAATCAGGAGAAGCCTCCAGGCTGGCCTCTGTTCCAGCCTCTATAATCCTGTGAGTCCTTAACATAAATCTTTCTTTAACATAACTTTCTCCATATATATTTTTATACTCTTTACTGGTTTTGCTTCTCTAGAGAACCCAGCCTAAGACACTAACCTACTCAGAACACACCTCTTTTATTCTAGTGAGGGGTTGGGAGCCAGGTCAAAATAGTCTCCTATTCCCTGATACTGTTTATCTGAATTTGATCATCATGGTTCATTTTCAAGAAATGGATTTTTATAAAACCAAAGGCCAAATCTAGGATTTGAATCCTATTTTATCTTATTTATGTTCTTAGTAAGATTCACAAATCCAATGTAAATTCTATCGCTGTCCTTGGATTACAAAAGAGATACGGAGTGAGACAGAGAGAGAGATGTCAGGGTGTGGTTTCTTGTGTTAGAAGACAGAGGTTTGAGAACATCATAACTAATACCTTTGTATATCCCCATGGTATAAAAGAACTCTGGCTTTTATACCGTGTGCATTTAGTGTGTTCTCTGTTTTCGTGTCCAACACTGAGGAATCTCCAATTTCCAAGAAAGGTTAGTACAAAATATTCCTTGTCTTATGGGAATCCTTTCTTTATTGATAAAATTTTGTATGTATTCAACAATTATTTCCTGTATTTCTGATCTAGCTCATGTCCACATGATCTATCATATATTTTTTCAGTCAAGCAGCCTCTTGGCTGAGAGGGTGAGCAGACTGCAGAAAATAATAAAAGTCATGACAAGAGACAGAGTCCACTCATTTCTGCAAAGTTGATATGGGCTAAGGATGGTGAAAAGACTTTGCATCAAAATAAATGATACTCAAGACATTTTCACATAAATTTGGAATTGGCAAGGAGTGGGTTATCTACATTTTCACAATACAAATTTTTGAAAAAAATCTTTTCCCAGGACATCATCAGATAAGGATATATTTGGTAGTGACGATGATGCACAAGGCTTTGTTGGATGAATGAAAGACTCCAGATATTTAGCTTTCCTTGAAGCCTGTGGAATGTCACCATTGTTTATCCAAACCCCATGATTTTGCCCAGGCCCTGCTCTTTCCTCCACAGACATTCCACAAGGAACATTACCTAAGCATGTACTCCATTTTGTTTCTTTTGTGGGGATTTACTCTTAGAATCTCAGTTGTAGGAGTCCTGGGAGACCTGATGAATACAAAAGATTTCCCATTCATGAAGACCCTAAATTAGAAGCACATTATACCCTTCTACAGCTAACAACTGCCCTATTTTATTAAGATTTCTCTTGCTTAATGATGAAGTGACAGCTAAGGCCTAAAGAATTTTGGCAACAATCACCAAAATGTATACAACAGTATATTTCACACAAAGATAAAATTGTGCCCTTGTGTTTTAGGTTGGATCACAACTATCAGCAATGTCTTAAGTAAATCTTGATTGGGTTGATGAGCGTCAGCTTCAGCGTTTAAATGAAAGGTTAATTGTCGTTGACGAAAGTGATGAGGTTATTGGTGCAGATACCAAGAGGAATTGCCACCTGAATGAAAACATTGAGAAAGGTAGTATGGAAATGTTTTCTTTGTCTGTTTCATCAGATTTTTATCCTTTTTATCCCAAACTCACAGAGATGTAGAGGGGGGAAACTTCAGGCATTTCTCATGAGGGGAGACCTTCAATCATCTTATGCTCTTGTTGCTTGCCTTCTTTAGGAGAAGGTTCAAGAAGGGTCCATCTTAAATCTTTTTATTTTGAGCATTAATTTGTCATCAGGTTTTCATTACCTGGAGACCATGAATTACCAGTCTGGGAATCCAGCGTGTATTCCCCTTTCCTCTGCACAGGAGCCATATTATAGGTTTTCTGCTGTAGCGATTCTCTGTGAGATAGAGAGCCAGGTCAGAAGGACAAGTGAATTACTATATCCGCTCCATATTTGTTGGCTCATATGAATCGGCATTTATTTTTTCAGGACTGTTGCACCGAGCCTTCAGTGTTGTCTTGTTCAACACAGAGAATAAAGTCTTGATACAGCAGAGATCAGACTGCAAAGTTACTTTTCCCGGTGAGTCCATTCAATTGTACCTATGGCTTAAGATGTCCATGTCATTTGACCTGGAAGTATCTGGGACGTAAATTATCTGAATTGCCCTTGTCTGGCTCTCACTTTAGTCGACAGTTAGTTCATCCCTGAGGGAACAGTATAGACAGATCCTTAGAAGAAGAAAACCAAACCAGTTGCTGTCAATTCAACGCAGATGTATGTGACCCCATGTGTGTCAGAGTGGAACTATGCTGAATAGGGTTTACAATCCTTATTTTTCAGAAGAAGATCACCTGCTCTTTCCTCTGAGGCACCTGTGGGTGAACTTGAACCACTAAACTTTTGATTATCAGTCAAGCACAGAGTAGGTACCATCTAAGGATTTGGAGGATTAGAATCAATAACATTTAGCAATTAATTAAGGACATATACAAAAATGATTATCCTACAAGCCAAATCTCTCTGTTTTATATTCTTCTGCACTTCCCAAAATCAAGAGAGAGTGAGTAGGTAGAAATAGTCCCTTTTAAGGGTGGGGGGGGGGAAGCATTTATACCAGCTCTAATCATTTTAAACTTTTTTGCATGAAGTGTTGTAATTTTTTCAAACCACGCCTTGCATGACACATTAAAAGTGGATGGGACCCAGGATAGAAGACAGTGGCAATGAAGACCTCTCCTTTGTTCCTCCTTATCTGAGGTTCTGTGGCTCAAAGAAGCTTTCAGTGTCTGAGGAGGGAGATGGGAGGGAGAGTCAGTGAACAGAGTGGTTCCCCCATCATAAATAGCATTGCTGTTACTTAGGTAATTAGTATGTTTCATTAGGAAAACTTTCTCAAAGATATTATACCTGAAATGGCTTCTATAAAGCTATATTCATTAAACAAGATCATCCTTCTTTCTGAATGTGACTCCTGTCTCCTCAGCTCCACCTTAAAACCTACACAAAGACACACACACACCTCACACCCACTCTCTCCTCTGCCTCTTTAAGATATATTAGATACTTGGAGCTCTGGTGGTTCAGTGGTTAAGAGCTAGGCTGCTAACTGAAAGGTCAGTACTCCAATCCACCAGCCTCTCCTTGGAAAGCCTACTGGGTGGTTCTACTCTGTCCTATAGGGTTGCTATGAGTTGGAATCAAGTGGACGGCAAGAGGTTTGGTTTTTTTTTTGTTGGGGGGAGGGTGTTTGCGGTATACGTATGTATGAATCCTGATCCCTGTCCCAAGACATACCTGGAGAATGTAACAAGATATGCACATGAGAAATTAACTTCCAGTCGATGGATCTACATTAAGTATCAGCGGAGCAGTAAGGGTAATCCATTCTTAAGAACAATTCCATGAGGTAAGTATCATCATACTCATCTTGTCAGGTAAAACCAGGTGTATGTGTGTCAGAGTAGAACTATGCTCCATACGGTTTTCAATGGCTCATTCTTCAAAAGTCGATTGCTGTACCTTTCCTCTGGGGCTCATTGAGAAAGGCTGGAACCTTCAAAGTTTTGGTTACCGGCTGACTTCGTTAACCATTTGCAACACCCTGAAACTTCTAAGGAGACTTGGTGACACAAAGATTAAAGCAATCAATTCCTAATCCAAATTTGGCTGTTCGAAACCGCAAGTGGCTCTGTTGGAGAAAAATGTGGCACTTGGCTTCCATAGAAAGTTACAGTCTTGGAGACTTATAGGGTCACTATGAGTCAGATGGCAGTGGCTTTTTTTTTTTTTTTTCCGGGTAGGGGGTGGGAGAGACTTCTATCTTGTCAAGTTCCTTGCCCAAACCCCCACACCCAATAAAAGCCACAGAGCCAGGATCTGCACAGAACACTCACAGTAAACCCTTGCTCTTTCTCCTCAACCAGTCTATGTTACAGATAATTTTGTTTTACCTGAAGGTCTGTGTTTGCATTTTTAGTATATTCGGTCTTCAATAATTAAAGTAAGGGAAATGCTTTCCATGTGCATTCTCTTCAGGGTATTTCACTGAGTCTTGCTGTAGTCATCCTTTGTACAACCCACTGGAACTGGAAGAACAAGATGCCATTGGAATCAGGCGAGCAGCTCAGAGACGCCTGCAGGCTGAGCTGGGGATTCCCCCCGAGCAGGTACCCAATATCTGTCCAGTATCCACTGTGCTAATGGTGAATCCAGTGGGTGACATTCAGCAAAAGCTGAACATGAGCTCAGTGACTGGATTTGTGTCATTGGCCTCATAAAGGTGGTGTTACAAATAGGAGATTTGGACATTGTACATTTTTTGTTAATTTCGGGTAGAAGATTATTTAGAAATCTGGCTTTCTATCAAACACTGAAGAAAGAGAAGGTTGAAATTTGAGACTAATAGGATGTTTGAAATTTTTTACCTTCGGCCATTAAAGAAACTAATTTAGAAGGAATGGATATTTTCTTGGCAAAGATGGTTAGTTTATATTGGGCGAGGGCACAGTTCTTTAAAGTATGACACAGACAGATTAACTGAAATAAAACAAATTCAAAACCGGATTATTATTTAGTCTTGAATCTACATGTTTAGCTAGATAAAGTTAAGGTTTAGATAATTAGCCCTTTTGAGTGAAAACATATGTATTTATTTTCTCTACTTTGCCTATACTTTCTATATTTTCAACACTGGCATTGTTAATTAACACTGTGTCAATTTTTGTCATAGATTTCTCTAGAAGACATTTTAGTTATGACAAAGTATCACCACAAGGCAAGATCAGATAGAATCTGGGGAGAACATGAAATTTGCTACCTTCTGCTTATAAGAAAGAATCTCCCTGTGAATCCAGATGCCAGTGAAACAAGACATTTCTGCTACATGACCAAGGAGGAGTTACAGGAGCTGCTGGAAAGGGGAGCCAGGGGAAAAGTGAAAGTTGCCCCGTGGCTGAGAGTCATCGCAGAGAAATTTCTGTATAAGTGGTGGGCTCATTTGGATGAAGTAACCCAGTGTGTTGAGCTTAATAAAATAGAGTGTGAAGAGCATGGGTGTCGAGAATTTGCCAGAAATACTGCCCCCAAACAGAAAATGCTGTGTTTTCACTGCAGGCAAACATGACACACAATTGCCTTGTAATTATATGCTTTCACAAGAAAAGGAAAATCTTTCGGTTGCTACTAATCTAGAAATCACGTACTTTTAATCTTTTAATCTACTTTGTTATATTATCCTATTGTTTTCTTTTGTCCCATTTCTATATTTTTCATGTTTGGTTGAGAAGGGGAATTTGAATGTTTCCCCCTCCACACTTTCCATTTTATATGCACTTGGCAGGTTAGCAGTAGCTGATCCTGAAAGGCCTGGTAGAAGGTCCTTGAGAGGACTGGAATCTGTTATATTAGACTGTTAGGTGAACTGTGATCCTACTTTTTCGACGGTGCTATCCAAACTCCCAGGAAGTCAGAATGGGGTATCTCTGCATGATTATTAGTGTTTTTTAAAGCATCACTTATTTCACAGTACAAAACAAAGTTTATTTTCAAGAAACACACATTCAGTCTTGTGTCTTAAGGCCTGGCTATATGCATTTTAGTTCATCTCTAAAATGGGTTCATGTCAACACATGTTATAGTCTAACTACAAACCGCACAGGAAATGTATATGGTCTCAACCAGATGTCTCTTCATTCATCCACTTTTGTTCCTGAAGTTGGCTTATATCTCTGTAATCTGCTTGTAAACGAAGGCAGTTTTGCTTTTAAAAATTACTCTGTATTTTAGCACAAAGTGAGTATACATTTTTAAATTAGACCTGAGTATGTAATATTTTTATGTAATATTGAGAAAGAAATTATGTTTTAAAACCAGACCTGATAATATAGTGAAATTGCCTCATGCCTTAGATAATAAACCCCTGAAGATTTCCATTCTTCAAACTAAGGTGTTATTTTGTTGTTTCTTGATGAAAGAAAAGTGAGCTTTTGATTCTTATTTCTAGTAAACATAGATAAATCTTATGAAAATATTATTTCACAAACTAATGAAATTTAAATTTATAATATCTTTTTACTTAATAAATGCTAGTGTTAAATTGCTACTGTTCATTTTTAGGAGGTAACAAATCATCTTTATATAAATATTAAATGCCTCAATAGAAAGATCACTGTATATTTAAGGTGTTTTCTTTAGTAGAAAAAAATTCTTCAGTTTTAAATGAATTTTATCTTTAGGATTTATAACATTGATTTCATTAAATCCGTAGCTTATTCTCTTCAAAATAACTCTATTCTCTTATGAGAAAATGTTAAAATAAAATAGATACATGCGCTTGCTTCTCAAGATTTTGAAAGACATATTAAACCAACCAAAACCAAACCCATTGCGGTCATGTTGATTCCAACTCATAGCAACACTATAGGACAGGGTAGAAGTGCCCCATCAGGTTTCCAAGGAGGAGCTGGTGGATTTGAACTGCTGACTTTTTGGTTAGCAGCTGAGCTTTTAGCCACTGTGCCACCAGGGCTCCAACGGGTATATTACCTACCAGCAAATGTGAGCATTGGGGGAAAAATTCTTTATAAAACACAAGCAATCAAAGCCAACACAAGAATAAGTAGAAAATATGAATAATCCTATAGCTCTTAAAGAAATTGAATCTGTATTTTCTAATTTTGCTTGCAAAAGAAACTGTACTCGTATAGTCCCCAAAGAGATCAAATGATATTCCTGCTATAATTCTAACTTGCTTGTATCCTACTATAAAGATAAATAAATATAGCCGTAGATTAAAACTTATCTGTATCTCTTGAACCTGATTGTGCCTGATGGACCAACAATCACAGAAGTGATACTGCACCTGCCATCATCATTTCACTCAGCATCATATTGGAAGTCCTCCCATTAAGAAAAGATAAAGGAGTAAAATTTTATAAAGATTGTAAAGAAGAAATACAACTATAATTATTTTCTGACACTATGCAAAAATTTTATAAAATACAGATTCTTATTA
The DNA here is from genome assembly GCF_024166365.1 of Elephas maximus indicus. Classification (NCBI taxonomy): domain Eukaryota; kingdom Metazoa; phylum Chordata; class Mammalia; order Proboscidea; family Elephantidae; genus Elephas; species Elephas maximus. The sequence goes on from NC_064822.1 coordinate 18,804,915, forward strand.
GCAATAATAAGTGAATTTAGTAAGGTTGCTAATACAAATTTAATACACAAAAATCACGTGTATTTGACAACTTGGTCGTAATGGACCAATTCCCCAAAAAGCACGTTACAGTACATATGAAACAGATCACTTAGATAAGCACTATAGAGAAATTGAATTTGTTATTAAACACTCCCCCAAAATAAACATAGAGGTAGGGCCAAGATGGCAGAATAGCCAGACGTTTCCAGTGATTCCTCTTACAACAAAGACCAGAAAAAACAAGTGAAACGATTATATTTATGACAAACGAGAAGCCCTGAACATCAAAGGCAAAGTTAGAGAATGGCTGAGCAGCAGGGGGAGGAAGAGATGGTTCAGAAGCAGAGAGGAGTTCAAGGACCTGAATCGTTGGGATGAATCAGGCCTCATTCCCAGGGGTGGCTACAGTGGGCTCGTGGTAGCGTTTGACCTCAGTTTCCTCAGGGAGAAGCAGCCAGCTGCACAGCCTACTCACACCTCCGGAACCACAGAAAAATGGCGCTCTCGGCAAAAGCTAAGTACTTGTGTATCTTTTACCATGCCCCCTGCCCCAAGCCAGATTCAGAGGCTGTTGATTTCGCTGGGCCTAAGACAGGCCCTGATGAGCACCAAGAGCCATTCTCCCAGCCTTGGAGAAGACATAAATTCGCAATTGTGGGAAAAAATAATTTGCCAGCTCCACTAACCTGGGGAGCTCAGGACAGAAGCAGCTCCTGTCCAGGCAAAAACAGTCCATGGTAGCTGAATACTTTTCCCTGTGCACGGACCTATGTGGGCCTATTTTGGGAGAATAGGCCCTTGTTGGCAGACTGGAACGGTTTCAGCTGCATGGTAGAGAGGTGGAGGTTTGATAATTTACACAGCTTTGCCTATTAAACAGCGTCCTCACCTACCCATATCGGGGGCCTAAGGACTGGTAGCTCTGCTTGGGTCACTCAGCCACCCACAACAGGGGTCCAACAATTACTGGTACCTCCCGGTCCTTACAACCAAAAGCATTGGGTGCCTATGGTCCATCTGCCGAATCCACCCACCTGTACACTCTAGGGAACAGGGATACGTTTTCCTCAGAGACACTTGGGAGATGATTATCAGCCTCCTGCCTTGTTCAGAGCGGGGCACCCTGCTGGAACCAGATACTGGTACCTACACAAATCACTCCTGCCCCTCTAAGACTGTAGAACAGACCCTGTACAACACACTTGATGACCAGCTACCTGGACACCTGTGCTGAATCCTTACAAGAAAACTGAATGGATTCCTGGACTGATATACCTGATAAGAGCTCTAGCCATCTGGCGACAGGACATCAGAGCTTCAAAGGTGAAAATAATCAAGCTAGCTCACTCAAGCAACCCATCTGGGCATATCAAAACAAAACAAAGCAAGAAGCTAGGATACGGTAAGCAAACATAAACTAAACTAATATAATAACTTACATATGGCTTGGAGACAACAGTCAATATCAAATCATATAAAGAAACAGATCCGATTGCTTCAATAAGCTTTCAAAACAAAGAATCAAGGGATCGTCTAGATGGAAGTGCATCCCTGGAATTGCCAGGTGCAGGATACAAAAGATTAATATACAGAACCCTTCAAGACATCAGGAAGGATATCAGGCAATACATAGAACAATCCAAGGTACACACAGATAAAGCAATTGAAGAAATTAGAAAAGTTCCTCAGGAACATAATGAAAAATTTAATAAGCTGCAAGAATCCATAGAGAGACCCAAGGAAAAAAAAAACTAAACCCAGTGCTGTCAAGTAAATTCCAACTCACAGCAACCCTATAGCACAGAGTAGAACTGCCCCATAGAGTTTCCAAGGAGCGCCTGGTGGATTCGAACTGCTGACCCTTTGGTTAGCAGCCATAGCACTTAAGCACTATTCCCCCAGGCAGACAACAATCAGAAATACAGAATTACACAACTCAAGAAAAATTGAACAAGTGGAAGGCAGAATTGGTGAGAGTGAAGATAAAGCACTTGGCACAAATATATTTGAAGAAAAATCAGATAAAAAATTAAAAAAAATGAGGAAACTATAAGAATCATGTGAGTCTCTATCAAGAGAATTAACCTACGAGTGACTGGAGTACCAGAACGGGGGGAATAGCTGAAAATACAGAGGCAATTGTTGAAGATTTCTTGGCAGAAAACTCCCCAGATATCGTGAAAGATGAGAAGATATGTATCTAAGATGCTCATCGAACTCCATGTAAGGTAGATTTTAAAAGGAAGTCACCAAGACATGTTATAATCAAACTTGCCAAAACCAAAGACAAAGAGAGAATTTTAAAAGCAGCTAGTGATAAATAAAAAGTCACCTACAAAGGAGAGCCACTAAGAATAAGCTCGGAATACTCGGCAGAAACCATGCAGGCAAGAAGGGAATGAGTTAACTTATATAAAGCATTGAAGGAAAACAATGCCAGCCAAGAATCATCTATCCAGCAAAACTGACTCTCAAATATGAAGGTGAAATTAAGACATTTCCAGATAAACAGAAGCTTAGGGAATTCATAAAAACCAAACCAAAACTACAAGAAATACTAAAGGGAGTTCTTTGGTTAGAAATCCAATAATATCAGGTATCAACCCAAGACTAGAACACTGTGCAGAGCAATCAGATGTCAACCCAGACAGAGAAATCACAAAAATAAATCCAGATTAAAAAAAGCTCAAAACAGGGGAACAGCGGTGTCATTATGTAGAAGAATTCAACATTAAACCAATAAAGAGGAACTAAGAAATGTACTCATAGATCCTTCATACGGAGAGGAAGACAAGGCTATATAAAGAAACAAAAGTTAGGTTTAAACTTAGAAAAACAGGGGTAAATATTAAGGTAACCACAAAGAAGACTAACTAGCCTACACATCAAAGTAAAATACAAGAAAAAAAAGCAGAGACTCAGCAGAAACAAAGTCAACAAACACAAATAAGAGGAAAGGACAATATATAAACTACTAAGGACAAAAAATTAACTGGGGAAAAGAAACGGTCAACAACACACAAAAAAAGACATGAAAATGACAGCACAAAATTCATATTTATCCATAATTATGCTGAATGTAAATGGACTAAATGCACCAATAAAGAGACAGAGAGTGGCAGAATAGAAAAAAAAAAAAAAAAGACCATGATCCATCTGTATGTTGCCTGCAAGAGACACACCTTAGACTTAGAGACACAAACAAACTAAAACTCAAAGGATGCAAAAAATTATATCAAGCAAACAACAATCAAAAATGAGCAGGAGTGGCAATATTAATTTCTGACAAAATAGACCTTAACGTTAAATCCATCAGAAAGGATAAGAAAGGACACTATATAATGATTAAAGGGACAATACACTAAGAAGATATAACCATATTGAATATTTATGCACCCAATGACAGGGCTGCAAGACACATAAAACGATTTCTAACAGCATTGAAAAGTGAGAGAGACAGCTCCACAATAATAGGGGGAGACTTCAACACACCACTTTTGGTGAAGGACAGGACATCCAGAAAGAAGCTCAATAGAGACACGGAAGATCCAAATGCCACAATCGACCAACTTGACCTCAGAGACATATTCAGAACAGTAACCGAACAGCAGCCAAGTCTACTTTCTTTTCTAGTGCACATGGAACATTCTCAAGAACAGACCACATATTAGGTCATATAGCAAGCCTTAGCAGAACCCAAAACGCTGAAATATTACAAAGCATCTTCTCTGACATTAAGGCCATAAAAGTAGAAATCAATAACAGAAAAAGCAGGGAAAAGAAGTCAAACACTTGGAAACTGAACAATACCCTGCTCAAAAAAGACTGGGTTATAGAAGACATTAAGGATGGATAAAGAAATTCATAGATTCCAGTGACAATGAAAACACTTCCTATCAGAACCTTTGGGACACAGTGAAAGCAGTGCTCAGAGGTCAATTTATATCAATAAATGCACACATACAAAAAGAAGAAAGGGGCAAAATCAAAGAATCATCCCTACAACTTGAACAAATAGAAAGAGAGCAACAAAAGAAACCCACAGGCACCGGAAGAAAACAAATAATAAAAATTAGAGCAGAACTAAATGAAATAGAAAACAGAAAAACAATTGAACGGATGAACAAGACCAAAAGCTGGTTCTTGGAAAAAATCAACAAAATTGATAAACCATTGGGCAAACTGACAAAAGAAAACCAGGAGAGGAAGCAACATGGATAAGAAATGAGATGGGTGATATTATCACAGGCCCCATTGAAATTAAAAGAATCATACCAGAATTCTACAAAAAATTGCACTCTAACAAATTTGAAGACCTAGAAAAAATGGATAAATTTCTAGAGACACACTCCCTACCTAAACTAACACAAACAGAGGTAGAACAACTAAATAGGCCCATAACGAAAGAAGAGATTGAAAAGGTGATCGAAAAGCTCCCCTCCCCCCCAAAAAAAGCCCTGGACCAGACAGCTTCACTGCAAAGTTCTACCAAACTTTTAGAGAGAAGAATTAACACCACTACTACTAAAGGTATTTCAGAGCATAGAAAAGGACAGAATACTCCCTAACTCGTTCTATGAAGCCAGTATATCCCTGATACAAAAACCAGGTAAAGGCAGAACACACACACAAAAAAGAAAATTACAGACCTATATCCCTCCCGAGCTTACATGCAAAAATCCTCAACAAAATTCTAGTCAATAGAATTCAACAACATATCAAAAAAATAATTCACCATGACCAAGTGGGATTCAGACCAGGTATGTTTTTTTTCTTTATGTAGAAATGGTTCAACATTAGAAAAACAATTAATGTAATCTAAGAATCACATGGTTTTATCAATTGATGCAGAAAAGGCTTTGACAAAGTTCAACACCCATTCATGATAAAAATTCTCAGCCAAATAGGAATAGAAGGAAAATTCCTCAACATAATAAAGGGCTTTTATAGAAAGCCAACAGCCAACATCATCCTAAATGGAGAGAGTCAGAAAGCATTCACCTTGAGATCAGGAACCAGACAAAGAAGCCCTTTATCACCACTCTTATTCAACATTGTGCTGGAGGTCCTAGCAAGAGCATTTAGGTTAGATAAAGAAATAAAGGGCAACCAGATTGGTGAGGAAGAAGTAACAGTATCTCTATTTGCAGATAACATGATCTTATACACAGAAAACCCTAAAGAATCCTCAAGAAAACTACTGAAACTAATAGAAGAGTTCCGCAACATATCAGGATACAAGATACAGATACAAACATCAGTTGGAGTCCTCTACGGCAACAAAGAGAACATCGAGGAAGAAACCACCAAATCAATACCATTTACAGTACCTCCAAGAAGATAAAATACTTAGGAATAAATCTTACTAGAGATGTAAAAGACCTACACAAAGAAAACTACAAGACACTACTGCAAGAAACCAAAAAAGGCCTACATACGTGGAAAAACATACCTTGCTCATGGATAGGAAGACTTAACATTGTAAAAATGTCTATCCTACCGAAGGAAATCTATAGATACAATGAAATTCTGATCCAAATTCCAATGATTTTTTTAATGAGATGGAGAAACAAATCACCAGCTTCATCTGAACCTCAAAAGAGGCCCCGGATAAGGAAAGCGTTACTGAAAAAGAAGAACAAAGTGGAAGGCCTCACTCTACTTGATTTTAGAATCTATCATACTGCCACAGTAGTCAAAACAGCCTGGTACCAGTACAACAACAGATACACAGACCAGTGGAACAGAATTGAGAAGCCACATATAAATCCATCCACATATGAGCAGTGGATATTTGATAAAGGTCCAAAGGCAGTTAAATGGGGGAAATGACAGTCTTTTTAACAAATGGTGCTGGCGTAACTAGATACCCATCTGCAAAAAAATGAAACAAGACCCATAGCTCACACCATGCACAAAAACGAACTCAAAATGGATCAAAGACCTAAAAATAAAATCTAAAACCATGAAGATTATGGAAAAAAAATAGGGACAATGTTAGGAGCCCTAACAGAGGGCATAAACATTTTACAAAACATTACCAACAATGCAGAAGAGCAACTAGATAACTGGGAGCTCCTAAAAATCAAACACCTATGCTCATCCAAAGACTTCACCTAAACAGTAAAAAGATTACCTGCAGACTGGGAAAAAGTTTTTAGCTCTGACATTTCCAATCAGCTCCTGATCTCTAAAATCTACATGATACTGCTAAAACTCAAATACAAAAAAAAAAAAAAAATTAAAAAATGGGCAAAAGTTATGAACAGGCGCTTCACTAAAGAAGACATTCAGGTAGCTAGCAGATACATGAGGAAATGCTCTCGATCATTAGCCATTAAAGAAATGCAAATGAAAACTACAATGAGATTCCATCAACAAGGCTGGTATTAACCCCCAAAACACAAAATAATCAATGTTGGAGAGGTTGTGGAGAGTCTGGAACACTTCTGCTCTGCTGGTGGCAATGTAAAATGGTACAACCACTTTGGAAATCGATTTGGCACTTCCTTAAAAAGTTAGAAATAGGACTACCATACAATCCAGCAATCCTGCTCCTTGGTATATATTGTAGAGGAATGAGAGGCTTTACATTAACAGATATATGCACACCCATGTTCATTGCAGCACTGTTTACAATAGCAAAAAGATGGAAGCATCAATTTGCCTCTCAACAGATGAGTGGATAAATAAATTATGGTATATTCACACAATGGAATACTACACATCGACAAAGAACAATGATGAAACCGTGGATCATTTAATAACATGGAGGAATCTGGAAGGCATTATGCTGAGTGAAATTAGTCAGCTGCAAAAGGAATAATATTGTGCAAGACCACTATTATAAGAACTTGAGAAATAGTTTAAACAGAGAAGAAAATATTCTTTGATGGTTACGAGAGGGGGGATGGAGGGAGGGGTGGAGAGGGGTTTTCACTAATTAAATAGTAGATAGGAACTATTTTAGGTGAAGGGAAAGACAACACAATACACGAGAGGTCAATACAACTGGACTAAACCAAAGCAAAGAAGTTTTCTGAATAAACTGAATGCTTTGAAGGCCAGTGTAGCAGGGGCGGGGGTTTGGGGACTATGGTTTCAGGGGACATCGAAGTCAACTGGCATAATAAAATCTATGAAGAATACATTCTGCATCCCACTTTGGAGAGTGGCATCTGGGGTCTTAAACACTAGCAAGCAGCCATCTAAGAAGCATCAATTGGTCTCAACCCACCTGGATCAAAGGAGAATGAAGAACACCAAAGACACAAGGTAATTATGAGCCCAAGAGACAGAAACGGCCACATAAACCAGAGTCTACATCAGTCTGAGACCAGAGGAACTAGATGGTGCCTGGCTACAACCAATGACTGCCCTAACAGGGAACACAACAGAGAACAGCTGAGGGAACAGGAGAGCACTGGGATGCAGACCCCCAATTCTCATAAAAAGACCAGGCTTAATGGTCTGACTGAGACTAGAAGGACCCCGGGGGTCTGGGGACCATGACCAAGACAGGAACCATTCCCAAAGCCAACTCTTCAGACAGGGATTTGACTGGACCACGGGATAGAAAAATGATACTGGCAAAGAATTAGCGTCTTGGATCAAGTGGACACATGAGAATATGTTGGCATCTCCTGTCTGGAAGGTAGATGAGAGGGCAGAGGGGGTCAGAAGCTGGACGAATGGACACAAAAAGAGAGTGTGGAGGGAAGGAGTGTGCTGTCTCATTAGGGGGAGACCAATTAGGAGTATATAGCAAGGCATGTATAAATTTTTGTATGAGAGACTGACTTGATTTGTAAACTTTCACTTAAAGCACAACAAAAATTAAAAAAAAAATATTGAATGTACCATGAACTTCCAGAGGAAAAAATAAGTCTTAGAAAAAATACAACCAAAATGCTCCGTAGAAGCAAGACTGTCTTGCTTACTTTGGACACATCATCAGGAAAGACCAACTGATAGGAAAGGACATCATAGTTGGTAAAGTAGAGGGTCAACAAAAATGAGAGAAATCTTCAATGAGATGGATTGACACACTAGCCACAATAATGGGCTCAAACATACCAATGATCATGAAGCTGGTACAGGACCAGGTAATGTTTCATTCTGTTATACCTAAGGCCACCACGAGTTACAGCTGATGCGGCAACTACTAACAACAATAACAAATGGGAGGCAGAGGAGCCATTCTAAGCCCCAATTTCCATCTATGGTACAGAACTCATGAAACATGGCCTTCATCCTCACATAGTGCTAAATGGAACCACTACTCTTTAGTGTAATTCAGAGGGTTCCTGAGATCTTTCCAGGGTTTCTAGCAGAGTGATTAGCTTCTAATCTCCTATTTTTGTTATTAGTGTCTTCCTTTTACCCCATGCCATTTTTATTTGCCTCAGTTAAATCTTCTTGACCAACATTACTATATCCACAGCTTCATATTGAAGATCAAAATTCTAGTCCATGTTGCTGCCTTCGCAAGGCTTATTTCCGTTACCTGTGACTGTCTAATAGTGAAAGAATCATAGAAACAATAGGGGACCTTAACTCCGTGTGAACCTCCACAAATTCCAACCAGGAGTTTGTCTTCTGTTACCTTCATATGCTTTTGAGCAGGAAAGTCTATGGCCTTCTGTGATCAGGCATTGCTGTGTGTCATGCTATTTCTAAACACATGACTCTATGTTTCTCTAATATCCTTTCCTTGCTGTTCGTTATAAAAATGAAGTTCCTACACCACCTTAAAGACTCAATTTTTTTTTGTTTTATTTTGTTCCATTTTCCAGAATTGATGGAATAGTCAGCTTTTAAGTCTCTTTCTTATTTGCTGTTTTAGATATTGATGGCTTCCTCCTGGTTAATTATGTCATTCTTGCCTCAATTCAATTTTCCTGGCACCCAAGAAGTAGGTTTCAATCACAGTTCCACAATTTACTAGCTGTGTGGTTCTCAGAAATTTATTTAAACTCCAGAAGTTCTGGTTCCCTATGAGCACAAATGAAGCTCATAATAGTACGAATATCGAAAAATTACTGTCAGGGTTAAATGTAAAATACATAGCATGGTGTCTGAAACAATGTAAGTTTTTTAAAGTGTTAGTAATTTTTCTTGTTTGTTAATTGGAGGTAGTTGTAACAATGAAGGTTACATAACTAAAGAGGGAACTTAGGGTTCACTTCAATTTTGGCTTCGATATGCAATGAAAACAGTATTCTCTCCTCTAGTATGGAAAAGGATTCCAGGATTTTTAGTTAGTTGTCTCCCACCACTACAACAAGGGGAAAAAATTTAATCATTTGAGAATCATGCAGGTAGTTGCTGCTCTAAGTTGAGTATCTGCTAACTCCACAGTATTGTAAGCACAGACTCTACTGTACTAACTCCGTGTGCCCGAGAATATCAACAGGTGACAAAGGGTGGTGTAACTCTGTTTTTTAGGAAATTTGTGTATTTCTGTCATCCAAAGAATTGAATGTCTTTCCTGTGGAAAATCTCCGGTTCTCCAAGTAATGTCTTCAGGACATACTCTCCCTTCTGCCCAAAGTGCTTAGTGAACATACACAGCAACCTGCTGTGTCCTAACATAGCACAAATGACAATAAATTTCTCAACTATCCTTTCCTGGCTTAAAAAAAAATGAAATCGTAAACCAAGAGGCCTGTTTTCTCTAATTCTCTAAACATCAAATACAATGGGAGAATTCTTAAAAAAAAAATACAGGCCCTGATGTCTCAATGGAGAATTCTAACCAATATTTAAAATAAGAACATAAATTCTACAGTCTTTTCTAGAAATTAGAAGAGAAGGGAACCCTTCCTAATAAATTTGATGAAGCCAGGATTACCTTGGATACCAAAATCAGAAAAAAAAAGTACCCCAAAAAAGGACTACAGACCTACATCCTTCATGAATAAAGATACTTAGCAAAATATTAGCAAACAGAATTCAGATGTGTATATAGATACATACACCATGACCAAATGGGGTTTTCCAGGAATGCAAGGCTGGCTCAATAATCGAAAACCAATTAATGTAATCTACCCTATTAGCAGAAGAAGAAACACGTGAGCATAGAAATTGATGTAGAAAAAAACATTTGACCAAATTAAAAACCCATTCATTTTAAAACCTCTCAGAAAACTAAGAATAGAGGATAACTTTCTCAACTTAGTAAGAACATCTACAGAAAACCTACTTAATGGTAAAAGACTCAAGGCTTTCTCCTAAAATTGACAACAAGGCAGGATGTTCACTATCACCAATGCTATTCAACATAGTACTGGAAGTCCTAGCCAGTACAACAGGCAAGAAGAGCAACAGCCATGCAGATCAGAAAGAAAGAAAACTGATTTCTCTCTAGGCACGATGTACAACTTCCATTCTGGGGTTACTGTATTCCACTAATTTTCAAATTTGCCGTCTTCCTCTTTCTTGGCTTACTACGTGTCTTAGTTATCTAGAGCTGCTGTAAGAGAAATACCGCAAGTGGATTGCTTTAACAAACAGAAGTTTATTCTCTCACGGTCTAGCTGGCTAGAAGTCCAAATTCAGGACATCGGCTCCAGAGGAAGACTTTCTCTGTTGGCTGTGGAGGAAGGTTCTTCTCATCAATGTTCCCCTGGACTAGGCATATCCCCACATAAGAACACCAGATCCAAAGGAGGCAATCTACTCCTGGCACTGCTTTCTTGGTGGTATGAGGTATCCAACTCTCTGCTTGCTTCCCTTTCCTTTTAACCCTTGTAAGATAAAAGGTGGTACAAGCCACAACCCACGGAAACTCCCTTTACATTGATTTAGGGATGTGACCTTAGCAAGGGTATTACATCCCACCCTGATCCTCTTTAACCACAGGCAGAGATTATGATTGAGAACACACAGGTAAATAATAAAACGGAGGACAACCATACAATACAGGGAATCATGGCCTAACCAAGCTGACACATATTTTGGGGGCACACAATTCAATGATGACACTACCATATTCTGCTAGACTGCATCGTCAAGAAGCCACTTGAAAAAAATTTTAAAAAGAAGCATATTTTAAATCCTATGTCTGACAGTGGAAACCCAGGTGGCATAGTGGTTAAGAGCTATGTCTGCTCACCAAAAGGTCAGCAGTTGGAGTTTACCAGGTGCTCCTTGGAACCCTATGGGGCAGTTCTACTCTGTCCTATATAGGGTCACTATGAGTTGGAATCGACTGGATGACAATGGGTTTTAACTGGTTTTTCATGTCTGACAAGATCTTGTTTGAGTGTCTTAGTTTCCTAGTGCTGCGGTAACAGAAATACTACAGTGGGTGGTTTTAAAGAACAGAAAGTTATTTTCTCATTGTTCAGGACGATGTAGCTCTAGGATGTAGCTCTTGGAGGAGGTCCTCCCTCGTCTGTCTCAGTGTCTAGTAGCTGCCGACATCCTTGCAGTTCCTGGGCTTGTAGTAGATTCTTCTGCCTGCATCGTCATCAGGTGGAGTCCGTCTTCCTGCTACCTGCTTGCATTTGTGTCTACTTGGCTCTTTTATAACACAAAAGTGATTCGGTTTAGGAAACACCTCACATTGACATAGCCTCATGCGCATAATGTATAGTGGTTAAGATTCCAACACTAATTTGGGCGGGGAGACACGTTTCAATCCATAACAATTGAATATTTGGCAGGGAATCCAATTCCAAGGAGAATAGAATTCTTATTTAAAATTCAGATAGCATTGCTCCACTGTGGTTGTTAAGAGCAGTCAGATTTTTACTGCATGTAGAAGAGTTATTATTTCTCTCTGAAAATTTTTAGGATCTCCTTTTTTTCTTGACATTCTGACATTTTCCTGTTTTTTATTTTGTTTTGCTTTACCTTCTGATATTCTGAAATTTTGTGATGCTATACCTAGGTACAGATAATTTTATTTCATTTTGTTGGGCACTCTCTGGGCTCTTTCAGGACTTGTATTTTTCTTGAGCTATGCAAAAGTCTATTATTTCTTTGATAAATTGCTTCCCATGATTTTCTAAAACATGACTATGAATTAGTTGAATGATGGACCTTTCCTATATATTTTTTTCTTATTTTGACTATGTTAACTTGACAAATTTTCCTGACTTTATTATCCTAATTTCCTAACACAAAATAGGACTTGGAATGACAATGGAGAGATGAGTGAGTGAGCTAATAGTCTCAGCTTTCAAAATGGAAAGTCAGGAAAAAAGGTGACGAGACAACCCAACTTTATTCCAGTGAAGAAATAAAATGTGATACATACATACAATATTACATTATTCAGTCATATAAAGGAATGAACTTCTGATACATGCTCAACATGGACAAACGTTGAAAACACTATGCTAAGTGAAATAAGCCAGACACAAAAGGACAAAGGTTGTATGACTTCACTTATATGAACTATCTGTTGTTCTGAGGTGCCGTCACCTCTGACTCATAGTGACCCCATGCACAACAGAACGAAACACTGCAGGGCCCTGCACCATCCTCATGATCGTTGTTATGCTTGAGCCTATTGTTGAAACCACTGTCAATCCATCTCGTTGAAGGTCTTCCTCTTTTCACTGACTCTCTACGTTACCAAGTGTCATAGACTGAATTATGTCCCCCCCCCAAAATGGATGTATCAATTTGGCTGGGCCATGATTTCCCATATTTTATGGTTGTCCTCTATTTTGTGATTGTAATTTTATGTTAGAGAGGATTAGGGTGGGATTGTAACACCCTTACCAGGTCACATCCCTGATCCAGTGTGAAGGGAGTTTCCCTGGGGTGTGGTTTGCACCACTTTTTCTCTCTCAAGAGATGAAACGGAAGCTAGCGGAGAGGTGGACCTCATATCACCAAGAAAGCAGTGCCAGGAGCAGAGTGTGTCCTTCCTTTGGACCTGAGGTTCCTGCCCTGAGATGCTCCCAGACCAAGGGAAGATTGATGAGAAGAACCTTCCTCCAGAGCCCACACAGAGAGAAAGACTTCCCCTTGAGCCAGCACCCTGAATTCGGACTTCTAATCCACTGGACTGTGACAGAATGAACTTCTCTTTGTTAAATCCATCCACTTGTGGTATTTCTGTTATAGCAGCACTAGATGACTAAGACACCAAGCATGATGTCCTTTTCCAGGGACTGGTCGCTCCTCTTAACATGACCAAAGGACGTGAGACAAAGTCTCGCCATCTTCATTGCTAAGGAGCATTCTGGCTCTACTCCCAACACAGATTAGTTGTTTTGGCAGTCCATGGTGTATTTAATGTTCTCCAAGAAAATAATTCAAAGGCACCACTTCTTCTTAGGTCTTCCTAATTCATTGCCCAGCTTTTCCATGCATATTAGGTAACTGAAAACACCACGCCTTGGGTCAGGAGCACCTTAGTCTTCAAGGTGACATCTTTGCTTTTTAACGCTTTAAGGAGGTCTTTTGCAGCAGATTTGCCCAATGCAATGCATTGTTTGATTTCTCTCTTTTTTCATATTTTAAATTATGCTTTAGGTGAGACTTTACAGCTCAAGTTAATTTCTCATGCAAAAATGTATACACATATTGTTTTGTGACATTAGTTGCAATCCCCACAACATGAGAGTACATTCCCTGTTTCCACCCTGTGCTCCCTGTGTCCATTCAACCAGTTCCTGTCCCTTCCTGCCTTCTCATCCTGTTTCGGACAGGAGACGCCCACTTAGTCTTGTGCATCTGATTGAACTAAGAAACACATTCCTCACATGTATTATTTTTTACTTTATACTCCTTTCTAATCTTTGTCTGAAGAGTGGGCTTCCGGAATTGTTTCAGTTCTGGGTACCAGGGTGTCCAGGGGCCATAGATTCAGAGGTTCCTTCAGTCTCTGTCAGACCATTCAGTCTGGTCTTTTTATATAAATCTGAGTTCTGCTTCACACTTCTCTCCCACTCTGTGCTGGACTCTCTGTCATGTTCCCTGTCAGGGCAGTCATTGGTGGTAGCAGGGCGCCATCTAGTTCTTCTGATCTCAGGGTGGTGGAATCTATGGTTTATGTGGACCTTTAGTCTCTTGGGCTAATGTTTTCCTTATGTCTTTTGCTTTCTTCATTCTCATTTGCTCTAGGTGGGATGGAACCAATTGATGCATCTTAGATGGCCACTTGCAAGCTTTTTAAACCCCAGACACCACTCACCAAAGTGGGATGCAGAACATTTTTGTAATAAACTTTGTTATGCCAATTGACCTAAATGTCCCCTAAAACTATGGTCCGCAGGCCCCAGCCCCACCTACTTTGTCCTGCAAACTGTTTGGATGTGTCCAGGAAACTTCTTAGCTTTTGCTTTGGTCCGGTTATGCTGACTTCCCCTGTATTGTGTGTTGTCCTTCCCTTAACAGATGTTGATGCTTGTCTAATATCCAGTTAGTGAATTCCCTTCACCTTCACACCCTCGTAACCATTGAAGAATGCTTTTTTCTGTGTTTAAACCTTTTCTTGAATTCTTATAGTAGTAGTCTCATACATTATTTCTCCTTTTGTGACTGACTAATTTCACTCAGCATAATGCCCTCCAGATTCATCTATGTTGTGAGATGTTTCCCGAATTCATCATTGTTCTTTATGATTGCGTAGTATTCCATTGTGTGTATGGGCCATAATTTGGTTATCCCTTCATCTATTGATGGACATCTAGGTTGTTTCACTTTTTCTGCTATTGTGAACAATACTGCAATGAACGTTGACGTGCATATTTCTATTCATGTGATGGCTCTTATTTGTCTAGGATATATTCCTAGGAGTGGGTTTGCTGGATCTTTATGGTGCTGCTATTTGTAGCTTTTTAAGGAAGAGCCAAATCATTTTCCAGGGTGGTTGTACCATTTTACATTGCCACCAGCAGTGCGTAAGTGTTCCAATCTCTACAACCTCTCCAACATTTATTATTTTGTTTTTTAATTAGTGCCAGCCTTGTTGGGGTGGGATGGTATCTCACTGATTTTTTTTTTTTAATTTTTATTGTGCTTTAAGTGAAAGTGTACAAATCAAGTCAGTCTCCCATAGAAAATTTTATATACACCTCGTTATATACTCCTAGTTCCTGTTCCCCTGATGCGACAGCACAGTCCTTCCCTCCAGTCTCTATTTTCATGTCCATTCGGCCACCTTCTGACCTCTTCTGCCCTCTCCTCTCCCCTCCAGACAGGAGCTTCCCACATAGTCTCATGTGTCTACTTGATCTAAGAAGCTCACTCTTCACCAGTATCATTTTCTATCCCATAGTTCAGTCCAATCCCTGTCTGAAGAGTTGGCTTTGGGAATGGTTGCTGCCTTGGGCTAACAGAAGGTCTGGGGACAAAGACCTCCAGGGTCTCATTGTAGTTTTGATTTGCATTTTCTAATGGTTAATGATTGTGAGCATTTCCTCATGTGTCTGTTAGCCGCCTGAATGTCTTCCTTGGTGAAGTGTCCTGGATCGTATGGTATTTCCATTTGTAGTTTTTTAAGAAAGAACCAAATCTTTTTTCCAGAGTAGTTGTACCAATCTGCATTCCCACCAGCAGTGCATAAGTATTCCAAACTCTCCACAACCTCTTCAACATTTATTATTTTGTGTTTTTTGGATTTTTTTTTTTTTTTTTGGTGACAATGAGATGGTATCTCATTGTAGTTTGGGCTTGCATTTCTCTAATGGTTAATGATTCTGAGCATTTCCTCATGTGTCTGTTAGCTGCCTATATGTCTCCTTTGGTACAGAATCTATTCATATCTTCTGCCCATTTTTTAATTGAGTTGTCTTTTTGTTGTTGCAGTGTTGCAGCATCTCGTAAATTTTCGAGATTAGATCCTTATTGAATATGTCTAGCTAAAATTTTTTCCACAGTCTATAGGTTCTCTTTTTAATCTTTTCGGGATGTCTTCTGGTGAGCGTAAGTGTTTGATTTTCAGGAGCTCCCAGGTACCTAATTTCTCTTCTGGTTTTTGTACATTGTTAGTTATGGCTCGTATACTATATATGCCATGTATCAGGGCACATAGCATTGTCTATATTTTTTCTTCCATGATCTTTACCATTTAAGATTCCATATTTAGGTCTTTGATCCATTGTGAGTTAGATTTTGTGCATGGTGTGAGGTATGGGTCTTGTTTCATTATTTTTGCAGATGGATATCCAGTTATGGCAGCACCGTTTGTTAAAGAGACTGTCTGTTCCCCATTTTTGGACTTTGGGCCTTTGTCAAATATCGGCTCCTCAGAGATGGATGGATTTATGTCTGGGTTCTCAATTCGGTCTTACTGGACTACGTATCTGTTGTTGTATCACTACCAGGCCATTTTGACTACTGTGGTTGTATAATAGGTTCTAAAATTAGGTTGTGTGGGCCTCCCACTTTGTTCTTCTTTTTCAGTAATGCTTTACTTATCCAGGGCCTTTTCCCTTTCCATATGAATTTGTGATTTGTTTCTCCATCTTGTTAAAAAATGCTGTTGGGAGACAAGGCCAAGATGGCGGAATAGACAGACGCTTCTGGTGAGCCCTCTTACAACAAAGACCCAAAACACAAGTGAAATGAGGATACTTATGACAAGCTAGGTGCCCTGCAATGGGATGGTTAGAAAATGAACTGAGTGGTAGGGGGAAGGAGAGACAGTTCAGAAGCGGAGAGGAGTTACTGGACCTGAATCACCGGGAGCCCTCAGGCACCATTCCTGGGAGCAGCTGCTGCGGGCTGGTAGTAGTGTTCGGCCACAGTTTTCTCAGGGAGAAGCAGCCAGACACACAGCCTACTCCCACCTCCAGAACCAGAGAAGAACAGCGATCTCGGCAGAGGCTAACTACTTGCATAAATATTACTGTGTCCCCCACCTCCACTCACAAGCCGGCTTCAGCAGCTGATTTCCCTGGGCCTGAGATAGGCTCTGTTGAGTGCTTAGAGCCATCCACCCAGCTTTGAATAAGGAATGAACTTACAATTGGGGGAAAAGATAGTTTGCCAGCTCTACTAAGCTGGGGAGCTCAGGACAGAAGCGGCTCATGTACGGGCATAAACAGTCAGTGGACTTTGATTATCTTTCCCCTCTGCATGAACCTGTGTGGGCCTACTTCAGGAGAATAGGTCCTTTTTGGCAGACTACAACTGTTGCAGCTATGCGGTACAGAGGTGGGTGTTTGATGTTTGACATTGCTTTGCCTATTAAATAGAGTCCTCAACTAACCACACCAGGGGCCTAAGGACTGGTGACTCACTCAGGTCACCCAGCCACCCACAACAGGGGTCCAGAAAAACTGGTACCTCCCAGCCCTTACAACCAAAAACATTGGGGTGCCCATGGTCCGTCCACAGTACCCACCCACCAGTATGCTCTAGGGAACAGGGACACGCTTTCTTCAGAGACACTTAGGGGATGATTCTCAGCCCCATGCCTTGTTTGGTGTGTGACACCCTGGTGCAACCAGATGCCGGTACCTACACCAATCACCCTGCCCCTCTAAGACTGTAGGGTAGAGCCTGTACCACACACTTGATGATCAGCTACCTGAACACCTGAGCTGAATCCTTACAAGAAAAGTGAATGGAGTCCTAGACTAATATACCTGATAACACCTCTACCCATCTGGGGACAGGATGTCAGAGCTCCAAAGGTGAAAAAATCAAGATAGCTCAGTCAAGCAACCCATTTGGGCATATCAAAACAAGACAAAGCAAGAAGCTATGATACAGTAAGCAAACATAAAGTAAACTAATACAATAACAGAGATGGCTCAGGGACAACAGTCAATATCAAGTCACATAAAGAAATAGCATGATCAACTCAACAAGTCCTCAGAACAAAGAATCAAGGTATCTTCTAGATGAAAGTGCCTTCCAGCAAAACTGACTCTCAAATATGAAGGTGAAATTAGGATATTTCCAGATAAACAGAAGCTTCGGGAATTCATAAAAATCAAACCAAAGCTATAAGAAATACTAAAGGGAGTTCTTTCATTAGAAAATCAATAATATCAGGTATTACCCAAAACTAGAACACTGGGCAGAGCAATCAGATGTCAACCCAGGCAGAGAAATCACAAAAATAAATCAAGATTTAAAAAAGCTCAAAACAGGGAAACAGCAATGTTATTATTTAAGAAGGTAACATTAAAACAATAAAGAGGGACTAAGAAATGTAGTCATAGATCTTTCGTATGGAGAGGGAGGCAAGGCAATATAAAGAAATAAAAGTTAGCTTTAAATTTAGAAAAATAGGGCTAAATAATGAGGTAACCACAAAGGAGACAAACTATCCTACACGTCAAAATAAAATACAAGACAATATAGAGACTCAGCAGAAACAAAATCAACAACAAATATGAGGAAAGGACAATATATAAAGATAATCTACTCAGCACATAAAATTAAGTGGGAAAAAGAAACTGTCCACAGCACACACACAAAAGGACATCAAAACGATAGAACTGAATTCATGCCTAGCCATAATTACGCTGAATGTAAATGGACTAAAGGCACCAATAAAGAGACAGAGAGTGGCAGAATGGAATAAGAACCAGGATCCGTCTCTATGCTGCCTACAAGAGACACACCTTAGACTTAGAGACACAAAGAAACTAAAACTCAAAAGATGTAAAAAAAATGTATCAAGCAAACAGCAGTCAAAAAACAGCAGGAGTGACAATATTAATTTCTGACAAAATAGATTTTAAACATAAATCCATCATAAAGGATAAGGAAGGACATTATATAATGATTAAAGGGACAATATATCAAGAGGATATAACCATATTAAATATTTATACACTGTACATTGTAAAAATGTCTATTCTACCGAAAGCGATCTATACATTTAATGCAATTCTAATCCAAAATCCAATGACATTTTTTAATAAGATGGGGAAACAAATCACCAACTTCATATGGAAGGGAAAGAGGCCCTGGATAAGTAAAGTATTGGTGAAAAAGAAGAACAAAGTGGGAGGCCTCATTCTCCCTGATTTTAGAACCTATTATACCACCACAGTAGTCAAAACAGCCTGGTACTGGTACAACAACAGAGACATAGACCAATGAAACAGAATTGAGAATCCAGACATAAATCCATCCACATATGAGCAGTTGATATTTGACAAAGGCCCCAAAGCAGTTAAATGGGGGAAAGTCTTTTTAACAAATGGTGCTGGCATAACTGGATATCGATCTGCAAAAAAATGAAACAAGACCCATAGCTCACACCATGCACAAAAACTAACTCCGAATGAATCAAAGACCTAAATATAAAATCTACAATGATAAAGATCATGGAGGAAAAAATAGGGACAGCATTAGGATCCCTAATACATGGCATAAACAGTATACAAAACGTTACTAACAGTGCACAAACACCAGAAGAGAAACTAGATAACTAGGAGATCCTAAAAATAAACACCTATGCTCATCCAAAGACTTCACCAAAAGAGTAAAAAGATTATCTACAGACTGGGAAAAAGTTTTTAGTTATGACATTTCCAGTCAGCGCCTGATCTCTAGAGTCTACATGATACGGCAAAAACTCAACCACAAAAAGACAACTCAATTAAGAAATATGAACAAGCACTTCACTAAAGAACACATTCATGTAGCTAACAGATACATGAGGAAATGCTCAGGATATTAGCCATTAGAGAATTGCAAATCAAAACTACAATGAGATTCCATCTCACTCCAACAAGGCTGGCATTCATCCAAAAAACACAAAATAATCAATGTTGGAGAGAGTGTGTAGAGACTGGGACACTTCTACACTGCTGATGGGAATGTTAATGGTACAGCCACTTTGGAAATTGATTTGGTACTTCCTTAAAAAGCTAGAAGTAGAACTAGCATACAATCCAGCAATCCCACTCCTTGGAATATATCCTAGAGACATAAGAGCCTTTACACGCATATATATGCACACCCATGTTCATTGCAGCACTGTTTAAAATAGCAAAAAGATGGAAGCAACCAAGGTGCCCACTGACGGGTGAATGGATAAATAAATTATGGTATATTCACACAATGGAATACTATGCATCGATAAAGAACAATGATGAAACTGTGGATCATTTCATAAGATGGAAGAATCTGGAAGGCATTATGCTGAGTGAAATCAGTCAGTTGCAAAAGGACAAATATTGTATAAGACCACTATTATAAGAACTCGAGAAATAGTTTAAACAGAGAAGAAAATATCCTTTGATGGTTAGGAGAGGGGGGAGGTAGGGAGAGGGGTATTCACTAATTAGATAGTAGATAAGAACTACTTTAGGTGACGGGAAAGACAACACAACACAGGAGAGGCCAGCACAACTGGACTAAACCATTCCTGAATAAACTGAATGCTTTGAAGGCCAGCATAGCAGGGGCGGGGGTTTGGGGACCATGGTTTCAGGAGAAATCTAAGTCAATTGGCATAATAAAATGTATTAAGAAAACATTCTGCATCCCACTTTGGAGAGTGGCATCTGGGGTCTTAAACGCTAGGAAGCAGCCATCTAAGATGCATCAATTGGCCTCAACCCTCCTGTACCAAAGGAGATTGAAGAACACCAAGGACACAAAGTAATTATGAGCCCAAGAGACAGAAACGGCCACATAAAGCAGAGACTACATCAGCCTGAGACCAGAGGAACTAGATGGTGCCTGGCTACAACCAATGACTGCCCTAACAGGGAACACAACAGAGAACCCCTGGGGGAGCAGGAGAGCAGCGGGATGCAGACCCTGAATTCTCATAAAAAGACCAGACTTAATGGTCTGACTGAGACTAGAAGGAACCCAGTGCTCATGGCCCCCAGACCTTCTGTTGGCCCAGGACAGGAACCATTCCCAAATCCAGCTCTTCAGACAGGGATAGGACTGGACAATGGAATAGAGAGGGAGGCTGGTGAGGAGTGAGCTTCTTGGATCAGGTGGACACTTGAGACTATGTCGGCATCACCTGTCTGGAGGGGAGATGAGGGGGTAGAGGGGGTTAGAAGCTGGTGGAATGGACAGGAAAAGAGAGTGGAGGGAGGGAGCTGGCTGTGTCATTAGGGGAAGAGCAATTGGGAGTTTTTTTTTTTTTAGCAAGGTGTATATAAGTCTTTGTGTGAGAGACTGACTTGATTTGTAAACTTTCACTTAAAGCACACTAAAAATTGAAAAGAAAAAAAAGTGCTGTTGGAATCTGGATCAGGATTGTATTGTATCTGTACATCAATTTGGGTAGAATAAATATTTCCACAATGTTGAGTCTTCCTATCCATCAGTACGGTGTTTTTCCACTTACGTAGGTCTCTTGTGGTTTCTTGCAGTAGTGTTTTGTAGTTTTCTTTGTATAGGTCTTTTACGTTCCTGGTTAGATTTCTTTCTAAGTACTTTATCTTTTTCAGGGCTGTCATGGATTGAATTGTGTCCCCCCCAAAATATGTGTCTACTTGGTTAGGCCATGATTCCCAGTATTGTGTGGTTGTCCTCCATATTGTGATTGTAAATTTATGTTAAAAGGATTAGGGTGACATTGTAACCCCACCGTTACTCAGGTCACCTCCCTGATCCAATGTAAAGGAATTTTCCCTGCGGTGTGGCCTCTTGAGCAATAAAAGGAAAGGGAAGCAAGCAGAGAGTTGGGGACCTCATACCACCAAGAAAGCAGCACCAGGAGCAGAGTGCGTCCTTTGGACACGGGGTTCCTGTGCTGAGAATCTCCTCAACCGGGGGAAGATTGAGGATAAGGACCTTCCTCCAGAGCCGACAGAGAGAGAAAGCCTGCCCCTGGAGCTGACACCCTAAATTTGGACTTGTAACCTAAAAAAAAAAACCTACTAGACTGTGAGAAATGAATTTCTCTTTGTTAAAGCCATCCACTTGTGGTATTTCTGTTACGGCAGCACTAGAGGACTAAGACAGGGGCTATTTTCGATAGTATTGATTTGGTGATTTCCTTTTCTAAGTTCTCTTTGTTGGTGTAGAGGAATCCAATGGATTTTTTATGTTTATCTCATATCCTGATAGTTGGCTGAAATCTTCTATTAGTTCCAGGCGTTTTCTTGTGGATACTTGGGGGTTTTCTGGGTATAAGATCATATCATCTGTGAATAGGGGTACTTTTACTTCTTCCTTACTGATTTTGATGCGCTTATTTCTTTTTCTTGCCCTATTGCTCTGGCTAGGATCTCCAGCACAATGTTGAATAAGAGTGGTGATAAAGGGCATCTTTGTCTGGTTCCCATTCTCAAGGGGAATGCTTTCACATTCTCTGTGTTTAGAATGATGTTGGCTGTTGGCTTTGTTTACATGCCCTTTATTATGTCAAGTAGTTTCCCTTCTATCCCTATTTTGCTGAGAGTTTTTATCAGGAATGGGTGTTGGACTTTGTCAAATGCCTTTTCTGGATCAATCAATAAGACCTTGCTGTTATGTTTTGTTTAGTTTATGCAATGGATTACATTGATTGGTTTTCTAATGCTGAGAACCATCCGTGCATACCTGGTATATATCCCACTTTGTTATGATGAATTATTTTTTTTATATGCTGTTGAATTGTATTGGTTAGAATTTTGTTGAGGATTTTTGCGTTTATGTTCATGAGGGATATGGGTCTATAATTTTCTTTTTTTGTGGTGTCTTTACCTGGCTTGGGTATCAGGGTTATGCAGGCTTTATAGAATGAGTTCAGGAGTACTCCTTCCTTTTGTATGCTCTGAAATACGTTTACTAGTACTGGTGTTAACTCTTCTCAGAAAATTTGGTAGAATTCTCCACTGAAGCTGTCTGGGCCAGGGCTTTTTTGTTGTTGTTGTTGTTGGGAGGTTTTTTTTTTTTTGTTACCTCTTCCATCTCTATTTGTTATGGGTTTATTTAGTTTTTCTACCTTGGTTTTTGTTAGTTTATTTAGGATGTGTTTTTCTAGAAATTTGTCCATTTCCTCTAGGTTTTCAAATTTATTGGAGTACAATTTTTCATAGTATTCTGCTGTGATCCTTTTTATTTCAGCTGTTTCTATTGTAATATCACCCATCTCACTTCTTATTCTTTGTCTTAGGTTGGGTTCTCTAGAGAAGCAAAACCAGTAATGCGTATAAATACACAGAGAGAGATTTATATTAAGGAAACAGCTCACACAATTGTAGAGGTTGGATCGTCCCAAGTCTCTGGATCAGGATAGAATCCTTTCCCAATTCATGGAGCCGCAGAAGCTGGTGAAACCAAGATGAACAGGTTGGAGAGCGGGGATCCCACTCACAGGTTGTGACAGTCAAGGGATCCCCAAGATTGGTAGGCAAGACTGCAAGATTTCTCCTGAGTCAGCTGCAGGGGCTGGTGAACCCAAGATAGGCAGGTCGCAGAGCAGGGTTCTTGCTCATAGACCGTGAAGATAGGCGAATCCCAAGGTGGAGAGGTAAGCTGCTAGTACAAGTTCCAAGACCCAGAGGTCAGACAAGAAACAGCTGCTGGATCCAGAACAAGCCAACAACCTTTGCAAGGCAAGCAGGAAATGGAAGTAGGAGGCAGAAGTGGAAAGATGAAGGCTGAAGGGGAGGTGAGCCCCCACAGGCCTCATCCCCCTCCTCCAGTCCCACTCAGCAGATTCCATCATGGGGGTGATCCCATATCAAATTTCAACAGGAAAGTGATCACATTATACAACTGCCAAAACACTGAGAATCATGGCCCAGCCAAGTTGACACACAGTCTTAACCATCACACTCTTGTTATTTGCTTCCTCTCCTATTTTTCTTTTGTCGGTTTGGCCAGTGGTTTCTTGATTTTGTTGATCTTTTCAAAGAACCAACCTTTGGTCTTGCTGACTCTTTCAATTGTTTTTCTATTCTCTATTTCATTTATTTCTGTGCTAATTTTTATCATTTTCCTTCTTCTGGTGCCCAAGGGCTCCTTTTGCTGCTCTCTTTTGATTTCTTCGAGTTGTAGGGTTAATGTTCTGATTTTGCCCCTGTCTCTTTTTGGGATGTGTGCATTTATTGCTATAAATTGACTTCTAAGCACTGCTTTTGCTGTGTCCCAAAGGTTCTGGTAAGATGAGTTTTCGTTCTCATTTGATTCTATGAATGTCTTTATTCCATCCTTGATTTCTTCTATAACCCAGTAGTTTTTGAGTAAGGTTTTTTTTTTTTTTTTTTTTTTCAGTTTCCATGTATTTGATTTTTTTTTTCTTTCCCTTGCTGTTTCTGTTATTGATTTCTACTTTTACGACTTTATGGTCAAAAAAGATACCTTGTAATATTTCCACGTTTTGGATTCTATTAAGGCTTGCTTTGTGGCCTAAACCGTGGCCTATTCTGAAGAATGTTCCGTGTGGGTTAGAAAAGAAAGTGTACTTGGATGCTGTTGTGTGGAGTGTTCTGTATATGTCTATGAGGTCAAGTTGGTTGACGATGGCATTTAGATATTCAGTGACTTTAGTGAATGTCTTTCTAGATGTTCTGTCCTTCACCAAAAGTGGTAGTTGAAATCTCCTACTATTATTGTGGAGCTGTTTATTCCTCTTTTCAGTGCTGCTTGCTAGTTTGTTTTATGGCTTTTGGAGTCCTGCCATTGTATGCATATATATTTATTATGGTTATGTTCTTCTAGCATAAAACCTATTGACCCTTTAATCATTACATTGTGTCCTTCCTTATCCTTTGTGGTAGATTTTGCTTTAAAGTCTGTTTTGTCAGAGATTAGTGTTGCCACGTCTGCTCTTTTTTGGTTGTTGTTTGCTCGATATATGTTTTTCCACCCTTTGAGTTTTAGTTTGTGTCTTATAGTCTAAGATGTGTCTCTCATGGGCAGCATAGAGACGGATTGTGTTTTTAAATCCATTCTGCCACTCTCTGTCTCTTTACTGGTGCATTTAGTCTATTTCCATTCCGTGTGATTTTTGATATGTATGAGTTACTGGGCAGTTCTACTCTGTCCTGTGGGGTCGCTAGGAGTGGGTTTTAGGTTTGATGAGTTCACTGCTGTCATTTTGATGTTCTGTTTTGTTTTGTTTTGGTGGTGTTAACGGTTTCTTTGTTCCACTTAATTTTCCGTGCTGAGTTGTTTTTCTTCATGTATTTTCTTTTCACCTTTTTCATAATTGTTTAGTTTGGGTTTGCTGAGTCTTTATGTTTTTCTTCTTCTTTTTTTTTTTTAATGGGTAGATTTGCTAGCCTCCTTTGTGTTCACCTTAAAATTTACCCTTATATTTCTAAGTTTAAATTGATCTTTGATTTCTTCACATCGCCTTAACTTCCTCTCCTTATGGAAGTTCTATGACTATTTATTCCCTCTTTTGTTTGTTGTTGTTGTCATCAATTACATATGACGTCCTTGGTTCCCTATTTTCAGTCTTTTGGCTTTGACTTGTTTTTGCAACTTCCCTATCTGGCTTGATATCTAATTGCTCTGCCCTGCATTCTAGTCTTGGATTGTTGTGTAATATTGTTGGTTCACTAACTGGAGGACTCCCTTGAATAGTTCTTGTAATTTTGGTCTGGTTTTTACAAATTCTCTTAAGTTCTATTTATCTGGAAATGCCTTGATCTAGCCATCATATTTTAGAGACTGTTTTGATGGATATATAATTCTTCGCTGGCAATTTTTTCCTTCAAGAGTTTTTCTTATGTCATCCCATTGTCAAAACCTACCTGCGTGGTTTCTGCTGAGTAGTCAGAGCTTAGTCTTATTGATTTTCCTTTGTTGGTGACTTTTCGTTTATCCCAGGCCACTCTCAAGATTCTATCTTTGCCACTGATTTTGGCAGTTTTGATTATATGTCTTGGTGACTTTCTTTTGGAATCTACCTTGTGTGGGGTTCATTGAGCTTCTCGGGTAGATATCTTCTCGTTTTTCATGATAACAGGGGAGTTTTCTGCCAGCAAATCTTCAACAATTCTCTTGGTATTTTCTTTTATTTCCCACTCCTCCTCCTGTTCTGGTACTCCAATCACTCATAGGTTTTTCATCTTGTTAGTGTCCCACATAGTTCTTAGCGTTTCTTCTTTTTTTTATGTTCTTTTTTCCTGATTTTTCCTCAGATAAATTGGTGTCAGAGGATTTATCTTCAATCTCACTAATTCTGACTTCCATTGTCTCAACTCTGCCTCTAGGACTTTCTATCGAGTTGCCTACTTCTGAAATTTTGTTGTCAATCTTTTGGATTTCTAGTTGCTGTTTCTCTGTTGTTTCTAGAAGGCTGTTAAATTTGTCATTCTGTTCTTGTATTGTTTTTCTGAATTCCTCTATCACTTTGTGTATTCCTGGCTTGGTCTGAATTTTGCCTGATCTCCTTCCTGATCTCTTGAAGAGCACTGTATGTTCTTTTGGAATTCTATCTCCGATAATTCCATGACCTTATCTTCCTCCAGAAGGTTTCCTGGCTCTTTATTTTGGTCACTTGCCGGAGCCGTCTTGACCCGCTCCTGATTTAATATTGACTGCTGTCTCCAAGACATCAGTGAGTCATTATATGTATCTATTGTATGTTGTTTGCTGTGCCCTAGCTTTTTGTTTTGTTTTGTTATACCCAAGTAGGCCTCACATGAGATCTACTTTGGTTATTGGCATCTTTGAAGCTCACTAGTCCTGTATCCAGGTGTTTAGAGCAGCTACTAGGTATGTGAGCCCAGGAGTCTGTTCAAGTTCTTGTATGGATATGGCACAGATGTCCAGGTCATTGGTCACAGAGTGTAGTACAGACTCTAAACTACAGTCCTAACTGTGCAGGGCTGCCTGGGGGTGTTTGGAGCAGGCACAGGTATCTGGCTCCCATAGGGGGTTATGTGCTGAGCAAGACAGGGGCTGAC
This sequence comes from Elephas maximus indicus, assembly GCF_024166365.1. NCBI lineage: Eukaryota > Metazoa > Chordata > Mammalia > Proboscidea > Elephantidae > Elephas > Elephas maximus. The sequence goes on from NC_064822.1 coordinate 18,831,683, forward strand.
AACTGCCCCCAAGGTGCGTGGGTGGATGGTGTATCCCTGTCCCCTAGAGCATGTAGGGGGGTTTTCTTGGGAACTTGGTCCTGTTGGCTGGAGGGATTGGGAGACACCACTTAATCTCAGAGCCCTGTCAGTGGGTGGCTAGATGGAATGGGTGATACCGCCAGCACTCAGGCACCTGCTATGTGTGGGTGAGGTCCCTGCTTAAGGGACAGGGCAGTGTCAAATGTCACCAATCTGCAACTCCCCCTTGGCTGCTGTGGTTCAAAATAGGCTTCAGGTGTATGTCCTGTTGTTCTTTGCTAATGAGGGCATGCAGTGTTGAATCAGCCCATGTAGGCCTAGGCAGGTATGAAGGATGCTGTGAGTCTGTGAACCCCTTAGGCCAGTGCCTAGGCAAAAGGGCAGGGCCTCCTTATCTGTCCTGAGTTCCCAGCATAGGGGAGTGGTGTTCTTTTTGAATGGTTTGGTTGTAGATAGCCCTGAGTTCTGGCTTAGAGGGTGTGGCAGTTGTCGAATACTGCCAACTTGTTTCAGAGCAGAGTGGGGTGGGAGGGGGTGAGGGGAAAGAGGCACTTCTCTGCTGTGAAGCTCCTGTAGTGGCGGGGTTAATTTGACCCCACTTGGTAGGTTAGGGAAACCCTGCTAGTGTAGTAGTTAAGGGCTACGGCTGCTAACCAAAAGATCAGCAGTTTGAATCCACCAGGCTCTCCTTGGAAATTCTATGGGGCAGTTCTACTCTGTATTATAGGGTCACTATGAGTTGGAATCAACTCAACAGCAACGGGTTTGGTTTGGCTTTTTATTTTCGTAGGTTAGATGATTGCACTTAACTTTTGCAGGTCCAGTGGAGTTTCTGCCCAGCTCAGGAAACTTGTGCAGACTCTCCGCCACCAGGCCTCTCTCAATGTGGTGAGGCATGTCCCAAATGCTACTGCTCACCTCAGCCAGCATGTGCTGGCCAATCCAGCCAGCAGGGTGCTGACAACCTCACAACTGACACTTCTTCACTGCTTTTGAATTGTCTCTCCTGACCCAGCTGCTCAGTTTGACTCTTCAGCTCTGTCTTTGATGATCTGGGCTCCTAGGTTGTTATATATAATCTATTTGCTTGTTTTTTCAGGACTTTGTTGTAAGAGGGATGACAAGAAGTATCTGACTATCCTGCCATCTAAGCCCTGTCTTCTGTTGTTTGATTTCCTGACTGCTAATTCCGTGGGTGTTGATTGTGGATCCAAGTAAAATGAAATCCTTGACAACTTCCATCTTTTCTCCACTTATCATGATGTTGTTTATTTGTCCAGTTTTGGGGATTTCTGTTTTCTTTATGTTGAGGTATAATCCATACTGAAGGCTGTGAGCTTCGATCTTCATCAGTAAGTGCTTCAAGTCCTCTTCACTTTCAGCAAGCAAGGCTGTGTCACCTGCATATCACAGGTTATTGATGAGTCTTCCTCCAATCCTGATGCCTTGTTCTTCTTCATATGATCCAGCTTCTCGGATTATTTGTTCAGCATACAGAATGAATCAGTATGGTGAAAGGCTACAACCCTGATGCACACTTTTCCTATCTTTAAACCACGCAGTATCTCTTTGTTCTTTCCAAATGACCACTTCTTGGTCTATGTACACGTTCCTCATAAACACAATTAAGTGTTCTGGAATTCACATTCTTCACAATATTATCCCAAATTTGTTATGATCCACATAGTTGAATGTCTTTGCTTAGTCAATAAAACACAGGTGAGCCATCTTTCTGGTATTCTCTGCTTTCAGCCAGGATCCATCTGACATCAGTAACAATATCGCTCATTCCACCTCCTCTTCTGAATCTGGCTTGAATTTCTGGCAGTTCCTTGTCTATGTGCTGCTTCAACTGCTTATCAATGATCTTCAGCAAAATTTTACTTGCATGTGACATTAATAATATTGTTCGATAATTGACCCATTCTGTTGGATCACCTTTCTTTGAAATGGACACAAATGTGGATAATTTACCCGTTGTCTTTGTTATCGAGTGCTGCTATAACAGAAATACCACAAGCGGATCGTTTTCACAAAGAGAAATTTTTTCTCTCACAGTTGAGGAAGCTGGAAGCCTGAATTAAGGACATTAGCCCCAGGGGAAGGCTGTCTTTCTCTGTCAGCTCTGGAGAAATGTCCTTGTCATCACTCTTCCCCTGAACTAGGAGCTTCTCAGTGTAGAGACCCCTGGTGCAAAGGACACAGTATTCTCCTAGCTCTTGTTTCTTGATGGTATGAGGTCCCTCACTTTCTGCTCACTTTCCTTTCCTTTTCTCTCTCGTAAGGTAGAAGTTGATGTGGGCTACATCCCAGGGAAACTCTCTTTACACTGGATCAGGGATATGACCTGAGTAAGGATGTTACATCCCACCCTAAACCTCTTAGACATAATCTAATCTTGCCTCATTAACCACAGGCAGAGATTAGGATTTACAACACATAGGAAAATTACATAAATCACAAAGTGGAGGACAAAAACACAATCCTGGGAATCATGACCTAACCGAGTTGATGCATATTTTGGGGGGGACACAATTCAATCCATGACACTCATTCCTTTGTATCACCTTTCTTTGGAAGAGTCATAAATATGGATCTCTTCCAGTCGGTTGGCCAGGTAGGTGTCTTCCAAATTTCTTGAAGTAGATGAGTGAGAACTTCCAGTGCTGCATCCGTTTGTTGAAACATCTCAATTGGTACTCATATGCCAATGTCTTCAATGCATCTTGGATTACATCCTTCAGCACCATCAGTTCTTGATTACATGCTACCTCTTGAAATGGTTGAACATCAACCAATTCTTTTTGGTACAGTGACTCTGTGTATTCCTTCCACTTTCTTTCCATGCTCCCTGCATCATTCAGTATTTTACCATAGAAACCTTCACTATTGCAACTCAAGGCTTCAATTTTTTTCTGCAGTTCTTGCAGTTTGAGAAATGCCAAGCATGTTCTTCCCTTTTGGTTTTCTAACTCCAGATGTTTGCACATGTCGTCATAATACTTTGTCTTCTCCAGCAGCCCTTTGAAGTCTTCTGTTCAACTCTTTTACTTCGTCATTTCTTCTGTTCGCTTTAGCTACTCAACATTCGGGAGCAAGTTTCAGAGTCTCTTCTGACGTCCATTTTGGCTTTTTTTTCTTTCTGACTTTTAAATGGCCTCTTGCTTTCTTCATGTATGATGTCCCATTCCACAACTCGTCTGATCTGGTTCAATGCATTAAATCTATTCTTGAGATGGTTTCTAAATTCACGGGGGATATACTCAAGGTTGAGGTTGTACTTTGGCTCTCGTGGACTTGTTCTAATTTTCTGCAGTTTCAACTTGAACTTGCATATGAGCAGTTAATGGTCTGTTCCTCAGTTGATCCCTGGTCTTGTTTTGACTGATGATATTGAGCCTTTCTATTGTCTCTTTTCACCGATGTAGTCAATTTGATTCCTGTGTATTCCATTTGGTGAGTTCCGCATGTATGATCACCGTGAATCTTGGTGAAATAAGATATTTGCAGTGAAGAAGTGGTCGACTTCTGGTATTGTTTTTGTCACAAGGCCATGTGTTCCAACTACTGATTCTTCTTTGTTTCCAACTTTTGTATTCCAAACACCAGTAATTATCAGCTCATCTTGATTGCATGTCTGATCAATTTCAGACTGCAGAAGTGAGTAAAAATCTTCAATTTCTTCATCTTTGGCCTTAGTGCTTGGTGTGTAAATTTGAATAATAGCTGTATTAACTGGTCTGCCTTGTAGGCCTATGGATATTGTCCTATCACTGAGAGCTTTGTACTTCAGGATAGTTCTTGAAATGTTCTTTTTAATGATGAATGCGACACCATTCATCTTCAATTTTTTATTCCTGGCATAGTAGACCATGTGATTGTCTGATTCAAAATGGCCAAGACCAGTCCATTTTAGCTCAGTAATGTCTAGGATATTGATGCTTATGCATTCTATTTCATTTTTGATGACTCCCAATTTTCCTAGATTCATACTTCATACATTCCACATTCCAATTATTAATGAATATTTACAGCTGTTTCCTCTCATTTTGAGTGATGCCACATCAGCAAAGGAAGGTTCCAAAAGCTTGATTCCATCCACATCATTAAGATTGACTCTATTTTGAGGAGGCAGCTCTTCCCCAGTTATCTTCTGAGTGCCTGCCAACCTGAGGGGTTCACCTTCTGGCACCATATCAGACAATGTCCACTGCTATTCACAAGGTTTTCACTGGCTAATTTTTTCAGAAGTATGCCACCAGGTCCTTCTTCTAGTCTGTCTTAGTCTGGAAGCTCAGCTGAAACCTGTGCACCATGGGTGACCCTGCTGGTATTGGAATATCAGTGGTATAGCTTCCAGCATGATAGCAACATGCAAGCCCCCAGAGTACGACAAACTGACTTTCCCATGGTGGTAGGAACTACCTAGAACAGAAAAATGTGAGAGACAAAATGAGTTTAGAGATTATTAAGAGCTGTGGGGGTTAGGAGGTGAGGGAGAAATGAGGAGTTATTGGGTAATGAGTACAGTTTCTGCTTGAGATGATGAAAAACTTTTGGAAGTAGATAGTGATGATGTTTGCAGAGCATTGTGAATGTAACTGATGCCAGCAAATTAATCGTACATTTATAAATGGTTGAAATGGCAAAAAAAATTATATATGTAGTTTCATGTATGCAAACCCTGGTGACGTAGTGGTTAAGTGCTTCAGCTGCTAACCAAAAGGTTGGCAGTTCGAATCCACCAGGCACTCCTTGGAAACTCTATGGGGCAGTTCTACTCTGTCCTATAGAGTTGCTATGAGTTGGAATCGAATCGACGGCAGTGGGTTTTAGTTACATATATATGTATACATATATTTTGTTGTATACTTATATATGCTTTGTTGCTGTTGTTAGGTGCCAGTGAGTCAGCTCTGATGCATCACGACCCTATGCACCACAGAATGAAGCACTTCCTGGTCCTGGTCCATGCTCACAATCATTGTTATGCTTGAGCCCATTGTTGAAGCCACTGGGTCAAGCCATCTTGTTGAGGGTCTTCCTCTTTTTTGCTGGCCCTCCACTTTACCAAGCATGATGTCCTTCTCCAGGGACTGATCCTTCCTGACAACATGTCCAAAGTATATAAGATGCAGTCTCACCATCCTTGCTTCTAAGGAGCATTCTAGCTGTACTTCTTCAAAGGCAATATTTGTATATAATCATTGCAATTTAAAAAAAGAAAAAGAAGGATACGTATCTCTGAGACTTGGTCTGTAAATGGGAAAAGATGGGGCAGGGCAATTTTGCAGTTCATCGAAAACTTGTATACTATTTTATCTATTTCTAAATATATGTATTGCATTGCTCATTTTTTCATTACAGAATGACATTAGTTTATATATATATATATATATGTAGCTGGAATTTTTTTACTACAAGGATTATAATGAAAAAATAAACAAAAGCATGTATCATTGTACATTTGTCTGTATTATAATCTCAAATTTGGTAACGCCGTCACTTCTAGCCAAACAATATCACCTGAGATATGAATTTAACTAAGCCTCCCAGGTTTCTATGTCAGCTGTTCATGTCTCTAGAATCAGGTTCCATTTCCAGCAATCCAAGAGTAAACTTCACAAGATCCAGAAACACCTTTAAATCCCAGTTAAATCAGAATACCTACCATGACAATTTCAAACAGGTGCTGTCAATCAACATGGCGTGTAGTCAGAAAGATGAATTTGCAAAGGCAAAGGCTTTGGCATATTGCTAAACACCCAAGAGATAGAAATGCAGTGGTGCAATTATTCAAGTACATCTCATGCCCCTAGTCATCTGTAGGAGTCTTGTGGCAATCTAAAGGGCCTTGTAAGTCAGGGACTACCTATAAATGATGATGCTTTAAGCTGCAAGTAACACAATACCCAATAAAACTGCCATAAGCAGCACAAATTCATTTCACATATAAATTGACTGGGAGAGAGGGCAGTTCCAGGATTGGTTCAGCAGTCCAACAGTAACAATGCTGCCAGTATGGATTCTGCACAAATCAGGCTCATCCTATCATGATTATGAAGTAAGGACCACATCTCATATGTTGCATGTGGACATGACAACATCCACCTGAAGAAAGAGGTATTACTCCTATAATTTTCCTTTTGAGATGCCTTCAGGTTATAAGGAAACCTTGGTGGCATAGTGGTTAAGTGCTACAGCTGCCAACCAAACGGCCAGCAGCTCGAATCTGCCAGGCACTCCTTGGAAATTCTATGGGGCAGTTCTACTCTGTCCTATAGGGTCGCTATGAGTCGGAATCGACTTGACGACACCGAGTTTGGTTTAGGGTCTTTCGGGTTATAAAACCCAAACCAAATCCATTGGCATGAAATCAATTTGGATTCACAGTGACCCTTGAGGACAGAGTAGAACTGCCCCATATGGTTTCCAAGGAGCAGCTGGTGGATTCGAACTGCCAACTTTTGGTTAGCAACCATAATTCTTAACAACTGGGCCACAAGGTTATATTGGCTGGAATTTGATCACTTGAAAATACTCTGACTGCAAGGAAGGTTAGGAAAGTATTTGGCATTTTCACAAGTAGGGAAGATGAAAGGTGGCAGGAACAATTGTCATGAAATAGGTTTGTGCCACAGAGATGTTCACAAACCTAAGAGACAAAGACAAAGGATGATTTATTCACAAGAAATAGACTTTAGTGTTCCATAATTGGGGCTTTTGAAACTGTTGTATTTTACTTATGGTGAATGGGTCTGGTTGCATTCCCATAATTTCTTTGGTTTTGCTTTAACACATGGTTTCTGGCATTTTATGTGATCAGTTTTGTTCTAAATAAACATGTTAAACTCTTCTTATTCCTTCTCCCTAGCTCCATTTGCACAGTTTATTTTTTTATTTTCAGTAGTACAGTCAGAAAAAATAAACTCCTTTCTTCAATGCAAAGAATGCTATAAACTCTCAGCCAATGAAAATTTGGATAACAAATGGTGGAAGCTTTCAGCCAGTAAGTGCTCTGCCACAAACTTACTGAGTTGAAAATGTCTTGAGTCATATGTTATTCATGCTACTGTGTGCTTTAATTCTGCTATTATTTTTGTTTCAGCAAATAATTTTGCTTAATAATGGTATGTGAAAATATTGCTGGGCCTACCACGAAGAAAAATAGAAAAAGTAGTAGAAGTGGTACAAGCTCAATGTTAAGATACAAATTTTCTAGGTACTTATACAAATATTAAGGAGCCCTGGTGGCACAGTGGTTAAAGTTATCGAAGGATAAGCAAAAGGTTGGTGGTTCAAAACCACCAGAGGCTCCGTGGGAGAAAGATGTGGCAATGTGCTTCTGTAGAGATCTACAGCCTTGGAAAAACTATGGGGTTGCTCTGAGTTGGAATCGACTCAATGGCAGTGGTTTATTATAAAAATTTTGTAGGCAGTTATGAGACCTGGTAAAGCCCTGGAGGCATAGTAGTTAAGAGCTCAGCTGCTAACGGAAAGGTCAGCAGTTTAAATCCACCAGCCACTCCTTGGGAACCCTATGCGCAGTTCTGCTCTGTCCTATAGGGTCACCGTGAGTTGGAATCGAATTGACAGCAACAGGTTTTTTTTTTTAATCTTTTTTAAATGAGACCTTCAGGAGCTCTGGGAAATCCTGGTGGCATAGAGGTTAAGTGCTTCAGCTGCTAACCAAAGGTCAGCAGTTGGAATCCACCAGGCACTCCTTGGAAACTCTGTGGGGCAGTTCTGCTCTGCCCTATAGGGTTGCTATGAGTCGGAATTGACTCAACAACAATGGGTTTGTTTTTTTGGGTTTCAAGTGGTTGAAGTGCTGGGCTGCTAACTGAAAGGTCATTGCTTCATACCTACCACCACTGCACAGGAAGAAAGATGTGGTTTTCCGTTTCTGTAAAGATTTACAGACTTGGAAACCCTATGGGGCAGTTCTGCTCTGTCCTATAGGGTAGCTATGAACTGACACCAACTCAACAGCAATGGGTTTGGTTTTGGTTTTAGGAGACCTTCAAGAAGCAATTTGAGAATAAAAATTAGCAATTAGGAATCCAACACACAATAAATATGGTATTATCATATTATAAATAGTAGAGAACATGGGAAGTCATTTTCAAAAAACTATAGAAAAATACTTAAAACCCAAAACCTAAACCCACTGCCATCGAGTGGTTAGCAGCCGTAGCACTTAACCACTACGCCACCAGGTTTTCCAGAAAAATACTTAGTTGCTAACAAATAAGTGGCCAAAGATCAATAACAGACCATACAGTACCAAAAGACATTTTAAAAATCCCTTTGTTCCCCCTAATAATTGAAGGCTATAATCAAAAATTGTTAGAATGACAAGTGTTAGAGAGTTATGTGGAGAAAGTGAATCTTCATGCATAGCTGGTAGGAATGTAAAATGGGTTAGCTGTGTTTGGCAGTTCCTCAATAAATTAAGCGGAGTCACTAGAAAACTCAGCAATTCTCCTCTTAGGTGTCTACCCAAGAGAATTGAGATCGTATGTTCTCACAAAATGTGGTGTAACAATGTTTATAACGGCATTATTCATAATAACCAAAAAGTGGAAACAGCCCCAAACGTCCATTTACTGATGAATGGATAAACAAAATGTATACAATGGAGTATTAGTTGGTCATAAACTGGGATGAAGCACTGACATGTGCAACTACATGGATGAACCCTTAAAAGATGCCAACTGGAAGAAGCCGGGTACAAAATGTAGCCACTGTGTTGCCTTGCCAGGACTGCTGTAAGAAATACCACAAATTGGGTGTTCTCTCACAGTTGTGGAACCCACAAGTCCAAAATCAGGGTGTCAGCCGATTAGTTCCTTCTGTAAGCTCTGAGGGAGAAGCCTTTCGAGGCCTCTTCATTGGCTCCCAGAAATCCTTGGTGTTCCTTGGCTTGGGGCTACATGACTCTGTTCTTAGCCTCCATCTTCACATGGCCCTCCCCTCAGTGTTCTGTGTCTCAAAACTCCCTATCTTTTCTCTTATACAGACACCAGTCATTGGATATAGGGCAGACTCTCATCCAGGATGACCTCATCCAGAGATCCTTAGCTCGATTAGGACTGCAAAGGCCCTATTTCCAAATAAGCTCACCTTCACAGATATCAGAGATTAGAACTTGGACATACCTTCTTGGTGGACACAATTCAACCCACTACAGCCACATATTGTATGACTCCATTTTTATAAAATGTTCCAAATAGGCAAATCCATAGAGACAGGGTTGGGAGGCAGAAAGATTGGGTAGTGCCAACTAATGGGTACAAGTGAGTAATGACATGTTCTGGAATAAGATAGTGGTGACAGTTGCATAACTTTGTGAATATAGCTAAAACACTAAATTGTATTACTTTAAGTGTGTGAAATTTATGAGACGTGAATTATACGTCAATAAAAAACTTGCTGCTGTTGAGTCGATTCTGACTCATAACAACCCTATAGGACAGAGTAGAACTGTTCCACAGGGTTTTCAAGGAGCGCCTGGTGGATCTGAACTGCCAACCAACCTTTTGATTAGCAGCCAAAGCTCTTAACCACTATGCCACCAGGGTTTCCACTTCAATAAAGCTGAGGGAAGCCATGTGTGGTGGTTTTCTAGCCTGGTGATGCGGCACAGCCCGTCAAGAAGGGGCAGAAATGGCACTCGTGGCTAGGTGGGCAGGAGAAAGGAAAGGAAGGGAGAGAGAGATATGAAACTGGAAAAAAATAGAGAAAAAGAGAAAGGCACACACAGCCCGGTCATCGAGAAAAAGGAGAGAGAGACAAGGAACCAAGAGAAACAGGAAAAAAAAAAAGAAAGAAAGAAAAGCCAGATGGCTGGGAGGAAGGAAAAGAAAGAAGGTAGAGACAGACAAGAAACCAGGAAAAACAAACAAACAAACAAACAAAAAACCCAGTGGAGCCCACTGGAAGCAGCTCCCCAGCTGAGCAGCGCTATACAGCCCATCCAGAAGGTGCAGAGATAGCACACGGTGCCAGTTGTTCGAGAGAAAGATGAAGCATGAAGGTAGAGAAAGACAAGAAACCAAGAAAAAAAAAAAAATGCCCCTAGGGAGTCCATTGGCATGGCAGCTCGGACCAAGGAAGGGGTTCTCCAGCCAAGTGTGGAGGCACAGCCTGTCAAGAAGGAACAGAGATAGCACACGGCACCAGGTGTTCCGGAGAAAAGAAAGGAAGATAGAAAGAAGAAACAGAGAAAAAAAAAAAAGCCCTGAGGGATCCCACTGGCTGGGAGATGCAGAGTGGGAAAGTGGTTCCCCAGCCAAGCTGCACTGCTCAGGCCGTCAAGGAGAAGAGGCGGCACATGGTACCAGGTGTTCAGGAAAAAGGAAAAGAAGGAGATGAGAGAGGGAAGAAACCAAAAGAAGCCCAAAAAGCAACAGCAGCAACAAAAAAAATGGAACTGAAGGAGCTGGCCGGCGGGGGCAGGGCGAATTCGAGCATCAAGGAACCAGCATCTCCCTGGACGAGGGACCTCAGCCCACCAGAAAGAGGCAGAGGCTGCACAGAGGGAAGAAGTTGGGGGGGGGGCAGTGTGTATCCCTGGCTACCGGGTGCTCTGCCTCCTGCTGGGAGCTCAGTGAAGTTGCCTTCCCATACTCCCTGTCCACCATTCTTGGTGGCTGAGGGGTCTGAGATGAAAAATCCCTGCCCTGTTCGCTGATAGGGGAGCACCACTCTGTAGCTCTCCTTGCTCTCTGCTCTCTGTCAGTTCCTTATTCCATTCGGTTCTTTGTTGGTTCTTTATCCCTTCATTTGACACTTAGGGCTCCAGGGCTGATGTTTGTATCTGTTTGCCTTAGTTTTTCCAGCCTTTGCTGTGGTGGGACAGCGTGGTACTCTGTCTATAGCAGCACGTTGTGTTTTGTGAGTTTTATGGTAACCCAGCCATGCCCATTCATTTACACATTGTCTATGGCTGCTGTTCTGCTATACGGGCAAAGCGGACTGCTTGAAAGAGAGACAGTATGGCTGGCAAAGCCTAAAATATTCACTGTAGGCCCTTTTACACAAAAAGGTTGCTGACCCTGGTTTAATCCATTAGAGATAGAAGCACCAAAAAACCAGTTGCCATTGAGTGAACGCCAACCCTTTGTGACCCCATGGGTCTCAGAGTAGAACTGTGCTCCACAGCGTTTTCAATGGCTGATTTTTTCAGAAGTAGATCACCAGGCCTTTCTTCTGAGTCACCCATGAGTGGATTCGAACCTGCAACCTCTCAGTTAACAGCCAAGCACGTTGTCTGTTTGCCCCAACCAGGGAATCAAGAGAGGTGAGCAGTCTCCCTGAAATGGAATTCATCAGTGTTGGGGATTTGGAGCAGGAGAGGTGAAGAAGTGAATGCCAAGGCCAGACAGTCTTCACATGTTTTCAACAACTCCTCACCCCATCAGGAGGACTTTTCCTTGTCCTAATATGAAACAAGAAGGGATCATAAAGAACCAGAGAACCTGTTAGATATGACAACATAATGGATTGCAGCCATTGCCTTAATTTCTGCAGCTAGGGGGACAGGCAATGATCCCAAAGCAATGTGGCAGGGGAGAGAGAGCAAAAGTAGTACTTTGGGTTTTTCCCTTTGAGCTAGTTATTTTGTATGGTTATGGGAGGGGTACGTAAAATTACAGCAGGTATTTGGTGGTTCTGGGGTGTTGACTCTGTTTAGGGTTAGTTCTGGTTGGAATGTTGATTAAGGTTCTGCCGCAGCAGCTTTGGGGAGAAGATCGTGATTAGGATTACAGGAAACGAATCACTGTGACCCTGCATGACAGATCAGGAGATTAGCTTCATAAATTAAGGGAGGGGCTGATTAAATTAGTGGACAAAGGCTAACAGGTTCCCTTTGATAAGCAATGTTTTTCCACCTACAATTTCGAAAGATGAGTATGACTCCAAGATCCTCAGTGATACTACCAGTGGGCAAACAGACCCCAGATAGTAAGACTCCTTGTGGGAAAACCATTACACTGTCTTTCCTTTGCAAAGATGCTCCCAACAGCCCTCACAATCCTCTTTCTACCTATTTGCTAAATCCAGCGACTGTCATCAGCTTGCATCTGTGGACCACTCAGACCAGGACAAGTGTGCCCAAACTTATCACGCTGTCTATGCCTATGACACAAGGGTTATGATTCATGAAGAGGGGTCAAGGATTAAAGATGGCAGTATTCTTTGAAATGGTTTTTAGCGAGTGATTATGAAACATCTTTTTCCATCCTCACTTTTCAGCCTTGATTAGTAAGAGCGATAGCAAAAGCATAGGCAGGAGATTGGCAAATTTTGTTGTTGTTAGAAATGCAACAGGAATTAAGCAAGAAAACATGTTTGAAATTGAAAGGAATCAGCCAGCAAGGAATCGTGATTGCATTAATCACTAACTAAATAGATTAACGGGGCATTAAATACAATTTAGGAGCCCTGGTGGCATAGTGGTTAAGAGCTCGGCTGCTAACCAAGAAAGGTCAGCAGTTCAAAGCCACCAGCTGCTCCTTGGAAACCCAATGGGGCAGTTCTACTCTGTCCTATAGGGTCGCTATAAGTCAGAACCGACTTGATGGCACCTAACAACAACAACAACAACAACAAAACCCAACTTTGCTTCAGTTTTGGCTTAGGCCCTAAGACAACCGAGGCTAATTCCTCCACAGTCTCATGGTAAGAAACTAGGTCACTCAGACTTACAAAATAGCGTCAAAATACTGGTTTTGCAAAGCTTAACCCATCTGCCATACCCAAGTTATTAAGGTAAAAGCTAAAATTCAGCCAGGAGGCTGGAGATGCAGAACAGGGTCTCTGAAAGAGTTGTCAACATGCTCTGCATCCAGCTTCACCATGAGGGAGGGACGAGTGAGGGGTTGTGCCCTTCACCTCAGACATAATGGGGTGGGTTGTAAGCCCACTTCTTGGAGAGTCTGGAATGTGAATAGAGTGCTAGACTGAAGCCACTTCAGAACCTGTCCCAGAAGACTCCTTGGAGGGAAGTGATCTCAAGTGGGAGTGGGCTATCATATCCCAGGGACTGAAGAAAACGTATATGGACAGCTAGAGGAAATGCCTCAGTGTTGTCACAGTAAGTACAGCCAAATTTTATCACCAGTGACCTTAAACATTCCCCCAAACATCCTGAGGCAGCTATAATCTCTTCCTCAACCAGAAGGAATCAATGCCAGACCATGTCGGTGCCAGACAAGTAAGGCCTTTCCAGAAAGTTCTCTCTCCTCCCTTCCCAGCTCCAACGCCAGGGCAAAAACCTCAGCAAATGAACTGTGGAGTGAGAACAGGATATACAAAATAAGGTGAAAATGTCTCCTGTACCACCGTCACTACAGGCTGCCAGGCCAGTCCCAAGCTAAAGGAGAAGGAATTAACATTGATTGAAGACTGGAGTCTTGATCATTGTTTTGATCTGGACATATTTATTAACAAAATTAAACTATCTTGTGAATAAAAGAGACCAGAAAACTTTCTAGAGTAAAAGAGAAGAAGCTGATCAATAGTATGTTGAGAAGCAAAGGAAATGCCAGCCACACAGAATGCACCTGAGTGGGCAGTGCGGGGAAAGCCTTCAAGTTTATTCCAGGTTACTCACTAGAAGTCCCAATTGTTCAACAAACCATTCACATTTCAGATCAGAGAATCAGGGCCACAAAACAGGTGTATTTAAGAGAAAGGTTCAAAATTAAACTTTGGTTTTAATAACCCAGAAAGAGGACAATTTCTGAAAGGAAAGTAATGAATATATGATCAAGATTAGAATCAATACACTTAAACTAGTTACAAATTTGAGTGTCTTTCAGCTATCTGTTCGTGCATAACAAACCACCCCAAAATTTTTGGCTTAAAAAGCAACAATTTCTAATATCTCATGGATCTATGAATAGAGTGCGACTGGCCCATATGGTGACTAATTTTAGAATTCATTGCAATTTTTAGAAAAATTTCGAAAGTTTTGTTCTCTCTCTCTCTATATATATATAATTGCTAATTGTGTGTTAAAATTATCCATCTTTTTTTGTACTTAATCTGTTGGTTTAGAGATGATAAATCATGCCACCACTGTGGACTTCTCTGTTTCTCCTATGTAGACACGTATAACTAAAGGATTAATACTTTATATCATCTCTTTTCAAATTTACGTTGGACTTCATTTTGACAGAACTTTATTATATTCTATCTAATTCATCCTTTTATTTCTACTCTATTTGGACTGATGTAAATATTACCACGTTTCCTTTTTGTTGTTACAGGTGTATCTTTAACCTTTACTTTTTTTTCCTTTGTATTTATTCTTTCTGTGTCATTTTAAAACTGTATATCTTTTGAACAGCTTTTTTTTTATGAAACCTGAAACTCTCTGTTCTTCCCTGGCAGTTCTCTGCTGCTGCAAACAGCCTCAGGAGAGTTACTAGATAGACGCTCAGCTATAATTAGGCATTAAATATATGTGTCTTAGTTATCTAGTGTTGCTGCAACAGAAATATCACAAGTGGACACTGTGATGGTTTCGGTTACATGTTAACATGGCTAGGCCATGATTCTTAGTGGTTTGGCAGATGTTATGTAATCATCCTCCATTTTGTGACCTGATGTGAGCAGCCAATCAGTTGAAAGAACAGTTTCCTTGGGGGTATGGCCTGCATCCAATATATGTGGATGTCCTGACAAAGCTCATTCTCTCTCAATTCTGCATCTAACTTATCATCATCTGACATCCTGTTCTTGGGACATGAGCCAGCAGCCGGCCTCTTGACTTGCAGATTTTGGAATTTGCCAGCTCCTGCAACTCCATGAGCCAGCAGCCATCTGCCTGCCCTGCCGATTTGGGGCTCCTCAGCCCCTACAACCACGTGAGTCAGGAGAAATCTCAAGCCTGACCTATGGATTTTGGGATTTGCCAGCCTCCACAACAGCTTGAGCCATTTCCTTGAAATAAACCTCTCTCTCTCTATACATACACATACACATGCTTCACTGGTTTTGCCACTCGAGAGAACCCAGCCTAAGACAGGTGGCTTTAAGAAAACAACTCTGGGGGAAGACTTTCTCTCTCTGTCAGCTCTGGGGAAGGTCCTTGTTCTTTGATGATCTTCACGTGGCATGGCATCTACCTTCCCCCATCTCTGCCTCTTCTCTATGCCTAATCTGCTCTTTTTATAACTCAAAGGTGATTGGCTTAATATGCACCCTACGCTGAAAATGGCTTCTAAATATAACAAAGAAAATCCATTCCCAAATGGGATTATAACCACAGGTATGGGGGTTAGGATTTACAAAACATAATTTTGGGGGCACAATTCAATCCATAAAATGTGTAATCCATTATTTTATGCTAACACATAAAGCAAATGTAAATTTCGCCACTATGCTTCATCGTTAAGAAACAGACTCATAATAACTGATTGAATACAAGAAAAAAAAAAAAAAAAACCTCCCCAAAAGCACTGGCTTGATAGCTTCCCTTGAGAGTTCCACCAAACATTCAGAGATAAGCTCACACCAGTACTACTCAAGCTATTTCAGAGTGTAGAAAACAAAGGAATACTTCAGAATTCATTCTATGAAACTGACATAATTTGCCTGATGCCAGAATCAGGCAAAGACACCACAAAAAAAGAAAATTACAGACTAATAACTCTCATGGATAGAGATGCAAAAATTCTCCTCAAAATTCTGGCCAATAGAATTCAGCATCATATCAAAAAGAAATATCACATCCGAGTGGAATTCATAATAAGTATGAAAGGATTGTTCAGCATTAAAAAATCAATCAATGTAATCCACCACATAAATAAAAAAATTGCATGATCATCTTAATCGACACAGAAAAGGTTTTTGCTAAAGTCCAAAACCGATTCCGGGTTAAAAACAAAAAACAAACAAAAAACCTCAACAAAAGAGGAATAGAAGGAAAATCCTTAATGTAATAAAGGGCATTTATACAGAACCAACAGCCAACATACTCTCATTGGAGAGAGGCTGAAAGCACTCCCCCTGAGAATGGGAGCAAGACAAAGATGCTCTTTTTCACCACTCCTATTAAACTTTGGGAAACCCTGGTGGCGTAGCGGTTAAATGCTACGGCTGTGAACCAAAAGGTTGGCAGTTCAAATCTGCCAGGCGCTCCTTGGAAACTCTACAGGGCAGTTATACTCTGCCCTATAGGGTCACTATGAGTTGGAATCGACTCGACGGCACTGAGTTTGGTTTTTGGTTTTATTAAACTTTGTGCCGGAAATCCTACCTACAGCAATAATGCCAGAAAAAGAAATGAAAGGTATCCAAAATGGAAAGGAAGAGGTCAAACTGTCCCTACTAGCAGATGATATGATCCTATACATACAGAACCAGAAAGATTTCACAAGAAAACTGCTGGAACTAATAGAAAGATTCAGCAGAGTAGCGGGATGCAAGATCAACCTAGAAAAATCATTTGGATTCCTATATACCAACAAAGAGAAATTTGAAGCAGAAATCAGGAAAAAAATACCACTTACAATAGCCCCTAAAGAGATGAAATACTTGGGAATGAATCTAACCAGGGACATAAAAGACCGATACAAAGAAAACTACAAAGAACTACTCCAAGAAACCAAAAGAGACAAAAATGGAAAAACATACCATGCTCATGGATAGGAAGACTCAACATTGTGAAAATGTCAACTCTACTCAAAGCATTCTACAGATATAATGCAATCCCAATCCAAAGACCAACAGCATTCTTCAACGAGATGGATAAAGTAATCACTAACTTTGTATGGAAAAGAAAGAGACCTCAAATAATTAAAGCATTGTTGGAAAGGAAGAACAAAGTTGGGGGATCTCACACTACCTGATCTCAGAACATACTATTCATCCACGGTAGTCCAAACAGCCTGGCATATGTACAAAGACAGACATATAGACCAATGGAACAGAATTGACAACTCAGACATAAATCCATCTAGTGATGGTGAGCTGATCGTTGACAAAGTACCAAAGTGTGTTGCACAGGAAAAAAGACAGTCTTTTTTACAAATGGTGCCAGCAAAACTGTACATCCATCTGTAAAAAATAAAACAGGACCCCTACCTCACACCATACACAAAAACGCACTCAAAAAGGATCAAATACCTAAATATAAAACCTAAAACGATAAAGGTCATGGAAGGAAAAATAGGAACAATGCTAGAGCCATCTATTAGGGCCTCTTGCCCATGCATCTGTCCACAAATCAACAAATTTGTCGGGGACAGGCCCTAATACATAGCATAAACTGAATACAGCCCATAACTAATCCAAAAAACAAATAAAAATAACAAATGTTAGAGAGGTTTCAGGGAGGTTGGAACTCTTATGCACTCACTGTAGGTGGGAATGTAAAATGGTACAAAAACTTTGGAAAATGATGTGGCACCTCCTAAAAAAGCTTGAAATAGACATAGCATAAAAAAAACAAAATTAGACATAGCATACTATCCAGCAATCCCACTCCTAGGAATATATCCTAGAGACATAAGAGCTGTCACACGAATAGACATGCACACCCACGTTCGTTGCAGCATTATTCACGACAGCAAAATGATGGAAACAACTTAAGTGCCCATCAACAAATGAATGGACAAATTATGATACATATACACAATGGAATACTACACAATGATACAGAGCAATGATGAATCCGTGAAACATCGCACAACATGGATGAACCTGGAGGACATTATGCTGAGTGAAATAAGTCAATCACAAAAGTGTATGAGACCACTATTATAAAAACTCATGAAAAGGTTTACACACAGAAAAAAGCCATCTTTGATGGTGACCAGGGAGGGGAGGAGTATGTGTGTGGAGAATCACTAAGTAGATAGTAGACAAGTGTTAACTTTAGTGAATGGAAAGATGACACACAATATAGGGGAAAGCAGCACAGCTTGATGTAAGCAAAGTCATAGAAGCTTCCTAGACACATCCAAACACCTTGAGGGACCAAATTACTGGGGAGGAGGGCTGGTGACCATGGTCTTGAAGGACATCTAGTTCCATTGGCGTAATATAGTTCATAAAGAAAATGTTCTACAGTAGAGCATCCTGGACAGAGAAGGAGAAAAATGTAGAGTGAAATTCAAATTCCCAAAAAGAGACCCGGCTTACTGGTCTGACAAAACTGGGGGAACCCCAAGACTATGGTCCCTGGACACCTTGTTCATTCAGAAGTGAAGCCACTCCCGAAGTCTACATTTCAGCCGAAGATCAGACACACACGTGAAGAACGCCTGGGAGGTACATGCTTCTTAGTTCAATCAAGTATACTAGATCAAATGGGGATCACCTGCCCAAAAACAAGTCGAGAAGGCAGGAAGGGACAGGAAAACTGGACGAACGGACGTGAGGAACCCAGGGTGGAAAGGAGAAGAATGCTGACACATTGCAGGGATTGCAAAATTGTCACAAAATAATTGTCTATAAATTTTTGAATGAGAAACTAATTAATGATGTAAACGTTCACCTGATTCCTGATTTGTGATTAGAAGTTCATTAGGAAAATAGAGTACTCAACTTGCCCTAATCTTAGTGGTATTAATAGCTAACTGAGTTGTGTTGATGAGTGATGAAAGGAGACTAATTCCAGTTTCCTGCCCATGCTGAATCAAGCATTACCAACTTCAAATGACTGAATCTGCTTTAACTTTTACGTACTCTATTTTTTTTTGTTCTCCCTTTAGGAAACAGTGATCTTAAGACATTATCAAGTTACACAAAATACTCAGGTAAAAACGGTGTTAGAGAAGAAATCAGTAGTGATTTTCTAATTGTCCTCATTCCTTTAAGTAAAAAGTCAAAAGTATTTTATTGAGACATTACACTTCCAGTTACCAAGAAAACAAAACAGCAATTTTCTATTAATCTTTTTATTTTGAGATAGTTGTAAATTAGCTTGCAGTTCTAAGAAATAATACAGACTTCGGACAGAATGAGAGAAAAGGGTAGAACAAAATTTGATTTCCTAAAAAAGGCAAGACTGAATCATCGAGAGGCGGGGCCATGATGGCGGACTAGGTAGACGCTACCTCGGATCCCTCTTGCAACAAAGACTCGGAAAAACAAGTGAATCGATCACATACATAACAATCTACAAACCCTGAACAACAAACACAGATTTAGAGACGGAGAACGAACAAACACAGGGAGTCAGCGACTTTTTTCAGAGCCTGGAGCCAGCGTCCCAGTCAGTGATGGCTCGGAGACAGCAGTCGATATCAAACCACATAAAGAAGCAGACCATGATAGCTTCTACAACCCCCCAAACAAAAGAATCAAAATCTTTCCCAAATGAAGATACAATCCTGGAATTATCAGATACAGAATACAAAAAACTAATTTACAGAATGCTTCAAGACATCAGAAATGAAATAAGGCAAACTGCAGAAAAAGCCAAGGAACACACTGATAAAACTGTTGAAGAACTCAAAAAGATTATTCAAGAACATAGTGGAAAAATTAATAAGTTGCAAGAATCCATAGAGAGCATGTAGAAATCCAAAAGATTAACAATAAAATTACAGAACTAGACAACACAATAGGAAATCAGAGGAGCAGACTCTAGCGATTAGAATGCAGACTGGGAAATCTGGAGGACGAAGGAATTAACACCAACATAGCTGAAAAAAAATCAGATAAAAGAATTGAAACAAATGAAGAAACCCTAAGAATCACGTGGGACTCTATCAAGAAGGATAACTTGCGGGTGATTGGAGTCCCAGAACAGGGAGGGAGGACAGAAAACACAGAGAAAATAGTTGAAGATCTGCTGACAGAAAACTTCCCTGACATCATGAAAGACGAAAGGATATCTATCCAGGATGCTCAGCAAACCCCATTTAGGATTGATCCAAAAAGAAAAACACCAAGACATATTATCATCAAACTTGCCAAAACCAAAGATAAAGAGAAAATTTTAAAAGCAGCCAGGGAGAAAAGAAAGGTCTCCTTCAAGGGAGAAACAATAGGAATAAATTCAGACTACTCAGCAGAAACCATGCAGGCAAGAAGGCAGTGGGATGACATATACAGAGCACTAAAGGAGAAAAACTGCCAGCCAAGGATCAAATATCCAGCAAAACTCTCTCTGAAATATGAAGGCAAAATTAAGATATTTACAAATAAACACAAGCTTAGAGAATTTGCAAAAACCAAACCAAAGCTACAAGAAATACTAAAGGATATTGTTTGGTCAGAAAACCAATAATATCAGATACCAGCACAACACAAGGTCACAAAACAGAACATCCTGATATCAACTCAAATAGGGAAATCACAAAAACAAATTAAGATGAATTAAAAAAAAATGCTCATAACAGGGAATCATTGAAGTCAAAGTGTAAAAGATCACAATAATCAAAAAGAGGGACTAAATACAGGTGGCATAGAACTGCCATATGGAGAGTGATACAAGGCAATATAGAACAATACAAGTTAGCTTTTTACTTAGAAAAATAGGGGTAAATATTAAGGTAACCACAAAGAGGTATAACAACTCCATAACTCAAGATAAAAGCCAAGAAAAACGTAATGACTCAACAAACATAAAGTCAAACACTACGAAAATGAGGATCTCACAATTTACTAAGGAAAAAGTCTCAGCACAAAAAAGTAACTGGAAAAATGAAATGGTCAACAACACACATAAAAAGGCATCAAAATGACAACACTAAACGCTTATTTATCTACAATTACGCTGAATGTAAATGGACTAAATGCACCAATAAAGAGACAGAGGGTCTCGGACTGGATAAAGAAACTCGATCCGTCTATATGCCGCCTACGAGAGACACACCTTAGACTTAGAGACACAAACAAACTAAAACTCAAAGGATGGAAAAAATATATCAAGCAAAAAATAAGCAAAAAAGAAGAGTAGTAGCAATATTAACTTCTGACAAAATAGACTTTAGACTTAAATCCACCACAAAGGATAAAGAAGGACACTACATAATGATAAAAGGGACAATTGATCAGGAAGACATAACCATATTAAATATTTATGCACCCAATGACAGGGCTGCAAGATACATAAATCAAATTTTAACAGAACTGAAAAGTGAGATAGACACCTCCACAATTATAGTAGGAGACTTCAACACACCACTTTCGGAGAAGGACAGGACATCCAGTAAGAGGCTCAGTAGAGACACGGAAGACCTAATTACAACAATCAACCAACTTGACCTCATTGACTTATACAGAACTCTCCACCCAACTGCTGCAAAGTATACTTTTTTTCTAGCGCACATGGAACATTCTCTAGAATAGACCACGTATTAGGTCATAAAACAAACCTTTGCAGAGTCCAAAACATCGAAATATTACAAAGCATCTTCTCAGACCACAAGGCAATAAAACTAGAAATCAATAACAGAAAAACTAGGGACAAGAAATCAAATACTTGGAAACTGAACAATACCCCCCTGAAAAAAGACTGGGTTATAGAAGACATCAAGGAGGGAAAAAGGAAATTCATAGAATGCAACGAGAATGAAAATACTTCCCATCAAAACTTCTGGGACACAGCAAAAGCAGTGCTCAGAGGCCAATTTATATCGATAAATGCACACATACAAAAAGAAGAAAGAGCCAAAATCAGAGAACTGTCCCTACAACTTGAACAAATAGAAAGTGAGCAACAAAAGAATCCATCAGGCACCAGAAGAAAACAAATAATAAAAATTAGAGCTGAACTAAATGAATTAGAGAACAGAAAAACAATTGAAAGAATTAACAAAGCCAAAAGCTGGTTCTTTGAAAAAATTAACAAAATTGATAAACCATTGGCTAGACTGACTAAAGAAATACAGGAAAGGAAACAAATAACCCGAATAAGAAACGAGAAGGACCACATCACAACAGACCCAACTGAAATTAAAAGAATCATATCAGATTATTACGAAAAATTGTACTCTAACAAATTTGCAAACCTAGAAGCAATGGATGAATTCCTGGAAAAACACTACGTACCTAAACTAACACATTCAGAAGTAGAACAAGTAAATAGACCCATAAGAAAAAATGAGATTGAAACGGTAATCAAAAAACTCCCAACCAAAAAAAGCCCTGGCCTGGACGGCTTCACGGCAGAGTTCTACCAAACTTTCAGAGAAGAGTTAACACCACTACTACTAAAGGTATTTCAAAGCATAGAAAATGATGGAATACTACCCAACTCATTCTATGAAGCCACCATCTCCCTGATACCAAAACCAGGTAAAGACATTACAAAAAAAGAAAATTATAGACCTATATCCCTCATGAACATAGATGCAAAAATCCTCAACAAAATTCAAGCCAATAGAATTCAACAACATATCAAAAAAATAATTCACCACGATCAAGTGGGATTTATGACAGGTATGCAAGGCTGGTTTAATATTAGAAAAACCATTAATGTAATCCACCACATAATTAAAACAAAAGACAAAAACCACACGATCTTATCAATTGATGCAGAAAAGGCATTTGATAAAGTCCAACACTCATTCATGATAAAAACTCTTACCAAAATAGGAATTGAAGGAAAATTCCTCAACATAATGAAGGGCATCTATGCAAAGCCAACAGCCAACATCACTCTAAATGGAGAGAACCTGAAAGCATTTCCCTTGAGAACGGGAACCAGACAAGGATGCCCTTTATCACCGCTCTTATTCAACATCGTGCTAGAAGTCCTAGCCAGGGCAATTAGGCTAGACGAAGAAATAAAAAGTATCCGGATTGGCAAGGAAGAAGTAAAGTTATCACTATTTGCAGATGACATGATTATATACACAGAAAACCCTAAGGAATCCTCCAGAAAACTACTGAAACTAATAGAAGAGTTTGGCAGAGTCTCAGGTTATAAGATAAACATACAAAAATCACTTGGATTCCTCTACAACAACAAAAAGAACATCGAAGAGGAAATAACCAAATCAATACCAGTCACAGTAGCCCCCAAGAAGATAAAATACTTAGGAATAAATCTTACCAAGGATGTAAAAGACCTATACAAAGAAAACTACAAAGCTCTACTACAAGAAATTCAAAAGGACATACTTAAGTGGAAAAACATACCTTGCTCATGGATAGGAAGACTTCACATAGTAAAAATGTCTATTCTACCAAAAGCCATCTATACATACAATGCACTTCTGATCCAAATTCCAATGTCATATTTTAAGGGGACAGAGAAACAAATCACCAACTTCATATGGAAGGGAAAGAAGCCCCGGATAAGCAAAGCATTACTGAAAAAGAAGAAGAAAGTGGGAGGCCTCACTCTACCTGATTTTAGAACCTATTACACAGCCACAGTAGTCAAAACAGCCTGGTATTGGTACAACAACAGGCACATAGACCAGTGGAACAGAATTGAGAACCCAGATATAAATCCATCCACATATGAAAAAAAAAAATGGGCAGCTGATATTTGACAAAGGCCCAGTGTCAGTTAATTGGGGAAAAGATAGTCTTTTTAACAAATGGTGCTGGCATAACTGGATATCCATTTGCAAAAAAATGAAACAGGACCCATACCTCACACCATGCACAAAAACTAACTCCAAGTGGATCAAAGACCTAAACATAAAGACTAAAACGATAAAGATCATGGAAGAAAAAATAGGGACAAAGTTAGGAGCCCTAATACAAAGCATAAACAGAATACAAAAGATTACCAAAAATGACGAAGAGAAACCAGATAACTGGGAGCTCCTAAAAATCAAACACCTATGCTCATCTAAAGACTTCACCAAAAGAGTAAAAAGACCACCTACAGACTGGGAAAGAATTTTCAGCAATGACATCTCCCACCAGTGCCTGATCTCTAAAATCTATATGATTCTGTTAAAACTCAACCACAAAAAGACAAACAACCCAATCAAGAAGTGGGCAAAGGATATGAACACGCACTTCAC
This sequence comes from Elephas maximus indicus, assembly GCF_024166365.1. Classification (NCBI taxonomy): domain Eukaryota; kingdom Metazoa; phylum Chordata; class Mammalia; order Proboscidea; family Elephantidae; genus Elephas; species Elephas maximus. The sequence continues at coordinate 18,855,658 of NC_064822.1, forward strand.
TAAAGAAGATATTCAGGCAGCTAACAGATACATGAGATAATGCTCTAGATCATTAGCCATTAGAGAAATGCAAATTAAAACTACGATGAGATTCCATCTCACTCCAACAAGGCTGGCATTAATCCAAAAAACACAAAATAATAAATGTTGGAGAGGCTGCGGAGAGATTGGAACTCTCATACACTGCTGGTGGGAATGTCAAATGGTACAACCACTTTGGAAACCTATCTGGTGTTATCTTAAACACTTAGAAATAGAACTACCGTACAACCTAGAAATCCCACTTCTCGGAATATACCCTAGAGAAATAAGAGCCTTCACACAAACAGATATATGCACACCCATGTTTATTGCAGCTCTGTTTACAACGGCAAAAAGTTGGAAGCAACCAAGGTGTCCATCAATGGATGAATGCGTAAATAAATTGTGGTATATTCACACAATGGAATACTACGCATCGATAAAGAACAGTGAAGAATCTGTGAAACATTTCATAACGTGGAGGAACCTGGAAGGCATTATGCTGAGCGAAATTAGTCAGAGGCAAAAGGACAAATATTGTATAAGACCACTATTATAAGATCTTGAGAAATAGTATAAACTGAGAAGAACACATACTTTTGTGGTTACGAGGGGGGGAGGGAGGGAGGAAGGGAGGGAGAGGGTTTTTTACTGGTGAATTAGTAGATAAGAACTGCTTTATGTGAAGGGAAGGACAACACTCAATACATGCAAGGTCAGCTAATTGGACTGGACCAAAAGCAAAGAAATTTCCGGGATAAAATGAATGCTTCAAAGGTCAGTGGAGCAAGGGCGGGGGTTTGGGGACCATGGTTTAAGGGGACTTCTAAGTCCATTGGCAAAATAATTCTATTATGAAAACATTCTGCATCCCACTTTGAAATGTGGCGTCTGGGGTCTTAAATGCTAACAAGCGGCCATCTAAGATGCAGCAATTGGTCTCAACCCACCTGGAGCAAAGGAGAATGAAGAACACCAAGGTCACACGATAACTAATAGCCCAAGAGACAGAAAGGGCCATAGGAACCAGAAACTTACATCATCCTGAGACCAGAAGAGCTAGATGGTGCCCGGCCACAACCGGTGCCTGCCCTGACAGGGAGCACAACAGAGAACCCCTGAGGGAGCAGGAGATCAGTGGGATGCAGACCCCAAATTCTCATAAAAAGACCAGACTTAATGGTATGACTGAGACTAGAGGAATCCCGGCGGTCATGGTCCCCAAACCTTTTGTTGGCACAGGACAGGAACCATTCCCGAAGGCAACTCATCAGACATGAAAGGGACTGGACAGTGGGTAGGAGAGAGATGCTGATGAAGAGTGAGCTAATTATATCAGGCGGACACTTGAGACTGTGTTGGCATCTCCTGTCTGGAGGGGGGATGGGAGGATAGAGAGAGTTGGAAGCTGACAAAAATGTCACGAAAGGAGAGACGGGAAGGGCTGACTCAGGGGGAGAGCAAGTGGGTGTACGGAGTAAGATGTATATAAACTTATATGTGACCGTCTGACTTGATTTGTAAACGTTCACTTGAACCTCAATAAAATTTAATTAAAAAAAAAAATACAATCGTCAAATGACCAGCAATTATGCTCTTGGGCATTTATGCTATGGAAATAAAAACTTATGTTCACATACACACACACAAAAAAGGCAAGACTTACTGGACCAACAGAAACTAGATGAAGCCCCGAGACTATCGTCCTAAGATACCCCATGAACTTGGAACTGAAGCCACTCTCAGAGGTCACCTTTCAGTCAAATAATTCATTGGTTTATAAAATAAACAATATCGCCTGTGAGTTATGTGCTCCCTTAAGCAATCAACTATATGACACCAAACAGTCAACAGTTATCCAAAAGCAAAGATAAGAAGGTAGGGAGAGGCAGAGAAGCTGGATCAATGGAAACAGAACAAACAGAATGAAAATAATGAGAATGCTAACAGGTTGTGAAAAGCAATGTGACAGAGCAATTTGTATAAAAATTGTTAAATGGGAACCAAATTTGCTGCATAAATGTTCACCTAAAACAGAATAAAATATTGAAAGAAAAAAAGAAAGAATACTGTGAGAGCCCAGTTTCCCCAAAGGTAACACCTTACAAAAATAGAGGACAATATCACCACCAGGACATGGACATGAATACAATCAAGAATGTTAAATAGGCGCCTCATATGTATGCAAAAGCTGTGCAATGACTAAGGAACACCAAAGAACTGATGCCTTAGAATTATAGTGTTGGCAAAGAACATTGAATATACTATGGACTGTCAGAAGAACGGACAAGTCTGTCTCAGAAGTACGGTCAGATTTCTCCTGAGCAGCAAGGATGGTGAGGCTTCATCTCCTGTACTTTGGGCATGTTATCAGGAGGGATCATTCCCTGGGGAAGGACATAATGTTTGATAAAGTAGAGGGCCAGCAAAAATGAGGAAGACTCTCAAAACACTAATTTTATAAACTGGTGTTTGTGTACTTTGCAGAATTGTACCGTATCATACATTTTCTTAAAATACAAATACCTATACAGTTAAAAAAAAAAGAAAAAGGAAAAAAGAGTGTTAAATAGGAACGGGAAAGTGGACTTCCTTGCCTTGTTCCTGATCTGGGGGAAAAGGTTCAGTCTTCTACCATTAAATATAATGCTAGCTGTAGGAGTTTTTTTGCAAATATTCTTTAACAAGTTGATGAAGCTACCTCTCTAGCTTGGTTCTACTGTGGTTAGAGAAAACACTCTGTGTGATTTCAATTACTTGGAACTTGTTGAGGTTTGCTTTGTTGTTGCTGTTACGTGCGTCAAGTTGGTTCCAACTCATAGCGACTCTATGCACAACAGAACGAAATACTGCCTGGTCCTGAGCCATCCTTACAATTGTTATCCTTGAGCCCATTGTTGCAGCCACTGTGTCAATCCACCTCGTTGAGGGTCTTCCTTTTTCCGCTGACCCTGTACTCTGCCAAGCATGATGTCCTTCTCCAGGGACTCATCCCTCCTGACAACATGTCCAAAGTATGTAAGACGCAGTCTCGCCATCCTTGCTTCTAAGGGGCATTCTGGTTGTACTTCTTCCAAGACAGATTTGTTCGTTCTTTTGGCAGTCCATGGTATATTCAATATTCTTCGCCAACACCAAAATTGAAAGGCGTCAATTCTTCTTTGGTCTTCCTTATTCATTGTCTGGCTTTCACATGCATATGATGTGATTGAAAAAACCATGGCTTGGGTCAGGCACACCTTAGTCTTCAGGGTGATATCTTTGCTCTTCAACACTCTGACGAGGTCCTTTGCAGCAGATTTACCCAATGCAATGCCTCGTTTGATTTCTTGACTGCAGCTTCCATGGCTGTTGATTGTGGATCCAAGTAAAACGAAATCCTTGACAACTTCAATCTTTTCCCTCTTTATCATGATGTTGCTCGTTGGTCCAGTTGTGAGGATTTTTGTTTTCTTTATGTTGAGGTGTAATCCATACTGAAGGCTGTGGTCTTTGATCTTCATTAGTAAGTGCTTCAAGTCCTCTTCCCTTTCAGCAAGCGAGGTTGTGTCATCTGCATAATGCAGGTTGTTACTGAGTCTTCCTCCAATCCTGATGCCCCGTTCTTCTTCATATAGTCCAGCTTCTCAGATTATTTGTTCAGCATACAGATTGAGTAAGTGTGGTGAATGAATATAACCCCGATGCACAACTTCCCTGACTTTAAACCAATCAGTATCCCCTTGTTCTGTCCGAACAACTGCCTCTTGATCTATGTAAAGGTTCCTCGTGAGCACAATTAAGTGTTCTGGAATTCCCATTCTTTGCAGCGTTATCCATAGTTTGGTATGATCTACACAGTCAAATGCCTTTGCATAGTCAATAAAACACAGGTGAACATCCTTCTGGTATTCTCTGCTTTCAGCCAGGGTCCACCTGACATCAGCAATGGTACCACGTCCTCTTCTGAAACCGGCCTGAATTTCTGGCAGTTCCCTGTCGATATACTGCTGCAGCCGTTTTTGAATGATCTTCAGCAAAATTTTGCTTGTGTGTGGTATTAATGATATTGTTCTATAATTTCCACATTCGGCTGGATCACCTTTCTTGGGAATAGGCATCAATATGCATCTCTTCCAGTCAGAAGAGGATTCCTATGAGTTTACTGAAAATTCAAATGAAAGCACGCAGCCTTTTTGAAAACCTGAAGGAATAGCAAGGAGAAAACCACTGCAAGTTCTTTAATGCCTTCAAGGGCTAGTTTCAATGCTTCAAATGCCGATTTGTTTTATGTAAACTGCATATAACTAGAGGAGAAGGAAGCGTCGATGTCAAAGCTACTGCAAAATTCAAGGACAAGCCAGAGAAGATGGAAGAGTAAGGAGAGCTGTCAAAAATTTTACAGTGAAAGGGTTAGCTCGAGATTTTCCTAAACGAAATCAGGGGATTCAGTTGTTTGAAAACATGGACCCAAATGCTGATGGGTTTGCTAAAGTCAATAGATTCACGAAGCAGGGAGATGTTTCTGCAAAATATATGAAGAAAAACAGAAAAGGACAATACAGAAAGCTCTCAGTAATTTCCTGACTAGAATCGCCATCCCCGTTACCAAGGAGAATCCAGATGATCTAGAACTTTCCACAAGTGGAGTTATTACCGAAACCGATAAAATGCAAACATCATCTGACTCTTCTTCACGGTTCAGCTAAATTTTTTTTTTTTTAACTTTTATTAAGCTTCAAGTGAACGTTACAAATCAAGTCTGACTGTCACATATAAGTTTATATACACCTTACTCCGTACTCCCACTTGCTCTCCCCCTAATGAGTCAGCCCTTCCAGTTTCTCCTTTCGTGACAATTTTGCCAGCTTCCAACTCTCTCTATCCTCCCATCCCCCCTCCAGACAGGAGATGCCAACACAGTCCCAAGTGTCCACCTGATATAAATAGCTCACTCTTCATCAGCATCTCTCTCCTACCCATTGTCCAGTCCCTTTCATGTCTGATGAGTTGTCTTCGGGAATGGTTCCTGTCCTGGGCCAACAGAAGGTTTGGGGACCATGACCGCCGGGATTCCTCTAGTCTCAATCAGACCATTAAGTATGTTCTTTTTATGAGAATTTGGGGTCTGCATCCCACTGATCTCCTGCTCCCTCAGGGGTTCTCTGTTGTGCTCCCTGTCAGGGCAGGCACCGGTTGTGGCCGGGCACCAACTAGTTCTTCTGGTCTCAGGATGATGTAAGTCACTGGTTCATGTGGCCCTTTCTGTCTCTTGGGCTCATAGTTATCGTGTGACCTTGGTGTTCTTCATTCTCCTTTGGTCCAGGTGGGTTGAGACCCATTGATGCATCTTAGATGGCCGCTTGTTAGCATTTAAGACCCCAGACGCCACATTTCAAAGTGGGATGCAGAATGTTTTCAAAATAGAATTATTTTGCCAATTGACTTAGAAGTCCTCTTAAACCATGGTCCCCAAACCCCCTCCCTTGCTCCGCTGACCTTTGAAGCATTCAGTTTATCCGGAAATTTCTTTGCTTTTGGTCCAGCCCAGTTGAGCTGACCTTCCATATATTGAATATTGTCCTTCCCGTCACCTAAAGCGGTTCTTATCTACTAAATAATCAGTAAAAAACCCTCTCCCACCCTTCCTCCCTCCCCACCTCATAACCACAAAAGTATGTGTTCTTCTCAGTTTATGCTATTTCTCAAGATCTTATAATAGTGGTCTTATACAATATTTGTCCTTTTGCCTCTGACTAATTTCACTCAGCATAATGCGTTCCAGGTTCCTCCATGTTATGAAATGTTTCAGAGATTCTTCACTGTTCTTTATCGATGCGTAGTATTCCATTGTGTGAATATACCACAATTTATTTATCCATTCATCCGTTGATGGACACCTTGGTTGCTTCCAGCTTTTTCCTATTGTAAACAGATCAGCTAAATTTTTATGATTTATGTATTTCTGCATATATGTAGTAAAATATATCTATAATTTAAAAAAATTTTTATCATGCTGTAAGTGAAAGTTTACAAACCAAGTCATTCTCTCATACAAACACTTATGTACACCTTGCTATACACTCCTAGTTGCTCTCCCTCTAGTGAGACAGCACACTCCTTCCCTCCACTCTCTATTTTCGTGTCCATTCGGCCAACTTCTTACCCCGTCTGCCCTCTCATCTCCCCTCTGGACAGGAGCTGCCCACATAGTCTCATGTGTCTACTTGATCCAAGAAGCTCACTCTTCACCAGTATCATTTTCTATCCCATAGTCCAGCCCAATCCCTGTCTGAAGAGTTGGCTTTGAGAAGATTCCTGTCTTGGGCTAAGAGAAGGTCTGGGGGCCATGACCTCTGTGGTTCTTCTAGTGTCAGTGAGACCATTAAGTTTGGTCTTTTTATGACAATTTGAGGTCTGCATCCCCACTGCTTTCCTGCTCCCTCAGCGGTTCTCTGTTGTGTTCCCTGTCAGGGCAGTCATTGGTTGTAGCCTGGCACCATCTAGTTCTGGTCTCAGGCTGATGTAGTCTCCGGTTTATGTGGCCCTCTCTGTCTCTTGGGCTCATAATTACCTTGTGCCTTTGGTATTCTTCATTCTCCTTTGGTCCAGGTGGGTTGAGCCCAATTGATGCATCTTAGATGGCCACTTGCTAGCGTTTAAGACCCCAGATGCCACTCTCCAAAGTGGGATGCAGAATGTTTTCCTAATAGATTTCATTATGCCAATTGACTTATATGTCCCCTGAAACCATTGTCCCAAACTCCTGCCCCTTCTACACTGGCCTTCGAAGTGTTCATTTTATTCAGGAAACTTCTTTGCTTTTAGATTAGTCCAGTGGTGCTGACCTCTCCTTTGTCGTGTGTTGTCTTTCCCTTCACCTAAAATAATTCTTGTCTACTATCTAATTAGTGAAAACCCTTCTCCCTCCCTCCTTCCCTCCCCACTCTCGTAACCATCAAAGAATATTTTCTTCTCTGTTTAAACTATTTTCTGAGTTCTTATAATAGTGGTCTCATGCAATATTTGTCCTTTGGGAACTGACTAATTTCACTCAGCATAATGCCTTCCAAATTCCTCCATGTTACGAAATGTTTCACAGATTCATCATTGTTCTTTATCGATGCATAGAATTCCATTGTGTGAATATACCATAGTTTATCTATCCATTCATCTGTGAATGGGCACCTTGGTTGCTTCCATCTTTTTGCTATTTTAATCAGTGCTGCAATGAACATGGGTGTGCATAGATATGCGTGTAAAGGCTCTTATTTCTCTAGGATATATTCCAAGGAGTGGGCTTGCTGGATCCTATGGTAATTCTATTTCTAGCTTCTTAAGGAAGCACCAAATCGATTTCCAAAGTGGTTGTACCATTTTACATTCCCACCAGCAGTGTATAAATGTTCCAGTCTCTCCACAGCCTCTCCAACACTGGTTATTTTGTGTTTTTAGGATTAATGCAGCCTTGTTGGAGTGAGGTGGAATCTCACTGTAGTTTTGATTTGCATTTCTCTAATGGCTAATGATCGTGAGCATTTCCTCATGTTAGCTACCTGAATGTGTTCTTTAGTGAAGTGCCTGTTCATGTCCTTTGCTCATTTTTTAATTGGGTTATTTGTCTTTTTGCAGTTGAGTTTTTGCACTATCATGTAGATTTTAGAGATCAGATGCTGACTGGGCATGACATAGCTAAAAACTTTTTCCCAGTCTGTACGGTAATGTTTTTACTCTTTTGGTGAAGTCCTTAGATGAGCGTCGGTGTTTGTTTTTTAGGAGCTCCCAGTTATCTGGTTTCTCTTCTGCATTGTTAGTAATGTTTTGTGTACTGTTTATGCCCTGTATTAGGGCTCCTAGCATTGTCCCCATCTTTTCTTCCATGATCTTTATCATTTTAGATTTTATATTTAGGTCTTTCATCCATTTTGAGTTAGTTTTTGTACATGGTGTGAGGTATGGGTCTTGTTTCTTTCTTTCTTTTTTTTTTTTCTTTGCAGATGGATATCCAGTTATGCCAGCACCATTTATTAAATAGCCTGTGTTTTCCTCCTTTTAACTGACTTTGGGCTTTTGTCAAATATCAGCTGCTCATATGTGGATGGATTTATGTCTAGATTCTCAATTCTGTTCCATTGGCCTGTGTTTCTGTTGTTGTACCAGTAACAGGCTGTTTTCACTACTGTGGTGGTATAACAGGTTCTAAAATCAGGGAGAATGAGGTCTCCCACTTTGTTCTTCTTCTCCAGTAATGCTTTACAAATCTGGAGCGTTTTTCCCTACCATATGAAGTTGGTGATTTGTTTCTCCATCTCATTAAGAAATGTCGTTGGAATTTGGATCAGAATTGTGTAATATCTATAGATGGCTTTTGGTAGAATAGACAGTTTTACAATGTTAAGTCTTCCTATCCATGAGCAAGGTAGGTTTTTCCATTGATGTAAGTCTCTTTTGGTTTCTTGCAGTAGTGTCTCGTAGTTTTCTTTGTATAGGTCTTTATCTCTCTGGAAAGGTTTATTCCTAAGTATTTTATCTTTTTAGGAGCATACTGTAAATGGTATTGATTTGGTGATTTCCTCTTCAATGTTCTTTTTGTTGGTGTAGAGGAATCCAACTGATCTTTGTATATTTATCTTATATGCAGATACTCTTCTGAACTTTTCTATTGGTTTCACTGGTTTTCTTGAGGATTCTTTAGGGTTTTCTGTGTATAAGATCATGTCATCTGCAAATAGAGATACTTTTACTTCTTCCTTACCAGTCTGGAAGCTCTTTTTATCTAGCCTAATTGCTCTGGCCAGGACTTCCAGCACAATGTTGAATAAGAGCAGTGATAAAGGACATCCTTGTCTGTTTCCTGATCTCAGGGGGAATGCTTTCAGACTCTCTCCATTTAGGATGATTTTGGCTGTCGGCTTTGTATAAATGCCCTTTATTATGTTGAGGAATTTTCCTTCTATCCCCATTTTGCTGAGAGTTTTTATCACGAATGGGTGTTGAACTTTGTCAAATGCCTTTTCTGCATCAATTTATAAGAGCATGCGGTTCTTGTCTTTTGTTTTATCTGTATGATGGATTACATTAATTGTTTTTCTAACGTTGAACCATCCTTGCATACCTGGTATGAATCCCACTTGGTCATGGTGAATCATTTTTTTGACATGTTGTTGAATTGTATTGGCTAGGATTTTGTTGAAGATTTTTGTATCTAAGTTCCTGAGGGATATAAGTCTGTAATTTTCTTTTTTTTTGTGGTGTTTTTACCTGGTTTTGGTATCAGGGGTATGTTGGCTTCATAGAGTGAGTTTAGGAGCATTCTGTCCTCTTCTACACTCTGAAATACCTTTGGTAGTATTGGTGTTAACTCTTCTCTGAAAGTTTTGTGGAACTCTGCATTGAAGCTGTCCGGACCAGGGCTTTTTTTTGTTCAGAGTTTTTTCATTAGCTTTTCAATCTCTTCTTTTGTTATGGGTTTATTTAGTTGTTGTTCCTCTGTCTGTGTTAGTTTAGGTAGGTACTGTTTTTCTAGAAATTCTTCCATTTCTTCTAGGTTTTCAGATTGTTTGAGTCCAATTTTCCATAGTTAGCTGACCTGATTTTTTTCATTTCAGTTGTGTCTGTTGTAATGTCGCCCATCTCATTTCTTATTCAGGTTATTTGCTTCCTCACCTGTTTTTCTTTTGTCAGCTTGGCCAATGGTTCATCAATTTTGTTAATTTTTTCAAAGAACCAGCTTGTGGTCTTGTTAACTCTTTCAATTGTTTTGCTGTTCTCTATTTCACTTAATTCTGCTCTGATTTTTAGTATTCGGTTTCTTCTGGTGCCTGAACGTTTCTTTTGTTGCTCTCTTTCTATTTGTTCAAGTTGTAGGGATAATTCTTAGATTTTGGCCCTTTGTTCTTTTTGTATATAAGCATATATCTATAAATTTATGTGTAATGTTTCTAATCCCCAAAGACAAATAAAGATACTGATAGACAAAAGGCAATAATAAGGAAAATCATAAAACATATGAGGTGTTCATGTGACGTCAGAACTGACTTATGAATGAGTCTTTAAACGGAGCACTGTAGTAAGTCAGGGACTACCTGAATATGTATGTCTACATACAGTGCAACATGGAGAGCCAGAATCACTAGATTGCCTTCTTTTACCAGGTTTGGGAGGTTTTCTGCCTTTGAGAGTTTATAGTCTTACCACTTTTCTATCACTCTCTATTAGTGGAAAATATTTTGTTTTTCGTCTCTGACAGGTTCCTACATTATACAGGTTCTGGCTTTTGCTCTATATAGAATCCAAAATTACAGGGACTAGGAAATGTATAACTCAACAGCAGCACTAGAGTGCAGAGTTTGAGACTGGGATTTATAAATGCTTTTCAAAGGATGGGGTTTGGAGGAGGATCAAATATCTTGTCAAAATTTGAAGTTTTTCTTGGGACTGAAGTCAAAATCATACATGCCACAGAAGAGGGAAAAAGGGAGGCTTTTCTCACTTTAATTGTTCATCTGCAACAGAAAGGCCAGTATCCCTGAGAGAGGAAACACTGCAAGAAGAAGGGAGTGAACAAGTTCTCCCAAATGAAGATTGTTGCTCAAGTATGTCTATTTCCCTGGTTGTATCGGGGCTCTGGTGGCGCAGTGTTTAAGACCTCAGCTGCTAGCCAAAAGTTTGGCAGTATGAACCCACCAGCTGCTCCTTGGAAACCCTATGGGACAGTGCTACTCTGACTTATCAGATGGCTTATGAGTCAGAAGTGACTCAAGGGCAAAGGGTCTAGTTTTTTGCTTTTTTTTTTTGGTTTGCCCTGGTTATCAGGTATAAAATTCACATTTCCCAACCGAATGCTTGGCAGCACCAAGACATTGCAATAATGGTTAATCTTTAATCGAACATTCTCCATCTTCATGAAATAAACTTTTCTCTCATTGAGTTTCCTTTTCCTTTCTTTCTCAGGTTTCTGTTCTTTGTCTTTCTTCAAGTCTGTGCTATGCTTCAATTGCAATGTAAATGTCTCTGATTTTTAAGTTTAAAGTGACATCCCTTCAAAGGGAGGGCGATTCATATTCATTCTGGTCTTCCAACTTCTTCATTTTCTTCTTGGTTATATGCAAATTCTTGGTATCTATAAAGACTGTATATCCCTCTCTTGCATACTTTTGCATACATTACACCATTCCATTCCCGTCCAATTGAACAAAAAGACTTCTTGTCATTTGGAGAATAACAAAATCTGAGCAGTAATTCTGTGCTTCTTGCCCACATAGAAAGTTTGAATGTGGAACTCGATCTTTGCACGAGAGCTCACCTTGGAACAATTAATATTGCATTCTCCTCCTAGATGACTCTAGGGCCCAGTGAGGATAAACCTTACAAAACCTTTGGGGAATGTGAGAATGCAATGTTGATCCTAGTCACAAGACGCAGCCTTGCCCTATGTTGTCTACCCCAACTGACATCCCATGGAATTTTGACTTGGTCCATATATGAGCGTCGAATTGTATCTTCTTGTAAAAACACTCAGCATAAAAGGCTGAAACGTGTGGATGTTGGGAAACCTGTTCAGCCACGAATGTTACACTGTTTTTGGAAACTCAAAGAACGGGTCATTCTGAAAGTAGCTCTGTGTTCTCTTCAGTGTCATTTTGCAATGTTCAGTGACAATGAAAGATCTCACCCAAAATGGGACTGTATGGCTTTCTGGCAACCGATATCCTTTTCTTCCTGCATGAAAGGTGGAGAAGTACCATTTCACAACATGGACAATTCAATTCCAGGATCCTTCAGGTCACTTACAAGCTAGTGTGAATGAGCAAAAAATATGCATACATTTCTAAAAGAGATCTTTCAAGGATAAATGTTGGAAGAACTATCTTAGTAAGATCCATTCCAAACCTAACCTTTGACAAGAGATGCATGATAACACTTTTGTGCTCTTCCAATGACCCTGTGTCCCCTAGATCTTCTATATGTTCATGGGAATCAAAAAGGTTAGCATCACTTGATGTTCCACTGGACATGGAGGAAGTAAGTGATTCTGTGTTTTCTGGGCACTTTAGACTATTTGTTGAGCTTCTGTGTGTCAAGACTGAGAGAGATCCAGAGGAATCTATTAAGCACGTTGGAGATGAGCCACTCTGTGGGAGAAAGATGTGGCAATCTGCTTCTATAAAGATTACAACCTTGGAAGCCCTACCGGGACAGTTCTGCTCTGTCGTATAGGGTCCCTACGAGTTGGAATCAATTCGACAACAATGGGTTTGATTTGCTAGAATAAGAGAACTCTGGGACTTTATCTGGAGACAAGTTGACTGGATTGAAGGAGCTAGATTACTACTAGGTAGTGAGTGCCCAAGGCATGTACTATTTGGTGTTAGAATTTGATGATATCTCAGGGAAGCTAATATAGGTCCAATTGGTTGGGAGGTGGACGCTGCTCTGACTTACACAACTGAGCAGGTTCTGAAGGTAAGACAACCTGGGAAGGTATTGTTTGAATTACGGGTTCCAAGGGACTAGGTCGATATATTGCATCTACAGTATTAATTGTTCTTATAATTCCACCTGTGTGTTTCTCTGCATTACTCTGGTCTTTAGCAACCTGCAACAATACAATGTAGTGCTTGGTTGAATCTACCATGACAGTTGTTGTCTCTGAGAGCTTCAGTTTTCTATCTCTGATCTTCACCTTTGCTGTTCTGAAGCTTGTCATCAAAAAACTTTGAGTATTCTATCAATATTTGCAGAGAAATGTCAGCTCATCTGATACATTTCTTATGAAAGTCTTGGACCTTAGGAAAGAATTCTGAATATAAAACCCCACAGTGTGGTAGGAGGGAGTCAGGGAGGAGAGTAACCCATGGCCCACCCCCCCAGGCAAGAAGCAGGGACCCTCAACCCACCAATTTCGTGACCAATTCAGCTTTTTCATAACTATATGGAATGCCACCTTAATCATACACTAAAATCTTATACCAAAAAAGAAACCAAACCCATTGCTCTCGAGTCAATTCTGACTCGTAGTGACCCTGTAGAACAGAGTAGGGTTTGCAAGGACGAGCTCATGAATTCGAACTACTGACCTTTTGATTAGCAGCCATTGCTCTTAACTACTGCACCACCAGGGCTCCAAAATGTTATAAAGTAGAACATAATTTACCCTAGCTTTAAAAGCGAATAGTATTCCAAATAATACAGTTCGGTCAAAATAATTTTCTATAATCCTCCAATTTGTGAAACTAGGCATGAATACCAAAGAGATGGTTTGTTGTATTCCGTGGCACATGCAGGTGGTGTGACTGCCAAGCTGTGAAAATGAGTGATGTCCAGGAGCTCTGGCTGGGAGTGAGTGGCTGTCGTGTCACTAAGGGGCTGCAGGGCACCAGCTGACACTGTCAGAAGGGGTGTCACCAAAACGACTCTCTATAAAATTATCTCTGTGGTAGAGAATGAAGAAAACCAAAGACAAAAGGGAAAGATTAGTCCAGTGGAGTAATGGACCTCAAGTACGACAGCCTCCACCAGACTGATTCCAGTACAACTACATGGGGCTCGGCTACCTCCACTGATTGCTCTGACAGGGATCAGAACAGAGGGTCTTGGACAGAGCTGGAGAAAAATGGAGAGCAAAATTCTAACTCACAAAAAAGGACCAGACTTACTGACAGAGACTGGAGAAACCCCAGGAGCATGGCTCCCAGACACCGTTATAGCTCAGTAATGAAGCTATTCCTGAGGTTCACCCTTCAGCCAAAGATGAGACAGGCCCACAAAAGAAAACAATTGCCCAAAGGGGCAGGAGGGCACAGGAAAGCTGGTACTGGGAACCCAAGGTCAAAAAGGGAAGGGTGTTGACATGTCATGGGGTTGGCAACCAATGTCACAAAACAAAAAGCACAGAACCACAGCCTGGGTCCTGGGTAGCAATTCCAGTGCTGCCACTAGTTTAATGGTATGGATTGGACTTAAAGAGCTAAATGATATAAAATGCCAATGCCACTTCATCCTACTGATTATTATAAAGAGCTCTGTTTTTCCATGGTAGCCTTGTATTTCTGAGCTCCATATGAACACATAAAAAAGATTAAAAAAAAACCCTCCATTTATGGGAGACCAAAATGATGTTTTTGCAAATAATCTTTCTGATTAAGGCAAATGAAACGTCACCGTATTATTTGTATTTTATTTTGGGATAGAAAAAAAAAAGGAAAGCTAACTGAATTTGTGCTGGATAGTTTTGTTTTGTTTAATCTCATTTCAAATTGTGTTAGGGCCACATTTAAAGAATGATGTTCAGGGCTGATGATTACAAATCATCTGAATGGGTTATTTCCTTCTCTCCTAACCCACCTTCCAACTTCTGCTTATCTCTGGGGTGGCTGTTTATCATGCAAACTTTTCGAAACGGATTCTGACAAGTGTTGAAAAATTTGAGTTTGTAGACTAAAGATAGAATAATGTGAAAATGTAAAAAAAAAAAAAATCCCTGTAGTTAGTTACAATAACAAAAACACTTTTCTAAGCCCACCTTACAGCTATCAATTCAGCTACAGAGCTAAAGCTCTATGCTAATTCACTTGTTGAACCTTCTAATGCATGTCAGTCCGAGCTGGCATTATTGCCCAACTACAATATTGCTTTCAATCATGTGGTTTCATCTGCTCTCACTACAAGCACACACTGTTGTTTTCATTGCTGCCGCTGGTTTTATAGTCACTGGTTTTGTCAAATTTTCTGATGTTTTAGCTGCAATATTGTGGTAATTAGTATTTGTGAACCTCTATCAATAACTTTTTTGAGACATGAAGCAGTAATTAAAAGAAAAGAAGGAGTAATGTATGGGAATTACAATTTACAAGTAACATTAGTACAAAAAACATTACTAAGGATTGTGTTTGGCCTGGCATGGGAGGAGGTTCTGGGGGTGGGGATGGGTGACACCATGAGTGACCACATGGGGTGACACCAAGCCTAGTGATGCCACTGGTGAGTGGCGGGAGAAAAAACTGACTCTTTTAGAGACTATCTAAAGGTGTAAAAGAAAAAAAAAAATCCTCAAATGTATGAACATATTTAATTTACTAAAAAAAAACTTCAGATTTACACACTGAAAAAAACTGGAAAAGAAAATGTGTTCCACAAACAAGCGAATACCTGATGGGATCTCTCTTCAGAAGGACTGTTGCATCATCCTCTTCATCAGTTTCTGCAGAACCTGCCTCAACAAATATTTTTAAGGGATTTTGCCACTCTCCAGAGTATAAAACAATATTTTACTAGCAAATAATATTTACCAGTACTTTATAATTATTGCCAGATTTTTTCTGCCAATGTTAAGAAAACAAGCATGCTTTGCAAATTCTGATTTTTACTGCAAGAATCAAACTACATTTTAAAGGATATATTTGGATCTGCTTTGTGCCTGGTTACTATGTCCTGTTCTTATGTCCATATTCTGACTCCAGCAGTGCATTGAGTTGATCATTGTAGTTTGAATGTTAGGTGGACTAGTCTCCTATTACTATTACTTAAAAAAAAAAAAAAAAAAAAATGGAGCTATTATTTCAGAGTTATTTTGTGTGGTGGAGTAACAGTCAAGAGAAAATCAAATCCTATGTCTATAAATGCCAGTGGAATTAAGATAGTAATTGAAAAAAATGTATAAATCAATTTTGGAAGACCTGCCGTCTTTAAACTTTGATTCATGCCATCTATCGGTATTTTATTTTGACCCATTTTTCATGTTTTATTATGTCCCTTACTAGGTGTCATGGGTTGAATTTTGTCCCCCAAAAGTATGTGTAGCAATTTGGCTAGGCCATTATTCCAAATATTGTGTGATTGTCCACAATTTTGTTATCTGATGTGATTTTCCCGTGTGTTGTAAATCTTACCTTAATGATGTTAATGAGATGGGATAGGCTGCAGTTATTTTAATGAGGCAGGACTCAATCTAAAAGATTGGGTTGTGTCTTGAGCCAATCTCTTCTGAGATATAAAGAATAAAAATGGGCAGAGAGACAAGGGTACCTCATACCACCAAGAAAGCAGCATTGAGGACAGAGCATGTCCTTTGGACAAGGGGTCCCTGTACCTGAGAAACTCCTAGACCAGGGGAAGATTGATGACAAGGACTTTCCTCTAGAATGACAGAGAGAGAAAGCCTCCCCCTGGAACTCATGGCCTGAATTTGGGCTTGTAGCCTGCAAGACTGTGAGAATAAACTTCTCTTTGTTAGAGCCGTCCACCTGGGGTATTTCTGTTACAGCTGCCCTAGATGACTAAGACACTAGGGTTTGACATTTTCTCTTAGTAGGGCATACACATTTATTCTTAAATATATTCCTAAGGCACAATATACAATTTGCTTCAGTCATGGATGGAATCTTTTTGTCCTTTATATTTCATAGATAATCATTATTGTTACCTAAAAAATATTTAGGAGTCCAGGGTAGCACAAAGAGCTAAGCACTCAGCTACTAACTTAAAGGTTGGCAATTCAAATCCACCCAGAGACTCCACAGAAGAAAGTCCTGCTGATCCGCTTCTGAAAGGGCATAGCCGTTGAAAACCTTATGGAGCCCTGTTCTACTCTGCAACGTATGGGATCACCATGAGTCAGAATCAACTCAAAGGCAACCAGTAAGAAATACTTAAATTTCCGTTACCAAAATATTGTCATGTTGAATGAAAATTTCTCAGACATAAGACTCACTTGAAAACCGAGGGGATTATCCAATAGGCAAGGTAAACACATTGCTTACCTTGCTTACCAGACTTCTGTAGTGAACAGTTTCCATTTTTTCACCACATCAAATATTCTGCTTCTAGGTGTGGCTTGCATCTGTCTCTCCCAATCCCACAGCACCTTCCTACAGAATCAAAGACTCTTTTCAAATTTATGCTCCTTGACGGGGGTGGATGAACCAGTGAGCGAGGTAAGTGTGAGCATACTTGTGTTTACACAGTAATCTGTAGTGAAAATTTTCATGAGTAATCAAAGATGTGATGAAACCCATGAGAAAATGCTCACCACAGATGATTTGGTAAGCCCAATAAGCCCTGGATGTTCCTTGTCTATTGGGTAATCTGCCCTTGTTTAAGAGAAATGAAGGTCTTCATAAGATTTATCCCTTTGGTTATTTTCAAAATGAACAGCTAGCATTGTATCTGTGATTGCTAAGGTTGTGTGCTAACAGCTTGGCCATGATTCTCAGTGGTTTGGATGTTATGTTGTAGCCTGGCGGTTATACAATGATGTGATCACCTTCGTGATGGGATACGCTGTGATTAGCCAATCACTGAAAGGGCATTTCCTTGCGGGTGTGGCTTGCATCTAAAATAAGCAGACTTTCTGGTAAGCCTTGTGGGCTTTTGCTCACTCTGGATCCTGTAGCTGGCTCCTGTTTCTCTGACCTCTGGTTTTGAGACTTGAGCTAGCAGCTTCCTTGCTATCTTGCCTGCCAACCTTGGGTTTTGAAGGTCTTTACAGCCTGTGAAGCAAAGCCCTGCTGTCTGACTTGCTGATCTTGGGTTCATCAGCCCCTACGGCTCCGTGAATCAGGAGAAGCCTCCAGGCTGGCCTCTGTTCCAGCCTCTATAATCCTGTGAGTCCTTAACATAAATCTTTCTTTAACATAACTTTCTCCATATATATTTTTATACTCTTTACTGGTTTTGCTTCTCTAGAGAACCCAGCCTAAGACACTAACCTACTCAGAACACACCTCTTTTATTCTAGTGAGGGGTTGGGAGCCAGGTCAAAATAGTCTCCTATTCCCTGATACTGTTTATCTGAATTTGATCATCATGGTTCATTTTCAAGAAATGGATTTTTATAAAACCAAAGGCCAAATCTAGGATTTGAATCCTATTTTATCTTATTTATGTTCTTAGTAAGATTCACAAATCCAATGTAAATTCTATCGCTGTCCTTGGATTACAAAAGAGATACGGAGTGAGACAGAGAGAGAGATGTCAGGGTGTGGTTTCTTGTGTTAGAAGACAGAGGTTTGAGAACATCATAACTAATACCTTTGTATATCCCCATGGTATAAAAGAACTCTGGCTTTTATACCGTGTGCATTTAGTGTGTTCTCTGTTTTCGTGTCCAACACTGAGGAATCTCCAATTTCCAAGAAAGGTTAGTACAAAATATTCCTTGTCTTATGGGAATCCTTTCTTTATTGATAAAATTTTGTATGTATTCAACAATTATTTCCTGTATTTCTGATCTAGCTCATGTCCACATGATCTATCATATATTTTTTCAGTCAAGCAGCCTCTTGGCTGAGAGGGTGAGCAGACTGCAGAAAATAACAAAAGTCATGACAAGAGACAGAGTCCACTCATTTCTGCAAAGTTGATATGGGCTAAGGATGGTGAAAAGACTTTGCATCAAAATAAATGATACTCAAGACATTTTCACATAAATTTGGAATTGGCAAGGAGTGGGTTATCTACATTTTCACAATACAAATTTTTGAAAAAAATCTTTTCCCAGGACATCATCAGATAAGGATATATTTGGTAGTGACGATGATGCACAAGGCTTTGTTGGATGAATGAAAGACTCCAGACATTTAGCTTTCCTTGAAGCCTGTGGAATGTCACCATTGTTTATCCAAACCCCATGATTTTGCCCAGGCCCTGCTCTTTCCTCCACAGACATTCCACAAGGAACATTACCTAAGCATGTACTCCATTTTGTTTCTTTTGTGGGGATTTACTCTTAGAATCTCAGTTGTAGGAGTCCTGGGAGACCTGATGAATACAAAAGATTTCCCATTCATGAAGACCCTAAATTAGAAGCACATTATACCCTTCTACAGCTAACAACTGCCCTATTTTATTAAGATTTCTCTTGCTTAATGATGAAGTGACAGCTAAGGCCTAAAGAATTTTGGCAACAATCACCAAAATGTATACAACAGTATATTTCACACAAAGATAAAATTGTGCCCTTGTGTTTTAGGTTGGATCACAACTATCAGCAATGTCTTAAGTAAATCTTGATTGGGTTGATGAGCGTCAGCTTCAGCGTTTAAATGAAAGGTTAATTGTCGTTGACGAAAGTGATGAGGTTATTGGTGCAGATACCAAGAGGAATTGCCACCTGAATGAAAACATTGAGAAAGGTAGTATGGAAATGTTTTCTTTGTCTGTTTCATCAGATTTTTATCCTTTTTATCCCAAACTCACAGAGATGTAGAGGGGGGAAACTTCAGGCATTTCTCATGAGGGGAGACCTTCAATCATCTTATGCTCTTGTTGCTTGCCTTCTTTAGGAGAAGGTTCAAGAAGGGTCCATCTTAAATCTTTTTATTTTGAGCATTAATTTGTCATCAGGTTTTCATTACCTGGAGACCATGAATTACCAGTCTGGGAATCCAGCGTGTATTCCCCTTTCCTCTGCACAGGAGCCATATTATAGGTTTTCTGCTGTAGCGATTCTCTGTGAGATAGAGAGCCAGGTCAGAAGGACAAGTGAATTACTATATCCGCTCCATATTTGTTGGCTCATATGAATCGGCATTTATTTTTTCAGGACTGTTGCACCGAGCCTTCAGTGTTGTCTTGTTCAACACAGAGAATAAAGTCTTGATACAGCAGAGATCAGACTGCAAAGTTACTTTTCCCGGTGAGTCCATTCAATTGTACCTATGGCTTAAGATGTCCATGTCATTTGACCTGGAAGTATCTGGGACGTAAATTATCTGAATTGCCCTTGTCTGGCTCTCACTTTAGTCGACAGTTAGTTCATCCCTGAGGGAACAGTATAGACAGATCCTTAGAAGAAGAAAACCAAACCAGTTGCTGTCAATTCAACGCAGATGTATGTGACCCCATGTGTGTCAGAGTGGAACTATGCTGAATAGGGTTTACAATCCTTATTTTTCAGAAGAAGATCACCTGCTCTTTCCTCTGAGGCACCTGTGGGTGAACTTGAACCACTAAACTTTTGATTATCAGTCAAGCACAGAGTAGGTACCATCTAAGGATTTGGAGGATTAGAATCAATAACATTTAGCAATTAATTAAGGACATATACAAAAATGATTATCCTACAAGCCAAATCTCTCTGTTTTATATTCTTCTGCACTTCCCAAAATCAAGAGAGAGTGAGTAGGTAGAAATAGTCCCTTTTAAGGGTGGGGGGGGAAGCATTTATACCAGCTCTAATCATTTTAAACTTTTTTGCATGAAGTGCTGTAATTTTTTCAAACCACGCCTTGCATGACACATTAAAAGTGGATGGGACCCAGGATAGAAGACAGTGGCAATGAAGACCTCTCCTTTGTTCCTCCTTATCTGAGGTTCTGTGGCTCAAAGAAGCTTTCAGTGTCTGAGGAGGGAGATGGGAGGGAGAGTCAGTGAACAGAGTGGTTCCCCCATCATAAATAGCATTGCTGTTACTTAGGTAATTAGTATGTTTCATTAGGAAAACTTTCTCAAAGATATTATACCTGAAATGGCTTCTATAAAGCTATATTCATTAAACAAGATCATCCTTCTTTCTGAATGTGACTCCTGTCTCCTCAGCTCCACCTTAAAACCTACACAAAGACACACACACACCTCACACCCACTCTCTCCTCTGCCTCTTTAAGATATATTAGATACTTGGAGCTCTGGTGGTTCAGTGGTTAAGAGCTAGGCTGCTAACTGAAAGGTCAGTACTCCAATCCACCAGCCTCTCCTTGGAAAGCCTACTGGGTGGTTCTACTCTGTCCTATAGGGTTGCTATGAGTTGGAATCAAGTGGACGGCAAGAGGTTTGGTTTTTTTTTTGTTGGGGGGAGGGTGTTTGCGGTATACGTATGTATGAATCCTGATCCCTGTCCCAAGACATACCTGGAGAATGTAACAAGATATGCACATGAGAAATTAACTTCCAGTCGATGGATCTACATTAAGTATCAGCGGAGCAGTAAGGGTAATCCATTCTTAAGAACAATTCCATGAGGTAAGTATCATCATACTCATCTTGTCAGGTAAAACCAGGTGTATGTGTGTCAGAGTAGAACTATGCTCCATACGGTTTTCAATGGCTCATTCTTCAAAAGTCGATTGCTGTACCTTTCCTCTGGGGCTCATTGAGAAAGGCTGGAACCTTCAAAGTTTTGGTTACCGGCTGACTTCGTTAACCATTTGCAACACCCTGAAACTTCTAAGGAGACTTGGTGACACAAAGATTAAAGCAATCAATTCCTAATCCAAATTTGGCTGTTCGAAACCGCAAGTGGCTCTGTTGGAGAAAAATGTGGCACTTGGCTTCCATAGAAAGTTACAGTCTTGGAGACTTATAGGGTCACTATGAGTCAGATGGCAGTGGCTTTTTTTTTTTTTTTTCCGGGTAGGGGGTGGGAGAGACTTCTATCTTGTCAAGTTCCTTGCCCAAACCCCCACACCCAATAAAAGCCACAGAGCCAGGATCTGCACAGAACACTCACAGTAAACCCTTGCTCTTTCTCCTCAACCAGTCTATGTTACAGATAATTTTGTTTTACCTGAAGGTCTGTGTTTGCATTTTTAGTATATTCGGTCTTCAATAATTAAAGTAAGGGAAATGCTTTCCATGTGCATTCTCTTCAGGGTATTTCACTGAGTCTTGCTGTAGTCATCCTTTGTACAACCCACTGGAACTGGAAGAACAAGATGCCATTGGAATCAGGCGAGCAGCTCAGAGACGCCTGCAGGCTGAGCTGGGGATTCCCCCCGAGCAGGTACCCAATATCTGTCCAGTATCCACTGTGCTAATGGTGAATCCAGTGGGTGACATTCAGCAAAAGCTGAACATGAGCTCAGTGACTGGATTTGTGTCATTGGCCTCATAAAGGTGGTGTTACAAATAGGAGATTTGGACATTGTACATTTTTTGTTAATTTCGGGTAGAAGATTATTTAGAAATCTGGCTTTCTATCAAACACTGAAGAAAGAGAAGGTTGAAATTTGAGACTAATAGGATGTTTGAAATTTTTTACCTTCGGCCATTAAAGAAACTAATTTAGAAGGAATGGATATTTTCTTGGCAAAGATGGTTAGTTTATATTGGGCGAGGGCACAGTTCTTTAAAGTATGACACAGACAGATTAACTGAAATAAAACAAATTCAAAACCGGATTATTATTTAGTCTTGAATCTACATGTTTAGCTAGATAAAGTTAAGGTTTAGATAATTAGCCCTTTTGAGTGAAAACATATGTATTTATTTTCTCTACTTTGCCTATACTTTCTATATTTTCAACACTGGCATTGTTAATTAACACTGTGTCAATTTTTGTCATAGATTTCTCTAGAAGACATTTTAGTTATGACAAAGTATCACCACAAGGCAAGATCAGATAGAATCTGGGGAGAACATGAAATTTGCTACCTTCTGCTTATAAGAAAGAATCTCCCTGTGAATCCAGATGCCAGTGAAACAAGACATTTCTGCTACATGACCAAGGAGGAGTTACAGGAGCTGCTGGAAAGGGGAGCCAGGGGAAAAGTGAAAGTTGCCCCGTGGCTGAGAGTCATCGCAGAGAAATTTCTGTATAAGTGGTGGGCTCATTTGGATGAAGTAACCCAGTGTGTTGAGCTTAATAAAATAGAGTGTGAAGAGCATGGGTGTCGAGAATTTGCCAGAAATACTGCCCCCAAACAGAAAATGCTGTGTTTTCACTGCAGGCAAACATGACACACAATTGCCTTGTAATTATATGCTTTCACAAGAAAAGGAAAATCTTTCGGTTGCTACTAATCTAGAAATCACGTACTTTTAATCTTTTAATCTACTTTGTTATATTATCCTATTGTTTTCTTTTGTCCCATTTCTATATTTTTCATGTTTGGTTGAGAAGGGGAATTTGAATGTTTCCCCCTCCACACTTTCCATTTTATATGCACTTGGCAGGTTAGCAGTAGCTGATCCTGAAAGGCCTGGTAGAAGGTCCTTGAGAGGACTGGAATCTGTTATATTAGACTGTTAGGTGAACTGTGATCCTACTTTTTCGACGGTGCTATCCAAACTCCCAGGAAGTCAGAATGGGGTATCTCTGCATGATTATTAGTGTTTTTTAAAGCATCACTTATTTCACAATACAAAACAAAGTTTATTTTCAAGAAACACACATTCAGTCTTGTGTCTTAAGGCCTGGCTATATGCATTTTAGTTCATCTCTAAAATGGGTTCATGTCAACACATGTTATAGTCTAACTACAAACCGCACAGGAAATGTATATGGTCTCAACCAGATGTCTCTTCATTCATCCACTTTTGTTCCTGAAGTTGGCTTATATCTCTGTAATCTGCTTGTAAACGAAGGCAGTTTTGCTTTTAAAAATTACTCTGTATTTTAGCACAAAGTGAGTATACATTTTTAAATTAGACCTGAGTATGTAATATTTTTATGTAATATTGAGAAAGAAATTATGTTTTAAAACCAGACCTGATAATATAGTGAAATTGCCTCATGCCTTAGATAATAAACCCCTGAAGATTTCCATTCTTCAAACTAAGGTGTTATTTTGTTGTTTCTTGATGAAAGAAAAGTGAGCTTTTGATTCTTATTTCTAGTAAACATAGATAAATCTTATGAAAATATTATTTCACAAACTAATGAAATTTAAATTTATAATATCTTTTTACTTAATAAATGCTAGTGTTAAATTGCTACTGTTCATTTTTAGGAGGTAACAAATCATCTTTATATAAATATTAAATGCCTCAATAGAAAGATCACTGTATATTTAAGGTGTTTTCTTTAGTAGAAAAAAATTCTTCAGTTTTAAATGAATTTTATCTTTAGGATTTATAACATTGATTTCATTAAATCCGTAGCTTATTCTCTTCAAAATAACTCTATTCTCTTATGAGAAAATGTTAAAATAAAATAGATACATGCGCTTGCTTCTCAAGATTTTGAAAGACATATTAAACCAACCAAAACCAAACCCATTGCGGTCATGTTGATTCCAACTCATAGCAACACTATAGGACAGGGTAGAAGTGCCCCATCAGGTTTCCAAGGAGGAGCTGGTGGATTTGAACTGCTGACTTTTTGGTTAGCAGCTGAGCTTTTAGCCACTGTGCCACCAGGGCTCCAACGGGTATATTACCTACCAGCAAATGTGAGCATTGGGGGAAAAATTCTTTATAAAACACAAGCAATCAAAGCCAACACAAGAATAAGTAGAAAATATGAATAATCCTATAGCTCTTAAAGAAATTGAATCTGTATTTTCTAATTTTGCTTGCAAAAGAAACTGTACTCGTATAGTCCCCAAAGAGATCAAATGATATTCCTGCTATAATTCTAACTTGCTTGTATCCTACTATAAAGATAAATAAATATAGCCGTAGATTAAAACTTATCTGTATCTCTTGAACCTGATTGTGCCTGATGGACCAACAATCACAGAAGTGATACTGCACCTGCCATCATCATTTCACTCAGCATCATATTGGAAGTCCTCCCATTAAGAAAAGATAAAGGAGTAAAATTTTATAAAGATTGTAAAGAAGAAATACAACTATAATTATTTTCTGATACTATGCAAAAATTTTATAAAATACAGATTCTTATTAGCAATAATAAGTGAATTTAGTAAGGTTGCTAATACAAATTTAATACACAAAAATCACGTGTATTTGACAACTTGGTCGTAATGGACCAATTCCCCAAAAAGCACGTTACAGTACATATGAAACAGATCACTTAGATAAGCACTATAGAGAAATTGAATTTGTTATTAAACACTCCCCCAAAATAAACATAGAGGTAGGGCCAAGATGGCAGAATAGCCAGACGTTTCCAGTGATTCCTCTTACAACAAAGACCAGAAAAAACAAGTGAAACGATTATATTTATGACAAACGAGAAGCCCTGAACATCAAAGGCAAAGTTAGAGAATGGCTGAGCAGCAGGGGGAGGAAGAGATGGTTCAGAAGCAGAGAGGAGTTCAAGGACCTGAATCGTTGGGATGAATCAGGCCTCATTCCCAGGGGTGGCTACAGTGGGCTCGTGGTAGCGTTTGACCTCAGTTTCCTCAGGGAGAAGCAGCCAGCTGCACAGCCTACTCACACCTCCGGAACCACAGAAAAATGGCGCTCTCGGCAAAAGCTAAGTACTTGTGTATCTTTTACCATGCCCCCTGCCCCAAGCCAGATTCAGAGGCTGTTGATTTCGCTGGGCCTAAGACAGGCCCTGATGAGCACCAAGAGCCATTCTCCCAGCCTTGGAGAAGACATAAATTCGCAATTGTGGGAAAAAATAATTTGCCAGCTCCACTAACCTGGGGAGCTCAGGACAGAAGCAGCTCCTGTCCAGGCAAAAACAGTAAATGGTAGTTGAATACTTTTCCCTGTGCACGGACCTATGTGGGCCTATTTTGGGAGAATAGGCCCTTGTTGGCAGACTGGAACGGTTTCAGCTGCATGGTAGAGAGGTGGAGGTTTGATAATTTACACAGCTTTGCCTATTAAACAGCGTCCTCACCTACCCATATCGGGGGCCTAAGGACTGGTAGCTCTGCTTGGGTCACTCAGCCACCCACAACAGGGGTCCAACAATTACTGGTACCTCCCGGTCCTTACAACCAAAAGCATTGGGTGCCTATGGTCCATCTGCCGAATCCACCCACCTGTACACTCTAGGGAACAGGGATACGTTTTCCTCAGAGACACTTGGGAGATGATTATCAGCCTCCTGCCTTGTTCAGAGCGGGGCACCCTGCTGGAACCAGATACTGGTACCTACACAAATCACTCCTGCCCCTCTAAGACTGTAGAACAGACCCTGTACAACACACTTGATGACCAGCTACCTGGACACCTGTGCTGAATCCTTACAAGAAAACTGAATGGATTCCTGGACTGATATACCTGATAAGAGCTCTAGCCATCTGGCGACAGGACATCAGAGCTTCAAAGGTGAAAATAATCAAGCTAGCTCACTCAAGCAACCCATCTGGGCATATCAAAACAAAACAAAGCAAGAAGCTAGGATACGGTAAGCAAACATAAACTAAACTAATATAATAACTTACATATGGCTTGGAGACAACAGTCAATATCAAATCATATAAAGAAACAGATCCGATTGCTTCAATAAGCTTTCAAAACAAAGAATCAAGGGATCGTCTAGATGGAAGTGCATCCCTGGAATTGCCAGGTGCAGGATACAAAAGATTAATATACAGAACCCTTCAAGACATCAGGAAGGATATCAGGCAATACATAGAACAATCCAAGGTACACACAGATAAAGCAATTGAAGAAATTAGAAAAGTTCCTCAGGAACATAATGAAAAATTTAATAAGCTGCAAGAATCCATAGAGAGACCCAAGGAAAAAAAAAACTAAACCCAGTGCTGTCAAGTAAATTCCAACTCACAGCAACCCTATAGCACAGAGTAGAACTGCCCCATAGAGTTTCCAAGGAGCGCCTGGTGGATTCGAACTGCTGACCCTTTGGTTAGCAGCCATAGCACTTAAGCACTATTCCCCCAGGCAGACAACAATCAGAAATACAGAATTACACAACTCAAGAAAAATTGAACAAGTGGAAGGCAGAATTGGTGAGAGTGAAGATAAAGCACTTGGCACAAATATATTTGAAGAAAAATCAGATAAAAAATTAAAAAAAATGAGGAAACTATAAGAATCATGTGAGTCTCTATCAAGAGAATTAACCTACGAGTGACTGGAGTACCAGAACGGGGGGAATAGCTGAAAATACAGAGGCAATTGTTGAAGATTTCTTGGCAGAAAACTCCCCAGATATCGTGAAAGATGAGAAGATATGTATCTAAGATGCTCATCGAACTCCATGTAAGGTAGATTTTAAAAGGAAGTCACCAAGACATGTTATAATCAAACTTGCCAAAACCAAAGACAAAGAGAGAATTTTAAAAGCAGCTAGTGATAAATAAAAAGTCACCTACAAAGGAGAGCCACTAAGAATAAGCTCGGAATACTCGGCAGAAACCATGCAGGCAAGAAGGGAATGAGTTAACTTATATAAAGCATTGAAGGAAAACAATGCCAGCCAAGAATCATCTATCCAGCAAAACTGACTCTCAAATATGAAGGTGAAATTAAGACATTTCCAGATAAACAGAAGCTTAGGGAATTCATAAAAACCAAACCAAAACTACAAGAAATACTAAAGGGAGTTCTTTGGTTAGAAATCCAATAATATCAGGTATCAACCCAAGACTAGAACACTGTGCAGAGCAATCAGATGTCAACCCAGACAGAGAAATCACAAAAATAAATCCAGATTAAAAAAAGCTCAAAACAGGGGAACAGCGGTGTCATTATGTAGAAGAATTCAACATTAAACCAATAAAGAGGAACTAAGAAATGTACTCATAGATCCTTCATACGGAGAGGAAGACAAGGCTATATAAAGAAACAAAAGTTAGGTTTAAACTTAGAAAAACAGGGGTAAATATTAAGGTAACCACAAAGAAGACTAACTAGCCTACACATCAAAGTAAAATACAAGAAAAAAAAGCAGAGACTCAGCAGAAACAAAGTCAACAAACACAAATAAGAGGAAAGGACAATATATAAACTACTAAGGACAAAAAATTAACTGGGGAAAAGAAACGGTCAACAACACACAAAAAAAGACATGAAAATGACAGCACAAAATTCATATTTATCCATAATTATGCTGAATGTAAATGGACTAAATGCACCAATAAAGAGACAGAGAGTGGCAGAATAGAAAAAAAAAAAAAAAAGACCATGATCCATCTGTATGTTGCCTGCAAGAGACACACCTTAGACTTAGAGACACAAACAAACTAAAACTCAAAGGATGCAAAAAATTATATCAAGCAAACAACAATCAAAAATGAGCAGGAGTGGCAATATTAATTTCTGACAAAATAGACCTTAACGTTAAATCCATCAGAAAGGATAAGAAAGGACACTATATAATGATTAAAGGGACAATACACTAAGAAGATATAACCATATTGAATATTTATGCACCCAATGACAGGGCTGCAAGACACATAAAACGATTTCTAACAGCATTGAAAAGTGAGAGAGACAGCTCCACAATAATAGGGGGAGACTTCAACACACCACTTTTGGTGAAGGACAGGACATCCAGAAAGAAGCTCAATAGAGACACGGAAGATCCAAATGCCACAATCGACCAACTTGACCTCAGAGACATATTCAGAACAGTAACCGAACAGCAGCCAAGTCTACTTTCTTTTCTAGTGCACATGGAACATTCTCAAGAACAGACCACATATTAGGTCATATAGCAAGCCTTAGCAGAACCCAAAACGCTGAAATATTACAAAGCATCTTCTCTGACATTAAGGCCATAAAAGTAGAAATCAATAACAGAAAAAGCAGGGAAAAGAAGTCAAACACTTGGAAACTGAACAATACCCTGCTCAAAAAAGACTGGGTTATAGAAGACATTAAGGATGGATAAAGAAATTCATAGATTCCAGTGACAATGAAAACACTTCCTATCAGAACCTTTGGGACACAGTGAAAGCAGTGCTCAGAGGTCAATTTATATCAATAAATGCACACATACAAAAAGAAGAAAGGGGCAAAATCAAAGAATCATCCCTACAACTTGAACAAATAGAAAGAGAGCAACAAAAGAAACCCACAGGCACCGGAAGAAAACAAATAATAAAAATTAGAGCAGAACTAAATGAAATAGAAAACAGAAAAACAATTGAACGGATGAACAAGACCAAAAGCTGGTTCTTGGAAAAAATCAACAAAATTGATAAACCATTGGGCAAACTGACAAAAGAAAACCAGGAGAGGAAGCAACATGGATAAGAAATGAGATGGGTGATATTATCACAGGCCCCATTGAAATTAAAAGAATCATACCAGAATTCTACAAAAAATTGCACTCTAACAAATTTGAAGACCTAGAAAAAATGGATAAATTTCTAGAGACACACTCCCTACCTAAACTAACACAAACAGAGGTAGAACAACTAAATAGGCCCATAACGAAAGAAGAGATTGAAAAGGTGATCGAAAAGCTCCCCTCCCCCCCAAAAAAAGCCCTGGACCAGACAGCTTCACTGCAAAGTTCTACCAAACTTTTAGAGAGAAGAATTAACACCACTACTACTAAAGGTATTTCAGAGCATAGAAAAGGACAGAATACTCCCTAACTCGTTCTATGAAGCCAGTATATCCCTGATACAAAAACCAGGTAAAGGCAGAACACACACACAAAAAAGAAAATTACAGACCTATATCCCTCCCGAGCTTACATGCAAAAATCCTCAACAAAATTCTAGTCAATAGAATTCAACAACATATCAAAAAAATAATTCACCATGACCAAGTGGGATTCAGACCAGGTATGTTTTTTTTCTTTATGTAGAAATGGTTCAACATTAGAAAAACAATTAATGTAATCTAAGAATCACATGGTTTTATCAATTGATGCAGAAAAGGCTTTGACAAAGTTCAACACCCATTCATGATAAAAATTCTCAGCCAAATAGGAATAGAAGGAAAATTCCTCAACATAATAAAGGGCTTTTATAGAAAGCCAACAGCCAACATCATCCTAAATGGAGAGAGTCAGAAAGCATTCACCTTGAGATCAGGAACCAGACAAAGAAGCCCTTTATCACCACTCTTATTCAACATTGTGCTGGAGGTCCTAGCAAGAGCATTTAGGTTAGATAAAGAAATAAAGGGCAACCAGATTGGTGAGGAAGAAGTAACAGTATCTCTATTTGCAGATAACATGATCTTATACACAGAAAACCCTAAAGAATCCTCAAGAAAACTACTGAAACTAATAGAAGAGTTCCGCAACATATCAGGATACAAGATACAGATACAAACATCAGTTGGAGTCCTCTACGGCAACAAAGAGAACATCGAGGAAGAAACCACCAAATCAATACCATTTACAGTACCTCCAAGAAGATAAAATACTTAGGAATAAATCTTACTAGAGATGTAAAAGACCTACACAAAGAAAACTACAAGACACTACTGCAAGAAACCAAAAAAGGCCTACATACGTGGAAAAACATACCTTGCTCATGGATAGGAAGACTTAACATTGTAAAAATGTCTATCCTACCGAAGGAAATCTATAGATACAATGAAATTCTGATCCAAATTCCAATGATTTTTTTAATGAGATGGAGAAACAAATCACCAGCTTCATCTGAACCTCAAAAGAGGCCCCGGATAAGGAAAGCGTTACTGAAAAAGAAGAACAAAGTGGAAGGCCTCACTCTACTTGATTTTAGAATCTATCATACTGCCACAGTAGTCAAAACAGCCTGGTACCAGTACAACAACAGATACACAGACCAGTGGAACAGAATTGAGAAGCCACATATAAATCCATCCACATATGAGCAGTGGATATTTGATAAAGGTCCAAAGGCAGTTAAATGGGGGAAATGACAGTCTTTTTAACAAATGGTGCTGGCGTAACTAGATACCCATCTGCAAAAAAATGAAACAAGACCCATAGCTCACACCATGCACAAAAACGAACTCAAAATGGATCAAAGACCTAAAAATAAAATCTAAAACCATGAAGATTATGGAAAAAAAATAGGGACAATGTTAGGAGCCCTAACAGAGGGCATAAACATTTTACAAAACATTACCAACAATGCAGAAGAGCAACTAGATAACTGGGAGCTCCTAAAAATCAAACACCTATGCTCATCCAAAGACTTCACCTAAACAGTAAAAAGATTACCTGCAGACTGGGAAAAAGTTTTTAGCTCTGACATTTCCAATCAGCTCCTGATCTCTAAAATCTACATGATACTGCTAAAACTCAAATACAAAAAAAAAAAAAAAAATTAAAAAATGGGCAAAAGTTATGAACAGGCGCTTCACTAAAGAAGACATTCAGGTAGCTAGCAGATACATGAGGAAATGCTCTCGATCATTAGCCATTAAAGAAATGCAAATGAAAACTACAATGAGATTCCATCAACAAGGCTGGTATTAACCCCCAAAACACAAAATAATCAATGTTGGAGAGGTTGTGGAGAGTCTGGAACACTTCTGCTCTGCTGGTGGCAATGTAAAATGGTACAACCACTTTGGAAATCGATTTGGCACTTCCTTAAAAAGTTAGAAATAGGACTACCATACAATCCAGCAATCCTGCTCCTTGGTATATATTGTAGAGGAATGAGAGGCTTTACATTAACAGATATATGCACACCCATGTTCATTGCAGCACTGTTTACAATAGCAAAAAGATGGAAGCATCAATTTGCCTCTCAACAGATGAGTGGATAAATAAATTATGGTATATTCACACAATGGAATACTACACATCGACAAAGAACAATGATGAAACCGTGGATCATTTAATAACATGGAGGAATCTGGAAGGCATTATGCTGAGTGAAATTAGTCAGCTGCAAAAGGAATAATATTGTGCAAGACCACTATTATAAGAACTTGAGAAATAGTTTAAACAGAGAAGAAAATATTCTTTGATGGTTACGAGAGGGGGGATGGAGGGAGGGGTGGAGAGGGGTTTTCACTAATTAAATAGTAGATAGGAACTATTTTAGGTGAAGGGAAAGACAACACAATACACGAGAGGTCAATACAACTGGACTAAACCAAAGCAAAGAAGTTTTCTGAATAAACTGAATGCTTTGAAGGCCAGTGTAGCAGGGGCGGGGGTTTGGGGACTATGGTTTCAGGGGACATCGAAGTCAACTGGCATAATAAAATCTATGAAGAATACATTCTGCATCCCACTTTGGAGAGTGGCATCTGGGGTCTTAAACACTAGCAAGCAGCCATCTAAGAAGCATCAATTGGTCTCAACCCACCTGGATCAAAGGAGAATGAAGAACACCAAAGACACAAGGTAATTATGAGCCCAAGAGACAGAAACGGCCACATAAACCAGAGTCTACATCAGTCTGAGACCAGAGGAACTAGATGGTGCCTGGCTACAACCAATGACTGCCCTAACAGGGAACACAACAGAGAACAGCTGAGGGAACAGGAGAGCACTGGGATGCAGACCCCCAATTCTCATAAAAAGACCAGGCTTAATGGTCTGACTGAGACTAGAAGGACCCCGGGGGTCTGGGGACCATGACCAAGACAGGAACCATTCCCAAAGCCAACTCTTCAGACAGGGATTTGACTGGACCACGGGATAGAAAAATGATACTGGCAAAGAATTAGCGTCTTGGATCAAGTGGACACATGAGAATATGTTGGCATCTCCTGTCTGGAAGGTAGATGAGAGGGCAGAGGGGGTCAGAAGCTGGACGAATGGACACAAAAAGAGAGTGTGGAGGGAAGGAGTGTGCTGTCTCATTAGGGGGAGACCAATTAGGAGTATATAGCAAGGCATGTATAAATTTTTGTATGAGAGACTGACTTGATTTGTAAACTTTCACTTAAAGCACAACAAAAATTAAAAAAAAAATATTGAATGTACCATGAACTTCCAGAGGAAAAAATAAGTCTTAGAAAAAATACAACCAAAATGCTCCGTAGAAGCAAGACTGTCTTGCTTACTTTGGACACATCATCAGGAAAGACCAACTGATAGGAAAGGACATCATAGTTGGTAAAGTAGAGGGTCAACAAAAATGAGAGAAATCTTCAATGAGATGGATTGACACACTAGCCACAATAATGGGCTCAAACATACCAATGATCATGAAGCTGGTACAGGACCAGGTAATGTTTCATTCTGTTATACCTAAGGCCACCACGAGTTACAGCTGATGCGGCAACTACTAACAACAATAACAAATGGGAGGCAGAGGAGCCATTCTAAGCCCCAATTTCCATCTATGGTACAGAACTCATGAAACATGGCCTTCATCCTCACATAGTGCTAAATGGAACCACTACTCTTTAGTGTAATTCAGAGGGTTCCTGAGATCTTTCCAGGATTTCTAGCAGAGTGATTAGCTTCTAATCTCCTATTTTTGTTATTAGTGTCTTCCTTTTACCCCATGCCATTTTTATTTGCCTCAGTTAAATCTTCTTGACCAACATTACTATATCCACAGCTTCATATTGAAGATCAAAATTCTAGTCCATGTTGCTGCCTTCGCAAGGCTTATTTCCGTTACCTGTGACTGTCTAATAGTGAAAGAATCATAGAAACAATAGGGGACCTTAACTCCGTGTGAACCTCCACAAATTCCAACCAGGAGTTTGTCTTCTGTTACCTTCATATGCTTTTGAGCAGGAAAGTCTATGGCCTTCTGTGATCAGGCATTGCTGTGTGTCATGCTATTTCTAAACACATGACTCTATGTTTCTCTAATATCCTTTCCTTGCTGTTCGTTATAAAAATGAAGTTCCTACACCACCTTAAAGACTCAATTTTTTTTTGTTTTATTTTGTTCCATTTTCCAGAATTGATGGAATAGTCAGCTTTTAAGTCTCTTTCTTATTTGCTGTTTTAGATATTGATGGCTTCCTCCTGGTTAATTATGTCATTCTTGCCTCAATTCAATTTTCCTGGCACCCAAGAAGTAGGTTTGAATCACAGTTCCACAATTTACTAGCTGTGTGGTTCTCAGAAATTTATTTAAACTCCAGAAGTTCTGGTTCCCTATGAGCACAAATGAAGCTCATAATAGTACGAATATCGAAAAATTACTGTCAGGGTTAAATGTAAAATACATAGCATGGTGTCTGAAACAATG
Source organism: Elephas maximus indicus (assembly GCF_024166365.1). Lineage (NCBI taxonomy): Eukaryota > Metazoa > Chordata > Mammalia > Proboscidea > Elephantidae > Elephas > Elephas maximus. Next base: position 18,889,335 of record NC_064822.1, read on the forward strand.
TAAGTTTTTTAAAGTGTTAGTAATTTTTCTTGTTTGTTAATTGGAGGTAGTTGTAACAATGAAGGTTACATAACTAAAGAGGGAACTTAGGGTTCACTTCAATTTTGGCTTCGATATGCAATGAAAACAGTATTCTCTCCTCTAGTATGGAAAAGGATTCCAGGATTTTTAGTTACTTGTCTCCCACCACTACAACAAGGGGAAAAAATTTAATCATTTGAGAATCATGCAGGTAGTTGCTGCTCTATGTTGAGTATCTGCTAACTCCACAGTATTGTAAGCACAGACTCTACTGTACTAACTCCGTGTGCCCGAGAATATCAACAGGTGACAAAGGGTGGTGTAACTCTGTTTTTTAGGAAATTTGTGTATTTCTGTCATCCAAAGAATTGAATGTCTTTCCTGTGGAAAATCTCCGGTTCTCCAAGTAATGTCTTCAGGACATACTCTCCCTTCTGCCCAAAGTGCTTAGTGAACATACACAGCAACCTGCTGTGTCCTAACATAGCACAAATGACAATAAATTTCTCAACTATCCTTTCCTGGCTTAAAAAAAAATGAAATCGTAAACCAAGAGGCCTGTTTTCTCTAATTCTCTAAACATCAAATACAATGGGAGAATTCTTAAAAAAAAAATACAGGCCCTGATGTCTCAATGGAGAATTCTAACCAATATTTAAAATAAGAACATAAATTCTACAGTCTTTTCTAGAAATTAGAAGAGAAGGGAACCCTTCCTAATAAATTTGATGAAGCCAGGATTACCTTGGATACCAAAATCAGAAAAAAAAAGTACCCCAAAAAAGGACTACAGACCTACATCCTTCATGAATAAAGATACTTAGCAAAATATTAGCAAACAGAATTCAGATGTGTATATAGATACATACACCATGACCAAATGGGGTTTTCCAGGAATGCAAGGCTGGCTCAATAATCGAAAACCAATTAATGTAATCTACCCTATTAGCAGAAGAAGAAACACGTGAGCATAGAAATTGATGTAGAAAAAAACATTTGACCAAATTAAAAACCCATTCATTTTAAAACCTCTCAGAAAACTAAGAATAGAGGATAACTTTCTCAACTTAGTAAGAACATCTACAGAAAACCTACTTAATGGTAAAAGACTCAAGGCTTTCTCCTAAAATTGACAACAAGGCAGGATGTTCACTATCACCAATGCTATTCAACATAGTACTGGAAGTCCTAGCCAGTACAACAGGCAAGAAGAGCAACAGCCATGCAGATCAGAAAGAAAGAAAACTGATTTCTCTCTAGGCACGATGTACAACTTCCATTCTGGGGTTACTGTATTCCACTAATTTTCAAATTTGCCGTCTTCCTCTTTCTTGGCTTACTACGTGTCTTAGTTATCTAGAGCTGCTGTAAGAGAAATACCGCAAGTGGATTGCTTTAACAAACAGAAGTTTATTCTCTCACGGTCTAGCTGGCTAGAAGTCCAAATTCAGGACATCGGCTCCAGAGGAAGACTTTCTCTGTTGGCTGTGGAGGAAGGTTCTTCTCATCAATGTTCCCCTGGACTAGGCATATCCCCACATAAGAACACCAGATCCAAAGGAGGCAATCTACTCCTGGCACTGCTTTCTTGGTGGTATGAGGTATCCAACTCTCTGCTTGCTTCCCTTTCCTTTTAACCCTTGTAAGATAAAAGGTGGTACAAGCCACAACCCACGGAAACTCCCTTTACATTGATTTAGGGATGTGACCTTAGCAAGGGTATTACATCCCACCCTGATCCTCTTTAACCACAGGCAGAGATTATGATTGAGAACACACAGGTAAATAATAAAACGGAGGACAACCATACAATACAGGGAATCATGGCCTAACCAAGCTGACACATATTTTGGGGGCACACAATTCAATGATGACACTACCATATTCTGCTAGACTGCATCGTCAAGAAGCCACTTGAAAAAAATTTTAAAAAGAAGCATATTTTAAATCCTATGTCTGACAGTGGAAACCCAGGTGGCATAGTGGTTAAGAGCTATGTCTGCTCACCAAAAGGTCAGCAGTTGGAGTTTACCAGGTGCTCCTTGGAACCCTATGGGGCAGTTCTACTCTGTCCTATATAGGGTCACTATGAGTTGGAATCGACTGGATGACAATGGGTTTTAACTGGTTTTTCATGTCTGACAAGATCTTGTTTGAGTGTCTTAGTTTCCTAGTGCTGCGGTAACAGAAATACTACAGTGGGTGGTTTTAAAGAACAGAAAGTTATTTTCTCATTGTTCAGGACGATGTAGCTCTAGGATGTAGCTCTTGGAGGAGGTCCTCCCTCGTCTGTCTCAGTGTCTAGTAGCTGCCGACATCCTTGCAGTTCCTGGGCTTGTAGTAGATTCTTCTGCCTGCATCGTCATCAGGTGGAGTCCGTCTTCCTGCTACCTGCTTGCATTTGTGTCTACTTGGCTCTTTTATAACACAAAAGTGATTCGGTTTAGGAAACACCTCACATTGACATAGCCTCATGCGCATAATGTATAGTGGTTAAGATTCCAACACTAATTTGGGCGGGGAGACACGTTTCAATCCATAACAATTGAATATTTGGCAGGGAATCCAATTCCAAGGAGAATAGAATTCTTATTTAAAATTCAGATAGCATTGCTCCACTGTGGTTGTTAAGAGCAGTCAGATTTTTACTGCATGTAGAAGAGTTATTATTTCTCTCTGAAAATTTTTAGGATCTCCTTTTTTTCTTGACATTCTGACATTTTCCTGTTTTTTATTTTGTTTTGCTTTACCTTCTGATATTCTGAAATTTTGTGATGCTATACCTAGGTACAGATAATTTTATTTCATTTTGTTGGGCACTCTCTGGGCTCTTTCAGGACTTGTATTTTTCTTGAGCTATGCAAAAGTCTATTATTTCTTTGATAAATTGCTTCCCATGATTTTCTAAAACATGACTATGAATTAGTTGAATGATGGACCTTTCCTATATATTTTTTTCTTATTTTGACTATGTTAACTTGACAAATTTTCCTGACTTTATTATCCTAATTTCCTAACACAAAATAGGACTTGGAATGACAATGGAGAGATGAGTGAGTGAGCTAATAGTCTCAGCTTTCAAAATGGAAAGTCAGGAAAAAAGGTGACGAGACAACCCAACTTTATTCCAGTGAAGAAATAAAATGTGATACATACATACAATATTACATTATTCAGTCATATAAAGGAATGAACTTCTGATACATGCTCAACATGGACAAACGTTGAAAACACTATGCTAAGTGAAATAAGCCAGACACAAAAGGACAAAGGTTGTATGACTTCACTTATATGAACTATCTGTTGTTCTGAGGTGCCGTCACCTCTGACTCATAGTGACCCCATGCACAACAGAACGAAACACTGCAGGGCCCTGCACCATCCTCATGATCGTTGTTATGCTTGAGCCTATTGTTGAAACCACTGTCAATCCATCTCGTTGAAGGTCTTCCTCTTTTCACTGACTCTCTACGTTACCAAGTGTCATAGACTGAATTATGTCCCCCCCCCAAAATGGATGTATCAATTTGGCTGGGCCATGATTTCCCATATTTTATGGTTGTCCTCTATTTTGTGATTGTAATTTTATGTTAGAGAGGATTAGGGTGGGATTGTAACACCCTTACCAGGTCACATCCCTGATCCAGTGTGAAGGGAGTTTCCCTGGGGTGTGGTTTGCACCACTTTTTCTCTCTCAAGAGATGAAACGGAAGCTAGCGGAGAGGTGGACCTCATATCACCAAGAAAGCAGTGCCAGGAGCAGAGTGTGTCCTTCCTTTGGACCTGAGGTTCCTGCCCTGAGATGCTCCCAGACCAAGGGAAGATTGATGAGAAGAACCTTCCTCCAGAGCCCACACAGAGAGAAAGACTTCCCCTTGAGCCAGCACCCTGAATTCGGACTTCTAATCCACTGGACTGTGACAGAATGAACTTCTCTTTGTTAAATCCATCCACTTGTGGTATTTCTGTTATAGCAGCACTAGATGACTAAGACACCAAGCATGATGTCCTTTTCCAGGGACTGGTCGCTCCTCTTAACATGACCAAAGGACGTGAGACAAAGTCTCGCCATCTTCATTGCTAAGGAGCATTCTGGCTCTACTCCCAACACAGATTAGTTGTTTTGGCAGTCCATGGTGTATTTAATGTTCTCCAAGAAAATAATTCAAAGGCACCACTTCTTCTTAGGTCTTCCTAATTCATTGCCCAGCTTTTCCATGCATATTAGGTAACTGAAAACACCACGCCTTGGGTCAGGAGCACCTTAGTCTTCAAGGTGACATCTTTGCTTTTTAACGCTTTAAGGAGGTCTTTTGCAGCAGATTTGCCCAATGCAATGCATTGTTTGATTTCTCTCTTTTTTCATATTTTAAATTATGCTTTAGGTGAGACTTTACAGCTCAAGTTAATTTCTCATGCAAAAATGTATACACATATTGTTTTGTGACATTAGTTGCAATCCCCACAACATGAGAGTACATTCCCTGTTTCCACCCTGTGCTCCCTGTGTCCATTCAACCAGTTCCTGTCCCTTCCTGCCTTCTCATCCTGTTTCGGACAGGAGACGCCCACTTAGTCTTGTGCATCTGATTGAACTAAGAAACACATTCCTCACATGTATTATTTTTTACTTTATACTCCTTTCTAATCTTTGTCTGAAGAGTGGGCTTCCGGAATTGTTTCAGTTCTGGGTACCAGGGTGTCCAGGGGCCATAGATTCAGAGGTTCCTTCAGTCTCTGTCAGACCATTCAGTCTGGTCTTTTTATATAAATCTGAGTTCTGCTTCACACTTCTCTCCCACTCTGTGCTGGACTCTCTGTCATGTTCCCTGTCAGGGCAGTCATTGGTGGTAGCAGGGCGCCATCTAGTTCTTCTGATCTCAGGGTGGTGGAATCTATGGTTTATGTGGACCTTTAGTCTCTTGGGCTAATGTTTTCCTTATGTCTTTTGCTTTCTTCATTCTCATTTGCTCTAGGTGGGATGGAACCAATTGATGCATCTTAGATGGCCACTTGCAAGCTTTTTAAACCCCAGACACCACTCACCAAAGTGGGATGCAGAACATTTTTGTAATAAACTTTGTTATGCCAATTGACCTAAATGTCCCCTAAAACTATGGTCCGCAGGCCCCAGCCCCACCTACTTTGTCCTGCAAACTGTTTGGATGTGTCCAGGAAACTTCTTAGCTTTTGCTTTGGTCCGGTTATGCTGACTTCCCCTGTATTGTGTGTTGTCCTTCCCTTAACAGATGTTGATGCTTGTCTAATATCCAGTTAGTGAATTCCCTTCACCTTCACACCCTCGTAACCATTGAAGAATGCTTTTTTCTGTGTTTAAACCTTTTCTTGAATTCTTATAGTAGTAGTCTCATACATTATTTCTCCTTTTGTGACTGACTAATTTCACTCAGCATAATGCCCTCCAGATTCATCTATGTTGTGAGATGTTTCCCGAATTCATCATTGTTCTTTATGATTGCGTAGTATTCCATTGTGTGTATGGGCCATAATTTGGTTATCCCTTCATCTATTGATGGACATCTAGGTTGTTTCACTTTTTCTGCTATTGTGAACAATACTGCAATGAACGTTGACGTGCATATTTCTATTCATGTGATGGCTCTTATTTGTCTAGGATATATTCCTAGGAGTGGGTTTGCTGGATCTTTATGGTGCTGCTATTTGTAGCTTTTTAAGGAAGAGCCAAATCATTTTCCAGGGTGGTTGTACCATTTTACATTGCCACCAGCAGTGCGTAAGTGTTCCAATCTCTACAACCTCTCCAACATTTATTATTTTGTTTTTTAATTAGTGCCAGCCTTGTTGGGGTGGGATGGTATCTCACTGATTTTTTTTTTTTAATTTTTATTGTGCTTTAAGTGAAAGTGTACAAATCAAGTCAGTCTCCCATAGAAAATTTTATATACACCTCGTTATATACTCCTAGTTCCTGTTCCCCTGATGCGACAGCACAGTCCTTCCCTCCAGTCTCTATTTTCATGTCCATTCGGCCACCTTCTGACCTCTTCTGCCCTCTCCTCTCCCCTCCAGACAGGAGCTTCCCACATAGTCTCATGTGTCTACTTGATCTAAGAAGCTCACTCTTCACCAGTATCATTTTCTATCCCATAGTTCAGTCCAATCCCTGTCTGAAGAGTTGGCTTTGGGAATGGTTGCTGCCTTGGGCTAACAGAAGGTCTGGGGACAAAGACCTCCAGGGTCTCATTGTAGTTTTGATTTGCATTTTCTAATGGTTAATGATTGTGAGCATTTCCTCATGTGTCTGTTAGCCGCCTGAATGTCTTCCTTGGTGAAGTGTCCTGGATCGTATGGTATTTCCATTTGTAGTTTTTTAAGAAAGAACCAAATCTTTTTTCCAGAGTAGTTGTACCAATCTGCATTCCCACCAGCAGTGCATAAGTATTCCAAACTCTCCACAACCTCTTCAACATTTATTATTTTGTGTTTTTTGGATTTTTTTTTTTTTTTTTGGTGACAATGAGATGGTATCTCATTGTAGTTTGGGCTTGCATTTCTCTAATGGTTAATGATTCTGAGCATTTCCTCATGTGTCTGTTAGCTGCCTATATGTCTCCTTTGGTACAGAATCTATTCATATCTTCTGCCCATTTTTTAATTGAGTTGTCTTTTTGTTGTTGCAGTGTTGCAGCATCTCGTAAATTTTCGAGATTAGATCCTTATTGAATATGTCTAGCTAAAATTTTTTCCACAGTCTATAGGTTCTCTTTTTAATCTTTTCGGGATGTCTTCTGGTGAGCGTAAGTGTTTGATTTTCAGGAGCTCCCAGGTACCTAATTTCTCTTCTGGTTTTTGTACATTGTTAGTTATGGCTCGTATACTATATATGCCATGTATCAGGGCACATAGCATTGTCTATATTTTTTCTTCCATGATCTTTACCATTTAAGATTCCATATTTAGGTCTTTGATCCATTGTGAGTTAGATTTTGTGCATGGTGTGAGGTATGGGTCTTGTTTCATTATTTTTGCAGATGGATATCCAGTTATGGCAGCACCGTTTGTTAAAGAGACTGTCTGTTCCCCATTTTTGGACTTTGGGCCTTTGTCAAATATCGGCTCCTCAGAGATGGATGGATTTATGTCTGGGTTCTCAATTCGGTCTTACTGGACTACGTATCTGTTGTTGTATCACTACCAGGCCATTTTGACTACTGTGGTTGTATAATAGGTTCTAAAATTAGGTTGTGTGGGCCTCCCACTTTGTTCTTCTTTTTCAGTAATGCTTTACTTATCCAGGGCCTTTTCCCTTTCCATATGAATTTGTGATTTGTTTCTCCATCTTGTTAAAAAATGCTGTTGGGAGACAAGGCCAAGATGGCGGAATAGACAGACGCTTCTGGTGAGCCCTCTTACAACAAAGACCCAAAACACAAGTGAAATGAGGATACTTATGACAAGCTAGGTGCCCTGCAATGGGATGGTTAGAAAATGAACTGAGTGGTAGGGGGAAGGAGAGACAGTTCAGAAGCGGAGAGGAGTTACTGGACCTGAATCACCGGGAGCCCTCAGGCACCATTCCTGGGAGCAGCTGCTGCGGGCTGGTAGTAGTGTTCGGCCACAGTTTTCTCAGGGAGAAGCAGCCAGACACACAGCCTACTCCCACCTCCAGAACCAGAGAAGAACAGCGATCTCGGCAGAGGCTAACTACTTGCATAAATATTACTGTGTCCCCCACCTCCACTCACAAGCCGGCTTCAGCAGCTGATTTCCCTGGGCCTGAGATAGGCTCTGTTGAGTGCTTAGAGCCATCCACCCAGCTTTGAATAAGGAATGAACTTACAATTGGGGGAAAAGATAGTTTGCCAGCTCTACTAAGCTGGGGAGCTCAGGACAGAAGCGGCTCATGTACGGGCATAAACAGTCAGTGGACTTTGATTATCTTTCCCCTCTGCATGAACCTGTGTGGGCCTACTTCAGGAGAATAGGTCCTTTTTGGCAGACTACAACTGTTGCAGCTATGCGGTACAGAGGTGGGTGTTTGATGTTTGACATTGCTTTGCCTATTAAATAGAGTCCTCAACTAACCACACCAGGGGCCTAAGGACTGGTGACTCACTCAGGTCACCCAGCCACCCACAACAGGGGTCCAGAAAAACTGGTACCTCCCAGCCCTTACAACCAAAAACATTGGGGTGCCCATGGTCCGTCCACAGTACCCACCCACCAGTATGCTCTAGGGAACAGGGACACGCTTTCTTCAGAGACACTTAGGGGATGATTCTCAGCCCCATGCCTTGTTTGGTGTGTGACACCCTGGTGCAACCAGATGCCGGTACCTACACCAATCACCCTGCCCCTCTAAGACTGTAGGGTAGAGCCTGTACCACACACTTGATGATCAGCTACCTGAACACCTGAGCTGAATCCTTACAAGAAAAGTGAATGGAGTCCTAGACTAATATACCTGATAACACCTCTACCCATCTGGGGACAGGATGTCAGAGCTCCAAAGGTGAAAAAATCAAGATAGCTCAGTCAAGCAACCCATTTGGGCATATCAAAACAAGACAAAGCAAGAAGCTATGATACAGTAAGCAAACATAAAGTAAACTAATACAATAACAGAGATGGCTCAGGGACAACAGTCAATATCAAGTCACATAAAGAAATAGCATGATCAACTCAACAAGTCCTCAGAACAAAGAATCAAGGTATCTTCTAGATGAAAGTGCCTTCCAGCAAAACTGACTCTCAAATATGAAGGTGAAATTAGGATATTTCCAGATAAACAGAAGCTTCGGGAATTCATAAAAATCAAACCAAAGCTATAAGAAATACTAAAGGGAGTTCTTTCATTAGAAAATCAATAATATCAGGTATTACCCAAAACTAGAACACTGGGCAGAGCAATCAGATGTCAACCCAGGCAGAGAAATCACAAAAATAAATCAAGATTTAAAAAAGCTCAAAACAGGGAAACAGCAATGTTATTATTTAAGAAGGTAACATTAAAACAATAAAGAGGGACTAAGAAATGTAGTCATAGATCTTTCGTATGGAGAGGGAGGCAAGGCAATATAAAGAAATAAAAGTTAGCTTTAAATTTAGAAAAATAGGGCTAAATAATGAGGTAACCACAAAGGAGACAAACTATCCTACACGTCAAAATAAAATACAAGACAATATAGAGACTCAGCAGAAACAAAATCAACAACAAATATGAGGAAAGGACAATATATAAAGATAATCTACTCAGCACATAAAATTAAGTGGGAAAAAGAAACTGTCCACAGCACACACACAAAAGGACATCAAAACGATAGAACTGAATTCATGCCTAGCCATAATTACGCTGAATGTAAATGGACTAAAGGCACCAATAAAGAGACAGAGAGTGGCAGAATGGAATAAGAACCAGGATCCGTCTCTATGCTGCCTACAAGAGACACACCTTAGACTTAGAGACACAAAGAAACTAAAACTCAAAAGATGTAAAAAAAATGTATCAAGCAAACAGCAGTCAAAAAACAGCAGGAGTGACAATATTAATTTCTGACAAAATAGATTTTAAACATAAATCCATCATAAAGGATAAGGAAGGACATTATATAATGATTAAAGGGACAATATATCAAGAGGATATAACCATATTAAATATTTATACACTGTACATTGTAAAAATGTCTATTCTACCGAAAGCGATCTATACATTTAATGCAATTCTAATCCAAAATCCAATGACATTTTTTAATAAGATGGGGAAACAAATCACCAACTTCATATGGAAGGGAAAGAGGCCCTGGATAAGTAAAGTATTGGTGAAAAAGAAGAACAAAGTGGGAGGCCTCATTCTCCCTGATTTTAGAACCTATTATACCACCACAGTAGTCAAAACAGCCTGGTACTGGTACAACAACAGAGACATAGACCAATGAAACAGAATTGAGAATCCAGACATAAATCCATCCACATATGAGCAGTTGATATTTGACAAAGGCCCCAAAGCAGTTAAATGGGGGAAAGTCTTTTTAACAAATGGTGCTGGCATAACTGGATATCGATCTGCAAAAAAATGAAACAAGACCCATAGCTCACACCATGCACAAAAACTAACTCCGAATGAATCAAAGACCTAAATATAAAATCTACAATGATAAAGATCATGGAGGAAAAAATAGGGACAGCATTAGGATCCCTAATACATGGCATAAACAGTATACAAAACGTTACTAACAGTGCACAAACACCAGAAGAGAAACTAGATAACTAGGAGATCCTAAAAATAAACACCTATGCTCATCCAAAGACTTCACCAAAAGAGTAAAAAGATTATCTACAGACTGGGAAAAAGTTTTTAGTTATGACATTTCCAGTCAGCGCCTGATCTCTAGAGTCTACATGATACGGCAAAAACTCAACCACAAAAAGACAACTCAATTAAGAAATATGAACAAGCACTTCACTAAAGAACACATTCATGTAGCTAACAGATACATGAGGAAATGCTCAGGATATTAGCCATTAGAGAATTGCAAATCAAAACTACAATGAGATTCCATCTCACTCCAACAAGGCTGGCATTCATCCAAAAAACACAAAATAATCAATGTTGGAGAGAGTGTGTAGAGACTGGGACACTTCTACACTGCTGATGGGAATGTTAATGGTACAGCCACTTTGGAAATTGATTTGGTACTTCCTTAAAAAGCTAGAAGTAGAACTAGCATACAATCCAGCAATCCCACTCCTTGGAATATATCCTAGAGACATAAGAGCCTTTACACGCATATATATGCACACCCATGTTCATTGCAGCACTGTTTAAAATAGCAAAAAGATGGAAGCAACCAAGGTGCCCACTGACGGGTGAATGGATAAATAAATTATGGTATATTCACACAATGGAATACTATGCATCGATAAAGAACAATGATGAAACTGTGGATCATTTCATAAGATGGAAGAATCTGGAAGGCATTATGCTGAGTGAAATCAGTCAGTTGCAAAAGGACAAATATTGTATAAGACCACTATTATAAGAACTCGAGAAATAGTTTAAACAGAGAAGAAAATATCCTTTGATGGTTAGGAGAGGGGGGAGGTAGGGAGAGGGGTATTCACTAATTAGATAGTAGATAAGAACTACTTTAGGTGACGGGAAAGACAACACAACACAGGAGAGGCCAGCACAACTGGACTAAACCATTCCTGAATAAACTGAATGCTTTGAAGGCCAGCATAGCAGGGGCGGGGGTTTGGGGACCATGGTTTCAGGAGAAATCTAAGTCAATTGGCATAATAAAATGTATTAAGAAAACATTCTGCATCCCACTTTGGAGAGTGGCATCTGGGGTCTTAAACGCTAGGAAGCAGCCATCTAAGATGCATCAATTGGCCTCAACCCTCCTGTACCAAAGGAGATTGAAGAACACCAAGGACACAAAGTAATTATGAGCCCAAGAGACAGAAACGGCCACATAAAGCAGAGACTACATCAGCCTGAGACCAGAGGAACTAGATGGTGCCTGGCTACAACCAATGACTGCCCTAACAGGGAACACAACAGAGAACCCCTGGGGGAGCAGGAGAGCAGCGGGATGCAGACCCTGAATTCTCATAAAAAGACCAGACTTAATGGTCTGACTGAGACTAGAAGGAACCCAGTGCTCATGGCCCCCAGACCTTCTGTTGGCCCAGGACAGGAACCATTCCCAAATCCAGCTCTTCAGACAGGGATAGGACTGGACAATGGAATAGAGAGGGAGGCTGGTGAGGAGTGAGCTTCTTGGATCAGGTGGACACTTGAGACTATGTCGGCATCACCTGTCTGGAGGGGAGATGAGGGGGTAGAGGGGGTTAGAAGCTGGTGGAATGGACAGGAAAAGAGAGTGGAGGGAGGGAGCTGGCTGTGTCATTAGGGGAAGAGCAATTGGGAGTTTTTTTTTTTTTAGCAAGGTGTATATAAGTCTTTGTGTGAGAGACTGACTTGATTTGTAAACTTTCACTTAAAGCACACTAAAAATTGAAAAGAAAAAAAAGTGCTGTTGGAATCTGGATCAGGATTGTATTGTATCTGTACATCAATTTGGGTAGAATAAATATTTCCACAATGTTGAGTCTTCCTATCCATCAGTACGGTGTTTTTCCACTTACGTAGGTCTCTTGTGGTTTCTTGCAGTAGTGTTTTGTAGTTTTCTTTGTATAGGTCTTTTACGTTCCTGGTTAGATTTCTTTCTAAGTACTTTATCTTTTTCAGGGCTGTCATGGATTGAATTGTGTCCCCCCCAAAATATGTGTCTACTTGGTTAGGCCATGATTCCCAGTATTGTGTGGTTGTCCTCCATATTGTGATTGTAAATTTATGTTAAAAGGATTAGGGTGACATTGTAACCCCACCGTTACTCAGGTCACCTCCCTGATCCAATGTAAAGGAATTTTCCCTGCGGTGTGGCCTCTTGAGCAATAAAAGGAAAGGGAAGCAAGCAGAGAGTTGGGGACCTCATACCACCAAGAAAGCAGCACCAGGAGCAGAGTGCGTCCTTTGGACACGGGGTTCCTGTGCTGAGAATCTCCTCAACCGGGGGAAGATTGAGGATAAGGACCTTCCTCCAGAGCCGACAGAGAGAGAAAGCCTGCCCCTGGAGCTGACACCCTAAATTTGGACTTGTAACCTAAAAAAAAAAACCTACTAGACTGTGAGAAATGAATTTCTCTTTGTTAAAGCCATCCACTTGTGGTATTTCTGTTACGGCAGCACTAGAGGACTAAGACAGGGGCTATTTTCGATAGTATTGATTTGGTGATTTCCTTTTCTAAGTTCTCTTTGTTGGTGTAGAGGAATCCAATGGATTTTTTATGTTTATCTCATATCCTGATAGTTGGCTGAAATCTTCTATTAGTTCCAGGCGTTTTCTTGTGGATACTTGGGGGTTTTCTGGGTATAAGATCATATCATCTGTGAATAGGGGTACTTTTACTTCTTCCTTACTGATTTTGATGCGCTTATTTCTTTTTCTTGCCCTATTGCTCTGGCTAGGATCTCCAGCACAATGTTGAATAAGAGTGGTGATAAAGGGCATCTTTGTCTGGTTCCCATTCTCAAGGGGAATGCTTTCACATTCTCTGTGTTTAGAATGATGTTGGCTGTTGGCTTTGTTTACATGCCCTTTATTATGTCAAGTAGTTTCCCTTCTATCCCTATTTTGCTGAGAGTTTTTATCAGGAATGGGTGTTGGACTTTGTCAAATGCCTTTTCTGGATCAATCAATAAGACCTTGCTGTTATGTTTTGTTTAGTTTATGCAATGGATTACATTGATTGGTTTTCTAATGCTGAGAACCATCCGTGCATACCTGGTATATATCCCACTTTGTTATGATGAATTATTTTTTTTATATGCTGTTGAATTGTATTGGTTAGAATTTTGTTGAGGATTTTTGCGTTTATGTTCATGAGGGATATGGGTCTATAATTTTCTTTTTTTGTGGTGTCTTTACCTGGCTTGGGTATCAGGGTTATGCAGGCTTTATAGAATGAGTTCAGGAGTACTCCTTCCTTTTGTATGCTCTGAAATACGTTTACTAGTACTGGTGTTAACTCTTCTCAGAAAATTTGGTAGAATTCTCCACTGAAGCTGTCTGGGCCAGGGCTTTTTTGTTGTTGTTGTTGTTGGGAGGTTTTTTTTTTTTTGTTACCTCTTCCATCTCTATTTGTTATGGGTTTATTTAGTTTTTCTACCTTGGTTTTTGTTAGTTTATTTAGGATGTGTTTTTCTAGAAATTTGTCCATTTCCTCTAGGTTTTCAAATTTATTGGAGTACAATTTTTCATAGTATTCTGCTGTGATCCTTTTTATTTCAGCTGTTTCTATTGTAATATCACCCATCTCACTTCTTATTCTTTGTCTTAGGTTGGGTTCTCTAGAGAAGCAAAACCAGTAATGCGTATAAATACACAGAGAGAGATTTATATTAAGGAAACAGCTCACACAATTGTAGAGGTTGGATCGTCCCAAGTCTCTGGATCAGGATAGAATCCTTTCCCAATTCATGGAGCCGCAGAAGCTGGTGAAACCAAGATGAACAGGTTGGAGAGCGGGGATCCCACTCACAGGTTGTGACAGTCAAGGGATCCCCAAGATTGGTAGGCAAGACTGCAAGATTTCTCCTGAGTCAGCTGCAGGGGCTGGTGAACCCAAGATAGGCAGGTCGCAGAGCAGGGTTCTTGCTCATAGACCGTGAAGATAGGCGAATCCCAAGGTGGAGAGGTAAGCTGCTAGTACAAGTTCCAAGACCCAGAGGTCAGACAAGAAACAGCTGCTGGATCCAGAACAAGCCAACAACCTTTGCAAGGCAAGCAGGAAATGGAAGTAGGAGGCAGAAGTGGAAAGATGAAGGCTGAAGGGGAGGTGAGCCCCCACAGGCCTCATCCCCCTCCTCCAGTCCCACTCAGCAGATTCCATCATGGGGGTGATCCCATATCAAATTTCAACAGGAAAGTGATCACATTATACAACTGCCAAAACACTGAGAATCATGGCCCAGCCAAGTTGACACACAGTCTTAACCATCACACTCTTGTTATTTGCTTCCTCTCCTATTTTTCTTTTGTCGGTTTGGCCAATGGTTTCTTGATTTTGTTGATCTTTTCAAAGAACCAACCTTTGGTCTTGCTGACTCTTTCAATTGTTTTTCTATTCTCTATTTCATTTATTTCTGTGCTAATTTTTATCATTTTCCTTCTTCTGGTGCCCAAGGGCTCCTTTTGCTGCTCTCTTTTGATTTCTTCGAGTTGTAGGGTTAATGTTCTGATTTTGCCCCTGTCTCTTTTTGGGATGTGTGCATTTATTGCTATAAATTGACTTCTAAGCACTGCTTTTGCTGTGTCCCAAAGGTTCTGGTAAGATGAGTTTTCGTTCTCATTTGATTCTATGAATGTCTTTATTCCATCCTTGATTTCTTCTATAACCCAGTAGTTTTTGAGTAAGGTTTTTTTTTTTTTTTTTTTTTTCAGTTTCCATGTATTTGATTTTTTTTTTCTTTCCCTTGCTGTTTCTGTTATTGATTTCTACTTTTACGACTTTATGGTCAAAAAAGATACCTTGTAATATTTCCACGTTTTGGATTCTATTAAGGCTTGCTTTGTGGCCTAAACCGTGGCCTATTCTGAAGAATGTTCCGTGTGGGTTAGAAAAGAAAGTGTACTTGGATGCTGTTGTGTGGAGTGTTCTGTATATGTCTATGAGGTCAAGTTGGTTGACGATGGCATTTAGATATTCAGTGACTTTAGTGAATGTCTTTCTAGATGTTCTGTCCTTCACCAAAAGTGGTAGTTGAAATCTCCTACTATTATTGTGGAGCTGTTTATTCCTCTTTTCAGTGCTGCTTGCTAGTTTGTTTTATGGCTTTTGGAGTCCTGCCATTGTATGCATATATATTTATTATGGTTATGTTCTTCTAGCATAAAACCTATTGACCCTTTAATCATTACATTGTGTCCTTCCTTATCCTTTGTGGTAGATTTTGCTTTAAAGTCTGTTTTGTCAGAGATTAGTGTTGCCACGTCTGCTCTTTTTTGGTTGTTGTTTGCTCGATATATGTTTTTCCACCCTTTGAGTTTTAGTTTGTGTCTTATAGTCTAAGATGTGTCTCTCATGGGCAGCATAGAGACGGATTGTGTTTTTAAATCCATTCTGCCACTCTCTGTCTCTTTACTGGTGCATTTAGTCTATTTCCATTCCGTGTGATTTTTGATATGTATGAGTTACTGGGCAGTTCTACTCTGTCCTGTGGGGTCGCTAGGAGTGGGTTTTAGGTTTGATGAGTTCACTGCTGTCATTTTGATGTTCTGTTTTGTTTTGTTTTGGTGGTGTTAACGGTTTCTTTGTTCCACTTAATTTTCCGTGCTGAGTTGTTTTTCTTCATGTATTTTCTTTTCACCTTTTTCATAATTGTTTAGTTTGGGTTTGCTGAGTCTTTATGTTTTTCTTCTTCTTTTTTTTTTTTAATGGGTAGATTTGCTAGCCTCCTTTGTGTTCACCTTAAAATTTACCCTTATATTTCTAAGTTTAAATTGATCTTTGATTTCTTCACATCGCCTTAACTTCCTCTCCTTATGGAAGTTCTATGACTATTTATTCCCTCTTTTGTTTGTTGTTGTTGTCATCAATTACATATGACGTCCTTGGTTCCCTATTTTCAGTCTTTTGGCTTTGACTTGTTTTTGCAACTTCCCTATCTGGCTTGATATCTAATTGCTCTGCCCTGCATTCTAGTCTTGGATTGTTGTGTAATATTGTTGGTTCACTAACTGGAGGACTCCCTTGAATAGTTCTTGTAATTTTGGTCTGGTTTTTACAAATTCTCTTAAGTTCTATTTATCTGGAAATGCCTTGATCTAGCCATCATATTTTAGAGACTGTTTTGATGGATATATAATTCTTCGCTGGCAATTTTTTCCTTCAAGAGTTTTTCTTATGTCATCCCATTGTCAAAACCTACCTGCGTGGTTTCTGCTGAGTAGTCAGAGCTTAGTCTTATTGATTTTCCTTTGTTGGTGACTTTTCGTTTATCCCAGGCCACTCTCAAGATTCTATCTTTGCCACTGATTTTGGCAGTTTTGATTATATGTCTTGGTGACTTTCTTTTGGAATCTACCTTGTGTGGGGTTCATTGAGCTTCTCCGGTAGATATCTTCTCGTTTTTCATGATAACAGGGGAGTTTTCTGCCAGCAAATCTTCAACAATTCTCTTGGTATTTTCTTTTATTTCCCACTCCTCCTCCTGTTCTGGTACTCCAATCACTCATAGGTTTTTCATCTTGTTAGTGTCCCACATAGTTCTTAGCGTTTCTTCTTTTTTTTATGTTCTTTTTTCCTGATTTTTCCTCAGATAAATTGGTGTCAGAGGATTTATCTTCAATCTCACTAATTCTGACTTCCATTGTCTCAACTCTGCCTCTAGGACTTTCTATCGAGTTGCCTACTTCTGAAATTTTGTTGTCAATCTTTTGGATTTCTAGTTGCTGTTTCTCTGTTGTTTCTAGAAGGCTGTTAAATTTGTCATTCTGTTCTTGTATTGTTTTTCTGAATTCCTCTATCACTTTGTGTATTCCTGGCTTGGTCTGAATTTTGCCTGATCTCCTTCCTGATCTCTTGAAGAGCACTGTATGTTCTTTTGGAATTCTATCTCCGATAATTCCATGACCTTATCTTCCTCCAGAAGGTTTCCTGGCTCTTTATTTTGGTCACTTGCCGGAGCCGTCTTGACCCGCTCCTGATTTAATATTGACTGCTGTCTCCAAGACATCAGTGAGTCATTATATGTATCTATTGTATGTTGTTTGCTGTGCCCTAGCTTTTTGTTTTGTTTTGTTATACCCAAGTAGGCCTCACATGAGATCTACTTTGGTTATTGGCATCTTTGAAGCTCACTAGTCCTGTATCCAGGTGTTTAGAGCAGCTACTAGGTATGTGAGCCCAGGAGTCTGTTCAAGTTCTTGTATGGATATGGCACAGATGTCCAGGTCATTGGTCACAGAGTGTAGTACAGACTCTAAACTACAGTCCTAACTGTGCAGGGCTGCCTGGGGGTGTTTGGAGCAGGCACAGGTATCTGGCTCCCATAGGGGGTTATGTGCTGAGCAAGACAGGGGCTGACAACTGCCCCCAAGGTGCGTGGGTGGATGGTGTATCCCTGTCCTCTAGAGCATGTAGGGGGGTTTTCTTGGGAACTTGGTCCTGTTGGCTGGAGGGATTGGGAGACACCACTTAATCTCAGAGCCCTGTCAGTGGGTGGCTAGATGGAATGGGTGATACCGCCAGCACTCAGGCACCTGCTATGTGTGGGTGAGGTCCCTGCTTAAGGGACAGGGCAGTGTCAAATGTCACCAATCTGCAACTCCCCCTTGGCTGCTGTGGTTCAAAATAGGCTTCAGGTGTATGTCCTGTTGTTCTTTGCTAATGAGGGCATGCAGTGTTGAATCAGCCCATGTAGGCCTAGGCAGGTATGAAGGATGCTGTGAGTCTGTGAACCCCTTAGGCCAGTGCCTAGGCAAAAGGGCAGGGCCTCCTTATCTGTCCTGAGTTCCCAGCATAGGGGAGTGGTGTTCTTTTTGAATGGTTTGGTTGTAGATAGCCCTGAGTTCTGGCTTAGAGGGTGTGGCAGTTGTCGAATACTGCCAACTTGTTTCAGAGCAGAGTGGGGTGGGAGGGGGTGAGGGGAAAGAGGCACTTCTCTGCTGTGAAGCTCCTGTAGTGGCGGGGTTAATTTGACCCCACTTGGTAGGTTAGGGAAACCCTGCTAGTGTAGTAGTTAAGGGCTACGGCTGCTAACCAAAAGATCAGCAGTTTGAATCCACCAGGCTCTCCTTGGAAATTCTATGGGGCAGTTCTACTCTGTATTATAGGGTCACTATGAGTTGGAATCAACTCAACAGCAACGGGTTTGGTTTGGCTTTTTATTTTCGTAGGTTAGATGATTGCACTTAACTTTTGCAGGTCCAGTGGAGTTTCTGCCCAGCTCAGGAAACTTGTGCAGACTCTCCGCCACCAGGCCTCTCTCAATGTGGTGAGGCATGTCCCAAATGCTACTGCTCACCTCAGCCAGCATGTGCTGGCCAATCCAGCCAGCAGGGTGCTGACAACCTCACAACTGACACTTCTTCACTGCTTTTGAATTGTCTCTCCTGACCCAGCTGCTCAGTTTGACTCTTCAGCTCTGTCTTTGATGATCTGGGCTCCTAGGTTGTTATATATAATCTATTTGCTTGTTTTTTCAGGACTTTGTTGTAAGAGGGATGACAAGAAGTATCTGACTATCCTGCCATCTAAGCCCTGTCTTCTGTTGTTTGATTTCCTGACTGCTAATTCCGTGGGTGTTGATTGTGGATCCAAGTAAAATGAAATCCTTGACAACTTCCATCTTTTCTCCACTTATCATGATGTTGTTTATTTGTCCAGTTTTGGGGATTTCTGTTTTCTTTATGTTGAGGTATAATCCATACTGAAGGCTGTGAGCTTCGATCTTCATCAGTAAGTGCTTCAAGTCCTCTTCACTTTCAGCAAGCAAGGCTGTGTCACCTGCATATCACAGGTTATTGATGAGTCTTCCTCCAATCCTGATGCCTTGTTCTTCTTCATATGATCCAGCTTCTCGGATTATTTGTTCAGCATACAGAATGAATCAGTATGGTGAAAGGCTACAACCCTGATGCACACTTTTCCTGTCTTTAAACCACGCAGTATCTCTTTGTTCTTTCCAAATGACCACTTCTTGGTCTATGTACACGTTCCTCATAAACACAATTAAGTGTTCTGGAATTCACATTCTTCACAATATTATCCCAAATTTGTTATGATCCACATAGTTGAATGTCTTTGCTTAGTCAATAAAACACAGGTGAGCCATCTTTCTGGTATTCTCTGCTTTCAGCCAGGATCCATCTGACATCAGTAACAATATCGCTCATTCCACCTCCTCTTCTGAATCTGGCTTGAATTTCTGGCAGTTCCTTGTCTATGTGCTGCTTCAACTGCTTATCAATGATCTTCAGCAAAATTTTACTTGCATGTGACATTAATAATATTGTTCGATAATTGACCCATTCTGTTGGATCACCTTTCTTTGAAATGGACACAAATGTGGATAATTTACCCGTTGTCTTTGTTATCGAGTGCTGCTATAACAGAAATACCACAAGCGGATCGTTTTCACAAAGAGAAATTTTTTCTCTCACAGTTGAGGAAGCTGGAAGCCTGAATTAAGGACATTAGCCCCAGGGGAAGGCTGTCTTTCTCTGTCAGCTCTGGAGAAATGTCCTTGTCATCACTCTTCCCCTGAACTAGGAGCTTCTCAGTGTAGAGACCCCTGGTGCAAAGGACACAGTATTCTCCTAGCTCTTGTTTCTTGATGGTATGAGGTCCCTCACTTTCTGCTCACTTTCCTTTCCTTTTCTCTCTCGTAAGGTAGAAGTTGATGTGGGCTACATCCCAGGGAAACTCTCTTTACACTGGATCAGGGATATGACCTGAGTAAGGATGTTACATCCCACCCTAAACCTCTTAGACATAATCTAATCTTGCCTCATTAACCACAGGCAGAGATTAGGATTTACAACACATAGGAAAATTACATAAATCACAAAGTGGAGGACAAAAACACAATCCTGGGAATCATGACCTAACCGAGTTGATGCATATTTTGGGGGGGACACAATTCAATCCATGACACTCATTCCTTTGTATCACCTTTCTTTGGAAGAGTCATAAATATGGATCTCTTCCAGTCGGTTGGCCAGGTAGGTGTCTTCCAAATTTCTTGAAGTAGATGAGTGAGAACTTCCAGTGCTGCATCCGTTTGTTGAAACATCTCAATTGGTACTCATATGCCAATGTCTTCAATGCATCTTGGATTACATCCTTCAGCACCATCAGTTCTTGATTACATGCTACCTCTTGAAATGGTTGAACATCAACCAATTCTTTTTGGTACAGTGACTCTGTGTATTCCTTCCACTTTCTTTCCATGCTCCCTGCATCATTCAGTATTTTACCATAGAAACCTTCACTATTGCAACTCAAGGCTTCAATTTTTTTCTGCAGTTCTTGCAGTTTGAGAAATGCCAAGCATGTTCTTCCCTTTTGGTTTTCTAACTCCAGATGTTTGCACATGTGGTCATAATACTTTGTCTTCTCCAGCAGCCCTTTGAAGTCTTCTGTTCAACTCTTTTACTTCATCATTTCTTCTGTTCGCTTTAGCTACTCAACATTCAGGAGCAAGTTTCAGAGTCTCTTCTGACGTCCATTTTGGCTTTTTTTTCTTTCTGACTTTTAAATGGCCTCTTGCTTTCTTCATGTATGATGTCCCATTCCACAACTCGTCTGATCTGGTTCAATGCATTAAATCTATTCTTGAGATGGTTTCTAAATTCACGGGGGATATACTCAAGGTTGAGGTTGTACTTTGGCTCTCGTGGACTTGTTCTAATTTTCTGCAGTTTCAACTTGAACTTGCATATGAGCAGTTAATGGTCTGTTCCTCAGTTGATCCCTGGTCTTGTTTTGACTGATGATATTGAGCCTTTCTATTGTCTCTTTTCACCGATGTAGTCAATTTGATTCCTGTGTATTCCATTTGGTGAGTTCCGCATGTATGATCACCGTGAATCTTGGTGAAATAAGATATTTGCAGTGAAGAAGTGGTCGACTTCTGGTATTGTTTTTGTCACAAGGCCATGTGTTCCAACTACTGATTCTTCTTTGTTTCCAACTTTTGTATTCCAAACACCAGTAATTATCAGCTCATCTTGATTGCATGTCTGATCAATTTCAGACTGCAGAAGTGAGTAAAAATCTTCAATTTCTTCATCTTTGGCCTTAGTGCTTGGTGTGTAAATTTGAATAATAGCTGTATTAACTGGTCTTCCTTGTAGGCCTATGGATATTGTCCTATCACTGAGAGCTTTGTACTTCAGGATAGTTCTTGAAATGTTCTTTTTAATGATGAATGCGACACCATTCATCTTCAATTTTTTATTCCTGGCATAGTAGACCATGTGATTGTCTGATTCAAAATGGCCAAGACCAGTCCATTTTAGCTCAGTAATGTCTAGGATATTGATGCTTATGCATTCTATTTCATTTTTGATGACTCCCAATTTTCCTAGATTCATACTTCATACATTCCACATTCCAATTATTAATGAATATTTACAGCTGTTTCCTCTCATTTTGAGTGATGCCACATCAGCAAAGGAAGGTTCCAAAAGCTTGATTCCATCCACATCATTAAGATTGACTCTATTTTGAGGAGGCAGCTCTTCCCCAGTTATCTTCTGAGTGCCTGCCAACCTGAGGGGTTCACCTTCTGGCACCATATCAGACAATGTCCACTGCTATTCACAAGGTTTTCACTGGCTAATTTTTTCAGAAGTATGCCACCAGGTCCTTCTTCTAGTCTGTCTTAGTCTGGAAGCTCAGCTGAAACCTGTGCACCATGGGTGACCCTGCTGGTATTGGAATATCAGTGGTATAGCTTCCAGCATGATAGCAACATGCAAGCCCCCAGAGTACGACAAACTGACTTTCCCATGGTGGTAGGAACTACCTAGAACAGAAAAATGTGAGAGACAAAATGAGTTTAGAGATTATTAAGAGCTGTGGGGGTTAGGAGGTGAGGGAGAAATGAGGAGTTATTGGGTAATGAGTACAGTTTCTGCTTGAGATGATGAAAAACTTTTGGAAGTAGATAGTGATGATGTTTGCAGAGCATTGTGAATGTAACTGATGCCAGCAAATTAATCGTACATTTATAAATGGTTGAAATGGCAAAAAAAATTATATATGTAGTTTCATGTATGCAAACCCTGGTGGCGTAGTGGTTAAGTGCTTCAGCTGCTAACCAAAAGGTTGGCAGTTCGAATCCACCAGGCACTCCTTGGAAACTCTATGGGGCAGTTCTACTCTGTCCTATAGAGTTGCTATGAGTTGGAATCGAATCGACGGCAGTGGGTTTTAGTTACATACATATGTATACATATATTTTGTTGTATACTTATATATGCTTTGTTGCTGTTGTTAGGTGCCAGTGAGTCAGCTCTGATGCATCATGACCCTATGCACCACAGAATGAAGCACTTCCTGGTCCTGGTCCATGCTCACAATCATTGTTATGCTTGAGCCCATTGTTGAAGCCACTGGGTCAAGCCATCTTGTTGAGGGTCTTCCTCTTTTTTGCTGGCCCTCCACTTTACCAAGCATGATGTCCTTCTCCAGGGACTGATCCTTCCTGACAACATGTCCAAAGTATATAAGATGCAGTCTCACCATCCTTGCTTCTAAGGAGCATTCTAGCTGTACTTCTTCAAAGGCAATATTTGTATATAATCATTGCAATTTAAAAAAAGAAAAAGAAGGATACGTATCTCTGAGACTTGGTCTGTAAATGGGAAAAGATGGGGCAGGGCAATTTTGCAGTTCATCGAAAACTTGTATACTATTTTATCTATTTCTAAATATATGTATTGCATTGCTCATTTTTTCATTACAGAATGACATTAGTTTATATATATATATATGTAGCTGGAATTTTTTTACTACAAGGATTATAATGAAAAAATAAACAAAAGCATGTATCATTGTACATTTGTCTGTATTATAATCTCAAATTTGGTAACGCCGTCACTTCTAGCCAAACAATATCACCTGAGATATGAATTTAACTAAGCCTCCCAGGTTTCTATGTCAGCTGTTCATGTCTCTAGAATCAGGTTCCATTTCCAGCAATCCAAGAGTAAACTTCACAAGATCCAGAAACACCTTTAAATCCCAGTTAAATCAGAATAGCTACCATGACAATTTCAAACAGGTGCTGTCAATCAACATGGCGTGTAGTCAGAAAGATGAATTTGCAAAGGCAAAGGCTTTGGCATATTGCTAAACACCCAAGAGATAGAAATGCAGTGGTGCAATTATTCAAGTACATCTCATGCCCCTAGTCATCTGTAGGAGTCTTGTGGCAATCTAAAGGGCCTTGTAAGTCAGGGACTACCTATAAATGATGATGCTTTAAGCTGCAAGTAACACAATACCCAATAAAACTGCCATAAGCAGCACAAATTCATTTCACATATAAATTGACTGGGAGAGAGGGCAGTTCCAGGATTGGTTCAGCAGTCCAACAGTAACAATGCTGCCAGTATGGATTCTGCACAAATCAGGCTCATCCTATCATGATTATGAAGTAAGGACCACATCTCATATGTTGCATGTGGACATGACAACATCCACCTGAAGAAAGAGGTATTACTCCTGTAATTTTCCTTTTGAGATGCCTTCAGGTTATAAGGAAACCTTGGTGGCATAGTGGTTAAGTGCTACAGCTGCCAACCAAACGGCCAGCAGCTCGAATCTGCCAGGCACTCCTTGGAAATTCTATGGGGCAGTTCTACTCTGTCCTATAGGGTCGCTATGAGTCGGAATCGACTTGACGACACCGAGTTTGGTTTAGGGTCTTTCGGGTTATAAAACCCAAACCAAATCCATTGGCATCAAATCAATTTGGATTCACAGTGACCCTTGAGGACAGAGTAGAACTGCCCCATATGGTTTCCAAGGAGCAGCTGGTGGATTCGAACTGCCAACTTTTGGTTAGCAACCATAATTCTTAACAACTGGGCCACAAGGTTATATTGGCTGGAATTTGATCACTTGAAAATACTCTGACTGCAAGGAAGGTTAGGAAAGTATTTGGCATTTTCACAAGTAGGGAAGATGAAAGGTGGCAGGAACAATTGTCATGAAATAGGTTTGTGCCACAGAGATGTTCACAAACCT
Organism: Elephas maximus indicus; assembly: GCF_024166365.1. Taxonomy (NCBI): domain Eukaryota; kingdom Metazoa; phylum Chordata; class Mammalia; order Proboscidea; family Elephantidae; genus Elephas; species Elephas maximus. The sequence continues at coordinate 18,913,668 of NC_064822.1, forward strand.
AAGAGACAAAGACAAAGGATGATTTATTCACAAGAAATAGACTTTAGTGTTCCATAATTGGGGCTTTTGAAACTGTTGTATTTTACTTATGGTGAATGGGTCTGGTTGCATTCCCATAATTTCTTTGGTTTTGCTTTAACACATGGTTTCTGGCATTTTATGTGATCAGTTTTGTTCTAAATAAACATGTTAAACTCTTCTTATTCCTTCTCCCTAGCTCCATTTGCACAGTTTATTTTTTTATTTTCAGTAGTACAGTCAGAAAAAATAAACTCCTTTCTTCAATGCAAAGAATGCTATAAACTCTCAGCCAATGAAAATTTGGATAACAAATGGTGGAAGCTTTCAGCCAGTAAGTGCTCTGCCACAAACTTACTGAGTTGAAAATGTCTTGAGTCATATGTTATTCATGCTACTGTGTGCTTTAATTCTGCTATTATTTTTGTTTCAGCAAATAATTTTGCTTAATAATGGTATGTGAAAATATTGCTGGGCCTACCACAAAGAAAAATAGAAAAAGTAGTAGAAGTGGTACAAGCTCAATGTTAAGATACAAATTTTCTAGGTACTTATACAAATATTAAGGAGCCCTGGTGGCACAGTGGTTAAAGTTATCGAAGGATAAGCAAAAGGTTGGTGGTTCAAAACCACCAGAGGCTCCGTGGGAGAAAGATGTGGCAATGTGCTTCTGTAGAGATCTACAGCCTTGGAAAAACTATGGGGTTGCTCTGAGTTGGAATCGACTCAATGGCAGTGGTTTATTATAAAAATTTTGTAGGCAGTTATGAGACCTGGTAAAGCCCTGGAGGCATAGTAGTTAAGAGCTCAGCTGCTAACGGAAAGGTCAGCAGTTTAAATCCACCAGCCACTCCTTGGGAACCCTATGCGCAGTTCTGCTCTGTCCTATAGGGTCACCGTGAGTTGGAATCGAATTGACAGCAACAGGTTTTTTTTTTTAATCTTTTTTAAATGAGACCTTCAGGAGCTCTGGGAAATCCTGGTGGCATAGAGGTTAAGTGCTTCAGCTGCTAACCAAAGGTCAGCAGTTGGAATCCACCAGGCACTCCTTGGAAACTCTGTGGGGCAGTTCTGCTCTGCCCTATAGGGTTGCTATGAGTCGGAATTGACTCAACAACAATGGGTTTGTTTTTTTGGGTTTCAAGTGGTTGAAGTGCTGGGCTGCTAACTGAAAGGTCATTGCTTCATACCTACCACCACTGCACAGGAAGAAAGATGTGGTTTTCCGTTTCTGTAAAGATTTACAGACTTGGAAACCCTATGGGGCAGTTCTGCTCTGTCCTATAGGGTAGCTATGAACTGACACCAACTCAACAGCAATGGGTTTGGTTTTGGTTTTAGGAGACCTTCAAGAAGCAATTTGAGAATAAAAATTAGCAATTAGGAATCCAACACACAATAAATATGGTATTATCATATTATAAATAGTAGAGAACATGGGAAGTCATTTTCAAAAAACTATAGAAAAATACTTAAAACCCAAAACCTAAACCCACTGCCATCGAGTGGTTAGCAGCCGTAGCACTTAACCACTACGCCACCAGGTTTTCCAGAAAAATACTTAGTTGCTAACAAATAAGTGGCCAAAGATCAATAACAGACCATACAGTACCAAAAGACATTTTAAAAATCCCTTTGTTCCCCCTAATAATTGAAGGCTATAATCAAAAATTGTTAGAATGACAAGTGTTAGAGAGTTATGTGGAGAAAGCGAATCTTCATGCATAGCTGGTAGGAATGTAAAATGGGTTAGCTGTGTTTGGCAGTTCCTCAATAAATTAAGCGGAGTCACTAGAAAACTCAGCAATTCTCCTCTTAGGTGTCTACCCAAGAGAATTGAGATCGTATGTTCTCACAAAATGTGGTGTAACAATGTTTATAACGGCATTATTCATAATAACCAAAAAGTGGAAACAGCCCCAAACGTCCATTTACTGATGAATGGATAAACAAAATGTATACAATGGAGTATTAGTTGGTCATAAACTGGGATGAAGCACTGACATGTGCAACTACATGGATGAACCCTTAAAAGATGCCAACTGGAAGAAGCCGGGTACAAAATGTAGCCACTGTGTTGCCTTGCCAGGACTGCTGTAAGAAATACCACAAATTGGGTGTTCTCTCACAGTTGTGGAACCCACAAGTCCAAAATCAGGGTGTCAGCCGATTAGTTCCTTCTGTAAGCTCTGAGGGAGAAGCCTTTCGAGGCCTCTTCATTGGCTCCCAGAAATCCTTGGTGTTCCTTGGCTTGGGGCTACATGACTCTGTTCTTAGCCTCCATCTTCACATGGCCCTCCCCTCAGTGTTCTGTGTCTCAAAACTCCCTATCTTTTCTCTTATACAGACACCAGTCATTGGATATAGGGCAGACTCTCATCCAAGATGACCTCATCCAGAGATCCTTAGCTCGATTAGGACTGCAAAGGCCCTATTTCCAAATAAGCTCACCTTCACAGATATCAGAGATTAGAACTTGGACATACCTTCTTGGTGGACACAATTCAACCCACTACAGCCACATATTGTATGACTCCATTTTTATAAAATGTTCCAAATAGGCAAATCCATAGAGACAGGGTTGGGAGGCAGAAAGATTGGGTAGTGCCATCTAATGGGTACAAGTGAGTAATGACATGTTCTGGAATAAGATAGTGGTGACAGTTGCATAACTTTGTGAATATAGCTAAAACACTAAATTGTATTACTTTAAGTGTGTGAAATTTATGAGATGTGAATTATACGTCAATAAAAAACTTGCTGCTGTTGAGTCGATTCTGACTCATAACAACCCTATAGGATAGAGTAGAACTGTTCCACAGGGTTTTCAAGGAGCGCCTGGTGGATCTGAACTGCCAACCAACCTTTTGATTAGCAGCCAAAGCTCTTAACCACTATGCCACCAGGGTTTCCACTTCAATAAAGCTGAGGGAAGCCATGTGTGGTGGTTTTCTAGCCTGGTGATGCGGCACAGCCCGTCAAGAAGGGGCAGAAATGGCACTCGTGGCTAGGTGGGCAGGAGAAAGGAAAGGAAGGGAGAGAGAGATATGAAACTGGAAAAAAATAGAGAAAAAGAGAAAGGCACACACAGCCAGGTCATCGAGAAAAAGGAGAGAGAGACAAGAAACCAAGAGAAACAGGAAAAAAAAAAGAAAGAAAGAAAAGCCAGATGGCTGGGAGGAAGGAAAAGAAAGAAGGTAGAGACAGACAAGAAACCAGGAAAAACAAACAAACAAACAAACAAAAAACCCAGTGGAGCCCACTGGAAGCAGCTCCCCAGCTGAGCAGCGCTATACAGCCCATCCAGAAGGTGCAGAGATAGCACACGGTGCCAGTTGTTCGAGAGAAAGATGAAGCATGAAGGTAGAGAAAGACAAGAAACCAAGAAAAAAAAAAAATGCCCCTAGGGAGTCCATTGGCATGGCAGCTCGGACCAAGGAAGGGGTTCTCCAGCCAAGTGTGGAGGCACAGCCTGTCAAGAAGGAACAGAGATAGCACACGGCACCAGGTGTTCCGGAGAAAAGAAAGGAAGATAGAAAGAAGAAACAGAGAAAAAAAAAAAAGCCCTGAGGGATCCCACTGGCTGGGAGATGCAGAGTGGGAAAGTGGTTCCCCAGCCAAGCTGCACTGCTCAGGCCGTCAAGGAGAAGAGGCGGCACATGGTACCAGGTGTTCAGGAAAAAGGAAAAGAAGGAGATGAGAGAGGGAAGAAACCAAAAGAAGCCCAAAAAGCAACAGCAGCAACAAAAAAAATGGAACTGAAGGAGCTGGCCGGCGGGGGCAGGGCGAATTCGAGCATCAAGGAACCAGCATCTCCCTGGACGAGGGACCTCAGCCCACCAGAAAGAGGCAGAGGCTGCACAGAGGGAAGAAGTTGGGGGGGGGGCAGTGTGTATCCCTGGCTACCGGGTGCTCTGCCTCCTGCTGGGAGCTCAGTGAAGTTGCCTTCCCATACTCCCTGTCCACCATTCTTGGTGGCTGAGGGGTCTGAGATGAAAAATCCCTGCCCTGTTCGCTGATAGGGGAGCACCACTCTGTAGCTCTCCTTGCTCTCTGCTCTCTGTCAGTTCCTTATTCCATTCGGTTCTTTGTTGGTTCTTTATCCCTTCATTTGACACTTAGGGCTCCAGGGCTGATGTTTGTATCTGTTTGCCTTAGTTTTTCCAGCCTTTGCTGTGGTGGGACAGCGTGGTACTCTGTCTATAGCAGCACGTTGTGTTTTGTGAGTTTTATGGTAACCCAGCCATGCCCATTCATTTACACATTGTCTATGGCTGCTGTTCTGCTATACGGGCAAAGCGGACTGCTTGAAAGAGAGACAGTATGGCTGGCAAAGCCTAAAATATTCACTGTAGGCCCTTTTACACAAAAAGGTTGCTGACCCTGGTTTAATCCATTAGAGATAGAAGCACCAAAAAACCAGTTGCCATTGAGTGAACGCCAACCCTTTGTGACCCCATGGGTCTCAGAGTAGAACTGTGCTCCACAGCGTTTTCAATGGCTGATTTTTTCAGAAGTAGATCACCAGGCCTTTCTTCTGAGTCACCCATGAGTGGATTCGAACCTGCAACCTCTCAGTTAACAGCCAAGCACGTTGTCTGTTTGCCCCAACCAGGGAATCAAGAGAGGTGAGCAGTCTCCCTGAAATGGAATTCATCAGTGTTGGGGATTTGGAGCAGGAGAGGTGAAGAAGTGAATGCCAAGGCCAGACAGTCTTCACATGTTTTCAACAACTCCTCACCCCATCAGGAGGACTTTTCCTTGTCCTAATATGAAACAAGAAGGGATCATAAAGAACCAGAGAACCTGTTAGATATGACAACATAATGGATTGCAGCCATTGCCTTAATTTCTGCAGCTAGGGGGACAGGCAATGATCCCAAAGCAATGTGGCAGGGGAGAGAGAGCAAAAGTAGTACTTTGGGTTTTTCCCTTTGAGCTAGTTATTTTGTATGGTTATGGGAGGGGTACGTAAAATTACAGCAGGTATTTGGTGGTTCTGGGGTGTTGACTCTGTTTAGGGTTAGTTCTGGTTGGAATGTTGATTAAGGTTCTGCCGCAGCAGCTTTGGGGAGAAGATCGTGATTAGGATTACAGGAAACGAATCACTGTGACCCTGCATGACAGATCAGGAGATTAGCTTCATAAATTAAGGGAGGGGCTGATTAAATTAGTGGACAAAGGCTAACAGGTTCCCTTTGATAAGCAATGTTTTTCCACCTACAATTTCGAAAGATGAGTATGACTCCAAGATCCTCAGTGATACTACCAGTGGGCAAACAGACCCCAGATAGTAAGACTCCTTGTGGGAAAACCATTACACTGTCTTTCCTTTGCAAAGATGCTCCCAACAGCCCTCACAATCCTCTTTCTACCTATTTGCTAAATCCAGCGACTGTCATCAGCTTGCATCTGTGGACCACTCAGACCAGGACAAGTGTGCCCAAACTTATCACGCTGTCTATGCCTATGACACAAGGGTTATGATTCATGAAGAGGGGTCAAGGATTAAAGATGGCAGTATTCTTTGAAATGGTTTTTAGCGAGTGATTATGAAACATCTTTTTCCATCCTCACTTTTCAGCCTTGATTAGTAAGAGCGATAGCAAAAGCATAGGCAGGAGATTGGCAAATTTTGTTGTTGTTAGAAATGCAACAGGAATTAAGCAAGAAAACATGTTTGAAATTGAAAGGAATCAGCCAGCAAGGAATCGTGATTGCATTAATCACTAACTAAATAGATTAACGGGGCATTAAATACAATTTAGGAGCCCTGGTGGCATAGTGGTTAAGAGCTCGGCTGCTAACCAAGAAAGGTCAGCAGTTCAAAGCCACCAGCTGCTCCTTGGAAACCCAATGGGGCAGTTCTACTCTGTCCTATAGGGTCGCTATAAGTCAGAACCGACTTGATGGCACCTAACAACAACAACAACAACAACAAAACCCAACTTTGCTTCAGTTTTGGCTTAGGCCCTAAGACAACCGAGGCTAATTCCTCCACAGTCTCATGGTAAGAAACTAGGTCACTCAGACTTACAAAATAGCGTCAAAATACTGGTTTTGCAAAGCTTAACCCATCTGCCATACCCAAGTTATTAAGGTAAAAGCTAAAATTCAGCCAGGAGGCTGGAGATGCAGAACAGGGTCTCTGAAAGAGTTGTCAACATGCTCTGCATCCAGCTTCACCATGAGGGAGGGACGAGTGAGGGGTTGTGCCCTTCACCTCAGACATAATGGGGTGGGTTGTAAGCCCACTTCTTGGAGAGTCTGGAATGTGAATAGAGTGCTAGACTGAAGCCACTTCAGAACCTGTCCCAGAAGACTCCTTGGAGGGAAGTGATCTCAAGTGGGAGTGGGCTATCATATCCCAGGGACTGAAGAAAACGTATATGGACAGCTAGAGGAAATGCCTCAGTGTTGTCACAGTAAGTACAGCCAAATTTTATCACCAGTGACCTTAAACATTCCCCCAAACATCCTGAGGCAGCTATAATCTCTTCCTCAACCAGAAGGAATCAATGCCAGACCATGTCGGTGCCAGACAAGTAAGGCCTTTCCAGAAAGTTCTCTCTCCTCCCTTCCCAGCTCCAACGCCAGGGCAAAAACCTCAGCAAATGAACTGTGGAGTGAGAACAGGATATACAAAATAAGGTGAAAATGTCTCCTGTACCACCGTCACTACAGGCTGCCAGGCCAGTCCCAAGCTAAAGGAGAAGGAATTAACATTGATTGAAGACTGGAGTCTTGATCATTGTTTTGATCTGGACATATTTATTAACAAAATTAAACTATCTTGTGAATAAAAGAGACCAGAAAACTTTCTAGAGTAAAAGAGAAGAAGCTGATCAATAGTATGTTGAGAAGCAAAGGAAATGCCAGCCACACAGAATGCACCTGAGTGGGCAGTGCGGGGAAAGCCTTCAAGTTTATTCCAGGTTACTCACTAGAAGTCCCAATTGTTCAACAAACCATTCACATTTCAGATCAGAGAATCAGGGCCACAAAACAGGTGTATTTAAGAGAAAGGTTCAAAATTAAACTTTGGTTTTAATAACCCAGAAAGAGGACAATTTCTGAAAGGAAAGTAATGAATATATGATCAAGATTAGAATCAATACACTTAAACTAGTTACAAATTTGAGTGTCTTTCAGCTATCTGTTCGTGCATAACAAACCACCCCAAAATTTTTGGCTTAAAAAGCAACAATTTCTAATATCTCATGGATCTATGAATAGAGTGCGACTGGCCCATATGGTGACTAATTTTAGAATTCATTGCAATTTTTAGAAAAATTTCGAAAGTTTTGTTCTCTCTCTCTCTATATATATATAATTGCTAATTGTGTGTTAAAATTATCCATCTTTTTTTGTACTTAATCTGTTGGTTTAGAGATGATAAATCATGCCACCACTGTGGACTTCTCTGTTTCTCCTATGTAGACACGTATAACTAAAGGATTAATACTTTATATCATCTCTTTTCAAATTTACGTTGGACTTCATTTTGACAGAACTTTATTATATTCTATCTAATTCATCCTTTTATTTCTACTCTATTTGGACTGATGTAAATATTACCACGTTTCCTTTTTGTTGTTACAGGTGTATCTTTAACCTTTACTTTTTTTTCCTTTGTATTTATTCTTTCTGTGTCATTTTAAAACTGTATATCTTTTGAACAGCTTTTTTTTTATGAAACCTGAAACTCTCTGTTCTTCCCTGGCAGTTCTCTGCTGCTGCAAACAGCCTCAGGAGAGTTACTAGATAGACGCTCAGCTATAATTAGGCATTAAATATATGTGTCTTAGTTATCTAGTGTTGCTGCAACAGAAATATCACAAGTGGACACTGTGATGGTTTCGGTTACATGTTAACATGGCTAGGCCATGATTCTTAGTGGTTTGGCAGATGTTATGTAATCATCCTCCATTTTGTGACCTGATGTGAGCAGCCAATCAGTTGAAAGAACAGTTTCCTTGGGGGTATGGCCTGCATCCAATATATGTGGATGTCCTGACAAAGCTCATTCTCTCTCAATTCTGCATCTAACTTATCATCATCTGACATCCTGTTCTTGGGACATGAGCCAGCAGCCGGCCTCTTGACTTGCAGATTTTGGAATTTGCCAGCTCCTGCAACTCCATGAGCCAGCAGCCATCTGCCTGCCCTGCCGATTTGGGGCTCCTCAGCCCCTACAACCACGTGAGTCAGGAGAAATCTCAAGCCTGACCTATGGATTTTGGGATTTGCCAGCCTCCACAACAGCTTGAGCCATTTCCTTGAAATAAACCTCTCTCTCTCTATACATACACATACACATGCTTCACTGGTTTTGCCACTCGAGAGAACCCAGCCTAAGACAGGTGGCTTTAAGAAAACAACTCTGGGGGAAGACTTTCTCTCTCTGTCAGCTCTGGGGAAGGTCCTTGTTCTTTGATGATCTTCACGTGGCATGGCATCTACCTTCCCCCATCTCTGCCTCTTCTCTATGCCTAATCTGCTCTTTTTATAACTCAAAGGTGATTGGCTTAATATGCACCCTACGCTGAAAATGGCTTCTAAATATAACAAAGAAAATCCATTCCCAAATGGGATTATAACCACAGGTATGGGGGTTAGGATTTACAAAACATAATTTTGGGGGCACAATTCAATCCATAAAATGTGTAATCCATTATTTTATGCTAACACATAAAGCAAATGTAAATTTCGCCACTATGCTTCATCGTTAAGAAACAGACTCATAATAACTGATTGAATACAAGAAAAAAAAAAAAAAAAACCTCCCCAAAAGCACTGGCTTGATAGCTTCCCTTGAGAGTTCCACCAAACATTCAGAGATAAGCTCACACCAGTACTACTCAAGCTATTTCAGAGTGTAGAAAACAAAGGAATACTTCAGAATTCATTCTATGAAACTGACATAATTTGCCTGATGCCAGAATCAGGCAAAGACACCACAAAAAAAGAAAATTACAGACTAATAACTCTCATGGATAGAGATGCAAAAATTCTCCTCAAAATTCTGGCCAATAGAATTCAGCATCATATCAAAAAGAAATATCACATCCGAGTGGAATTCATAATAAGTATGAAAGGATTGTTCAGCATTAAAAAATCAATCAATGTAATCCACCACATAAATAAAAAAATTGCATGATCATCTTAATCGACACAGAAAAGGTTTTTGCTAAAGTCCAAAACCGATTCCGGGTTAAAAACAAAAAACAAACAAAAAACCTCAACAAAAGAGGAATAGAAGGAAAATCCTTAATGTAATAAAGGGCATTTATACAGAACCAACAGCCAACATACTCTCATTGGAGAGAGGCTGAAAGCACTCCCCCTGAGAATGGGAGCAAGACAAAGATGCTCTTTTTCACCACTCCTATTAAACTTTGGGAAACCCTGGTGGCGTAGCGGTTAAATGCTACGGCTGTGAACCAAAAGGTTGGCAGTTCAAATCTGCCAGGCGCTCCTTGGAAACTCTACAGGGCAGTTATACTCTGCCCTATAGGGTCACTATGAGTTGGAATCGACTCGACGGCACTGAGTTTGGTTTTTGGTTTTATTAAACTTTGTGCCGGAAATCCTACCTACAGCAATAATGCCAGAAAAAGAAATGAAAGGTATCCAAAATGGAAAGGAAGAGGTCAAACTGTCCCTACTAGCAGATGATATGATCCTATACATACAGAACCAGAAAGATTTCACAAGAAAACTGCTGGAACTAATAGAAAGATTCAGCAGAGTAGCGGGATGCAAGATCAACCTAGAAAAATCATTTGGATTCCTATATACCAACAAAGAGAAATTTGAAGCAGAAATCAGGAAAAAAATACCACTTACAATAGCCCCTAAAGAGATGAAATACTTGGGAATGAATCTAACCAGGGACATAAAAGACCGATACAAAGAAAACTACAAAGAACTACTCCAAGAAACCAAAAGAGACAAAAATGGAAAAACATACCATGCTCATGGATAGGAAGACTCAACATTGTGAAAATGTCAACTCTACTCAAAGCATTCTACAGATATAATGCAATCCCAATCCAAAGACCAACAGCATTCTTCAACGAGATGGATAAAGTAATCACTAACTTTGTATGGAAAAGAAAGAGACCTCAAATAATTAAAGCATTGTTGGAAAGGAAGAACAAAGTTGGGGGATCTCACACTACCTGATCTCAGAACATACTATTCATCCACGGTAGTCCAAACAGCCTGGCATATGTACAAAGACAGACATATAGACCAATGGAACAGAATTGACAACTCAGACATAAATCCATCTAGTGATGGTGAGCTGATCGTTGACAAAGTACCAAAGTGTGTTGCACAGGAAAAAAGACAGTCTTTTTTACAAATGGTGCCAGCAAAACTGTACATCCATCTGTAAAAAATAAAACAGGACCCCTACCTCACACCATACACAAAAACGCACTCAAAAAGGATCAAATACCTAAATATAAAACCTAAAACGATAAAGGTCATGGAAGGAAAAATAGGAACAATGCTAGAGCCATCTATTAGGGCCTCTTGCCCATGCATCTGTCCACAAATCAACAAATTTGTCGGGGACAGGCCCTAATACATAGCATAAACTGAATACAGCCCATAACTAATCCAAAAAACAAATAAAAATAACAAATGTTAGAGAGGTTTCAGGGAGGTTGGAACTCTTATGCACTCACTGTAGGTGGGAATGTAAAATGGTACAAAAACTTTGGAAAATGATGTGGCACCTCCTAAAAAAGCTTGAAATAGACATAGCATAAAAAAAACAAAATTAGACATAGCATACTATCCAGCAATCCCACTCCTAGGAATATATCCTAGAGACATAAGAGCTGTCACACGAATAGACATGCACACCCACGTTCGTTGCAGCATTATTCACGACAGCAAAATGATGGAAACAACTTAAGTGCCCATCAACAAATGAATGGACAAATTATGATACATATACACAATGGAATACTACACAATGATACAGAGCAATGATGAATCCGTGAAACATCGCACAACATGGATGAACCTGGAGGACATTATGCTGAGTGAAATAAGTCAATCACAAAAGTGTATGAGACCACTATTATAAAAACTCATGAAAAGGTTTACACACAGAAAAAAGCCATCTTTGATGGTGACCAGGGAGGGGAGGAGTATGTGTGTGCAGAATCACTAAGTAGATAGTAGACAAGTGTTAACTTTAGTGAATGGAAAGATGACACACAATATAGGGGAAAGCAGCACAGCTTGATGTAAGCAAAGTCATAGAAGCTTCCTAGACACATCCAAACACCTTGAGGGACCAAATTACTGGGGAGGAGGGCTGGTGACCATGGTCTTGAAGGACATCTAGTTCCATTGGCGTAATATAGTTCATAAAGAAAATGTTCTACAGTAGAGCATCCTGGACAGAGAAGGAGAAAAATGTAGAGTGAAATTCAAATTCCCAAAAAGAGACCCGGCTTACTGGTCTGACAAAACTGGGGGAACCCCAAGACTATGGTCCCTGGACACCTTGTTCATTCAGAAGTGAAGCCACTCCCGAAGTCTACATTTCAGCCGAAGATCAGACACACACGTGAAGAACGCCTGGGAGGTACATGCTTCTTAGTTCAATCAAGTATACTAGATCAAATGGGGATCACCTGCCCAAAAACAAGTCGAGAAGGCAGGAAGGGACAGGAAAACTGGACGAACGGACGTGAGGAACCCAGGGTGGAAAGGAGAAGAATGCTGACACATTGCAGGGATTGCAAAATTGTCACAAAATAATTGTCTATAAATTTTTGAATGAGAAACTAATTAATGATGTAAACGTTCACCTGATTCCTGATTTGTGATTAGAAGTTCATTAGGAAAATAGAGTACTCAACTTGCCCTAATCTTAGTGGTATTAATAGCTAACTGAGTTGTGTTGATGAGTGATGAAAGGAGACTAATTCCAGTTTCCTGCCCATGCTGAATCAAGCATTACCAACTTCAAATGACTGAATCTGCTTTAACTTTTACGTACTCTATTTTTTTTTGTTCTCCCTTTAGGAAACAGTGATCTTAAGACATTATCAAGTTACACAAAATACTCAGGTAAAAACGGTGTTAGAGAAGAAATCAGTAGTGATTTTCTAATTGTCCTCATTCCTTTAAGTAAAAAGTCAAAAGTATTTTATTGAGACATTACACTTCCAGTTACCAAGAAAACAAAACAGCAATTTTCTATTAATCTTTTTATTTTGAGATAGTTGTAAATTAGCTTGCAGTTCTAAGAAATAATACAGACTTCGGACAGAATGAGAGAAAAGGGTAGAACAAAATTTGATTTCCTAAAAAAGGCAAGACTGAATCATCGAGAGGCGGGGCCATGATGGCGGACTAGGTAGACGCTACCTCGGATCCCTCTTGCAACAAAGACTCGGAAAAACAAGTGAATCGATCACATACATAACAATCTACAAACCCTGAACAACAAACACAGATTTAGAGACGGAGAACGAACAAACACAGGGAGTCAGCGACTTTTTTCAGAGCCTGGAGCCAGCGTCCCAGTCAGTGATGGCTCGGAGACAGCAGTCGATATCAAACCACATAAAGAAGCAGACCATGATAGCTTCTACAACCCCCCAAACAAAAGAATCAAAATCTTTCCCAAATGAAGATACAATCCTGGAATTATCAGATACAGAATACAAAAAACTAATTTACAGAATGCTTCAAGACATCAGAAATGAAATAAGGCAAACTGCAGAAAAAGCCAAGGAACACACTGATAAAACTGTTGAAGAACTCAAAAAGATTATTCAAGAACATAGTGGAAAAATTAATAAGTTGCAAGAATCCATAGAGAGCATGTAGAAATCCAAAAGATTAACAATAAAATTACAGAACTAGACAACACAATAGGAAATCAGAGGAGCAGACTCTAGCGATTAGAATGCAGACTGGGAAATCTGGAGGACGAAGGAATTAACACCAACATAGCTGAAAAAAAATCAGATAAAAGAATTGAAACAAATGAAGAAACCCTAAGAATCACGTGGGACTCTATCAAGAAGGATAACTTGCGGGTGATTGGAGTCCCAGAACAGGGAGGGAGGACAGAAAACACAGAGAAAATAGTTGAAGATCTGCTGACAGAAAACTTCCCTGACATCATGAAAGACGAAAGGATATCTATCCAGGATGCTCAGCAAACCCCATTTAGGATTGATCCAAAAAGAAAAACACCAAGACATATTATCATCAAACTTGCCAAAACCAAAGATAAAGAGAAAATTTTAAAAGCAGCCAGGGAGAAAAGAAAGGTCTCCTTCAAGGGAGAAACAATAGGAATAAATTCAGACTACTCAGCAGAAACCATGCAGGCAAGAAGGCAGTGGGATGACATATACAGAGCACTAAAGGAGAAAAACTGCCAGCCAAGGATCAAATATCCAGCAAAACTCTCTCTGAAATATGAAGGCAAAATTAAGATATTTACAAATAAACACAAGCTTAGAGAATTTGCAAAAACCAAACCAAAGCTACAAGAAATACTAAAGGATATTGTTTGGTCAGAAAACCAATAATATCAGATACCAGCACAACACAAGGTCACAAAACAGAACATCCTGATATCAACTCAAATAGGGAAATCACAAAAACAAATTAAGATGAATTAAAAAAAAATGCTCATAACAGGGAATCATTGAAGTCAAAGTGTAAAAGATCACAATAATCAAAAAGAGGGACTAAATACAGGTGGCATAGAACTGCCATATGGAGAGTGATACAAGGCAATATAGAACAATACAAGTTAGCTTTTTACTTAGAAAAATAGGGGTAAATATTAAGGTAACCACAAAGAGGTATAACAACTCCATAACTCAAGATAAAAGCCAAGAAAAACGTAATGACTCAACAAACATAAAGTCAAACACTACGAAAATGAGGATCTCACAATTTACTAAGGAAAAAGTCTCAGCACAAAAAAGTAACTGGAAAAATGAAATGGTCAACAACACACATAAAAAGGCATCAAAATGACAACACTAAACGCTTATTTATCTACAATTACGCTGAATGTAAATGGACTAAATGCACCAATAAAGAGACAGAGGGTCTCGGACTGGATAAAGAAACTCGATCCGTCTATATGCCGCCTACGAGAGACACACCTTAGACTTAGAGACACAAACAAACTAAAACTCAAAGGATGGAAAAAATATATCAAGCAAAAAATAAGCAAAAAAGAAGAGTAGTAGCAATATTAACTTCTGACAAAATAGACTTTAGACTTAAATCCACCACAAAGGATAAAGAAGGACACTACATAATGATAAAAGGGACAATTGATCAGGAAGACATAACCATATTAAATATTTATGCACCCAATGACAGGGCTGCAAGATACATAAATCAAATTTTAACAGAACTGAAAAGTGAGATAGACACCTCCACAATTATAGTAGGAGACTTCAACACACCACTTTCGGAGAAGGACAGGACATCCAGTAAGAGGCTCAGTAGAGACACGGAAGACCTAATTACAACAATCAACCAACTTGACCTCATTGACTTATACAGAACTCTCCACCCAACTGCTGCAAAGTATACTTTTTTTCTAGCGCACATGGAACATTCTCTAGAATAGACCACGTATTAGGTCATAAAACAAACCTTTGCAGAGTCCAAAACATCGAAATATTACAAAGCATCTTCTCAGACCACAAGGCAATAAAACTAGAAATCAATAACAGAAAAACTAGGGACAAGAAATCAAATACTTGGAAACTGAACAATACCCCCCTGAAAAAAGACTGGGTTATAGAAGACATCAAGGAGGGAAAAAGGAAATTCATAGAATGCAACGAGAATGAAAATACTTCCCATCAAAACTTCTGGGACACAGCAAAAGCAGTGCTCAGAGGCCAATTTATATCGATAAATGCACACATACAAAAAGAAGAAAGAGCCAAAATCAGAGAACTGTCCCTACAACTTGAACAAATAGAAAGTGAGCAACAAAAGAATCCATCAGGCACCAGAAGAAAACAAATAATAAAAATTAGAGCTGAACTAAATGAATTAGAGAACAGAAAAACAATTGAAAGAATTAACAAAGCCAAAAGCTGGTTCTTTGAAAAAATTAACAAAATTGATAAACCATTGGCTAGACTGACTAAAGAAATACAGGAAAGGAAACAAATAACCCGAATAAGAAACGAGAAGGACCACATCACAACAGACCCAACTGAAATTAAAAGAATCATATCAGATTATTACGAAAAATTGTACTCTAACAAATTTGCAAACCTAGAAGCAATGGATGAATTCCTGGAAAAACACTACGTACCTAAACTAACACATTCAGAAGTAGAACAAGTAAATAGACCCATAAGAAAAAATGAGATTGAAACGGTAATCAAAAAACTCCCAACCAAAAAAAGCCCTGGCCTGGACGGCTTCACGGCAGAGTTCTACCAAACTTTCAGAGAAGAGTTAACACCACTACTACTAAAGGTATTTCAAAGCATAGAAAATGATGGAATACTACCCAACTCATTCTATGAAGCCACCATCTCCCTGATACCAAAACCAGGTAAAGACATTACAAAAAAAGAAAATTATAGACCTATATCCCTCATGAACATAGATGCAAAAATCCTCAACAAAATTCAAGCCAATAGAATTCAACAACATATCAAAAAAATAATTCACCACGATCAAGTGGGATTTATGACAGGTATGCAAGGCTGGTTTAATATTAGAAAAACCATTAATGTAATCCACCACATAATTAAAACAAAAGACAAAAACCACACGATCTTATCAATTGATGCAGAAAAGGCATTTGATAAAGTCCAACACTCATTCATGATAAAAACTCTTACCAAAATAGGAATTGAAGGAAAATTCCTCAACATAATGAAGGGCATCTATGCAAAGCCAACAGCCAACATCACTCTAAATGGAGAGAACCTGAAAGCATTTCCCTTGAGAACGGGAACCAGACAAGGATGCCCTTTATCACCGCTCTTATTCAACATCGTGCTAGAAGTCCTAGCCAGGGCAATTAGGCTAGACGAAGAAATAAAAAGTATCCGGATTGGCAAGGAAGAAGTAAAGTTATCACTATTTGCAGATGACATGATTATATACACAGAAAACCCTAAGGAATCCTCCAGAAAACTACTGAAACTAATAAAAGAGTTTGGCAGAGTCTCAGGTTATAAGATAAACATACAAAAATCACTTGGATTCCTCTACAACAACAAAAAGAACATCGAAGAGGAAATAACCAAATCAATACCAGTCACAGTAGCCCCCAAGAAGATAAAATACTTAGGAATAAATCTTACCAAGGATGTAAAAGACCTATACAAAGAAAACTACAAAGCTCTACTACAAGAAATTCAAAAGGACATACTTAAGTGGAAAAACATACCTTGCTCATGGATAGGAAGACTTCACATAGTAAAAATGTCTATTCTACCAAAAGCCATCTATACATACAATGCACTTCTGATCCAAATTCCAATGTCATATTTTAAGGGGATAGAGAAACAAATCACCAACTTCATATGGAAGGGAAAGAAGCCCCGGATAAGCAAAGCATTACTGAAAAAGAAGAAGAAAGTGGGAGGCCTCACTCTACCTGATTTTAGAACCTATTACACAGCCACAGTAGTCAAAACAGCCTGGTATTGGTACAACAACAGGCACATAGACCAGTGGAACAGAATTGAGAACCCAGATATAAATCCATCCACATATGAAAAAAAAAAATGGGCAGCTGATATTTGACAAAGGCCCAGTGTCAGTTAATTGGGGAAAAGATAGTCTTTTTAACAAATGGTGCTGGCATAACTGGATATCCATTTGCAAAAAAATGAAACAGGACCCATACCTCACACCATGCACAAAAACTAACTCCAAGTGGATCAAAGACCTAAACATAAAGACTAAAACGATAAAGATCATGGAAGAAAAAATAGGGACAAAGTTAGGAGCCCTAATACAAAGCATAAACAGAATACAAAAGATTACCAAAAATGACGAAGAGAAACCAGATAACTGGGAGCTCCTAAAAATCAAACACCTATGCTCATCTAAAGACTTCACCAAAAGAGTAAAAAGACCACCTACAGACTGGGAAAGAATTTTCAGCAATGACATCTCCCACCAGTGCCTGATCTCTAAAATCTATATGATTCTGTTAAAACTCAACCACAAAAAGACAAACAACCCAATCAAGAAGTGGGCAAAGGATATGAACACGGACTTCACTAAAGAAGATATTCAGGCAGCTAACAGATACATGAGATAATGCTCTAGATCATTAGCCATTAGAGAAATGCAAATTAAAACTACGATGAGATTCCATCTCACTCCAACAAGGCTGGCATTAATCCAAAAAACACAAAATAATAAATGTTGGAGAGGCTGCGGAGAGATTGGAACTCTCATACACTGCTGGTGGGAATGTCAAATGGTACAACCACTTTGGAAACCTATCTGGTGTTATCTTAAACACTTAGAAATAGAACTACCGTACAACCTAGAAATCCCACTTCTCGGAATATACCCTAGAGAAATAAGAGCCTTCACACAAACAGATATATGCACACCCATGTTTATTGCAGCTCTGTTTACAACGGCAAAAAGTTGGAAGCAACCAAGGTGTCCATCAATGGATGAATGGGTAAATAAATTGTGGTATATTCACACAATGGAATACTACGCATCGATAAAGAACAGTGAAGAATCTGTGAAACATTTCATAACGTGGAGGAACCTGGAAGGCATTATGCTGAGCGAAATTAGTCAGAGGCAAAAGGACAAATATTGTATAAGACCACTATTATAAGATCTTGAGAAATAGTATAAACTGAGAAGAACACATACTTTTGTGGTTACGAGGGGGGGAGGGAGGGAGGAAGGGAGGGAGAGGGTTTTTTACTGGTGAATTAGTAGATAAGAACTGCTTTATGTGAAGGGAAGGACAACACTCAATACATGCAAGGTCAGCTAATTGGACTGGACCAAAAGCAAAGAAATTTCCGGGATAAAATGAATGCTTCAAAGGTCAGTGGAGCAAGGGCGGGGGTTTGGGGACCATGGTTTAAGGGGACTTCTAAGTCCATTGGCAAAATAATTCTATTATGAAAACATTCTGCATCCCACTTTGAAATGTGGCGTCTGGGGTCTTAAATGCTAACAAGCGGCCATCTAAGATGCAGCAATTGGTCTCAACCCACCTGGAGCAAAGGAGAATGAAGAACACCAAGGTCACACGATAACTAATAGCCCAAGAGACAGAAAGGGCCATAGGAACCAGAAACTTACATCATCCTGAGACCAGAAGAGCTAGATGGTGCCCGGCCACAACCGGTGCCTGCCCTGACAGGGAGCACAACAGAGAACCCCTGAGGGAGCAGGAGATCAGTGGGATGCAGACCCCAAATTCTCATAAAAAGACCAGACTTAATGGTATGACTGAGACTAGAGGAATCCCGGCGGTCATGGTCCCCAAACCTTTTGTTGGCACAGGACAGGAACCATTCCCGAAGGCAACTCATCAGACATGAAAGGGACTGGACAGTGGGTAGGAGAGAGATGCTGATGAAGAGTGAGCTAATTATATCAGGCGGACACTTGAGACTGTGTTGGCATCTCCTGTCTGGAGGGGGGATGGGAGGATAGAGAGAGTTGGAAGCTGACAAAAATGTCACGAAAGGAGAGACGGGAAGGGCTGACTCAGGGGGAGAGCAAGTGGGTGTACGGAGTAAGATGTATATAAACTTATATGTGACCGTCTGACTTGATTTGTAAACGTTCACTTGAACCTCAATAAAATTTAATTAAAAAAAAAAATACAATCGTCAAATGACCAGCAATTATGCTCTTGGGCATTTATGCTATGGAAATAAAAACTTATGTTCACATACACACACACAAAAAAGGCAAGACTTACTGGACCAACAGAAACTAGATGAAGCCCCGAGACTATCGTCCTAAGATACCCCATGAACTTGGAACTGAAGCCACTCTCAGAGGTCACCTTTCAGTCAAATAATTCATTGGTTTATAAAATAAACAATATCGCCTGTGAGTTATGTGCTCCCTTAAGCAATCAACTATATGACACCAAACAGTCAACAGTTATCCAAAAGCAAAGATAAGAAGGTAGGGAGAGGCAGAGAAGCTGGATCAATGGAAACAGAACAAACAGAATGAAAATAATGAGAATGCTAACAGGTTGTGAAAAGCAATGTGACAGAGCAATTTGTATAAAAATTGTTAAATGGGAACCAAATTTGCTGCATAAATGTTCACCTAAAACAGAATAAAATATTGAAAGAAAAAAAGAAAGAATACTGTGAGAGCCCAGTTTCCCCAAAGGTAACACCTTACAAAAATAGAGGACAATATCACCACCAGGACATGGACATGAATACAATCAAGAATGTTAAATAGGCGCCTCATATGTATGCAAAAGCTGTGCAATGACTAAGGAACACCAAAGAACTGATGCCTTAGAATTATAGTGTTGGCAAAGAACATTGAATATACTATGGACTGTCAGAAGAACGGACAAGTCTGTCTCAGAAGTACGGTCAGATTTCTCCTGAGCAGCAAGGATGGTGAGGCTTCATCTCCTGTACTTTGGGCATGTTATCAGGAGGGATCATTCCCTGGGGAAGGACATAATGTTTGATAAAGTAGAGGGCCAGCAAAAATGAGGAAGACTCTCAAAACACTAATTTTATAAACTGGTGTTTGTGTACTTTGCAGAATTGTACCGTATCATACATTTTCTTAAAATACAAATACCTATACAGTTAAAAAAAAAGAAAAAGGAAAAAAGAGTGTTAAATAGGAACGGGAAAGTGGACTTCCTTGCCTTGTTCCTGATCTGGGGGAAAAGGTTCAGTCTTCTACCATTAAATATAATGCTAGCTGTAGGAGTTTTTTTGCAAATATTCTTTAACAAGTTGATGAAGCTACCTCTCTAGCTTGGTTCTACTGTGGTTAGAGAAAACACTCTGTGTGATTTCAATTACTTGGAACTTGTTGAGGTTTGCTTTGTTGTTGCTGTTACGTGCGTCAAGTTGGTTCCAACTCATAGCGACTCTATGCACAACAGAACGAAATACTGCCTGGTCCTGAGCCATCCTTACAATTGTTATCCTTGAGCCCATTGTTGCAGCCACTGTGTCAATCCACCTCGTTGAGGGTCTTCCTTTTTCCGCTGACCCTGTACTCTGCCAAGCATGATGTCCTTCTCCAGGGACTCATCCCTCCTGACAACATGTCCAAAGTATGTAAGACGCAGTCTCGCCATCCTTGCTTCTAAGGGGCATTCTGGTTGTACTTCTTCCAAGACAGATTTGTTCGTTCTTTTGGCAGTCCATGGTATATTCAATATTCTTCGCCAACACCAAAATTGAAAGGCGTCAATTCTTCTTTGGTCTTCCTTATTCATTGTCTGGCTTTCACATGCATATGATGTGATTGAAAAAACCATGGCTTGGGTCAGGCACACCTTAGTCTTCAGGGTGATATCTTTGCTCTTCAACACTCTGACGAGGTCCTTTGCAGCAGATTTACCCAATGCAATGCCTCGTTTGATTTCTTGACTGCAGCTTCCATGGCTGTTGATTGTGGATCCAAGTAAAACGAAATCCTTGACAACTTCAATCTTTTCCCTCTTTATCATGATGTTGCTCGTTGGTCCAGTTGTGAGGATTTTTGTTTTCTTTATGTTGAGGTGTAATCCATACTGAAGGCTGTGGTCTTTGATCTTCATTAGTAAGTGCTTCAAGTCCTCTTCCCTTTCAGCAAGCGAGGTTGTGTCATCTGCATAATGCAGGTTGTTACTGAGTCTTCCTCCAATCCTGATGCCCCGTTCTTCTTCATATAGTCCAGCTTCTCAGATTATTTGTTCAGCATACAGATTGAGTAAGTGTGGTGAATGAATATAACCCCGATGCACAACTTCCCTGACTTTAAACCAATCAGTATCCCCTTGTTCTGTCCGAACAACTGCCTCTTGATCTATGTAAAGGTTCCTCGTGAGCACAATTAAGTGTTCTGGAATTCCCATTCTTTGCAGCGTTATCCATAGTTTGGTATGATCTACACAGTCAAATGCCTTTGCATAGTCAATAAAACACAGGTGAACATCCTTCTGGTATTCTCTGCTTTCAGCCAGGGTCCACCTGACATCAGCAATGGTACCACGTCCTCTTCTGAAACCGGCCTGAATTTCTGGCAGTTCCCTGTCGATATACTGCTGCAGCCGTTTTTGAATGATCTTCAGCAAAATTTTGCTTGTGTGTGGTATTAATGATATTGTTCTATAATTTCCACATTCGGCTGGATCACCTTTCTTGGGAATAGGCATCAATATGCATCTCTTCCAGTCAGAAGAGGATTCCTATGAGTTTACTGAAAATTCAAATGAAAGCACGCAGCCTTTTTGAAAACCTGAAGGAACAGCAAGGAGAAAACCACTGCAAGTTCTTTAATGCCTTCAAGGGCTAGTTTCAACGCTTCAAATGCCGATTTGTTTTATGTAAACTGCATATAACTAGAGGAGAAGGAAGAGTCGATGTCAAAGCTACTGCAAAATTCAAGGACAAGCCAGAGAAGATGGAAGAGTAAGGAGAGTTGTCAAAAATTTTACAGTGAAAGGGTTAGCTCGAGATTTTCCTAAACGAAATCAGGGGATTCAGTTGTTTGAAAACATGGGCCCAAATGCTGATGGGTTTGCTAAAGTCAATAGATTCACGAAGCAGGGAGATGTTACTGCAAAATATATGAAGAAAAACAGAAAAGGACAATACAGACAGCTCTCAGTAATTTCTTGACTAGAAACACCATCCCCATTCCCAAGGAGAATCCAGATGATCTAGAACTTTCCACAAGTGGAGTTATTACCGAAACTGATAAAATGCTAACATCATCTGACTCCTCTTCGTGGTTCAGCTAAATTTTTATGATTTGTGTATTTCTGTATATATGTATTAAAATATATCTATAATTTAAAAAAATTTTTTGATCGTGCTTTAAGTGAAAATTTACAAACCAAGTCATTCTCTCATACAAACACTTATATACACCTTGCTATATACTCCTAGTTGCTCTCCCTCTAGTGAGAGAGCACACTCCTTCCCTCCACTCTCTATTTTCGTGTCCATTTGGCCAACTTCTTACCCCGTCTGCCCTCTCATCTCCCCTCTGGACAGGAGCTGCCCACATGGTCTCATGTGTCTACTTGATCCAAGAAGCTCACTCTTCACCAGTATCATTTTCTATCCCATAGTTCAGCCCAATCCCTGTCTGAAGAGTTGGCTTTGAGAAGATTCCTGTCTTGGGCTAACAGAAGGTCTGGGGACCATGACCTCTGTGGTTCTTCTAGTGTCAGTCAGACCATTAAGTCTGGTCTTTTTATGAGAATTTGAGGTCTGCATCCCCACTGCTCTCTTGTTCCCTCAGCAGTTCTCTGTTGTGTTCCCTGTCAGGGCAGTCATTGGTTGTAGCCTGGCACCATCTAGTTCTGGTCTCAGGCTGATGTACTCTCTGGTTTATGTGGCCCTTTCTGTCTCTTGGGCCCATAATTACCTTGTGCCTTTGGTATTCTTCATTCTCTTTTGGTCCAGGTGGGTTGAGCCCAATTGATGCATCTTAGATGGCCACTTGCTAGCGTTTAAAACCCGAGACACCACACTCCAAAGTGGGATGCAGAATGTTTTCCTAATAGATTTCATTATACCAATTGACTTAAATGTCCCCTGAAACCATTGTCCCAAACCCCTGCCCCTTCTACACTGGCTTTCGAAGTGTTCATTGTATTCAGGAAACTTCTTTGCTTTTAGATTAGTCCAGTTGTGCTGACCTCTCCTTTGTTGTGTGTTGTCTTTCCCTGCACCTAAAATAATTCTTGTCTACTATCTAATTAGTGAAAACCCTTCTCCCTCCCTCCTTCCCTCCCCACTCTCGTAACCATCAAAGAATATTTTCTTCTCTGTTTAAACTATTTTCTGAGTTCTTATAATAGTGGTCTCATACAATATTTGTCCTTTGGCAACTGACTAATTTCACCCAGCATAATGCGTTCCAAATTCCTCCATGTTACGAAATGTTTCACGGATTCATCATTGTTCTTTATCAATGCATAGAATTCCATTGTGTGAATATACCATAGTTTATTTATCCATTCATCCGTGAATGGGCACCTTGGTTGCTTCCATCTTTTTGCTATTTTAATCGGTGCTGCAGTGAACATGGGTGTGCATAGATATGCGTGTAAAGGCTCTTATTTCTCTAGGATATATTCCAAGGAGTGGGCTTGCTGGATCCTATGGTAATTCTATTTCTAGCTTCTTAAGGAAGCACCAAATCGATTTCCAAAGTGGTTGTACCATTTTACATTCCCACCAGCAGTGTATAAATGTTCCAGTCTCTCCACAGCCTCTCCAACACTGGTTATTTTGTGTTTTTAGGATTAATGCAGCCTTGTTGGAGTGAGGTGGAATCTCACTGTAGTTTTGATTTGCATTTCTCTAATGGCTAATGATCGTGAGCATTTCCTCATGTTAGCTACCTGAATGTGTTCTTTAGTGAAGTGCCTGTTCATGTCCTTTGCCCATTTTTTAATTGGGTTATTTGTCTTTTTGCAGTTTCATGTAGATTTGAGAGATCAGATGCTGATTGGGCATGACATAGCTAAAAACTTTTTCCCAGTCTGTAGGGTAATGTTTTTACTCTTTTGGTGAAGTCCTTAGATGAGCATCGGTGTTTGTTTTTTAGGAGCTCCCAGTTATCTGGTTTCTCTTCTGCATTGTTAGTAATGTTTTGTGTACTGTTTATGCCCTGTATTAGGGCTCCTAGCATTGTCCCCATCTTTTCTTCCATGATCTTTATCATTTTAGATTTTATATTTAGGTCTTTGATCCATTTTTTTTTTAATAACTTTTATTAAGCTTCAAGTGAACGTTTACCAATCCAATCAGTCTGTCACATATAAGTTTACATACATCTCACTCCCTACTCCCACTTGCTCTCCCCCTCTTGAGTCAGCCCTTTCAGTCTCTCCTTTCTTGACAATTTTGCCGGCTTCCCTCTCTCTCTATCCTCCCATCCCCCCTCCAGACAAGAGTCGCCAACACAATCTCAAGTGTCCACCCGATATAATTAGCTCACTCTTCATCAGCGTCTCTCTCCTACCCGCTGACCAGTCCCTTTCATTTCTGATGAGTTGTCTTCGGGGATGGTTCCTGTCCTGTGTCAACTGAAGGTCTGGGGAGCATGCCCGCCGGGATTCCTCCAGTCTCAGTCAGACCATCAAGTTTGGTCTCTCCATGAGAATTTGGGGTCTGCATCCCACTGATCTCCTACTCCCTCAGGGGTCCTCTCCTGTGCTCCCTGTCAGGGCAGTCATCGGTTGTGGCCGGGCACCAACTAGTTCTGCTGGTCTCAGGATGATGCAGGTCTCTGGTTCATGTGGCCCCTTCTGTCTCTTGGGCTCTTAGTTGTCGTGTAGCCTTGGTGTTCTTCATTTTCCCTTGCTCCAGGTGGGTTGAGACCAACTGCTGCATCTTAGATGGCCGCTTGTTAGCATTTAAGACCCCAGACGCCACATTTCAAAGTGGGATGCAGAATGTTTTCATAATAGAATTATTTTGCCAATTGACTTAGAAGTTCCCGCAAACCGTGTTCCCCAGACCCCCGCACTTGCTCCGCTGACCTTTGAAGCATTCATTTTATCCCGGAAACTTCTTTGCTTTTGGTCCAGTCCAATTGAGCTGACCTTCCATGTATTGAGTGTTGTCTTTCCCTTCACCTAAACCAGTTCTTATCTACTTATTAATCAATAGAAAACCCTCTCCCACCCTCTCTCCCTCCCCGCCTCGTAACCACAAAAGTATGTGTTCTTCTCAGGTTTACTATTTCTCAAGATCTTATAATAGTGGTCTTGTACAATATTTGTCCTTTTGCCTCTGACTAATTTCGCTCAGCATAATGCCTTCCAGGTTCCTCCATGTTATGAAATATTTCAGAGATTCGTCACTGTTCTTCATCGATGCGTAGTATTCCATTGTGTGAATATACCACAATTTATTTACCCATTCATCCGTTGATGGACACCTTGGTTGCTTCCAACTTTTTGCTATTGTAAACAGAGCTGCAATAAACATGGGTGTGCATATATCTGTTTGTATGAAGGCTCTTGTATCTCTAGGGTATATTCCTAGGAGTGGGATTTCTGGGTTGTATGGTAGTTCTATTTCTAACTGTTTAAGATAATGCCAGATAGATTTCCAAAGTGGTTGTACCATTTGACATTCCCACCAGCAGTGTATGAGAGTTCCAATCTCTCCGCAGCCTCTCCAACATTTATTATTTTGTGTTTTTTGGATTAATGCCAGCCTTGCTGGGGTGAGATGGAATCTCATCGTAGTTTTAATTTGCATTTCTCTAATGGCTAATGATCGAGAGCATTTTCTCATGTATCTGTTGGCTGCCTGAATATCTTCTTTAGTGAAATGTGTGTTCATATCCTTTTCCCACTTCTTGATTGGGTTGTTTGTCTTTTTGTGGTTGAGTTTTGGCAGAATCATGTAGATTTTAGAGATCAGGTGCTGGTCGGAGATGTCATACCTGAAAATTCTTTCCCAGTCTGTAGGTGGTCTTTTTACTCTTTTGGAGAAGTCTTTAGATGAGCATAGGTGTTTGATTTTTAGGAGCTCCCAGTTATCTGGTTTCTCTTCATCATTTTTGGTAATGTTTTGTATTCTGTTTATACCTTGTATTAGGGCTCCTAGGGTTGTCCCTATTTTTTCTTCCATGATCTTTATCGTTTTAGTCTTTATGTTTAGGTCTTTGATCCACTTGGAGTTAGTTTTTGTGCATGGTGTGAGGTATAGGTCCTGTTTCATTTTTTTGCAAATGGATATCCAGTTATGCCAGCACCATTTGTTAAAAAGGCTATCTTTTCCCCAGTTAATTGACACTGGTCCTTTGTCAAATATCAGCTGCTCATACATGGATGGATCTATGTCTGGGTTCTCAATTCTGTTCCATTGGTCTATGTGCCTGTTGTTGTACCAATACCAGGCTGTTTTGACTACTGTGGCTGTATAATAGGTTCTGAAGTCAGGTAAGGTGAGGCCTCCCACTTTCTTCTTCTTTTTCAGTAGTGCTTTGCTTATCCGGGGCTTCTTTCCCTTCCATATGAAATTGGTGATTTGTTTCTCTGTCCCCTTAAAATATGACATTGGAATTTGGATCGGAAGTGCGTTATATGTATAGATGGCTTTTGGTAGAATAGACATTTTTACTATGTTAAGTCTTGCTATCCATGAGCAAGGTATGTTTTTCCACTTAAGTATGTCCTTTTGAATTTCTTGTAGTAGAGCTTTGTAGTTTTCTTTGTATAGGTCTTTTACATCCTTTTTTTTTTATCTTCTTGGGGGCTACTGTGAATGGTATTGATTTGGTTATTTCCTCTTCGGTGTTCTTTTTGTTGATGTAGAGGAATCCAAGTGTATGTTTATTTTATAACCTGAGACTCTGCCAAACTCTTCTATTAGTTTCAGTAGTTTTCTGGAGGATTCCTTAGGGTTTTCTGTGTATATAATCATGTCATCTGCAAATAGTGATAACTTTACTTCTTCCTTGCCAATCCGGATACCTTTTATTTCTTTGTCTAGCCTAATTGCCCTGGCTAGGACTTCTAGCACGATGTTGAATAAGAGCGGTGATAAAGGGCATCCTTGTCTGGTTCCTGTTCTCAAGGGAAATGCTTTCAGGTTCTCTCCATTTAGAGTGATATTGGCTGTTGGCTTTGCATAGATGCCCTTTATTATGTTGAGGAATTTTCCTTCCATTCCTATTTTGGTAAGAGTTGTTATCATAAATGGGTGTTGGACTTTGTCAAATGCCTTTTCTGCATGAATTGATAAGATCATGTGGTTTTTATCTTTTGTTTTATTTATGTGATGGATTACATTAATGGTTTTTCTGATATTAAACCAGCCTTGCATACCTGGTATAAATCCCACTTGATCAGGGTGAATTATTTTTTTGATGTGTTGTTGGATTCTATTGGCTAGAATTTTGTTGAGGATTTTTGCATCAATGTTCATGAGGGATATAGGTCTATAATTTTCTTTTTTTGTAATGTCTTTACCTGGTTTTGGTATCAGGGAGATGGTGGCTTCATAGAATGAGTTGGGTAGTATTCCGTCATTTTCTATGCTTTGGAATACCTTTAGTAGTAGTGGTGTTAACTCTTCTCTGAAAGTTTGGTAGAACTCTGCAGTGAAGCCATCCGGGCCAGGGCTTTTTTTGGTTGGGAGTTTTTTGATTACCGTTTCAATCTCTTTTTTTCTTATGGGTCTATTTAGTTGTTCTACTTCTGAATGTGTTAGTTTAGGTAGCTAGTGTTTTTCCAGAAATTCATCCCTTTCTTCTAGGTTTGCAAATTTGTTAGAGTACAATTTTTCATAATAATCTGAAATGATTCTTTTAATTTCATTTGGTTCTGTTGTGATGTGGTCCTTCTCATTTCTTATTCGGGTTATTTGTTTCCTTTCCTGTATTTCTTTAGTCAGTCTAGCCAATGGTTTATCAATTTTGTTAATTTTTTCAAAGAACCAGCTTTTGGCTTTGTTAATTCTTTCAATTGTTTTTCTGTTCTCTAATTCATTTAGTTCAGCTCTAATTTTTATTATTTGTTTTCTTCTGGTGCCTGATGGATTCTTTTGTTGCTCACTTTCTATTTGTTCAAGTTGTAGGGACAGTTCTCTGATTTTGGCTCTTTCTTCTTTTTGTATGTGTGCATTTATCGATATAAATTGGCCTCTGAGCACTGCTTTTGCTGTGTCCCAGAGGTTTTGATAGGAAGTATTTTCATTCTCGTTGCTTTCTATGAATTTCCTTATTCCCTCCTCGATGTCTTCTATAACCCAGTCTTTTTTCAGGAGGGTATTGTTCAGTTTCCAAGTATTTGATTTCTTTTCCCTAGTTTTTCTGTTATTGATCTCTAGTTTTATTGCCTTGTGGTCTGAGAAGATGCTTTGTAATATTTCGATGTTTTGGACTCTGCAAAGGTTTGTTTTATGACCTAATATGTGGTCTATTCTAGAGAATGTTCCATGTGCGCTAGAAAAAAAAGTATACTTTGCAGTAGTTGGGTGGAGAGTTCTGTATAAGTCAATGAGGTCAAGTTGGTTGATTGTTGTAAGTAGGTCTTTCGTGTCTCTGTTGAGCTTCTTACTGGATGTCCTGTCCTTCTCCGAAAGTGGTGTGTTGAAGTCTCCTACTATAATTGTGGAGGTATCTATCTCGCTTTTCAATTCTGTTAAAATTTGATTTATGTATCTTGCAGCCCTGTCATTGGGTGCATAAATATTTAATATGGTTATGTCTTCCTGATCAATTGTCCCTTTTATCATTATATAGTGTCCTTCTTTATCCTTTGTGGTGGATTTAAGTCTAAAGTCTATTTTGTCAGAAATTAATATTGCTACTCCTCTTCTTTTTTGCTTATTGTTTGCTTGATATACTTTTTTCCATCCTTTGAGTTTTAGTTTGTTTGTGTCTCTAAGTCTAAGGTGTGTCTCTTGTAGGCAGCATATAGATGGATCGTGTTTCTTTATCCAGCCTGTGACTCTCTGTCTCTTTATTGGTGCATTTAGTCCATTTACATTCAGGGTAATTATAGATAAATAAGTTTTTAGTGCTGTCATTTTGATGCCTTTTTATGTGTGTTGTTGACAATTTCATTTTTCCACTTACTTTTTTGTGCTGAGGCGTTTTTCTTAGTAAATTGTGAGATCCTCATTTTCATAGTGCTTGACTTTATGGTAGTTGAGTCGTTATGTTTTTCTTGGTTTTTATCTTGAGTTATAGAGTTGTTATACCTTTTTGTGGTTACCTTATTATTTACCCCTATTTTTCTAAGTAAAAACCTAACTTGTATTGTTCTATATCGCCTTGTATCACTCTCCATATGGCAGCTCAATGCCTCCTGTATTTAGTCCCTCTTTTTGATTATTGTGATCTTTTACCTATTAACTTCCATGATTCCCTGTTATGTGTATTTAGTTTTTTTTTAATTAATCTTAATTTGTTTGTTTTTGTGATTTCCCTATTTGAGTTGATATCAGGACGTTCTGTTTTGTGACCTTGTGTTGTGCTGGTATCTGATATTATTGGTTCTCTGACCAAACAATATCCTTTAGTATTTCTTGTGGCTTTGGTTTGGTTTTTACAAATTCTCTAAACTTGTGTTTATCTTTAAATATCTTAATTTCGCCTTCATATTTCAGAGAGAGTTTTGCTGGATATATGATCCTTGGCTGGCAGTTTTTCTCCTTCAGTGTTCTGTATATGTCGTCCCATTCCCTTCTTGCCTGCGTAGTTTCTGCTGAGTAGTCAGAACATATTCTTATTGATTCTCCCTTGAAGGAAACCTTTCTTTTCTCCCTGGCTGCTTTTAAAATTTTCTGTTTATCTTTGGTTTTGGTGAGTTTGATGATAATATGTCTTGGTGTTTTTCTTTTTGGATCAATCCTAAATGGGGTTCGATGAGCATCTTGGATAGATATCCTTTCGTCTTTCATGATGTCAGGGAAGTTTTGTGTCAGGAGTTCTTCAACTATTTTCTCTGTGTTTTCTGTCCCCCCTCCCTGTTCTGGGACTCCAATCACCCGCAGGTTATCCTTCTTGAGAGAGTCCCACATAATTCTTAGGGTTTCTTCATTTTTTTTAATTCTTTTATCTGATTTTTTTCAGCTATGTTGGTGTTGATTCCCTGGTCCTCCAGATGTCCCAGTCTGCATTCTAATTGCTCGAGTCTGCTCCTCTGACTTCCTATTGCGTTGTCTAATTCTGTTATTTTATTGTTAATCTTTTGGATTTCTACATGTTGTCTCTCTATGGATTCTTGCAACTTATTAATTTTTCCACTATGTTCTTGAATAATCTTTTTGAGTTTTTCAACAGTTTTATCAGTGTGTTCCTTGGCTTTTTCTGCAGTTATCCTAATTTCCTTTGTGATATCATTAAGCATTCTGTAAATTAGTTTTTTATATTCTGTATCTGATAATTCCAAGATTGTATCTTCATTTGGGAAAGATTTTGATTCTTCTGTTTGGGGGGTTGGAGAAGCTGTCATGGTCTGCTTCTTTAAGTGGTTTGATATGGATTGTTGTCTCCGAGCCATCAGTGGGAAACTAGTTTTTCCAGAAAATCCGCTAAAAAAAAAATGCGGTCAGATCCCTATTAGAGTTCTCCCTCTGACTCAGGCTATTCAGATGTTAATGAAGCCGCCTGGGGAGGGTGGGGGAGGGAACAGAGAGATAGGAGAGTAGCACCTCAGAATATAGCCAGAGTTGCTTGTCTTGCTTGGAATGACTATTATATCTGAGATTGCCGCAGGGCACGTCGCCTATGTGTGCTGGCTGTGTGGAGATTGCCCCCGGGGGGTCTGGCCCGCTGGAGTCACTGTCAGATCCTCCGCCTCCAGCCCCACGCCCAGCATCAAGGCTCCCCTACTGGGACGGTGCACTCTCGACTCCAAAATCAGTCGCTGCCTCCCAGGGACTTCTCGTCCCTCCAGCCACGTGGCCGTGCCGCCCTCGAGAACCAGTTGGGCCTCCTCCTGGGGTTAGTTCAGATGGGTGGAGCAGCTCCCCGTGCTTGTGCCGTGACCGAGTGTCCCAGCTGGGACGCTGTTCTCCCCGCTCCAATACCAGTCGCTGCCTCCCGGGGACTTCTCCTGCCGGCTGATGGGTCCCTTCCCCAGGTTAGTTCAGGCAGGTGGAGCAACTCTCTGTGTTTATGCCGTACCTGCATCCAGTCCAAATCCCTGCAGGACGGTTCCCCGGCTCGGATGCTGCTCTTTCTGCTCCAAGACCAGTCACTGCCTCCCGGGGACTTCTCCTACTGGCTGCGTCCCACGCCGCCCATGGAACCGGCTGGTCCCCCTCCCGGGGTTAGTTCAGGGGGGTGGAGCAGCTCTCTGTGCTTGTGCCGTACCTGACTGGTACGCTGGCTCCAGGCTCTGGAAACAATCGCTGCTTCCCCGTATTAGTTCGTTCTCCGTCTCTAAATCTGTGTTTGTTGTTCAGGGTTCGTAGATTGTTACGTATGTGATCAATTCACTTGTTTTTCCGTGTCTTTGTTGTAAGAGGGATCCAAGGTAGCGTCTGCCTAGTCCGCCATCTTGGCTCCGCCTCTCTTTGATCCATTTTGAGTTAGTTTTTGTACATGGTGTGAGGTATGGGTCTTGTTTCTTTCTTTCTTTTTTTTTTTTTTTGCAGATGGATATCCAGTTATGCCAGCACCATTTATTAAATAGCCTGTGTTTTCCCCCTTTTAACTGACTTTGGGCTTTTGTCAAATGTCAGCTGCTCATATGTGGATGGATTTATGTCTAGATTCTCAATTCTGTTCCATTGGCCTGTGTTTCTGTTGTTGTACCAGTAACAGGCTGTTTTCACTACTGTGGTGGTATAACAGGTTTTAAATCAGGGAGAATGAGGTCTCCCACTTTGTTCTTCTTTTCCAGTAATGCTCTACATATCTGGAGCTTTTTTCCCTTCCATAGGAAGTTGATGATTTGTTTCTCCATCTCATTAAGAAATGTCGTTGGAATTTGGATCAGAATTGTGTAATATCTATAGATGGCTTTTGGTAGAATAGACATTTTTACAATGTTAAGTCTTCCTATCCATGAGCAAGGTAGGTTTTTCCACTGATGTAGGTCTCTTTTGGTTTCTTGCAGTAGTGTCTTGTAGTTTTCTTTGTATGGGTCTTTATCTCTCTGGTAAGGTTTATCCCTAAGTATTTTATCTTTTTCGGAGCATACTGTAAATGGTATTGATTTGGTGATTTCCTCTTCAATGTTCTTTTTGTTGGTGTAGAGGAATCCAACTGATTTTTGTATATTTATCTTATATGCTGATACTCTTCTGAACTTTTCTATTGGTTTCACTGGTTTTCTTGAGGATTCTTTAGGGTTTCCTGTGTATAAGATCATGTCATCTGCAAATAGAGATGCTTTTACTTCTTCCTTACCAATCTGGAAGCTCTTTTTATCTAGCCTTTTTTTTAATTGCTCTGGCCAGGACTTCCAGCACAATGTTGAATAAGAGCAGTGATAAAGGACATCCTTGTCTGTTTCCTGATCTCAGGGGGAATGCTTTCAGACTCTCTCCATTTAGGATGATTTTGGCTGTCGGCTTTGTATAAATGCCCTTTATTATGTTGAGGAATTTTCCTTCTATCCCCATTTTGCTGAGAGTTTTTATCACGAATGGGTGTTGAACTTTGTCAAATGCCTTTTCTGCATCAATTTATAAGAGCATGCGGTTCTTGTCTTTTGTTTTATCTGTATGATGGATTACATTAATTGTTTTTCTAACGTTGAACCATCCTTGCATACCTGGTATGAATCCCACTTGGTCATGGTGAATCATTTTTTTGACATGTTGTTGAATTGTATTGGCTAGGATTTTGTTGAAGATTTTTGTATCTAAGTTCCTGAGGGATATAAGTCTGTAATTTTCTTTTTTTTGTGGTGTTTTTACCTGGTTTTGGTATCAGGGGTATGTTGGCTTCATAGAGTGAGTTTAGGAGCATTCTGTCCTCTTCTACACTCTGAAATACCTTTGGTAGTATTGGTGTTAACTCTTCTCTGAAAGTTTTGTGGAACTCTGCATTGAAGCTGTCCGGACCAGGGCTTTTTTTTGTTCAGAGTTTTTTCATTAGCTTTCCAATCTCTTCTTTTGTTATGGGTTTATTTAGTTGTTGTTCCTCTGTCTGTGTTAGTTTAGGTAGGTACTGTTTTTCTAGAAATTCTTCCATTTCTTCTAGGTTTTCAGATTGTTTGAGTCCAATTTTCCATAGTAATCTGACCTGATTTTTTTCATTTCAGTTGTGTCTGTTGTAATGTCGCCCATCTCATTTCTTATTCAGGTTATTTGCTTCCTCACCTGTTTTTCTTTTGTCAGCTTGGCCAATGGTTTATCAATTTTGTTAATTTTTTTCAAAGAACCAGCTTTTGGTCTTGTTAACTCTTTCAATTGTTTTGCTGTTCTCTATTTCATTTAATTCTGCTCTAATTTTTAGTATTCTGTTTCTTCTGGTGCCTGAGTGTTTCTTTTGTTGCTCTCTTTCTATTTGTTCAAGTTGTAGGGATAATTCTCAGATTTTGGCCCTTTGTTCTTTTTGTATATATGCATATATCTCTAAATTTATGTGTAATGTTTCTAATCCCCAAAGACAAATAAAGATACTGGTAGGCAAAAGGCAATAATAAGGAAAACCATAAAACATATGAGGTGTTCATGTGACGTCAGAACTGACTTATGAATGAGTTCCTTTAAACGGAACACTGTCATAAGTCAGGGACTACCTGTATATGTATGTCTACATCCAGTGCAACATGTGAGAGCCAGAATCACTAGATTGCCTTCTTTTACCAGGTTTGGGAGGTTTTCTGCCTTTGAGAGTTTATAGTGTTACCACTTTTCGATCGCTCTCTATTAGTGGAAAATATTTTGTTTTTCGTCTCTGACAGGTTCCCACATTATACAGGTTCTGGCTTTTGCAGATTTTGCTCTATATAGAATCCAAAATTACAGGGACTAGGGAATGTATACCTCCACAGCAGCACTAGAGTGCAGAGTTTGAGACTGGGATTTATAAGTGCTTTTCAAAGGATGCGGTTTGGAGGAGGATCGAATATCTTGTCAAAATTTGAAGTTTTTCTTGGGACTGAAGTCAAAATCATACATGCCACAGAAGAGGGAAAAAGGGAGGCTTTTCTCACTTTAATTGTTCATCTGCAACAGAAAGGCCAGTATCCCTGAGAGAGGAAACACTGCAAGAAGAAGGGAGTGAACAAGTTCTCCCAAATGAAGATTGCTGCTCAAGTATGTCTATTTCCCTGGTTGTATCGGGGCTCTGGTGGCGCAGTGTTTAAGACCTCAGCTGCTAACCAAAAGTTTGGCAGTATGAACCCACCAGCTGCTCCTTGGAAACCCTATGGGACAGTGCTACTCTGACTTATCAGATGGCTTATGAGTCAGAAGTGACTCAAGGGCAAAGGATCTAGTTTTTTGCTTTTTTTTTTTTTGGTTTGCCCTGCTTATCAGGTATAAAATTCACATTTCCCAACCGAATGCTTGGCAGCACCAAGACATTGCAATAATGGTTAATCTTTAATCGAACATTCTCCATCTTCATGAAATAAACTTTTCTCTCATTGAGTTTCCTTTTCCTTTCTTTCTCAGGTTTCTGTTCTTTGTCTTTCTTCAAGTCTGTGCTATGCTTCAATTGCAATGTAAATGTCTCTGATTTTTAAGTTTAAAGTGACATCCCTCCAAAGGGAGGGGGATTCATATTCATTCTGGTCTTCCAACTTCTTCATTTTCTTCTTGGTTATATGCAAATTCTTGGTATCTATAAAGACTGTATATCCCTCTGTTGCATACTTTTGCATACATTACACCATTCCATTCCCGTCCAATTGAACAAAAAGACTTCTTGTCATTTGGAGAATAACAAAATCTGAGCAGTAATTCTGTGCTTCTTGCCCACATAGAAAGTTTGAATGTGGAACTCGATCTTTGCACGAGAGCTCACCTTGGAACAATTAATATTGCATTCTCGTCCTAGATGACTCTAGGGCCCAGTGAGGATAAACCTTACAAAACCTTTGGGGAATGTGAGAATGCAATGTTGGTCCTAGTCACAAGACACAGCCTTGCCCTATGTTGTCTACCCCAACTGACATCCCATGGAATTTTGACTTGGTCCATATATGAGCGTGGAATTGTATCTTCTTGTAAAAACACTCAGCATAAAAGGCTGAAATGTGTGGATGATGGGAAACCTGTTCAGCCATCATGTTACACTGTTTTTGGAAACTCAAAGAACGGGTCGTTCTGAAAGTAGCTCTGTGTTCTCTTCAGTGTCATTTTGCAATGTTCAGTGACAATGAAAGATCTCACCCAAAATGGGACTGTATGGCTTTCTGGCAACTGATATCCTTTTCTTCCTGCACGAAAGGTGGAGAAGTACCATTTCACAACATGGACAATTCAATTCCAGGATCCTTCGGGTCACTTACAAGCTAGTGTGAATGAGCAAAAAATATGCGTACATTTCTAAAAGAGATCTTTCGAGAATAAATGTTGGAAGAACTATCTTAGTAAGATCCATTCCAAACCTAACCTTTGACAAGAGATGCATGATAACACTTTTGTGCTCTTCCAATGACCCTGTGTCCCCTAGATCTTCTATATGGTCATGGGAATCAAAAAGGTTAGCATCACTTGATGTTCCACTGGACATGGAGGAAGTAAGTGATTCTGCGTTTTCTGGGCACTTTAGACTATTTGTTGAGCTTCTGTGTGTCAAGACTGAGAGAGATCCAGAGGAATCTATTAAGCACGTTGGAGATGAGCACTCTGTGGGAGAAAGATGTGGCAATCTAATTCTATAAAAATTACAACCTTGGAAGCCCTACCGGGACAGTTCTGCTCTATCCTATAGGTTCCCTATGAGTTGGATTCAATTCAACAACAATGGGTTTGATTTGCTGGAATAAGAGAACTCTGGGACTTTATTTGGAGACAAGTTGACTGGATTGAAGAAGCTAGATTACTACTAGGTAGTGAGTGCCCAAGGCATGTACTATTTGGTGTTAGAATTTGATGATATCTCAGGGAAGCTAATACAGGTCCAATTGGTTGGGAGGTGGATGCTGCTCTGACTTACACAACTGAGCAGGTTCTGAAGGTAAGACAACCTGGGAAGGCATTGTTTGAATTATGGGTTCCAAGGGACTAGGTCGATATATTGCATCTACAGTATTAATTGTTCTTATAATTCCACCTGTGTGCTTCTCTGCATTACTCTGGTCTTTAGCAACCTGCAACAATACAATGTAGTGCTTGGTTGAATCTACCATGATAGTTGTTGTCTCTGAGAGCTTCAGTTTTCTATCTCTGATCTTCACCTTTGCTGTTCTGAAGCTTGTCATCAAAAAATTTTGAGTATTCTATCAATATTTGCAGAGAAATGTCAGCCCATTTGATACGTTTCTCATGAAAGTCTTGGACCCTAGGAAAGAATTCTGAATATAAAACCCCACAGTGTGGTAGGAGGGAGTCAGGGAGGAGAGTAACCCATGGCCCACCCCCTAGGCAAGAAGCAGGGACCCTCAACCCACCAATTTCGTGAACAATTCAGCTTTTTCATAACTATATGGAATGCCACCTTAATCATACACTAAAATCTTATACCAAAAAAGAAACCAAACCCATTGCTCTCGAGTCAATTCTGACTCGTAGTGACCCTGTAGAACAGAGTAGGGTTTGCAAGGACGAGCTCATGAATTCGAACTACTGACCTTTTGATTAGCAGCCATTGCTCTTAACTACTGCACCACCAGGGCTCCAAAATGTTATAAAGTAGAACATAATTTACCCTAGCTTTAGAAGCGAATAGTATTCCAAATAATACAGTTTGGTCAAAATAATTTTCTATAATCCTCCAATTTGTGAAACTAGGCATGAATACCAAAGAGATGGTTTGTTGTATTCCGTGGCACATGCAGGTGGTGTGACTGCCAAGCTGTGAAAATGAGTGATGTCCAGGAGCTCTGGCTGGGAGTGAGTGGCTGTCGTGTCACTAAGGGGCTGCAGGGCACCAGCTGACACTGTCAGAAGGGGTGTCACCAAAACGACTCTCTATAAAATTATCTCTGTAGTAGAGAATGAAGAAAACCAAAGACAAAAGGGAAAGATTACTCCAGTGGAGTAATGGACCTCAAGTACGACAGCCTCCACCAGACTGATTCCAGTACAACTACATGGGGCTCAGCTACCTCCACTGATTGCTCTGACAGGGATCAGAACAGAGGGTCTTGGACAGAGCTGGAGAAAAATGGAGAGCAAAATTCTAACTCACAAAAAAGGACCAGACTTACTGACAGAGACTGGAGAAACCCCAGGAGCATGGCTCCCAGACACCGTTATAGCTCAGTAATGAAGCTATTCCTGAGGTTCACCCTTCAGCCAAAGATGAGACAGGCCCACAAAAGAAAACAATTGCCCAAAGGGGCAGGAGGGCACAGGAAAGCTGGTAATGGGAACCCAAGGTCAAAAAGGGAAGGGTGTTGACATGTCATGGGGTTGGCAACCAATGTCACAAAACAAAATGCACAGAACCACAGCCTGGGTCCTGGGTAGCAATTCCAGTGCTGCCACTAGTTTAATGGTATGGATTGGACTTAAAGAGCTAAATGATATAAAATGAAAGAGGTCTATTTTTCCACGGTAGGCTTGAATTTCTGAGCTCCATATGAACACATAAAAAAGATTAAAAAAAAACCTCCATTTATGGGAGACCAAAATGATGTTTTTGCAAATAATCTTTCTGATTAAGGCAAATGAAACGTCACCGTATTATTTTTATTTTATTTTGGGATAGAAAAAAAAAAGGAAAGCTAACTGAATTTGTGCTGGATAGTTTTGTTTTGTTTAATCTCATTTCAAATTGTATTAGGGCCACATCTAAAGAATGATGTTCAGGGCTGATGATTACAAATCATCTGAATGGGTTATTTCCTTCTCTCCTAACCCACCTTCCAACTTCTGCTTATCTCTGGGGTGGCTGTTTATCATGCAAACTTTTCGAAACGGATTCTGACAAGTGTTGAAAAATTCGAGTTTGTAGACTAAAGATAGAATAATGTGAAAATGTAAAAAAAAAAAAAAAATCCCTGTAGTTAGTTACAATAACAAAAACACTTTTCTAAGCCCACCTTACAGCTATCAATACACCTACAGGGCTAAAGCTCTATGCTAATTCACTTGTTGAACCTTCTAATGCATGTCAGTCCGAGCTGGCATTATTGCCCAACTACAATATTGCTTTCAATCATGTGGTTTCATCTGCTCTCACTACAAGCACACACTGTTGTTTTCATTGCTGCCGCTGTTTTTATAGTCACTGGTTCTGTCAAATTTTCTGATGTTTTAGCTGCAATGTTGTGGTAATTAGTATTTGTGAACCTCTATCAATAACTTTTTTGAGAAATGAAGCAGTAATTAAAGGAAAAGAAGGAGTAATGTGTGGGAATTACAATTTACAAGTAACATTAGTACAAAAAACATTACTAAGGATTGTGTTTGGCCTGGCATGGGAGGAGGTTCTGGGGGTGGGGATGGGTGACACCATGAGTGACCACATGGGGTGACACCAAGCCTAGTGATGCCACTGGTGAGTGGCGGGAGAAAAAACTGACTCTTTTAGAGACTATCTAAAGTTGTAAAAGAAAAAAAAATCTTCAAATGTATGAACATATTTAATTTACTAAAAAAAAAAACTTCAGATTTACAGATTGAAAAAAACTGGAAAAGAAAATGTGTTCCACAAACAAGCTAATACCTGATGGGATCTCTCTTCAAAAGGACTGTTGCATCATCCTCTTCATCAGTTTCTGCAGAACCTGCCTCAACAAATATTTTTAAGGGATTTTGCCACTCTCCAGAGTATAAAACAATATTTTACTAGCAAATAATATTTATCAGTACTTTATAATTATTGCCAGATTTTTTCTGCCAATGTTAAGAAAACAAGCATGCTTTGCAAATTCTGATTTTTACTGCAAGAATCAAACTACATTTTAAAGGATATATTTGGATCTGCTTTGTGCCTGGTTACTATGTCCTGTTCTTATGTCCATATTCTGACTCCAGCAGCACATTGAGTTGATCATTGTAGTTTGAATGTTAGGTGGACTAGTCTCTCCTATTACTATTACTTAAAAAAAAAAAAAAAAATGGAGCTATTATTTCAGAGTTATTTTGTGTGGTGGAGTAACTGTCAAGAGAAAATCAAATCCTATGTCTATAAATGCCAGTGGAATTAAGATAGTAATTGAAAAAAATGTATAAATCAATTTTGGAAGACCTGCCATCTTTAAACTTTGATTCCTGCCAGCTATCGGTATTTTATTTTGACCCATTTTTCATGTTTTATTATGTCCCTTACTAGGTGTCATGGGTTGAATTTTGTCCCCCAAAAGTATGTGTATCAATTTGGCTAGGCCATTATTCCAAATATTGTGTGATTGTCCACAATTTTGTTATCTGATGTGATTTTCCCGTGTGTTGTAAATCTTACCTTAATGATGTTAATGAGATGGGATAGGCTGCAGTTATTTTAATGAGGCAGGACTCAATCTAAAAGATTGGATTGTGTCTTGAGCCAATCTCTTCTGAGATATAAAGAATAAAAATGGGCAGAGAGACAAGGGTACCTCATACCACCAAGAAAGCAGCATTGAGGGCAGAGCATGTCCTTTGGACAAGGGGTCCCTGTACCTGAGAAACTCCTAGACCAGGGGAAGATTGATGACGAGGACTTTCCTCTAGAATGACAGAGAGAGAAAGCCTCCCCCTGGAACTCATGGCCTGAATTTGGGCTTGTAGCCTGCAAGACTGTGAGAATAAACTTCTCTTTGTTAGAGCCGTCCACCTGGGGTATTTCTGTTACAGCTGCCCTAGATGACTAAGACACTAGGGTTTGACATTTTCTCTTAGTAGGGCATACACATTTATTCTTAAATATATTCCTAAGGCACAATATACAATTTGCTTCAGTCATGGATGGAATCTTTTTGTCCTTTATATTTCATAGATAATCATTATTGTTACCTAAAAAATATTTAGGAGTCCAGGGTAGCACAAAGAGCTAAGCACTCAGCTACTAACTTAAAGGTTGGCAATTCAAATCCACCCAGAGACTCCACAGAAGAAAGTCCTGCTGATCCACTTCTGAAAGGGCATAGCCATTGAAAACCTTATGGAGCCCTGTTCTACTCTGCAATGTATGGGATCACCATGAATCAAAAACAACTCAAAGGCAACCAGTAAGAAATACTTAAATTTCCGTTACCAAAATATTGTCATGTTGAATGAAAATTTCTCAGACATAAGACTCACTTGAAAACCGAGGGGATTATCCAATAGGCAAGGTAAACACATTGCTTACCTTGCTTACCAGACTTCTGTAGTGAACAGTTTCACATTTTTTCACCACGTCAAATATTCTGCTTCTAGGTATGGCTCACATCTGTCTCTCCCAATCCCACAGCACCTTCCTACAGAATCAAAGCCTCTTTTCAAATTTGTGTTCCCTGACGGGGGTGGATGAACCAGTGAGCGAGGTAAGTGTGAGCATACTTGTGTTTACTCAGTAATCTGTAGTGAAAATTTTCATGAGTAATCAAAGACGTGATGAAACCCATGAGAAAATGTTCACCACAGTTGATTTGGTAAGCCCAATAAGCCCTGGATGTTCCTTGTCTATTGGGTAATCTGCCCTTGTTTAAGAGAAATGAATGTCTTCATTAGATTTATCTGTTTGGTTATTTTCAAAATGAACAGCTAGCATTGTATCTGTGATTGTTAAGGTTGTGTGCTAACAGCTTGGCCATGACTCTCAGTGGTTTGGATGTTATGTTGTAGCCTGGCAGTTATACAAATGATGTGATCACCTTCATGATGGGATATGGTGTGAGTAGCCAATCACTGAAAGGGCGTTTCCTTGTGGGTGTGGCTTGCATCTAATATAAGCAGACTTTCTGGTAAGCCTTGTGGGCTTTTGCTCACTCTGGATCCTGTAGCTGGCTCCTGTTTCTCTGACCTCTGGTTTTGAGACTTGAGCTAGCAGCTTCCTTGCTATCTTGCCTGCCAACCTTGGGTTTTGAAGGTCTTTGCAACCTGTGAAGCAAAGCCCTGCTGTCTGACTTGCTGATCTTGGGTTTATCAGCCCCTACGGCTCCGTGAATCAGGAGAAGCCTCCAGGCTGGCCTCTGTTCCAGCCTCTATAATCCTGTGAGTCCTTAACATAAATCTTTCTTTAACATAACTCTCTCTATATATATTTTTATACTCTTTACTGATTTTGCTTCTCTAAGAGAACCCAGCCTAAGACACTAATCTACTCAGAACACACCTCTTTTATTCTAGTGATCTAGCCAGGTCAAAATATTCTCCTATTCCCTGATACTATTTATTTGAATTTGATCATCATGGTTCATTTTCAAGAAATGGATTTTTACAAAACCAAAGACCTAATCTAGGATTTGAATCCTATTTTATCTTATTTATGTTCTTAGTAAGATTCACAAATCCAATGTAAATTCTATCGTTGTCCTTGGATTACAAAAGAGATACAGAGTGAGACAGAGAGAGAGATGTCAGGGTGTGGTTTCTGGTGCTTTAGAATACAGAGGTTTGAGAACATCATAACTAATACCTTTGTGCATCCCCATGGTATAAAAGAACTCTGGCTTAAGTGTGCATTCAGTGCGTTCTCTGTTTCCGTGTCCAACACTGAGGAATCTCCAATTTCCAAGAAAGGTTAGTACAAAACATTCCTTGTCTTATGGGAATTGTTTCCTTATGGATAAAATTTTCTATGTATTCAACAATTATTTCCTGTATTTCTGATCTAGCTCATGTCCACATGATCTATCATATATTTTTTCAGTCAAGCAGCCTCTTGGCTGAGAGGGTGAGCAGATTGCAGAAAATAATAAAAGTCATGACAAGAGACAGAGTCCACTCATTTCTGCAAATTGATATGGGCTAAGGATGATGAAGACTTTGCATCAAAATAAATGATACTCAAGACATTTTCACATAAATTTGGAATTGGCAAGGGGTGGGTTATCTACATTTTCACAATACAAATTTTTCAAAAAAATCTTTTCCTAGGACATCATCAGACAAGGATATATTTGGTAGTGACGATGATGCACAAGGCTTTGTTGGATGAATGAAAGACTCCAGATATTTAGCTTTCCTTGAAGCCTGTGGAATGTCACCATTGTTTATCCAAACCCCATGATTTTGCCCAGGCCCTGCTCTTTCCTCCACAGACATTCCACAAGAAATATTTCCTAAGTGTGTACTCCATTTTTGTTTCTTTTGTGGGGATTTACTCTTAGAATCTCAGTTGTAGGAGTCCTGGGAGACCTGATGAATACAAAAGATTTCCCATTCATGAAGACCCTAAATTAGAAGCACATTATACCCTTCTACAGCTAACAACTGCCCTATTTCATTAAGATTTCTCTTGCTTAAGG
This sequence comes from Elephas maximus indicus, assembly GCF_024166365.1. Lineage (NCBI taxonomy): Eukaryota > Metazoa > Chordata > Mammalia > Proboscidea > Elephantidae > Elephas > Elephas maximus. The sequence goes on from NC_064822.1 coordinate 18,955,861, forward strand.
ACAAAGTGACAGCTAAGGCCTAAAGAATTTTGGCAACAATCACCAAAATGTATACAACAGTATATTTCACACAAAGATAAAATTGTGCCCTTGTGTTTTAGGTTGGATCACAACTATCAGCAATGTCTCAAGTAAATCTTGATTGGGTTGATGAGCATCAGCTTCAGCGTTTAAATGAAAGGTTAATTGTCGTTGACGAAAGTGATGAGGTTATTGGTGCAGATACCAAGAGGAATTGCCACCTGAATGAAAACATTGAGAAAGGTAGTATGGAAATGTTTTCTTTGTCTGTTTCATCAGATTTTTATCCTTTTTATCCCAAACTCACAGAGATGTAGAGGGGGGAAACTTCAGGCATTTCTCATGAGGGGAGACCTTCAATCATCTTATGCTCTTGTTGCTTGCCTTCTTTAGGAGAAGGTTCAAGAAGGGTCCATCTTAAATCTTTTTATTTTGAGCATTAATTTGTCATCAGGTTTTCATTACCTGGAGACCATGAATTACCAGTCTGGGAATGCAGCGTGTATTCCCCTTTCCTCTGCACAGGAGCCATATTATAGGTTTTCTGCTGTAGCGATTCTCTGTGAGATAGAGAGCCAGGTCAGAAGGACAAGTGAATTACTATATCCGCTCCATATTCGTTGGCTCATATGAATCGGCATTTATTTTTTCAGGACTGTTGCACCGAGCCTTCAGTGTTGTCTTGTTCAACACAGAGAATAAAGTCTTGATACAGCAGAGATCAGACTGCAAAGTTACTTTTCCCGGTGAGTCCATTCAATTGTACCTATGGCTTAAGATGTCCATGTCATTTGACCTGGAAGTATCTGGGATGTAAATTATCTGAATTGCCCTTGTCTGGCTCTCACTTTAGTCGACAGTTAGTTCATCCCTGAGGGAACAGTATAGACAGATCCTTAGAAAAAGAAAACCAAACCAGTTGCTGTCAATTCAATGCAGATGTATGTGACCCCATGTGTGTCAGAGTGGAACTATGCTGAATAGGGTTTACAATGCTTATTTTTCAGAAGAAGATCACCCGCTCTTTCCTCTGAGGCACCTGTGGGTGAACTTGAACCACTAAACTTTTGATTATCAGTCAAGCACAGAGTAGGTACCATCTAAGGATTTGGAGGATTAGAATCAATAACATTTAGCAATTAATTAAGGACATATACAAAAATGATTATCCTACAAGCCAAATCTCTCTGTTTTATATTCTCCTGCACTTCCCAAAAGCAAGAGAGAGTAAGTAGGTAGAAATAGTCCCTTTTAAGGGTGGGGGGGAAAGCATTTATACCAACTCTAATCATTTTAAACTTTTTTGCATGAAGTGCTGTAATTTTTTCAAACCACGCCTTGCATGACACATTAAAAGTGGATGGGACCCAGGATAGAAGACGGTGGCAATGAAGACCTCTCCTTTGTTCCTCCTTATCTGAGGTTCTGTGGCTCAAAGAAGCTTTCAGTGTCTGAGGAGGGAGATGGGAGGGAGAGTCAGTGAACAGAGTGGTTCCCCCATCATAAATAGCATTGCTGTTACTTAGGTAATTAGTATGTTTCATTAAGAAAACTTTCTCAAAGATATTATACCTGAAATGGCTTCTATAAAGCTATATTCATTAAACAAGATCATCCTTCTTTCTGAATGTGACTCCTGTCTCCTCAGCTCCACCTTAAAACCTACACAAAGACACACACACACCTCACACCCACTCTCTCCTCTGCCTCTTTAGGATATATTAGATACTTGGAGCTCTGGTGGTTCAGTGGTTAAGAGCTAGGCTGCTAACTGAAAGGTCAGTACTCCAATCCACGAGCCTCTCCTTGGAAAGCCTACTGGGTGGTTCTACTCTGTCCTATAGGGTTGCTATGAGTTGGAATCAAGTGGACGGCAAGAGGTTTGGTTTTTTTTTTGTTGGGGGGAGGGTGTTTGCGGTATACGTATGTATGAATCCTGATCCCTGTCCCAAGACATACCTGGAGAATGTAACAAGATATACACATGAGAAATTAACTTCCAGTCGATGGATCTACATTAAGTATCAGCGGAGCAGTAAGGGTAATCCATTCTTAAGAACAATTCCATGAGGTAAGTATCATCATACTCACCTTGTCAGGTAAAACCAGGTGTATGTGTGTCAGAGTAGAACTATGATCCATAGGGTTTTCAATGGCTCATTCTTCAAAAGTCGATTGCTGTACCTGTCTTCTGGGGCTCATTGAGAAAGGCTGGAACCTTCAAAGTTTTGGTTACCGGCTGACTTCGTTAACCATTTGCGCCACCCTGAAACTTCTAAGGAGACTTGGTGACACAAAGATTAAAGCAATCAATTCCTAATCAAAATTTGGCTGTTCAAAACCGCAAGTGGCTCTGTTGGAGAAAAATGTGGCACTTGGCTTCCATAGAAAGTTACAGTCTTGGAGACTTATAGGGTCACTATGAGTCAGATGTCAGTGGCTTTTTTTTTTTCCCGGGTAGGGGGTGGGAGAGACTTCTATCTTGTCAAGTTCCTTGCCCAAACCTCCACACCCAATAAAAGCCACAGAGCCAGGATCTGCACAGAACACTCACAGTAAACCCTTGCTCTTTCTCCTCAACCAGTCTATGTTACAGATAATTTTGTTTTACCTGAAGGTCTGTGTTTGCATTTTTAGTATATTCGGTCTTCAATAATTAAAGTAAGGGAAATGCTTTCCATGTGCATTCTCTTCAGGGTATTTCACTGAGTCTTGCTGTAGTCATCCTTTGTACAACCCACTGGAACTGGAAGAACAAGATGCCATTGGAATCAGGCGAGCAGCTCAGAGACGCCTGCAGGCTGAGCTGGGGATTCCCCCCGAGCAGGTACCCAATATCTGTCCAGTATCCACTGTGCTAATGGTGAATCCAGTGGGTGACATTCAGCAAAAGCTGAACATGAGCTCAGTGACTGGATTTGTGTCATTGGCCTCATAAAGGTGGTGTTACAAATAGGAGATTTGGACATTGTACATTTTTTGTTAATTTCGGGTAGAGATTATTTAGAAATCTGGCTTTCTATCAAACACTGAAGAAAGAGAAGGTTGAAATTTGAGACTAATAGGATGTTTGAAATTTTTTACCTTCGGCCATTAAAGAAACTAATTTAGAAGGAATGGATATTTTCTTGGCAAAGATGGTTAGTTTATATTGGGCGAGGGCACAGTTCTTTAAAGTATGACACAGACAGATTAACTGAAATAAAACAAATTCAAAACCGGATTATTATTTAGTCTTGAATCTACATGTTTAGCTAAAGTTAAGGTTTAGATAATTAGCCCTTTTGAGTGAAAACATATGTATTTATTTTCTCTACTTTGCCTATACTTTCTATATTTTCAACACTGGCATTGTTAATTAACACTGTGTCAATTTTTGTCATAGATTTCTCTAGAAGACATTTTAGTTATGACAAAGTATCACCACAAGGCAAGATCAGATAGAATCTGGGGAGAACATGAAATTTGCTACCTTCTGCTTATAAGAAAGAATCTCCCTGTGAATCCAGATCCCAGTGAAACAAGACGTTTCTGCTACATGACCAAGGAGGAGTTACAGGAGTTGCTGGAAAGGGGAGCCAGGGGAGAAGTGAAAGTTGCCCCGTGGCTGAGAGTCATCGCAGAGAAATTTCTGTATAAGTGGTGGGCTCATTTGGATGAAGTAACCCAGTTTGTTGAGCTTAATAAAATAGTCAGAGTGTGAAGAGCATGGGTGTCGAGAATTTGCCAGAAATACTGCCCCCAAACAGAAAATGCTGTGTTTTCACTGCAGGCAAACATGACACACAATTGCCTTGTAATTATATGCTTTCACAAGAAAAGGAAAATCTTTCGATTGCTACTAATCTAGAAATCATGTACTTTTAATCTTTTAATCTACTTTGTTATATTATCCTATTGTTTTCTTTTGTCCCATTTCTATATTTTTCATGTTTGGTTGAGAAGGGGAAGTTGAATGTTTCCCCCTCCACACTTTCCATTTTATATGCACTTGGCAGGTTAGCAGTAGCTGATCCTGAAAGGCCTGGTAGAAGGTCCTTGAGAGGACTGGAATCTGTTATATTAGACTGTTAGGTGAACTGTGATCCTACTTTTTCAACGGTGCTATCCAAACTCCCAGGAAGTCAGAATGGGGTATCTCTGCATGATTATTAGTGTTTTTTAAAGCATCACTTATTTCACAGTACAAAACAAAATTTATTTTCAAGAAACACACATTCAGTCTTGTGTCTTAAGGCCTGGCTATATGCATTTTAGTTCATCTCTAAAATGGGTTCATGTCAACACATGTTATAGTCTAACTACAAACCGCACAGGAAATGTATATGGTCTCAACCAGATGTCTCTGCATTCATCCACTTTTGTTCCTGAAGTTGGCTTATATCTCTGTAATCTGCTTGTAAACGAAGGCAGTTTTGCTTTTAAAAATTACTCTGTATTTTAGCACAAAGTGAGTATACATTTTTAAATTAGACCTGAGTATGTAATATTTTTATGTAATATTGAGAACGAAATTATGTTTTAAAACCAGACCTGATAATATAGTGAAATTGCCACAGGCCTTAGATAATAACCCCTGAAGATTTCCATTCTTCAAACTAAGGTGTTATTTTGTTGTTTCTTGATGAAAGACAAGTGAGCTTTTGATTCTTATTTCTAGTAAGCATAGATAAATCTTATGAAAATATTATTTCACAAACTAATGAAATTTAAATTTATAATATCTTTTTACTTAATAAATGCTAGTGTTAAATTGCTACTGTTCATTTTTAGGAGGTAACAAATCATCTTTATATAAATATTAAATGCCTCAATAGAAAGATCACTGTATATTTAAGGTGTTTTCTTTAGTAGAAAAAAATTCTTCAGTTTTAAATGAATTTTATCTTTAGGATTTATAACATTGATTTCATTAAATCCGTAGCTTATTCTCTTCAAAATAACTCTATTCTCTTATGAGAAAATGTTAAAATAAAATAGATACATGTGCTTGCTTCTCAAGATTTTGAAAGACATATTAAACCAACCAAAACCAAACCCATTGCGGTCATGTTGATTCCAACTCATAGCAACACTATAGGACAGGGTAGAAGTGCCCCATCAGGTTTCCAAGGAGGAGCTGGTGGATTTGAACTGCTGACTTTTTGGTTAGCAGCTGAGCTTTCAGCCGCTGTGCCACGAGGGCTCCAACAGGTATATTACCTACCAGCAAATGTGAGCATTGGGGGAAAAAAATGGAAAAATTCTTTATAAAACACAAGCAATCAAAGCCAACACAAGAATAAGTAGAAAATATGAATAATCTTATAGCTCTTAAAGAAATTGAATCTGTATTTTCTAATTTTGCTTGCAAAAGAAACTGTACTCATATAGTCCCCAATGAGATCAAATGATATTCCTGCTATAATTCTAACTTGCTTGTATCCTACTATAAAGATAAATAAATATAGCCGTAGATTAAAACTTATCTGTGTCTCTTGAACCTGATTGTGCCTGATGAACCAACAATCACAGAAGTGATACTGCACCTGCCATCATCATTTCACTCAGCATCATATTGGAAGTCCTCCCATTAAGAAAAGATAAAGGAGTAAAATTTTATAAAGATTGTAAAGAAGAAATACAACTATAATTATTTTCTGATACTATGCAAAAATTTTTTAAAATACAGATTCTTATCAGCAATAATAAGTGAATTTAGTAAGGTTGCTAATACAAATTTAATACACAAAAATCACGTGTATTTGACAACTTGGTCGTAATGGACCAATTCCTCAAAAAGCACATTTCAGTACATATGAAATAGATCACTTAGATAAGCACTATAGAGAAATTGAATTTGTTATTAAACACTCCCCCAAAATAAACATAGAGGTAGGGCCAAGATGGCAAAATAGCCAGACGTTTCCAGTGATTCCTCTTACAGCAAAGACCAGAAAAAACAAGTGAAACGATTATATTTATGACAAACTAGAAGCCCTGAACATCAAAGGCAAAGTTAGAGAATGGCTGAGCAGCAGGGGGAGGAAGAGATGGGTCAGAAGCAGAGAAGAGTTCAAGGACCTGAATCGTTGGGATGAATCAGGCCTCATTCCCAGGGGTGGCTACAGTGGGCTCGTGGTAGCGTTTGACCTCAGTTTCCTCAGGGAGAAGCAGCCAGTTGCACAGCCTACTCACACCTCTGGAACCACAGAAAAATGGCGCTCTCAGCAAAAGCTAAGTACTTGTGTATCTTTTACCATGCCCCCTGCCCCAAGCCAGATTCAGAGGCTGTTGATTTCGCTGGGCCTAAGACAGGCCCTGTTGAGCACCGAGAGCCATTCTCCCAGCCTTGGAGAAGACATAAATTCGCAATTGTGGGAAAAGATAATTTGCCAGTTCCACTAACCTGGGGAGCTCAGGACAGAAGCAGCTCCTGTCCAGGCAAAAACAGTCCATGGTAGCTGAATACTTTTCCCTGTGCACGGACCTATGTGGGCCTATTTTGGGAGAGTAGGCCCTTGTTGGCAGACTGGAACGGTTTCAGCTGTGTGGTAGAGAGGTGGAGGTTTGATAATTTACACAGCTTTGCCTATTAAACAGCGTCCTCACCTACCCACATCGGGGGCCTAAGGACTGGCGGCTCTGCTTGGGTCACTCAGCCACCCACAACAGGGGTCCAACAATTACTGGTACCTCCCAGTCCTTACAACCAAAAGCATTGGGTGCCTATGGTCCATCTGCAGAACCCACCCACCTCTACACTCTAGGGAACAGGGATACGTTTTCCTCAGAGACACTTGGGAGACGATTATCAGCCTCCTGCCTTGTTCAGAGCGGGACACCCTGCTGCAACCAGATACTGGTACCTACACCAATCACTTCTGCCCATCTAAGACTGTAGAACAGACCCTGTACAACACACTTGATGACCAGCTACCTGGACACCTGTGCTGAATCCTTACAAGAAAACTGAATGGATTCCTGGACTGATATACCTGATAAGAGCACTAGCCATCTGGCGACAGGACATCAGAGCTTCAAAGGTGAAAAAAATCAAGCTAGCTCACTCAAGCAACCCATCTGGGCATATCAAAACAAAACAAAGCAAGAAGCTAGGATACGGTAAGCAAACATAAACTAAACTAATATAATAACTTACATATGGCTTGGAGACAACAGTCAATATCAAATCATATAAAGAAACAGATCTGATTGCTTCAACAAGCTTTCAAAACAAAGAATCAAGGGATCGTCTAGATGGAAGTGCATCCCTGGAATTGCCAGGTGCAGGATACAAAAGAGTAATATACAGAACCCTTCAAGACATCAGGAAGGATATCAGGCAATACATAGAACAATCCAAGGTACACACAGATAAAGCAATTGAAGAAATTAGAAAAGTTCCGCAGGAACATAATGAAAAATTTAATAAGCTGCAAGAATCCACAGAGAGACCCAAGGAAAAAAGAAAAACTAAACCCAGTGCTGTCAAGTAAATTCTGACTCACAGCAACCCTAGAGCACAGAGTAGAACTGCCCCATAGAGTTTCCAAGGAGCACCTGGTGGATTCGAACTGCTGACCCTTTGGATAGCAGCCATAGCACTTAAGCACTATTCCCCCAGGCAGACAACAATCAGAAATACAGAATTACACAACTCAAGAAAAATTGAACAAGTGGCAGGCAGAATTGGTGAGAGTGAAGATAAAGCACTTGGCACAAATATATTTGAAGAAAAATCAGATAAAAAATTTTAAAAAATGAGGAAACTATAAGAATCATGTGAGTCTCTATCAAGAGAATTAACCTACGAGTGACCGGAGTACCAGAACGGGGGGAATAGCTGAAAATACAGAGGCAATTGTTGAAGATTTCTTGGCAGAAAACTCCCCAGATATCGTGAAAGATGAGAAGATATGTATCTAAGATGCTCATCGAACTCCATGTAAGGTAGATTTTAAAAGGAAGTCACCAAGACATGTTATAATCAAACTTGCCAAAACCAAAGACAAAGAGAGAATTTTAAAAGCAGCTAGGGATAAATAAAAAGTCACCGACAAAGGAGAGCCACTAAGAATAAGCTCGGAATACTCGGCAGAAACCATGCAGGCAAGAAGGGAATGATTTGACTTATATAAAGCATTGAAGGAAAACAATGCCAGCCAAGAATCATCTATCCAGCAAAACTGACTCTCAAATATGAAGGTGAAATTAAGACATTTCCAGATAAACAGAAGCTTAGGGAATTCATAAAAAACAAACCAAAACTACAAGAAATACTAAAGGGAGTTCTTTGGTTAGAAATCCAATAATATCAGGTATCAACCCAAGACTAGAACACTGTGCAGAGCAATCAGATGTCAACCCAGACAGAGAAATCACAAAAATAAATCCAGATTAAAAAAACGCTCAAAACAGGGGAACAGCGGTGTCATTATGTAGAAGAATTCAACATTAAAGCAATAAAGAGGAACTAAGAAATGTACTCATAGATCCTTCATACGGAGAGGAAGACAAGGCTATATAAAGAAACAAAAGTTAGGTTTAAACTTAGAAAAACAGGGGTAAATATTAAGGTAACCACAAAGAAGACTAACTAGCCTACACATCAAAGTAAGACAGAGACTCAGCAGAAACAAAGTCAACAAACACAAATAAGAGGAAAGGACAATATATAAACTGCTAAGGACAAAAAATTAACTGGGGAAAAGAAACGGTCAACAACACACAAAAAAAGACATGAAAATGACAGCACAAAATTCATATTTATCCATAATTATGCTGAATGTAAATGGACTAAATGCACCAATAAAGAGACAGAGAGTGGCAGAATAGAAAAAAAAAAAAAAAACACCATGATCTGTCTGTATGTTGCCTGTAAGAGACACACCTTAGACTTAGAGACACAAACAAACTAAAACTCAAAGGATGCAAAAAATTATATCAAGCAAACAACAATCAAAAATGAGCAGGAGTGGCAATATTAACTTCTGACAAAATAGACCTTAAAGTTAAATCCATCAGAAAGGATAAGAAAGGACACTATATAATGACTAAAGGGACAATACACTAAGAAGATATAACCATATTGAATATTTATGCACCCAATGACAGGGCTGCAAGACACATAAAACGATTTCTAACAGCATTGAAAAGTGAGAGAGACAGCTCCACAATAATAGGGGGAGACTTCAACACACCACTTTTGGTGAAGGACAGGACATCCAGAAAGAAGATCAATAGAGACACGGAAGATCCAAATGCCACAATCGACCAACTTGACCTCAGAGACATATTCAGAACAGTAACCGAACAGCAGCCAAGTCTTTCTTTTCTAGTGCACATGGAACATTCTCAAGAACAGACCACATATTAGGTCATATAGCAAGCCTTAGCAGAACCCAAAACGCTGAAATATTACAAAGCATCTTCTCTGACATTAAGGCCATAAAAGTAGAAATCAATAACAGAAAAAGCAGGGAAAAGAAGTCAAACACTTGGAAACTGAACAATACCTTGCTCAAAAAAGACTGGGTTATAGAAGACATTAAGGATGGATAAAGAAATTCATAGATTCCAGTGACAATGAAAACACTTCCTATCAGAACGTTTGGGACACAGTGAAAGCAGTGCTCAGAGGTCAATTTATATCAATAAATGCACACATACAAAAAGAAGAAAGGGGCAAAATCAAAGAATTATCCCTACAACTTGAAGAAATAGAAAGAGAGCAACAAAAGAAACCCACAGGCACCAGAAGAAAGCAAATAATAAAAATTAGAGCAGAACTAAATGAAATAGAAAACAGAAAAACAATTGAGCGGATGAAAAAGACCAAAAGCTGGTTCTTGGAAAAAATCAACAAAATTGATAAACCATTGGGCAAACTGACAAAAGAAAACCAGGAGAGGAAGCAACATGGATAAGAAATGAGATGGGTGATATTATCACAGGCCCCATTGAAATTAAAAAAATCATACCAGAATTCTACAAAAAATTGCACTCTAACAAATTTGAAGACCTAGAAAAAATGGATAAATTTCTAGAGACACACTCTCTGCCTAAACTAACACAAACAGAGGTAGAACAACTAAATAGGCCCATAACGAAAGAAGAGATTGAAAAGGTGATCGAAAAGCTCCCCTCCCCCCCAAAAAAAGCCCTGGACCAGACAGCTTCACTGCAAAGTTCTACCAAACTTTTAGAGAGAAGAATTAACACCACTACTACTAAAGGTATTTCAGAGCATAGAAAAGGACAGAATACTCCCTAACTCGTTCTATGAAGCCAGTATATCCCTGATACAAAAACCAGGTAAAGGCAGAACACACACACAAAAAAGAAAATTACAGACCTATATCCCTCCCGAGCTTACATGCAAAAATCCTCAACAAAATTCTAGCCAATAGAATTCAACAACATATCAAAAAAATAATTCACCATGACCAAGTGGGATTCAGACCAGGTATGTTTTTTTTCTTTATGTAGAAATGGTTCAACATTAGAAAAACGATTAATGTAATCTAAGAATCACATGGTTTTATCAATTGATGCAGAAAAGGCTTTGACAAAGTTCAACACCCATTCGTGATAAAAATTCTCAGCCAAATAGGAATAGAAGGAAAATTCCTCAACATAATAAAGGGCTTTTATAGAAAGCCAACAGCCAACATCATCCTAAATGGAGAGAGTCAGAAAGCATTCACCTTGAGATCAGGAACCAGACAAAGAAGCCCTTTATCACCACTCTTATTCAACATTGTGCTGGAGGTCCTAGCAAGAGCATTTAGGTTAGATAAAGAAATAAAGGGCAACCAGATTGGTGAGGAAGAAGTAACAGTATCTCTATTTGCAGATGACATGATCTTATACACAGAAAACCCTAAAGAATCCTCAAGAAAACTACTGAAACTAATAGAAGAGTTCAGCAGCATATCAGGATACATGATACAGATACAAACATCAGTTGGATTCCTCTACGGCAACAAAGAGAACATCGAGGAAGAAACCATCAAATCAATACCATTTACAGTACCTCCAAGAAGATAAAATACTTAGGAATAAATCTTACTAGAGATGTAAAAGACCTACACAAAGAAAACTACAAGACACTACTGCAAGAAACCAAAAAAGGCCTACGTAAGTGGAAAAACATACCTTGCTCGTGGATAGGAAGACTTAACATTGTAAAAATGTCTATCCTACCAAAAGAAATCTATAGATACAATGAAATTCTGATCCAAATTCCAATGATTTTTTTAATGAGATGGAGAAACAAATCAGCTTCATCTGAACCTCAAAAGAGGCCCCGGATAAGTAAAGCATTACTGAAAAAGAAGAACAAAGTGGAAGGCCTCACTCTACTTGATTTTAGAATCTATCATACTGCCACAGTAGTCAAAACAGCCTGGTACCAGTACAACAACAGATACACAGACCAGTGGAACAGAATTGGGAAGCCACATATAAATCTATTCACATATGAGCAGCTGATATTTGATAAAGGTCCAAAGGCAGTTAAATGGGGGAAATGACAGTCTTTTTAACAAATGGTGCTGGCGTAACTGGATACGCACCTGCAAAAAAATGAAACAAGACCCATAGCTCACACCATGCACAAAAACGAACTCAAAATGGATCAAAGACCTAAATATAAAATCTAAAACCATGAAGATTATGGAAAAAAAATAGGGACAACGTTAGGAGCCCTAACAGAGGGCATAAACATTTTACAAAACATTACCAACAATGCAGAAGAGCAACTAGATAACTGGGAGCTCCTAAAAATCAAACACCTATGCTCATCCAAAGACTTCACCTAAACAGTAAAAAGATTACCTGCAGACTGGGAAAAAGTTTTTAGCTCTGACATTTCCAGTCAGCTCCTGATCTCTAAAATCTACATGATACTGCTAAAACTCAAATACAAAAAAAAATAAAATAAAAAAATGGGCAAAAGTTATGAACAGGCGCTTCACTAAAGAAGACATTCAGATAGCTAGCAGATACATGAGGAAATGCTCTCGATCATTAGCCATTAAAGAAATGCAAATGAAAACTACAATGAGATTCCATCAACAAGGCTGGTATTAACCCCCCAAACACAAAATAATCAATGTTGGAGAGGTTGTGGAGAGTCTGGAACACTTCTGCTCTGCTGGTGGCAATGTAAAATGGTACAACCACTTTGGAAATCGATTTGGCACTTCCTTAAAAAGTTAGAAATGGGACTACCATACAATCCAGCAATCCTGCTCCTTGGTATATATTGTAGAGGAAGAAGAGGCTTTACATGAACAGATATACGCACACCCATGTTCATTGCAGCACTGTTTACGATAGCAAAAAGATGGAAGCATCAAGTTGCCCCTCAACAGATGAGTGGATAAATCAATTATGGTATATTCACACAATGGAATACTACACATTGACAAAGAACAATGATGAAACCGTGGATCATTTAATAACATGGAGGAATCTGGAAGGCATTATGCTGAGTGAAATTAGTCAGCTGCAAAAGGAATAATATTGTGCAAGACCACTATTATAAGAACTTGAGAAATAGTTTAAACAGAGAAGAATATATTCTTTGATGGTTACGAGAGGCGGGACGGAGGGAGGGGTGGAGAGGGGTTTTTACTAATTAAATAGTAGATAGGAACTATTTTAGGTGAAGGGAAAGACAACACACAATACACGAGAGGTCAATACAACTGGACTAAACCAAAGCAAAGAAGTTTTCTGAATAAACTGAATGCTTTGAAGGCCAGTGTAGCAGGGGCGGGGGTTTGGGGACTATGGTTTCAGGGGACATCGAAGTCAACTGGCATAATAAAATCTATGAAGAATACATTCTGCATCCCACTTTGGAGAGTGGCATCTGGGGTCTTAAACACTAGCAAGCAGCCATCTAAGAAGCATCAATTGGTCTCAACCCACCTGGATCAAAGGAGAATGAAGAACACCAAAGACACAAGGTAATTATGAGCCCAAGAGACAGAAACGGCCACATAAACCAGAGTCTACATCAGCCTGAGACCAGAGGAACTAGATGGTGCCTGGCTACAACCAATGACTGCCCTAACAGGGAACACAACAGAGAACAGCTGAGGGAACAGGAGAGCACTGGGATGCAGACCCCCAATTCTCATAAAAAGACCAGGCTTAATGGTCTGACTGAGACTAGAAGGACCCCGGGGGTCTGGGGACCATGACCAAGACAGGAACCATTCCCAAAGCCAACTCTTCAGACAGGGATTTGACTGGACCACGGGATAGAAAATGATACTGGCAAAGAATTAGCTTCTTGGATCAAGTAGACACATGAGAATATGTTGGCATCTCCTGTCTGGAAGGTAGATGAGAGGGCAGAGGGGGTCAGAAGCTGGCCGAATGGACACAAACAGAGAGTGTGGAGGGAAGGAGTGTGCTGTCTCATTAGGGGGAGACCAATTAGGAGTATATAGCAAGGCATGTATAAATTTTTGTATGAGAGACTGACTTGATTTGTAAACTTTCACTTAAAGTACAACAAAAATTAAAAAAATATATATTGAATGTACCATGAACTTCCAGAGGAAAAAATAAGTCTTAGAAAAAATACAACCAAAATGCTCCGTAGAAGCAAGACTGTCTTGCTTACTTTGGACACATCATCAGGAAAGACCAACTGATAGGAAAAGACATCATAGTTGGTAAAGTAAAGGGTCAACAAAAATGAGAGAAATCTTCAATGAGATGAATTGACACACTAGCCACAATAATGGGCTCAAACATACCAATGATCATGAAGCTGGTACAGGACCAGGTAATGTTTCATTCTGTTATACCTAAGGCCACCACGAGTTACAGCTGATGCGACGACTACTAACAACAAGAACAAATGGGAGGCAGAGGAGCCATTCTAAGACCCAATTTCCATCTATGGTACAGAACTCATGAAACATGGCCTTCATCCTCACATAGTGCTAAATGGAACCACTACTCTTTAGTGTAATTCAGAGGGTTCCTGAGATCTTTCCAGGGTTTCTAGCAGAGTGATTAGCTTCTAATCTCCTATTTTTGTTATTAGTGTCTTCCTTTTACCCCATGCCATTTTTATTTGCCTCAGTTAAATCTTCTTGACCAACATTACTATATCCACAGCTTCATATTGAAGATCAAAATTCTAGTCCATGTTGCTGCCTTCGCAAGGCTTATTTCCGTTACCTGTGACTGTCTAATAGTGAAAGAATCATAGAAACAATAGGGGACCTTAACTCCGTGTGAACCTCCACAAATTCCAACCAGGAGTTTGTCTTCTGTTACCTTCATATGCTTTTGAGCAGGAAAGTCTATGGCCTTCTGTGATCAGGCATTGCTGTGTGTCATGCTATTTCTAAATACATGACTCTATGTTTCTCTAATATCCTTTCCTTGCTGTTCGTTATAAGAATGAAGTTCCTACACCACCTTAAAGACTCAATTTTTTTTTGTTTTATTTTGTTCCATTTTCCAGAATTGATGGAATAGTCAGCTTTTAAGTCTCTTTCTTATTTGCTGTTTTAGATATTGATGGCTTCCTCCTGGTTAATTATGTCATTCTTGCCTCAATTCAATTTTCCTGGCACCCAAGAAGTAGGTTTGAATCACAGTTCCACAATTTACTAGCTGTGTGGTTCTCAGAAATTTATTTAAACTCCAGAAGTTCTGGTTCCCTATGAGCACAAATGAAGCTCATAATAGTACGAATATCGAAAAATTACTGTCAGGGTTAAATGTAAAATACATAGCATGGTGTCTGAAACAACGTAAGTTTTTTAAAGTGTTAGTAATTTTTCTTGTTTGTTAATTGGAGGTAGTTGTAACAATGAAGGTTACATAACTAAAGAGGGGACTTAGGGTTCACTTCAATTTTGGCTTCGATATGCAATGAAAACAATATTCTCTCCTCTAGTATGGAAAAGGATTCCAGGATTTTTAGTTAGTTGTCTCCCACCACTACAATAAGGGGAAAAAATTTAATCATTTGAGAATCATGCAGGTAGTTGCTGCTCTAAGTTGAGTATCTACTAACTCCACAGTATTGTAAGCACAGACTCTACTGTACTAACTCCGTGTGCCTGAGAATATCAACAGGTGACAAAGGGTGGTGTAACTCTGTTTTTTAGGAAATTTGTGTATTTCTGTCATCCAAAGAATTGAATGTCTTTCCTGTGGAAAATCTCCGGTTCTCCAAGTAATGTCTTCAGGACATACTCTCCCTTCTGCCCAAAGTGCTTAGTGAACATACACAGCAACCTGCTGTGTCCTAACATAGTACAAATGACAATAAATTTCTCAACTATCCTTTCCTGGCTTAAAAAAAAATGAAATCGTGAACCAAGAGGCCTGTTTTCTCTAATTCTCTAAACATCAAATACAATGGGAGAATTCTTAAAAAAAAAAAATACAGGCCCTGATGTCTCAATGGAGAATTCTAGCCAATATTTAAAATAAGAACATAAATTCTACAGTCTTTTCTAGAAATTAGAAGAGAAGGGAACCCTTCCTAATAAATTTGATGAAGCCAGGATTACCTTGGATACCAAAATCAGAAAAAAAAAGTACCCCAAAAAAGGACTACAGACCTACATCCTTCATGAATAAAGATACTTAGCAAAATATTAGCAAACAGAATTCAGATGTGTATATAGATATATACACCATGACCAAATGGGGTTTTCCAGGAATGCAAGGCTGGCTCAATAGTCGAAAACCAATTAATGTAATCTACCCTATTAGCAGAAGAAGAAACACGTGAGCATAGAAATTGATGTAGAAAAAAACATTTGACCAAATTAAAAACCCATTCATTTTAAAACCTCTCAGAAAACTAAGAATAGAGGATAACTTTCTCAACTTAGTAAGAACATCTACAGAAAACCTACTTAATGGTAAAAGACTCAAGGCTTTCTCCTAAAATTGACAACAAGGCAGGATGTTCACTATCACCAATGCTATTCAACATAGTACTGGAAGTCCTAGCCAGTACAACAGGCAAGAAGAGCAACAGCCATGCAGATCAGAAAGAAGGAAAACTGATTTCTCTCTAGGCACGATGTACAACTTCCATTCTGGGGTTACTGTATTCCACTGATTTTCAAATTTGCCGTCTTCCTCTTTCTTGGCTTACTACGTGTCTTAGTTATCTAGAGCTGCTGTAAGAGAAATACCGCAAGTGGATTGCTTTAACAAACAGAAGTTTATTCTCTCACGGTCTAGCTGGCTAGAAGTCCAAATTCAGGACATCGGCTCCAGAGGAAGGCTTTCTCTGTTGGCTGTGGAGGAAGGTTCTTCTCATTAATGTTCCCCTGGACTAGGCATATCCCCGCATAAGAACACCAGATCCAAAGGAGGCAATCTACTCCTGGCACTGCTTTCTTGGTGGTATGAGGTATCCCACTCTCTGCTTGCTTCCCTTTCCTTTTAACCCTTGTAAGATAAAGGTGGTACAAGCCACAACCCAGGGAAACTCCCTTTACATTGATTTAGGGATGTGACCTTAGCAAGGGTGTTACATCCCACCCTGATCCTCTTTCACCACGGGCAGAGATTATGATTGAGAACACACAGGTAAATAATAAGACGGAGGACAACCATACAATACAGGGAATCATGGCCTAACCAAGCTGACACATATTTGGGGGCACACAATTCAATGATGACACTACCATATTCTGCTGGACTGCATCGTCAAGAAGCCACTTGAAAAAAATTTAAAAAGAAGCATATTTTAAATCCTATGTCTGACAGTGGAAACCCAGGTGGCATAGTGGTTAAGAGCTATGTCTACTAACCAAAAGGTCAGCAGTTGGAGTTTACCAGGTGCTCCTTGGAACCCTATGGGGCAGTTCTACTATGAGTTGGAATCGACTGAATGACAATGGGTTTTAACAGGTTTTTCATGTCTGACAAGATCTTGTTTGAGTGTCTTAGTTTCCTAGTGTTGCGGTAACAGAAGTACTACAGTGGGTGGTTTTAAAGAACAGAAAGTTATTTTCTCATTGTTCAGGACGATGTAGCTCTAGGATGTAGCTCTTGGAGGAGGTCCTCCCTCGTCTGTCTCAGTGTCTAGTAGCTGCTGACAGACATCCTTGCAGTTCCTGGGCTTGTAGTAGATTCTTCTGCCTGCATCGTCATCAGGTGGAGTCCGTCTTCCTGCTACCTGCTTGCATTTGTGTCTACTTGGCTCTTTTATAACACAAAAGTGATTCGGTTTAGGAAACACCTCACATTGACATAGCCTCATGCGCATAATGTATAGTGGTTAAGATTCCAACACTAATTTGGGCGGGGAGACACGTTTCAATCCATAACAATTGAATATTTGGCAGGGAATCCAATTCCAAGGAGAATAGAATTCTTATTTAAAATTCAGATAGCATTGCTCCACTGTGGTTGTTAAGAGCAGTCAGATTTTTACTGCATGTAGAAGAGTTATTATTTCTCTCTGAAAATTTTTAGGATCTCCTTTTTTTCTTGACATTCTGACATTTTCCTGTTTTTTATTTTGTTTTGCTTTACATTCTGATATTCTGAAATTTTGCGATGCTATACCTATACCTATACCTAGGTACAGATAATTTTATTTCACTTTGTTGGGCACTCTCTGGGCTCTTTCAGGACTTGTATTTTTCTTGAGCTATGCAAAAGTCTATTATTTCTTTGATAAATTGCTTCCCATGATTTTCTAAAACATGACTATGAATTAGTTGAATGATGGACCTTTCCTATATATTTTTTTCTTATTTTGACTATTTATGTTAACTTGACAAATTTTCCTGACTTTATTATCCTAATTTCCTAATACAAAATAGGACTTGGAATGACAATGGAGAGATGAGTGAGTGAGCTAATAGTCTCAGCTTTCAAAATGGAAAGTCAGGAAAAAAGGTGACGAGACAACCCAACTTTATTCCAGTGAAGAAATAAAATGTGATACATACATACAATATTACATTATTCAGTCATATAAAGGAATGAACTTCTGATACGTGCTCAACATGGACAAACGTTGAAAACACTATGCTAAGTGAACTAAGCCAGACACAAAATGACAAAGTTGTATGACTTCACTTATATGAACTATCTGTTGTTCTGAGGTGCCGTCACCTCTGACTCATAGCGACCCCACGCACAACAGAACGAAACACTGCAGGGCCCTGCACCATCCTCACGATCGTTGTTATGCTTGAGCCTGTTGTTGAAACCACTGTCAATCCATCTCGTTGAAGGTCTTCCTCTTTTCACTGACTCTCTACGTTACCAAGTGTCATAGACTGAATTATGTCCCCCCCCCAAAATGGATGTATCAATTTGGCTGGGCCATGATTTCCCATATTTTATGGTTGTCCTCTATTTTGTGATTGTAATTTTATGTTAGAGAGGATTAGGGTGGGATTGTAACACCCTTACCAGGTCACATCCCTGATCCAGTGTGAAGGGAGTTTCCCTGGAGTGTGGCTTGCACCACTTTTTCTCTCTCAAGAGATGAAACGGAAGCTAGTGGAGAGGTGGACCTCATATCACCAAGAAAGCAGTGCCGGGAGCAGAGTGTGTCCTTTGGACCTGAGGTTCCTGCCCTGAGATGCTCCCAGACCAAGGGAAGATTGATGACAAGAACCTTCCTCCAGAGCCCACACAGAGAGAAAGACTTCCCCTTGAGCCAGCACCCTGAATTCGGACTTCTAATCCACTGGACTGTGACAGAATGAACTTCTCTTTGTTAAATCCATCCACTTGTGGTATTTCTGTTATAGCAGCACTAGATGACTAAGACACCAAGCATGATGTCCTTTTCCAGGGACTGGTCGCTCCTCTTAACATGACCAAAGGACGTGAGACAAAGTCTCGCCATCTTCACTGCTAAGGAGCATTCTGGTTCTACTCCCAACACAGATTAGTTGTTTTGGCAGTCCATGGTGTATTTAATGTTCTCCAAGAAAATAATTCAAAGGCACCACTTCTTCTTAGGTCTTCCTAATTCATTGCCCAGCTTTTCCATGCATATTAGGTAACTGAAAACACCACGCCTTGGGTCAGGAACACCTTAGTCTTCAAGGTGACATCTTTGCTTTTTAACGCTTTAAGGAGGTCTTTTGCAGCAGATTTGCCCAATGCAATGCATTGTTTGATTTCTCTCTTTTTTCATATTTTAAATTATGCTTTAGGTGAAACTTTACAGCTCAAGTTAATTTCTCATGCAAAAATGTATACACATATTGTTTTGTGACATTAGTTGCAATCCCCACAACATGAGAGTACATTCCCTGTTTCCACCCTGTGCTCCCTTTGTCCATTCAACCAGTTCCTGTCCCTTCCTGCCTTCTTATCCTGTTTCGGACAGGAGACACCCACTTAGTCTTGTGCATCTGATTGAACTAAGAAACACATTCCTCACATGTATTATTTTTTACTTTATACTCCTTTCTAATCTTTGTCTGAAGAGTGGGCTTCCAGAATTGTTTCAGTTCTGGGTACCAGGGTGTCCAGGGGCCATAGATTCAGAGGTTCCTTCAGTCTCTGTCAGACCATTCAGTCTGGTCTTTTTATATAAATCTGAGTTCTGCTTCACACTTCTCTCCCACTCTGTCCTGGACTCTCTGTCATGTTGCCTGTCAGGGCAGTCATTGGTGGTAGCAGGGCGCCATCTAGTTCTTCTGATCTCAGGGTGGTGGAATCTACGGTTTATGTGGACCTTTAGTCTCTTGGGCTAATATTTTCCTTATGTCTTTTGTTTTCTTCATTCTCATTTGCTCTAGGTGGGATGGAACCAATTGATGCATCTTAGATGGCCACTTGCAAACTTTTAAGACCCCAGACACCACTCACCAAAGTGGGATGCAAAACATTTTTGTAATAAACTTTGTTATGCCAATTGACCTAAATGTCCCCCAAAACTATGGTCCTCAGGCCCCAGCCCCACCTACTTTGTCCTGCAAACTGTTTGGATGTGCCCAGGAAACTTCTTAGCTTTTGCTTTGGTCCAGTTATGCTGACTTCCCATGTATTGTGTGTTGTCCTTCCCTTCATGGGCGCTGATGCTTGTCTAATATCTAGTGAGTGAATTCCCTTCCCCTTCACACCCTCGTAACCATTGAAGAATGCTTTTTTCTGTGTTTAAATCTTTTCTTGAATTCTTATAGTAGTAGTCTCATACATTATTTCTCCTTTTGTGACTGACTAATTTCACTCAGCATAATGCCCTCCAGATTCATCTATGTTGTGAGATGTTTCACGAATTCATCATTGTTCTTTATCATTGCATAGTATTCCATTGTGTGTATGGGCCATAATTTGGTTATCCATTCATCTATTGATGGACATCTAGGTTGTTTCCCTCTTTTTGCTATTGTGAACAATACTGCAATGAACACTGACGTGCATATTTCTATTCATGTGATGGCTCTTATTTGTCTAGGATATATTCCTAGGAGTGGGATTGCTGGATCCTATGGTGCTGCTATTTGTAGCTTTTTAAGGAAGAGCCAAATCATTTTCCAGGGTGGTTGTACCATTTTACATTGCCACCAGCAGTGCATAAGTGTTCCAATCTCTACAACCTCTCCAACATTTACTATTTTGTGTTTTGGATTAGTGCCAGCCTTGTTGGGGTGAGATGGTATCTCATTTTTTTTTTTTTTTAATTTTTATTGTGCTTTAAGTGAAAGTATACAAATCAAGTCGGTCTCTCATAGAAAATTTTATATAGACCTCGTTATGTGCTCCTAGTTGCTCTCCCCCTGATGAGACAGCACAGTCCTTCCCTCCAGTCTCTATTTTCATGTCCATTCGGCCACCTTCTGACCTCCTCTGCCCTCTCCTCTCCCCTCCAGACAGGAGCTGCCCACATAGTCTCATGTGTCTACTTGATCTAAGAAGCTCACTCTTCACCAGTACCATTTTCTATCCCATAGTTCAGTCCAATCCCTGTCTGAAGAGTTGGCTTTGGGAATGGTTGCTGCCTTGGGCTAACAGAAGGTCTGGGGACAAAGACCTCCAGGGTCTCATTGCAGTTTTGATTTGCATTTTCTAATGGCTAATGACTGTGAGCATTTCCTCGTGTGTCTGTTAATGACTGTGAGCATTTCCTTGTGTGTCTGTTAGCCACCTGAATGTCTTCTTTGGTGAAATGTCCTGGATCATATGGTATTTCTATTTGTAGTTTTTGAAGAAAGAACCAAAACTTTTTTCCAGAGTAGTTGTACCATTCTGCATTCCCACCAGCAGGGCATAAGTGTTCCAAACTCTCCACAACCTCTTCAACATTTATTATTTTGTGTTTTTTGGATTTTTTTTTTTTTTGTGTGTGACAATGAGATGGTATCTCATTGTAGTTTGGGCTTGCATTTCTCTAATGGTTAATGATTCTGAGCATTTCCTCATGTGTCTGTTAGCTGCCTATATGTCTCCTTTGGTACAGAATCTATTCATATCTTCTGCCCATTTTTTAATTGAGTTGTCTTTTTGTTGTTGCAGTGTTGCAGCATCTCGTAAATTTTCGAGATTAGATCCTTATTGAATATGTCTAGCTAAAATTTTTTCCACAGTCTATAGGTTCTCTTTTTAACCTTTTGGGGATGTTTTCTGATGAGCGTAAGTGTTTGATTTTCAGGAGCTCCCAGGTACCTAATATCTCTTCTGGTTTTTGTACATTGTTAGTTATGGCTCGTATACTATATATGCCATGTATTAGGACACATAGCATTGTCCGTATTTTTTCTTCCATGATCTTTACCATTTAAGATTTCATATTTAGGTCTTTGATCCATTGTGAGTTAGATTTTGTGCATGGTGTGAGGTATGGGTCTTGTTTCATTATTTTTGCAAATGGATATCCAGTTACGCCAGCACCATTTGTTAAAGAGACTGTCTGTTCCTCATTTTTGGACTTTGGACCTTTGTCAAATATTGGCTCCTCAGAGGTGGATGGATTTATGTCTGGGTTCTCAATTCTGTTTCACTGGTCTATGTATCTGTTGTTGTATCAGTACCAGGCCATTTCAACTACTGCAGCTGTATAATAGGTTCTAAAATTAGGTTGTGTGGGCCTCCCACTTTGTTCTTCTTTTTCAGTAATGCTTTACTTATCCAGGGCCTTTTCCCTTTCCATATGAATTTGTGATTTGTTTCTCCATCTTGTTAAAAAATGCTGTTGGGAGACAAGGCCAAGATGGCGGAATAGACAGACGCTTCTGGTGAGCCCTCTTACAACAAAGACCCAAAACACAAGTGAAATGAGGATACTTATGACAAGCTAGGTGCCCTGCAATGGGACGGTTAGAAAATGAACTGAGTGGTAGGGGGAAGGAGAGACAGTTCAGAAGCGGAGAGGAGTTACTGGACCTGAATCACCGGGAGCCCTCAGGCACCATTCCTGGGAGCAGCTGCTGCGGGCTGGTAGTAGTGTTCGGCCACAGTTTTCTCAGGGAGAAGCAGCCAGACACACAGCCTACTCCCACCTCCAGAACCAGAGAAGAACAGCGATCTCGGCAGAGGCTAACTACTTGCATAAATATTACTGTGTCCCCCACCTCCACTCACAAGCCGGCTTCAGCAGCTGATTTCCCTGGGCCTGAGATAGGCTCTGTTGAGTGCTTAGAGCCATCCACCCAGCTTTGAATAAGGAATGAACTTACAATTGGGGGAAAAGATAGTTTTCCAGCTCTACTAAGCTGGGGAGCTCAGGACAGAAGCGGCTCATGTACGGGCATAAACAGTCAGTGGACTTTGACTATCTTTCCACTCTGCATGGACCTGTGTGGGCCTATTTCAGGAGAATAGGCCCTTTATGGCAGACTACAACTGTTGCAGCTGTGTGGTACAGAGGTGGGTGTTTAATGTTTGACATTGCTCTGCCTATTAGAGTCCTCAACTAACCACATCAGGGGCCTAAGGACTGGTGACTCACTCAGGTCACCCAGCCACCCACAACAGGGGTCCAGGGATAAGTGGTACCTCCCAGTCCTTACAATCAAAAACATTTGGGTGCCCGTGGTCCGTCCATAGTACCCACCCACCTGTATGCTCTAGGGAACAGGGACACGCTTTCTTCAGAGACACTTAGGGGATGATTCTCGGCCCCATGCCTTGTTTGGTGCATGATACCCTGCTGCAACCGGATACCGGTACCTACACCAATCACTCTGCCCCTCTAAGACTGTAGGGCAGAGCCTGTACCACACATTTGATGATCAGCTACCTGGACACCTGAGCTGAATCCTTACAAGAAGAGCGAATGGAGTCCTAGACTAATATACCTGATATCACCTCTAGCCATCTGGGGACAGGATGTCAGAGATCCATAGGCAAAAAAATCAAGATAGCTCAGTCAAGCAACCTATTTGGGCATATCAAAACAAGACAAAGCAAGAAGCTATGATACAGTAAGCAAACATAAAATAAACTAATACAATAACAGAGATGGCTCAGAGACAACAGTCAATATCAAGTCACGTAAAGAAACAGCATGATCAACTCAACAAGTTCTCAAAACAAAGAATCAAAGTATCTTCTAGATGAAAGTGCCTTCCAGCAAAACTGACTCTCAGATATGAAGGTGAAATTAGGATGTTTCCAGATAAACAGAAGCTTAGGGAATTCATAAAAATCAAAGCAAAACTCTAAGAAATACTAAAGGGAGTTCTTTCATTAGAAAATCAATAATATCAGGTATTACCCAAAACTAGAACACTGGGCAGAGCAATCAGATGTCAACCCAGGCAGAGAAACCACAAAAATAAATCAAGATTAAAAAAAGCTCAAAACAGGGAAACAGCAATGTTATTATTTAAGAAGGCAACATTAAAACAATAAAGAGGGACTAAGAAATGTTTTTTTTTTTTTTTTTTTTTAAGAAATGTAGTCATAGATCTTTCGTATGGAGAGGGAGGCAAGGCAATAAAAAGAAATAAAAGTTAGCTTTAAATTTAGAAAAATAGGGCTAAATAATGAGGTAACCACAAAGGAGACAAACTATCCTACACATCAAAATAAAATACAAGAAAAAATAGAGACTCAGCAGAAACAAAATCAACAACAAATATGAGGAAAGGACAATATATAAAGATAATCTACTCAGCACATAAAATTAAGTGGGAAAAAGAAACTGTCCACAACACACACACAAAAGGACATCAAAACGATAGAACTGAATTCATGCCTAGCCATAATTACGCTGAATGTAAATGGACTAAAGGCACCAATAAAGAGACAGAGAGTGGCAGAATGGAATAAGAACCAGGATCCGTCTATATGCTGCCTACAAGAGACACACCTTAGACTTAGAGACACAAAGAAACTAAAACTCAAAGATGTAAAAAAATGTATCAAGCAAACAACAGTCAAAAAACAGCAGGAGTGACAATATTAATTTCTGACAAAATAGATTTTAAACATAAATCCATCATAAAGGATAAGGAAGGACATTATATAACGATTAAAGGGACACTATATCAAGAGGATATAGCCATGTTAAATATTTATACACTGTACATTGTAAAAATGTCTATTCTACCAAAAACGATCTATACATTTAATGCAATTCTGATCCAAAATCCAATGACATTTTTTAATGAGATGGGGAAACAAATCACCAACTTCATATGGAAGGGAAAGAGGCCCTGGATAAGAAAGTATTGGTGACAAAGAAGAACAAAGTGGGCGGCCTCATTCTCCCTGATTTTAGAACCTATTATACCACCACAGTAGTCAAAACAGCCTGGTACTGGTACAACAACAGAGACATAGACCAATGAAACAGAATTGAGAATCCAGACATAAATCCATCCACATATGAGCAGTTGATATTTGACAAAGGCCCCAAAGCAGTTAAATGGGGGAAAGTCTTTTTAACAAATGGTGCTGGCATAACTGGATATCGATCTGCAAAAAAATGAAACAAGACCCATAGCTCACACCATGCACAAAAACTAACTCCGAATGAATCAAAGACCTAAATATAAAATCTACAATGATAAAGATCATGGAGGAAAAAATAGGGACAACGTTAGGATCCCTAATACATGGCATAAACAGTATACAAAACGTTACTAACAGTGCACAAACACCAGAAGAGAAACTAGATAACTAGGAGCTCCTAAAAATAAACACCTATGCTCATCCAAAGACTTCACCAAAAGAGTAAAAAGATTATCTACAGACTGGGAAAAAGTTTTTAGTTATGACATTTCCAGTCAGCGCCTGATCTCTAGAGTCTACATGATACGGCAAAAACTCAACCACAAAAAGACAACTCAATTAAATAATATGAACAGGCACTTCACTAAAGAACACATTCAGGTAGCTAACAGATACATGAGGAAATGCTCAGGATATTTGCCATTAGAGAATTGCAAATCAAAACTACAATGAGATTCCATCTCACTCCAACAAGGCTGGCATTCATCCAAAAAACACAAAATAATCAATGTTGGAGAGAGTGTGTAGAGACTGGGACACTTCTACACTGCTGATGGGAATGTTAATGGTACAGCCACTTTGGAGATTGATTTGGTGCTTCCTTAAAAAGCTAGAAGTAGAATTAGCATACAATCCAGCAATCCCACTCCTTGGAATATATCCTAGAGACATAAGAGCCTTTACACGCATATATATGCACACCCATGTTCATTGCAGCACTGTTTAAAATAGCAAAAAGATGGAAGCAACCAAGGTGCCCACTGACGGGTGAATGGATAAATAAATTATGGTATATTCACACAATGGAATACTATGCATCGATAAAGAACAATGATGAAACTGTGGATCATTTCATAAGATGGAAGAATCTGGAAGGCGTTATGCTGAGTGAAATTAGTCAGTTGCAAAAGGACAAATATTGTATAAGACCACTATTATAAGAACTCGAGAAATAGTTTAAACAGAGAAGAAAATATCCTTTGATGGTTAGGAGAGGGGGGAGGTAGGGAGAGGGGTATTCACTAATTAGATAGTAGATAAGAACTACTTTAGGTGACGGGAAAGACAACACAACACAGGAGAGGCCAGCACAACTGGACTAAACCATTCCTGAATAAACTGAATGCTTTGAAGGCCAGCATAGCAGGGGCGGGGGTTTGGGGACCATGGTTTCAGGAGAAATCTAAGTCAATTGGCAAAATAAAATGTATTAAGAAAACATTCTGCATCCCACTTTGGAGAGTGGCATCTGGGGTCTTAAACGCTAGCAAGCAGCCATCTAAGATGCATCAATTGGCCTCAACCCTCCTGTACCAAAGGAGATTGAAGAACACCAAGGACACAAAGTAATTATGAGCCCAAGAGACAGAAACGGCCACATAAAGCAGAGACTACATCAGACTGAGACCAGAGGAACTAGATGGTGCCTGGCTACAACCAATGACTGCCCTAACAGGGAACACAACAGAGAACCCCTGGGGGAGCCGGAGAGCAGCGGGATGCAGACCCTAAATTCTCATAAAAAGACCAGACTTAATGGTCTGACTGAGACTAGAAGGAACCCAGTGCTCATGGCCCCCAGACCTTCTGTTGGCCCAGGACAGGAACCATTCCCAAAGCCAGCTCTTCAGACAGGGATAGGACTGGACAATGTAATAGAGAGGGAGGCTGGTAAGGAGTGAGCTTCTTAGATCAGGTGGACACTTGAGACTATGTTGGCATCACCTGTCTGGAGGGGAGATGAGGGGGTAGAGGGGTTAGAAGCTGGTGGAATGGACAGGAAAAGAGAGTGGAGGAAGGGAGCTGGCTGTGTCATTAGGGGAAGAGCAATTGGGAGTTTTTTTTTTTTTTAGCAAGGTGTATATAAGTCTTCGTGTGAGAGACTGACTTGTTTTGTAAACTTTCACTTAAAGCACACTAAAAATTGAAAAGAAAAAAAATGCTGTTGGATTTTGGATCAGGATTGTATTGTACCTGTACATCAATTTGGGTAGAGTAAATATTTCCACAATGTTGAGTCTTCCTATCCATCAGTATGGTGTTTTTCCACTTACGTAGGTCTCTTGTGGTTTCTTGCAGTAGTATTTTGTAGTTTTCTTTGTATAGGTCTTTTACGTTCCTGGTTAGATTTATTTCTAAGTACTTTATCTTTTTCAAGGCTGTCATGGATTGAATTGTGTCCCCCCAAAAAATATGCATCTACTTGGTTAGGCCATGATTCCCAGTATTGTGTGGTTGTCCTCCATATTGTGATTGTAAATTTATGTTAAGCAGATTAGGGTGGGATTGTAACACCACCCTTACTCAGGTCACCTCCCTGATCCAATGTAAAGAAATTTTCCCTGCGGTGTGGCCTCTTGAGCGATAAAAGGAAAGGGAAACAAGCAGAGAGTTGGGGACCTCATACCACCAAGAAAGCAGCACCAGGAGCAGAGCGCAACCTTTGGACACGGGGCTCCTGTGCTGAGAATCTCAACTGGGGGAAGATTGAGGATAAGGACCTTCCTCCAGAGCCGACAGAGAGAGAAAGCCTGCCCCTGGAGCTGACACCCTAAATTTGGACTTGTAACCTACTAGACTGTGAGAAATAAATTTCTCTTTGTTAAAGCCATCCACTTGTGGTATTTCTGTTATGGCAGCACTAGAGGACTAAGACAGGGGCTATTTTCGATAGTATTGATTTGGTGATTTCCTTTTCTAAGTTCTCTTTGTTGGTGTAGAGGAATCCAATGGATTTTTTATGTTTATCTCATATCCTGATAGTTGGCTGAAATCTTCTATTAGTTCCAGGAGTTTTCTTGTGGGTATTTGGGGTTTTTCTGGGTATAAGATCATATCATCTGTGAATAGGGGTACTTTTACTTCTTCCTTACTGATTTTGATGCCCTTATTTCTTTTTCTTGCCCTATTGCTCTGGCTAGGATCTCCAGCACAATGTTGAATAAAAGTG
This sequence comes from Elephas maximus indicus, assembly GCF_024166365.1. Taxonomy (NCBI): domain Eukaryota; kingdom Metazoa; phylum Chordata; class Mammalia; order Proboscidea; family Elephantidae; genus Elephas; species Elephas maximus. Next base: position 18,983,753 of record NC_064822.1, read on the forward strand.
GTGATAAAGGGCATCTTTGTCTGGTTCCCATTCTGAAGGGGAATGCTTTCACACTGTCTGTGTTTAGAATGATGTTGGCTGTTGGCTTTGTTTACATTCCCTTTATTATGTCAAGTAGTTTCCCTTCTATCCCTATTTTGCTGAGAGTTTTTATCAGGAATGGGTGTTGGACTTTGTCAAATGCCTTTTCTGGATCAATCAATAAGACCTTGCTGTTATGTTTTGTTTAGTTTATGCAATGGATTACATTGATTGGTTTTCTAATGTTGAACCATCCGTGCATACCTGGTATATATCCCACTTTGTTATGATGAATTATTTTTTTTATATGCTGTTGAATTGTATTGGTTAGAATTTTGTTGAGGATTTTTGCGTTTATGTTCATGAGGGATATGGGTCTATAATTTTCTTTTTTTGTGGTGTCTTTACCTGGCTTGGGTATCAGGGTTATGCAGGCTTTATAGAATGAGTTCAGGAGTACTCCTTCCTTTTGTATGCTCTGAAATACGTTTACTAGTACTGGTGTTAACTCTTCTCAGAAAATTTGGTAGAATTCTCCACTGAAGCTGTCTGGGCCAGGGCTTTGTTGTTGTTGGGAGGTTTTTTTTTATTACCTCTTCCATCTCTATTTGTTATGGGGTTTTTTTAGTTCTTCTACCTTGGTTTTTGTTAGTTTATGTAGGATGTATTTTTCTAGAAATTTGTCCATTTCCTGTAGGTTTTCAAATTTATTGGAGTACAATTTTTCATAGTATTCTGCTATGATCCTTTTTATTTCAGCTGTTTCTATTGTGATATCACCCATCTCATTTCTTATTCTTTGTCTTAGGTTGGGTTCTCTAGAGAAGCAAAACCAGTAATGCATATAAATATATAGAGAGAGATTTATATTAAAGAAACAGCTCACACAATTGCAGAGGTTGGATCGTCCCAAGTCCTTGGATCGGGATAGAATCCTTTCCCAATTCGTGGAGCCGCAGACACTGGTGAAGCCAAGATGAGCAGGTTGGAGAGCGGGGATTCCGCTCACAGGTTGTGACAGTCAAGGGATCCCCAAGATTGGTAGGCAAGACTGCAAGATTTCTCCTGAGTCAGCTGCAGGGGCTGGTGAACCCAAGATAGGCAGGTCGCGGAGCAGGATTCTTGCTCACAGGCCGTGAAGATAGGCGAATCCCAAGGTGGAGAGGTAAGCTGCTAGTACAAGTTCCAAGATCCAGAGGTCAGACAAGAGACAGCTGCTGGGTCCAGAACAAGCCAACAACCTTTGCAAGGCAAGCAGGAAATGGAAGTAGGAGGCAGAAGTGGAAAGATGAAGGCTGATGGGGAGGTAAGCCCCCACAGGCCCCATCCCCCCGGTTCCACTCAGCAGATTCCATCATGGGGGTGATCCCATATCAAATTTCAACAGGAAAGTGATCACAACATTATACAACTGCCAAAACACTGAGAATCATGGCCCAGCCAAGTTGACACACAGTCTTAACCATCACACTCTTGTTATGTGCTTCCTCTCCTATTTTTCATTTGTCAGTTTGGCCAATGGTTTCTTGATTTTGTTGGTCTTTCCAAAGAACCAACCTTTGGACTTGCTGACTCTTTCAATTGTTTTTCTATTCTCTAATTTATTTCTGTGCTAATTTTTATCATTTTCTTTCTTCTGGTGCCCAAGGGCTCCTTTTGCTGCTCTCTCTTGATTTCTTCGAGTTATAGGGTTAATGTTCTGATTTTGCCCCTGTATTGTTTGGGGACGTGTGCATTTATTGCTATAAATTGACTTCCAAGCACTGCTTTTGCTGTGTCCCAAAAGTTCTGGTAAGATGAGTTTTCATTCTCATTTGATTCTATGAATGTCTTGATTTCTTCTATAACCCAGTAGTTTTTGAGTAAGGTTTTTTTTTCAGTTTCCATGTATTTGATTTTTTTTTTTTTTCTTTCCCTTGCTGTTTCTGTTATTGATTTCTACTTTTACGACTTTATGGTCAAAAAAGATACCTTGTAATATTTCGATGTTTTGGATTCTATTAAGGCTTGCTTTGTGGCCTAAATTGTGGCCTATTCTGAAGAATGTTCCGTGTGGGTTGGAAAAGAAAGTATACGTGGATGCTGTTGTGTGGAGTGTTCTGTATATGTCTATGAGGTCAAGTTGGTTGATGGTGGCATTTGGATATTCAGTGACTTTAGTGAGTGTCTTTCTAGATGTTCTGTCCTTCACCGAAAGTGGTGGTTGAAATCTCCTACTATTATTGTGGAGCTGTTTATTCCTCTTTTCAATGCTCCTCCCTAGAGTTTGTTTTATGGCTTTTGGAGCCCTGCCATTGTATGCATATATATTTGTTATGGTTATGTTCTTCCAGCATAAAACCTATTGACCCTTTCATCATTATATTGTGTCCTTCCTTATCCTTTGTGGTAGATTTTGCTTTAAAGTCTGTTTTGTCAGAGATTAGTATTGCCACGTCTGTTCTTTTTTGGTTGTTTGCTTGATATATGTTTTTCCACCCTTTGAGTTTTAGTTTGTGTCTTATAGTCTAAGATGTGTCTCTCATGGGCAGCATAGAGACGGATTGTGTTTTTAAATCCATTCTGCCACTCTCTGTCTCTTTACTGGTGCATTTAGTCTATTTCCATTCAGTGTGATTTTTGATATGTATGAGTTACTGGGCAGTTCTACTCTGTCCTGTGGGGTCGCTAGGAGTGGGTTTTAGGTTTGATGAGTTCACTGCTGTCATTTTGATGTTCTGTTTTGTTTCGTTTTGGTGGTGTTGACAGTTTCTTTGTTCCACTTAATTTTCCGTGCTGAGTTGTTTTTCTTCATGCATTTTCTTTTCACCTTTTTCATAATTGTTGAGTTTGTGTTTGCTGAGTCTTTATGTTTTTCTTCTTCTTTTTTTTTTTTTTTTGGTTTTTTTTTTTTTTTTTTTATAATAACTTTTATTAAGCTTCAAGTGAACGTTTACAAATCCAATCAGTCTGTCACATATAAGTTTACATACATCTCACTCCCTACTCCCACTTACTCTCCCCGTCTTGAGTCAGCCCTTTCAGTCTCTCCTTTCTTGACAATTTTGCCGGCTTCCCTCTCTCTCTATCCTCCCATCCCCCCTCCAGACAAGAGTTGCCAACACAATCTCAAGTGTACACCTGATATAATTAGCTCACTCTTCATCAGCGTCTCTCTCCCACCCGCTGACCAGTCCCTTTCATGTCTGATGAGTTGTCTTCGGGGATGGTTCCTGTCCTGTGTCAACAGAAGGTCTGGAGAGCATGGCCGCCGGGATTCCTCCAGTCTCAGTCAGACCATTAAGTTTGGTCTTCTTATGAGAATTTGGGGTCTGCATCCCACTGCTCTCCTGCTCCCTCAGGGGTCCTCCGCTGAGCTCCCTGTCAGGGCAGTCATCGATTGTGGCCGGGCACCAACTAGTTCTTCTGGTCTCAGGATGATGTAGGTCTCTGGTTCATGTGGCCCTTTCTGTCTCTTGGGCTCTTAGTTGTCATGTGGGCTTGGTGTTCTTCATTTTCCTTTGCTCCAGGTGGGTTGAGACCAATTGCTGCATCTTAGATGGCTGCTTGTTAGCATTTAAGACCCCAGACGCCACATTTCAAAGTGGGATGCAGAATGATTTCATAATAGAATTATTTTGCCAATTGACTTAGAAGTCCCCGCAAACCATGTTCCCCAGACCCCCGCGCTTGCTCCGCTGAGCTTTGAAGCATTCATTTTATCCCGGAAACTTCTTTGCTTTTGGTCCAGTCCAATTGAGCTGACCTTCCATGTATTGAGTGTTGTCTTTCCCTTCACCTAAAGCAGTTCTTATCTACTGATTAATCAATAAAAAAACCCTCTCCCACCCTCCCTCCCTCCCCCCCTCGTAACCACAAAAGTATGTGTTCTTCTCAGGTTTACTATTTCTCAAGATCTTATAATAGTGGTCTTATACAGTATTTGTCCTTTTGCCTCTGACTCATTTCGCTCAGCATAATGCCTTCCAGGTTCCTCCATGTTATGAAATGTTTCAGAGATTCGTCACTGTTCTTTATCGATGCGTAGTATTCCATTGTGTGAATATACCACAATTTATTTACCCATTCATCCGTTGATGGACACCTTGGTTGCTTCCAACTTTTTGCTATTGTAAACAGAGCTGCAATAAACATGGGTGTGCATATATCTGTTTGTATGAAGGCTCTTGTATCTCTAGGGTATATTCCGAGGAGTGGGATTTCTGGGTTGTATGGAAGTTCTATTTCTAACTGTTTAAGATAACGCCAGATAGATTTCCAAAGTGGTTGTACCATTTTACATTCCCACCAGCAGTGTATGAGAGTTCCAATCTCTCCGCAGCCTCTCCAACATTTATTATTTTGTGTTTTTTGGATTAATGCCAGCCTTGCTGGTGTGAGATGGAATCTCATCGTAGTTTTAATTTGCATTTCTCTAATGGCTAATGATCGAGAGCATTTTCTCATGTATCTGTTGGCTGCCTGAATATCTTCTTTAGAGAAATGTGTGTTCATATCCTTTGCCCACTTCTTGATTGGGTTGTTTGTCTTTTTGTGGTTGAGTTTTGACAGAATCATGTAGATTTTAGAGATCAGGCGCTGGTCGGAGATGTCATAGCTGAAAATTCTTTCCCAATCTGTAGGTGGTCTTTTTACTCTTTTGGTGAAGTCTTTAGATGAGCATAGGTGTTTGATTTTTAGGAGCTCCCAGTTATCGGGTTTCTCTTCATCATTTTTGGTAATGTTTTGTATTCTGTTTATACCTTGTATTAGGGCTCCTAGGGTTGTCCCAATTTTTTCTTCCATGATCTTTATCGTTTTAGTCTTTATGTTTAGGTCTTTGATCCACTTGGAGTTAGTTTTTGTGCATGGTGTGAGGTATGGGTCCTGTTTCATTTTTTTGCAAATGGATATCCAGTTATGCCAGCACCATTTGTTAAAAAGGCTGTCTTTTCCCCAGTTAATTGACACTGGTCCTTTGTCAAATATCAGCTGCTCATACGTGGATGGATCTATGTCTGGGTTCTCAATTCTGTTCCATTGGTCTATGTGTCTGTTGTTGTACCAATACCAGGCTGTTTTGACTACTGTGGCTGTATAATAGGTTCTGAAGTCAGGTAAGGTGAGGCCTCCCACTTTCTTCTTCTTTTTCAGTAGTGCTTTGCTTATCCGGGGCTTTTTTCCCTTCCATATGAAATTGGTGATTTGTTTCTCTATCCCCTTAAAATATGACATTGGAATTTGGATCGGAAGTGCGTTAAATGTATAGATGGCTTTTGGTAGAATAGACATTTTTACTATGTTAAGTCTTCCTATCCATGAGCAAGGTATGTTTTTCCACTTAAGTATGTCCTTTTGAATTCCTTGTAGTAGAGCTTTGTAGTTTTCTTTGTATAGGTCTTTTACATCCTTGGTAAGATTTATTCCTAAGTATCTTATCTTCTTGGGGGCTACCGTGAATGGTATTGATTTGGTTATTTCCTCTTCGGTGTTCTTTTTGTTGATGTAGAGGAATCCAAGTGATTTTTGTATGTTTATTTTATAACCTGAGACTCTGCCAAACTCTTCTATTAGTTTCAGTAGTTTTCTGGAGGATTCCTTAGGGTTTTCTGTGTATATAATCATGTCATCTGCAAATAGTGATAACTTTACTTCTTCCTTGCCAATCCGGATACCTTTTATTTCTTTGTCTAGCCTGATTGCCCTGGCTAAGACTTCCAACACGATGTTGAATAAGAGCGGTGATAAAGGGCATCCTTGTCTGGTTCCCGTTCTCAAGGGAAATGCTTTCAGGTTCTCTCCATTTAGAGTGATATTGGCTGTTGGCTTTGCATAGATGCCCTTTATTATGTTGAGGAATTTTCCTTCAATTCCTATTTTGGTAAGAGTTTTTATCATAAATGGGTGTTGGACTTTGTCAAATGCCTTTTCTGCATCAATTGATAAGATCATGTGGTTTTTGTCTTTTGTTTTATTTATGTGATGGATTACATTAATGGTTTTTCTGATATTAAACCAGCCTTGCATACCTGGTATAAATCCCACTTGATCAGGGTGAATTATTTTTTTGATGTGTTGTTGGATTCTATTGGCTAGAATTTTGTTGAGGATTTTTGCATCAATGTTCATGAGGGATATAGGTCTATAATTTTCTTTTTTTGTAATGTCTTTACCTGGTTTTGGTATCAGGGAGATGGTGGCTTCATAGAATGAGTTGGGTAGTATTCCGTCATTTTCTATGCTTTGGAATACCTTTAGTAGTAGTGGTGTTAACTCTTCTCTGAAAATTTGGTAGAACTCTGCAGTGAAGCCGTCCGGGCCAGGACTTTTTTTTGTTGGGAGTTTTTTGATTACCGTTTCAATCTCTTTTTTTGTTATGGGTCTATTTAGTTGTTCTGCTTCTGAATGTGTTAGTTTAGGTAGGTAGTGTTTTTCAAGGAATTCATCCATTTCTTCTAGGTTTTCAAATTTGTTAGAGTACAATTTTTCATAATAATCTGAAATGCTTCTTTTAATTTCATTTGGTTCTGTTGTGATGTGGTCCTTCTCATTTCTTATTCGGGTTATTTGTTTCCTTTCCTGTATTTCTTTAGTCAGTCTAGCCAATGGTTTATCAATTTTGTTAATTTTTTCAAAGAACCAGCTTTTGGCTTTGTTAATTCTTTCAATTGTTTTTCTGTTCTCTAATTCATTTAGTTCAGCTCTAATTTTTATTATTTGTTTTCTTCTGGTGCCTGATGGATTCTTTTGTTGCTCACTTTCTATTTGTTCAAGTTGTAGGGACAGTTCTCTGATTTTGGCTCTTTCTTCTTTTTGTATGTGTGCATTTATTGATATAAATTGACCTCTGAGCACTGCTTTTGCTGTGTCCCAGAGGTTTTGATAGGAAGTATTTTCATTCTCGTTGCTGTCTATGAATTTCCTTATTCCCTCCTTGATGTCTTCTATAACCCAGTCTTTTTTCAGGAGGGTATTGTTCAGTTTCCAAGTATTTGATTTCTTTTCCCTCGTTTTTCTGTTATTGATCTCTAGTTTTATTGCCTTGTGGTCTGAGAAGATGCTTTGTAATATTTCGATGTTTTGGACTCTGCAAAGGTTTGTTTTATGACCTAATATGTGGTCTATTCTAGAGAATGTTCCATGTGCGCTAGAAAAAAAAGTATATTTTGCAGCAGTTGGGTGGAGAGTTCTGTATAAGTCAATGAGGTCAAGTTGGTTGATCGTTGTAATTAGATCTTCCGTGTCTCTGTTGAGCTTCTTACTGGATGTCCTGTCCTTCTCCGAAAGGGGTGTGTTGAAGTCTCCTACTATAATTGTGGAGGTATCTATCTCGCTTTTCAGTTCTGTTAAAATTTGATTTATATATCTTGCAGCCCTGTCATTGGGTGCGTAAATATTTAATATGGTTATGTCTTCCTGATCAATTGTCCCTTTTATCATTATATAGTGTCCTTCTTTATCCTTTGTGGTGGATTTAAGTCTAAAGTCTATTTTGTCAGAAATTAATATTGCTACTCCTCTTCTTTTTTGCTTATTGTTTGCTTGATATACTTTTTTCCATCCTTTGAGTTTTAGTTTGTTTGTGTCTCTAAGTCTAAGGTGTGTCTCTTGTAGGCAGCATATAGATGGATCGTGTTTCTTTATCCAGTCTGTGACTCTCTGTCTCTTTATTGGTGCATTTAGTCCATTTACATTCAGGGTAATTATAGATAAATAAGTTTTTAGTGCTGTCATTTTGATGCCTTTTTATGTGTGTTGTTGACAATTTCATTTTTCCACATACTTTTTTGTGCTGAGGCGTTTTTCTTAGTAAATTGTGAGATCCTCACTTTCATAGTGTTTGACTTTATGTTAGTTGAGTCGTTACGTTTTTCTTGGTTTTTGTCTTGAGTTATAGAGTTGTTATACCTTTTTGTGGTTACCTCATTGTATACCCCTATTTTTCTAAGTAAAAACCTAACTTGTATTGTTCTATATCGCCTTGTATCACTCTCCATATGGCTGTTCAATGCCTCCTGTATTTAGTCCCTCTTTTTGATTATTGTGATCTTTTACCTATTGACTTCCATGATTCCCTGTTATGTGTATTTTTTTTTTTAATTAATCTTAATTTGTTTGTTTTTGTGATTTCCCTATTTGAGTTGATATCAGGACGTTCTGTTTTGTGACCTTGTGTTGTGCTGATATCTGATATTATTGGTTCTCTGACCAAACAATATCCTTTAGTATTTCTTGTAGCTTTGGTTTGGTTTTTGCAAATTCTCTAAACTTGTGTTTGTCTGTAAATATCTTAATTTCGCCTTCATATTTCAGAGAGAGTTTTGCTGGATATATGATCCTTGGTTGGCAGTTCTTCTCCTTCAGTGTTCTGTATATGTCGTCCCATTCCCTTCTTGCCTGCATGGTTTCTGCTGAGTAGTCAGAACATATTCTTATTGATTCTCCCTTGAAGGAAACCTTTCTTTTCTCCCTGGCTGCTTTTAAAATTTTCTGTTTATCTTTGGTTTTGGTGAGTTTGATGATAATATGTCTTGGTGTTTTTCTTTTTGGATCAATCTTAAATGGGGTTCGATGAGCATCTTGGATAGATATCCTTTCGTCTTTCATGATGTCAGGGAAGTTTTCTGTCAGAAGTTCTTCAACTATTTTCTCTGTGTTTTCTGTCCCCCCTCCCTGTTCTGGGACTCCAATCACCCGCAGGTTATCCTTCTTGATAGAGTCCCACATAATTCTTAGGGTTTCTTCATTTTTTTTAATTCTTTTATCTGATTTTTTTTCAGCTATGTTGGTGTTGATTCTCTGGTCCTCCAGATGTCCCAGTCTGCATTCTAATTGCTCGAGTCTGCTCCTCTGACTTCCTAGTGTGTTGTCTAATTCTGTTATTTTATTGTTAATCTTTTGGATTTCTACATGTTGTCTCTCTATGGATTCTTGCAACTTATTAATTTTTCCAGTATGTTCTTGAATAATCTTTTTGAGTTCTTCAACAGTTTTATCAGTGTGTTCCTTGGCTTTTTCTGCAGATATCCTAATTTCATTTGTGATATCATTAAGCATTCTGTAAATTAGTTTTTTATATTCTGTATCTGATAATTCCAAAATTGTATCTTCATTTGGGAAAGATTTTGATTCTTTTGTTTGGGGAGTTGGAGAAGCTGTCACGGTCTGCTTCTTTAAGTGGTTTGATATGGATTGTTGTCTCCGAGCCATCACTGGGAAACTAGTTTTTCCAGAAAATCCGCTAAAAAAAAACTGCAGTCAGATCCCTATCAGAGTTCTCCCTCTGGCTCAGGCTATTCAGATGTTAATGAAGCCGCCTGGGGAGGGTGGGGGAGGGAACAGAGAGATAGGAGAGTAGCACCTCAGAATATAGCCAGAGTTGCTTGTCTTGCTTGGAAAGACTATTATATCTGAGATTCCCGCGGGCGCGTCGCCTATGTGTGCTGTCTGTGTGGAGATTGCCCCCGGGGGGTCTGGCCCGCTGGAGTCACGGTCAGATCCTCCGCTTCCAGCCCCACGCCCAGCGTCAAGGCTCCCCTACTGGGACGGTGCACTCTCGACTCCAAAATCAGTCGCTGCCTCCCGGGGACTTCTCGTCCCTCCAGCCGCGTGGCCGTGCCGCCCCCGTGAACCAGGTGGGCCCCCTCCCGGGGTTAGTTCAGATGGGTGGAGTAGCTCCCCGTGCTTGTGCCGCGACCGAGTGTCCCGGCTGGAACGCTGTTCTCCCTGCTCCAATACCAGTCGCTGCCTCCCGGGGACTTCTCCTACCGGCTGCGTCCCACGCCGCCCGCGCGACCCGGATGGTCACCTTCCCGGGGTTAGTTCAGGGGGTGGAGCAACTCTCCGTGTTTATGGCGTACCTGCGTGCAGTCCAAATCCCTGTGGGACGGTTCCCCGGCTCGGGTGCTGCTCTTTCTGCTCCAAGATCAGTCACTGCCTCCCGGGGACTTCTCCTAACGGCTGCGTCCCACGCCGCCCGTGGAACCGGCTAGTCCCCCTCCCGGGGTTAGTTCAGGGGGGTGGAGCAGGTCTCTGTGCTTGTGCCGTACCTGACTGGTATGCTGGCTCCAGGCTCTGGAAACAATCGCTGCTTCCCCGTATTAGTTCGTTCTCCGTCTCTAAATCTGTGTTTGTTGTTCAGGGTTCGTAGATTGTTATGTATGTGATCGATTCACTTGTTTTTCCGTGTCTTTGTTGTAAGAGGGATCCGAGGTAGCGTCTGCCTAGTCCGCCATCTTGGCTCCTCTTCTTTTTTTTTTTTTTTAATGGGTAGATTTGTAGGCCTCCTTTATGTTCACCTTAAAATTTACCCTTATATTTCTAAGTTTAAATTTATCTTTGATTTCTTCACATCACCTTAACTTCCTCTCCTTATGGAAGTTCTATGACTATTCCCTCTTTTGTTTGTTGTTGTTGTCATCAATTACATATTGACGTCCTTGGTTCCCTATTTTCAGTCTTTTAGCTTTGACTTGTTTTTGCAACTTCCCTATCTGGCTTGATATCTAATTGCTCTGCCCTGCATTCTAGTCTTGGATTGTTGTGTGATATTGTTGGTTCACTAACTGGAGGACACCTTTGAATAGTTCTTGTATTTTGGTTTGGTTTTTACAAATTCTCTTAAGTTCTATTTATCTAGAAATGCCTTGATCTAGCCATCATATTTTAGACACTGTTTTGATGGATATATAATTCTTCGCTGGCAGTTTTTTTTCCTTCAAGACTTTATCTTATGTCATCCCATTGTCAAACCTACTTGCATGGTTTCTGCTGAGTAGTCAGAGTTTAGTCTTACTGATTCTCCTTTGTTGGTGACTTTTCGTTTATCCCAGGCCACTCTCAAGATTCTGTCTTTGCCACTGGTTTTGGCAAGTTTGATTATATGTCTTGGTGACTTTCTTTTGGAATCTACCTTGTGTGGGGTTCATTGAGCTTCTCAGGGGGATATCTTCTCGTTTTTCACAATATCAGGGGAGTTTTCCGCCAGCAAATCTTCAACAATTCTCTTGGTGTTTTCTTTTTTTTCCCACTCCTCCTCCTGTTCTGGTACTCCAATCACTGATAGGTTTTTCATTTTGATAGTGTCCCACATAATTCTTTGCATTTCTTCCTTTTTTATGTTCTTTTTTCCTGATTTTTCCACAGATAAATTGGTGTCAGAGGATTTATCTTCAATCTCACTAATTCTGACTTCCATTGTCTCAATTCTGCTTCTAGAACTTTCTATCGAGTTGCCTACTTCTGAAATTTTATTGTCAATCTTTTGGATTTCTAGTTGCTGTTTCTCTGTTGTTTCTAGAAGGCTGTTAAATTTGTCATTCTGTTCTTGTATTGTTTTTCTGAATTCCTCTATCACTTTGTGTATTCCTGGCTTGGTCTGAATTTTGCCTGATCTCCTTCCTGATCTCTTGAAGAGCACTGTATGTTCTTTTGGAATTCTATCTCCGAGAATTCCATGACCTTATCTTCCTCCAGAAGGTTTCCTGGCTCTTTATTTTGGTCACTTGCTGGAGCCACCTTGACCCACTCCTGATTTAATATTGACTGTTGTCTCCGAGCCATCAGTAGGTCAAAGCTTTTTGTTTTGTTTTGTTATACCCAAGTAGGCCTAACATGAGATCTACTTTGGTTATTGGCGTCTTTGAAGCTCACTAGTCCTGTATCCAGGTGTTTAGAGCAGCTACTAGGTATGTGAGCCCAGTAGTTTGTTCAATTTCTTGTATGGATATGGCACAGATGTCCAGGTCATTGGTCACAGAGTATGGTACAGACTCTCAACTACACTCCTAACTTTGTGGGGCTGCCTGGGGGTGTTTGGAGCAGGCACAGGTATCTGGCTCCCATAGGGGGTTATGTGCTGAGCAAGACAGGGGCTGACAACTGCCCCCAAGGTGCGTGGGTGGATGGTGTATCCCTGTCCCCTAGAGCATGTAGGGGGGTGTTCTTGGCGAACTTGGTCCTGTTGGCTGGAGGGATTGGGAGGCACCACTTAATCTCAGAGCCCTGTCAGTGGGTGGCTAGATGGAATGGGTGATACCGCCAGCACTCAGGCACCTGCTATGTGTGGGTGAGGTCCCTGCTTAAGGGACAGGGCAGTGTCAAATGTCACCAATCTGCAACTCCCCCTTGGCTGCTGTGGTTCAAAATAGGCTTCAGGTGTATGTCCTGTTGTTCTTTGCTAATGAGGGCATGCAGTGTTGAATCAGCCCATGTAGGCCTAGGCAGGTATGAAGGATGCTGTGAGTCTGTGAACCCCTTAGGCCAGTGCCTAGACAAAAGGGCAGGGCCTCCTTATCTGTCCTGAGTTCCCAGCATAGGGGAGTGGTGTTCTTTTTGAATGGTTTGGTTGTAGATAGCCCTGAGTTCTGGCTTAGAGGGTGTGGCAGTTGTCGAATACTGCCAACTTGTGTCAGAGCAGAGTGGGGTGGGAGGGGGTGAGGGAAAGAGGCACTTCCCTGCTGTGAAGCTCCTGTAGTGGCGGGGTTAATTTGACCCCACTTGGTAGGTTAGGGAAACCCTGGTAGTGTAGTGGTTAAGGGCTACGGCTGCTAACCAAAAGGTCAGCAGTTTGAATCCACCAGGCTCTCCTTGGAAACTCTATGGGGCAGTTCTACTCTGTATTATAGGGTCTCTATGAGTTGGAATCAACTCAACAGCAACAGGTTTGGTTTGGCTTTTTATTTTGATAGGTTAGATGATTGCACTTAACTTTTGCAGGTCCAGTGGGGCTTCTGCCCAGCTCAGGAAACTTGTGCAGACTCTCCGCCACCAGGCCTCTCTCAATGTGGTGAGGCATGCCCCAAATGCTACTGCTCACCTCAGCCAGCATGCGCTGGCCAATCCAGCCAGCAGCGTGCTGACAACCTCACAACTGACACTTCTTCACTGCTTTTGAATTGTCTCTCCTGCCCCCACTGCTCAGTTTGACTCTTTAGCTCTGTCTTTGATGATCTGGGCTCCTAGGTTGTTATATATAATCTATTTACTTGTTTTTTCAGGACTTTGTTGTAAGAAGGATGACAAGAAGTATCTGACTATCCTGCCATCTAAGCCCTGTCTTCTGTTGTTTGATTTCCTGACTGCTAATTCCGTGGGTGTTGATTGTAGATCCAAGTAAAATGAAATCCTTGACAACTTCCATCTTTTCTCCACTTATCATGATGTTGTTTATTTGTCCAGTTTTGGGGATTTCTGTTTTCTTTATGTTGAGGTGTAATCCATACTGAAAGCTGTGAGCTTCGATCTTCATCAGTAAGTGCTTCAAGTCCTCTTCACTTTCAGCAAGCAAGGCTGTGTCACCTGCATATCACAGGTTATTGATGAGTCTTCCTCCAATCCTGATGCCTTGTTCTTCTTCATATGATCCAGCTTCTCGGATTATTTGTTCAGCATACAGATCGAATAAGTATGGTAAATGGCTACAACCCTGATGCACACTTTTCCTATCTTTAAACCACGCAGTATCTCTTTGTTCTTTCCAAATGACTACTTTTTGGTCTATGTACAGCTTCCTCATAAACACAATTAAGTGTTCTGGAATTCACATTCTTCACAATGTTATCCCAAATTTGTTATGATCCACATAGTTGAATGTCTTTGCTTAATCAATAAAACACAGGTGAGCCATCTTTCTGGTATTCTCTGCTTTCAGCCAGGATCCATCTGACATCAGTAACAATATCGCTCATTCCACCTCCTCTTCTGAATCTGGCTTGAATTTCTGGCAGTTCCTTGTCTATGTGCTGCTTCAACTGCTTATCAATGATCTTCAGCAAAATTTTACTTGCATGTGACATTAATAATATTGTTCGATAATTGGCCCGTTCTGTTGGATCACCTTTCTTTGAAATGGACACAAATGTGGATAATTTACCCGTTGTCTTTGTTATCGAGTGCTGCTATAACAGAAATACCACAAGTGGATCGTTTTCACAAAGAGAAATTTTTTCTCTCACAGTTGAGGAAGCTGGAAGCCTGAATTAAGGACATTAGCCCCAGGGGAAGGCCGTCTTTCTCTGTCAGCTCTGGAGAAATGTCCTTGTCATCACTCTTCCCCTGAACTAGGAGCTTCTCAGTGTAGAGACCCCTGGTCCAAAGGACACAGTATTCTCCTAGCTCTTGTTTCTTGATGGTATGAGGTCCCTCACTTTCTGCTCACTTTCCTTTCCTTTTCTCTCTTGTAAGGTAGAAGTTGATGTGGGCTACATCCCAGGGAAACTCTCTTTACACTGGATCAGGGATATGACCTGAGTAAGGATGTTACATCCCACCCAAAACCTCTTAGACATAATCTAATCTTGCCTCATTAACCACAGGCAGAGATTAGGATTTACAACACATAGGAAAATTACATAAATCACAAAATGGAGGACAAAAACACAATACTGGGAATCATGACCTAACCAAGTTGATGCATATTTTGGGGGGACACAATTCAATCCATGACACTCATTCTGTTGGATCACCTTTCTTTGGAAGAGTCATAAATATGCATCTCTTCCAGTCGGTTGGCCAGGTAGCTGTCTTCCAAATTTCTTGAAGTAGATGAGTGAGAACTTCCAGTGCTACATCCGTTTGTTGAAACATCTCAATTGGTACTCATATGCCAATGTCTTCAGTGCATCTTGGACTTCATCCTTCAGCACCATCAGTTCTTGATTACATGCTACCTCTTGAAATGGTTGACCATCAACCAATTCTTTTTGGTACAGTGACTCTGTGTATTCCTTCCACTTTCTTTCCATGCTCCCTGCATCATTCAGTATTTTACCATAGAACCCTTCACTATTGCAACTCAAGGCTTCAATTTTTTTCTGCAGTTCTTGCAGTTTGAGAAATGCCCAGCATGTTCTTCCCTTTTGGTTTTCTAATTCCAGATGTTTGCACATGTCGTCATAATACTTTGTCTTCTCCAGCAGCCCTTTGAAGTCTTCTGTTCAACTCTTTTACTTCATCATTTCTTCTGTTCGCTTTAGCTACTCAACATTCAGGAGCAAGTTTCAGAGTCTCTTCTGACGTCCATTTTGGCTTTTTTTTCTTTCCGACTTTTAAATGGCCTCTTGCTTTCTTCATGTATGATGTCCCATTCCACAACTCGTCTGATCTGGTTCAATGCATTAAATCTATTCTTGAGATGGTTTCTAAATTCACGGGGGATATACTCAAGGTTGAGGTTGTACTTTGGCTCTCGTGGACTTGTTCTAATTTTCTGCAGTTTCAACTTGAACTTGCATATGAGCAGTTAATGGTCTGTTCCTCAGTTGATCCCTGGTCTTGTTTTGACTGATGATATTGAGCCTTTCTATTGTCTCTTTTCACCGATGTAGTCAATTTGATTCCTGTGTATTCCATCTGGTGAGTTCCGCATGTATAATCACCGTGAATCTTGGTGAAATAAGAAATTTGCAGTGAAGAAGTGGTCGACTTCTGGTATTGTTTTTGTCACAAGGTCATGTGTTCCAACTACTGATTCTTCTTTGTTTCCAACTTTTGTATTCCAAACACCAGTAATTATCAGCTCATCTTGATTGCATGTCTGATCAATTTCAGGCTGCAGAAGTGAGTAAAAATCTTCAATTTCTTCATCTTTGGCCTTAGTGCTTGGTGTGTAAATTTGAATAATAGCTGTATTAACTGGTCTTCCTTGTAGGCCTATGGATATTGTCCTATCACTGAGAGCGTTGTACTTCAGGATATTTCTTGAAATGTTCTTTTTAATGATGAATGCAATGCCATTCATCTTCAATTTTTTATTCCTGGCATAGTAGACCATGTGATTGTCTGATTCAAAATGGCCAAGACCAGTCCATTTTAGCTCAGTAATGTCTAGGATATTGATGCTTATGCATTCTATTTCATTTTTGATGACTTCCAATTTTCCTAGATTCATACTTCATACATTCCACATTCTAATTATTAATGAATATTTACAGCTGTTTCCTCTCATTTTGAGTCATGCCACATCAGCAAAGGAAGGTTCCAGAAGCTTGATTCCATCCACATCATTAAGATTGACTCTGTTTTGAGGAGGCAGCTCTTCCCCAGTTATCTTTTGAGTGCCTGCCAACCTGAGGGGTTCACCTTCTGGCACCATATCAGACAATGTCCACTGCTATTCACAAGGTTTTCACTGGCTAATTTTTTCAGAAGTATGCCACCAGGCCCACCTTCTAGTCTGTCTTAATCTGGAAGCTCAGCTGAAACCTGTGCACCATGGGTGACCCTGCTGGTATTGGAATACCAGTGGCATGGCTTCCAGCATGATAGGAACACACAAGGACCCAGAGTACGACAAACTGACTTTCCCATGGTAGTAGGAACTATCTAGAACAGGCAAATGCGAGAGACAAAATGAGTTTAGAGATTAGAGATTATTAAGAGTTGTGGGGGTTAGGAGGTGAGGAGGAAATGAGAAGTCACTGGGTAATTAGTACAGTTTCTGCTTGAGATGATGAAAAACTTTTGGAAGTAGATAGTGATGACGGTTGCACAACATAGTGAATGTAATTAATGCCACCAAATTAGTAAATTTATAAATGGTTGAAATGGCAAAAAATTTATATATATAGTTACATATATGGAAACCCTGGTGGCGTAGTGGTTAAGTGCTTCAGCTGCTAACCAAAAGGTTGGCGGTTTGAATCCACCAGGCAATCCTTGGAAACTCTATGGGGCAGTTCTACTCTGTCCTGTAGAGTCGCTATGAGTCGGAATCGACTTGACGGCAGTGGGTTTTAGTTACATATATATATACATATATTTTGTTATATACTTATATATGCTTTGTTGCTGTTGTTAGGTGCCAGTGAGTCAGCTCTGATGCATCACGACCCTATGCACCACAGAATGAAGCACTGCCTGGTCCTGGTCCATGCTCACAATCATTGTTATGCTTGAGCCCATTGTTGAAGCCACTGCGTCAAGCCATCTTGTTGAGGGTCTTCCTCTTTTTTGCTGGCCCTCCACTTTACCAAGCATGATGTCCTTCTCCAGGGACTGATCCTTCCTGACAACATGTCCAAAGTATATAAGATGCAGTCTCACCATCCTTGCTTCTAAGGAGCATTCTAGCTGTACTTCTTCAAAGGCAATATTTGTATATAATCATTGCAATTTAAAAAAAGAAAAAGAAGGATACGTATCTCTGAGACTTGGTCTGTAAATGGGAAAAGATGGGGCAGGGCAATTTTGCAGTTCATCGAAAACTTGTATACTATTTTATCTATTTCTAAATATATGTATTGCATTGCTCATTTTTTCATTACAGAATGACATTAGTTTATATATATATGTATCTGTGTAGCTGGAATTTTTTTACTACAAGGACTATAATGAAAAAATAAACAAAAGCATGTATCATTGTACATTTGTCTGTATTATAATCTCAAATTTGGTAACGCCGTCACTTCTAGTCAAACAATATCACCTGAGATATGAATTTAACTAAGCCTCCCAGGCTTCTATGTCAGCTGTTCATGTCTCTAGAATCAGGTTCCATTTCCAGCAATCCAAGAGTAAACTTCACAAGATCCAGAAACACCTTTAAATCCCAGTTAAATCAGAATAGCTACCATGACAATTCAAACAGGTGCTGTCAATCAACATGGCGTGTAGTCAGAAAGATGAATTTGCAAAGGCAAAGGCTTTGGCATATTGCTAAACACCCAAGAGATAGAAATGCAGTGGTGCAATTATTCAAGTACATCTCATGCCCCTAGTCATCTGTAGGAGTCTTGTGGCAATCTAAAGGGCCTTGTAAGTCAGGGACTACCTATAAATGATGATGCTTTAAGCTGCAAGTAACACAATACCCAATAAAACTGCCATAAGCAGCACAAATTCATTTCACATATAAATTGACTGGGAGAGAGGGCAGTTCCAGGATTGGTTCAGCAGTCCAACAGTAACAATGCTGCCAGTATGGATTCTGCACAAATTAGGCTCATCCTATCATGATTATGAAGTAAGGACCACATCTCATATGTTGCATGTGGACATGACAACATCCACCTGAAGAAAGAGGTATTACTCCTGTAATTTTCCTTTTGAGATGCCTTCAGGTTATAAGAAAACCTTGGTGGCATAGTGGTTAAGTGCTACAGCTGCTAACCAAACGGCCAGCAGCTCGAATCTGCCAGGTGCTCCTTGGAAATTCTATGGGGCAGTTCTACTCTGTTCTATAGGGTCGCTATGAGTCGGAATCGACTTGACGACACCGAGTTTGGTTTAGGGTCTTTCGGGTTATAAAACCCAAACCAAATCCATTGGCATCAAATCAATTTGGATTCACAGTGACCCTTGAGGACAGAGTAGAACTGCCCCATATGGTTTCCAAGGAGCAGCTGGTGGATTCAAACTGCCAACTTTTGGTTAGCAACCATAATTCTTAACAACTGGGCCACAAGGTTATATTGGCTGGAATTTGATCACTTGAAAATACTCTGACTGCAAGGAAGGTTAGGAAAGTATTTGGCATTTTCACAAATAGGGAAGATGAAAGGTGGCAGGAACAATTGTCATGAAATAGGTTTGTGCCACAGAGATGTTCACAAACCTAAGAGACAAAGACAAAGGATGATTTATTCACAAGAAATAGACTTTAGTGTTCCATAATTGGGGCTTTTGAAACTGTTGTATTTTACTTATGGTGAATGGGTCTGGTTGCATTCCCATAATTTCTTTGGTTTTGCTTTAACACATGCTTTCTGGGATTTTATGTGATCAGTTTTGGTCTAAATAAACATGTTAAACTCTTCTTATTCCTTCTCCCTAGCTCCATTTGCACTGTTTATTATTTTATTTTCAGTAGTACAGTCAGAAAAAATAAACTCCTTTCCTCAATGCAAAGAATGCTATAAACTCTCAGCCAATGAAAATTTGGATAACAAATGGTGGAAGCTTTCAGCCAGTAAGTGCTCTGCCACAAACTTACTGAGTTGAAAATGTCTTGAGTCATATGTTATTCATGCTACTGTGTGCTTTAATTCTGCTATTATTTTTGTTTCAGCAAATAATTTTGCTTAGTAATGGTATGTGAAAATATTGCTGGGCCTACCACAAAGAAAAATAGAAAAAGTAGTAGAAGTGGTACAAGCTCAATGTTAAGATACAAATTTTCTAGGTACTTATACAAATATTAAGGAGCCCTGGTGGCACAGTGGTTAAAGTTATCGAAGGATAACCGAAAGGTTGGTGGTTCAAAACCACCAGAGGCTCTGTGGGAGAAAGATGCGGCAACGTGCTTCTGTAGAGATCTACAGCCTTGGAAACCCTATGGGGTTGCTCTGAGTTGGAATCGACTCAATGGCAGTGGTTTATTATAAAAATTTTGTAGGCATTTATGAGACCTGGTAAAGCCCTGGAGGCATAGTAGTTAAGAGCTCAGCTGCTAACGAAAAGGCCGGCAGTTTAAATCCACCAGCCACTCCTTGGGAACCCTATGGGCCGTTCTACTCTGTCCTATAGGGTCACCATGAGTTGGAATCGAATTGACGGCAACAGGTTTTTTTTAATCTTTTTTAAATGAGACCTTCAGGAGCTCTGGGAAACCCTGGTGGCGTAGTGGTTAAGTGCTTCAGCTGCTAACCAAAAGGTCAGCAGCTGGAATCCACCAGGCGCTCCTTGGAAACTCTATGGGGCAGTTCTACTTTGCCCTATAGGGTTGCTATGAGTCGGAATTGACTCATTGACAATGGGTTTGTTTTTGGGGGTTTCAAGTGGTTAAAGTGCTGGGCTGCTAACTGAAAGGTCATTGCTTCATACCTACCACCACTGCACAGGAAGAAAGATGTGGTGGTCTGCTTCTGTAAAGATTTACAGACTTGGAAACCCTATGGGGCAGTTCTGCTCTGTCCTATAGGGTAGCTATGAACTGACACCAACTCAACAGCAGTGGGTTTGGTTTTGGTTTTAGGAGACCTTCAAGAAGCAATTTGAGAATAAAAATTAGCAATTAGGAATCCAATACACAATAAATATGGTATTATCATATTATAAATAGTAGAGAACATGGGAAATCATTTTTTAAAAACTATAGAAAAATACTTAAAACCCAAAACCTAAACCCACTGCCATCGAGTGGTTAGCAGCCGTAGCACTTAACCACTACGCCACCAGGTTTTCCAGAAAAATACTTAGTTGCTAACAAATAAGTGGCCGAAGATCAATAACAGACCATACAGTACCAAAAGACATTTTAAAAATCCCTTTGTTCGCCCTAATAATTGAAGGCTATAATCAAAAATTGTTAGAATGACAAGTGTTAGAGAGTATGTGGAGAAAGTGAATCTTCATGCATAGCTGGTAGGAATGTAAAATGGGTTAGCTGCTTTGGAAAAGTGTTTGGCAGTTCCTCAATAAGTTAAGCGGAGTCACTAGAAAACTCAGCAATTCTCCTCTTAGGTGTCTACCCAAGAGAATTGAGATCGTATGTTCTCACAAAATGTGGTGTAACAATGTTTATAACGGCATTATTCATAATAACCAAAAAAGTGGAAACAGCCCCAAACGTCCATTTACTGATGAATGGATAAACAAAATGTATACAATGGAGTATTAGTTGGTCATAAACTGGGATGAAGCACTGACATGTGCAACTACATGGAAGAACCCTTAAAAGATGCCAACTGGAAGAAGCCAGGTACAAAATGTAGCCACTGTGTTGGCTTGCCAGGACTGCTGTAAGAAATACCACAAATTGGGTGTTCTCTCACAGTTGTGGAACCCACAAGTCCAAAATCAGGGTGTCAGCCGATTAGTTCCTTCTGTAAGCTCTGAGGGAGAAGCCTTTCGAGGCCTCTTCATTGGCTCCCAGAAATCCTTGGTGTTCCTTGGCTTGGGGCTACATGACTCTGTTCTTAGCCTCCATCTTCACAAGGCCCTCCCCTCAGTGTTCTGTGTCTCAAAACTCCCTATCCTTTCTCTTATACAGACACCAGTCATTGGATATAGGGCAGACTCTCATCCAGGATGACCTCATCCAGAGATCCTTAGCTTGATTAGGACTGCAAAGGCCCTATTTCCAAATAAGCTCACCTTCACAGATACCAGAGATTAGAACTTGGACATAACTTCTTGGTGGACACAATTCAACCCACTACAGCCACATATTGTATGACTCCATTTTTATAAAATGTTCCAAATAGGCAAATCCATAGAGACAGGGTTGGGAGGCAGAAAGATTGGGTAGTGCCATCTAATGGGTACAAGTGAGTAATGACATGTTCTGGAATAAGATAGTGGTTACAGTTGCATAACTTTGTGAATATAGCTAAAACACTAAATTGTATTACTTTAAGTGTGTGAAATTTATGAGATGTGGATTAGACATCAATAAAAACTTGCTGCTGTTGAGTCGATTCTGACTCATAACAACCCTATAGGACAGAGTAGAACTGTTCCACAGGGTTTTCAAGGAGCGCCTGGTGGATCTGAACTGCCAACCAACCTTTTGATTAGCAGCCAAAGCTCTTAACCACTATGCCACCAGGGTTTCCACTTCAATAAAGATGAGGGAAGCCATGTGTGGTGGTTTTCTAGCCTGGTGATGCGGCACAACCCGTCAGGAAGGGGCAGAAATGGCACTCATGGCTAGGTGGGCAGGAGAAAGGAAAGGAAGGGAGATAGAGATATGAAACTGGAAAAAAATAGAGAAAAAGAGAAAGGCACACACAGCCAGGTCGTCTGGAGAAAGGCGAGACATACAAGAAACTAAGAGAAACAGGAAAAAAAAAAAAAAGCCAGAAGGCTGGGTGGAAGTAAAAGAAAGAAGGTAGAGACAGACAAGAAACCAGGAAAAGCAAACAAACAAAAAACCCAGTGGAGCCCACTGGAAGCAGCTCCCCAGCTGAGCAGTGCTGTACAGCCCATCCAGAAGGTGCAGAGATAGCACACGGTGCCAGTTGTTCGAGAGAAAGATAAAGCATGAAGGCAGAGAAAGACAAGAAACCAAGAAAAGAAAAGAAAAAAAAAAAAAATGCCCCTAGGGATTCCACTGGCATGGCAGCTCGGATCAAGGAAGGGGCTCTCCAGCCAAGTGTGGAGGCACAGCCTGTCAAGAAGGAACAGAGATAGCACACGGCACCAGGTGTTCCGGAGAAAAGAAAGGAAGATAGAAAGAAGAAACAGAGAAAAAAAAAAAAAAAGCCCTGAGGGATCCCACTGGCTGGGAGATGCAGAGTGGGAAAGTGGTTCCCCAGCCAAGCTGCCCTGCTCAGGCCGTCAAGGAGAAGAGGCGGCACATGGTACCAGGTGTTCAGGAAAAAGGAAAAGAAGGAGATGAGAGAGGGAAGAAACCAAAAGAAGCCCAAAAAGCAACAGCAGCAACAAAAAACTGAAACTGAAGGAGCTGGCCGGTGGGGGCAGGGCGAATTCCAGCAACAAGGAACCAGCATCTCCGTGGACCAGGGACCTCAGCCCACCAGAAAGAGGCAGAGGCTGCACAGAGGGAAGAAGTTGGGGTGGGGGGGGCAGTGTGTATCCCTGGCTACCGGGTGCTCTGCCTCCTGCTGGGAGCTCAGTGAAGTTGCCTTCCCATACTCCCTGTCCACCATTCTTGGTGGCTGAGGGGTCTGAGATGAAAAATCCCTGCCCTGTTAGCTGATAGGGGAGCACCACTCTGTAGCTCTCCTTGCTCTCTGCTCTCTGTCAGTTCCTTATTCCATTCGGTTCTTTGTTGGTTCTTTATCCCTTCATTTGACACTTAGGGCTCCAGGGCTGATGTTTGTATCTGTTTGCCTTAGTTTTTCCAGCCTTTGCTGTGGTGGGACAGCATGGTACTCTGTCTATAGCAGCACGTTGTGTTTTGTGAGTTTTATGGTAACCCAGCCATGCCCATTCATTTACACATTGTCTATGGCTGCTGTTCTGCTATACGGGCAAAGCGGACTGCTTGAAAGAGAGACAGTATGGCTGGCAAAGCCTAAAATATTCACTGTAGGCCTTTTTACACAAAAAGGTTGCTGACCCTGGTTTAATCCGTTAGAGATAAAAGCACCAAAAAACCAGTTGCCATTGAGTGAACGCCAACCCTTTGTGACCCCATGGGTCTCAGAGTAGAACTGTGCTCCACAGCGTTTTCAGTGGCAGATTTTTTTCAGAAGTAGATCACCAGGCCTTTCTTCTGAGTCACCCATGAGTGGATTCGAACCTGCAACCTCTCAGTTAACAGCCAAGCATGTTGTCTGTTTGCCCCAACCAGGGAATCAAGAGAGGTGAGCAGTCTCCCTGAAATGGAATTCATCAGTGTTGGGGATTTGGAGCAGGAGAGGTGAAGAAGTGAATGCCAAGGCCAGACAGTCTTCACATGTTTTCAACAACTCCTCACCCCATCAGGAGGACTTTTCCTTGTCCTAATATGAAACAAGAAGGGATCATAAAGAACCAGAGAACCTGTTAGATATGACAACATAATGGATTGCAGCCATTGCCTTAATTTCTGCAGCTAGGGGGACAGGCAATGATCCCAAAGCAATGTGGCAGGGGAGAAAGAGCAAAAGTAGTACTTTAGGTCTTTCCCTTTGAGCTAGTTATTTTGTATGGTTATGGGAGGGGTAGGTAAAATTACAGCAGGTATTTGGTGGTTCTGGGGTGTTGACTCTGTTTAGGGTTAGTTCTGGTTGGAATGTTGATTAAGGCTCTGCCGCATCAGCTTTGGGGAGAAGATCGTGATTAGGATTACAGGAAATGAATCACTGTGACCCTGCATGACAGATCAGGAGATTAGCTTCATAAATTAAGGGAGGGGCTGATTAAATTAGTGGACAAAGGCTAACAGGTTCCCTTTGATAAGCAATGTTTTTCCACCTACAATTTCGAAAGATGAGTATGACTCCAAGATCCTCAGTGATACTACCAGTGGGCAAACAGACCCCAGATAGTAAGACTCCTTGTGGGAAAACCATTACACTGTCTTTCCTTTGCAAAGATGCTCCCAACAGCCCTCACAATCCTCTTTCTACCTATTTGCTAAATCCAGCGACTGTCATCAGCTTGCATCTGTGGACCACTCAGACCAGGACAAGTGTGCCCAAACTTATCACGCTGTCTATGCCTATGACACAAGGGTTATGATTCATGAAGAGGGGTCAAGGATTAAAGATGGCAGTATTCTTTGAAATGGTTTTTAGCGAGTGATTAGGAAACATCTTTTTCCATCCTCACTTTTCAGCCTTGATTAGTAAGAGCGATAGCAAAAGCATAGGCAGGAGATTGGCAAATTTTGTTGTTGTTAGAAATGCAACAGGAATTAACCAAGAAAACATGTTTGAAATTGAAAGGAATCAGCCAGCAAGGAATCGTGATTGCATTAATCACTAACTAAATAGATTAACAAAACAAAACAAAACAGGGTATTAAATACAACTTAGGAGCCCTGGTGGCATAGTGGTTAAGAGCTTGGCTGCTAACCAAGAAAGGTCAGCAGTTCAAAGCCACCAGCTGCTCCTTGGAAACCCAATGGGGCAGTTCTACTCTGTCCTATAGGGTCACTATAAGTCAGAACCGACTTGACGGCACCTAACAACAACAACAACAAAACCCAACTTTGCTTCAGTTTTGGCTTAGGCCCTAAGACAACCGAGGCTAATTCCTCCACAGTCCATAGTAAGAAACTAGGTCACTCAGACTTACAAAATGGCGTCAAAATACTGGTTTTGCAAAGCTTAACCCATCTGCCATACCCAAGTTATTAACGTAAAAGCTAAAATTCAGCCAGGAGGCTGGAGATGCGGAACAGGGTCTCTGAAAGAGTTGTCAACATGCTCTGCATCCAGCTTCACCATGAGAGAGGGACGAGTGAGAGGTTGTGCTCTTCACCTCAGACATAATGGGGTGGGTTGTAAGCCCACTTCTTGGAGAGTCTGGAATGTGAATAGAGTGCTGGACTGAAGCCACTTCAAAACCTGTCCCAGAAGACTCCTTGGAGGGAAGTGATCTCAAGTGGGAGTGGGCTATCATATCCCAGGGACTGAAGAAAACGTATATGGACAGCTAGAGGAAATGCCTCAGTGTTGTCAAAGTACAGCCAAATTTTATCACCAGTGACCTTAAACATTCCCCCAAACATCCTGAGGCAGCTATAATCTCTTCCTCAACCAGAGGGAATCAATGCCAGACCATGTCGGTGCCAGACAAGTAAGGCCTTTCCAGAAACTTCTCTCTCCTCCCTTCCCAGCTCCAACGCCAGGGCAAAAACCTCAGCAAATGAACTGTGGAGTGAGAACAGGATATACAAAATAAGGTGAAAATGTCTCCTGTACCACCGTCACTACAGGCTGCCAGGCCAGTCCCAAGCTAAAGGAGAAGGAATTAACATTGATTGAAGACTGGAGTCTTGATCATTGTTTTGATCTGGACATATTTATTAACAAAATTAAACTACCCTGTGAATAAAAGAGACCAGAAAACTTTCTAGAGTAAAAGAGAAGAAGCTGATCAATAGTATGTTGAGAAGCAAAGGAAATGCCAGCCACACAGAATGCACCTGAATGGGCAGTGTGGGGAAAGCCTTCAAGTTTATTCCAGGTTACTCACTAGAAGTCCGAGTTGTTCAACAAACCATTCACATTTCAGATCAGAGAATCAGGGCCACAAAACAGGTGTATTTAAGAGAAAGGTTCAAAATTAAACTTTGGTTTTAATAACCCAGAAAGAGGACAATTTCTGAAAGGAAAGTAATAAATATATGATCAAGGTTAGAATCAATACACTTATGCTAGTTACAAATTTGAGTGTCTTTCAGTTATCTGTTCGTGCATAACAAACCACCCCAAAATTTTTGGCTTAAAAAGCAACAATTTCTAATATCTCATGGATCTATGAATAGAGTGTGACTGGCCCATATGGTAACTAATTTTAGAATTCATTGCAATTTTTAGAAGATTTTCAAAGGTTTTGTTCTCTCTCTCTCTATATATATAATTGCTCATTGTGTGTTAAAATTATCTACCTTTTTTTGTACTTAATCTGTTGGGTTAGAGATGATAAATCATGCCACCACTGTGGACTTCTCTGTTTCTCCTATGTAGACACGTATAACTAAAGGATTAATACTTCTATATCATCTCTTTTCAAATTTACGTTGGACTTCATTTTGACAGAACTTTATTATATTCTATCAAATTCATCCTTTTATTTCTATTCTATTTGGACTGATGTAAATATTACCACGTTTCCTTTTTGTTGTTACAGGTGTATCTTTAACCTTTACTTTTTGTTCCTTTGTATTTATTCTTTGTGTCATTTTAAAACTGTATGTCTTTTGAACAGCTTTTTTATTTTTATTTATTTATTTTTTTTATGAAACCTAAAACTCTCTCTTCTTCCCTGGCAGTTCTCTGCTACTGCAAACACCCTCAGGAGAGTTACTAGATAGATGCTCAGCTATAATTAGGCATTAAATATATGTGTCTCAGTTATCTAGTGTTGCTGCAACAGAAATATCACAAGAGGACGCTGTGATGGTTAAGGTTACATGTTAACATGACTAGGCCGTGATTCTTAGTGGTTTGGCAGATGTTATGTAATCATCCTCCATTTTGTGACCTGATGTAAGCAGCCAATCAGTTGAAAGAACAGTTTTCTTGGGGGCATGGCCTGCATCCAATATATGTGGATATCCTGACAAAGCTCATTCTCTCTCAATTCTGCATCCAACTTATCATCATCTGACCTCCTGTTCTTGGGACATGAGCCAGCAGCCGGCCTCCTGACTTGCAGATTTTGGTATTTGCCAGCTCCTGCAACCCCATGAGCCAGCAGCCATCTGCCTGGCCTGCTGATTTTGGGCTCCTCAGCCCCTGCAACCATGTGAGTCGGGAGAAACCTCAAGCCTGACCTATGGATTTTGGGATTTGCCAGCCTCCACAGCAGCTTGAGCCATTTCCTTGAAATAAATCTCTCTCTCTCTCTATATATACATACATACACACACACACACATGCTTCACTGGTTTTGCACTCGAGAGAACCCAGCCTAAGACAGGTGGCTTTAAGAAACCGACTCTGGGGGAAGACTTTCTCTCTCTGTCAGCTCTGGGGAAGGTCCTTGTTCTTTGATGATCTTCATGTGGCATGGCACCTATCTTCCCCCATCTCTGCCGCTTCTCTATGCCTAATCTGCTCTTTTTATATCTCAAAGGTGATTGGCTTAAAAAGCACCCTACGCTGAAAATGGCTCCTAAATATAACAAAGAAAATCCATTCCCAAATGGGATTATAACCGCAGGTATGGGGGTTAGGATTTACAAAACATAATTTTGGGGGCACAATTCAATCCATAAAATGTGTAATCTATTATTATATGCTAATGCATAAAGCAAATGTAAATTTCACCACTATGCTTCATCGTTAAGAAACAGAACGTACAGTTTTCTTGACCAGTCAATACTTCAAAATGTCTTCCCTCAAACAGAGCACAAACACACACAAGCATGCAGATAGCAAGACGCTGCCACACAGCCACCATATAGAAAAGGTACGCATGCTTGGACTGTGCGGTTATTTTCTAGGCTTCAGAGAGAACATCTGGTGCACAGTGAGCCTTAACGTTCAGGGAAGGTTAGCGCATGTTTCTGTTTGCCTCATGACCCCCATTTTGTGGAAGAGGTTTTGTGCACTTTTTGCCACTGCTTTCTTAGAGTAATTATCTCCAGCTCATGTCCTCTCATCTCCCAGTCTCCTTGAGACAGACGCCTCTAGAAGGAGCTGAGTTGTGCTTGGTACTGGAGGGATTTTTGATTTCTCTAATTCACACATATTGCCTTTTTGGAACAAAGCAAGCTTAAAACAAATAAAAGAAGGCCCAGACTGTGACCAGGACTGTTGAATCCACACAGGTGAGTTATGTCTTCATGCTTCCTTTCTGCAGATCACCCTTCCCAGAGTCTGAGATTTCCAAAACCTTGTGGAACAATAAAAATCAGAAATGTTGACATGCTTTGAGTTCCCTACATAGCTAAATGCCAAATTATAAACTGTTTACAGTTTGCAGTTACACTGTTTACAGTTGAGGGTCTTGGCTATATGTTCTCTTTTTCTGTTCATTTACAAGAAAAATTGGTGACAATACCCGTTCTTAAAACAACCAATATTTGCAGTATGTCTGAGGTCAGCCCAAATCACCTTGATGATCATCAGACACAGTGACTTGAAGAGACATGCATTGTCACTGATGAAAATGACAAGGTCATTGGAGCTAAATCAAAGAGGAATTGCCACCTAAATGAAAACACTG
The DNA here is from genome assembly GCF_024166365.1 of Elephas maximus indicus. NCBI lineage: Eukaryota > Metazoa > Chordata > Mammalia > Proboscidea > Elephantidae > Elephas > Elephas maximus. The sequence goes on from NC_064822.1 coordinate 19,011,983, forward strand.
AAAAGGGTAAGTAAGGTGTGTGTTTCGGACCTTACCTGGTCAGTTCTGTTCCAGAATCTGGCAATGTGTGGAAGCAAATATTTCAGAACTGAGAATGAGATAGTTCACACATGTGATGCTTCTCCCTCTGTCATCCTTTGAAGAAAATTCAGGAAATGTTCAATCATTTTATTGTGAGTCCTTTCTTTGGTTCAATTGTTGTAATAACCTCAACAGGCTGAAAATTCAGTTTTGCTCAGGTTTTCCCTCTGCTCAACCTAGATTGCATGGCAATAACAGTGCGCTATGGTGGTGAAGGACACAGGTTTTATAGTCCAAATTGTATAAATTCTATATTAATTTTACATTTCTGTTAACAACAACAGCAACAAAAAACTAAGCCTGTTACAGTTGAATCAATTCTGACTCACGGCAAAGTCATGTGTTACAGAGTAAAACTGTGCTCCATATGGTTTACTTGGCTGTAATCTTTATGGAAGCAGATCTCTAGGTCTTTGTCTCATGGTGATGCTGGGTGGGTTCGAACCACCAACCTTTAGGTTAGTAGTGGAGCGCAAATCATTTGTGCCACCCAGAAACCTACATCTGTGTTACTTGGACTGAGTTAATTAATTTCTTTACTTTTTAGTTTTCTTATTTATAAAATAAAGCAAAATAATAGTACCTACCTCAAAAGTTTGCTGTAATTGAGTAAATGAATATGAAGTGCTTAGCAAGGTGCCTAGCATATTCCTATGTAGTGACTGTAAGTGTTGTTTTTGTCATTACAAGTTCTTGGCTGAATGAGGGAAAGAGCAAGGAGGAAAACCACTGACATAACCTTCATGTTAATATAAGTTGTACCTAACTAATTGATGCTTCTTCTTTCAGGGCTGTTACACTGAAGCTTCAGTGTTGCCCTGTTTAATATGAACGGCCAAATCTTTCCTTTTTTTTTTTTTTCCTTTTGCTGGTATGTGAAGGTGGTATTTTACCCAGCACACCTGAAGTGCAGGATGAAAGTGGGAGTTACTGTTCTGCTCCTGACTTTAACGGATCTGTGTGAAGGTTTTGCTATACATCTGGGAGTTGGGATGAGTAATTTCAATACATTCTGCCACATCGCTCTTTAAAAAATGTCTAAACAAGCCTAAGATCCCACTATTATTTGCACATTTGATAGTAAAATTTTGCTGAAGATTATTCAAATGCAGCTGCAGTATTATATAGACAGGGAACTGCCAGAAATTCAAGTCAGATTCAGAAGAGGACATGTAACCACGGCTATCATTACTGATGTCAGATGGATCCTGGCTGAAAGCAAAGAATACTAGAAAGATGTTTACCTATGTTTTATGGACTATGCAAAGGCATTCAACTGTGTGGATTATAACAAATTATGGATAACATTGTGAAGAACAGGAATTCCTGAACACTTAATTGTGCTCATGAGGAACCTGTACATAGATCAAGAGGCAGTCGTTCAAACAGAACAAGGAGATATTGCAGGCTTTAAAGTCAGGAAAGGTGTGCATCAGGGTTGTATCCTTTCAGAATACTTATTTAATCTTCATGCTGAGCAAATAATCCGAGAAGCCAGACTATATGAAGAAGAATGTGGCATCAGGATAGGAGGAAGACTCATTAACAACCTAGCATATTAGATGAGAAAATATTGCTTGCTGAAAGTGAAGAGGACTTGAAGCAGTTACTTAGGAAAATCAAAGAGTAAAACCTTCAGTAGTGGTTACACCTCAACATAAAAAAAACACAAAACCTCACAATTGGATCAATAAGCAACATCATGATAAACGGAGAAAAGATTGAAGTCAAGGATTTCATTTTACTTGGATCCACAATCAACACCCATGGAAACAGCAGTCCAGAAGTCAACAGACGCATTGCACTGGGCAAATCTGCTGCAAAAGGTATCTTTAAAGCGTTGAAAAACAAAGATTTCATCTTGAAAACTAAGGTGCACCTGACCCAAGCCATAGTGTTTTCAATCGCCTCATATGCATGCAAAAGTTGCATGATGGATAAGGAAGATCTTTGAATTGTGGTGTTGTGAAGAATACTGAATAATACCATGGACTGCCAAAAGAACTAACAAATCTGTCTTGGAAGAAGTACAACCAGAATGCTCTCTGGAAGCAAGGATGGCGAGACTACATCTTCTCATACTTCAGACATGTTATTAGGCGAGTTCAGCCCCTGGAGAAGAACATCATGCTTGATAAAGCAGAGGGCCAGGGAGAAAGAGGAAGACCCTCAACAAGATGGATTGACACAGTGGCTGCAACAATGTGCTCTAGCATAACAATGATTGTGAGAATGGCTCAGGACCAGGAAGTGTTTCATTCCATTGCCCATAGATAGGGTGGCTATGAGTCAGAACCGACTTAACACAATGTGATATGTCTTGTCGTTGTAATTGGTATTTTTTGATACCTAAAACCAAAAAACCAATTACTGTTGTGTTGAAGTCGATTCCGACTCATAACGACCCTATCGGACAGAGTAGAACTGACCACAGGGTTTTCAAGGAGCAGCTGGTGGACTCCAACTGCCAACATTTTGGTTAGCAGCTGTAGCTATTAACCACTGCACCACCAGATTTTGTGTTCTAATTAACCTTTGGAAATTTTCCTTCTATGAATTTCCAGTTTATATATTTGGCCAACTTTTTTCCAGCTGAGTTTCTTTTTAATGACACTTTGTAGTCACTCTTTCTCTATTCTAAACAGTAAATTTTCTTTTTTTTTAAATTGTGCTTTAGATGAAGGTTTAGAAAGCAAATTAGTTCCTCATTAAACAATTAATACACATATTTTTTTGTTACATTGGTTGCCGACCCTATGACGTGTCAACACTTTCCCCCTCTTGACCTTGGGTTTCATGTTATCAGCTTTGCTGTCCCCTCCTACCTTCTCATCCTTGCCCCTGGGCTGCTGTGCCCATTTAGTCTCATTTTGTTTTATGGACCTGTCTAATTTTAGGCTGAAGAGTGAACCTCGGGAGAGATTTCATTACTGAGTCAAAGGGTGTCCGGGGTCCATACTCTTGGCGTTTCCTCCAGTCTCCGTCAGACTGGTTTAAGTCTGGTCTTCTATTGTGAATTTGAATTTTGTTCTATATTTTTTTCCAGCTCTGTCTGGGACTCTCCATTGCAATCCCTGTCAGAGCAGTAGACGGTGAATCCACCGTCTCATTGTGCTGGATTCAGTGTGGTGGAGGCTGTGGTAATTGTGGTTCCTTAGTACTTTGTACTAATCCTTCCCTTATGTCTTTGGTTTTCTTCATTCTCCCCTGCTCCAGAAGGGGTGGGACCAATGGAGTACCTTAAAGGGCCACTCACAAGCTTTTAAGACCTCAAACACTACTCACCAAAGTAAAATGTAGAACATTTTCTTTATAAACTATATTATGCTAATTGAGCTAGATGGCCCTTGAGACCATGGTCCCCCAACCCTCAGCATAGTAATTTGGTCCATCAGGGAGTTTCAATGTGTCTATGAAACCTCCATGACCTTGCCTTGGTCAAGTTCTTTTGGCTTCCCCAGTATTTTGTACTGTTTTACCCTTTGCCAAAGTTACCACTTACCTATTGTCTAGTTAGTGTTTTTCTCTCCCCACTTCCCTCTCTCGTCACCATCAAAGAATGTTTCTTTCTGTGTGAAAACCTTTTCATGAGTTTTTATCACAGTGGTCTCATATGGTATTTGTCCTTTTGTGATTGTCTTATTTCACTCAGCATAATGCCCTCCAGATTCATCCATGTTGTGTGATGTTTCAAAGATCCATCATTCTTTTTCTTGCGTAGTCTTCCATTGTGTGTATGTACCACAGTTTGTTTATCCATTCATCTGTTGATAGGCACTTAGGTTGTTTCCATCTTTTTGCTACTGTGAATAATGCTGCAATGAACATAGGTGTGCATATCTATTCATGTGATGGGTCTTACTTCTCTAAGGTGTATTCTTAGGAGTAGGATTGCTGGATCATATGGTATTTCTATTTCTAGCTTTCTAAAGAAGTGCCGTATCATTTTCCAAAATGACTTTTACCATTTTGCATTACCATCAGCAGTGCATAAGAATTCCAATACCCTGAAGCCCCTCCAGCATTTGCTTTTTTTTCTTTATTCATGTCAGTGATGTTGGGGTGTAATGGTATCTCAATGTAATTTTGATTTGCATTTCTCTAATGGCCAGTGATTGTAAGCATTTCCTCATGTGTCTGTTAGCCACTTGAATGTCCTCTTTGGTGAACTGTCCATATCCCTTGCCCATTTTTTAATCGGATTATTTGTCTTTTTGTTGTAGAGGTGTTGGATTTTCCTATAAATTTTAGAGATTGTACCTTTATCTGATTTGTCATAGCCACAATTTTTTTCCCAGTCTGTGTAAGTTCTCTTTTTACTCTTTTGGTAAAGTCTTTTGATGAGCATAAGTTTTTAATTTTTAGAGGAGCCCAGTTATCTACTTCATCTTCTGGTGTTTTCACATGGTTATCATTTGTATCCTGTTTATGCCATTAGGGCCTTAGCATTGACCCTATTTTTTCTTCTTTGATCTTTATTATAGTTTTTGATTTTATATTTAGGTCTTTGATCCATTTTGAAATAGTTTTGTATATGGTGTGATGCATGGATCCTTTTTTCATTTTTTGCAGATGGACATCCAGTTTTGCCAGCACCATTTTTTTAAAAGACTGACTTTGCCCTATTTGGTGGGCTTTGGGCCTTTGTCGAAGATTAGGTGACAGCAAGTGGTTGGATTTACGTCTGAGTTCTCAATTCTGTTCCACTGGTCAGTTGTTGTACCAGTACCAGGCTGTTTTGAGTACCATAGCTGTATAGTAGGTTCTGAGCTTAGGTAGTGCAAGTCCTCCTACTTTATTCTTCAGTAGTGTTTTACTTATTTAGGGCTTCTTCCCTTTCCATATAAAGTTAAGATTAGTTTTTTCATCTCTTTAAAAAAAATGCCATGGGTATTTGGATCAGGATTGCATTGTATTTGTAGATTGCTTTGGGTAAAATTGACATTTTCACAATGTTGAGTTTACCAATCCATGAGCATGGGATGTTTTTCCATTTATGTAAGTCTCTTTTGGTTTCTTGAAGTATTTTTTTTTTTTTTTGTAGTTTTCCTCATATAGGTATTTTACATCCCTAAGTAGATTTATTCCTATTTCATTTTTTTAGGGCTTATTATAAATGGTACTGTTTTCCTGATTTCCTTTTCCTAATTCTCTTTGTTGGCGTATAGGAATCCAACTAATTTTTGTTTATCTTGTATCCTGCTAGTCTGCTGAGTCTTTCTATTAGTTCCAGTGGTTTTCTCGTGGAGTCTTTTGGGTTTTCTATGTATACTATCATATCATCTGCAAACAGTGACAGTTTTACTTCTGCCTTACCAATTTAGATGCCCTTTCTTTTTCTTGCCTTATTGCTCTAGCTAGGGCTTCCAGCACAACGTTAAATAGGAGTGGTGATAAAGGGCATCCTTGTCTTGTTCCTGTTCTCAAGGAGAATGTTTTCATCTTCTCTCCATTAAGAATGATGTTGGCTGTTGGTTTTGTATAAACCATTAAAAAAAAAGAAAACCCACTGCCGTCGAGTTGAATCTGACTCCTAGCAACCCTGTAGGACAGGGTAGAGCTGCCCCATAGTTTCCAAGGAGCACCTGGTGGATTCAAACTGCCGACCTTTTGGTTAGCAGTGGTAGCACTAAACCACTATGCCACCAGGGTTTCCATTGGTTTTGTGTAGATGACCTTTATTATGTTGAGGAATTTCCCTTCTATACCTATTTTATTGAGAATTTTTATCAAGAATGAGTGTTAGACTTTTGAATGCCTTTGCATCTATTGAGATGATCATGTGATTATTTTGTTTATGTGGTAAATTATGTTGATTGATTTTCTAATGTTTAAAAAAATTGTGCAGAGGGAGCCTGCTGGTGGACTGGCATGGACACAGGGAAGCTGTGTGCCAGTGGCTTTCTAGCCAGGCAGTGTGGCACAGCCCATCAAGTGGCTGAGACGTCACATGCAGCAAGGTGGTTGGAAAGGAAAGGAAGGAATGGAGAGAGAAATAAGAAACTGAAAGAAAAAGGCACATGCAGTCAGGTGCTCAGGAGAAAGGAAGAAATGTAGTGATAAGAAACTGAGAAAAAAAAATGCCCTGAGAGAGCCCACCAGTGTGGTGGCACAGACCAGGAAACCTGTGTTCCGGTGGCTTCCCAGCTGAGTGGAATGGCACAGTCTGTCTAAAAAGTGGTGTAGATGGCACAAACAACCAAGCGGTGGGGGAAAAGAAAGGAAGGATGGTCCAGACAGACAAGAAACCACGAGAAAAGAAAGAAAAGAAAATGCCCCGAGAAAGCCCCTGCATAGTGGTGCAGACTCTGGAAGCCATTGGTCTCCGGCTCCCCAGCCAAGGGGTGTGCCACAACCTGTCAAAATGGTGCAGAGACAGCACATGCAGCTGGGTGGTCGGGAGAAAGGAAAGGAAGATAGAGACAGACAAGCAACTGAGCAAAAAAAAAAATACACCGAGGGAGTCCAGCTGAGCAGCACAGCTTGCAGTCAAGAAGGAGCAGAGATGGCATATGGGGGGAGCAGCACAGCTTGCACTCAAGAAGGAGCAGAGATGGCATACGGGGACAGCTAGAAAAAAATATGCCCAGGGGTGTCCACTGGCATAGTGGCATGGACTGGGAAAGCTGTGTGCTGGCAGTTGCCAGCCAAACAGCAAGGCTCAGCCCATCAAAACATGATGGAGACAGTCAGTACTTGGAGAAAGAAAGGAAGGTACAGAGTGTTAAAAACCAGGAAAAAAAAATGCCCCGAGGGAGCCCATTTGAGCAGTGCGGCTTGCCCATCAAGAAGGAGTGGAGATGGCACATAGCGCCAGCTAGGAGGGCGATATGGAAGGAAGGAGGTGAGAAAGAGAAGAAACAAAAAGAAGCAAAAACATATCAAAAAAAAAAAAGGAGGCGGGGCCAAGATGGCGGACTAGGTGAACGCTACCGCGGATCCCTCTTGCAACAAAGACTCGGAAAAACAAGTGAATCGATCACATACATAACAATCTACGAACTCTGAACAACAAACACAGATTTAGAGACGGAGAACGAACAAATACGGGGAGGCAGCGATTGTTTTCAGAGCCTGGAGCCAGCGTACCAGTCAGCGGATTTTCTGGAAAAACTAGTTTCCCAGTGATGGCTCAGAGACAGCAGTCCATATCAAACCACATAAAGCAGACCATGACAGCTTCTACAACCCCCCAAACAAAAGAATCAAAATCTTTCCCAAACGAAGATACAATCCTGGAATTATCAGATAAAGAATATAAAAAACTAATTTACAGAATGCTTCAAGATATCACAAACGAAATAAGGCAAACTGCAGAAAAAGCCAAGGAACACACTGATAAAACTGTTGAAGAACTCAAAAAGATTATTCAAGAACATAGTGGAAAAATTAATAAGTTGCAAGAATCCATAGAGAGACAGCATGTAGAAATCCAAAAGATTAACAATGAAATTACAGAATTAGACAACGCAATAGGAAGTCAGAGGAGCAGACTCGAGCAATTAGAATGCAGACTGGGATATCTGGAGGACCAGGGAATCAACATCAACATAGCTGAAAAAAAATCAGATAAAAGAATTTTAAAAAATTAAGAAAACCTAAGAATCATGTGGGACTCTATCAAGAAGGATAACTTCCGGGTGACTGGAGTCCCAGAACAGGGAGGGCGGACAGAAAACACAGACAAAATAGTTGAAGAACTCCTGACAGAAAACTTCCCTGACATCATGAAAGATGAAAGGATATCTATCCAAGATACTCATCGAACCCCATTTAAGATTGATCCAAAAAGAAACACCGAGACATATTATCATCAAACTCGCCAAAACCAAAGATAAACAGAAAATTTTAAAAGCAGCCAGGGAGAAAAGAAAGGTTTCCTTCAAGGGAGAATCAATAAGAACAAGTTCAGACTACTCAGCAGAAACCATGCAGGCAAGAAGGGAATGGGACGACATATACAGAGCACTGAAGGAGAAAAACTGTCAGCCAACGATCATATATACAGCAAAACTCTCTCTGAAATATGGAGGCGAAATTAAGATATTTACAGATAAACACAAGTTTAGAGAATTTGCAAAAACCAAACCAAAGCTACAAGAAATACTAAAGGATATTGTTTGGTCAGAAAACCAATAATATCAGATAACAGCACAATACAAGGTCACAAACAGAACGTCCTGATATCAACTCAAATAGGGAAATCACAAAAACAAACAAATTAAGATTAATTAAAAAATAATAATAATAATACACATAACAGGGAATCATGGAAGTCAATAGCTAAAAGATCACAATAATCAAAAAGAGGGACTAAATACAGGAGGCATTGAACTGCCATATGGAGAGTGATACAAGGCGATATAGTATGATACAAGTTAGGTTTTTACTTAGAAAAATAGGGGTAAATAATAAGGTAACCACAAAAAGGTATAACAACTCCATAACTCAAGATAAAAGCCAAGAAAAACATAACGACTCAACTAACATAAAGTCAAACACTATGAAAATGAGGATCTCACAATTTACTAAGAAAAACGTCTCAGCACAAAAAAGTATGCGGAAAAACGAAATTGCCAACAACACACATGAAAAGGCATCAAAATGACAGCACTAAAAACTTATTTATCTATAATTACGCTGAATGTAAATGGACTAAATGCACCAATAAAGAGAAAGAGAGTCACGGACTGGATAAAGAAACACGACCCATCTATATGCTGCCTACAAGAGACACACCTTAGACTTAGAGACACAAACAAACTAAAACTCAAAGGATGGAAAAAAATATATCAAGCAAACAACAAGCAAAAAAGAGCAGCAGTAGCAATATTAATTTCTGACAAAATAGACTTTAGACTTAAATCCACCACAAAGGATAAAGAAGGACACTATATAATGATAAAAGGGACAATCGATCAGGAAGACATAACCATATTAAATATTTATGCACCCAATGACAGGGCTGCAAGATACACAAATCAAATTTTAACAGAATTGAAAAGTGAGATAGACACCTACACAATTATAGTAGGAGACTTCAACACACCACTTTTGGAGAAGGACAGGACATCCACTAAGAAGCTCAATAGAGACACGGAAGACCTACTTACAACAATCAACCAACTTGACCTCATTGACTTATACAGAACTCTCCACCCAACTGCTGCAAAATATACTTTTTTTTCTAGCGCACATGGAACATTCTCTAGAACAGACCACATATTAGGTCATAAAACATCGAAATATTACAAAGCATCTTCTCAGACCACAAGGCAATAAAACTAGAAATCAATAACAGAAAAACTAGGGAAAGAAATCAAATACTTGGAAAATGAACAATACCCTCCTGAAAAAAGACTGGGTTATGGAAGACATCAAGGAGGGAATAAGGAAATTCATAGAATGGAACGAGAATGAAAATACTTCCTATCAAAACCTCTGGGACACAGCAAAAGCAGTGCTCAGAGGCCAATTTATATCGATACATGCACACATACAAAAAGAAGAAAGAGCCAAAAGCAGAGAACTGTCCCTACAACTTGAACAGATAGAAAGTGAGCAACAAAAGAATCCATCAGGCACCAGAAGAAAACAAATAATAAAAATTAGAGCTGAACTAAATGAATTAGAGAACAGAAAAACAATTGAAAGAATTAACAAAGCCAAAAGCTGGTTCTTTGAAAAAATTAACAAAATTGATAAACCACTGGCTAGACTGACTAAAGAAATACAGGAAAGGAAACAACCTGAATAAGAAACGAGAAGGACCACATCACAACAGAACCAAATGAAATTAAAAGAATTATTTCAGATTACTACGAAAAATTGTACTCTAACAAATTTGAAAACCTAGAAGAAATGGATGAATTCTTGGAAAAACACTACCTACCTAAATTAACACATTCAGAAGTAGAACAACTAAATAGACCCATAACAAAAAAAGAGGTTGAAACGGTAATCAAAAAACTTCCAACAAAAAAAAGCCCTGGCCCGGATGGCTTCACTGCAGAGTTCTACCAAACTTTCAGAGTTCTACCACTACTACTGAAGGTATTTCAAAGCACAGAAAATGACGGAATACTACCCAACTCATTCTATGAAGCCACCATCTCCCTGATACCAAAACCAGGTAAAGACATTACAAAAAAAGAAAATTATAGACGTATATCCCTCATGAACATAGATGCAAAAATCCTCAACAAAATTCTAGCCAATAGAATCCAACAACACATCAAAAAAATAATTCACCATGATCAAGTGGGATTTATACCAGGTATGCAAGGCTGGTTTAATATCAGAAAAACCATTAATGTAATCCATCACATAAATAAAACAAAAGATAAAAACCACATGATCTTATCAATTGATGCAGAAAAGGCATTGGACAAAGTCCAACACCCATTTATGATAAAAACTCTTACCAAAATAGGAATTGAAGGAAAATTCCTCAACATAATAAAGGGCATCTATGCAAAGCCAACAGACAATATCACTCTAAATGGAGAGAACCTGAAAGCATTTCCCTTGAGAACAGGAACCAGACAAGGATGCCCTTTATCACCGCTCTTATTCAACATCGTACTTGAAGCCCTAGCCAGGGCAATTAGGCTAGACAAAGAAATAAAGGGCATCCGCATTGGCAAGGAGGAAGTAAAGTTATCACTATGTCCATTGACATGATCTTATACACAGAAAACCCTAAGGAATCCTCCAGAAAACTACTGAAACTAATAGAAGAGTTTGGCAGAGTCTCAGGTTATAAAATAAACATACACTTGGATTCCTCTACATCAACAAAAAGAACACCGAAGAGGAACTAACCAAATCAATACCATTCACAGTAGCCCCCAAGAAGATAAAAAAAAAAAAGGATGTAAAAGACCTATACAAAGAAAACTACAAAGCTCTACTACAAGAAATTCAAAAGGACATACTTAAGTGGAAAAACATACCTTGCTCATGGATAGCAAGACTTAACATAGTAAAAATGTCTATTCTACCAAAAGCCATCTATACATATAACGCACTTCCGATCCAAATTCCAATGTCATATTTTAAGGGGATAGAGAAACAAATCACCAATTTCATATGGAAGGGAAAGAAGCCCCGGATAAGCAAAGCATTACTGAAAAAGAAGAAGAAAGTGGGAGGCCTCACTCTACCTGATTTCAGAAGCTATTATACAGCCACAGTAGTCAAAACAGCCTGGTACTGGTACAAGAGGCACATAGACCAATGGAACAGAATTGAGAACCCAGATATAAATCCATCCACGTATGAGCAGCTGATATTTGACAAAGGACCAGTGTCAGTTAGTTGGGGAAAAGATAGTGTTTTTAACAAATGGTGCTGGCATAACTGGATATCCATTTGCAAAAAAATGAAACAGGACCCATACCTCACACCATGCACAAAAACTAACTCCAAGTGGATCAAAGACCTAAACATAAAGACTAAAACGATAAAGATCATGGAAGAAAAAATTGGGACAACCCTTGGAGCCCTAATACAAGGCATAAACAGAATACAAAACATTACCAAAAATGATGAAGAGAAACCCGATAACTGGGAGCTCCTAAAAATCAAACACCTATGCTCATCCATAGACTTCACCAAAAGAGTAAAAAGACCACCTACAGACTGGGAAAGAATTTTCAGCTATGACATCTCCGACCAGCGCCTGATCTCTAAAATCTACATGATTCTGTCAAAACTCAACCACAAAAAGACAAACAACCCAATCAAGAAGTGGGCAAAGGATATGAACACACACTTCACTAAAGAAGATATTCAGGCAGCCAACAGATACATGAGAAAATGCTCTCGATCATTAGCCATTAGAGAAATGCAAATTAAAACTACGATGAGATTCCATCTCACTCCAACAAGGCTGGCATTAATCCAAAAAACACAAAATAATAAATGTTGGAGAGGCTGCGGAGAGACTGGAACTCTCATACACTGCTGGTGGGAATGTCAAATGGTACAACCACTTTGGAAATCAATCTGGCGTTATCTTCAACAGTTAGAAATAGAACTACCATACAATCCAGAAATCCCACTCCTCGGAATATACCCTAGAGATACAAGAGCCTTCACACAAACAGATATATGCACACCCATGTTTATTGCAGCTCTGTTTACAATAGCAAAAAGCTGGAAGCAACCAAGGTGTCCATCAACGGATGAATGGGTAAATAAATTGTGGTATATTCACACAATGGAATACTACACATCGATAAAGAACAGTGATGAAGCTGTGAAACATTTCGTAACATGGAGGAACCTGGAAGGCATTATGCTGAGCGAAATTAGTCAGAGGCAAAAGGACAAATATTGTTTAAGACCACTATTACAAGATCTTGAGAAATAGTAAAAACTGCGAAGAGCACATACTTTTGTGGTTACAAAGAGGGGAGGGAGGGAGGGAGGGAGAGGGTTTTTTATTGATTAATCAGTAAATAAGAACTGCTTTGGGTGAAGGGAAAGACAACACTCAATACATGGAAGGTCAGCTCAATTGGACTGGACCAAAAGCAAAGAAGTTTCCGGGATAAAATGAATGCTTCAAAGGTCAGCGGAGCAGGGGCGGGGGTCTGGGGAACATGGTTTGAGGGGACTTCTAAGTCAATTGGCAAAATAATTCTAGTATGAAAACATTCTGCACCCCACTTTGAAATGTGGCATCTGGGGTCTTAAATGCTAACAAGCGGCCATCTAAGATGCATCAATTGGTCTCAACCCACCTGGAGCAAAGGAAAATGAAGAACACCAAGGTCGCACGACAACTAAGAGCCCAAGAGACAGAAAGGGCCACATGAACCAGAGACCTACATCATCCTGAGACCAGAAGAACTAGTTGGTGCCCGGCCACAATCGATGACTGCCCTGACAGGGAGCACAGCAGAGGACCCCTGAGGGAGCGGGAGATCAATGGGATGCAGACCCTAAATTCTCATGAAAAGACCATACTTAATGGTCTGACTGAGACTAGAGGAATCCCGGCGGCCATGCTCCCCAGACCTTCTGCTGGCACAGGACGGGAACCATCCCCGAAGACAATTCATCAGACATGAAAGGGACTGGTCAGCGGGTGGGAGAGAGATGCTGATGAAGTGAGCTAATTGTATCAGGTGGTCACTTGAGAGTGTGTTGGCAACTCTTGTCTGGAGGGGGGATGGGAGGATAGAGAGAGAGGGAAGCTGGCAAAATTGTCACGAAAGGAGAGACTGAAAGGGCTGACTCAATAGGGGGAGAGCAAGTGGGAGTACGGAGTAAGATGTATGTACACTTATATGTGACAGACTGATTGGATTTGTAAATGTTCACTTGAAGCTTAATAAAAGTTAATTAAAAAAAAAAAATGCACTGAGGGAACCAGCTGGTGGGGCAGGGCATATCCAAGTGGCAAAGAGCCAGCATCTCTCCGGCCAAGTACCGCAGCCCACCAGAGAGTGACGGAGGCCACACAGAGGGGAGTGTGTATGCTGCTTAGCAAGTCCTGTCTCCTGCTGGGAGCTCCGTGAAGTTGCCTTTTCACACTCACTGTCCATCACTCTTCGTGGCCGGTGGGTCTAAGACGATGTGTTTGTGCTGCGTTAGCCATGTCGCCTTCTCATGTCATGTTGTTTATCTCTTGGATTTCTAATTGCTTTTATATTATTTCTAGTTGTTTGATATTTCGTTCCTGAATCATTTTTCTGAATTCTCCCATTGCTTTTTCTGTGTTTTCTGGTTTTGTCTGTATTTTCCATGATTTTGTCTATTTTTTCCTTATTTTTGTCTGTATTTTCCTTCATCTCTTTCCTAATCTCTTGGAGAGCCCTGAATATTAGAGTTTCGAATTTCTTACCTGGTAGTTCCAGTGTCTTTTCTTCTACCAGAAGGTCATCTGCTGTTTTATTTTGGTTGCATTTTAGAGCCACCATGTTCTGTGTTTTCACATTTTGATATTGATACTGGTATCTGACGAAGCAGGGCTGGGGGACAGTGCAGGGCAGGATCTGGGGGGCTGGGGAGCTGTGCTGGTGCCATTCTGGTGCAGCGCTCAGTGTTCGATTTAGATAGGCAGTGGGGAAGCGAGAGGATGTGATGTGCAGTGCTATGTGGGTGAGAGAAAGAAGACAAACAGAAGCAAAAAAAAGCAAAATAAATGAATGAAAAAAGAAAAAGTAAATAAAATGATGGTGTGGTAGGATTCCGTGGGTGGCAGTGGGGCAGATGCGGCAAGACCATGTGCTGGTGTCTCTCTAGCTGAGTGGTGTGGCTCAGTCTGTTGAGAAGGCATGTGAGCGGTGCATAGGGCTAGGTGTCAGGACAAAGGAAAGGAAAGAAGTGAAAGAGAAGAAACAAAAACCACCACCACAACAAAAATAAATAGGGTGCTTGGAGAGCTGGCCATTATGGGTGGCAGTAAGCTGATGTTCTCTCACTGGTGGCACAGCGCTGCCCGTCAGGAAGGTACAGAGGCAGCACAGGGCCTAGGTGGGAGGAAGAAAGAAAACTGACAAGCAGAAAAATAAAAAATGTGGCACTGAGCTGGCCTGGGGGGGTGGTGCAGGCCCATGGAGGCGGTGTGCCAGAGGCTGTCTAGCTCAGTGGTACAGCACAGCCTGCCGAGAACAGGATAGGTGCACAGGACTAGTTGCGTGAGGGAAAGGTAAGGAAGGGGAGAGAGGAATGAAACAACATAAAAAACAAAACAAAAAAATGGCACTGAGGGAGCCGGTCAGTGACAGTGGAGCAGACATGGGGAGGCTGTGTTCCAGTGACTCTCTTGCTGAGTGGTGCAGCACGGCCCTTCAAGAAGGGGCGTGAGAGGCGCACAAGGCTAGGTTGGCAGGAGACAGGAAAAGAAGGGAGAGAGAAGAAAGCAGAAAAACATGACAGAGGGAGCCTACCGGTGGCGGCAGCTTAGACCAAAGGAGGCCATGTGCTGGTGGCTGTCTAGCCTAGCGGTGTGGCACAGCCCATCAAGAAGGGGAGTGGATGGTACATGGGGCTGGCTGTGCAGGAAAAAGGAAAGGAAGGGAGAGACAAAGAAGCAACCAAAAAAGTAAAAAAAATTAAAATAAATAACAACAAAAAAAAATGGTGCTGAAGGAGGCAGCAGGTGGGGGCGGAGTAGATCCAGGCAGCTTAGAGTCAGTGTCTTTCTGGCCAAGCAACCTTGGCCCCTTTGGAAAGCAGCAGAGGTTGTATAGAGGGAAGAAAGGTGGGGGGTGGGAAAGTGTGTATCCCTGGTTACTGGGTGCTCTGTCTCCTGTTGCGAGCTCTGTGAAGTTGCCTTCTGAACTTGTTTGCATTCCTTGGTGGCTTTAGTCCAAGATGGCAAATCTGTGCTGCTTTATCTGGTAGGGGACCTCCACTCCGCAGCTCTCCTCATTCTCTGTTCTTTTGTCAGTTTCTTATTCTATTCAGTGCTTGACTGAGTTCTTTATCCTTTCATTTAATTCTCAGGGTGTCAGGATTGATGTTTGTATCTGTTTACTTCATTTTTTCGGGTCTTCACTGCAGATGGACGGCATGGTGCTTCTGTCTACAGCACTGTGTTGGCTCGGCCTGAATGACCAAATCTTGGTACAGGAGACATCAGACAAAAAATACACTTTTCCACGTAAGTCTATTCATTGGAGTTTATCGAATAAGCTATTGGCTTCAAACTTGCTTTTCGTTTAGGACATCTGAAGACTTGACTAGTTAGCAAACCCATGTACAACTTTGTTTTTGGAAAGCAAAACCATAATTATCAGACAACGGAAAGAAGTTAAATTACAGGCATTTTACAATTTTTACAAGGGCTTTTGGGAATTCATTTGTTTTAGAAATGCAGATTTGGGGACAATAAAAGATACTAAGGACTTTGTAGTTCTAAGGAATTGACAGTTTAATGTGAATACTGTGGCCAAGAACTAAGAAGATGAACTAATGATAAGATGTTGAAAAGTCAACCACTTCAAAATTAATTCTATTACATCTTCTGAGAATTGCCTAAGAAGAAAGTTACTCCATTTAACAAAAAGGAATTCACACTAGAACTAGGTGCTTTATACATTTTTTTTCAGTTGTTCTAGTCATCCATTATACAACTCATGGAAACTGGAAGAACAAGATGCCAGTGGAGTCAGGAGAGTGTCTTGAGTATTTTGAATGAAACAGTGCAAGGGCCACTTGCTGCTTATTCTTTGCATAAAAGTTTACTAACATTTATAAAAGTTTGTCCAGACACTTAATCCTGATGAAAAGTCTAAGAAGACAGATATAACTCTGGGACTGAAATGAGCTTTTAGAAATGTTTGTGAATTTCAATTACCTACTTGTTATCACATGAAAATATGTTTCGACTAGATGTTATTAAATAGGGAGTGGATGCTGAGTTAATAGGGCATTTACTTCTAAAATAAACATAGCTTCCTTGTTGAACAGCAGCCAGTCTGACTCACACGATCATCTGTGAAAACACAGGCTATACTAACGACACTCTTCTAGGAAATCAGTGTGTAAATGCTTGTTACGGATTGAACCGTCTCCCCCGAAAATGTGTGTTAACTTGGCTAGGCCATGATTCCCAGTATTGTGTGGTCATCCTCCATTTTGTGATCTGATGTAATTTTCCCGTGTTGAAAATCCTAACATCTAAGACGTCAAGAAGGCAGGATTAGAGACAGTTATGTTAATGAGGCAAGACATAATCTACAGGATTAAGTTGTATCTTAAGTCAATACCTTTTGAGATATAAAAGAGAGAAGCAAGCAGAGAGGAGAAGATCCGCATTACACCAAGCAAGAAGAGCCAGGAGCAAAGCACGTTCTTTGGACCCAGGGCCCTAAACCAGAGCACAAGGACGTTCCTGTGCTGAGAAGTTCCTAAACCAGGGGACGAGGACCCTCCCCCACAGCTGACAGAAAAAATCTTCCCCTGGAGCTGGTGTCCTGAAATCGGACTTCTAGCCTCTTAATCTGTGAGAGAATAAATTTGTTTGTTAAAGCCATCTACTTGTGGTATTTGTTACAGCAGCACTAGATAACCAAGACAATGCTCCACAGAGCTTTGCTCCTCAATTTGTTATACCATTTCTCATGTTCTGTGTCCATATAATTTTCATTGTGTACACAACAAAATGGAAGTATCAAGGCCAAAAACTATGACTTCTATAGTTGTTGTTCGTGTGGAGTCGATTCCAACTCACGGGGATTCATGTGTCACACAGTAACACATCTGCTTCCAATAACAGCCAAGAAAACCCTACGGAGCAGTTCTACTCTGCACACATGGGGTCACTAAAAACAGCACAGTACTGAATACCATATTTTTACACAAATAATGTGCACATTATACATATTTTGTCAACCACACAACCCCTTTGGCATGATTTTCTTAGGCGTGCTATTTACATGTGTGAGCACGCTATTTACATGGGTACATTATTTGCAAAAAATACAGTATTTTTTGGGGGGGGAAATGCTTTTTAAATCTTTCTCCCTAATTGAATTAATTTCTGTCACAGATTTCCACAACGGACACAATTTTTATGAATCAAATTTACCAGAAGACTCAATCAGATGAAATCTGGGGAGAAAATGAAATCAGTTACCCTCTGTGAGGTAACACCTTATGTGAATCCAGATCCCAAGGAGCTCAAAGGTTACAGATACATAAGCAGGGAGGAGCTGGGGGAGCTCTTGGAAAAAAGCTGCTGGGGCGAGGAGAGGGTCACCCTGTGTTTAGAACCATTGCAGAAGATTTCTGTTCAACTGGTGGCATCATTTACATGACGTCTCTCCACATGTTGAGCCTGACAAAACACAAAGACTGGAAAAATATGTGGGAAAATAATGTTCAAAGTAAGGTTTCCATTCCAAACCACAAGACTGTTGTTCTTAGGTGTTGTCAAGCTGGTTTTGACTCACAGCAACCCTATGTACAGCTAAACAAAACACTGCCCGGTCCTGCGCCATCCTTGTAATCCTTATGTTTGAGCCCATTGTTGCAAGCACTGTTGTCAGTTCATCTCGTTAAGGCTCTGCCTTGTTTTCGCTGACCCTCTACCAAGCATGATGTCTTTCTCCAGGGACTGGTCTCTCCTGATAACATATTGAAAATACGTGAGACTAAGTCTAGCCATTCTTGCTTCCAAAGAACATTCTGGCTGTATTTCTTTCCAGACAGGCTAGTTTGTTCTTCTGACAGTGAACGGTTATATTCAATATTCTTCTCCAACACCACAATACAAAAGCATCAATTCTTCTTTGGTCTTCCCTAGATCCACATTCACATTCATTGTCCAGTTTTTGCATAGATAGGAGCCAATTGAAAATACTATGGCTTGGGTCACGTGCACTTTAGACCTTAAAGTGTTATCTTTCCTTTTGAACACTTTAAAGAGGTCTTTCGCAGTAGATTTGCCCAATGCAATACATCTTTTGATTTCCTGACTACTGCTTCCATGGGCATTGATTGTGGATCCAAGTAAAATGAAATTCTTGACAACGTCAATGTTTGCTCCATTTATCATGACGTTGCTTATTGGTCCAGCTGTGAGGATTTTTGTTTTATGTTGAGGTATAATCCATACTGAAGGCTGTAGTCTTTGATCTTTATCGGTAAGTGCTTCAAGTCCTCTTCGCTTTCAGCAAGCAAGGTTGTGTCAACTGCATATTGAAGGTTGTTAATGAGTCTTCCCCCAATCCCGATACCATATTTTTCTTCATATATCAGCTTCTCAGATTATTTGCTCAGCATACAGTAAGTATGATGAAAGGATGCAACCATGACACACACCTTTCTTGATTTTAAACCATGCAGTATTCCCTTGCTCTGTTTAAACAACTGCCTCTTGGTTTATGTACAGGTTCTGCACGAGCACAATTAAGTGTTCTGGAATTCCCATTCTTTCAGTGATATCCATAATTAGGTATGATCCACAGGGTTGAATACCTTTGCATAGTCAACAGAACACAGATATGCACCTTTTTGGTACTCTCTGCTTTCAGCCAGGATACATCTGACATCACCAGTGATATCCCTGGTTCCACGTCCTCTTCTGAAACCAGCTTGAATTTCTGGCAGTTTCCTGTTGATGTTCTGCTGCAACCGCTTCTGAATGATCTTTAGCAAAATTTTACCTGCATGTATATTGATATTGTTTGATAACTGACCCATTCTGTTGGATCACCTTTCTTTGATATAGGCGCAAATATGGATCTCTTCCAGTTGGCTGGCCAGGTAGCTCTCTTTCAAATTTCTTGGCATGGGTGAGTGAGCACCTCCAGTGCTTTCAGTTTGCTGAAACATTACCATTGGTATTCTGTCAATTCCTGGAGCCTTGTTTTTCATCAATGGCTTCAATGGAGCTTGGACTTCTTCCTACAATACCATCGGTTTTTTGTTATAGGCTACCCTCCTGAAATGGTTGAACATCAACCAGTTCTTTTTGGTACAGTGACTCTGTATTCCTTCCATCTGCTTTTGATGCTTCCCGTGTCATTCAATATTTTGCCCACAGAATCCTTCAAAATTTCAACTCAAGGCTTGAATTTTTTGTTCAGTTCTTTCAACTTGAAAAATGTCGTGTTCTTCTCTTTTCATTTTCTAACTCTAGGTCTTTGCACATGTCATAATACTTTGTCTTCTCGAGCCACCCTTTGAAATCTTCAGTTCTTTTACTTCTTTAGCTACTCGACATTCAAGAGCAAGTTTCTGAGCCTCTTCTGACAACCATTTATGTCTTTTCTTTTTCTCCTTTTTAAATGACCTTTTGCTTTCTTCACGTATGATGTCCTTCCACAACACATCTAGTCTTCAGTGCTCGATGTGTCAAATCTACTCCTGAGATGGTCTCTAAATACAGGTGGGATATACTTAAGGTCGTACTTTGGCTCTTGTAGACTTGTTCTAATTTTCTTCAGTGTCAACTTGAACTTGCATATGAGCAATTGATGGTCTGTTCCCCAGCTGGTCCCTGGCCTTGTTCTGACTGGTAATATTGAGCTTTACTATTGTCTCCTCAAGTGTAGTTGATTTAATTTCTCTGTTCTCCATCCACTGAGGTCCATGTGAAGAGTAGCCATTTATGTTATTGAAGAAAGGTATTTGCAATGAAGAAGTCATTAGTCTTGCAAAATTCTATCACGCAATCTCCAGCATCGTTTCTATCACCAAGGCTGTATTTTCCAACCACAGATCCTTCTTTGTTTCTAACTTTCACATTCCAATCACCAGTAATTACTGATGCATCTTGATTGCATACTTGATCCATTTCAGACTGCAGGAGTTGGTAAAAATATTCAATTTCCTCATCTTTCACATTAGTGGTTGGTTCATAAATTTGATTAATAGTCATATTAACTGGTCTTCCTTGTAGGCATATGGATATTATCCTATCACTGACAGTGTTGTAGCTTAGGACAGATCTTGAAATGTCCTTTTTGACGATGTATCTGATTCCATTCTCTTCAATTAGTCATTCCCAGCATAGTAGAACATATGATTGCCTGATTCAAAATGGCCAATACCAGTCTATTTCCTTTCACTAATGCCTAGGATATCAATGTTTATGCATTCATTTCTGATGACTTCCAGTTTTCCTAAATTCATACTTTGTACCATTCCATGTTCTAATTATTATAAATGGATGTTTGCAGCTGTCTCCTCTCATGTTGAGTCATGCCACATCAGCCAATGAAGGTCCCAAAAGGTTGACTCCATCAACATCATTAAGTTCAACTCTACTTTGAGCAGGCAGCTCTTCCCCAGTTGTCTTTTGAGTGATTTCTGACCTTAGGGGCTCACCTTCTGGCACTATTATCAGGCAAATTTCCGCTGGTATTCAGGTTTTCACTGGCCGTTTTTTTCAGTAGACTGCCAGGTCCTTCTTCCTAGTCTGTCTTAGTCTAGAAGCTCTGCTGAATCCTGTCTACCAAGGGTAACCCTGCTGCTGTTTGAAATACCACTAGCAAAGCTTCCAGTAACACAGCAACACGCAAGCCACCACGGTATGACAAACTGACAGACATGTGGTGGAACCACAAGGCATCTGTATCTATTTCCAGTTAAAATAACATGCCTGTTGTGACTGCTCAACTGCAGTAAGGATAGTTTTGAAATTCCATTAATTACTCACATTTAGCTTAAGATTCTACTTTATAGTTTTACCTAAGTGCTCTCTTATTTTCCACCACGCCTTAAATTTTCAACTGCTTTTCTCAACTGGGTGAACAGTTGAGAAAGCCTTCCTTCTGGTGGCTTCAGTATCCCTCAGCTTTTCCCTTTTGGAGTCTCTGAGGTTTTGGGGTGAGCTGTCTCACTTGAACTAAGCCTGCAAAATCTTGCAAAAAAAAATTTATGTTAAAAAAAACCTGCTCCTAAACCTCTCCCTGGTATTCTCTCCTCTGAAGTTAAGGGGAAAGGCCAGACACAGGAGAGAAGAGCTTCCCTGGGACACAGCTGTTCAGGAGGGGTGATGGCAAAGAGGGACTCTATATGCCTGTACGTGAGTCCTGTACATGATGCTTGCTTCCCAACCAGACCCTAACGGGGGAGTTTCCCTGGTGACCCGACAACCGCTCTGTCCAGATGTAGCTGGAGGCTACAGTGTTCCTTATGTGACCTCTCTGCCCTGTGTTGAACATTTGTCCTTGAAGAATTTCCTCCTTTAGATATATGCACTATACAATGACACATGAGGAAAAAAAAAGTTTTAATTGGTTACATAAATCTCAGGAAAATATCTTACCATCCAGTGAGTTAAATATTATTGCTTCTATTGTTTTTACATTAGGTAGTACTGCCTTACAAGAAGAAATATTTGCCTGAGGGTGTACAAATATAAAATAATTAAAAAATTAAATTGTGGAATTTCCTTCAAGGTAGAGTGAGAGGTGAAACTTTTTATTGGAATCTTATTGTAGTTACATCCATTAAAATGTTTAGTAGCCATTTCACAAAATCTGTAATTCGATCTTCCTTATGAAAAATGTAATAAAAACTTGAATAATCAGAAAGCTTGGAAAAGAGTTATTTTAATTCATCGATTTTCTGATTAATTCTTGACTGACAAAACCACTTTTATTTCAATACTTATTAAATTCTTTGCTATGTATCAGTAACTAAATTAGGTCATTTCCCTGAGAATGAATAAAAATCAGATGAAAATTGATTCTTCTTTGAGGATTTCATATCCTACAGGACCTTAGGGTCTTTATTTCAATTTCCAAAATCTGAATAGTCAGTAGATTAGACAACACTGCTATATCCATGTTGATTTCCTGATTTCAGTAATTGTAGTATGGTTATGTTAGAAAATGTACTTGTTTTTAGGAAATATACACTGAAATATTTATGGGTAAAGGGTCACTGTGCCAGCAACTAGAACAGAGCCTTTCCAAAAAACTCTAACAGCATCCAAAACTCTAAGCTAATGGATATGAACAGTTCCACAAAATGGGTTCTTTTGGAGAAAATCTGATTAACAGCTTTGGCACTAGAGGTAGGAGAAAGCCTGAAAGAATTGTAACTACAGAAGAAATTGAAAGATTTGTTGAAATAGTTATCACACGAAAGGTTTTCCTTGAGGTTAAGGATGCAGGGGAAATTGTTTATCATGCAGTGACGGTTCTAAAGAGAACACTGGAATTCTGAGGAGTAAAAGACAGTAGAAAAAGAAATCACAGAGAGGTACTGGGATGAAGCTATTAAAAAAAAAAACCACTGCCGTCGAAATCAATTCCAACTCATAGTGACCCTACAGGACTGAGTAGAACTGCCTCATAGAGTTTCCAAGGAGCACCTGGTGGATTTGAACTGCTGACCTTTTGGTTAGCAGCTGCAGCACTTAACCACTGTACCACCAGGGTTTCCAAAGGATGAAGGTATAGAGCTATTTATATCTCAGCTGCTGTCCAAGAATAATGATAAGTTTACCATGTAGCAAAATTTCCTAAGACTTATGCCCAGCCAGAACACCAAGTTGCCAGGTTTCTGGGCACTGGGAGCAGTGGACAGAGCAGTGATTGCCTGAGAGTCATTTCAGCTCTGGCAGAAGTCTGAAGACTGGGTCTTGCCTATGGTGTAAAAAATGCCTTGCATGGCTCACTCAGCCTGGTTTTGTAAACTATGAGGCTCACCCTGTTGGATTAATACCCATTCCTATTCCAGAACCTATAAATATGCTTTATAACTGGCTGCAGTATAAATCATGAGAACTAAAAAAAACCCATTCTTCCTCCAAAGGGACATCATTAAATATCAAATTAAATAAATGTTTTCATCTGGGAGTCAAGTACTTTATGTATTTCATTCCTTGTTGATGGTGCCCTCCTAAAACACCTTACTTTGGAAGTCTTAAATTACCTTTGTATTTGCTTTGCTTCTCTCCCTGGTGCCAACAACCCACCTGGGCCTCTCCTAAGACATCGACATTAAACAGAATTTTATTAAATCATTCAACAACTGCAAGATACCCTGAAGACCATTTCTCTGGTTAACGTTTTCCAAGAACACCTCTTGGGGTCTGAGTATCTTTTAAATAACCCTTTTCAGCACATGAAAATCTTGCTTTATGTCCCACAATTGTAATGCAACATCTTAAACACGTCTGTGTACAAAAATTATATTTCCAATACAACAGAAGTATGTCAAGTGTATTTTACAAGTGCACCAGTATCAGCAAAGGGGACTGGCTAAGAGATGCATGCCAGTTTCAGGTCACCGCATACAAAGCAACTTAACACTGGGTTGTTTTGTGTTCACAAAATGATGTTTTAAATATTTAATAGTCTAACATGATAGTTACGTATTACTGTTTCAGATACATTTCAGGAATCTGCTTATAAGTTTGAGTTGATATGTACCTCACAATTCTTCAAATTTTAAAATAATAGAAAATAGCTTCCTAAGAGGCACTTTGGGGGAGAGAGTGTCTTGTCTGTTTTACTGAACACACGCAACTTTCACCCATGAAAAAGTAAGCAGGAGACGCTCACACTTAATTGCTGTACGCCTTAAGCAAAATTTAATTCCAGATAAAGTTCTTTATGTTTTGAAAACAAAAAAGAAATGTCATTTATTTTTTTCCTTTCCATTTACCCAAATCAGAAGTGATTTGTAAATAAACCAGAAAAATAAAAGTAAATCAAAACCACTTCCTGAGAGGTAGGGCCAAGATGATGGTCCCTCTTACAACAAAGACCCGAAAAAACAAGTGAAGCAATTATATATGACAATCTAGGAGCCCTAAACATCAAAGGCAAAGTTGAGGAATCCAACTGAGGGGCAGAGGGAGGGAGAGATGGTTCAGAAGCAGTGAGGAGCTGCCAGACATCACCCGGGGGGAACCGGCACACTGCAGGCCGGATCCGCTGGCGCGAGTGCAGTGAGGCAAGCAGTGGCATCAGGGACGTGGTTTCCATATCAGGCAACACTGAGTGGTGTAGAGTCCACTCACGCCTCCAAAATCAGTGAAAAGAGACACTTAATCGGCAAAAGGTGAGTATGTACATCTAGCCTACCATGCAGAGCAAAAAACACCCCTTTGGGAAAAACTTCTCTCCCTTTTATCTGCCCCCTTCCTGCTCAGCACTGGGTTCCAGCCAGCTTCAGAGACTGCTGTGTCTCCTGGGCTGAAAGTAGGACCTGCCACATGCCCTGAGCCATTCTCCTGGCCTTGGAGAGGAACAAATTAACAAAACAGGAAAAAATAATCTGCCAACTCCCCTAAGCAGGGAACTCAGAGCAGACTTAGCCCCTTTGCCTAGGCATAGGCATAAGGGGTCCACGGTCTTTCAATGCCTTTCACCCCTGTAGAAGCCTGTATGGGCCCATTTCAACAGCTATGACAAGTTCATGACATTTGGCACTGCTGTGCCTATTAAGCAGGGTCCTCACCTACCCACATCAGGGGCCTGAGGACTGGTGGCTTCATCCATGCCACGTAGCCACCCATGACAGGGGTCCATGAATAAGTGGTGCCTCCCAATCCTTAGAGCCAACAGCATTCAGTCCCCATAGTCCAGCTGCAAACCCCACCCATCTACAAGCCCTAGGGAACAGGGACATGCTTTCCGCCCAGACACTCAAGGGCAACTGTCAGCCCCTGCCTTGCTAAGCACATGACCCCCTACTGTGGTCAGATACCTACGCCTACACCAATCATCCCTGCAGGCCAAGGACTGCAGGTGAAAGCCTGCACCACATACTTGGTGACCGACTACCTGGACACTTGAGCTGAATTAATACAAGTAAATGGACTTCTGGGCTCACATACCTAGTAACAGCTTTAACCACCTGGTGACAGGACATCAGAGCTTCGAATGCACTAATAATCAAACTAGCTCACACAAGAACCCTACTTGGACATATCAAAATAAAACAAGAAGCTAGGACACAGTAAGCAAACATAAAATAAATATAATAACTTATTGATGGCTCAGAGAAAACAGTCAATATCAAATCACATAAAGAGGCAGACCATGATGGCTTTAGCAAGCTCCCAAAACAAAGATTCAAAAAATCTTCCAGATGAAGAGAACTTCCTGGAATTACTAGAGGTAGAATACAACAGACTAATATACAGAATGCTTCAAGAGATCAGGAAGGAGATCAGGCAAAACGAAGAACAAGCCAAGGAGCACAAAAAGACAACGCTATAAAGGAACTTAAGAAGATTAGAGCATAATGACAAATTTAACAGGCTACAAAAATCCTTACAGAGACAGCAAGCAGAAATCCAAAAGATTAACAATAAAATTTCAGAATTAGCTCAGTGGAAAGTGTAAGAGTAGAACTGAGGCAAGAGAAGTCAGAATTAGTGAGACTGAAGATAAAGTACTTGACACCAATGTATCTGAAGAAAAAATCAGATAAAAGAACTTTTAAAAAATGAAGAAAACCTAAAAATGATGTGGGACTCTAAGAGAAATAACCTATGAGTGACTGGAATAGAAGAACAGGGGTGGGGCAGAGCAGAAAATACGGGGAGAATTCTTGAAGATTTGCTGGTAGAAAACTTCCCTGATATCATTAAAGATGAGAAGGTATCTATCCAAGATGTTCACTCAACCCCATACAAGGTAGATCCCAAAAGAAAGTCACCAAGACATATTATCATCAAACTTGTCAAAGCCAAAGATAAAGAGAGAATTTTAAGAGCAGCTAGGGATAAATGAAAAGTCACCTACAAAGGACAGTCAACAAGACTAAACTCGTACTACACAGCAGAAACTACGCAGGCAAGAAGGCAATGGGATGACATACATAAAGGCTTGAAGAAAAAAACTGCCAGCCAAGAATCATATATCCAGCAAAACTGTCTCTCAAATATGATGGCAAAATTAGGACATTTCCAGATAAACAGAAGTCTAGGGAATTCGCAAAAACCAAACCAAAATTACAATACTACAGGGAGTCCTCCAGTCAGAAAATCAGTAACATCAGATAACAACCCGAAACTAGAACACAAGACAGAGCAACCAGATATCAACCCAGACAAAGAAATTACTAAAATATATCAAGGCTAAGACACTAAACATAAGGAAACAGAGACATCGTTATGTAAAAGATGACAACATTAAAACAAAACTACTTCCTGATATAAATTTATTTGGGATAAATTAGGTGAAGACAGATTTACAATGATGTATTGTACAAAAGCAACAGAAAATAATTTAAGAGCACATTTGAAGCTCTGTGGTTCCAAAATACTCATCACCACCCACTCCCTCCCATGTCTACAGAGCATGGACCCTGGTAGCCATCTCCCCAAGTCCACAAGTGGAGATGTTTTCCAGTAAAAAAAGGACAATGTGTGTGGGGAAAACAGGTTTCCTCTGCAGAAGAGAATAAGGTTTTTCTCCATCAAAAACAACACAGCTACATCAATAGGCCTTTGCAATAGTGTGACTCTGAAGCAAGAAAAATTCCATTAAATGCATTCAAAATATTTGTAATATTGTGGTATAACAAAAATTTCTCACATCTGTATAGTTAAAGGATAACCATGATTTTCAGCAAAGCAGTGATTTAGTTATTTTTAGTTTATATTCTTTACTCCAACTTAATGAAATACAAAAGCAAACCGAATCAAACAAAAAAAGCATGTACGTGCTTAACATCACTCATACACTCAAAAAGTGGTTAAGATGGTAACTTTCATGTTTTGTATATTTTAGTGCACACACACACACACACACACCAATAAAACACAACAAAGAAAAAAACCCCATAGTTCAGCCAAACAGTTTCAATCAAAAAGGACACTTATCTCCTGTCCTTTTTACCAGATTTCCTCTTTCCAGAGAGTAAGTGTTTGGGCTTCATATCAAATACGTGTCTATCTGCCTCCCCTTTCTTCCCCAAGCGATTCATCTTCTTCTGAGCCTTCTTCATCATAGTCTTGGCTTTTTTCACCATCTGCAAAGGAGGTAGAAACATAAAATACTTAAGCTACTGAAACACAAATTTCCACTGCGTATTATAATTTTTTGGTAACAATCTGTCTTAATACCACTAATCTGTTCTATGAAAAAAGAGACCCTGATAGTCTTGGTTCACTGCTGTTGTCCCTCAGAGCATATGAAGACTACGTGAAAATTTTATCTAGGACAGGTTTTATACTTAGAAAGACTAGATGCATTTTAGACCTGGAAGATTAAAATACATCTGTTCTAAATCTCTCTTACCCAAACTAAGAAACTGAGACTCAGGCCCATGAAAATTTACTACTCACATCTGATTAACAAGTGGCAAAGCCAATATTAAATACAGACTTCTAGATAGAAATGGTATAAAATGGAAAGCTTAAGCTTCAAAGTTAGACAGGCCATGCCTTCAGGCAAGTCAATCTTTTCTTATAAATGGGGATAATGATACTTATACCCTCTTGAGGTTGTTGTGAAGATTAACTAATATGCTTAAATGCCTAGAATATCACAGGCACAGAAGAAAATTCCTCTCCTCCCCTTCAAGTCCAGTGGTCTTTCCATTATATGCCCTTTTCAGTCTAATTCCCATTAAAAAAAAAAAATCCTTCCTAGTTTATATGTAGACTTTCCCATGTACCTGAATTTTCAAAATGCTGAAACTACCAGGTGTTTTTTAATAAAAGGAAGTTATGCCAAAAGAGACTTTAATGTGCTTCACAGATATGTGTTTTCTTACGAATTGAAGGTTTGTGGCAACCCTGCATCAAGCCAGTCTAACAGTGCCATTTTTCCAACAGCACGTGCAAACTTTGTGTCTCTGTGTCACATTTTGGTAATTGTCGCAATATTTCAAACTTCTTCATTTTTATTATAACTGTTTATGATGATCTGTGATCAGTGATCTCTGATGTTACTACGGTAATTGTTCTGGGGCACCACAACTACACCTATATAAGATGGCAAATTTCATTGATAAATGTGTGTGCTGACTGCTCCAACCAGCGGTTCCCCCATCTCTCTCCCTCTCCTTGGGCCTCCTATTCCAAGACACGACTGTTATAGACTGAACTGTCACCCCAATAATGTGAGCCTACTTGGCTAGGTTATGATTCCCAGTACTGCATGGTTGTCCTCCAATCTGTGATCTTATGTGTTATAAATCCTAATCTCCGTGATGTTAATGAGGCAGGATCAGAGGGAGTTGTGTTGAGACAGAACACAATCTACAGGATTAAGTTGTATTGAGTGAATTTTCTTTTGAGATATAAAACAGAAGCAGGCAGAGAGGAGAGGGACCTCATTACCACCATTAAGAGCTGGGACCAGAGCACATCCTTTGGACTTGGGGTCCCTGTGCTGAGAAGCTCCTAGACTCGGGGGAAGGTTGATGACAAGGACATTCAGCCAGAGCCAAAAGAGAGAGAAAGCCCTCCCCTGGAGCTGACGCCCTGAATTTGGACTTCTAGCCTCCTAGACTGTGAGAGAATAAATTTCTGTTTCTTAAAGCCATCCACTTGTGGTATTTCTGTTACAGCAGCATTAGATACCTAAGACAAGGACAATAGTAAATTAGGCCAATCAACAACCCTACAAGTGAAAGGAAGAGTCACATGTTTCTCACTTTAAAAGCTAGAAATGATTAAGCTTAGTGAGGGAGGCATGTCGAAATGTGAAATAAGCCAAAAGCTACACCTCTTGTGCCAAACAGCCAAGTTGTGAATGCAAAGCAAAGTTCTTGAAGGAAATTAGAAGTGCTACTCCAGTGAACACACAAATGGTTAAGAAAGCAAAACAGCCTTATTGCCAATATGGATAAAATTTTAGTGGTCCAGATAGAAGGTTAAACCAGCCACAGCATTCCCTTAAGTCAAATCCAGAGCAAGGCCCTAATTTCTTTAATTCTATGAAGGCTGAGAGAAGTGAGGAAGCTACAGAAGAAAAGTTTGAAGCTAGCGGAAGTTGGTTCATGAGGGTTAAAGAAAGAAGCTATCTCCATAACATAAAGGTGCAAGGTGAAGCCGCAAGTGCTAACGTAGAAGTTACAGCAAGTTACCCAGAAGACCTAGCCGAGATAACTGAAGGGGACTACATTAAACAACAGACTTTCAGTATAGACAAAACAGCCTTTCGTTTAAGCTTCAAAGAACGGGCTGACTCTCTTGTCAGACACTAATGTAGCTGGTGACTTTAAGTTGAAGCCAATGCTCATTTACTATTCTGAAAATCCTACAGCCCTTAAAAATTATGCTAAATTTGCCCTGGTGGCATACTGGTTAAGAGCTATGGCTGCTAACCAAAAAGTCAGCAGTTCGAATCCACCAGCCGCTACTTGGAAATAATATGGGGCAGTTCTACTCTGTCCTGTAGGGTTGCTATGAGTCAGAATCAGTTCAATGGCAAATGGTTTGGTTTGGTTTGTGCTCTACAAATGGAACAAGAAAGCCTGGATGGCGGCACATCTGTTTACAACAATGGTTTGCTGAATATTTTAAGCCCACTGTTGAGACCTACTGCTCAGAAAAAAAGATTCCTTTCAAGGTATTACTGCTCATTGACAATGCACCTAAGAGCTCCGATGGAGATGTAGAAGATTAATGTTTTCATGTGTGCTAACACAATACCCACTCTGCAGCCCATAGGTCAAGGAGCAATTTAGACTTTCAGGTTTATCTATGTGTGGCTATAGCTGCCACACATAGATAGTGACTCCTCTGATGAACATGGGCATAGTAAATTGAAACATTCTGGAAAGGATTCACCATTCTAGGTGCCATTAAGAACACTCATGATTCATGTGAGGAGGTCAAAATATCGACATGTTAGAAGCTAATTCCAACTCTCATGAATGACTTTGAAGGTTCAAGACTTCAGTGGAGGAACTAACTGCACATGTGGTGGAAACAGCAAGAGAACTAGAATTAGAAGTGGAGCCTGAACTGCTGCAATCTTATGACAAAACTTTAATGGATGAGAAGTCACTTCTTATGAATGAACAAAGCAAGTAGTTTCTTGAAATGGATCCACTCCTAGTGAAGACGCTGTGAACACTGTTGACAACAAATGATTTAGAATATTACATAAACTTCATTGATAAAGCAGCAGCAGGGTTTGAGAGGACTGACCTCAGTTTTGAAAGAAGTTCTACCATGGGTAAAACGCAATCAAACAACATCGAATGCTACAGAGAGATCTTTCATGAATGGAAGAGTCGAACAATGAGGCAAACTTCATCGTTGTCTTACAGTAAGAAATCGTCACAGCCACCCCAACCTTCAGCAACCACCACCCTGATCAGTCAGCAGCCATCAACACTGAGCTAAGACCCTCCACCCGCAAAAGGTTACGACTCACTGGAGGCTCAGATGATTGTCAGCATTTTTAGCTGTATTTTTCAATTAAGGTAGGCACATTGTTTTTTAGACATAATGCTATTGTACACTTAAAAGACTACAGTGTAAACGTAACTTTTATATGCACTAGGAAACCAAAAAATTTGTGTGACTCGCTTTATTGAGAATTGTTTTATTGTGGGGATCTGGAACCAAAGCCACAATATCTCCGAGGTATGCCTGTATACCCGAAGGTTCTCTCCCAAAAGACACTACAAATGACTATATGATAGTAACTCAAACTATTTGAAGAGAAAGATATCCCACAATAATGGGAAGACAAGCAGGACTGTCTCAAAAGAGCTGACCGGAAGGGCTCGGCCTGGGCTGGTTCCTAGGCGATGGGGTTGTTGGAACTTAGGGCCCATGGCCTGAAGTGCCCAGCTGTATTTATCCCTGTGTTATAAGGCCACTCATCTGTTCACTCCTCCAAAAACGAACAGCCCACGTGCTGTGCACAGGTCCATGGAGCACCCAACTGGGTCCTGGCTCAAGCACACCTCTAAAGGATGCCAAGAAAATGGGGGAACAAGTGCACCTGATAACCTCTCTGCCTGTAAGTTCCGGCCTGCTCCAAATGACAAATGCTGGCGTTTGCCCTGATCCCTTCGTGTAAGTTGGGTGCGACTGATTACTTTTGCGTCATCTTTTTAGCCGTGGTCTTCTAACTCCCACCCAGGTGACTGGGTGAGACTGCGTGATAGGGTAATTGTGGCCCACAAAGAGAACTGGTCAGTTTTGCCTTAAAAGAGTGCCAATTCCAGAGCAGAGAGGAGGATTCTACCACCACCAAGGAAGAAAAGCCAGGAGGGGAGAACACGTCCTTTGGACCCGGGATCCTTGCACTGAAAAGCCCTGGAAGCAGGAGACCAAGAGAGAGAGCAAGCTGTAACCCTAAAGATGGTGAGAAGTGGTGGCAGGAAAGACCCAGCAGCATAGAGATAGCCGAGTGCCTCTGGGAGAGGCTGAGGGCCAGGAAGAGGCTGTCCTGATAGAAAAACTGTATCTTGAGTGTTCCAGAGCCTGAATTTTAACTTACTTCCCTAATAAATCCCATAATTGTGAGAATAGTCTGTGAGTTCTGTGCGGCCCTTGCAACGAATTATCGAACTCAGCAGAGAAGTAGAGAGTGCTGAGTGAGGGGATGGTTGGTGTCAGAATTAGTAAAGATGGAGGAGACAAGAGGCCTGTCTGGCTCCCACCTCATGGGAGTCAGCCTTGTGGGGTTGAGGAGGTCAGACATTGCCCCCAAGCTGTTTTAAATTTAAGAAAGAAAAAATAGAGGGTTTATTATTATTACTATCACTTCTTACAGACACTAACCTTGACATCCCGAAGACCAGAAACATCACGTGGTGTTCGAGAGCAACTGCGACTCCGGGCCAAAGAAGAGGGTGGAGCAGAATCTTCCCGCTTTCTTTTCCTAGTAATACTCCGCGATCTTCTTGCCTGGACTGCATAGTGGGCCTGAAAATCATGAAGGACAGAGTAAGTCTAGAGCTTCAGGGCCTCAGCCTTGCTTCCAGATTTAGTGCTAAAAACAAAAAAGACTTTACCAACGGGAGGGATGGTGAGGAATTTTTAGAACCGTTATCAGATAAGTAAAGAGTTTTAAAATATACATAATTAATTTCTGGTTAACTACCGGTCAAACATTCCTTTTCACTGAACACAAGCTGCTTTATGTTACAAAGCTGATTTTAACTCCTTTTTAAATTTTACCCATTTAAAAAATTTTCGTTATATTAAATCATTAAATTTGCATCAAAATTTATATTCCAAACAAAAATTTCTTAATCTTGCTTATCCCCAGTTACCTTATCTGTAAAATAAGGATGATAAATCTATTCCAAAAAATAAGCAGGCAGTAAGCAAAACACTTATAAACAATAAAAAATCAAAAGCTATATATATGTACATTAAAATAACTCCATGCAAACAAAGATGCAGGAAAATGGGTACTTTCACAAATTGCTGATTAAAATACAATTAACCTGATCCTTTTGGAAAGAAATCTGATACAATGTCATGCTCTGAGTTTGGTAATCCCACTTCTGATAATCTGTTTTCTGGAAATAACCGAGTATGAAAAATTCTTATATGTAAAAATGTACATATTCTTAACAGCAGATATGGAGATGCCTTCCAGTCTTTAGGGTCACAGGAACACAGTTTGAACTATTTACAGCCTAAGTCCCTCATGCTGAGACCTGGTAATACCTCCTACCTCCTATTTATTTGATAACTAAACTCAGTGAAAGTACTATGTAACTTTAGTCACCAAGAAAGCTTAAAATTAAACTCAGTTCAAATATAGAAATTATGTAGTACAACATAAATTCAGCTATTTGTTCTCTTTGACATTCTATTCTAGTTTATATTTTCTCGCTGGTGCTAATTTTTAAATTCTCTGGCATACTTCTTACAAGCCATCTTAAATTCTATAAGATAGCAAATAAATGAATTTTTAAATTTCAAGTCTAAAAGTCCCAAAATAAAGACGTTATTTTTTTTACTCAATTAAAAGTGTTAAATTTTATAAATTTACCCTAAAATGAAAAACTGTGTATATCATAATGAAAATGGGAAAAAAAAAAAAAAAAATCAACGTAATATGTGCAGGTGGAGCCCTGGTGGTACACTGGTTAAATGTTCGGCTGCTAACCAAAAGGTCGGTAGTTCAAATCCAACCAGCCACTGCTTGGAAACCCTATGGGACAATTTTACTCTGTCCTATTTTTTTTATAGGGTAGCTGTGAGTCAGGATTGACTCAATGGCAATGAGTTTTTTTTTTTTTTTAAATATGTGCAGGGTATGAGCATAAATACAATTTTCCAAATGTTCCAGTAACAAAAACCAAAACCAAAACCAAACCTGTTGCCTGAGTCTATTCCAACTCTTAGCAACCCTCTAAGATAGAGTAGAACTGCCCCACAGAATTTCCAAGGAGCGCCTGGTGGATTCAAACTGCCAACCTTTTGGTTAGCAGATGTAACTCCTAACCGCTACGTCACCACGGTTTTCGTTCCCATTAACAGGGACATGGGAAACAATATACATATATAATAAAACATCAACAAAACATTTTTACAAAGAAAGAGCACTGAGATGTTCTTACACATTACAGCAACATTAACTAAAATAGAAAATTAAAGTAGAAGAAAGGGAAACCTTCTGCACCCTTATGGATGATTTATCTTGGTAACTGAAGACTTTGGAATATGCAAAGTCTTCTTAAATATTTTCACAAATTGTGAACAATAACAAGAACTGAGTTTTGAAAATTCCATCCTTTTGCACCAACAGCATAATATATTTAAGGCATTAAATCTTATGTAATGAGTTGCTCATCACCTATTTCAACTCAAGATCCCATACCAATAAATCTCTTCATTAGAAATATCAAAAGATCTAATTCCTTTCCTTGTGTTTTTTAATATGAATTTTATTAGAAATATTTATATGACTATTTCCAGATTTCTAAGAACCCATCTTTCTTTATTAACAAAGCGGCACCCAACTACATACATGTCTAAAACCATCCCTACACACTTACATTGTCTTTATTGTCCATGTTAACACCAAGATTTCGCATCTCATTCTCCAAAACTTTTCGCTGAACCTGAAAAGGAAAGAAAAAACACTTTAAGCAAAATTAGTTTGGTAGAATGTTAGAAAAAATTTCAAAGGAAAATATACTTCTATGATAATATAGGACAGTTTGTCTTAGAAACTGTTATTTTTTTACTTGGACTCACTTTCATGTTTTTGGAAAGTTCAAACCGATGCATTAGGGCACATGAAAGCTAACAGAGCAATTGTTATGTGTAAGATACGGAGTATACTCATGTCCATCTGCTCTTCACAACAAGCCTGGAGTTACTCTCTCCATTGTAGGGATGACAATACCAGAGCTAAGGGGTTAAGACATGTGCCCCAAAACAGACTCCACAGCTCTAACACCTTAGCCCGAACACTTACTGAGCACACCTAAGAGGAAAACAAAAACGTCCCAGTCTGTTCATAACCTGTCATTTGCCATCGTGTGAATACGTTGTTACTAGGTGTCATCAAGTTGATTTGCCCCATAGGGTTTTCTCCCATGGAGCTGCTGGGTGGGTTTGAACTGCCAACGTTTTGGTTAACAGCCAAGTGCTTAACTGTTTGTGCCACCATGGTTCCTTCCCATATGGAAACAGTATTTTCAAATATACGAATATCCACGGAGAGGTTTCTATAATTTCAAGTTATTTCCTTTCCTTTCCCCTTATATCTTGGCTGCCCAGCACCGCTGTCTTCATCTTTCTTCAGGGCAATTGCTCCTCTCTTAGCTCCCCATTCCGGGTAGTTCAGGACCCTGCCCTGGTCACAGGGGTGGCAAACACAGAACCACCTGTCACCCCAACAAGAATATGGAATATGAGATAAAAATGCCCAAACGCATATTTGGGAGGCAAAGGTTTCTTAACCAGGACACAAAAAGCATAAACTACAAAAGAGAATTTTTATAAATTGGACCTCATCAAAATAAAAATATTTTGATTTTTTAACAGACAACATAAAGAAAAGGAAAGTCTGACTAGGAAAATTATTTGGGAAAAGGATATCTGATAAAAAATAACTTTTATCTACAATATGTAATTTTAGAATACTAAAAATCCAATTTAAAAAATAGGCAAAAGATTTGAACACTTTACCAAAGAAGATACACTGAGGCAAATAAGTACATAAAACAATGATAATCATTATTCATTAGAGGAATGAAAGTTAAAACCATACTTAAAATGACCATCAATACCAAGGAACTGGAGGACCTGGGGCAACCAGAATCTCTGGCTCGTGGAATGCAAAATGGTAAAGACCCTTGAGAAAAAGTTTGACAGTGTCTTATAAAGTTAAATGTATACACTTATTATCCAGCAATCCTTTTGGCTATTTTCCCAAGAAAAATAAAAACAGATTTTTACACAAAGTACTATATGCAAATGTTTACATCAGGTTTAAGAATCAATCTTGCTAATCAATATACCAACAAAACAAAGTACCTAAAATCTTAGGGCCACAGATGGACTCAAAAGTTTTGTTTGGCAATGATTACACAGGAATCCGACATGCAAAGAAATGTGTCACGTCTCTTTGAAAAGACACAAAAACTTGCCTTCTTAGCAGTTCGAGGCATTCTGGGTCCCTGTGTATTCTTTTCTTTTGATTGAAGAATTTTCAATTTCTTTTTTTCTCTGATTTGTTTGGCCAACTGTTGAATTTCCATTATTTCCTCATCTTCACTTTCAGAGTCACTGTCATACTCTCCAGCAGCTGTTCTTAGTTCTTCTTCTTTTTCTAGCTCTTGTAATTTCTTTTAAAAAGAGTTAATTACACAAATTAGAAATGAAAAACTCAAATAGCTGTAGCAATGTTTATATAGGAACTACGTTTTCCCTAAATCTTTGAGGACACAATGAGTATCATGGTTCAGAACGACATTTAGGCCTCACACTATGTGCTGGAGCTGTTATCTTAAAGAAAATGGACTTTGTGAAGAAAATGAAGACCACACAAATACTGACAGCATGTTGTGAATTGGTCTGTGCCATTTCTTTTTCTTTAAAAACAGTTACCATAAACATTAAAAAAAAAAAAAAGAATGCTACTGCCGTCAGGTCAATTCCGACTCATAGTGACCCTATAGGACAGAGTAGAACTGCCCCACAGAGTTTCCAAGGGGCACCTGGTAAATTCGAACTGCACTTAACCACTATGCCACCAGGGTTTCCACTGTAAACATTAAGGTTTAAAATGCCCAGGCATCACGTTCCTCATTCCTCAGAGCTCCCAACAGATAAATAACAACAGGAAATAACCTCAGATTCTAAAAGAATTAAAACTATATATACTACAATCTTATACTACAGTACCTCAATTATCTAATATAATGTCATCCCAATATAATCTGTGTCTATACAGTTAAAAAAAAAAAATCGAAGACCAATCAAGACAAAGACAGTGCGTATAAAAATCAGACATCAGGAACAAGGATATTTCAGAAGTGGAATAAACAAGAACAGAAGGGAGTAAAGGAGGCCTAACAATGTTTATTACTCTGGTACCTAAATACACCATGATGCTCTTACCCAGATCAATTTCTAGAACAGAAATTGAATTTGAAATGTAGGGTATGAAGAACTTGTAGAGGAAATAAGACTGAAATTATAAATTGAGGGCATTTGGGAACTGAATAGTAGAAAAAGGAGGAAATGCAGACAGCTAATATTTTATGAAGTATGTTATCAAACAATTTGAGAGAATTAACAGCTAAAAGAGAATACACAGTTAAAGAAAAATTTTGTTTTTTAATAAGGTATGAAAATGTGCAGACATTTATGTGCTAAGAAAATGCAAGCAGGGAGAGAGGAACTGAAATCTTAGTAAGACAGCAGCAACAGAGCAAAATCCTATAGACAGAGCTGATGAGAACACGAGGACAAGCAGAGGAATGAATCTGCACCAGGAGAAGGGAAACCTCTTGACCACATCAGCACATCAGTGGGGGTGTGGGCAGAAAAAGGGGGTGATCAGAGAATTCACACCCCGTGGACTCCATTTTCTCTGCATAGTGAGGTTACCTGACGAGTCTGGAAGAGGGAAGCATGGTAGGAGGTTGGAGAAAAAGTGGAAAAAGCCTTCAGTAGCCTTAATGAAAGAATATAAGCAAGCAACAGGATTAACAGAGCTATGTGGAGGGCCCTGCTGAGACAGGAAAATTCCCGTGCAATGGCCCCAGTCTGAAAAGTTGTGTGACTTCCTCCAGTAACACTCAGCATCAATGATTGGTAGGTTTCAGGGAGGATGCAGATAAAGAACCAAGGGAACAGATACAGGTGAGCCAGGACTTATGCTTGTATCTTCCAGTGATCATATAAAAAGGGGGAAAAAAAAAAATCACACAATATAAAAGGTGTCACTGACCCTCATGATGTCAGGATCAATGTAATCAGCTACATTATGGCCTTCCCAGATCTCTGGTATCTTATCATATTTTTCGGATGAATTCATTAAGTCCCAGTACTCTAAAGTTAAAAACAAACAAAAAGGTGAAGTTTATAGTATTAGTATCTTCAACCATGATGTGCCCAAATGAGTGCTGTTATACCAAGTCACATCTCTCTACAAACATAACAGAGCACTTGTATTCAACACGACAGAAGGAAAACACTATGATTAACAATTACTCTAAACACTGCCCAAGGTTATTTCAATATCTCAGGGCCAAGTGTCCAGAGAATAAAAACAAACATTAAAAAAAAAAAAAGAAAAAAAACACCTCAAGGAAAGCAAAAGGTATAAGCAACAAATAACAATATCAATCTGCTTCAACCTCTCTCTGCTGTGAAGGCTAGAAGAACAATCCACTCATCCTGAAAGGACAGAAAATTACCTGGAAGGAGAAAAAAACCTCACAGAGCCCTATCTGTATGTAATGCTTAACCTTTAAGAAATTAAAAATTAACAGATATGCTGGAAGACTTTTCCTTATTAAATTTCTTTCACTATTCAGAAACACTTCATGTGCAAACTGGCATTTTCAGGTAATGATTACACTCTGTTCTCTACAGCACTTACTCTGAAGATCCAAAATATAATCATCTCCCATTTCCAGCTCAATATCTCGTTCCTGCAATGGAGAAAAAAAGCAGCTTCATTTTACCTTTCAGGTTTAGAAATGCTATGCACCCTCCTCTTCCAATCTAACATCCAATCCTTTCAATATCCTGTGGATTCAACTCTTGTTTCTGGTAGGAAAGCTGTTTGGTTTTTATCATCTGACGTACTATGTATCTTACTTATACATTTTGCTCACTGCTATTTCCCGTTAACTAAAACGCAAATTCCCAAAGAGCAGGGACTTTGGCAGTCTTTCACTGCTATGTTCCCAGGACCTAACAGTGCGGGCATCTAGGAGGCTCTTGACAGGACACATGCTTTGTGACCCTAACACTCCGTTACTAGTGATGCTTACAGGCATCTGCCTTTCTTTCCACGTCCAAGTCAGGTTAAGAGTTAAAGTGGCCTACCCTTTTCTTCTTAGGCTCCTCAATCTCCATTCTCTTCTTACGTGCCACTACTCCTGCCGGGATGAAAGGAGGCCTCTCCTAAGAAGGTGTTATTGAAAATATTATGTAAAACACCTTATTGAATGAGAAAAAAAAAATTTTAATTAAAGACTACAAGCCAATTCTACATCTGTTAGGGTTAGAAAAGGAGACCCAGACTGGTCAAAATATCACAGATTATTTGGGCCAATGGACTGGGCTGCAGGGTAATTTAGGCAAGAATGTCAGGGAAAGTCCACGAGCAGATTCTAAAGTGCAGTGAGAAAAACTGAACACCAAGATTACCTAGAAAATTATGGAAAAAGAAAAATAGTAGAGGAAAAACAACAGGAGATCACTGGAAGAGAGAAACTGAGACATAAACCCAACTACCTATGAGAATTTGGTGGAAAGATGCATTAACTATTCCATAATGAGATCTGAGGTAAATGGCTAGCCATTTGAAAACAGAGCTGGCTAATCACCTCCACCACCTCCCCACATTACAAAAATTCAAGACACAGCAAAGACTTCTATTTAATAGAGAGGTACAATAAAAATTAAACCATGAAAAAAACCCAACCAAACTCATTGCCATGGAGTTGATTCTGACTCATAGTGACCTGTAAGGACAGAGGAGACCTGCCCCAGAAGGTTTTCAAGGCTGTAAATCTTTATGGAAGCAGACTGCCACATCTTTCGTTCACCGAGCGGCTGGTAGGTTCCAACCGCCAGCCTTTCAGTGAACAATAGTGCACTTAACCACTGCACCACCAGGGCTCCTTAAACCACAGAAGTATAGGAAAAAGCACAAAGATTCTTTTTTTAGAATATTCATGGAATGAATGATAGGCCTTTCTATGCATGACAAAAAAAAATCCAGTATCCATAAAAGAAATATTAATAATTTTTAAATGTGTAATTTCTTTGGGGTAAAAAAGATCCTCAAAACCAAATGTCAAGTGGCAAAAAGAGAAAATTTTCAGTGTATATACAACAAAGGTCTGATCTCAGTATACAACTGACAGATCAAAGAATAAAAGACAAACAGCCTAAGGCAATTAAAAGGCCAGTAAGCATATAAAAAATGCTCACCGGCACTAATCATTTAAGAAATACACGACAACAATAAACCCATCATAAACTACTAGAGTGACAGAAGCTAATACCTAAGTGGTAGGTGCTGTAGGGAAACATGTTCCCAAACTATTGGCAGAGTATAAATGACAAAGGCATTTTGGAGGACAATAATATTTTCAATGCACGTACCTTGCGGCTCATCTATTCCAATGGTTAAAATATACTCAAGAGATACATGTGCAAAACTCTGCAGATATAAACGTCTTTGTACAAAACAGACATATGTATAAAGATGTGCACTCCTGCTGTTTGCAATGGCAAGAAATTAGAGATGATAGAGGACTGCTTGACTGCAATATGTACATACAACATAAAAGAAAATGAACGAGTTGGAGCTTCCTGTGTTAATACAAATACACGTATGTGACATTCGTAAGATAAAATGAAAATCTTAAGGGAATGTAATACACTTCCACTTGTGTTTAAAACACATGTTTTTAATATGCTTATATACCTAAAACCACCACCTGTCCGTTTGTCATGCTTAGTGTGGTGGTTTCTGCGCTGCCATGATGCTGGAATCTATGCTACTGCTATTTCAAATACCAACAGGGTCACCATGGTACACAGGTTTTCAGACCAAGATAAGACTAGGAAGAAAGGCCTGACAACCTATGTCCAAAAATTAGCCTTATGGATCAGAGCAGAACACTGTCCAACTCGTTTGCTTTGGACATATCATTAAGAGGCATCGATCGCTAAAGGAGGACATCATGTTTGAAGCAGAGAGCCAACAGGGGCGAGGGAGACCCTCAGTGAGATGGATTGGCACAACAGCTGCAGCAATGGGCTCAAACATGCCGAAGATTGTGGGTTTCTTATTCATTCCTTGCACAAAAGGTTGCCATGAGTCAGTCAACTCAACAGCAGCTATCTACCAAAAATTTTTCTGGAAGGATAAACAAGATGGTATTAACAGCAATTGCCTCTGGTAAAATGAGGAGGAGGTTTTTAACTTGGTGCTTTATACTCTTGTTCGCATGTTCAACTCTTTAACATTTACACACATAAAATACAAATGAGAAACTCAATGCCACTTATAAAATCCATGTGTGTTTAACTGTATCTATAACCCCTGGGAAAAAAAGCATACAAGCAGCATCTACTGAGTTTGTATCAGCAACATAATGATCATATTTCAAATGCATTCTGAAAAGGCGATCTTACCTTATCATCTCTTTTGTTGGGTACAGCTAAATGCAATCTGTTCAGCACCTCATTCACTTTATTTCCTTTCATTTTGGTTTCAACTCGATGAGCCAAAAGCCTATCACAAGCCTAGTAATTTATAAAAGAAAGGACATAAAGTCACAAAGACATAGCACAACAGCCACCTGTTAAACCCAGAGAAGACTCAAGAATCAGAGTCCCTGCTAACCGGCAGATTATGGCTCAAAGGTTTATTTGTGTACATCTACATTCTTAGGACTTGCTACTCATTTCCCTCAGCAATATTTAACATATTGTTTTAGTTATCTAAAAAAATGCTCCTATAACAGAAATACCACAAGTGGATGGCTTTAATAAACAGAAATGTATTCTGTCTCAGTCTAGAAGCCTAGAAGTCTGAATTCAGGGTGCCAGCTTCAGGGGAAGGCTTTCCTTTCTGTCGGCTCCGGGGGAAGGTCCTCGT
The DNA here is from genome assembly GCF_024166365.1 of Elephas maximus indicus. Classification (NCBI taxonomy): domain Eukaryota; kingdom Metazoa; phylum Chordata; class Mammalia; order Proboscidea; family Elephantidae; genus Elephas; species Elephas maximus. The sequence goes on from NC_064822.1 coordinate 19,053,736, forward strand.
CATCAATCTTCCCCTGGACTAGGAGCTTCACAGCACAGGGAACCCGTTCCAAAGGACGTGTCCCCCTGGCTCTACTTTCTTGGTGGTATGAGGTCCCCATGTCTCTCTACTCACTTCTCTTTTATATCTCAAAACAGACTGACTCAAGATTCAACTTAATCCTGTCCACTGAGTTCTGCCTCATTAACATAACTGCCTCTAATCCTGCTTCATTGACATCATAGAGGTTAGGATGTGCAACACACAGGATAATCATATCAGATCACAAAATGGTGCACAACCACACAATACTGGGAATCATGGCCTAGCCAAGCTGACACATTTTTGGAGGACACAATCCAACCCGTAACACATACGGAAGCTAAGTTCTCAGGTACTACCCCAAAAGTCTATGTAACTAACACTGTAGCACACCACGCACATATAGAAAGGAAGCAGCTTCCTCTTCTCATTTCAGGCTGAGAGCTAATCTTGGGCAAATTCTGAAAACACTGGCAAGGTTTATCTTTAACCTCCTCCCACACCCCACTCTGAACCTTCCTCCCAACATTAGTGATCCTCTCCAAGACTTCCAATGACCTCTATCTGTCCTTCCTGAAGGAGTATAAAAAATATTAACTATGTCATTTTCCACCTCATGCTTCCAACTTGAGAAACTAATCCCTGAGTAAATCAACAGCATCATATTTTTTTTTTTAATTATTATTTTCAGGAAAAAAATAACATAAAGAAAAAAAAGCATGTGAAATCTAACATGAAAACTGCCTCTCCCAAGCTGTTCCTGCTTTTCATACATTTTTTTTTTCCTTCTACTTCTGTAACGGGTTCCATAAACGCACTTTTCAAAGTAGCCCCTATGGAAATATTAGTAGGCCAAGAGACAAGGCATATAGTTACTTTAAGTTAAAACGATCTATGGCTGGAATTACCAACTGCCTTAGTTATCCAGGAAACCCCGGTGGCGTAGTGGTTAAGTGCTACAGCTGCTACCCAAAGGGTCGGCTGTTCAAATCCACCAGGCGCTTCTTGGAAACTCTACGGGGCAGTTCTACCCTGTCCTATACGGTTGCTATGAGTCGGAATTGACTTGATGGCAATGGGTTTGGTTTTTTAGTTATCTCGTACTGCTTTAACAAAACTACCGCAAATGCCCGGCTTTAACAAATAGAAATGTATTGTCTCACAGTTTAGGAGGCCAGAAGTCTGAATCAGGGTGCTGGCTCTAGAGGAAGGCTTTCTCTCTGTTGGCTCTGGGGCAAGGTGCTTATTCCTTGGCTCCTTGGTAATCTCCGTGTGGCATGGCGTCTATCCTCTCCCATCTCTGCTTCTAGCTCTCTGCTTAACCAGCTTGGTTTATACATCAAAGGTGATGCCCTTAAGAAACACCCTATACTGATATGGCCTCAACATAATAAAGCTCTATTCCCAAATGGGATTACATCCACAAGTATAAAAACAAAACCACACCAAACCCATTGCCGTGGAGTCCATTTCCACTCATAGTGACCCTATAGGACAGAGTAGAACTGCCCCATAGGGTTTCCAAGGAGCAGCTGGTGGATTTGAACTGCCAACCTCCTGGTTAGCAGCTGAGCTCTTAACCACTAGGATAAGGAATTACAACACATTTTGGGGAGACAAAATTCAATCCTTAACATAAACTATCTCTTCAAATTCCCATCACTCAACCAGGGATGAGAAGTCCTAGTGTTCAGGTGAAGGGGTTTAATGCTACCTTACTAACCAGTGCACTCTTCCTGAGTCTAGCTGGGTGAGTCCTCAGAGTATTACCAACACCTAGACAGAAAACTGTTTCCCGTGGCTGACCTCTAAATCAAGAGAAAGACAGTAAAAGCACCGATCTCTGATTTTAAGGAAGCACTGACCTCTGTTTTAACCTGAGTAACACCTTCCTCAGTCAGGGTGCTGGTCTCTATTACAGGAAATCCTTCGGTCTGCAAATCTACAAATATTTTCTGGGAATACAAAGGAATTGAGAAATGCATTACTTATTCACTGTTACTCAAATTAATGTTGCAAATGTTTATCGTTCAATACCTGTGGTTTGTTTTAAACTCTTTTAAAGAACAGAAATCTCCTAAAAAGTTATTTTTTTTCCTATATTCTTCCAGGACTAAGAAAATACAAATCACTGGGAGGATCAAACACCAGACTATCGCAAGCAAATTCCAAGGCTCTCTAAAACATTCTGTTAAGACCTCATCCTCCAACAAAGAGACTTCTAGGTAAAATTAAAGTTATCAATTGTCTACAGTGTTTTTAATACCGTGCTGTTAGAAAACAATATAAATGTTTCTGAATCTAGCACTTATAAATTACTAAGTCTGTAAGAGACTTCATTTTTACGCTTCTCCATCAAATGAGTTTTATATCTAACTCTAAATTTGACTATCAATTTGATGCAGTGTGACCAATCCTATCATACTTCTTTAAGATACTCCTGAACAAGATATATTTCCATTATTACACGGTCTAAACTTGCCAGTTTAGAAATTTCCTCCTCTTTTTTTAATGGAAAGAGGACACGCCTTACAGGAAACCTGGGTTTCGGTACCACTTCTGATGATTCTTACTAGCATGTGAGCCTGAGACAGTCACTGAACCTCCCTGTACACAATGTTAAACATTCAGCATATGCACAAGGGGTTAATAATCTACTTTGCAGCACTGCTTTGAGGAAGTTGCCCAATGCTGTCAAGTCAATTCCAACTCATAGGAACCCAACAGGACAGAGCAGAACTGCCCCATAGGGCTTCCAAGGCTGTAATCTTTACGGAAGCAGACTGTCACATCTTCTTCCCATGGAGCAGCTGGTGGGTACGAACAGCTGACCTTTCAGTTGTCAGCCAAGTGCTTAATCTCTGCACCACCAGGGCTCCTTCTGATGAAGTAAGAAGCACTACTGGTTATTTACTATATAGCAATTCTGTGATGTTGTCATTAGATGCTGTCAAGTCCAACTCATAGCAATGCCACGTGACAGAGCACAACTGTCCCATAGGGTTTTCTTGGCTGTAAACTTTATGGAAGATGAAAGCCAGGTCCTTCTCCCATGGAGCCAACTGGGTGGGTTTGAACAGCCAACCTTTCGGTTAGCAGCTGAGCACTTAATCACTGCACCACCAGGGCTCCTTAGTAATATCATAATAGCTACCATTACCTATCTGTCTTCCAAATTCATTAAATCTTCCCAACAACCCTGGGATACAGGTATTACCTCTATTTTTGGATGAAGAAATTAAGATTCATAAAGGTTAACAAACTTCCCTATCATACAGCCAGAAAGTGGTAAAGCTGGGACTTGAACACACCTGACCTCAACATGTGGGCATTTAAGTACTGCACTCCTTAAACCCTTCCGGTCTACCTGCTCTCCCCTCTCTGTGCGTGTATGTCCACTGCTGTCAAGTCGATTCTGATTCATGGCAACCTTATGTGTTACCTGCTGCTCCACAGGGCTTTCTCGGCTGTCATTTTTTACAGAAGCAGACCGCCACGCCTTTCTTGTGGGGTGTCGCTGGGTGGGTTTCAACTGCCAACCTTTGCATTAGTGGACAAGTACAAACTGTTGGCACCACCCAGGGACCTTCTCTTCCCTCTTACAACCCTCTAATTCATTTTAGCCTGAAAACTGAAATCACACAGCAGATAACTGAGTTTTTTTAAGACAATTCTCTGAGGTCCATGTTTATAAAATTAGTAATTTAAACAATACATTATAGCTCTTTAAAGAAACCAGTACGGCTGTTGTAAAAAAATGTAATTCTTAAGAAATGTTATATTTTCAAATAGAACAAGAAAGAGACACTGAGAAAAGGGCAGAACGCTCCTTCTATCTGAAGGCGTTACACTTTGTGTGAATGAAGTATATTCTGGGAGAAATGGCTGGATCTAATACATTATTTACTGAAGTGCTTCTCATCAGTATACATCAGAATCACCTGGAGGGCTTCTTTAACCACAGACCGGTGGGTTTCTGATTCAGGAGGTCTGGGGTCGGGGTTGAGAACGTGCATTTCTAACAACTGGACAGGTGGGAGTGCTGCTGCTGGTCCAGGACTCTAACAACCAGTCTTGTAATGCAGGGCTATGTCATCCTGAACCACACCTCTTTGGAAGGACTACAGATGCCAGTTATATTATCTTCCCCTTGGAAATTTATAGTAAATATTGCATATTCAAGTGTTCTGAAAAGTCGTCTATTACAATAATTTACAGAAGCTCGTTTTCCTTTGTTGAGTCAATGATTTCCCAAACGTATTTAGCCAAGAACTTCTTTTATCAAGTAACACTTATGAACATCCTACTATAAACTTTAGAAAATGTTCCTCTAGTACACAAGATCTTTAAGCAAGAAAGAAATAAAGTGTATCTTAAGGTATTCTGCTTTCTAAAAGGCATCATTCTAAGATAAGAGTCCTTCTTAACGTAAAGTAAATGTATTTACCAAAGGTTGACTACATCAAACATTAAACCCATGGACTTTTTTTTTCCCCATAGACCCAAGGATAGAGGAGGAATCAGGAAACCCATACTTTAGTTTTAGTTTGTCACTAAGTTTTTATAATGGTCATGTCACTCAACCACTGAAGCCATTATATTAATGTAAAATTAAAAAATGGATTAGTATTGCTAAAATTCCTTCTATGCTTTTGACTAAAAATGAGATCTGGAACTACCAGGTAAGCAACATTGAAGCTGTTAAAAAATGTTTAGGTGATTTACCTGATCATCTTCAGAAAGTTCAGCTATTTTCTTCACATCACATTTGTTTGCTACAACAATAAGTGGCTAGCAAGGAAGAAAAATAAAATTATTATCTTCACACTGCAGGTTTTAAACTAAAACACTGGTTTATCATGCTCACCTTATTGAGAAACAGAGGCCTGATGTTTTGGAAGAGTTCAAGCTGCTCCTTCAATCCATGGCCGCACTGCTCAGACAGATCCATCACGTACAGAACAGCAGCACGAAGGTGGGCCAGCGCTGTGATGGCCTGCATCTCAATGGTGTTCCGATCCTCCAGAGGGTGGTCCAAAATCCCTGGAGTATCCACAACCTAAAAACCACACTTCATCATTCCAAAGCGTACTTATTTACAAACATCCAGGAAGTATTCACATACCCAAATCAAACCTGACAAAATAAGGTCACCCAAATTAAATATGATAAAACAAACACAGGAATGAGAGAAAAGTACAAATTCTTAAAATAATTTTTAAAAAGGCAGTAAAGGAATCCTGCAGAGCTCATTAAAAAACTAGCTAATGACCTTAACAGAAATCATTCCTCTTTTCATTAGTAACATCGTAAAATTCAAAACCTGCAATATTTCACACACCACCAGGTTTTAAGAATTACTTGTTTTTTGTTGTTTGTGCAAAGCACAAACAACAAAAAACAAGAAAGGGACCTCTTAAATTAAAAATTTCGTTCATCGAGGCAGCGCCAAGATAGCAGAGTAGTCAGACGCTTCCTGTGGCAACTCTTACAACAAAGACCTGAAAAAACAGGTGGGTTGATTATATATGACAATCTAGGAGCCCTGAACATTAAAGACAAAGTTGAGGAATCAGACTGAGTGGCAGGGCAAAAGAGAGTGAGCTGAAAAGCAGGGAGGAGTTGCCAGACCTGACCCGGCGAGAACCAGCACCCCGCAGGCCGGATCCGTTGGCACGAGCATGGTGAAGCTAGCAGTGGCATTCGGGATATGTTTTCCACATCGGGAGTAGTGACCAGGGGGCGGATAGTCCACTCACGCCTCCAGAATGAGTGAAAAGCAGCACTCTCGGCAAAAGTAAGTACATGCATCTAATACACTGCACAGACCAAAAAACACCCCTTTGGGAAAAACTCTCGTATACCTGACCCCGCCCCCCTCTGCATGGGATCCTAAACTGGCTTCACTGATAGCGCTTTCCCTGGGCCGGAAGTAGGACCTGTCACACACCCTGAGCCATTCACCCAGCTTTGGAGAAGAAAAATTAACAAACGGGAAAAAATAATCTGCCAGCTACCCTAAGCTGGGAACTCAGGGCAGAAACAAACAGCTCCTTTGCCCAGGCACAGGCTTAAGTGGTCCACAGACTTTGAATGCCTTTCACCCCTGCACAGACCTATGTGGGCCCATTTTGACAGCATAGGCCCTCATTAGCACAGTACAACAGGGGATATACGTGAAGCCTAAACTCAACTGTTTCAGCTATACGGTGGAGGCAGGTTCATGACCTTTAACACTGCTTTGCCTATTAAGCAGAGTCCTCACCTACCCACATCAGCAGTTTGAGGACTAATGGCTCCACCCATAACACCTATCCACCCACAAGAGGGCACCAAGGATAAGTAATACCTGTCATGGATTGAGTTATGTCCCCTCAAAAATGTATGTATCAATTGGGCTGGGCCATAATTCCTGGTGTGTGTGATTTTCCTTATGTTGTAAATCCTGCCTCTATGATGTTAAGGGGGAAACCCTGGTGGCGTAGTGGTTAAGTGCTACGGCTGCTAACCAAGCGGTCAGCAGTTTGAATCTGCCAGGTGCCCCTTGGAAACTCTATGGTGCAGTTCTACTCTGTCCTATAGAGTCACTATGAGTCAGAATCGACTGGACAGCAGTGGGTTAGTGGGTAGGTTATGATGTTAATGAGGGAGGATGGGCGGCAGTTGTGTTAGTGAGGCAGGACTCAACCTACAGGCAGGATTGCATTATGTCTTGAGGCAATCTCTTGAGACATAAAAGACAGAAGCAAGCAGAGAGACAGGGGGACCTCATGCCACCAAGAGAGGAGCAGAGTGTGTCCTTTGGACCTGGGGTTCCCGCACAGAGAAGCTCCTAGTCCAGGGGAAGATTGTGAGAAGGCCGACAGAGAGAGAAAGCTTTCCCCTGCAGCTGACACCCTGAATTTGGACTTTTAGCCTACTTTACCGCGAGGAAATAAGTTTCTCTTTGTTAAAGCCATCCACTTGTAGAATTTGTTATAGCAGCATAAGATAACTAAGACAGTACCTCCCAGTCCTTAAAGCCAACAGTATTTGGTGCCCAGAGTCCGGGTATGAAACTCACCCACCCATGTGCTCCAGGAAAAAGGGACATGGTTTCCTCCCACACACTCAGGGACAGCAGTCAGCCTCCTGCCTTGCTCAGCTCATGATACCCTACAGCAGCCAGATGCCTGTGCCTACACCAATCACCCCTGCCCATCTAAGACTGTAGGCAAGTGCCTGCACTACACACATGGTGACCCACTACCTGGACACCTGAGCTGAATCTGTATAAGAAAAGTTAATGGACTCCTGGGCTCGTACACTTAGAAACAGCTCTAACCACCTGGTGACAGGACACTGCAGCTTCAAAGACACCAATAATCAAACTAGCTCAGTTGAACAGCCTATTTGGGCGTATCAAAACAAGAAGCTAGGACACCGTAAGCAAACATAAAATAAATACAATAACTTATAGATGGTTCACACTCAAAAGTCAATACCAAATCACACAGAGAGGCAGACCATGATGGCTTCAGAAAGCTCCCAAAACAAGGAATCAAGAAATCTTCTGGATACAGAGAACTTCCTGGAATTAGCAGAGGTAGAATACAAAAGATTAATATACAGAACTCTTCAAGAGATCAGGAAGGAGATCAAGCAAAACACAGAACAAGCCGAGGAACACACAGACATAGTAGCATTAATGGAAATGAAGAAGATTACAGAACAGCATAATGACAAATGTAACAGGCTGCAACATTCCATAGAGAGACAGCAAACAGAAATCCAGAAGATTAATAAAATTTCAGAATTAAACAACTCAACAGAAAGTCGTAGAAAAGCTGAGGCAATGGAAGTCAGAATTAGTGAGACTGAAGATAAAGCACTTGACACCAACATATCTGAGAAAAAAATCTGATAAAATAATTAAAAACAATGAAGAAACCCAAAGGATTCTGTGTGACTATCAAGTGGAATAACCTACGAGTGACTGAAGTACCAGAACGGGGGGGATAACAGAAAATACAAAGAGAATGGAAGATTTCTTGGCAGAAACCTTCCCTGATATCGTGAAAGATGAGAAGATATCTATCCAAGATGCTCATCAAACCCCACACAATATAATTTCAAAAGAAAGTCACCAAGACATAGGATAATCAAACATGCCAAAACCAAAGATAGATAATTTTAAGAGCAGCTAGGAATAAACAAAAAGTCACCTACAAAAAAGAGTCAATAAAACTAAGCTCAGACTACTCAGCAGAAGCCATGCAGGCAAGAAGGCAAGAGGTTGACATATATAAAGTCTTGAAGGAAAAAAACTGCCAGCCAAGAAGCATATACCCAGCAAAACTGTCTCTCAAATATAAAGGTGAAATTAGGACATTTCCAGATAAACAGAAATTGAGGGAATTTGCAAAAACCAAACCAAAATTACAAAAAATACTAAAGGGAATCCTCTGGTTAGAAAATCAATAACATCAGGTAACAACCCAAGACTAGGACATAGGACAGAGCAACCAGATATTAATGCAGATAGGGAAATCACGAAAATAAGTCAAAGATAAAACACGCGAAACAGGGCAATAGAGACATCATTATGTAAAAGATAACATAAAACAAAAAAGAGAGACTAAAAAATGTAATCATAGATCTTAAATATGGAGAGGAAGTTAAGGTGATATAAAGAAGCAAAAGATTGGTTTCAACTTAGAAAAACAGGTAAACATTAAGGTAACCACAAAGGAAACTAACAATCCTATATATCAAAATAAAAAACAAGAAAAACATACTCAGCAAATACAAAAAAATACAATGAAAAACAGGAAAGGACAATATATAAAGAATAACAACTCAGCACAGAAAATTAAGTGGAAAAAAAATGACCCGTCAATATGCTGCCTCAATAGACACACCTTGGAAACAAAGACACAAACAAAATAAACTTAAAGAATGGAAAAAAATATATCAAGCAAATAATCAAAAAAGAGCAGGAGTGGCAATGTTAATTTCTGACGAAACAGACTTTGAAGTAAAATCTACCACAAAGGATAAGGATAATATACAATGATTAAAGGGTCAATACACAAGGAGGATATACCCATAGAAATATTTATCTACCTAACGACAGGGCTTCAAAATACATAAAAGAAACTAACAGCACTGAAAAGAGAGACATCTCCACAATAATAGTAGGAGACTTCAACACACCACATTGGGTGAAGGACAGAACATCCAGAAAGAAGCTCAGTGAAGACACGGAAAATCTAAATGCCATGATCAACCAACCTGACCTTACAGACATATACAGAACACTCCACCCAACAGCAGCCAAGTATACTTTCTTTTCCAACTCATATGAAACATTCTCCAGAACAGACCACATATTAGGCCATAAAGCCAACCTTAACAGAATCCAAACATCAAAATATTATAAAACATCTTTTCTGTCCATAAAGCAGTAAAGGTACGCTCAGAGGTCAATTTATAGCAATAAATGCAGACATCCACAAAGAACAAAGGCCCCAATTCAAAGAATTATCCCTACAACTCAAACAAATAGAAAGAGAGCAGCAAAAGAAGCCTTCCGGTGCCAGAAGAAAGCAAATAATGAAAATTAGAGCAGAATTAAATGAAACAAGGAATAGAAAAACTGAGTTTTAGCAAGACCAAAACCTGGTTCTCGGAAAAGATCAATAAAATCGATAAAACAACAGCCAAACTGAAGAAAGGAAAACAGGAAAGGAAGCAAGTAATCGGAAAAAGAAATGAGATGGGCGCTATCACAACAGACCCAACTGGAATTAAAAGAATCATAGCAGAATACTATTATGTACTCCAACAAATTTGAAAGCCTAGAAGAAATGGACAAAATTCTAGAAACGCACTACCTACCTAAACTAATACAAACAGAGGTGGAACAACTAAATAAACCTATAACAAAAGAAGAGATTGAAAAGGTAATTAAAAAACTCCCAACAAAAAAAAAGCCCTGGCTCTGAAGGCTTTACTGGAAAATTCTACAAAATTTTCAGAGCACAAAAAAGGATGGAATACCCCCAAAATCATTCGATGAAGCAGGCATAACCCTGAAACCAAATTCAGGTAAAGATACCACACAAAAAGAAAATCATACACCAATATCCCTCATGAACTTATTTGTGAAAATCCTCAACAAAATTCCGGACAACACAATTCAACAACATTTATCAAAAAAAGAATTCACCATGACCAAGTGGGATTCATACCAAGTATGCAGGGATGGTTTAACATCAGAAAAACAATGAATGTAATCCATTACATAAATAAAACAAGAACCACGTGATCTTATCAATTGATGTAGAAAAGGCATTTGACAAAGTCCAACACTCATTCATGATAAAAACTCACACAAAAAAAAATAGGAATAGAAAGGAAATTCAACATAATAAAAGACATTTATACAAAGCCAACAGCCAACATCATCCGAAACGGAGAGAGTCTGAAAGCATTCTCCTTGAGACTGGGAACCAGACAAGGATGCCCTTTATCACCACTCTTATTCAACACTGTGCTGGAGGTCCTGGCCAGAGTAATTAGGCTAGAAAAAGAAATAAAGGGCATACAAACTACTAAGGAAGAAGTAAAAGTATGTCTATTTGCAGATGACATGATCTTTTACACAGAAACCCCAAAGAAGCTACATAGAACTACTGGAACTAACAGAAGATTTCAGCAAAGTACACAAGATAAACATACAAAAATCAGTTGGATTCCTCTCACCAAAAAACCAAGCTTCGAAGAGGAAATCACCAAATCAATACCATTTACAATAGCTCCCAAAAAGATAAAATACTTAGGAATAAATCTAACCAGAGGTATAAAAGAAAACTACAAGACACTACTGCAAGAAACCAAAAGAGACATACGTTAAGTGGAAAAACAAGTTTTATAACTCGCTCATGGATAGGAAGACACAACATTGTGAAAAAGTCTATTCTACCCAGAGTGATCTACAGATATAATGCAATCCCGATCCAAATTCCAACAGCATTTTTTAATGAGTTGGAGAAACAAATCACCAACTTCATGTGGAAAGGGAAGAGGCCCCACATAACTAAAGCATTACTGAAAAATAACAAAGTGGGAGGCCTCACATTACCTGATTTTAGAACCTATTATACCACCACAGTAGTCAAGACAGCCTGGTACTGGTACAACAGATACATAGACCATTGCAACAGAATTGAGAATGCAGACATAAATTCATCCACTTATGAGCGGCTGATACGTGACAAAGGCCCAAAGTCAGTTAAATGGGGAAAAGACAGTCTCTTTAACAAATGGTTCTGGAATAACTGGATATTCGTCTGGAAAAAAATGAAACAAGACCCTCACATCATGCACAAAAACTCAAAATGGATCAAAGACCTAAATATATGATCTAAAATGATAAAGATCATGGATGAAAAAATAGGGACAACGCTAGGAGCCCTAATACAGGGCATAAACAGTATATAAAACATTACTAACAATACACAAACACCAGAAGAGAAGCTAGATAACTATGTGTTCCTAAAAATCAAACATGCTCATCCAAAGACTTCGCCAAAAGAGTAAAGGACAACCTACAGGCTCATAAAAATTTTTGACTACGCTAAATCCGATCAGTGTCCAATCTCTAAAATCTACAAGATACTATAAAACCTCAACAACAAAAAGACAAATAACACAGTTAAAATATGGGCAAAGGATATGAACAGACACTTCACAAAAGAAGACATTCAGGTGGCTAACAGATACATGAGGAAATGCTCAGTCATTAGCCATTACAGAAATGCAAATCAAAGCTACAATGAGATATACTATCTTACCCCAACAAAGTCAGCATTAATCCAAAAAACACAAAATAATAAAAGTTGGAGAGGTTGTGGATAGACTAGAACACTTACACGCTGCTGGTGGAAATGCAAAATGGTACAACCACTTTGGAAATCGATTTGGCACTTCCTTAGAAAGCTAGAAACAGAACTACCATATGATCCAGCAATTCCACTCCTTGGAATATATCTAACAGAAATAAGAGCCCTCAAACGATTAGATATCTGCACACCCATGTTCACTGCAGCATTGTTCAAAATAGCAAAAAGATGGAAACAACCAAGGTTCCCATCAACAGATGAATGGATAAACAAATTACAGTATATTCACACGATGGAAGACTATGCGACAAAGAACAACAATAATCTGTGAACCATCTCATGACATGGATAAATCTGGTAGGTATTATGCTGGGTGAAATTAGTCAGTCACAAAAGGACAAATATTGTTGTGTGAGACCACTATTACAAGAACTCATGAAAAGCTTTAAACACAGAAGAAAACATTCTTTGATGGTTACAAGGATGGGGAGAGAGAAAGGGGGGTATTCACTAAGTAGATAATAGACCAGAATTGTTTTAGGTGAAGGCAAGGACAACACACAATACAGGGGTAGTCAGCACAACTGGACTAAACCAAAAGCTAAGAAGTTTCCTGAATACACCATACACTTCAAGGGACAGAGCAGCAGATGCGGGGGTCTGGGCACCATGGTTTCAGGGGACATCTAGGTCAACTGACGTAACAAAGCATTAAGAAGATGTTCTGTATCCCACTTTGGTGAGTGGCATCTGGGGTCTTAAAAGCTAGCAAGTGGCCATCTAAGATGCATCAATTGGTCTCTACCTACTCAGAGCAAAGGAGAATGAAGAACACCAAAGACACATGGAAAATACGAGCCCAAGAGACAGAAAGGGCCACGTAAACCAGAGGCTGCATCAGCCTGAGACTGGAAGACCTAGATGGTGCCTGGTTACCACCAATGACTCCCCTGACAGGGAACACAAACAGAAAATCCCTGATGGAGGAGGAGAAAGTGGGATGCAGAACTCAAATTCTAGTAAAAAGGCCAGACTTAACAGTCTGAGTGAGACTGGAGGGACCCCAGAGGACATGGCCCTGGACTCTCTGTAAGCCCAAAACTAAAACCATTCCCGAAGCCAATTCTTCAAAGATCAGACTGGACTATAAGACATAAAATGATTCTGGTGAGGAGTGTGCTTCTTAGGTCAAGTAGATACATGAGACTATGTGGGAAGCTCCTGTCTGGAGGGGAGATGAGAAGACAGAGGGGGACAGGAGCTGGTTGAATGGACATGGGAAATACAGGATGGAGAGGAGGAGTGTGCTGTCACATCACCGGGAGAGCAACTACGGTCATATAGCAACGTTCGTTTAAGTTTCTGTATGAGAAACTGACTTGAATTGTAAACTTTCACTTAAGCACAATGAAAAAAGAAAAAAAATTCTGTTCATCAAAAGGGCCTACAAAAAAAAAGACAAGCTACCAACTGGAAGAATGTCTTCAGAAACCATATATCTGACAAGAATCTAATAACCAAAATGTATATAAAGCTTTGACAACTTAACAATGAAAAGACAACTTAGTCATAAAATGGGCAAAGGATATGAAAAGATCGTTTCACTGAAGGGGACATTCAAATGGCCACCAGGCACATAAAGAGATGCTCAGCGTCATCTGCCATCAAACAGATGCAAATCAAAACCACTATGAGATCTTTTTAACAAACGATGCTGGCAAAACTGGATGTCTCTCTGTAAAAAAATGAAACAGGACCCATACCTCACATCATACACAAAAACTAACTCAAAATGTATCAAAGACACAAATGTAAAACCAAAAACTATAAAGATCATGGAACAAAAAAAAAAAAGGAACAACACTAGGGGCCTTAATACATGGCATAAATAGTACGCAAACCCTAACTAATAATGCACAAACACCAGAAGGTAAAATAAGTAACACGGAAATCTTAAAACTTAAACACTTATTTTCATCAAAAGACTTCACCAAAACAGTAAAAAGAGAACCTACATATTGAGAAAAAATTTTTGGCTACGATACATCCGTCAAGGGTATAATCTCTTAAATCTATGAATGCTTGAACACCTCAGCAACGAAAAGACAAATAATCCAATTAAAAAATGGGCAAAGGAGATGAACAGAAACTTCACCAAAGAACACATTCGGGCAGCTAATAGACACATGCGGTAATACTCCCAATCATCAGTCATGAGAGAAATGTAAATCAAACCTGCTATGGGATACCCTCTCACCCCATTACTGGCACTAATCAAAAAAAAATAATAATAACAAATGTTGGAAAGGCTGCAGGTAGATTGGAACTCGTATGCACTGCTGGTGGGAACGTAAAATGGTACAACCACTATGGAAAACAATATGCCATCTCCTTAAAAAGCTGGAAATAGAAACACCATACAATTAAGTAATTCCACTCCTAGGAATATATCCTAGAGATGTAACAGCCATCACACGAACAGACATACGCACATCCATGTTCACTGCAGTATTATTCGCATCAGCGACAATATGGAAACAACCTAAGTGCCCATCAACAGGTGAATGGATAAACAAATTACAGTACATACACACAATGGACTACTACACAAAGATAAAGAACGATGATGAATCTGGAAATATCTCACAATGCAGATGAATCTGGAAAACATTATGCTGAATGTAATAAGTCAATCACCAAAGGACAAACACTGTATGAGATCACACAGAAAAACACAATCTTTTGATGGTTATAAGGGAGTGAAAGAGTGAAGAGGGAAAATCACTAGATGGCAGACAAGTGTTAACTTTGGAAAAGGGAACGGTAACATACAATATTGGGGAAGTCAGCACAACTTGACCAAGGCAACGTCATATAAGCTTCCTGTTGTTGTTAGGTTAGGTGCTATCCAGTCAGTTCTAACACATAACCACCTCGTGTACAACAGAACAAAACATTGCCCAGTCCTGCACCATCCTCATAATCGTTGCTATGCTTGAGCCCATTGTTGTAGCCACTGTGTCAATCCTTCTCACGAAGGGGCTTCTTCTCTTTTGCTGACCCTCTACTTTACAAAGCAAGACATCCTTCTCCAGGAACTGGTCCCTCCTGATACACATCCAAACAATGTGAGACCAAGTCTCACCATCACCACTTCTGAGGAGCATTCTGGGTGTACTTCTTCCAAGACATCATCCGTTCATCATGATGTTGCTTACTGGTCCAGTTGTGAGAATTTCTATTTTCTTCAGGTTGAGGTATAATCCATACTGAAGGCTGTAATCTTTGAGCTTCATCAGTAATTGCATGAAGTCCTCTTCACTTTCAGCAAGCAAGGTTGTGTCATTTGCATAGGACAGGCTGTTAATCAATCTTAATCCTGATGCCATGTTTATATACAGTCCAGCTTCTTGGATTATTTGCTCAGTGTACAGACTGAGTAAGTATGGTGAAAGCATACAACCCTGATGCACACCTCTCCTGATTTAAACCACGCAGTATCCCCTTGTTCTGTTTGAAAGTCTGCCCCTTAGTCTATGTATAGATTCCTCATGAATGCAATTTAATGTTCTGGAATTCCCATTCTTTGCAATGTTATCCATAATTTGTTATGATCCACACAATCAAATGCCTTTGCACAGTCAATAAAACACAGGTAAACATCCTTCTGGTAGTCTCTGCTTTCAGCCAAGATCCATCTGACATTAGCAGTGATGTCCCTTGTTCCACACTCTTTTCTGAATCTGGCTTGAATTTCTGGCAGTTCCTTGTCGACGTACTGCTGTAACTGCTTTCGAATAATCTTCAGCAAAATTTGCCAAACACTCTGAAGGGACTGAGATACTGGGTCTGAGGGCTGGGGAACATGACCTTTGGGGACATCTAGGTCAAATGGCATAACATAGTTCATAAAGAAAATGTTTTACATCCTGCTTTAGTGAGTAGCATCTGGGTCTTAAAAGCTTGCAAGTGGCCATCTAAAATACATGTATTGTTCCCATTTGTCCGAAGCAAACGAGAATGAAGAAAATCAAAGACACAAGGAAAATATTAGTCCAAAAGGCAAATGAACCACATCAATCACAGCTTCTACCAGCCTGAGCCCAGAGCAACTAGATGGTACCCGACCACTCTGACAGTGATCACCACAGAGGGTCCCCAACAGAGTAAGGAAAAAATGTAGAACAAAATTCAAGTTTACCAAAGAAAAAAGACCAGACTTACTGGTCTGACAGAGACTGGAGGAACACCTGAGACTATGGCCCCCCAGACACCTTGTTAACTGAAGCCACTCCCAAGAAAAGGCAACTGTATAGAGACCAAAGTTTGTTAGTGGTTACCAGGGGTGGGAGGGAAGGGGAAAGGGGGGGTTATGGCTTATGAAGTACTGACTGTTGGTTTATGGTGATGGAAAAATCACACTCAGGGTGGAACTGTACAGTCAATTACCGTAATTGCTATACCACTATAAAAACCTGAATTGGCAAAAGTTGTGTGATAGATACATTTTCAATGACAATGACAAAAAAAAAAAAAAAAAAAAGAAATAGCTGCTGAGGCTGCTTATGTACAACAAAAAACTTCATGGGATTTGGTTCCTTGGTTTGGACCTTTAGGGTCATGGTTTTATGGGCCATACCAGTTAATTAGCTTAATGATGTGTTTAGTGCTTCTGTTCTACCTCCGAGTTCACTGAATAGTGCCTGGGGTCTTAAAAGCCTGCAAGCAGCCATCAAAGGCTCAACAATTGGTCTCCCTTCTCCTTGATCAACAAAGAAAGGAGAGTCAGGAATAGGAAGAGGAAATGGCATGTGGGGCTAATGGCCTTCATGAACAACCGCCTCCTTTGCCATGAGACCTGAAGAACTGGATGGTGCCTAGCTACCATTACCGAACATTTTGATCAAATTTTCCGCAGAAGAATCCTGATTAAAAGGGGAAAACACAGAGTTTCAAATTCTCGTGGACTCCAGACTTTCTGGAGCCATGGAGGCTGGATGAACCACCGGAACTACCGCCCTGAGAGTATCTTTAAACCTTAACTCAAAAATATCCTCTGAAGCCCTAAAATCAAACAATACTTTTGCTTAACGAGTAAAAAGTGTCTGCTTTGAGCATTATGCTCTTTTAAAAACTATAAACTATTTAAACGGGATAAAATCGCTAACAACAAGTGAAAAGATTAGACGGGACCCTTAGGGGGTAGTGAGTTTACATTAACGGGGAAGGAACTACTCAGAAAAGGAGAGTGAGAATGGCTGCACAACTGGAAGAATATAACCAATATGACTAAATGGTACATGAAGAAATTGTTCAATTGGTGTACATTTTGCTATGTAAATCCTCAACAACAAATAAGACTTAATTCCTAATTTACAAAACTAAAATTCCATTGTGAAAACAGATTGCTTCATGTATTTAAATAGTGTGTGCTATTTCTAATAGTATGAACGATGACAGAGTTCTTCCTTTCAGTAAAAAAAGGCACCATAACCAGCGTAACACAGAAAGCCATGCTGTTAGCTTGCTGCTCCCCTCAAATGACATCAGAGAAAAGAGAATTGCCTTTATGTAATCCTGAAGCTCAGATAAGTTTTCTTCAGAGAGAAAAATTTCAAGTTCTTGGTGACTCCAAAAACATTTTCCCCATCTCTGTAGAACCCTCTCTAGAGGATAGAGCTCACAGTTGACACTATACTAAGCACAGTATTAAACAGACAGATGGCTTCAGACATCATCAAAAGGAATTCTACTAATTAAAAAAAAAAAGGCATTTGTTCCATCTTTAAAGATAAGAACTCTCACCTACCTGCCAACGAAGATACTTATAATCCATGTGCCCGACAAACAATGACTTAGTCGTAAAGGCATAGGGCTGAACATCCACATCAGCTCTTGTCACCTTAAAACAGAACAATCAAAAATTTCAACAATCACAAGACGTTTTACACTTTTTGTTTCCCTCACAAACACCTATGTGTTATCAAGACTTGCTTTTTGTTTTGGTAGAAAGAACAACTGAACAAAAGAGGCCTTGTACAATTAAACTGCATACAAAGGAGTTACCAAACTTTTCTAGGTAGATTAGCTCTGTTTCCCTCACACCACCTGTCCCAAAGAGGAAGAACCTGAATCAGACAGTAGAAAGCCCAGGGAGAGCTCAGCATTTGGAGGGTATCCATTATTTAACTGAAGCCCCAAATCTCTTCTCTCCTAGTTCTCCCAGTTTGTATCCCAGTATCACAGCAATGTCAGATAGAATTTTCTATGAAGATGTCCCATATCTGCACTGTCCAAAACAGTCTCCACTAGCTACATGTTGCTAATGAACTCTGATATGCTGTTAGTGGGACTGAGGAACTGAATTATTTATTTTAACTTTAATTAATTAAAATTTAAAAACCCACAGCAGCCAGTGGCTACCATATTAGATCACAGAGCACTATCCTGCCATGGTAGGTCCACAGTATGCTTAAACATTACTTGAAAATGTGTTTAAAAAGACTGACACTGCAGACTTTTGGCTTGTCACCACGTCATGGCAACTCTTGGATACATAAAAACCCATAAATCTGTCTAAAAACAAGTCTTCTTGGCACCAAGTAAGCCGTAACACATTTAACATTTTTTTTGGCACCTGCACTTAAGTTGGTTATAAGCCCACATTTTAAATCTCTATCTATTCTTTTCAGGTCCCTTCGGCTCTGCTAAATTGTCCTGAAGCACTAAATTGCTGAATTTATGGATTGGGTTCCAATTTCTCCACAATTAATAAACTCCCTGAGGTAACCAGCGACTCAGCAGCTTACCGCTACAGCAGACTCAATAGTCTATGTGAAAGCTGATACAGCAACGAAGGTGACAACCAAGAAACATCTTTAGAGACTGGGAAAATCCAATTCGGTAAGTATAATGTAATGGATAACTCCTCGGGCCATGCCATTCCCAGAATATGCTGAGATAACACATCCTTTGAAAAGCTCTCCATTTTGTAACAAAAATTTATTTAAATACCTTAAATGCCTTAGAAACGTATATGACGTATACAAGAATCAAATAAAAGAAAAATAAAATGGTTTCTGTAACCGCAATATAAATCTAGGTTCAAAGAGCCAATCCTGTCTAGGAGGAAATCAAGTATTTTCAGGAGTTTAATACTGCTGTAGACTAGGATAACACAGTTGGCTAAAAATACTACCAAAGTCACCTAAATCCCTAACACCCAGAATACAGTAGCACTTTCACCTAAAATAATCAGATCATCAGCTTTATAATTAAAAAAAAAAAAAGACCAACCTTATTGATGAAGCTGGATTTTCCAACATTTGGGTACCCACACAATAGCAGAGTTCTGGTATTTGGATCAATGGTTGGCAAACGGGATAAATGCTGACGTACTACAAAAAATTTAAAGTAAATGTGTTTAATTTTGTAAGAAAACTTTAGAGAATTAAAGTGTAAGATTTGCTTGAAATTTTTCTTTTGACTTAATTATACCCCAGGCCCATGGTTATATTAACTCTCACCCCATCAGAATAGTGTTTCTCAAATCTGGCTGTACCAAGGAAATCATATTACTAAGCCCTTATTGTTGTTCTGTGGCATCGAGTAGATTCCAACACACAGTGACCCTGTAGGACAGAGCAGGAATGCCCCATAGCGCTTCCTAGGTTGAAATCTTTACAGGAGCAGATCAGGTGGTTTGTTTCTCCAGCAGAGCTGCTGGTGGGTTTGAACCACCAACCATCTGGTTAGCAGCCAAGCACTTAATCAATGCAACCCCAGGGTTTTTTTTCCTAGTACCTGCCAACCCAGTATTCTGATTTGATAGGTCAAAGGTAGGCCTTCTGAATAATGCTGCAATACTGGTGTACAAACATATGTGAGTCCTTGCTTTAGCGTCTTTTGGGTATATACAAAGGAGTGGAAATGCAGGGTCAAATGGTAATTCTGTTTAACTTTTTGAGGAACTGCCAAACTGTTTTCTACAGCAGCTACACTGCTTTACATTCCCACCAGCAACGGACAAGGTTCCAATTTCTCCACATCCTCACCAACACTTGTTATTTTCCATCCCAGTGGATACGAAGTGGTATCGCTGTGCTTTTGATTTGCACCCCCTGATGACTATGACGTGCGGCATCTTTTCACGTACTTATTGGCTATTTGAATATCTTCTTTGAAGAAACGTCTATTCATGCCCCGTGCCCACTTTCTGACTGTGTTGTTTTTCTTTGTTGTTACAAATCCTACTACTTTAATTCAGAAACTGTCCTATTAAATAAAGTAAAAAATAATAAGAACCACTGCTGTGGAGTTGATTCCAACTCATAGTGACCCCATATTTGCTCTACAGAAGCAAAGCAGCTCGATCCTAACACATCATTTTTTAAAGAAAATAAAATCAAATAATAAGTGGAACTATCAATCATTTTATATATTTTGGTATTTTCTCATAATTTACAATATCTATGACTTACCTAATAAATATGAAAAGCACAATTTTTCTCAATAAAACCTGAAAACCCATTGCACTCAAGTTGATTCCGACTCATAGTGACCCTACAGGTCAGAACAGAACTGTCCTATAGGGTTTCCAAGGAGCAGATGGTGGGTTTTAACTGCCAACCTTTTTGTTAGCAGCCAAGCTCTTAACCACACCACCAGGTTTCCATTTTTCTCAATACTGCTATTAATTTGTAAGCATTATAAGTGCTAATTACTTTTTCAATAAAAACTAGCCTATTAGAATAAGAACACTGGGAAAAAATGATTTCAACATCTCTAAAACAACATATCCCTAAAGCAACAAATAACAAAAATGAACATTTCAAAAAAAAAGTTTTCCTCCACTCCTAGGTATATACACAAAAGGACTGAAAATAGGGACAGATATGTATATACAGCATTCATCACAGTAACCAAAAGGTGGAAATAGCCCAAGTGCCCTGAACAGATTAAAAAAATGTGGTACCAATGGAATATTACTCAGCCGTAAAAAGAAACGAAGTTCTGATATATGCTACGACATGGATGAACCTTGAAAACACAGGGCTAAGTGAAATAAGCCAGACACAAAAAATCAAATATTGTATGGTCCCACTCATGTAAAATCGAGAATAGGCACATTTGTAGAAAGTAGGGTTACTAGGAGCTGGGAGAGAAGAGAATGGGGTGTTACTGCTTGATAGGTACAGAGTTTTTGTTTGCGGTAACGAAAAAGTTTTGAAAATGGATAGTGGTGATAGCTGTTCAACATTGTGAATGTGATTAGTCTCAACGAATTGTACATTTGAGGAACTGCCAAATTAAATTGTATATTTTTATTTAAAAATGGTTAAAATGGCAAATTTTATGTTGTATTTTACAATAAAATATTTTAAACGAAAAAAAAAAAATTTCTAAGCAAAGATCAACTATCTTACCAAAAGATACTAAAAGCCCATTTTTGCTCATGAATAACAAATACCTTGTTCCAAGTACTCCAAGCTCTGTTTCTGTCTTTTGATAATAGTACACATTCGCCCGAGGGCAGCACGTTTCAGCTGTTTGCAGCGGTACAGGGAATCTCCGTATTTCATAAGTCGCACATAATCTTTAGCAACACTTAAAAAAATTAAAAAATACTTGGTTTTTTTTTTTTTTCACTTTCAACAATTACTTAAAAGATACTATATTAAGAAAATGCCTTACTTGTCCACTAAGTTTTTGGCAATATTTATTTGTCCTAGAGCCAACTTGTAATGATCCTTGTCATATAGAATATTCATCAAATCAGCATAAAATGGATGGATATCCTATAATAAAAAACAAAGCTGTCATTCTGGCCCAACAGTTCCTCATCCCTGTATGTAAATAATACGTGAAGAGTAATTTCCTAAGAAAATATGGCCCACCTTTCCCCCTGTCCCCAGTCCTCATTCTCTTGGTTACCAGGACTTACGCACTAGATCCCACCCTTTACTACTCAAGAACTTAGTTCCGGGAATCCTGCTCTCTCTTTTTCCATTTTTAATTCTTCCATCTCTACCCAGTGATTCTCACCAGCCTATAAACATGTCATTTCTCAAATTTAAAAAAAATTTAAAAATCTTTTTAACTCATTCTTCTTCTAATTACTGCTGCACTTCTTCGCTCCCTTTCTTGGCAAGTTTTATGAAAAGGGCTATCCACACTGTCTTTTTTTCTCCCTCCCACTCTCCTAAGCCAACTCCAATTAAAATTTTGTCTCTGCAACTCCATCATAAAATCTTATCAAAATCATCAATGACCAATCTGATTTAAAAACGGGCAAAAATATGGACACTTCACCAAAGACATTTAGACAGCTGGCAGACACACGAGGAAATGCTCATGATTAACAGCCATTAGAGAAATGCGAATCAAAACTATAGTGAGATACCATCTCACCCTGACATTACAGGCACAAATTAAAAAAAAAAAAAACAGAAAATGACAAACATTGGAGAGGTTGCAGGGAGACCAGAACTTTTATGCACTACTGGTAGGAATGTAAAATGGTACAACTACTATGGAAAACAGTATGATGTCTCCTTGAAAAGTTAGAAATCTAGAAATACCACAGGATCCAGTAATCCAACTCCTAGGAATATATCCTAGCGACTCAAGAGCCATCACACAGGCATACACACACCCAAGTTCATTGTAGCATTGTTCACAATAGCAAAAAGATGGAAACAACCTAAGCGCCCATCAACAGATGGATGGATAAACAAATTATGGTACATACACACAATGGAATACTATGCAACGATAAAGAACAATGATGAATCCTCAAAACATCTCACAACATGAATGAATCTGGAGGGCGTTATGCTGAGTGAAATCAATCAATCTACAAAGGATAAATATTATATAAGGCCTCTATTATAAAAACCCAAGAAAAGGTCTACACGCAGAAAAAAAACAATCTTTGATGGCAAGGGGAGGTGTGGGGATGGGAAATCACCAACTAGATGGCAGGCGTGTTAACTGGTGAAGGGAAAGACAACACACAGTAAAAGGGAGGTTAGCACAACTTGAACACGGCAAAGTCACAGAAGCTTCCTAAACCAAAACAAAACCAGACCCATTGCCATGGAGTCGATTCCGACTCATAGCGACCCTACAGGACAGAGCAGAACTGCCCCATAGGGTTTCCAAGGAACACCTGATAGCTTCGAATTGCCAACCTTTCGATTAGCAACCAAACTCTTAACCACTATGCCACCAGTGTTTCCAGAAGCTTCCCAGACACATCCAAACACCTTGAAGGACCAAGTTACTGGGGCTGAGGGCTGAGGACCATAACCTCGGGGGATATCGACGTCAACTGGCATAACACAGTTCATAAAGAAAATGTTCTACATCCTACTTTGGTGAGTTTCATCTGGGATCTTAAAAGCTTGTGAGTGGCCACCTAATATAAATCTATTGGTCCCAGCCAGTACTTTCAGAGCAAAGGGTACAGAAGAAAGCCAAAAGATATGAGGGAAATATAAGTCCTAAGGACTAATGGACCACATGAACCACACCCTCCACCAGCAAGAGCCCAGAACTAATGGTGCCCGGCTACCACCACCGACTGCTCTGACAAGGATCACAATAGAGGGTCTCTAGCAGCGGGAGAAAATGTAGAGCAAAATTCAAATTCGCAAAAAAAGATCAGACTTACCAGTCTGACAGAGACTGGATGAACCCTCACAACACCCTGCTAACTCAGAACTGAAGCCACTCCCAAAGTCCACCTCTCAGCCAAAGATTAGACAGCCCTATACATGTGCTTCTGAGTTCAATCAAGCATACGAGACCAAATGGGCAACACCTGCCCAAAAACAAAGACACGAAGGCAGAAGGGACCGGAAAACTGGATGAACGGACACTAAGAACCCAGGGAAAGTGGGTTGTGGAAAGTGAAAGGAGAGTGCTGACACATTGTAGGGACTGCAGCTTAAGGTCACAAAACGATTTCTGTATAACATTCTTGAATGAAAAACTAATCTGTGCTCTAAATTTTCACCTAAAACACAGTAACATTTAAAAGAAAAAAATCACCAAAGACCTTCCCGATTACCAATTCTCATGTTTTATCTTACTAGTTCTCTAAGCAGCACTGGAAAGGTAGTCCCTCTATCCTTCTTAAAACATTTTATTCAACTGGCTTCCAGGACTCTAATCTACGTGACCCTCCTGCTTAACTGACCACTTCTCAAACTCCTTTGCTGGTTTCTTCTCACATTCCCACTCAGCGTAGAATTACACAAAGCAATTTTCCTTCTATGCTCACTTCCTCATATAAATTTTTTAATATCTACATCTTATTTATTTCCACATTAATGTCTCCAAGCCAGATCTCTTTCTTGAGCTTCAGATTATCTGGCATTTCTATCTGGATGTCTTATACACATGTCGCAATTAACATGCACAAACCAAATTTTTTATTTCTCCTCCTCAAACCTGCTCCTCCTTCAGCCTTCCCCACCTTGGTACCTGGCAACTCCACTGTCCTAGGTGCGAAGGTCCAAAACCTCGAAATCTTTCTCCGTTCTTCTTTCTCTCACATCCCACATCTATAAGCTAATCCTGTCAGCTCTACCTTCAAATGATATCCTGAAGTCAACCATTTCTAAAAACCTTCACCACTATCACAATCTCTCACCAAGTTTAATGTATTCACCTTCTAATGTCTATCCTCCTACAGTCTACTCAAAACACTGCAGCCAGTCATCCTTTAAAAAGGTAACTTAAAGCATGTCAGGTCGCTGTTATGCTCCAAACCCTCTAATGGCTTCCTTAAGAATAAAACTCAAAGTCCTACAAAATTTGCCTCACCCCACTACCTTTCTGAACCCATCTCCTAGTATTTTATCTCTCACATACTATGCCTCAGAATCCTGGGTCTCCTTATTCCTCAAAGATATCATACTCTTGACCTCACGACTTTTGCACTAGCTTCTTCTTTGCATATAGCGCTCTTTCCCCAGATAGCCACAGAAGCAGTCTCACTTCTTTCAGGTCTCTGCTCCAGGGTCACCTGATCAAAGAAACAATAATTCTACTGTACTGGCACTCCCTATTCCCCTTACTGTTTGATTTTTCTCACCAATACACTATGTATTTTCCTGTTTACTATCTGTATTCAGCATTAGAACAAGAATCGGGCCTTTTTGTTCACTGCTGCATTCCTTCTGCCTAGAACAGTTCCTGACACATAACGGTCATTCAGTGAATGATACCACAATCTAACTCTCTACTCTGCAACTGTTCTCAGATGATTAACTCTAGTTTAAAAACAAAACAAATAGAATGTTCATAATTCGAATTCTCTCACCTCTAATATATAAAAAAGAATACCAAGGATGAAAAAAACGAAACTTCTTACAGATATAAGAACCTTTTTTTTTTTTTTCTAAGATCAAGTGTTTTCTAATACCGAATTCACTGTTTATGTTCTTAATCTCCTTCTCACCTCCTTCATCATCCCCAGGTATTTCCCAGTACCTGCCTTCCCCCAAGAAATTATGCATTCATTCAAGAAGCATCTATCAAGGACACTGTGTCAAGCTCCAGATACGGATATAAAGTGACTACCCTCTAGTAAGAATTTTTACTTTTTAAACACTTTATGAAAGTTTAAAAACTTTTTAAAACAGTTCATTTTCAAACAAGTCTTTATTATCTTTTTAAATATTTAAAGAAAAAATATTTCTCTATGCCTTTACCTACCTTCAGAGTCCATTATAGGGTAATGGCAAATTTAGGCTCAACAACATATTGTTGATGCCATCATATTTCACAACCCCTAAGAACCTTGCAACCATGTGATCACAACACAGGGGTCTTTTAAAACTTTGTTGATAGACTTTGCCAAAGAGTTTCTCCTCTTGTTTTTCTAAGGCTAAATAAAGAGCAAACTGTAATATGTAGCATAGTTAATATACATTGAGTTCTGCTTTTTTTGGGGGGGGGGGCTTAATACAGAAATCAAAGCTCCCCACGTGAAGAAAACAGTCAGTGCTGAGCTGACCATCATTTGCTGATGACAAGCAAAAAGATCACAAACCTTAGATAACTGACTCAAGTTGAGACACAGGAAAAAGCAGCCTCAGAAAGATGGAAAAGAAGATAAACCCCAGACGAGCAGAAGCTTAAAGGCTAGTGAGCTGACAGGATTCTAAGCTTCTGAATTTATAATCCATAGCTTTCAAATAACTTGAGTTGGTTCCTTCAAGTCTGGAAGTTGTAAAGAAAGCTTGAGAAGACAGCCTTGGGCCTGGGACTTGGTTGGGATAAAAAAACAAGAAATCAAAAAGCCTGGATCCCGTTCTTAGCTTTAACACCTACTTTGGCAAGTCTGTTACACCTTGTTTCTGTCACTTTCTCTCAAATGAGTAGACAAAACCGGTTAAACACTGATTATCTGTAGGTTTTGCAAAACCACATTTGTTGTAGCACACACAGATAACCGTACATTTTTAAAAATTTCCCCCAGAGGCACTTACATCCAGTTTGGGGAAATCTGTCAAAATCTGAGAGAGTCTGTCATGGTAATTCTGTTGGGTAAATTTGACTTTCCTCATGTAAAAATGCCTAATGCGATGAATCTGGTAATGTTTATGAATAACTGTTGGAGTCTTCCGTTGAGTCTTTGATAATGTCAGATCAATAAAGTCCTGCAATTAAAGAAAATAAGACATAGTTGTACCAAAAACATGTACTTTTCATGCACTTACTTCAAATTTTAAAAGACTAATAATGAGCAATACCATATATATTAAACAACGAACATTTACTACTAACTAAATCTTTAATGTTTTATATATAACTTTATATATCTTCATATCTAGTTTTTGGCCCTTAAGAAACACTTACCAAATGGCTATTGAAATTAATTTTATCCCATACTTTCTTGATGTTATTTTAACTTCCAAATACCTAAGACGCTTTGAAACTTAGTCAAACAGTTCAAGCATAAATAGGAAAAAAAAAATCCTACAGTTCTAGTTCTAATATGCCTATCTTTGACTTTGAAAGTATATAAAACGAGTAAAACTAAAACTCAGTTTCTGATTTCTGAAGATTCCAGTCCTAAGAATACGCATGGTAGCTATTTAAGAATATAAAAGATTTTTACGTCAAGTCCTCAGTGTAATCAATTCCTACGTTTCTGCAATAAGGACTCTGTCCCCATGCTTCCTCTCTTTTCTCTTCCTAAACCCCATGTATCTAGCCATACATAATAACTTCATTTTTCACTGAACACTTCCATTGATTCAACAATACCGATGGTTTACTACAAGGGATGACAAGGACACTTGGGTGCTAAAGACGAAATAATGAAACACAGACCTTCCCTTAAGTAAGTAACTCAGGGTCCAGTGAGGCAATTACAATAATAAGTACTGTGAGGGACATACAACTGTGTCTATGTATAAGATTTTCTCTACAACCTTCTCCACCTAGTAGGGTCACCTGATCCTTTAAAGGGCTAGTTCAAAAGTTACCTACTTCATAAAAGTTTTCTATGACTTTCTCACCCACCATAACTAACTGCACTCTTCTATTCTTCCAAATTCGTGTATATTCCCTCATTAAAACAATTTTCATCTTTCTAGTATGGTTATAAGTACTTTTACATATCTCTAGAAAACTACTTTCAAAAAGGTAGGTACTGCATCTTATTTATTTTTGTAACCACAATACCTGACACACAACAGATACTCACTAAATAGCTCCTATAATGAATTTTATTCCATATTTTCCAATGCTATTTCTTAATTCCAACCACCCAAGGATTACTATCACTCATCTTTAAACATAAATATGCTCATCTGTTCTCTAGATAACAGAAGATAGATGCTGTGCTACTGACATATTTTAAAGCTCTCTACGTACCTCAATTATCTGAACGAAATTCATATGATTCAAAGAGCTCTATTCCCTAATAAGCAAAAACTCTGTGCACTTAACATGCTTTCAAAGAGGTGAAGAATTCATTTAACAAACTGGAGAGATCGCTGAGAAAATAACATGACTCTAAAATACAAACAAAACGTAACCCCTACACTCAAGTATCACAACCTAGCAAGAGATTTGCCATGAATTATCAAAAAAAAGTTATAAACAAAAATAATGAGACAATTCACTGTGTTGTGAATCTAAAATACTATTCTTAACAAAGCTTTCCAAATCTAACTAACTCTGCTGCTGTGACCCGGAAAAGAGTGTATATTCACACTGCAGTTTAACAGCGTCAGCAACTCCTATAAATCTGTCCTTATGTGCGGTACTCAGCAATGCGCATAAGGAACAAATCTTTCACGGTGAACGCTTTCGTCCATGAAATCACAAATAATATTGAACATTCACTACACAAAAGCTCTACTTTTGAAAAGTACCAATACCCAACGCTTTTTAGACTCATTCTTACTAAATCCAATACTAAACAAATTTAGCCTGGCCATGTTTACCCCGCTACGTCAGGAAAAACAAGCGTTTCCCAAATCCAGTAGTGAGAGTATGATTTAAAAATTTAAAAAGCCATAAGCCATGTGAGCAACGGTCCAAAACTTACTGAGAGGGGAAAACTATGCTGAATCTCAATCAAAAGGCCATTTCGTCCGGTTGTAGGCCATGGCTTGAGTTTCCTTCCTCGAATATTTGAAACACCACTTAACGCCACCCTACCTAATCAACTAACAACGGTTTCTTCCAGGTGAATGGGACCCCAAAACGGAGGGGGACCCTAATCTCGAGAGAATCTGGCCTAGCTGTGGGAGATGACAAGCGGAAAAGAAGTGAGCTCCTCTCCAAACACCAAGCACAGAAGAAACCAGCCAAGTCGCCGACAGGTCCCGCCTCCTCCCAGAGGACGGACACCGCCGGTCCAGGGTCAACAAGCTTTATCCCGAGGGGCCCGAGGGGCCCGCGGGGCGCAGACTCAGAAATACCGGGCCGAGTCTCACCGCGGGCTCCCCGGGCCCCGCTCACCCCTCGCCCTGCCGCGCACGTGTCACCGCACCGACTCCTCTCCAGCGAGCCGGCCAGAGAGAAAACCGACAAAGACAGAAGGACCTTCCACAGAAAGATCGGGGCGCCATGGCAGCGGGCGAGCCGTTTACCTTGGCGGACGGAACCACCATTATCTTCTTGAAGTTGTAATGCGCCATTTTTGCACCGAGGTATATACACTACCACACTCACGCGGACAGAACTTCAGGAGAAAACGGCAGCCCGTCGGGAGGGGTGGGGCTTCCGCCGTCAAGCACGCGACCACGTGTGGGGAGGGTGCGTCACTTCCGGAGGGTGTAGCCATGTGGCGGCTCGGGCGTTGGGCGCTGTCCTTGTCCTACGCGCTTTCCTTTCGCACCGCGCCCCCGCGGGGCTTGGAGGCCATGCTGCATTGCTCTGGAAATCATCTCCGAGATGGGTGGGAGGGGTCCGAGACAGGGTTGCAAGCGGAGAGGGCCACAGACATTAAATCCCTGCGGTAGTTGAAGGAAGTCGTTCAAGGTATTTGAGGTGGCCGCGAGATGCCCTGGCCGGCAGCCTCGGCATAACATCCAGGGTGGTGTGAGGCCCCCACAGTTCAGGGCTCACCTGTAGAGTTTACTCACCCTCGGTCTCCCCAGCATCTAGCCCAACTGTGCGGAAAGGTCCCTGCAAGCTGCTGGGTTCAGTCATCCCGGGAACAGGAGCCCCTCCCAAAGCCCTGCCCACTCTGATCGGATCCTTACTTTAAAAAGGCTTGAACCTTACAAGGGCTGTTCTTTCATTGACCAGTTCGTCATTCGCCAGCCATTTATTAAGGCTTATTAGTCATTTTATTAGTCATGGCGTAGTAGTTAAGTGCTACAGCTGCTAACCAAAGGGTCAGCAGTTCTAATCCATCAGGTGCTCCTTGGAAACTCTTTGGGGGCAGTTCTACTCTGTCGTATAGAGTCGCTCTGGGTCGAAATCCACTCCATGGCAACGGGTTTGTTTGTTTGTTTGTTTTTTATTTGGTCACAGTGAATAAGAGAGGGAAGGAGGGAGGTAGAAATGCAAAGAGAAGAAGAAAAGCGGGATAAAATACGTAGTGCTTTAAGGTTTATAAATAGAGTGTACGTACATTTGGTTTCTACACTTCATATTGTTGGAATTTTTTTTTTTTCAGCAGCGTATACTGCTGTCTTAATTTTTTAAAAGCAGTAACATTTTGGAAACCCTAGTGGCGTGGTAGTTAAGAGTTCTGCTGCTAACCGAAAGGCTGAAAGGGCGGCAGTTGGAGTCCACCAGGCACTCCTTCGAAACCCTATGGGGCAGTTCTACTCTGTGCTCTAGGGTCACTATGAGTTGGAATCGACTCGATGACAAAAGGTTTATTAACATTTTATTAAAACATTTAATAGGGAAGCAGAACTCCTTTAATGGGAGAACAGAATACATTTGCATGAAACAACATATCAAAAAAAGTAAAGGAGTTGGAGATGTCCCATTATCCTACAGCCTTGATACTCAAACACAGTTGTTGGCCATATTATTCTGGTTCTTCCTTAAGAGCTATGATTCTGTTTTCTTTGCTAACTTACTTTCTTACCTCCTCTCCTTGACTAGATATTCCTCAAAAGCTTGTTCTCCACCCTTTACTCTTCCTTTCTAGAGGGGGTCACTTAGAGAGCTCACTTGTTATAATAGATTTCACTGGGTGAAATATATGGTATATATGGGTGACACTGATGAAATAGTTACCTTTAGCCTGATTTCTTGCTCAACTCCCATCCTACGTTTCCAACAGTGAGATGCTTCCATCTGGGTGATCTGAGATATCTCAAACAGCATATCTAGAAAATTAAAATCATTGTCTTCTCTTGCCTAACAATTAAATCCATTCTCGCTGTCCTGTTCACAAGGGAAATTCATGATCCTGACATTCCCAAGACTCCAGGAATGGGCATGGGAGTTAAGAGCAAAGCTGGTCTTCAGGTTAGAGTGTGCAACAGTGGTGCAGGGTAAAGCTATCCCGTTATATGCATCCTCTCCTAATGGAGTCAGCTTTGCTCTTCCCCGAAGCATGCTGGGGATGAACTCGGAATGGACTTGGGCTAAGGTACAGGGCTGGGAGCGGTGTGACTGGGCAGGTAGCCAAAGCTGAGGAACGCCTTAGCAACAAGAAGAAAAACATCTGGGCCTGGACAAGAAGTCCTTGGGAACGCTGACTGCCCAAGGACTTGGGAGGAAAAACAATAAGCCTTGGTCCCAGCTGGAATGGTATATAAGCTTGTGTCCCCTGCTAGACAGTTGTGGAGCACTAAACTGGCCCAGCTGCCACCCTGGACCAACTGTCCTCTAAGTAAGCTCCTCAAATAAACCATATGTCGTGATTGCTGGTTCTAGACTCTTTCTTCGGTCTCTTGGAGACCTGGCCAACCTTGGGTCCAGGTTGTTACATAACAAGTGAGCAACGGTTATAGCCTCCAGTGACAAGGGTGAGGCCAGTAAACCAAAGGAAGACAGTCCAAAGGAAGTGTTAAACTCAAAGGAGAAGAAGCAGGGAAGTAAAAACCTTATCTAAGGCAAAAGGCTGCAACTAGTTGCACAGGAAGATTGGGAGACCTGAAGCAAACAGGTGGGAGCCACAACCCTTTGCAGTCAGACTGAGGAAAGCGTTAAGGGAGGAGCAATGTGGACACTTACTACTCTAATTTCCATTAATTGCACAACCACTCTCTCAGTTATCTACAGTCAAATTTCATGTTAAACTTTATATATGGCTGACTATGTGCCAAGCGCTATTCAAAGCAGCTGACCATATTTTAATTCATTTAATTACTATGACAACCCTATGCAGTGGATGGGGAAATGAAAGGCACAGCAAAGCTAGTAACTAGTCCATGGTCATACAGCTAATGTGTGGCAGAGCTCAGGTTTGAACCTAGGTGGCCAGGCTCAGCATCCTTGTTTTAACCATTAGTACTGTATACTGCTTCTCAATCATCTTGGATTCCTGCTTCTCAGTTCCTCGTAACAACAACAAAAAAAACAAAAACAAAGCCACTGCTGTCCAGTTGATTCTGATTTATAGCAACCCTATAGGACAGAGTAGAACTGCCCCATAGGGTTTCCAGGGCTAATCTTTATGGAAGCAGATTGCCACATCTTTCTCCCAAGGAGCTGCTGGGTGGATTTATCTGTAACCTGACCCTAAGAATGCCAGTAAATTTCCATTAGTCCTTAAACTAGTCTAAGCCAGATTTGGCCTGCGCTACATGTACAGAAGGGCCAGCCGTGACTGATAGTTGACCACAATGGAGGACGCAGCAAGAGGAGGAACAAATCAGAAGGAAAATCATCACCTGGACTATTTTCTGAAGCAAGAGCTTCAGTCAGAGCCATGTCACCTCCTGTTTCCTGGCTGCCTTCTAGAATTTTCCCTCCCTAGTATGCCTGCAAAAACCCTGACAGCATAGTGGTTAAGTGCTACGGCTGCTAACCAAAGGGTCAGCAGTTCAAATCCACCAGTGCTCCTTGGAAACTCTATGGGGCAATTCTACTCTGTCCTATAAGGTTGCTATGAGTCAGAATTGACTCAACGGCACTGGGTTTGGTTTGGTCTAGTATGCCTGCATGGCGGCCATTTTGCTGCCCAAATCCCTTATAAGCTAGCTTCCCCATACCTTGGAAACCCAGGTGGCATAGTGGTTAAGATCTATGGCTGCTAACCAAATGGTCGGAAGTTTGAATCCACCAGGCACTCCTTGGAAACCCTATGGGGCAGTTCTGTCCTATAAGGTCACTGTAGGAATAGACTCAATGGCAGCGGTTTCTCTGTAGCTTGGGGAACAGGATCTGAGGAACTTAACCCCAGTTACTTTCTCAAAGACCGGTGTCCAGATAATTGGCAAGTCCCACCCACCTTCCCAGGTTCGGTAACATACCCTCTTAACAAATCCTATCATCATCACATGAAAGTGTCTCTCATAAATTCCCAGCATTCCAATATTTAAGATAATTTTGAATTGTGATTCACTTATCTGTTGTGTTAAGTGTATTGTCCATATTTGTTCATCAGCAAGATAGTAAACATGCCTCTGGTGTCCTTATTGATATGCCTACTGAAATCTGTGGCGCTTCACTATAAGTAAGCATCCAGGATACTTAGGATTCTTTGTCTATAATTGTTTGCTAACCTATACAGTAGTTTTGTGCACCATTTCTAAGATCAACAAAGCTATCCTCATACTTATCTGCCTTTTCTTCAGTCACCAGCATTTCTCTCACTCTCATACAGCCAACTCCCTCCTCCTTCTCCTTTTAATTCATTATTTAAATAAACTTGTTCAGTCCTGGGGATGACTCATTTTAATGTCACTTCAGACTGGACACCATCCTTTCTGTAACTCTTTAGACAATAATCATATGAGATCTTAGATTTGTAGAACACTTCAATGTTTACAAAGTGTTTTACTTTTTAGTATGTCAAAAATACTCCCAACAGCTTTATGATGTAGTGATTTGTCTATTCTAGAGATACAAACTAAGATTATAGGGCTTGTTTCTTCCCCCAAGTGATACAGGCTTTGGCAAATAGGACTAGACTCTTCAGCTGACCTTCAGCTGCCCCATAAATATGATCATTCAGAGACAGAATGGGGAAGGGACAGAATTTTTTTAATGATAATAAGAACAACGGAAAATGTCAATATATGTGATTTTCTTGGCTTTACACAGTAAAGTCTACTTGTTCATCTCGAACAGAATAGGAACCACTCAAAAAAGAACAAAGAAGGGCATTCCAGGTGAAGATTAGCATTCATATCAGAGAATAAATGTGAGAGGATTTTACAAATCCTAGCAATGAAAAACTGACAGGTGTTTGATGTTATCTAAAACCATTATTCATGTAAGACCATACAATCTCAAGAATTTGAAATAATATTTGCCTAAAACTTAATAATCTCTGCAAACAGTCTGCACCATGGTGAAGAGGCAGAGGCCCCAAGTTCACCCTCCAGCTGTGCAACTTACAAGCAACAGGAACACAGGTAAGTAACTTAACTCCTCAGAGCCTTGGCTTCCTCTTTTGCAAAGTTCACGAAATAATGCCAACTCCCAAAGGATTGTTTATGGTGGCTAAACAAGATTATATGGTATAAAGTGTGACATAAGATAATAACTATCGTTAATAAAGTTTTGTAGTCACATTTGCTGGGTCAGCACAAAGTAATGATCTCTGCATTGCCGTAACGTATATTAAACACCAGATTTCTTATTGGGGATTCTTAGTTCCTACGTGTGACCATCAAGTCATCCCTTAGTCATGCAGAATCTGAATTATTTGATAGCTTTTCAAGGTATAAGAACTATCACTTGAAAAAAGAGACATAGAAAATATCGTCTTTTCATTTGTATCTGTGGTTGTGAAATTGAAAAAGGGGGTATGGGAAAACAAGACCACTTGCCAACTCTATTTTTAAAATTGTGCATCCACAAAGACATGTCCATGAGTACACAAGCACCATGAGTCCTTGTGGGCCCAGAGCTCTAATATCAATGCTGAGATACCAAGTATCCTGTACCACCTGTATGCTGACGAGAGCCAACCTTCTTCCCTATTCTGCTCATCCTTTGCCTTTCCTGTGTGTGGCTTCTTGGTGGCGAATGTGCATTCCAGACCACTAACAGGAAGCTGTCTCTGTCATGAACACACTGTGGGGTCTCCTCTTCTGGGGGAATCGAGTTGTCAGGACCCTTTCTGAGGAGAGTTGGAAAAAGGCACTTGCAGCGAAGGCAGAGCTCCAGTTCTTGGGCTGACTTTGACCACATCCTGGAAGTACCCAGTTACCAGGACTCCTCCAGGAGTGTGTGCCTTTGTGACAGAAAAAAGATAAGCCTTTGTTATAGGCAAGGGTGCTCATGAGGGTACTGTGCAACTCTTTCTGGTAACTTCTGACTGTCAGAGCACTTCAGGGTAAAAGGGCTTGTTTTTCAGACCTTTTTATTCTGTCAGATTGATCTTCTCTATTTCCTTTTTTTGTTGTCGTTGCTGTAGTTCTCTGATTGATGAAAAGTACATCTTGCCGCAGACTGTGTGCCAGGGGATTGTGCCTGAATTTCTTGCTTAAAGGGAGGCTTTGTGTGGGGATTAGTCATCTACGCCTAGGCTAGCTGTCAGATATTAGAAGGCGTTAAGACAGTAGAGCATGCATTGATCTGCCGTTTCTCTGAGTCCCCACAGGAATTCTGCTCTGGTCCACTCATTTAATACAAATCGTGTGCTGCTTTGTATTCTTATCTAGATATTCCTTTTGTTTTTGTCTTATTTTCCAAAGAGATAGTCAACTATTTGAGAGCAAGGACTGCATCTCATACTTCTTGCCATTCCTCACAGGGTGTTATATTGTCCTGAGCATTCTTAAAACCCCTGCAATAGTTTAGCTTAACTAGTAAAAAAAAAAAAAAAAGGTCTGCCTTGAGCTTTATGCTTTTTTAGGAACTATCTATATGGATCAAATTGACAGTAGCAACTCAAAAGACTAGATAGGAATCTCAGGAGCCGGTAAGTTTATGTTAATAAAGGAAGAACAACTCAGAAAAAGAGGGTGAGAATGGTTGCACAGCTTGAAGGATATAATCAGTGTCACTAAACTGAACATGTAGAAACTGTTGAATTGGTGTATGTTTTGCTGTGTATATTTTCAACAACAAGAACAAAATAAATAAAATTATTTTTTAAAAAATGACTGTAGAATTCGATTGAAAGCTGGCTGGAGTAAGTTCCTGGTACAGTTGGTGCTGAAACATTTAGATCATTGACTTCTGTACTACTCAGGCAGCCCTACTGAGCTCACTACACTATAGAATCCCC
The DNA here is from genome assembly GCF_024166365.1 of Elephas maximus indicus. Classification (NCBI taxonomy): domain Eukaryota; kingdom Metazoa; phylum Chordata; class Mammalia; order Proboscidea; family Elephantidae; genus Elephas; species Elephas maximus. The sequence goes on from NC_064822.1 coordinate 19,089,487, forward strand.
GGCACACAACCCTGAAATAGATGAGAACCCCAGCGTGTACCACAGGGGAGAAAGCTATCTCTGGCCCTCTGCCTTAATGACAGCCAAGGCCTCCCCCAGAGTTGGTCCCCTGGGACTGTTGCACTTGGAATCCTCTCCCCTTGAGAGTCTGGGGCAACGTTCCCAGATGCCTGTGAGGCAAACTACTCAAATGAGCTTACAGTCAGTAAACTACACTGCCAACCCAGCGCATTTCATTTTTTGTCCAGCGCATTTTGTTTTAAAATAAAAACTGCCAGACGTGGAGCCCACAGATCAGATTAGATGGCATTTCATTAGCCTCCAGTTGCCTGTTAGCACTGCTCCAGACTCATGCCATGCATGTCTGTTTTTATTCCAGACTCTGACCTATGTCTCCTGGTGTGAATGCAATGAGGCCTCAATGGTTGGTTCTAGGCAAGGCAAGCTGGACCCCCACAACTGGTATCTATGTATTATGTGTTTGTTTAGTTGTTGAGATGATTGGTTGTAAAAAAAAAAAAAGAGAGAGAGAGAGCTTTATCATATAGGGGTGAAAGATTTACTCATCATGATTTTCCTTTAATATATATGACACCTGAAACTCAAGGGGAATTTCCTCTTAATGGCATTACTTAGTAAATGAATTTTTTTAATGTAATTACTAACTTTATACAGTACCTGTCTACAGAATTTTTTAAATCTTATTGAATCTTAAAACATAGCTAAGGGACCTGGAATGGGAGTTATTGTAGAGGGGTTCTGAGTGTCTGTTTGGGGTGATGTAAAACTTTTGGGAATGGCTAGTGGTGATGGTAGCACTACATGATGAATGTAATTGTCACTGAGTTGTTTGCTTAAAAATGATTAAAATGACAAACTTTTTGTTGTATGTATTTTACCACAATAAAATTAAAAAATGTAGAAAGAGCTAAGGGACAGATACTATCTTGACTTTATAGAGGAAGAAATCATAACCCTGGGCTTGGCGTAGTGGTTAAGAGCTCGACTGCTAACCAAAAGGTTAGCAGTTCAAATCCACTTGCTGCTCCTTGGAAACCCTATGGGGTGGTTTTACTCCAACCTATAAGGTCTCTGTGAGTTGGAACTGACTTGACAGCACCCAACAACAACAAAACAGAAGATAGTGCTGATATTAGGGTCACCCTCAAAAGTAGCAGTCCTAACATTCTCTCCAGAGCTATGGAGTGGTTTAAGAGTGTGGGTTCCATTTTTGAGGTCTAATGCCACCCCTTGTGATCTTGGCAAATTTCTCAACTTCCAGAAGCCTCAGTTTTTTAACCTGCACATAGGGATAATAATAATGCCAGTAGAATGGAGTTAATGTGAAGATAAGTTAATAAATTTCAGTGCTTATCACACATCCTGTATATATAGTAAGTGTGCAAAAAGATTATATGAGTGGGAATATTATTTATGTACTTATTTAATGCTTATTTACAATAATGTTCCCTAAATTTTTGTCTTATTCATTAAATTCTCATTGAACCTTAAATAATAATCGAAATGCAGAGAACCTCAACTTCATGCTAGATAGCTATTTTACTTCTCCCAATAGCTCAATGAGATGGATATAATTATCTCTGCTTTACAGATGAGAAAACTGGTTTTGGAGAGGTTAAGTGACTTACTCAGTAACACACAGCTGGCACCTAACAACAGTGGAGCAAGTTGAAATTAAATCCAGGAGTTTTGAGCACCAAAACCACTTTTCCAGGTTACACTGCTTTCCAAGAATGACTTTGTTCTTGACCTCCTTAAAAATGATTACCTTTTTTGATATTCAGGTATGCAGGTGCATGATGGATTAGATTGATTTGGGAACATGTGCTGTAAATAATACCAATGCACATGAGTTTTCACTAAGCCACTAATTGTATGTGTACACGGGTAGGATTCCTGCTGTAAGAACATGCTGTTATTATTAGAACATGAAAGACAGGCAGGACAATTTCTGCCTATACTGATAAACTACCAACCATGCTCCTGTCACCACTTGTTTGATAAAGAATGTTTTCCATGTGTTAATTTCAACACCAATATGTGAAATATGCTATTATATTAACGCCCTGTCAAAAACATTCCACTTTACAGTACTCCGAAGGACCTTTAGGCTTAATGAAAATCTTGCAATCTCTTTTCTTAGAGAAGACTTGTGACAGTTAAAGGTTTGGAATCCATTTTTGTATGTTTATGTGATCAGTTTCCAAATCATTCTAAATACCTACAAGTAAAATTTCTTTTTTTTAACTTTTTTTTATTGTACTTTAGGTGAAAGTTTACAGAGCAAATTAGTTTCTCATGGAATAATACACATTTTGTTTTGTAATATTGGCTGCCAACCCCATGACATGTCAACACTCTCCCCGTCTCAACCTTGGGCTCCCTATTTCCATTTGTCCAGTTTTCCTGTCCTGTCATGCCTTCTTTTCCTTGCCCCCAGGCTGGTGTGCCTATTTAGTCTCGTAAACGTGGTTGAACTATGTGTGCTGTTGTTGTTTTATAGGCCTGTCTAATCTTTGCCTGAAAGGTGAACCTTGGGAGTGACTTCATTACTGAGTTAAAAGGGTGTCCAGGGGTCATACTCTCAGGTTTTCTCTAGTTTCTCTCAGACAAGTAAGTCTGGTCTTTTTTGTGAGTTTGAATTTTGTTCTACATTTTTCTCCAGCTCTGTCTGGGACCCTCTATTGTGATCCCTGTCAGAGCAGTCAGTGGTGGTAGCCAGGCATCATCTAGTTGTGCTGGATTTAGTCTGCTTGAGACTGTGGTAGTTGTGGTCCATTAGTCCTTTGGGCTAATCTTTCCCTTGTTTTCTTCATTCTCCCTTGCTCCAGACAGGGTGGGACCAGTAGAGTATCTTAGATGGCCACTCACAAGCTTTTAAGACTCCAGACACTACTCACCAAAGTAGAATGTAGAACACTTTCTTTATAAACTGTGTTGTGCCCACTGAGCTAGATGTTCCCCAAGAACATGGTCCCCAGCCCTTAACCCAGTTATCCACTCCCTCAGGGAGTTTGGATGTGTGTATGAAACTTCCGTGATCTTGCCTTGGTCAAGTTGTGCTGACTTCCCCAGTATTGTGTACTGTCTTACCCTTCAACAAAGTTACCACCTATTTATTGTCTACTTAGTGTTTTTCCCTCCCCACTCCTCCCCTCCCTTGTAACCATCAAAGGTTCTTTCTTTCTGTGTGAAAGCCTTTTCATGAGTTTTTATAATAGTGGTCTCATACAGTATTTGTCCTTTTGTGATTGACTTATTTCACTCAGCATAATGCCCTCCAGTTTCATCTGTGTTGTAAGATGTTTCTCAGATTCATTATTGTTCTTTATCGTTGCATGGAATTACATTGTGAGTATGTACCATAGTTCGTTTATCCATTCATCTGTTGATGGGCACTTAGGTTGTTTCCATCTTTTTAATATTGTAAATAATGCTGCAGTGAACATGGGTGTGCTTATGTCTATTCTTTTGACGGCTCTTATTTCTCTAGGACACTTTCCTAGGAGTGGGGTTACTGGATCATATGGTATTTCTATTTCTAGCTTTTTAAGGAAACAACACCATATCGTTTTCCAAAATTCTGCATTCCAATCTCCCTGTACCCTCTCTAACATTTGTTATTTTCTGTTTTCAAGATTCATGCTAGTAGTGTCGGGGTGAGATGGTATCTCATTGTAGTTTCGATTTGCATTTCTCTAATGGCTAATAATCATGAGCATTTCCTAATGTGTCTGTTAGCCACCTGAATGTCTCCATTGGTGAAATGTCTGCTTATATCCTTAGCTCATTTTTAATTGGGTTGTCTTTTTGTTGTAGAGGTGTTAGATTTTCCTATAGATTTTAGAGATTAGAACTTTGTGAGCTATGTCATAGTCAAAAATTTTTTCCCAGTGTGTATGCTCTCTTTTTATTCTTTTGGTAAAGCCTTTTAATGAGCATAACTATTTAATTTTTAGAAGATCCCAGTTATCTAGCTTATCTTCTTGTTTGTGTATTGTCAGTTGTGGTTTGTATCCTACTTATGCCACATCTTAGGGCCCCTAGCATTGTCCTTATTTTTCCTTCCTTGATCTTTATAGTTTTTGGTTTTATATTCACATCTTTGATGCATTTTGAATAGGCTTTTGTGTATGGTGTGAGATATGGGCCCTATTCCATTTTTTTACAGATAGACATCCAATTTTGCCAGCACCATTTGTTAAAAAGACTGTCTTTTCCCCCATTTAATGGATTTTGGGCCTTTGTCAAATATCAGGTAACCATAAGTGAATGGATTTACATCTGGGTTCTCGATTCTGTTCCAGTGGTCAATGTGTCTGTTGTTGTACCAGTACCAGGCTGTTTTGACTACTTTTGCTGTGTGGAACCCTGGTGGCACAGTGGTTAAGAACTTGGCTGCTAACCAAAGCTCAGCGATTGGAATCTATCAGCTGCTCCTTGGAAACTCTATGGAGGAATTCTGTTATGGCCTATAGGGTCACTGTGATTCATGGATTGAATTATGTCCCCCCAAAAATGTATGTATCAGTTTGGCTGGGCCATGATTCCTGGTATTGTGTGATTTTCCTGTAAACTGTAAACCTCCGTCTATGATGTTGATGAGGGAGGATGGGCGGCAGTTGTGTTAGTGAGGTAGGACTCAGTCTATAAGATTGGATTGTGTCTTGAGGAAATCTCTCGAGATATAAAAGAAAGGAGTGAGTAGAGAGACAGGGGGACCTCATACCACCGAGAGAGCAGTGCCAGGAGCGGAGTGTGCCCTTTGGACCCAGGGTTCCTGTGCAGAGAAGCTCCTAGTCTGGGGGAAGATTGATGAGAAGGCTGACAGAGAGAGAAAGGCTTCCCCCGGAGCTGACACCCTGAATGTGGACTTTTAGCCTACTTTACTGTGAGAAAGTAAACTTCTCTTTGTTAAAGCCATCCACTTGTGGTATTTCTGTTATAGCTGCACTAGATTACAAAGACACTATGAACAAACTCGAGAGTAATGTGTTGGTTGTTGTTGGTTGGAGCTGTATACTAGGTTCAGAGGTCAGGTAGTGCGAGGCCTCCTACTTTGTTCTTCTTCAGTAATGCTTTACTTATCTGGGGCCTCTTTCCTTTCCATATTAAGTTAGTGATTAGGTTTTCCATCTTGTTAAAGACTACTGCTGGTATTTGGATCAGGATTGCATTGTATTTGTAGATCGCTTTGGGTAGAACTGACGTTTTCACAATGTTGAGTCCACCTATCCATGAGCATGGTATGTTTTTCCATTTATGTACCTCTGTTTTTGTTTCTTGCAGTAGTGTTTTGTAGTTTTCTTTGCATAGGTCTTTTATGTCCCTGGTTAGATTTATTTCTAAGTACTTTATTTTTTAGGAGCTATTATTAATGGTATTGCTTTCCTGATTTCCCTTTTGTAATTCTCTTTATTGATGCATAGGAATCCAACAGATTTTTGTATATTTATCTTGTATTCTGCTACTCTCCTGAATCTATTAGTTTCAGTAGTTTCCTTGAGGAGTCTTTTGGATTCTGTATGTACACTATCCACCACGTGTCTGTCAGTTTGTTGTACTGTGGTGGTTTGTGTGTTGCTGTGATACTAGAAGCTTTGCCATCAGTATTTCAAATACCACCAAAGTCACCCTTAGTGGACATGTTTCAGCTGAGCTTCTGGACTAAGACAGACTAGGAAAAAGGACCTGGCAATCTACTTTTGAAAAAAAAACTAGCCAGATGAAACCTTAAAAAAAGCAGCTGAACATCATCTGATGTAGTGTCAGAAGATGATCCCCCTCAGGTTGGAAGGCACTCAAAAGATGACTGGGAAAGAGCTGCCTCCTCAAAGTGGAGTAGACCTTAATGATGTGGGTAGAGTTAAGCTTTGGGGACTTTCATTTGTGGATGTGGCTTGACTCAAAATGAGAAGAAACAGCTACAACATCCATTAATAATTGGAATGTGGTTGGGGGGCAAGATGGCAGAGTAATAGGATGCTTCCTGTGGTCCCTCTTACAACAAAGGCCCCAAAAAACGAGTGAATGGATTATATGTGGCAATATAGGAGCCCTAAAAAAAAAAACTTTTTTTTTTTTTAAACATCATCCTATAGGGTCGCTATGAGTCAGAATCGACTCGACGGCACTGGGTTGGTTAAACATCAAAGGCAAATTGAAGAATCTAACTGAGTGGTGGGGGGAGGGAGAGATGGTTCAGAAGCAGCAAGGAGTAGCCAGACCTGACCCAGTGGGAGCCAGCACCCTGCAGGCTGGGATCAGCTGGCATTAGCAGTGAGGCAAACAGTGGTGTACAGGATGCATTTTCCACATCGGGAGAGACAGAGCAGTGGAGAGTCTACTCATGCCTGCAGAATTAGTGAAAAGCGGTGCTCAGTCAGCAAAAGATAAGTACATGTGTCTAACCTACTACACCAATCAAAAAACACCCCTTTTGGAAAAACCGCACTCCCACTTATGTGCCCCCTTCCTGCTGTAACCTAGATCTGAACTGGCTTCAGAGATTGCCTCATCCCCCGCTACAGAAGTAGGACCCATCATGTGCCCAGAGCCATTCTTCTGGCCTTGGAGAGATAAAAAAATTAATAAACAGGGAAAAAATAATCTGCCAGCTTCCCAAAGCTGGGAACTCAGGGCAGAACAATTCCTTTGCCTAGGCACAGGCATAAGGGGTCTACATGTTTTGAATGCCTTTCATCCCTGTATAGGCTTGTGTGGGCCCATTTCAAAAGCATAGGACTTCATTAGCACAGTACAACAGGGTATATACCTCAAGTCTAACTACACACTGTTCCAACTATATGGTGAAAAGACAGGTTCATGACATTTGATACCACTCTGCCTATGAAACAGGGTCCTCACCCACCCACATCAGGGGCCTGAGGACTGTTGGTTCCACCCATGACACCTAGCCAACCACAACAGGGGTCCATGAATAAGTGTACCTCCCAGTCCTTACAGCCAACAGCATTGGGTACCCATAGTCTGGCTGTAAAGCCCACCCACCTACACACTCTAGGGAACAGGGACATACTTTCCTCACATACACTCGAGCAGCTGTCAGCCCCATGCCTTGTTCAGCACATGATGCCCTACTGCAGCCAGATACTTGTGCCTAAACCAACCACCCCTGCCCATCTAGGATTGTAGGAGAGAGTCTGTACCGCACACTTGGTGACTGACTACCTGGACACCTGGGCTGAGTCCATACAAGAAAAGTAAATGGACTCCTGGGCTCACATACCTACGAACAACTCAAACTACCTGATGATAGGGTGTTAGACCATCAAAGGTACCAATAATCAAACTAGCTCACACAAGCACCCTATATGGGCATATCAAAACAAAACAAAACAAGAAACTACAACCCAGTAAGCAAACATAAAACAAATACAATAACTTATTGATGGCTTGGACACAAGTCAATATCAAATCACATAAAGAGGCAGGCCATGATGGCTTCAGCAAGCTCCCAAAACAAACAATCAAGAAACCTTCCAGATGAAGAGAATTTCCTGGAATTACTGGAGGTAGAATACAAAAGATTAATGTACAGAATTCTTACAGACATCAGGAAGGAGATCAGGCAAAATGCAGAACAAGCCAAGAAGCACACAGACAAAGCAATAGAGGAACACAAAAAGATTTAGAGAAGAACATAATGACAAATAGGTTGCAAGAATCCATAGAGAGACAGCAAACAGAAATCCAGAAGATGAACAATAAAATTTCAAAATTAGACAACTCAATAGAAAGTCATAGGAGCAGAATTGAGGCAATAGTAGTCAGAATTAGTGAGACTGAAGATACAGCATTTGATACCAACATATTTGAGGAAAACTTGGATAAAAATATTTAAAAAAATGAAGAAACCCTAAGAATTATGTGGGACTCTATCAAAAGAAATTACCTGTGAGTGATTGGAGTACCAGAACAAGGGGGGATAACAGAAAATACAGGCAGAATTGTTGAAGGTTTGCTGATAGAAAACTTCTCTGATATTGTGAAAGATAAGAAGATATCTATCCACACAAGGCAAATCCCAAAAGAATGCCACCAAGATGTATTGTAATCAGACTTGCCAAAACCAAAGATAAAGAGACAATTTTAAGAGTGGATAGGGATAAACAAAAAGTCACCTACAAAGGACAGTCAATAAGACTAAGCTCAGAGTACTTAACAGAAACCATGCAGGCAAGAAGGCAATAGGATGACATACATAAAGCCTTAAAGGAAAAAATTGCCAGCCAAAAATTATATATTCAGCAAAACTGTCGCTCAAATATGATGACAAAATTAGGACATTTCCACATAAACAGAAGTTTGGGGAATTTGCAAAAACCAAACCAAAATTGCAAGAAATACTAAAGGGAGTCTTCCAGTTAGGAAATCAATAACATCAGATAACAACCAAAAGATGAGAACACAGGACAGAGCAACCAGATATTAATGCAGACATGGCAATCACAAAAATACATCAAAGCTAAAACACTCAAAATAGGGAAACAGACATCATTACGTAAAAGATGACAATATTAAAACAAAAAGAGGGACTAAAAAATGAACTCATAGATCTTTCATATGGAGAGGAAGTCAAGGCAATATAAAGAAATAAAAGATTGGTTTAAACTTAGAAAAACAGAGGTAAATATTAAAGTAACTGCAAAGGAAATTAACAATCCTACACATCAAAATAAAAAACAAGAAATCATAAAGCCTCAGTAAATACAAGATGAAAATACATAAAGAAAAATGACTCAGCAGAGAAAATTAAGTGGGATAAAGAAACTGTCAACAACATAAAAAAAAAGACATCAAGGTGACAGCACTAAATTCATACATATCAATAATTATGCTGAATGTAAATGGACTAAATGCACCAATAAAGAAACAGAGAGTGGCAGAATGGATAAAAAACATGATCCATCTATATAATGCCTACAAGAGACACGTCTTAGACTTAAAGACACAAAGAAACTAAAACTCAAAGGATGGAAAAAATGTCAAGCAAACAACAATCATAAAAGAAGAAGTAAAAAAAAAAGCAGGAGTGGCAATATTAATTTCTGACAAAACAGACTTTAAAGTAAAATCCACCACAAAGGATATGGAAGGACAATATATAATGATCAAAGGGTCAATACACCAGGAGGACATAACCGTAATAAATATTTACGCACCCGGTGACAGGGCTCCAAAATACGTAAAACTCTTACAAGCATTGAAAAGAGACATAGACTGCTCCACAGTAATAGTAGGAGACTTCAACACACCACTTTTGACGAAGGACAGAACTTCCAGAAAGGAGCTCAGTAAAGACATGGATTATCTGAATGCTACAATCAACCAACTTGACTTCATAGACATATACAGAACACTCCACCCAACAGCAGCCAAGTATACTTTCTTTTCCAACTCACATGGAACATTCTCCAGAATGGACCACATCTTAAGTCATAAAGGAAGCCTTAACAGAATCCAAAACATCGAAATATTTCAAAGCATCTTTTCTGACCAAAGAGCCACAGAAGTAGAAATCAGTAACAGAAAAAGCAAGAAAAAAAAAAAAAATCAAACACATGGAAACTGAACAGCACCTTGCTCAAAAACTACTGAATTATTGAAGAAATTAGGGACAGAATAAAGAAATTCATAGAATCAAATGAGATTGAAAACACTTCCTACCAGAACCTTTAAAACATAGTAAAAGCAGTGTTTACAGGTCAATTTATAGCAATAAATGCACAGATCCAAAAAGAATGAAGGGCCAAAATCAAAGAATTATCCCTACAACTCGAGCAAATAGAAAGACAGCAGCAGCAAAAGAAGCCCTTGGGCACCAGAAGAAAGCAAATAATAAAAATAAGAGCATAATTGAATGAAATGTTGTTGTTCTTAGGTGCCATTGAGTTGGTTCCAACTCATAGTGACCCTGTGCACAACAGAACGAACCACTGCCCTGTCCTGAGCCATCCTTACAATCGTTGTTATGCTTGAGCTCATTGTTGCTGCCACTGGGTCAATCCACCTCATTGAGAGTCTTCCTCTTTTCCACTGACCCTGTACTCTGCCAAGCATGATGTCCTTCTCCAGGGACTGATCCCTCCTGACAACATGTCCAAAGTATGTAAGACGCAGTCTCACCATCCTTGCTTCTAAGGAGCGTTCTGGTTGTACTTCTTCTAAGACATATTTGTTCATTCTTTTGGGAGTCCATGATATATTCAATGTTCTTCGCCAACACCACAATTCAAAGGCATCAATTCTTCTTCGGGCTTCCTTATTCATTGTCCAGCTTTCACATGCGTGTGATGTGATTGCAAATACCATGGCTTGGTCAGGTGCACCTTAGACTTCAAGGTGACATCTTTGCTCTTCAACACTTTAAAGAGGTCCTTTGCAGCAGATTTACCCAATGCAATGCCTCTTTTGATTTCTTGACTGCAGCTTCCATGGCTGTTGATTGTGGATCCAAGTAAAACGAAATCCTTGACAACTTCAATCTTTTCTCTGTTTATCATTAATTAAATGAAATAGAGAATAGAAAAATGATTGAAAGAGTTAACAAGACAAAGAGCCGGTTCTTTGAAAAACTTAACAAAATTGATAAACCATTGGCCAAAATGACAGAAGAAAAACACAAAAGGAAGCAAATAACCTGAATAAGACATGAGATGGGCGATATCACAACAGACCCAACTGAAATTAAAAGAATCATAACAGAATACTATGAAAAATTGCACTCTAACAAATTTGAAAACCTAGAGGAAGTGGACAAATTTCTAGAAGCACACTACCTACCTAAACAAACAGAGGTAGAACAACTAATATACCTACAACAAAAGTAGAGATTGAAAAGGTAATTAAAAACTCCCTACAAAAAAAAGAGCCCTGACCCGAAGGGCTTCACTGCAGTTCTACCAAACTTTCAGAGAAGAGTTAACACCACTACTACTAAAGGTATTTCAGAGCAGAGAAAAGGATGGAATATTCCCAAACTCATTCTATGAAGCCAGCATAACCCTGGTACAAAACCAGGAAAAGAAACCACAAAAAAAGAAAATCACAAACCAAAGTCCAACACCCATTCATGATAAAAAATCTTAACAAAATCAGGAATAGAAGAAAATTCCTCAACATAATAAATGGCATTTACACAAAACCAGCAGCTAACATCATTCCAAATGGAGAGAGTCTGAAAGAGTCCCCTTGAGAATGGGAACCAGACAAGGATGCCCTTTATCACCGCTCAATAAGAACATTGTGCTGTAGGTCCTAGCCAGAGCAATTAGGCTAGAAAAAGAAAAGAAAGGGCATCCAAAAAAGCATCTCTATTTGCAGATGATATGATGTTATACACAGAAAACCCTAAAGAATCGACAAGAAAACTACCGGAACTAATAGAAGATTTCAGCAAAGTATTAGGATACAAGATAAACATGCAAAAATCAGCAGGCTTCCTTTACACCAACAAAGAGAATGTTGAAGAGGAAATCACCAAATCAATACAATTTACAATAGCCTCCAAGAAGATAAAAATATTTAGGAATAAATCTAACGAGAGGCATGAAAGACCTGTACCAAGAAAACTACAAGATACTACTGCACGAAACCAAAGGAGACCTACATAAGTGGAAAAACACCTTGCTCATGGATAGGAAGACTAAACATTGTAAAAATGTCTATTCTACCCAAAGTGATCTACAGATACAGTGCAATCCCTATCCAAATTCTAATGATATTTTATAATGAGAGGGAGAAACAAATCACCAACTTCATATGGAAGCGGAAGAGGCCCCAAATAAGTAAAGTATTACTGAAGAAGTGCAAAGTGGGAGGCCTCACACTACCTGATTTTAGAACCTATTATTCTGCCACATTAGTCAAAACAGCCTGGTACTGGTACAACAGATACATAGACCAATGGAACAGAATTGAGAATCCAGATGTAAATTCATCCACTTAGGAGCAGCTGATTTTTGACAAAGGCCCAAAGTCTGTTAAATGGGAAGAGACAGTCTCTTTAACAAATGGTGCTGGGATAACTGGATATCCATCTGCAAAAAAATGAAACAAGACCCGTACCTCACACCATGCACACAAAACTAACTCAAAATTGATCGAAGACCTAAATATAAAACCTAAAACTATAAAGATCATAGAAGGAAAAATAGGTACACTAAACCCACTGCTGTTGAGTCAATTCCAACTCATAGAAACCCTATAGGACAAAGTAGAACTGCCCCATAGAGTTTCCAAGGAGCACCTGGTGGATTTGAACTGCCAACATTTTGGTTAGTAGCCATAGCACTTAACCACTACACCACCAGGTACAACACTAGGAGCCCTAATATATGGCACAAACAGTATTGAAAACATTACTAATAATGCACAAACACCAGAAGAGAAACTAGATACCTGGGATCTCCTAAAAACCCAACACATGCTCATCCAAAGACTTCATCAAAACAGTAAAAAGGCAACCTACAGACTAGGAAAAAATTTTTAGCTACGAGAAATCCAATCAGCATCTACTCTGTAAAATCTAAAAGATACTGCAAAACCTCAACAACAAAAAGACAAATAACCCAATTAAAAAATGGACAAAGGATATGAACAGGCACTTCACCAAAGAAGGCATTCAGGCAACTAACAGATACATGAGGAAATGCCATTTGAGAAATGCAACTCAGAACTACAATGAGATAACATCTTACCCTGACCAGGCTAGCATTAATCCAAAAAACACAATAAATGTTGGAGAGGTGTAGACACTGGAACACTTATACACTGCTGGTGGGAATGTAAAATGGTACAACCACTTTGGAAGCTGATTTGGCACTTCCTTTAAAAGCTAGAAATAGAACTACCATGCAATCCAGCAATCCCACTCTTTGGAATATATCCTGGAGAAATAAGAACCCTCACATGAATAGATATATGGCAACCATGTGCATTGCAGCACTGTTTACAGTAGGAAAAAGATGGAAACAGCCTAGGTGCCCATCCATGGATGAATGGATAAACAACTTATGGTATATTCACACAATGGAATTCTACGCAACGATAAAGAACAACAATGACTCTGTGAAACATCTCATGGATGAATCTGGAAGGCATTTTGCTGAGTGAAATTAGTCGCAAAAGGATAAATATTGTATGAGACCATTATTAAAAGAACTCAAGAAAATGTTTAAACACAGAAAACAACACTATTTGATGTTTACAAGGATGGGGAGGGAGGAAGAGGGGTATTCACTAACTAGATAGTAGATAAGAATTATTTTAGTTGACGAAAGGACAACACACAATACAGAGTAAGTCAGCACAACTGGACTGAGCTAAAAGCTAAGAAGTTTCCAGAATACAACTAAACACTTCGAGGGACAGAATAGCAAGAATGGGCGGGTCTGGGGACCATGGTTTCAGGGGACATCTAGGTCAATTGGCATAACAAAGTTTATTAAGAAATTGTTCTGCATCCCACTTTGGTGAGTGGCGTCTGGGGTTTTAAAAGCCAGCAAGCAACCATCTAAGATGCGTCAATTGGTTCCAACCCACCTGGAGCAAATGAGAATGAAGAACACCAAAGACACAAGGAAAATATGAGCCCGAGAGAGAGGGCCACATAAACCAGAGACTCCATCAGGCTGAGACCAGAAGAACTAGATGGTGCCTGGCTACCATCAATGACTACCCTGATGGGGAACACAACAGAGAGTCCCTGATGGAGCAGGAGAAATGTAGGGTGCAGAATTCAAATTCTAGTAAGAAGACCAGACTTAATGATCCAACTGAGACTGGAGGGGACCCAGAAGACATGGCTCCCAGACTCTGTTAGCCTAAAATTAAAACCATTCCCGAAGCCAACTCTTCAAACATAGACTGGGCTATAAGACATAAAATGATACTGGTAAGGAGTGTGCTTCTTAGCTTAAGTAGATACATGAGACTAAGTGGCCAGCTCCTGTCTAGAGGCGAAATGAGAAGGCAAAGGAATCAGGAGCTGGTTGAATGGACAAGGGAAATACAGGGTGGAGAGGAGGAGTGTGCTGTCACACTATAGGAACAACTAGGGCCCCATAACAACGTATGTATAAGTTTTTGTATGAGAAACTGACTTGAATTATAAGCTTTCACTTAAAAAAAAAAAAGCACAATAAAAATAATAATTGGAACATGGAATTCATGAAGTATGAATCTAGGAAAATTGGAAGTCGTCAAAAATGAAGTGGAAAGCATAAACATCGATAATCTAGGCATGAACGAGCTGGAATGTGCTGGTATTGGCCATTTTAAATCAGCCAGTCATATGATCTATTATGCCGGGTTTCTTAATTATCTAGTGCTGCTATAACCAAAATACCACAAGTGGATGGGTTTAGCAAAGAGAACCAGGGAAAGGTTTTCTCTCTGTGTCAACTCTGGAGGAACGTCCTTCTCTTCCCTAGTCTAGGAACTTCTCCAAGCAGGAACCCAGGGTCCCAAGGACACAGAGTGCTCCTGGCGCTGCTTTCTTGGTGGTATGAGGTACCCCCCTCTCCTCACTTTTTCTTTTATCTCTTGTAAGATAAAAGGTGGTACAGGCCACAGCCCAGGGAAACTGCATTTACATTGGATCAGGAATGTGACCTTAATAAGGGAGTTGCAGTCCCACCCTAATCCTCTAATCTTGCCTCATTAACCACAGGCAGAGATTAGGATTTACAACACATTGGAAAATTACAGTCACAAAATGGAGAACAACCGCACAATACTGGGAATCATGGTCTAACCAAGTTGACACATATTTTTGGGGGACACGATTCAATCCGTGACTGGGAAAGACAAATTGAAGTGGAATGGCATTGCATTCATCATCAGAAAGAACATTTCAAGATCCATCCTGAAGTACAACACTGTCAGTCATAGGATAATATCCATATGCCTTCAAGGAAGACCAGTTAATACGATTATTATTCAAATTTATCTGCCAACCACTAATGCCAAAGAGGAAGAAATTGAAGATTTTTACCAGCTTCTGCAGGCTGAAACTGATCAAATATGCAGTCAGAATGCATTGATAATTACTGGTGATTGGAATGTGAAAGCTGAAAACAAAGAAGAAGGATTGGTAGCTGAAAAATATGGTCTTGGTGATAGAAATGACACCAGAGATTGCATGATAGAATTTTGCAAGACCAACTTCATTGCAAATACCTTTTCACCAACATAAGTATAAACTATACACGTGGACCTCAACAGATGGAATACTCAGGAATCAAATCAACTACATCTGTGGAAAAAGACTATGGAAAACCTCTATATCGTCAGACCAAGGCCAGGGGCCAACTGAGGAACAGACCATCAATAATTCATACGCAAGTTCAAGTTGAAGTTGAAGAAAATTAAAACAAGTCCATGAGACCCAAAGTACAATCTCGAATATACCTTGAACACTAATGACTGAAGACCAGAAGCATTATGGAATGACATCAAGGACACCATACATTTAGAAAGCAAGAGATCATTAGAAAGAGAGTAAAGAAAGAAAAGACCAAAATGTGTATCAAAAGAGACTCTGAAAATTGCTTTTGAATATAGAGTAGCTAAAGTTAATGGAAGAAATGATGACATAAAAGAGCTGAACAGAAGACTTCAAAAGGGTGGCACGAGAAGGAAAGTATCATAAGGAAATACGCAAAGACCTGGAGTTAGAAAACCAAAACAGAAGAACCTGATGGTTATTTCTCAAGGTGAAAGAAGTGAAGAAAAAACTCAAGCCTTGAGCTGCAGTATCAAAGGATTCTACAGGCAAAATATTAAATGATGCAGGAAGCATCAAAAGAAGATGGAAGGCATACACAGTCACTGTACCAAAAGGAATTGGTTGACGTTCAACCATTTCAGAAGGTAGCATATGATCAAGAACCGATGATACTGAAGAAAAAAGTCCAAGTTGCACTGAAGGCATTGGCACAAAACAAGGCTTCAGGAATTGACAGAATACCAATTGAGATGGATGGACGCAGTGCTGGAAATGCTCACTCACCTAAGTCAAGAAATTTGGAAGGCAGCTACCTTGCCAACCGACTGGAAGAGATCCATATTTATCCCCATTCTAAAGAAAGGTTTTCTAACAGAATGTGGAAATTATCAAACCGTATCTTTAATATCAAACACGAGTAAAATTTTGGTGAAGATCATTGAAAAGAGTTTGCAGCAAGCAGTACATCAACAGGGAGCTGCCAGAAATTCAAGCCAGAGTCAGAAGAGGACATGGAACAAAGGATATCATTGCTGATGTCAGATGGATCCTGGCTGAAAGCAGATAATACCAGAAGGATGTTTGCCTGTGTTTTATTGACTATGCAAAGGCATTTGACTGTGTGGATCATAACAAATTATGGATAACATTGTGAAGAATGGGAATACCAGAACACTTAATTGTGCTTATGAGGATCCTAGGAATGTGAGGAACATAGATCAAGAGGCAGTCATTCGAAGGGAACAAAGGGACATTCCATGATTTAAAGTTGCATCAGGGTTGTATTCTTTCAGCATACTTATTCTACCTGTATGCCGAGCAAATAATCCGAGAAGCTGGACTATATGAAGAAGAATGCGGTATCAGGATTGGAGGAAGACTCTTTAGCAACCTGCTTTATGCAGATGCCACAACCTTGCTTGCTGAAAGTGAAGAGGAATTGAAGCACTTACTGATGAAGATCAAAGTCCAGAGCCTTCAGTATGCATTACACCTCAGCATAAAACAAAAATCCTCACAACTGAACCAGTAAGCAACATTATGGTAAACAGAGAAAATATTGTAGTTGTAAAGGATTTCATTTTACATGGGTCCACAATCAACACCAACGGAAGCAGCAGTCAAGAAATCAAAGGATGCATTGCATTGGGAAAATCTGCTCTAAAGGAGCTCTTTAAAGTGTTGAAAACCAAAGGTGTCACCTTGAAGACTAAGGTGCACCTGACCCAAGCACTGGTGTTTTCAGTCACCACATTTGCCTGTGGAAGCTGGACAATAAGGAAAGCTGAAGAAGAATTGATGCTTTGACTTACATTGTTGCTGAAGAATATTGAATATATACCATGGCATGCCAGAGGAACGAACAAATCTGTCCTGGAGAAGAACAACCAGAATGCTCATTAGAATCAAGGATGGCAAGATTACGTTTCACATACTTTACTCGTGTTATCAGGAGGGATCATTTTCTGGAGAAGGGCATCATGCTTGATTAAAAAGGTACTGGTGAACTTCAGATTTTGATAAATTAAGTATTCATATTTTAATTTCTAGGATAGTGATTATAACTACAGAAAGAAGTCCATGACTTCCAAATTAATAGAGAAAAAAATCCAGAATCATTTAAAAAGAAGGCAAGAAAGGAGGAAAAAGAAACAGAAAAAGCAAGGCAAAAGGAAAACCACAAATAAGATGGTAGATATAAATCCAAATACAGCAGTAATTACAATAAATATTCAATTCACAAAGAAGATAATTTTAAGCAAATATGAACCTAATAGCATAACCCGGAAATGTAGAATGCAACAGTTGACAGAATTACAAAGGGGAGTTTATGTCTCTCAGTATCTGATAGATAAAGCGCCCACAAAAAAACCAGGAATATAGAAGATTAACTGACTGGGTGATGTGTATATTACTGCAGCTTAGATTTGGAGAATATACACTTTTTTCAAGCACACAGGAAACATTTATAAAACTTGAGCACATGTAAATCATGTCTCAACAAATTTCTGTGGATTTTTATCATATATATCAGATTCTTTACACAGTACAATTAGCTAGAAATTCATAACATAAATATCTATATGTTTGGAAAATATAAAAAACACATTTTTAAATAAATTATGGCTCAAAGAAGGAATTACAATGAAAATTGGGATATATTTTGTACTGAATGATAAAAAATTCTACATGATATATTGAAAATTAGTGAGATAAGCATCCAATTTAACAAGTAAAAAAGAACAGCAACATAAAGAAAGTAGAGGAACAAATAAAACAAATGAGCAAGAAAGAAAACAAAGAAATGGTAAGAAAAGGCTATAGACTGTCAAACATGGGGCAAAGCTGATAAAGAAAAGTGAGAAAAGGTACATAAAAAACCGTATTAGGAATTTTAAAAGGGCAAAGCTAAAGAAACCGCACACATCAAAAAGAGATTATAAAAAATTAATGCCACCACATTTGAAAGCTTAAATTAAATGAAAAAAATTCTAGAAAAATGTATCTAACCAAATATCTCTCATGCAGAAATGTAAAAGTAAAATAGTTTTATAACCATTAAAGAAATTGAGTTAGAAGTTAAATGTCTTCCCCCAAGGAACTGAATTCCAAACTATTTTAACATTTCAAATAACAATTCCAGTCTTAAACAACTTATTCCAGAGGATAGGAAAAAGAGGGAATTTTGTCCCAGTTCATTTTGAGAAAGCAGCATAGATTGATACCAAAACCAGGAAAGGACAGTACAAAAAAGTGAACTTATAAACCTGCCTCACTCATGAACACAGTCACAAAAATTCCAAATAAAATATTAGCAAACTGATTTCAGTATATACAAAAAGGATAATACATCATGTCCAAGATGAGTTTAGCCAGGAGTTAAAAGGCAGTTTAACACTGGAAAATAAATTAATACAATTCAAAACAGTCAGAGATTAAATAGGAAGTATGCAAGAAAAACATTTTATAAAATTCAACATCCACTCATGACTAAAAATAATATACTGTCTTAGTTATCTATTGCTCCTATAACAGAAATACCCCAAGTGAATGGCTTTAGGAAACAAATTTATTCTCTCACAGTTTAGGAGGCTAGAAGTTCAAATTCAAGTCTCCAGATCCAGGAGAAGACTTTCTTTCTCTGTTAGCTCTGGGGGAACGTCCTTGTCATCAATCTTCCCCTGGTCTAGGAGCTTCTCAGCACAGGGACCGTGGGTCCAAAGGACACGCTCTGCTCCTGGCTCTTCTTTCTTGGTGGTAATGATGTCCCTCTCCTCTCTGCTTGTTATTCTCATTTGTGTCTCAGAAGAGATTGACTCAAGATATAACTTAATCCTGTAGAATGTCCCTTGCCTCCTTGAGATAACTGCCTCTAATCCTGCCTCATTAACATTTGTTGTTGTTGTTAGGTGCTGTCAAGTCACTTCCAACCCATAGTGACCCTAGGCACAATGGAACGAAACACCGCCCAGTCCTGAGCCATCTTTTCGATCATTGTTATGCTTGAGCTCATTGTTGCAGTCACTATGTCAGTCTACCTCGTTGAGGGTCTTCCTCTTTTCTGCTGACCCTGTACTCTGCCAAGCATGATGTCCTTCTCCAGGGATTGTTCCCTCCTGACAACATGTCCAAAGTATGTAAGACGCAGTCTCGCCGTCCTTGCTTCTAAGGAGCATACTGGTTGTACTTCTTCTAAGACAGATTTGTTCATTCTTTTGGCAGTCCATGGTATATTCAATATTCTTCGCCAACACCACAATTCAAAGGCATCAATTCTTCTTCGGGCTTCCTTATTCATTGTCCAGCTTTCATATGCATATGATGCTATTGAAAATACGATGGCTTGGGTCAGGTGCACCTTAGTCTTCAAGGTGACCTCTCTGCTCTTCAACACTTTTTTTTTTTAATTAATTTTTATTAAGCTTCAACTGAACATTTACAAATCCAATCAGTCTGTCACACGTAAGTTTACATACATCTTACTCCCTTCTCCCACTTGCTCTCCCCCTATTGAGTCAGCCCTTTCAGTCTCTCCTTTCGTGACAATTTTGCCAGCTTCCCTCTCTCTCTATCTTCCCATCCCCCCTCCAGACAAGAGTTGCCAACACACTCTCAAGTGTCCACCTGATTTAATTAGCTCACTCTTCATCAGCATCTCCCCCCTCCCTCGCCCCCCGCTGACCAGTCCCTCTCATGTCTGATGAGTTGTCTTCGGGAATGGTTCCTGTCCTGGGCCAACAGAAGGTCTGGGGAGCATTGCCGCCGGGATTCCTCCAGTCGCAGTCAGACCCTTAAGTATGGTCTTTTTATGAGAATTTGGGGTCTGTATCCCACGGATCTCCTGCTCCCTCAGGAGTTCTCTGTTGTGCTCCCTGACAGGGCAGTCATCGATTGTGGCCGGGCACCAACTAGTTCTTCTGGTCTCAGGATGCTGTAGGTCTCTGGTTCATGTGGCCCTTTCTGTCTCTTGGGCTCTTATTGTAGTGTGACCTTGGTGTTCTTCATTTTCCTTTGCTCCAGGTGGGTTGAGACCAATTGATGCATCTTAGATGGCCGCTTGTTAGCATTTAAGACCCCAGACGCCACATTTCAAAGTGGGATGCAGAATGTTTTCATACTAGAATTATTTTGCCAATTGACTTAGAAGTCCCCTCAAACCATGTTCCCCAGACCCCCGCCCCTGCTCCGCTGACCTTTGAAGTATTTATTTTATCCCGGAAACTTCTTTGCTTTTAGTCCAGTCCAATTGAGCTGACCTTCCATGTATTGAGTGTTGTCTTTCCCTTCACCCAAAGCAGTTCTTATCTACTGATTAATCAATAAAAAACCCTCTCCCTCCCTCCCTCCCTCCCCCCCCATAACCACAAAAGTATGTGTTCTTCTCAGTTTTTACTATTTCTCAAGATCTTACAATAGTGGTCTTATACAATATTTGTCCTTTTGCCTCTGACTAATTTCGCTCAGCATAATGCCTTCCAGGTTCCTCCATGTTATGAAATGTTTCAGAGATTCGTCACTGTTCTTTATCGATGCGTAGTATTCCATTGTGTGAATATACCACAATTTATTTACCCATTCATCCGTTGATGGACACCTTGGTTGCTTCCACCTTTTTGCTATTGTAAACAGAGCTGCAATAAACATGGGTGTGCATATATCTGTTTGTCTGAAGGCTCTTGTATCTCTAGGGTATATTCCGAGGAGTGGGATTTATGGTAGTTCTATTTCTAACTGTTTAAGATAACGCCAGATAGATTTCCAAAGTGGTTGTACCATTTTACATTCCCACCAGCAGTGTATGAGAGTTCCAATCTCTCCACAGCCTCTCCAACATTTATTATTTTGTGTTTTTTGGCAGCAGTTGGGTGGAGAGTTCTGTATAAGTCAATGAGGTCAAGTTGGTTGATTGTTGTAAGTAGGTCTTTCGTGTCTCTGTTGAGCTTCTTACTGGATGTCCTGTCCTTCTCCGAAAGTGGTGTGTTGAAGTCTCCTACTATAATTGTGGAGGTGTCTACCTCACTTTTCAATTCTGTTAAAATTTGATTTATGTATCTTGCAGCCCTGTCATTGGGTGCATAAATATTTAATATGGTTATGTCTTCCTGATCAATTGTCCCTTTTATCATTATATAGTGTCCTTCTTTATCCTTTGTGGTGGATTTAAGTCTAAAGTCTATTTTGTCAGAAGTTAATATTGCTACTCCTCTTCTTTTTTGCTTATTGTTTGCTTGATATATTTTTTTCCATCCTTTGAGTTTTAGTTTGTGTGTGTCTCTAAGTCTAAGGTGTGTCTCTTGTAGGCAGCATATAGATGGATCATGTTTCTTTCTCCAGTCCGTGACTCTCTGTCTCTTTATTGGTGCATTTAGTCCATTTACATTCAGGGTAATTATAGATAAATAAGTTTTTAGTGCTGTCATTTTGATGCCTTTTTATGTGTGTTGTTGACAATTTCATTTTTCCGCATACTTTTTTGTGCTGAGGCGTTTTTCTTAGTAAATTGTGAGAACCTCATTTTCACAGTGTTTGACTTTATGTTAGTTGAGTCGTTACGTTTTTCTTGGCTTTTATCTTGAGTTATAGAGTTGTTATACCTTTTTGTGGTTACCTTATTATTTACCCCAATTTTTCTAAGTAAAAACCTAACTTGTATTGTTCTATATCGCCTTGTATCACTCTCCATATGGCAGTTCAATGCCTCCTGTATTTAGTCCCTCTTTTTGATTATTGTGATCTTTTACCTATTGACTTCCATGATTCCCTGTTATGTGTATTATTTTATTTATTTATTTTTAAATTTAATCTTAATTTGTTTGTTTTTGTGATTTCCCTATTTGAGTTGATATCAGGATGTTCTGTTTTGTGACCTTGTATTGTGCTGGTACCTGATATTATTAATTTTCTGACCAAACAATCTCCTTTAGCATTTCTTGTAGCTTTGGTTTGGTTTTTGCAAATTCTCTAAACTTCTGTTTATCTGTAAATATCTTAATTTCGCCTCCATATTTCAGAGAGAGTTTTGCTGGATATATGATCCTTGGCTGGCAGTTTTTCTCCTTCAGTGCTCTGTATATGGCGTCCCATTCCCTTCTTGCCTGCGTAGTTTCTGCTGAGTAGTCTGAACTTATTCTTATTGATTCTCCCTTGAAGGAAACCTTTCTTTTCTCCCTGGCTGCTTTTAAAATTTTCTGTTTATCTTTGGTTTTGGTGAGTTTGATGATAATATGTCTTGGTGTTTTTCTTTTTGGATCAATCTTAAATGGGGTTCGATGAGCATCCTGGATAGATATCCTTTCGTCTTTCATGATGTCAGGGAAGTTTTGTGTCAGGAGTTCTTCAACTATTTTCTCTGTGTTTTCTGTCCCCCCTCCCTGTTCTGGGACTCCAATCACCCGCAAGTTATCCTTCTTGATAGAGTCTCACATGATTCTTAGGGTTTCTTCATTTTTTTTTAATTCTTTTATCTGATTTTTTTTTTTCAGCTATGTTGATGTTGATTTCCTGGTCCTCCAGATGTCCCAGTTTGCATTCTAATTGCTCGAGTCTGCTCCTCTGATTTCCTATTGCGTTGTCTAATTCTGTAATTTTATTGTTAATCTTTTGGATTTCTACATGCTCTCTATGGATTCTTGCAACTTATTAATTTTTCCACTATGTTCTTGAATAATCTTTTTGAGTTCTTCAACAGTTTTATCAGTGTGTTCCTTGGCTTTTTCTGCAGTTTGCCTTATTTCGTTTGTGATGTCTTGAAGCATTCTGTAAATTAGTTTTTTATATTCTTTATCTGATAATTCCAGGATTGTATCTTCGTTTGGGAAAGATTTTGATTCTTTTGTTTGGGGGGTTGGAGAAGCTGTCATGGTCTGCTTCTTTATGTGGTTTGATATGGACTGCTGTCTCCGAGCCATCACTGGGAAACTAATTTTTCCAGAAAATCCGCTGACTGGTACGCTGGCTCCAGGCTCTGAAAACAATCGCTGCCTCCCCGTATTTGTTCGTTCTCCGTCTCTAAATCTGTGTTTGTTGTTCAGAGTTCGTAGATTGTTATGTATGTGATCGATTCACTTGTTTTTCCGAGTCTTTGTTGCAAGAGGGATACGCGGTAGCGTCCACCTAGTCCGCCATCTTGGCCCCGCCTCCTCTTCAACACTTTAAAGAGGTCCCTTGCAGCAGATTTACCCAATGCGATGCATCTCTTGATTTCTTGACTGCTGCTTCCACGGCTGTTGATTGTGGATCCAGGTAAAATGAAATCCTTTACAACTTCAATCTTTTCTCTTTTTATCATGATGTTGCTCATTGGTCCAGTTGTGAAGATTTTTGTTTTCTTTATGTTGAAGTGCAATCCATACTGAAGGCCGTGGTCTTTGATCTTCATTAGTAAGTGCTTCAAGTCCCCTTCACTTTCAGCAAGCAAGGTTGTGTCATCTGCATAACACAGGTTGTTAATGAGCCTTCCTCCAGTCCTGATACCCTGTTCTTCTTCATATAGTCCAGCTTCTTGGATTATTTGGTCAGCACACGGGTTGAATAGGTATGATGAAAGGATACAACCCTGATGTACACCTTTCCTCACTTTGAAACAATCTGTATCCTCTTGTTCTATCCAAACAACTGCCTCTCGATCTATGTAAAGGTTCCTCATGAGCACAATTAAGTGTTCTGGAATTCCCATTCTTCACAATGTTATCCATAATTTGTTATGATCCACACAGTCAAATGCCTTGCATAGTCAATAAAACACAGGTAAACATCCTTCTGGTATTCTCTGCTTTCAGCCAAGATCCATCTGATATCAGCAATGATATCCCCAGTTCCACATCCTCTTCTGAAACAGGCCTGAATTTCTGGCAGTTCCCTGTTGAAACACTACTGCAGCCATTTTTGAATAATCTTCAGCAAAATTTTGCTTGTGTGTGATATTAATGATATTGTTTTATAGTTTCCATATTTGGTTGGATCACCTTTCTTGGAAATAGGCATAAATATGGATCTCTTCCAGTCAGTTGGCCAGGTAGCTGTCTTCCAAATTTCTTGGCATAGATGAGTGAGCACCTCCAGTGCTGCATCTGTTTGTTGAAACATCTCAATTGATATTCCATCAATTCCTGGAGTCTTGTTTTTCACCAATGCCTTCAGAGCAGCTTGGACTTCTTCCTTCAGTACCATCAGTTCCTGATCATATGCCACTTCTTGAAATGGTTGAATATCGACTAATTCTTTTTGGTATAATGACTCCGTGTATTCCTCCCATCTTCTTTTGATGCTTCCTGCATCGTTCAATATTTCCCCCATGGAATCCTTCACTATTGCAACTCGAGGCTTGAATTTTTTCTTCAGTTCTTTGAGCTTGAGAAATGCCGAGCGTGTTCTTCGCGTTTGGTTTTCCTTCTCTAGCTCTTTGCAGATGTCACTATAATACTTTATTTTGTGTTCTCAAGTGACCCTTTGAAATCCTCTGTTCAGTTCTTTTACTTCATCAATTCTTCCTTTTGCTTTAGCTGCTTGAGGTTTGAGAGCAACTTTCAGAGTCTCCTCTGACATCCACCTTGGTCTTTTCTTTCTTTCCTGTCTTTTCAATGACCTCTTGCTTTCTTCATGTATGATGTCCTTGATGTATGAAGGTCCCAAAAGCTTTACTCCATCCACGTCTTTAAGGTCGACTCTACTTTGAGGAGGCAGCTCTTCCCCAGTCATCTTTTGAGTGCTTTCCAACCTGGGGGGCTCATCTTCCAGCAGTATATCAGGCAATGTTCCACTGCTATTCGTAAGATTTTCGCTGGCTAATGCTTTTCAAAAGTAGACTGCCAGGTCCTTCTTCTTAGTTTGTCTTAGTCTGGAAGCTCAGCTGAAACCTGTCCTCCATGGGTGACCCTGCCGGTATCTGAATACTGGTGGCTTAGCTTCCAGCATCACAGCAACACACAAGCCTCCACAGTTTGACAAACTGACAGACACATGGGGGCATTAACATTATAAACCAGTGCCCTCGAGTCGATTCTGACTCATAGCGACCGTATAGGACGGAGTTGAACTGCCCCATAGAGTTTCCAGGGAGGGCCTGGTGGATTCGAACTACTGACCCTTTGGTTAGCAGCCGTAGCGCTTAACTACTACCCCACCAGAGATTAGGATTTATAATACATAAGTTACTACATGAGATCACAAAATGGAAAGACAACCACACAATACTGGAAATCACAGCCTAGCCAAGTTGACACACATTTTGGGGGGACACAATTCAATCCACAACATCCCACCTTTTGGCTCCCCAAAATTCATGTCCTTGTCACATGTAAAACACATTCACCCCATCATATCGTTGAAAAAGTCTTAAATCAACTCCAAGTTGAGAAATCTCATCTTCTGCAAAAGTCCTCTTCATCTGTGAAAGCTAGAATACGAGTTATCTCTTCCAAAGTACAATGGTGATACAGGCACAGGGTAGACATATCCATTACAAATGGGAGAAATTGGGAGGAAAGAAGAGACAACAGGTACCAAGCAAGTCCAAAGCCCAGCAGAACAATTTACATTAGCTCTTAAGGCTTGAAAATAATCCTCTGTTCTCTGAGACCATCTAGTCAGTGGCCCTGCCCTCCAGACTCTTGGTGTTGGCCATACTCTCTGGATTCTGGGTGGAGACCCCTGGGCCCTGGGCTTCAGTTCTGCCTTCCAGGCCCAGTGGGATGCAACTCTGCTCCTTTGGTTTTGGATGGCCCCATTATCCTGGTTCATCTGAGTGGTGATCTGACCTCCTCGGCCCCGGCAGGCACCCTTCTCCTGCCTCTTGTGTATGGCAGCCCTGCCCCCTCAGTTTTGGGCACTGGATCTGGCCCTATCCCCCAGACACTTGTGAATGGCAGCCCCCTACTCCAGAATCAAGTTGGTGAAGTTCTGACTCTTTGAAACTTAGGAGGCTGTGGCACCACCCTTTGAGATACAGCAG
Organism: Elephas maximus indicus; assembly: GCF_024166365.1. Taxonomy (NCBI): domain Eukaryota; kingdom Metazoa; phylum Chordata; class Mammalia; order Proboscidea; family Elephantidae; genus Elephas; species Elephas maximus. The sequence continues at coordinate 19,115,709 of NC_064822.1, forward strand.
GCCATGGTTCCACCCTTTGAGAACTTAGAGATCCTGGCCCTAACCTTTGAAACTGAGGCAGCTCTGCTTCCTGTGCTCCTTCTCTCTTCAGCGTCTGCTTCGTGGTTTCACAGCGTCTTGGTCCCTTAGCTGTCTTGGTCCCTCCTGGCCTCTGCCTTGCTCCGGCAAATGTTACAAAGCTCTTTAGCTCTGCAGGTAAGTGCCTGCGGGTACTCCATTCCACCAGTAAGCCTTGGCCAGAAGCAGCTCAGCTCTTTCTTTCTTTCTTTATTGTGCTTTAAATGAAAGTTTACGGTTCAAGTCAGTTTCTCATACAAAAACTTATACACACATTGTTATATGACCCTAGTTGTTCTCCCTACAATGTGACAGCATACTACTTCTCTGCACCCTGTATTTTCCGTGTCCATTCAACCAACTCCTGTCCCCCTCTGCCTTCTCATCTCCCCTCTAGACAGTAGCTGCCTACATAGTCTCCTGTGTTCACTTGAGCTAAGAAGCACACTCCTCACTAAACTAGTATCATTTTATGTCTTATAATCCAGTCTAATCTTTGTCTGAAGAGTTGGCTTTGGGAATGGTTTTAGTTTTGGGCTAACAGAGAGTCCAGGGGCCATGACCTCTGGGGTCCCTCCAGTCTAAGACCATTAAGTCTGGCCTTTTTACTAGAATTTGAGGTCTGCATCCCACTTTTCTTCTGCTCCATCAGGGATTCTCTGTTGTGTTCACTTTCAGAGCAGTCATTGGTGATAGCCAGGCACCATCTAGTTCTTCCAGTCTCAGGCTGATAGATTCTCTGGTTTATGTGGCCCTTTCTTTCTCTTGGGCTCATATTTTCCTTGTGTCTTTGGTGTTTTTCATTCTCCTTTGCTCCAGGTGGGTTCAGACCAATTGATGCATCTCAGATGGCAGCTTGCTAGCTTTTAAGACCCCAGACATCACTCACCAAAGTGGGATGCAGAACTTTTTCTGAATAAACATTGTTATGCCAATTGAACTAGATGTCCCCTGAAACCATGGCCCCCAGACCCCCACCCTTGCTACTCTGTCCCCTAAGTGTTTGGTTGTATTCAGGAAACTTCTTAGCTTTTGAATTAGTCCAGCTGTGCCGACTTCCCTTGTATTGTGTGTTGTCCTTTTCGTCACCTAAAATAATTCTTGTCTACAATCTAACTAGTGAATACCCCTCTCCCTCCTTCCCCACCTCATAACCATCAAAGAATGTTTTCTTCTGAGTTTCATCCTTCTCTTGAGTTCTTATTATAATGGTCTCATACAATATTTGTCCTTTTGCAACTAATGTCACTCAGCATAATGCCTTCCGGATTCCACCATGCTATGAGATGTTTCACTGATTCATCATTATTCTTCACCATTGTATAGTATTCCATTGTGTGAATATACCATAATTTGTTTATCCATTCGTCCATTGACGGACACCTTGGTTGTTTTCATCTTTTTGCTATTCTAAACAGTGCTGCAATGGACATGGGTGTGCATATATCTATTCGTGTGAAGGCTCTTATTTCTCTAGGATATGTTCCAAGGAGTGGGATTGCTGGAACATATGATAGTTCTATTTCTAGCTTTTTAAGGGAGTGCCAAATCGACTTCCAAAGTGTTTGTACCATTTTACATTCCCACCAACAGTGTATGTGTTCCAGCCTCTGCACAACCTCTTCAACATTTATTATTTTGTGTTATTTTGGATTAATGCCAGCCTTGTTGGAGTAAGATGGTATATAATTGTAATTTTGATTTGCATTTCTCTAATGGCTAATGATCATGATCATTTCTTCATGTATCTGTTAGCTGCTTGAATGTCTTCTTTGGTGAAGTGCCTGTTCATATCCTTTGCTCATTTTTAAAATGGGGTTATTTGTCTTTTTGTTGTTGAGGTTTTGCAGTATCTTGTAGCCTTTAGAGACTAGATGCTAATCGGATTTGTCATACCCAAAATTTTTTTCCCAGATAGTAGGTCATCTTTTTTACTCTTTTGGTGGTCTCTGGATGAGCATAGGTGTTTGATTTTTAGGAGCTCCCAGTTATCTAGTTTCTCTTCTGTTGTTTGTGCATTTTTAGTAATCTTTTGTATACTGTTTATGCCGTGAATAAGGGCTCCTATCATTGTACCTATGTTTTCTTCCATGATCTTTATTGTATTAGATTTAGGTCTTTGATCCATTTTGACTTAGTTTTTGCATGGTGTGAGGTATGAGTCTTGTTTCATATTTTTGCAGATGGATATCCAGTTATGCCAGCACCGTTTGTTAAAGAGACTTCCTTTTTCCCATTTAACAGAACTTGGGCTTTTGTTAAACATCAGGTGCCCATAGGTGGATGAATTTGTGTCTGGATTCTCAATTCTGTTCCATTGGTCTGTGTATCTGTTGTTGTACCAGTACCAGGCTGTTTTGACTACAGTGGTGGTATAATATGCTCTAAAATCAGGTACTGTGAGGCTTGCCACTTTGTACTGCTTTAATTATCTGGGATCTCTTCCCTTTCCATATGAAGTTGGTGATTTTTTTCTCCATCGCATTAAAAAATGTCATTGGAGTTTGAATCCGTATTGTATTGTATATGCAGATCGCCTTGGGAAGAATAGACATTTTCACAATGTTGAGTCTTCCTGTCCATGAGCAGGGTATGTATTTCCACTTATGTAGTCTCTTGGTTTCTTGCAGTAGTGTCCTGTAGTTTTCTTTGTATAGGTCTTTTATGTCTCTGGTTAGATTTATTCCTGTGTATTTTATTTTCTTGGGGGCTGTTGTAAATGGTATTGATTTAGTGATTTCCTCTTAGAAGTTCTCTTTGTTAGCGTAGAGGAATCCAGCTGATTTTTGTATGTTTATCTTGTATCCTGATACACTGCTGAACTATTAGCTTCAGTAGTTTTCTTCTGGATTCTTTAGGGTTTTCTGTGTATAAGACCATATTATCTGAAAAATGGAGATACTTTTACTTCTTCCTTACCTATTTAGATGCGGTTTATTTCTTTTTCTAGCCTAATTGCTCTGGCTAGGACCTCCAGAATAATGTTGAATAAGAGTGGTGATAAAGGGCACCCTTGTCTGCTTCCCGTTCTCAAGGGGAATGCTTTCAGACTCTTTCCATTTAGAATGACCTTGGCTGTTGGTTTTGTATAAATGCCCTTTATTATGTTGAGGAATTTTTCTTCTATTCCTATTTTGCTGAGAGTTTTTATCATGAATGTGTGTTGGACTTTGTCAAATGCCTTTTCTGCATCAATTGATAAGATCATGTGGTTCTTGTCTTTTGTTTTATTTATATGATGGATTACATTGTGTGCTTTTCTAATGTTGAACCATCCCTGCATACCTGATACGAATCCCACTTGGTCATGGTGAATTATTTTTTTAATATGTTGTTGAATTCTCTTGGCTAGAATTCTGTTGAGGATTTTGCATCTAAGTTCATGAGGGATATTGGTCTGTAATTTTCTTTTTTTGTGGTGTCTTTTTTTTTTTTTTAACCTGGTTTTGGTATCAGCGATGTGCTGGCTTCATATGCTCCGAAATACTTTTAGTAGTAGTGGTCTTAAGTCTTCTCCAAAAGTGTGGTAGAATTCTGCAGTGTTGCCGTCAGGGCCAGGGCTTTTTTGGCAGGGGAGTATTTTAGTTACCTTTTCAATCTCTTTTTTTTTGTTATAGGTTTATTTAGTTATTCTACCTCTGTTTGTGTTAATTTAGGCAGGCAGTATATTTCTAGAAATTTGCCCATTTCTTCTAGGTTTTCAAATTTGCTATAGTACAGTTTTTTTATAGTATTCTGTTATGATTCTTTTCTTTTCAGTTGGGTCTGCTGAGATATTGCACACCTCATTTCTTTCTCAGGTTATTTGCTTCCTCTCATGTTTTTCTTTTGTCAGTTTGGCCAATGGTTTATCGATTTTATTGATAAAGAGCAAGATTTTGGTCTTTTAACTCTTCAGATTGTTTTTCTATTCTTTAGTTCATTTAATTTTGCTCTAATTTTTATTATTTGCTTTCTTCTGGTGCCCTAGAAGTCTTTTGCTGTTCAAGTTATAAGGTTAATTCTTTGATTTTGGCCCTTTCTTCTTTTTGGATGTGTGTGTTTTTTACCATAAATTGACCTCTCAGCACTGCTTTTGCTGTGTCCCAAAAGTTCTGGTAGGATGTGTATCCATTCTCATTTGATTCTAAGATTTTCTTTATTCCATCCTTAATTTCTTCTGTAACTCAACAGTTTTTTTAGCAAGGTGTTGTTCAGTTTCCATGTGTTTGATTTTTTTTTCCCCCTTGCTTTTTCTGTTATTGATTTCTACTTTTATGGCTTTATGGTCAGAAAAGACGCTTTGTAATATTTCGATGTTTTGGATTCTGTTAAGGCTTGTTTTATGGCTTAATATGTGGTCTCTTCTATTCCATGTGAGTTGGAAAAGAAACTATACTTGGTTGCTGTTGGGTGGAGTGTTCGTCATATGTCTATGAAATCAAGTTGCTTGATTGTGGCATTTAGATTCTCTGTGTCTTTATTGAGCTTCTTTCTGGATGTTCTGTCCTTCACCAAAAGTGGTGTGTTGAAGTCTCCTATTATTATTGTGGAGCTGTCTATCTCACTTTTCAATGCTTCAGTGTTAGAGTTTGTTTTATGTATTTTGGAGCCCTGTCATTGGGTGCATAAATATTTAGTATGGTTATGTCCTCCCAGTATATTTACCCTTTATAATCATTATATAGTGTCCTTCCTTATCCTTCGTGGTAGATTTTACTTTAAAGTCTGTTTTGTCAGAAATTAATATTGCCACTGCTGCTCTTTTTTGATTGTTGTTTGCTCGATATATTTTTTTCTACCTTTGAGTTTTATTTTGTTTCTGTCTTTAAGTCTAAGGTGTGTCTCTTGTAGGCAGCGCATAGACAGAAAGTTTTTTTTAATCCATTCTACCACTCTCTTATTGGTGTATTTAGTCAATTTACATTCAGCTTAATTATTGATAGGTATGAGTTTAGTGCAGTCATTTTGCTGTCTTTTTTTGTGTGTTGTTGACAGTTTCTTTATTCCACTTAATTTTCTGCGCTGAGTCATTTTTCTTTATATATTTTCTTTTCCCGTTTTTCATTATTGTTGTTTTTGTAGTTGCAGAGTCTTTATTTATTTATTTAATCATAGGATGTTAGTTTCCTTTGTGGCTACCTCAATATTTACCCCTATTTTTCTAAGTTTAAACAAATATTTTATTTCTTTATTTCGCCTTGACTTCTTCTCCGTATGAAATCGATGACTACATTTTAGTCCCTTTTTTTGTTTTATGTTGTCATCGTTTACATAATGATGTCTCTTTTTTCCTGTTTTGAGTGTTTTAGCTTTGATTTGTCTTTGTGATTTCCCTATCTGAGTTGATATCTGATTGCTCTGTCCTGTGTTCAAGTTTTGGGTTGTTATCTGATGTTATTGCCTTTGCAACTGGAGGACTCCCTTTAATATTTCTTGTAATTTTGGTTTGGTTTTTGCAAATCCTTAAGCTTCTGTTTGTCTGGAAATGTCCTAATTTCACCATCATATCTGAGAGACAGTTTTGCTGGATTTATAATTCTTAGCTGGCAATTTCTTTTCCTTCAAGTCTTTACATATGTCATCCAATTGCCTTCTTGCCTGCATGGTTTCTGCTAAGTAGTCCGAGCTTAGTCTTATTGACTCTTTTTGTGGGTGACTTTTCGTTTATACCTAGCTGCTCTGAAAATTCTCTATCTTTACTTTTGGCAAGTTTGATTAGAATATGTCTTGGTGACTTTCTTTTAGTATCTACCTTGTGTGGGGTTCAATGAGCACCTTGGATAGGTATCTTCCCATCTTTCACAATATCAGGGAAGTTTTCTGACAACAGATCTTCAACAATTCCCTGTATTTTCTGTTATCTCCCCCTGTTCTGGTACTGCAGTCACTCATAGGTTATTCTTCTTGCTACAGTCCCACGTAATTCTTAGGGTTTCTTCATTTTTTTTTAATTCTTTTATCTGATTTTTTTCTCAAATATGTTGGTGCCAAGTGCTTTATCTTCACTAGTTCTGACTTCCATTGCCTCAATTCTGCTCTTACGACTTTCTTTTGAATTGTCTAATTCTGAAACGTTATTGTTAATCTTCTGCATTTTCTGTTTGCTGTCTCTCTATGCATTCTTGCCACCTATTAAATTTATCATTATGCTCTTGTCTAATCTGCTTAAGTTCCACTAATGCTTTGTCTCTGTGTTGCTTGGCTTGTTCTTCATTTTACCTGATCTACTTCCTTATTTCTTGAATAGTTCTGTGTATTAATTTTTTGTATTCTACCTCTGATAATTCCAGAAAATTCTCTTCATCCAAAAGATTTCTTGATTCTCTGTTTTGGGAGCCAGCTGAAGCCATTGTGATGTGCTTCTTTATGTGATTTGATATTGACTGTTGTCTCCAAGCCATCAATGTTATTGTATTTATTTATTTTATGTTTGCTTACTGTGTCCTAGCTTCTTGTTTTGTTTTGTTTTGACATGCCCAAATAGGTGAGCTAGTTTGATGATAGGTGCCTTTGAAGTTCTAACATCCTGTTCACCAGGTTGTTGGAGCTGTTATTAGGTATGTGAGCCTGGGAGCCCATTTACTTTTCTTGTAAGGATTCAGCTTAGGTGTCCAGGTAGTCAGTCACCAATTGTGTGGTTCAGGCTCTCACCTACAGTCCTAGATGAGCACGGGTGATTGGTGTAGGCACAGGTATGTGTCTGTAGTAGGGGATCATGTGTTTAGTAAGGTTGGGGGGCAACAACTGCCCGAGTATCTGTGAGGAAAGCGTGTCCCTTTTCCCTAGAGCACGTAAGAGAGTGGGTTTTGCAGCTGGACTATGGGCACCCAATGTTGTTGGCTATAAGAACTGGGAGGCACCATTTATTCTTGGACCACTGTCATGGGTGGTGAGGTACCATAGGTGGAGCCACCAGTCCTCAGAGCCCTGATGTGGGTGGGTGAGGACCCTGCTTTATATGCAGAGCAGTGTCAAATGTCACGAACCTACCTCTCCAGCATGTAGCTGAAACAGTTGAAGTCAGACTTCAGGTATATACCCTGTTGTACTGTGATAATAAGGGCCTACGCTGTTGAAATGGGCCCATGTAGGTCTCTGTGGGGGTGAGAGGCATTCAAAGCCTGTGAACTCCTTATGTCTGTGCCTAGGCAGAGGAGCTGTTTCTGCCTTGAGTTCCTGGCTTAGGGACGCCAGCAGATTATTTTTTCCCTGTTTAATTTGTTCCCTCTCCAAGGATGGGAGAATGGCTCAGGGTGTGTGCAGGGTCTTTTCTCCAGCCCAGGAGTTGCAGCCAGCTGGAACCCCATGTAGAGCCAGAGGGATCAGGTAAGTAGGAGAGAGGTTTTTCCCAGAAAGGTGTTTTTGGATCCAGATGTAAGTTAAATGCAGGTACTTATCTTTTGCCGATTAGGGCTGCTTCTCACTTGTTCTGGAGGGTTGAGCAGAGTCTCAGCCACTTGTTCTCTCCTGATGTGGATAACGCGTCTGGAACACCACCACTTGCGTCTCCATGCTCGAGCTAGCAGAATCAGCCTGTGGGGTACCGGTTCCCGCTGGGTCAGATCTGGCAACTACTCGCAACTTCTGAACCATTTCTCCCTCCCACTGATGCTCAGTCCAATTCCTTAACTTTACCTTTGATATTCGGGGCTCCTAACTTGTCATATAATAGATTCACTTGTTTTTGGGGGGGGGGTCTTTGTTGTAGGAGGGACCACAGGAATCCTCTGACTACTCTGCCATCTTGGCCCTGCCTCCTCAGTGCTCAGCTCTTTCACTTTATGGGTCATCAAGCCTAGCTCCACTGATAAGTGCCCAGAGACACCCCACTCCACCAGGAAGCCTCCCGCTTGAAGGCACTAAGCTTTCTTGCTCCATGGGTTGACTCCTGCATTGTCTTGTGCTGGTCTACTGACTCTGCTGCTGCCATTTCTTGGCTGTCTCTGGCATGTCTGTACCATCTTTGTTGTTACAGCTCTCCTCACTTCCTTCTGAGCCTTCACCAGAATTGCCTTTGATGTCCATAATTCCACCAACAGTTTCTTCAAGGCGATCTAGTCTTTTAGTATTAGGCTCTTTAAGACTCTTCTATCCTCTACCTATTCATTTTCAAAACTGCTTCCCAATATTTAGTATCTGTTAGAGCAGCACCCCACTTCTGGTACCAAATTCTGTTTTAGTTATCTAGTGCTGCTATAACAGAAATACCACAAGCGGCTGGTTTTGGAAAACAGAAATTTATCCTCTCACAGTTTAAGAGGCTAGAAGTCTGAAAGCAGGGTCCTGGCTCCAGGTGAAGGCTTTCTCTCTGTCATCTTCAGGGAAAGGTCCTTGTCATCAGTCTTTCCTTGATCTAGGAGCTTCTCAGCACAAGAACCCTGGGTTCAAAGGATATGCTGTGCTCCTGGCTCTTCTTGCCTGGTGGTAATGAGGTCTCTCTCTATGCTCGCTTCTCTCTTTTATATCTCAAAAGACATTGACTCAAGATACAACCTAATCCTATAGATTGTATCCTGCCTTGTTAAAATAACTGTCTCTAATCCTGCCTCATAAACATCATACAGATTAGGGTTTACAACACATAGGAAAATCATGAAATGGAGGAGAACCACACAATACTAGGAATCATGACCTAGCCAAGTTGACACACAATTTTGGGGACACATTTCAATTCATAACAGCAAGTACTATGAAATCACTGATAATTTCAATTTTCTCCACTTATCGTGATGTGAGAATGTTTGCTTTCATTATGTTCAGGCATAATCCATACTGAAGGTGGTTGTGTTTGACCTTTATTAGTAAATGCTTCAAGTCGTCTTCATTTTCGACAAGCAAGGTTGTGTCATCTGCACATTGCAAGTTGTTAATTTGTCTTCCTCCAATTCTGATGCTACATTCTCCTTCATATAACCCAGCTTCTCAAATTACTTTTTTAGTATACAGATTGAATAATTCAGGTGAGAGGATAAACACCTTTTCCAATTTGGATCTGTGCAGTATCTTCTTGTTCTGTTCAAACTACCTCTTGATCCATATACAGATTACATATGAATGTGGTTAAGTGTTCTGCAATTCCTATTCTTTTTACACAAATATTAATTCTAGATATGTTAAAGATTAAAGACCTAAGCATGAAAGGTAAAGTTATAAAACTTTTAAGATACATATATTAGAATATTTTTATTGGGAAATGATTTTCCATGGGTCTTTCGCATTTCTGCACTTGTCAGCAGAGACATTGACAACTTTTGTTCCAGACTATTTTCTTCAAGGATGTTTTCATAGCAAACAGAATTAGAACATAGACATAGTGCCTCTCTATTGGGCAGAGGGTAGACTTAGTTACTACCTAGTATAATGAAGATCATGTCTTTCTCTGGGGCATAGGTCGAGCAAGTTCCCTTTCAAAGATTGGGGTTTCCTAAACTTGGAGTTTCCTGGCTGTATTAAAAATCCACTGCATGCAGAGCATCTACCTGTCCACATTGCCCATGGAACTTGGGGGCAAGGAGAACCAACATAGACACGAAGCTCATAATACCTGCTATGTCTGCATCACAGTCCTTTGTCTCTGACCCAGGAGTCTCATATCTTCTGTCGGTATTCATGAAATGGCAGGCTAACTTGTTAGCTTGTATATAAGGTAATAAACCCATTGCTGTGAAGTCAATTCTGACTCATAGTGACTTTATAGGACAAGGTAAAACTGCCCCATAGGGTTTCCAAGGATCAGCTGGTGAATTCAAACTGCCGACCTTTTGGTTAGCAGCCTGAGCTCTTAACCACTGCACCACCAGGGCTCCACATATAAGATAATAGCGGTACTGATAATGGTAATATTGATGGTACTATGGTTATTTTTATAAAGAATTCTTATTTTTTTAGAGAAATATACTGAAATATTTATAAAGAACATGGTTTCTGGTGGGATGGTGCTAAATTTCATTGGGAAACCACTTTTTGCATATTGGATGATATTAAACAATTGTTGATTTTATTTAGGTGTGATAATGGTATGGTAGTTATGGTTTTTAAAACCATAACTTTTAAAATGCACAGTTAAATGTTTACAGATACAAGGATATGATACTGGACTATATCTCAGAATAACCTAGGGAGTAGGAAATGTTTCAACAAGATTAACCATAAGTTGATAATTGTTAAAACTGGGTATTGTAAATACATAAAAAAAAAAAAATACATAGGGATCTATTATCCTATTTACTTTTATATGTTTGAAATTACCCTGATAAAATGTTTTTAAAAATTCAAAAATTACATCCTACACACTTTAGTTCTTGAAGGCTCTGGTCATAAAGTGAGTCAACCACTCAAACCCACAAGAGGAGGACAAGAAAATATACATAAGGAAATTTTTTAAATTTTAAGTAGCAGATCCTGTGTTTATCTTAGTAAATGAACTGAATAGAATGCATGGATCTAAACAGCAGCACCTAAATTAGTTCCTTAAAGTGTAACAACAAAAGCATTAGCTAGACGTATAAAGACAACATTAATTGTGGTGAGAATTCATCAGAGCAATTTCCCAGGAGCTAATATAGGATAGAATGAAATGCCACTAATCAATTTATATGCACTTAACGGCTATTATTATACATTAGTGTCATTTACACAGTATAAATGACACCTTACCTGTGCCCAAGAAATGTTCATTTTGACTAAAAAAACATTTTAACTAGGGAGACAAAAATTGAATGCAAGGGCAAGGCCAAGATGGTGGAGTAATCAGACATTTCTGGTGATCCCTCTTACAATAAAGACCTGGAAAAAAAAAGCGAAGCAATTATATATATATACAAGTCAAGAGACCTGAACATCAAAGGCAAAGTTAGGAAATCAGACTGAGTAGCAGGGGGAGGGAGAGACGGTTCAAAAGCGGTGAGGAGTTTCCAGACATGACTCAGTGGGAACTGGAGCCCCTCAGGCATGATCCTCTGGTGCAACCACAGCAGGGCTGACAGCATTCAGGACGCAGTTTCCACAGGCAGAGACAGTGAGCTGCACAGTCTACTCACACAACTAGAATCAGAGAAGAGCAGCGCTTTGGGCAAAAGCTCAGTACTTGCATCTAACTTACTACACCCCCAGCCCCCAAGCCGGCTTCAGTGGCTATTTATTTCCCTGGGCCTGAGATAGGTTCTGCTGTGCACTCTGAGCCATTCCCCCAGCCTTGGAGATGGAATAAATTATCAATTGGGAGGAAAGATAATCTGCCAGCTCCCCTAAGCTAGAAACTCAGGGCAAAAGTGGCTCCTGTCCAGGCACAAATGGTCCACGGACTCTGAATGCCTTTCACCCCTGCATAGACATCTGTCTGTCCATTTCAAAGCTTAGGCCCTTGATGGAAGACTGCAACGGTCTATGTGCCTGAGATCGAACTTCAACTGTTTCACCTGTGTGCTAAAGAGGTGGGTTTTTGATGTCTGATACCACTTTGCCTATTAAATGTGGTCCTCAGCTACACATATCAGGGGCCTGAGGGCTGGTGGCTCCACCCATGCCACCTAGCCACCCATGACAGGGACCCAAGGATAAGTGGTGCCTCCCAACCCTTACAACCAAGAGCATTGGGTGCCCATGGTCTGCTGCAGAACTCACCCACCTGTGTGATCTAGGCAACAGGGACATGCTTTCCTTACAGACACTCAGGGGACAGTTGTCAGCTCCCTGCCTTGCTCAGAGCATGACACCCTGCTACAACCAGATACCTGTGCCTACACAATCACCCCTACACCTCTAAGACTGTAGGACAGAGTCTGCACCACACACTTGGTGACTGACTACCAGGACTTCTGAGCTGAATCCATACAAAAAAAGTGAATGGATTCCTAGGCTCATATACTTGGTAACAGCTCTAGCCATCTGATGAGAGGACATTAGAGCTTCGAAGATGCAAATAATCAAACTAGCTCTCTCAAGCAGCCTATTTAGGCATAACAAAACAAAAAAAAGCAATAAGCTATGACACAGTAAGAAAATATAAGTTAATACACTAACTTATAGATGGCTCGGAGACAACAGTCAATATCAAATCACATAAAGAAGCAGACCGTGATCTCTTCAACAAGCTCTCAAAACAAAATATCAAGGAATCTTCCAGACAAAGAGGTCTTCCTAGAATTACAAGAGAAAGACTACAAAAGGTTAATTTATAGAACTTTTTAAGAGATCAGAAGGAGAGCAGGCAAGACACAGAACAAGCCAAGGAACACACAGACAAAGCAGTGGAGGAAATTAAGGTTATTCAAGAGCATAATGAAAAATCTAATAGTCTGCAAGAATCCATAGAGAGATCGCAATAGAATTTCAGATTAACAATAAAATTTCAGAATTAGACAACTCAGTAGAAAGTCAGAGGAGCAGAATTGAGGAAATGGAAGCCAGAATTAGTGAGACTGCAGACAAAACACTTGGCACCAATATATTTGAAGAAAAATCAGATAAAAGAATTTAAAAAAATGAAGAAGCCCTGAGAGTCATATGAGACTGTATCAAGAGAAATAACCTACGAGTCCTTGGAGTACCAGAACAGGAAGGGAGAATAGAAGATACAGAGATAGCGTGAAAGATGAGAAGATATCTATCCAAGATGCTCATCACACCTCACATAAGGTAGATCCCAAAAGAAAGTCACCAAGACATATTATAATCAAACTTACCAAAATGAAAGACAATTTTAAGAGTGGCTCTGGATAAATGAACAGTCATCTACAAAGGAGAGTCAATAATAATAAGCTCGGACGACTCAACACAAACCATGCAGGCAAGAAGGCAATGGGATGACGTATATAAAGCATTGAAGGAAAAAAATTGCCAACCCAGAATCATAAATCCAGCAAAACTGTCTCTCAAATATGAAGGCAAAATTAGGACATTTCCAGATAAATAGAAGTTTAGGGAATTTGTAAAAACCAAACCACACTACAAAAAAACACTAAAGGGAGTTCTCAAGTTAGAAAATCAATAACATCAGATATCAACCCAAGACTAGAACACAAGACAGAGCAATCAGATATCAACCCAGATAGGAAATCACAAAAATCAATCAAGGAAAAAAAAAAACTTAAAACAGGGAAACAGCAATGTCATAATGTAAGACATGACAACATTAAATCAATAAAGAGGGACTAAAAAATGTAGTCATAGATCTTTCATATGGAGAGAAAGTCGAGGCAACATAAAGAAATAAAAGATTGATTTAAACTTAGGAAAATAGGGGTAAATATTAAGGTAACTACGAAGGAGACTAACAGTCCTACACATCAAAATAAAATACAAGAAAAACAAAGACCCAACAAAAACAAAATCAACAACAATGAAAAACAGGAAAAGACAATATATAAATATATCAAGGAAAACCACTCAGCACAAAAAATTACATGGAAAAGGAAACTGTCATCAATACACAAAAAAGGACATCAAAATGACAGCACTAAACTCATACCTATCCATAATTATACTGAATATAAATGGACTAAATGCACCAATAAAGAGACACAGAGTGGCAGAATGGACAAAAAATACGATCCATCTATATGTCACCTACAAGAGACACACCTTAAACTTAAAGACACAAACAAGCTAAAACTCAAAGATGGAGAAAAATGTATGAACCAAACAACAATCAAAAAACAGCAGGAGTGGCACTATTAATTTCTGACAAAATAGACTTCAAAGTAAATTCCACCACAAAGGATAAGGGATGACACTATACAATGATTAAAGGAACAGCATAACAGGAGAATAGTACCATATTAAATATTTACACATGCAAAGACAGAGCTTTGAGATACATAAAACAAACTCCATCAGCATTGAAAAGTGAAATAGAGAGCTCCACAACAATAGTAGGAGACTTCAGTGCACTTCAACACATCATATTCAGTGAAGGACAGAACATCCCAAAGGAAGCTCAGTAAAGACACAGAAGATCTAAATGCCACAGTCAACCACAATCAATTTGACCTCAGACATACAGAGAACAGCTCAGCCAAGTATACTTTCTTTTCCAGTACAAAAGGAACATTCTCTAGAACAGACCACATATGAGGTCCTAAAGCAAGCCTTAAAGGAATCCAAAACATCGAAATGTTACAAAGCATCTTCTCTGACCATAAAGCCATAAAAGTAGAAATCAATAACATAAAAAGCAGGGAAAAGAAATCAAACACTTGGAAACTGAACAACACCTTGCTTAAAAATAACTGGGTTGGGGTGGAGCCAAGATGGCGGACTAGGCAGACGGTACCTCGGATCCCTCTTACAACAAAGACACGGAAAAACAAGTGAATCGATCACATACATAACAATCTACGAACCCTGAACAACAAACACAGATTTAGAGACGGACAACAAACTAATACGGGGAAGCAGCAATTGTTTCCAGAGCCTGGAGCCAGCGTACCAGTCAGGTACGGCACAAGCACAGAGAGCTGCTCCACCCCCCTGAACTAACCCCCGGAGGGAGACCAGTCGGTTCCGCGGGCGGCGTGGGACGCAGCCGGTAGGAGAAGTCCCCGGGAGGCAGTGACTGGTCTTGGAGCAGGAAGAGCAGAGTCCCAGCCGGGGAACAGTCTCGCCGGGATTTGGACTGGACGCAGGTACAGCATAAACACGGAGAGCTGCTCCACCCCCCTGAACTAACCCCGGGAGGGGGCCCAGCCGGTTCGCGAGGGCGGCGTGGGACGCAGCCGATAGGAGAAGTCCCCGGGAGGCAGCGACTGGTATTGGAGCGGGGAGAACAGCATCCCAGCCGGGACACTCGGTCACGGCACAAGCACGGGGAGCTGCTCCACCCATCTGAACTAAACCCGGGAGGGGGCCCACCTGGCTGTGTGGAGATTGCCCAGGGGGGTGGCCGTGCCGCCCCCGCGGCTGGCGGGACGAGAAGTCCCCGGGAGGCAGCGACTGATTTTGGAGTCGAGAGTGCACCGTCCCAGTAGGGGAGCCTTGACGCTGGGCGTGGGGCTGGAAGCGGAGGATCTGACCATGACTCCAGCGGGCCAGACCCCCCGGGCAATCTCCACACAGCCAGCACACATAGGCGACGTGCCCGCGGGAATCTCAGATATAATAGTCATTCCAAGCAAGACAAGCAACTCTGGCTATATGCTGAGGTGCTACTCTCCTATCTCTCTGTTTCCTCCCCCATCCTCCCCAGGCGGCTTCATTAACATCCGAATAGCCTGAGCCAAAGGGAGAACTCTGATAGGGGTCTGACTGCATTTTTTTTTTAGCGGATTTTCTGGAAAAACTAGTTTCCCAGTGATGGCTCGGAGACAACAATCCATATCAAACCACTTAAAGAAGCAGACCATGACAGCTTCTCCAACCCCCCAAACAAAAGAATCAAAATCTTTCCCAAATGAAGATACAATCCTGGAATTATCAGATACAGAATATAAAAAACTAATTTACAGAATGCTTAAAGATATCACAAATGAAATTAGGATAACTGCAGAAAAAGCCAAGGAACACACCAATAAAACTGTTGAAGAACTCAAAAAGATTATTCAAGAACATAGTGGAAAAATTAATAAGTTGCAAGAATCCATAGAGAGACAACATGTAGAAATCCAAAAGATTAACAATAAAATTACAGAATTAGGCAACGCAATAGGAAGTCAGAGGAGCAGACTCGAGCAATTAGAATGCAAACTGGGACATCTGGAGGACCAGGGAATCAACACCAACATAGCTGAAAAAAAATCAGATAAAAGAATTAAAAAAAATGAAGAAACCCTAAGAGTTATGTGGGACTCTATCAAGAAGGATAACTTGCGGGTGATTGGAGTCCCAGAACAGGGAGGGGGGACAGAAAACACAGAGAAAATAGTTGAAGAACTCCTGACACAAAACTTCCCTGACATCATGAATGACGAAAGGATATCTATCCAAGATGCTCATCGAACCCCATTTAAGATTGATCCAAAAAGAAAAACACCAAGACATATTATCATCAAACTCACCAAAACCAAAGATAAACAGAAAATTTTAAAAGCAGCCAGGGAGAAAAGAAAGGTTTCCTTCAAGGGAGAATCAATAAGTTCAGACTACTCAGCAGAAACCATGCAGGCAAGAAGGGAATGGGACGACATATACAGAACACTGAAGGAGAAAAACTGCCAGCCAAGGATCATATATCCAGCAAAACTCTCTCTGAAATATGAAGGCGAAATTAAGATATTTACAGACAAATACAAGTTTAGAGAACTTGCAAAAACCAAACCAAAGCTACAAGAAATACTACAGGAAATTGTTTGGTCAGAGAACCAGTAATATCAGATACCAGCACAACACAAGGTCACAAAACAGAACATCCTGATATCAACTCAAATAGGGAAATCACAAAAACAAACAAATTAAGATTAAATTTAAAAATAAATAAAATAATACACATAACAGGGAATCATGGAAGTCAATAGGTAAAAGATCACAATAATCAAAAAGAGGGACTAAATACAGGAGGCATTGAACTGCCATATGGAGAGTGATACAAGGCGATATAGAACAATACAAGTTAGGTTTTTACTTAGAAAAATTGGGGTAAATAATAAGGTAACCACAAAAAGGTATAACAACTCTATAACTCAAGATAAAAGCCAAGAAAAACATAACGACTCAACTAACATAAAGTCAAACACTGTGAAAATGAGGATCTCACAATTTACTAAGAAAAACGCCTCAGCGCAAAAAAGTATGCGGAAAAATGAAATTGTCAACAACACACATAAAAAGGCATCAAAATGACAGCACTAAAAACTTATTTATCTATAATTACCCTGAATGTAAATGGACTAAATGCACCAATAAAGAGACAGAGAGTCACGGACTGGAGAAAGAAACATGATCCATCTATATGCTGCCTACAAGAGACACACCTTAGACTTAGAGACACACACAAACTAAAACTCAAAGGATGGAAAAAAATATATCAAGCAAACAATAAGCAAAAAAGAAGAGGAGTAGCAATATTAACTTCTGACAAAATAGACTTTAGACTTAAATCCACCACAAAGGATAAAGAAGGACACTATATAATGATAAAAGGGACAATTGATCAGGAAGACATAACCATATTAAATATTTATGCACCCAATGACAGGGCTGCAAGATACATAAATCAAATTTTAACAGAATTGAAAAGTGAGGTAGACACCTCCACAATTATAGTAGGAGACTTCAACACACCACTTTCGGAGAAGGACAGGACATCCAGTAAGAAGCTCAATAGAGACACGGAAGATCTAATTACAACAATCAACCAACTTGACCTCATTGACTTATACAGAACTCTCCACCCAACTGCTGCAAAATATACTTTTTTTTCTAGCGCACGTGGAACATTCTCTAGAATAGACCACATATTAGGTCATAAAACAAACCTTTGCAGAGTCCAAAACATCGAAATATTACAAAGCATCTTCTCAGACCACAAGGCAATAAAACTAGAGATCAATAACAGAAAAACTAGGGAAAAGAAATCAAATACTTGGAAAATGAACAATACCCTCCTGAAAAAAGACTGGGTTATAGAAGACATCAAGGAGGGAATAAGGAAATTCATAGAAAGCAAAGAGAATGAAAATACTTCCTATCAAAACCTCTGGGACACAGCAAAAGCAGTGCTCAGCTCAGAGGCCAATTTATATCGATAAATGCACACATACAAAAAGAAGAAAGAGCCAAAAGCAGAGAACTGTCCCTACAACTTGAACAAATAGAAAGTGAGCAACAAAAGAATCCATCAGGCACCAGAAGAAAACAAATAATAAAAATTAGAGCTGAACTAAATGAATTAGAGAACAGAAAAACAATTGAAAGAATTAACAAAGCCAAACGCTGGTTCTTTGAAAAAATTAACAAAATTGATAAACCATTGGCTAGACTGACTAAAGAAATACAGGAAAGGAAACAAATAACCCGAATAAGAAATGAGAAGGACCACATCACAACAGAACCAAATGAAATTAAAAGAATTATTTCAGATTACTACGAAAAATTGTACTCTAACAAATTTGAAAACCTAGAAGAAATGGATGAATTCTTGGAAAAACACTACCTACCTAAACTAACACATTCAGAAGTAGAACAACTAAATAGACCCATAACAAAAAAAGAGATTGAAACGGTAATCAAAAAACTCCCAACAAAAAAAAGCCCTGGCCCGGACGGCTTCACTGCAGAGTTCTACCAAACTTTCAGAGAAGAGTTAACACCACTACTTCTGAAGGTATTCCAAAGCATAGAAAATGATGGAATACTACCCATCTCATTCTATGAAGCCACCATCTCCCTGATACCAAAACCAGGTAAAGACATAACAAAAAAAGAAAATTATAGACCTATATCCCTCATGAACATAGATGCAAAAATCCTCAACAAAATTCTAGCCAACAGAATCCAACAACACATCAAAAAAATAATTCACCCTGATCAAGTGGGATTTATACCAGATATGCAAGGCTGGTTTAAATTCAGAAAAACCATTAATGTAATCCACCATATAAATAAAACAAAAGACAAAAACCACATGATCTTATCAATTGATGCAGAAAAGGCATTTGACAAAGTCCAACACCCATTTATGATAAAAACTCTTACCAAAATAGGAATTGAAGGAAAATTCCTCAACATAATAAAGGGCATCTATGCAAAGCCAACAGCCAATATCACTCTAAATGGAGAGAACCTGAAAGCATTTCCCTTGAGAACGGGAACCAGACAAGAATGCCCTTTATCACCGCTCTTATTCAACATTGTGTTGGAAGTCTTAGCCAGGGCAATTAGGCTAGACAAAGAAATAAAAAGTATCTGGATCGGCAAGGAAGAAGTAAAGTTATTACTATGTGCAGATGACATGATTATATACACAGAAAACCCTAAGGAATCCTCCAGAAAACTACTGAAACTAATAGAAGAGTTTGGCAGAGTCTCAGGTTATAAAATAAACATACAAAAATCACTTGGATTCCTCTACATCAACAAAAAGAACACCGAAGAGGAAATAACCAAATCAATACCATTCACAGTAGCCCCCAAGAAGATAAGATACTTAGGAATAAATCTTACCAAGGATGTAAAAGACCTATACAAAGAAAACTACAAAGCTCTACTACAAGAAATTCAAAACGACATACTTAAGTGGAAAAACATACCCTGCTCATGGATAGGAAGACTTCACATAGTAAAAATGTCTATTCTACCAAAAGCCATCTATACATTTAACGCACTTCCGATCCAAATTCCAATGTCATATTTTAAGGGGATAGAGAAACAAATCACCAATTTCATATGGAAGGGAAAGAAGCCCCGGATAAGCAAAGCACTACTGAAAAAGAAGAAGAAAGTGGGAGGCCTCACTCTACCTGACTTCAGAACCTATTACACAGCCACAGTAGTCAAAACAGCCTGGTACTGGTACAACAACAGGCACATAGACCAATGGAACAGAATTGAGAACCCAGACATAGATCCATCCACGTATGAGCAGCTGATATTTGACAAAGGACCAGTGTCAATTAATTGGGGAAAAGATAGCCTTTTTAACAAATGGTGCTGGCATAACTGGATATCCATTTGCAAACAAATGAAACAGGACCCATACCTCACACCATGCACAAAAACTAACTCCAAGTGGATCAAAGACCTAAAGACTAAAACGATAAAGATCATGGAAGAAAAAATTGGGACAACCCTAGGAGCCCTAATACAAGGTATAAACAGAATACAAAATATTACCAAAAATGATGAAGAGAAACCCGATAACTGGGAGCTCCTAAAAATCAAACACCTATGCTCATCTAAAGACTTCTCCAAAAGAGTAAAAAGACCACCTACAGACTGGGAAAGAATTTTCAGCTATGACATCTCCGACCAGCGCCTGATCTCTAAAATCTACATGATTCTGTCAAAACTCAACCACAAAAAGACAAACAACCCAATCAAGAAGTGGGAAAAGGATATGAACACACATTTCACTAAAGAAGATATTCAGGCAGCCAACAGATACATGAGAAAATGCTCTCGATCATTAGCCATTAGAGAAATGCAAATTAAAACTACGATGAGATTCCATCTCAACCCAGCAAGGCTGGCATTAATCCAAAAAACACAAAATAATAAATGTTGGAGAGGCTGCGGAGAGATTGGAACTCTCATACACTGCTGGTGGGAATGTCAAATGGTACAACCACTTTGGAAATCTATCTGGCGTTATCTTAAACAGTTAGAAATAGAACTACCATACAACCCAGAAATCCCACTGCTGGGAATATACCCTAGAGATACAAGAGCCTTCATACAAACAGATATATGCTATGCACACCCATGTTTATTGCAGCTCTGTTTACAATAGCAAAAAGTTGGAAGCAACCAAGGTGTCCATCAACGGATGAATGGATAAATAAATTGTGGTATATTCACACAATGGAATACTACGCATCGATAAAGAACAGTGACGAATCTCTGAAACATTTCATAACATGGAGGAACCTGGAAGGCATTATGCTGAGCGAAATTAGTCAGAGGCAAAAGGACAAATATTTTATAAGACCACTATTATAAGATCTTGAGAAATAGTAAACCTGAGAGGAACACATACTTTTGTGGTTACGAGGCGGGGAGGGAGGGAGGGAGGGAGAGGGTTTTTTATTGATTAATCAGTAGATAAGAACTGCTTTAGGTGAAGGGAAAGACAACACTCAATACATGGAAGGTCAGCTCAATTGGACTGGACCAAAAGCGAAGAAGTTTCCGGGATAAAATGAATGCTTCAAAGGTCAGGGGAGCAAGGGCGGGGGTCTGGGGAACATGGTTTGCGGGGACTTCTAAGTCAATTGGCAAAATAATTCTATTATGAGATCATTCTGCATCCCACTTTGAAATGTGGCGTCTGGGGTCTGAAATGCTAACAAGCGGCCATCTAAGATGCATCAATTGGTCTCAACCCACCTGGAGCAAAGGAAAATGAAGAACACCAAGGCCACACGACAACTAAGAGCCCAAGAGACAGAAAGGGCCACATAAACCAGAGACCTACATTATCCTGAGACCAGAAGAACTAGTTGGTGCCCGGCCACAATCGATGACTGCCCTGACAGGGAGCACAGGAGAGGACCCCTGAGGGAGCACGAGATCAGTGGGATACAGACCCCAAATTCTCATAAAAAGACCAAACTTAATGGTCTGACTGAGACTAGAGGAATCCCGGCGGCCATGCTCCCCAGACCTTCTGTTGGCACAGGACAGGAACCATCCCCGAAGACAACTCATCAGACATGAAAGGGACTGGTCAGTGGGTGGGAGAGAGACGCTGATAAAGAGTGAGCTAATTTTATCAGGTGGACACTTGAGATTGTGTTGGCAACTCTTGTCTGGAGCGGGGATGGGAGGATAGAGAGAGAGGGAAGCCGGCAAAATTGTCAAGAAAGGAGAGACTGAAAGGGCTGACTCAAGAAAGGGAGAGCAAGTGGGAGTAGGGAGTGAGATGTATATAAACTTATATGTGACAGACTGATTGGATTTGTAAACGTTCACTTGAAGCTTAATAAAAGTTATTTAAAAAAATGGGCAAAAAATATGAACAGATACTTCACTAAAGAAGACATTCATGTAGCTAACAGATACGTGAGGAGATGCTCAGGATCATTAGCCATTAAGAGAAATGCAAATCAAAACTGCAATGAGATTCCTTCTCACTCCAACAAGGCTGGCATTAATACAAAAAACACAAAATAATCAATGTGGGAGAGGGTGTCTAGAGACTGGAACACATCGACACTGCTGGTGGGAATGTAGAATGGTACAATCACTTTGGAAATCAATTTGGTGCTTCCTTAAAAAGCTAGAAATAGAACTACCATATGATCCAGCAATCCCACTCCTTGGAATATATCCTAAAGAAATAAGAGCCTTTACACGAACAGATATATTCACACCCATGTTCATTGCAGCACTGTTTCCAATAGCGAAAAATGGAAGCAACCAAGGTGCCCATCAATGAATGAATGGATAAATAAATTATGTTATAGTCACCAATGGAGGAATTTGGAAGGCATTATGCTGAGTGAAATTAGTCAGTTGCAGAAGGACAGATATTGTATAAGACAGCTATTATAAGAACTCGAGAAATAGTTTAAACAGAGAATCTTCTTTGATGGTTACGAGAGGGGGAAGGCGGGGTGGGAGAGGAGTATTCACCAGTTAGATAGTAGATAAGAACTAGGGTGAAGAGAAAGACAGCACATAATACAGGAGAGGTCATCACAACTGGACTAAACCAAAAGCAAAGAAGTTCCCTGAATAAACTGACTGCTTCGAAGGCCAATGTAACAGGGGCGGGGTTTGGAGACCATGGTTTCAGGGGTCATCTAAGTCAATTGGCATAATAAAATCTATTAAGAAAACATTCTGCATCACACTTTGGAGAGTGATGCCTGGGGTCTTAAACGCTAGCAAGTGGCCATCTAAGATGCATCAATTGGTCTCAACACACCTGGACCAAGGGAAAAGGAAGAACACCAAGGACAAAAGGTAATTACAAGCCCAACAGACAGAAAGGGCCATATAAACCAGAGACTGCATCAACCTGAGTCCAGAAGAATTAGATGGTGCCTGGCTACGACCAATGACTGCCCTGACAGGGAACACAACAAAAAACCCTGACCCCAAATTCTCTTAAAAAGACCAGACTTAATGGTCTGACTGAGACTAGAAGGACCCTGGTGGTCATGGTCCCCAGACCTTCTGTTGGCCCAGTACAGGAACCATTCCCAAAGCCAACTCTTCAGACAGGGGTTGGACTGGACCGTGGGATGGAGAGAGATGCTGGTGCGGAGTGAGCTTTTTGGATCGTGTGGACACTTGAGACTATGTTGGCATCTCCTGTCTGGAGGGGAGATGAGAGGATAGAGAGGGTTAGAAGCTGGTCGAATGGACACGAAAAGAGAGAGTGAAGAGAGGGAGTGGGCTGTCTCATTAGGGGGAGAGCAATGGGGAGCATGTAGCAAGGTGTATATAAGTTTTTGTGTGAGAGACTGACTTGATTTGCAAACTTTCACTTAAAGCACAATAAAAATAAAAAAGAAAGAGTGGCTTTTATGCCCTATGTATGTGACTGTCTCCCTAAAAGATTCTCTCTTTTTTTGTCCCCTCAGATTGTCTTATCTATTGTCTTTTTACTTAAGGGCCCAGTTGATGTGGCCTTGTGAGTCCAGCTGTAGCTGGTCACACTCTTTATGCTTTAGGACAGGGAATAATGGCTCCACTATTATCTCCTAAATCATTCTTTTCTTTTGATCAGAGATTGGAGATACTAATTCTTGGATTTAGTCAAGCCCTTAGATGGCAGCCATGGCAGGCTCTTTAAACTCACTGTGCTGGTTTTCAACAGGATACCATCTGGTTCTTCACCAGGATCTTAAGTAAGAATAACGTTCCCATCAATCGCATTGCCGAAGTGAGCAGACTCAATGCACATCAACATTTTAGCCTGAGGCTTTTTTTAAGTGTGTAAGACAATAGAAGATAAGTTGTATTATGCCTGATACTATCAGGATGCAGACTAAGAACATTACTATCTCTTGCAGTAGTGTTCTAGCCCCATGTACTTATTCCTAGTGGTAACGAACCAAATTAATCTGGTGTTTGTAAGAGTGTTACAGTGTGTAACCAAGTAGCTTGCCGTCTAATTCTATGTATATCCTGTTCTACTTCTTCTGCAGATTTATCCAAATGCAACAAGAGGTATTTGCTACAGCACAGACTACACTTTCTTGGGCTAATAAAAAAAAAAAATCTAAGGCTATTTTGTTATCTCATGTCACCATTTCTTTTTGACTCTTGTTTTATAATGCGTAACAATTTAACATTACCTTTTCAATATTTTTTTTCAATATTTACTGGCATCATTACTATGAATATCTAAAGGTAATCTTAAAATTCTTAAAGTGCATTGCCCTCACAGTCACCAGGAATCTAAGCAAGAGATTGCCCACGTAAACTCACTGTCAGTTGGAAAGGGTTAGAGGAAACAGAAGGTATAGAAAAATTCACATGTCACAACCAGATTTTCATCAGAGAGTACATGATTAACAAGATGATATAGAATGGACCTCTCCTATTGGAGGTCTTCAGTTAATCTGTTTAAAACATACTCAAGGGCAAGCTATTGGTTTATCTATTAAGAGTCATGGGTCACTTTCTCAGAAGCAGAAGTGTCACAAAACTTTTTATGAGAGAAACACTTCTAATTCAAGTGTTAAAATATCTAAACCCATTAGTTAAATAATTTAGGAGAAAGGAAATGGTTCCTTATATCCAAAAACCAAAAACTGAAAAATCAAACCCATTGCCATCGAGTCAATTCCGACTCATAGCAACCTTATAGGACAGGGTAGAACTGCCCCAAAGAGTTTCCAAGCAGCATCTGGTGGATTCAAACTGCCAACCTTTTGGTTGGCAGGCGTAGCTCTTAACCACTACGCCACCAGAGTTGCCACATCCAGAAAGGAGGACCTTAGAACATTACCAATGTTCCCATATAAAATCCAAAGTGTTCCTTTACTCTTTCTTATGTGGTTAATTTCTGTTCCACGTGAGTCTGAATCAGCTGCAGTCTATGAATCCATCAGCTTCTACATAAACATTTTGGAAATCTCAATTCAGTCTAGTCACAGTTCTTTTCATAAGTCTAATATAGTCCATCTTTTTGTTGAGATATTTTGGTCAAATGTTTTCAGCAAATTAGCAAAATAAAAACATACCTGCATATGACAAAACTTAATATGGCCAGGATTAATTTATAAAAATAATACTCTTATAGTGAAAGACCTGACAGAAATTAATTACAAGCATAACATAAAGGCCAAATAAAATCAGTTAAAAAAATTTAGATAAAAATATTTCTAAATATATCCATTAACCATATTTTTAAAGAGCTTCTATAGGGTCGCTATGAGTCGAAATCGACTCTACAGCATTGGGGTTGGTTGGGTTGGGTCAGATATAATACATAATAATCTTGAGGCATAATACCATATAGTCAGGATATACCAAGAATATGTGAAGATTATCAAGGCTCTAAATACCTGAATAGTAAAACAAACAAAAAACTTCATAGGTACATGCTGTGTATTCCCCAATCAAACCATTGGCTTTGATAAAGTTATGACCAAGTTAGTAACTAAGACATATAATAAATTTATGACATAATATTATGCATTTGCTGTCTATTAGGCAAAAACACAAGCGGAAATTCTAACATATAAATTTTAGCCAAAAAGAGTCAGGTGTTTCTCTTGATTTTGACAACCGTTCCATGTAATTTATTAAATAAAACTTTTTAGCACTTTTCTCTTATAAAAGTTTTTTTTGAGGCTTTCCATGAAGTTTCAGAGTTGTCAGGAGTTTATTATAGGGCACCGTGAAACAATACTTAAGTTTCTTATCCAAAGATCTTAAAGTAAAAACCTTAGCTTTTTTTCTTTGTTTTTCTAAAAACCACGTGCTTTGGTTTTCAACTTAGGAATCTTATTCTAATGAGAGGCCAAACCTTTGCCTTTGAGACAGATTACACAAACAATAAATTAACTCTTCAACTCAGAAATCAAAGGAAATTCTGTTATTTTAATAGCAAGAAACCCAATTCTTTGTTTTATATGCTATTTAACATGAACACTCTTAAATCTCATAAATTAAACCATTAAACTTTAGTCAGATTAAATTTTTGTCCATATCAAATAAAAAAAATTTAAACCTCTTAAACATTGCCTTTGTTGCATATCTCTTACAGTGTATCACTCATCAGCAGACTTAAATGTATATGTATTCTTCTTGCAGCATAAAAAGCCAAAGTATATGAACTTAAATTATGACGAATATCTATTAACTCAATTTAAATATCTATAAATTACCTAAAAGGTCTTAGAAATTATTTTAAGCCTGTGTACTCTAAAACATAACTGTAGTTGAAATAAAGTCTGTTTAAATATTCTAATTTTCATTTAAATTTTACTATTTCCCATATTTTCCCCATCTAATTTTAGCCCTTAAAGATTTTATCACCTGACTTTGAAATCACAAAGTATGCTCAACTGACTAATTCACTGATATGGTTATAACTTGAA
The DNA here is from genome assembly GCF_024166365.1 of Elephas maximus indicus. Lineage (NCBI taxonomy): Eukaryota > Metazoa > Chordata > Mammalia > Proboscidea > Elephantidae > Elephas > Elephas maximus. Next base: position 19,141,898 of record NC_064822.1, read on the forward strand.
GTCTCTGGCAAGGGTTGGAAACATTTTCCCAGGACATTTCAGGTATGTCTTATTGTGATTTCTATTTTATTATTTTTATTATTTGGCTTCTTAAAGTTTCCCTATAGTAGGGAGAGCTTGTTTACAGTTCTTTTATGATTGGGATCCACCCAATTTCTGATAACTAGTAAGCTTCCTGGACCTATATGAACTTGGAGATTGGAGATTGGGGACTGGGGAGACCTGATGATGCCTCACCCTCCCTATTTTTGGCTCATGGTAGAAGACAAGATTAGGCCATTCTGATTCATTTACGTATGTTTAAACTGATCTAGGCATTTTGAAAGGCTATCTGCAGTAAATACTGAAGCTTTTTAGCTATTTTATAAATGAATGCATCAGTTCTTGGCTAGGGAGACTGGGGGCTGGGGAGAGGTCTGATCTTGCCACACCCTCACTCCCTTGACTCATGGAAGACAAGATTGGGTCATCCCAACTCATTTACATATGTTTAAGTTGGCCTAGGTGTTTTGAAAGGGTGTCTACCCAGTAAATATCAAAGTTCTTTAGCAATGTTGTAAATGAATCCATCAGTTCTTGGCTAGCCTTTTTTTCCCCCCTAGGCTTGTCCTATGTCTCCTTTTACCCATTCTGGAACTGAAAGTTTTAAGACAAAATTATTCTTTTTCCTTAAATAAAACACAGATTGACTTCAACATAAAGTTTTCCAATGTAGCTACGAAAAATATAAATCATAAGACAGACACAAGACACAGTTTTTCTTGGATGAGGAAAGAACTGAGGTTCTAAGACACCCTTACAAAAAACAGCAATTCTCAGCCATAGCCTCCAACCTGATACAAGACAGAAACTTAGACACAACAAATGTTCTAGATCAGAAGAAAGCTCTCAGAACAAAACAAGAGAGAAAGACCACATGAACTCATCAACTATACCACACAAAACAAGGATATGGGGATTCTAGTTTCTTAAAATGTATGTAAATATGAACCCCAAACCAGTGTCTCAGTAAGCAGGGGGGAAATCCAGGCTCATTTATCAAAGATGTTAAGCTCTGAGGTTCAAGCTTTTGGTTTCTTTCTTTTTGGACTTAATTCATTCTGCTGGCTAGAGACCTAGCCTCTTTTTTTAGACCTTAAATATACTAGTTCTTCCAATTAGAAAGTACTTTAAAGTAGCTACTGATGGTTTTAATTTTAACATTGTGATTCTTTATTGAGAAACTGTATCATAAAACAGGTACAGAGCTACCACTTCTCCCTGTGAATTTTATAAAACAGGTCAGAAGCAGCCACCTCCCCCTGCAAATTTGACAAAAGAGAGCACTATTTTCCAGGTTTTCTCTGAGCCATAAAAAGATACCTAATGAGGAATGCCACGGGGTTTGGACAGTGTTTCTCTGAGACCAGTGTGTACCTTTGTTGCAGGAGAGTTTCCTTGCAGATGGCAGGCAGCGTAGTGCTCTAGCCTGTCTCTTGATCATCTTATCTTGTCACCAGTGTCAGGGACCACCCTAACGGCTTTTACTGGTTCACCCATGCCCAAATTTTTTTACGACTTAGAGTGGTTCAGAGCTCTTTAAAAATAGAATTACCTCCTCAATGTTTTAAATGCCTGAATCCAGACCTAAATTGCAGTTCACCAAGAGTTACTAGATATCACTCATACAGTCAAGGAAAAATCTAAGAAAGATTCTCCTTAATCAACCAGTTTTTAAACAAATACACTGAACAGAACTTAAGAAAACATGAGGAAAAGAATAAAAAGAATAAGCAAAGGCTCGTTTTCCAAAAGCACTCAACCCGTTGGTGTCTAAGGGATGTGGAGTGCAAATACTTAGATCCAAAAGATAGGACCTCTCTTTTTGCCAGCTTCTGCTCTACAGTCAAGGTCTCTTCAAGGTGTACTGGATTTGTGGGTTTAGAATTCCTGCAGCAACTACACCATTAACTCTTGCGGGGGTGGGGGGGAACACCACAAAATTTAGTAAAGCAAAAAGAGCTTTTATTTGGCATATATTTAAAGAGGCAAAAGTAGAAAAGGGAAAAGCGTGCTCCAAGAGCCACGTCTATCCGAGTGTCTGTTCCCAGTTCTTAAGGATGCATCTTAGCAGGCTGCATTCCAGGATCCCTTGAATGTTCCCCATTCTCTGGATAAACACACTTACACACTCACACAACCTAATCTGGTGCACCAACTTAACAGGTACCTGAGCCTTTTATGCCCTAAGCAGTCAATTCCTCCCACTTCTTGGGGCTCTTCTAAGGCCTTTCCTAGGAATTACCCTGTTACTTACCAAATAACCTCAGATTCCTAATGCCCTCAATGGTCAGTTTCTCCCACTTCTTGGGACTACTCTAAGGCCTTACCTAGGCACTTACCGAACAACCCGGGTGCTTTTTGTGTCTCTCATAGAGCCATTATTTGGGTCCCAGGGGAAATCAACTTTCAGAGGTGCTCCAAGATCTCCAGCAGGAATCTCCTGTTAGCGCCAGACATCAGGGCTGGTCTGTTTTCTGATCCACCACGAACACTGAGCAGATGGCTCCTGGCTAGCTTGCCAGAAATGTTACCGGGTGGAAACCCTAGGTTCTTGCTCGGCACAACTCGTATTGGCCAATAAACAAGAGACCAAGGTGGGAAAGTAGGAAAGGTACCCTTATTTCATTGTACAAGGAAATGGAGTCAGTTGAAGCTGCTGCTAACAAGACTGCTCACCAAAGGTGGACAGGCAAGTTGCTTTTAATGGGGTTTTCAAGTAGGGAGTTTATACAAATTGCATCAGCAACATTCTCGATCATACTACACAGGCACAATGGGGTTTACATAAAAGCAGGATTCAAATGCAAAGCTGGGGAGAAGGAAGCCAAGCAAAGAAAATAGGATTTTTAATATCAGTACTATGGGGGCTGTCTCACCAGTACCACTGTGCAAAGGTCGTGTTAAGTACTCTAGTCCAATTACATTATGGGTTGAATGCTTGTTGTGGGTTATCCTAAGAATCAAATCACTTTTTATTTCACCGTATGTGGGAAAACAAGTTCTGAAGTCCAAACAACCAACTGACAAATGAACTTTAAACCTGTTTTAACGCAATCCCATGAGAATTGCCTCTATATTAAAAGTCAAATTAGGAGCATAGAATAGTGGTTCTCAAGCTTATTCTTATGACATGTCATTGCCATTGTGAGATGTTACAAGTAATTTATCACTAATTATAAATTACTCAGGTTTGCAAATGATTTCCTTTTTATATGAAATAATGCAAATCAAAGATTCTCCCTATGATGACAACCACTGAGATTTCTTCTTGACTTAACCAGTTGCTGTTGAGTCAATTCCAACTCATGGCGACCCCACGTATGTCAGAGTAGAACTGTGCCCCATATGGTTTTCAGTGGCTGAGTTTTTGGAAGTAAATTGCCAGGCCTTTCTTCTGAGGCACCTCTGGGTGGACTCAAACCACTAACCTTTTAGTTATCAGGCACCCAGGGGCTCCCCTTTTTGACTAGGAGAGGAAAAGTTAGTACTCCAGGAGTTACTATAATCCACAGCCTAGTTAATTTAGTTTGAAAAACGTAATCTCTGCACACCTGCAGAAACGTGTAGCTTTTGTGGACATAATCAGTGACATGCACAACAACAAGTTGAGAAATGCTGGTATAGACAATCTATTAAAGTTCACAGCAGAGAAAGACCAGTGTGGACTATTTGAGTCAGGAAAGCTTCACAGAGAGTGTGGAATTCAGTCTTTACCTTGAGGTATAGTCATTAATCAAATAGGTGAAAAGAAAGCATGTCAAACAGGAGGAAGTGGCTTGAGCAAAAAGAGTGACAACACACTATAGAACAAGGTGTGTTTGGAAAGTAGATTGGAGCCACACTGAATGCATGCCCACTTAGGTTTGGTTTGTTTTTGTTCTGTTGTGTACTTCATGGATAAGTCATATGATGTGTATGAGCGAAGTGGTGAAATGATCCTTTAGATATTTTTAGGACACTGTACACAAAATGTATTAGACAGGGAAAAGATCATCACTGTAACTGGAACAGTAGTTTACAGTCATAGAGCACCTACTCGGCACCGCTTTCCATGTGTTATCTCCTTTGATCCTCACAACAACTTTGGGAAGCAGGTTCTATTATTATCCCTGTTTTGCAGATGAAGAAATTCATGCCTATAAATTTTAAGTATCTTGCCCAAAGCCCAAGAGTGGAGACAACACCAAACCCAGACACTCTAGCTCCAGAGCTTCAGTTCTTCCACTCTACACCACACTGCAAATTTTCTGAGATTGGGGTCCTGGTAGAGACCAGGTCCCTTCAAGTCAGTCGCTGATATGGCCATGAAGGACAATGTCTCACCCAGGACCCAAACACATTTATGCACAAAAAACACAGTGAAAAGAGAATAAGGTAGTTAAACATAGTGGAAATTACATCACATGGGGAAATTATGGAACAAACCATCTTTAATTTATTTATATTTTTTCTTTCTTTTTTTTATTTTTCAAAATAATTTTTATTGTGCTTTAAGTGAAAGTTTACAAATCAAGTCAGTCTGTCACATATAAACTTATGTACCCCTTACTACATACTCCCATTTACTCTCCTGCTAATGAGTCAGCCCACTGCCTCCTTCCAGTCTCTCCTTTCGTGACCATTTTGCCAGTTTCTTACCCTCCCATCTCCCCTCCAGACAGGAGATGCCAACACGGTCTCAAGTGTCCACCTGATACAAGTAGCTCACTCTTCATCAGCATCTCTCTCCAACGCATTGTCCAGTCCCTTCCATGTCTGATGAGTTGTCTTCAGGAATGGTTCCTGTCCTGGGCCACTAGAAGGTTTGGGGACTATGACCACTGGGATTCTTTTAGTCTCAATCAGACCATTAAGTCTGGTCTTTTCATGAGAATTTTGGGTCAGCATCCCACTGTTCTCCTGCTCCCTCAGGGGTCCTCTGTTGTGCTCCCTGTCAGGGCAGTCATCGGTTGTGGCCGGGCACCATCTAGTTCTTCTGGTCTCAGGATGATGTAAGTCTCTAGTTCACGTGGCCCTTTCTGACTCTTGGGCTCATAGTTATTGTGTGACCTTGGTGTTCTTCATTCTCCTTCGATCCAGGTGGGTTGAGACCAATTGATGCATCTTAGATGGCCGCTTGTTAGCATTTAAGACCCCAGACGCCACACTTCAAAGTGGGAAGCAGAATGTTTTCTTAATAGAATTTATTTTGCCAATTGACTTAGAAGTCCCCTTAAACCATAGTCCCCAAACCCCCGTCCTTGCTCCGCTGACCTTCAAAGCATTCAGTTTATCCTGGAAACTTCTTTGGTTTTGGTCCAGTCCAGTTGAGCTGACCTTCCCTGTCTTGAGTATTGTCCTTCCCTTCACCTAAAGTAGTTCTTATCTACTAGCTAATCAGTAAATAACCTTCTCCCACCCTCCCTCCCTCCCCCCTCTCGTAACCACAAAAGAATGTGTTCTTCTCAGTTTGTACTATTTCTCAAGAGCTTATAATAGTGGTCTTATACAATATTTGTCCTTTTGCATCTGACTAATTTCACTCAGCATAGTGCCTTCCAGGTTCCTCCATGTTATGAAATGTTTCACAGATTCATCACTGTTCTTTATCGATGTGTAGTATTCCATTGTGTGAATATAATTTATTCAACCATTCATCCGTTGATGGACATCTTGGTTGCTTCTAGCTTTTTGCTATTGTAAACAGTGCTGCAATAAACATGGGTGTGCATATATCTGTTCGCGTAAAGGCTCTTATTTCTCTAGGGTATATTCCGAGGAGTGGGATTTCTGGGTTGTATGGTAATTCTAACTTTTTAAGAAAACGCCAGATAGATTTCCAAAGTGGTTGTACCATTTTACATTCCCACCAGCAGTGTATAAGAGTTCCAATCTCTCCGCAGCCTGTCCAACATTTATTATTTTGTGTTTTGGGGATTAATGCCAGCCTTGTTGGAGTGAGATGGAATCTCATTGCAGTTTTAATTTGCATTTCTCTAGTGGCTAATGATCGAGAGCATTTTCTCATGTATCTGTTAGCTGCCTGAATATCTTCTTTAGTGAAGTGCATGTTCATATCCTTTGCCCACTTCTTGATTGGGTTGTTTGTCTTTTTGTGGTTGAGTTTTAACAGAATCATATAGGTTTTGGATCAAAGACCTAAACATAAAGACTAAAACGATAAAGATCATGGAAGAAAAAATAGGGACAACGTTAGGAGTCCTAATACAAGGCATAAACAGAAGACAAAACTAACTTGGAGTTAGTTTTTGTGCTTGGTGTGAGGTATGGGTCCTGTTTCATTTTTTTGCAAATGGATGTCCGGTTATGCCAGCACCGTTTGTTAAAAAGACTATCTTTTCCCCAATTAACTAACACTGGGCCTTTGTCCAATATCAGCTGCTCATACGTGGATGGATTTATATCTGGGTTCTCAATTCTGTTCCGTTGGTCTATGTGCCTGTTGTTGTACCAGTACCAGGCTGTTTTGACTACTCTGGCTGTATAATATGTTCTAAAATCAGGTAGAGTGAGGCCTCCCACTTTCTTCTTCTTTTTCATTACTGCTTTACTTATCCGAGGCTTCTTTCCCTTCCCTCTGAAGTTGGTGATTTGTTTCTCCATCACATTAAAAAATGTCATTGGAATTTGGATCGGAAGTGCATTGTATGTATAGATGGCTTTTGGTAATTTTTCCTATGTTAAATCTTCCTATCCATGAGCAAGGTATGTTTTTCCACTTATGTAGGTCCCTTTAGTTTCTTGCACTAGTACTTTGTAGTTTTCTTTGCATAGGTCTTTTACATCTTTGGTAAAATCTATTCCTAAGTATTTTATCTTCCTGTGGGCTACTGTGAATGGTATTGATTTGGTGATTTCCTCTTTGATGTTCTTTTTGTTGATGTAGAGGAAGCCAACTGATTTTTGGATGTTTATCTCGTAACCTGAGACTCTGCCAAACTCTTCTATTAGTTTCAGTAGTTTTCTGGAGGATTCCGTAGGGTTTTCTGTGTATAAGATCATGCCATCTGCAAATAGAGATAATTTTACTTCTTCTTTGCCAATCCGGATGCCCTTTATTTCTTTGTCTAGCCTAATTGCTCTGGCTAGGACCTCTAGCACAATGTTGAATAAGAGCGGTGATAAAGGGCATTCTTGTCTGGTTCCCGTTCTCAAGGGAAATGCTTTCAGGCTCTCTCCATTTCGAATGATGTTGGCTGTTGGCTTTGTATAAAAAAACAACTCACTGCCGTCAAGTCGATTCTGCCCTTTATTATGTTGAGGAATTTTCCTTCAATTCCTATCTTGCTGAGAGTTTTTATTATGAATGGGTGTTGGACCTTGTCAAATGCCTTTTCTGCATCAATTGATAAGATCATGTGGTTTTTGTCTTTTGTTTTATTTATATGGTGGATTACATTAATGGTTTTTCTAATATTAAAGCAACCTTGCATGCCTGGTATAAATCCCACTTGGTCGTGGTGGATTATTTTTTTGATATGTTGTTGAATTCTATTGGCTAGAATTTTGTTGAGGATTTTTGCATCTATGTTCAGGAGGGATATAGGTCTGTAATTTTCTTTTTTTGTGGTGTCTTTTCCTGGTTTTAGTATCAGGGATATGGTGGCTTCATAGAATGAGTTAGGTAGTATCCCATCATTTTCTATTCTTTGAAATATCTTTAGTAGTAGTAGTGTTAACTTTTCTCTGAAAGTTTTGTAGAACTCTCAGTGGAGCCGTCTGGGCCAGGGCTTTTTTTTTTTGGTCGGGAATTTTTTGATTACCTTTTCAGTCTCTTTTTTTGTTATGGGTCTATTTAGTTGTTCTACTTCTGATTGTGTTAATTTAGGTAGGTAGTGTTTTTCTAGGAATTCATCCATTTTTTCTAGGTTTGCAAATTTGTTAGAGTACAATTTTTCATAATAATCTGATATGATTCTTTTAATTTCAGCTGGGTCTGTTGTCATATGGCCCATCTCATTTCTTTTTCGGGTTATTTGTTTCCTTTCCTGTATTTCTTTAGTCAGTCTGGCCAATGGTTTATCAATTTTGTTAATTTTTTCAAAGAACCAGCTTTTGGCTTTGTTAATTCTTCCACTTGTTTTTCTGTTCTCTAATTCATCTAGTTCAGCTCTAATTTTTATTATTTGTTTTCTTCTGGTGCCTGATGGATTCTTTTGTTGCTCACTTTCTATTTGTTCAAGTTGTAGGGACAGTTCTCTGATTTTGGCTCTTTCTTCTTTTTGTATGTGTGCATGTATCAATATAAATTGACCTCTGAGCACTGCTTTTGCTGTGTCCCAGAGGTTTTGATAGGAAGTGTTTTCATTCTTGTTGCATTCTATGAATTTCTTTATTGCCTCCTTAATATCTTCTATAACCCAGCCTTTTTTGAGCAGGGTATTGTTCAGTTTCCAAGTATTTTATTTCTTTTCCCTGATTTTTCTGTTATTGATTTCCACTTTTATGGCCTTGTGGTCTGAGAAGGTGCTTTGTAATATTTCAATGTTTTGGATTCTGCAAAGGTTTGTTTTATGACCTAATATGTGATTTATTCTACAGAATGTTCCATGTGCACTAGAAAAAAAACTATACTTTGCAGCTATTGGGTGGAGTGTTCTGTATAAGTCAATGAAGTCAAGTTGGTTGATTGTACAATTAGGTCTTCCATGTCTCTTTTGAGCTTCTTACTGGAAGTCCTATCCTTCTCTGAAAGTGGTGTGTTGAAGTCTCCTACTATAATTGTGGAGGTGTCTATCTCACTTTTCAGTTCTGTTAAAGTTTGTTTCATGTATCTTGCAGCCCTGTCATTGGGTGTATAAGCATTTAATATGGTTATATCTTCCTGGTCAATTGTCCCTTTAATCATTATGTAGTGTCCTTCTTTATCCTTTGTGGTGGATTTAACTTTAAAGCCTATTTTGTCAGAAATTAATATAGCTTCTTTTCTTCTTGCTGTTTGCTTGATATATTTTTTTCCATCCTTTGAGTTTTAGTTTGTTTGTGTCTCTTAGTCTAAGGTGTGTCTCTTGTAGGCAGCATATAGACGGATCGTGTTTCTTTATCCAGTCTGAGACTCTCTGTCTCTTTATTGGTGCATTTAGTCCATTTACATTCAGCGTAATTATGGATAAGTATGTGTTTAGTGCTGTCATTTTCATGCCTTTTTGTGTGTGTCGTTGACAGTTTCATTTTTCCACTTACTTTTTTGTGCTGAGACGTTTTTCTTTGTAAATTGTGTATTCCTCATTTTCAAGTAGTTGAATTTATGTTTGCTGAGTCGTTATGTTTTTCTTAGTTTTTATTTTGCGTTATGGAATTGTTAGACCTCTTTGTGGTTACCTTAATATTTACCCCTATTTTTCTGAGTAAAAACCTAACTTGTATTGTCCTATATCGCCTTGTATCACTCTCCATATGGCAGTTCTATGCCTCCTGTATTTAGTCCCTCTTTTTGATTATTGTGATCTTTTACATAATGACTTCAATGATTCCCTGCTTTGAACATTTTTTCTTTGTAAAATTAATCTTAATTTGTTTTTGTGATTTCCCTATGAGTTGATACCAGGATGTTCTGTTCTGTGACCTTGTGTTGTGTTGGTATCTGATATTATTGATTTCCTTACCAATTTCCTTTAGTATTTCTTGTTGCTTTGGTTTGGTTTTTGCAAATTCTCTAAGCTTGTGTTTATCTGTAAATGTTTTAATTTCACCCTCATATTTGAGAGAGAGTTTTGCTGGGTATATGATCCTTAGCTGGCAGTTTTTCTCCTTCAGTGCTCTATATATGTCATCCCATTGCCTTCTTGCCTGCATGGTTTCTGCTGAGTAGTCTGAACTTATTCTTATTGATTCTCCTTTGTAGGAGACCTTTCTTTTATCCCTGGCTGCTTTTAAAATTTTCTCTTTATCTTTGGTTTTGGCAAGTTTGATGTAATATGTCTTGGTGACTTTCTTTTTGGATCAATCTTATATGGGGTTGGATGAGCATTTTAGATAGATATCTTTTCGTCTTTCATGATGTCAGGGAAGTTTTCTGCCAACAGATCTTCAACTATTCTCTCTGTATTTTCTGTTATCCCTTCCTGTTGTGGAACTCCAATCACACACAAGTTATGCTTCTTGATAAAGTCCCACATGATTCTTAGGGTTTCTGCATTCTTTTAAATTCTTTTATCTGATTTTTCTTCAACTGTATTGGTGTCAATTGCCTTATCTAAAACAATTACAGTCAGATCACTATCAGAATTGCCTTTGCATTATAATAGCCACCTTGTTCCCTGTAGGGATGAAAGCCCAAGACTGTGGATCTCACATGCTTGGCTAGAGCTGGTTCTGTATTTTTATTCCAATTTCAGAAAGTCAGGGAAGGATTTTAGGTCCCTGGGTTTTTTGTAGCTGCTTCCCTCAGGCTGGGAGAATGGGTTAGGAGAAGACAAAAAAAAAAAACAAAACAGAAACAAACCGCAGAGCACTTCACTCTCTGGCCCAGGAAATTCCAATGTTAATGAAGCCTCCCGGGAAGGGAGGGGAGGGATCAGATAGATAGGAGAGAGTAGCACCCAGGAATATAGACAAAGTTACTTATCTTGCTTGGTGATGACTGCTTTATCTGAGATTCCCAAGGGGTGTGTAGCCCTTGTGCACTTGCTGGGTAGAGATTGCCCCTGAGGGTCAGGCCCGAGTCCTCTGCTTGTGCTGTCTCAGAAGCGGTGGTCAGTTCCTCTGCTCCCAGTCCAAAGCCCAGCACCAAGGTTCCCGGGCTGGGACACCACACTCCAGGCTCCAAAACCAGTCACTGCCTCCCAGTGACTTCTCCTCCTGTCAGCTGTGTCACTGCGCTGCCTGCGTGCACTGGCTGGGCTTCCCCTGAGGTCACTTTAGGGGGTTAGGGCTGTGTCCTATGTTTGCGCCATCTCAGGAGGCCATGCTCAGCTCCCCTGCGCCCAGTCCAAAGCCCGGCACCAAGGTTTTCTGACTGGGACGCTGGCTCCAGGCTCTGAAAACAGTCGCTGCTTCCCCGTGGTTGCTCGTTCTCTCGTTAGACCCGTCAGTGTGCAGGCTGATTGCGCTGGCTGAGTCTCTACGGAGGTTACCCCAGGGGGATAGGGGTTAGGACTATGTCCTGTGCCTGCCCTGCCTCAGCAAGTCGCAATCAGCCCCGCCACTCAGCACCAGGGAACTGCGAGGGCTCAACTCTGTGGCGCTGGACACCGGCTCCAGAGGCAGTTGCTGCTTCAGAATGCAGCTTTTCATTCACCTGTCACTCAGGTCAACTCTTTAGATCTGTGTTTGATGGTCAGGGCTCATAGATTGTCATGTATATGATCGATTCATTGTTTCTCTGAGTCTTTGTTACAAGAGGGATCCGAGGTAGCTTCTACCTAGTCATCCATCTTGGCCACCATCTTTTATTTTATTCCTTAATCATTGTGAATTGTTTGGCTCCTGCAACTTATACCAACTGGGGGCTAATGACAGTGCATTGTACTAACCAGAGCAATTCTTTGGAAGAGTGGAGATTTATGGCTTTCATGTTGTTGTTGTTAGCTGCCATCAGGTAAGACCCTGACTCATGGTGACCCCATGCACAATGAAACAAAATGCTGCCTGGTTCTGTATCATCTCCATATTTGAATAGGGATTAGACTGTTGTGATCCATGGGTTTTTCACTGGCTGATTTTCAGAGGTAGATTGCCAGACCTTCCTTCCTAGCCCATCTTCATCTGGAAGCTCTGCTGAAACCTGTTCAGCATCACAGCAACATACAAGCCTCCAATGACAGAGAGGTGATGGCTGTATGTGAGTTGTCTTGGGTGGAGAACTCTACCACCGAACCACCGTAGCCTTTATAAATGCTCCTGTCATGGATTGAATTCTATCCCCCAAAAATATGTGTACCAATTTCGCTAGGTCATGATTCCAAGTATTGTGTGATTGTCCACCATTTTACCATCTGATGTGATAGTGGTATGTGGTAAATCCTATCTCTATGATGTTTATGAAATAGAATTAGTGACAGTTATGTTAATGAGATTAGATTGTGTCTTAAAAAAATCTCTTCTGAGATATAAAAGAGAGAAGCAAGTAGAGAGACATGGCGACCTCATGTTGTCCTTGTTTTCAGGTGCTGTCGAGTCGGTTCCGACTCATAGCGACCCTGTGCACAACAGAACGAAACACTGCCCTGTCCTGAGCCATCCTTACAATCATTGTTATGCTTGAGCTCACTGGTGCAGCAAATGTGTCAATCCACCTCGTTGAGGGTCTTCCTCTTTTCCGCTGACCCTGTACTCTGCCAAGCATGATGTCCTTCTCCAGGGACTCATCCCTCCTGACAACATGTCCAAAGTATGTAAGACGCAGTCTCGCCGTCCTTGCTTCTAAGGGGCATTCTGGTTGTACTTCTTCTAAGACAGATTTGTTCGTTCTTTTGGCAGTCCATGGTATATTCAATATTCTTCACCAACACCACAATTCAAAGGCATCAATTCTTCTCCGGTCTTCCTTATTCATTGTCCAGCTTTCACATGCATATGATGCAATTGAAAATACCATGGCTTGGGTCAGGTGCACCTTAGTCTTCAAGGTGACATCTTTGGTCTTCAACACTTTGAAGAGGTCCTTTGCAGCAGATTTACCCAATGCAATGTGTCTTTTGATTTCTTGACTGCTGCTTCCATGGCTGTTGATTCTGGATCCAAGTAAATGAAATCCTTGACAACTTCAATCTTTTCTCCATTTATCATGATGTTGGTCATTGGTCCCGTTGTGAGGATTTTTGTTTTCCTTACGTTGAGCTGCAGTTCATACTGAAGGCTGTGGTCTTTGATCTTCATTTGTAAGTGCTTCAAGTCCTCTTCACTTTCAGCAAGAAAGGTTGTGTCATCTGCATAACGCAGGTTATTGATGAGTCTTCCTACAATCCTGATGCCCCGTTCTTCTTCACATAGTCCAGCTTCTCATATTATTTGTCCAGCATACAGATTAAATAGGTATGGTGAAAGAATACAACCTTTCCTGACTTTAAACCAATCAGTATCCCCTTGTTCTGTCTGAACAAATGCCTCTTGATCTATGTAAATGTTCTTCATGAGCACAATTAAGTGTTCTGGATTTCCCATTCTTTGCAGTGTTATCCACAGTTTGTTATGATCCACATAGCCGAATGCCTTTGCATAGTCAATAAAACACAGGTAAACGTCCTTCTGGTATTCTCTGCTTTCAGCCAGGATCCATCTGACATCACCAATGATATCCCTGGTTCCACGTCCTCTTCTGAAATTGGCCTGAATTTGTGGGAGTTCTCTGTCGATATACTGCTACAGCCGTTTTTGAATGATCTTCAGCAAAATTTTGCTTGCATGTGATATTAATGATATTGTTCTATAATTTCCACATTCGGCTGTATCACCTTTCTTGGGAATAGACATAAATATGGATCTCTTCCAGTCAGTTGGCCAGGAAGCTGTCTTCCAGATTTCTTGGCATAGACAAGTGAGCACCTCCAGCGCTGCATCTGTTTGTCGAAACATCTAAATTGATATTTCACCAATTCATGCAGCCTTGTTTTTTGCCAATGCCTTCAGAGCAGCTTGGACTTTTTCCTTCAGCGCCTTCGGTTCCTGATCATATGCTACCTCTTGAAATGGTTGAACATCGACTAATTATTTTTGGTATAATGACGCTGTGTGTTCCTTCCATCTTCTTTTGATGCGTCCTGCGTCGTTTAATATTTTCCCCATAGAATCCTTCACTATTGCAACTCGAGGCTTGAATTTTTTCTTCAGTTCTTTCAGCTTGAGAAACACTGAGTGTGTTCTTCCCTTTTAGTTTTCCATCTCCAGCTCTTTGCACATGTCATTATAATTACTTTGTCTTCTCAAGATGTCCTTTGAAATCTTCTCTTCAGTTCTTTTACTTCATTCTTTTTTTTTAAAAAAAAATAATTTTTATTGTGCTTTGGTGAAAGTTTACAAATCAAGTCAGCCTCTCACACAAAAACCCACATACAGCTTGCTACATTCTCCGAATTACTTCCCGCCCCCCCAAGAGACAGTGCGCTCCCTCCTTCCACTCTTTCTTTTCGTAACCATTTTGCCAGCCTCTAAGCCCCTCTACCCTCGCATCTCCCTTCCAGGCAGGAGATGCCAACATTGTCTCAAGTGTCTACCTGAACCAAGTAGCTCATGCCTCACCAGAATCCCTTTCCAACCCATTGTCCCGTCCAATCCATGTCTGACAAGCTAGCTTCGGGAATGGTTCCTCTAGTGGGCCAACAGAAGGTCTGGGGCCATGATCACCGGGGTCCTTCCAGTCTCAGTCAGACCATTAAGTTTGGTCTTTTTACGAGAATTTGGCATCTGCATCCCACTGTTCTCCTGCTCCCTCAGGGGTTCTCTGTTGTGTTCCCTGTCAGGTCAGTCATAGGTTGAGGCCAGGCACCATCTTCTGTACTTCATCAATTCTTCCTTTTGCTTTAGCTGCCTGATATTCGAGAGCAAGTTTCAGAGTCTCTTCTGACATCCATCTTGGTCTTTTCTTTCTTTCCTGTCTTTTCAATGACGTCTTGCTTTCTTCGTGTATAATGTCCTTGATGTCATTCCACAACTCATCTGGTCTTCAGTCACTAGTTTTCAGTGGGTCAAATCTATTCTTCAGATGGTCTTTAAATTCAGGTGGGATATACTGAAGGTCATATTTTGGCTCTCGGGGACTTGCTCTGATTTTCTTCAGTTTCAGCTTGAACTTGCATATGAGCTATTGACGGTCTATTCCACAGTCGGCCCCTGGCCTTGTTCTGACTGATGATATTGAGCTTTCCCATCGTCTCTTTCCACAGATGTAGTCAATTTGATTTCTGTGTGTTTCATCTGGCAAGGTCCATGTGTATAGTCACTATTTATGTTGGTGAAAGAAGGTATTTGCAATGAAGAAGTCGTTGGTCTTGCAAAATTCTATCATTCAATCTCCGGCATTGTTTCTATCACCAAGGCCATATTTTCCAACTACTGACCCTTCTTCTTTATTTACAACTTCTGCATTCCAATCGCCAGTAATTATCAATGCATCTTGATAGCATGTTTGATCAATTTCAGACTGTAGCAGCTGATAAAAATCTTCTATTTCTTCATCTTTGGCCCTAGTGCTTGGTGTGTAAATTTGAATAATAGCTGTATTAACTGGTCTTTCTTGTAGCCGTATGGATATTATCCTATCACTGACAGCGTTGTACTTCAGGATAGATCTTGAAATGTTCCTTTTGACGATGAATGCAACACCCTTCCTCTTCGAGTTGTCATTCCCAGTATACTAGACTATATGATTGTCCAATTCAAAATGGCCAATATCAGTCCATTTCAGCTCACTAATGCCTAGGATATCGATGTTTATTCATTCCATTTCATTTTTGACGATTTCCAATTTTCCTAGATTCAAACTTTGTACATTCCACATTCTGATTATTAATGGATGTCTGCAGCTGTTTCTTTTCATTTTGAGTCATGCCACATCAGCAAATGAAGGTCCCAAAAGCTTTGCTCCATCCACGTCATTAAGGTCGACTCTGCTTTGAGGAGGCGACCTCATACCAACAAGAAAGCAGAGTGTGTCCTTTGCAACTGGGGTCCCTGCTCCGAGAAGCTTCTAGATGAGGGAAAGATTGATCACAAGAACCTTCCCCCAGAACAGACAGAGAGAGAAATCCTTTCCCTGGAGCTGGTGCCCTGAATTTGGACTTCTAGCCTCCAAGACTGTGAGAGAATAAATTTCTGTTCGTTAAAGCCATGCACTTGTGGTATTTCTGTTATAGCACTGGATGACTAAGACACCTCCCTATTTGAAAAACATTTCAGTAGCTGATGAATGATAATGTTGAGATGGTGAGGTCATTTAGAATCAAACTGTGAGAAGCTATAGTAAAATTTTGTTTCAGCAAATACTGATAAGCTGATGCAGTTGATTTAATTGATAATCCAAAAAGATAAAAAATGTAGCTGGCATTCATTTAAAAAAAAGGCCTTCTTTCTTGAGTTGATTATTTGGAGCAGACAGGAGGTCATCCACTTGCATATTTCTATCTACATTTTTACTTTTCTGAGATTGCAATATTATTATTTCTTTCCTGTCATTGTACTATGAAAAGAAAATTAAATGAGCCCAGTAGGGAGGATCATGCAAGGTAAAGGAAACATCAAGACTTATCCCTTTTTTATATGATAGAGAGTCAAGACTTAGAATACAGTAGCTAAGAGCTATAGGTACAGTGGTAGTTCACTGGTAGAATTCTCATCTGCCATGCCAGAGACTAGGATTTGATTCCTAGCCAATATACCTCAAGCATAGCCATCACCCATCTGTCACTGGAGGCTTGTGTATTATTATGATGCTGAACCGATTTTAGCAAATCTTCTAGACTAACACAGACCAGGAAGAGAGGCCTGGTGATCTACTTCTGAAAATCAGCCAGTGAAAACCCTGTGAATCACAAAGGTTTTGTCCTGTTATGCATGGGATCACCATGACTTAGGGCCAATGACAACTAACAACTACAGCTAAGAACTACACTAATTCTCTTTCTGGAATAGAATAATTTTCCCAAATTTTTTATAAATCATACAAAATAAGATTTTTAGTTACCCATGGATCCCAACGTAAAGATTTTGAAGTATTGGTTATTTCAACTCCAATCTAAAATATAATTGTCCTGATAGCAATAATGAGCTTCGTGTTGTTTACTCCCCGCCCCCCCACACCCTATCTTTTTAAAAAGGTAAGTCATTTACTATGGATCTCCTGTTAAACCACCACATACTGTTTGTAGGACATTGCTTATTGACAGCTGTGTTACGGTGCAGGAAAAAAAGGACTGACTTTTAATAGGGACAGACTTAGGTTCAAATTCTAGCTTACGTGGTTTAATGATCTTAGGCAAGTTATTTAACTTCTCGGGGCCTCATTTCTTCATCTGCGAAATGTGAATGATCACACAACTTCCTTTGGAAATCGTAAAACATTATGTGGAAAATGTAAAATGCGAAAAACAATGCCAGCCACATAGTAAGTGTTCAAAAACATGGAAAGTGTTGTCATGTGAACTTTAAGACAGATTCACTGCCAAAATGCAGCATCTCCCAAGAAGAGACCACCTATCAAGTGAGCAGGGTCCATTCAGTGGAACCCGAGTCACCGAATTTCTGAGGACTGGTCCCAGCTCATTTATTTCTGTTCTTCAGAACTTTTTTTTTTTTTAATTTTTATTGTGCTTTAAGTCAAAGTTACAAATCAGGTCGGACTCTCATGCAAAAATTTATAAACACCTTGCTATTTATCCCTGATGAGACAGTACAGGCTTTCCCTCTACTCTGTCTTTTCCTGTCCATTCGGCCAGCTTCTGATCCACTCTACCCTCTCATCTCCCCTTCGGACAGGAGATCCCAACATAGTCTCATGTGTCTACTTGATCTAAGAAGCTCATTCTTCACTAGTATCATTGTCTATCCCATAGTCTAGTCCAATCCCTGTCTAAAGAGTTGGCTTTGGGAATGGTTCCTGTACTGGGCCAACAGAAGGTCTGGGGACCATGACCTCCAGGGTCATTCTAGCCTCAGTTAGACCATTAAGTCTGGTCTTTTTATGAGAATTTGGGGTCTCATCCCACTGCTGTCCTGCTCCCTCAGGGTTCTCTGCTGTGTTCCCTGTCAGGGCAGACATCGGAAGTAGCTGGGCACCATCTAGTTCTTCTGGTCTAAGGCTGGTGTAGTCTCTGGTTTATGTGGCCCTTTCTGTCTGTTGGGCTCGTAATTACCTTGTGTCCTTGGTGTTCTTCATTTTCCTTTGGTCCAGGTGTGTTGAGACCAATTGATGCATCTTAGATGGCCTCTTGCTAGTGTTTAAGACCCTAGATGCCAGTCTCCAAAGTGGGATGCAGAATGTTTTCTTAATAGATTTTATTATGCCAATTGACTTAGATGTCCCCTGAAACCATGGTCCCCAAACCCCCGCTCCTGCTATGCTGGCCTTTGAAATGTTCAGTTTATTCAGGAAACTTCTTTGCTTTTGGTTTAGTCCAGTTCTGCTGACCTCTGCTGTATTGGGTGTTGTCTTTCCCTTCCCCTAAAATGGTTCTTATTTACTAATTAGTGAGAACCCCAGTCCCTCTCTCCCTCCCTCCCCACCTCTCATAACCATCAAAAAATATTCTCTTCTATGTTTAAACTATTTCTCGAGTTCTTATAATAGTGATCTTGTATAATATTTGTCCTTTTGCAACTGACTAATTTCACTCAGCGTAATGCCTTCCAGATCCCTCCATGTTATGAAATGTTTCACGGATTCATCGTTGTTCTTTTTTTCCATTGTGTGAATATACCATAATTTATTTATCCATTCATCCATTGATGGGCACCTTGGTTGCTTCCATCTTTTTGCTATTGTAAACAGTGCCCGAATGAACATAGGTGCGCCTATATCTGTTTGTGTAAAGGCTCTTATATTCCAAAGAGTGGGATTGCTGGATCATATATAGTTCCATTTCTAGCTTTTTAAGGAAGAGCCAAATTGATTTTCAAAGTGGTTATACCGTTTTACATTCTCACCAGTAGTGTATAAGTGTTCCAGTCTCTCCACAACCTCTCCAACATTTATTATTTTCTGTTTTTGTATTAATGCCACCCTCGTTGGAGTGAGTTGGAATCTCATCGTAGTTTTGATTTGCATTTCTCTAATGGCTAATGATCCTGAGCATTTCCTCATATATCTGTTAGCTAACTGAATGTCTTCTTTAGTGAAGTTCCTGTTCATATCTTTTGCCCATTTTTTAATTGGGTTATTTGTCTTTTTGTAGTTGAGTTTTTGCAGTATCATGTAGATTTTAGAGATCAGATGCTGATCGGAAATGTCATAACTAAAAACTTTTTCCCAGTTTGTAGGTAATCTTTTTACTCTTTTGGTGAAGTCTTTGGATGAGCATAGGTGTTTGATCTTTAGGAGCTCCCAGTTATCTGGTTTCTCTTCTGCATTGTTAGTAACATTTTCTATACTGTTTATGCCAGGTATTAGGGCTCCTAGTATTGTCCCTATTTTTTCTTCCATGATCTTTATCATTTTAGATTTTATATTTAGATCTTTGATCTATTTTGAGTTAGTTTTTGTGCATGGTGTGAGGTATGGGTCTTGTTTCACTTTCTTGTAAATGGATATCCAGTTATGGCAGCACCATTTGTTAAGAAGACTGTCTTTTCCCCTTTTAACTGACTTTGGGCATCTGTCAAATATCAGCTCCTCACATGTGGATGGATTTATGTCTGGATTCTCAATTCTGTTCCATTGGTCTATGTATCTGTTGTTGTACCAGTACCAGGCTGTTTTGACTACTGTGGCAGTATAATAGGTTCTGAAATCAGGTAGAGCGAGGCCTCCCACTTTGTTCTTCTTTTCTGTAATGCTTTACTTATCCAGGGCCTCTTTCCCTTCCACATGAAGTTGGTGATTTTTTTTTCCTCCATCTCATTAAAAAATGCAGTTGAAATTTGGATCGGAATTGCATCGCGTCTATCGATGGCTTTTGGTGGAATAGATATTTTCACAATGTTAAGTCTTCCTATCCATGACCAAGGTATGTTTTTCAACTTATGTAGGTCTCTTTTAGTTTCTTGCAGTAGTGTCTTGTAGTTTTCTATGTATAGGTCTTTTGCATCTCTGGTAAGATTTCTTCCTAAGTATTTTAGCTTCTTGGAGGCTACTGTAAATGGCATTGATTTGGTGATTTCCTCTTCGATGTTCTTTTTGTTGGTGTAGAGGACTCCAACTGATTTTTGTATGTTTATCTTGTATCCTCATACTCTGCTGAACTCTTCTATTAGGTTCAGCAGTTTTCTTGAGCATTCCTTAGGGTTTTGTGTATATAAGATCATGTCACCTGCAAATAGAGATACTTTTACTTCTTCCTTGCCAATCTGGATGCCCTTTATTTCTTTATATAGCCTAATCGCTCTGGCAAGGACCTCCAGCGCAATGTTGAATAATAGTGGTGATAGAGGGAATCTTGTCTGGTTCCCCATCTCAAGGGGAATGCTTTCAGACTCTGTCCATTAGGACGATGTTTGCTGTTGGCTTTGTATAAATGTCCTTTATTGTGTTGAGGAATTTTCCTTCTATTCCTATTTTGCTGATAGTTTTATCATGAGTGGGTGTTGAACTTTGTCAAATGCCTTTCTGCGTTGGTTGATAAAATCATGTGGTTCTTGTATTTTGTTTTATTTATGTGGTGGATTACATTAATTGTTTTTCTAGTGTTGAACCATCCCTGCATACCTGGGATGAACCCCACTTGGTCATGGTGAATTATTTTTTGGATATGTTGTTGAATTCTATTGGCTAGAATTTTGTTGAGGATTTTTGCATCTAAGTTCATAAGGGATATATGTCTGTAATTTTCTTTTTTTTTTTTTTTTGTGGTGTCTTTACCTGGTTTTGGTATCAGGGATATGCTGTATTCATAGAATGAGTTTGGGAGTATTCCGTCCCTTTCTATGTTCTGAAATACCTTAAGTAGTAGTGGTGTTAATTCTTCTCTGAAAATTTGGTAGAACTCTGCAGTGAAGCTGTCCAAACCAGGGCTTTTTTTTGTTGGGAGTTTTTTATTACCTTTTCAATCTCTTCTTTTGTTATGGGTCTATTTAGTTGCTCTATCTGTTTGTATTAGTTTAGATAGGCAGTGTGTTTCTAGGAATTCATCCATTTCTTCTAGGTTTTCAAATTTGTTAGAGTACAGTTTTTCATAGTAATCTGATTCTTTTAATTTCAGTTGGGTCTGCTGCAATATTGCCTATCTCATTTTTTACTCAGGTTACTTGCTTCCTCTTCTGTTTTTTTTTTTTTTGTCCATTTGGCCAATGGTTTATCAATTTTGTTAATGTTTTCAGAGAACGAGCTTTTGGTCTTGTTAACTCTTTCAGTTGCTTTGCTGTTCTGTATTTCATTTAATTCTGCTGTAATTTTTATTAGTTCCTTTCTTCTGGTGCCTGAAGGTTTCTTTTCTTTCTTTTTTTTTCTCTCTTTCTATTTGTTCAAGCTGTAGGGATAAGTCTTTGATTTTGGTCCTTTCTTCTTTTTGTATGGGTACATTTATTGATATAAATTGACCTCTGAGCACTGCTTCCGCTGTGTCCCAATGGTTCTGATAGGAAGTGTTTTCATTCTCATTGGATTCTAAGAATTTCTTTATTTCATCCTTAAATGTCTTCTATAACCCAGTCTTTTTGAGCAGGGTATTATTCGGTTTCCAAGTGTTTGATTTCTTTTCCCTGCTTGTTCTGTTATTGCTATCTACTCCTATGGCCTTATGGTCAGAGAAGATGCTTTGTAATATTTCAATGTTTTGGATTCTGCTAAGGCTTGCTTTATGAGCTAATATGTGTTCTATTCTAGAGAATGTTCCATGTACACTAGGAAAGAAAGTATACTTGGCTGCTGTTGGTTGGAGGGTTCTGTATATGTCTATAAAGTTGAGCTGGTTGATTGTGGCATTTAGATCTTCCATGTCTTTATTGAGCTTCTTTCTGTATGTCCTGTCCTTCACTGAAGGTGGTGTGTTGAAGTTTCCTGCTATAATTGTGGAGCTGTCTATCTCACTTTTCAATGCTGTTCGAGTTTGTTTCATGTATCTTACAGCCCTGTCCTTTGGCGCATAAATATTTAATATGATTATATCCTCGTGGTATATTGTCCCTTTAATGATTATATCGTGTCCTTCCTTATCCTTTGTTGTGGATTTAAGTTTAAAGTCTATTTTGTCAGAAATTAATATTGCGATTCCTGCTCTTTTTGATTGTAATTTCCTTGACATATTTTTTTTCCCATCCTTTGAGTTTTAGTTTGTTTGTGTCTGTAAGTCTAAGGTGTGTCTCTTGTAGGCAGAATATCAACAGATTGTGTTTTTTCATTCATTCTACCACTCTCTGTCTCTTTATTGGTGCATTTAGTCCATTAACATTCAAAGTCATTATGGATAGGTATAAGTTTAGTGCTGTTATTTTGATATCTTTTTTTGTGTGTTGTTGACAGTTTCTTTTGCCCACTTAATTTTTTTGCTGAGTTGTTTATCTTTGTGTATTACCTTTTCCTTTTCTTCATTGTTGTTTTCTCTTGTGTTCTTCGATTTTGTTTCTGCTGATTCTCTATTTTTTTCTTGTATTTTATTTTGATGGACAGGGTTATTAGTCTCCTTTGTGGTTACCTTAATATTTACCCCTGTTTTTCTAAGTTTAAACCTAACCTTTATTTCTTTATATCTCCTTGTCTTCCTCTCCGTATGAAAGATCTATGACTACCTTTCTTAGTTTCTCTTTATTATTTTAACATTGTCTTCTTTTACATAATAACATCGCAGTTGCCCGGTTTTGAGTGTTTTTTAATCTTGATTTATTTTTGTGATTTCCCTGTCCGGGTTAACATCTGATTGCTCTGTCCAGTGTTCTAGTCTTTGGTTGATACCTGATATTATTGATTTTCTAGCCAAAGAACTCCGTATAGTATTTCTTGTAGTTTTGGTTTGGTTTTTATGAATTCCCTGAACTTCTGTTTATCTGGAAATGTCCTAATTTCACCTTCATATTTGAGAGACAGTTTTACTGGATATATGATTCTTGGCTGGCAATTTTTTTCCTTCAGTATTTTCTATAAGTCATCCCGTTGCCTTCTTGTCTTCATGGTTGCTGCCGAGTAGCCTGAGCTTATTCTTATTGATTCACCTTTGTAGGTGACTTTTTGTTTATCTCTAGCTCCTCTTAAAATTGTCTCTTTTTCTTTGGTTTTGGCAAATTTGATTATATGTCTTGGTGACTTTCTTTTAAAATCTACCTTATGTACATTTTGAAGAGCATCTTGTATTGATATCTTCTCATCTTTCATGATATCATGGAAGTATTCTGCCAACAAATCTTCAACAGTTCTCTCTGTATTTTCTGTTATCCCTCCCTGTTCTGGTACTCCAATCACTCATAGGTTATTTCTCTTGATAGAGCCCCACATGATTCTTAAGGTTTATTCATTTTTTAAAAATTCTTTTATCTGATTTTTCTTCAAATATGTTGTTGCCAAGTGCTTTATCTTGAAGGTCACCAATTCTTCCTTCCACTTGCTTGATTCTGCTCCACTGACTTTCTATTAAGTAGTCTAATTCAGTTATTTTATTGTTAATGTTCTGAATTTCTGATTGATATATTTTTTCCCATCTCTCTATGGATTCTTGCACCTTATTAAATTTTTCATTATGTTCTTGAGTAACCTTTTTAGTTTCTCAGCTGTTTTATCTGTGTGTTCCTTGGCTTGTTCTGCATATTGCCTGATCACCTTCCTGATGTCTTGAAGAGTTCTGTTTATTAATCTTTTGAATTCTGCATCCAATAATTCCATGAAGACACTTTCATCCAGAAGATCCTTTGATTCTCTGTTTTGAGAGCTTTTTGAAGCAATCACGGTCTGTTTTTATATGGCTTGCTATTAACTGTTGTCTCTGAGCTATCTATAAGTTATTGTATTAGTTTATTTTATGCTTGCTTACTGTATCATAGCTTCTTGCTTTGTTTTGTTTTGATATGCCCAAATGGGTTGCTTGAGTGATCTAGCTTGATGATTTTCACCTTTGGAGCTCTGACATCCTGTCAGCAAATGGCTAGAGCTGTTATCAGGTATATGAGCTTGTGAATCCATTCATTTTTCTTGTGTGGATTCAGCTCAGGTGTCCAGGTAACTGATCATCAAGTGTGTGGTACAAGCTCTGTCCTACAGTCTTAGAGGGGCAGGGGTTTTTGGTGTAGGTACCAGTGTCTTGTTGCAGCAAGGGATTATGCTCTGAACAAGGCAGGGGGCTGAGAACCGTACTCTGAACGTCTCTGAGGAAAGCGCATCCTTGTTCGCTAGAATGTACACTTGGGTGGGTTCTGCAGACGGACCATGGGCACCTAGTGCTTTTGGTTGTAAGGACTGGGAGGTACTAGTTATGCTTGGACACCTGTCGTGAGTGGCTGGGTGGCCTGAGTGTAGCCACCAGTCCTTATGCCTGTAATGTGGGTAGGTGAGGACCCTGTTTAATAGGCAAAGTGGTGTCAAATATCAAACACCCACCTCTCCATCGCACAGCTGAAACAGCTGTAGTCTGCCAGCAAGGGCCTATTCTCCTGAAATAGGCCCACACAGGTCCATGCAGGGGGTAAAAGTATTCAACGTCCATGGGGCGTTAATGCCTGGACAGGAGCCACGTCTGTCCTGAGCTCTCCTGTTTAGTGGAGCTGGCAAATTTATCTTTTCTACCTGTTGTGAATTTATTCCTTCTCTAAGCCTGGGAGCATGGCTCAGGGCACTCAAATGGGTGTATCTCAGGCCCAGGGAAATCAACATCCACTGAAGCTAGCTTGGGGGCGGGAGCGCTGTAAAATATGTGCAAGTACTTAGCTGTTGCTGAGAGCGCCGCTCTTCTCTGGGTCTGGAGGTTGAAGTAGGCCATGCAGCTGGCTACTTCTCCATGAGGGAACTGTGGCTGATCGCTACTACCAGCCCACTGCAGCTGCCTCCGGAAATGGTGCCTGAGGGATCCCAGGATTCAGGTCCAGTAACTCCTCTCAGCTTCTGAACAGACTCTCCCTCCCCCTGCCACTCAGTCCATTTTCTGACTTTGCCTTTGATATTCAGGGCTCCTAGCTTGTCATAAATATAATTGTTTCACTTGATTTTTCGGATCTTTGTTGTAAGAGGGATTGCCAGAAGCATCTGGCTATTCCGCCATCTTGGCCCCACCTATGTTCTTCAGAACTTTTAAAAGCATTGTTTCCAAAAATTGTTCAGGGGGTCAGGAATCAAAATCTGTTTAATGCAGATATTTTATTTCTTCTAAATCAACTCTTGTTAGGGTCAACATATATCTAGGCAAGATGTTACTTAGAAATCTGAATGTTGTGAATTTGGTCCAAATGAAGGGACTGAGTTTTTTATTTGTCTCCCCTAGATAAAAAAAATCTTGTTTTTGAGCTCTGGGAAATAGTTAAAAAGTAGTTTTAAGACAGGACATTATGAATCAGATAAAGTACTTTGTACCTGATAATCTTGTAAGGGTAGTTTTGACAAAGAGCAATAAAGGATGTTAAAATAATATTGTTTTTTGACCCACCACAATGTGTTGTAGTAGCAGGGACAGGGAAGATACCCATTAATTGAAGGGAACAGTGAGGG
Organism: Elephas maximus indicus; assembly: GCF_024166365.1. Lineage (NCBI taxonomy): Eukaryota > Metazoa > Chordata > Mammalia > Proboscidea > Elephantidae > Elephas > Elephas maximus. The sequence goes on from NC_064822.1 coordinate 19,167,147, forward strand.
TGGAGAGCAGCACCCACTTTTAAACTCTGATTTTGTGGAGACCATGTCTCCCCTTGTTGTTGTTAGGTGCCATTGAATGAGTTCCAACTCATAGTGACTGTATGTACGACAGAACAAAACAGTGCCCTGTCCTGCACCATCCTCACAATCATTGTTATGCTTGAGACCATGGTTGCACCTGCCTTGTCAGTCCATCTTGTTGAGGGTCTTCCTCTTTTTCACTGACCCTCTACTTTACCAAACATGATGTCCTTCTCCAGGGACTGGTCCCACCTGAAAACATGACGTCTCCCATTAGATCTATAAAATCCTAGTACAGTGTCATGCTTCTGTGAAAATCTGAGTATTACAATAGTTTAACAGTTTCAGATTTTTAATTATATAGATAAATATTGAAATACATATCTATATACTGAAATATATAGATTTGTTGAGATAGATAATTGGAGCAGAGTTTTTTTCCTTGCTTGAAATATCTTAAAAAATTATCTATATATACATAAAGACCAATCATATTATATCTTATTCCACTGAGCCATATTGTTAAATCTCTTAGTATCAAAGTATTAAAAATTATCTTTCATATATTCTATTATTTGTGCAGGTACTCTATATTGGTTTAAAAATTAGTAAAAACTAAATGGAAAATTTCCTGTAAAATAAGGTCTCATCTGATCTCATCTACCTAGAAGTGGACATTTTGACCGCATAGGATGGAACCTGCTATAAGGACCTAGGAATTTTTAAAGTAGGCGTGAATAAAAATTTATTATTATTCTCTATTACATCGGTATTTAGCATGCTTATTCCAGAAAATACAAGCTTAAGGATTATTGTATTTCAAGGAATTAAAAAAAGTATTTTAAAAGCATGTAGTCCACTGAACACATTTAGATGGTTTCAGACATGTCATTGCGTGCAGAAGCAGCAGGTGGTGCTTTGAGTCAGAGGCTTTCTCCAGTGCATTGCTAAAAAACAAGCTTGAAACTGTATCCTAGTCAGTTTATTGATTCTGAAGAAATGGAAACACTAGTTATTCCAAAACCCTAGGTAGATGTTCTTTATGGGGAATGTCACCACATTTCAATTCAACAAATATCAATTGAGCAATTAGGTATTTTCCAGAATCTGGTCTTGGGGCTAGGGAATTAAAAAAACAAATAAAACATACTCTCTGTTTTCAAGGACAGATATGGGAAGAAAAGCTTTGGGGAACTAGGACTGTAGGTATATGTGAAAGTTGCTGTAGTATAATGTAACGAGACCTAGAGATGCGTGAATGGATGCCATGGGGTTAGAATAGGAATAGTAATGAATCCTGCCTGAGAGATTTTACAGTGTTCAGGATGAGCCTTGGAGTGTGGCTAAAGTTCAGGGCACTGAAAGGGAAAAGGTGGGGAATGAGGCTGAAGAGTTAAAAAGGAGAAAACAGCATTCTATACTACCATAATCTGCCTTATGATAGAATTCCTATTAAATTTTTATAAACTAAATAGTTAAAGGGCTGTTTCACAGTCTAGAGATATGCCAAGAAAAGTGTGGCCTCATTCTTCAATTCCATTATTCTATTTGTGATCTTATGGAAATACATCGTTTAGGAATAATTGAGACTTCTAGTATTCTCTTGATTAGATCTTCTCACTTTTTAAATCTGGCAATGTGCATAGATTGTCATACCCACTGCCCACACTTGTGGCTCCAGTCCTCAGCTGCCTTTCGGGGAGGTTGAATATATGAATTATACACAAATTACCTGGGCTGAAGAGGATTCAAGGAATGTGTAATACCTTCACTTATGTATTTAACATTTAAATACTATGAAGCACACGGTGTTTCCTTTCTACTTATCAAGAGCTATAATACCTGACAGCCATTTGGGCAGACTGTCAAATGTAAAACAATACTGACGCTTTTTGACTCATATAGAATAAACGGAAATAAATTGAGCATTTTTCAAATACCCTATTATTGGTTATTGATTTAAATATTCAAGACCAATTACTAACTATTAGATTCATGTCAGCCAGTAGACCAAGTTCATGTGTACCAATGATCTGTTGTTTAGGAATTTCATTTTGCAGAAGACAAAAAAAGTGAGTTCTACAAAGTTCTGCAAAGATTAAGTGACAGGCCTAAATTCAACTAACAACAAAGCACATGTCCTGAGTTCCTGCCCGTTATTCATTCCATACTTTACCACCCACACTGCCTTGATTCTATTACTTCCACCCCCAAGAGCTGTGATCTGTGGGTATTCAAACTTTATTTAACACTGAATGGAAATCCCTCGAGTTATTCCTTTTTTATATATAAGAAAACAGCATTTCTTTTATTTCCTTAAATCTAAAGCTTTTGTATGTAAAAATCCAGACAAGATTTATGCCCTGGTGGGGGGAAAAACAAGACATGTAAAATCTTATAGGACATTCTTATTATCCTCATTCTTATTATCAGTTAGATTCAATGACTATTTATTAAATCCTTACTGTGTGCCAACCACTGTTCTTAGCACTTGAAAAACATAAATAAAATGAGACAAAATCATTCCTGCCCTCTGGAGGAATGGAAGTGGAGAAGCCAAGGTAAAGAAGTGTTGACCTGTCACGGGGTTTGCAACCAATGTCACAAAGCAATATGTGTATTAATTGTTTAATGAGAAAATAATTTGTTCTGTAAACCTTCATCTAAAGCACAATAAAAAAATTGTTTAAAAAATATATATACATGCTCACACACACAAAAAAACTTATTCCTGCCCTCACAGCTTACATTGTAGTGCAACACCACAGATGAATGCTAATATCTAAATTATTAGGAGAGTTAATTTAAATAGATCTACAGGCCCATAAAACAAAATGAGACTAAATGGGCACACCAGCCCAGGGGCAAGGACAAGAAGGCAGGAGAGGACTGGAAAGCTGCTAACGGGGAACCCAGGTGGAAAAGGGGAGAGTGTCAACATGTTGTGAGGTTGGCAACCAATGTCACAAAGCAATATGTCTATTAATTGTTTAATGAGAAACTTTTTCTGTAAACCTTTATCTAAAGCACAATTTCAAAAATTACAATAAATAAATAGATGTACAAACTGGCAACAGTATATAGTAAACCATTTCCAATTAATAAATTTGATATTTTTTGAATATTCAAATATTTTTACATAAATTATTTTGTCTGATCCACAAATATTTCTGTGTGATAGATCAGTTATGATCATGACCATTTGGTACAGAAGGAAACTGTGACAGGTTAAGGATCTGGTTCAAGGTCACTCTCCTAGAAAGTCACAGAGTGATGCTAGACCCCAACACACACACACACACTTCTGTTTTTCCATTTGTTGCAACTTACGTATTCCTGTTCCCTTTAATAGTGGAGTAGGAGAGTCAAGCAGTTGCTAACAATAACAATTATACCAGCTAACATTTACTGAACACACGCTATGTGCCAACTACTGTTCCAAGCATTAATTTATTTAATCTTTATAGCAACACTTATGGGGCCACCATGAATCAGAATCAACTGGCTTAAGGTCCCTGGGTGGCGCTAACAGTTTGTGCTAAACTACTAACCTAAGGTTGGATCTTTGAACCCACCCAGCAGCACCACAAAGAAAAGCCTGGTGATCTATTTACGGCAAGATTATAGCCCAGGGCAATAGGGCAATTCTACTCCGTAATACACTGAATTGACTCAAAGGCAATGGATTAAGGTCGGTACATCAGGCATACTTTACAGCTGACATAAACTATATCTTTTTGCACTTCTGTAAGCAGAAAATAGATTATCGTTATATCCAATGCTATGGAGGCTCTAACGAGCAAGGTGGCCATCATCCAGTTTCTGATACTATTTTTATAGAGGTAATAAGTATATGTGCCAGGCACTGTGCTTTACATAAATTATTTCTAATCTTCACAACAATACTTCAAGGAAGGTTTTATTACTCCCAATTTAAAGATTATAAACAAAACGAAACTGAAGCTCAGAAAAATGAAGCAATCTATTTGAGATCTGGAAACCCTGGAATTGACTTGAGGGCCCTGGGTTTGTTTTTTTTTTCTCCCAGATAGGAGGGAGCTAATGGAATTCAGGTATCTGTGACTAAAACTCAGACATGTTTTACTCTAACAATGCTCCCTTGGAAAAAGCAGTTTTAAAATTCAGTAGAGTCTGGAGAAACAAAGAGTTAATAGGGGAAAAGAGGCAACTCCACAGAGAAAACAAAGAAAAACATTTCAAATACAGCATTTGGTTCATATGCAGGGTTGTGTGATTTTGCGGAAGCATGCTGACCTGCTTACAAAGGATTCAGCTTAGTCATTCGTCATGTGACCTGGGCCAGGCTGCTTCCCCCCCCCCCCGCCCCCCCCAGTTTACCTTGGTCATTTTCTCTGTTGGACGAATCCAGTGTTTGCCATTTGAAACCAGCTCTTCCAGACCTTACACAAAAGGTGTTATGTTTGATTAACCATGTGAATCCATACTCATTCCTCATGTTCTCTAATTTTTTTACCCGTCTGTTTTATGCTAAGTTAGATCATTGAGATGTTGGGATTTTATCTGATGTTTGTGTAAAGTTAGGTTTGTCTTTTGGTGCTTTGAAGGTTGTGTAGCACCAGTGGACGGCAGAAGCTTAGCTTAGTTCTAACAACTCAAAGAACTATTTGGAAAAAAATATTCGTCCTTCTTAAAGATGAACCCTACCTAACTTCAAATAAAAGATTCAGGAGGACTGAAAATATTTTGTTACACCCCCAAATTAGTAATAAGATACAAATCCTGGTAGACTGTATGTTTTAGCTCCATGATATTGCTGCTTGTTCGAGATAATAGAAGATAATGTGTTATTCATGGGCGTTAAGCTGTTAAAACATAGTCCGTATACCTTCCAGAGACTTTTAACCATAAATGTTCAAATAATACTACTATATGATTAAAGGAAACCCTGGTGGTGTAGTGGTTGAGTCCTACGGCTGCTAACCAAAATGTCAGCAGTTCAAATCCACCAGGTGCTCCTTGAAAACTCTATGGGGCACTTCTACTCTGTCTTATAGGGTCTCTATGAGTCGGAATTTACTCCTTGGCAAAGGGGTAATGAGTATATGCTTAAAAATTTAACTAATGAATACAGTGTGGCTGTGGCTGTGGCTGTGGCTGTGGCTGTGGCTATGAAACATAAAGAAAACAAAAAACCTTGCCATTGAGAGTCAATTCCAAGTCATGATGGCCCCATGTGTTTCCAGCTTAGAACTGCCCCATAGAGTTTTCTGGGCTGTAATCTTTATGGAAGCAGACTGCCAGGCGTTTCTTCTGTGGTGCTGCTGGGTGGGTTCAAACCACGAGCCTTTTAGATAATAGCTGAGCACCAACCATTTGTGCTACCCAGGGACCTCGGGTGTGGCTATAGCATAAGAAATGTGTTAAAAGTTAACTTAAATCAGATTATGTTTAGATTTTTCCCAGTGAGGTAGGTTCTCAGTCAGGTGTAGTAATGGGGCCCGCCTTGCCCTAAGTGAAGGAAGATACTGTGCACTTGTTCTGACTGTCCAGTTAATGTCCTCTCCTTCGTGAAATCTCCCGGGTCCCCAGTTAATGTGAGTTGTTTGCTGCCTTCGCACACACCAGCACTCTGGGGCTGTTCCTCCTAGAGTCCTCGTCAGACTGAACTGTACCTGACGTTTCGCACGTCATCACTAGACTGTGAGCTTCTTGAATTCAGGACCCTTCCTGTGACCATCTGTGAGCTCCAGCTCCCAGCCAGTGTCTGTCATAAAGGTGGCACTTGTCACGTGTTAAGTAAAACAATGATCACACAAACAATCAGGTATTTGCACTTTTCAACTTCCATTCTTCAGGCTTCTCTATTACCTGCTAGCACTCTACAACCTCCTTGTCCTAACAACAAAATTACTGTAGATAATGATTACAACACAATAATGAAATAAAAATGCTTATGAAATCAAAGCAATAGATAGATAATAGCATGATTTCAATAGCTCATTTCATGTATGTCTCTATAAAAAAAAAAAAAATTTTTTTTTTTTTTAGAGACTGCATAAATAGATAAACTGATGTGACACAATAGTGAGTCCCCAAAATAAGACCTTAGAAAGTGCAAAGTAAAGAGTTCTTCTCTAATGCTAAAACTTATTGGGAAATATTTACGGCTTTGGTGAGAGGAACAGAAGGTAGTAATCAATGACGGCTTTGGCTCTCTTGGATTTGTTTTAATTTTCTTCATCTTCACCTCTAATTGCATACATACAAGCAATCGATGGTCTGTTCCATGGTCAGCCCCTGGCCTTGATCTGACTGATGATATTGAGCTTCTCCATTGACTGTTTCCACAGGTGTAGTTGATTTGATTCTGTGTATTTCATCCGACAAGCTCCACGAGTATAGTCATTTATGTTGTTGAAAAAAGGTATTTCCCATGAATAAGTTGTCAGTCTTGCAGAATTCTATCATGCGATCTACAGCATGATTTCTATCACCAAGGCCACATTTTCCAACTACTGATCCTTCTTCTTTGTTTCCAGCGTTCACATTCCAATCACCAGTAATTATCAACGGGTATTGATTGCATATTCGATCAATTTCAGACTGCAAAAGTTGGAAAAATCTTCAATTTTTTTTATCTTTGGCATTAGTGGTTGGTGCATATATTTGAATAATAGTTGTATTAACTGTTCTTCCTTATAGATTATCCTATCACCGACAGCATCGTACTTTAGGATAGATCTTGAAATGTTCTTTTTGATGATGAATGTGATAACATTCTTCTTCAGTTTGTCATACCTGGCATAGTAGACCATATGACTGTCGAATTCAAAATGGCCAATACCAGTCCATTTCAGCTCATTAATGCCTGGGATAGCAATGTTTATACATTCCATTTCATTTTTGACAACTTCCAATTTTCCTTAATTCATACTTTGTGTGTTTCACTTTCTGCTTACTAATTTATGTTTGCAGCTGTTTCTTCTCATTTTGAGTCATGTCACATCAGCAAATGAAGGTTCCGACAGCTTGATCCACCCATGTCATTGAGGTGGACTCTACTTTGAGGAACCAGCTCTTCTCCAGTTGTATTTTGAGTGCCTTCCAACCTTAGGGGCTCGTTTTCCAGCACTATATCAGACAGTGTTACACCGATATCCATAAGGTTTTCACAGGCTAATTTCTTTTTTTGGAAGTAGATTGCCAGGCCTTTCTTCCTAGTCTGTCTTAGTCTGGAAGGGCTGCTGAAATCTTCCCACCATGGGTGACTCTGCTGGTATTTGAAATACTGGTGGCATAGCTGCCAGGGTCACAGTAACACACAAGCCACCACAGTAAGACAAATTGATAGACAGGTGGTGGGAGCCATAAACAATATGACCCTGAGATCTGATTCCAAGAAACTGAATGACGTACTCTCATGCAGCTATGCAAATAGTGAAAATTTCTGACAATCTTTCTGGAATACTTGTTGTTAGCTGCCATTCAATTGTCCCATAACTTATGGCAAATCCATGCACAATGGCATTGGACCATTGTAATCTATAGGGTTTTCATGGGCTGATTTTCAGAAGTAGATCATCAGTCCTTTCTTGCTTGTCTGTGTTAGTCCAGAATTTCACTGAAACCTGTTCAGCATCATAGTAACATACAAGACACTAAAACTGGTGGCTGTGTGTATGAGGTACATTGACTGGGAATTGAACTCAGGTCTCCTGCATGGAAGATGAGAATTCTGTCATGGAACCACCATTGCTCCCACTCTGGAATACTCACCTCCGTGTATTATAGAGGAAACCCTGGTGGTGTAGTGGCTGAGTGCTACAGCTGCTAACCAAAAGTTTGGAAGTTCAAATCTACCAGGTGCTCCTTGGAAATTCTATAGGGCAGTTTTACACTGTCCAAAGGGTCACTATGAGTCGGAATCAACTCGATAGCAATGGGTTTGTTTTTGCTTTCTTTGTATTATAGAAAATGTCCTCCTCAGTATGAATTGAATTACATCCATCACCAAATCTGTGGTGAAAACCAGACAGCAGCCCACATGCTTATGTACTCTGTACCCAGACTCTCGCATTCAGTTATTAGTAGGGTCTCCCTGTCCCAGATTCCAATCTATACCAGTAAGCCAGTTGCTGCCAAGTCGACTCTGACTCATGGTGAACCCGTGTATGTCGAAGTAGAACTGTGCTCTATAAGGTTTTTAGTGGCTGATTTTTTGGAAGTAGATCGCCAGTCATTTCTTCCAAGGTGCCTCTGGATGGACTTGAGCTTCTAACCTTTTGGTTTGCAGCTGAATGTGTTAACCATAAAGATACCCAAAAGCGTCCCTGAACTCAAGGATTTTTAAAGAGTTAGTTGAGAATTGTTTAAACTACTGTAAAGAATGAAGACTAGGTATAGTTCACTAGAGTTAACTCTGATATAATTATGTCCGATGACCAAGTGAACGCCGGATTCTAGTATTGATTTCCACTTACTCTTTACTAAGTGATTTATTCATATGTAACTATGAGAACAGCGTAATGGTTAGAATAATAAGTTTTGCAATTAGGCTGCTTGTATTTGAATTTCATGTCCATTGGCTGTGTGCCTGGGGTGAGGTACTTTACCTCTCTGAACATCCATTTCCTCATCTTTAAAATGTGTTGCTTACTTAACAGTGGTGTTGTTACGATTGCGATAATGAAACTACATAAAGCGCTTGCACATCTTCTGGAATATAGAAACTGCTCAGTACGTGTTAACTCTTACCATCATGGCCTGGTTCTGATTCCTCACTTTCTTGCATTTCACATCCTGCCAGTTTTTTCCCATGAGTCACATATTGTTATTTTCTCACACCAGTCTGTGCCGAGATATTGCTTCCTTGTACCAGGGCCCTTATTGTTACTTGGAGATAATTCTCTCTTTGCTTCTGCACCTCTTCAGAGTGTACTTTAAATACAGTTTTCATTTATGGAAAATCTAAAGAAGCTTTTCGTTCCAAAAGGTGCTGCAAAATACATGCCATTAACTCCTTGTTGCTGAAGAATGTCTGTGTATCTGTGTGTGTTGCTTCCAGATTTCTTTTCTCTAATCTCAGTGCTTGAATTCCCATGATCTGCATTCTGCCCATGCTGTTGCAACAGGAGGAATGTGTTATAGTCCACTCATTCTGGTAGTGGAAGCAACTTCTAGATTGGATCTAAATTGAAAACAATCTCCCAGGCCACTGCACCCCATGAGTGCCATGGTACTTCCTGTATAACCAATGAAAATCATTGAGTTTTAACCAAGTCAGGCTCAACTTCATTGACCAAGCTGGGAATGTCTCCAGAATTGCTCCGATATGAGTGGAAACAGACACAAATGCTCTGGATTTCATTTATTGTCCATCGTCAGGCCCTGATGCCAGGCTTTTCCTCTGTTTGTGGAAAGACTGTGCTAAGAACTGCCAGTGTTTGGTATCTTATTCTGTCAGGCTTCTGCTGAGGATGCCAATAAACAAAATTCCCTGTTGTATGGAAGCAATGTATTTGGAAACTTCAGTAACTTATAATGATATAATTTAGGAGGTGAGGAAAAATGAAGGTTTAAGTTGAGATAACAAATGGCTAAGTGTTAAAAGCATATGGTAAATGTTAGACCGATAGAGTTTGAATGTAAGTGGGATCAAACAAAATGAAAGGGTTTAGAAGTAAAGCTTGCATTTATTTTATTTAAGAAAGGTTCTTCATATGCCTACAATGTGCCATGTACATTGGTGGGCACAGTAGGCAAAATAATTTTTTTTTCCTTGCCATCAAGTTGATTCGGACTCATAGTGACCCTATATGACAGAGTAGAACTGCCCCATATGGTTTCCAAGAAGCACCTGGAGGATTCAAACTGCCGACCTTTTGGCTAACAGCCATAACTCTTAACCACTGTGCAACCAGGGCTCCAGGCAGAATAATGCCTACCCCCACCCCCGCCCCAAAATAGCTATCACCTAGTCCCTGGAACCTGTGAATATGTTACATGGCAAAGGGGAATTAAGGTTGCAAATAGATTTAAAGTTGCTAATCAGTTTAAGGTAAGGAGATTATCCTAAATTTTCTCGGTGGGCCCAATGTAATCACCAAACCAAAAAACAAACCCACTGCCATAGAGTTGATTCCAACTGATAATGACCAAATATGACAGAGTAGAACTGCCCCACAGGATTTCCAAGGCTGTAAATCTTTATGTAAGCAGACTGTCACATCTTTCTCCTGTGGAGCAGCTGGTGGGCTTGAACTGCCGACTTTTGGTTAAGCAGCCAAGTGCTTAGCCACTGCTCCACCAGGGCTCCTCAATGTAATCACAAGCGTCCTTAAATGTGGAAAAGGGAGGCAAAAGAGTCAGTATCAGAGTGATGCCATGTGAGAAAGATTCAACTGACCACCGCTGACTGACTTTGAAGATGGCAGGGGTACACGTGCCAAGAAACGAGGTCTCTAGGTAGTTTGTGCTCAACTCCTAAACCTAAAAGTTGGCAGTTTGAGCCCAGAAAGGAAGTAGAAGGAAGGCCTGCTTCTGTAGAAACACTGCTTCCGATCAGCTTCCTTAAAGATTACAGCCAAGAAAACCCTATGGAGCATTCTGCTGTATAATTCATGGGGTTGCCATGAAACTAGGCAGCCTCTATTAGCTAGAAACAGCAAGGAAATGGATTCTTACCTAGAGCCTCCAGAAGGAACAGAGCTAGAGGCACCTTAGTTTTAATGAGACCCATTGTGAACTTCTGATCTTCAGAACTGTAGGATAATAAATTTATGTGGCTTGAAATCACTAAGTCTGTGGTGATTTGTATAGGAAACTAAAACACCAACTAATTTATCAATTTAATCAAACCAGCGGTCAGTATTTATCTTGCTAAAGAAAAAAATAGGTCAGCCATAACCTTTGCCCTGGAGGACTAAAAGTCTAATGGGAGAGCCAATTAGACTGTTAACAGCAATTAAAGTTCAATGTTAAAAGTGATAACTACAAGTTTACACATAGGTTGTCTAAGTAGAAAGGAAGAATTTAACACAAAAGGAAAATGAGTAAATAAAATACATTGTCTCAGCATGGATTTTTTTCCTCATTGTGAATCATGTTGGGGGCGCAAATGGTTTATATCAGGTTCTTAGAAATTGAGTAGTTATGAATTGCCTCTTAACCAGATGCTAGGATTTGACTTCTAGTCCACCTCTCCTTGATTTAACCTGTTTGGGATCAGGCTGTAACGTATTCCTCTTCCTAGAAAAAGAATATTTTCATCTCACTGACAACCAAAACAAGAGGACAGAGATTCTGCCAGAGTTCTGGTTGCAAAAACAGTGTGCGCTCCAAGTTATCAATGTGGCTCGCTTGCCTCTGGAGGTTAAACAGCTAGAGGCATTTCTGAGGAGGGACACTGCTGCCTGCTGAATATTACGGAAGAGTACACTGAAATCCTTCACCAGGTTTTGTTGTTGTTGTTCCTGCTGTCGTATTCTACCTCTTCCCTACATATTTAACTGCTTTGGACTCTGCTAGATTAGGCAATGCCAGGCTGGCCTTTGTTGTTGAAGATATCAAAGTCGTTGCCATGGAAATTTGCCCCATACATTTGCAGTTTCAAACAACCTTGTTTTCAAATCTAATTCTAGAAATGTGAATGAATATGGGAATGTTTTAGTATTTCAGGATCTTTCTTTAGGACTCAGAAAGAATTAATAGATCTGTCTTTATCTAACCATTTGCCTAACTGGTTACCAATAATTCCACATTTTACCTGTGGTCCTTTTGCACTCTCGCAAAACTACCTAAAATTATAGCTGACAAAGTTTCCAGGTATCATGGGACTGTTTTAGAACATACCGTCTGAGAAATGCTGGAAAGACAGGCTACTCTTTAACGTGCCAGGCCCCTAATGTGCGTGCCGCCTGAGAACCGGTCATCTAAGAATGTTTCCAGATGTCTTGCCCTAAACTTATGACAGATTTTTGTGTTTCTGTTCAGTGTTCATTGCTGAGAAAATTGGATTCTAGAACCTATCAGGTTCTTCAGAAGTCCTTAGAGCAAGGTTCAATCAGAGTAGAGATGGAAGAGACCAGATTGCTGGGGCTACAAATGGTTGATATCAAGTTCTTGGAAACTGAGTAGTTATGAATTGCCTCAACAGTTCCCAAGCCCACTCATTTCCACAAGATCCCTCAAAGCCACCATTCTAGGTTAACACATGCTCTTGGGGTAAGGAATGGAATGGAGGGAATGCAAAATCTAGGCACCTGCAACAGCCGGGCCTGCCGTCCTCCCTGAAGCAGCTCTTCTGGCATTCATGGGAAGGGCAGTGGTTAGTCTGTTGTTCTGCTGTTTACACATTCCTGAAATGTTGATCTACTCCTTCAGCTATTCTTTCTGTTGAGAGGTGCTTATCAACAGAAGTGCAGTTAGAAAGAACACACCTCGTGATTGAAAAGAAGGAAAACAGTACCAGTATCTAGGCAGAGCAACTTCCAGGAAGTTAAAAGAAATTATGCTGCCACATGCACACATGCCTTCTCATGACATGGAAGGGGGTGGAGGCCAGAGGAGGAGACGGAAGTTAGTGCCTCTGCCAAAGTCTACCTAACCTTTCCTGTTTGTTGATTTAGTAGAAGAGTTGGTCAATAAAGAGTCTCTGAAAATCCAGAGGGCTCCTAGCCCAGCCAAGTCTATTCATTACAGTGCACCACTAAAACTCTGTGCTAAATGTCCCCTGCAAGATCGTATTTGGACTATATAGTGAGAAACTCCAGTAACAGGATGTTTTTAGTTTTCCACATTGGACAGCTTCATTCTAAAAATAATATACAAGAGATTTTTTTTTTTAACATTTAACTGTGTTTTAGGTAAGAGTTTACACAGCAAATTAGTTTCCCATTCAACAATTTATACACAATTTGTTCTGTGAAACTGATCGCTATCCAAACAATGTGTCAGCACACTTGGTTTCCACCCTGCCTTCCTTGTTTCAGTCCCTCCGGTTTCCCTAACCCTCTTTGCCTTCTTCTCATTTTGCTTTTGGGCAAATTTGTCCGATTAGTCTCATATAGTTGATGTTCTAAGGAACACATTCCTCATGGGTATTATTGTTTATTTTATAAGCCTATGTATTATTTTGAAAATAAAACAAATTTGCTGTGTAAATTTTCTCCTAAAACACAGTTAAATGTTTTTTAAAAATCTCCTGTGTATTATTTTTAGAATGAAGGTATCCAATGTGGAAAACTGAAAACATTCCATTACTGAGGTTTCTCACTCTGTGGTCCAAATGTGATATTACAGGGGACATTTCAAATAGCACAGAGTTTTAGTAGTGCACATACCATCCTAATGTTATTGTCTATATTTTTTTTATTATTATTTCGACCATGTGTCTGTCAGCTTGTCATACTGTGGTGTCTTGCAGGTTGCTGTGATTCTGGAAGCTATGCCAGGGATATTCCAGTACCAGCAGGGTTACCCATGGTGGACAGGTTTCAGTGAAGCTTCTGGACAAAGATAGACTAGGAAAGACCTGGCAGTCTACTTCTGAAAGAACTGGCCAGTGGAACCTTATGAATAACAGCAAAACATTGTCTGATATGGTACCCGAAGATGAGGCCCTCAGGTTGGAAAGTACTCAGACTATGACTGAGGAAGAGCTGCTTCCTCAAATTAGAGTGGGCCTCAATGACGTGAATGGAGTAAAGCTTTCTGGACCTCCATTTGCTGATATGGCACGACTCAAGATGTGAAGAACAGCTGCAAACACCCATTAATAATTGGGACGTGGAATGTACAAAGTATAAATTTAGGAAAAATTGAAATGGAATGCATGAAGATCAATATCCTAGGCATTAGTAAGCTGAAATGGGCTGGTATTACCTGTCTTGAATCAGTCATACAGCCTACTATGTAAGGAATGACAAACTGAAGAGGAATGGTATTGCATCCATCATCAAAAAGAGGATTTCTGGATCTCTCCTGAAGTACAACGCGGTCAGTGATAAGATAATATCCATACAGCTACAAGGAAGACCAGTTAATATGACTATTATTCAAATTTATGCACAAACCACTAAAGCCCAAGATGAGGAAACTGAAGATTTTTACCAACTTCTGCAGTCTGAAATTGATCAAACATGTTATCAAGACACATTGATAATTACTGGTGACTGGAATGTGAACGTTAGAAAGAAAGAAGAATATGCAGTTGGAAATATGGCCTTGTGTGATAAAAATGATGTTGACTTATTCATTGCAAATATCTTTTTTCAACAACATGGACAGCAACTCTAAACGTATACCTCGCCAGATGGAAAGCATATGAATCAAATCAACTACATCTGGGGAAAGAGACAATGGAAAAGCTCAATATCATCAGTCAGACCAAGGCCAGGGGCTTACGGAGGAACAGATCATCAATTGCTCATATGCAAGTTCAAGTTGAACCTGAAGAAAATTAAAACAAGTCCACAAGAGCCAAGATACAACCTAGAATATATCCCACCTGAATTTAGAGACCATCTCAAGAATAGATTTGACACATTGAACACTGATGACCAAAGACAGGACAAGTTGTGGGATAACATCAAGGACATCATACATGAAGAAAGCAAACAGTCATTAAAAAGACAGGAAAGAAAGAAAAGACCAAATTGGATGTCAGAAGAGACCCTGAAACTTGCCCTTGGACATCAAATATCTAAAGTGAATGGACAAAATAATGTTTTCAATGGCTATGATATTTTGGAAGTAGATCAACAGGCCTTTTTTCTGAGGTGCCTCTGGGTGGATTTGAACTACCAATCTTTCAGTTAGTAGCTGAGCGCTTAACCATTCGCACCACCCAGGGATGCCTTTTATATGGATTACATGTTAAAAATATTTTAGTTAAGTAAAATATATTATGAAAATTTATTTTCACATGTCTCTTTTTTACTTTTTTATTGTGGCTACTAAGTAATTTAAACTCATATTTCTATTGGACAGCGCTGACCTAACATTATTTCTGACCAGAAGTAATACAGCATTTTCCTATTGGGTGCCTCCCGTTCTCAAGACCCTCCTCACTCTCCATCCTCACCCAAAGTCTACTCGAAATAAAATCTAATCCCAAGGAGCCCTGGTGCTGCACTGGTTAAGAGCTCAGTTGCTAACCCAAAGGTTGGCGGTTCAAACCCGCCCAGAGACTATGCGGGAGAAAGACCTGGCGATCTCCTGTAAAGATTACAACCTAAAAAACACTATGAGGCAGTTCCACTCTGTCACATGGAGTCTCTATGAGTCGAAAATCATCTTGATTTCACCTAACAACAACAACAATAAGTTATCTTTATCCTGTATTCCAAAAAAAATTCTAGATGGATTACTCATCTTAACATTAAAAAAAAAAACCTATGGACTGGACTATAGGATTTTGGATCAAGTAGACAAATGAGACTATGTGGGCAGCTCCCGTCTGGAGGGGAGAGGAGAAGGGAGAGGGGGTCAGAGGCTGGCCGAATGGACCCAAAAATAGAGGGTGGAGAGAAGGAGTGTGCTGTCTCATTAGGGGGAGAGGAAACAGGAGTATATAGCGAGGTGTATATAAATTTTTGTATGAGAGACTGACTTGATTTGTAAAACTTTTACTTAAACACAATAAAAATTGAATAGATAAAAACTATATAAAACAAAAATATCTGATCCCCACATTCTCTTGCCTAATTCCTTGTGTCACTCCCAACACCTAGAAGTTAAAACCCAAAGTCTTGAGAATGTTATACAAGGGCTTTCATGACTTGGCACCTGCTCATCTATTTTGCCTCATCTGCTGGCTCCCCCTCTTGGTACACTCTGTTCCAGGGCTGTGAACCCCTTGTACTTCCACAACCTGCCATACCATTTCACTCTGCTCTGACTCTGACATCCTGTTTCCTCTGCTTGGAATCTGCAAAGGAAATTATCCATTTCTCAGCTAGAATTCTGACTACTCTTTCAACAATCCATCTTCCCTGGCAGAGTGTGTTATTATCACTAGTCTCCATCCTGAACCCTCAGAAGCAGGCATTTTTTTATATACCACCTTGCATTTATCATGCACGCAACATTATAATTATTTGTTTATGCACCATTTTCCCTGCCATACATCTTTGCTCCTTGAAGGCAGATACAATAGTTGATTCATAGCACTGCACTTTATACTTTGTAGCAGTCAAAAATGTTGACTGTTGGCAGGGATGAGTGAGTAAATGAATGAATGGTGTAACTGTGAAGACCAAGCATGTAAAATATTTACTGATTCTGATATTCTATATTTATGCCAAAGTTAATCCATTGTCATTGTGCTACATATCAGTTAGGTGTACATGGTAAACAGTTCCATTAAATAAATGTGTTTTGCACAATTTTCTTTTTCCACCCCTGTGACTCCCACACCATGTATCACATATTCACTGGTCGTCGACAGGCTCTGGCACATGTTAAAAGGCAAAAGTCACAGATGTTGTTTCTCACTGTGCAGGACTTCTTTGCCCCTACCCCAGTGCCCTGGCAGGCTTTGGTAGCAGAAACTTTGGGAATGAGCCTGTGGCCTGATCACTTGCTGAGGTGGGTCAATAAGCTACGTGTGCTTACGGGGGGAAAGAACTGCGTACAGTGAAAAGGGAGCCAGAGAGCCGACACAGATAAATCTTCAGTATTTCTTCTAATTCTTTGAAGTTGGGATTCATGTTCATAATCTCTGTCAAAGATTAAGGGAAAAAGAGGGTTAAGGCTGGAGAGAAGTTACCACATTTAACCCAGCAACCATTCCAACCTGACTAAAGTAGAGGTTTACATTTCGACCAGCTGTAGGCACAACAGGACATGATCAGCCACAACTGGATGTATTCAGTAGACAGTTTCTCAACTCAAATGCTTTGTAATTAACATACATACAGTGGATAAATTTTGTCAAAGAATAAACATCGATATTACAGGACCCTGGAGCCTTAAGAATAGGAGAGGTGAGAAGATATTAACCAATTGCCATCTAGTCATTTCCGACTCATGGTAACCCCATATGTGTTAGAGTCGAACTGCACTCCACAGGGTTTTCAATGGCCAATTTTTCTCAAGTATATTGCCAGGCCTTTCTTCTACCATGCCTCTGAGTAAACTTGAATCGCCAAACTTTTGGTTAGCAGCAAAGCACGTTAACTGTTTGTACCATCCAGGGACTCCTGAGGGAAAAAGAGGGCAGGAAAGGGAGGCTGGATACATTAATGACAAACATGTTTTATGAATTAATCAAGCCCTTTGTTTCTTCTCTCCTGCCTACTTTTGACTGTTTAACTTCTTATTAGTATTTCTGTTAAGGAATTACTGAAGAAGATTCAATGCAAATGAAACTTATACTAATTTATTCTTTTATTTATTCAATTGAGATTTTAATTTAGTGATTAAGAGCACTTCTACACCCAAAATGGATCTCAGCTCTACCAGTTAATAGCTGTATAGCTTTAGATTGGTTATTTGCTTCCCTGTAACTCTATTTTCTCTTTTGAAAATCGGAGATAATATTAACACCTACTGTGGTAGGCAGAATAATGGCCCCCCAAAGCCCAGAGGTCCTAAGTTTTTTAGGAGTCCTGGATGGTGTAAACATTAAGCATTTGACTACTAGCCAAAAAGTTCAACCCGCCCAGAGGTGCTTCAGAAGACAGACATGGCAATCTGCCTTGAAAACCCTATGGAGCAGCTCTACTCTGCATACACAGGATCTCCACGAGTTGGAATTGATTCCACAGCAACTAACAACAACAGCAAAGCCTGGCATCTATGAACATTACCTTACGTGGCAAAAAGAACTTTGCATATGTGATTAAGGTTACAGGACCTTGAGATGGGGAGATCACTCTGGATTTTCAAGGTGGGCCCAATCTAATTACTGGAGTCCTTAAAAGCAGAGACTCTTTCCCGGGTATGGTCAGAGAGTGATGCAACCATGGAAGAAATGTCCATCTAAGAGATGAAACATTACTTGCTTTGAAGGTGGAAGAAGGGAACCATAAGCCAAGGAATGGGGATGGCCTCAAGAAGCTAGAAAAGGCAAGGAAATGAATTGTCCCCTAGATCCTCCAGAAAGGAATGCAGTCCTGCCCACATTTGATTTTAGCCCAGTGAGATCCATTTTAGACTTCTAACCTACAGAACTGTAGGATAATAAATTTGTATTCTTATAAGCCACTAAGTTTTTGGCAATTTGTTATGATAGCGATAGAAAACTAATACACCTACCTCACAGGATTGTTATACTAGAGATAATACGTACAAAGTGCTTAAAATAAGTGCTTAAAATAGTGCTTGGTAAATAGTGCACACACATGTATACATATGGGTTTCTCAGCCTTGGCACTACTGACATTTTGGGCCAGATAATTCTTCGTGGTGAAGGACTATATTGTGCACCGTAAGATACTTAGCAGCATCCTTGGTCTCTACTGTATGCCGGTAGCATTACCCTCTCCACCCTAGTCGTGACAACCAGAAATATCTCCAGACATGCCAAATGCTCCCTGGTGTCTAGAATCACCCATGGTTGAGAACCTGTTTCATAAATGTGTCATGGATTGAATTATGCCCCCCCCAAATATGTGTGTTTCAACTTGGCTGTGCTATCATTCCCAGTATTGTGTGGTTGTCCTGCATTTTGTGATTGTAATTTTACGTTAAAGAGGATTAGGGTGGGATTGTAACACCTTTACTAAGGTCACATCCTTGATCCAATGTAAAGGGAGTTTCCCTGGGGTGTGGCCTACACCACCTTTTTATCTTACTAGAGATAAAATGAAAGGGAAGTGAGCAGAGAGGGGAGACCTCATACCACCAAGAAAGCAGTGCCGGGAGCAGAGCACGTCCTTTGGATCTGGGGTCCCTGTGCAGAGAAGCTCCTAGTCTGGAGGAAGATTGATGAGAAGGCCAACAGTGAGAGAAAGCCTTCCCCTGGAGCTGATGCCCTGAATTTAGACTTTTTTAGCCTGCTTTACTGTGAGGAAATAAACTTTTCTTTGTTAAAGCCATCCACTTGTGGTATTTGTTACAGCAGCACTAGATGACTAAGACAGAATTTGGTACTGAGAGACTGGGTGCTGCTCTAGATACCTAAAATGTGGAAGTGCTTTTGAAACCGTGAATGGTTAGAGGAGTGGCAGCAACAGAGGACCGGCAGCAGCAGAGAACCTGCAGAGGCAGTGAAGCTGCACTGGCGAAAAACCAGTAGCAGCAAAACCAGGAGGCCAGCACAAAACGGTGCTGGAGGCACTCACAGAACAAGAGAGCTGAGCGCCTATGCATGGGAGGCTTCCAGGCAGGGTGGGGTGCCTCCAGGCACTTATTAGTGGAGCCAGGCTTGCTGACCAACAGAGCAAGAAAGCTGAGTGCCTCTGCGCAGGAGGCGTCCTGGCAGAGTAGGGTGTCTCTGGGTACTTATTGGTGGGGCTGCAGAGCTTTGGAACACTTGCCCCAACACTTGCCCGAGGAGTCAAGAGGCCAAGAAGCCAGGAAACAGAAGCTGAAAAGATAAGGAACACAAGGAGCTAAGCTGCCTCAGTCTCAAAAAGGTATGGCCAGGAACTTTGGGGTTTCACAGGGTGGAGCCATGGCCTCTGGTGTTTCTGAGGGTGGACCCACCACTCAGATGGAATAGG
Organism: Elephas maximus indicus; assembly: GCF_024166365.1. Taxonomy (NCBI): domain Eukaryota; kingdom Metazoa; phylum Chordata; class Mammalia; order Proboscidea; family Elephantidae; genus Elephas; species Elephas maximus. The sequence continues at coordinate 19,186,817 of NC_064822.1, forward strand.
AGAATGGTAGTACCTAAAGCTGAAGTAGCGGAGCTGCTGTCCCAGTGGGCCTGGAACGCAGAGCTAAGCCCAGGGCCAAGTGGCCTCCAGTCAGAGTCCAGAGAGTATGGCCAATACCTAGAGTCTGGAGGGCAGGGGTATTGTGTAAATGGTCTCAGAGAACAGAAGATCAATTGCAAAGCCTTGAGAGCTAATGTAATGTGTTCTGCTGACTTGCTTGGTATCTTTTATCCCTTCTTTTCCTCCAGTTTCTCCCATTTGTAATGAAAATGGCTACTTTATGCCTGTTCTGCCATTGTACCTTTAGAAGCAGATAGATTTCACAGATGAAGAGGAATTTTTGGATTTTGAACTTGGAGTTGACTTTTGGGGGAGGCGGAGCCAAGAAGGCAGAATAGACAGATACTTCCAGCGAGAGCCATCTTTACAACAAAGACCTGAAAAAACAAGTGAAACGAGTAAATTTATGGCAAGCTAGGAGCCCTGAACATCAAAGGCAAGCTTAGAAAACGAGCTGAAGGGCAGGGGGGAGAAGAGATGGTTCAGAACCAGAGAGGAGTTACTGGAACTAAATCACGGGGAGCCCTCAAGCACCATTCCTGGGAGTGGCTGCAGTGGGCTGGTACTAGCATTCAGCTGCAGTTTCCTCAGGAAGAAACAGCCTACTCACACCCCCAGAACCAGGAAAGAATGGCGCTCTCGACAAAAGCTAAGTACTTGGGTATATTTTACCATGCCCCCTCCCCCCCACAGCCCCCAAGCTGGCTCCAGTGGCTGAATTCCCTAGGTCTCAGACAGGCCCTGTTATGCACCTAGAACCATCCTCCTGACCATGGAGGAGGAAAAAAAATTGCAATTGGGAGAAAAGATAATTTGTCACCTCCAGTAACTGGGGGAGATCAGGAGAAAAGCGAATCCTGTCCAGGTGTAAATAGCCCGTGGACTTTGAGTACCTTTCCCCTCTGCATAGACCTGTGTGGGCCTATTACAGGAGAATAGGCCCTGGTTGGCAGACTTCAGCCATTTCAGGTATGTGGCAGAGAGTTGGGTCTTTGATGTTTCACATTGCTTTGCCTATTAAACAGGGTCCTAACCTACCCATAACAGGGGCCTAAGGACTGGTAGCTCCACTCAGGTCATCCAGCCACCCATGAGAGGGGTCCAAGGAAAACTGGTACCTCCCAGTCCTTAGTACCAAAAACATTGGGTCCCCATGGTCCATGTGCAGAACCCACCCAACTGTACACTCTAGGGAACAGGGACATGCTTTCCTCAGGGACACATGGGGAGTGATTCTCAGCCCCCTGCCTTGTTCAGAGTGTGACCCCCTGCTACAACCAGCTACTGGTACCTACATCAAACATCCCTGCCCCTCTAAGACTGTAGGACAGAGCCTGTACCACACACTTGATGATCAGCTACCTGGACACCTGAGCTCAATTCATACAAGAAAAGTGAATGAACTCCTAGACTGATATACCTGATAACAGCTGTAGCCATCAGGGGACAGGACGTCAGGGCTCCAAAGGCAAAAATAATCAAGCTAGCTCACTCAAGCAACCCATGTGAGCATATCAAAACAAAATACAGCAAGAAGCTATGACACAGTAAGCAAATATAAAATAAACTAATACAATATCTCATAAATGGCTCAGAGACAACAGTCAATATCAAGCCATATAAAGAAACAGACCAAGATCGCTTCAACAAGCTCCTAAAACAATGAATAAAGGGATCTTCTAGATGGAAGTACATTCCTGGAATTACCAGAGGCAGAATACAAAAGATTAATATACAGAACCCTTCAAGACATCAGGAAGGAAATGAGGCAATATGCAGAATATGCCAAGGAACACACAGATAAAGCAATTGAAGAAATTAGAAAGATTATTCAGGAACATAATGAAAAATTTAATAAGCTGGAAAAATCCATAGACAGCAATCAGAAATTCAGAAGATTAACAATAAAATTACAGAAGTAGATAACTCAAAAGAAAGAACTGAGCAAGTGGAAGGCAGAATTTCTGAACTTGGATATAAATCACTTGACACTAATATATTTGAAGAAAAATCAGATAAAAGAATTTTAAAAAATGAAAAAATCTTAATAACCATGTGGGACTCAATCAAGAGAAATAACCTATGAGTGATTGGATTACCAGAAAAAGGAGGGATAACAGAAAATACAGAGAGAATTGTTGAAGATTTGTTGGCAGAAAACTTCCCTGATATCACGAAAGATGAGAAGATATCTATCCAAAATGCTTATAGAATGCCACATAAGGTAGATGTTAAAAGAAACTCACCAAGACATGTGATAAGCAAACTTGCCAAAACCAAAGATAAAGAGAATTTTAAGAGCACCTGGGGATAAATGAAAAGTCACCTACAAAGGAGAGCCAATAAGAATAAGTTTGGACTACTCAGCAGAAGCCATGCAGGCAAGAAGACAATGGGATGATTTATACAAAGCATTGAAGGAAAAGAATTGTTTGCCAAGAATCATATATCTGGCAAAACAGACAAATATCACTCAGAAACATAGACGCAAAAATACTCAACAAAATTGTAGCCAATAGAATTCAACAACATATTCAAAAAATAATTCACCGTGACCAAGTGGGAGTCATACTAGGTATGCAGGGATGGTTCAACATTAGAAAAACAATTCATGTAATCCATCATAGAAATAAAACAAAAGACAAGAATCACATGATTTTATCAATTGATGCAGAAAAGGCATTTGACGAAGTTCAACACCCATTTATGTTAAAAACTGTCAGCAAAACAGGAATAGAAGGAAAATTCCTCAACACAATAAAGAGCGTTTATACAAAGCCAACAGCCAACATCATCCTAAATGGAGAGAGCCTGAAGCATCCCCCCTGAGATCCGGAACCAGACAAAGAAGTCCTTTATCACCACTCTTATTCAACAATGTGCTAGAGGTCCTAGCCAGAGCAAAATTAGTCTAGATGAACAAATAAATGGCATCCAGATTGGCGAGGAAGATGTAAAATTATCTCTGTTTGCAGATGACATGATCTAATACACAGAAAACCCTAAAGAATTCTCAAGAAAACTACTGAAACTAATAGACGAGTTCAGCAGAGTATCGGGATACAAGATAAACATGCAAAAATCAGTTGGATTCCTCTACACCAACAAGGAGAATATCAAAGAGGAAATCACCAAATCTATACCATTTACAGTAGCCCCCAAGAAGATAAAACACAGGAATAAAACTTACTGGAGACGTAAAAGACTTATACAGAGAAAACTACAAAACCCTTCCGCAAAAAACTAAAAGAGGCCTACGTAAGTAGAAAATCATACCTTGCTCATGGACAGGAAGACTGAACATTGTAAAAATGTCTATTCTACCAAAAGCCATCTATAGATACAATGCAATTCCGATCCTAATTCCAATGGCATTTTTCAATGAGATGGAGAAACAAATCACCAACCTCATAAGGAGGGGATAGAGGCCCCAGATAATTAAAGCATTACTGAAAAAGAAGAACAAAGTTGGAGTGCACACTCTACCTGATTTTAGAACCTATTATACCACCACAGTAGCCAAAACGGCCTGATGCTGGTACAACAACAGATACATAGACCAATGGAACAGAATTGAGAATCCAGACATAAATCCATTCACACATGAACAGTTGATATTTGACAAAGTCCCCAAAACAGTCAAAAGGGGGAAAGACAGTCTTTTTAACAAACGGTGCAGGCATAACTGGATACCCATCTGCAAAAAAATGAACCAAGACCCATACCTCACTCCACGCACAAAAACGAGCTCAAAATGGATCAAAGACCTAAATGTAAAATCTAAAATGATAAAAATCATGGACAAAAAAATAGGGACAACATTAGAAGCCCTAATACATGGCATAAACAGTATACAAAACATTACTAACAATGCAGAAGAGAAACTAGATAACTAAAGCTCCTAAATCAAGCACCTATGCTCATCCAAAGACTTCACCAAAAGAGTAAAAAGATTACCTACAGACTGGGAAAAGTTTTTAGCTATGACGTTTCCGAACTGCGCCTGATCTCTAAAATCTACAAGACACTGCAAAAACTCTAAGTACAAAAACAAATAACCCAATTAAAAAATGGTCAGTGGATATGAACAGGCACTTCATTAAAGAAGACATTCAGATAGCTAACAGATACATGAGGAAATGCTCACCACCATTATCCATTAGAGAAATGCAAATCAAAACTACAATGAGATTCCATCTCACTCCGACAAGGCTGACATTAATCCAAAAAACACGAAATAAAAAATGTTGGAGAGGCTGCGGAGAGATTGGAACACTTATACACTGCTGGTGGGAAAATAAAATGGTAAAACCACTTTGAAAATTGATTTGGCGCTTCCTTGAAAGGCCAGAAATAGAACTATCATACGATCCAGCAATCCTACTTCTTGGAATATATCCTAGAGAAATAAGTGCCTTTACACAAACAGATATATGCACACCCACTTTTATTGCAGCACTGTTTACAATAGCAAAAAGATGGAAGCAATCAAGGTGTCCATCAATGGATGAATGGATAAATAAATTGTGGTATATTCACACAATGGAATACTACGCATCTATAAAGAACAGCCATGAATATGTAAAACATTTTATAACATGGAGGAACCTGGAAGGCATTATGCTGAGTGAAATTAGTTGCAAAAGGATAAATATTGCACAAGATTGCTATTATAAGAACTCGAGAAATAGTTCAAACAGGGAAGAAAATATTCTTTGATGGTTACCAGAGAGGGCAGGGAGGGAGGGTGGGAGAAGGGTATTCACTAATTAGATAGTAGATAAGAACTACTTCAGGTGAAGGGAAAGACAACACACAATGCAGCGGAGGTTAGCACAACTGGACTAAATCTGAATAAACTGAATGCTTCGAAGGCCAGCATGGGGGGGCGGGGTTTGGGGACCATGGTTTCAGGGGACATCTAAGTCAATTGGCATAATAAAACCTATTAAGAAAACAGCATCCCACTTTGGAGAGTGGCATCTGGGGTCTTAAACGCTAGCAAGCAGCCTTCTAAGTTGCATCAATTGGTGTCAACCCACCTGGACCAAAGGAGAATGAAGAACACCAAGGACACAAGGTAATTACAAGCCCAAGAGACAGAAAGGGCCACATAAACCAGATACCAGAAGAGCTAGATGGTGCCTGGGTACAACCAATGACTGCCCTGACCGGGAACACAACAGAGAATCCCTGAGGGAGCAGGAGAGCAGTCAGATGCAGGCCCTAAATTCTGGTAAAAGGCCAGGCTTAATGGTCTGACTGAGACTAGAAGGAACCCAGTGGTCATGGCCCCCAGACCTTCTGCTGGCCCAGGACAGGAACCATTCCCAAAGCCAACTCTTCAGACAGGAATTGGACTGGACAATGGGATGGAGAGGGATGCTGGTCAGGAGTGATCTTCTTCAATCAGGTGGACACTTGAGACTATGTTGGCATCTCCTCCCTGAAGGGGAGATGAGAAGGTAGAGGGTGTTAGAAGCTGGTGAAATGGACACAAAAGGACGGAGTAGAGGGAGGAAGTGAGCTGTCTCATTAGGGGGAGAGCAATTGGCAGTATGTAGCAAGGTGTATATAAGTTTTTGTGTGAGAGACTGACTTGATTTGTAAACTTTCACTTAAAGGACAATAAAAATTTAAAAAATTACATATATAATATACAGCACAATCCCACTTTAAAAATAAAATACTACAAAGAGAATTAGAACTTCTTATGCACCTCTTCCTTCCTCTAGAGGTTAACTGCTTGTCCACTTACTGTAGAAGTTGGTGGTTCAGTGGTTGGATTCTTGCCTTCCAGGCTTGATTCCTCTCAATTATCTAGTTTTTCTTCTAGATTGTTAGTACTGTTATGTATACTGTTTATGCCATGTATTAGGGCTCCAAACATTGTCCCTATTTTTTCTTCCATGATCTTTATCGTTTTATATATCATATTTAGGTCTTTGAACCATTTCGAGCTCGTTTTTGGGCATGGAGTGAGGTATGGGTCTTGTTTCATTTTTTTGCAGATGGATATCCAGTTATGACAGCACCATTTGTTAAATAGATTGTCTTTTCCCCATATAACTGTTTTGGGGCCTTTGTCAAATGTCAGCTGCTCATGTGGATGGATTTATGTCTGGATTCTCAACTCTGTTCCATTGGTCTATGTATCTGTTGTTGTACCAGTACCAGGCTATTTTGACTACTGTAGCAGTATAACAGGTTCTAAAGTCAGGTAGAGTGTGCATTCCAACTTTGTTCTTCTTTTTCAGTAATGCTTTATTCATCCGGGGCCTCTATCCCTTCCATGTGAAGTTGGTGATTTGTTTCTACATCTCATTACAGAATGTCGTTGGAATGTGGATCGGAATTGCATTAGATGTATAAATTGCTTTTGGTAGAATAGCGATTTTTATAATGTCACATCTTCCTATCCATGAGCAAGGTATGTTTTTCCGCTTATATAGGTCTCTTTTGGCTTCTTGCAAAAGTGTATTACAGTTTTCTTTGTATAAGCCTTTTACATCTCTGGTAAGATTGATTCCTACGTATTTTATCTTTTGGGGGGCTACTGTAAACGGTATTGATTTGGTGATTTCCACTTTGATGTATTTTGTTGTTGTAAAGGAATCCAACTGATTTTTGTATGTTTATCTTGTATCCTGATACTCTGCTGAACTACTAGTTTCAGTAGCTTTCTTAAGGATTCCTTAGGGTTTTCTGTGTAGATCATGTCATCTGCAAATAGAGATAATTTTACTTCTTCCTTACCATATCTATGCCCTTTATTTCTTTATCTAGCTAACTGCTCTGGCTAAGTGCTCCAGCACAATGTTTAATAAGAGCGGTGAAAAAGGCCATCCCCGTCTGGTTCCCAGTCTCAAGGGGAATGCTTTCAGGCTCTCTCCATTTAGGCTGATGTTGGCTATTGGCTTTGCATAAATGCCCTTTATTAAGTTGAGGAATTTTCCTTTAATTCCTATTTTGCTGAGAGTTTTTATCATGAATGGGTGTTGAACTTTGTCAAGTGCCTTTTCTGCATCAATTGATAAAATCATGTGATTCTTGTCTTTTGTTTTATTTCTATGATGGATTACATGAATTGTTTTTCTAATGTTGAACCATCCCTGCATACCTGGTATGAAACCCACTTGGTCATGGTGAGTTATTTTTTTCATATGTTGTTGAACTGTATCGGCTAGAATTTTGTTGAGGGTTTTTGCGTCTAAGTTCATGAGGGATAAAGGTCTATAATTTTCTTTTCTGGTGGTGTCTTTACCTGGTTTTGGTATCAGGGATATGGTGGCTTCATAGAATGACTTTGGTAGTATTCTGTCCTTTTCCATGCTCTGAAATACCTTTAGTAGTACTAGTGTGAACTCTTCTCTGAAAGTTTGGTAGAACTCTACAGTGAAGCCATCCGGGCCAGGGCTTTTTTTCATTGGGAGTTTTTTGATTACCTTTTCAATCTCTTCTTTTGTTTTGGGTCTGTTTAGTTGTTCTACCTCTGTTTGTGTTAGTTTAGGTAGGTAGTGTGTTTCTAGAAATTCATCCATTTCTTTTAGGTTTTCAAATTTCTTAGAGTACAATTTTTCATAGTAATCTGATCTGATTCTTTTAATTTCAGTTGGGGCTGTTGTAATATCGCCTATCTCATTTCTTATTTGGGTTAGTTCCTTCCTCTCCTGTTTTTCTTTTGTTAGTTTAGCCAATGGTTTATCAATTTTGTTGAGTTTTTCAAAAAGCCAGCTTTTGGTCTTGTTAATTCTTTCAACTGTTTTTCTGTTTTCTGTTTCATTTAGTTCTGCTCTAATTTTTATTATTTGTTTTCTTCTGGTGACTGAGGGTTTCTTTGCTTGCTCTCTTTCTATTTCTTCAAGTTGTAGGGATAGTTCTTTGATTACGGCCCTTTCTTCTTTTTGTATGTGTGCATTTATTGATATAAATTGACTTCTGAGCACTGCTTTCGCTGTGTCTCAAAGGCTCTGATAGGAAGTGTTTTCATTCTCATTGGATTCTATGAATTTCGTTATTCCATCCTTAATGTCTTCTATAATTCAGTCTTTTTTGAGCAGGGTATTGTTCAGTTTCCAAGTGTTTGATTTCTTTTCCCTGCTTTTTCTATTATTGATTTCCACTTTTATGGCCTTATGGTCAGAGAAGGTTCTTAGTAATATTTCAATGTTTTGGATTCTGCTAAGGCTTGCTTTATGACCTAATATGTGGTCTATTGTAGGGAATGTTCCATGTGCACTAGAAAAGAAAGTATATTTGGCTGCTGTTGGGTGGAGTGTTCTGTATAGGTCTATGAGGTCAAGTGGTTGATTGTGGCATTTAGATCTTCCGTGTCTTTATTGAGCTTCTTTCTGGATGTCCTGTCCTTCAACGAAAGTGGTGTGTTGAAGTCTCCTACTATTATTGTGGAGCTGTCTATCTCACTTTTCAATGCTGATACTGTTGTTTTATGTATCTTGCAGCCCTGTCATTGGGTGTGTAAATTTTTAATATTGTTATATCTTCTAAATTTTTAATATGGTTATATCTTCTTGGTATATTGTCCCTTTAATCATTATATAGTGTCCTTCCCTATCCTTTATGATGGATTTAACTTTAAAGTCTATTTTGTCAGAAATTAGTATTGCCACTACTGCTCTTTTTTGATTGTTGTTTGCTTGATATATTTTTTCCATCCTTTGAGTTTTAGTTTGTTTGTGTCTCTAAGTCTAAGGTGTGTCTCTTGTAGGCAGCATATAGACAGATCTTGTTTTTTAATCCATTTTGCCCCTCTCTGTCTCTTTATTGCTGCATTTAGTCCATTACATTCAGCATAATTATGCATAGGTATGAATTTAGTTCAATGATTTGATATCTTTTTTTGTGTGTGTTGTTGACAGTTCCTTTTTCCCACTTAATTTTATGTTCTGAGTAGATTATCTTTATATATTGTCCTTTCCTCGTAGTCATTGTTGTTGATTTTGTTTCTGCTGAGTCTCTGTTTTTTTCTTGTATTTTATTTTGATGTATAGGATAGTTTGTCTCCTTTGTGGTTACATTATTATTTACCCCTATTTTTCTAAATTTAAATCTAAGTTTTATATCTTTGTATTGCCATATCTTCCTCTCCATATGGAAGATCTATGATTACATTTCTCAGTCCGTCTTTATTGTTTTAATGTTGTCTTCTTTTATATAATAACATCACTGTTACCCCGTTTTGACCTTTCTTTTAATCTTGGTTTGTTTTTTGATTTCCCCGTCTGGGTTGACTTCTGATTGCTCAGCCCAGTGTTCTAGTCTTGGGTAGATACCTGATATTATTGATTTTCTAGCCAAAGAACTCCCTTTAGTATTTCTTGTAGCTTTGGTTTGGTTTTTAGGAATTCCCTAAACTTGTGTTTCTCTGGAAATGTCTTAATTTCACCTTCATATTTCAGAGACAGTTTTGTTGGATATATGACTCTTGGCTGGGAATTTTTTTTCCTTCAATTTTTTCAAAAAGTCATCCCATTGCCTTCTTGCTGCATGGTTTCTGCCGAGTAGTCTGAGGTTATTCTTATTGGCTCTCTTTTACAGGTGAGTTTCCATTTATCCCTAGCTGCTCTTAAAATTCTCTCTGTCTTTGGTTTTGGCAAGTTTGATTATAATATGTCTTGGTGACTTTCCTTTAACACCTACATTATGTGGAGTTCAATGAGCATCTTGAATAGATATCTTCTCATCTTTCACAATATCCAGGACCCTTTCTGCCAACAAATCTTCAACAACTGTCTGTGTATTTTCTGTTATCCCTTCCTGTTCTGGTACTCCAATCACTCATAGGTTATTTCTCTTGATTGAGTCCCACATGATTCTTAAGGTTTCTTTGGTTTTTTAAATTCTTTTATCTGATTTTTCTTCAAATCTATTAGTGCCAAGTGATTTATCCTTAAGTTCAGAAATTCTGGCTTCTACTTGCTCAATTCTGCTCTTCTGACTTTTTGTTGAGTTGTCTACTTCCGTAATTTTATTGTTAATCTTCTGAATTTCTGATTGCTATCTATGAATTTTTCCAGTTTATTAAATTTTTCATTATGTTCCTGAATAATCTTTCTAATTTCTTCAGTTGCTTTATATGTGTGCTCCTTGGATTGTTCTGCATATTGTCTGATTTCCTTCCTGATGTCTTGAAGGGTTCTGTATATTAATCTTTTGTATTCTGCCTCTGGTAATCCCAGGAATGCACTTTCATCTAGAAGATCCCTAGATTCTTTGTTTTGAGAGCTTGTTGAGGTGATCATGGTCTGTTTCTTTATGTGACTTGATATTGACTGTTGTCTCTGAGCCATCTACAAGTTATTGTATTAGTTTATGCTTGCTTGCTGTGTTGTAGCTTCTTGTTTTGTTTTGACATGCCCAGATGGGTTGCTTGAGTGAGCTAGCTTGATTATTTTTGCCTTTGGGGCTCTGACGTCCTGTCCCCTGATGGCTAGAGCTGTTATCAGGTATATCAGTCTAGGAGTCCATTCACTTTTCTTGTATGAATTGAGCTCAGGTGTCCAGGTAGCTGATCATCAAGTGTGTGGTACAGACTCTGTCTTACGGTCTTAGAGGGCCAGGGGTGATTGGTGTATGTACTGGTATCTGATTGCAACAGGGGGTCACGCTCTGAACAAGGCAGGGGGCTGAGAACCGACCCCCCAGTGTCTCTGAGGAAAGTGCATCCCTGTTCCCTAGAGTGTTTAGGTGGGTGGGTCCTACACATGGACCATGGGCACCCAATTTTTTTTGTTGTAAGGACTGGGAGGTACCAGTTATGCTTGGTCCCCTGTCATGGGTGGCTGGGTGACCTGAATGGAGCTACCAGTCCTTCACCCCCTGATGTGGGTAGGTGAGGACCCTGTTTAATAGCCAAAGCAATGTCAAACATCAAACACTCACCTCTCCTCTGCACAGCTGAAACGATTGGAGTCTGAAATAAGGACCTATTCTCCTGAAATAGGCCCACACAGGTGCATGCAGAAGGGAAAATGCCCAAAGTCCACAGACTGTTTATGCCTGGACAGGAGCCGCTTCTGTTCTGAGTTCCTCCAGTTAGTAGAACTGGCAAATTATCTTTTTCCCCAATTGCAAATTTTTTCCTATTCCAAGGCCAGGAGGATGGCTCTAGGCGCTCAATAGGGCCTATCTTATGCCCAGGGAATTCAGCTGCAGAAGCTGGCTTGGGGGTGGTGGGGGGGGGGGTGTGGTAAAATATACACAAGTACTTAGCTTTTTGCCAAGAGCGTTGTTCTTCTCTGGTTCTGGAGGTGTGAGTAGGTTGTGTGGCTGGCTGCTCCTCCCTGAGGAAATTGCGGCTAAAGGCTAGTACCAGCTCCCTGCTGCCGCACCAGAAATGGTGCCCGAGGGCTCCCCTCGATTCAGGTCCGGTAACTCCTCTCTTCTTCTGAATGGTCTCTTCTTCCCCCGCCCCTCAGTTCATTTTCTAAGCTTGCCTTTGATGGTCAGGGCTCCTAGCATGTCATAAATATACTCATTTCACTTGTTTTTTGGGGTCTTTGTTGTAAGAGGGGTCACCGGAAGCGCCTGTCTCTTCTGCCATCTTGGTTCCTCCTCCCTATGTATTATATTTTAAAATGCTCAAAATTATTTTTTTTAAATGGATGAGAAAATAATAAACCAAATTCCTCAATGATTAGCTTATTTGTCACAGGTCGTATTGCCAGAGAGCATTGCAAAGTTTTCCTGACTCGATCATGAGATTTTATCTATCTCCCATGATAGCAAGATTCCCGTATTTTAGGAAAAATCTAAATAGTTTCTCTTTTTCGATCTGAGAAAATAAACGGTGAAATGAGCAGCATGAGAATTAGGACTAGGAACTAAATGCTCTGCTCAGATGGTGCTGAACCTATTGTGACATTACCTCAGCATTTATTCTGTCTGCTTCCACTGGAGACAGCGGGTGCTGCTAGAGATGGCAAATTCTCTTTCCATCGTCTTGAATTCCATATCAATAATTCTCCAAGGGGCCTCAAACTATGATTGTGTGTGGATTTTTTTTTCATTTAACATTTTTCCAGAATTTCGTCTTAGAAGTAATATTGTTTGTAGTGTGTGTGTGTGTCCCTGCTTTGTTTAACAGCAGAGCCAATCTTTCAAGCCTATGAACCCATTCTAGCATGGCTGATGTCCTTGAGCGAGCGGGGCTGTAGAGGGAAGGACTGGGCTCCTTAAGGTCCCACTCAGTCACACTAACAGGCTTCAGTGTAATGAGTTGCCTGGCTTACCGGCACTGTGCTGCAGTGTTGACTAGATTGGGCTGTGCTTGTGGCCCTACTTTAAATATGCAATGGGACACAAACTAGGAAGTAGTCTCTGGGAGGAATTACTTTCAATTTATTCCTGGTAGGGCAGACCTGAACAAGCTACTCACATTACTGTAGGTTGAGGAAGGGCCATGGTTTTTCCTATACATCGGCAAATCAAGACAGGTTTAACCACATTTTCAGTATGAAAATACTTACAATGGAAGGACAAGGGCCTGCTCTGGGGAGAAATCTGGTTTATGAGAACTAAAGAAGTTTACAGAAACACACCAAATGCCTCTTTCCCTAAAGTCAAACAGATACAGAGTCCTTGAATGCTGCTTCTTGCATTCACAGCGAAAAGGCAAAGATTTGTATTCTTGTGGGCTCTCATCCAGTAAACTGCCTTATTGTCTCATTGGCACAACATACAGCAAGGAATCATTTTAAAATACTGAAGTGCTGTTAAGAGATTTTTTTCAAAAATCCAGGTTGAATTTCTCAAGCATTGCCTTTCTTCTGCTCTTTAGCTACTTTTCCATCAGATGCAATTGGAACTTCAAGCTTTAATTCCACACGAGGTAAACACCACACATAGACTTATACTCAAAGAGCTGGGAATAGAAGTCAGAATCCTGGTTCAGTCTCGAGCTGTACTGCCATCCTACCAGATGCCAACGTTCCACTGGTTTAATTCACTCAACTCCTCTCACCCACTTGTCTATTACTTCTGATGATGCTTGGCTTGTAAAAGAAGTGGAGAATCCCCATGGAAATTAATTATAATTCATTCATTTAACAAACCGTTATGGTTCATCTGCTATATCCCAGCCACTATGGTAGAAATATGTGTGTGTGTGTATATATATATGTATGTATGTATTATGTATGTATAAAACTATGCACTTGAAGAGCTAATAGTTTGATAAGTAATTTTATGATAGTACTTTTTTCTTTTTTAATTTTTATTGTGCTTTAAATGAAAGTTTACAAATTAAGTCAGTCTCTTACACAAAAACTTATATACACCTTGCTACATACTCCAATTGCTCTCCCCCTAATGAGACAGCTCACTCCTTCCCTCCAGTCTCTTTTTTCGTATCCATTTCACCAGCTTCTAACCCCCTCTACCTTCTCAATCTCCCCTCCAGGGAGGAGATGCCAACATAGTCTCAAGTGTCCACCTGATCGAACAAGCTCACTCCTCACCAGCATCCCTCTCCATCCCCTTGTCCAGTCCAATCCCTGTCTGAAGAGTTGGCTTTGGGAATGGTTCCTGTCCTGGGCCAGCAGAAGGTCTGGGGGCCATGACCACCAGGTTCCTTCTAGTCTCAGTCAGACCATTAAGCCTGGTCTTTTTACAAGAATTTGGGGCCTGCATCCAACTGCTCTCCTGCTCCCTCAGGGGTTCTCTGTTGTGTTCATTGTCAGGGCAGTCATCGGTTGTAGCCCGGCACCATCTAACTCTTCTGGTCTCAGGCTGATGTAGACTCTGGTTTATGTGGCCCTTTCTGTCTCTTGGGCTGGTAATTACCTTGTGTCCTTGGTGTTCTTCATTCTCCTTTGGTCCAGGTGGGTTGAGACCAACTGATGCATCTTAGATGGCCGCTTGTTAGCGTTTAAGACCCTAGGTGCCACTCTCCAAAGTGGGATGGAGAATGTTTTCTTAATAGATTTTATAATGCCAAGTGACTTAGATGTCCCCTGAAACCATGGTCCCCAAACCCCCACACCTACTATACTGGCTTTTGAAACATTCGGTTTATTCAGGAAACTTCTCTGCTTTGGGTTTATTCCAGTTGTTCTGACCTCTCCTGAATTCTGTGTTGTCTTTCCCTTCACCTAAAGTAGCTCTTATCTATTATCTAATTAGTCAATATCCCTCTCTCTCCGTCCCTAACCCCTCTCAATAACCATCAAAGAGTATTTTCTTCTCTGTTTAAACTATTTCTCGAGTTTTTGTAATAGTGGTTTTAAACAATATTTATCCTTTTGCAACTAATTTCACTCAGCATAATGCCTTCCAGATTCCTCCATGTTATGAAATGTTTCACAGATTCATCACTGTTCTTTATCAATGCATAGTATTCCATTGTGTGAATATACCATTCATCCACTGATGGGCACCTTGGTTGCTTCCATCTTTTTGCTATTGTAAACAGTGCTGCAATAAACATGGGTGTGCATATATCTGTGCGTGTAAAGGCTCTTATTACTCTAGGGTATATTCCAAGAGTGGTATTGCTGGATCCTATGGTAGTTCCATTTCTAGCTTTTTAAGGAAGTGCCAAATCAATTTCCAAAGTGGTTGTACCATTTTACATTCCCACCAGCAGTTTATAAATGTTCCAATCTCTCCACAGCCTCTCCAACATTTATTGTATTGTGTTTTTTGGATTAATGCCAGCCTTGTTGGAGTGAGATGGAATCTCATTGAAGTTTTGGTTTGCATGTCTCTAACGGCTAATGATCCTGAGCATTTCCTCATGTATCTGTTAGTTACCTGAATGTCTCCTTTAGTGAAGCGTCTGTTCATATCTTTTGCCCATTTTTTAATTGGGTTGTCTTTTTGTAGGTGAGTTTTTGAAGTATGGTGTAGATTTTACAGATCAGGCGCTGATTGGAAATGTCATAGCTAAAAACTTTTTCTGAGTCTGTAGGTAATCTTTTTACTCTTCTGGTGAAGTCTTTGGACGAGCATAGGTGTTTGATTTTTAGGAGCTCCCAGTTATCTAGTTGTTCTCCTGCATTGTTAATAATACTTCGTATACTGTTTATGGAAACCCTGGTGGCATAGTGGCTAAGTGCTACGACTGCTAACCAAAAGGTCGGCAGATCGAATCTGCCAGGTGCTCCTTGGAAACTCTATGGGGCAGTTCTACTCTATCCTATAGTGTCGTTATAAGTCGGAATCGACTCGACGGCAGTGGGTTTTGTTTTTTAAATACTGTTTATGCCATGTATTAGGGCTCCTAACGTTGTCCCTATTTTTTCTTCCATGATTTTTATTGTTTTGGATTTTATATTTAGGTCTTTGAACCATTTTGAGCTCGTTTTTGTGCATGATGTGAGGTATGGGTCTTGTTTCTTTTTTTTTGCAGATGGATATCCAGTTATGCCAGCACCATTTGTTAAAAAGACTGTCTTTTCCCCATTCAACTGTTTTGGGGCCTTTGTCAAATATCAACTGCTCATATGTGGATAGATTTATGTCGGGATTCTCAATTCTGTTCCATTGGTCTATGTATCTGTTGTTGTACCAGTATCAGGCTTTTTTGACTACTTTGTCAGTATAATAGGTTCTAAAATCAGGTAGCGTAAGGCCTCCCACTTTGCTTTTCTTTTTCAGTAATGGGGTTACTTATCTGGGGTGTCTTTCCCTTCTACATGAAGTTGGTGATTTGTTTCTCCAACTCATGAAAAAATGTCATTGGAAATTGGATTGGAATTGGATTAAATCTATAGATCACTTTTCACAGAATAGACATTTTTATAATGTTAAGTCTTCCTATCCATGAGCAAGGTATGTTTTTCCACTTATGTAAGTCTCTTTTGGCTTCTTGCAGAAGCATTTTGTAGTTGCGTTTGTGTAAGCCTTTTACATCTCTGGTAAGATTTATTCCTAAGTATTTTATATTCTTGGGGGCAACTGTAAATGCTAGCAATTTGGTGGTTTCCTCTTTGATGTTCTTTTTGTTGGTGTAGAGGAATCCAACTGATTTTTGTATTTTATCTTGTATCCCGATACTCTGCTGAAATCTTCTATTAGTTTCAGTAGTTTTCGTGAGGATTCCTTAGGGTTTTCTGTGTATAAGATCTTGTCATCTGCAAATAGAGATACTTTTATTTTTTCCTTGCCAATCTGGATGCCCTTTATTTCTTTATCTAGCCTAATTGCTCTGGTGAGGACCTCCAGCACAATGTTGAATAAGAGTGGTAAGAAAGGGCATCTTTGTCTGGTTTCGGATCTCAAGGGGAGTGCTTTCAGGCTCTCTCCATTCAGGATAATGTTGGCTATTGGCTTTGTATAAATCCCCTTTATTATGTTGAAGAATTTTCCTTCTATTCCTATCTGGCTGAGAGTTTTATCATAAATGTGTGTTGAACTTTGTCAAATACTTTTTCTGCATCAATTGATAAAATCATGTGATTCTTGTCTTTTGTTTTATTTATATGATGGATTACATTGATTGTTTTTCTAATGTTGAACCATCCCTGCTTACCTGGTATGCATCCCACTTGGTCATGGTGAATTACTTTTTTGAAATGTTGTTGAATTCTATTGGTAGAATTTTGCTGAGGGTTTTTGCATCTAAGTTCATGAGGGATATAGGTCTATAATTTTCTTTTCTGGTGGTGTCCTTACCTGGTTTTGGTATCAGGGATATGGTGGCTTCATAGAATGACTTTGGTAGTATTCTGTCCTTTTCTATGCTCTGAAATACCTTTAGTGGTACTGGTGTGAACTCTTCTCTGAAAGTTTGGTAGAACTCTACAGTGAAGCCATCCAGGCCAGGGCTTTTTTTTTGGCGGGGGGAGTTTTTTTGATTACCTTTTCAATCTCTTCTTTTGTTTTGGGTCTGTTTAGTTGTTCTACCTCTGTTTGTGTTAGTTTAGGTAGGTAGTGTGTATCTAGAAATTCATCCATTTCTTTTAGGTTTTCAAATTTGTTAAAGTATAATTTTTGTTAGTAATCTGATACGATTCTTTTCATTTCAGTTGGGTCTGTTGTAATGTCAACCATCTCATTTCTTATTTGGGTTATTTGCTTCCTCTCCTGTTTTTCTTTTGTCAGTTTGGCCAACGGTTTATCAATTTTGTTAATTTTTTCAAAGAAACAATTTTTGGTCTCGTGGTCTTTCAATTTTTTTTTTTTTTTTCTATTTTATTTAGTTCTGCTCTAATTTTTATTATGTGTTTTCTTCTGGTGCCTGAGGGTTTCTTTTCTTGCTCTCTTTCTATTCGTTCAAGTTGTACAGATAATTCTTTGATTTTGGCCCTTTCTTCTTTTTGTATGTGTGCATTTGTTGATATAAATTGATGTCTGAGCACTGCTATCACTGTGGCCCAGAAGCTCTGATAGGAAGTGTTTTCATTCTCACTGGATTCTGTGAATTTCTTTATTCCATCCTTAATGTCTGCTATAAAACACCAAACCAAACCCACTGCCGTCGAGTTGACTCCGACTCATAGCGACCCTGTAGGTAGCCCAATCTTTTCTGAGCAGGGTGTTGTTCAGTTTCCAAGTATTTCATTTCTTTTCCTTACTTTTTCTTTTATTGATTTCTACTTTTATGGCCTTATGGTCAGAGAAGATGCTTTGTAATATTTCAATGTTTTGGATTCTGTTAAGGCTTGCTTTATGACCTAATATGTGGTCTATTCTAGAGAATGTTCTGTGTGCACTAGAAAAGAAAGTATACTTGGCTGCTGTTGGGTGGAGGGTTCTGTATATGCCTATGAGGTCAAGTTGGTTGATTGTGGCATTTAGATCTTCTGAGTGTTTATTGAGCCTCTTTCTGGATGTCCTGTCCTTCACCGAAAGTGGTGTGTTGAAGTTTCTTACTATTATTGTGGAGCTGTCTATCTCACTTTTCAATGTTATTATGTTTTGTTTATCTTGCAGCCCTGTCATTGGGTGTATAAATATTTAATATGGTTATATCCTCCGGGTTTATTGTCCCTTTAATCCTTGTATAGTGTCCTTTGCTATCCTTTATGATGGATTTAAATTTAAAGTCTATTTTGTCAGAAATTACTATTGCCACTCCTGCTCTTTTTTGATTGTTACTTGCTTGATATATTTTTTTCCATCTTTCGAGTTTTAGTTTGTGTCTCTAAGTCTAAGGTGTGTCTCTTGTACGCAGCAATCCTTTCAGCCACTCTCTGACTCTTTATTGGTGCATTTAGTCCATTTACGTTTGGCATAATTATGGATAGGTATGTATTTAGTGCTATCGTTTTGATGTCTTTTTTTGTCTGTGTTGTTGACAGTTCCTTTTCCCCACTTAATTTTATGTGCTGAGTAGATTAGCTTTATATATTGTCCTTTCCTCATAGTCATTGTTGTTGATTTTGTTTCTGCTGAGTCTCTATTTTTTTCTTGTATTTTATTTTGATGTATAGGATAGTTTGTCTCCTTTGTGGTTACATTATTATTTACTCCTATTTTTCTAAATTTAAACCTAAGTTTTATTTCTTTGTATCACCTTATCTTCCTCTCCATATGGAAGATCTATGACTACATTTCTTAGTCCCTCTTTATTGTTTTAATGTTGTCTTCTTTTACGTAATAACATCACTGTTTCCCTGTATTGAGCATTATTTTATCTTGTTTTTTTTTTTTTCCCTGTGTAGGTTGACTTCTGATTACTCTTCCCAGTGTTCTAGTCTTGGGTTGATACCTGATATTATTGATTTTCTAACCAAAGAACTCCCTTTAGTATTTCTGGTAGATTTGGTTTGGTTTGTACAAATTCCCTAAACTTCTGTTTATCTGGAAACGTCCTAATTTCACCTTCATATTTGAGAGACAGTTTTGCTGGATATAAGATTCTTGGCTGGCAATATTTTTCCTTCAATTTTTTTTAAATAAGTCATCCCATTGCCTTCTTGCCTGCATGGTTTCTGCCGAGTATTCTGAGCTTATTCTTATTGACTCTCTTTTGTAGGTGACTTTTCGTTTATCCCTAGCTGCTCTTAAATTCTCTCGTTATCTTCGGTTTTGGCAAGTTTGATTATAACATGTCTTGGTGACTTTCTTTTAACATCTACATTATGTGGAGTTCGATGAGCATCTTGAATAGATATCTTCTTATCTTTCACGATATCAGGGAAGTTTTCTGCCAAGAAATCTTCAACAATTCTCTCTGTATTTTCTGTTTTCCCTCCGTTTTCTGGTACTCCAATCACTCATAGGTTATTTCTCTTGATAGAGTCCCACATGATTTAAGGTTTTTTCATTTTGTTAAATTCTTTTATCTGCTTTTTCTTGAAATATGTTAGTGCCAAGTCTTATCTTCAGACTCACTAATTCTGACCTCCATTTCCTCAATTCTGTTCCTCTGACTTTCTATTGAACTGTCTAATTCTGTAATTTCATTGTTAATCTTCTGAATTTCTGATTGCTGTCTGTGGATTTTTCCAGCTTATTAAAGTTTTCATTATGATCCTGAATAATCTTTTTAATTTCTTCAATTGCTTTATCTATGTGTTCCTTGGCTTGTTCTGTGTATTGCCTGATTTCCTTCCTGAAGTCTTGAAGGGTTCTGTATATTAATCTTTTTTAATCTGCCTCTGTGGGGCAGTTCTACTCTGTTCTATAGGGTCACTAGGAGTCGGAATCGACTCGATGGCACTGGGTTTGGTTTTGGTTTAATCTGCCTCTGGTAATTCCAGGAATGCACTTTCATCTAGAAGGTCCTTTGATTCTTTGTTTTGAGATCTTGTTGAGGTGATCATGGTCTACTTCTTTATGTGACTTGATATTGACTGTTGTCTCTGAGCCATCTATAAGTTATTGTATTAGTTTATTTTATGTTTGTTTACTGTGTCTTAGCTTCTTGCTTTGTTTTGTTTTGATATGCCCAAATGGGTTGCTTGAGTGAGCTACCTTGATTATTTTCACCTTTGAGCTCTGATGCCCTCTCCCCAGATGGTTTATCAATCTAAGAGTCCATTCACTTTTCTTGTATGAATTCAGCTCAGGTGTCCAGATAGCTGATCATCAAGTGTGTGGTACAGGCTCTGTCCTACAGTCTTAGAGAGGAAGGAGTGATTGGTGTAAGTACTGGTATCTGATTGCAGCAGGGGGTCACACTCTGAACAAGGCAGGGGGCTGAGAATCGTCCCCCACATGTGTCTGAGGAAAGCATGTCACTGTTCCCTAGAGCATTTAGGTGAGTGGATTCTGCAGATGGACCATGGGCACCCAATATTTTTGGTTGTAAGGATTGGGAGGTACTAGTTATCCTTGGAACCCTGTCACGGGTGGCTGAGTGACTTGAGTAGAGCCATCAGTCTTTAGGCCCCTGATGTGGGTAGGTGAGGACACTGTTTAGTAGGCAAAGCAATGTCAAACATCAAATACCCACCTCTCCTCCGCACAGCTGAAACTGTTGGAGGCTGCCAACAAGGGCCTATTCTCCTGAAATAGGCCCACACAGGTCTATGCAGAAGGGAAATGTACTCAATGTCCACGGACCATTTATGCCTGGACAGGAGCTGCTTCTCTCCTGAGCTCCCCTGGTTAGTGGAGCTGGCAAATTATCTTCTTCCCCAATTGCATATTTATTCCTTTTCCAAGGCCAGGAGGATGGCTCTAGGTGCTCAACTGTGCCTATCTCAGGCCCAAGGAACTCAGCTGCTGAAGCCGGCTTGGGAGCGGTGGGGGGTGGGGGGGAAGTGGTAAAATATACACAGGTACTTAGCTTTTGCCAAGAGTGCTGTTCTTCTCCGATTCCGGAGGTGTGAGGAGGCTGTGTGGCTGGATGCTTCTCCCTGAGGAAATTGCGGCAGAACACACTAGTACTGGCCTGCCTCCGCTGCTCCCGGGAATAGTGCCTGAGGGCTTCCCGCAATTCAGATCCAGTAACTGCTCTCCACTTCTGAACTGTCTCTTCCTCCCCCTGCCCCAGAGTTCGTTTTCTAAGCTTGCCTTTGATGTTCAGGGCTCCTAGCTTGTCGTAAATATACTCGTTTCACTTTTTTTTCGGGTCTTTGTTGTAAGAGGGCTTGCCGGAAGCATCTGTCTATTCTGCTGTCTTGGTTTCGCCTCTGATAGTACTTTTTAAGACTATGAAATATGTGCATTCTTTACAGAAATATAGAAAATAATAAGAAGAAAATCACATAATGTCAAAAGCAACCACTGTTAAAATTTTGGGTTTTTTCTTACTCTTCATCACTCTGGGCAAGTCTAGTTATTTACTTTTCTTAGTGACCAGTTACCATTCTATTAAGAAGACTTTCCTGTAATCTCAGCCTAGGAATCAGTACTACCAGTGAATCCTCTCTTGGTCATGGGCCTTACCCTCTAGTTTGGTTATTTTGATTTATTAACTATACAGAGGCTATGAGTGAAAATTTATCACCTATGAAATATGTTCACAATATCTTAATGTGTATCAGATTTTACACATGTTCCTTCTATCAGGTTTGATACCCTTGTTGTTGTTAGGTGCCATCAGTTTGGTTCTGACTTATAGTGACCCCATGTACAACAGAATGAAACACTGTCTGGTCCTGCACCATCTTCACAATCATTGCTATGCTGTAGCCCACCGTTGCATCCACTGTGTCAATCCGTCTTGTTGAGGGGGTCTTCCTTTTTTTCGATGACTCTCTACCTTACCAAGCATGATGTCCCTCTCCAGGGACTGATCGCTCCTGATAACGTGTCCAAAGCACATGAGATGTAGTCTTACCATCCTCACTTCTAAGGAGCTCTCTGACTGTACTTCTTCCAAGACGGACTTGCTCGTTCTTCTGCCAGTCCACGGTATTTTCAATATTCTTCACCAACACTGTAATATCCTAAATATCCTAGAAATGATAAATTGAGGCTTATTTAGGAGAGTCTAGCCAATACAGCTAGAGACTAAAAAAATCAATCTTCAACTATGAAATATATTTAATAGTGTTGCTTTTTATCAACATATGTCTGTGACTTCAAATACTGAGTGGGAGGAATGGTGCTATTCTCTTTTGCTGGAGGAATAGTGCAGTGCAGGTTGGAGATCAACACGGAAATGCCACCTTTTAAGGAGATTAGGTTTGTCTTTTACAAGATAAAATCTTCATTATTTTAGAGAGAAATGTATATTTTAAGTATTTTAAATGTATTATATATTGCTAAAATCTTGACATTTAACTCATCAAACTCATCTCGGTATTTTCTTGCAGGGAAACTCTAAAGAATTTAGGACCAATTATGAAAAAAAACTATCTTATTATAATACTACTGGGCCTAAGCCACCATAAAGTTTTGTTTCTTCCTTCTCTTTAATTAGTCAATTACAGAATTATCAAGTAAAACACCAAGAACTTGTGACTGCATTGCCACCTCTTTTTGGCAATAATGAACTAACTAGTTTCATCACCACCCTTTGGGACATAGCTATTTCATCTAATTTGTCTATGTCAAAGCTGCGTCTTCCTTATTTTGTAAACTGGTGTCAGAGCTCAACATATAATCCATAGTCAACATCTCAGTCATTTAGCAACATTCATGCTGCAGCCATGGAAAATGTCTCCCTCATGCCCATGGCAAGTAATAGTTATGCCAGGTGAGTTGCAAGAAACACTGATGTCATTGACCCTAGAGCCAGTGTTTCTTCCAGAGATAAAATGGGCTGTTAGAATATTAGCCCTTTTTAGCAGTCACAGTAAAACAAGTACCAAAATGATAATCCCAAAATAAAACCTTTCTAATCGATCTATTACTGTCTAAATGTTCATTTTATACATTTAGGCACTGAATTTAATTACAGATAAGTTAACCTAGGATTTCTAGGTAAGGTTATCCATGTGAGGGTTACTGCAGGGCCTTCCTTCTCCCACTAATTATTTCTAGCCCTTGTTTCCAGATGAACAGAGCCCCTTAAGGAAACCTTTACCCTTCTCTCTCCTGTAAACCTGATTGGTTTTTCCCCAAAGTCCACGGGCACTCCGTCCTTCAGGCCCTTTCCTCCCACCTATCCTAAATTTGTAACATTCGCCAAGCATCCTGGTGGTGTAAGCCCATATTGCCTTCATTCAGTCAGTACTAAAAGAAATCACAGTGCTAGAGACACAGGTGTAGACATCTCCAGGAAACTTTCTTAGCCAGATTGAATTTCTCTGCTTAAAGGTCTGCCTCTCACCTAATTATTAGCTAAATAGCTATCCAGTATCATTTAAACAATAGACTCTTAATTTTTTTTATTTAATAAAAAATAACTTTTTTATTTTTTATTAATAAGTGCTATACAAATCATTCATGATCTTCTACATATATTATTATTTTACATAAATGTTTATAATTAACATGTCTACAGTGCTTTAGAATTACTTGACAGGGATTTGTATGTGCTTTATTTCATTTGCTCCTCACTACTGAGGTCTAGAGCCCTGGTGGCATAGTGGTTAATAGCTAGGGCTGCTAACCCAAAGTTCTGCAGTTTGAATCCACCAACTGCTCCCAGGAAACCTTATAGGGCAGTTCTACTCTGTCCTGTAGGATTGCTATGAATTGGAATCGACTCAATGGAAATGGGTTTGGTTTGGTTTTGGAGTGAGATCTATCTACAAGGCATGCATTATTATTATTGTCATCGTTATTACTTTTATTACCCTCTCAAGGAACCAACAAGCATTTTTACATAGTTTCAGTTTGCCTGCCTCCTGAAGTAGGGAACACTCTGTCCCTGAAGGTTCCAGCTTTCGACATTTCTAGGATATCAGAAAGGAAGCCTGTATTGGGTATGAGATTGGACTAGATCAATGGTTCTCAAATGTGGTCCATGGTCCCTTATCCAGCAGTATCAGTGTCACCTTGTGCACTTGTTAGAAATTAAAATTCTCAGACCCTAACCCATACTTACTGTTTCACTTGAGAAATGGAAGCTAAGAATAAATCCTTGCCTGTGTGATATAAAGTTCCCAACTCTAGAATTAACTACCCACAAACTTTCCTTGGCCTATGACTATCCACTAGCTATGTTGCTGTTGTTAGCTGCTGTCCAGTCAGCCTCGGACTTATGGTGAACCCATGTGCAATAGGATCAGACTATTTTTTTTATCAGGATATGTATCGTTTTCACTGACTGATTTTCAGAAGTAGATCACCAGGCATTCCTTCCTAGTCCATGTTAGTCTGGAAGCTCTGCTGAAACCTGTTCAGCATCACAGCAACATGCAAGCCTCCACTGACAGATGGGTGGTGGCTACATATAAGGTGCATGGCTGCAATTGAACCTGGGTCTCCAGCATATGTGACAAGAATTCTACTATCAAACCATCACTGCCCTTGTTCCCTAGCTCTACACTCAGCAAAATCCTACTTTATATTATCAAAGACTTCAGACTCTCACTGCTGGATCATATGTTGACTTTTAATACCAATTTGTTAAACATCTTCCCTGCTTCAAACTATTCATGACACTGAAGATTTTCCTCCATCAAGTGTAATCCACCTTCCCTATGTTTCATTTCTTTATTGCATTTATCATCTTACCATAGCCATTTCTTGATAAAACCCACCCACTGCTGTCGATTCCGACTCATAGCGACCCTATAGGAGAGAGTAGAGCTCCCCTGTAGAGTTTCCAAGGAGCACCTGGCAGATTTGAACTGCCAACCTCTTGGTTAACAGCTGTAGCACTTAACCACTATGCCAACAGGGTTTCCCCATTTCTTGATAACCTGAAATAAAATTAGAAAGTCAAGTAGGGGGACTGACGAAGACCCACTCCAAGGGAAGAAACCTTGACTCTACAGATAAAGAGTAGGATGGTTTACCACATAAAGTTTTAGTGCCTTCTTCTTTGCGTTGCATGCGTCTCTTCCAGAGAGAGAAAGGTGGATTAAGGGTACCTTCAGAGGTCACTTCCACTATTGTGATTTTATGATACCATAAACAATTGTTTAAACTGGTAGAGTTCACTTAGCTTTCCTATAGGTAAAATTTGAGAGTGAAGCTAATAGCAGGATCAAAATACTTTTATTAGGCAAACCAAGCAAATACCCATGGTACTAGTCCTCTGGGCAAACTTTCAATGATCAATGTTCTTTTTACTCTAGAAAGTTTGGGGTACTCCATAAATTCCAAAGATGGGCACATCACAGGGCAGGTCTTCCACTCACAGGCTGTGAAGATTGACAAATCCCCAGATCAGCAGATAAGCTGATAGCACAAGTCTCAAGAACCAGAGGTCAGACGAACAGAAGGCAGTCGCAGGATGCAGAGTGAGCAAAAAGCCAGAACACCTGCTTATATTTGGATGCAGGCCACACCCCCATGGAAACTCCCCTTCAACTGATTGGGTACTCACAGCGGATTTCAACATGGGGGTGATCACATATAAACACTGAGGATCATGGCCCAGCCAAGTTGACACATAATCTTAACCATCACAATTACCAAGTACTTCTACTGTCATTGCTCATGAATTAGAGTCTACACGGTACCTTGCACCCAGAGGAAATCTAATTAGTTAATTGTTTGTTCTAGATAGATAAGCAAAAATGATTTTTAAATGTTATTAAATGTCTGCTTTGTTTAATACAGATTAGCATAGATACTAATATGTTTTAACATTTCAGACAAAACTTTTAAAAATAAAACAATCAGCGTGAAGCATTTAGTTTGCAGAATAATAATTGATTGTTTCAGTCCTAGCTTACAATTTCTTGGCTTATACCTAGTTGGGCATATGTTAGAAAGTTCACAGTTTGAGGAAAACCTTATGACTGAAGCTCAGCAGTGGTTAAGTGCTTGGCTGCTAAGGGAAAGGTTGATGGTTGGAACTCATCAGCCACTTCATGGGAGAAAGATGTGGCAGCCTGCTTCCGTAAAGATTTACAGCCTTAGAAACTCTATGGGGCAGTTCAGCTCATTACGAGTCAGAATCAACTTGACAGCAATAGGTTTGGGTTTTTTTGTATACCTAATTGGGCATGTGTTAGGAGGTTCACAGTTTGAGGAGAACCTTATGACTGAAGTCCAGTAGCAGTAGGAACCCTACCACCCATACACTCTAGGGAAGGTTTGGCCACTCGAAAATCTTTGTCCAAAGAGTTATTCTTGAGATTATTTTACAGTCATCACAATTATTAACTTCATTAACCCACTAGATTGTTATATCTTCAACATCTAGCACATTACTTGTCCCATAATCCAAGTTTAGTAAATACTGGTCCAGTGAATGAATTTATTCAACTACACTTACATAACAGTTACAGTGAGCCAGGCACTGTTTTAAAAATTATTAATAATTTAATCTTCATAACAACTTTATATGGTAGGTACTATTAGTAACCTAATTTTACGGATGAGAAAATTAAAGCACAGAGCACTTAAGTAACTTGCCTAAGGTCACACAGCAAATAAGAGGCAGAGTCAGAATAAAACCCAGTCTGATCTCAAAGATCCTGTTCTTAACTACTATGCTATTATGAATGAATGAATCAGCACAAAACCAGGTTGAGGCTCTTAAGGTGACTTGGAAATCCTGATATCTGTTCCTCAGGAGCCTATTGCCCTGTTAGCTCTCTCTAGGGGTTATGGTACAGAAAGCTTCCCTAACCTGGAAAACATCCTTGGTCATGAGGTGGACCTTGATCTTGGGCAAGCAGCCACAAAATGACTGGACTACTCTGGGCTATGTATTGGTGGTGCCAACTGAGAATCCAGCAGGGACTGGAGGCCCCAGGGATTATCTAATGGCTGCACCAACAGTTCATTGTATGAACAGAGAACAGAAGGGCAGAATGAAACCAGAGCGTCTGATGCAGCCACTTTCATCTTCAAAGAAGATGTCTCGGAAACAGAATTTGAGGATAGATGAGGCAGAGATCAGAGTGGTGTTTAGGATTCTTAGTCTGTCCCACTGATGAACAGATAGGCCATACTGGGGCAGGTTAAGAATAGGAGGTGGGGACATATGACTGGAAGTTCTCACAATTTGAGTGTCCACTTGCACAGAAATGTATCTCCTGATCAAATCATGCCTACGCACGCTAACTGTGCTGTCTGCTCCAACTTCGCCCCATGCCTAGCGAAAAATCAACGAATGGGAGAGAAAATGGTCAATGAGGTTAAAGAAAGACCATTACTCAGGCTATATGAAGTCGTTACAGACAGATCTACTCTCGTGAGCATGCTGATAACACAGGTGAAGAAAATCTGCATGTGTTATTTTTTTTTTAAAAAAAAAAAGGACAAAGGGGAAGAGTAGATAGAACTTCAATGAGATCATAGGTGATGTTAGAAATCCTTGATGGCCAGGGAAATAAGACAACTGTTGTGTGCAGAAGGCAGTCAAGATCTATTTTCCCCCCAAAGTCAGAAAGCAAAATACTAGAACTTCATTTAACTAACGATAAACCAAAAACCAGCTGCCGTTGAGTCAACTCTGACTCATGACAACCTCATGTGTGTGTCAGGATACAACTGTACTACATAAGATTGTCAGTGGCTGATATTTTTGGATGTAGATTGCCAGGCCTTTCTTCTAAGGTATATCTAGGTAGACTTGAACTGCCAGCCTTTCAGTTAGCAGCCAACCATGTTAACAGTTTGCACCACCCAGTGACTAATTATCAATAAAGCCTTAATTTGGAGCCCACTAATTTGAAAGCTCTGATAATTCAGATTTTACCTTTCTTTCTCCCTGGGCCCATATCCCTGGCTCTTGTCCTGACTCAGTGGCATGACATAAGGGAAGGGTGCTCAGTGCTCCGTGAAAGCCAAGGAAACTGGACATAAAGCACAAGGCAAGCAGAAGTCGGAAGAGCAATCTGCCTTACTGCTGGGAGCATCGAGCTCCCCCCGGCTTCCTAACATATGTTCACTGTTAGCTAAGCATGCCTGATAATTACCAAGGCTTTATAAAATCATGTTGTAAAAATAGAATGAGAATAATGTAGTTACTAAAATACAATAATTTAAACTCAGCAATTTTGATAAATTAGGACATTTTAGTGTTTGATAAACACTTTATAGCATTTTTGATAGATAAGTTCTTTTTAAATATAAGAACTTAAGTAATTATCTCCAAATCTTGGTGGCATTTTAACTGTGACTTTCTTCTGGAATTTTCTTTAAGACTAAATAGTTCCTTTAAGTGGCTTTGTGGAGAAGTCCTGTATTTTATTCTCAACGTTTATCAAGCAAGCTATTAGCTACCTATCCTTCCAATACTCACCAAACAAGAAAATGAGAATTTAACTCAGAAAAAGTGATCAAGCTTCTTTTATGGTCTCAAGTAAGGAATCAGGCAGTAATTTCACCTATGAGAGATAGGTGAAAACGCTGTTGTTAGTTGCCATCAAGTAGGCTCCTACTCATGGCAAACCTATGTATAACAGAACAAAACATTGCCCAGTCTTGTGTCATCTTCGTGATTGTTGGTATGTTTGAATCCATTGCTGGGCCTGTTGTGTCAGTCCACCTCACTGAGGGTTTCAGTTCTTTTCCTTGGCCCTCTACTTTACCAACCATGCTGCCCTTTTCTAGCAACTGGACTTTCCGGATGTTGTATCCAAAGTAAGTTAACTGAAATCTTGTCATCCTCACTTTGAAGGAATATTCTGGTTGTATTTCTTCTAAGACTGTGTCTTAGTCATCTAGTGCTGCTATAACAGAAATACTACATGTGGATGGCTTTAACAAAGAGAAGTTTATTCTCTCACAGTGCAGTAGGCTAGAAGTCTGAATTCAGGGTGCCAGCTCCAGGGGAAGACTTTCTCTCTCTGTTGGCTCTGGAGGGAGGTCCTTGTCATCAATCCTCCCTTGGTCTGGGAGCATCTCAGAGCAGGAACCTCAGTTCCAAAGGACACGCTATGCTGCCAGCACTGCTTTCTTGGTGGTATGAGGTCCCCATGTTGTCTGCTCACTTCTCTCGTTTATATCTCAAAAGAAATTGGCTTAAGACACTGTCTAATCTTACAGATCTCATCAATATAACCGCCACTAATCCATCCCATTACATCATGGTGATAAGATTTACAACACATAAGGAAATCACATCAGATGATAAAATGGTAGACAATTATATAATACTGGGAAACGTGACCTAGCCAAGTTGACAGATATTTTGAGGGGACACAATCCAATCCACGACAGACTGATTTATTTGTTCTTCTGGCAGTCCGAAGTCTCTTCAGTATTCTTCACTGACACACAGTTCAAATGTATCAGTTCTTCTTCTGTCTTCCTTTTTCATTGTCCGTCTTTCACATGTATATGAGGTGACTGAAAAGGCCACATAGTCTTCTTTGCTTTTTAAAATTTTAAAGAGGTCTTTTGCACCTGATTTGCCAAATACAATACAAGAAGTCCCCGACTTACAACGGGGTTTCCGTTCCAACAACTCCGTCTTAAGTTGGATCTGACGTAAATTGAATACCTTTTTTTTCTCATTTTCATTATTATTGCCTTTTATTACCAGTAACTTTATAAATCGAGTCTTTGAACATCTGAGAGTGAACATCTGAGAATGATTAACATCAGCAAATTACGTGCTGCAACATTGTATGTAGTACGTATTGCTAAAAAAAAAAAAGATAAGATGTACAAAAAAAAACCACAAAGAAACAGTAAGTGTGGTTTGTCATAACTCCAGTATGTGGTAAGTCAGGGACTACCTGTATTCTGTTTGACTTCTTGACTGCTGCTTCCACGGATGTTGGTTATTGATCCAAATGGAATGAAATCGTTGACATCTTCAATTTTTTCCTCGCTTATCATGACATTGTTTATTGGTCCTATTGTGAGAATTTTCATTTTCTTCACATTTAGGCATAAAAATCTGTATTGAAAGCTGTAGTCTTTGACCTTCCTCAGTAAGTGCTTCAAGTTATCTTCATTTTCAGTAAACAAGATTGTGTCCTTTGCATATCACAGATTGTTAATGAGTCTTACTACAGTCCTGATGCCATGTTCTTCTTCATATAGTCTAGCTTCATGGCTTATTTGTTCCGCATGTTTGTTCACAAATAAGGTGAGTGGACACAACCCTAAAGTACACATTTTTCAATTTTAAATCAATGCCGCTCTTACATTGTTTCCATGTACACATGGGTCAATTCTGTGTCATTGATCTATTTTTATATTCCTGCACCAGTAATACACTGTAACTTTACAATATATTTTGAGGCCTGGTGAGGAAAATTTGTTTGATATTTTCCTTTAATTTATTTATTTTTTAATTTCATTGTTTTAAGTGAAAGTTTATAGCACAAATTAGTTTCTCATTCAAAAATTTATACACAAATTGTTTTGTTACATTGGTTTCATTCCTGCAATGCGTCAGTACTCTCCCCTTTCTCTTTCCACCTTGGGTTCTGTGTCCATTCGTCCAGTTTTCCTGTCACTTCCTGCCTTCTTGTCTTTGCTTTTGGGCAGGTGTTTCCCATTAGGTTTTGTGTACTTGATTTAACTAAGAAGCACATTCCTCACATGTGTTGTTTGTTTCTAGGCCTGTCTAACCTTTGGCTGAAAGTTGGACTTCGGGAGTGTCTTCATTTCTGAGTCACCAGGGCATTGGGGCGCCATTGTCTCGGGGGTTCCTCCAGTCTGTCAGAACAGCAAGTCTGGTCTTTTTTTGTGAATTTGAATTTTGTTCACCATTTTTCTCCTACTCTGTCCAGAACCCTCTATTGTGATCCCTGTCAGAGCGGTAGGTGGTGGTAGCCAGGCACCATCTAGTTCTTCTGGGATCAGATTGGTAGAGGCTGTGGTTTGTATGGTCCATTAGTTCTTTGGGCTAATACATTCCTTGTGTCTTTGGTTTTCTTCATTCTCCTTTGCTCTGAGCGTGATGGGACCAACAGATGTTTTAGATGGCCACTCACAAGCTTTTAAGACCCCAGAGCTGTGTCACCAAAGTAGGATGTAGAACATTTTCTTTTTCAACTGTTAGGCCAGTTGACCCAGATGTCCCCCAAGACCATGGTCTCCAGCCCTCAGCCCCAGTAACTCAGTACCTCAAGGTGTTTGGATATGTCTAAGAAGCTTCTATGTCTTTGCCTTGGTCAAGTTGTACTGGCTTCCCCTATATTGTGTCTTGTCTTCACCTTCACCAAAGTTAACACTATTATCTAGTTAGTGATTTCTCCCTCTCATCCCCAACCATAACCATCAAAGATTTTTCTTCTGTGTGTAAACTTTTTCTTGGGTTTTTATAATAGTGGTCTCTGACAATATTTGTCCTTTTGTGATTGACTTATTTTACTCACCATAATGCCCTCTAGATTCATCCATGTGGTGAGATGTTTCTCGAATTCATCATTGCTCTTTATCATTGTGTGGAATTCCATTGTGTGTATGTACCATAATTCATCTGTTGATGGGCACTTAGGTTGTTTCCATCTTTTTACTAGTATGAATAATGCTACAATGAACATGGATGCACATATGTCTATTCATGTGGTGGTTCTTATTTCTCTAGGATATAGTCTTAGGAGTGGAATTGCTGGATATTATGGTATTTCTATTTCTAGCTTTAAAAAAAAAAAAAAACTAGTGTTTTTTTTTTTTAAGGAGGTGCAATATTCCTTTCCATACCGGTTGTACCATTTTACAATCCCAACAGCAATGCATAAAAGTTCCAATCTCCTTCAACCTCTCCAACAGTTGTTAGTTTCTGAGTTTTTTGTTGTTTTTGTTTGTTTGTTTGTTTGTTTTGATTAGTGCCAGTAATGTCAGGGTCAGATGTTATTTCATTGTGGTTTTGATTTGCATTTCTCTAATAGGGTCGCTATGAGTCAGAATCGACTCGTCGGCAGTGGGTTTGGGTAATGGTTAATGACCACGAGCATTTCCTTGTGTGCCTGTTAGCCACCGGTCTTATCTAGTGCTGCTAAAACAGTAATACTACAAGTGGACGGCTTTAACTAACAAAAATGTATTCCCTCACAGGTTAGGAGACTGGAAGTCCAAATTCAGGGCATCAGCTCCAGAAGGCTTTCTGTTTCTGTCAGCTCTGGGGGAGGGTCCTTGACATCAATCTCCTCCTGATCTAGAAGCTTCTCAGTGCAGGGACCATGGGTTCAAAGGACTCGATTTTGCTCCTGGTTCTTCTTGCTTGGTAGTAATGAGGTCCCTCTCCCCTCTGCTCACTTCTCTCTTTTATACCTCAGAAAATATCCCACCTAATTTTTTTTAATCATGTAGGTTGAGTCCTGCCCCATTAATAAAACTGCTTCTAATCCTGCCTCATTAACCTTGTAGAGGTTAGGATTTATAACA
The DNA here is from genome assembly GCF_024166365.1 of Elephas maximus indicus. Taxonomy (NCBI): domain Eukaryota; kingdom Metazoa; phylum Chordata; class Mammalia; order Proboscidea; family Elephantidae; genus Elephas; species Elephas maximus. The sequence continues at coordinate 19,219,097 of NC_064822.1, forward strand.
TATGGGATACTTAAATCAGCTCACAGAATGGAGGACAACCACACAGTAATGGGAATCATAGCCTAACCAATTTGACACACATTTTGGGGAGACACAATTCAACCAATAACACTGCCTGAATGTCTTTCTTTGGTGAAGTGTCTGTTCATATCCTTTGCCCATTTTTTAATTGGATTACTTGTCTTTTGGTATTGAGGTGACTTTTTTTTTTTTTAGAGGTTAGACCCTTGTCAGATGTTCTCTTTTTCCTCTTTGGTGAAGTCTTTTGCTGAGCATAAGTGTTTAATTTTTAGGAGTCCCTAGTTATCTAGTTTATCTTGTGGTGTTTGTACGTTATTAGTTGTGGTTTGTATTCTATTAGTGCGATATATTGGACCCCTAGACTTCTCCCTATTTTTTTTTCCATACTCTTTATCGTTTTAGGTTTTATATTAGGTCTTTGATCCATTTTGAGTTAGATTTTGTGTATGGTGTTAGGTATGGGCCCCTTTTCATTTTTGTACAGGTGGACACACAGTTTTGCCAGCACTATTTGTTTTAAAAATACTATCTTTCCCCCATTTAAAGGATTTTGGTCCTTTGTCAATGATCAGTAGGCCATAAAAACCCATTGCCATCAAGTCAATTCCAACTCATAGTGACCCTGTAGGACAGAGTAGAACTGCCCCATATGGTTTCCAAGGAGCGCCTGGTGGATTTGAACTGCTGACCTATTGTTTAGCAGCTGTAGCTCTTAATCACTACGCCGCCAGGGTTTCCCAACTGACCATAGGTGGATGGATTTACATTTGGGTTCTCAGTTCTGTTCCATTGGTCTGTGTGTCCATCATTGTACCAATACCAGGCTGTTTTGACTTTCATGGCTGTATAGTAGGTTCTGAGATCAGGTAGTGTGAGGCCTCCAACTTTGTTATTTTTCTTCAGTGATGCTTTGCTTATCCAGGGCCTATTTCTTTTCCATATAAAGTTGGTGATTAGTTTTTCCATCTCGTTTAAAGAATGCTGTTGGAATTTGGATCGGGATTGCATTATATCTGTAGATGCCTTTGGGTAGAATTAATATTTTCACAATGTTGAGTCTTCCTATTCATGAATATGGTATGTTTTTCCATTTATTTAGGTCTCTTTTGGTTTCTTGTAATAGTGTTTTGTAGTTTTCTTTGTATAGATCTTTTACATTGCTGGTTAGATTTATTCCTAAGCATTTTATCTTTTTAGGGGCTGTTATAAATGGTGTTGTTTTCCTGATTTCCTTTTCATCATTCTCTTTATTGGTGTATAGGAATCCAATTGATTTTTGTATGTTGAGCTTGTATCCTGCTATTCTGTTGAATCTTTCTATTAGTTCCAGTAGTTTTCTTGTGGAATCTTTGGGGTTCTCTGTGTATGGGATTGTATCATCTGAGAATAGGGATCATCTTACTTCTTCTTTTCCAATTTGGATCCCTTTTATTTCTTTTTCTTACCTTACTTTTCTAGCTAGGACTTCCAGCACAATGTTAAATAGGAGTGGTGATAGAGGGCATCCTTGTCTTCTTCCTGTTCTCAGGGGGAATGCTTTCAGTCTCTCTCTGTTGAGGATAATGCTGGTGGTTGGTTTTGTATTAAAAAACAAACAAACTTGTTGCTGTTAAGTAGATTCTGACTCATAGCAACCCTATAGGACAGGGTAGAACTGCCCCATAAGGCTTCTAAGGAGTATCTGGTGGGTTCAAACTGCTGACCTTGTGGTTAGCAGCTGTGGCTCTTAACCACTACACTACCAGAGTCTCCTGGTTTTATATAGATGCCTTTTATTATGTTGAGGAATTTCCACTCATTCCTATTTTACTGAGAGTTTTTATCAGGTGATTTCTTTCTTTTGTTCTATTTATGTGGTGGATTACTTTGATTGGTTTTCTAATGTTGAACTATACTTACTGCACCTGGTATGAATCCCTCTTGCTCAGGGTGTATTTTTTTTTTATATGAAGCCAGCATAATCCTGATACCAAAGCCAGGCAAAGACACCTCAAAAAAAAAGAAAATTACAGACTAATATTTCTCATGAATATAGACGTAAAAATTCTCAGCAAAATTCTAGCCAATAGAATTCAGCATCATATCAAAAAATAATACCAGTACTTCTTTTTTTGATATGTGCATGTATTGGCATAAATTGACCTCTGAGCACTACCTTTGCTATGTTCCAAAGGTGTTGGTATGATGTGTTTTCATTCGCATTTGATTCTTTAGAAATTCTTTTATCCCCTCTTTGATTTCTTTTATTACCCAGTTGTTTTTAAGCAAGGTGTTCAGTTTCCTTTTTTTTTTTTTTTCCTTTCTCTTCCTGTGATTGATTTCTACTTTTATGGTGTTGTGATCAGAGAGAATGCTTTGTAGTATTTCGACATTTGGATTTTATTGAGGGTTGCTTTGTGGCCTAAAACGTGGTCTATTCTGGAAAATGTTCCCTGTGCTTTGGAAAAGAATGTATACTTTGCTGCTGTTGGGTGGAGTGTTCTATGTATGTCTATGAGGTCAAGTTGGTCGATTTTGGCCTTTAGATCTGTATCTTTGTTGAGTTTCTTTCTAGATGTTCTGTTCTTTACCAGGATTTGTGTGTTGAAGTCTCTACTATTATTGTGGAACTGTCTGTTTCTCTTTTCTGTGCTGTTAGAGTTTGACTTATGTATTTTGGAGCCCTGTTTTTTGGTGCACAGGTATTTATTAAGGTTATGCCTTCTTGGTGGATTGTCCCTTTAATCATTATATAATATCTGTCCTTGTCTTTTATGGTTGATTTTACCTTAAAATCTATTTTATCTGAGATTAGTATTGCTCACTCCTGCCTTTTTCTGGTTACTGTTTGCTTGCTATATTTTTATCCATCCTTTGGTTTTTAATATATTTATGTCTTTGTGTCTAAGGCGTGTCTCTTGTTGACAGTGTATTGGTGCATTCTTTTTTTTTTTTTAATCCACTCTGCCACTCTCTGTCTCTTTATGGGTGCATTTAAGCCATATACATTCATGTGATTATTTGATGTGAGTTTATTGCTGTCATCTTGTTGTGCTTTTTTGTTTGTTTCCTTGTTCCTCTTACTTTCCTGGGCTGAGTTCCTGTTGTTAGTAGATTTTCTTTTCTTTCATTTTATAGATTTCGTGCCTACTGAGTCTTTATGTTTTTTATTCTGATGAGTAGGTTTGTTAACTCTCTTTGTGTTTATCTTGAAATTTACTCTTATCTTCTTAAGTTTGAACCAGTCTTTTATTACTTTATATTCTGTTGACTTCCTCTCCATTTTTAAGTTCTTTACCTACACCTTTTATTCCCCATTTTATTGTTTTGACATTGTCTCTGTTTCCCTGTTGTAAGTCTTTTAGATTTGCTTTATATTGGGAATTCTTTACCTAGGTTGGTATCTGGCTTATGCTGTCTCATGTTCTAGACTCAGGTTGTTGTCTGATGTTGTGGATTCTGTACCCGAAGGACTCCCTTTAACATTTCTTATAAGTGTGGTTTGGTTTTTACAGCTCCCCTACTTTCTCTTCATCTGGAAATGTCCTCTTCTGGATTGAATCATGTCCCCAAAAAGGTGTGTCAGCTTGGCTAGGCCATGATTTCCAGTATTGTGTGATTGACCACCGTTTTGTCATCTGATGTGATTTTCCTATGTGTTGTAAATCCTAACCTCTATTATGTTGAGACTGGATTAGAGGCAGTTATGTTAATGAGGCAGGACTCAATCTATAAGATTAGGTTGTGTCTTACATCAATCTCTTTTGAGATACAAAAGAGAGAAGCAAGCTGAGAGACATGGGGAACTGATACCACCAAAAAACAGTGCTGGGAGAAGAGCATGTCCTTTGGACTAGCGGTCCCTGCTCTGAGAAGCCCCTAGAGCAAGGGAAGATTGATGACAAGGACCTTCCTCCAGAGCTGACAGAGAGAGAAAGCCTTCTCTTAGAGCTGGTGCCCTGAATTCAGTCTTCTAGCCTACTAGACTGCAAGAGAATAAACTTCTGTTTGTTAGAGCCATCCATTTGTAGTATTCTATTATAGCAGCACTAGCTAACTAAGACATGTCCTAACTTCACATTTATATTTGAGAGAGAGTTTTACAGGGCATATTATTCTTGGTTGGCAATTTTTTCTTTCAAGTTTTTGTATATGTCATCCTATTGCCTTCTTGCTTGCACAGTTTCTGCCAAGTAATCAGAGCTTAGTCTTATTGTTTCCCCTTTGTAAGTGACTTCATTTTTCTTGAGGTGCTCTCAGGATTCTTTCTTTTCTTTGGTTTTGCAAGTGTGATTATGATATGTCTTGGTGACTTTCTTTTGGTGTCTATCCTATATGGATTTCATTGAGCTTCTTGGATCATCAGCTTTTTGTCTTTCATGATATTTGGGAAGTTTCCTACCAGAAAACCTTCAACAATCTTCTCTATGTTTTCCATTTTTTCCCTGTGTCCTGGAACTCTGATCAGGCACAAATTTTTGCTCTTGATTTTTTGCTACATAATTCTTAGTTTTTCTTGGTATTTCTTCATTCTTTTCTCTGATCGCTCCTCAAACAAAGTGGCATCCATGGATTTGTCTTCCATCTTGCTGAGTCTGCCTTCCTTGCATCAAACTTTCTCCTGAAACCTTCTATTGAGTTGTTCTTTTCTGAAATTTTGTTGTTTATCCTTTGGATTTTTTGTTGCTGTATTTGTACGATTTTTAATTTTTTATTTACTTTGATGTTTTGTTCTTGTATTATTTTCCTGAATGCTTCTAGTGCTTTTCTGTGTTTTCCTTGATTTTGGCTATGTTTTCATTTGTTTTCTCTGTGTTTCCATGATATTGTCTATTTTTTCCTTGATTTTGTCTGTGTTTTCCTTGATTTCCTTACTAATCTCTTGGAGAGCCCTAAATATTACTCTTTTGAATTCCTTATCAGGTAATTTCACTGCCTATTCTTCTACCAGAAGGTCACCTGATTCTTTATTTTGGTCACTTGCTGGAGCCATCCTGTCTCCAGCAGTCAGGCTTGCCACCACACTGAGTCGACACCCTCCCCCACTCCTGCCACTTGACCAACTGCTTAATGGTGGGAAACGAACCCATGCCACTCCCCATCTGACACCCCCTCCATCTGGCAAGGGGCTGTGAACACTCCCACACCACTGGCCCAACATCAGGAAGCAGACAGTGCCCACTTAGTCTACCTTCAGCCACCTTGCCAACCAGTGTACAGTGAAGTGGGCTCGCCTGCCTGCTGCTGCCCTGTCCATCCAGACAAAGTGGTGAGAGCTGTCATGCCCCCAGACATGTAAGCAGCAAAGCACACCTGGCCCACCTGCTCTGACATATCAAAACAAAACAAAAAAGCATGATGAAACAAACATAAATAAATATATAATCAATAAATAAAGAAAATACTACCTTAATGTCTTGGAGACAGCAGACAATATCCAAATATGTTAAAAAGCAGGACAAGGTGAACCTGTGGTGGCAGTGCTGGTGTCTCTCTAGCTGAGTGGCACAGCTTGGCCAGTCAGAAAGAGGTGGAAATGGCATACATGGCAGAAGGGTGACTGGTGGGAAAGTGTCTCCAGTTACTGGGTGCTCTGTCTCCTGTTGGGAGATTTGTGAAGTTGCTTTCCCCTACTGCCTGTCTGGGGTAGTGTCTGGCTCTATTCCAAGATGGTAATTCCGTGCCATGTTAGTTGGCAGGGGACCTCCACTCCATATCTTTCCTCATTCCCTATTTTCTGTCAGTTTCTTCTTCCATTCAGTGTTTGATCTAGTTCTTTATCCCCTCATTTGATGCCTAAGTTTCCAGGACTGATGTTTGTATCTGTTTTACTGAGGAGTTTTTTTTTTTTTTTTTCGGTCTTGCTACAGAGGAATGGCATGGTGCACCATGTTGTTTCTCTGTTCCTTTATTTTTAAAAATGTTTATTAGATCCCTATTAAGTGTGAGATAATTGTTTTAAGTCTGGGGTTACAGTAGTAAATGAAATAAATCAAAAAATATTTTTGTAAAACTTACATTCTAGAGAGGAGACAGAAAACAAGATATATAAATAAAACACAGCATGTTTGGTGGTGACAAGGGCTGAGGAGGAAAAGAAAACCCAGGAAAAGGGATATGACGTATCAGAAAGGAGGGTTGACATCAGAGATGAAAGATCTCAATGAGATTGTTGTTCTTAAGTGCTGTCAAGTTGGTGCCTACTCATAGCAACCCTATGTACAACAGACCAAAACACTGCCCGATTCTCCACCATCCTCACAACTGTTGTCATGCTCAAGCCCATTGTTGCAGCCACTTTGTCAATCCATCTCTTTGAGAGTCTTCTTCTTTTTTGCTGACCCTCTGCTTTACCAAGCATGATGTCCTTCTCCAAGGACAGATCCCTCTTGATAACATGTCCAAAGTATGTGAGACATAGTCTCATCATCCTTGTTTCTAAGGAGCATTCTGGCTGTACTTCTTCCAAGACAGATTCATTCATTCTTTCTGCAGTCCATGGTGTATTTAACATTCTTGGCCCACACCATAATTCAAAGATATCAGTTCTTCTTTGGTCTTCCTTATTCCTTGTCCAGCTTTCACATGCATATGAGGTAATTGAAAATACCATGGCTCAGGCCAGGCACATATTCGTCCTTAAAGAGACATCTTTGCTTTTCAACACTCTAAAGAGGTCTTTTGCAGCAGACTTGCCCACTGTAACACATTGTTTGATTTCCTGACTACTGCTCCTATGGGTGTTGATTTTGGATCCAAGTAAGAGGAATACTTGACAACTTTAATCTTTTCTCTGTTTATCATAATGATGCTTATTGGTCCAGTTGTGAGATTTTTTGTTTTCTTTATGTCGAGCTCCAATCCAAACTGATGGCTGTAGTATTTGACCTTCATCAGTCAGTACATCAATTCTTCTTCACTTTCTGCAAGCAAGGTTGTGTCATCTGCGTATTGCAAGTTGTTAATGCTTCTTCCTCCAATCCAATTTCGTGTTCTGCTTCATAGTCCAGCTTCTCTGATTATTGGCTCAGCATACAGATTGAATAAGTATGGTGAAAAGATACAACCCTGACGCTCACCTTTCCTGACTTTAAACTCTGCAGTATCCTCTTGTTCTGGTTGAATGACTGCCTCTTGGTCTAGGTACAGGTTCCTCATGAGCGAAATGAAGTATTCTGAAATTCTCATTGTTTTCCACGATTTGTCATGATCCACACAGTCTAATGCCTTTGCATAGTCAATAAAACACAGGTAAACATCTTCCTGATGTTCTCCGCTTTCAGCCAAGATTCATTTGACATTAGCAATGATATCCTTCATTACACGTCCTCTTCTGAATCAGGCTTGAATTTGTGGCAGTTCTCTGTCGATGTACTGCTACAGTCACTTTTAAATGATCTTCAACAAAATTTTACTTGTGTGTGATATTAATGACATTTTTCAATAATTATCATATTCTGTTGGATCTCTTTTTTGCGGGGGGACAGAATGGGCACAAATATGGATCTCTTCTAGTCAGTCAGTCAAGAATGTGTCTTCCAAATTTCTTGACATAGATGAGTAAGCACCTCCACCGCTACACCTGTTTGTTAAAATATCTCAGTTGGTAGTGCATCAATTCCTAGAGCCTTGTTTTTCACTATTCACTTCAGTGCAGCTTGGACTTCTTCCTTTAGTACAATTGGTTCTTGATCATATGCTACCTCCTGAAATGGTTGAACATCAGCCATTTCTTTTTGATATAGTGACTGTCTGTATTCCTTCTATCTTCTTTTGTTGCTTCTTGTGTTGTTCAATATTTTTCCCTTCGATTCCATCAATTTTGAAACTCGAGGCTTGAATTTTTTCTTCAGTTCTTTCAGCTTGAGAAATGCTAAGTGTATTCTTCCCTTTTGTTTTTCTAACTCCAACTCTTTGCACATTTCATTATACTTTGTCTTCTCAAGCTGCCCTTTGAAAGCTTCTGTTCAGCTGTTTTACTTCATCATTTCTTCCTTTCGCTTACCTACTGTACATTTAAGAGCAAGTTTCAGAGTCTCTTCTGACCTCCGTTTTGATCTTTTCTTTCTTTCCTGTCTTTTTAACGAGTTTTTGCTTTCTTCATGTATGATATCCTTGATGTCAGCCCATAACTCATCATGTCTTTGGTCATTAGTGTTCAGTGTGTCAAATCTATTCTTGATCTCTAAATTCAAATGGGATACTCTCAAGGTCATATTTTGTTTCTTGTAGCTTTGTTCTAATTTTCTTCAGCTTCAACTTGACCTTGCATATGAGCAATTGATGGTCTCTTCCACAGTCGGCCTCTGGCCTTATTCTGACTGATGATTTTGAGCTTCCCCATCATCTTTATCCCCAGATTTATCATCTTTATCCCCAGATTTAGTCATTTTGATTCCTGTGTGTTCCATCTGGTGAGGTCCACATTTATAGTTGCCATTTACGAGAAGGGTAACTATAAAGAAAGAGCTGAAGAAAGTGAAGGAGTAGAATGGAAAGTGCATTCTAGGTAGCGGAAACAGGCCCTAGGCATGCCTGACAACTGATAAATGCCTGGTAAAGACTTTTACTTGATTGAGCTCTTATCTTTAATTTTATAATTAAATTTTACTGTGGCAAAAATATATAAAAACATTAACCTTGCGACTCAAACAAATAGAAAGAGAACAGCAAAAGAAGCCTGCAGGCACCAGAAGAAAGGAAATAATAAATATTAGAGCAGAAATAAAAGAAATTGAAAACAGAAAAACAATTAAAAGACTCAACAAGACCAAAAGTTGGTTCTTTGAAAGAATCAACAAAAGCAGTAAACCACTGGCCAAACTAACAAAAGAAAAACAGGAAAGGAATCAAGCAAACCAAATAAGAAATGAAATGGGTGATATCACAACAGACCCAACTGAAATAAAAAGAATCATAACAGAATATTATGAAAAATTGTACTCCAACAAATTTGAAAACCTGGAGGAAATGGACAAATTTGTAGAAACACACTACCTAACAAAAAATGAGGTAGAAAAACTAAACAGACCCGTAGGAAAAGAAGAAATTGAAGAGATAATTTAGAAAGAAAAAAGCTGCCAACAACAACAAAAAGCCTTGGCCTGCATGGCTTTACCTGAGAATTTTACCAAACTTTCAGAGAAGAGCTACCACCAATACTACTCAAGCTATTTCAGAGCATAGAAAAGGAAGAAATACTTCTGAATTCATGCTATGAAACCAACATAACCCTGATACCAAAGCCAGGCAAAGACAACACAAAAAAGAAGATTACAAACCAATATCCCTCATGAGTGTAGACATAAAAATTCTCAACAAAATTCTAGCCAATAAAGTTCAAGAGTATATATAAAAAAAAATACATCATGACCAAGTGGGATTAATACCAGGTATGCAGGGATGGTTCAACATTAGAAAATCAATCAACATAATCTGCCACAAAAATAAAACAAAAGAATCATATGACCATATCAATTGATGCAGAAAAGGCATTTGACAGTCCAACACCCATTCACCATAAAAACTCTTAGCAAAGTAGTAATAGAGGGGAAATTCCTCTACACAATAAAGAGCATTTATACAAAGCCAACAGCCAACATCATTCTAAACAGAGAGAGACTGAAAGCATTCGCCTTGAGAACAGGAACAAGACAAGGATGCCCTTTATCACACTCTTATTCAATATCATGCTGAAAGTCCTAGCTACAGCAGTAAGGCAAGAAAAAGAAATAAAGGGCATCCAAATTGATAAGGAAAAGGTGACACTATCCTTATTCACAGGTGATGTTATCTTATACACAGAAAACCCCATAGAATCTACAAGAAAGCTACTGGAACCAGTACGAGATTTGAGCAAAGTAGCAGGATACAAGATTAACCCAAACCCAAACCCATGGCCATCAAGTCAATTCTGACTCATAGCAATCCTATAGGACAGAGTAGAACTCCCCTTAAGGTTTTCAGGGAGCAACTAGTGGATTTCAACTGCTGCCCTTTTGGTTAGCAGCCAAGCTCTTTAGCCACTGTGCAACCAGTTCTCCAAGATATAAGATTAACATACAAAAATCAGTTGGATTCCTCTACACCAGCAAAAAGAACTTCAAAAAGGAAATCCCCAAATCAATACCATTTACAATAGCCCCCAAGAAGATAAAGCCCTTAGAAATAAATCTGACCAGAGACATAAAAGACCTATGCTAAAAAAAAAAAACTGCAAAACACTACTGCAAGAAACCAAAAGAGACTGATATATGTGGAAAAGCATACCATTCTCATGGATAGAAAGACTCAACATTGTGAAAATGTCAAATTTACCAAAAGCAATCTATAGACATAGTGCAATTCCAATCTGAATACCAACAGCATTCTTTAACGAGATGGAGAAACAAATCACCAACTTTATATAAAAAGGGAAGAGGCCCCAGATCAGTAAAGCCTTACTGAGGAAGAACAAAGTAGGAGGCCTCACACTACCTGATTTTAGAGCTTATTATACAACCACAGTAGTCAAAACAGCCTGGTATGGGTACAATAGACACATAGACCAGTGGAACAGAATTGAGAACCCAGATGTAAATCTATCCATGAGAAGCTGATATTTGACAAAGGGCCAAAGTCTGTTAAATGGGGAAAAGACAGTCTCTTTAAAAAATGATGCTGGCATAACTGGATGCCTATCTGCAAAAAAAATGAAACAAGATCCATACCTCACATCATGCACAAAAACTAACTCAAAGTGGATCAAAGACCTAAATATAAAATCTGAAATGATAAACATCATGGAAGAAAAAAATAGGGACAACACTAGGGGCACTAATATATAGACTATAGTATACAAACCATCATTAACAATGCAAAAACAGTATGATGTCTCCTTGAAAAGCTAGAAATCTAGAAATACCATAGGATCCAGCAATCCAACTCCTAAGAATATATCCTAGAGACACAAGAGCCATCACCAAATAGACATACGCACGCTCATGTTCATGGCAGCACTATTCACAATAGCAAAAAGATGGAAACAACCTAAATGCACATCAACAGATGAATGGATAAACAAATTATGGCACATACCTAGAATGGAATACTATGCAATGATAAGGAACAATGATGAATTTGTGAAACATCTCACAACATGGATGAATCTGGAGGGCATTATGCTGAGTGAAGTAAGTCAGGCACAAAAGGACAAATGTATGAGACCACTATTACAAGAAATCAAGAAAAGGTTTACATGCAGGAAAAAAAAATTCTTTGATAATATCGAGAGTGGGGATGGAAGGGAAGGGGAAATCACTAACTAGATAGTAGACAAGTGTCAACGTTGGTGAAGGGAAAGACAGCACACAATACATGGGAAGTCAGCACAGCTAGACCAAAGCAAAAGCTCGAAGCTTCCCTAGACACATCCAAACACTTTGAGGGACTGAGTAGCTGGGCCTGGGGCCTAGGTTTCATAGTCTCAGAGGACATCTAGGTCAACTGGCATAACATAGCTCATAAAGAAAATGTTCTACATCTCACTTTGGTTAGTAGTGTCTCGGGTCTTAAAAACTTGCAAGCAGCAATTGAAGATACATCTATTGGTTCCATCCTGTCCAGAGCGAAGGAGAATGGAGAAAAACAAAGACACAAGGAAAATACTAGCCCAAAGGACTTAAGGACCACATGATCCAGAGACTACACCAACCCGAGCCCAGAAGAACTAGATGGTGCCTGGTTACCACCACGGACCACTCTGACAGGAATCACAACAGAGAGTCTGGAACAGAATGGGAGAAGAATATAGAACAGAATTCAAATTCACGAAAAAAGACCAGACTTACTGATCTGACAGAAACTGGAGGAAACTCTGAAACTATGGCCCCCAGACGCCCTGGTAACTCAGAACTGAAACCACTCCCAAAGCCCACTTTTCAGACAAAGATTAGACAGTCTTATAAAACAACGAATAACTCATGTGAGAAACATGCTTCTTAGTTCAATCAAATATATCAGACCAAATGGGCAACTCCTGTCCAAAAGTGAGACAAGAAGACAGGAAGTGACAGGATCTGGATGAATGACGATTGAAAACACTGTGGTTTGGGTCAGGCACACCTTAGTTCTCAAGGTGCCATCTTTGCTTTTTAACACTTTTAAAGAGGTCTTTTGCAGCAGATTTGCCCAACGTAATGTGTCATTTGATTTCTTGACTGCTGCTTCCATGGGCATTGATTGTGGATCCAAGTAAAATGAAATCCTTGACAACTTCAATATTTTCTTTGTTTATCATGATGTTGTTTATCGGTCTAGTTGTGAGGATTTTTGTTTTCTTTTATGTTGAGGTGCAATCCATACTAGACAAATGGAACAGAGAACCTGGGGTAGAAAGGGGGAAGATGCTGTCACATTGCCATATTGTGTCAGACAAAAGACAGTTCTGGTGGGACCCTCAATGATACTTAAACTTTCTGCTTAAAAGTGGCACACTTTCCCTTGGTCAAAACTAATCACGTGGTCAAGCTTGACATCAATGGAGTGGAAAGTATAATTATCCTGAAGGGAGGGTCCCATTAGGGAAAATAGCTGATAGGAATAGATTAGTAGGAGAGGCAGCAAATACTTGGAACAAAGAATACTACCTATCATGGTTTGTATGGACATTGCTATTTTTCAGTTAAATTATGTGTTTTGCAACTGATAACTACAGTCCTATTTAAAGAATGTCCAAATGATTTGTACACCACTATCGCTAGTTTAAAGAAGCCCTGGTGGTACAGTGTTTAAGAGCTTAGCTCAGTTTAAACCCACCAGCCATTCTGCAGGAGAAAGATGTGGCAGCCTGCTTCCATAAAGATTTACAGCCTTGGAAACTCTGTGGGGCAGTTCTATTCTGTCCTATAGGGTCACTAAGAGCCAGAATGGAACTCGACAGAAATGGGTTTGGTTGGTTTCCCTAATTTCAGGAACCCTGGTGGTGCAATGGTTAAGTGTTTAGCTGCTAACTGAAACCTCAGTGGTTGGAACTCACCAGATGCTCCAAGGGAGAAAAATGTGGCAGTCTGCTTCCATAAAGATTACAGCCTAGGTGGAAGTTCTACTCTGTCCTATATGGTCACTATGAGTTGGAGTTGACTCTATGACAATGGGTTTATTCCTAATTTGGAGTTCCTGTGTGGTGCAAATGGTTAACATACTCAGCTACTAACCAAAATGTTGGAGGTTCGAATCCACCCAGAGGTACCTCAGAAGAGGGACCTGGTGATCTACTTCCAAAAAATTAGCCATTGAAAACTCAATGGGGCACAATTCTATTCTGACACATATGAGGTCACCATGAGTTGGGGTCAGCTTGACAGCAACTGGTTATTTTTTTTAACTCGTTATCCCTATATTATTTTATTTGTTCAACAGCCCCTACCAGATTTAATCAAATAAGTAGATTTTTACTGATTCTTGTCATAGGAAAGGGGAGAAGATCCATGCAGCTTCATGAGAACTACATCTAGGTGAATTTCTGAAGTTTACACTGGCACCAGGAGGTGGTAAATAACTCTCTCAACTTGTAACGGAATTCACTAACTGAGCTTCTAGAAGTGTCAGAAACAGACTCAGCATTACTGAGTACAGGTAGTAAAGCCACTGCTTAAGAACCTCAAACAAGATGTTAGCTAGAAAGGTTTTGCTTAAGGGTCTTAAGCAACGGCTTTCTTATCTGTGCTCGATAGTTTATACCAGTTTGAGAGAATCGTTTGGGAATTTTGCAATACATCACCTCTATTTCCTGGAATATATAAGCATGTATTTGTTTATCACTTTAAATAATTGGCAATACTAATATGTTAATTTGATTTCTTATGAAAAAAAGGGGAGCAGAGATAATTATATGCTTATTCATTTTTTAAGGAAAGGAAAAGAGTGTGTCAAGTAACAAATGTGGGGGGAATAAAAATGCAGCCAATATTTTATACAGTCATGATATCCTATATAGGATTTCTCAAGTTCTCATATGTCTTGGTGTCTTTCAACCCACTCCCATTGAGTCAATTCTGACTCATAGTGACCTCACAGGGTTTCCAAGGCTGTAAACCTCTACAGAAGCAGACTGCCATATCTTTCTCCCATGGAACCTCTGGTGGTTTCAAACTGCCAAGCTTTCAGTTGTCAGCTGAGCACTTTAACCACTGCACCACCAGAGCTCCTTTTGGTGTCTTTGGGACTCATTAAATCTGAAATTTTATAGGATTCCCAGTTCAGAACATAGATCTTACTCATTTTAGCATTTAATCTGCTGGTTAAGAGCTTAGACTTTGGAGTCAAACAGACCTGGCTTGAGTAGTTCCACCCCTTACCAGCTGTGTGATTTTCAGTAAGCTGATTAACCTCTCTAAAAGCTTAGTCTTCCCATCTTCAAAACGAGAATATTAATAGTATCTACAGTGTATAATAGTTGTAGGGATTAAAAGATATAACATTGAAATCCTCTTAGCATAGTGCCTGCTACATAGTAAGCACTCAACAAACGTTGTGGTTGCTGCTGTTAGGTGCTGTCCAGTTGGTTCCAACTCATAGCAACCCCATATGTAACAGACCAAGACACTGCCCAATCCTCTACCATCCTCAGAATTGTCATGCTCAAGCCCATTGTTGCAGCCACTGTGTCAATCCATCTCATTCAGGGTATTCCACTTTTTCACTGACACTTTACTAAGCATGATGTCCCTCTCCAGGGACTGATTCCCTCCTGATAACATGTCCAAAATATGGGAGACATAGTCTCACCACCCTTGCTTCTAAGGAGCATTCTGGTTGTACTTTGCTAGCACCACAATTCAAAGGCAATCTTTGATCTTCCTTATTCATCATCCAGCTTTCAAATGCGTAGGAGGAGATTAAAAACACCATGGCTCGGGTCAGGTGCACCTTAGTCTTCAAGGTGACATCTTTGCTTTTCGACACTTCAGCAGATTTGCTCAATGCAATGCGGCCCTTGATTTCTTGACTGCTGTTTCCATGGGGGTTGATTGTGGATTCAAGTAGAATGAAATCCTTGATAACTTTAATCTTTTCTCCATTTATCATGATGTTGCTTATTGGTCCAGTTGTGAGAATGTTTCTTTATGTTGAGGTGTAATCCATACTAAAGGCTGTGGTCTTTGATCTTCATCAATAAGTGCTTCAAGTCCTCTTCACTTTCAGCAAGCAAGGTTGTGTCATCTGCATAACGCGGGTTGTTAATGAGTCCTCCTCTAATCCTGATGCCCCATTCTTCTTCATACAGTCCAGCTTCTAGAATTATTTGCTCAGCATACAGATTGAATAAGTATGGTGAAAGGATACAACTCTGACACACACCTTTCCTGACTCTAAACCATGCAGCATCCCTTTGTTCTGTTCAAATGATTGCCTTTTGATCTATGTACAGGTTCCTCATGAGCACAATTAATTGTTCTGGAATTTCCATTCTTCACTATGTTACTCATAATTTGTTATGATCCACACAGTGGAATGGCTTTGCATAGTCTATAAAACACAGGTAAACGTCTCTCTGGTATTCTCTGTTTTCGGCCAGATCCATCTGACATCAGCAATGATATCCTTGGTTCCATGTTCTCTCCTGAATTCCACTTGAACTTCTGACAGTTCCCTGTCAATGTACTGCTACAGCCACTTTTGAATGATTGTCAGCAAAATTTTACTTGCATGTGATATTAATGATATTGTTTGATAATTTCCACATTCAGTTGGATCACCTTTCTTTGGAATAGGCATAAATATGGATTTCTTCTATTCAGTTGGCAAGGTAGCTGTCTTCCAAGTTTCTTGGCATAGATGAATGAGCACTTTCAGTGCTGTATCCATTTGTTGAAACATCTCAGTTGGTATGTTGTCAATTCCTGGAGACTTGTTTTTCACCAATGCCTTCAGTGCAGCTTGGACCTCTTCCTTCAGTACCATTGGTTCCTGATCATATGCCACCTCCTGAAATGGTTGAATGTTGACCGATTCTTTTTGGTAAAGTGACTCTGTGTATTCCTTCCATCTTCTTCCCCCCCCCCAATTTATTGTGCTTTAAGTGAAAGTTTACAAATCAAGTCAGTCTCTCATACAAAAACTTATACACACCTTGCTATGTACCCCTAGCTGCTCTCCCCCTAATGTGACAACACACTTCTCCTCTCTACCCTGTATTCCCTGTGTCCATTCAACCAGCTCTTGTCCCCCTCTGTCTTCTCATCTGGCCTCCAGACAGGAGGTGCCTAAATAGTCTCATGTGTCTACTTGAACCAAGAAGCTCACTCCTCACCAGTATCATTTTCTGTCTTGTATTCTGGTCCAATCCTTCTCTGAAGAGCTGTCTTCAGGAATGGTTCTAGTCTTGGGCTAACAGAGGATCTTGGGGCCATGGTCTCTGGGGTCCCTCCAGTCTCAGTCAGACCATTAAGTCTGGTCTTTTTAATGAGAATTTGAGGTCTACATCCCACTATTCTCCTGCTGCATCAGGAAGTCTCTGTTGTGTTTCCTGTCAGGGCAGTCATTGGTGGTAGCCAGGTACCATCTAGTTCTTCCATTCTCAGGCTGATGGAGGCTCTGGTTTATGTGGCTGTTTCTGTGTCTTGGCTCATATTTATCTTGTGTCTTTTGGTGTTCTTCATTCTCCTTTGCTCCAGCTGGGTTGAGAACAATTGATGCATCTTAGATGGCAGTTTGCTAGCGTTTTAGACCCCAGATGGCACTCATCAAAGTGGGATGCATAACGTTTTCTTAATGTGCTTTGTTATGCCAGTTGACCTAGATGTCCCCTGAAACCACTTTCCATCTTCTTTTGATGCTTCCTGCATCATTTAATGTTTTTCCTGTAGAATACTTCAATACTGCAACTCAAGACTTGAATTTTTTCTTCAGTTCTTTCAGCTTGAGAAATGCCGAGCATGTTCTTCCCTTCTGGATTAGCATTCATTACCACTATTTTTCTAAACAAAGACCATTGACATGTTTTTCTACAATATGAATGTACTCAAATATAAAAAAAACCCTAACCACCATTCAATTTTTCTGATTAACTCTGATCATTCTTTTGCTTTATACTCAAATAAAAAGGTGATGGAAAATTGTCATATTCAATAGAAAAACTTTACTTATGGGAGTAACACAAAAGAGCAAAGTTCATCTTCTAGAAAATAAGCTACTTAAGAAACTTGCTATGCTCATTTCCTACCTATCATTACAGGATACAATTCTCAGTGGCCATCCAATCAGGGTCCTCAAAGGATGAAAACCTGCAGTATTCCAAGTGAAAAACTTCTCATCCAGAAATTTAAAACATAGGACAAAGTTGGAAATCCATTTTTAAAGTTCTTTCCTTTACATTTCCTATGTTAAATATTTAAATAGAAAGCTAGGTACTTGATGTAGATGGACTAGGAAAATTTGTTACAAAATTTGTTTGGCATTAGAGTCTGGAGCCATATGACTGTGTCCAGCATGCCAGGGGAGAACCCATGGCCCCCCACACTCAGCGTTATGACCTCTCTTCCCCTGATGCTTTGGCCTCTGCTTTGTTCTTCTTGCCAAGTTCTCTGTTCCTGCTGTCCAAGATTGGAGTCTTGCCTTGACTCCCAGGCTGTTTGGCTGGGGTGCTATAAACTAGCCTCGGTCCAGCCTTGCCCCCAGGGGTCTGGATTTGGCTGGGTTCACTGTGAAGAAACTTTCTGCACAACTAGAAGCGGCCTACCTAGTGGTGAGTAACTTCATTGCTGAACATATGAACCAGTCTTACCTTTTGCACTACATTAAATAGGCCCAAAATAAACACTGTTGGCTGCACTAAATCTTACTGTTCTTTCCTACCATAATATTGTTCTATTGTACTTCTTTCCTGTCTCTTACTTGTGCCTCAGAGATGACCCTTATGATTCATTTTACCAAAATGAACAAGATTTGTGCTCTGTATATCCTAATGCCACTGGTGTCTGCAAGTGTAAAAATTGTCAGGGTTTCTAGGGGTCTAAGAATAAACAAACCCTGGTGGCGTAGTGGTTAAGTGCTATGGCTGCTAACCAAAGGGTCAGCAGTTTGAATCTGCCAGGCGCTCCGTGGAAACTCTGTGGGGCAGTTCTACTCTGTCCTATAGGGTCACTATGAGTCGGAATCGACTGACGGCACTTGGAATTGGAAAGAATAAACACAAGTATTGTTCATAATGATAGAAAGGGAGGGAAAAGAAAGAATACTATGGAACATTTACTGTATACCAGATGATGCTAAATGTTTTACTGATCTTATATAATTTAATCCCCACAAAATCATATAAAATACATTTTATTCCCGTTTAAAGGATAAGGGAATGGGAACTCACAGAAACTAAGCAATTTACTCAGCTCTAGTAAGTGGCTGAACTCAGAGTTAAATCAGACCTGACTCATTAGCTCATATTTACATTGATAAATAATAATAATACTACAATCTAATATTTATAAAAAATACTTTTATCCTGTCAGGCACTGTTTAAGCACTTTACCCATATTATTGCATTCAGTCTTTAGATGATCACTGTTACTGTATTCTCAACATTGATTACCTCATTTCATCCTCATATCAATCCTATTATTATCCCCATTTTACAAATGAGGGAACTGAGGCACAAAGAGATTGTGCCCCACCTATGAGTACCAGAGCAAGGATTTGAACCCAGGTTTGACTCTAAAATAAAGCCCATTAGATACAATCAGAATTATTAAACACTCTTATGTGCATATTTATACTCTGTCCCATTCCAAAAAGAATATGACGCATGTTACAGAAAATATATGTATAATAAATAAGGAATATTTGAAATATATTTTTAAAAAAACAGGACAAAGGTAAAATAGGAAAAAGACTATGAGGCTAGAGAAAATGAATGCCTAGAAATATAGGCTGTGGAGTCATATTGATTTACTAGAGGAGAGTCATGGAGAATGAAAACTATATCAAATAAGTTTATACAACTCAAACACATAACAATTTCTAATCAATGTCCTAATACTAACTATAGTTTAAATACTCAATAAAGGGATGAACCCACAAAACTTCCCTTTGTCCTGTTGAACCACTGTTGGGCCTCCAGGTACTAATACAGTCAATCAGAGACCAAAGTATCTTGAAGATTGAAAACCTCGCTTAGATCAAGGCACTTATTTGATTGAAAATAAACCAATCACTTGAAAGGAATAGTTGCATTGGCCACCTTTTCTTCAAGAAGTGAGGCGAGAGTAACTCCTCATGCTGCTATCTGGAATTTGTCCAGATTTCCTATGTTTCAAATATATATCACTCAGGTCTCAACTGCAGGCAATAGAAACCAATTCTAGCTGATAAAAACCAAAAATAAATTTATTGAAAGGGTAGGTGGCCTGCATGTGCCTGAAAAGGCTGGATAACAACTTTGAGCAAGAGGCATGAATGAAAGGTCATACAACCTGAAGCAAAACCAAAACCACACCAGACCACCAGACCTCTCGCATCCACTGAGACCACTGCCCTCAGCTACCACCCACCTCTAGAAAGAATTCACCCTTGTCCAATTTTTAATTAATTCTGAGTCCAAATTGTCTCTTTGGCCAAGCCCAGATCATGTGCCTGTGCTTTAGTTCCAAGAGAGCCTAGGGAAGAAAGTATGTGGACTTTTTGGCTTTTAGAGAAGGAGACAGGCTCTGCCCTCCAAAAAGACTTGAATTTTGAGGAACCATCAAACATTGGAACGAGGGAAGCTGAGAAAATGTCAATTGGCAAAGACAGTGTGGTAAACATAATGCAAGGAAAGAATCAGGTACACGATATAATATATGTAAATAACAATATGTATAATATGCTTAGAACAATTGTTGGCACATAATAATTATTCAGTAAATGCTAGTAATTGTTTCTAACCTGCCTGTAGTATCACCATTTCTGCACCATTTGAATTCTGATACAATTTCATTCCACACTGAATGTAATCAGTTTTGAATCAAGCAGGGACTCCCTAAATTGTTCATTTTTCTTATCTGCTGTCTTTCTCACTCATAGGCTTGGAAATCCTGTTAGGGAAATGACATTCAGCTTATAAGGTGGTAAAATGATCTAATACCTTTCTAAATTTAATCTAAACCATGTCTGTAAGGCAAATTTGGAAGAAAGGTCTGACGATCTACTTCCAAATATCACCCAATGAAAACCCTATGGATCACAATGGTCCAACCCACAGCCATTCATGGGAGTGGTACAGGACTGGGCAGTGGTTTGTTCCATCGTGCATGGGGTGGCTATGAGTTGGGGCAACTCCCCAGCAGCTAACAACAACAACAAGGCAGATTTGATTTTCGAAGGTGTTGAAATGTAGGTTTGAGGGATGGAAAAGATCCCTCTGTGTTTCTAAGTAAAAGTTATGTAACACAAAGACATCCCTTTCAGCATATTCTTCTTTAGTTATAAGGAGACCTCAGTCCCTAAGGATAGAAATTAGCCAAATGTACCAGAATCAGCTATTGTTAATGAACCTGGGAGTCTGGGGATGAGAAAGTTGGAGGAATAAGGATAAGAAATAAAGAAAGCATGTATTTATTGAGCGCCCACTGTTCCAGCTATGACACTCAGCATTTTCTCATTTAATTCTCACAGTAACACAGTGAGGCAGATAATTCACTGTTACTCTCATTTTACTCCAGAGAAAACTGGGGCTCAGAGGGATCAAGTCCAAGGTCACAGAGCTAATAAAAGGCAATGGTGAGATTGAGAGCAAGTCTATCTAACTCCAAAGTGCACGCTTTTCCCCATGATATTCACTCAGGGGTGAAACTTTTCCCTGAGCTGAGAATGTAGCATTTGTGTCAGTGATACAAAGCAAAATGCCTAGATAGAACTATCTCATGTTTATTTATAATTTTTTGAAGCAGCATGATATCACAGATAATCTCCACCATACCCCTTTAAAATGTGCAATAGAGTAATTCTTTCTTCAGAACAAACTACCAATGGGAAGATAGAAGCAAGCTCAGGAAGGCAGGGATTTTTGTCCGTTGAGTTCATTAACTAAATTCTCAGTGCTGAGAACAGTGAGTGGTAGGGAACAGACGCCCAATAAGTGTGCTAAATAGACTGATCATCCTCAACACGTTTATCCCCATTCTAGGCTATGTTTAAATGATATTGATTATATATTAAGACATAGATTTTTTTTCAGATGTCTTAATAAGCTACTTTGATAGAGAAAGCATGTTTACTTCTACATGCTTAATTTTTATCCATTAGTATTAAAAGAAGATGGACTTTTAATAGTGAATAGATATTTGTTTGAAAGTATTTACATAGAAAATTTCCTTCCTTTTAGAAGAGATATATTTATCATAAATTATACATATCCTGATATTTAAGTAGGGTTGAGGAAAAAGTTACTCCCTCCACCCAGATATTTTCTGTGTGAAGATTGGCTCTAGGGCAAAAAATTGGAGAAAAATCGCTGGTGATGTAGGAAGCCAGAAGAAGGTGTTATAAATTGTAACCCTGCCAGGGACTCAGAAGTCCCTAAATATATACTTTCAAATTCAATGCTTAGCACTCATGTATCCAACACCTAATGGAAAGCAGTGATCTTACAAATCTAATTTGAATAACAATTTACATTTATGTTGACAGCCATGAGGCATTACTAGATCTCGCATTTACTTTAAAAATTATCAGAGAGAGATTGTGTTGAACCTAAGTTAGGGTCAGTTTTTATCTACAGAGTAGAACTGCTCCACAGATAAGGGGAGACTGACAGCTGAAGGGGAGTGTGTAAAAGGAGGTTAAAGTCTGGGGTTTACGTAAGCAGGTAACATTAGAGCAGAGACGTGAAAGAAGTACAGGAATGAGCTATGTGCTTGGCTGCTAACCAAAAGGTCAGTGATTCAAACCCACAAGCCACTCCACAGGAGAAAGATGTGGCAGTCTGCTTCCATAAATATTACCGCACTGGGGACCCCTGGGGCAGTTCTAGTCTGTCCTATAGGGTCACTATGAGTTGGCACCAACGTAACTACAATGGGTTGTTTTTATTTTATTTTTTTATAGACAGAGGAAATAGTAAGTGAAAAGGCCTTGTGAGTGAGAACAAGCTTGGAGTGATAAAAGACTATAAGAAAGGGGTGGTCAGATCTTGTAGGGCCTTCAGGCCACACTTTTTGTTGTGTGATGAAAAGAAAGAGAAGAAAGTGACTTGAATGTCAAGAGATCAAACTGCATGCTGGGTGGAAAATAGATAGTAAGGCATCAAGGTTGAAGAAGGGAGATGATTTAGGAACCTTCTTTTGTGGTCTGGATGAGATAATTTTAGCTTGGAAAAGGATAGTAGTGATGGAAATAGTGAGAAGGGGTCAGATTAGGATACATTTTGGAGATGGGCCCAAACAAATTTGCTGGGATTTTGTGGGAGAATGATAGGAATCAAGGATAATTCATTTTGGGGATTTGAAAAGCTGTTAATGATGGTGCCATTTAACCAAATGTCTTAGTCTGGGTTCTCTAGAAAATTAAAACCAGTGAAGCATGTATATACATACATACATTTATATGGGAGGCTTGGCAGCTGCTAACCAAAATGTCAGCAAATCAAATACACCAGCTACACCTTGGAAACCCTATGCGGTAATTCTACTCTGTCCTATAGGGTTGCTATGAGTCAGAAGCGACTTGACAACAACTGGTTTGGTTTTTGGCTTTATATATATATATATATATATATATATATATATACACACACACATGTACATATGAGTCAGTTCTGACTCATAGCGGCCCTATGTACAACAGAAGGAAACACTGCCTGGTCCTGTGCCATCCTCACAATATGTATATATACATATCACTTGTGTATGTGTGTGTGTATACATATATTGGCCATTTTGAATCATACAGTCATATGCTCTACTATGTCAGGAATGAAAAATTGAAGAGGAATGACGTTGCATTAATAGTAAAAAAAAAAAAATTTCGAGATCTATCCTGAAGTACAACTCTGTTAGTGACTGGATAATACCCACATGCCTAAAAGGAAGACCAGTTAATACAACTATTATTCAAATTTATTCACCAATCACTAATGCTAAGATAAGGAAATTAAAGATTTTTACCAACTTTTGCAGTCTGAAATTGATCAAGCATGCAATCAGGATGCATTGATAATTACTGGTGATTGGAATGGAAAGTAGGAAACGAAGAAGGATCTACAATTGGAAAATATGGACTTGGTGATAGAACTGACCCCGGAGATCGCATGGTAGAATTTTGCAACACCAACAACCTATTCATTGCAAATACCTTTTTCAACAACATAAACAGCATCTATACACTCGGACCTCACCAGATAGAAAATACAGGAATCAAATACACTACATATGTGGAAAGAGATGATGGAAAAGACAAGGACAGGGGCTGACTGTGGAACAGACCATCAACTGCTCACATACAAGTTCAAGTTGATGCTGAAGAAAATTAGAACAACTCCACAAGAGCTAAAATGTGACCTTGAGTATATCCCACCTGAATTTGGAGACCATCTCAAGAATCAATTTGATGCATTGAACACTAATGACTGGAGACCAGACAAGCTGTGAAATGACATCAAGAATATCATACCTGAAGAAAGCAAAAGGTAATTAGAAAGACAGGAAAGAAAGAAAAGACCAAAATAGATGTCATAAGAGACTCTGAAACTTGCTCTTGAACATAGACTGGCTAAATCAAATGGAAGAAATGATGAAGCGAAAGAGTGGAACAGAAATTTTCAAAGGGCAAGGTAAAGAAGACAAGGTAAAGCACTATAACGAAATATGTGAAGACCTGGAATTAGAAAACCAAAGGGAAGAATACACTTAGCATTTTTCCAGCTGAAAGAACTGAAGAAAAAATTAAAGCTTTCAGTTGCAATTTTAAAGGATTCTGTGGGCAAAATGGAAACCCTGGTGGCGTAGTGGTTAAGTGCTACAGCTGCTATCCCAAGGGTTGGCAGTTCAAATCCATCAGGCGCTCCTTGGAAACTCTACAGAGCAGTTCTACTCTGTCCTATAGAGTCGCTATGAATCAGAATCGACTGGACGGCACTGGGTTTGGTTTGGTTTGGGTATGGGCAAAATATTGAACAACACAGGAAGCATCAAAAGAAGATGGAAGGAATACACAGAGTCACTGTACCAAAAAGAACTGGTCAAAATTCAACCATTTCAACAGGTAGCATATGATCAGAAACAAGGTACTGATGGAAGAAACCCAAGCCATGCTGAGGGCAATGACAAAAAACAAGCCTCCAGGAATTGACGAAATACCAATTGAGATGTTTTCACAAACAGATGCAGTGCTGGAGGTGCTCACACATCTATGCCAAGAAATTTGGAAGAGGGCTACCTGGCCAACCAACTAGAAGAGATCCATATTTGTGCCCATTCCAAAGAGAGGTGATCCGACTGAATATGGAAATTATTGAACAATGTCATTACTATATATATATTTTTTTTATCATTACTATCACATGCAAGTAAAATTTTGCTGAAGATCATTCAAAAACAGTTACAGCAATACATGACAGGGAATTGCCAGAAATTCAAGCCAGATTCAAAAGAGGACATGAAACAAGGGATATCATTACTGATGTCAGATGGATCTTGGCTGAAAGCAGAGAATACCAGAAAGATGTTTACCTGTGTTTTACCGACGAGGCAAAGGCATTCGACTGTGTGGTATGGATAACATCGTGAAAAATGGGAATTCCAGAACACTTAATTGTGCTCATGAAGAACCAGTACAAAGATCAAGAGGCAATCATTCAAACAGAACAAGGGGATACTGCATGGTGTAAAGTCAGGAAAGGTGTGCATCAGGGTTGTATCCACTCATCACACTAATTCCATCTGTATGCTGAGCAAATAATCTGAAAAGCTGGACTATATGAAGAAGAACAGGGAGTCAGAGTTGAAGGAGGACTTATTAACAACCTGCAATATGCAGATGACACAACCTTGCTTGCTGAAATTGAAGAGGATTTGAAGAACTTAATAGTGAAGATAAAAGACAACAGCCTTCAGTATGGATTACACCTTAACATAAAGAAAACAAACATCCTCACAACTGGACCAATAAGCAACATCATGAAAAATGGAGAAAAGATTGAAGTTGCCGAGGCTTTCATATTACCTGGATCCATAATAAATGCCCATGGAAGCAGCAGTCAAGAAATCAAACCATATATTGCATTGGGCAAATCTGCTGCAAGAGAACTCTTCGAAGTGTTAAAAAGCAAAGATGTCACTTTGAGGACTAATGTGCACCTGACCCAAGCCATGGTATTTTCAATCACCTCATATGCATGCAAAAGCTGGACAATGAATAAGGAAGACCAAAGAAGAACTGGTGCCTTTGAATTATGTATGGTGTTGGTGAAGAATATTGAATACGGACTGCAAAAAGAACGAACAAATCTGCCTTGGAAGAAGTACAACCAGAATGCTCCTTAGATACAAGGATGGCAAGACTTCATCTCATATACTTTGGACATGTTATCAGGAAGGACGAGTCCCTGGAGAGGGACATCATGTTTGGTAGGATAGAGGATTAGCAAAAAAAAAAAAAAAAGGAAGACCCTCAGCAACATGGATTGACACAGTGGCTGCAACAATGGGCTCAAACATAGCAATGATTGTGAGGATGGTGCAGGACAAGGCAGTGTTTTCTTCTGTTGTGCATGGGGTCGCTATGAGTTGGAACTGAGTGGATGGCAACTAACAACAACAACTACATATATCCATACGTACACGTAGGAGAGATTTATCTCAAGGAAACGGCTCACATGGTTGTAGAGATGGCAAGTCCCAAGTCAGTGGGCCAGGTGTCAGGCTGGAGGCTGCGCCTAACTCATGTAGCTGCAGGGGCTGACGAACCCAAGATAAGCAAATCAGACAGCAGGCTGCTGGTTCAAGTCCCAAGAACTGGAGGTCAGATGATGATGAGCAGATGCAGGGTCCCAAATGAACAAAAGTAATCGAGTTTTGCCAGAATGTCCATATATATTAAAAAAGCCAACCAGTTCTTTTGTATTTCACCTTTTGGTTCTGTAGTGATGCTGCTATCCACTTTTGAGTAGTGCCTGTGCATCACAAAGAACCATCTGTAAACCATGCACAAGTTTTTGTTTCCTTGGTCAACTAATCATAAGGAACTCACCATAAAGCCATAGATGCAGACTGGGAGAGGGCAGGTAGTGTGACAGGAATGGAGACCACGGGCATTCAGGTCACTTCCTCATGCAATTTACCTGTGCCTTCAGGTCCTGCTCGGGCCTGACCTCGGGTATACCACTTCCAGTTAATGATGGAGAGCTGCTATGCATGTCCAACTTTATGACTCTGTGGGTCAGACAACACCCAGTTCATGATGGACAGCTCAGGTAGCATGGTGACTTGGTGGCCCATGGTTAATGCCCAGTAACAAGCCAAAAGCTATTTCTCAGAAGGAGAGTAGTTATCTGCAGAGGATGTCAGGGCTTTGCTCCAAAACCCTAAGGGTCTGTGCTGAGATTCACAAATAGGGGCCTGCCAAAATCGCCAAACAGCATCTCTATCTGTCATGGACACTTCAGGCACCATTGGATCAGCCGGTCCATATGGCCCAAGTGGCAGAGCGGCTTGCATGGCAGCCTGAACCTGCTGCAGAGCCTTCTCTTATTTGGGCCCTACTCAAAACTGGTAGCTTTTGAGTCATTTCATAAATGGGCTAGAGTAGCACACCTAAATAAGGAATATGTTGCCTCCAAAATCCAAAGAGGCCCACTAGGCATTGTGCCTCTTTTTTTCTTGTAGGAGGGACCAGATGCTATAACTCGTCCTTCACTTTAGAAGGAATATCTCAACATGCCCCAAACCACTGGACTCCTAGAAATTTCATTGACGTGAAAGGCACATGAATTTTTATGGATTTATTTTCCACCTTCTAGCACACGATTGTCCTTACCAATAAGTCTAGAGTAATTGACACTTTTTCCTTACTAGGTCCAATCAGCACAATGTCAGGGTAATAAACCAGTGTGACGTCTTATGGAAGGGAAAGGAGATCAAGGTCCCTGCAGACTAAATTACGACATAGGACAAGGTATTTTCGTAGGCACGCTATGCTAATTTTTGTTTACAGCAACGTATGGAAGAGGATTGGTAGGCTGGCTTCTATAAGGGCACCTCATGTGGGAGGGCACAGCTGGCAAACACAGAAAAGGTGCATGTTATTTGTGTAAAATACAGTACTACATACAATGTTGCAGTGCGTAATTTGCTGATGTTATCATTCTCAGATATTCATTCACAGGTGTTCAAAGATCAGATTTCTAAAGATACTGATAATAAAGAGCAATAATAATGAAAGCTAAAAAAAAAAAAAAAAGAGGAATTTGACTTACATCAGAACTGACTTACCACAGAGTCGTTGGAAGGAACCCCATCATAAGACAATGCCTACCTGTACTGCCTTAGTTTGGATTCCTCAATTATTTGAGTGTATGTAGTTTATTTGCAATAATCCATTGCCGTCAAGTAGATCCCAGCTCATAGTGACCCGAGAGGACAGAGTAGAACTACCCCATAGGGTTTTCAAGGAGCACCTGGTGGATTTGAACTGCTGACCTTTTGGTTAACAGCCGAACTCTTAACCACTACTCCAACAGGGTTTCCACAGTTTATTTAGGAGGCGCAAAAACCATGGGTAGAAGAGTGATGAAGTAAGACAGGAAAGGGAAAGCAGCCAACAGTGTATATTCAAGCTAAAATACCACTGTGTATACTGGAGCTTAATCTTACAGGGAAACAAGTGTAGAACACATGCCTCAGATATACTCTACTCGAGAGGAGAGGGAGCTGAGACTACAAGGCTTGAGAATTGCTATGATCGAACTCCTTTCAGACTTGAGCAGGACAGTTAAATTAGTCCTGCGGCAAGACTGTTAGTACGTATTGCTGTCTGTCCTGGGTGAATATAAACTGCATTTGACCAGGTAACGAATGTAATCAGACTTTCTAATGTGGATTGAACAACAAATGCACACCAACTGCCAGAAACTACATTGATCTGTCTTCATTAAGCTATCGTTAGGTGTTGCCGAGTTGGTTCCGACTCATAGCGACCCCATTTACAACAGGACAAAACATCCTGCACCATCCTCACAATTGTCACTATATTTGAGCCCATTGTTGCACCCACTGTCTCAATCCATCTCATTGAGGGTCTTCGTCTTTTTCACTGCCCTCTACTTTACCAAGCATGATATCCTTCTCCAGGGATTGCTCCCTCTTGATAAACCAAAAACACCAAGCTCACTGGCGTCGAGTCAATTTTGACTCATAGCAACCCTATAGGACAGAGTAGAACTACCCCATAGTGTTTCTATGGAACAGCTGGTGGATTCGAACTGCAGACTTTTTGGTTACCAGACAAGCTCTTAACCTGCACAACCACGGCTCCTCCCTAATAACAAATCCAAAGTAAGTGAAACAAAGTCTCGCCATTCTTGCTTCTAAGGAACATTCTGGCTATACTTCTTCCAAAACAGATTTATTCGTTCTTCTGGCTGTCCATGTTGTATTCAATATTCTTCACCAACACCTTAATTCAGAGGCACCAATTCTTCTTTGGTCTTCCTTATTCATTGTCCAGCTTTCACATGCATATGAGGTATGTGAAAATACCATGGCTTGAGCCAGGCATACCTTAGTCCTCAAAGTGGCATCTCTGCTTTCAAGCACTTTAAAGAGTTCTCTTGCAGTAGATTGGCCCAATGCAATATATGGTTTGATTTCTTGACTGCTGCTTCTGTCACTGTTGGTTATATATTCAAGTAAGATGAAATCCTTGACAACTTCAATCTTTTCTCCGTTTATCATGATGTTGCTTACTGGTCCAGTTGTTAGATGGTTTTTTGTTTTTGTTTTTTTTTATGTTGAGGTATAATCCATACTGAAGACTGTGGTCTTTGATCTTCATTGGTAAGTACATCAACTCCTCTTCAATTTCAGAAAGCAAGGTTGTGTTATCTGCATAACACAGGTTGTTAATGAGTCTTCCTCCAATCCTGATGCCACATTCTTCTTTGTATAGTCCAGCCTCTTGGATTATGAGCTCAACACACAGATTGAATAGGTATGGTGAAAGGATACAACCCTGACGCACACCTTTCCTGACTTTAAACCACGTAGTATCCCCTTATTCTGTTTGAACAACTGCCTCTTGATCTATGTACAGGTCCCTCATGAGCACAATTAAATGTTCTGGAATTCCCATTCTTCACAATGTTATCCATAATTTGTTATGATCCACACAGTCGAATGTCTCCGCATAGTCAATAAAATGCAGGTAAACACAGCCCAAGAGCAACAATAAGAAGGCAAGAGGGTACAGAAAAGCTGGTAATGGGAACCCAAGATCAAGAAGGGGAGAATGCTGACAAGTCGTAGGTTGGCAACCAATGCCAAAAACAGTATCTGTATTAATTGCTAATGAGAGACAGATTTGCTCTATAGACCTTCATGTAAAGCACAACAAAAAAATCAATGATAATAAAAAAAAGAGCAGAATAGACACAGAGGCACACACCAGGGGAAGACAGACGACACATGAGGATCTTCTACAAGTGAACAAACACCAAGGATCACTACCAGATACCAGAAACGAGAAGTGAGGCCCACAGAAAGGATTGACGTGGCCAAAACCATGAAAAGAGATGCATAAAAGTATGGAGTAGGAGACTTCAACACACCACTTTCAGTGAAGGACAGGATATCAAGAAAGAAGCTCAATAAAGACACGGAAGATCTAAATGCTACAATCAACGAGTTTGACCCCATAGACATATACAGAACACTGCACCCAACAACAGCCAACTATGCTTTCTTTTCTAGTACACATGGAAAACTCTCTAGAATAGACCACATATTAAGTCATAAAGCAAATCTTAGCAGAGTACAAAACATTGAAATATTACTAAGAAGCTTCTCTGACCATAAGGCCGTAAAAGTAGAAACCCATAACAGAAAAAGCAGGGAAAAGAAATCAAACATGTGGAAACTGAACAATACCCTGCTCAAAAAAGACTGGATTGTAGAAGACATTAAGGATGGAATAAAGAAATTCATAGAATCCAATGAGAATGAAAACACTTCCTATCAGAACTTTTGGGACACAGCAAAAGCAGTGCTCAGAGGTCAATTTACATCAATAAATGCACACATACAAAAAAAAGAAAGGGCCAAAATCAAAAAATTATCCCTACAACTTGAACAAATAGAAAGAGGGCAACAAAAGAAACCCTCAGGCACCGGAAGAAAACAAATAGTAAAAATTGGAACAGAACTAAAATGAAATAGAAAACAGAAAAACAATTCAAAGAATTAACAAGACCAAAAGCTGGTTCTTTGAAAAAAATAACAAAATTGATAAACCATTGGCCAAACTGACCAAAGAAAAACAGGACAGGAAACAACCCGAATAAGAGATGAGATGGGCTATATCACAACAGACCCAAGTGAAATTAAAAGAATCGTATCAGATTACTATAAAAAATTGTACTCTAACAAATTTGAACAAATGGATGAATTCCTAGAAACACGCTACCTACCTAAACTAACGCAAACAGAGCTAGAACAACTAAACAGACCCATAACAAAAGAAGAGATTGAAAAGATAATCAAAAAACTCCCAACAAAAAAAAGCTCTGGCCCAGACTCCTTCACTGCAGAGTTCTACCAAACTTTCGGAGAAGAGTTACACCACTACTACTAAGGGTATTTCAGAGCATAGAAACGGATGGAATACTCCCAACTCATTATGTGAAACCAGCATAACCCTGACACCAAAAACAGATAAAGAAACCACAAAAAAAGATAATCACAGACCTATATCCCTATAAACTTAGATGCAAAAATCCTCAACAAAATTCTAGCCAATAGAATTCAACAATATATCAAAAAAATAATTCACCATGACCGAGTAGGATTCATACCAGGTATGCAGGGATGGTTCAACACTAGAAACAATTAATGTAATCCATCATATAAATAAAACAAAAGACAAGAATCACATGATTTTATCAATTGATACAGAAAAGGCATTTGACAACATTCGACACCCATTCATGATAAAAACTCTCAGCAAGATAAGAATAAAAGGAAAGTTCCTCAACAAAATAAAGGGCATTTATACAAAGCCAATAGCCAACATCATCCTAAATGGAGAGAGCCTGAAAGCATTCCCCTTGAGATCGGGAAACAGACAAAGATGCCGTTTATCACTACTCTTATTCAACATTGTGCTGGAGGTCCTAGCCAGAGCAATTAGGCTAGAGAAAGAAATAAAGGACACCCAGATTGGCAAGGATGAAGTAAAAGTATCTCTATTTGCAGATGACATGATCTTATACACAGAAAACCCTACGGAATCCTCATGAAAACTACTGAAACTAATAGAGTTCAGCAGAGTATTGGGATACAAGATATACAAAAATCAGTTGGATTCCTCTATAACAACAAAAAGAACATCGAAGAGGTAATCACCAAATCAATACCATTTACATTAGCCCCCAAGAAGATAAAATACTTAGGAATAAATCTTAGCAGAGATGTAAAAGACCTATACAAAGAAAACTACAAAACACTTCTGCAAAAAACCAAAAGAGACCCATGTAAGTAGAGAAACATACCTTGCTCATGGATAGGAAGACTGAACATTTTAAAAACATCTATTCTACCAAAAGTGAACTATAGATACAATGCAATTCCGATCCAAATTCCAACATTTATTAATGAGATGGAGAAACAAATCACCAAGTTCATATGGAAGGAGAAGATGCCCCAGATAATTAAAGCATTACTGAAAAAGAAGAACAAAATAGGAGGTCTCACTCTACCTGATTTTAGAACCTATTACATTGCCACAGTAGTCAAAACAGCCTGGTACTGATACAACAACAGATACATAGACCAGTGGAACAGAATTGAGAATCCAGACCTAAATCCATCCACATATGAGCAGTTGGTATTTGACAAAGACTCCACATCAGTTAAAAGAGGAAAAGACAGTCTTTTTAACAAACGGTGCAGGCATAACTGAGTGTCCATCTGCAAAAAAAAAAAAAAAATGAAACAAAATCCATACCTCACTCCATGCACAAAAACACACTCAAAATGAATCAAAGACCTAAATATAAAATCTAAAATGATAAAGATCATGGAAGAAAAAATAGGGACAATATTAGGAGCCCTAATACATGGCACAAACAGTATACAAAACATTACTAACAATGCAGAAGAAAAACTAGACAACTGGAAGCTCCTAAAAATCAAACACCTATGCTCATCCAAAGACTTCACCAGAAGAGTAAAAAGATTATCTACAGACTGGGAAAAAGTTTTTAGCTATGACATTTCTAATCAGCTCCTGATCTCTAAAATTTACATGATAGTGTAAAAACTCAACTACAAAAAGACAAAAAACCCAGTTAAAAAATGGGCAAAAGATATGAACAGACACTTCACTAAAGAAGACATTCAGGCAGCTAACATATACATGAGGAAATGCTCGCGATCATTAGCCATTAGAGAAATGCAAATCAAAACTACAATGAGATTCCTTCTCACTCCAACAAGGCTGGCATTAATCAAAAAAACACAAAATAATAAATGTTGGAGAGGTTGCAGAGAGACTGGAGCATTTATACACTGCTTGTGGGAATGTAAAATGGTACAACCACTTTGGAAATTGATTTGATGCTTCCTTAAAAAGCTAGAAATAGAACTACCTTACGATCCAGCAATCCCGCTCGTTGTGCTCTGCACCACTGTTTACAATAGCAAAAAGATGGACTCAATGGATGAATGGATAAATAAATTATGATATATTCACACAATGGACTACTACACATCAATAAAGAACAGGGATGAATCTGTGAAACATTTCGTAACATGGAAGAATCTGGAAGGCATTATGCTGAGTGAAATTAGTCAGTTGCAAAAAGACAAATATTGTATAAGACCAGTATTATAAGAACTCAAGAAATATTTTAAACAGAGAAGAAAATATCTTTGATGGTTACAAGAAGGGGGAGGGAGGGAGGGAGGGAGAGGGGTGTTCAGTAATTAGTAGATAAGAACTACTTTAGGTGAAGGGAAAGACAGCACCCAATACAATACAGGAGAGGTCAGCACAATTGGACTAAACAAGAAGCAAAGAAGTTTCCTGAATAAACTGAATGCTTCGAATGTCAGCGTAGCAGGGGCAGGGGTTTGGGGACCATAGTTTCAGGGGACAGCTAAGTCAATTGGGATAATAAAGTCTATTAAGAAAACATTCTGCATCCCACTTTAGAGAGTGCTGTCTGGGGTCTTAAACGCTAGCAAGCGGCCACCTAAGGTGCATCAATTGGTCTCAACCCACTTGATCCAAAGGAGAATGAAGAACACCAAGGACACAAGGTAAATAGGAGCCCAAGAGACAGAAAGGGCCACATAAACCAGATACTACCTCAGCCCAAGGCCAGAGGAACTAGGTCGTGCCCAGCTACAACCGTTGGCTGCCCTGACGGGGAACACAGCAGAGAATCCATGAGAGAGCAGGAGAGCCATGGGTTGTAGACCCCAAGTTCTCATAAAAAGACGAGACTTATGGTCTGACTCAGACTAGAAGGACCCCGTGGTCTTGGCCCTCAGACCTTCTGTTAGCCCAAGACAGGAACCATTCCCAAAGCTAACTCTTCACACAGGGATTTGGCTGGACAATAGAATAGAAAAAGATGCTGGAGAAGAATGAGCTTCTGGGATCAAGTAGACACTTGAGACTATGTTGGCTTCTCCTATCTGGAGGGGAGATGAGAGGGCCGAGGGGGTCTGAAGCTGGCAGAATGGACATGAAAAGAGAGAGTGGAGGGAAAGTGCAGGCTGTCGCATTAGGCGGAGAGCAATTAGGAGTATTTAAATTTTTGTATGAGAGACTGACTTGATTTGTAAACTCTCACTTAAAGCACAATAAAAATTAAAAATAAAAGAAGTATGGAGACTCATAATTTCAGCTTCCTGAGCTGTGAGAAAATAGATTTCTAGCCTTTAAAGCCAAAAAAAAAAAAAAAAAAAAACACACACACAGGTAAATATCTTTCTGGTATTCTGTGCTTTCAGCCAAGATCCATCTGACATCAGCCATGATATACCTCATTCCATGTCCTCTTCTCAATCCAGATTGAACATCTGGCAGGTCTCTGCTAATGTACAGCTGCATATGTATTTGAATTATCTTCAGCAAGATTTTAGTTGTGTGTGATGTTAATGATAACCACTGCTGTCGAGTCGACTCCGACTCATAGCGACCCTATAGGACAGAGTAGAACTGCCCCATGGCGTTTCCAAGGAGCGCCTGGTGGATTCAAACTGCTGACCCTTTGGTTAGCAGCTGTAGCATGATATTGATCAATAATTTCCACATTCTGTTGGATCACCTTTCTCTGAAATTGGCAGAAATACGGATCTCTTCTAGTTGGTTGGCCAGGTAGCTGTCTTCCAAATTTCTTGGCATAGATGAGTAAGCGCTTTCAGCGCTGCATCCGTTTGTTGAAACATCTCAATTGGAATTCCGTCAATTCCTGGAAGCCTGTTTTTTACCAATGCCTTCAGTGCACGTGGACTTCATATTTCAGTACCATTGGTTCTTGATCATTTGCTATGTCCTGAAATGGTTGAACATCAACCAATTCTTTTTGTACAGTGACTGTGTATTTCTTTCATCTTCTTTTGAAGATTCCCAAGTTATTCAATATTTGGGCCATAGAATCCTTCAGTATTGCAACCCGAGGCTTTAATTTTTCTTCAGTTCTTTCAGCTTGGGAAATACTGAGCGTGTTCTTCCCTTTTGGTTTTCTTACTCTAGTCGTGGCTACCGCCTGATTAAGTTTATAGGCATTCATCATTATCCACCATGATCCACCTGGTGTTGCAGAAACTAGACTGATGAACTCAGTGGGGATATGATGGGGGCCACTACCCCTGCATTCTTTTGTCTTTGAGGGTGACATTTATTCTCTTCTATTCCAACCAGAATGTGTTTTTGCTTGGTTTCCACTGGACTTGCCTAACTTTATGCTTTTTAATTCACAGGTCTGGAAACAAATGAGGGCTCAACCAGTTGCATTCAAATTATGCACTCAGGGACTTAGTTAATGACTACAGGAAGGGTCCACAGATGCAGTGAATCCCCTGGGGGAGGGACTCAAATCTGACTGTATTTATCACCTGGCCTCAGTATTCCCTCTCTCTAATAGGAGCCCTGGTGGCGTAATGGTTAATGCTGTGGCTGCTAACCAAAAGGTCGACAGTTTGAATTCACCAGGCTCTCCTTGGAAACTCTTTGGAGCAGTTCTACTCTGTCCTGGGGTCCCTAAGAGTCAGAATCGACTCGACGGCAACATGTTTGGTCTTTTTAGTTTGGTGTCAGTGTCAGCTCAGATCCTGAAACAGCCCTTGAAAATCTAGGTACTCGCCTTACCCCAGTATATAGTTGCTTGGTTAATAGCAATCGGTCCATCTGGGGAACTGTTGGAGAAATCACTATTTCGTATCCTTACTGTGGATCCTTCTTCAAGGCAACCCAGACTTCTCTTCAATTAATGGGCTCTGGGATTATGATTAGTCTCAAGTCTGGAAACCAGGAAATAGATATGATTTTGTATTGTGACAGCTCACTAGTTCTCGATCTTTTTTGGTGATACAGGTCAAGTAACACCTTCCTTGGCTGTCCATCTGTCTCATCTCTAGGAATCCCATGATCTATTTATTAGCTACTGCAACAGGTCAGGACTCTCAGATCCGACAGGATAGGGCCCTAGAATGACATTTTTTCCTTGCTGTCCATTGTAATAATTACATCCATTTTGCCTCTGACAGTTAAGGCTTTGCCTGGGCCTTTGCTAATCCAGAGTCCTATCATCGCTATTGACACTCCAAAAAACCAACCCATTGCCATCAATTTTGACTCATAGTGGGTTTAAGTGGACTATTGACACTGTTGTTGTTGTCAGGTGTCATCGAGTCAATTCCAACCCATAGCAACCTATGTACAAACAGAACAAAAAAATGCCCAGACCTGCACCATCCTCATAATCGTAGTTTTGCTTAAGCCCATTGTTGCAGCCACTGTGTGAATTCATCTCATTGAGAGTCTTCCTCTTTTCCACTGACCCTCTACTTTACCATGCATGATGTCCTTCTCCAGGGACTGATCCCTCCTGACAACATGTCCAAATTATGTGAGACGTACTCTCACCATCCTTGCTTCTAAGGAGCATTCTGGTTGTACTTCTTCCAAGACAGATTTGTTCTTTCTTTTTGCAGTCCATGGCATATTCAATATTCTTCTTCAACACCACAGTTCAAAGGAGTCAATTCTTCTTTGGTCTTCCTTATTCATCTTCCAGCTTTCACATGCATAGGAGGTGGTTGAAAAACACCATGTCTTGGGTCAGGCGCACCTTAGTCTTCAAGGGGACATCTTTGATTTTCAACACTTTAAAGAGGTCTTTGGCAGCACATTGGCTCAGTGCAATGCACCTTTTGATTTCTTGACTGCTGCTTCCATGGCTGTTGATTGTGCATCCAAGTAAAATGAAATCCTTGACATTGTCAATCTTTTCTCTGTTTATCACGATGTTGCTTATTGACCTAGTTGTGGGGATTTTTCTTTATGTTGAGGCGTAACCCATGCTGAAGGCTGTGGTCCTTGATCTTCATCAGTATGTGCT
This sequence comes from Elephas maximus indicus, assembly GCF_024166365.1. NCBI lineage: Eukaryota > Metazoa > Chordata > Mammalia > Proboscidea > Elephantidae > Elephas > Elephas maximus. The sequence goes on from NC_064822.1 coordinate 19,255,887, forward strand.
TCAAGTCCTCTTCACTTTCAGCAAGCAAGGTTGTGTCATCTGCATAATACAGGTTGTTAATGAGTCTTCCTCCAATCGTGTTGCCACATTCTTCTTCACATAGTCCATCTTCTCAAATTATTTGCTCAGCATACATATTGAATGGGTATGGTGAAAGGATACAACCCTGACACACACCTTTCCTGACTTTAAACCACACAGTATGCCCTTGTTCTGTTCGAACAACTGCCTCTTGACATATGTAAAAGTTCCTCATGAGCACAATTAAGTGTTCTGGAATTCCCATTCTTTGCAATGTTATCCATAATTTGTTATGATTCACGCAGTCGAATGTCCTTGCATAGTCAATAAAACACAGGTAAACATCTTTCTGGTATTCTCTGCTTTCAGCCAGGATCCATATGACATCAGCAATGATATCCCTGGTTCCACATCATCTTCTTAATCTGGCTTGAATTTCTGGCAGTTCCCTTCGATATACTGCTGCAGCTACTTTTGAATGATTTTCAGGAAAATTTTACTTGATTTTGATATTAATGATATTGTTCAATAATTTCCACATTTGGTGGGATCCCTTTTCTTTGAAATAGGCATAAATATAGATCTCTTCCCGTTGGTTGGCCAGGTAGCTGTCTTCCAAATTTCTCGGCATAGACGAATGAGCACTTCCAGTGCTGCATCCATTTGTTGAAACATCTCAATTGGTATTCCGTCAATTCCTGAAGCCTTGTTTTTTGCCAATGCTTTCAGTGCAACATGGACTTCTTCCTTCAGTAACACTGGTTCCTGCTCATATGGTAACTCCTGAAGTAGTTGAACATTGACCAATTCTTTTTGGTATAATGACTCTGTGTATTCCTTCCATCTTCTTTTGATGCTTCCTGAGTCATTTAATATTTTTCCCCATAGAATCCTCCACTATTGCAACTAGAGGCTTAAATTTTCTCTTTAGTTCTTTCAGCTTGGGAAATGCAGAGTGTGTTCTTTCCTTTTGGTTTTCCAACTCCAGGTCTTTGCACATGTCATTATAATACTTTACCTTGTCTTGTCGAGCCACCCCTGGAAATCTGTTTGACTCTTTTGGTTCATCATTTCTTCCTTTTGATTTAGGTACTTGACATTCTGGAGCAAGTTTCAGAGTCTCTTCTGACATTCATTTTAGTTTTTTCTCTCTCCTATCTTTTTAATGACCTTTTGCTTTCTTCACATATGATGTCCTTGATGTCGTTCCACAACTCATCTGGTCTTCAGTCATTAGTGTTCAACATGTCAAATCTATTCTTCAGATGGTCTCTAAATTCAGGTGGAATATATTCAAGGTTGCGCTTTGGCTCTTGTCAACTTGTTCTAATTTTCTTCAGTTTCAATGTGAGCTTGCATATGAGCAATTGGTGGTCTGTTCTGCATCCGGCCCCTGGCCTTGTTCTGACTGAAGATATTGAGCTTTTCCATCATGTCTTCCCACAGATGTAGTCGATTTGATTCCTGTGTATTCCATCTGGCAAGGTATACGTGCATAGTCACCGTTTGTTGGTGAGAAAACGTATTTGCAATGAAGAAGTCGTTGGACTTATGAAATTGTATCGTGTGATCTCCAGCATCGTTTCTATCACCAAGGCTATATTTTCCAACTACCAGATCCTTCTTTGTTTCCAACTTTCGGGTTCCAATCTCCAGTAATTATCAATGCATCCTGATTGCATGTTTGATCAATTTCAGACTGCAGAACTTGGTAAAACTCTTTTTTCTTCCTCTTTGGCCTTAGAGCTTGGTACGTAAATTTGAATAATAATTGTATTAACTGGCCTTCCTTGTAGGTGTATGGATATTTTCCTATCTCTGACAGCACTGTACTTCAGGATAGATCTTGAAGTGTTCTTTTTGACAATGAATGCAATGCTATTCCTCTTCAAATTTTCGTTCCGGGCGTTGTAGACTATGTGATTGTCTGATTCCAAATGGTTAATACCAGTCCAGTTCATCTCACTAATACCTAGGATATGAATGTTTATATATTCCATTTCATTTTTGAAGACTTCCAATTTTTCTAGAATCATACTTTGTAAATTTCACTTTCAGATTATTAACGGGTGTTTGTAGCTGTTTCTTCTCATTTTGACTCATGCCACATCAGCAAATGAAGGTCCTGAAAGCTTGACTCCATCCAAATCGATTAAGGTCGACTCTACTTTGAAGAGGCATCTCTTCCCCAGTCATCTTTTGAGTGCCTTCCAACCTGAGGGGCTCATCTTCTGGAGTTATATAAAGCAATGTTCCACTGCTATTCATAAGGTTTTCACTGGCTAAATCTTTTCAGAAGTAGATTGCTGGGTCCTTCTTCCTAGTCTGTCTTAGTCTGGAAGCTCAGCTGAAACGTCTCCACCATGCATGACCCTACTGGTATTTGAATACCAGTGGCATAGCTTCCAGCATCACAGAAACACACAAGTCCACACACTACAGCAAACTGACAGACATGCGGAGGTATTGACACTAAGGAGCTAAAATTCGTAGGAGCCTCCCCTACTTCCAAACCTGGCCTACAAAGGACAGTCACCACAGATCTTCTTAATGATGCCAATAATCCCCTCATCAGCATGTTCCTTATTGCTGTAGTGAAGGAAACATTGTGAGCTGTGTGTTCCCTGGTCTTATGTAATAAATTCATTCTCACATGCCTACCTCTTGATCCTTTCCTCAGTACTCTGCCACGGCAGTTCCAGCATTTCCACCTCATTCACTGAAGACAGTTGTTTTTTTTTTTTTCAACTTCAAGGAATCATCCCAGCAGAACATTAGGACAAGCTCCAGGTACTCTTTCCAGGACATTAAGTCCTGAATCGCAGAAGACTAAGAGAGTGCCTTCTTATCAATAAACTCTCCTTTATCTAGGTTTATATTCTACTCTCCTGGCCCAGCACCCTGTTCCTTGGTCCCTGCTGGTACACATGAATAAAGTTCTATATCTTTTTAAAGATTAACATACAAAAAAATAAACTTTCCATTTGGTGTGCAAATCTATGGATTTCATTTGTCCAAACACATCCACTTTCCCTAGTTCTATGGGTTTTAACACTTATGTAGATTTATATAACCACAACCACAATCAGAAACAATTGTATCACCCCCCCCCAAAAAAATCCCTTGCATTGCCCCCTTATAGTCAAAAAAAAAATTTTTTTTTTTTGAGGGAAGTATTTTTCATTCAGTTTTGGAATAATATAGATCTGAGAAGCACTATAGTCTTCTTTCTCATTTATTTATTTATTGTGCTTTAGATGAAGATTAACAGAGCAAATTAGTTTCTCATTAAAATATTAATACACATATGGTTTTGTGATGTCGGTTGCCAAACCTGCGACGTACCAACACTCTCCTTCTCGACCTTGCATTCCCCATTTTCATTTGTCCAGCTTTCTTGTCCCCTCCTGCTTTCTTGTCCTTACCCCTGGGCTGGTGTGCCTATTTAGTCTCGTATACATGGTTGAGCTATGTGTATTATTGTTTGTTTCATGGGCCTGTCTAATCTTTGGCTGAAGGGTGAACCTCAGGGGTGACTTCAGTACTGAATTAAAAGGTTGTCTGGGGCTTATAGCCAAACTCTTACTATTTCATAATCCCTGGCATCTTTCACTCAGCATATTGACTTTGAGATTAATCCATGTTGATGTGTGTACCAGTAGTACATTCATTTTTATTGCTGAATAGTATCCCATTGTATGGATGTACCTCAATTTGTTTATACATGTATCCACTGAAGGACATTTGAGTTATTTTCAGATTTTGGAAGTTAGTATTAGAATTTTTATAAACACATTTGTAGAGGTTGTTACGTGAACAAATACCCAGGAGTGGGATTGCTGGGTTGTATGGTAAGTGTAACTTTTATTTTTTAAGAAACTGCAAAGCTATTTTCCAGAGTAACTGTAACAATTAGCTTTTCAACAAGCGATGTATGAAAGTCCCAGTTCCTCCACATCTTTACCAACATTTGGTATTTTTCAGTATATTTCTTTTAGTCATTCTAATAGCTGCATAGTGCTATCTCATCATGATTTTAATTTGCCTTTCCCTAATGACTATTGGGAAGAAGCCCTGGTGGCACAGTGGTTAAAGTACTCAACTGCTAACCAAAAGGTTCACGGTTTGAACCCACCAGCCATTCTTCAGGAGAAAAGACCTGCCTATCTAATTCCATAAGGACTACAGCTTTGGAGGTGGGGCCAAGATGGCAGAGTAGTCAAACACTTCTGGTGGTCCCTCTTACAAAAAAGACACAAAAAACAAGTGAATTACTCATATATATGACAAGCTAAGAGCTCTGAACATCAAAGGCAAAGTTAAGAAATTGGACTGAGCACTGGGGGAGGGGGGAGAGATGGTTCAGAAGCAGCATGGAGTTGCCAGACCTTACTTGCCAGGAACCGGTGCCCTGCGGGCCCGATACTCTGGCACAACCACAGCAGGGCTGGTGCTAGCATTCAGGATGCAGTTTCCTCAGCAGGAGAGAGCAAGTGGCACAGAGTCTACTCACACCTCTAGAAATAGGAAGAACAGTGCTCTTAGCAAAAGATAAGCACTTGTGTCTAATTTACTGCTCAGACCAAAAAGCACCCTTTTTGAAAGATCTCTCTCCCATTTATCTGATCCCTCCTCCCTCTACTCCAGCCAGCTTCAGTAATGTTCACTTTCCCTGAGCATGAGATAGGTCCTGCTGAGCTCTCTGAGCCATTCTTTTGGCCTTGGAGGAGGAACAAATTAACAAATGGGTGAGAAAATAATCTGCCAGCTCCCCTAAACTGGGAACTCAGGAGATAAGCAGTTACTTTGCCTGGAACTGGCACAAGTGGTCCATGGACTTTGAATGCCTTTTACCCCTGCATGGACCTGTGTGGGCCCATTTCAACAGCTTAGGCCCTCATTGGCACAGTTCAACAGTGTATGTGCCTGAGGTCTGACTTCATCTCTTTCAGCTTGGTGGTGAAGAGGTGGGTTTTTGATGTTTGACACTGCTCTGCCTATTAAGCAGGGTCCTCACCTACCCACATCAGGGGCCAGAGGACTGGTAGCTCCACCTATACCACCTAGCCACCCATGACAGGGGCCCAAGGATAAGTAATGCCTCCCAATCTTTACATCCAGATGCATTCAGTGCCCATGGTCCAGCTGCAAAGCTCACCCAAATGTGTACTCTAGGGAATAGGGACACACGTTCCTCACAGACACTCGGGGGACAATTGTGAGCCCCCTGCCTTGCTCAGAGCATGACCCCCTACTGCAGCCAGATACCTGTGCCTACACCAGTCACCCCTGCTCCTCTAAAACTATAGGTGAGAGCCTCCACCACACACTGGGTGACCAACTACCTGGACACCTGAGCTGAATCCATATAAGAAAAGTGAATGGACTCCCAGGCTCATAAACCTGGTAACAGCTCTAACCCCCTGATGACAGCACATTAGAGCTTCAAAGGCACCAATAATAAAACTAGCTCATGTGAGCAGCCTATTTGGGCATATCAAAACAAAAACCAAGAAGCTAGGACACAGTAAGCAAACATAAAATAAATTCATACAATAACTTATAGATGGCTTATAGACAACAGTTAATATCAAATGACATAAAGAAATAGACCATGATTTCTTCAACAAGCTCCCAAAACAATGAATCATCCAGACAAAGATATCTTCCTGGAATTACCAGAGGTAGAATACAAAAGATTGATCTACAGAACTCTTCAAGAGATCATGAAGGAGATCAAGCAAAATGCAGAACAAGCCAAGGAACACACAGATAAGCAGTGGAGGAAATTAAGAAGATTATTCAAGAGCATAATAAAAAAATGTAGTAGGCTGCAAGAATCCATAGAGAGACAGCAAACAGGAATTCAGATTGGCAATAAAATTACAGAATTAGACAACTCAATAGAAAGTCAGAGAAACAGAATTGAGGATATGGAGGCCAGAATTAGTGAGTCTGAAGATAAAACACTTGGGCACCAATATATTCTTAGAAAAGAATTTTAAAAAATGAAGAAACCCTAAGAATCATATGGGACTCTATCAAGAGAAATAACCTATGAATGATTGGAGTACCAGAACAGGGAGGCATAACAGGAAATACAGAGAGAATTGTTGAAGATATGTTGGCAGAAAACTTCCCTAACACTGTGAAAGATGAGAAGATATCTATTGAAGATGCTCATCAAACCTCACACAAGGTAGATTCCAAAAGAAAGTCACCTAGACATATTATAATCAAACTTGCCAAAACCAAAGATAAAGAGAGAATTTTAAGAGCAGGTAGGGATAAACAAAAGTCACCTACAAAGGAGAGTCAATAAGAATAAGCTCAGACTACTCAGCAGAAACCATGCAGGCAAGACGGTAATGGGATGACATATATAAAGCATTGAAGGAAAAAAATTGCCAGCCAAGAAGCATATATCCAGCAAAACTGTCTCTCAAATATGAAGGCAAAATTAGAACATTTCCAGATAAACAGAAGTTTAGGGAATTTGCAAAAACTAAACCAAAACTACAAGAAATACTAAAGGGAGTCCTCCGGTTAGAAAATCAACAGCAGATAATAACCCAAGACTAGAACACAGGACAGAGCAATGACATACCAACCCAGATATGGAAATCACAAAAACAAATCAAGATTAAAAAAAAAAAATCAAAAGGGAAACAAGAATGTCATTATGTAAAAGATGACAACATTAAATCAATAAAAAGGGATGAAAAAATGTAGTCATAGATCTTTCATATAGACAAGAATTCAAGGAGACATAAAGAGATAAAAGTTTGGTCTAAACTTAGAAAACTAGGGGTAAATATTAAGGTAGCCACAAAGGAGGCTAATGATCCTACACATCAAAAGAAAAAAACAAATAAGAAAGTAAGGACTCAGTAAAAACAAAACCGACAACAATGAAAAACAGGAAGAGAAAATATACAAAGAAAAACTACTCAGCACAAAAAATAAAGTGGAAAGAAGAAACTGTCAACAACACACACAAAAAAAGACATCAAAACAATAACACTAAACTCATAAAAAAAACTCATAACTATCCATAATTACACTGAATGTAAATGGACTAAGTGCACCGATAAAGAGACAGAGAGTGGCAGAATGGATTAAAAAACATCGTCCGTCTATTTGTTGCCTACAAGAGACATACCTTAGACTTAAACAAGCAAACTAAAACTCAAAGGATGGAATAAAATATATCAGGCAAACAACAATCAAAAAAAAAAAAAAAGCAGACGCGGCAATATTAATTTCTGACAAAATAGACTTTAAAGTTAAATCCACTACAAAAGATAAGGAAGGACACTATATAATCATTAAAGGGTCAATCTAGCAGGAGGATACAACCATAATAAATATTTCTGCACCCAATAACAGGGCTTCAAGATACATAAAACAAACTGACAGCATTGAAAAGCAAGATCAACAACTCCACAGTAATAGTAGCAGAGTTCAACACAACACTTTCGGTGAAAGACATAATATCCAGAAAGAAGCTCAATAAAGACACGTAAGACCAAAATGCAACAATCAACCAACTTGACCTCATACACTTATATGGAACACCCAATCCAACGGCAGACAAGTATACCTTCTTTTCCAATGCACATAGAACATTCTCCAGAATAGACCACATATTAGCTCATAAAGCCAGTCGTAACAGAACACAAAACACTGAAATGTTTCAAAGCATCTTCTCTGACCATGAAGCCATAAAGATAGAAATCAATAACAGAAAAATCAGGGAAAAGAAATCAAGCACATGGAAACTGAACAACACCTTACTCAACATTGACTGGGTTATAAAAGAAATGAAGGATGGAATAAAGAAATTTGCAGAATCAAATGAGAATGAAAACACTTCCTATCAGAACCTTGGCAACACAGCTAAAGCACTGCCCAGAGGTCAACGTATAGCAATGAATACACACATTCGAAAAGAAAAAAGGAGCAAAATCAAAGAACTATCCCTACAACTTGAAAATAGAAAGCAACAAAAGAAACCTTCAGGCACCAGAAGAAAGCAAATAATAAAATTAGAGCAGAACTAAATGAAATGGAGAACAGAAAAGCAATTGAAAGAGTTAAAAAGATGCAAAGCTTGTTCTTTGAAAAGATTAACAAAATCGATAAACCACTGGCCAGACTAACAAAAGAAAAACAGGAGAGGAAGCAAATGACCTGCATAAGAAATGAGGCGGGTGATATCACAACAGACCCAACTGAAATTAAAATAATCATAACAGAATACTATGAAAAATTGTACTCAAACAAACTTGAAAACCTAGAGGAAATGGACAAATTTCTAGAGACACATTACCTACCTAAACTAACACAGAGAGAACAGCTAAATAAACACATAACAAAAGAAGGGATTGAAAAGTAGTTTGAAAAATCCCATCCAAGAAAAACCCTGGCCCTGACGGCTTCACTGGAGAGTTTTACCAAACATTCAGAGAAGAATTAACACCACTACTACTAAAGGGATTTCAGAGCATAGAAAAGGATCAAATACTCCCAAATTCATTCTATGAAGTCAGCATAACCCTGATACCAAAACCAGGTAAAGGCACCACGAATAAAGAAAATTACAGGCCAACATCCCTCATGAATGTAGACACAAATATCTTCAATAAAACTCTAGCCAATAGAATTCAACAACAAATTAAATAAATAATTCACCATGACCAGGTATGCAGGAATGGTTCAACATTAGGAAAGCAATCAATGTAATCCATCACATAAATAAAACAAAAGACAAGAACCACATGATCTTATCAATTGATGCAGAAAAGGCATTTGACAGAGTCTGACACCCATTCACAATAAAAACTCTCAGCAAATAGGAATACAAGGAAAATTCCTAAACATTATAAAGGGCATTTATACAAAGCCAACAGTCAAGCATCATCTTAAATGGAGATAGACTGAAAACATTTCACTTGAGAACGAGAAACAGACAAGGATGCCCTTTATCACCACTCTTATTCAACACTGTGCTGAAGGTCCTAACCAGAGCTATTAGGGTAGATAAAGAAATAAAGGGCATCCAAATTCGCAAAGAAGTAAAGGTATCTCCATTTGCAGATGATATGATCTTACACACAGAAAAACCTAAAGAGTCCTCAAGAAAACTAATAGAAGAGTTTAGCAGAGTATCAGGATACAAGATAAACATACATAAATCAGTTGGATTCCTCTACACCAACAAAGAGAATGTCAAAGAGGAAATCACCAAATCAATATCATTTACAATAGCCCTCAAGAAGATAAAATACTTAGGAATAAATCCAACCAGAGTTATAAAAGACCTATAGAAAGAAAACAATAAGACACTACTGCAAGAAACCAAAGGAGACCTACATGAGTGGAAAAACATACCTTGCTTGTGGCTAGAAGACAACATTGTAAAAATGTCTGTTTTACCCAAAGCAATCTACAGATACAATGCAATTCCAATCCAAGTACCAGTGACAGTTTTTAATGAGATGGAGGAACAAATCACCAACTTCATGTGGAAGGGAAAGAGGCCCGGATAAGTAAAGCATTAAAGAACAAAATGGGAGGCCTCACACTACCTAATTTTAAGAACCTATATGGCGCCACCGTAGTCAAAACAGCCTCGTACTGGTACAACAGATACATAGACCAGTGAAACTGAATTGAGAATCCAGACATAAATCCATGTACATATGAGCAGCTGATATTTGACAAAGGCCCAAAGTCTGTTAAATGGGGAAAAGACAGTCTCTTCAACAAATCATGCTGGCATAATTGGATATCCATCTGCAAAAAAATGAAACAATACCCATACCTCACACCATGCACAAAAAACAACTCAAAATGGATCAAAGACCTAAATATAAAATCAAAAACGATAAAGATCATGGAAGAAAAAAAGGGGAAAATGCTAGGAGCCCTAATACATGGCATAAACAGTATACAAAAAATTACTAACGTTGTAAAAACACCAGAAGAGAAATTAGATTATTGGGAGCTCCTAAATGTCAAACACCAGTGCTCATCCAAAGACTTCACCAAAATTAAAAAGATTACCTACAGATTTGGAAAAAGTTTTTAGCTATGACATTCCAGTCAGTGTATGATCTCTAAAATCTACATGATACTGTAAAAACTAAACAACAAAAAGTCAAATAACCTGATCAAAAAATGGGTAAAGGATATGAACAGACACTTTACCAAAGAAGACATTCAGGCTGCTAACAGATACTTGAGGAAATGCTCACGATCATTAGCTATTACAGAAATGCAAATCAAAGTTACAATGAGATTCCATCTCACCCCAACAAGGTTGGCATTAATTCAAAAAACACAAAATAATAAATGTTAGAGAGGTTGTGGAGAGACTGGAACACTTATACACTCCCGGTGGGAATGTAAAATGGTGCAGCCACTTTGGAAATCCATTTGGCTCTTCCTTAAAAAGCTAGAAATAGAACTACCATATGACCCAGCAGTTCCACTCCTTGGAATATACTCTAAAGAAATAAGAGCCTTCACACAAACAGATACATGCACACCCATGTTCACTGCAGCACCGTTTACAATAGCAAAAAGATGGATGCAACCAAGGTGCCCATCGATGGATGAATGGATAAATAAATTATGGTATATTCACACAATGGAATACTACACAATGATCTAGAACAACGATGAATCTGTGAAACACCTCATAACATGGAGGAATCTGGAAAGGAAATTAGTCGATTGCAAAGGACAAATATTGTGTGAGACCACTATTATAAGAACTCCAGATAAAGTTTAAACACAGAAGAAAATATTCTTTGATGGTTACGAAGGTGTGGAGGGAGGGAGAGGGATAGTCACTAACTTGACAGTAGACAAAAATTTTTTTAAGTGAAGGGAAGGGCAACACATAACACAGGGATAGTCAGTACAACTGGACTAAACCAAAAGCAAAGAAATTTCCTCAATACAACCAAAAGCTTCGAAGGCCAGAGTAGCAGGGACAGGAGTCTAGGGACCACAGTCTCAAGGGACATCTTGGTCAATTGGCATAACAAAATGTATTAAGAAAACGGTCTGCATTCCACTTTAGTGAGAGTTGTCTGGGATCTTAAACACTAGCAAGCAGCCACCTAAGATGTATCCATTGGTCTCAACCCACCTGGAGCAAAGGAGAATGAAGAACCCCAAAGACACAAAGTAAATATAGGCCCAAGAGACAGAAAGTGCCGCATAAACCAGAGACTCCATCTGCCTGAGACCTGAAGAACTAGAAGGCGTCTGGCTACTACCGATCAGTGCCCTGGCAGGGAACACAACAGAGAATCCTTGTTGGAGCAGGAGAACAGTGGGATGCAGATATTAAATTCTTGTAAAAAGACCAGGCTTAATGACTGAGACTGGAGGGACGCTGACGGTCATGGTCCCCAGACCCTTTGATAGCCCAAGATTGGAACCATTCCCGAAACCAACTCTACAGATAGGGATTGGCCTGGACTATAAGATAGACAATGATGCTAACGAGGAGTGAACTTCATGGCTCAAGTAGACACATGAGACTATGCAGGCGACTCCTGTCTGGTGGTGTGATGAGAAGGAAGAGGGGTACAGGAGCTGATTGAATGGACAAGGGGGATACAGGGTGGAGAGGAGGAACATGCTGTCTCATTAAGGGGAAAGCAGCTGGAAGTGCATGGTGGGGTGTGTACGGCTTTTTGTATAAGAGACTGACTTGATTTGTGAACTTTCACCTAAAGCACAATAAATAAATTTCAAAAAAAAACTCCCACCAAAAAAAACCATGGCCCTAACGGCTTTGCTGGAGAATTCCATCAAACATTCAGAGAAGAGTTAACACCACTACTCCTAAATGGATTTCAGAGCATAGAAGAGGATGAAATGCTCCCAAACTCATTCTATGAAGCCAGCATATCCCTTATACCAACACCAGGTAAAGATACAAAAAAAGAAAATTACAGCCCTATATCCCTCATGAATTAGATGCAAAAATCCTCAGCGAAATTCTAGCCAATAGAATTTGACAACATATCACAAAAACAATTCACCATGACCAAGTTGGATTCATACCAGGTATGTGGGGATGGTTCAACATTAGAAAAACAATCGATGTAATCCACAATGTAAATAAAACAAAAGATGAGATCCACATGATCTTATCAATTGAGGCAGAAAAGTCATTTGACCAAGTCCAACACCCACTCAAGATAAAAACTCTCAGCAAAATAGGAATAGAAGGGAAATTCTTCAGCATGATAAAAGACGTTTATACAAAGCCAACAGCCAACATCATCCTAAATGGAGAGAGTCTGAAAGCATTCCCCTTGAGAACAGGAAGCAGACAAGGATGCCCTTTATCACCACTCTTATTCAACACTGTGCTGGAGGTCCTAGCCAGAGCAATTAGACTACATAAAGAAACATGGGACATCCAAATAGGTAATGAAGAAGTAAAAGTATCTCTATATGCAGATGATATGATCTTATATACAGAAACCCAAAGAAAACTACTGAAACTAATAGAATATTTCAGCAAAGTATCAGGATATGAGATAAACATACAAAAATCAGTTGGATTCCTCTGAGCCAACAAAGAGAATGTCAAAGAGGAAATCAGCAAATCAATACCATTTACAGTAGCCCCCAAGAAGATAAAATACTTAGGAATAAATCTAACCAGAGACATGAAAGGCCTATACAAAGAAAACTGCAAGACAATGCTAAAAGAAACCAAAAGAGACCTACATAAGTGGAAAAACATACCTTACTCATGGATAGGAAGACTCAACATTGTGGAAATGTCTATTCTACCCAAATCAATCTATAGATATAATGCAATCCTAATCCAAATTCTAATGCCATTTTTTAATGATATGGAGAAACAAATTGCTAACTTTATACGGAAGAGGAAGAGGCCCCAGATAATCAAAGCATTACTGAAGAAGAACAAAGTGGGAGGCCTCACACTGTCTGATTTTAGAAACTATTATACTGCCACAGTAGTCAAAACAGCCTGGTACTGGTACAAAAACAAATACATAAACCAATGGAACAGAATTGAGAATCCAGACATTAATCCATCCACATACGAGCAGCTGTGATTTGACAGAAGCCCAAAGTCTGTTAAATGGGGAAAAGACAGCCTCTCTAACAAACGGTGCTGGCATAACTGGATATCCATTTGCAAAAAAATGAAACAAGACCCATTCCTCACACCATGCAAAAACTAACTCAAAATGGATCAAAGACCTAAATATAAAATCTAAAACCATAAAGTTCATGGAAGAAAAAATAGGGACAACACTAGGAGCCCTAATACATGGCATAAACAGCATACAAAACATTACTAACAATGCACAAACACCAGAAAAGAAACTAGATAACTGGGAGCTCCTAAAAATAAACAGTTATGCTCATCCAAAGGCCTCACCAAAGGAGTAAAAAGATTACCTACAGACTGGGAAAAAGTTTTTGGCTACCACAAATCCAGTCAGCATCTGATCTCTAAAATCTACATGATACCGTAGAAACTCAACAACAAAAAGACAAATAACCTGATTAAAAAAAAAGCAAAGGCTATGAACAGGCACTTCACCAAAGAAGACATTCAGGCAGCTAACAGATATATGAAGATACGTTCACGATTATTAGGCATTAGAGAAATGCAAATCAAAACAACAATGAGATACCATCTTGCCCCAACAAGGCTGGTATTATTCAAAAAACACAAAATGATAAATGTTAGAGAGGCTGTAGAGAGACTGGAACACTTGTACACTGCTGGTGGGAATGTAAAATGGTACAGCCACTTTGGAAATTGATTTGGGACTTCCTTAAAAAGCTGGAAATAGAACTACCATATGATCCAGTCATCCCACTCCTTGGAATATATCCTAGAGAAATAAGAACCTTCACAGCAATAGATATATGCACACCCATGTTCATTGCAGCACTGTTTACAATAGCAAAAAGATGGAAGCAACCAAGGTGCCCATCAACGAATGAATGTATAAATAAATTATGGTATATTCACACAATGGAATATTACTCAACAATTAAGAACAATGATGAATCGGTGAAACATCTCATAACATGGATGAATCTGGAAGACATGCTGAGTGAAATTAGGCAGCTGAAAAAGGAATTATTGTATGAGACCACTGTTATAAGAACTCAAGAAAAAGTTTATGAACACAGAAGAAAATATTCTTTGATGGTTATGAGGATGGGGAGAGGGGGAGGGGTATTCACTAATCAGACAGTAGACAAGAACTATTTTACGTGAAGAGAAAGACAACACATAATTCAGGGGAGGTTAGCACAACTGGACTAAACCAAAAGCTAAGAAGTTTCCCGAATACAACCAAATGTTTTGAAGGCCAGAGTAGCAGGGATGGGAGTCTGGGGACCATGGTTTCAGGGAAGGCTAGGTCAATTTGCATAACAAAATGTGTTAAGAAAACAGTCTGCATCCCACTTTGGTGAGTAGTGTCTGGGGTCTTAAACATCTAAGATGCATCAATTGGTCTCAACCCACCTAGAGCAAAGGAGAATGGAGAACACCAAAGACACAGGGTAAATATGACCCCAAGAGACAGTGCCGCATAAACCAGAGACTACATCAGCCTGAAACTGGAAGAACAAGGTTGTACCCAGCTACCACCAATGACTGCCCTGGCAGAGAACACAACAGAGAATCCCTGACGGAGCAGGGGAGCAGTGGGAGGCAAACCTCAAATGCTGGTAAGAGAAAAAAAAAAAAAAAACAGACTTAATGGTCTGACTGAGACTGGAGGGACACCAGATGTTGCAGCCCCCAGGCCCTCTGTTAGCCCAAGACTGGAACTGTTCTGAAGCCAGCTTTCAGACAGGGATTGGATTGGACTGTAAGATAGAAAATAACACTGGTGAGGAGTGAGCTTCTTAGTTCAAGCAGACACATGGGACTCTGTGGGCAGCTCCTGTCTGGAGGCGAGATGGGAAGGCAGAGGGGAACAGGACCTGGCCGAATGGACAGGGGAATACAGGGTGGAGAGGAGGAGTGTGCTGCCACATTAGGGGGAGAGCAGCTAGGGTTACATAGCAAGGTGTGTATGAGGTTTTTTTTTTTTTTTTTAGTGAGAGACTGACTTGATTTGTAAACTTTCACTTAAAACACAATTAAAAAAAAAAAAAAAAAAGATTACAGCCTTGGAGACCCCATGAACAGTTCTACTCTGTCCTACAGGGTCGCTGTGAGTGGAATTGACTCCGCAGCAATGGTTTTTTGTTTTTGTTTTTTTAATGACTATTGGGAGACAATTCTCCATGAATCTCTCACAGTTTTACATGTCTAGGCATAACCAGTGCATTCTTCTCAGGAATATTTCTGTGAGCAAATAAAAAAAAAAAATTTTTTTTTTTATAGCCCTGGGAAAATAGAAATAAGGAGTTCCTCTGCAGCAAGTTAATTTACACCCCCAGATAGTAACAGTAAAGACATTCCCCTCAGTGGAGACATTCCAGGAAAACAAAGATAGAGACATCTATTTTCTCCTCCCCAGAAAGATTTGCTTATATTCCGGGGTAATAACGACAAGGTTTCTCTGGAGGGGAGCATGGATAAATTTGCCAATAGCCCCAAATAAGATACTTTGTATGTTGTATGTACCTGGGACCACCTCAGGGTACTTAGAGGGATGGTGACCAATTAAAACATCAAGCTCATCCTGCTTGCAGTGCTGTGAGTAATAAACTGCTTAAATCCCATTTGACCTTGTTGTGTCAACACTGGCCAAATCTATGGAGTTGGCAAGCCAACCTCACGGCTGCCTGATGCCCCTGTTTAGGGTCTTGACAGTGGCTTGGCAATGGCTAATGACGTTGTACATCTTTTCATGTGCGTAGTTGCCATCCATACAGCCTTTTGGTAATGCATCTTTTGCCCATTTTTTAATTGGGTTGTTTGTTTTTTGATCATCAAGTTTTAAGGGTTTTTAATACATTCTGAATACAAGTCCTTTACTAGTTATATGATTGGTAAATATTTCCTCCCAGTTTTGTAGTTTATTTTCATTCTCTTAACAGTATCTTTCATAGAGCAAAAGCTTTTAATTTTTAAGATGTCCAATCCACCAATTTTATTATTTTTAATGAATGGTGCTTTTGGGGATGATTATCTAAGAATTCTTCACCTAACTCAAGCTCACAAAGATTTTCTCCTGTTTTCTTCCTAAAGTTTTATAGTTTTACATTTTACATTTAGATCTATGATCCAGTTCAAGTTAATTTTTATGCAAGGTGTGAAGTTTAGGTCAATGCTCTTTTTTCTGCATATGGACATCCAATTGTTTCGACACTGCAGAAAAGTCTTCTTTTTCCCTTGAATTGATCTTGCATCCTTGTCAAACAACAGTTGACTGTAATGGACTCTCCTTTTATTCCATTGATCAGTCCACCCATGCCTTTGCCACATTGACTTGATTAATGAAGGTTTATAATAAGTCTTACAACTAGGTAGTGTGAGAGTACTCCAACTTTGTTCTTCTTTTTTAAAAATTGTTGTGGCTATTTTTGTTCCTTTCCCTTTTCATAAATTTCTTGCTGAGTAATCGGTTTCATTCTGAAGTAAGGATAATAGTTCTCAAACAGAACATGCTGAGACCCAGGCCCAGTTATTGGCCTGGAAACCATGAGGGAAGGTACAGGCCTATCGTGAGGATGGCAAATAACATCTTGCAAAATGTTGGCCTTGAGTAAAGCCTCTGCCTGGTCTGTAGTCAAGGGGTATTGTGAGGTGCAGAAAGCAATTTGGTCTTTGTTTTGGGTTCCCGAGAGCTCTGAAGACAGGCTCACCAGGTCCTGATGCTAACTAAGCCTCATGAAGCATGATGTAATCTATCACGGCCATGTAGTTAGGCCAATAAAAGTTCTGAACCCGGAGGCTCAGATGAATCTCCTGGTTGGTAAGAGTGAACATCTGATCATGAATGGGTAGTTCATCCCAGACTTTGCCCTAGGCATCTCTGCATTTGTATCCTTTTTTGTTATATTGAAGCTGTTATCACAGGTATGATGCTTCCCGTGAGCTCTGTAAGTCACTGCAGCAAATTACAGGGCCCAAGAAGTAGTGGGGAGGCCAGCTGATCTGAAGTGGAAGAAGTCAAATGGACTCTAGGGCTTGCGGCTCATACCCTGAAGCATAGAAGAAAACCCCAAGTTCGGGGTTGGCTGGTCTTAAGTGGAGGGAGTCATGTGGACTCCTGAACTTGTGACTGGTACCTGCTAATCAAGCCCCACGTGTCTTAGGTCAGAAAGAAGGGCTGTGTGAACAGCTGGTATCTGAACTGAAGAGAGAAGGGAAGCTGAGTTGTCCATGGGGCACACCTGGCATGTAGAGTGAGATTTGTTATCCACTACACAATTTGCTGTCAGAAATGGGTGATCTTAATCTCCTTGGGCTAGTTTGTACAGTGGTGATGAGGATGGGATTAGCTGCAATGGCCCTGGCTCAGAGAAGGATGGGATTTTGGAAAAAACAGGAAGAATGAGAAGGGGATGAGAAATGCTTGATTCTTGAATAGTTGCTCTGGTTGTTATTATATGTAATGGCTAAAAGGAAAATAAGAGATGTTATGCTAAAGCAGCAGGTAGTAAAACTGATTCCTGAGAGAAATAGTGAGAAAAAAAAGCCACATCTGGAGTGCTTGGAGCAAAAGTCCAGCAGGTCAAGTTGACTAATAAGAGACCACAATTTTCTGTTTCAACTCAACCAGGAACCTGAAGCCATATGTATATGAATGGGTAAAATGGTGGGGAAGTGAAAAGAATATGAAAAATGGAATGTTTAAAGAGGTTTATGTGAAGTGGTTGCATTATTCTGAATGTATTATTGTGTATTATTAATTAATAATGTATTATTGTCAATATTGTGTATGAAAACTAGAATGTTTAAACAGGCTTTATGTGAAGTGGCTGCGTTTATTTGAATGTATTATGGGAACAAATACTGTGTGTGCTAACTGAGGGAATATTTCCCACCTAGTATTGTAAACATAAAAAGCATGTAAATTAGTCCTTCAGTCAATACCAACTGGATGTGCCAAATGGAGATCACTGTAAGATTTACCCAAACCTACGTAAGTTTCTAATTTCAATCAGTATAGTGACAATAGCCCTGTGTGGAATGAGAAGTGAGGCTTGTGCTGAAAGCCTGGGAGCACCGCAGACACAACCACTGAGATTTTTGGACCAGGAAATTTTCATTTAAGAGACAAATATTGGACTTTGGCAGAAACTCTGAGTGAAGAAGGTGAAAACCAATCAGCTCAGTGGACTGAATTGGAAGCTGTTCAACATTTGGGTTTTTAACAACTCATGGGCAATGGCCAACAATGGGCTGTAGAGTCTGATAAAAGGGCAATGAAAACTCTGACTTCACAGGTACTATCCTCTAGAGGAAGAGTAGTCCACAGGAGAATCTTGGCGTTAAAAGTTCCCAAGTACATATTACCCAAATGTGTCTATCACAGTGCTCATGGTCTTATTCCTTTATCATGGCTCTGAATTTAGCAGGCATACTCAGCCTCAGAATTCAGACCTTTTAAATTTCTGCTACTCTCTCAAGCAGGTTCTGAACTTGTTTTTTCTGCACAAACTTCCCTCCCTCTTCAGGAGGGGAGAGTCTCTTTAAAACTCACCATAGCATCTTCTACACTGTGTCCTAAGTTGATAACTGGCTTATTTGAGCCTGTCATTTTCTTCAGTGCATCAATGGCCGTTAGCAACAATTAACCAACCCCAATCATTTATGGTTGCCATTTCTTCCAACTATCTGCAGCGCTAAAGGTATTGCATAAATCAGTACATTCCCTTCCCCATGTATCCTACCCTATTTCACTAAAGGTAATTGTATTAGTAATTGTGATGCTACAGCATGAAAAGTGTTATCAAGCCCTGCCTAGCACAGCAATGGGATTATTGTTGCCAAATAGCTGCAAGTGATCCAATTCCAGAGTCTTATCCTGAGGACCTGCTTCCTATAATCACTCTAGAACCAACTTTTTTTTTTCACTGTGTTTTAGGTGAAGATTTACAGAACAAACTAGTTCCTCATCAAACAGTTAGTACACACACACATTGTTCTGTGATATTGGTGAACAAACCCACCACGTGTCAGCACTCTCCCTATTACCAGCTTTCTTGTTCCCTTCTGCCTTCCAGTTCCTGCCCCAGGGCTGGCATGCCTCTTTAGTCTTGTTTTGTTGCATGCACCTGTTCAATCTTTGGCTGGAGGGTGAACCTCAAGAGTGACCTCATTGCTGAGCTGAAAGGGTGCCGGGGAGCCATACTCTCAGGGTTTCTCCAGCCTCTCTCAGGCCAGCAAGTCTGGTTTTCTGAGTTAGAATTTTTTTCTACATTTTTTTCCAGCTCTTTCCAGGACCTTCTGTTGTGATCCCTGTCAGAGCGGTCAGTGGTGTTAGCTGGGCACCATCTTGTATGGGACTCAGAATGGTGGAGGCCATGGTAGATGTGGTCCATTAGTCCTTTGGACTAATCTTTCCCTTGTGGCTTTAGTTTCCTTCATTCTTACTTGCTCCCGAAGGGGTAAGACCAGTAGAGTATCCTAGATGGCTGCTCACAGGCTTATGAGACCCCAGACACCACTCACCAAAGTAGAATGTAGAACATATTCTTTATAAACTATGTTATGCCAATTGAGCAAGATATTCCCTGAGATCATGGTCCCCACTGCCCACATTCCAGCAATTTAGTCCTTCAGGGAGTTTGGATGTGTCTGTGGAGCTACCATGACTTTGCCTTGTACAGATGTGTACTGTCTTACCCTTCACCAAAGTTACCACTTATATATTGTCTATTAAGTGTTTTTCCATCCCTAAACCTCGCCTCCCTCGTAACCATCAAAGATTGTTTCTTTTTGTATGTAAACCTTTTCATGGATATTTACAGTGGTGGTCTCATACGATATTTGTCCTTTTGTGATTGACTTATTTCAGTCAGCATAATACCCTCCAGATTCATCCATGCTATGAGATGCATCACAGATTCATCATTGTTCTTTATCATTGCGTAATACTCCATTGTGTGTATGTACCATAGTTGGATTATCCATTTGTCTGTTCATGGGCATCTAGGTTGTTTCCATCTTTTTGCTATTGTGAACAATGCTGCAGTGAACATGGGTGTGCATATGTCTATTCATGTGACTGCTCTTATTTCTCTAGGATATATTCCTAGGAGTG
This sequence comes from Elephas maximus indicus, assembly GCF_024166365.1. Lineage (NCBI taxonomy): Eukaryota > Metazoa > Chordata > Mammalia > Proboscidea > Elephantidae > Elephas > Elephas maximus. The sequence goes on from NC_064822.1 coordinate 19,276,166, forward strand.
GGATTGCTGGATCATATGGTATTTCTATTTCTAGCTTTCTGATGAAGTGCCAGATCGTTTTCCAAAATGGTTGTATCATTTTGCATTCCCACTAGCAGTGCATAAGAGTTCTGATCTCCCCTCAGCCTCTCCAACATTTGTTGTTTCCTGTTTTGTTGATTCAATCCAGTAACGCCAGGGTGAGATGGTATCTCATTGTGGTTTTGATTTGCATTTCTCTAATGTTTAGAGATTGTGACCATTTCCTCATGTGTCTGTTGGCCACTTGAATGTCTTCTTTGGTGAAGTGTCTGCTCATTTCCTTTGCTCATTATTTAATTGTCTTATTTGTCTTTTTGTTGTAGAAGTGTTGAATTTTCTTGTAGATTTTAGAGATTAGACCTTTCTCTGATATATAGTAACCAAAAATTTTTTCCCAGTTTGTAGGTTCTCTTTTTACTTTTTTGGTGAAGTCTTTTGATAAACGTAAGAGTTTAATTTTTAGAAGGTCCCAGTATCTAGCATATCCTCTGGAGCTTGTGTGTTGTTTGTTGTGGTTTGTATCCTGTTAGTGCCATGGATTAGGGCCTCTAGCATTGATCCTGTTTTTCCTTCTATGAAATTCATGGTTTTTGGCTTTATATTTAGGCCTTTGATCCATTTTGAGTTAGTTTTTGATATGGTGTGAGGTATGGGTCTTGTTTCATTTTTTTTTTTTTGCAGATGGACATCCAGTTTTGCCACCACCATTTATTAAAAAGACTGTCATTTCCCCATGTGATGGGCTTTGGGCCCTTGTCAAAGATCAGGTGACTGTAGGTGGATGGATTTACACCTGGGTTCTCAGTTCTATTCCACTGGTCAATGTATCTGTCTTTGTACCAGTACCAAGCTGTTTTGACTACTGTAGCTACATAGTAGGTTCTGAGGTCAGGTACTGTGAATCCTCCTACTTTATTCTTCTTCTTCAGTAGTGCTTTACTTAACCAGGGCTTCTTCCCTTTCCATATAAAGTTAATGATAAGTTTTTCTGTCTCTTTAAAGAATGTTGTTGATATTTGAATCAGGATTGCATTGTATTTGTAAATCGCATTGGGTAGAATTGTCATTTTCACAATGTTGAGTCTACCTATCCATGAGCATGGTATGTTTTTCCATTTATGTAGATCTCTTTCAGTTTCTTGCAGTAGTGTTTTGTAGTTTTCTTTGTATAGGTCTTTTACACCCCTGCTTAGATTTATTCCCAAGTAATTTATTTTTTTAGGGGCTATTATAAATGGTATTGTTTTCCTGATTTCCTTTTCATCATTCTCTTTATTGGTATCTAGGAATCCCACTGATTTTTGTATGTTTGTCTTGTATTCTGCTGCTCTGCTGAATCTATTAGTTCCAGTAGTTTTCTCACGAAGCCGTTTGGGTTTTCCATGTATCATATCATATCATCCGCAAATAGGGAGAGTTTAACTTCTTCATTAAAAATTTGGATGCCCTTTATTTCTGCTTCATGCCTTATTGTTCTAGCTAGGACTTCCAACACAATTTAAATGGGAGTGGTGATAAAGGGTATCCTTGTCTTGTTTCTGTTCTCAAGGAGAATGTTTTCAGCATTTCTCCATTAAGAATGATGTTGGCCATTTGTTTTGCATATATGCCCTTTATTATGTTGAGAACTTTTTTCTTCTATATGTATTTTATTGAGAGTTTTTTATCAGGAATGGGTGTTGGCCTTTGTCAAATGCCTTTTCTTTGTCGAATGAAATGATCATGTGATTCTTTTTATTTATGTGATGGATTACATTGATTGATCTTCTAATGTTGAATCATCCTTGCATAACTGGTAGGAATCCTGCTTGGTCATAGAGTATTATTTTTTTGATATGATGCTAAATTCTATTGGTTAGAATTTTGTTAAGAGTTTTTGCATTTATATTCATGAGAGATACTGGTCTGTAATTTTCTTTTTTTGTGGTGTCTTTGCCTGGTTTTGGTATCAGAGTTATGCTGACTTCATAGAACGAATTTGGAAGTATTACTTCCTTTTCAATGTTCTGAAATAGTTTGAGTGGTCCTGGTGTAAACTCTTCTCTCAATGTTTGGTAAAATTCTCCAGGGAAGCCATCTGGGCCAGGGATTTTTTTTATTATTATTACCTTTTCATTCTCTTCTGTTGTTATGGGTCTGTCCAGATTTTCAACATTATTTTGTGTTAGTTTGGGTAGGAAGTGTGTTTCTAGAAATTTGTCCATCTCAAATTTCTTGGAGTATAGTTTTTCATAATACTCTGTTATGAGCCTTTTTATTTCAGTTGGGTCTGTTGTAATGTCCCCCATTTCATTTCTTATTTGGGTTACCTGCGTCTTCTCCTGTTTTTCTTTTGTCAGTTTGGCCAGTGGCTTGTCAATTTTGTTCATCCTTTCAAAGAACCAACTTTTGGTTTTGTTGATTCTATTGTTTTCTATTCTCTATTCCATTTATTTCTACTGTGATCTTTATTATTTCCGTTCTTCTAGTGGCTGTGGGCTTTTTTTCTCTTCTCTTTCTATTTGTTCAAGTTGGGTAGCTAATGATTCAATTTTGTCCCTTCTTTTTTGATATGTGCATCTATTGCTATAAATTGACCTCTGAGGACTGCCTTTGCTGTGTCCCAAAGGTTTTGGTATGATGTGTTTTCATTCTCATTTGATTCTAGGAATTTTTTTATTCCATCTCTGATTTCTTCTATTGCCCAGTGGTGTTTAAGCAGTGGAATTGATTTTTCTTTTTCCCTTACTCTCCCTGTTGTTAATTTCTACTTCGATGGCACTGTGGCCAGAGAAGATACTTTGTATTATCTCAGTGTTTTGGATTTTGTTGAGGGTTGCTCTGTGGCCTAAGATTTGGTCTATTCTGTAGAACTTTCCATGTGCATTGGTAAAGGATGTATACTCTGCAGCTGTTGGGTGAAGTGTTCTGTATATGCCTATAAGATCAAGTTGGCTAATTGTGTTCTTTAGCTCTTCTGTATCTTTGTTGAGTTTCTTTCTAGATACTTTGTCCTTTACCAAGAGTGGTGTGTTGAAGTCTACTGTTATTTTGAAACTGTCAATTTCTCTTTTCAGTGTTGTTAGAGTTTGTTTCATATATTTTGGAGCCCTGTCATTGGGTGTGTAGCTGTTTATTATGGTTAAGTCTTCATAGCAGATTGTCCCTTTAATCATTGTATAGTGCCCTTCTTTGTCTTTTATAATGGATTTTATTTTAAAGTCTATTTTATCTGAGATTAGAATTGCCATTCCTGCTCTTTTTTGGTAGTTATTTGCTTGATATATTTTTTCCATCCTTTGATTTCTAATAAATTTGCATCTTTGTTTCTAAGGTATGTCTCTTGTAGACAGCATATTGATGGATCCTGTTTTTTTAATCCATTCCGTCACTCTGTGTCTGTTTATGGGTACATTTAGGCCATTTACATTCAGCGTAATTATTGATAGGTGTGAGTTTTTTGCTGTCATTTTGTAGTGCTTTTTTTTTGTGTGTGTGTGGTGCTGACATTTTCTTTGTTCCTCTTACACTCCTGTGCTGAGTTCCTTTTGCTTGTGGATTTCTTTTTCATTTTTTTTTCACAGACTTTGTTTTTATTGAGACTTTTTGTTTTTCTTCATTATTTTGATGAGTAGGTTTGTTAACTTCCTTCGTGGCTGCCTTGAAATTTACCCTTATCTTCCTAGGTTTGAACCAGTCTATTATTACTTGGTATCACCTTGCCTTTCTCTCCATTAGAAAGTTCTATACCTACACTGTTTATTTCCTCTTTTATTTTTTCTGATGTTGTTGTCATTTACAGATTAACCTCTCTGGTTCCCTGCTGTAACTCTTTTGGTTTTGGATAGTCCTTGGGAGTTCATTTCCTGCATTGGCATCTGGCTGGTACAATCTTGCCTCTTAGATTAAGGCTGTGGTCTGATGTTGTTTGTTCTCAGACTGAAGGATTCCCTTTAATAATTCTTGTAAGTTTTGTTTGGTTTTTACATCTTTTCTTAATTTCTCTGGAAATGTCCTAATTTCACCATCATATTTGAATGAGAGCTTTGCAGGATATATTATTCTTGGTTGGCAATGTTTTTCTTTCAAGGTTTTACATATATCATCCCATTGCTTTCTTGCCTGCATGGTTTCTGCTGAATAATCAGAGCTTAGTCTTATTGTTTCTCCTCTGTACGTGACTTTTTGTTTTTCTCAAGTGCTCGCAGGATTTTTCTTTGTCCTTGGTTTTAACGAGTGTGATTATGGTATGAATGACATTTGTCTCTGTTTTACTTAGTTTTTCAGCTCTTTGCTGTGGAGGGATGGCGTGGTGCTTCTGTCTATGGTGCCATGTTGCCAGAAGTCCAGAACCAACATATTAATTTGAGTTCCCATAATAGCAGATTCTGAAATGAGAATTTTACTGCAAATAGTTTATTTGGGATGCACAGGAATTACCAATAGGGGAGTAGAGAAGTGAGAGAGCAAAAAAAGGCAACAAATAAAAAGTCATTTTCAAGCCAGCTATATTTTCTCCATGTGCCAGTGTGTTCAGATCATGGAATGACACAAAATCAAAATAAAAAGTTTCTACAAATAAGAAAAAAGTATTTTTCCACTGATGTGACAAAATAATTTTACTTCCTATTATCCCCAAACTACACAACACAGTTGTAAATAAATTGATACTTCTAAAAAGGAATAAATCAGAATACTTTCTTCTTCCTTTACATCTTCCCTTTGTCCATGTTTAATATCTACATTATCACATAGTTGTTATTAGTTGCCATCAAGTCAGCTTCAACAAATGGCAACCTTATGTATAACAACAAAATGTAATAATGTTTGAGTTCATCATTATTACATATATAGTAAAAAAAATATATATATATATAGTACTTGCTAATAATTCACTTGTGAAAAGTGACAAAAATATTTGTATAAGCATGTCAAAAATAGGGAAGCAAAGTTACTTTTCCATACCTTAATATTTGAACCAAATTGGATTCATGAAATTTTCAATAAAATGAAAAATAATTAAAATTGAAAAACATTTATATTCCAAAAGTTTATTCAAATAATTCTTTTTCTAAAACCATAACTGGGCTTGAATAACTGCCAGAGGAACTGGGCATGAACTACTACTTGGGCATCTTAGTGTGTATGTGTCTGTTAATACCATTTTAATTGGTTTTTGCAATACAAAAAATTTCATCTGACACATAGCAGAGCAATCACAGGAAGATAGTCAAGCCAAGTGCAACACTTGGAGCACTAACATATCCTGTAATAAAACTTTTAGCTTGGTTTGGAAATGTTATTTGCAGTATTTTCACTCTTTCTCAATTTCTGTTTTTCACTTCCTTTGCCCCTAGTTCTTCCAGTTGTATTTCCAGTGTGTACTTCAAATTTCTTCTCTCTTAATGTTCCATGCAGTCCTTATAGGGACCATAAAGAAAATAGAACACATTCCCCATATACCAAAAATGAAAAAATAAACTACTCCCAACTTTGAGAACAAGCAAACCTGACACAGATTTCTCTTCCCTCTTTGTGAGTGAGCTCAGTTACTCACTCTAAGAGCCAGAGTAAAATAAACACTTCAGTTGTAACCCAGCGTAAAGTGCTATGATCCACAGAAGTCCTGATGATTGCTTTAAAAGGACTCCTGTGTAAATATTTACAAGCTGCTTAGAATCTCAATCCTACTCCCATTTTTGAGCCAGTGATTTCAATGATTCATAGAATCACAGAACCTCAGATTTGGAAAGGGTAGTACACATCATTTCATTCAACTTGTAGCACCCATCATGAGATTTTCCTTTAAAACACCTCTAAAAGAATTCAAGTTCCCTAAACCCTCAAAGTTTTAGTCTTTTCTCTCCACTTGAAATTGCTCATTTAATTCCTTCCAAGCTTTTATAAAAGTCAGGAAAATCCTTGTCATCAAGAGTTTCTGCAAATACCCCAAGGCAATAAAATTAAAGCCTGAACACTTACCTGAAATGGGGTGGTGCGGCAGGGAAGATAAAGAAGGTAAGTAAATATAGGAAAAATAAATTTGTTTTACTGTCATGCCCAGTAAAAAATGAACCATTTTTTTAATTCCCTTCCAAATACAACGGTAAGTCAAAAAGTATTGCTACTAGGGATTCAGTTCATACATGCATGGGTTTATTCCAAACAAAATGTGTTTAAACATGTCTCTGCAAATTTTTTTTTTTTTTTCTGCAATTAGTGGATGGCTGTGTATAAGTTCCCTCAGTAATACACTTGTCTTAGTCTTGTTAGGGTGCCTTCAAAAAAGATAACTTTTTGTGCCATGGAAAAAAACAATTTTAAGGTCAGGGTTAATATCAAATTTTTAACAAAACTCAAGTGGACATCTTCCCAAATCATTAAAGCTTTGCAACAAGTCTATGGGAATGCTGCCCCACATAAAACAACAGTTTTTAGATAGATCAAGCATTTTAAGGAAGGCTGGGAAGACCTCAATTATGAGCTAAGAGAGGGAAAATTGCTCAGAAGGCTATGACAACTGTTTTTTGGGATTCCAAAGGGATAACTTTAATAGATTTTCTCAGAGTACACAGGATGATCATGGGAGCTTATTTTGAAGAAATTTTAAGAAAACTGAAAACTGCATTGGTAAGAAAAAGGCCAGGGAAGTTGCAATAAGGATCATGACAATGTACCAGCTCATTCTTCGAGGGTAACAAGGGCTGTCCTAAGAGAATTTCATTGGGAAACCTTACCCGATCACCCTACAGCCCCGATCTTGCCCCTTCAGACTTCTTTTTGTTCCCAGAACTCAAACAACAATTAAAAGAAACACTATTTGAGTCACTGGAGGCTGCCAAAACTGCTGTTTTGACATGTTGTAGATCGAAGAGTGCAGAATTATTTGGGGAAGGATTAGAGAGATGGAAACACTGCTTTCCGAAGTGTATAGGCCTAGGAGGCATGGCCAAGATGGTGGAGTAGTTGGACGCTTCCTGCGGCCCCTCTTACAACAAAGACCCAAAAAAACAAGTGAATCGATTATATATGACAATCTAGGAGCCCTGAACATCAAAGGCAAAGGTGATGAATCAGGCTGAGCAGAAGAGGGAGGGAGAGACAATTCAGAAGCAGCAAGGAGTTGTCAGACCTAATCTGGCTGGCACTGGTACCCTGAAGGCTGGATTGGCTAGCACACAAGAGGTGAGCCAGGCAATAATGCTCAGAATGCATTTTCCACATCAGGAGAGACCAAGCAGCAGAAAGTCTACTCACGCCTCCAGAACCAGCGAGAAACGGTGCTTGATTTGTTAGTACAAGCATCTAACCTCCTGCACGGATCAAAAAAAAGGAAACCCTTTTGGAAGTACCTCTCTCCCATTTACCTGCCCCCTTCACACTCTGCTCTGGGTCCCAGTCCAGCTTCAGCAATAGTTACGCTCTCTGGGCTGGAAGTAGGACTCATCATGCACCCTGAGCCTTTTTCCCAGTTTTGGAGAGGGAACAAATGAACAAGAAAAAATAATCTACCAGCACCTGTAAGCAGAGAACTCAGGGCAGACACAGCCCCTTTGCCTAGATACAGGCATAAGGGGTCCACGGATTTTGAATGCCTTTCGCCGCTGCATAGACCTGTGTGGGCCCATTTCAGCAGCATCGGCCCTCATTAGCATAGTACAAGAGGGTACTTACCTGGAGCTTATTTTCATCTGTATCAGCTATAAGGGAGTGGCAGATTTGAGATATTTGACAGCACCCTTTCCATTAAACAAGGTCCTCACCTACCCACATCAGGGGCCTGAGGACTGGTGGCTCCACCCACTCCACTAAGCCACCTGTAACGGGGTCCAAGAATAAGTGGTGCCTCCCAGTCCTCACAGCCAACAGCATTGGGTGCCCATAGTCCAGCTACAAAACCCAAATGCCTATGTGCTTGTCATGGATTGAATTGTGTCCCCCCCCCAAAATATGTGTATCAACTTGGTTAGACCATGATTCCCAATATTATGTGGTTGTCCTCCATTTTGTGATTGAGAGGATTAGGGTGGGATTGTAACACCAACCTTACTCAGGTTACCTCCCTAATCCAATGTTATGGGAGTTTCCCTAGGGTGTGGCCCATACCACCTTTTATCTCTCAAGAGATAAGAGGAAAGGAAAGCAAGCAGAGTTGGGGAACTCATACCACCAAGAGAGCAGCACCAGGAGCAGAGCACATCCTTTGGACATGGGGTCCCTGAGCCTGAGAAGCTCCATGACCGGGGAAGATTGAGGACAAGGGCCTTCCTCCACAGCCAACAGAGAGAGAAAGCCTTCCCCTGGAGCCAACGCCCTGAATTTGGACTTGTATCCTACTAGACTGTAAGAAAATTAATTTCTCTTTGTTAAAGCCATCCACTTGTCTTATTTCTGTTATGGCAGCCCTAGATGACTAAGATAGTGCTCTAGGGAATAAGGACATGCCTTCCACCCAGACACGCATGCGCAGCCATCGGCCCCTGCCTTAATCAGCACGTGACCCCCTACTGCAGCCAGATACCTGTGCCTACTCCAGTCACCCCTCCCCATCTAGGACTGTAGGTGAGAACCTGCACCACACACTCAGTGACCAAAGACATGGACACATGAGCTGAGTCCACACATGAAAAGTAAATGGATTCCTGGGCTCACATACCTAATAACAGCTCTAGCCACCTGGAGACAGGATGTGAGAGCTTCAAAGATGCCAGTAATAAAACTAGCTCACACAAGCAGCCTATTTGAGCATATCAAAAGAAAACAAAACAAGAAGCTAGGACACAGTAAACAAAAAATAAAATAAATAAATATGATAACTTATTGATGGCTCAGAGATAGCAATCAATATCAAGTCACATAAAGAGGCAGACCATAATGGCTTCAGCAAGCCACCAAAACAAAGATCAAGAAACCTTCTGGAAGAAGATAATTTCTTGGAATTACCAGAGGTAGAATTCAAACGGTTAATATACAGAACTCATCAAGAGATCAGGCAAAATGCAGAACAAGCCACAAAACACACAGACAAAGCAGTAGAGGAACTTAAGAAGGTAATACAAGAGCATAATGACAAATTTAACAGGCTGCAAGAATCCATAGAGACAGCAAACCAAAATCCAAAAGATGAACAATAAAATTTCAGAATTAGACAATTCATAGAAAGTCATAGGAACAGAATTGAGGAAACACAAGTCAGGATTAGTGAGATTGAAGATAAAGCACTTGACACCAACTTATTTGAGGAAAAATCAGATAAAAGAATTTAAAAAATGAAGAAACCCTAGGAATTATTTGGACTTTATCAACAGGATTAACCTACAAGTGATTGGACTACCAGAACTGGGGGCATAACAGAAAATACATAGAGAATTATTGAAGGCTTGTTAGCAGAAAACTTCCCTGATTTCAGGAGAGATGAGAAGATATCTACCCAAGATGCTCATCGAATCCCACACAAGATAGATCCCAAAAGAAAGCCACCAAGACATACTATAATCAAACTTGCCAAAACTAAAGATAAAGAGAATTTTAAGAGCAGCTAGGAATAAACAAAAAGTCACCTGCAAAGGATAGTCAATAAAAATAAGCTCAGACTCCTCAGCAGGAACAATGCAGGCAAGAAGGCAATGGAATGACATATATAAAGCCTTGAAGGAAAAAAAATGGCCAACAAAGAATTTTAGATCCAGCAAAACTGTCTCTCAAATATGATTGCAAAATTAGGGCATTTCCAGATAAACAGAAGTTTAGGGAATTTGTAACATCAAACCAAAACTACAAGAATACTAAAGTGAGTCCTCCGATTACAAAATCAATAACATCAGATAACAACCCAAGACCAGAACACAAGAAAGAGCAACCACATATCAAAAATAATCAAAACTAAAACACTGAAAATAGGGAAACAGAGAGGTCAATATGTAAAAGATGACAACAGTAAAACAAAAAAAGAGGGACTAAATAATGTAGTCACAGACCTTTCCTATGTAGAGGAACTCAAGGTGATATAAAGAAATAAAAGTTAGGTTTAAACTTAGAAAAATAGGGGTAAACCTTAAGGTAAAGACAAAGGAAAGTAACAATCCTACAACTCAAAATAAAAAACAAGAAAAACATAAAGACTCAGCAAATACAAAACCAACAACAATGAAAAACATGAAAAGAATATACATAATAAATAAAAATGACTCAGCACAGAAAATTAACTGGAATAAAGAAACAGTCAACAACACACACAAAGAAGTATATCAAAATAACAGCACTATACTTATTAAAAAACCCAACAAAATACTTATACCTATTGATAATTACGCTGAATGTAAATGGGCTAAATGCACCAATAAAGAGACAGACAGTGGCAGAATTGATTAAAAAACACAATTTGGCTATACACTGCCTAAAACAGACACATCTTAGACTTAAAGACAAAAACAAACTAAAACTCAAAGGATGGAAAAAAATATATCAAGCAAACAACAATTAAAAAAGAGCAGGAATGGCAATATTAATTTCTGACAAAATAGACTTTAAAGCAAAATCCACCACAAAGGATAAGGAAGGGCAGTATATAATGATTAAAGGGACAATATGTCAGGAGGATATAACATTAATAAATATTTACACACCCAATGACAGGGCTAAAAAATACACAAAACAAACTCTAACGGCATTGAAAAGTGAGATAGACAGCTCCACAATAATAGTAGGAGATTTCAACATGCCACTTTGGGTGAAGGACAGAACATCCAGAAAGAAGCTCAATAAAGACACGTAAGATCTAAATGCCACAATCAACCAACTTGACCTCATTAAAAAAAAAAAAATGACCTCACAGACATGTACAAAACACTCCACCCAACAGCAGCCAAGTATACTTTCTTTTCCAACATGCATGGAACATTCTCCAGAATAGACCTCATATTAGGTCACAAAGCAAGCCTTAAGAGAATCCAAAACATCAAAATATTACAAAGCATATTTTCTGATTATAAACCATAAAAGTAGAAATCAACAACAGAAAGAGCAAGGAAAAAAATCAAACACATGGAAACTGAGCAGCACCTTGCTCAAAAACTACTGGGTTATAGAAGAAATTAAGGACGGAATAAAGAAATTCACAGAATCAAATAAGAATGAAAACACATCCTACCAGAACCTTTGGGACACAGCAAAAGCAGTGCTCAGAGGTCAGTTTAGAGCAATAAATGCACATATACAAAAAGAACAAAGGGCCAAAATCAAAACATTAACCCTACAACTTGAACAAGTAGAAAAAGAGCAGCAAAAGAAGCCCTCAGTCACCGGAAGAAAGCAAATAATAAAAATTAGAGCATGATTAATGAAATAGACAATAGAAAAATAATTGAAAGAGTTAACAAGACTAAAAGCTGTTCTTTGAAAAGATCAACAAAATTGATAAACCAGTGGCCAAAGTGACAAAAGAAAAACATGAGAGGAAGTAAATAACCTGAATAAGAAATAAGATGGACAACAGACCCAGCTGAAATCAAAAGAATCATAACACAGTACTATAAGAAATTGTGCTCTGACAAATTTGAAAACCTAGAGGAAATGGACAAATTTCTAGAAACACATTACCTATCTAAACTAACACAAACAGAGGGTGAACAACTAAATAAATCTATAACAAAAGAAGAGATTCAAAAGATAGTTTAAAAAACTCCCAACAGCAGCAAAAAAAATCCCTGGCCCTGATGGCTTCACTAGAGAATTCTATCAAACTTTCAGAGAAGAGTTAACACCACTGCTACTAAAGGTATTTCAGAGCATAGGAAAGGATGGAATACTCCCAAACCATGAAGCCAGTAGAACCCTGATATCAAAACCAGAAAAAGACACCACAAAAAAAAAGAAAATTGCAGACCAATATCCCCCATTAACATAGATGCAAAAATCTTCAACAAAATTCTAGCCAATAGAATTCAAGGACATATGAAAAAATAATTCACCATGACCATGTGGGATTCATACCAGGTATGGAGGGATGGTTCAACATTAGGAAAACAATCAATGTAATCTACCACATAAATAAAACAAAAGACAAGAACCACAGGATCTTATCAATTGATACAGAAAAGGCATTTGACAAAGTCCAACACCCATTCATGATAAAAACTCTCAGTAAAATAGGAATAGAAGGGAAATTCCTTGACATAATAAAGGGCATTTATAAAAAGCCAACAGCCAGCATCATCCTAAATGGAGAGAGTCTGAAAGCATTACCCTTGGGAACAGGAATCAGACAAGGATGCCCTTTATCACCATTCTTACTCAACATTGTGCTGGAGGTCCTACCCAGAGGAATTAGGCTAGAAAAAGAAAGAATGAGCATCCAAATTGGTAATGAAAAAGTAAGAGTATCCCTATTATCAGATGATATGATGCTATACACAGAAAACCCCAAAGAATCCACAAGAAAACTACTAGAACTAACAGAAAATTTCAGCAAAGTATCAGGATACAAGATAAACATATAAAAATCAGCTCTCTACACCAACAAAGAGAACTTTGAAGAGGAAATCGCCAAATCAGTATCACTTACAATAGCCCCCAAGAAGATAAAATACATACGAATAAATCTAACCAGAGACATAAAAAACCTATACAAAGAAAACTACAAGACACTACTGTAAGAAACCAAAAGAGACCTACATAAGTGGAAAAACATACCTTGCTCATGGATAGGAAGACTCAACATTGTGAAAATGTCAATTCTACCCAAAACAATTTACAGATACAATGTAATCCCGACCCAAATTCCAATGGCATTTTTTAATGAGATGGTGAAACAAATCACCAATTTCATATGGAAAGGTAAGAGGCACCAGATAAGTACAGCATAACCAAAGAAGAACAAAGTTGGAGGCCTGACACTACCTGATTTTAGAACCTACTATAACACCACAGTAGTCAAAACAGCCTGGTATGGGTACAACAGATACATAGACCAATGGAACAGAATTGAGAATCCAGGCATAAATTCTTCCACCTATGAGCAACTGATATTTGACAAAGGCCAAATATGCTAAATGGGGAAAAGACAGTCTCTTTAACATATGGTCCTGGCATAACTGGATATCCATCTGCAAAAAAATGAAACAAGACCCATACTTCACACCGTGCACAAAAAAACTAACTCAAAATGGATCAAATATCTAAATATGAAATCTATAATGATAATCATGGAAGAAAAAATAGGGACAATGCTAGGAGCCCTAATACATGGCATAAACAGAATATAAAACATAACTAACAGTGCACAAACACCAGGACAGAAACTAGACAACTGTGAGCTTCTAAAAAATCAAACACTTAAGCTCATCAAAAGATTTCACCAAAAAAGTAAAAAGACAACCTACAGACTGGGAAAAAAAAATTGGCTATGGCATACCTGATCAGGGTCTAATCTCTAAAATCTATAAGATATTGCAAAACTTCAACTACAAAAAGACAATCCAATTAAAAAATGGGCAAAGGATATGAACAGGCACTTCACCTAAGAAGACATTCAGGCAGCTAACAGATACATAAAGAAATGCTCACAGTCATTAGCCATTAGAGAAATGAAAACCAAAACTACAAAGAAATACCATCTCACCCCAACAAGGCTAGCATTAATCCAAAACACAAAATAATAAATGTTGGAGAGGTTGTGATGAGATTGGAACACTTATACACTGCTGGTGCGAATGTAAGATTGGTACAGCCACTTTGGAAACCTATTTAGTGCTTCCTTAAGATGCTAGAAATAGAAGTACCACACAATCCAGCAATCCCACTCCTTGGAATATATCCTAGAGAAATAAGAGCCATTACAGGAATAGATATATGCATACCCATGTTCACTGCAGCACTGTTCACAATAACAAAAAGATGGATACAACGTAGATGCCCATCAACGGACGAATGGATAAACAAGTTTTGGTGTATTTACACAATGGAATACTATGCAGTGATAAAGAACAAAGATGAATCCTGGAAACATCTCACAACATGGATGAACCTGGAAGGCATTATGCTGAGCGAAAGTAGTCAGTCACAAAAGGACAAATATTGTCTGAGACCACTATTATAAGAACTCAAGAAAAGGTTTAAACACAGAAGAAAACATTCTTTAATGGTTACAAGGGTGGGGAGGGAGGGAGAGAGGAATTCACTGACTAGATAGTAGACAAGAATTATCTTAGGTGAAGGGAAGGACAACACACAGTACAGCGGAAGCCAGTACCACTGGACTAAACCAAAAGCTAAGAAGTTTTCTGAATACAACCAAACAGTTTGAGGGACAGTGTAGCAGGAGTGGGGATCTGGGACCACGGTTTCAAGGGACATCTAGGTCAATTGGCATAACAAAGTTTATTAAGAAAATTCTGCATCCCACTTTAATGAGTGGCATCTGGGGTCTTAAAAGCTAGCGAGCAACCATCTAAGATGCATCACATTTGTCCCAACCCACCTAGAACAAAGGAGAATGAAGAACACCAAAGACAAGAAAAATATTAGCCCAAGAAACAAAAGGGGCCACATAAACCAGAGACTCCATCAGCCTGAGACGAGAAAAACCAGATGGTGCCCAGCTACCACCAATGACCATCCTGACAGAGAACACAACAGAGAGTCCCTGATGGAACAGGAGAAAAGTGGGGTGCAGAACTCAAATTCTAGTAAAAAGACAAGACTTAATGGTCTGACTGAGACTGGAGTGACCCTGGAAGACTCTCTGTTAATGCGGATCTAAAACCATTCCCAAAGCCATCTCCTCAAACAAAGAATAGACAGGAGTATAAGACAAAATGATACTCATGAACAGTGTTCTTAGTTCAAGTAGTTACACAAAACTAAACGGGCAGCTCCTGTCCAGAGGCAAGATGAGAAGGCAGAAAGGAATTGGAGCTGGTTGAATGGACAGGGGAAATCTAGGGTGGAAAGGAGGAGTGTGCTGACATATTATAGGAAGAGCAAGTAGGGTCACATAACAATGTGTGTATCAATTTTTGTATGAGAAACTAGAGCTGTAAACTTTCATCTAAAGCACAATAAATTAAAAAAAAAAAGTAGACCTAGATGGAGGATATATTGTGAAACAATACCTTCATATTTTTTATATTTTTGTTTCATAAAGGTTTCTACAATTTTCTAGCAATGCTTTTTGACTTAACTTCATATTCAAAAATATGTCTTGTTTGCTCCAAGTCCTATCCAATTCATATAATATTCCCATCTCCTTTATTATTCCCCCTAAACACCATTTCCAGATTTTTTATCCCCATCTCAACTTGCTATTGTTTGTACAAGTCTGTCAAAATATGGTGCCAATACCTAAGCACAATACCCCAGATATAGTCTGACCTAAGAAGAGAATAGTAGAGCTACTATAGTCCTTTATGTAAGCAATGTACAATTAATAAAGTTTAAGATAATGAGTTTCCATCCCCAGACAAATCATACTTTTGACTCATATTGAGTTTGCAGTCAAAATAGAAGTGCTTGGCCGTTTTCTAACACTTTCTCCAGTTTCCATTGAGTCAACCATGACACATGGCAACCCCATGTTTGTCAGAGTAGAACTGTGCTCCATAGGGTTTTCAATGACTAATTTTTTGGAAATAGAACACCAGGCCTTTCTTCTGAGGCACCCCTGGATGGACTCAAACCGCCAACCTTTTTGTTGCGATCAAACTCGTTAAACACTTGGACCACCCAGGAAGTCCTCCATACTGTATATACACTGTTAATACAGAAAGCAGTCGGTATGTAAAGGAGTTCACTTCTGTTGCTACAAGTTTTCAGACGACATGCTATTTTCTCCCAATGTGTCCGTCACTTCATCAGGCAAGTTTTTCTTTGTGGTTCAAGGCATTCCAGCTTTTTGAGAGGTCATCAACAAAATAACTGAAGAAATCACCAAATGCTGACCTTTCAGTAGAATCAGATTTACAACAGCCAACTAAAAGAAAAAGCTGAAGCGTCCTATCCTTTTAGTGATCTGCATTTATGTTCACTTGATTAGAAAAACCCTCATTAAAATCATCTTTCCTCATTCATAGAGTTAAGATGCCTACGTGAAGTAAAACTCCACCAATTTAGGCTAATCGGAGGAAAAGCCAATGGAATTAGTGAAAAGTCAAGTATATTTAGTAACCAAAAATATGTTAATAAAGGGTTGCTAAGTAGAAAAAATTCTTTGGAAACTATCCATAAGAATTAAAATTCTTTGGAAACTATCCATAAGAATTATTTTAATTAGCAAATAAATTGTTTGTATAATGCATTTATTATGTTTGACCTTAGTTTGTTCTTAAGTAGCATTACTTGCTTACAAAGCCTTTTTATTACCCCAAAGGTATACTACAAGTTGTGCCCAGCATGATTATCACAAATTACAAACTACTGGGTTCCAGCTTAATGAGGTTTTCATGCCATAAGGATTATAGGGTCTTAGAGACAGAAGGAATCTCACTGGACACTGAATCCAAATTTCAATTCATTTCTAGAAGCCTCTGCTTGAATATTTCCTGAGCAAGGACTATGTCATTTAAGGAGATAACACAATCCATTATAAAAGTTCTCTAGAAGACAGAAAAATGTATTTGTTTTAATTCAGCCAAAATCTTTGCCTGGTTAACTTACTGTATTCGATTTGTTTTCTGAAACAATTTGCAAGTCTTCTCTCTATGAAGTTTGTAGTAATCTCTCTTTCTGATAATTTTATCATCAGAGACTAAATAACACCAGTTCACCTGGACCAGTAATATAGTTTCCAGACCCTGCACAGGTGGCTCATTCTCTTAATAATGCATCTTACTCAGCCGTTGTTCCTTCTAATGGTGGCATCCCAAATGCACGCAACACACTACAGCGAAATGAGCATCAACTGAGAGTTGGGCAAACTGGGACTTTTAATCAGGTGACCTTGAACAAGTCTCTTAACACTGTCATCCCTTCACTTATCTCCATGCTTACTGTGTGTACTACTGGAGGGATATACATACACATCGCACATAGGAAAAGTATAGACAACAAAATGCTAATAAAATGCTTAGAACATAAAAGGTGATCAGTAACTATTAATTGTTCTCTGCCTCCTGCCTTCCTTTCCTAAGAAATTTGATCAACACAAAGGACAGTGAAATGTTTACATTCTAAGATCAAGACATTCCGCCTCTCACTGAAGAATTTTGAGAGAGAAGGGGAATGGTATAGCCCTGACATGCAGGTCAAGATAGACTTACAGCTTTCTTCACTGCAATACTGGACCCAGCAGGAATCTTGAATTCACTGGTTCTTAGCCTTGGTTGCACTTTAAAATCACCTGGGGGCTTTTAAAAATGGTGATGCCCAGACCACACTCCAGACCAGTTAAATCAGACTCTCTAGGGGTGGGACCATGGCACCAGGGAAATATTAAAGCTCCCACAGGTGATTCCAATATGCAGGCTCTAATTCAGTGTTTCTCCGGAGCTATATGAACTGCTGCTACAAGTAAAAGGGCAATTGCCATGTGTTCAAAATGTAGGAAGGTGGCAGGTTGGTCTGGTGAGGAAAGATACAGATCACCACAGCTTCTCTCTTAAAGGTGTTCACATATGAAGAGAAACAAAGCATGCAAAGCAAGAAAACAAAATAGAATCCAACTAGCATACTGACATATAGAAGGAAAAGCAAAGTTCAGGTTATAAATTCTTCACTTAAAAGAAATGCATAAGGTCCCTGGTGGCGCAAGTGCTTTGTGATCAGCTACTGACCAAAAGATTGGCTGCTGTCATCCACCCAGCAGCACAATGGAAGAAAGGCCTGGCAATCTACTTACATAAGATTACAGCCATTGGGGAGGGAAAATGAGATACACGATTTAACATAGAATAAAAGCAAGCCTTTAATTTGACAGAACTCTCCAAAACAAAGCTTTCCCATAATATCTGAGTTGACAGACACCTCAATACACAAAGAAAGTAAAATATTAGTACCATTATCCTCATTGCTCCAATGGAGCTGTATTAACAATTCTTACAGTTCAGCACAGGCCAAGCTGTGAAATGGATATTTTCACCAGAGATTACTGTGGAGAAAATGTCTCAGTCATAGAATTTCACCAAAATTCTGTTTGAAAAACAAATGGAGTCAAATCAAAAAGTAATTACACAGGATGTCCTAGTTGCATCTCACTTCCCTTTGCCTCCGGAAGGCTGTTATCCTGCTCTGTCTGCTGTGGCAACAACTGATTCATCTTGGGCTATCAAGGGGAGGGTTCTGTCACCTTCAGGAACACCCTTAAGAGTAATAAAATACAGAGGCGGGGCCAAGATGGCTGACTAAGTAGAAGCTACCTTGGATCCCCCTTGCAACAAAGACTCAGAAAAACAAGTGAATCGATCACATACATGACAATCTACGAACCCTGACCATCAAACACAGATCTAAAGAGTTTACCTAAGTGCCAGAGACTGAGAACGAGCAACCATGGGGAAGCAAGGACTGTTTTTGGAGCCTGGAGCCAGCATCCCAGTCAGAAAACCTTGTTGCTGGGCTTTGGACTGGGCTCAGGGGAGCTAAACACGGCATCCTGAGACGGCGCAAACACGGGACGCAGCCCTAGCCCCTAGAAGTGACCTCGGGGGAAGCCCAGCCAGTGCACACAGGCAGCGCAGTGACACGGTTGACAGGAGCAGAAGTCACTGGGAGGCAGCGACTGGTTTTGGAGCTTGGAGTGCGGTGTCCAAGCCGGGGAACCTTGTCGCTGGGCTTTGAACTGGGAGCGGAGGAACTGACCATGGCTTCCGAGACAGCACAAGCACAGGACGCGATCTTGACTCAGCCAACGCAAACAGGCTACACACCCCTCGGGAATCTCAGGTAAAACAGTCATCACCAAGCAAGATAAGTAACTTTGTCTATATTCCGGGGTGTTACTCCCTCCTATCTATCTGATCTCTCCCTCCCATCTATCTGATCTCTCCCTCCCCTTCCCAGGCGGCTTCATTAACATTGGAATTTCCTGAGCCAGAGAGTGAAGTGCTCTGTTTTTTGTTTTTTTGTGTGTGTGTGTTTTCCTAACCCATTCTACTGGCCTGAGAGAAGCAGCTACAAAAAACCCAGGGACCAAGAATCCTTCCCTGACTTCCCAAAATTGGACTAAAAATACAGAACCAGCTCCAACCAAGCATTTGAGATCCACAGTCTTGGGCTTTCATCCGTACAGGGAACAAGGTGGCTATTATAATGCAAAGGCAATTCTGATAGGGATCTGACCGTAATTGTTTTAGTGGATTACTGGAAAGACAAGTTTCCCAGGTCTGATATCTCTGCATACTAAACAGAGCCCTCACTGACCCACAATGGGGAACTGAGGGCTGAAGCTCCCCCCAGACCACCTAGCCTCCTGCCTTAGGGGTCTGAGGATGGTGACACCTGCCAATCTGTAGAGGTACATGCATTGGGTGCCTAAGGTACAGCTGCAGAGCCCACCCAATAAAGTGCTTTAGGAATAGAGACACACTTACCTCACTGGCACTTGAGGGAAGCCTGTCAGCATCCTGCCCCCCGGAGTGTGAACCCCTGCTGCTACTAGAATCTGGTGCACACGACTATCACCACTACTCCTCTAGGTGGATAGGTGAGTCTGCACCACACACTTGGTGACCCAAAATCAGATTCTACTCAAGAATAGTGAATGGACTCTTAGGGTTATATATCTGGTAACAGCCCAAACAAGCTGGTAATAAGACATAAGTGATTCAAGGGCTATGACAATCAAGACAGTGCAATCTAGTAGCCCATCTATGTATACTGAAAGAAAACAAAACAAGATAAGACTCAGTGAGCAAATATAAAATAAATCATTACAATATCTTATACGTGGCTCAGAGACAGCAGTTGATATCAAACCACCATGATTGTTTCTACAACTCCCCAAATTAAAGAATCAAAATCTTTCCCAAATGAAGATACAATCCTGGAATTGCCAGCTGCAGAATATAAAAAACTAACTTAGAATGCTTCAAGACATCAGGGATGACCTCAGAAATGAAATAAGGCAATCTACAGAAAAAGCCAAGGAACACACTGATAAAGGAGTTGAAGAAATCAAAAATATTATTCAAGAACATCGTGGAAAAATTAATAAGCTGCAAGAATCCATAGAGAGACAGCATTCAGAAATCCAAAAGATTGAGAGTAAAATTACAGAATTAGACAACTCAATAGGAAGTCAGAGGAGCAGAATCGAGCAATTGGAATGCAGAGTGGGGCAGTTGGAGCATAAGTCAATTGCCACCAATATAGTTGAAGAAAAATCAGATAAAAGAATTTAAAAGAATGCAGAAACCCTAAGAATCATCTGGGACTCTATCCAGAAGAATAACTTGCGTGTGATTGGAGTTCCACAACAGGGAGGGATAACAGAAAATACAGAGAGAATAGTTGAAGATCTGTTGGCAGAAAACTTCCCTGATGTCATGAAAGATGAAAGGTTATCTATCCAAAATGCTCATCCAACCCCATATAAGGTTGATCCAAAAAGAAAATCACCAAGACATATTATCATCAAACTTGCCAAAACCAAAGATAAAGAGAAAATTTTAAAAGCAGCCAGGCATAAAAGAAAGCTCTCCTAAAAAAAGGAGAATCAATAAGGGTAAGTTCAGACTACTCAGCAGAAACCATGCAGTCAAGAAAGCAATGGGATGACATATATAGAGCACTGAAGGAGAAAAACTGCCAGCCAAGGATCATATACCCAGGAAAACTCTCTCTCAAATATGAAGGTGAAATTAAAACATTTACAGATAAACACAAGCTTAGAGAATTTGCAAAAACCAAACCAAAGCTACAAGAAATACTAAAGGAAATTGGTAAGGAAATCAATAATATCAGATACCAACACAACGCAAGGTGACAGAACAGAACATCCTGATATCAACTCAAATAGGGAAATCACAAAAACAAATTAAGATTAATTTTAAAAAGAAAAAACCACTCAAAACAGGGAATCATTGAAGTCATTATGTAAAAGATCACAATAATCAAAAACGGGGCCTAAATACAGGAGGCATAGAACTGCCATATGGAGAGGAAAACAAGGCGATATAGGACGATACAAGTTAGGTTTTTACTTAGAAAAATAGGGGTAAATATTAAGGTAACCACAAAGAGGTCTAACAATTCCATAACTCAAAATAAAAACCAAGAAAAACATAACGACTCAGCAAACATAAATTCAACTACTATGAAAATGAGAAACACACAATTTACAAAGAAAAACGTCTCAGCACAAAAAAGTAAGTGGAAAAATGAAATTGTCAACAACACACACAAAAAGGCATCAAAATGACAGCACTAAACACATACTTATCTATAATTACGCTGGTTGTAAATGGACTAAATGCACCAATAAAAAGACAGAGTCTCAGACTGGATAAAGAAACACGATCTGTCTATATGCTGCCTACAAGAGACACAGCTTAGACTTAGAGACACAAACACACTAAAACTCAAAGGATGGAAAAAAATATATCAAGCAAACAACAAGCAAAAAAGAACAGGAGTAGCAATATTAATTTCTGACAAAATAGACTTTAAAGTTAAATCCACCACAAAGGATAAAGAAGGACACTACATAATGATTAAAGGGACAATTGACTAGGAAGATATAACCATATTAAATATTTATGCACCCAATGACAGGGCTGCAAGATACATAAAACAAACTTTAACAGAACTGAAAAGTGAGATAGACACCTCCACAATTATACTAGGAGACTTCAACACACCACTTTTGGAGAAGGATAGGACTTCCAGTAAGAAGCTCAATAGAGACACGGAAGACCTAATTGCTACAATCAACCAACTTGACCTCATGGACTTATGAGAACACACCACCCAACAGCTGCAAAGTATACTTTTTTTTCTAGCGCACATGGAACATTCTCTAGAATAGACCACATACTAGGTCATAAAATAAACCTTTGCACAATCCAAAACATCGAAATATTACAAAGCATCTTCTCAGACCACAAAGCCATAAAAGTGGAAATTAATAACAGAAAAATTAGGGAAAAGAAATCAAATACTTGGAAACTGAACAATACCCTGCTCAAAAAAGACTGGGTTATAGAAGATATTAAGGAGGGAATAGAGAGATTCATAGAATGCAATGAGAATGAAAACACTTCCTATCAAAACCTCTGGGACACAGCAAAAGCAGTGCTCAGAGGTCAATTTATATCGATACATGCACACATACATAAAGAAGAAAGAGCCAAAATCAGAGAACTGTCCCTATAACTTGAACAAATAGAAAGCGAACAACAAAAGAATCCATCAGGCACCAGAAGAAAACAAATAATAAAAATAAGAGCTGAACTAAATGAATTAGAGAACAGAGAAACAATTGAAAGAATTAACAAAGCCAAAAGCTGGTTCTCTGAAAAAAATAACAAAACTGATAAACCATTGGCCAGACTGACTAAAGAAATACAGGAAAGGAAACAAATAACCCAAATAAGAAACGAGACGGGCCATCTCACAACAGACCCAACTGAAATTAAAACAATCATATCAGATTATTACAAAAAATTGTACTCTAACAAATTTGCAAGCCTAGAAGAAACGGATGAATTCCTAGAAAAACACTACCGACCTAAACTAACACAATCAGAAGTAGAACAACTAAATAGACCCATAACAAAAAAAGAGATTGAAAAGGTAATCAAAAAACTCCCAACAAAAAAAGCCCTGGCCCAGACGGCTTCACTGCAGAGTTCTACCAAACTTTGAGAGGAGTTAACACCACTACTACTAAAGGTATTTCAAAGCATAGAAAATGATGAAATACTACCTAACTCATTCTATGAAGCCACCATATCCCAGATACCAAAACCAGGTACAGACACCACAAAAAAAGGAAATTACAGACCTATATCCCTCATAAACATAGATGCAAAAATCCTCAACAAAATTCTAGCCAATACAATTCAACAACATATCAAAAAAAAATAACCCACCACGACCAAGTGGGATTTATACCAGGTATGCAACGCTGGTTTAATATTAGAAAAACCATTAACGTAACCCACCATATAAATAAAACAAAAGACAAAAACCACATGATCTTATCAATTGATGCAGAAAAGGCATTTGACAAAGTCCAACACCCATTCATGATAACAACTCTCAGCAAAATAGGAATTGAAACATAAAGACTAAAACGATAAAGACCATGGAAGAAAAAATAGGGACAACCCTAGGAGCCCTAATACAAGGCATAAACAGAAAACAAAACATTACCAAAAATGACGAAGAGAAACCAGATAACTGGGAGCTCCTAAAAATCAAACACCTATGCTCATCTAAAGACTTCACCAAAAGAGTAAAAAGACCACCTACAGACTGGGAAAGAATTTTCAGCTATGACATCTCCCACCAGCGCCTGATCTCTAAAATCTATATGATTCTGTTAAAACTCAACCACAAAAAGACAAACAACCCAATCAAGAAGTGGGCAAAGGATATGAACACGCACTTCACTAAAGAAGATATTCAGGCAGCTAACAGATACATGAGAAAATGCTCTCGATCATTAGCCATTGGAAGCCATTAGAGAAATGCAAATTAAAACTACGATGAGATTCCATCTCACTCCAGCAAGGCTGGCATTAATTCAAAAAACACAAAATAATAAATGTTGGAGAGGCTGCGGAGAGATTGGAACTCTTATACACTGCTGGTGGGAATGTAAAATGGTACAACCACTTTGGAAATCTATCTGGCGTTTTCTTAAAATGTTAGAAATAGAACTACCATACAACCCAGAAATCCCACTCCTCGGAATATACCCTAGAGAAATAAGAGCCTTTACACGAACAGATATATGCACACCCATGTTTATTGCAGCACTGTTTACAATAGCAAAAAGCTGGAAGCAACCAAGGTGTCCATCAACAGTTGGTTAAATAAATTATGGTATATTCACACAGTGGAATATTACACATCGATAAAGAACAGTGATAAATCTGTGAAACATTTCATAACATGGAGGAACCTGGAAGGCATTATGCTGAGTGAAATTAGTCAGATGCAAAAGGACAAATACTGTATAAGACCACTTTTATAAGTTCTTGAGAAATAGTATAAACAGAGAAGAACACATTCTTTTGTGGTTTCAAGAGAGGGGAGGGAGGGAAGGTGGGAGAGGGTTATTTACTGATTAGTTAGTAGATAGAACTACTTTAGGTGAAGGGGAGGACAATACAGGGAAGGTCAGCTCAGCTGGACTGGACCAAAAGCAAAGAAGTTTCCAGGATAAACTGAATGCTTTGAAGTTCAGAGGAGCAAGGGCGGGGGTTTGGGGACTATGGCTTAAGGGGACTTCTAAGTCAATTGGCAAAATAAATTCTATTATGAAAACATTCTGCATCCCACTTTGAAATGTGGCATCTGGGGTCTTAAATGCTAACAAGCGGCCATTTAAGATGCCTCAATTGGTCTCAACCCACCTGGATCAAAGGAGAATGAAGAACACCAAGGTCACACAATAACTATGAGCCCAAGAGACAGAAAGGGCCACATGAACCAGAGATTTACATCATCCTGAGACCAGAAGAACTAGATGGTGCCCGGCCACAACCAATGACTGCCCTGACAGGGAGCACAACAGAGAACCCCTGAGGGAGCAGGAGATCGGTGGGATGCAGACCCCAAATTCTCATAAAAAGACCAGACTTAATGGTCTGACTGAGACTAGAAGAATCCTGGCGGTCATGTTTCCCAAACCTTCTGCTGGCCCAGGACAGGAACCATTTCCAAAGACAACTCATCAGACATGGAAGGGACTGGACAGTGGGTAGGAGAGAGATGCTGATGAAGAGTGAGCCACTTGTGTCAGGTGGACACTTGAGTCTGTGTTGGCATCTCCTGTCTGGAGGGGAGATGGGAGGGTAGAGAGGGTTAGAAACTGGCAAAACGGTCACAAAAGCAGAGACTGGAAGGAGGGAGCGGGCTGACTCATTAGGGGGAGAGTAATGGGAGTATGGCGTAAGGTGTATATAAGCTTATATGTAACAGACTGACTTGATTTGTAAACTTTCACTTAAAGCACAATAAAAATTATTTAAAAAAATAATAATAATAATAAAATACAGCAGCATGTGGCCCCACCTGAGTGGCTCCAGCAGAGTAAAACCATCTATAACAGTGAAGGAGAATGGGAAATGGCAGGAGGAGGAGGAATGAAAAGGGACAGAGGGGGGAAATGCCAAGAGAGCAGTACAGGTTTACTGCAAATCAGGGTTAGAAGCATACCAGCATCTACTGTAGGAGCCACGGCCCGCCTGCCTGCCTGCCTCAACACTGCTGCATACCATAATATTGGGAGCCCAAATGCCCTGAAGGCAGACAGAATTGAAATAAAAACCCTCTGGGCCACCTACTGGAGCCCTGGTAGTGCAGTGGTTAAGAGCTCGGCTGCTAACCAGAAGGTCGGAGGTTCAAACCCACCAGCCGCTCTTCTGTAGAAAGATGTTGCAGCCTGCTCCCGTAAAGATGACAGTCTTGGAAACCCTATAGGGCATTTTTACTCTGTCCTACAGGGTTGATTTCAGTTGGAATTGACTCATGGCAACGAGTCTGGTTTGGTTTTATGATAGCAATACCTGCTTTATAGGTTTTATTTTTTTTTTTAATTTATTTTATTTTTGTTGTTCTTGAGAATATACACAGTGGAACATATACCAATTCAACGATTTCTACACGTACAGTTCAGTGACATTGATTACAATCTTCAAGTTGTTTAACTATTCTCACCCTGTTTCCAAATTGTTCCTTCCTCATTAACGCAAACTCACTACCCCCTAAATTTCCTATCTAATCTTACGAGTTATTGTTGTCACTTTGAACCAGTAAAGATAATTCTTAAAAGAGCACAATGCTCAAGGCAGACATTCTTTACTAGTTAAATTAAACTATTGTTTGGTTTTTAGAAGGCTTCAGGAGATATTTTGGTTTAATTATTGTTGCTGTATAATATGTTTTAAACTCAGGGAAGTGTGAGTCCTCCTACTTAGTCCTCCTTCAGTATTGCTTTAGCGATTCGGGCCCTCTTGCCTGTCACATAAAGTTGAGGATGGTTTTTCCATTTCTGTAAAGAAAGCTGTTGGAATTTTGATCAGGATTGCATTGAATGTATAGATAGTGTTAGGTAGTATTGACATCTTAATAATACCAAGTGTTTCAATCGATGAATACAGGACATCTTTCCATTTAAATTCTTCTTTAATCTCTTTCAGCAGGGTTTTACCATTTTCATTGTGTAAGTCTTTCACATTCCTGGTAAAATTTATCCCTAGGTATTTTATTCTCTTAGGTGCTATTGTAAGTGGAGTCATTTCTCTAATTTCCCTTTCAGATTCCTTACTGCTGGTGTATAGAAACCCAACAGATTTTTTTTTTCTGTAAGCCACCAAATCTTTATTAATTGTGAATTCTGTGACAACAAATTTTTGTTCTCAGGAGTATAAAATGAGGGTCAGCAGATTTATTAGAAAATCCTCTAGCATGCATATACATGGAGAGAGAGAGGGAAGCAGAGAGATCGTGTGCACAATCAATATATTGCTGTTTTTGAAGTTTAGGAAAAAATATTTCCTTCACCCTCTTAAAATTTTCTTTCCCTATATTCAGCTCCATGATTTTGTTCCAATGCTTTCCATTGCTTTTTCCTGCTCACACACATACTCCTTTCCACCTTCCCCTCACGTCCACTATCTGTTGCAAACGTTTTTACAAAGTAAAAAGTATTGCTTTTTGTTTGGAAATTTCTTTTTTTTAGAGAAGGTAAAATTGTTTTGTTTTATTTTGTTCTTTTCTTTTTAATTGTACCTTAGATGAAGGTTAACAAAACAAACTAGTTTCTTATTAAGCAGCTAGCACACATATTGTTTTATAACATTGGTTATCAACGCCATGACATGTCAAAGCTCTCCTTTCTCAATCCTGGGTTCCCTATTACCAGCTTTCCTGTTCCCTCTTGCCTTCTAGTCCTTGCCCCTGGGCTCGTGTGCCCCTTTGGTCTTGTTTTGTTCCATGAGCCTGTCCAGCCTTTGACTGAAGGGTGAACCTCAGGAGTGACTTCATTACGGAGCTGAAAGGGTGTCCATGGGCCATACTCAGTTTCTCCAGTCTCTGTCAGGCCAGCAAGTCTGATCTTTCTTTTTGAGTTAGAATTTTGTTCTACATTTTTCTCCAGTTCTGTCCGGGACCCTTTATTGTGATCCTTGTCAGAGCAGTCAGTGTTGGTAGCAGGGCACCATCTGGTTGTACTGGACTCAGTCTGATGGAGGTCATGGTAGATGGACTAATTCTTCCCTTGTATCTTTAGTTTTGTTCATTCTTCCTCGCTCCCAGAGGGGTGAGACCAGTGGAGTATCCTAGATGGGCACTCACAGGCTTTTAAGACTCCGGATGCTACTCAGCAAGGTAGACTGTAGAACATTTTCTTTATAATCTATATCAATTAAACTAGATGTTACCCAAGACCATGGTCCCCACAGCCCCCAGCCCAGCAATTATATCCCTCAGGGAGTTTGGATATGTCTGTGATCTTGCCTTGTACCAGTTGTGCTGGCTTTCCCAGTGTCGTGTACTGTCTTACCCTTCACCAAAGTTACCACTTATCTATTGTCTAGTTAGTGTTTTTCCATCTCCACTCCTCCCCTCCCTCGTAACCATCAAAGATTGTTTCTTTTTGTATGTAAACCTTTCCATGAGTTTTTATAGTAATGATCTCATGCAATATTTGTCCTTTTGTGATTGACTTACTTCACTCAGCATAATGTCCTCCAGATTCATCTATGTTATGAGATGCTTCACAGATTCATCATTGTTCTTTATTGTTGCGTAATACTCCATTGTGTGTATGTGTCACAGTTTGATTTTCCATTCGTCTGTTCATGGGCATCTAGGTTGTTTCCATCTTTTTGCTATTGTGAACAATGCTGCAGTGAACACGGCTGTGCATATGTCTATTCGTGTGACTGCTCTTATTTCTCTAGGATATATTCCTAGGAGTGGGATTGCTGGATCATACAGTATTTCTATTTCTAGCTTTCTGATGAAGTGCCGGATCGTTTTCCAAAATGGTTGTATCATTTTGCATTCCCACTAGCAGTGCATAAAGTTCAGATCTCCCTGCAGCCTCTCCAACATTTGTTATTTCCTTTCTTTTTTTTTTGGTTCGTGCCAGTAATGCTGGTGTGAGATGGTATCTCATTGTGGTTTTGATTTGCTTTTTTAATGGCTAGTGATCACGACCATTTCCTCATGGTCTTTTCTTTCTTTCCTGTCTTTTAATGACCTCTTGCTTTCTTCACATATGATGATGTCATTCCACAACTTGTCTAGTCTTCCGTCATTAGTGTTCAAGGTGTCAAATATATTCTTGAGATGATCTCTAAATTCAGATGGTATCTTAGTCATCTAGTGCTTCTATAACAGAAATACCACAAGTGGATGGCTCTAACAAAGAGAAGTTTGTCCTCTCACAGCAAAGTAGACTAAAAGTCCAAATTCAGGGTGCCAGCACCAGGGGAAGGCTTTCTCTTTCTGTCAGCCTTCTAATCAATGTTCCCCCAGACTATGAGCTTCTTCATGCAGGGATCCTGGGTCCAAAGGATACACTCTGCTCCCACCATTGCTTTCTTGGTGGTATGAGGTCTCCCTGTCTCTCTGCCCACTTCTGTCTTTTATATCTCAAGAGATTGCCTCAAGATACAATCCAATCTTGTAGGTTGAGTCCTGCCTCACTAACACAACTGCCACCCATCCTCCCTCATTAACATCACAGAGGCAGGATTTACAACATGTAGGAAAATCACACAATACTGGGAATCATGGCCAAGCCCAATTGATACACACAATTTTGGGGGGACATAATTCAATCCATGACAGTTGGAATATACTCAAGGTTGTACTTTGGGTCTTGTGGACTTGTTCTAATTTTCTTCAGTTTCAACTTGAACTTTCATATGAGCAATCGATGGTGTGTTCCGCAGTTGGTCTCTGGCCTTGTTCTGACTGATGATATTGAGTTTTTTCATCATCTCTTTCTACAAATGTAGTCGATTTGATTCCTGTGTTTTCCATCCAGTGAGGTCCACATGTGTAGTTGCTGTTTATGTTGAAGAAAGATATTTGCAATGCATAATCGTTGGTCTTCCAAAATCCTGTCATGCGATCTCTGGCATCGTTTCTGTCACCAAGGCCATGTTTTCCAATTACTGATCCTTCTTCTTTGTTTCCAACTTCCTCATTCCAATTACCAGTAATTATCAATGCATCCTGATTGCATATTCAATCAATTTCAGACTGCAGAAGTTGGTAAAAATCTTCCATTTCTTCATCTTTGGCCTCAGCGGTTGTTGTGTAAATTTGAATAATAGTCATATTTACTGGTTTTCCTTGTAGGCGTATGGGTATTGTCCTATCACTGACAGCGTTGTACTTCAGGACAGATCTCGAAACGTCCTTTCTGAGGATGAATGCAATGCCCTTCCTCTTCAAGTTGTCATTCCTAGCATAGTAGACAATATGATTGTCTGATTCAGAATGGCCATTACCAGTCTATTTCAGCTCACTAATGCCTAGGAGGATGCTGATATTTATGTATTCCATTTCATTTTTGATGATTCCCAATTGTCTTCCCTAGGTATGATAAATTGATCACCACTCATTCATTTGCTTTCTAGCCTTCACAAAATTCTAATTCTTACTTCCACTTCTATCCCCTTTATCCTTAAAAGTTTATTCCACATTCTTCTTTCTCCCTTCTCCTTTTTCTCCTTTGCTTCCTTCTTTGCCTCTGTTGTTATTTTAGAGGAATTTCGGATAGTAATACATAAAAAGGAGTATATTCAATTCATTATACTCCCCAAGTTCCTTTCTACCTTTTCAAACAAGTTACATTCCAACTTCAAGGACAAATTAACCTAATGAATATTGAATCTACCATAAAGCCTTTCTCTTTTAAACAGGAAGCATGCTACTCCTGGTAAAGAGGTAGAGTTTTATGTTTCCATTAATTACATCTCTTGGTTATTTGATATAAATCAGTTGACAACCCTGTAAGACTAAAATGAAATTTCATCTATCATAGCTCCTGTAACACTTTATTACATTTAATAGCATACATGACTGCCTCTTCCAAAAGATAGTACCGGTAACCCCCTCAGTGCAGCAACAGTGCTTAATAAATGTTTACTGGATGAATCAGTGAATAAAGAACTTTCTCACTGATTATTTGACTCTTCAACAATTGGTCAGTGTACGATGACTGAAAATGAGGTATTTCTTCTTTTCCTTTTTAGTTTCCTTTTTCTTATATACAAATGTATGTAATTTGCTAATTCTTGAATAGCTTCTGGTGCAATTTTGGTCTCTCCAATACATTATAAGCTCTTTGAAAACATAGACTGTCTTAGAATTATGGAATCATGAAATGGGGTGGAAGCATACACAGTATATTTCAGGTCAACAAAGAGACTAATATGGCTAGGCTAATGTGAAAAGGTGGAGAACAGTAGGAAATGAGGTCGAAGAAAAAACAGAGCCAGCTAATATGGGGACTTATAGTTCAAGATAAGAACTTTGTCTCTTAACCTGAAATGGGCAGCCATTAAGGGGTTTTAAGAAACTGAGAGTGATGATCTGACTTTGGTTTTTAAATGACTCTGGCCTCTGTATTGAGAATGGACTGAAGAGGAGGCAAATGCAAAAGGCAGAGAGCCAGGTAGGGGAGGCTGTTGCAATAATCCAGGCAAGAGATGATGGTAGTTTAGACTAGGGAGATGGCATTGCGAGTAGGAGAAGTGATAAAATTCTGGGTATATGCTGAAGGTAGAGTCTACAGGATTTTCTGACAGACTAGATGTGGAGTGTGAGCGAAAGAGAGGAATTAAAGATGACACTAAGGTTTTGGGCCTGAGAAATCGGAATTATGGTGTTGCCACTTACTATGATGAAGAAGGCTGCAGGAGGAACTGATTTGGAGAAAATACCAGATCAGTTTGGGCAAGTTAAGTTTGAGATTGTGGTTCAACATCCACGTGAAAATGTCCATTAGACAGTTGGATATATGAGTGTGGAGTTCAGGAGACAATTCTCACCTGGCAATTTACATTTGGATGTCATCAGTGTAAAGACAATATTTCAGGTCACGAGCACTGATGTAGTAATTATTACCAAGTGAAAAATTCTAGGGATGGGGAAAGCAAGACATATAAGTGTTTCATGAAGACACATGAATCCTATCAGAAAATGTAATCTCTAAACTTTAAGAAGCCTGGATGGTGCAATGGTTAACTGCTTGGCTGCTAATGAAAAAGTGGGCAGGTGGAAACCACCAGCCACTCTGAGGGAGAATAGACCTGCCAATCTTCTCCTGTAAACATCTACAGCCTGGGAAACCCTACTGAGCAGTTCTACTCTGTCCGATAGGGTTGCTATGTATGAGTTGGGATCGACTTGATGGCACACGTCAACAAACTCTCTTAACCTGTTCTATTTTTCGGTGTGGCAGTTGGGATTCTTTGGTAGCAAGTAATTGAAACCGATTGCATTAATGAAACTGAAAAGAAAATTTGTGAAATGGATATGATGGCAGCTAAAAGAATCAAAGAAACAGCTGAAGACTCAGGCTCAGGAAACGTAGGAATCAGACAGCTCTGGGTATCCAGGTGGCAGAAGCTAATTGACAATCTCTGCTGCTGAAACTTATCAACACCGACTGTCTTCTGTCCTTGTGTAACTTCATTCGAGCCAGAGTGACAAGTGAGAGAGTCCAGTAACCAGCCTGAGGTCTCATGCCCGTCCCTTGGTCAGGGACATCTATACACCTTACTTTACATGCCCATCTAGATGAAACACAGCCCAGAAGGAATAGTTCTCTGAAGAAATCAGTGGTAGACAGGACAAGGGGGTCTAGGTGGTGACTAGTAAAAACAACTGCTGTCCACTAAACATTGCTTGGCTCCTTCCCCCACTTTTGACCCTCATCAACAGTCTCACTAAGATTCCAGTGGCTCCCGTGGCAGTAGCCTCAGAGAGTCCTCATGAACAGCAGAGTGACAAGAGATGGAAGACTAGCTCTGGTATATTCGTCTTTACCAATATGTATACACTGAGTGTTTGTCAGCTGTTTCACAACCTTCAGTTCTAGAGCTTCCAGCAAGCCCTCTCTCCCACTGTGGTAATTTATCTTTCCCTTCATCTTTCAGAGTTGTCCTTTACTGAGCTGCCTACTGTGGCCAACCCCCACTACTACGCCAAACCCCTTTGCCTAGTGAAATCATTCTTTCCCCAGCAGCTTCAGCTACTGCCATAGTCAACACAGTCCTGGCTGCTGTCACTTTTGCATCCACCAAAAATACCATAGTTATTTAGTGGTACCCACAGCACTATCTTCAAACGGACCTGGAAACTAGGAATCACTGGACTTGCACCTTGAACCCTGCATTTTGTAACCTATAACTTTTAAACTTAATTTGGCTTTTGACTTCTGCCTTGTCTGTCGAACCAGATCTCTGGTTAGCTTCAGTAACTTTCAGTTTTTATATAGGTGTGCCCCAAATTTATTATTTATTGCAACATATTTGACATTCAGGTTTCTTCATTTACCATTGGCCCTAATGCACAGATTTCTGAGGCTTGTGCCCTAACCTATGACAAAAAACACAGCATGTAATTAAAGTTGCTGAAATTGTCTCCTAAAAACTTACTAGATTACTCTTGGCTCTTGGGCAAATTTCTAAACATGGGCATCTACATTTTCATTTCTTTATAGCTGTTTTATTGAACTTGCTACAGTCTCCCCCATATTATCATTGAGCACGTCTTTTCCTCTTTATTAGGTTTAATTTAAGAGCTCCTAGAGGATAGGGATCATGACTTTTCCACCTTTGTATTTCCCACACCTCTGTTCACATAAAACAGTAATCATTACATTTTACTGTGTCCAAGAATCACTGGAAGAACTTGTTAAACATGCAAATTCCCAGGCCCCTATCAGAGGAAATTCTGATTCTTTAGATCTGAGGCAGGGGCTAGTAACATGTATATTATCAAGCACCCCAAGTGATTGTAAGACAAGTGGTCCTTAGGGCACATTTTGAGAAATAATAATATGGTGAATAATGAGTATGTGCTGAGAAGAAAAGAAGAAAGGATGAAAAAAGAAAGAAAATGGGGTAAGAAATCCAGAGTCACTTGTGAAGCCAGAATTGCTCTAGACATCAAGCTTCATGGACTCAATCTCTACCTCATTTCAAAAACATATGTGTACATTTAACTTCATGAGATTAGAACGACACTTAAAAAATCCTCTGGATATGCAAAACTCAGACTTGTACCAAAATCTTTCCTGATAAAAGAAAGCCAAAAATGAGAAGCCTGTCAAGAGTGTAATTCTATTCTGATGACAGCTTAGTGGCAGGTGGGGAAAGAGTCTGTGAACTTAGTGGCAAGTGGGGAAAGACTCTGTGAACTTATCTCCCTAGAAATTCATACTCCCTAGAAAAAAAGACATTCACTTATTTCAAGTCATGGGACTGAGACAACTTTCTACTTAAAAGCTATACAAAGCATTGGTATCTCATTACAGATACAATTCTTGGCAGTAAAAAAAGGATCAACAATCAATGCCCATGGAAGCAGCAATCAAGAAATCAAACAATATGGGGCAAATCTGTGCCAAAGACCTCTTTAAAATCTTAAAAAGCAAAGATGTCACTTTGATGACTCAGATGTGCCTGATGCAAGCCATGGTCTTTTCAATCACCTCATATGCACATGAAAGCTGGACAACAAAAAAGGAAGGCTGCTGGATGGTGCCCAGCTACCATTACTGAAAATTTTGATCCAAGATTCCATAGAAGAATCCTGATCAAAAGGGGGAAAATGCAGAACAGAATTTCAAATTCTCATGAGCTCTACATTTTCTGGAGCCATGGAGGATGGATGAACCCCTGAAATGATTGCCCTGAAATAATAATCTTCAAACCTTAAACCAAAAATATCTCCTGAAGACATCTTAAAACCAAACAATAGTTTAGCTTAACTAGTAAAAAAAAAAAAATCTGCCTTGAACATTATGCTCTATTTGTATGAGGTCAGGGAAACCCTGGTGGCATAGTGGTTAAGTGCTACGGCTGCTAACCAAAGGGTGGGCAGTTCAAATCCACCAGGTGCTCCTTGGAAACTCTGTGGGGCAGTTCTACTCTGTCCTATAGGGTCTCTATGAGATGCAATCGACTCAACGGCACTGGGTTTGTTTTTGTTTTTGTTTTTGGTATATGAGATCAGGAGTCCTGGTGGTGCAGTGGTTAAGAGCTATGGCTGCTAACCAAAAGGTTGGCAGTTCGAGTCCACCAGGCGCTCCTTGGAAATCCTGTGGAGCAGTTCTACTCTGTCCTGTAGGGTCGCTATGAGTTGGAATCAGCTCAAGGGCAATGGGCTTGGTTTGTTTGTTTGTTTTATGAGATCAAGTCGACAATCGCAACTCAAAAGATTAGGTAGAAACTTTAGTGGACAGTTTACATTAATGAGGGAAGAACAACTCAGAAAAGAAGGGCAAGAATGGTTGCACAGCTTGAAGAATGTAATCAATGTCACTAAATTGTACTAGAAACTGTTGAATTGGTGTATGTTTTGCTGTGTATATTCTCAAGAACAACAACAAACTAAAATTTAGAGAAAAAAGGAACACTGAAGAAGAACTGATGCATTAGAATTGTGGTGCTGGTGAAGAATATTGACTATACCTTTGACTGCCAGAAGAACAAATCCATCTTAGAGAAAGTACAGCCGGGAGAAAGTACCATACTTTCTCGGAGAAAGTACAGACTATATCTTGCTTACTTCGGACACGTCATCAGGAAAGACCAATTGCTAGAAAAGACATCTTAAGTAAAGTAGAGGGTTAGTGAAAACAAGGGAAACTCTCCATGAAATGGATTGACATGGTGGCTACAACAATGGACTTAAAAATACCAAAGATTGTGAGGATGGCGTAGGACTGAGCAGTGTTTCCTCTGGTTACACGTAGGATCGCCATGAGTTGGAGCCAACTCAATGGCAGCTACAGCTAACAACCTTATATCGAGTGTTGTTCTCTCAACTGTCTTCTCTCAGCTTCTTTAAATGGCATAAAGTATATATAGTAAGAATTGTATCAATGTATTATTGTTTTTAACATTTATAGATGTGATATGTATAACAATGTTACTACAAAAAAAGGAGGAAACAGGAATAGAGGTGTATAAGAGTAATGTTTCTATATCTCACCAAACTTAAGTTAATATAAATCTGAAGCTGATTCTGATAAGTTAAAGTGTATATGGTAAGCCCTAGAAAAACTACTAAAAATATAACTTAAAAAATATAGTAAAAAAAAATTAAAGTAATTAAAATACTACATTAGGATATATTCACTTAAAGAAAAAAAAGTAGGGACACTGGTGGTGCAGTAGTTAAGATCTCAGCTACTAAACAAAAAGGTCAGCAGTTCAAATCCACCAGCTGCTCCTTGAAAATCCTATGGGGCAGTTCTACTCTGTCCTATAGAGTCGCTATAAGTAGAAATCAACTTGATGGCAACAGGTATGGTAATGCAAAATAAAGGAGTAAAGGAGGAATAGAGGAACAAAAAGACATCAGACATATAGAAAACAAAAAGTGAAATGGCAAACATAAATATAACTATATCAATACCAATGTTTATAGTGAGTGGATTAAACAACCCAATCAAAAGATGAAGATCCAAAAATATACCATTTACAGGAGACATACTTTAGATTCAAAGATACAGATAGATTGAAAGTATAAGGATGAAAAAGCATGTATAATGCAAACAGCAATCGCAAGTAAGCTAGAGTGGTTATACTAATATCAAACAAAAAAGACTTTTAAGCAAAAAATGTTTCTAGACTTCAATACCCCACTTTCAACAATGGATTAAAAAAAAACGAAGATCAACAAGGAAATAGATTTAGAGGCCATGGATAAGTTAAGCACAATAGAAGAAGAAGAATAAAGTAAGACTCACACTACCTGACCTCAGAACCTGCTGTACTGCTACAGTAGTGAAAACAGCCTGGTACTGGTACAACAACAGATATATAGACCAATGGAACAGAATTGAGAAACCAGATGTAAATCCATCCACCTCTGAGCAGCTAATATTTGGCAAAGGCCCAAAGTGCATTAAATGAGGAACAGAGAGTCTCTTTAACAAATGATGCTGGCATAACTGGATATTCATCTACAAAAAAATGAAACTGGACCCATACCTCACACCATACACAAAAACTAACTCAAAATGGATCAAAAACCTAAATGTAAAGTCTAAAACAATAAAGATCATTGAATAAAAAATAAGGACAATGCTAGGAGCCCTAATACATAGCGTAAATAGTATACAAATCATTAACTAACAATGAACAAACACCAGAAGGGAAACTAGATACCTGGGAGCTCCTGAAATCAAATACTTACGCTCCTCAAAAGAGGAAAAAGACAACCTACAGACTGGGGAAAAAAAAATTTGGTTATGACATATTTAATAAGGGTCTAATCTCTAAAATCTACAAATATTGCAAGAGTTCTACAGCAAAAAAAAACAAGTAATCCAATTAAAAAATGGGTAAAAGATATGAACAGACGCTTCACCAAAGAAGACATTCAGGTGCCTAACAAACACATTAGAAAAGGCTCATGATCATTAGCGATTAGAGAAATCCAAATAAAAACTACAATGAGATACCATCTCACCCCAACAAGGCTGGCGCTAACCCAAAAAATACAAAATAATAAATATTGGAGAGGTTGTGGAGAGACTGGAACGCTTAAACACGCTGCTGGTGGGAATGTAAAATGGTACAACCTCTTTGGAAAAGGATTTGGTGCTTCCTTAAAAAGCTAGAAATAGAAATACCATAAGATCCAGCAATTCCACTCCTTGGAATATATCCTAGGAAAAAAAGAGCCGTCACATGAATAGACATATTTACACCCATATTCCTTGCAACATTATTCACAATAGCAAAAAGATGGAACAACCTACGTCCTGACAGGGAACACAACAGAAAGTACTGGATGGAGAGGGAGAAAAGTGTGGAGCAGAACTCAAATTCACGTAAAAAGACCAGACTTAATGTTCTGACACAGACTGGAGGAACTCCCAAAACTGTGGCTTCCGGATATTCTGTTAAAACAGAACTGAAACCATTCCCGAAGCCCACTCTTCAGACAAAGATTTGACCGGACTATAAAATAATCAGATACAGGAGAGACCAAATGTGCAGCTCCTGTCCAGAGGCAGGAGGGGACAGGAACTGGTAGAATGGACACAGGGAACCCAGGGTGGAAAGGGGGAGTGTGCTGTCGCATTGTGGGGATTGCAACTAATGTCGCAAAGCAATACGTGTATAAATTTTTGTGTGAGAAATTAACTTGAGGTGTAAACTTTCACCTAAAGTGCAATAAAATAAAGAAAAAAAAATAGATTTTAACAGTTTTATAAGCTACATAGACCTAACAGACAGCTATAGAACACTTCTCCCAACAATGACAAAATACATTCTTCTCTAGTGCATGCAGAACATTCTCCACCATAGATCACATATAGGCCATAAAAAAATAACAAAAAAAACTCATTGCTGTCAAGTCAATTTCAACTCATAGGAACCCTATTGGACAGAGTAGAACTGCCCCATAGTGCTTCCAAGACCATAATCTTTATGGAGGCAGATTGCCACATCTTTTTCCCGATGGAGTGACTGATGGCTCTAACCGCCAAACTTTTGGTAGCACCTGAGCACTTAACTACTGTATTACGAGGATTCCTTAAATATGTAGAAACCAAAGATTATTAGTGGTTACCAGGGTAAGAGGGAAGTTTTTGCATTGGGGGCATTGAGTTTATGTTAACAGTGGTAGAATAATTTGGAAAAGGATAGCAATAATGATAGTACAACATGAAGAATGTAATCAATGTAACTGAATTATATATGTAGAAATTGTTGAATTGGCAAATGTTTTGTTGTGTGTATTTTCACCACAATAATAAAAAGAAAGACAATTTGAAAAGACCTATAAGTAAAGAGATTAAATCAGTAATTTAAGAGAAAAATAAAATAACTACCCACAATGGAAATCTTAGGCCCAGGTAACCTCACTGTTGAATTCTCCCAAGCATTTAAGGAAGAATATAAATTTTTCATAAATTCTTCCAAAAAAGAGAATAAGTGGGGATACCTCACAGATCATTCTACGAGACCAGTATTGCCTTGATACCAAACCGGACGAAGACATCACAAGAAAAGAAAACTACAGACTAATATCTGCTATGAATATGGATGCAAAAATCCTCAACAAATACTAGCAAACTGAATCCATCAATATGTAAAAAGAATTATATGCCATGACTAAGTGGGATTTATCCCAGCAATGTAAGATGGTTTAAAATTGGAAAATCAATTAATGTAATAGACCATACCAATAAATGTTTATAGCAGCATTATTCACAATTGCCAAAAGGTGAAAACAACCCAAATGTGCATCAGATGACGAATAGGTAAAGTGTGGGATATCCATACAGTGAAATATAATTTGGCCATAAAAGGAATGAAGTACTGATACATGCTACACATAGGTGAACCAATAGACCCAGAAAAAGCATTTGACGAAATCCAATAACGTTTCATGATAAAAACACTCAACAAACTAAGAATAGAAAGGAATTGTCTCAACCTAATAAAGGGCATCTAAAAAACCGCACAGCTACCATCATACTTAACGGTGAAAGACTAGATGCTTTTCCCCTAAGATCAGGAACAAAACAAAGGATGTCCACTCTCATTCCTTCTATTTGACATTGTACGAAAGTCCTACCCAGATTGGAAAGGAAAAAGTAAAACTATGTCTATTTCCAGATGATATGATCTTGCATACAAAGATTCTTAAGGAATCAACTAAAAAACTATTAGAATTAATAACTGAGTTCAACAATGTTGAAGAATACAAAATCAATACAAAAATCTATGGTATTTTTATATACTAGCAATGAAAATCCAAAAAGGGGATTAAAGGAATTTCATTTACAATAACAACAAAAAGAACAGAATACTTAGGAATAAATTTTAAAAGGTGCAAAACAAACTCTGAAAACTATTTGCAAGAAAATAAATAAGATATAAATAAATGAAAAACATCCCAAGTTCGTGTTCTGGAAGACTTAATATTGTCAAGACAGCAATACTCTCCAAACTGATCTATAGATTCAACACAATCCCTATCAAAGTCACAGCTGGCTTCTTAGTAAAACTGGCAAGCTGATTCTAAAACTCATGTGGAAATGTAAGGGACCCAGAATAGATAAAGCCATCTTGAAAAGGACAAATAAAATTGGAGAACTGACATTTCTCATTTTCAAAATTTACTGCAAAACAATGTAATCAAGACAGCATGGTACTGGCATAAGGATAGACATACAGATTAGTAGAATAGAATTCAAAGTCCAGAAATAAATCCATGCGTCTGTAGTCAACTAATTTTTGACAAGCGTGCCAAGACCACTGCATGGGGAAAGAATAATCTCTTCAACAAATTCTGTATCCAAACTCATTGCTGTTGAGTAGATTCTGACTCATAGTGACCCTATAGGGCAGAGTAGAACTGTCCCATAGGGTTTCCAAGGCTGTTAAACTCTAGAGAAGCAGGCTGCCACATCTTTCTCCTGCAGAGTAGCTGGTGGATTTGCACTGCCAACCTTTCGGTTAGCAGCCAAGCACTTAACCACTCGCTGCACCAGCAGAGCTACAAATGGTGACAGGAAGTCCCAGGGTTACGAACGAGATCTGTTCCTAAGTCTGTCTTTAAGTCGAATTTGTAGGTAAGTCAGAACAGATACATATGGTTCTTATTTAGCATCAGTTAGTCAAATGTTTGTTTTAGTATATAGCATATATTTTACCTTTCCATACATAAAAATACTTAAGAAACACTTTGAAACCTAGCAATGTTTTCATGATCATCACAAAGCAGTGTGTTCATTATTACAAACCATTGTATTTAACTCATTATGGCAGTCCTTCTTAAATACAAGTTGGATGTTCATAACCTGGGGACTGCCTGTATAGCCACAAGCAAAAGAATGAAGTTGGACCCTGTCTTAGTCATCTAGTGCTGCTATAACAAAAAAAACGACAAGTGGATGGCTTCAACAAACAGAAGCTTATTCTTTCACAGCCTGGTTGACTAAAAGTCCAAATTCAGGGCATCAGCTCCAGGGGGAGGTTTTCTCCCTCTGTCAGCTCTGGAGGAAGGTCTTTGTCATCAATCTTCCACAGTGGAGGAAATTCTCAGCACAGGGACCCTGGACCGAAAGGACGCAGTATTCTCTTGGCTCTTGTTTCTTGGCGATATGAAGTCCCCCTGTCTCTCTACTTGATTCTCTCTTCTATATCTCAAAAGAGACAGACTCATAACAAAAACTTATCTTGTAGATTGAGTCCTGCCTCATTAACATAACTGACTCTAATCCTGCCTCATTAACATCTCAGAGGTAGGATTTACAACACATAGGAAAATCACATCAGATGACAAAATGGTGGATAATCACAAAATACTGGAAATCATGGCCTAGCCAAGTTGACAGGTATTTTTGTGGGACACATTCAATCCATACAGACACTTACTTCACACCATATACAAAAATTAACCTGAAATGGATCAAAGACCTAAATGTAAGAGCTAAAATTATAAAACTCTTAGAAGAAAACATAAAGGCAAATCTTCATGGCTTTGGATTTGGCAGTGAATTCTCAGTCATGACATCAAAAGCATAAGCAATGAAAGAAAATAAATTGGACTTCACCAAAATTTACAACTTTTGTGCTTCAAAGGATACTATCAAGAAAGTGAAAAGACAACACACAGAGTGAGAGGACATATTCACAAATCATGCATCTGATAAGGGGCTTATATCTAGAATATATATAGAACATTTCCCAACTAAATAATAAAAAAACAAAAACAATTAAAAATGGGCAATGGATCTGAATAGACATTTCCCCATAGAAGATAAGCAAATGATCTTCAAGCACATGAAAGGCTGCTCAAAATCGTTATGCATCAAAGAAATGCAAATCAAATCCACAAGGAGATATTATTTCACACCTACTAGGATAATTAAAAAGGCAGATAATAACAAGGATTGGTAACAATGTGGAGAAATAGGTATCCTTACATACTGCTGGTTGGAATGTAAAATGGTATAGCCACCTCAGAAAAGTTTGGTAGTTCCTCAAAAAATTCTACTCCTAGGTATCTACCCTAGAGAAATGCAAACATATATTCATACAAAATTTGTACACAAATGTTTATAGTAGCATTATTCATAATAGCCAAATGGTTAAAACAATCCAAATGTTCATCAAATGATAAATGGATAAATGAAGTGTCTATTATCCACCATACAGTGAAATATTATTTGGCCATAAAAAGAAATGAAGTACTGATACATACTACAACACAGGTGACCTAGAAAACATTATGTGATTCTGTTTATATGAAATGTCCAGAATAAGAAGATCTATAGAGACAGAAAATAGATTAGTGGTTTGCACTGGGCTGAGAGGCATAGGGGTTAGGGAAGAAATAGCTAAAGGGTACAGGGCTTCTTTCTGACGTGATAAAAATGTTCGAAAATTGATAGGGCCAAGATGGCGGACTAGGTAGATGCTACCTCAGATCCCTCTTGCAACAAAGACTTGGAAAAACAAGTGAATCGATCACATACATAACAATCTACGAACCCCGAACAACAAACACAGATTTAGAGACGGAGAACGAACAAATACGGGGAAGCAGCGAATGTTTTCAGAGCCTGGAGCCAGCGTACCAGTCAGGTAACCTTCTGCGCCCTATTTAGGGCAGAGCCCAGGGGAGCAGATGGCACAAACAAGGGGCCCAGCCCTAGTCCCCAAACTCACTCCGGGAGGGGGCCCAGCTGGTTCTCGGCGGTGTGGCGACGCAGCCAGTGGGAGAAGTCCCTGGGAGGCAGCGACTGGTCTTGGAGCGGGAGAGCAGCGTCCCAGCCGGGACACGCGGTCACGGCACAAGCACGGGGAGCTGCTCCACTCACCTGAACTAACCCCAGGAGGGGGCCGAGCCAGTTCGCGGGAGTGGCACGGCGACGCAGCTGGCGGGACGAGAAGTCCCCGGGAGGCAGCGACTGATTTTGGAGTCGAGAGTGCACCGTCCCAGTAGGGGAGCCTTGACGCTGGGCGTGGGGCTGGAAGCGGAGGATCTGACCATGACTCCAGCGGGCCAGACCCCCCGGGCAATCTCCACACAGCCAGCACACATAGGCGACGTGCCCGCGGGAATCTCAGATATAATAGTCATTCCAAGCAAGACAAGCAACTCTGGCTATATGCTGAGGTGCTACTCTCCTATCTCTCTGTTTCCTCCCCCATCCTCCCCAGGCGGCTTCATTAACATCCGAATAGCCTGAGCCAAAGGGAGAACTCTGATAGGGGTCTGACTGCATTTTTTTTTTAGCGGATTTTCTGGAAAAACTAGTTTCCCAGTGATGGCTCGGAGACAACAATCCATATCAAACCACTTAAAGAAGCAGACCATGACAGCTTCTCCAACCCCCCAAACAAAAGAATCAAAATCTTTCCCAAATGAAGATACAATCCTGGAATTATCAGATACAGAATATAAAAAACTAATTTACAGAATGCTTAAAGATATCACAAATGAAATTAGGATAACTGCAGAAAAAGCCAAGGAACACACCAATAAAACTGTTGAAGAACTCAAAAAGATTATTCAAGAACATAGTGGAAAAATTAATAAGTTGCAAGAATCCATAGAGAGACAACATGTAGAAATCCAAAAGATTAACAATAAAATTACAGAATTAGGCAACACAATAGGAAGTCAGAGGAGCAGACTCGAGCAATTAGAATGCAGACTGGGACATCTGGAGGACCAGGGAATCAACACCAACATAGCTGAAAAAAAATCAGATAAAAGAATTTAAAAAAATGAAGAAACCCTAAGAATCATGTGGGACTCTATCAAGGATAACTTGCGGGTGATCGGAGTCCCAGAACAGGGAGGGGGGACAGAAAACACAGAGAAAATAGTTGAAGAACTCCTGACACAAAACTTCCCTGACATCATGAAAGACGAAAGGATATCTATCCAAGATGCTCATCGAACCCCATTTAAGATTGATCCAAAAAGAAAAACACCAAGACACATTATCATCAAACTCGCCAAAACCAAAGATAAACAGAAAATTTTAAAAGCAGCCAGGGAGAAAAGAAAGGTTTCCTTCAAGGGAGAATCAATAAGAATAAGTTCAGACTACTCAGCAGAAACCATGCAGGCAAGAAGGGAATGGGACGACATACACAGAGCATTGAAGGAGAAAAACTGCCAGCCAAGGATCATATATCCAGCAAAACTCTCTCTGAAATATGAAGGCGAAATTAAGATCTTTACACATAAACACAAGCTTAGAGAATTTGCAAAAACCAAACCAAAGCTACAAGAAATACTAAAGGATATTGTTTGGTCAGAAAACCAATAATATCAGATACCAGCACAACACAAGGTCACAAAACAGAACGTCCTGATGTCAACTCAAATAGGGAAATCACAAAAACAAATTAAGATTAATTTAAAAAAAAATACACATAACAGGGAATCACTGAAGTCAATAGGTAAAAGATCACAATAATCAAAAAGAGGGACTAAATACAGGAGGCATTGAACTGCCATATGGAGAGTGATACAAGGCGATATAGAACAATACAAGTTAGGTTTTTACTTAGAAAAATAGGGGTAAATAATAAGGTAACCACAAAAAGGTATAACAACTCCATAACTCAAGATAAAAGCCAAGAAAAACGCAACGACTCAACTAACATAAAGGAAAACACTACGAAAATGAGGATCTCACAATTTACTAAGAAAAACGTCTCAGCACAAAAAAGTATGTGGAAAAATGAAATTG
Source organism: Elephas maximus indicus (assembly GCF_024166365.1). Lineage (NCBI taxonomy): Eukaryota > Metazoa > Chordata > Mammalia > Proboscidea > Elephantidae > Elephas > Elephas maximus. The sequence continues at coordinate 19,320,261 of NC_064822.1, forward strand.
TCAACAACACACATAAAAAGGCATCAAAATGACAGCACTAAAAACTTATTTATAATTACGCTGAATGTAAATGGACTAAATGCACCAATAAAGAGACAGAGAGTCACGGACTGGATAAAGAAACACAATCCATCTATGTGCTGCCTCCAAGAGACACACCTTAGACTTAGAGACACAAACAAACTAAAACTCAAAGGATGGAAAAAAAATATATCAAGCAAACAATAAGCAAAAAAGAAGAGGAGAAGCAATATTAATTTCTGACAAAATAGACTTTAGACTTAAATCCACCACAAAGGATAAAGAAAGACACTATATAATGATAAAAGGGACAATTGATCAGGAAGACATAACCATATTAAAAATTTATGCACCCAATGACAGGGCTGCAAGATACATAAATCAAATTTTAACAGAATTGAAAAGTGAGACAGACACCTCCACAATTATAGTAGGAGACTTCAACACACCACTTTCGGAGAAGGACCAGACATCCAGTAAGAAGCTCAATAGAGACACGGAAGACCTACTTACAACAATCAACCAACCTGACCTCACTGACTTATACAGAACTCTCCACCCAACTGCTGCAAAGTATACTTTTTTTTCTAGCGCACACGGAACATTCTCTAGAATAGACCACATATTAGGTCATAAAACAAACCTTTGCACAATCCAAAACATCAAAATATTACAAAGTATCTTCTCAGACCACAAGGCAATAAAACTAGAAATCAATAACAGAAAAACTAGGGAAAAGAAATCAAATACTTGGAAACTGAACAATACCCTCCTAAAAAAAGACTGGGTTATAGAAGACATTAAGGAGAGAATAAGGAAATTCATAGAAAGCAAAGAGAATGAAAATACTTCCTATCAAAACCTCTGGGACACAGCAAAAGCAGTGCTCAGAGGCCAATTTATATCGATACATGCACACATACAAAAAGAAGAAAGAGCCAAAAGCAGAGAACTGTCCCTACAACTTGAACAAATAGAAAGTGAGCAACAAAAGAATCCATCAGGCACCAGAAGAAAACAAATAATAAAAATTAGAGCTGAACTAAATGAATTAGAGAACAGAAAAACAATTGAAAGAATTAACAAAGCCAAAAGCTGGTTCTTTGAAAAAATTAACAAAATTGATAAACCATTGGCTAGACTGACTAAAGAAATACAGGAAAGGAAACAAACAACCCGAATTAGAAACGAGAAGGACCACATCACAACAGAACCAAATGAAATTAAAAGAATCATTTCAGATTACTATGAAAAATTGTACTCTAACAAATTTGAAAACCTAGAAGAAATGGATGAATTCCTGGAAAAACACTACCTACCTAAACTAACACATTCAGAAGTAGAACAACTAAATAGACCCATAACAAAAAAAGAGATTGAAACGGTAATCAAAAAACTTCCAACAAAAAAAAGCCCTGGCCCGGACGGCTTCACTGCAGAGTTCTACCAAACTTTCAGAGAAGAGTTAACACCACTACTACTAAAGGTATTTCAAAGCATAGAAAATGACGGAATACTACCCAACTCATTCTATGAAGCCACCATCTCCCTGATACCAAAACCAGGTAAAGACATTACAAAAAAAGAAAATTATAGACCTATATCCCTCATGAACATAGATGCAAAAATCCTCAACAAAATTCTAGCCAACAGAATCCAACAACACATCAAAAAAATAATTCACCCTGATCAAGTGGGATTTATACCAGGTATGCAAGGCTGGTTTAATATCAGAAAAACCATTAATGTAATCCATCACATAAATAAAACAAAAGACAAAAACCACATGATCTTATCAATAGATGCAGAAAAGGCATTTGACAAAGTCCAACACCCATTTATGATAAAAACTCTTACCAAAATAGGAATCGAAGGAAAATTCCTCAACATAATAAAGGGCATCTATGCAAAGCCAACAGCCAATATCACTCTAAATGGACAGAACCTGAAAGCATTTCCCTTGAGAACTGGAAACAGACAAGGATGCCCTTTATCACCACCCTTATTCAACATCGTACTTGAAGTCCTAGCCAGGGCAATTAGGCTAGACAAAGAAATAAAAGGTATCCGGGTTGGCAAGGAGGAAGTAAAGTCATCACTATTTGCAGATGACATGATCTTATACACAGAAAACCCTAAGGAATCCTCCAGAAAACTACTGAAACTAATACAAGAGTTTGGCAGAGTCTCAGGTTATAAAATAAACATACAAAAATCACTTGGATTCCTCTACATCAACAAAAAGAACACCGAAGAGGAAATCACCAAATCAATACCATTCACAGTAGCCACCAAGAAGATAAAATACTTAGGAATAAATCTTACCAAGGATGTAAAAGACCTATACAAAGAAAACTACAAAGCTCTACTACAAGAAATTCAAAAGGACATACTTAAGTGCAAAAAACATACCTTGCTCATGGATAGGAAGACTTAACATAGTAAAAATGTCTATTCTACCAAAAGCCGTCTATACATTTAACGCACTTCCGATCCAAATTCCAATGTCATATTTTAAGGGGATAGAGAAACAAATCACTAATTTCATATGGAAGGGAAAGAAGCCCCGGATAAGCAAAGCATTACTGAAAAAGAAGAAGAAAGTGGGAGGCCTCACTCTACCGGATTTCAGAAGCTATTATACAGCCACAGTAGTCAAAACAGCCTGGTACTGGTACAACAACAGGCACATAGACCAATGGAACAGAATTGAGAACCCAGATATAAATCCATCCACGTATGAGCAGCTGATATTTGACAAAGGACCAGTGTGAGTTAGTTGGGGAAAAGACAGTCTTTTTAACAAATGGTGCTGGCATAACTGGATATCCATTTGCAAAAAAATGAAACAGGACCCATACCTCACACCATGCACAAAAACTAACTCCAAGTGGATCAAAGACCTAAACATAAAGACTAAAACGATAAAGATCATGGAAGAAAAAATAAGGACCACCCTAGGAGCCCTAATACAACGCATAAACAGAATACAAAACATTACCAAAAATGATGAAGAGAAACCCGATAACTGGGAGCTCCTAAAAATCAAACACCTATGCTCATCTAAAGACTTCACCAATAGAGTAAAAAGACCACCTACAGACTAGGAAAGAATTTTCAGCTATGACATCTCCGACCAGCGCCTGATCTCTAAAATCTACATGATTCTGTCAAAACTCAACCACAAAAAGACAAACGACCCAATCAAGAAGTGGGCAAAGGATATGAACACGCACTTCACTAAAGAAGATATTCAGGCAGCTAACAGATACATGAGAAAATGCTCTCGATCATTAGCCATTAGAGAAATGCAAATTAAAACTACGATGAGATTCCATCTCACACCAACAAGGCTGGCATTAATCCAAAAAACACAAAATAATAAATGTTGGAGAGGCTGCGGAGAGATTGGAACTCTCATACACTGCTGGTGGGAATGTAAAATGGTACAACCACTTTGGAAATCTATCTGGCGTTATCTTAAACAGTTAGAAATAGAACTACCATACAACCCAGAAATCCCACTCCTGGGAATATATCCTAGAGATACAAGAGCCTTCATACAAACAGATATATGCACACCCATGTTTATTGCAGCTCTGTTTACAATAACAAAAAGCTGGAAGCAACCAAGGTGTTCGTCAACGGATGAATGGGTAAATAAATTGTGGTATATTCACACAATGGAATACTACGCATCGATAAAGAACAGTGACGAATCTCTGAAACATTTCATAACATGGAGGAACCTGGAAGGCATTATGCTGAGCGAAATTAGTCAGAGGCAAAAGGACAAATATTGTATAAGACCACTATTATAAGATCTTGAGAAATAGTAAAAACTGAGAAGAACACATACTTTTGTGGTTATGGGGGGGGAGGGAGGGAGGGAGAGGGTTTTTTATTGATTAATCAGTAGATAAGAAATGCTTTAGGTGAAGGGAAAGACAACACTCAATACATGGAAGGTCAGCTCAATTGGACTGGACCAAAAGCAAAGAAGTTTCCGGGATAAAATGAATGCTTCAAAGGTCAGCGGAGCAAGGGCGGGGGTCTGGGGAACATGGTTTGAGGGGACTTCTAAGTCAATTGGCAAAATAATTCTATTATGAAAACATTCTGCATCCCACTTCCAAATGTGGCGTCTGGGGTCTTAAATGCTAACAAGCAGCCATCTAAGATGCATCAATTGGTCTCAACCCACCTGGAGCAAAGGAAAATGAAGAACACCAAGGTCACACGACAACTAAGAGCCCAAGAGACAGAAAGGGCCACATGAACCAGAGACCTACATCATCCTGAGACCAGAAGAACTAGTTGGTGCCCAGCCACAATCGATGACTGCCCTGACAGGGAGCACAACAGAGAAATCCTGAGGGAGTAGGAGATCAGTGGGATGCAGACCCCAAATTCTCATAAAAAGACCATACTTAATGGTCTGACTGAGACTAGAGGAATCCCGGTGGCCATGGTCCCCAGACCTTCTGTTGGCCCAGGACAGGAACCATCCCCGAAGACAAGTCATCAGACATGAAAGGGACTGGTCAGTGGGGGGGAGAGAGATGCTGATGAAGAGTGAGCTAATTATATCAGGGGGACACTTGAGATTGTGTTGGCATCTCTTGTCTGGAGGGGGGATGGGAGGATAGAGAGAGAGGGAAGCTGCAAAATTGTCACGAAAGGAGAGACTCAAAGGGCTGACTCAATAGGGGGAGAGCAAGTGGGAGTACGGAGTAAGATGTATGTAAACTTATATGTGACAGACTGATTGGATTTGTAAACGTTCACTTGAAGCTGAATAAAAGTTAATAAAAAAAAATTTTGGAAAATTGACTGTGGTGACATTTGCACATATCTGTGCAATATAATAAAAAGCACTGAATTGTATATTTTAAATAGGTTAATTGTGTTGTATGTGAATTACATCTCAAGCTGTTATCTTGTTAGAAAAAAGTATAAACAATGTGATACTAGTTTAAAAAAACAGTATTTATGTATAGCTGAGATCTTGAAGGGCATATAACAAAACATTTACAATGGTTATTGCTAGACGGCAAAATTATGGATTACTTTTGTTGATTACTTCTGTGTATGTGTTTTGTTTTTTTCATTTACTTTGAAACAAAAACAAAAATATTTTAAACATAAAATAAATGAATATATTGTATAATGATTTCTAATTTAGTTATTTTCCCTCAAACAACAAAGACCCAGAAAAACAAGTGAATTATTACATATGATAATCTAGGAGCCCTGAACATCAATGGCAAAGTTGAGGAATCAAACTGAGCGGCAGGGGAAAAGAGAAACAGTTCAGAAAGAGCAAGGAGTTTCCAGACCTGATCTGACAGGAATCAGGACAATGCAGGCTGGATCAGCTGGTGTGCATGATGAGGCAAGCAGGGGCACTCAGGGCTCATTTTCCACATTGGGAGAGACCAAGTGGTGGAAAGTCTACTCAAGCCTCCAGGACCAGTAAAAAGTGGTGCTCAGTCAGTAAAACATAAGTACATGAGTCTAAACTACAGTGAGAATCAAAGAACACCCCTTTTGGAAAGAATCTCTCTCCCATTTACCAGCCCCCTCCCTGCCCTGCTCTGTGTCCCGGGCCAGCTTCAGTGATTCCCTTGTTTCTTGGGCCAGAAGTAGGACCTGTCACATGCCTTGAGCCATTCTTCCAGCTTCGGAGAGGGGACAAATGAACAAACAGGAAAAAAAGAATTGCTAACTCCCCTAGCAATAAAAAAAAAATGCTAGCTTCCCCCTCCCCAGGAAACCCTGGTGACGTAGTGGTTAAGTGCTACGGCTGCTAGCCAAAGGGTAGGCAGTTTGAATCCGCCAGGAGCTCCTTGGAAACTCTATGGGGCAGTTCTACTCTATCCTATAGGGTCGCTATGAGTTGGAATCGACTCGATGGCACTGGGTTTTGGATGGGTTAGCTCCCCTAAGCCAGGAACTCAGGGCAGGCACAGCCGCTTTGCCTAGACACAGGCATAAGGGGTCCATGGACTTGGAATGCGTTTCACTCCTGCATAGACCTGTGTGGGCCCATTTCAACAGTGTAGGCCCTCGTTAGCACAGTACAACAGGGTGTATACCAGAAGCTTATTTTCAACTGTATCAGCTATAAGGTGGAGTGGCAGACTCATGATATTTGACACTGTTCTGCCCATTACGCAAGGTCTTCACCTACCCACATCAGGGGCCTGAGGACTGGTGGCTCCACCCATGTCACCTAGCCACCCACGACAGAGGTCCAAGAATAAATGGTGCCTCCCAGTCCTTACAGCCAACAGCATTGGATGCCCATAGTCCAGCTGCAAAACTCACTCACCTACACACTCTAGGGAAGAGGAACACGCTTTCCTCCCAGACATTCAGGGCAACCGTCACCCACTGCCTTGCTCAGCGCATGACCCCCTACAGCAGCCAGATACCTGTACCTACATCAATCACCCCTGCCCATCTAGGACTGTAGGTGAGACTGCACCACACACATGGTGACCTGGGCTGAATCCATACAAGAAAATTAAACGGACTCCTGAGCTCACATACCTAGTAACAGATCTAACCACCTGGTGACTGGATGTTAGCTCTTCAAAGGTGCCAATAATCAAACTAGTTCACATGCTCAGCCTATTTGGGCATATCAAAACAAAACAAAACAAGAAGCTAGGACACAGTAAGCAAACACAAAATAAATAAATATAATAGCTTATTGATGGCTCGAAGACAACAGTCAATATCAAATCACATAAAGAGGCAGACTGTTATGGCTTCAGCAAGAGACCAACATAAAGAATCAAGAAACCTTCTGGAGGAAGATAATTTCTTGGAATTACCAGAAGTAGAATTTGAAAGATTAATATACAGAACTCTTCAAGAGATCAAGAAGAAGATTGGGAAAAATGAAGAACGAGCCAAGGAACACACAAACAAAGCAATACAGGAACTTAAGAAGGTGATAAAAGGGCATAATGACAAATTTAACAGGCTGCAAGAACCAATAAAGAGACAGCAAACAGAAATCCAAAAGATTAACAATAAAATTTCAGAATTAGACAACTCCATAGGAAGCCAAAGGAGCAGAATTGAGGCAATGGGAGTCAGAATTAGTGAAACTGAAGATAAACCACTTGCCACCAACTTATATAAGCAAAAATCAGATAAAAGAATTTAAAAAAATGAAGAAACCCAAAGAATTATGAGGAATAATCAAGACGAATAACCTACGAGTGATTGAAGTACCAGAACGAGGGAAAAACAGAAAATAAAGAGACAATTGTTGAAGATTTGTTGGCAGACAAATTCCCTGATATCGTGAAAGATGAGAAGACATCTATCCAAGAAGCTCATTGAATCCCACACAAGGTACATCCCAAAAGAAACTCACAAAGACACATTATAATCAAACTTGCCAAAACCTAAGAAAGGGAGAATTTTAAAAAGCAGCTATGGATAAAATAAAAGTCTCCTAAAAAGGACAGTCAATAAGACTAAGCTTGGACAACTCAGGAGAAACCATGCAGGCAAGAAGGCAATGCAATGCCATATATAAAGCCTTGAATGAAAAAAATTGCCAGCCAAGAGTCATATAACCAGCAAAACTGTCTCTCAAATATGACTGTGAAAACAGAGCATTTCCAGATAAACAGGAGTTTAGGGAATTTGTAGAAACCAAAGAAAAATTACAAGAAATAGTAAAAGAAATACCCCAGTTAGAAAATCAGTAACATCAGATAACAACTCAAGACTGGAACATAGACTGAACAACCAGCTATCAATCCAGACAGGGAAGTCACAAATAAATCAAAGCTAAAACACTGAAAATAGGGAAACAGAGACATCAATATGTAAAAGAAGACAATGTTAAAACAAAAAAAAAGAGGGACTAAATAATGTAGTCATAGATCTTTCCTACGGAGAGGAAGTCAAGGCAATATAAAGAAATAAAACATTGGTGTAAACTTAGAAAAACACAGGGAAATATTACAGTAACCACAAAGGAAAGTAACAATCATACACACCAAAATAAAAAAACAAGAAAAGCATAAAGACTTAGCAAATACAAAATCAAAAAGGATGAAAAGAAAATGCATAAAGAAAAACAACTAAACACAGAAAATTAAGTGGGAAAAAGAAACTGTCAACAACAAACACAAAAAATACATCAAAATGACAGCACTAAACTCATACCTGTTAATTTTTAAACTCATACCTGTTAATAATTACACTGGATGTAAATGGACTCAATGTGCCAATAAAGAGACAGAGAGTGGAAGAATGCATAAAAAAACACAATCCGTCTACATGCTGCCTACAAGAGACTCACCTTAGGCTTAAAGACAAAAACATACTAAAACTCAAAGGATGGAAAAAGTATATATCAAGCAAAAAAACAATCAAAAAAGAGCAGGTGTGGCAATATTAACCTCTGACAAAACAGACTTTAAAGTAAAATCCACCACAAAGGATAAGGAAGAACACTATGTTATGATTAAAGGATCAATACACCAGGAGGACATATCCATAATAAATATTTACACACTCAATGACAGGGCTCCAAAATACATAAAACAAGCTTTAACAGCATTGAAAAGAGAAATAGCTCCACAACAGTAGTAGGAGACTTCAACACTCCACTTTCCGTGAAGGACAGAACATCCGGAAAGAAGCTCAATAATGATACAGAAGATCTAAATGCCACAATCAATCGACTTGATCTCATAGACTTATACAAAACACTACACCCAAAAGCAGCCAATATACTTTCTTTTCCAACACACATGGAATATTCTCCAGAATAGACGTCTTATTAGGCCACAAAGCAAGCCTTAAGAAAATCAGAAACATTGAAATATTACGAAGCATCTTTTCTGACTGTTAAACCATAAAAGTAGAAGTCAATAACAGATAAAGCAAGGAAAAAAAAAAACCAAACATGTGGAAACTGAACAAAAGCTTGCTCAAAAACTACTGGGTTATAGAAAAATTAGGGACAGAATAAAGAAATGCACAGAATCAAAAGAGAATGAAAGCACATCCTACTAGAACCTCTGGACCACAGAAAAGGTGTGCTCCGAGGTCAATTTATAGCAAAAATGCACACATCAAAAAAGAAAAAAGGGCCAAATTAATACATTAACCCTACAAGTAGAAAGAGAGCAATAAAAGAAGCCCTCAGGCACCAGAAGAAAGGAAATAATAAAATATAGAGCAGAATTAAATGAGATAGAGAATAGAAAAACAATTGAAGGGTTAACAAGACCAAAACCTGGTTCTCTGAAAGCATCAAAAATATCGATAAACCATTGGCCAAGCTGACAAAAGAAAAACAGGCAAGGAAGCAAATAACCCAAATAAGAAATAAGATGGGCAATACCACAACAGACCCAACTGAAATTAATAGAATCATAACCCAGAACACTATGAAAAAATACTACATACTCCAACAAATTTGAAAACCTAGAGAATATGGAGAAATGCCTAGAAACACACTACCTACCAAATCTAACAAAACGGAGGTAGAACAACTAAGTAAATCTATGACAAAAGAAGATATTCAGAAGGTAATTAAAAAACTACCCCACCCCCCCAAAAAAGGTCCTGGCCCTGACAGCTTCACTGGAGAATTGTACCAAACATTCAGAGAAGAGTCAACACCATTACTACTAAAGGGATTTCAGAGCACAGAAAAGGATAGAATACTCTCAAACTCACTCTATGAAGCCAGCATAACCCTAATAGCAAAACCAGTAAAAACACCACAAAAAAAGAAAATTACATATCCCTCCTGAACTTAGATGCAAAAATCCTCAACAAAATTCTAGCCAATAGAATTCAACAACATAACACAAAAATAATTCACCATGACCAAGTGGGATTCATACCAGGTATGCAGGAAGGGTTCAACATTAGAAAAGCAGTCAATGTAATCCATCACATAAATTAAACAAAAGAACCACAAGATATTATCAATTGATGCAGAAAAGGCATTTGACAAAGTCCAACACCCATTCATGATAAAAACTCTCAGCAAAATAGGAATAGTTGGGAAATTCCACAACATAATAAAGGGCATTTATACAAAGACAACAGCCAATATCATACTCAATGGAGAGAGTCTGAAAGCATTCCCCTTGAGAACGGGCACCAGACAAGAATGCCCTTTACCACCATTCTTACTCAACATAGTGCTGGAGGTCCTAGCCAAAGCAATTAGGCTAGAAAAAGAAATAAACTGCATCAAAACAGGTAAGGAAGAAGTAAAAGTATCTCTGTTTGCAGATGATATGATTTTATACACAGAAAACCCCCAAAGAATCCACAAGAAAACTATTGGAACTAATAGAAGAGTTCGGCAGAGTATCAGGATACAAGGTAAACATACAAAAATCATTTCATTCCTCTCCACCAACAAAGAGAACTTTGAAGAGGAAATCACCAAATCAATACCATTTACAATAGTCCCCAAGAAGATAAAATGCTTAGGAATAAATCTAACCAGAGACATAAAAGACCTATGCAAAGAAAACTACAAAACACTACTGCAAGAAACCAAAAGAGACCTACATAAGTGGAAAAACATACCTTGCTCATGGATAGGAAGACTCAACATTGTGAAAATGTCAATTCTACCCAAAGCAATTTACAGATACAATGCAATCCCGATCCAAATTCCAATGGCATTTTTTAATGAGATGGTGAAACAAATCACAAACTTCATATGGAAAGGTAAGAGGCCACAGATAAGTAAAACATTACTGAAGAAGAACAAAGTGGGAAGCTTCACACTACCTGATTTTAGAACCTATTATACTGCCATGGTAGTCAAAACATCCTGATACTTGTACAATAACAGATACAAAGACCAATGGAACAGAACTGACAAACCAGCAATCCCACTCCTTGACGTAAATTCCTCCACTTATGAGCAGCTAATATTTGACAAAGACCCATTCAGGTGGCTAACAGATACATAAAGAAATGCTCACAATCATTAGCCATTAGAGAAATGCAAATCAAAACTACAGTGAGATTCCATCTCACCCCAACAAGGCTAGCATTAATATAAAAAACACAAAATAATAAATATTAGAGAAGTTGTGGAGAAACTGAAACACTCATACACTGCTGGTGGGAATGTAAAATGGTACAACCCTTTGGAAATCCATTTCGTCTTCCTTAAAAAGCTGGAAATGGAAGTACCATGCGATCCAGCAATCCCACTCCTTGAAATATATCCTAGAGAAATAAGAACCGTCACACAAATAGGTACATGCACACGCATGTTCCTTGCAGCACTGTTCACAATAGCAAAAAGATGGAAACGACCTAGGTGTCTATCAAAGGATGAATAAATAGACAAATTATGGTATGCTCACACGATGGAATACTATGCAACAATAAAGAATGATGAATCCACAAAACATCTCGTAAAATGGAGGAATCTGGAAGGCATTATGCTGAGTGAAATTAGTCAGTCACAAAAGGACAAATACTGTATAAGACCACTATTATAAGAATTCAAGAAAAGGTTTAAACACAGAAGAAAACATCCTTTGATGGCTACGAGGGTAGGGAGGGAGGGAGACGGAAATTCACTAGGTAGTAGACAAGAATTATCTTAGGTGAAGGGAAGGACAACACACAACACAGGGGAAGTCAGCACAACTGGACTAAACCAAAAGAAGTTTCCTGAATAAAACCAAACACTTTGAGGAACAGAGTTGCAGGGGCGGGGGCCTGGGGACCATTGTTCTGGGGGGGACATCTAGGTCAATTGGAATAACAAAGTTTATTAAGAAAATGTTCCACATCCCACTTTGATGAGTGGCGTCTGGGGTCTTAAAAGCTAGCAAGCAGCCATCCAAGATTCATCAATTGGTCCCAACCCACCTGGAGCAAAGGAGAATGAAGAACACCAAAGACACAAGGAAAATATGAGCCCAAGAGACAGAAAGGGCCACATAAACCAGAGACTCTATCAGCCTGAGACCTGAAGAACTAGATGGTGCCCAGTTACTACCAATGACTCCCCTGACAGAGAACACAACAGAGAGTCCCTGATGGAGTAGGAGAAAAGTAGGGTGCAGAACTCAAATTCTAGTAAAAAGACCATTCTTACCGGTCTGACTGAGACTGGAGGACCCCAGAAAACATGGCCCCTGGATTCTCTGGTAACCCATAACTAAAACCATTCCCAAAACCAACTCTGCAGACAAAGATTAGACTGGACTGTAAGACATATAATACTAGTGAAGAGTGTGCTTCTTAGTCCAAGTAGATACATGAGACTAAATGGGCAGCTCCTGTACAGAGGTGAAATGAGAAGACAGAAAGGGACAGGAGCTGGTTGAATGGACACAGGAAATCCAAGGTGGAAAGGAGAAGTGTGCTGTCTGTCACATTATAGAGACAGCAACTAGGGTCACATAACAATGTGGGTATAAATTTTTGCATGAGAAACTAACTTGATTTGAAAACTTACCCTTAAAGCACAAGAAAAAAAAAGTAAAAAAAAAAAATTATTTCACAGGATTGCTCCATTAAAAAAAAAAAAAGGACAACAAGAACCTCTTGATTGCTAAATCCAAAGGACTCTTTCTGCCTTCACCTTACTTTCTTACTTTGGTTAAGAGTACTGATCACTCCCTACTTCTTAAACCTCACCAGTGTTTGACACAATGTAGATGCTCAAAAAATACTTGATTAAATGAACGAGTGATATATTGAATGCCTACTGTGTGGGGAATTTAAGATTAAAGCATATGAAATAATCAGAGCACAAAGAATATAATTTAATGCAATATTTTCTGTTTTGGACAAGTACAAGCGCTGTTTCAGTAGATGGGAAAGATTAATAGGAAGAGAAGCAATCGCTATTATGGTAGATGAACTTTACTGTCAGAGAGGTAGAGTGGAGGCTTGGTTCAAGGAGAGTACTTTTCTTGTCAGACATCATTCACTACTTACAGGAAACAGTCTACGTTCTTTTTTTTTTTTTTCCTAAGCCTTATATTTTTATTTTCTGTATTTAAATCCTTAATCTTTGGGGGGAATGGAGTAAGTGAGGTAGGGGACCAATTTCCGCTTTCTGCACTTATGATCTATTTCAGTTTTCTGTCTTTTTGAGTCAATTATAAAATAACTTTTTCCCCTAGGAACACACAGATTTCATTGAAGTTTTAACACTCATTTGCATGAAATTTCTGAAAAATAATCACGATTTTTAAATCACTTGTCTATCTATGGTTAGTTTCCTATTCTCATTTCTAATTTTGTGCTGTCTCCATTTCGGTTGCCCAGGCTAGCTAGTGCCTTGTTTTATTACTTTTCAAAGAAGCAGCTCTCATGTTTCTCAGTTTCATGGTTTCCCTATTTTCTAATTTATTAGTAACTGCTTCCACATTTATTAATTCATTTCCTCTCATTTCCGTGCTTAATTTTGTGTCTCCTTTCCTAAATTCTTTTTTTTTTCTTAGTTTCTCATTCAACAATTTATACACAAATCGCTTTGTGACACTGATTGCAATCCCCACAATGTGTCAACACTCTCACCTTTCACACCCCAATTCCCGTTTCCATTCGTTCATTTTTCCTGTCTTTCTCGTCATTGCTTTTGGGCAGGAGTTGCCCTTTGGTCTTGTATACACGATGTAACTAAGAAGCACATTCCTCGCATGTGTTATTGTTTGTTGTATGGAGCTGTCTAATCTTTGACCGAACTTTGGGAATGGCTTCAGTTCTGAGTAAAAAGGATTTCCCCAGGCCATAGTCTCTTTAGTCCTTTGGACTACTCTTTCCCTTATGTCTTTGGTTTTCTTCATTCTCCTTTTCACCGGATGGGGTGGGACCAGTAGATGTATCTTAGATGGCCTCTTGTGAGCTTTTAAGACCCCAGATGCTACTCAACAAAGTTGGGTGTAGAACATTTTCTTTATGAACTTTGTTATGCCAGTTGACCTAGATGACCCCGTGACCATGGTCCCCAGCCCTTAGCCCCAGTAACTCAGTTCCTCAGGGTGTTTGGATATGTCTAGGAAACTTCTATGACTTTGCCTTGGTCAAGTTGTGCTGACATTCCCTATATTGTGCACCCTTTCTTTTCAACAATGTTAAGATTTAGCTACTATCTAGTTAATGACTTCTCCCTCCCCCACCTTCTCCTCCCTCATAACCATCAAACAATTTTTGTTTTAATGTGTGTTAACCTTTTCTTGAGTTTTTATAATAGTGGTCTAATACAGTATTTGTCCTTTTGTGATTGACTTATTTCACTCAGCCTAACGCCCTCCAAATTCATCCATGTTGTGAGATGCTTCTCAGATTCATCATTGTTCTTTATCATTGCATATTCCATTATAAGTATGTACTATAATATGTCTATCCATTCATCTGTTGATGGGCACTTAGTTGTTTCCGTCTTATTGCTATTGTGAATAATGATATAAGGTACATGGGTGTGCATAAGTCTATTCATGAGATGACTCATTTCTCTAGGATATATTCCTAGTAGTGGGATTGCTGTTTTTTTTTTTTATGGTATTTCTATTTCTATTTCTAGTGTTATAAGGAAGTGCCATATCGTTTTCCAAAATGGTTTTATCATTTCACATTCCCAACAGCAGTGTGTAAGAGTTCCAAACTCCCCACAACCTCTCCAACACTTGTTATTTTCTCTTTTGATGAGTGCCAGCTTGGAAGGCACTCAAAATACAACTGGGAAAGAGCTGCCTCCTCAAAGTAGGGTCAACCTTAATGACCTGGATGGAGTCAAGCTTTCAGGACCTTCATTTGCTGATGCCATGACTCAAAGTGAAAAGAAACAGCTGCAAACATACATTAATAATAGGAACATGGAATGTATGAAGTATGAATCTCGTAAAATTGGAAGTTGTCAAAAATGAAATGGAACTCATAAACATTGATATCCTAGGCAATAGTGAGCTGAAATGGACTGGTATTGGCCATTTTGAACTGGACAATCATATGGTATACTATGCCAGGAGTGACAAATTAAAGAGGAATGGTGTTACACTCCTTGTCAAAAAGAAGATTTCAAGATCGATCCTGAAGTACAGCCCTGTCAGTGATAGGACAATATCCATATGCCTAAAAGGAAGACTTGTTAGTACAACTATTATTCAAATACACGCACCAACCATTAACACCAAAGATGAGGAAACTGAAGATTTTTACCTACATCTGCAGTCTGAAATTGATCAAACATGTAATCAAGATGCACTAGTAATTACTGATGGATGGAACGTGAAAGTTGGAAACAAAAAAGAAGGAACAGTAGTTGAAAAATATGGCCCTGGTGATAGAAAAAACATTCTATTGCATGATAGGATTTTGCAAGACCAACAACTTTATTGCAAATACCTTTTTTCAACATGATAAACAGCAGTTATACACATGGACCATGCCAGATGCAATGAAATTGACTACATCTGTGAAAAGAGATGATGGAAACACTCAAATACCACCAGTCAGAAAAGGCCAAAGGCCAACTGTGAAACAGACCATCAATTGTTCAAATGCAAGTTCAAGGTGAAGCTGAGGAAAATTCAAACAAGTCCAGAAGAGCCAAAGTATGACCTTGAGTATATTCCACCTTAGACACCATCTCAAGAATAGATTTGACTCATCAAACACCAATAACTGAAGACCAGAGGAGTTGTGGAATGACATCAGGACATCATACATGAAGAAAGCAAGAGATCATTAAAAAGACAGGAAAGAACAAAAAAGATCAAAATAGATGTCAGACGAGACTCAGAAAGTTGTTCTTGAATGTAGAATAGCTAAAGCAAAAGGAAGAAATGATGAAGTAAAAGACCTGAGAGAAGATTTCAAAGGGCAGCTCCAGAAGACAAAGTATTATAATGAAATGTCCAAAGATCTAGAGTTAGAACACCAAAAGGGAAGAACACTTGGCATTTCTCAAGCTGAAAGAACTTAAGAGAAAATTCAAGTCTCGAATTGCAATATTGGAGGATTCTACAGGCAAAATATAGAACAACACAGGAAGCGTCAAAGAAGACGGAAAGAAATCACAGAAGAATTGGTTGGCATTCAGTGGTGTCAGGAAGTAGCATATTAACAAGAACCAATGGCACTGAAGGAAGAAGTCCAAGTTGCACTGAGGCATTGGCAAAAAACAAGGCTCCAGGAATTGACAGAACACCAACTGAGATGTTTCAACAAGCAGATGCAGTGCTGGCGGCGCTAACTTGTCTATGCCAAGAAATTTTGAAGACAGCTACCTGGCCTACTGACTGGAAGAGATCCATATTTGTGCCCATTCCCAAGAAAGGTGATCCAACAGAATGTGGAAATTATCAAACAATACCATTAGTTTCACATGTAAGTAAAGTTTTGCTGAAGATTGTTCAAAATCGGTTGCAGCAGTACATCAACAGGGAACTGCCAGAAATTCAAGCCAGATTCAGAAGAGAACATGGAACAAGGATATCATTGCTGATGTCAGATGGATCTTGGCTGAAAGCAGAGAATACCAGAAAGACGTTTACCTGTGTTTTACTGACTTTGCAAAGGCATTCAACATAACAAAATATGGATTACATTATGAAGAATGGGAATCCCAGAACACTTATTTCTGCTCAGGAGCACTGGTGGCTCAGTGGTTAAAGAGTTGAGCTGCTAACCAAAAGTTTGGCAGTTCAAATTCACCAGCCACTCCTTGGAAATCATATGCGGCAGTTGTACTCTGTCCTGTAGGGTCACTATGAGTCAGGATCAACTCCATGGCAATGGATTTTTTTTTTTTTTTTGGTGATTATGCCATGCTGAATCTGTACATAGACCAAGAGGCAGTCATTTGAACAGAACAAGGGGATACTGCATGGTTTAAAATCAGGAAAGGGGTATGTCACTGTTGTATTCTTTCTCTATACTTATTCAATCTGTATGCTGAGCAAATAATCCGACAAGCTGGAATATATGAAGAAGAACATGAAATCAAGATTGGAGGAAGGCTCATTAACAACCTACAATATGCAGATGACACAACCTTGCTTGCTGAAAGTGAAGAGGACTTTAAGTACTTACAGACGAAGATCAAAGACTACAGCCTTCAGTACGGATTTCACCTTAACATAAAGAAAACAAAAATCCTCACAACTAGACCAATAAGCAACATCACGTCCTTCTGTGCCAACGACTGCCTCTTGATCTATGTATAGAGTCCACGTGGCAACAATTAAGTGCTCTGAAATTCCCATTGTTCGTAGTATTATCATAATTTGTTATGATTCACACAGTCGAATGCCTTTGTATAGTCAATAAAACACAGGTAAGCATCTTTCTGGTATCCTCTGCCTTCAGCCGGGATTCATGTGACATCAGCAATGATATCCCTTGTTCCACGTCCTCTTCTGAATCCAGCCTGAATATCTGGCAGTTCCCTGTCAATGTTCTGCTGCAACCACTTTTGAATAATCTTCAGCAAAATTTTACTCGCGTGTGATATTAATGATATTGTTCTATAATTTCTGAATTCTATTGGATCACCTTTCTTTGCAATAGGCATAAAGTAGAGGGTAAGCAAAAAAGGAAGACCCTCAAGAGATGGACTGACACAGTGGCTGCGAAAATGTGCTCAAGCATAACAATTGTGAGGATGGTGCAGGACTGGGCAGTGTTTCTTTCTATTGTACGTAGGGTTGCTCTGAGTCGGAACAGACTCTACGGATCCCAACAACAACAATGTTGGGGTGAGATGGTATCTCATGGTAGTTTTGATTTGCATTTGGCTAATGATCTCAAGCATTTCCTCACGTGTCTGTTAGCCTCCTGAATGTCTTCTTAGTGAAGTGTCTGTTCATATCCTTCGCCCAATTTTTAATTGGATTATTTGTCTTTTTGTTGTTGAGGTGTTGCGATATCTTGTAGATTTTAGAGATTAGACACTTGTTGGATATGTCTTAGCCAAAAAATTTTTCCCGGTCGGGAGGTTCTCTTTTTACCCTTTTGCTGAAGTATTTTGATAAGCGTGTTTCATTTTTAGGAGCTGTCAGTTATCTAGTTTATCTTCTGGTGCTTGTGCAGTGTTAGTTATGGTTTGTATCTTATTTATGCCATATATCAGGGCCCCTAGCCTTTTCCCTGTTTTTTTCTTTCATGATCTCTTTACTTTTAGGTCTTATATTTAGGTATTTGATATATTTTGAATTGGTGTTTGTGTATGGTGTGAAGTATGGGTTCTGTTTCATTTTTTTACAGACGGAAATCCAGTTTTGCTGGCATCATTGGTTAAAGAGCCTGTCTTTTTCCCATTGAATGGACTTTGGGCCTTTGTCAAATATCAGCTGACCATAGGTGGCTGGATTTATGCCTAGGTTCTTAATTCTGTTCCATTGTTCTCTGTGTCTGTTGTTGTACCACTACCAGGTTGTTTTGGCTACCATGGCTGTACAGTAGGTTCTAAGATCAGGTAGTGTGAGGCCTCCTACTTTTTTCTTCTTTTTAAATAATGCTTTACTGATCTGAGGCCTCTTTCCTTTCCATATAAATTTAGTGATTAGTTTTTCCATCTCATTAAAGACTGCTGTTTGTATTTGGATTGAGATTGCATTGTATCTGTAGATCGTTTTGGGTAGAATTGACATTTTTTTCACAATGTTGAGTCTTTCTGTCCATGAACATGGTATGGTTTTCCCTTTATGTAGGTCTCTTTTGATTTCTTGCAGCAGTGCTTTGTAGTTTTCTTTGTATAGGTCTCTTATGTCCCTGGTTAGGTTTATTCCTAAGTACTTTATTTTTTTAGGGGTAATTATAAATGATACTGTTTTCTTGGTATCATTTTAGACATTCTTTTTGTTGGTGTATAGGAATCCAACTGATTTTTGTATGTTGATCTTGTATCCTGCTACTCTGCTGAATCTTTCTGTTAGTTCCAGTAGTTCCCTTGTGGAATCTTTGGGGTTCTATATCTATAGTATCATATCATCTGTGAATATGGATATTTTTTACTTATTCATTTTAGATGCCCTTTATTTCTTTTTCTTGCCTTGTTGCTCTAGCTAGGTCTTCCAGCACAGTGTTAAATAGAAGTGGTAATAAAGGTCATTCCTTGTCTTGTTCCTGTTCTCGGGGGAAAAGTTTTCAGCCTCTCTCCATTGAGAATGATGTTAGCTGTTGGTTTTGAATAGCTGCCATTTATTATGTTAAGGAATTTCCTTTCTATTTTTATTTTGCAGAGAGTTTTTATCAGGGACAGGTGTTGGATTTTATCAAATGCCTCTTCTGCACCAATTGAGATGATCATGATTGTTTTCTTTTGTTCCATTTAAGTGGTGGATTACATTGGTTGATTTTCTAATGTTGAACCATCCTTGCATACCTGGTACGAATCCCACTTAGTTGTGCTGTATTAATTTGTAATAAGATGCTGGATTCTATTGGTTAGAATTTTGTTAAGAATTTTTGCATCTATATTCATCAGAGATATTGGTCTGTAATTTTCTTTTTTTTGTGGTATCTTTGCCTGAATTTAGTATCAGGGTTATGCCGGCTTCATAGAATGTATTTGAGAGTATTCCTTCCTTTCCTATGTTCTGAAATAGTTTGAGTAGTACTGGTGTGAGCTCTTCTCTGAATGTTTCATAGAATTCTCCAGGGAAGTCATCCAGGCCAGGGTTTTGTTTGTTTGTGGGGGTGGGAGGAGTTTTTGTTTTGTTTTGTTTTGTTTTGTTTTGTTTTGTTTTGTTTTGTTTTGTTTACCCCTTCAATCTCTGCTCTTGTTATGGGTCTGCTTAGATTTTCTATCTCAGTTTGTTCGCTTAGGTAGGTAGTATGTTTCTAGAAATTTGTCCGTTTCCTCTAGGTTCTCAAATTTGTAGGAGTACAGTTTTTCATAATATTCTGTTGTGGTCCTTTTTATTTCAGCTAGGTCTGTTGTAATGTCTCCCATCTCACTTCTTATCTGGGTTATTTGCTTCCTCTTCTGTTTTTCTTTATTAGTTTGGCCTATGGTTTGTCAATTTTGTTGATCTTTTCAAAGAAACAACTTTTAATCTTGTTGATTCTATTGTTTTTCTGTTCTCTATTTCATTTATTTCTGCTCTAATCTTTATTGTTTCCTTTCTTCTGGTGGCTGTGGACTTCTTTGCTATTCTCTTTCTATTTGTTCAAACTGTAGGGCTAATGTTTTGATTTTTGACCGTTCTTTTTTGTTGTGTGCATTTATTGCTATAACCTGAGCTCTGAGCACTGCCTTTGCTGTGTCCCAAAGGCATCGGCATGATGTGTTTTCATTCTCATTTGATTCTAGGAATTTTTTTATTCCCTTTTTGATTTCTTCTATTACCCAATTGTTTTTAAGCAAGGTGTTATTCAGTCTAGGAAATTTTTTATTCTGTCCTTGATTTTTTTTTTTTATTAGTCTGCTGTTTTTAAGCAAAGTGTTATTCAGTTTCCATGTATTTGATATTTTATCCTTGCTCCTTCTCTTATTGATTTCTGCTTATATGGTGTTGTGTTCAAAGAGAATGTTTTGTATTATTTCAATGTTCTGGATTTTACTGAGGGTTGCTTTGTGGCCTAAAATGTGGTCTATTCTGGAGAATGTTTCATGTGTATTGGAAAATAATATATACTTTGCTTCTATTCGTTGGAGTGTTCCGTATATGTCAGTGAGATCCAGTTTTTCAATTTTGGCCTTTAGATCTTCTGTATCTCTGCTGAGTTTCTTTCTAGATGTTCTGTCCTTTAGCAAGAGTAGTGTTTTAAAGTCTTCTACAATTATTGTGGAACTGTCAGTTTCTCTTTTCAGTGCTGTTAGAGTTTGTTTTGTGTATTTTGGGGCCCTGTTTTTGGATGTGTATGTATTTATTAAGGTTATGTCTTCTTGGTGGGTTGTCCCTTTAGTCATTATATAATGTCCTTCCTTGTCTTTTATCATGGATTTTGCCTTAACATCAATTTTATCTGAGATTAGTATTGCCTTTCCTGCCCTTTTATGGTTACCATATGCTTGATATATTTTTCCATCCTTCAATTTTTAATCAGTTTAAGTCTTTGTGTCTCAGATGTGTCTCTTGTAGATAGCATATTGATGGGTCATGTTTTTTAATCCATTCTGCCACTCTCTGTCTCTTTATCAGTGTATTTAAACCATTTATATTAAGTGTGATTATCAGTGGCTATGAGTTTATTGCTGCCATATTGTTATGCTTTTTTTTTTTGTGGTCTGATGTTATCTTTGTTCCTTTACTCTCCTGTGCCAGTTCCTTTTGTCTGTGGATTTCTTTTCTTTCATCATTGTAGATTTTGTGTTTACTGAATCTTTACGTTTTTCTTCTTTTTTTATTCTGAGAAGGTTTACTTTCTTTGTGGTTGCCTTGAAATTTACCCTTACCTTCCTAAGTTTGAACCAGTCTCTTATTACTTGATATCACCTTGACTTCCTCTCCATTTGAAAGTTCTACACCTACACCATTTATTCCCCCCTTTTATTGTTTTACTGGCATTGTTATCATTTAGATTGATGTCTCTGGTTCCCTGTTTTAAGTCTTTAACTTTGTTTTATTAATAAGAGTTCTTTATCTAGTTTAGTATCTGGCTGATTCTGTCCTGTGTCTTAGACTCTGTTTCTCGTCTGATGTTGGTTCTCTAACCAGAGGACTCCGTTTAATATTTCTCGTAAATTTGGTTTGGTTTTTGTGAGTCCCCTTAATTTTGGTTTATCTGAAAATATCCTGATTTCACCTTCATATTTGAAAGAGAGTTTTGCAGGGTATATTATTCTTGATTGACAGCTTTTTTTTTTTCAAGGTTTTGTATATGTCACCCACTGCCTTCTTTTTGTTTGCATAGTTTCTGTGAGTAATCAGAGCTTAGTCTTACTCTTTCCCATTTATAGGTGATTTTCTTTTTTCTTGAGCTGCTCTCAGTATTCTTTCTTTGTCTTTGGTTTTGGCAGTGTGATTATGATATGACTTGGTGACCTTCTTTTACAGTCTATCCTGTATGGGATTTTTTGAGCTTCTTGGATGGTCAACTTTTCTTCTTTCACGATATTTGGGAAGTTTTCTGCCAGAAAATCTTCAACAATCTTCTCGGTGTTTTCCACTTTCACCTCCTGTCCTGGAACTCCAATGATGTGCAAATTTTTGCTCTTCATCATGTCCCACATAATTCTTAGGTTTTCTTCATTCTTTTCTCTGATTTTTCTTCAAACGAACTGGTATCCATGGATTTGTCTTCAAGCTCACTGATTCTGTCTTTCATTATTTCAAATTTTCTCCTAAAACTTTCTATTAAGTTGTCCATTTCTGAAATTCTGTTGTTTATCTTTTGGATTTCTAGTTGCTGTTTTTGTATGACTTCTAATTGTCTGTTTATTTTGACATTTTTTTTCTTGTATTATTTTCCCTGAATTTTTCTATTTCTTTGTGTTTTCCTTGACTTTGGCTATGTTTTCATTGGTTTTGTCTGTGCTTTCTTTGATCTCCTGGAGAGTCCAAATATCAGTCTTTTGAATTCCATATCAGATGGTTCCACTGTCTTTTCTTCTACAAGAAGTACATCTGATTCTTTATTTTGGTTGCTGGAGGCATCTTGTCCTGATTTTTAACGTTTTGATATTGTCTGCTGTCTCCGAGACATTAAAAGTATTATTTTCTTTACTTATTGATTGCATGTTCATTTGTTCATCCTGTTTTTTTGTTTGTTTGTTTTGTTTTGATATGCCAGGGTTGGTGGGCCAGGCATGCTTTGCTGCTTGCTCGACTGTGGGCATGATAGTTCTCACCACCTTGTGTGGGCGGGCAGGGCAGCAACAGGCAGATGAGCCTGCATTGGTGTACACTGGTTTGGCAAGGTGGCTGAAGGCAGACCAACAAGGTGCTGTCTGTCTCCTGATGTTGGTCCAGTGGTGTGGGAGCTTTCTAAACTCCTCACCAGATAGGTAGGGGTGCCAGATGGGGATTGGTGGGGCTCATTCCCACCATTCAGAAGCTGGTCAGGTAATGGGAGTTGGGGGCAGTATGGGCCCAGTGTGGTGGCTGGCCCGATCATTGTGGGTGCTGTAGCTGCAGCTACACATCAGGCAGGAAGGGGGTGGCATTTGGAGCTAGGTGGGGGAGAGAAACAAAAAAAAAGAGAAAGATTAAAAATTTTTTGAAGTAGCTGGCAGGTGGATGCCAGGTGGAACTGGGGGCCAGCAGAAAAGGGGGGAATGTGCCATATGAGGCTAGGTGGGAGGTAGAAAGAAAATAAAGTAAAAGAAAAGAATAAAATAACTGGTAGAATGGTGGAGGCAAGTAAATGTGTAGATTTCTTGGCAGGGATTAAAGAGAGTTCTTGTGAAATGGCTTTTATTTTCTCTGTGAAATAGAAGCCAAGGTCGTGTGCTGAGCATGCTAGAGGAGGAAGAAGCTCAGTAGTTTGAGGGCCATGGATATGGTCTGGAATAGCTGTCATGGAAATAGGAGAGCGTGACTGGAATTGCAGCACTGTTGAAGTTCAGTTGAATGGACCAGAGGCACGGCACTTCAATCTGTGAAGTTAATAGTTCTCACCAGCAACATCTTGGAATAGGACTGAGGGAGGGGAATAGTTGGATTTGTCTGAGGTTGAAGTTTTCCCAAACAGTTGTGACACAGGATGAGAGGGCAGGGAAGCTGAGGATTCTATTAAAAGACTTGAAATAACTCACGCTGTAACAAGGGTTTAGGAGTCCTGGGGGCACAGTGGTAAAAGTGCTCAGCTGCTAACTATAAGGTCGGCGGTTCAAACCCACCAGGCACTTCACTGTAGAAAGACAGTGTAGTCTGCTTCCACAAAGATTATTGTCATTGTTAGGTACTGTCTAGCCAGTTCGAACTCATGGTGACTCCACCTATGACAGATTGAAACACTGCCTGGTCCGGTGCCATCCTCACAATCGTTGTTATGCTTGAGCCCATTGTTGCAGCCACTGTGTCAATCCATCTCATTGAGAGTCTTCGTCTTTTTCACTGACCCTCTTCTTCACCAAGCATGATGTCATTCTCCAGGGACTGATCCCTCCTGATAACACATCCAAAGTATGTGAGACAAAGTCTTGCCATCCTTGCCTCTAAAGAGCATTCTTTCTGGTTGCACTTCTTTCAAGAAAAATTTGTTCGTTCTTCTGGCAGTCCATGATATATTCAGTATTCTTCGCCAGCATTATAATTCAAAAGCCTCAACTCTTTTTCTGTCTTCCTTATTCATTGTCCAGCTTTCACATGCATATGAAGGAATTGAAAACACTGTGGCTTGGGTCAGGCACACCTCGATAATTAAAGTGACATCTTTGCTTTTCAACACTTTAAAGAGGTCTTTTGCTGCAGATTTGCCCAATGCAATGGAGTGTTTGATTTCTTGACTGCTTCTTCCATGGGCATTGATTGCGGATCCAAGTAAAATGAAATCCTTTTCAACTTCAATCTTTTGTCCGTTTATCATGTTGTTGCTTATTGGTCCAGTTGTGAGGATTTTTGTTTTCTTCATATTGAGATGTAATCCATACCGAAGGCTGTACCCTTTGACCTTCCTCAGTAAGTGCTTCGAGTCCTCTTCATTTTCAGCAAGCAAGGTTGTGTCATCTGCATATCACAGGAGACTTTAGTCAGTGGGAAACCTCAATTTATTATTTCTGAAATAGGCTGTTCAAATGGCAGGACTGTTGATTGAAGAGAGGGTCATTATTATATGAATTAAACCATAAAGTATTTAATAGACATGGTTAATTTCACAAGCCAAATAAAGAAAGTTGGACACAGAACAAAGAACGAGGGGCAGGGAGACAGGGAACTGGGATCTAATCTTGTATCTGCTACCTCTTGTGACCTTATGCACAATCACTTAACCTGACTGCGCCCTGTTTCCTTACCTTCAAAATGAGGAGACTTGATTGCTAAGCTCCTGAGGCCCAATCATTCAGTATATATGATTGCAATATCGTCAGGTGGTAAGATCAGGCACAAATAGAAGAGAAAAGGCAGTTTGGCAGATTGCTTCATTTTTACTTCATTGATTTTAACAGACAGACTTTCCTCAATTCATGAATTTTGGAGTTAGTTTTGCCAGCTGCTTTAGTCGATATGGCTTTATTTCCCTTCTGATCTCTTCCCCTCTGCACCACACTTCTCACATAACTCTATCATTTTCCACCAGTGATTAGCCTCGGGGGAAGGACCTATGTCTCTTATACCTCTGACAAGTCAGGGATGTAAATGAATCAGTTCTTCCAATTGAGATTCTTCTGATCGTTCTGCTGATTTTCTCAAAGTAGTCTTTTCTTCTGCCTTTCAAATACTCTGATGTGGAGCTCAGGTGTTGACCAAAAGTGGAGGCAGCAGCCAAACCAGTTCTTGAGTGCCTAGGATTCAGGACAGGCATCTCTTCAGGCTGATGATGCTACAGTCTGGGCTTGAGGCCCTTACTGCATCCTGACTAGAGTTGGATGGATTTACTGCTTACCGGCCTGCCTACCAGCTGCTGCCAAACTCTGTTGTCAGAATCCTCTGAACAGATAGTACTTTGCCCACCTTAAGAAATTTCTGGTAAGCCTGACGTTTGCCTTCACGTTTGTCCTTCCTTTCTGAATTTCCTTATTTTTCACCATTCCTGTTGTACAGGTTAATTCAACTTATCATCTTTCTCCTTTGATTCCTTAGAGATAAGGATGACTAAAAATTATTCTAATCCAGAGTTTCTATTATTCTGTTATTTGATAGCGAGATACATGATAGACAGATAAATAGCTGCCATCAGGTCGACTTCAACTTATGAATATCTTATGTACAACAGAACAAAATTTGCCCAGTCGTGTGCCACCCTCAGGATCGCTGGCATGTTCAAGTCCATCGTTGAGGCTGTTGTGCCAGTCCATCTCACTGAGGGTCTCCCTCACCCTTACTGGCCCTCTACTTCACTGAACATGATGTTGTCCTCCAGCAAGTGATCACTCCTGATGATGTATCCAAAGCAAGAGTCGGACAGTGTTCCATTTTGATTCATTAGCTTTCACTGAGTAGTTTTTGGAAGTAAATTGCCAGGCCTTTCTTCCTAGTCTGTCTTAGTGGGGAAGCTCCACTGAAACCTGTCCACTGTAGATGACCCTGTTTATATTTGAAATACTGGTGACATAGCTTCCAGCATGACAGCAACATGCAAACATATACCTTTATTTAGTGTTTTATGCTTAATTCATCTTCTTGGCCATAATTCACCATAGAATGGTGCAAAACTGAGGAAGTTGTCTTCCAAGGAGAAACACACTTTATATTCTTTATATTATATTCTTATCTCTTCTAAACCCAGGCTCTTCCAACTTAATTTTTCAAAGAGAGGTTTGGGCATTAATGTCTCAGAAAAGCAATTTTTAAGTCAAAAGGCCTGCTTCAGGGGTCCTGGAAGGTAAAAGCAAACAGATCAACTGATGAGTGGAAACTAAAGATTGAATGGCTACTTTAAGTAAATGTATCAGAAGTCATGAAGTAAAAAGGCAGATGACAGCCTTAGTCACAGATGAAAGTGTGGTCTTTATAAATCTATGCACAGTACAGCAAGACTTTGGGTCATACATTGGTCTGCTCAGCCATGCCCATACACACAGTAAGCAAAGGTTTCTGCAATGGACGGTGAAAAGGCTGGGGGAGGAAAAACAGACCAGGAACAATGTTTCCAAAAAGCCAGTTGGATGCTATTTCCAGGTAAGTTTAAACTGGGCAGGGGATCACGGAGCTGACTGAACTAAATCTTATATTTCACACACTAAAATTTGTCTGGAATTCTCAATTATAATTTTTTAATACTTCTTCCTTCATCCACATTCATCCTTCAGCCTACTGAAATCTATTTCTATTCCTTTCACTTCCTGGAAACTACATTAAACAAATTTACCAGTTAACATCCTACTTACAAATCCAGTGATCCCTTAGTAATCCTGACCTTACTTGGTATTTTGGTCGTCAGTTCCATCCTGGAAAATCTTTCTTCTGCTGCTTTCTGTGACACCAGCCTGTGCTGGGTTTCCCTTAAGTCTCTGATAGCTCCCTTTCACTGTGTTGCCACCAATCCTGCACTCTCCCTAAATACTGATATTCTTAGTATCCTAGCTTCAGCCATCTACCCTCTATCTTTCTGGATGATACATGAGTTTAGAAACAATCTAGACATAAATTACTTTTAATTCTTTATCTCCCACCCAGATCTCTTACCTAAGTTCCAGAACTAGAGAGCCAAACTTTTAGTGGACATCTCCAGTAGGATGACCCACAGGCATCTTAAACTTAATAAGTCAACAATTAAACCTTCTCCCTTACCCCATTTCAACACTCACTGCGACAACTCCTATTTTCCTCTGTTTTGAATAATGGCATCATCTATCATTTTTCTGCAGCAGTGAAAAACCTGTAAATAGGTATTTACATAGTCTCAAAGTATCTCCCTCAAAACAAAGGGAAAAATTGTAACTACACTGGAGAAACCTGGCAGAATCATCTTATCCATGTGATAACTGTTAGTGTTACCAGCAATACAGCAAACTGACGGTCCTGGATTACAAACGAGTTCCGTTCCTAAATCTGTCTTTAAGTCCAATTTGTGCATAAGTCGGAAAGCTAGGTAGGGTTTGTATCTAACGTCAGTTAGTCAAATGTTTGTCTTAGTATACAGTGTACATTTACATGCATAAAAAACATTAAAAAAAACTTCTCAGATACACAAAAATATCTTTAACATAATAATAATATCTTTATGCAGGTCACAAAGTAGTAGCTGTTTGTTAATAGGAACCACCGTATGTACCTCAAATTTTAAGTATAAACAGGCTTTACAAGAGTTAGTTCATAACTACGTGTTATACATAAGTCAGACATTTGTAAATTGGAGACTGACTGTATCAACATCCTGTTGTTGTTAGGTGTCATCCAGTCCTGACTCATAGTGACTCCATGTACAACAGAACAAAACACTACCCAGTCATGCCCCATCCTCCCAATCATTGTTATGCTTGAGCCACTGTGTCAATCCAACTCGTTGAGGGTCTTCATCTTTTTCAACGATGCTCTATTTTACCAAATGACGTCCTTCTCCAGAGATTGCCCCCTCCTAATAACATGTCCAAAGTATGCATGACAAAGTCTTACCATCCTCGCTTCCAAGGAGCATTCTGGCTGCATTTCTTCCAAGACAGATTTGTGCGTTCTTCTGGCAGTCTGTCATATGTGCAATATTTTTCACCAACACCATAATTCAAAGGCATTAATTCTTCCTCAGTTTTCCTTATTCATTGTCCAGCTTTTACATGCATATGAGGAGATTGAAAATACCATGATGACCCAGGCAGACCTTGGTCTTCAAAGTGAAATCTTTGCTTTTTAGCACTTGAAAGAGGTCTTTTGCAGCAGATTTGCCCAGTGCAATATGTGGTTTGATTTCTTGACTGTTGTTTCCATGGGAGTTGATTGTGAATCCAAGTAAAATGAAATCCTTGACAATTTCAGTCTTTTCTCCATTTATCATGATGTTGCTTATTGGTCCAATTGTGAGGATTTTTGTTTTCTTTATGTTGAGGTGTAATCCCTACTGAAGGCTGTGGTCTTTGATCTTCATCAATAACTGCTCAAGTTCTCTTCACTTTCAGCAAGCAAAGTTGTGTCATCTGTGTATTGAAGATTGTTAATGAGTCTTCCTCCAATCCTGCTACTGCATTCTTCTTCGTATAGTCCAGCCTCTCAGATTATTTGCTCAGCATACAGCTTTAGTAAGTATGGTGAAAGGATACAACCCTGACACACACCTTTCCTGTTATTAAACCACTCAGTATACCCTTGTTCTATTCAAACAACTGCCTATGTACAGGTTCCTCATGAGCAAAATTAAGTGTTCTGGAATTCCCATTCTTCATAATGTTATCCATAATTTGTTATGATCCACACAGTCGAATGCCTTTGCATAGTTAATAAAACACAGGTAAACATCTTTCTGGTATTCTGTGCTTTCAGCCAGGATCCCTCTGACATCAGTAATAATATCCAGTGTTCCACATCCTCTTCTGAATCTGGCTTGAACCTCTGGCGGTTCCCTGTCAATGTACTGCTGCAAAAGCTTTTGAATGATCTTCAGCAAAATTTTACTTGCATGTGATATTAATGACATTGTTCAATGATTTCCTTATTCTCTTGGATCGCCTTTCTTTGGAATGGGCATGAATATGGATCTCTTCCAGTCCATTAGCCAGGTAGCTGTCTTCCAAATTTCTTGGCATAGGTGAATGAGCACTTCAAGCGCTGCATCAGTTTGTGAAAACATCTCAGTTGGTATTTCTTTGATTCCTGGAGCTTTGTTTTTCACCAGTGTCTTCAGTACAGCTTGGAATTCTTCCTTCAATACATCAGTTCTTGATCATATGCTACCTCCTGAAATGAATGAACGTCAACCAATTCTGTTTGGAACAGTGACTGTGTGTATTCCTTCCATGGGCATTTGATACTTCCTGCATTGTTCAGTATTTTGCTCACAGAATCCTTCCATATTGCAACTCGATACTTGAATTTTTTCTTCAGTTCTTTCAGCTTGAGAAATGCCGATTGTGTTCTTCTCTTTTGGTTTTCTAATTCCAGGTCTTTGCACATTGCATTATAATACTTTACATTGTCTTTTGGAGCCATCCTTTGAAATCTTCTGTTCAGTTCTTTTACTTCATTTCTTCCATTCACTTTAGCTGCTTTATATTCAAGAGCAAGTTTGAGTGTCTCTTTTAGCAACCATTTTGATCTTTTTAATGACCTTTTGCTTTATTCATGTATGATGTCCTTGATGTCATCCCACAATTCAACTGATTTTCATTAATGTTCAGTGTGAGACATGTACTCTTGAGATGATCTCTAAATTTAGGTGAGATATGCTCAAGTTTGTATTTTGGCTTTCGTGGACTTGCTCTAATTTTCTTCAGCTTCAATTTGAACTTGCATATGAGCAATGGATGGTCTGTTTCAAGTTGGCCCCTGTCCTTGTTCTGACTGATGATACTGAGCTTCTCCACAGATGTAGTCAGTTTGGTTCCTGTGTATTTCCACCATCAAGGTGCACCTGTATAATCGCCATTTATGTTGTTGGAAAAAGGTATTTGCAATGAATAAGTCATTGGTCTTACAAAATTCTGTCATTCAATCTCTGACATCGTTTTTCTCACTAAGGCCATATTTTCCAAATACCATCCCTTCTTTGTTTCCAACTTGCACATTCCAATTTCCAGTAATTATCAATGCATCTTGATTGCATGTTTGATCTATTTCAGACTGGAAAAGTTGGTAAAAATCTTCAATTTCTTCATCTTTTGCATTAGTGGTTGGTGGTAAATTTGAATAATAGTTGTATTAACTGGTCTTCCTTATAAAAAAGGATATTTTTATGGATATTTTATGGATATTTTCCTGTCACTGACAGCACTGTACTTTCAGATAGATCTTGAAAAAATTTTTTCAACAATGAATGCGATGCCGTGCCTCTTCAATTTGTCATTCCCGGCATGGTAGAACATATTATTATCCAACTCAAAATGGCCAATTACAGTCCATTTCAGCTCACTAATACCTCGGATATCAATCTTTATGTGTTACATTTCATTTTTGACGACTTCCAGTTTTCCTGGATTCATACTTCTTACATCCTATGTTCTCATTATTAATGGATATTTGCTTCTGTTTCTTCTCATTTTGAGGCAAGCCACATTAGTAAATGAAGGTTCTAAAGGCTTTATGCCATTTATGTCATTAAGGTTGACTTTACATTGAGGAGGCAGCTCTTCCCCAGTAGTATTTTGAGTGCCTGCCAACCAAAGGGGCTCATTTTCCAGCACTATATCAGATAGTGTTCTGCTGCTATTTATAAGGTTTTCACTGGCCAATTTTTTAAGAACTAGATCACTAGGTCCTTCCTAGTCTTTTAGTCTGGAAGTGCTGCTGAAATCTGTCCACCATGAGTGACCCTGTTGGTATTTGAAATACCAGTGGCATAGCTTCCAGCATCACAGCAACACACAAGCCACCATAGTATGACAAACTGACAAATGGTGGATTTTGCGCATAGAACTCTTCAATATTTCACGCGAGTCTTGAATTTTTTCTTCAGTTCTTTCAGCTTGAGAATGCTAAGCATGTTCTTCCCTTTTGATTTTCTAACTCCAGGTCTTTGCACATCATGTACTCCCAGATATCATGCACTAAGAAAGCCATGTCACCTGTGTGGTATTTGACCCTAAAATTCGTAATTCAGTTTTATCATGAGAAAACATCAAACAAACCCAAACTTAGGCACATTCTGCAAAATACCTGATCAGCACTCTTCGAAAGTGTCAAGGTAAAAATAAAATCGCAAAAAACCCAGCCAAAAAATAGACAAATGCCTTGAATATACATTTCACCAAAGAAGAAATAAAAATGGCTAACAAAGTTGCTCAATGTCGTTAGTTATTTGTTGTTTTTAGGTGCCCTCAGGTTATTTCCAACTCGTAGTGAGCCCATGTACTAAACAGAACAAAACACTGGCCAGTTCTGCAATGTCCTCACAATCATTGCTATTTTTGAGCCCATTGTTGCAACCACTGTGTCAACCAATCTCCTTGAGGTCTTCCTTTTTTGCTGACACTTTCTTTACCAAGCATGACGCCTTTCTCCAGGGACTTGTCCCTCCTGGTAACATGTCCAAAGCTTCGCCCTCCTCACTTTTAAGGAGCATTCTGACTGTACTTCTTCCAAGACGGATTTGTTCATTCTTCTGGAACCCCATGGTAGATATATTCAATATTCTTTGCCAACACTAGGATTAGTCATTAAAACCAATAAGCCAAACCCATTGCCATCAAGTTGATTCAAATCATAGTGACCATATAGGACAGAGTAAAACTGCCCCACAGAGTTTCCAAGGATCAGCTGGTGGATTTGAACTGCCGACTTTTTGGTTAGGAGCCAAGCTCTTAACCACTGGGCCACAAGGACCCCAATTAGTCATTAGAGAAATGCAAATAAAAACCACAATGAGATAGCAGTCCATACCCACTAAGATGGCTTTGTTTTTTTTTTTTTTAAAGGGAAAACAACAGGTATTGGGAAGAATGTGGAAAAATTTGAACAGTTGTCCATTGCTGGTGGGAACGTTCAATGGTACAGCACTGTGGAAACAGTCTGGTGGTTTCTCAACAAGGTAAACATAAAATTACCACATGATACAGCAATTCCATTACTAGGTGTATATACAAAAGAATTGAAATCGGCACTATTCACAATAGCCAAAAGGTGAAAACAGTCTGCATATCTATCAACAAATGAATGAAAAAATAAAATATGGTACATATAAACTAAAAAAACCTAACCCAATGCAGTCGAGTTGATTCTGACTCATAGTGATCCTGTAGGACAGGGTAGAACTGACCCATAAGGTTTTGAAGGCTGTAATCTTTACAGAAGCTGAGTGCCACTTCTTTCTCCTGTGAAGTGGCTGGTGGGTTCAAATTGCCAACTTTTTGGTTTGCAGCCGTGCGCTTAACCTATGTGCTATCAGCGCTCCTGGGCTTATCATATAAAAAAAGAAAGTGAAAATGACAGTTTACAAAGCATTACATGCATAGTATAATCCATTCTTATAAATACACATACATCATTAGAAGGGCTTATACCAACAACGGTGTTTATTTCTAGATGGTGAAAATATGGGAAGTTTTTGTTTTCTACTTTGGGTTTTTCTATATTTTCCATATTAATGGCAATAAATAAGTACTACTTTGTAATAGAAAAATCAAACAAAAACATTTCAAGAGAGGTGCAGCAAAGACAAAAAAGCTAAGTAAAACAGATACAAACGTCAATCCTGGAACCCTGAGCATCAACTGAAGGTATAAAGAACTAGAGCAAGCACCAAATGGAAAAAGAAACTGACAGAGAACAGAGAATGAAGAGAGCCACTGAGTGGAGGTCCCCTGCCAGTTAATGCAGTACACCTTTCACCCTCTTGGAGCACAGCCAACATAGACCCTGGACAGGGAATATGGGAATGCAACTTCACAGATCTCCCAACAGAAGACAGGGCAGCCAGTAACCAGAAATACAAGCTTTCCCACCTCTCACCCTCTGCCCTGTACGCTGTCTCTGCCACTTTCCAATGGGCCACAGTTTCTTGTCCAGAGGACCACAGTCACTTGGCAGGAGAGACACTGGCTCACTACCTCCATGGGTTCTCACTGCCCATTCAGGCCGTGTCCCTTAGTGTCATTTTTTTTTTATCTTTCCCTTTCTTTTCCTTCACCCTCCTACCTAGACCCCTGCACTGCCTCTGCCCCTTCCTGATAGGCTGTGCTAAGCCACCTGGCAAGAGAGACATCAACTCACCACCACCCTGGTTCCACCCCCGTTTCCCACCAGCCAACTCCCTCAATGCCATATTTGTTCGATTATTTGTTTTTGTTTCTTCATTCTCTCTCCCTTTCCTTTCTCCTGCCTGACCTAGCCCCCTGTGTCACCTCTGCCTTTTTGACAGGCTGTGCCACAATGATCAGCTAGACAGCCACCAACACACAGCCTCCCTGGGTCTGCCTTGCCCCCTCCCACCAACTCCCACTGCACTGCCATTTTTTTCTTTTGTTTCTCTCACTTCTTTTTTCTGTCTCCCTCCCACCTACCTCTACACACCACACCCTCTCCCTTTCCTCCAGCTCCTCACATCACCTGGCAAGCACCACGCCCCAAGTAACACCAGCATGGACCTCCAGATCCCTCCCAGCCCTGCCCCCTTACCCAACCCTGGCAAGCAATGCACCCCCAAGCAACATCGGTGTGGACCTCCAGACCTCCAGGCCTCACCACGCATCACTCCCCGGCCCCACCCAACTGAGTAACATGCCCCCAAGCAACACCAGCACAGACCCCAGACTCCTGGCCCCTGCCCTATGCCAACCCCTAGCCCCACCCTGCTAAGTGCCATGCCTCCAAGCAAGACCAGTATAGACCCCCAACACTTGAACTCACCCAGTGCCATCCCCCATCCTTGTCCCACCACACATGTGACCTAATGCAAGACTAGCAGTGATCTCCAGACCACTTTCCCACCCTTCAGTGCCATCTCCAGACCTAGCCCACCAGTCTCAGTTCATGTCTCAAACAAACATCCTATTCCCACCCCTCCCACTCCTGCTGGAGGCCCCGCTGCACCACAGTTGAGCCACCAGCCCTGCCCACCTGGACAAGGTGGTGAGAACTATTCTGCCCACAGACAAGCAAGCAACAAAACACTCCCAGACTGCCTATGCAGACATAATCAAATAAAACAAAAAACCAGGATGAAACAAACAAACCTACAATCAGTAAAGGAAGAAAATAATTAGTGAATGTCCCAGAGACAGTAAACAATATCAAAACATATTTTAAAAAACAAAAAACAGGACAGGATGACTGCAGTAAACGACCAAAGTAAAACACCAAATCACCTTCTGGCAGAAGAAAAGGCACTGAAACTACCTGTAGGGAATTCAAAAGTCTAATATTCAGGGCTCTCCGAGAGATTAGAAAAGAGATGAAGGAAAACAGACAAAACTAAGGAAAAGATAGACTAAGTCATGGAAAATACAGAAAAAATCAGGGAGAGCAATGGAAGAATTCAGGAAAATAAGACAAGAACGAAACGTCAAAATAAATAAGCAATTAGAAATCATATAGAAACAGCAATTAGAAATCATATAAAAACAGCAATTAGAAATTCAAAATATAAACAACAAAATTTCAGAAATGGACAAGGCAATAGAAGGTTTTAGGAGTAAATTTGAAACAATAGAAGACAGGATCGGTGAAATGGAAGACAAATACATGTATATTATTTTGAAGGAAAATCAGAGAAAAGAATGAAGAAAACATAAGAACTCTGTGGGATACAATCAAGAGCAAAAATGTGCATATGTTTGGAGTTCCAGAAAAAAAATTTTTTTTATCTTTTTATTTTTTTTCCAGAATAGCAGTGGAAAATAGAAAACACAGAGAGGATCATTGAACTTTTGCTAACAGAGAACTTCCCTAATATCATGAAAGATGAAAAGCTGACCATGTCAGAAGCTCAACCAACTCCATATAGGACAGATCCCAAAAGAAAGCACCAAGATACATCATACTGACACTTGCCAAAACTAAAGACAAAGAAAGATTCTTGAGAGCAGCTCAAAAATGATAAGTTGCATATGAAGCAGAAACAATAAGACCAAACTCTGATTACTCAACAGAAACCATGCATGCAAGAAGGCAATGGAATGACATGTATAAAACCCTGAAAGAGAAAAAAAAAATGCGAACCGAGAATAATATATGCTGCAAATCTCTTGTTCATATATGATGGCAAAAGTAGAACATTTCCAAACAGAAATTAAGGGAATATAAAAAAAAAAAAAAAGCCAAGTTTATAAAAATTATTAAAGGGAGTCCTTCAGTTAGAGAGGAAACCCTGGTCGCGTAGTGGTTAAGTGCTATGGCTACTAACCAAGAGGTCAGTAGTTCAAATCCACTAGGTGCTCCTTGGAAACTCTATGGGGCAGTTCTACTCTGTCCTATAGGGTCACTATGAGTTGGAATCAATTCGACAGCACTGGGTTTGGTTTTTTTGGTCAGTTAGAGAACCAGCAACATCAGACAACAACCTGAATCTAGGACACAGGACAGCATCAGCCAGGTACCATCCTAGGTAATGAAATCTCAAGGATAAAACAAAATTAAAAGATTTACAACAGGGAACCAGAGACATCAATCTGTAAATGCCAACAACATCACAATAATAAAAAGAAGTGGGAATAAACAGTGTCGGTACAGAATTTTCATATGAAGAGGAAGTCGAAGCAATATCAAGCAATAAAAGACTGGTTCAAACTTAGCAAGATAGTGGTAAATTTCAATGTGGCCACAAAGAAAGATAATAAACCTACTTATTAAAATGAAGAAAATATTAAGTCTCAGTAATCACAAAATCTACGAAAATGAAAGAAATGAATAGAAATTTCACAAAAAAAGGAAGTCAGCACAGGAGAGTAAGAAGAACAAAGAAAATGTCGGTACTACAGAAAAAAAAAGCACTACAAAATGAGAGCAATAGGCTCACACTTACCAATAATCACACTGAACATAAATGGCTTAAATGCACCCATAAAGAGACCTACAGTGGCAGAATGGATTAAAAAAAAAAAGACTCATCAATATTCTGTCTACAAGAGACACACCTTACAAAAATGACAAATCCTTTTAAAGTCAAAGGATGGAAAAAAAATAAATCAAGCAAACAGCAACCAAAAAGAAGCAGGAGTGGTAATATTAATCTCAGATAAAATAGGCTTTAAAGCAAAATCAACCATAAAAGACTAGGAAGGACATTACAGAATGACAAAATCATAATAAATATCTACGCACCCAGCTACAGGACTCCAAAATACATAAAACAAACTCTAACAGCACTGAAAAGAGAAATTTACAATTCCACAGTAATAGTAGGAGACTTCAACAAACCCCTTTTGATAAAGGACAGAACATCTAGAAAGAAACTCAACAAAGATACAGAAGATCCAAAGGCCACAATCAACCAACTTGACCTCACCTAACAGCGGCAAAGTGCACATTCTTTTCCAACACACAAGGAAAGTTTTCAAGAATAGACTACATATTAGGCCACAAAGCAACCCTCAACGAAATCCAAAACATTGAGATGAAGCATATTCTGTGATCACAGCACCATAAAAGTAGAGATTAATAACAAGAAGAACAAGGGGAAAAAATCAAAAACGTGGAAACTGAATAACACCTTGCTAATAGATGGAATCAAAAAATTCCAAGAATCAAATGAGAATGAAATACATCATACCAGCACCTTTGGGACACAGCAAAGGCAATTTACAGAAAACAGATGCCCACATCAAAAAAACAAAAAATGGAAGAGGTAAAATCAAAATGTTAGCTTTACAACTAAAAAAATAGAAAGAAAACAGCAAAAGATGCCACAGCCACCACAAGAAAGGAAATAAAAATGGTCAGAGCAGAAATAGAGAACAGAAAAACAATAGAAAGAATCAACAAAACCAAAAGTTGGTTCTTTGGAAAGATCAACAAAATTGACAAACTGTTGTCCAAATTGACAAAAGAAAAACAGAAGAGGAAGCAAATAACCCAAATAAGAAATGAGACGGGGGACAGTACAACAGACCCAGCTGAACTAAAAAGGATCATAACTGAATACTATGAAAAATTGTACTCCAAAAAATTTGAGAATCTAGAGGAAATGGGCAAATTTCTAGAAACAAGCTACCTACCTAAACTAACACAAACTGAGATAGAAAATCTGAACAGACCCATAACAAAAGAAGAGATTGACAGGGTAATCAGAAAAAAAAAAACAAAAAACCTCCCAACAACAACAAAAAAGCCCTGGCCCGACGTCTTCGCTGGAGAATTCTACCAAACGTTCGGAGAAGAGCTCACACCAGTACTAGTCAAACTATTTCAGAACATAGAAAAGGAAGGAATACTCTCAAATTCATTCTATGAAGCCAGCATAACACTGATAACAAAGCCAAGCAAAGACACCACAAAAAAGAAAATTACAGACCAATATCTCATGAAATAGATGCAAAAATTCTTAACAAAATTCTAGCCAATAGAATTCAGCGTCTTATCAAAAAAAAAAAATACACCACAACCAAGCAGGATTCAAACCAGGTATGCAAGGATGGTTCAACAATAGAAAAATCAATCAATATAATCTACCACAAAAATAAAACAAAAGAATAACAACCATCTCAATTGACACAGAAAAGGCACTTGACAAAATCCAACACCGATTACTGATAAAAACTCTCAATAAAATAGAAATAGAAGGGAAATTCCTCAACATAATAAACAGCATCTATTCACAACCGACGGCACTGGGTTACTGGGTTATTCAAAATGAACAACTAACATCACTCTTAACAGAGAGAAGCTAGATGCTTTTGCCCTGAGAACAGGAACAAGACAAGTATGCCCTTTATCACCACTCCTATTTAATATTGTGCTGGATGTCCTAGCTAGAGTAATGTAATAAGGCAAGAAGAAGAAATAAAGGGCATCCAAATTGGAAAGGAAAAAGTAAAAATCTCAATATATATGCAGATGATGTGATACTATAAATACAGAACCCCAAAGATTTCACTGAAAAACTACTGGAACTAATAGAAAGATTCAGCAGAGTAGCAGGATACAAGATCAACGTACAAAAATCAGTTGGATTCTGGAGCAAGAGAGAATGAAGAAAACCAAAGACACAAGGGCAAGATTAGTCCAAATGAGTAATGGACCACAACTACCACAGCCTCCACCAGTCTGAGTCCAGAAGAACTAGATGGTGCCTGGCTACCACCAACAACTGCTCTGACCTAGATCACAATAGAGGGTCCAGGACAGAGCTGGAGAAAAATGTAGAACAAAATTCAAACTCACAAAAAAATACCAGACTTAGTGCTCTGACAGAGACTGGAGAAACCCCAAGAGTAGGCCCCCAGATGCCCTTTTCACTCAGTGCTGCTGTCACTCCTGAGGTTCACCCTCAGCCAAAAATTAGACAGGCTCGTAAAATAAACAATAATACACGTAGCTTAACCATGTATACAAGACCAAGTAGACACACCAGTCCAGGGGTAAGGACAAGAAGGCAGGAGGGGGCAGGAAAGCTGGATGCAAATGGAAATGAGGAATCCAAGGTCGAGAAAGGGAGAGTGTTGACAGGTCCTAGGGTTGGCAATCAATGTCACAAAACAATTTGTGTATTAATTGTTTAATGAGAAAATAATTTGCTCTGTAAACGTCCATCTACAGCACAATTAAAAAAAAAAAAATTTTTTTCAAGAAAAGGGGGAAATGCCATAGTCAAGAGGCTGGTGTAGGATTTATTCAGGAAATGAAGAGTTTCTGAACCAAGGCAATGGTTCAGAAAGAGGGAAGAGAGAGAAGGGGTAGAATTAGAAGATTACAAGAAGAAACTTTTTCAGGTTCATTTATAGGAACAGCTTTTACACTCCCGTCAAAATGTTCATGATCAGTTGTAAAGGATTGTTAGGTTTGGAATTTTAGGCTTACTACTGTTTTGATTTGGAGTTCGTTCCCTGCACAAATGACAGAACATAAAGGAGCAAAATGTGAAACACATCTCAGGCTACATGTAAATATCAGGACCTTGAAAATGTCAAGCTCATCTTTCAATATTTGTCTGTATTATGACCATATTCTACCATCTTCCTTGCTTCCTGCTCCAAATAGTGCCTAAAAAGTCTTCTCTTAGTCTCAGTGTCCAGCTCCAGTTCACACTCCCCAAGTTTCACAGGAGCTTTTCCGCTGGCCTCAAGGGGCAGCAGCCCTACTTGAGCACATTCTGGATCTTAGTTCGGGTGCCTA
This sequence comes from Elephas maximus indicus, assembly GCF_024166365.1. Lineage (NCBI taxonomy): Eukaryota > Metazoa > Chordata > Mammalia > Proboscidea > Elephantidae > Elephas > Elephas maximus. The sequence goes on from NC_064822.1 coordinate 19,359,725, forward strand.
CAGCACACAGATAAAAGAAGTCAAATTGGAAACTGCTTAAGTTCTTGTCACTTTAGGCTGAACAAAATGATAAGCTAAATATTTTCTGAATCAGACTCTGTTCCTTGGGCCTCTGGGTTATAGGTGTAGCCTTGGACACTTCACCAGGGGACTCTCAATGTTTGGGGAACATAACTCTGCAGTTTGTGGTACAAATCAAACTCTAAACTGCCATTACATTTAGTTGTAGGGGTTGGGCATGTATAATTTGATCCAATCAGTCAGGGTTCGTGGGGTCATTAACAGTTCCTGCGCAGAAAGTTCCTCCGAGTCAACTCCTACACCAGCTTGTATAGAGAAATTTCCAGTTCGGTGGGTGGAACGGAAACATTGACCTGAAGCAGCCTGTCTCCCAGAAGGCGGTGTGTGTATCCTCCTTTCTTATGGTGTTGCTGGCAGGTACAGATTTATATTAAGTGGGAGACGCAGAGGAAAAGGGTGGGGGAGGGAGAGAATTCTCAGGCAGCCAGCAACAGCCTCTGTCAGGTGGATTAAGAGGGAGACATCAAAACTTGAGGTTCCAACAGCCTCATATATTTTCCTTCTTGCTAGAGTTTCAAAAGCATTATGTTAAAAAAAAAAAAAAAGCAAAGTTAACAGTGGAGCTTCAAGTTATTCCAGTTAACAGGATAGCGTTTATTTCCTGCTACAACTTGAAGCAAAAAGGGTATTAAGCTCCTTAAATTCTGCAATAAGTCAGGCAGGTTGGAAAAGGTCTCTTAAACCAATGGAGTCAGAAAACAAGCTACGTGTCCTAGGCAACCGGTAAAGACACATGCTGCTTGGGCAGAAAAGAAATATTAAACAGGCAATGACCTGAATCAAAGCTTAGCTAACAATAAGAGTGATAACATAAATAGAATTTTACAGGTTTATCAATTATTGTTATTCATTTGCATCAAAATTACAGAAAGGGGAATCACCTCAGTTACAATTTTTCTCTTTTAGGAAACACAGAAGTGCTAGAAACACACTTGTAAGTACATGAGGGATTGTGCCCAGGAAAGAATAATCTGGTAGCATATTTGTAGGTACCTGCCAGAAATTTCCGGTTATAAAGCACACCTGGCACCTGTGGCGTGGACTTTCCTGCTCACTACAGTTCTGGCAGGTTGATGTAAAGAGATACAAGGGACTCAGGACAGATACAAGGCAGAGTAAGCAGAGCTTTGTTGAATTCGGGTTGAATATTCTCTGACCATTGCCCTCCTTCAAAGTCTGACTTGCAGATGAGGATCAGGTTCGCGGATCAGCAGTTATTTGCCAGCTTTTAAAGTTCTGGCACATAGTAAATATTCAATTTACCACGATAGAACTAAATCCACTATGACAACGAATAAAGAACCTGCTGTATATCCCTCAAAAAAAAAAATTTTTTTTTTTATATATCCCTACCACGGTATGTACTCTGGAAGCAGTTTCCTTAGCAGGCTGGACTCTTCAGCTGTGTTTTGCCCCAACTTTGAATAAATTTAATTAGTCCTTAATGTGGAGTTCCTGAGTAATGCAAACAGTGAATGCACTTGGCTGCTAACTGAAAGGTTAGAGGTTCGAGTTTCCCCCTCCCCAGAGGAGCTTCAGAATAAAGGCCTGGAGATCTACTTCTGAAAAAATCAGCTGTTGAAAACACTATGGAGCACAGTTCTACTCTGACATACGTGGGATCACCATGAGTCTGTGGCAGTTGGTTTCAACAGATTAGTCCTTCATGTAGGGCTGCCAGATTTAGCAAAAATAAAAACTATTGCATGGAACATACTGTATTTTACGCAAATAACATTTGCCTTCTGGGTCTGTTTGCCAGCTGTGCCCTCCCCCTGAGAGGTTTTTCCTCAGTTCACTATGCTAATTTTTACACAACAACCTGTGGAAAATCATCAGCATGGGATGCTTGAGAGGGTGCTTCACGGTGGGAGGGCTTGGCTGGCAAACAAATGCAGAAGGCATGTGTTATTTGCATAAAAATACGGCACTTACACTAAAAATTATTTATTGTTTATCTGAAACTCAGATTAAACTGAATATACTTTTTTTAAAACTTGGCAACCCTACTTTGCCCTACCTCACTCCTCCACAACAGTGAATTCAAAACACAAGTATCTCAACAAATTATCCTGCCACAGTTAGACATCTGATACCACTATTATAGCACCTGTGAAACTATTCTTGCTGCTTTGCTTTGCATGGTGAGCAGCAAGTGGTTTAACTTTTCTGATTTTGATCTCTAAAACGTGGCAGAGAACAATAGCACTGACTTGTCTCTCAGAGTTAACAGAGCTAGAGCACTATCGGTCATAATAATAGAAGGGTTTCGTTTTTGTTTTTTGGCTTAGCGGCCACTTTCAGCAGGCAAAGGAAGGTGAAATTCACAGAATCACTTCAGGAAACAGACTTTTCTACAAGTTCAGTTGTAATGGACAACAGAATGCGTAAGGTCCAGCTATGCACCATGTTGAAAGCCTCATTTGGCTCCTTTAGCTCCTCTAAGGATCACCCACTTCCTCGTTCATGTTTTCATTTCACTTAATTCATACCACTCACACATATCTTTTATTTTGTTGTACTGTAGTGCCTTGTGTGTTATGATGATACTGGTAGCTATGTGGTATGAATTGAATTACGTCCCCGCAAGATGTATGTTGTAAATACTAACTTCTATGCCTGTGATTATAATCTCATTTGGGAATGGGCTGTCTTTGTTATGATAATGAGGTAGGATTAATGTAGGTTGTATCTTGAGTCGGTCTGTTTTGAGATAAAAATAGAGATTAAACTAGTAGGCAGAGCAGAGATGGGGTAAGATAGATACCAAGACACGTGGAGATCTCCAAGGAACCGGCAACCTGAAGCCAAAGAGACAAGGACCTTCCTCCAGAGCTGACATAAAGAGAAAGCCTTCCCCTCAAGCTGGCACCCTGAATTTGGACATCTAGCATCCTAAACTGTGAGAAACTAAATTTCTCTTTGTTAAAGCCATTCATTTGTGGTATCTCTGTTATAGCAGCACTAGATAACTAAGACAGAATTTGGTACCAGAAGAGTGGGTTGCTGTTCTAACAGATACCTAAAATGTGGAAGCAGTTTTGGAATTGGGTAATGAGTAGAGGCTGGAAGAGTTTGTGGCGTTGTGGTTAAGAGCTTGGCTGTTAATCAGTTCAAGTCCACCAGCTGCTCCTTGGAAACCCTATAAGGCAGTTCTACTCTGTCTTATAGGGTCCCTATGGGTCAGAATCAACTCGATGGCGACGAGTTTTTAATGATAAAAGCCTAAGTTGCCTTGAAGAAACTGTTGTTAGAATTATGGACATCAAGGCAATTTTGGTGAGGACCCAAAAGGAAGTGAGGAGAGCTAGAAAGGCTCCATCCTCTTAGAAAATACATATGGCTCCAGCAACATAATGTTGCTAGAAATGTGGACATTAAATGTGCACCTGGTGAGGCTTTAAAAGAAAACGATGAACATGTGGTTGGACAAAAGAGGAAAGGTGATGCTTTTTATGCAGAGGCAAAAAATTTGTCTAAATTATGTTGAAATGTTTGGTGGAAGGTAGAACTTGTAAGTGATTATCTGGCTGATTAGATTTCTAAGCAAGATCTTCAAGAGGCTGCGTGGTTTTTCCTTGCTGTTTAAAATACAATTCAAGAAGAAAGAGATGGACTTAAAAATGAACTATGCAAAATGAAACTAGAACTTAAAGGTTTGGAAAATTCTGTTATATAATCTGAGGAAATGTGTCCTAGAATTTTCACCAAATGAGTACACAATCTTTTATTAAAGAGATTAAACCTATAACTGATAACTGATGGCTCCAACCAATTACCACAGCAGAAAACCCATCAGCTTAGACTGAAGGGTACAGTAAAAGAATGAAAGGAAAGGACACTGTTTGCCTCGTGGAACTCTACAAGCAGGAAACAGACCAAAGGAGCTGCATCTGTTGTCTTCCAAGAAAAGAAAAGGACCATTCCTGGAGCAGTTCAGAGATCAGAAGAACAGTTGGAAGGAGCACAGGAAGCAAGGCCTTCTTGGTTTCAAAGGGTGGGGCCACAGTCTCCTGGATCTCAAAGGGTGGGGTTACAGCCTCTGGGGTTTCAAAGAGTTGAATCTTCTCCAACTTGACACATGGAGATCTCCAAGGAAGCAGCAACCAGAAGCTGAAGAGATGAGAATCTTCCTTCAGAGCCAACATAGAGAGAAAACATTTCCCTAGATTCGGCACCCTGAATTTGGACTTCTAGCCTCCTAAACTGTGAGAAAATACATTTCCGAATGTTAAAGAAACTCACTTGTGGTATTTCTGTTATAGCAGCACTAGCTAACTAAGACATTATGCTACTGGTATTTCAAATACCAACAGGGTCACTCATGGTAAACAGCTTTCAGCAGAGCTTCCAGACTAAGGCAGACTAGGAAGAAAGTCCTTGATACCTACTTCTGAAAATTAGCCAATAAAAACTTTGTGAATCACAACAGGCTATTGTCGAATACAGTGCTGGAAAATGAGTCCTGTAGGTTGGAAGACACTACACAATAGCCACAACAATATCCTCAAACATACCAACAATCACGAAGATGGTGGTACAGTACCAGGCAACGTTTCATTCTGTTGTGCATGAAGTTGCAATGAGTCAGAGGCAATTCTAAGGCAACTAACAACAAGCCATACCTATCATAAGTTAATGAGTTGTGGTGTGTCATTCATATTTGTATCCAATAAATAGGAAGTGTTCCAGTTACTATTGTTGAATAATAATCCACTGAAAATTTATTGGTTTAAACCAAAAACAATCATGTATTTTGCTCATGTGTCTGCAACTTGGGCAGGGCTCTACTGGGACAGCTAATCTCTGTTTGTTGGGGGAATGGTCTGCTTCTATGCCTCTCATCAACACTGCCTAAGCAGAGGCTGTGGGCCCAGAACATTCTCTGAGAAGGAGGCTAGGAATTGGGTTGCATTCTCTCTCCTGGGTTCTTCTCCTTATCAGGGAAGCTGTTCTTCTGTCCTGGGCACACAGTAACTTTTTCTTTCTCTTTCACATACATAGGTACCATACAGCACGTGGCCAACCCCAGTTCTGTATATGTTCCCAGTGGGGAGCAAATAAGTCTCTCGTACTATTGCACAAAAGGGAGAACATGCTAGATTGTAAGACCCAGCCTTGAAGGAAGGACTGAAGTGGAAACAGGCTTTTTGAGGCCAAACATGAATGCCCTAATGTGTTCTGCTAGTTCACTACCAGTGGCTGAGTCACTCTTTTGTAAGCCCCTGGCTTATAGTCACTATTGTCTGCTACCTCTATAAAACCTCTGCCCTCCTACTGCGGAGCACAGAGCTCTGCTTTGGTCTTGTGGCCACCCAGGACTCACCTTGTCTGTAAGTCTCCCTAATAAACTCCTTTGCTGCCACCCTGGAGTTGCCTGCCTCTTTCTTTGGTCTCTTGGCACCCTCCATCTTTGGAGGCAAATTTCACCTTACTGGTCCATGTCTGGACACTGTTCTAGGCAGTATCTGCTGGGGTGGCCCAACAGGGGGGTGGAGGATCCACTTCTAAGAAGCCTCTCTCTCATGCTGGTTGCTGTCTGGAAGCTCATCCAGTGATATTGGTGAAGGCCCCAGTTCCCCTTCATGCAGACCTCACCACAGTTTGTATGACTTCCACACAGCATGGCAGCTGGATTCCAAGATCGATCATTCCAGGAGAACTAGGTAGAAGCTGTATTGCCTTTTATGACTGCTATGGATTGAATTCTGTCCCCCCAAAATGTATGTCAACTTGGCTAGGCCATGATTCCCAAAATTGTGTGATTGTACACCATTTTGTCATCTGATGTGATTTTCCTACATGCTCTAAATCCTACCTCTATGATATTAATGAGGCAGGATTAGAGGCTGTTATGTTAAAGAGGTAGGACTCAATCTACAGGATTAGATTGCATCTTGAGTCAATCTCTTTTGAGATATAAAAGAGAGAAGTGAGCAGAAAGACAGGGGAACCTCACACCACCAAGAAAGCAATGCTGGGAGCAGAGTGCATCTTTGGACCTGGGGTTTCTGTGCTGAGAAACTCCTAGACCAAGGGAAGGTTGAATAACAAGGACCTTCCCACAGAACTGACAGAGAGAGCTGGCATCCTGGAGCTGGCACCCTGAATTTGGACTTCTAGCCTCCTGGACAGTGAGAGAATAAATTTCTCTTTGTTAAAGCCATCCACTTGTGGTATTTCTGTTATAGCAGCACTAGATAATTAATACAATGAACTAACTTTAGAAGTCACTAGCATTATTTTTGTCATAGTCAGAATCCTACCTAGATTCAAGAGGGAAGGACTATAGACTGACTTTTTTATTGGAGAAGCATCAAAATCGCATTGTAAGTAGATCATCTAGGATAGGAGATAGTGTTGCAGAACAGGGGAGGGGGTGAAAACCTACCACAGGAAGTGTGTTCAATCAATGTTTGTTAAATGAATGTATCTATTTCCCCTAGTTACTTGAAGATTTTAGCTTCAGGTTCACTGTTACTCTCTTCACTACTACTTCTTTCTTAATTCTTATAGGTATTCCTTCCAGTTCTTTCACCTCCTCTCATGCAATGGTTATGTCTTCTACCTTACCTTTGTTGTTGTTGTTAGGTGCCATTGAGTCAGTTCCAACTCATAGCAAGCCTCTGCACAACAGAACAAAATACTGCCCAGTCCTGCACCATCCTTACCGTCCTTGTTGTGTTTTGTTATATCGTTTCAGCCACTGTGTCAATCCACCTCGTTGAGGGTCTTCCTCCTTTCCACTTACCCTGTACTTTACCAAGCGTGATGTCCTTCTCCAGGGACTGATCCCTCCTAACAACATGTCCAAAGCATGTAAGACACAGTCTTGCCATCCTTGCCTCTGAGGAGCCTTCTGGTTGTACTTCCTCTAAGACAGATTTGTTCGTTCTTTTGGCAGTCCATGGTATATTCAATATTCTTCGCCAACACCACAATTCAAAGGCGTCAGTTCTTCTTCGGTCTTCCTTATTCATCATCCACCTTTCACATCCATATGATGCGATTGAAAATACCATGGCTTGGGTCAGGAACACCTTAGTCTTCAAGGTGACATATTTGCTCTTCAATGCTTTAAAGAGGTCCTTTGCAGCAGATTTACCCAATGCAATGCATAGTTTGATTTCATGACTTCTGCTTCCATGGCTGTTGATTGTGGATCCAAGTAAAACGAAATCCTTGACAACTTCAATCTTTTCTCCATTTGTCATGATGTTGCTCATTGGTCCAGTTGTGAGGATTTTTGTTTTCTTTATGTTGGTGATAGAAACAATGCCAGAGATCAAATAATAAAATTTTGCAAGACCAATGACTTCTTCATTGCAAATATCTACTTTTACCAACACAAATGGTGAATATACACATGGACCTCGCCAGATGGAACACACAGAAATCAAATTGACTACATCTGTGGAAAGAGATGATGGAAAAGCTCAATATCATCAGTCAGAACAAGGCCAGAGGCCGACTGGGGAACCGACCATCAGTTGCTCATATGCAAGTTCAAGCTGAAACTGGAGAAAATCAGAGCAAGTCCACGAGAGCCAGAATATGACATTGAGTATATCCACCTGAATTTAGAGACCATCTGAAGAACAGATTTGACACATTGAACACTAGTGACAGAAGACCAGACGAGATGTGGAATGACATCAAGGACATCATCCATGAAGAAAGCAAGAGGGCATTGAAAAGACAGGAAAGAAAGAAAAGACCAAGATGGATGTCAGAGGAGACTCTGAAACTTGCTCTCAGACATCAAGCAGCTAAAGCAAAAGGAAGAATTGATGAAGTAAAAGAACTGAACAGAAGATTTCAAAGTGTGGCTCAGGAAGACAAAGTAAAGTATTCTAATGATATGTGCAAAGAGCTGGAGATGGAAAACCATGCTCAGCATTTCTCATGCTGAAAGAACTGAAGAAAAAATTCAAGCCTCGAGTTGCAATTGTGAAGGATTCTATGGGGGAAATATTATACGATGCAGGAAGCATCAAAAGAAGATGGAAGGAAAGCACAGAGTCATTATACCAAAAAGAATTAGTCCATGTTCAACCATTTCAAGAGGTAGCATATGATCAGGAACCAATGGTACTGAAGGAAGAAGTCCAAGCTGCTCTGAAGGCATTGGTGAAAAACAAGACTCCAGGAATTGATGGAATATCAATTGAAACATTTCAACAAACAGATGCAGCACTGGAGGTGCTCACTCGTCTATGCCAAGAAATATGGAAGACAGCTTCCTGGCCAACTGACTGGAAGAGATCCATGTTTATGCCTATTCCCAAGAAAGGTGATCCAACCAAATGTGGAAATTATAGAACAATATCATTAATATCTCACGCAAGCAAAATTTTGCTGAAGATCATTCAGAAACGGCTATAGCAATATATCGACAGGGAACTGCCAGAAATTCAAACCGGTTTCAGAAGAGGATGTAAGGAACCAGGGATATCATTGCTGATGTCAGATGTATCCTGGCTGAAAGCAGAGAATACCAGAAGGATGTTTACCTGTGTTTTATTGACTATGCAAAGGCATTCGACTGTGTGGATCATAACAAATTATGGATAGCATTGCGAAGAATGGGAATTCCAGAACATTAATTGTGCTCGTGAGGAACCTTTACATAGATCAAGAGGCAGTTATTCAGACAGAACAAGGGGATACCGATTGTTTTAAAGTGAGGAACGGTGTGCGTCAGGGTTGTATTCTTTCACCATACCTACTCAATCTGTATGCTGAGCAAATAATCTGAGAAGCTGGACTATGTGAAGAAGAAGAGGGCGTCAGGATTGGAAGAAGACTCATTAACAACCTGTGTTATGCAGATGACACAACCTTGCTTGCTGAAAGTGAAAAGGACTCACTGATGAAGATCAAAGACCACAGCCTTCAGTATGGATTGCACCTCAATATAAAGAAAACAAAAATCCTCACAACTGGACCAATGAGCAACATCAGGATAAACATCATATCTTACCTTAGCCAACCAAAACCATGTCTTCATCAATAGCAAAACTCTCTTCATGAACTCAAACATTCCACTCACTGTCTTTGCAGGTTACTCTAGAACCTCCACTCTAATTTTAACCCTGCAATCTTTTCACTTACTCTGCCCCCATTTGTGTCCTTATTTCCTTCTTTACTCAGCTCTTCAGAGAGTCCTTGGCAGACCATCTAGCCTAACTTAATTCCCTCCCCCTTCAATCGCTTTATCTCACAACTATATTTTATTTTTCTTAGCATTTATCACTACCTAAAATTATACTTTTAATCTATGTATTTACTAGTTATCATTTACAGCCCTCCCCTTTCCCCATCCCCACTTTAAGTTCCCCAAAGCCAGAACCCTTCCATCTGGTAGACCAGGGGTTGGCAAACTTTTCCTGTAAAGGGCCAGATATTTTGGCTTTGTAGGTTATATACTGTCTTTGTTGCAATTACTGAGCTTTACCTTTGCAGCACAAAAGCAACCATAGACAATGCATAAATAAATGAGTGTGACTGTGTTCCAGAGAGTACTTGTTGTCAGGTGCTGTCGAGTCAGCTCTGACTCATAGTGACCCTATGTACAACAGAAAAAACACTGCCTGGTCCTCACAATCTCTGCTATGCTTGTTGCAGCCACTGTGTCAATCCATCAGGTTGAGGGTCTTCCTCTTTTTTGAGAATCCACCATTTTACCAAGCATGATGTCCTTCTCTAGGGATTCGTCCCTCCTGATAACATGTCCAAAGTATGTGAGACGAAGTATGCTTCTAAGGAGCTTTCTGGCTGTACTTCTTCCAAGACAGATTTGTTTGTTCTTCTGGTAGTCAGTGGTATATTCAATATTCTTTGCCAACACCACAATTCAAAGGTGTCAATTCTTCTTCAGTCTTTCTTATTCATTGTCCAGCTTTCGCACACATATGAGGTGATTGGAAACACCATGGCTTGGGTCAGGTACACCTTAGTCCTTAAAGTGACATCTTTGCTTTTCAACACTTTAAAGAGGTCTTTTGCATCAGATTTGCCCAATGCAATGAAATCAAATGTAATCTGATTTCTTGACCACTGCTTCCATGGGCATTCATTGTGGATCCAAGTAAAATGAAATCCTTGACAACTTCAATATTTTCTCCATTTATCATGATGTTGCTTATTTGTCTACTTGTGAGGATTTTTGTTTTCTTTACATTACGATGTAATCCATAATGAAGGCTGTAGTCTTAGATCTTCATCAGTAAGTGCTTCAAGTCCTCTTCAGTTTCAGCAAGCAAAGGTGTGTCATCTGCGTATTGCAAGTTATTAATGAGTCTTTCTCCAATCCTGGTGCCACATTCTTCTTCATATAGTCCAGCTTCCCAGATTGTTTGCTCAGCATACAGACTGAATAAGTGATGAAAGGTACAACCCTGACACACACTTTTCCAGATTTTAAACCACGCAGTATCCCCTTGTTTTGTTTGAACAACTGTCTCTTGATCTATGTACAGGTTCCGCCATGAGCACAGTTAAGTGTTCTGGATTCCCATTCTTCATAATGTTATCCACAATATGTTATGATCCACACAGTCGAATGACGGGTACTAGCCATCTGAAATCACATTAATCCAATTTCAGCAATTGAGATTTCAGGCCCACCCAAATAAAATAAAGCAAGAATGCAATCTTTATAAGGGTTGATTTGTTTCTGGGTCTTTTGTGCCTTTTAGGTTAACACCAGGCATTAGTTTATGAGTGCCTCTACCCCTGGCAGACCTGCTCTCTGCTTTTTATCCCTTGGCCTCATGGCTCAAATGTACAACTCCATCTTCTCAGTCCTCTCTTCCAAATCAGCAAACACCTTTGGGGCTAAAGCAAATTCTCATCTTTCCCTGGATCTTGTTTAGTAATTCCTCATTGTCTTATAGTCCTTTGATGTTTTTCAGATTTTTAATATGCTGCCTCTTGTTTTCAGGGAGAAGATTAGTCAGAATTACCTAGTTCGACATTGCTGAAAGTAGAAATTCTCACATACTTTCTGTATCTTTGTACTTTTGCTGTATGTTTTAGGAGGTGTGTTCTTAAACAGATATTTCAAATTATACACTTGAATGCATTGTTATTCAGTTGGTCCCCTAAAGTTTTGAATTTTTTTCTTTTAGAAATTATATTTTAAATTCCCTAGAACTCTTTTATATACTTGGTTCCAATTGGCAGTCTATTCTTGTTTTGTGGATTCAATATTGTCTTGAATATCTCTTAGTCTTAGTTTGACTTTTTTTTATGTTCTTGTTTATTTCTTGAATTAGCACCGTTACATCTGAGGTCAATTATTGTAGCTCTTCTTTGTGGTCCTATTTTATGCTAGTTTTTCCTTAAATACTTGACAACCTTTGGGTGTCTACTCAAGTTTATGAATAAAGAACCAGGTTCATTAGTATTTGTAGCTGATGGGAGTTTGCTCCGCAGGGTGTAGCTCTGTTTGTTTCATCTGCTACTTTAATTTTTCTTAATTCTACTCACGAACAGTAATTTTTAAAAAATATTGTGTTTTATGTGAAAGTTTACATAGCAAATTAGGTTCCCATTTAACAATTTTGTACAAATTTTTTTGTTACATCAGTTACAATTTTCACAAGGTGTCACCATTCTCATTATTTCCATTCTTTCTGTTCTGTTTCCATTTTTCTAGCTTCCCTGCCCCTCCTTCCCATCTCATCTTTGCTTTTGGGTAAATGATGAGCTTTTGGTCTTATACAGCTGATTGTTTAAGGGAGTACATTCCTCACAGATGATATTGTTAATTTTATAAACCAATCTGTTATTTGGCTGAAAGGAGACCTCCAGGAGTGGCTTCAGTTCCAAGTGAAAAGTATATCTTAGGGCGAGAGTCTTGGGGGTTCCTCTAGTCTCTGTTGGTCCAGTATGTCTGGTATTTTTCAGGAATTTGGGTTTTGTACTACACTTTTCTCCCATCCAGGACCTTCTGTCGTGTCCCTCATCAGAACAATTGTTAGTGGTAGCCAGGCACCATCTAGTTCTTCTGGTTTCAGTCTAAAAGAGGCCATGGTTCATGTGGGCTATTAGTCTTCTGGACTAGTTTCTTCTTTGAATCTTTGGTTTCCTTCACTCTCTTTTGTTCCAGATGAAGAGTATCTTAGATGGCTGCTTACAAGCTTTTAAGATCCCAGATACTACTCACCGAACTAAGATGTGGAATTTTATCTTTATGAACTCTGTTACGTTGATTGACTGAGTTGCCCCACAAGACTTGGTCCCAAGCCCTTTTCCCCAGTAAACCAATTCCATGAAGTGTTTGGATGTGACTAAGTGATCTCCATAACTGTGCCCCCTGTATGCTTCATTATATATATAAATATATATGTAGCACACCGTAACATGTATATACTTAACATCCATAAATACACCTATATATGCAGGTGCATGTAGTCACATATAACTTCCTATATACATATAGCATACATATCTGCCTCTGTAAACACACACATATTTTTTAGTTGTTATTACTGTTGTTGCAAAATTGTATATGTTAGAACATTTACTGTATTTGTCCTTTATCCTTGAGTACCTCTCAGTGTCTCATTTACTTTGGTGGAGTTGTGCTGACTTCCCCCATAAAGTGTATTGCCTTTTCCATCACTAGAAATAATAGGTGTCTACTATCTAGCAGGTGATTCCTCTTCCCTCCGTCTCCTATCCCTGGTAACCATCAAGGAACATTGCTGTCTGTGTGTGTACCTATTCTTGACTTTTTATAAAAGCGAGACCATACAATATTTGTCCTTTTGTGATTGACTTATTTCACTCTGCATAATGTCCTCCAGATTCATTCATTTTATAAGATGTTTTACAGACTCATCATTATTCTTTATAGTTGTGAAATATTCCATTGTATATGTACCACAATTTGTGTATTCATTCATCCATTGATGGACTCTTAGGTAGTTTCCATCTTTTTGCTATTGTGAATAATGCTGCAATGAACATAGGAGTGCATATGTCTATTCCAGACAGTGTTCTTGTATTTCTAGAATATATACCTAGGAGTGGGATTGCTAGATCATAAAGCATTTCTATTTGTACATTTTTGAGGAAGCACCATACCATTTTCCATAGTGGTTATACCATTTTACAATCCCACCAGCAGCGTATAACAGTTCTAATCTCCCCACAACCTTGCCAGAATTTGCTTTTTGTTTTTTGATCAGTGTCATTTTTTACAGGGGCAAGACGGTATCACATTGTAGTTTTGATTTGTATCTCTCCAACGGCTCATGATTGCAAGCATCTCTTCGTGTGTTTGTTTGCCATCTGAAAGTCTTCTTTGGTAAAGTATCCGTTCATGTTCTTTGCCCACTTTTTGACTGGATTGTTTGTCTTTTTGTTGTTGAGTTGTTGAAGTTTTCTATATATTTTAAAGATGAGACCTTTGTCTGGCATATTGTTGCCAATGATTTTTTCCCAGTCTGTAGGTTTTCTTTTTACTCTAGGTAAAGTCTTTCAATGAGCACAAATATTTAGTTTTTAGGAGATCCCACTTATCTAATTTACCTTCTGTTTTCATGCATTTTTAGTGTTTGAAAGTCTATTTATGCTGAAAATTAGGACCCCTAGTTTTGTCCCTAAGTTCTCTCCTGAGAACTATATATTTTTAGCTTTAACATTTAGGTCTTTGATCCATTTTGAGTTTGTTTTTCTGTGTGGTGTGAGGTATGGATTCTGTTTCATTTTTCTGCAAATGAGAATGCAGTTTTGCCAGCACTGTTTGTTTAAAAGACTGTTCTTTCCCCCATTGAATGGACTTCAACCCTTTGTCAAAGATCAGCTGCCCATAGATGGAGGATTTACTTCTGGGTTCTCAATTTATTCCATTGGTCTGTGTGTCCATCATTGAACCGTACCAGGCTATTTTGATTACTGTGGCTGTATGTTAAGTTTTGCGATCTGAAAGTGTGAGGCCTCCTACTTTGTTCTTGAATATTGCTTTAGCTATTCAAGGTCTCCTTCCTTTCCTTATGAAGTTTGAGATTAGTTTTTCCATTTCATTAAAGAATGTTCTTGGGATTTGAATTGGTATTGCATTCTATCTATAGATCACTTTGGGTAGTACTGGCGTTTTTGCAGTGTTAAGTCTTCCAATCCATGAGCATGGAATATTTTCCCATTTATGTCTCTTCTGGTTTCTTGTAGTCATGATTTGTAGTTTTCCTTGTATAAGTCTTTTACATCCCTGGCTAGATTTATTCCTAGGTATTTTATCCTTTGGGGGGCTAAAGTAAATGGCATTGTATTTTCTTGATTTCCTTTTTGGAGTTCGTGTTAGAGCAGAGAAACCCAATTCATTATCATGTGTTGATCTTGTACAGTGCCACTTTGCTGAACCCTTCTGTTAGTTCCAGTAACTTTCTTATGGATTCTCTGGGGTTTTCTATGTATAGGATCATATCATCTGAGAATAAAAAATTTAAAAAAAAATTTTTTTTTTTTTTTTTAGGGTTAGATTTATTTCTTTCTTTCTAGTTTGGATAACTTTTATTCCCTTTCTTGCCTTATTGCTCTGGCGCAAAGACTTATCTTCAGCTTTGAGAGTGACTTTCCATTGGTCCCATAAATCAACTACAGGCAAATAAGAAGCCACAAATATATTTTTAAAAGTCCAAGAAAAAATTAGAGTTCACACTAACTAGACAATGGATAAGTGGTAACTTTGGTGAAGGATAAGATAGTACATAACACTGGGGATGTCAGCAAAGTCATAGAAGCTTCATAGGCACATCCAAACTCCCTGAGGGACTCAGTTACTGGACTGAGGGCTGGGAACCATGGTCTCGGGGGACATCTAGCTCAATCGGCATAATATAGTTTATAAAGAAAATGTTCTACATCCTTCTTTGGTGAGTAGCATCTGAGGTCTTAAAAGCTTGTGAGCAGCCATTTAAGGTACATCTACTGGTCCCACCCTGTCTGGAGCAAGGGAGAATGAAGAAAACCAGAGACACCAGGGAAAGATTAGTTCAAAGGGCTAGTGGAGCACAACTACCACAGCCTCCACCAGACTGAGTCCAGTACAATTAGATGGTGCCCACCTACCACCACTGACAGCTCTGACACAGATCACAACAGAGGGTCCCAGAGCTGGAGAAAAATTCAAACTCACAAAAAAAGACCAGACTTACTGGTCTGACAGAGACTGGAGGAACCCTGGAGTGTGGCCCCAGACACCCTTTTAACTCAGTACTGAAGTCACTCCGGAGGTTCACCCTTCAGCCAAAGGTTAGACAGGCCTATAAAACAAATAATAACACATGTAGTTCGACCATGTATATAAGACTAAATGGGCACACCAGCGCAGGGGCAAGGATGAGAAAGCAGGAAGGGACAGGAAAGCTGGACGAATGGAAATCGGAAACCCAGGTCAAGAAGAGGAGAGTGTTGACATATTGCAGGGTTGGCAACCAATGTCACAAAACAATATCTGTATTAATTGTTTAATGCGAAACTCATTTGCTCTGTAAACTTTCACCCAAAGCACAATAGAAAAAAAAAAGACCAGTGGCATGAGAGGACAGAATAAAAAACTAAAAAAAAAAAAAAAATAGAGTTCAGTATATTTATGAAGTAAATATTTCTGGATCATGAATTAATCAAATTGTTTATGTTTCAGTTCTGTATTCTTTCTCTCTAGGCATATTCCTTCTCTTTTTAGGGGGACTTCTAGAAAGAATAGCCATAGTTAACAAGTATAAATATGAAGAAATGTTTACTTTGTATCACAATTAATTTATACAACATGCAATATTTGTGAAGTCCTTTTTGGACATATTTTTGTCCTAGATAGAAGAGTGCATATTAACTAGACTATGTGACAGAGGAAAGATTGAAGATTGTCTGCAATGGAGCTAAATTCAGAGCCTTTAAATAGCAGGGCTGTTTCTCTATAGCTGCAAGAATCCTATATGCAAATACCACATATTTTCTTCAAAAAATTCCCACTGACAGTAAAAATATAAATGCATCTGCTCAATATGAATATATTTAAATGCTACAGTCTACTATTATGCTATAATTAAATTAAATGCCATTGCAGGAAGGGAACCTAGAGTAGCAGTCACAAAAATCCAAAGTAACAATATTTTCAGCAGCTGGTGAGTCACTATTCTCCAGAAATAAACATGACTGAGGCAGAAGACTGTGCACAACAGTTTCATGTAAAACTATTTTCAGCAGTGTTGAATACAGTCTTGATAAACAAAAGGATCTGGATTATTCTTTGGCACTTTGTCAGGTCATTCACTGGCATTAGTTTTTATCTCTTTAGGTTGTGTTTCTTGATATGCTGCTCAGATAGTCCTCAAATTACAAATGTCATATTCCCAAAGCTAATTCATGTATATTATTTGGAATAATGCTACAAATGGTATTTAAACTGCCACCTGACTCACAAAATACAACTGAGGGCAAATCACACATCTTTTTAATGTTCATACCAAGTATATGACATACAGTGATGATGAATTATGACTTTTGAATTCAATGATAATAATATGTTTTTGAGCAAGTAAACGATAGTTTCTATTTACTTTACTGAGTGACTATATGAGTCAGTTGCTTAACTCTAAACAACCCTGTGAGACAAATAGTATGATTCCCATTTTACTGAGGTTTGGAAAGTGTCATGGATTGAATTGTGTCTCCCAAAAGTATGTGTCAACTTGGTTAGGCCATGATTCCCAGTATTGTGTGGTTGTCCTCCATTTTGTGATTGTAATTTTATGTTAAAGAGGATTAGGGTGGAATTATAATACCCTTAGACAGGTCACATACCTGATCCAATGTTAAGGGAGTTTCCCTGGGGTGTGGCCTGCAACACCTTTTATCTTACAAAAGATAAAAAGGAAAGGGAAGCAAGCAGAGAGGGGGGAACTCAGACCACCAAGAAAGCAGTGCAGGGAGCACAGTGTATCCTTTGGACCTGGGGTGTCTGTTCAGAGAAGCGCCTAGTCAGAGGGAAGATTGATGAGAAGGCTGACAGATAGAGAAAGCCTTCCCCTGGAGCTGACGCCCTGGATTTGGACTTTTAGCCTACTTTATTGTGAGGAAATAAACTTCTCTTTCTTAAAGCCATCCACCTGTGGTATTTCTGTTATAACAGCACTAAATGACTAAGAATTGTTAAGCAACTCAGTCAAGTTCACAATTAAGATAAGTAGCCAAGACAGTATTTGAAGCCAAATCAGTGTGACTATCAAGATAGACGACCCCGCACCCCTCCCTTATGTACAACCAAACACCTCATGGGACTTGGTTCCCTGGTTTGGAGGTTTAGGGTCGTGGTTTCATGGGACACCCCAGTTAATTGGCCTGATAATGTATTTAGTGCTTCTGTTTTACTCCTTGTTCATTGCATAGTGGCTGGAGTCTCAAAAGCTTGCAAGTGGCCATCCAAGGCACAACAATTGGTCTCTACTCACCTGGAGCAATAGAAAAAGAGAGAGAGTCAGGAATAGGAGGAGGAAATGGAATGTGTGGCTAATTCCCTCCGTGAGCAACTGCCTCCTTTGCCATGAGACCAGAACTGGATAGTGCCCAGCTCCCATTACTGAACATTTTGATCAAAGATTCTATAGAAGAATCCTGATCAAAAGAGGAAAAATGCAGAACAGAATTTCAAGCTCTCTTGGACTTCAGACTTCCTGGAGCCATAAAGGTGGGATGAACTCCGAAAACTATTGCCCAATGATAATTTTTAAACCTTAAGCCAAAAATATCCCCTGAAGTCTCCTTAAAACCAAATAATATTTTAGCTTAACTAGTAAAAAAAATGTCTACCTTAGGCATTAGGCTCTTTTAAGAAGTATCTGTATGGGGTCAGATTGACAACAGTAGCTCAGGAGATTAGATGGGAATCTTAGGCACCAGTGAGTTTACGTTAATGAGGGAGGAACAACTCAGAAAAGGAAGGTGAGACTGATTGCACAACTCGAATATAATCAATGTCACTAAATGGTACTTGTTGAAACTGTTGCATTGCTGTATGTTTTGCTGTATATATTCTCACCAACAACAAAATAAATAAAATTTTTTTTAAAAAGACAGATGACCCCTCCCTCCAATAATGCTTTACTGCACAATGTTCTGTTAATATTTACCAGCCCAAAATCTGGGTTCTGTGGACAGAGGACTGTGTGACTCAGGGAACGGAAGAGGGGCTGTGGGAGAGAATTTCTTGTACCTTTTCTTCATGCAGAGCTGGACTTAGGCAAAATTTTTAATTGGACAAAAATTTTCTACTTTCCTTTTTCACTTCTTTCAGGAGATGCTATCATGGTGGCTATCCCCAAGCCCTCCCTTCCATACTCTCCAAGGCTTGTCCACATCCCAAAGTCCTCCATTTTCTTTCTCCATAAAAATTCTTGCTCTTAACAGGTGTTGAGAGAATTACAATATGATTGAAACTTCCTGGAAGTGTTTCTATTTATTAAAAGAATACCTGTTAACATATATAACTGCTGGCAATGTGCCAGGATGAAGGTGAAAAATTTCCTGCAGCATAAAGGTAGGGTGGGGGAGGTAGAGTCAGAGAAAATAAGAATTACTTTGAACTATGTTGTGTATGCTCTTCTACAAAATTACAGATTCTCTTTACCAAATTTCTTCAGAATAGTGGCAATATCTGAGACAACTCAAGGCACCACTTATAAGCCAGAGGCTGCCTATGTATTATAAAAGAAATTGGAGTCTCACTTTGTAATAGTACCACGAACCAGAGAAACCGGACCACCTTGCAGATAAAATTGATTTCTAACAAAGCCTAGTAACATGTTTTTCTTTTCAATAGAGACCCTAAATTCTCTAAATTAAGCTACATTTTGTTGTTCTATTAAATTTTCTAATTAGAGATCAATGTTTCCACATCATGGTTAGTGGATGTCTGACTTTTTTTCAGAACATGGCTGTTAATATTACCAGCCCAAAGCCTGGGTTCTACGGTTCCATTTTGTTGTTCTTTATGAAGGGCTTCAAACCAGTTTGTTCCAGTTTGAACCCCTGCTGAGACTTTGCATTTCCACCCCCCCCAGGTATACTGAATCAGAATCTACATTTTTACAAGATCCTCAGGTGATTCTTAAGTATAATAAATTTTGAGAACCAGTGCTCTACTCGTGGAGCCCTGGTGGCATAGTGGTTAAGAGCTACAGCTACTAACTAAAAGGTCAGCAGTTTGAATCCACTAGCTGCTCCTTGGAAACCCTATGGGGCAGTTCTAGTCTGTCTTATAGGGTCGCTATAAGTTGGAAGTTAGAATTGACAGACAGCAACGAGTTTGGATTTTTTGCTCTACTAGTGTTTCTCAGAATTGGTCCCTAACCAGCAGTATTAGCATTACCTGGAAACTTGTTAAAAATGCAAATTCTCAACAAGAGTTCAAACCAGAGCATTTATGTTTAGTTTACGTTTCTCTTTTCAGCTGCTGTTTTTATCTTTTAATGGGCATATCATGTTGTAATGGAAGAGACCGCTTTTATTGTCATGAAAATATTTACTTTGGGGTATAATGCAAGTTTTTTTTCTTTTTTATAATGCAAGAGTTTGAGGTATTCAGAGCCGGAGTATTCAGGTCAACAAAGTAAAACTACATGCTCGCATAGAATGTTTATTTAAGCAATCACTCAGAATTAATGTTCTATATATTTAAATACATGTTGTTGTTTTTGTTGTTAGCTGCCATCAAGTCGACCCGTTTCATCAAGTTGACCCCTGTTTCATGGTGACCCAACAGACAACGGAACAAAATGTTGCCCAGTTCTGCATCATCTCCATGATCAGTTTTGAATTGGACCTTTGTGATCTATAAGGTTTTCGTTGGCTGATTTTTGGAAGCAGATTGTCAGGCCTTTCTTCCCAGTCTGTCTTATTTTTTAAAGCTCTGCTGAAACCTGTTCAGCATGATAGCAACACGTAAGCCTTCACTGACAGACAAATCATGGCTGCACATGAGAAGAATTAGCTGGGGATCGAATCCCAGTCTCCAATATGGAAGGCAGAATTCTACCACTGTACCACCAGCACCTCACTTAAATACACATCCATTGCCATTGAGTCGATTCCAACAGGACAGAGTAGAACCGCCCCCATAGAGTTTCCAAGGAGCAGGTGGTAGATTCGAACTGCCAGCCTCTTGGTTAGCAGCCAAATGCTTAACCACTGTTTACCAATGCATCACACACCAGATTTCTGAGGGCCATATGCGTAAAACAGCAACCATCATCAGCAACTGCTAAATCTTTTTGTGACTGTAGTTGCTGATGAGGTCACAGACCTAGTAAACGGCAGAGCTTAGGTTCAAGTTCCAGCCTGTTGACTCAGACCCTTTCCACCAACCATGCTGGTGCTCAACTCAACTTTGTACACATTCCATTAATGCCATGTATCCTAGAGGTTATTGGAAAAGAAGCCTCCTGATTATCCTGGTAATAAACAAATGTCAGCGTTTCAAATATTAGAAAGCTGGTGAAGAACATAGCAATGCGGCTTTAAAAAATAAAGATTACTTACATTTTAATGTAGTAAAACTTAATTTTTGTCATCTTGAGGATTTTAGAGTTTAAAGAGTTATCCCGATTATTAAAAATAAATAAATAAATCAACATCTGTTTTTGTTGTCGTTGTGTGCTTTCAAGTTGATTCCAACTCATAGCAACCCTATAGGACAGAGTAGAACTGCCCCATAGGATTTCCAAGGAGTGGCTAGTGGATTAGAACAGCTGAGCTTTTAGTTAGCAACCTAAGCTGTTAACCGCTTCACCACCAGGGCTCTAATGAACCTCTAGTAAATATTAATAAACAGTATAAGGTATACCAAGCCCAAACACTTTGCCGTCAAGTTGATTCCCACTCATAGTGATCCTATAGGACAGAGTAGAACTGTCCTATAGGATTTCTAAGGAGCAGCTAGTGGATTTGAACTGCCAACCTTTTGGTTAGCAGCCAAGCTCTTTAACCACTGTGCCACTAGTGTATACATCTGGACTTTTTCCGAATTCCTTTTTTGGTTTTCTCTTTATAACCTCCCTGAGCACTCTCTTAAATTCTGATGGTTTCTAAACCTTCCATGCATTAAAGACTCCGATATTTTTACATTCAGTTCTGACATTTCCTTTAAGCACATCTGCACTCAGGTGTCCCATGGTTATCTCAAACCGAACACATCCAAAACTTAAATCTCGACTCTTCCCATACACAGTTTCTCAGTTTTGTCATCTTAGTAAATACTACCCCTATCAACATGTGTGATCGTTAGGGTTGTGTGTCAGCTTGCATGGGCCATGATTCTAAATGATTTGGCAGTTATGATGTAGTTTGGCAGTCGTATGATGTTGTAATCGCTTCCATGATAAGATTTGATATAATGTGATCACCTCTATGATGGGAGCTGCTGTGAGTACCCAATCAGTTGAAAGGGAATTTCCTTGAGGGTATGGCCTCACTGAATATAAGTGGGCTCTCTGGCAAGGCTCCAGGGCTTTTGCTTGTTTTAGATCCTGTTCTGATCCCCAGTTCTTGGGACTTGAGCTAGCAGCTTAGCTGCCATCTTGCCTGTCAATCTTGGTATTCATCGGTTTCCTCAGCCTGTGAGCAAGGGCCCTCCTATCTGACCTGACAATCTTAGTTTCAACAGCTCCTGCAGCTATGAGAATCAGGAGAAGCCTTCAGTTTGACCTAAGGATTTGAGACCTTACAGCCTCTACAGCTGTGTGAGCCATTTCCTTGATATAAATCTCTTTATATAGATATTTATGTACTTTGCTGGTATTGTTTCTCTAGAGAACCCAGCCTAAGACAACATGGCTGCTCAAACCAGAAACCTGGTAGTTATTCTTGATTTGTCTTCCTTTCCCCATGCACATAATCCATACACACAACCCATCAGCAAGTCCTGCTTTTCTATCTTTATATTTTGAAACTCTCTACCTCTCCACCTCAGTTCCTACCGTTTTGGTCCAAATCCACCTAGACAGCTACCGTAGCCATCCTAGCTGCCTCTATCCTTGTTTTCACTCATGCTCTGTTCCAGGACTTTTCAACATTTGACATTTTCTGCTGGAAAAATTCTCTGTTGGGGGTGTGAGAGGGTCTTGTACACTGTAGGATGTTTAACAGAATCCCTGGCCTCTACCCACTAGATGCATATAACCTCTGTCCCCACCCCCCGCCCAGCTTTGACAACCAAAAATGTCTCCAGACATTGCCAAATATCCCTTGGGGTCTAAATCACCTCAAATTGAGAATCACTGTTCTAATTCATTTTCTATCCAGAAGAAATAATGGAATAGTCATTTATCTTAAATCCTAATTAGATAATTTCACTCTCCTGATTAAAAGTGCTCAGTGATTACCTATTGGATATAGGATAAAAATCCAACTCTTGATCATAAAAGTTTTAAGGCCTCACACGGTCAGACACCTGCCCACTACCCCAGTTTATCTAAAGCCACTCTGCCTCTCACTCAACATCTTCAGCTCATCTAACCTTCTTTCGTTTATTTGACCTTGCCAAGCTTTCTTCCTTCAGGGCCTTTGAACCATACTGGTCCCTCTGCCTGGAATGCTCTGGTCCCCAATATTCATTTGGCTAAATCCTCCTCAATCTTCAAGTCTCAGCATAAATGTTACCAACATACTCCCCTGAAAGCTACTTAGTATTCTCTATCTCCAAAATCCCAAAAAAACAGTCGTCGTTGACTTGATTTCAACTCATGGTGACCCTGTCCGTGCTGCATAGAACTGCCTCATAGGATTTTCAAGGCTGTGACCTTTTGGGAACAGATCACCAGATCTTTTTTCCGAGGTGTCTCTGGGTGGGTTTGAACCGCCAACCTTTGAATTAGTAGTTGAATGCTTAACCACTTGCGCTACCCAGAGACTCCTTTCTTTACTTCAGTCCATTTATTTCCTCCACCAGGCTACAAACTCCAGCTCTTGGGTGCTGGTTGGGTGAAAAGGACAGGGAAGTATATTTCAGACAGAGACAAGAGCATGCACGGAAGTCCTGTGACAGGAAAAAGCTTGATCATTCAAGGAATAGAAAAAGGCCTGTGAAGCCGGAACTTGGTGAGGATGGACAGGGAGGCAGGGCCAGATCATGCAGCAACATCTTAGATTTTGCTGCACATGAAAGCTCAGAGGACATCACAAGAACCAGCTTCACCTCTCTGGGATTTGCCAGCCTGGATCAAGTCACTCGGGTCAGATTTTGTCTGCTCTAGTGTGAAATATAAAGTCACTGCTCCCTTGAACTAAAATATGAATATGATAAATAACAAATAAATATGAAAAAATAGTCAATATATTCCTGGGATTTTGAATATTATTGGACAAGGATGATGAATAAATTTGATTATTTACTCAGTTATCACTGAGTGTCCATCTAATATTTGCTTTGTTATGGGCCTCTCTTGGGGTGTGGATTAAAACAGGTCCATAGTCCAACCTTTAAAGCAGAATTCACACTGAGGTTCCATGGAAGGGGCTCCATGCCTGTCTGTGTGCTGCCCTGAAATATGCAAAAATGTATGAGCATTTTTCTTGGGAAAGTGTCCCTCATGTTTCTCTGATTTTGAGAAAGCTCTGTGACCTCATCAATATGTTGAGACCCAGTACCTGAAGGCATTTACAACATAGAAGTATAAAATATGGCTTTATCTTATGCTTAAACATTACTAGTGTAGTAATGAGGGTGTGATTCATTTGTGTTAAAGTGTCTATTCTTCATATTCGCTTTCATTGAAACTGCAACTCAAAGGACCAAAAGAATTGCGGGAGGAATCTACTTGCTCTCAGAGGGAGCAGAAATCTCAACTAGTCATTTCTGTGGTAAGAAAACACTAAGACCAAGTCTCTAATCTTAGCAGTACTTTGGAAAAATTGAATACTTTAGACTTCATATTCTCTGCCAGTCCATGTGTGAACTACCCAGAAAGGCTGAATTTGAGTATTTTATTTGCAGGATAGAAAATAAATTAGAAAATATGTCATTGAAGATTATTCCAGGCATTGGGCACAGAAGAGGAAGAGAGGTATTTTGAAGTCAAGAAACATAAGGGGCTTTTTTTTTTTTCCCCCTTGGGCAGAAGTGATCGGGGGTTATAAGAGGTTATGAGAAATAACACAAATTATTTATCATCCCTTCGTATCAAGAAATCAAGAATACTTCACAGCAATATACCCAGGAAAAAAGAGGGAAAGGCTTTACTCTGGACTCCTGCAAAAAAGTACATAATAATAAAAACTCTAAAAATTATTTAGACAATGTACTTGCTGTCAGATTTCCCAGTGATTTGGTAAGTAAAAACATTCTTGAAGTTTCCCAAATATGGAAAGAATGGTGGAACTAGCCAATTAATATATCTCCCTTGAATTATTTGACTAACAGCTTCCAGGAAGGAATCTCGTAAGAAGTAATGGTCCTACTTTAAGACTTTCCTCGTCTGATTTCCATTTTTGTTTCTCTCTTGATTAGCCTTTGGCAAAGTTTGTGGGAGCATTTGCCACATACACAGCTTCTTATTTAATAAGCTGGCTTCTCTTTGCAAAACTAAATGTTGAACAGTTTCCATCTTCTAAGCCAAATGTGAGGTTAGGATGTGAGGACAGGATGTCCCCTGTGCCCAAAAGGAACCAAAAGATAAGATTGTAGGCAAAGGTGAAAAGGTCAAAGATGGGGGATTATTATTTGCTATAAATTCTTGTGTATTTCCTCACTTTCAGACTGCCTATTCTGATTGTCCTGCTATCAAGATAATTAATTATCATGTCATGCTCATCCACAATAGTCTTAACTCAAAGCTGTGTCTGAAATGTCACTGTCACTCCTCCATCTCCCCATGTCCAAACACCTATCCTAACATATCTTTCAACTTTCCCAAAACTGTACCTCAGCTTTCGTCAGGCATATCTCCTGGTCTCCACCAAATACATCATGTCCCATCCCTGAGTAAACTTCTCTCTCCCTGTCCCTTTGCTCTCAGAGCCTTTTACCTCACTCCTTATTTATCATGGTCCCTCATTTTAAGATTCAGATAACCACAACTCTTTCAAATATTGCTGACTAAATTCATTCTATAATAACTGTCTCTTCCTTTAATCATTTCAGTAAATTCACTCAATAAATTCAGCAAATATATGGACACTCTTTATAATAACTGTCTCTTCCTTTAATCATTTCAGTAAATTCACTCAATAAATTCAGCAAATATATGGACACTCTTTATAAAAGGTACTATAGGTGATATAAAATATATAAGAATTTGTCTAAGGGAACCCAGGGCTTAGAAGGGAGAGTGTAGACATGTTGCGGGGTTGTTAACCAATGTCATACAACAATGTGAGTACTGTTTGATGAGAAACTAGTTTTTTCATCTAAACCATCATCCAAAGTTCAATAAAAATATAGATATAGTTGTCTATGCCCACCTAGAGATAAAAATTAGTAAGGTATCTTAAAGAGCTGTCATTTAAAGGGACAGATTAAGGGTCATATAAATGATATTTATAGTAACTTAGAGGGCTGAGATAACTTTTACACTATGACAACTCATGTTGGCTAAGCTTCTACACGTGTAAGGACTGTAGAGTCATGGGCCAGTGAGGAAGAGGAGGAAATCAGCATCCAAAGAGGAAGCTATTGACCCTGATGATAGGGCTGATTCCTAAGGAGGTATATCCCAGTCCAGTATTGTAGTATTCAAACTTGGTTTAGACCAAAACTAACTTCCTGGAAGAGTGCAACAAGAAGGTGAGTTATAGCAGCAAAACTAAACAGTAGATAATACTCAAAATTGTAAGGAAGTGACAGTATAGTTCTAGGAACAGAAGTGAAGGAGAGGAAGGGCCAGGGAGGGGAGAATGACTGGCAAAAGGTGTCAAGGCTTTAGCCAAATAGGCTAGGTTTCTGGGGAAGACTATTTTCTGCAGGAAGCTAAGATAGAAGCTTGGCCATACAGCTGAGTCAACACATGTGGTTGAGACTAATGGCTGCAACCAGCAGGACACAAACATATTAAAGAGTCCACTTTATTCAGCCACATTAAAGATGCCAGGCCTAGACCCAGAGCACAATCAATTATTGTCATAAAAGTGCTTTTATTTACTTTTTTTAATTGGAAAAGAATTGTGAAAATAAAATAAATACCAAAAAACCAAAATGCCAAACTTGTTGCTCTCAATTCTGGCTCATAGTAACCCCATGAGTTACAGAGTAAAGCTGCTTCATAAAGTTTTCTTGGCTGTAATCTCCCCCCGCACCCCCCCGCCCCCGCCCAGGATTAATGGGGTTTTTTTTCTACTATTATTTATTTTGCTGTTGTTGAGAATATACACAGCAAAACATACACCAATTCAACAGTTTCTACATGTACCATTTAGTGACATTGATTATATTCTTCTAGTTGTGTAACCCTTCTCATCCTCCTTTTCTAAGCTGTTCCTCCCACGTTACATAAACTCACTGCCCCCCAAGGTTCCCATCTAATCTTTCCTTTGCTGTTGTTGATTTGATCCCATATACATAGCTCTTACGAGAGCATAAGGCACAAGGCAGACTGTTTTTACCAGTTAACCTAAACTATTACTCGATTTTAAGATGACTTCAGGGAATATTTTTGGTTTAAGGTTTAAAAATTATCACAGGGCAGTAGTTTCAGGAGTCCATCCACCCTCCATGGCGCCAGGAAGTATATAAAAAAAATAGTCCATCAGAATTTAAAATTCTGCTCTGCATTTTCCCCTTTTTGATCAGGATTCTTCCATGGAATTTTTGATTACACTGTTCAGCAATGGTAGCCAGGCACCATCCAATTCTTCTAGTCTCATGGCAAAGGAGGCAGTTGTTCATGGAGGCAATTAGCCACACATTTCATATCCTCTTCCTATTCCTGACTGCCCTTCTTCCTCTGTTTCTCCGGGTGAAGAGAGACCAATTTTAGTGTCTTGGATGGCCCCTTGTAAACTCCCAGGCACTACACAATGAACCTAGGATACAGAACAGAAGCACTAAACGTGTTATTAGGCCAGTTAACTGGGATGTCCCAGGAAACCATGACCCTAAACCTCCAAACCAAATCCCATGAGGTTTTTGGTTGTACATAAGCAGGTTGGCTATAATCTTTATGGAAGCTGATTGCCAGGGCTTTCTTCCATGGAGCTACTGAGTGGGTTAAAACCACCAAACTTTTGCTTGGTAGTTGAGCACAAACCATTTGCACCATTCAGGGACCTTAAAGTTAAATACAAACCATTCAAAATGACATAACAAAATAGTTGAATCTGGGTGATAGCGTATATGGATGCCATTGTACTATTCCTTCAATTTTTCTGTGTATTTAAAAATGTTCACGTATAGAAGTGAGGACGGACTAAATAAACCTCCTCCTGCAAAACCTCATCCCTTCCATCTTATTCCCTGCCAGTGGCAATCATTTTTTAAGCACAAGTGATCTCTGCTCCTATCTTAGTTGTCTAGTGCTGCTATAATAGAAATAGCACAAATGGATGGCTTTAACAAACATAATTTTATTTTCTCACAGTTTAGGAGGTTAGAATTCTGAATTCAAGGTACCAGCTCTAGGGGAAAGCTTTCCCTCTCTGTTGGCTCTGAAGTATGGTCCTTGTCTCTTCTGAGCTTCTCTACTCCTGGCCAATCTTTATGTGGCTTGGCATTTTGTTCCTCACCTCTTCTTGCTCTCTTGCTCTTTAATCTCTTTTACATTTCAAAAGGGATTGACTCAAGACACACCCTACGCTAACCTTGCTTCATTAACATAAGGAAGACAACTCTTTCCCAAATGGGATTATAGCCACAGGCATGGAGGTTAGGATTTTAAACATGTATTTTAGGGGAACACAATTCAATCCATGACATTTCACCATTTAAAAAAATAAAAAATAAATAAAAAAAAAATCAAACCAAGCTCATTGCCATTGAGTCAATTCAGCTCATAAGAACCCCATAGGGCAGAGCAGAACTGCCCCCACAGGGTTTCCAACACTGTAAATCTTTTTAGAAGCACACTGCTACATCTTTCTCTTACAGAGCAGCTGGCTACCAGCCCAAAAACTTATGCCCTTGCCACATGCAAAACACATCACCCCATCACATCATCCTAAAAGTCTTAAATCAACTCCAAGTCCAAAATTTCATCTTCTGAATTATCTAAATCAAATATGGGTAAGACTTCAGTTAATGAAGCAAGGTTAGTGTAGGGTGTGTCAGCCATTCCATTCTGGGGCAAAATTCGTCTTCATCTGTGAACCTATAAAATCCAGATTACAAATCATCTCTTTCCAAAGTACAATGGTAGAACAGGCACAAGGTAAACATTTCCATTACAAATGGCAGAAATTGGAGGGAAAGAAGGGATAACAGGCATTAAGCAAGTCCAAAACTCAGCAGAACAATTTATGTTAGCTCTCAAGACTTGAAAATAATCCTCTCTTCTCTGAGGCCATCTAGTCAATGGCCCTGCCCACCAGACTCTGAGTGTTGGCCATGCTCTCTAGATTCTGGGTCAAGGCCCCTTGTCCCTTAGTTTCAGCTTCACCTTACAGGACTACTGGGAGGGCAACTCTGCTCCTTCAGGTTTGGGCGGACCCATTCTCCTAGTCAATCTAAGTGGTGGCCCCACCCACTCAGCTTGGTAGGCCCCATTTTCCTGCCCCTTAGGCATGTCATCCCTGCCCCCTCAGCTTTGGGCAGTGGCTCCATTCTCTTGATCAAACTGTATGGCAGCCCCACACTTTGGAACTGAGTTCATGAATATCTGACTCTTTGAAACCTAGGAGGTCTAGGCTGTACTCTTTGACACACTAGAGGTAGTGGCCCCACCCTTTGAGACCTAGGCAGCTCTGCTTCATGTGCCCCTGCCAAAAGTTCTGCTTATCTCCAAGCTGCTCCAGGGTTGGTTCTTTTCTTTTCACGGAGGACAACAAACGGAGCTCCTTTTGTCTGTTTCCTGTCTGTAGAATACCAAGAGGCAGACAATGTTTATCCTTTCATTTTTTCTTTATACCCTTCAATCTAAGATGACGGGTTTTCTGCTGTTGTAATTGGTTAGATCCCTCAGTCACAGGCTTAATCTCTTTAACAACAGATTGCATAGCCACGTCCTAAGTGAACATTCTAAGATACATGTCCTTAGTCTGCACAACAGAATTTTCCAAATCTTTATGTTCTGTTTTCATTTTGCACAGTTCATTTTTAAGTCTACCTCTTTCCTCTAGAATTTTACTATAAGCATCAAGGAGAAGCCACACAGCCCCTTTCAGATCTTGCTTAGAAAGCTCCCCAGCTAGGTACTTAAGATAATCAAACATACCTTCCACCAAACATTTGAACATAATTCAGGCAAGTTCTTGCCACTGCATAAAAATTATCACCCTTCCTCCATTGCCCAATCACATGTTCATCGTTTGGTTTTAAAGCCTCACCAGAAGCACAGTTAACTTCCACATTTCTAGCAACATTCTATTGCTGGTATCATATGTGTTCTTTAAAATGATAGAGACTTTCTCTACAGCTCTCCTTACTTCCTTCTGAGCTCTCACTAGAATTGTCTTTGTCAGCCATAATTCTACCAACAGTCTGTTCAAGGCAAACCAGGCTTTTATCATTAAACCAAAAAAACCAACCCCATTGCCATCAAGTCGATCCCAACTCATAGCGACCCTGTAGGACAGAGTAGAACTGCCCCATAGCGTTTCCAAGGAGTGCCTGGTGTACTTGAACTGCCAACCTTTTGGTTAGCAGTCCCAGCTCTTAACCACTACGCCACCAGGGTTTTCACTTTTACTATTAAATTAAAAAAATGGAGTCACCTTAAAATTCTTCCAGCCTCCACCTATTACCCAATTCTAAAACCACTTCCACATTGTAGATATTTGTTAGAGCAGCACCCCACTCTCAGTACCAAATGCTGTCTTAGTTACCTAGTGCTGCTGTAACGGAAATACCACAAATGGTCTTTCTTTGACAAACAGAAATTTATATTTTCACAGTTTAGGAGGCAGAATTCAGGGTGCCGGCTCTAGGGAAAGGCTTTCTGTCTCTGTCAGCTCTGGAGGAAGGTCCTTGTCTCCTCTGAGCTTCTGCTTCTTGGTGATCTTCATGTGACTTGGCATTTCCCTTCCCCCCCCATCTCTGTTTCCTCTCTTGCTTCTTTAATCTCTTTTATGTTTCAGAAGAGATTGACACACCCTACACTATACTGGGCACAGGACAGTGGCTTGAACAATGAATCAACTCATCAAAGATAGGACTCCAGATTCAAAGAGCTTACCACTGACTCAAGAAGACAAAACTCACACATGAGCTTCCTTAACAACACAAAGCAGTAAATAAAAATGATAATGAATAGTATACAGGGGCAGAAAGAATCAAATGTGTAGAAAGCTTCCTGGAAAAGATAAGACGTGAGCCAGACTTTGAAGGATGGGTAAAATTTGGATAAACTAAAGGAGAAAGCAGAGCCCTGTGAATGTGTGTGTGTGAGAGAGAGAGAGTATGTGCATGTGTGAGTGTGTGTGTGTATGTGTGTGTGTGATGTTGGAGGTAGTAAACCATTCGCTTGCTTTTCCTCCCATTTTGTGAAGCATAAAGAGAGCTACTGCCTACTTATCATCTTCATTTTTGAGAAATGATGTTTACCTTTTCTCTTGATCTAGACCATATGCTTGTCTAGGATAGGGAGGGATTTCATTCTCTATGAAAACTTGTTTAAAACCACCAGATGTCATAGACTCAACTTTGACTCATGGCAACCCCATTGGGTTTTCAATGACTAATTTTTTTGGAAGTATATCACCAGCCTTTTCTTTCAGGGTGCCTCTGGGTACACTCGAAGCTCCAACATTTCAGTTAGCAGCTGAGCACATTAGCCATTTATACAACCCAGGAACCCCTAGATCTGGTTTTTGTTTTTTTTTTTTTTGAGGGGGGATCAATTTTTATTGTTTATGCTGAGTTTTATTCTCCTCCTGATAACTTGTCGACTACAATTTGAGATCAGGAGGCTGAGGGACTGTGCTTCTATCACCCTGCTAACTCAGAAAAAGAGATGACCCAGTTGGATTTCATTACCTCTGGGCATTGACAAGTGATGCAGATATTGTGGTAAGGACAGGCTGTAAGTGGAAGCAGTGAATGGAAAGCTCTAAAGCTCTGCTCTCTTCTTCCCAAGCCCCAGCTGCCCATTCTGTTTATCAGACATGGTATAATGGCGTAGTTACAGGTGGAGTTAATCTAATAGGTTACTTCTTGGAGCATAGACTGATGTAGGCCTTTTCTCTCAAAAAAAGTGACAGATGAACAACATTTTAACACCATTGTCCTTAAGAGTGGGCTTTAAAAAAATCCTCAAACCCCAGAGGTCATGGTCCCCAGACCTTCCGCTAGCCCAAGACAGGAATCATTCCCAAAGCCAACTCTTCAGACAAGGATTGAACTGAACTATAGGATAGAAATTGATGCTGATGAGGAGTGAGCTTCTTGGATCAGGTAGACACGTGACTGTACTGGGCAGCTCCTGTCTAGAGGGGAGATGAGAAGGTAGAGGGGGACAGAAGCTGGCCGAATGGACATGGACAGAGAGGGTGGAGAGAAGGAATGTGCAGTCTCACGAGAGGGAGGGCAGTAGGAATATATAGCAAGGTGTATATAAGTTTTTATATGAGAGACTGACTTGATTTGTAAACTTTCACTTAAAGCGCAATAAAATTAAAAAAAAAATCCCTCAGAACTATTTCACAGTACATTTTTAAAAAATGAACCCTTGTTGGAGAATTCAGTGCCTTGGCAATTTGTTTCTATGAAATAACAAACACAGGCTTTCATAATCACACTTTCTATGTTCATCTAGAACTTTCTAGGGTAGCTTAGGAGTTTGCTTTTTAATCTAATTCTCACATTTTCTCATCATCTAAACAAATAAATGAAAAAAAAATGTGAATCAGAAGACCTAAGCATCAAGCTGGTCTTTGCTGTTTCCTAGCTAATTAAGTAACTTGGATCAGGCATTCAAACTTTGAGCCTGTTCCTTCAACTGGAGAAAAAAAGGTGATAATAACGTTCTGCCTATCAATTTCGTGACACCGATATGATGATCAAATAAAATATGTATTTGTAAGCACTCACTTAAAATTAAAAAAATCAGTGCAATCCGCCATATTACTGTTCTAAAAAATAATCACACAATCATATCAACTGATGTAGAAAAATCATTTGACAAAATTTAACACCCTTTCATGACACAAACGACTCTCAGAAAAATAGAAATAGAGAACTTCCTCAACTTGATAAAAAGAGCACCTATAAAAAACCTACAGCTAACGGTACACTTAATGGTGAAAGTATACTTAATGGTGAGACTGGGAACTAGACTTTTTTTCACTCCCATCACACTTATTCAACATAGTTCTGAAAGTTTAGCCATTGCAATAAAGAAGAGGTAATAAAAGGCATACAGATAAGAAAGAGAGAAATAAAATGGTCCCTGTTTGCAGATGACATTGTCTACGTATGAAATCCTGGGAATCTACCAAAAAAAAACCTCCTAGAACAACTACGTAAGTTCAGAAAGGTTGTAGAATACAAAGTAAACATGCAAAAATCAATTGTATTTCTATGTACTGGCAATGAATATGTAGATGCCAACATTAAATACAATAAAATTCATAGTAAAAAAAAACACTTAGGTATAAATCTAACAAAACATGTGCAGAATTTGTAAACTGAAAACTACAGAACACCAGTGAAAGAAATCAAGAAAATCGAAATAAATTGAGAGACATACCACGTTGATGAATTGGAAGATTTAACATAGTGAAGATGTCAATTTTCTGCAAATTGATGTACAGATTTAACGCCATGCCCATAAAATTCCCCAAAAAGATTTATAGATGTAGGCAAGATTGTTATAAATTTTATATGGAAAGACAAAGGAAATAGAATATCTAAAAATTTTGAAAAAGAAGAATAGAATGGGAGGAATCAACCTATCCAATTTCAAGACTTACAGCAGTCCAGTTTGTGTTGCTGGTGGAGATATAGGCACAAAGATCTACGTAACAGAATAAACAGCCCAGAAATAGACCAATACAGATATTCCCAACTGATTTTTGAGGAAAGTTCAAAAGGAATTCAATGGAGGAAAGACAGCATTTTCCAAAAATGCTTGTGACCTCCTCCAACTTCATGAGGTGGAAGGAGAATCAAGATCAACAGCTCAAGGCTGATTCCTATGAGGTGGTGGTCAGACATGCCTCTTCTCTTTATCAATTCTGACAGCAACCGTCCCTCCCATAGCACTCTCTACTGAGTTCAATAATTCATTGCAATGGCTACACAGAACTCACAGACCATACTCACAATTACGGGGTTTATTAGGGGAGTAAGAGTTACAATTCAGGCTCAGGAACACTCAAGATACAGTTCTTCCATCAGGATAGCCTCTTCCCAGCAGTGCTTGCAGGCACGCCTCTCCCTGGTCCTCAGTCTTTGCCCAAAGGCACTCAGCTTTCTCTCTCTGTGCGCCAGGAAGCCCACCATGCCATCTCTTCCTGCTGGTCTCTCCTTCCTTGGTAGTAGGCTCCTCTCTGCTCTGGAATTGGCTTTCTTTAAAGGCAAAATGACCAATCCCCTTGGTAGGCCACAATTAATTTGTTCACCTCAAAATTTTAACCTGTGTATAATTTTTAACCTGTGTATAATTCTCTAGGTACAGTTCAAAACATACAAAGTTCAAATTTCAAAAATAAATACTGAGATAACAATAAAGCACAACAGAAGCATTGCTGTTTTGCTTAAACATACTATGGAATACTGGATTGCCAGAATACAAAAAACTGGTATTACAATCGCTGAAAATGAATAGCAAAGTTATGGGGGACTTGGGAGTCTCTTTGTCCAGCCAACCTTGGTGGTGGGTAGAAGAAAGTCTTCCATAAATAGAATATGTGACAACTTTAAAGAGGGTTAAAAAGCAAGTTGAGTCCCTAAAATCTGACACAAGGAATGAAAAAGGGACTGGTCTATGTCTGAGAACTTGACATGTGACTTAGTAGTAGACATCCTGTGGTCATCTTCATTTGCTTCCAAGCACATCCCTCACAATGATTTTTCCAGGCCTCATCATTTCTCCATCTGGCTAGTCCAACCTCATTCTTTGCAAATGACCTAACCTCCTCAATGACAAGACTTAAGTTCTGGGGTCCGAGGTTCTTCTGTCTTAGGATAGTTGGGCTCCTCTTCCATGCCAACACTAACCTCTCCACCTGGACCAATTATTCAACCTACTAGTCAACATTCAGTGATTTGTCTGTAGTCTTTAGGTCAACCTCTAGTTGTCACCTTAAACTCAACAGTTCCAAAACGAAACTTATCTTTCCAAAAACTTCCACTTGGCTACAGGATTATAGTCAAAATTCTTCAGTTTGGTGTTGAAAGGTCATCACAACCTGGAACTAGCTCACATTTCTCATATTATTTCTCACTTACTTCCCCTCCATCACGTATTATCTGATCCATCTAGCCTAGTGTTCTCACTGTTCCCCATAAATGCCAAGTTATTCTATCATTCCTGTTTAGAATACTTTCCTTTCTTTTCACCGAGGTAAAGCCTGTCAGTCCTTGAAGTCCCAACATTGCTAGCGAAATACCTCTTCTTATCCCTAATATCCATAACATTTATATTTAGTATTATACATTTTGGCTTCTGATTATTTAATATTTTATTATATATAATCTTGTTCCTATGTATGTCCTATCTCTCTTCAAATGTTGTAACATCTTTAGGAGTACAGCCCACAGCATATATAGTATTTGTTTTGAATCCCCTTTAGTATAGAGCATAATGCTTCAGATATAAATAGTGGCTTCCTAGATAGTCATTGCATAATCCTGGCTTGAGGGTGGCATGGGAGGGTATATCAATATGAGCCACATTCACCTGAATTTAAGCAAACCCTCTAAGATACAGTGATAGGATCAAGATCTCAAGATTGAAAGAATTCTGATTTCAATTAGATTTAAAATAACTCCTATATTAGTTTAGCAAAAGTTGTATAACCAAAGCTGGACCCATGAAACACATTTATGCCTTTGAGAAGAATTTAAGCTATCTTCTTTTGGAGCTAGGATGTCAGAATCTGACTAAGCTTTATTAGATAGTAATATATCAATCCTTTATAAAGAAAGCTATTTGTTTTCTACATTGCTGTGTTAAGAAAGGTATGCTGCAAAAAAATTTCCTGAGTGAAAAAGTGAAATTTCTGTACTAATGAAACACCTATTCGGCTGACAGAGGACAGAACCCACTGTGGTATGGTGGAAAATACACAATATCTGGATTCTAGTCTGCCTTTCTACTTACTAGCAGGAAAACCTTGGGCAGATTATTATGCCTCTCTCTGTGTTTCACTTTTCTTATTTATAAGATGGAAATAGTAAAATCTTACATTTCAGCATCATTTCAGGGTTGTGAAATACTACTGTATGTGAAAAATCTTATAAATTCAAAATGGTAAATAAGGTATTCATAATTATTAGTATTGGTATATAAAATGCTTTGGTTTAGTGGGTAAGTGCTATAAAATCATAAAATGTTGATAGAAATTGCAAATAATACCTTTGTCAATGTTAATATTATTACTTAAGTTAGGCAATTAGATTAAAAAGCAGAAACTACCGTTTTGCACACTGCTGTGATGTTTGCACATTCTCATTTTGTATACTCAGATCTTTCTCATCTTAAAACCTTTCCTTTGGACCCATGTTTACTCATTGATACTACCATCCCTTTCTTCTTCATGGCCTTCCCGGTCAAACTTCTTGAAACAAAGTGTTTATAACAGATCTCAAACTCAGGACTGTGGATCAAATGAAACTGTTTGTCTACATAGCAGTTTTAAGGATTTGTTTTTTAACTGAATGTGAGTGTCTTTAGGTTGGGCATGCACTCCTCTTTTAGCCACAGACTCACTACTCTCTACTGCCTCATCCCAGCCAGTTCACACATTTATATTAACTGTCTAGTCTTTAAAGGCATTTGAATTTGTAACCCCTAGCACTAACTAAAGATAAAAACATTACTTGGTATAATCATATGCTTACAATACTTAATATTCAAATTAAGGAAGAAAATATTTACAAATTAATATACAATTTACTGATATGTCATTAAGCCACAATTTCTAAATATGGATTGCAACTCAACTTCAAAAATAGTACATTATATATACATATACATGTATACATAATGACATATACTTACATCATTATTAGCTTGATTTTGTTCACTCTTTTTAGTCATGCTATTTTAAATTCTTTAGAAAAGCTAAGATCCTAGTTAGCTTTGTGTAAATCAAGTAAACACGCCTCACTTTTCTCACTCTTCAGCTCAGTGTAATTCCAGTCACAGGCTATGACCATTAAACACTGAAAAATCAAACCTGTTGCCAAAGAGTCAATTCTGACTCAAGGTGACCGTATATGGCAGAATAGAACTGCCCCATAGGGTTTCCAAGGTGCAACTGGTGGATTTGAACTGCTGACACTTTGGTTAGCAGCAGAGCTCTTAACCACTGCACCACCAGGTGCATTAAAAAATAAAGTGGATAGAAAAAAAAAAGTGGATAGAGAGACCAATATTCAGTGGTGCTTAAGGGGGGGGAAGGTTGAGTATGCTTTAGAGCCCAGTTATTTTTGGTGATGGGAAAAGTGGTACCAATTGTGGACGTAGTAAGCACAGCACAACCAAGGTAAAAATGAGCTTTTTAGAACATCCAGATACCCAAAAACCCATTGCCATTGAGTCAATTTCAACTCACAGTGACCCTATAAGACAGAGTAGAACTGCCCCAT
Organism: Elephas maximus indicus; assembly: GCF_024166365.1. Classification (NCBI taxonomy): domain Eukaryota; kingdom Metazoa; phylum Chordata; class Mammalia; order Proboscidea; family Elephantidae; genus Elephas; species Elephas maximus. The sequence continues at coordinate 19,396,707 of NC_064822.1, forward strand.
AGGGTTTCTAAGGAGCGGCTGGTGGATTGGAGCTGCTAGCCTTTTGGTTAGCAGCCGAGCTCTTAACCACTGTGTCACCAGGGCTCCATTGGTATACGGGTAGGTTCAGATAGGTACATGGGGAGAACAGTTTGAAGTATCTATCCCACTGCTATCAAGTTGATTCCAACTCGTAAAGATACCATAGGACAGAGCAGAACTGCCCCATAGGGTTTCCAAGGCTGTAAATCTTTACAGAATCAGTCTGCCACATCTTTCTCCCACCACTGACCTTTCAGTTAGCAGTGGAGCATTTTAACTGCTGTACCACCCGGGCTCCTTAGAAGTATCCATAGGTACATGTAAATACAAATATGTGGGTACAGGCACATACATTCATTGAACACATAAATACGGATACCCCACAGACATGACCAAATACCTTCCAACATTGGTTTCCTGGGTTTAAAGGCTTAGGACCATAGTCTCATGGGACAACTCAGTCAATTGGCATTACATAGTTCACAAAAATCATGATCCGCATCTTTGTTAAGTAAGTATCATCTGGGGTCTCGAAATCTTTTGAGTGACCATCTAAGACACAATTTCAGGTCTTGACTCACCAAGAGCAAAACACTAAGAAGAAGTCTACAAGAGCTACAACCTCATCCACCCTGAGACCAGAAGAACTAGATGGTGCCCAGCTACCACCGCTGACCATTCTGATGGGGGCCACAATATTTGGTCCCTGATAGAATGGGAGAAAATATGGAGCAGACTCAAATTCTTCATTAAAAAATAAAAAAAAGACAACTGGAACAGTAAACTACAGAGGGCCCCCTGAAACTATCACCCTGAGACACTCTAAACCTAGAACTGAGCTTATCCCCTGAGGTCACCTTTTAGCAAAATAACAGAGTGGCACACAAAATAAAGGATATTTCCCCTAAGATCAGTGCCCTTCTTAAAAACCAGCAGCATGTGACCAAAATGTCAACATTTTCTCAAAAGTAAAAAAGAGAACTTAAGGGGACAGGGAAACTAGAGTACCAGAAAGGGAACAAACAGAACACAATTAAAGAGAATGTTGACACATTGTGATAAATGTAACTAATGTCACTGAACAGTTTGCGTGGAAATTGTCAAATGGGAACCTAACTTGTTGTGTAAACTTTCACCAAAAATTCAATAAAATATTATTTGAATAATAAAATGGAATAGAAAACATTAAAGTGAATTGTGCAAAGTAAGGGTAAATATTGTTTTCGGAAAATTTTGCTTCAGTTGTGTGTGTGTGTGTAGTGGGTTACAATTTACAAGGTATCACTATGGGTCATGGTTTTAAAAAAAGCTTATTTTTCTCATATGTACAATTTAGATAACTTATCAACTACATGACTTCCATAGAGCTTGAGAGTTAGAGAAGTACTCCAAACCTAAGAACAAAAATGTTTTTACTTTTATGGAGATACTTCTAAAGGAAAAGATAAATCCAGATATTTGAGCTAATGAAAAATTTGAAATGTATATTTGTCTTTATGTGTGTGTGTTGCATATTTTGTTCATATAACAAATGCCTGGAGGTCGTAAGTCCCAGAATTAGAGACAAGATCAGAAAATGTCATCCTTTGAAATTGAAGGTAGGAAGAATGGACACAAACTGGTTTAGACTGGCATTCTACAGAGGTGACTCAGACTGTTGTGACCATCAGTGTGTTACAGATGAGACTCAAGTGTTACATAAATTGGAACAAGGAAACAGTGTTTCCTACGTCTAATCAAAGTGACTAAAATGTATCAAGAGGAAAACATGAGTGGAATATAACTGATGCAGGGAAAATTATAATTTACTCAACCGTCTTATATGGTATCTAAGGCTATATGTATTTTCAAAACAAAGAAACAAAAATAGCTGTCACCATGGTACCCAGAAAAAAGAACACAAATGATAAGAACTCCAATTTGACTGGATTCACTACCGTTTTCTCAACCCCAGCTATGCACAGAGTACAGTGTTGGTGCTGAAGCTGGGAGGCAAGTACAAGCGGCAGTAATAGGGCAGGGATCAATGGTTAATAATATTTGGTCCTTGTCTCTAATGAGCTGTAGAAAAATGGTTAAAGTCTAAAGAAGGACATAATATATATTTGGGAACCGATTCTTATTTTATAAGCTTTGCTAATGAAACTGAATTCTTGAATATACAAAGCCAGGACTAAATTTTGGCTAGATGCCACCCTGATACCATTAAATATTTAAATCTAAGTGCCCAGCTATTTTTTTAATCAAAAAAGAAAATTTGATAGAATTTCATTGTCATCTAAGCCTCAACTTCTCAGAGTCTATCCCTGTCTCCCTACCTGCTGTATGGTGGAGTGCTATTTTTCCCTGTCTTCTTACAAAATACCAAAATGGGAGCTACCTGGGGCATACAAAAGCAGGTAAGAATTATTTTTATTTGATGCCTCAAAGACAATGTTTTATTAATTGTAAAGGCACATGTCTGCAATTGAGTATGTAAATAATCTAAGAATTTGTTAAAATAAATCCATAAATTTTGTAATATAGAGTGGCTATACTTATTTAATTGTACTAATCTAATGTCTCATTATTTCACATTTATGTAAACTGATTACAGGCCATAATAGGGGCAGATAACCTATTTTCAACATTTAGCCTTGAGGCTGCCCATTGATATTATAATCTACTTATATCATCATACTTCTTTCCTTATAATATTCTATAATTTTGAAAGTTAATGAATATTTTAAGTAATTCTACTAATATCCTGACTACTTTTTATGCAAAATGAGGCTTCACATTTTAAAATTACTTGTAGAGGACACAAAACTTGTAAAACAAAGTAACTATCAACTCAACAGCAGGTGTAATGATGTTTCAGCAGGAGGTGAAGAGTAAAATTAAATTTTGTTAGAATTGTATTTTTGAGGAGTGATGTTAAAGATAAAAACAGCTCATTAAGAATGTACAAAAGGGGCAGGGCTAAGATGGTGGAGTAGTCAGAAGCTTCCTGTGGTCCCTCATACAACCAAGACCTGAAAAAAACAAGTGAATCAATTATATACAACAATCTAGGAGCCCTGAACATCAAAGTTGAGGAATCAGACTGAGTGGCAGGGGGAGGTAGAGACAGTTCAGAAACACTGAGGAGTTGCCAGACCTGGCCATATAGGAACCGGCATGCTGCAGTCTGGATCAGCTGGCATGCACAGCGAGGCAGGCAGTGGCACTTGGGATGAATTTTCCACACTGGGAGAGACCGAGTGGCAGAGACTCTACTCAAGCCTCCAGAACCAGTGAAAAGCAGTGCTCAATCAGCAAAAGATAAGTACATGTATCTAAACTACCACATGGATCAAAAAACTCCCCTTTGAGAAAAATTTCTCTCCCATTCACCTGTCCCCTCCCTGCCCTGCACCACCAGGTCAGAGCCCACTTCAGAGATTGCCGCATACCCTAGGCTGGAAGTGGGACGTGAAACACACCCTGAGCCATCCTCCCAGCCTCAAAGAGAGAATAAATTAACAAGCAGGAAAAAATAATCTGCTAGCTCTCCTAAGCCAGCAACTCAGGGCAGACACAGTCCCTTTGCCTAGGCACAGGCATAAGGAGTCCATGGACTTTGAATGCCATTCACCCCTGCATAGACCTATGTGGGCCCATTTCAACAGCATAGGCCCTCATTAGCACAGTACAACAGGGTATATCCCTGAAGCCTAACTTCAACTGTATCAGCTATATGGTGGAGTGGCAGGTTGATGACATTTGACACCACCCTGTCCATTAAGCAGGGTCTCACTTACCCACATCAGGGGCCTGAGGACTGGTGGCTCCACCCATGCCACCTAACCACCCGTGACACAGGTCCAAGAGTAAGTAGTGCCTTCTAGTCGCTACAGCCAACAGCACTGGGTACTCACAGTCTAGCTACAAAACCCATCCACCTATGTGCTCTAGGAAGCAGTGACACGATATCCTCCCAGACACTCAGGGGCAGCCATCAGCCTCCTGCCTTGCTCAGCTTGTAACCCCCTACTGCAGCCAGATACCTGTGCCTACACCAATCAACCCTGCCCGTCTAGGACCATAGGTGAGAGCCTGCAAAACACACTTGTTGACTGACTACCTGGATACCTGAGCTGAATCCGTACAAGAAAAGTAAACAGACTCCTGGATTCACAGACCTCATAACAGATCTAACCACCTGGTGACAGAACATTAGATCTTAAAAGGCACCAATAATCAAACTAGCTCACACAAACAGCCTATCTGGACATATTAAAACAAAACAAGAAGCTAAGACACAGTAAGCCAATATAACATAAATAAATATAATAACATGTTGACGGCTCAGAGATAACAGTCAATATCAAATCACATAAAGAGGCAGACCATGATGGCTTCAGCAAGCAACCAAAACAAAGAGTCAGGAAATTTTCTGGAGGAAGATAACTTCTTGGAATTACCAGAGGCAGAATACAAAAGATTAATATACAGAATTCTTCAAGAGATCAGAAAGGGAGATCAGGCAAAACACAGAACAAGCCAAGGAACACACAGACAAAGCAATAGAGGAACTTAAGAAGATTACAGAAGAACCTAATGATAAATTTAACAGGCTGCCAGAACCCATAGAGAGACAGCAAAAAGAAATCCAAAAGATTAACAACAAAATTTCAGAATTAGACAACTCAATAGAAAGTCACAGGAGCAGAATTGAGGCAACAGAAGTCAGAATTAGTGAGACTGAAGGTAAAGGACTTGACATCAACTTATTTGTGGAGAAATAAGATAAAAGAATTTAAAAAATGAAGAATCCCTAAGAATTATATGGGACTTTATCAAGAGGAATAACTTACGAATGATTGGAGCACCAGAATGGGGGGGGGGGATAACAGAAAATACAGAGAGAATTATTGAAGATTTGCTGGCAGAAAACTTCTGTGATATCATGAAAGATGAGAAGATATCTATCCAAGATGCTCATTGAACCTCACACAAGGTATATCCAAAAAGAAAATCACGAAGACGTATTGTAATCAAATTTCCAAAACCAAAGATAAAGAGAGAATTTTAACAGCACCTAGGGATTTTTTTTTTTTTTTTTAGGGATAAATGAAAAGTCATCTGCAAAGGAGAGTCAATAAGACTAAGTTCGGACTACTCACCAGAAACCATGCTGGAAAGAAGGCAATGGGATGACTCATACAAAGCCTTCAAGGAAAAAAATTGCCAGCCAAAAATTATATACCCAGAAAAACTGTCTCTCAAATATGATGGTGAAGTTAGGGCATTTCCAGATAAAGAGAAGTTTAAGGAATTTGCAAAAATCAAACCAAAATTACAAGAAATACTACAGGAAGTCCTCCAGATAGAAAATCAATAACATCAGATAACAACCCAAGATTAAAACACAGAAAAAAGCAACCAGATATCAACCCAGATAGGGAAGTCACAAATAAATCAAACCTAAAACACTGAAACAGAGACATCAATATGTAAAAAATGACAGCATTAAAACAAAAAAAACAGGGACTAAATAATGTAGCCATAGATCATTCATGCAGAGAGGAAGTCAAGGCAATATAAAGAAATAAAAGATTAAATAAAACTTAGGAATATAGGGGTAAATATTAAGGTAACCACAAAGGAAACTAGTAATCCTACACATCAAACTAAAACACAAGAAAAACATAAAGGCTCACCAAATACAAAATCAACAACAATGAAAAAGATGAAAAGAAAATACACAAAGAAAAATGACTCAGCTCAGAAAATTAAGTGGGAAAAAAGAAATTGTCAATAACACACAAAAATATACATCGAAATGACAGCACTAAACTCAAACCTGTCAATAATTACACTGAAGGAAAATTCACTAAATGCACCAATAAAGAGAGAGTGGCAGAATGGATTAAAAAACACAATCCGTCCATATGTTGCCTACAAGAGGGATACCTTAGACTTAAAGACACAAACTTAAAGCCTTAAACCTCAAAAGATGGAAAAAAAATATACCAGGCAGACAACAATCAAAAAAGAGGAGGAGTTGCAATATTAATCTCTGACAAAATAGACTTTAAAGTAAAATTCTCCACAAAGGATGAGGAAGGACACTACATAGTGATTAAAGAGGCGATATGCCAGGAGGAAAGAACCATGATGAATATGTACACACTGAAAGACAGGGATACAAAATGCATTATAAAAACCCCTAACAGGCTCTCTGATTCTCCCTATATCTGAGAGGCCTGCTTGACACTCCCTAGTCAAGTGTACTTTTACTACTAACCCTCTGCTTGCTAATAAACCTCTGCTCATTTGGCACTATTTGTCCCAGTGTTTGAATTCTTTCCTACACGGAAGACAAGAACTGAGTCAATTCTCCGGTAACATCTTCTGGTGCCATGTCTCAGATCACAAGCTTCCTCCTCCTCCATCCGGAAAGTGATGAGTCCACCTCACAGTACGGGCTGTCTTTCTTTCCAGCCCAGCGCCAAGGTATCCCTACCTCTACGTGTGTGTGTTTTGTTTCTTCTTGAGAGAGAGGTCTGAGAGGCGATAGGAAGATTTGTCTGTACTTGGTTTGACTATTAACAAGAATACAGTAATGATGAGTGTCCGATTCTTTCAGACTCCAAAGAAAAGAGGCACTCCCTCCTCCGCTTCACGGAGGTGTCTGGGTCAAACCCGAGATGTGCAGGGGCCTCACTGTTGTTGTTGTTAGCTGCCGTCAAGTCGGTTCCAACTCTAAGCAACCCTACGCGAAACAGTACGAAACACTGCCCAGTCCTGAGCCATCCTTACAATCGTTGCTATGCTTGAGCTCATTGTTGCAGCCACTGTGTCAATCCACCTCATTGAGGGTCTTTCTCTTTTCCCCTGACCCTGTACTCTGCCAACCATGATGTCCTTCTCCAGAGACTGATCCCTCCTGACAACATGTCCAAAGTATGTAAGACGCAGTCTTGCTATCCTTGCCTTTAAGGAGCATTCTGGCTGTACTTCTCCTAAGACAGATTTGTTCCTTCTTTTGGCAGTCCATGGTATATTCAATATTCTTCGCCAACACCACAATTCAAGGGCGTCAACTCTTCTTTGGTCTTCCTTATTCATTGTCCAGCTTTCACATCCATATGATGCAATTGGAAGTACCATGGCTTGGGTCAGGCACACCTTAGTCTTCAAGGTGACATCTTTGCTCTTCAGCACTTTAAAGAGGACCTTTGCAGCAGATTTACCCAATACAATGTGTCTTTTGATTTCTTGACTGCTGCTCCCATAGCTGTTATTGTGGATCCAAGTAAAACGAAATCCTTGACAACTTCAATCTTTTCTCCATTTATCATGATGTTGCTCATTAGTCCAGTTGTGAGGATTTTTGTTTTCTTTATGTTGAGGTGCAATCTATACCGAAGGCTGTGGTCTTTGATCTTCACCAGTAAGTGCTTCAAGTCTTCCTCACTTTCAGCAAGCAAGGTTGTGTCATCTGCATAACGCAGGTTGTTAATGAGTCTTCCTCCAATCCTGATGCCCTGTTCTTCTTCATATAGTCCAGCTTCTCATATTATCTGCTCAGCATACAGATTGAATAGGTATGGTGAAAGAATATGACCCTGAAAAACGCACACCTTTCCTGACTTTAAACCAATAATGAATGTCTGATTCTTTCGGGCTCCAAAGAAAGAGGCATTTCCTCCCTCCACTTCACAGAGGTGTCTGGGTCAAACCCGAGACTTGCAGGGACCTCACAGGGACTTCCAACTTCACTTAATTAACAGTCAGGCTTGTCCAGGGAGTACACATAAGGATTGGTCATCTAGTGCTCTGAGCCTCCTGACTGTCTTAGACAACCAGGAGAGAAACCAAGACACATAAGAGAAGCACCAGCTGACTAGAAAGGTCACACCCTGTAAGAGTCCCGCTCACAAAGCAGCACATTTTCGACCCAGAATGCCTGACCCCCGCTAACCTGAGCAATAGTCATGCCAAGTCAACAAGTCTCTTTAAGGGACCAGTGACCCACTTACCTTTTGCACCTCTCAGCCCCATCCAACTTCTGGCTAACCTAGTTACGTCTATATACTCTGTGTGTGCTCTGCAAAAGAGATCAGTGCTGTATTTGTGATAGGCTAAGGGATAATTGTTCCGGTGAAGGACTTCTCTCCCTTTCCTGTTTATACTGCCATTGTGAAGCTAAATACAGATGGCCTTTCCTTGATCAGCTCCTCCTGCTTTCATGCTATAAAAGAATGAATAGGGACACTCTAGTCTGCCTCTTTGAATCAAGAATCTTAAGGTTATTCATCAGGCTAACTAAAGTTATATCTGTTACCTCACCTTACAAAGAATCTGAATGTCCGAGAGTATACAAAGAAGTAGGCTACAGGATTCTACTTTATGACACCCCTCCATGCTCTGATTCCTTCTTTCAGTGTGCAGAGACAATTCATAAAGTGTACAGAGAGGGGCAGACATGAGGAACAGGTTTGCTGGTTCAGCAGAGAAAAGGAAGGGGGGGCCAAGAAAATAATAAGATTACCCCCCCCCTTCGGTATGGACAGAAGAGGGGCTCCCACAAATGCTCAAATGGACAGAGGTCCTCATGTCCAGGTTTTTATGGCCTTAAGGGAAAATCCAGAACTGTGTAAAAAGTGTAAGATAGACCCCCCCAGGTCTTGCCATCATTACAAACCAAACAATAGACACCTTAGACCCAAACCCTACCAATCCTGCAACCCCACCCTTAAATACCAAAGAAATGTCCATTCCTCCTATTCCACCCTACTTCAATTCCTCTCCCACAACACCTTCACCACCTTACCTGTGCCCTCTTCAAGAAGTGGCTGGCCTTAATGGACCAGTCAGGGTACAGATTCCCCTTTTCAGTGCAAGACTTAGGAAAACTAAAAACAGAGCTAGGAAGTTTCTCTGATGACCGTAACAACTATATAGAAAAATTTAAGAACTTAACACTCACCTTTGATTTGGGCTGGAAAGACATAATGATAATCTGTAACCAAACACTCACCCAGAGAGAAAAATTAAATCTCTCTGAGGCAGCCAGACGATTTACAGATGGGCTATATATACAAAACTAACAGGCCTACCCCATTGATACTGCCACAGTCCCAGGCATAGACCTAAGAAGGGATTATAATACCCAAAGAGACAGACAGGTGAGAGACCACATGTTAGTGTGCCTGGTTGAGAGAATAAAAGCCTACAGAATAAAAACTACCAGTTTCAATAAACTGGCTACTATCACCCAAGGGCCCCAAGAAAACACCATTCCTTGGCCCTTTAGTGTCTTTGATTCTTCTTTTACTATTTGGGCCCTGCCTCTTTAGAATACTAACTCGTTTTGTATCCTCCAGGTTACAAAAGTTTCAATTACAAATAGCTATAATTCAGACTTCATCAAATTAATACAAGTCCTGAAAGCCCTGTGGATCAAGCTGCCCAATGCTTCCATCCTTAGCTCCCGAAGTCAGGCTAACCCCCCCCCCCATTAGGGAACAAGTGCCTCTCCTAGGTCCAGCTGTATGCTTCAGTGACAGCAAGAAGTAGCTACAGAAGACAGACCACCCCCCTTCAACAACCCCAAAGATTTGGGAGAACAGCACTTGAGGGGGGAAAGATGCAAGGGGGAGGGAGAGAGCTTACACTTGGGAAGAGGAAGAGACAGAGGGTGGTGACATTCCTCAATAAGATCTTCCCTACATAGTTAAACCTTAAGCAAAAGAAATAGTCTCCATTGGCAGGCCTGACCTGGCTTTTAAATGTTAACAGAGCCAGAGAAGTGAAAAGAAGGGTATAAAACCCTAAGAAAAGGACTATCAGGGCTCTCAGATTCTCTCTATATCTGAGTAGCCCGCTTGACACTCCCTAGTCAAGTGTACTTTTACTACTAACCCTCTGCATGCTAATAAACCTCTGCTCACTTGGCAAAAAAAAAAAAAATTCTAACAGCACTGAAAAGAAAGATAGAAAGATGGGAGACTTCAACACATCACTTTCTGTGAAGGACAAAACACCCGGGAAGAAGCTCAATAAAGACAGAGGATCTAAAGGCCACAATCAACCAACTTGACCTCATGGACATATACAGAACACTGCACCCAACAGCAGCCAATATACTTTATTTTCCAACACACATGGAACATTCTCCAGAATAGAACACATATTAGGCTATAAAGTAAGCCTTAACAGAATCCAAAGCGTCAAAACATTACAAAGCATCTTTTCTGATCATACAGCCATAAAAGTAGAAATCAGTAACAGAAAAAGCGAGGAAAAAAAATGAAACACATGGAAACTGAACAACACCTTCCTCAAATACTACTGGGTTATAGAAGAAATTAAGGCTCAAATAAAGAAATTCACAGAACCAAATGAGAATGAAAACACAACCTTCCAGAACCTTTGGGATACAGCAAAAGCAGTGTTCAGAGGTCAATTTAGAGCAATAAATGCACACATCCAAAAAGAAGAAAGAGCCAAAATTAAAACATTAACACTACAACTCGAGCAAGGAGAAAGACAACAGTAAAAGAAGCCCTTAGGCACCAGAAGAAAGCAGATAATAAAAATTAGAGCAGAATTAAATGAAATAGAAATAGAAAAACAATTGAAAGAGTTAACAAGACCAAAAGCTGGCTCTTTGAAAAGATTAACAAAATTGATAAACCACTGGCCAAGCTGACAAAAGAAAAACAAGAAAGGAAGCAAATAACCCAAATAAAAAATGAGATGGGCAATATCACAACAGGCCCAACCAAAATTAAAAGAAACATAACAGAATACTATGAAAAATTGTACTCCAACAAATTTGAAAACCTAGCAAAAACGGACAAATTTCTAGACCTAAACTAACAGAAACAGAGGTAGAACAACTAAACAAACCTATATAAAAAGAAGAGATTGGAAAGGTAACTTTAAAACTCCAAAAAACAACAACAAAAAAGCCCTGGCCCTGACGGTTTCACTGGAGAATTCTATGAAACTTTCAGAGAAGAGTTAACACCACTATTAAAGGGATTTCAGAGCATAGAAAGGATGGAATACTCCCAAACTCACTCTATGAAGGCAGCATAACCCTGATAACAAAACCAGGTAAAGACACCACAAAGAAAATTACAGACCAATATCCCTCATGAACACAGATACAAAAATTCTCAACAAAATTCTAGCCAATACAATTCAACAGTATATCAAAAAAAAAAAAAAACTCACCATGACCAAATGGGATTCATACCAAGTATGCAGGGATGGTTCAACTTTAGAAAAACAATGAATGTAATCCGTCATATGCATAAAACAAAAGACCCACATGATCTTAATAGTTGATGCAGAAAAGGCATTTGACAAAGTCCAACACCGATTCATGATAAAAACTCCCAGCAAAATAGGAATAGAAGGGAAATTCCTCAGCTTAATAAAGGGCACTTATACAAAGCCAATAGCCAACACCGTCCTGAATGGAGAGAGTCTGAAAGCATTCCCCGAGGGAACAGGAAGTAGACAAGGATGCCCTTTATCACCGCTCTTATTCAACATTGTGCTGGAGGTCTTAACCAGAGGAGTTAGGTTAGAAAAAGAAATAAAGCGCATCCAAATTGGTAAGAAAGAAGTAAAAGTATCTCTATTTGCAGATGATATGATTTATACACAGAAAATCCCAAAGAATCCACAAGAAAATTACTAGTACTAATGGGAAATTTCAGCAAAGTTTCAGGATACAAGATAAACATACAAAAATTAGTTGGATTCCTCTATACCAACAAAGAGAAAGTCAAAGAGGAAATCACCAAATCAATAGGAATAAATCTAACCAGAGATGTAAAAGACTGGTACAAAGGAAACTACAAGACACTACCACAAGAAACCAAAAGAGACCTACATAAGTAGAAAAACATACCTTGCTCACTGATAGGAAGAGTTAACATTGTGAATATGTCAATTCTACCCAAAGTGATCTACAGATACAATGCAATCTCAATCCAATTCCAATGGCATTTTTTGATGAGAGGGAGGAACAAATCACCAACTTCATATGGAAAGGGAAGAGGCCCTGGATAAGTAAAGCATTACTGAAGAAGAAGAGCAAAATGTGAGTCTTTGCACTACCTGATTTTAGAACCTATTATACCACCATGGTAGTCAAAACAGACTAGTCCTGGTACAACAGATACACAGATCAATGGAACAGAATTGAGAATCCAGATGTAAATTCCTCCACCTATGAGAAACTGATATTTGACAAAGGCCCAAAGTCCATTAACAGGGAAAAGGCAGTCTCAAATGGTGCTGACATAACTGGATAGCCATCTGGAAAAAAATGAAACAACACCCACCAGGCACAAAAGCTTACTCCAAATAGATCAAAGACCTAAATATAAAATCTGAAACAATAAAGATCATGGAAGAAAAAAATAGGGACAAAGCTAGGAGCCCTAATACATGGCATAAACAGAATACAAAACATAATTAACAATTCACGAACATCAGAATAGAAACTAGATAACCAGGAGCTCCTAAATACTTATCCCCATAAAGACTTCATCAAAAGAATAAAAAACAACCTATAGATTGGAGAAAAAAAATTTGGCTATGACATATCTAAGCAGGGTCTAATCTCTAAAATCTACAAGATCCTGCAAAACTTCAACCACAAAAAGACAAATAAACCAATTAAAAATGGGCAAAGGGTATGAACAAGCACTTCATCAAAGAAGACATTCAGGTGGCTAATAGATATATGAGGAAATGCTCAGGATCATTAGCCATTAGAGAAATGCAAATCAAAACCATAATGAGATTCCATCTAACTCTAACAAGGCAGGCATTGATCCAAAAAACACAAAATAATATTGTTGGAGAGGTTGTAGAGAGACTGGAACACTTATACACTTTGGAGGGAATGTAAAATGGTACAACCACTTTGGAAATCAATTTGGCGATTCCTTAAAATGCTAGAAATACAATCCAGCAATCCCACTCCTCGGATTATATCCTAGAGAAAAAAGAGCCATCACAGGAATAGATATATGCACACCCATGTTCCTTGTAGTGCTGTTCACAATAGCAAAAAAGATGGAAACAACCAAGGAGCTCATCAACGGATGAATGGATAAATTATGGTATATTCACACAATGGAGTACTATGCATCAATAAAGAATAGTGATTAATCTGTGAAACATTTCATAACATGGAGGAATCTGGATGGTATTATGCTAAGTGAAATCAGTCAGTTGCAAAATGACAAATATTGTATGAGACCATTATTATCAGAACTCAAGAAAAGGTTTAGACACAGAAGAAAATATTCTTTGATGATTTTGAGGGTGGGGAGGGGGAGAGAGGGATATTTACTAAGTAGGTGGAAGGCAAGAATTATGTTAGGTGAAGGGAAGGACAACACAAAATACAGGGGAAGTCAGCACAACTGGACTAAACAGAAGCTAAAAGTTTCCTTAATGCAACCAAACACTGAGGAACACAGTAGCAGGGGCGGGGGTTTGGGGACTGTGGCTTCAGGAGACTTCTAGGTCATTTGGCATAACAAAGTTTATTAAGAAAATGTTCTGCTTCCCACTTTGATGAGTGATGTCTGGGGTCTTAAAAGCTAGCAAGTGGCCATCTAAGATGCATCAATTGGTCCCAACCCACCTGGAGCAAATGAGAATGAAGAACACCAAAGACACAAGGAAAATATTAGTCTAAGAGACAGAAAGGGCCATATAAACCAGAGACTCCATCAGCCTGAGACCAGAAGAACTAGATGGTGCCTGGCTACCACCAAAGATTTCCCTGACAAGCAACACAACAGAGAGTCCCTGACGGAGCAGGAGAAAAGTGGGGTGCAGAACTCAAACTCGAGTAAAAAGATCAGACTTAATGGTCAGACTGAGGCTGGAAGGACCCCGGAAGACATAGCCCCCGGACTCTCTGTTAGCCCAAAACTAAAACCATTTCTGAAGCCAACTGTTCAGACAAAGATTAGACTGGAGTATCAGACATACAATTACGCACGTGAAGAGTATGCTTCTTAGTTCAAGTAGATACATGAGACTAAATGGGCAGCTCCTGTCCAGAGGCCAGATGAGAAGGCAGAAATGGACAGGAGCTGGTTGAATAGACACGTGAAACAGAGGGTAGAAAGGAGTGTGCGGTCACATTACAGGGAGAACAACTAGGGTCACATAACAATGTGTGTATAAATTTTTGTATGAGAAACTAACTTGAACTGTAAACTTTCAGTTAAAGTACAATAAAAAAGAAAAAAAAAAGAATGTACAGAAACTTTTTAGAGGCTGGTGGATGAGCTAGCAGTGTTGGGATGATTTCAGTTCAGCAAACATTTACTGATTGCCAGTCATTGTGAAAAATCATGAGAATACAAATTATAAGACAAAATATCTGCCTTTAAGAAATTTATACTAGAGCAGGGGATTTTTTAAAAAGCACATACGTTGAGGCTTCTATACAGTGCAGGAAGCACTGTGAAAAAGTGCCACCTATAGCCACAAGGAGGGGCACCTCATCCAGCCTAGAAAGGGGGTAGGGTGGGACATATATTCAGGGAAGGCTTCCCACAAGAGACTGTAGTATCTGAGTTAAGTCTTGAAAAGAATATGAGGCAACTGGCAAAAAAGAAAGAATTCATCAGTCCACTAAAGGAAACAGATGGGAAAAGATACAGAGGTGTAAAATGGCACAGTATGATCAGGAAACTCCAATTAACTCCATAATTCGAGAGAAATTTTGAAGGCCCCAAAGGTGATTGTAGTTACTGTTATTCAGGGTTCTTTTCCTAGACCTCATAAGCTTATCACTGTTAGCAAAAAAAAAAAAAAATGAACCATGTTTGATTGGTAGATACTGACTAGGGGTGTTCATTTCTTAGTCCTTGTGTGACATAAATTGTTAAGCACTTCTCTGCTAACTAAAAGGCTACCAGTTCAAATCCACCCAGAGTTGCCTCAGAAGAAAGGCCTGGTGATCCACTTCTGAAAAATCACAGCCATTGAAAGCCCTACAGAGCACAGTTCTACGCTGACATGCATGAGTTCGCCATGAGCCAAATCAGCTCCACAGCAACTGGTCTGGCTTTTTGTTTAGTTCAGTTTAGTTTTTTAGGTCCTTTTCTTACAGCAATGAGGTAGGGAATTCTATTCACTAGAAAAGCATTCAGAGGGAGAGAACAACACTTTCTCAGGAGGTTTCCGTGTTTCCCATCACAGGGTGCTGAATGGAAAGACAACTTGGTACCACTTCTTCTTCCAGTTATTCTAGAGTACCATAGAAAGCTGGTGGCCCAAAGCAGGCTCTGGAGTCAAGTTTCACCTTGTGGGGGTGGAGGGGTCAGAGGGTGGAAACCTCATGCAGGAAGTGAGCTGAATGAATTCTGAATGAAAAAGAGGAGGAATGTTTAGTGGTTGTGTCTTAGGCTGAGTTCTCTAGGGAAGGAAAACCAGTAAAGCATATAAATATAGAGAGAGATTTATATCAAGGAAACAGCTCACGCGATTGTAGAGGCTGGAATGTCCCCAGTCTGTGGATCAGGATAGAGGCTTCTCTCAATTCACATAGCTACAGGGGCTAGTGAACCCAAGATTGGCAGGTAAGCTGATAGCTCAGGTCCTAAGAACCAGAGGTCAGAGGAAGCTGCAGGACCCAGAGCAAGCAAAAAACCAGAACATCTGCTTATATTTGAATGCAGGCCATACCCCCAAGGAAACTCCTCTTCAACTGATTGGCTACTCATAGCAGATTCTATCACGGGAGTGATCACATGTAAACGCTGAGAATCATGGCCCAGCCAAGCTGACACACAATCTCAACCATCACAATCCACCCCAGTGAACTTGGCACATGTACACCTCTCCTTAAACCGTATGTAATCTCTGAATAAAGACAATCACAAAGTCATACTTGTGCCTAACATGATACAACTAGCACACGTAAAACCCAAAATGCACTAGCCCCGTTTACATCCTACAAGTGAAGAAAACAAAAATATCTGATGCACACATACAAAACAGAAATACTCATAATAAAAATTACAGTCCTCGTTTCTGCAACTGGTCATGTGGCCATAACTGGCATTTAGAACTACCTTGTTCCATCATGCATTCCATATTCCCTTTGCCCTCAGCAAGTACCTCAGCTGGTCATGGTTCTTTACCTGGTGGGGTGACCCAAACCTTCATTCCTGAAGGGTCTGGGTCATTAGTAGTCATGTCAGAATTGGGTTGCTGAAGTTTTCCATTGACTTTAATCACAGGGCATGGTAGTACTAAGAGACACCCTAAGGGATCTCCTGCGTTCCAGGCGTACTCTTTGTTACCTCCATTATGTAATATCAATCCCATTCCCTCTTGGTAATCAGGATCAATCACACCAACCAGTATGGTAGCTCCCTTCTTTTTCTGTTCATCCAGAGGCTTAAGGATCCCAAAGTGGCCAGGTAGCATTCTTAGCTTCCAGTTCAATGGAATCAGTGATGTGTCTTCAGGTAGGAGCGTTCCTCCCTTTGGAACTAAGACTTCTAGGCCTGCAGAGCATAAGGTCATGGGGACAGGAAGCAAAAATCTTGCCAGTGGATCGCTAGGGGTAATAGTAAGTGGTGCCATTCCTGTTTCCACTCCTTAATTCCTGGACCTAAGAATCCTGGCTATGGGAGAAACACCACCATATATTGGACACTGGTTTAGAGCATGTACAGCCTTCTGGAGAACATTGCCCCAACCCTGCAAGGTATTGCCCCCTAGCTGGCACATAATTGTGTCTTTAGAAGGCCATTCCATCATTCTATCAAGCCAGCTGCTTCAGGATGATGGGGAACATGGTAAGATCAGTGAATTCCATGAGCATGGGCCCACTGCTGCACTTCATTTGATGTGAAGTGAGTTCCTTGATCAAAGGGAATGCTGTGTGGGATAGCACGATGGTGAATAAGGCATTCTGTAAGTCCATGGATGGTAGTTTTGGAAGAAGCATTACATGAAGGGAAGGCAAATCCATATCCAGAGTAAATGTCTATTCCGATAAGGACAAAACACTACCCTCTCCACGATGAAAGTGGTCCAATGTAATCAACTTGCCACCAGGTTGCTGGCTGATCACCTTGAGGGATAGTGCCATATTGGGAACTCAGTGTTGGTCTCTGCTGCTGGCAGATTGGGCACTCAGCAGTGGCTGTAGCCAAGTCAGCCTTGGTGAATGGAAGTTCTTGTTGCTGGGCCCATGCCTAAACTCCCTCCCTGCCACCATGGCCACTTTGTTCACGAGCCCATTGAGCAACGACAGGAGCAGCTGGGGAAAGAGAATGACTGGTTTCCACAGAATGTGTCATCCTATTCACTTGATTGTTAAAAGCATCCTCTGCTGAGGTCACCCTTCAGTGAACATTCACATGAGACACAAATATCTTCACTTCTTTGGCCCACTCAGAGAGGTCTATCAACACACCTCTTCCCCACAAATCTTTGTCTCCAATTTTCCAATCATGTTCCTTCCATGTCTGTGACCATCCAGCCAAACCATTGGCCACAGCACATGAATCAGTATACAATAACACACCTGGCCATTTCTCCTTCCAAGCAAAGTGAACGACCAGGTGCACCATTCGAAGTTCTACCAATTGAGAGGATTCTTCTTTACCACTGCCCTTCAGGGAGGTACCAGAAAGGGACTGTTGTATTGCTGCTATCCAATTTTGAGTGGCGCCTGCGTATCACACAGAACCATCTGTAAACCAGGCACGAGTTTTCTCTTCTTCAGTCAACTGATCATAAGAAACTGCCCATGAGGCCATAGGTTCAGACTGGAGAGGGAAGGTAATGTGACAGGAGTGGAGACCGTGGGAATTTGGGCAGCTTCCTCGTGCAACTTACTTGTGCCTTCAGGTTGTGCTTGGTCGTGATCTCGTATACACCACTTCCATTTAATGATGGAGTGCTGCTGTGCACGTCCAACTTAATGACTCTGTGGCCAGACAATACCCAATTCATGATGGGCAGTTCAGGCTGCATGGTAACTTGGTGGCACACGGTTAAGCATTCAGTCTGAACTAAGGCCCAGTAACAAGCCAAAACTTGTTTTTCAAAAGGAGAGTAGTTATCTGCAGAGGATGGCAGGGCTTTGCTCCAAAATCCTAAGGGTCTGCACTGTGATTTACCAATAGGGGCCTGCCAAAGTCTCCAAACAACATCTTTATCTGTCACTGACACTTGAAACACCATTGGATTACCTGGATCATATGGCTCAAGTGGCAGAGCGGCTTGCACAGCAGCCTGAACCTGTTGCAGAGCCTTCTCTTGTTCTGGGCCCCACTCAAAACTAGCAGCTTTTTGAGTCACTTGATAAATAGGCCAAAGTAGCACGCCCAAATGAGGAATGTGTTGCCTCCAAAATCCAAAGAGGCCCACTAGGTGTTGTGCCTCCTTTTTAGTTGTGGGAGCAGCCAGATGCAATAACTTATCCTTCACTTTAGAAGGAATATCTCAACATACCCCACACCACTGTACCCCTAGAAGTTTCTCTGAAGTAGAAGGTGCCTGAGTTTTTGAGGGATTAATTTCCCACCCTCTAGCATGCAAATGTTTTACCAATAAGTTCAGAGTTATTGACACTTCTTCCTTACTAGGTCCAATCAGCATAATATCATCAATGTAATAGACCAGTGTGACATCTTGTACAAGGGAAAGGTGATCAAAGTCCCTGAGGACTCAATTATGACATAGGGCTGGAGAGTTGATATAGCCCTGAGGTAGGCAAGTGAACAAGTGAACCTGTATTGCTGGCCTTGCCCACTGAAGGCAAACTGCTTCTGATGGTCCTTCGAAACAGGTATGGAGAAAAAGGTATTAGCCAGATCAATAGCTACATACCAGGTACCAGGAGACAAATTACTTTGCTCATGCAATGAAACTACATATGAAACGGCAGCTGCAATTGGAGTGATCACTTGGTTAAGTTTTCCATAATCTACTGTCATTCTTCAAGATCCGTTTTTTGCACAGGCCAAAGAGGCAAGTTGAATGGGGATGTGGTGGGAATCACCACTCCAGCATCTTTCAAGTCCTTTATGGTGACAGTAATCTCTGCAGTCCCTCCAGGAATGTGGTATTGCTTTTGGTTTACTATTTTCCTAGGTAGGGGCAGTTCTAATAACTTCCACATGGCTTTTCTACCATAATAGCCCTTACTCTATTTGTCAGCAACGGCTAGTTGCTGAATATATTTATTCCAATTATGCATTCTGGAACGGGGGGAATCACTAAGGATGGGTACAGGGACCCACTGGACCTACTGTGAGATGGACATGAGCCAAGACTTCATTAATAACCTGACCTCCGTATGCCTCCACTCTGACTGGTGGACCACAGTGACATTTTGGGTCTCCTGGGGTTAGTGTCAGTTCAGAGCCAGTATCCAGTAATCCCCAAAAAGTCTGATTTTTCCTTTTCTCCAATGAACAGTTACTCTCATAAAAGGCTGTAGATCCCTTTGGAGAAGTCTGGGAAAAAGATTAATAGTAACAACTTTGGCAGTGTATTGGAGTCCTTCCTCAAGGGGACCCGGTCTCCCCTTCATTCAAGGAGTTGTGGGTCTTTAAACTGACTCAGATCTGGGAATTGATTGAGGGACCTTGACTCTATTCTGGTGATTTGAGTTAGACTGCTGTTCATGTGACCTAGAATTCGTCCATGTGTACAGATCAAGTAAATATTTAGTAGATTACCTATCTACTTCACTCCTACGGACACCACGACTAAGTAGCCAACACCATAAGTCCATAAGAGTCAGACTATTCTGATTACTGCTTTGACTCCGCTGTCCATTGCTGTAACCATGCCAACCTTGTCTTTGTCAATTGAGTGCAATCACTTGGCCCCCACTACCACTGGATCCAATCAGCCCCATTGTAGTTAGGTGTCTTAATTCACTTAGGGCAATTCCCACTGTCAAATCTAATTTACATAAAATAGCAATCAAAGCCATCTTCAAGGATGCTAGAGATCCCTATACAAATTTGTTTCTCATAGTTGTGGTAAAAGGTGTGTCCTCTGGGCACTCCATGTGCGGGTCTGTGGGTCCAACCTGATAAATCCACTCTAGCATGCCAATTTCCGTAAGCCTTTGGATACCTTCTTCTACAGTACACCAAGACAGGTCTGGTACTTCAATTTGATTTAGTGTAGGCCACCTCACAATTCATGCTTCAGCAACTCGACCAAACAATTAGTTCTTTTCCTAACTTCTCGAGCTGAAACACTGAATGAAGAATCTGTGCTTAATGAACCCATATCAATAAACTAAGACTGATGCATCTTTACATTCCTTGCACCATTATCCCTCGCCCTTATAGCCATTGCCACACATATTTCCCAGGTTTCTGTTTGTACATATCAGAAAATTCAAGCAGTTCTTTTGGAGTGTAGAATACTTCTTCCTGGTTACACTTTGTACTTCACCTTTTGGGGCTTGCTGGGACTTAAGCCTGATTATAGGTCTAGGAGCCAGAATCGGTAGTATGGAATTGTTTTGAGAACATTCAGCATTGTTTTGTGAAGCATCTGCCTCAGGCGATGCCCCAGGCAAATGACTCAGGCAAGGGCTCTTTAGAGGCAGCTGGGCTAGGGCTTTAATCTCTTTAGATGGGAGTGGAGGAGCTAATGGTATTTCTGGGCAGGGTGGTGTAGCAGAGAAACATGAAGTAATCTCTTCAGATGGGAGTTGTTCTGCTAGCAGGAGTGATTCAATGGAATTTAGGGGCTCAGGGTCCCCAGCTTCCTGATTATCTGCCCATATGTCCGCATCCCAAGTTTCAGGATCCCATTTCTTCCCAATCAATGCCCTCAGTTTAATTTCAGACAGCTCTTGAGCCTGGCAATTGAGCTGGTGTTGTAATTCAGCTTCTCTTACAAAAAGACTCCAGGTTTGGTTTCCAGCGATAACAGCTTGTTACTACAAGAAATAAGGCTTTCTTTCAAAGCACAAGTGGAAGCTTTGAGGTCATTTATGTAGCATTTGAGCTTTGATTCTGAAGCTGTGAGTGCATCTCTTTCACCACTTTGTCTAGCAAAAGTAGGACCAATCAACCAACTTCCTTATTCTTCTCATTGTGACAAAACTGTAGAAAGATATCACACGTGTTCACCCAGAGCCTCACCTTTCACCAATACTTGATCTACTGGTGATGATATTTTGCATATTTGTATCACTACCTCACACCATGGATTTAAGCAGTAGCCTGTTTACTGCTGGAAGCAGGGTCATCAACATCTTTGAGACCAGCCAGACTTGAGAACCAATTTAGAAAACTCATCCTTACAATTTTGTTTCTCTAGAACCACTCTTGGTACCAAATGTCTTAGGCTGGGTTCTCTAGAGGAGCAAAACCAGCAAAGTGTATAAACATATATAGAGAGCTATTTATATCATGGAAATGGCTCCCATGATTGTAGAGGCTGGAAAGCCCAAATTCTGTGGATCAGGATAGAGGTTTCGCTTAATTCACTTAGCTGCAGGGGCTGGCAAACCCAAGATCAGCAGGTCAGAGAGCAGGGCTCTTGCTCACAGGCTGTGAAGTTCGACAAATCCCAGGATTGGCAGGCAAGACTGCAAGGCTCACCTGATTCACGTAGCTGCAGGGGCTGGTGAATCCAAGATTGGCAAGTAAGCTAAGCTGATAGCTCAAGTCCTAAGAACTGGAGGTCAGAGGAACATGAGGAAGCTTCAGGATCCAGAGATAGCAAAAAGCCAGAACATCTGCTTATATTTGAATGCAGACCACACCCCCAGGGAAACTCCCCTTCAATTGATTGGCTACTCACAGCAGATTCCATCATGGGCTTGATCACATATAGACACCGAGAATCATGGCCCAGACAAATTGACACACAATCTTAACCAGCACAGGTTGCCATGCATAGTCTGGAACATTGTGAATGGGGAATGCTATCTAGACATTGGCCTTATTTCCTTAGAGGAATGGCTTTCATTATTTAAGAAGCAGAGTGCCCATGGATGTTGGATTAAAAATAATGTCCACTTTGGCAGGTCAGGTAGGTTAAAACTTTTTTTAATATAAATAAAATCACAAAAAGCTTATTAAGTCTGATTCTCTGCCTGGACTATCCAATCCCAAACTGTGAAGTGTCTTGTTTTTGTTAGGTGCTGTCAATTCAGCTCCAACTCATAGGAACCCTATGTACAACAGAAGGAAACACTGCCCGATCCTGCGCCATCCTCATAAACGTTGTTTGAGCATATTTTCGCAGCCACTGTGGCAATTCATCGTGTCAGGGGTCTTCCTCTTTTTCAATGACCCTATAACTGACCAAGCATGATGTTCTTCTCCAGGGACTGACCAAGCATGATGTTCTTCTCCAGGGACTGGTCCCTCTTGATAACATGTCCAAAGTATGTGAGATGAAGTCTCATCATTCTCGCTTCTAAGGAGCACTCTGATTGTACTTCTTCCAAGAGAAATTTGTTCATTCTTCTGGCAGTCCATGTTATATTCAATATTCTTTGTCAACACCATAATTCAAAGCCATCAATTCTTCTTCAGTCTTCCTTATTCATTGTCCAGTTTAGCATGCATATGAGGTGATTGAAAATATCATGGCTTGGGTGAAGTACACCTTAGTCCTCAAAGTAATATCTTTGCTTTTTAAAAAGTGATAGAGGTCTTTTGCAGCAGATTTACCCAATGCAATATGTTGTTTGATTTTCTGACTGTATTTCCATGGTGTTGATTGTAGATCCAAGTCAAATGAAATCCTTGACAAGGTCAATCTTTTCTCCATTTATTTTGATGCTGCCTATTGGTCCAGTTGTGAGGATGTTTGTTTTCTACATTTTGAGGCATAAACCATGCTGAAGGCTGTAGACTTTCATCTTCAGTGCTTCAAGTCCTCTTTACCTTCAGTAAGCAAGGTTGAGTCATTTGCATATTGCAGGTTGTTAATGAGTCTTCCACTAATTCTGATGCCACGTACTTCTTCATATAGCCCAGCTTCTCAGATTATTTGTTCAGCATAAAGTTTGAGTAAATATGGTGAAAGGATGCAACCCTGATGCACACCTTTTCTGACTTTAAACCAGGCAGTATCCCCTTTTTCTGTTTGAACAACTGCCTTTTGGTCTATATAAAGATTCCTCATGAGCACAATTAAGTGTTCTGGAATTCCCATTCTTCAGAATGTTATCCATAGTTTGTTATGACCCATACAGTCGAATGTCTTGGTGTAGTCAATAAAACACAGACAAACATCTTTCCGGTATTCTCTGCTTTCAGCCAAGATCCAGCCGACATCAGCAATTGTATCCTTCATTCCAAGCCTTCTTTTGAATTCAGCTTGAATTTCTGGCAGTTCCCTGTCGATGTACTGCTGCAATCGCTTTTGAATGATCTTCAGCAAAATTTTACTTGTGTGTGATATTCAAGATATTGTTTGATATCTTCCACATTCTGTTGAATCACCTTTCTTAGGAATGGGCACAAATACGGACCTCTTCCAGTTGGTTGGCCAGGTAGCTGTCTTTCAAATTTCTTGGCATAGACAAGTGAGCAACTGCAGTGCTGCATCCATTTGTTGAAACATCTCGGTTGTTATTCCGTCAATTCTCGGAGCCTTGTTTTTTGCCAATGTCTTCGGTGCAGCTTGGACTTCTTCCTTCAAGACCATTCGTTCTTGATCACATGCTACCTACTGAAATGGTTGAACATCCACCAATTCTTTTTGGTATAGTAACTCTTTGTATTCCTTCCATTTCCTTCTGATGCTTTCTGCATCATTCAATATTTTGCCCATGGAATCCTTCAAAATTGCAACTCGAGGCTCGAATTTTTCTTCGGTTCTTTCAGCTTGAGAAATGCCAAGCGCGTTCTTCCCTTTTAGTTTTCTAACTCCAGGTCTTTGCACATTTCATTATTTTACTATGTCTTTTCCAGCTGCCCTTTGAAATCTTCTGTTCAGCTCTTTTACTTCATCATTTCTTCCATTTGCTTTAGTACTCAGCGTTCAAAAGCAAGTTTCAGAATCTCTTCTGATACATCATTTTGGTCTTTTTTTACTTTTCTGTCTTTTTAATGACCTCTTGCTTTCTTCATGTATAATGTCCTTGATGTCTTCACATCATCTGGTCTTTGGTCATTAGTGTTCAATGTGTCAAATCTATTCTGGAGATGGTCTCCAAATGCAGGTGCAATATACTCAAGGTTGTATTTTGGCCCCCGTGGACTTGTTTCAATTTTCTTCAGCTTCAACTTGAACTTGAATATGAGCAATTGATGATCTGTTCTGCAGTCGGTCCCTAGATTTGTTGTGACTGCTGATATTGAGCTTTTCCATCATCTCTTTCCACAGATGCAGCAGATTTGATTCCTGTGTTTTCCATCCAGTGAGGTCCATGTGTATAGTTGCCGATTATGTTGTTGAAAAATGTATTTGCGATGAAGAAGTCGTTGGTCTTACAAAACTCTATCATGTGATCTCAGGCGTTGTTTATCACCAAGGTTATGTTTTCCAACTACCAATCCTTCTTCTTTGTTTCCAACTTTTGCATTACAATCACCAGTAATTATCAATGTATCTTGATTGCCTGTTCGATCAATTTCAGACTGCAGAAGTTGGTAAAAAACTTCAATTTCTTCCTCTTTGGCATTAGTGGTTGGTGCATAAATTTGAATAATGTTTGTATTACACGCTCTTCCTTGTAGGCGTATGGATATTATCCTGTCACTGCTAGCTTTGTACTTCAAGATAGATCTTGAAATGTTCTTTTTGATGATGAATGTGATGCCATTCCTCTTAAAATTATCATTTCCAGCATAGTAGACCATATGATTGTCTAACTAAAATGGCCAATACCAGTCAATTTCAGCTCACTAATGCCTAGGATATTAATATTTATGTGTTCCATTTCATTTTAATGGGTGTTTAGAGCTGTTTCTTCTCATTCTGAGTTGTGCCACATCAGCAGATGAAGGTTCTGAAATTTTGACTCCATCCACGTCATTAAGGTTGACTCTACTTTGAGGAGGCAGCTCTTTCTGAGTGCCTTGCAACCTGAGGGGCTCATCTTTCAGCACTATATCAGACAATGTTCCACTGCTATTCATAAGATTTTCACTGGCCAATTTTTTCAGAAGTAGACTACCAGGTCCTTCTTCCTCACCCCTCACTTCAGTTTGTATCTTGTAAAATCAAAGATCTCTTGCACAGTCATAAAATAATTTTCCAATTCAGGGAATGTAACCTTGATTGTAAGACTAAATATATAGCCCATATTCAAATTCCAGTAATGTTCTTTAGAGCAAATTTTTACCCCTGATTCCAGATCCGATCCAGGATCACACACATCACATTTAGTTGTCTTGCCTCCTTAAACCAAAAATCAAACCCACTGCTGTTGAGTTCTGACTCATAGCGACACTATAGGACAGAGTAGAACTGCCCTAGGGTTTCCAAGGCTGTAAATCTTTATGGATGCAGACTGCCACATCTTTGGCCTGCAGAGTAGTTGGTGGGTTCGAACCACTGACTTTTTGGTTAGCAGCCACACTCTTTAACCACTGAAACTCCAGGGCTCCTTCATGCCTCCTATGTCTCCTTATGTATGGAAAAGTTTTTCAGTCTTTGTCTTTTATGATCTTGCCATTTTTGTAGAGTATGGGCCAAATATATTGTAGAATGTCCCCCAATCTGAGTTTGATTGTGCCTCACAATTAGACTCAGGTTGTGTATCTGGCAGGAATACCATATGGGCTCTGGAGGTGCACTCTTGTCTACGCCAAGAAATTTGTCAGACAGTTACCTGGCCAACCAACTGGAAGAGACACATATTTCTGCCCATTCCTAAGAAAGGTGATTCAACAGATTGTGGAAGTTATCAAACAATATCATGAATATCATACGCAAGTAAAATTTTGCTGAAGATCATTGAAAAGTGATTGCAGCAGTACATTGACAGGAAACTGCCAGAAATTCAAGCTGAATTCAAAAGAGGACATGGAATGAAGGATACTGTTGGTGATGTCAGATGGATCTTGGCTGAAAGCAGAGAATACCAGAAAGATGTTTGCCTGTGTTTTATTGACTATACAAAGACATTCGACTGTGTGGGTCATAACAAACTATGGATAACATTGTGAAGAATGGGAATTCCAGAACACTTAATTGTGCTCATGAGGAACCTGTACATAGAACAGGAGGCAGCCATTAGAACAGAAAAAAGCTTTAAAGTCTGGAAAGGTGTGCATCAGGGTTGCATTCTTTCACCATACTTATTCAGTCTGTATAAAACCCAAAAACCAAATCCGTAGCCTTTGAGTTAATTTCAACTCACCACAACCCTACAGGTTTCCAACTGCCTGATATGGTTTCCAAGGAGCGCCTGGTGAATTTGAACTGCCGTAGCTCTTAACCACTATGCCCCCAGGGCAAATAATCTGAGAAGCTGGGCTATATGAAGAAGGCAGCATCAAGATTGGAGGAAAATACATTAACAACCTGTGATACGCAGTTGAAACAACCTTGCTTACTGAAAGTGAAGAGGACTTGAAGCACTTACTGATAAAGATCAAAGACTACAGCTGTCAGTATGGATTGCACCTCAACATAAAGAAAACAAAAATCCTCATAACTCGACCAATAAGCAACATCATGATAAACAGAGAAAGTTTGAAGTTGTCAAGGATTTCATTTTACTTGGATCCACAATCAATGCCCATGGGAGCAGCAGTCAAGAAATCAGACGATGTGTTGCGTTGGGCAAATCTGCTGCAAAAGACCTCTTTAAAGTGTTGGAAGGCAAAGATGTCACTTTGAGGACTAAGGTGTGCCTGACCCAAGTCATTGTATTTTCAGTCACCTCATTTGTACATGAAAGCTGGACAATGAATAAGGAAGATCAAAGAAGAATTGATGCCTTTGAATTAAGGCGTTGGCGAAGAATATTGAATATACCACGGACTGCCAGAAGAATGAACAAATCTTTCTGGGAAGAAGTACAACCTGAATGCTCCTTAGAAGCAAAGATGGCAAGACTTAGTCTCACATATTTTGCACATGCTATCAGGAGGGAGCAGTCGCTGGAGAAGGACATTATCCTTGGTAAAATAGAGAGTCAGTGGAAAAGAAGAAGACCCTCAATGAGTTGCGTTGACACAGTGGCTGCAACAAACATGGCAGAGATTGTGAGCATGGCGCAGGACCGGGCAGTGTTTCGTTGCTATGATTTTGAATCAAATCAATGGCACCTAACAATAATAACAAAACTGCATTCTCTGCATATCAGGAGGCACATGGTGTTAATTTGTCCCATTATCGGTGATGTTAACGTTGATCACTTACGACGGTGACCATCATATTAATCCACTGTAAAAAGTGCCCTTCTTCCCCATGAAATTAATAAGTTTTGGAATCAAAATTGTGCACATAACCTGTTCCTTGACAACCTGTCATCCAATAATTTCAGCATTTCTTGATGATTCTTGCGAGAATGAAGTATTTCTGATAGTCGTAACATGGTGATTGTTTAAATCATTTTCTCATTATCTGGCATTCTACTGTAAAGAAAGCTTTCCCTTCTCCTGTGACACCTTTTTCATTTATTTACTCATCTATTTATCTATATTTCTTAGTGTCTGTATGAACTCATGAGTTCTTTCTTATTCACTGTATTATAACGTATTAGTGTCATTATTCATTTTGATCATTCTACCTAATTTGATTAGGCCGATTCCTTTTTTTTTGTTTGTTTCTTTGGGGGGTGTTTTTGGGACTGGAGATACTCCACATCTTAAAACCTTTTGAGGACTCCCTTTTGCCTCACAATAAAATCTTGACTCACAACCAAACCCAAACTTCTTAAATGCCTAACAAGACCCCTTCTGGTTCTTGCCTCGCTCATCTCTCTTTGTCCCCTCCACCCGTCTTACCAACTTCACTTTACACGGTCGTGTTAAAATATTTCTTGTTTTCTGAGTAGCCCTGGCCTCTCATAGGCCTTCCCACCTGGTGTACCTTCTGTGTGGAAGGTTTGTCAGCACCCTACCCTCTCTTTGTCTCTTCAGCCTTGGTTTAGTTATCCCTCTTTCTGACTCCTTCCTTCCCAAGCTGGGTTAGGTGCCTGTTTTAATCCGGGTTCTCTAGAGGAGCAAAACCAGTGAAGCATATATATATATACATCGAGAGAAAATTTCTTCAGGGAAATGGCTCACACAATCTGGTGGAGCTGACAAGTCACAAATCCATTGGTCAGGCAACAACATGATGACCTCTGCTGTCTCAAGTGGTTGCAGGCTGATGAACCCAAAATCTGCAGGTCAGGCCACAGGCTGGAGGCCTCTGCTGGTTCACAGGATTGCTGGGGTTGGAGAATTCAAAATGTGCAGGCCAAGTGGCAGGCCAGAGACTTCTGCAGGCTTACATCCCAAGAATGAGGCCAGGCAATGAGAAGAGTGCAAGTTCGAGAAAGAGAGCCAAGTTTGCCAGAACATCCATTTATATGCTGGATGCAGGCCACACCCCCAAGGAAACTCCCTTTTCAACTGATTGGCTGCTTACATCAGATCAGAAGAATGGAACATGATTACATAGTGTCTGACAAACCACTAAGAATCATAGCCTAAGCAAGTTGACACATAACATTAACCATCCCAGTGCTCTCCCATATGCTTGCTACCCGAGCACTCCATGTGCACCGTTAACACTTATTACTCTTTATTCTTTACTGTCTGTTTACCTAATTTTTTTAGTCTGATTTTGCTACTAGACTGAGAGCTCCTTGAGAGAAGAGAATGTGTCTTGCTCTCTGTTATCTCCCGAGCTCTTAGCACAATCCCTGAGGTTTGGCAGGTGATTAGTGAATATTTGTTTAATTAATCGGTAAATGAATAGTTCTAAAAGTCATTACAAATGAATTTTTGAGTAATGTGGTTAAGCCAATGGGAATGAGTTTGCTAACATCAGGTAAGGTAGTTTTCAATGATAATATACACAATGGAAATGCTGAGAAAATAAAGCAATGTTCTTAGAAGACTAGCTGAAATTTATGCCTTTACTAACATAATAATGACTAGCTTTGGTAATTGGTTACTTCAATAGATATTTATTAAGTATATACTGTGAGCACATGGGGTCGCCGTGAGTCAGAATTGACTGGACAGCAACTATGAACAACAACGTGAGCCACACATAGTTAAACAGATCGCTGAA
Organism: Elephas maximus indicus; assembly: GCF_024166365.1. Taxonomy (NCBI): domain Eukaryota; kingdom Metazoa; phylum Chordata; class Mammalia; order Proboscidea; family Elephantidae; genus Elephas; species Elephas maximus. Next base: position 19,425,948 of record NC_064822.1, read on the forward strand.
ATTGTCTCCGCCCTTGAGGAACAGACCATTTGGTTGGGTGTCAACCACATAAATAGAAAATTATTACAATGTGATGAATATTTTAATACAGAATGCTGAGAAAATCCAGAGGGGAGACCAACTATCTAAAAGGGAAAGATTTGCATGGTTTACATCTGAGCCGAAGCTTGAAAAATAAGCAAGATTTTACCACAAATAGAAGTAGACAGAGGTAGGACAGTTTAGGCAAAAGGAATAGCATATGTGAAGGACCCTTAAAGGACATAAAATTTTCAAGAACAAAAAGATGGTCCATTCTAAAGAAGTTTCATGCTTAACTTCTAGGAAGCTAGTGCTCCTCCAATCTGTTTTTTAATAGGATAATACACACAACGGAAATACTGGGGAGTATTTATCAGAGAAAATGCTAGGAAAATAAAACAATGAATCGTGGAAACAGTTTGCACTTGTCTACTAACCTAAAGGTTGGTGATTCAAACCCACCCCATGGCACCATATAAGTAAGGCCTGGCAACCTGCTTCCTTAAAGATTACAGCCATGAAAATCCTGTGGAGAAGTTTTAGTCTATAACACATGGAGTCACTATGAGTTGGAATGGACTCAACGGCAATGGGTTTGGTTTTTTTGGTGTATATATGATCAATCCACCAGAGCAGTTATAAAAGAAGTGATTCAGCAAACTTAAAGGAAATAAAGCATACTTTACCTTTGATTTTTTTTTTCCCCATAAAATTGATTAGGGAATAGGTAAGATATTCTTGTGTATGAGGAAGGTACCCTAGCATAAAGTCTTCAACCTTCTCACTTAAACTGCAGAGAATATAATTGATCCTGTTGAAGAGATACAGGTAGTCCCCGACTTATGACATATACCAGTTATGACGAACCACACTTATGACTGTCAGTGTATCTGGATCGTTGCATCTCCAGGGAGGAAGTTACCAGAAAATGCATGCTGGGGAAATGGAAAAAATTGCTGAGTTTTGCGAACATGTTCTAAACATTTTATTAGGGTAATATGATGGCAGAGATCGGTGGAAAATCATCCATATGGCAAGAATGCTGAATTTAGAACTTGATATGGGGAAATCCTGGCTATGGCCGCTAACCAAAGGTCCATAGTTCAAATCCACCAGGTGCTCCTTGGAAACCCTGTGGGGCAGCTCCCCTCCGTCCTGTAGGGTCGTTATGAGTCCGAATTGACTCAACGGCAATGGGTTTTGTTTCCGGTTTATCGTGAGGTGGATCATGAAGGGGAAGTGACAGATCAGGACTTAATGGATTTTGAAGAGAAAAGAAATGCGGAAGGAGAAAAACAATGAGGAAGAGGAAGGAGAGAAGTCGTCAAAAAAATTTTACAGTGAAAGGATTAGCTGGAGTTTTCTCTGAACTAAATCAGAGGCTTCAGTTGCTTGGAAACATGGACCCAAACGCTGATTGCTTTGCTAAAGTCGAAAGGTAAATTCAAGAAGCAGTGAGATGTTACTGCAAAATACATGAAGAAAAAAAGGACTATATGGACAACTCTCACTAGAAATGTGATCCCCATTCCCAGGGATGATTTAGAACCTTCCACAAATGGAGTTAGTATGCAACTGACGAAACGCCAACAGTGTCAAACTCTTCCCCATCGTTGGTGTAAATTTTTATGATTTGTGTATTTTTTTATGTATTAAAATATATTTGTAAATTCGTATGTAATGTTTCCAACCTCAAAAGAAAATAAAGATCAGATTATCAAGATACTGATAATAAAAGGCAATAGTCAAAAAAAAAGAAGTTTCGATTTACCTCAGAAGCGACTTAAAGAGGAGCTGTTGGAACGGAATCCCCATGGGAAATTGGGAGACTATCTGTGCTGAAAATATCATCCCTTTATTTAATAAGGGATCAAGAAACTGGAGGGAGGATAACGAGGTAATAACAACCATTCTGTGGATTTTTAATATGCACTAATGGCCAGTTAACAATATCCAGCTGCCTCCAATGGGGGAAAAATGGACAGATGACATATGGGGCACTATGAAGCATGGCTGGATAAAGGGGACAACTATACTGGGAGAAGAAGGTACTGTTGGTACAGACTTGGTTGAGTAAATACAGCCTAGAGAGGGGGCTAACATTTACTGGACGCCTACTATTGTGCCAGGCACACTGTACTATACAAGACAGCCTTTCATTATTATCTCATTAGGGACCCAAGTGTCTTTGAGGTATATTTCTAAGATCAAAAGGCATCAAGGCACAGATACTATGTAGCTCAAATCACAGAGGATAAGAGACAAAAAAGTCTGATAATTTAGAAGTCAGGACCTACTGATAACTATTGGGCAATTTATTTACTTCGGTAAAAAGCAACTATTCAAAAAAAGGGATAAAATTTTAGGGGGTGACAGAATGAGGATGGTTCTAAAGAAGAACGTAAATTAGGCGAGAAAACAAATATTTGCACGACGCCCTCTTCCTCTGACAGCTCCGATTCAGTCCTGGGAGTCCCTAGTCTGCTGAAAAAGACCGGTGCATATCCCTTGGCTTCGTCGCTGGTTCCGGCAATGGCACTTGCTCAGCGCCGCTCGCGAGGCTCCGGCGCCGGGGAGCGCGGCGACTCCGCGGTGGGGTGAGCCTGGCCACAGCAGAGATCACACCAGGTGCATTCCTCCGCAGCGGGCATCACCTGCTGACGCCTCCGTAGCCCTTTAGGAGCCCGGGAGCCGCCCGAGCTGGGGGCAGCCAGGAAGTGCGGGCTCCCGGCCCGGGTGTCCGCCAGCAGACCGCCGCTCCCCGCGCTCAGCCGCCGAGGCCAGGAGGGCATCCCCCCAGCACATGCGCTCCAAGCGCGGCCCAGAGGCGGGGACCGGGTAGGGAGACAGTCCCGGGGATGCGAGCAGGAACGGCGGAAGCCGCTCTCGACCAGGTCAGGCCGCCGCCGCCGCCCTTTCCCAGCTCGCTGGAGGGCCGGGCGCAGAGGCGGCGGCGGCGGCAGCAGTGAGCTGACCCGCGCCAATCAGAAGCGCCAGCTGGGAGGGACGCTCGCCGCGGAAAAGCCGGGGGTGGAGACGGGGGCGGGCAGGGGCGGGGAGCGCTGGCCCAATGGGGGCGCCGCCTGGGATTGACGTGAGGCTCTCCGGGCTGCGGAGAGCGCCAGTGCCCGGCCTCAGTGACTGAGGGAGGCAGGGGACCGGGTGGAGGGGAACGGGAAGGCGGGATTTCCGCCAGAGTCCCGGAAGTGGGAGGCTGTGTGTTCTCATGCGAACGGGAAGGAGCGTTGAGGATTTGGAGTCTCGAGGTTGAGACATTTTCGGGCCCGAAAGGGGAAGAATTCGCTGTCGCCGCCGCCGCCAGCCCGCGCCGCTCCCTACCCTGCCCTCCCCCTCTTTCCCGGCGCCCGCCCGCTCCGCCTCTTCCTTCCCTTTCCCTTCCCTTCCCTCTCCTCTCGCCCTAGTCCCCTCGTGTGGCACGGTCGCCGGGGCAGCCAGGGCTGCGGCGGAGGAGCCCGTGGCCGGGGTCAGGCAGTGGCGGCGGCGGCGGCTGTGGCTGGAACGGCGCTGACAGGTGAGTGTGGAGGCCGCGGCGGGAGCGTCGGCGGAGGGAAGGCCGGGGCAACTCTCCCCCACACACTTACTCCTCAGACCTCGCACTTCTCCTTCGCCCCCTCCCCCGCCGCCGCCCCTAGCGCCGGGCCCGGGCTGGGGGAGGGGAGGAACCGAGAGTTGGGCGGGGACTCCTCCCTCTCCCCTCCCCCAGCCGGGCTCGGACCCGCCGCCCGGCTCTCGCCTGTCACCGGAGCCGCCATCTTCCCGCCGGAGGCGACTCTCCAGGCTCTGGCTGGGTCGGCTCCTGGCTCTGCCGACGATTTTCCTTGGTTAGCAGCTGCCTTCAGGCCCGAGTCGTGGAGGTGGAGGCCCAGGGCAGGGAAGGAGGAAGCAGCTTAATGTAGGGGTTTCTCAGGCCCCGGCCCGGCCTTGCTCAATTAAGTCTCCACAGCTTTCTGTATCCCCTAGAGGGCCGAGGTGGGAATTGGCGCCCACCGAGGGGGCGCGCCTGCTTGGCCTGGGCGAGTCCCTCCTCCTCCTGCCCAGGCCCTTTCCGGACTGCCTTGGAGGGCGGGTCGCCCCCGGAGGATCTCGAAGAGCCTTGGCAAATGCTGAATAACAGGGGCGAGGATCTGGGTCCTTGCGGGGTTCCTGCTCCTTTTCCTGAACCTGGCCGCGGACGGGGGCGGCGGCAGCTGGACTCGGCGCTGTCAGCGTCTCCCGGAGCTGCACTGCGGCGGCCCGCGGCCTGGCCCCCCACCCCCGCCCCGGTTTCTGCCCCTTCCCCCAGAAAGCCAAGTTGTGGTTGCCCCCTCCTTCCAGTCCCTCATTTTCTTTTCAGCCTGCCCTAGATGAAACGAAGAGGTTATACAGTTCTGTTTAATCGTTTTTCGTGTGGCTTTGCCTTTAGGACAGCTGGCTGGGTCGTCCAGCTAGCTGATGGCCCCACCTGAGGATGGGCTCGTTAGGGTGTCGGATTCTTTTAGGACCAGGAAGTATGGATCCTGTTGCTCTGGTGTTTGTGTGAAATATTCCTGTTTTTCTCTTGATAGACTTGAGCAATAACAAATTCAGAAGGAAAAAGGGAAATCAAATCTGAAGATTCCGTGTTTGAAACAGACAAATACAGTCTCAAACAGATCAGGAAACGCTTATCATGTGGTTCTCTAAAATCAGAACGTACATTTAAGAGTTATTCAGACTACGGTGTGATTTTTTGTATTCCAACTTTCTGTGAATGTAATCTTTTGGTCCTCCCTCCTTTTTATGTAAAACGGTCTTAAATTTTGCCTGAGATGAAACCTGAAAAATTTACCTGTAGAGCATCTCTGGAAACCCTGGTGGCGGAGTGGTAAAGCCACAGCTGCTAACCATGAGGTCAGCAGTTCGAATCCACCAGGTGCTCCTTGGAAACTCGATGGGGCAGTTGTTCTCTGTCCTTTAGGGTCGCTATGAGTCGGAATCAACTCGATGGTAGTGGGTTGTGTGTGGGTAGAGTATCTCTTATCGGACATCTGTCTGAGACCCTCTCACTTGCTTTCACTGTAACCTGCCTTTATCTTAAAGTGGAAGTTTGCAGTTTTAAATAACTGACAAAACGAAATTACTTCCCTTGAAAGTGCAGTGAAATTAGTTTGTAAGTATAAACAAGTATTTTTTTCCAATAGAGATAATATCATTTTGAAGGTGAATATTTTAAGTAGGCATACTAGTTATTTTTTCCCTTGTGAAAGTTATTTTTCTTCTACTCTCTAGCTTTGGTTGAACTGAGAATATTGTGCTGGTGTCTTATTTTAAGTAGTGTTAAATATTTTAAATGCCTTTGAAATAGGTGTTGCAAAGACCACAGGGGCGGAGAGTGATGTTCACCTTTTCCTTGGTGGTCAGATAGCATGTGAAATGTGCAATTTCCATACTTCCCCAACCTGCCTGGCTCCTCCTAATTTACAGTCAGGGTAATTTACAGAAGTTGAAATGGTTGTGGCTTTTTAACTTTTCTCTGTATTTAATATACTTGAAAGATAGTTTTGTAATCAGGCTACACAACAAATAACTTAAGCGAGGTTTGCTTGAGTTGCTAAAGTAAAACACTTTCTAAAAAGGCATCAGATTAAAAAGTTTATTATTCAACCATATGTTTGGTTTGTATACTCCGCTTTAAAACTTGTGTTTGGTTAGAAATAAGTTATTCCTGTATTTTGAAAAGTTAATGAGAGTTGACTTGACATGAAAGAATGTCATGGCTTCTTAATTTGTTAGAAATTTTTTACTCTCTTGGTGCTTCAGTTTCCTCATCTGTAAAAAGGGGATGGTTGTCTTAGTCACAAAGGGCTGTTGCGATACAAACATATCAGTGTTGCCTGTTTTTACTATTTTAATTATTATTGAATTCTTGTTGAGAATTAGGAGAGAGATATTTACCTTAGTACTTTCTAAAGTATATTACATTGTGGCTGTTGATTTTAATTTAATAGCGGAGAGAAATTTTTACTTGATCACATGTATCTGGGCAAAGAAAACAGGTTCCGTGGACAGAATATATTTGGACAAAGGGGTTACACTATATTTGAGTAGAAAGCCAGAGGAAAAATATGTATGATAATATGGGTACAGACGTCTCCTAGCGTTTGTTAAAAATTAATCAAAACTCAAAGAAGTTGAAACAGCGTTCTGTATGCATATAGGGAGAACATTTTGATAAAAAAAAACTAAATTGCTAGAGCAGGCTGGTTACAATGAAGCTTATAAAGAGGAGGGAGAAGAAGATGATCAACCCTTGGCTAATATTAATGTGATTGATTGAACCCTGCCTTCCCCCCTTAACTTGAAATCAGCTGATAACCTGGCTACTAGGTGGCCTCTAGCCTGGCTGCTAAAAATTTGGCCCTCCACCCACCTTACCCACCTGCAGCCATGAGACTTTTTGAGATTTAAATTAGGAAAGCTTAGTTAATTGGCCTGATAATGTGTTTAGTGCTTCTGTTCTACCTCCTACTTTCTTGGGTAGTAGTACCTGGGGTCTTCAAAGCTTGGAAGCAGCTATCCAAGGTACAGTTGGCCTGTATTCTCCTGGAACAACACAGAAAGACAGCCAGGAATAGGAAGAGGAAATGGACTGTGTGGCTAATTGCTTCCATGAACAACTGCCTCCTTTGCCGTGAGACCAGAACTGGATGGTGCTTGGCTATCATTATTGAACATTTTGATCAAAGATTCTGTGGAAGAGTCCTGATCGAGGGGCGAAAATGTAGAACAGAATTTCAAAATCCCATGGAATCAGAATTTTCTGGGGCCATAGAGGATGGAACCCCTGAGAGTATTGCCCTGAGATTATCTTTAAACCGTAAGCCAAAAATAACCCCTAAAGTCTTCTTAAAACCAAATAGTTAAGCTTAACTAGTGAAGAATGTCTGCCTTGAGTATTGCGCTCTTTCAAGATCTATCTCTATGAGATCACATTGACAACAACAAAAAACCCATTGCTGTCGAGAAGATTCCGACTCATAGCGGCCCTATAGGACAGAGTAGAACTGCCCTGTAGAGTTTCCAAGGAGTGCCTGGTAGATTTGAACTGCCAACCTTTTGGTTAGCAGCCATAGCTCTTAACTACTACACCACCAGGGTTTCCACATTAACAACAGCAACTTGAAAAATTAGGAAATTTAGGGAGCAGTGAGTTTATGTTAATGGGGGAGGAGTAACTCCGAAAAGAGGCTGAGAATGATTGCACAACTGGAAGAACGGAATCACTGTCACTGAGTTATACATGTAGAAACAGTTGAATTGGTGTATGTTCTGTGTATTCTCAACAACAAAAATTAAATTTTTTTCAATTTCAGGGGAAAAAAATTAGAGCCTAGAGTCTTTTTTCATTTAAATCAGGAGGTAATGGTTTTGTTGACCGTTCTTTTCTAGGAGGAAAAGACATTTACATTTCTGTAGAGCAGCTTCTGGCAGGATTTTGCAGTTTGGGTCAGGCTGTTTACAGTTAATATAGGGTCCCTGTGAGTTGGAATTGACTTGATGGCAGTGAGTTTTTTTGGCTTTACTTGGTTTTGTTACTAAGAAAAACCTTAAAATCAAAGTAAGATATCTGTTACTAATTTTCTTCTTCAACACATTCATGTTGACAGATTCTTTAGAAAAGTAGCAGAAATTCAGTGGTAAAAATTTCAGAGTTATTTGATTTTATTTAATATTCCTGGGGATTGCCCTTTAAAAAAAGAGAGAGATTTGGAGAATTTACTGAACAAGGTGATTTCCAGAAGTAATCACAAATTTTGACAAATATATTTAAACTCTGGAAACAAATATTTTAGTCACTTAAAAACTTTTTGCTGTTGAGTTGATTCCAACTCATGGCAACCTATTATTGTGTGTCCAGTTTTCAGTGGCTGATATTTGGAAGTAGGTCATCAGGCCTTTCTTCGGAGGTGCCTCTGGTTGTACTCAGACTTCCAGCTTTGAGTTAGTGCCTTAACTGTTTGCACCACCCAGGGACAGTCACTTGTTTTTATGAAGCAAAGTCTTCACATATCCTGAAACATAATTCTAAAATATTTAAGGGCAATTTGTGATATTAAGTTGTTAATGGCAATTACAAAACACAGTGCTTTCAAGTAGCTGTCTCCGCTCTATGTAGATCTGCAACAACGTTTACAAATTTTTGTAGTGATAGACTTGGACTTAGTGTTACCAACCAAGAAGTGGCTGACGAACTCCTTTCATGATTGTTTCAGAATCTTATGCTGGAGTTCATACTTTCCATTAAAACAGTAAAACACTGATAGTTAGGATTATAACCCAAGCGTTCCAATTTTAGTATCATGTGCCATCTTTATGATGGTATGGAGGTTGTAAAAAAGCTGCGTAGGTATATTTCGCTTTAAATTCCTTTTGTTTTAGTTCTGATAGTAAAGGCACAGGTTTTAAGTATGCTTTCAGAATGCATGTGTGTGTCCTTGCAGGTTTCTTTCAGATTTAAGGAATTTTCTTCAGTTTCATAATTGCAAGAAAATCTCAGATTGTATTCTTGTAATTCTTCCTATAACAACCCTTTTCTCAATGGGGAGGGGGAAACATGAATACTGAAATTTTGCTTATTGAAAATATATTGTTAAATATTGACAGTGCACCAGGGGCTTGCTTGCTTATGCTTTTTGATAAAACTTTATGCTTGTTTCTTAAAAAGCTCATTTTTCTGTAAGAGCAAATTTGAGTGCATAGTAATTGAGACATTGCCTTCTGAGGAAGTTAAACTCATCAGGCCTGATTTCAGTTTGGTTTAAACTTTTGCTCCTAATTGTTATGTATGTTGACATCTTTGGAGATTCTTTACTTCTCCTGGAGTTAGAAAATGAATTTGATAGAGATGATATGAAATTGTAAGGTAGGAAACCATTAGGCTCTCTGTTCTCTTATTAAAAGAAGATAGTTCCAAAATTGTTACATTGTACAGCAGGAATGTGTTTCCCCCCTAACATTCTAATACTTTATTTTTCCCTTGTATAAATGTCTTCCTTAGGAACAGAGGAACTTAGATTAGTTTCAGGCCAACCCCCCACTCCACTCCCACCCCCCCCACCTGTCTTTTGTGCCTTCATTGCCTTTATAAACTTTCTCTTTTCATCTTTTTTACTGTGAATCTGTTGTGGCTCCTATTTTAATCATAAAGGATTTGCAGTTGAGTGATGTGTCTTCTTTCATAGTATTGTTCTTTTGTTCAATGTCAACTCTGCTGCCCCTGATAGTGAGACCCTGGGCCATCAAGTAGCATTGTGTAATATTGAAATATTTACTATTTAACTCAGATCTGTAAGCATGTTACCTTTTTAGGGGAAGTTTAATAATTACTGAGATGAGATTTAGCTTCACCGAAAATATTCTTTATGAAATCTGATGTGCAGAAATTTTGGCTAAAAGTAATAAATTAGAATGGTATTTGCATGATTAAAAACAAAATACTGTCTTATTTACACACACCATTTTAGTTATACTGCAGCCAAAGAGGTTGCTTTAAAGTTATGTCTTGTTTGTTATACCCCTTTTAAAAGCTTATCAGTGACTATCCCCTGCCTAAATATGAAAAGCTCAGGCTCCCAAACATGATGTGCCTAATCCTATGTGGCTGGGTATATTTCTATATTTTTTCTTCTCATTTCTAAAAGGCTGTAATGAACTGGACCGCCTTTGTCTTCCAGCACTGACCACTGCCTCCCTCTCCAGGTGTTGCATACTTTTTGTTGCCTTGTTGCCTTTGGTAGTTTCTTTGCCTGAAATATCACACACACACCCTTTTTTTCTTTTATTTAGCTCCATAAACCAGTGGTCATGGAGTTGACTCTGACTCATGGCAGACCCCACGTGTGTCAGAGTAGGACTGTTGAATAGGGTTCTCAATGGATGATTTTCCAGGAATCAACCCCAGATCTTTCTTCCAAGGTGCCTCTTGGTGGCCTTGAACCTCTAACCTTTCGGTTAGCAGCCAAGTATGTTAACCGTTCCCACAACCCAGGGACTCCACTTAGGTCCTTAACCCATTCTTAAAAGATATTTCAAAAGTTCTTCAGAAATCCTTGCCTTGATTTTCAAAGATTGTACTGAGTGCTTCTGTTTCCATAGTATGCTAAGCATACCTTTTGTCTTTTTTAGCACTTAATATGCTTTTGAAATTAATGTACACTCCTTGCTGTGGAGATCTTGTTTTTATATTTGTAACCTCTTTGCCCAGCCCTGTGCCTGGTACACTACAGCTGTTTAGTAAAATTTATTTAACTGCAGGGATAAAGGAGCCCTGATGGTGCAGTGGTTGGGCGTTTGGCTGCTAACCAAAAGGTCAGTGGTTTGAATCCACCAGCTGCTCCTTGGAAACCCTGTTGGGCACTTCTACTCCGACCTGTAGGATTGCTGTCGGGTCACTATGAGTCGGAATCGACTTGACAGCAGTGAGTTTGGGTAACAGGCGCAGGGATAAAAACACATATCTAAAGACATCTGCCACCCTAGTTTTAGAGAAAATATTTGCAAATCATACATTTCCATGCTTCTGCGAACAAACATGAAAATCTTAACTCTCAAAGAATATATTAGGTAATTATTATAGGGTTTCTTCTAGTGCGTAAAAATTATATTTACAAGATAGTTTATAAGATTTTAACTGGCATTTTCATAGCAACCTCTAATGTAGAAAATGTTTTCAGTAGAATAATTTAACTGACCTCTAAATTAGTTTCTCAGTTTATAAAAAGTACCCCCCCTTTTTTTTTATTGTGGTAAATATATATGTAACAAAACATTTGCCATTTCAATATTTTTCACATGTGCACTTCAGCAACATTATGTTTATTACGTTGTTCAACCATCACTGTTACCTGTCTCCAGTTTTTCCACCATCCTTAACAGAAGCTCAGTGTCACCTAAGCGGTTTCCCCTTCCCCCTCCCTCCTCCTCCTAAAAAAAAAAAAAATAGCAACCATTAATAAATTTTGGTCACTATATACCCACTTCAGACATTTCATACAAATGGGATCATACAGTATTTGTCCTTTTCTGACTGACCCATTCCACCCAGCATAATGCCTTCAAGTTTCATCCATGTTGTAGCATGCAGCAGGACTCTCAGCTCTCCGTATGGCTGAGTACATGCCCCCTTTTCATAACCATAAAAATCTGTTTGCTTTATTTTCTTCTAAATTAAAACAAATTATATCAACCAAAAAATCAATTAAAGTTTGAAAATATTTTTATACTTAAGTGGATTTTTCCATTTTTTTATTCCTTGTTAAGAATCATTTAAAACTAGTCTCAGTGATATGAAGGAAGGTCACTGAGATAGAAGAAAACAATTTTTTTCTTTAGCACATATTTTTAACTAATCAGACACCAGGGCTACAAAGATGAAAGAGATACCAAAACTTTTTTCTAAGGCTGATAATATAGGAGGAATTAGGACATTGAATTGTTTTAAAGTAATGTAAACTGGTATTTGGACTCTTGAAGCTTCCATACCTGAAACTTATTGATGACTTTTAACTCTAATCTTGGTAACTCTTAACTGTAATCTTGTTATAATCATAGCATATGGCATATCCTGTGTCAGGCACTTCTTATCTCTCTTCCCTGCTATAGTATTCTTTATAACACCTTTTACATATAATACGTTGTATAGTTTACTTATTTTGTGGAGGATCTGTTTTCTACTACTTGAATGTAAACTCTGAGAGATCAGGGATTTTTGCTGTTTTGTTCATTGATGAAAAAACCCAGACCATAGAATATTACCTGCCACATAGCATGCACTAAAGTATGAATAAATCCAAGTTTACAATGGTAAACAAAAGTGATAAATTCCCCTTTGGAGCTTTTCTCCCACTGAGGGAGATAGACAAATAATCAAATGTAAAAGTACAATGTGATATAACAAGGAGACTTGGTGTAGACCTTGAGGAATCAAGAAGGTTTTTCTAAGGAACCAGTGGTTGAGCTGAAATTCGAAAGACTGAATTTGAGTTGATTAAGTGAAGGATTGAGGTGAGGATGAGAGAATAGCAAAAACTCTGAAGTGGGAAGGGGCAAAGCATTTTGGAGGAACTAATTTAAACGAAGCTTGGGTTGCTGAAGTAGTGGAAGGGGATAAGTGGCTGGGAAAGGTAGGCAGGGAGCTAGATCATATAGAGTCTGTGGTCCTGGTGTAGGTTGAGAATTTTGCTCTTTATCCTGAGAGCATTTGGAAGGAATTGGAGAGTTTTAAACAGGAGAATTACATGATCAGAATTGCGTTTTAGAAATAATCATTCTGTTTTATAGAGAATAGGTTGGAAGAGGGCAAGAATGGATGCACACAGATCAGTATTACTTTGTATTACATCACGAAGGTGATGAACCCTCTTCTAGTTTACGCCTCTATCATAGTTGAAAAGGCTGCACTAGTATAAATGAAGAATAGCTTGCTAAGAACCCTTTTAATTTATATTACACATAATCATGTATGTTTAAAAAATACTTTGGAAAGTTTTTAGGTGATATATGCCTTAAATCTGCTACTATTTGTCAGTCGTTTGACGTATTCATAATTACTTTCCAATTAAGGTAGACTTGTTAACAGATTCCCGTTTTAGGAAAATCTCTGAAAAATGGGAACATTTTGTTTTCAAACTTCAAAAAACTTTTTTTTATTGTCACAGCTCAGAATATAGGGATAAAACATAGAGACTAATTTGACATAGATTTACAAGTTGCCCCAATGATTATCTTTCTGTGAATGTGTTAAATATTTCTCTTTTCCTTTGCCTTTTTAACACATTTTTTGTTTGTTTATTCTTTTTCTCATTTTTTTTTTTCCTTTCATTAAGTTTTTGTTTGTTGCTAGTTGCCATTGAGTCGACCTTGACCCATGGCGATCCTCTGTGTGCAGAGAACTGCTTCATAGGGTTTTCAGGGCTGTGACCTTTGGGAAGCAGATCGCCAGACTTTACATCCAAGGTGCCACTGGGTGGGTTTGAACTGCCAACTTCTTGGTTAGTTGTCCAGCACTTAACCACCTGTACAACCCAGGGACGCTAAATATTTTCCTATTCAAGTTTTCTTCTAAAAAATCAACTCTTTTAAAACCTTTTCTTTAAAGACTTCATATTTTTATGAACAGTATTTTTCATTTTCATTGTTGATTATATCTTTTGTATTTCATTGTTGAGATTTTACTATGTAATTTTTGCCTTACCACTTGAAAGCTATATCTAAACTGCATGTGTGAGTACGCGTCTTATGTGTGCAGGCCCATGTGTATATAAACTGTATATAGTACTGGTAATTCATTGCTGCCTAGCTTATCAGTACTTCTCTGTAGTCAGAGAATACTATCAATAAGCTTTAAAAGTAGACTTGAAGTCCGTATGGAAAGTTACCTTTTAAAAATCTAGCTGTATAGAAAGGCCTTACTTGTGTTTTTACTTGAGGTAAAAACATTCAGGCAGAGTTAATTTTTCAAGAAGTAAACCTTCACAGCATTTCATACCAATTGTCATTTAGAGTGTTTCTCTAGTACCCTGGTGGCATAGTGATTACGAGCTATGGCTGCTAACCAAAAGGTCGGCAGTTCAAATCCACCAGGTGCTCTAGGAAACCCTATGGGGCAGTTCTGCTCTGTCCTGTAGGGTTGCTATGAGTCGGAATCAACTCGACAGCAATAGGTTTGGTTTTTTTGGTTTAAATCTTTTTCAATAAAACTTTCCTTGGAATTAAGTTCCATGTTTCTGTTTGATTAATATCTGTACCTCCAGTGACACTTGTTATCAAACTAAAATACTATTTCAGGTTGCCCCTCAACAGGCCATTGTACAAACAAGTAACTGATGAAATCAGCAGTGTTTGCTTCTTCACTTCTTATATATCTAGCGAAAGGAGGGCAATTAATGAAGACCAAAGGATGAAGCTTAGTTGTCAGAAAAAGAAGGAGTATATCAGTGGCTGTTATGCATAAATACTTACTTTAGTTTCCAGAGCTCTTCCCATTTCTTTGTTTATATTGATGAATTTTATCTATTTTGCTGGATTCATTATCTTTTAAGGCTCAGTGCAAGAGAGCAAGTGTGAAAGGACCGGAAAGAGAAAAACAGAATTGCCAAATAAAGCTGCAAAAGTATTCAGGCATGTAGACTTTAACAGTCTCTGTGACCTGGCGAAATTCCTGTTAGAATAAAACGTTTTCCTGCAAAAGAGTGCCTTGGAATTTTAAATGATCGTATATTTTAGTATCTTTCAGTCAAGCCCATAGGAGTGCTTGGCCGTGCTTTTTTTTTTTTTTTTAATTGTGCTTTAGGTGAAAGTTTACAGCTCAAGTTAATTTCTCATGCAAAAATTTATATACATATTGTTATGTGACAGTAGTTGCAATCCCTGTTCTTTTTTAAATTCAGAGTATTTAAGTGTGATTGTCATTGTGGCAGTTTTTTTTTTTTTTTTTTAATTGAGTGTAAGTTTTTCATGAAATCACAGAGATTACAGCTCAAGATAAAAAGCCATACATCAGTTGTTTTTCCCAAAGTCATGTGGCTGCAGATCTTATTACTAGATAGTTTTATGAGTGGAGGAAATAAAAGTTGGATCATTAGTCCCAATTTACAGTTTGGTGTTGGAAGGAGGGTAATTAGGTAAGTTTTAGATAATTTATAAAGAATGTATTTACCAAATCTTTAATAATAATTAACACTTAATCAGCTTTATGTGTTATTGTTCAGTTGCATGGAATACTTTGTTTTTATCAGTGCCACTGGTACCTGTCTTGAATTATAAGTCTGAGAGGAAGCCTTTAATTCTTTTTGACTATTCATATAATGTTAGGTCTGAAATGAAAGAACACTTTGAATAGGGTAGTCATTTTCTGAGACTTTGTGTTTTGATCTACATTATTTTATCAACTGAGATTTGATAACTGACTTCTGAAAATATTTGCCAGAAAATGGTGTAATGTTGCAGTTGTAGTCTTAGGATTTTAGATTTCTATAAAGATTCAGAAACAAAGCAAAGCTCATAGAGGTAAAATTAGAAATACTAATTAGTTGGTGGCAGAGCTAGGACTGTAACTTTGGTCTTGTCTCATTCAATATTCCACTGCACTGTAATTATTGAAACTCAAGATACTCTTCAAGGTGTATCCTAAACAGTGGAATTTCAAAAGGAAAATTGAAATTGGTGGAAGCATTAATTTTAACTATGCTGTAGTATTTTAAGTGTTTTAATGTTTTTTTAAGTTCAGGTTCTTAAAGCAGCTGTTATACTCTGCTTATACTTTTTAAAAAGTTGATATTATGTTTTTACTCCAGGAAAATTAAGGGTTTTGTCAATTTAGATAATTTATTAACTTTAATCCAGATAGGAGGGTGGCAACAGATCTTCAGCACTCTCTGAATCATAGTCAAACTGCAGTTCACATTTTTATCTTTGAGGAATAGTCTTAAGAAAAATTAATATAAATTATTTTCTTCCTAAAGCAAGCAGTTGTTAATTTTAATATCCATTCTGCCAACAGAGGGGTCTGTGTTCATGTTTTGGAAATGTCAGCATCTTTGTTCATATCCATCACTTTTTTATTTTAAAGACCTCAAACTAAAGAGAAAGTGACATGCTGTGAGCAGTATAGCCACTTCTCTTGCCCTTTAGTTTACCATCCTCAAGCAACTGTTTTGGCTTGCTTCCTGCTGTGTATGTAATGGTTTCAGATTTTTTAACAACATACAGCCTCCAACAAACTGTGAGAAATTAATAAAATTACAATAGTTCCCACCCTCAGCAATGTAAAAAAACCAATTTGTTTTATAATTTAGAGGACTCAAAGCCCCTACTTTTTTTTTTTTTTTTTTCCTTTGGAACACCTGTTTACTGTTTGGGAAACTGAGGCCTGGAAATAATTTTGCCTTACAACAGACCATAAAGGAAAAGTGGAAAATAGAATCTTTCTAGCTTCTTGCTTCCAGGCTCATTTGCAAATAATATTAGATCTAAGAAAGTACAGCTATTCTGCCAGACACTTTGGATCAAATTACATGATATATTTTGTTGCTTAAATCCTACGTCATAGTTAAGCATCAGAAAGGCAAGTTTTAACCAGAAAGTTTTAATAGTAATTTTTATAGTGATTATCTTTTTTTAAAGAATTTCCTTTTTAATTTATTTTTTCACTCAGTGGTTATTTATTAAGTAATACAGTAAAACCTACAAAAGCCGGAATCTGTGTAAGGCAGGGACCTGTCAGAGGACAACTAAAATATTTTCCACCAATAGAGAGTGATAGAAAAGTGGCTTAAGACTGCACCCTATCAAAGGTGGAAAACTTGCGAGACCTGGAAAAACAAGGCAGTGCTGTTGAGTTCTTGCTCTCACAGGTTTTACTGCACTAATAGGCCAGGTACTGAAGCAAAGCGTTTGGGAGACAAAGATGAATTAAATGTCACTTGCCATCAAGAAACAAATAGTACAGAAAAAAAAGTAAAAATATGATACAGTAATTACAGTTTAATCCAACAGGATAAGGTAGAGTGGGAACAGTACGCTATGGCAGCTCAGAGGAGGAAATGCCTTTTGCTCTCTGGAAGCCCCTGTTCATGCTTCAAAACACAGATTGGCTGTTCTCTTCTTGGTGAAGCCTTTAACTTTCCCATTGGCCCTCACTTCAGACTTCTCTTATAGGAATGTGACTTACTTCCATTGCATATTTATGTTCCCCATGAAACTGTGGGGCACGGAAGTTATAGTGATTATTTTTGAGGTCAGATTTGTTGCACACGATATGATTGAGAGAAATTAATGTACTTTGCTGAACAGTAATTCAGAATTGTTGAACAGATTGGAATTTTAAATAGCCGATTCAGATTCTGATAGATGGCTTGAAACTTTTATGATGGCATTAGGCACATTGTCTGTTGAAATGAGAATAAAGAGATACATCACGATCCAAACTGGCCTATGAGTTGTAATCCACTTTGTTTATAAAATGGAGAAGGTATTATGTGTTGGATAGATATCATTTGAAATATTAAACTGAAAGTTTATCCAAAGTAATATATGCTTTCAAATTCATACTTTTAGAATTAAATTTTTTTTTTTTTAAGTAATACCACTTTAGGAACCCTGGTGGTGTAACAGTTAAGTGCTCAGCTGCTAACCAGAAGGTTGGCAGTTGAACTCACCCAGTGGCTGTGTGGGAGAAGAAACTGGCAATCTTCTCCCATAAAGATTACAGCTGGAATGGACTCAGTGGCGCCCAGCCAACAACATTACTTTTAATACTCAGGGATATTTGTTACATTTTTAATATTAAGTAGTTTACACTATCATCTTGGAAAACTTGAAAAGTATCTTCAGCTGTAACACCTAATATTTGAATATTATAGTTTAATTCTGTGCTTGATATAAGAGACTCTTGCATTCTGAGTACAGGTTGGTATTTCATAGCTTTCCCAGGTCGTGGAAATAATAGTAATGCCTAAATTTTTTAAGCATGTGCTCTGTGCTAGGCACTGTGCTATGCACTTTATGTGTACTAATAAATTCTCACGACAGTCCTGTAAGATGAAGAAAATGAGATACAAATTGGTGTGTCCACAGTCACCATCTGATAAGATGTGGGATCAGGATTCAGACTCAGGTACTCTTCGTTCCAGAGCCCATGCTCTTAACTAGTGCATTCAGTCCTCCTTAGACATTTTAATCTGCTCATAGGCAGACTTCAGGAAATCTTTAGCTTGGGAATTTGTATCTAAAATTTTTAGTATGCCTGCTTTTCCATTGACAGGATTCATAGCTTTTAGCAGATTTTTAAAAGGGTGTTTGACCTCTTCCCCCAAGACAAGCAATTGTTTTATTGTGCGCTTGCCACTTAGGAACTTCCTTGATGATTTTTTGTTTTGATAATTTAATTAAATTAAATTTTTAAAGGCCAGCGTTGCTTTATATAGTTAACATCCCAAGTGCATGTTTTCTATATGCACGTGCATGCATGTGTCCACAACACCTACAGACATACAAAATCTAGAGAATAAAATAAAGTTAAAATTAACTCCAAATGATTTTACCATAATGTATAAATAATTGCCTTTTACCATGTTAACACATCATTTGGCATATGTAGCAACAGAGGTGTTCACTTGGAATCATTTCATTTTCTGAGCTTTATATTGTAAATGGTAGGAATTTCTTCCTACATGCTTATTGCCATGAAAGAAGAAATTATTTAAGTGTGTTTCCTGAGATTCTACTCTTATTAGGTACTGTATTAGGAATACAGTAGTAAACAAAACCAATAAAACCTGTTGCCGTCAAGTTAATTCTGACTCCTAGTGATGAAAACTTTGAGTTGGAGAGATTTTTAATTTGATATGCTCAGTTGTTAGATGTAAAGGGTTTGTGGGAGCATATACAACACCTCACCCAGACATTGTTGGGAGGGTGAGAAGTAACATTTAAGCTGAGCCCATTGTCGTAGAGTTGATTCAGACTTATAACGACCCTATACAACAGAGTAGAACTACCCCATAGGGTTTCCAAGGCTGTAACCTTTATGGTAGCAAACTGCCACATCTCTCTCCCGAAACTGGTGGGTTTGAACCACCAACCTTTTGGTTAGCAGCTTAGCGCTTAACCACTGTGCCACCAAAGCTCACTGTATCTGAGCTAGCTATACTTATTTTCACTTTATCCTGAATGCGAGCCATCACAGGGTTTAACCTGTGGAATGATGAGACGAGTTTCACGTTTTAGGAGGATCTTTCTGTTGAAAAATTGGTGGGGTTGGTGGGAGACTGGAAAAAGGAGGACTATTTAAAAAGTTGGGGTAGTTAATTCGTTTCAGAGATAATGGTTATCTGAACAATTTAGTAACAAGAGGAATGGAGAGAGATAAACTCATTTGAGAAAAAGAGGTTAAAAATTATTTTGCAGATTACTGGCTTGGGTAGCTGGGTAAGTGATTAATATCTTTCCTTGAGATAGGAGGGATTGATTGTCAGCATCTGTTTTAAATAAGGAGTGGGGATTGGGAATGGCTTTATTTTTGAATGACTGATTTCCAGAAGAGTCTGTAGGCCATAAAATCTTCATTAATTTGCTTAGATAGTTGCACTGAAATTGAGCATATGTATGTTAACTGAAGCAATGAAATACAGAGCAGAAAAGATAACTGTAAGGAGACCAATGAGGTAGAAGCTCAGAAACAGATGTTCACGGAATCCAGTCACCAGACTTGATGCTTGCTGGTGAGAACAGCAATACCTATAGAATGGTTAATGCATGTGGGTGGTGAGCTACTCTTCCGTATGCCCCTGTAGTTCTCCTCTTACTAGTTCAGTTGTATATTTACCAAGAGTCCGTTTTGCTTGTTCCCAGACTTGTTCATGTCAGTTGTATTTAGTATTGGAATTACATAATTCAGTATAAACTGATGACAGTAGTGCAGAAATAGTCATTTGAAAACTTTGGAATGTCTCAACAAAAGGAAGTCACTAAGAAAAAATTGAAGAATAATCATTCTGAAAGCATCGTGTCATTTGTCCTGTTGTACATAAGGTTGCTGTGAGCCGGAGCTGACTTGACAGCAACTAACAACAGCAAGAAATTCAACATTATACGTTACAGATGTGGCTTATGTGAGTGAGAAATAAGAAAACCTGATCAACTGACTCAGTCTAGGAAAAAGGCCTGAGTGAAGAAACAGTTATGTTTAAGTTAAAAAGATTAAATACTCATTTGTGATTTTGTAGCATCACCTACTCTTAATAATTTCCTCTTGCAGTTACTTCCAGTCACATAAGGCAAGAGATATTTTACTGCATTTAGTTTGGAGGAAGAGTATTCCAAGGAATTTGAGAAAGAAAAGCTAAAGAAGTAGAAATACCAGGTAGGTGTGAGTATCACCAAAGTTAAAGGAAGGAAGGATTTTTAGGAGAGAATGGTCAGTGTTAAATGTAGCTGGAAGATTCAGTAGATCTAGCAACAAGCAATGATTGGTGATCTTGGAAGGAACAATTTCAGTGGAGGTTGCGGACAGGAACAAATTCGTGGTGGAGTAGCTGAGTGAGGAGTTGGAGAGATGGTAGGAAAGAGATAACCAAAAAAGCCAAAACCAAACCCGTTGCCCTTGCGTTGATTCTGACTCATCGTGACCCTGTAGGACAAAGTAGAAATACCCCATAGGGTTTCCAAGGAGCAGCTGTGGAGTCGAACTGCTGACCTTTTGGTTAGCAGCCAAGCTCTTAACTGCTGTGCCACCAGGGCTCCAAGAGAGAGATAAATATGGGTAAAGCTTTAGAGAAGCTGCATCCTAAAAGAGAGGCAAAAAAAAAAAAGTAGTGTTAGGGTAGGCCCCTCCCCTCAGCACCTTTAGGTTTTTTCCTCCCTCCCTTGCTTCTCTCCCCTTCCCACTCTTCTTCCCTTCACTTTCTTTCTGATAACAAATAGGCTCAGGCATGTTTTAAACAATGACAGGAAGGAACCAGGGAGTAAGAGATTGAAAATACAGGAAAAAAAAAGCATAACTGAGAAGGTAGGAGGGAATGGGATCGAGATGATAGGTAGAGGAACTAACGTTAGATAGGACCAGTGTTCCTTCAATGAATAAAATTTGTTTTTCTCCAAACTTTGATTCTAGAGTAGCTTCTTTGATGCAGAAACTACTGAGAAAAACCTCATTCTTTGAATAAAGTTTTTAAAAGTTGTCCTATGTCCTGGCTATATTTAGGTACTTTGACTTGACTTCTGAGGTCTGATTTCTGGACCTATTTTGGGTTGTAATTGTTATGGAATATTCCCTTTCTTTTATAGAAGGCTGGAAACCCAGGTGGTGTAGTGGTTTAGAGTTGTGGCTGCGAACCAGAAGGTCAGCAGTTCATATCCACCAGACGTTCCTTGGAAACTATGCGGCAGTTTTGCTCTGTCCTTTAGGGTTGCTATGTGAGTCAGAATTGACTAGACGGCAATGGGATTGGTTTGGTTTTTTACAGAAGGCTATGAAATATATATCTTTTAAGAATATTAAATTCAAGAAAGGAAGGATGTACATTAATGTAGACCTTGAAATAAGGTATATTTTGTTACCACTTATAAAGCTGTTAAATGACTTCTAATTTTTAAGGAAAATGATTTCCATGTTCAGATAACAAGACTTGAGGGGGTACCTGTAGGACTATAGTAAGGACTTAAGGAAGACAGTTTGGCGTGTTTATAACTGCCATCTGTTTTGTTGTCATCAAACAGCTATTTACTGCTTTATAGCTCTGTAGACCCTTTGAAATTTTTTCATGACCTCCTGAATTTCATTATCTTTCATTTGGAGAAAAATTACTCACTCTGCTTTGATTTATTGGCTGATTGATTACTGTAAATCAGAAGAATCTTTTCCTCAAAGCAAAGTTTTTTAATTTAATATGCTTGACAACTATATTTTGGTAGTACTTTAAGATATTAGTCTCTTATAGGTTAAAGAAGCGAAAATATCAGTGGTGTGTTACAGTTTTTACTAATTCAATTTGTATGTAGTTTCAAGCCTTCAAACAATTCATGTTGTAGAAATTTGAATGCACCTTTTTTACCTTTTAAAAAGTTGTAATTTTACCATGTCAGGAACCTTGGACTCTAGTTGTGGTTCTTTGGCTCCCCAGTTTGAGAATGATACGGTTAAGCTAGTTCTGAGCTGTTTTCCAGTCCTGGCATTCTGTCATTCTTTAAACTGTTGAGTTCCAAGTTTGCTCACTACCACCCTCATCTTATTCTTTAAGTATTGTACCCTTTCCGTGGGGGAAAAAAAAAAAAAAAAACTGGCATTAAGATTATAAATCAGAAAGCTCGATAGAATTAGATCTATAATCCTTGAGAAAATGCAAGACTTCTTAGAATGGTGAGGGGAATAGAGGCTTTTTTCCATTCGAAAGGGTCGAGGCAGTGTTACAGGACTTAGCCTGGTAGGCTTAGTGGTTAAGTGCTACCACTCCTAACCAAGAGGTCAGCAGTTTGAATCCACCAGGCGCTTCTTGGAAACTCTATGGGGCAGTTCTATTATGTCCCGTAGGGTCGCTATGAGTCGGAGTCGACGCGACGGCAGCGGGTTTGGGTTGGTTTTTTTTTTTTTCCTAGGTTTTTAGAAGGACTTCCTGTATTGTGGCACAGATTCTGATATTTCCTTGGTATGGGCATATACTAACACTACATCTGTCCACCAGCATTTTTTTTTCCAAATTTAAACGAAAGAGAAGATTTTATGGAGCATCTGTAATCTCAAGAAAATGATTGCAAATTAAAAATGGAATTAACAACAATGTGAATAAAAAAAAATGTAAAAAAAGAACTAACATATATACAACCCCCTAGGGTAGCAATAAGTTATAAAAGATGTTGAATGAGGCAGTTATGCTCTTTGTCTAAAACATGATATTAATATGAGATGTGAGCACTAAGTTGTTTTTATTTTTTTGTAGCCTAAACTCTGGTTACATTTTGCTTGCTATGGACAGCCTTAATGTTTGGCCAAGTAAAGAGATAGCATAAATAAGCATTGGTGCAGAGGTTCACCTAAAAGTTTGCGTTTGCAGCAAGTGAGCAGATTGATAGAAAAAGGACTTGGAAGGGCAAGTGGTAGAAATGAGGGTACTAAGGCAAGATAGGTTTAACAGGGCTCTTAGTGTGGTAAAAGTATGTTACTAGGTTAGACACCATAAACCTGGCATACTGCTAACGTGTCAGGCACTGTCAGTCTCATCACAGGAAGTAGTTAAACATTTTTTCACTATTTTATTAAAAATGTTTGATTGTTGGGAGGCGGGGCCAAGATGGCAGAATAGACAGACACTCCTGGCGAGCCCTCTTAGAACAAAGACCCGAAAAAACAAGTGAAACGAGTATATTTATGACAAGCTAGGAGCCCTGAACATCAAAGGCAAAGTTACAAAACAAACTGAGGGGCAGGGGGAGGAAGAGATGGTTCAGAAGTGGAGAGGAGTTACTGGACCTGAATCGACGGAAGCCCTCAGGCACCATTCCCCTGAGCTGCTGTGGCAAAAGCAGCCAGCCATGCAGCCTACTCATATCTCCGGAACCAGAGAAGAATGGCGCTCTCGGCAAAAGCTGAGTACCTGCGTATAGTTTGACGTGTCCCCTGCTTCTAAGCCGGCTTCAGAGGCTGTTGATCTCCCTGGGCCTGAGGTAGGCCCTGTTGAGTGCCTAGAGCCATCTTCCCGGCCTTGGAGAAGGAATAAATGCACAGTTGGAGGAAAAGATAATTTGCCAGCTCCACTAACAGGGGGAACTCAGGACAGAAGTGGCTCCTTTTCAGGCATAAATGGTCTGTGGTATTTCAGAGCATAGAACAGGACGGAATACTCCAAAACCCATTCTATGAAGCCAGCATATCCCTGATACCAAAAACAGATAAAGACACCACAAAAACAGAAAATTATAGACCTATATCCCTCATGAACTTAGATGCAAAAATCCTCAACAAAATTCTAGCCAACAGAATTCAACAACATATCAAAAGAGTAATTCACCATGACCAAGTGGGATTCATACCAGGTATGCAGGGATGGTTCAACATTAGAAAAACAATGTAATCCATTGTATAAATAAAATGAAAGACAAGAATCACATGATTTTATCAATTGATGCAGAAAAGGCATTCGACAAAGCTCAACACCCGTTCATGATAAAAAGTCTCAGCAAAATAGGAATAGAAGGAAAATTCCTCACCATAATAAAGGGCATTTATGCAAAGCCAAGAGCCAACATTATCCTAAGCGGAGAGAGACTGAAAGCCTTCCCCTTGAGAACCGGAACCAGACAAGGATGTCATTTATCACCACTCTTACTCAACATTGTGCTGGAGGTCCTACCCAGAGCTATTAGGCTAGATAAATAAAGGGCATCCAAATTGGTAAAGAAGAAGTAAAAGTGTCTCTATTTGCAGATGACATGATTTTATACACAGAAAACCCTAAGGAATCCTCAAGAAAACTACTGAAACTAATAGAAGAGTTCAGTAGTGTGTCAGGATACAAGATAAAAATACAAAAATCAGTTAAATTCCTCTACACCAACAAAAAGAACATTGAAGAGGAAACCACCAAATCAATACCATTTACAGTAGCCCCCAAGAGATAAGATACTTAAGAATAAATCTTACTAGAGATGTAAAAGACTTATACAAAGAAAACTACAAAACACTTTTGCAAGAAACCAAAAGAGACCTACATAAGTGGAAAAACATACCTCACTCATGGATAGGAAGATTTAACATTATAAAAATGCCTGTTCTACCAAAAGCGATCTATAGATTTCATGCAATTCCAATCTAAATTCCAACAACATTCTTTAATGAGATGGAGAAACAAATCACCAACTTCGTATGGAAGAGAAGGAGGACCTGGATAAGTAAAGCATTACTGAAAAAGAAGAATAAAGTGGGAGGCCTTACTGTACCCAATTTTAGAACCTGTTATACTGCCACAGTAGTCAACACAGCCTGGTACTGGTATAACAACAAATACATAGCCCAGTGGAACAGAATTGAGAATCCAGACATAAATTCATCCATGTATGAGCAGTTGATATTTGACAGAGGCCCCAAAACAGTCAAAAGGAGAAAGACAGTCTTTTTAACAAATGGTGCTGGCATAACTGGATATCTATCTGCAAAAAAAATAATGACCCATACCTCACTCCATGCACAAAAACGACCTCAAAATGGATCAAAGACCTAAATATAAAATCGAAAATGATAAAGATCAAGGAAGAAAAAATAGGGACAATGTTAGGAGCCCTAATACATGGCATAAACAGTATACAAAACATTACTAACAATGCAGAAGAAAAACTAGATAACTGGGAGCTCCTCAAAATAACACACCTATATGCTCATCCAAAGACTTCACCAAGAGTGAAAAGATTACCTACCGACTGGGAAAAAATTTTTAGCTATGACATTTCTGATCAGTGCCTGATCTCTAAAATCAATGTGATACTGCATAAACTCAACTATAAAAAGACAACCCTATTAAAAAATGGGCAAAAGATATGAACAGACACTTCACTAAAGAAGACATTCAGGTAGCTAACAAGTACATGAGGAAATGCTCACGATAATTAGCCATTAGAGAAATGCAAATCAAAACTACCATGAGATTCCATCTCACTCCAACAAGGCTGGCATTAATCCAAAAAAACACAAAATAATAAATTTTGGGGAGGTTGTAGAGAAACTGAAAGACTCATACACTGCTGGTGGGAATGTCAGATGGTACAACCACTTTGGAAATCAATTTGGTGCTTCCTTAAAAAGGTAGAAGTAGAACTACCATACAATCCCGGAATCCCACTCCTTGGAATATATCCTAGAGAAATAAGAGCCTTTACACGAACAGATATATGCACATCCATGTTAATTGCAGCACTGTTTACGATAGCAAAAAGATGGAAGCAACCAAGGTGCCCATCAGCAGGTGAATGGATAAATAAATTATGGTGTATTCACACAATGGGGTACTATGCATCGATAGAGAATAGTGGTGAATCTGTGAACCATTTTATAACATGGAGGAATCTGGAAGGCATTATGCTGAATGAAATTAGTCAGTTGCAAAAGGACAAATATTAGATCACTATTATAAGAACTCAAGAAATAGTTTAAACAGAGAGAAAAATATTCTTTGACAGTTACAAGAGAGGGGAGGGAGAGGAGTATTCACTGATTAGATAGTAGATAAGAACTACTTTAGGTGCAGGGAAAGACAAGACACAATACAAGCGAGGTCAGCACAACTGGACTGAACCAAAAGCAAAGAAGTTTCCTGAATAAACTGAATGCTTCGAAGGCCAGCGTAGTAAGGGTGGGGGTTTGAGAACCATGTTTTCAGGGGACATCTAAGTGAATTGACATAATAAAATCTATTAAGAAAACATTCTGAATCCCACTTTGGAGAGTGGCATCTGGGGTCTTAAATGCTGTCAAGCGGCCATCTAAGATGGATCAATTGGTCTCAACCCACCTGGAGCAAAGGAGAATCAAGAACACCCAGGACACAATGTGATTACGAGTCTAAGAGACAGAAAGGGCCACATAAACTAGAGACTGCATCAGCCTGAGACCAGAAAAGCTAGATGGTGCCTGGCTGCAACCAATGACTGCCCTGACAGGGAACACAACAGAGAACCCCTGAGGGAGCAGGAGAGCAGTGGGATGTAGACCCCAAATTCTCGTAAAAAGACCTGACTTAATGGTCTGACTGAAGACTAGAAGGACCCCAGTGGTCATGGCTCCCAGACCTTCTGTTAGCCCAAGACAGGAACCATTCCCAAAGCTAACTCTTCAGACAGGGATTAGACTGGACAATGGGATAGAAAAAGATGCTGGTGAAGAATGACCTTCTTGGATGAAGTAGACACTTGAGACTATGCTGGCATCTGGAGGGGAGATGAGAGGGCAAATGGGGTTAGAAGCTGGCAGAATGGACACAAAAAGCGAGAGTGGAGGGAAGGAGCGGGCTGTCTCATTGGGGGAGAGCAATTAGGAGAATATAGCAAAGTGTATATAAATGTTTGTGTGATAGACCGATTTGGGTTGGGTTTAGACTGATTTGATTTGTAAACTTTCACTTGAAGTACAATTAAAATTAAAAAGGCTGTTAAGCAGAAAATTGAAGGACAGAATACATTCTTCTAAACAGACTGGACTTAAGAGAATTAGGTTTTCAAGTATGAAACTTAATATCATTATTGAAAATATTTTTCCTTGTACTTTACTCCTTCCATTTTAGGTTAAATGAGGTAAGCATGCTGCATTGTAGCCTGCTGAGTTTGCAGAGTCAGGGTGTAACATTGGTAATGTTCAGTAAGGGATCTAGGAAGATATGTTAATTAGCTAAACTTGCTTCCTGTAAAGATGATGCTAATATCGTTAACTTTTTTATTTGTTTTTTTTACCCCTGTGAGAAAGTACGTAGTTGCTAAAGAAGATGCTTTTCTGTTGGAAAAGAAAGGACACACACTAAGAGGGAGAAATTTTATTTTGAGGGAAGGACAAAAAGGCTGCATCTTGAAGGTGGTGATTCCCTTTATGCACCAACTTTGAATTTTACAATATAATGTTATATGTTAGTGTTAACGTTAATGATACATATAATGTTAATGTTGGCGATACATTTAAATTGCATCACAACCACATACAAAGTAAGGGATAAGGGTTTTGGTTGTTTTTTTTCTTTTTTTGCATTTTTTGTTGCAATGAAATTGACGTAATGTAAAATTAACCATTTTAAAGTGAACAATTAGTGGCATTTAGTACATTCCCTAAAGCAACCACCACCTCTATTTTGAAAACATTCTGTCAGCTGAAAAGGAAACCTTGTACCTGTGAAGCAGTTGTCCCCGGTTGCCTCCACCACACACCCCTGGAGACCAGCAGTCTGCGTTCTGGCCCTGTGGATCTACCTGTTCTGGACATTTATATAATATGTGACCCTTTTGTGTCTGACTCTTTCACTTAAGCATAGTGCTTTGGAAGTTTATTCATGGTATAGCATGTATAAGAGAATATTTTTTTAGATCTCCTTGATATTGTTTCACTTGTTTCAAGTTATATTTTTTAAAACTTTCTCATAACCAAGTATTTGAGTGGCTGTTTTCTCTTCTAACTGTAGAGTTAATGAGACAATTTAAACTCTTAAATTTTTTGTTTTGTATTGTGTTTTAGTAAGAATCCTAGTTAAAATTATCTTTTCAAAAAATCATCCTGTTGGCCAAAGACAGTATGTCAGAACCAATCATAGATCTCAGAGCTGGACAGGACCTTTTCATTGTGGCATTCTCAATAAGTTCTGAGTTAAAAGGTATTAGTGGAAGATTTTTTAGAAGTAACTTTTTTTTAGTTTACTTCTGATGTAGATATTTTTCTAATACAGAATTTACTAAGAGACAGGTGTTTGTGTCTTGTGCCTTATTTTATGGCTTCCCTAGGAACCAAATCAAACTGTAAAAAATAACTCACCTTGTCCCATTACTATCTTTTTCAATAGAAGCACAGGTATACATGTATAAAAGGAAATTAAAAAATTAAGCTTATTGACAGCATCTGTTTAGGAATAATACTTCCATACTGTGTGCCAGTTTAAACGTGTAATTAAACATCAAGTAGTGTACTGAGATTTGGCTTTCTTTTATCCATTAGTGTCTTTGAGTCACACATGTAAGAAGACTCAGTGAAAAGAATGGAGTATCAGAGAGATAACAAAAATCTTTAAAAAAAAAAAAAAAAAAAGCCAGAAGAATAGCTTTCTTGGTAACAGCAGTCTGCTGCTCTGTAGATGCTCCCACTGTTCAAGCCTATACATTCGAGTATATAATCTGTGTAATGCTGTGGAAGGTACATAAGAATCATTTCTGTCCCAAAGAACTCAAAAATTATTGTGGAAGAGAAGATGTATATCCATTTGAAAAATTATAGAGTAATGTCAGCAGCTATGAAATAAACAAGATAAGATGTGACAGTCTGCTTCTGTAAAGATTTAGAGCCTTAGAAACCTATGGGGCAGTTCTGCTCTGTTCTGTAGCGACCCATGAGTTGGAATCGAGTCCACAGCAGTGGGTTGGGTTTGGTTTGGTAAAGATACGTAGCACATTTTATCCGTTCACCTATTGAAGAATATCTTGGTAGGTTACAGTTTTTGACAATTAATGAATTAAGTTGCTACAAGCATTCATTTGTAGGTTTCGAAGTTTTCAACTTGTTTAGGTAAATACCTAGGAGCACTATGGCTGGATCCTGTGGTAAGCCTATGTTTAACTTGGTAAGAGACTGTCAAGACTGCCTTCCAAAGTGGCTGTGTCGTTCTGCATTCCCACCAGCAGTGAATGAGAGTTCTTGTTGCTCCACATCCTGACCAATGTTTGGTGTTGTCTGTTTTGGGTTTTAGCCAATTAATATGTATGTAGTGTCATTGTGGAAACCCTGGTGGTGTAGTGGTTAAGTGCTACGGCTGCTAACCAAAGGGTCGGCAGTTCAAATCCGCCAGGCACTCCTTGGAAACTATGGGGCAGTTCTGCTCTGTCCTGTAGGATCACTATGAGTTGGAATTGACTCGACGGCACTGGGCTTTTTGGGTAGTGCCATTGTTGTTTTAATTTTAATGCCAAATGATATTGAGCATCATTTCATATTTGCAGCTCCCTGGCGCTTCTTTTTATTTGCCATGTGTATATCTTCTTTGGTGTAGTGTCTGTTCAGATCTTTTGCCCATTTTGAATTGACTTATTGCTGAATTTTAAGAGTTCTTTGTCTATTTTGAATGTAAGTCATTTATCAAATATGTGTTTTGCCAATATTTTCTTACAGTCTGGCTTGTCTTTTTGTTTTCATAACAGTTTCTTTTGTAGAACAGAAGTTTTACATTTCAGTGAAGTCTTAACTGAGCAATTTTTGCATTTATGGATCATGCTTTTGGTTTATTCTATCTAAAAACTCATTGCCAAACCTAAGGCCACTAGATTTTCTCCTGTGTTATCTTCTAGAAGTTGAATAGTTTGTGTTTAATGTTTAGGCCTGTGATCCATTCTGAGTGAATTTTTGTGAAAGGTTTAAGGTTTATGTCTGGATTCATTTTTTGCCATGTAGGTAAAATGTTATTCTAAACTTAGTTTATTTTAATCTGAATTCAGTTACGGTTCTCATATTACATTGGCTATTTTGGTTAACTCTCTATTTTGTAGTAATAAAAATGTTTCTCCTCTTTTTTTCATTTCTTTGATTTACTGTTGAAATGAGGTCATTCGTAGAATGCCCCACATTTTGGGTTTAGCTGGTGGCTTTTTCTTTAACATGAGAGTTAGATCTAGAGGTCTGATTAAATTCACCTTCTTTTTTGACAAAAATACTTCACAGATGGTACTCTTTCATCACATCAAGAAGGCAATGAATGTCTAGTTTTCTCACTTGTAGTGATAAGATTGAAAAGTAGGTTCAGTCACTGTCCATCAGATCCAACCATGTTAAAGTTCCTCGTCAGCTCTTAATAAATTTTGCAGCTACTCAGGATCTTTGCCTTCGTTACTTTATTAGTTGCTGTTGTTCCATAGAAAGAACGTGCCCTGATCAACTATTTGGTTATATTAAAGTACAGTTCATCTAGGAAAGTCAGACTAAATGCCTGATTGTTTCCCTTTAGTGTTGGTGTCATAACAACCTCAAAAGGTGACCAGTGTGTTACAGCGTTTTTATTTTTTATGGGTCTATAAACTGTCAGGGGTTTATATATAGTTATTTCATTCCATTCTTCTTTTTTATGCTTACATTGTCTCATCTTTGGCCATTGGGAGCCTCTCCCATCCTTTCCTATGACTCCTGTGTTCTTGTGACATGACCACGGCAGGTTTTGATAGCTTCCTTGCTTTCACAGTAAGATATCTCAGGTTTGTCACAAATTGAGGGGCATTCAAAAAATAATTGACCAGTACTCTTCAAAAGTGTCAAGGTCATGAAAGATAAAAAGTGAGGGGACTAATGAGAAGTGACAGCTGAATGGAATATGGGAACTGGGATTGGATGTTGAATAGAAAACAGACATTAGTGGAAAAACTGGTGAAATCCAAATAAAGTCTCTAGTTAAAAAAATTGTATTTCCAAATCAATTTAAGATTATGTAGATTTTCTTTAATTTCATATTTATATGTCCTTTTTATGCTGAAAATCTACGTATGTAACATTAGTGTAATTCTTATTTACTTTATCCTGTTGTATATGTTATATGTGTGGGTCTGTGTGTGTGTACACATGAGTGCATGAAAAAGTGTATATATATAAGTGATAAAGTGATATATAAAATAAAATAGTTGTAAAATAATACCAACATTTACTCCAAATAACAACCTATTAAGTGAATTTTTAGGATTTTGTGTGTAAATATTGTCTTTTAAATTCTCAAAATAACTCTTTGAATAGTTAATGCCACCAAAGGTCTCTGGGTGGCACCACCAGTTTACGGTGGGCTACTTAACCTAAAAGTTGCCAGTTTGAACCCGTCCAGTGGTGCCTCTGAAGAAATACTGGCCATCTGCTTTTATAATGATTACAGCCAAGAAAAGCCCATGGAGCATTGCTCTTGTATGACACATGGGGTCACCATGAGTCGGAATTGACTCGGTGGCAACAGATGCCCCCAATTTGATAATATAGTTTGGTTTTTTATATTTTTAAGGATTGCTTTGGGTGTCCAAAAAGACCTTACTAAATACTTTCTTATGAGACAAACATCTTTGGTATATGTAAAATGAGTTTTTAAGAAACAGATGTAAAAGAACTATACCTTTCTGTTTGACGAGATTGATAAAATTGTTTTTAGGCTGTAGCTTTGCAGATAAGATTAAAAATATACAGCTGGCATATAGGCCACAAGATAGGAGGGAGGGTACTTTGATTTACTCTCTTTGCTTTTTATATAAAAAGAGTTTAAATAAAATCAGGAAAAATAGCTCCTCTTGTTCAGTTCATTAAGGCTTTGTGAAGGAAATGAGATGTTGGGGAGTTGAAATCCACTCGATGGCACCCAAAGAAACAACATTGTGTATGTAGAACGATCAACTCAGGATCACTGTATTGTACTATGACACTACGATGAATACAAGACACAATAATAAAATACTGTAAGGAAACCTCATGCCCCTCTCTCAGGATCAACAATAATGAACCCCCATCTCTCTGCCCCACATACCATTTGGAGGAAAATTCCAATCATCTTTTTTATTTTTGGTTGCAAATAATCAATGTGTATCTCTGAAAGGTAGGGTTCTTTTTTATTACACATAACCACAGCATCATTATCACATCTAAGGAAAAAAATAATTCTTTAATATCATCAAATATCCTGTTGATATTATTTTCCTGATTGTCTTTATTTTTATTTTTGTGTTAACAGTTTGTTTGAATCATTTATCTAAATAAGGCCATAGTTTGCCTTTTTTTTTTTTTTGCCTTGTGTCTCTCTTTAAGTGTCCTTTTTTGTTAAAGAAAGTTGCTCTCATTCAGCAGAATTTCCGACAGTTGAGATTTTGCTGCCTACATCACCATGGTGGTCCTCTGTCCCTTGTATTTGTCGTGAATTTGTAATAGGGTTTAGAGCATGATCACATTCTGATTTTTTTTAAGTCTTAGTGAGACCATTTCATACATGGCATTGTTGGTATTTCCATTAAGAGGCACATGATTTATGTGTGGAAATTAGGGAAAAATATAGATTGTATTTTATGTATATTTATGTGTGTATATATAGGCGTATACATTATGTGTGTATATATAGACATATACATTATGTGTGTATATACATATATATACACACACACATAGATTGTTGTTGTGTGCCTTTGAGTTGATTCTGCCTCATAGCAACCCTACAGGACAGAGTAGAACTGCCCCATATGGTTTCCTAGGGTGTAATCTTTATGGGAGCAGATTGCCAGGTCTTTTCTCCCACAGAGCTGCAGGCGGGTTTGAACCAATGACCTTTTGGTTAGCAGCCACGCACTTAACCATTGTGCCACCAGGGCTTGTTATATATAGGTACGTATATATATATGTGTGTGTGTGTGTGTGTATATAAAAAAAAAATGTGTATGTATGTATGGAGCCCTGATGGTACAGTGGTTAAGAGCTCGGCTGCTAATCAAAAGATCAGTGGCTCAAATCTACCAGTGGATATATATCTATATCTCTTGTAGCTAATATTTTTCCTTTTTGGCTATCATGCTTTCAACCAAAGGGATATCCTTAACAACAGTCTTTCCTTGAGAACTTTAGAAATCTAGAAATTAATAGATTTGTGGCGAAAGCATCCACACCACCTTCTATGTATGACTTGTCAGTCTGGATGTCAACCTCGCTCTCTATTTACTGGATTGAATGGTTTTGTGACAAACCACGTGGAGGTTTCTTACAATGCTAAATCTGCCTGTTCTCCTGTAGACAGCAGCCACAGGGAGTCAGGGCTAAAAGCCCTGCATGATACATCAGGTGTTTAAGAATCATCATTATTTCCATTGGTGATTCTGCAATGCACCTGAGGATGGAGAACTACTGATGTAGGATTTCAGACCAGATGTCCCCTAAATTTTCCAAATTTCAGTTATTCACCTGTCACTTTCAAGATTTTGCTATATTTAAATATCATTTATACTATTATTTCCTTAATATATTTATTTAAATGGACTCACTTTGTTTACTTTAAAAAGAAGACATTGATAAAAAAATAATAAAACATTGTATTTGTTGACTATAGGCAGAAGATACATACATCTTAAAATAAATATGTAACTATTAAAATTTAACATATTTGTCATTCTAGTACTTAGAGTCCTTCATCCCACATTGTGTAGAATATTGACTTCTGTGAAACTGAGTAAATTTCTTTCCAGCATTTGTTCTCTATTACTACTTTACATTTCCAAATCTGTCCAACACTTAAGTGATTTTGTGCTTTTGTGATTGATGATAAACTTAAAAAATTACTTTTGGTAACATGTATATATATAAAACTTGAGATTTGCCATTAAAACATTTTTTAGTATATAATTTAGTGTCTAAAACTTGCCATTTTAACCATTTTAAGTGTATAATTTACAGACAGTAGTTATATTCACAATATTGTACAACGATGACCACAAAACTTTTTCATCGCCCTAAACAAAAACTGAATGAAATGTGCAGAGACTTGGAGTTAGAAAACCAAAAGGGAAGATACTCATCATTTCTTAAGCTGAAAGAACTGGAGAAAAATTATAAACCTTGAGTTGCAATATTGAAAGATTTTATGGGCAAAATATTGAACAACTCAGGAAGCATCCAGAGAAATGGAAGGAATACACACTTACTGTTCCAAAAAGAATTGGTTGACATTCAACCATTTCAGGAGGTAGCATATGACAAAGAACTGATGGTACTGAAGGAAGAGATTTAAGCTGTACTGAAGGCGCTGGCGAAAAACGAGGCATCAGGAACTGATGGAATAACGGTTGAGATGTTTCAACAAACGGATGCAGCACTGGAAGTGCTCATTCGTCTGTGCCAAGAAATTTGGAAGACCTACTGGAAGGGATCCATATTTGTGCCCATTCCAAAGAAAGGTGATCCAACAGAATGTGGAAATCATCGAACAGTGTCATTAATATCACATGCAAGTAAAATTTTGCTGAAGATAATTTAAAAACCGTTGCAGCAGTACATAGACATGGATTCAGAAGAGGACATGGAATGACGGATATCATTGCTGATATCAGACGAATCTTGGCTGAACAGCAGAGAATACTACAAAAATGTTTACTGTGTTTTATTGACTGTGCAGAGGCATTTGTGTGGGTCATAACAAATTATGGATAACATTGTGCAGAATGGGAATTGCAGAACACTTAATTGCGCTCACATGGAACCTGTACCTAGACCAGGAGGTGGTCGTTCGACTGGAACAGTGGGATACTGCGTGGTTTAAAATCAGGAAAGGTGTGCGTCAGGGTTGAATCCTTTCACCATACTTAGTCTGTATGCTGAGCCAATAATTTCAGAAGCTGGACTATATGAAGAAGAACGCAGCATCAGGATTAGAGGAAGATTTAGGAACATTAAGCAGATGACACAGCCTTGCTTGCTGGAAGCAAAGAGGACATTACAGATGAAGATTACAGCCTTCAGTATGGATTACAGCTCAACATAAAGAAAGCAAAAATCCTCACAACTGGACCAATAAGCAACATGATAAACAGAAAAAAATCGAAGTTGTTAAGGATTTCTTTTCACTTGAATCCACAGTCAGCACCCATGGAAGCAGCAGTCAAGAAATCAGACAACATGATCAAGGCCAACGGGGCCCTATAGACCGAAGCACCATGCTATCCCTCTGCAGCAAAGACCTGAAAAACTAAGTAAAATAGATAAAAACGTCAATCCTGGAACCCTAAGTACCACATGAGGGAATAAAGAACTCGATCAAGCACCAGATGGAACAAGAAACTGACAAGAGAACAAAGAACGAGGAGACCTATGGAGTAAAGTCCCCTACCAGATAATGTGGCTGGCTTCACCATCTTGGACTACAGCCACAAAAGAACATAGGCAGGGAGTTTGGAAAGGTAACTTCATGTAGCTTCCGACATTAGACAGAGCCTGGTAACCAGGGATACACACTTTACCACCCCCTACCCTTTTTCCCTGTACAAGGCCTCTACCGCTTGCTAACAGGCCATGGTCACTCGGCCAGAGAGATGTCATCTCACTGCTGCCTGGATTCATCATCTTGGACCTCAGTCACCAAAGACTGAGGACAGAGAGTACGGGAAGGCAACTCTACAGAGCTCCCAGTAGGAGACAGAGCATCCGGTAACCAGGGGTACACACTTTTCCACTCCTTTCCTTCTTGCCTCTTTGTGACGTCCACCCCTTTCCAACATGCCAACAGGCCACAGTTGCTCAGCTGGAGAGAGACTAGGTCAAGGTCACTGCCACCGAGGTGTGCCCCACCCCCACTGGCCAGCCCCTTCAGTGCCTTTTTTTTGGTTTGTATTTTTGTTTGTTTTTTGATACCGTACTTTTGGCTTTTTTTGTTGCTTCTCTCTTTTGCCCTTCCTTTCCTTTCTTCTGCCCAGCTAGCCCCATGTGCCATCCCCTCCCCTTCTTGACAGGCTGTGATTTTTTTGGCTTGTTTGCTTTGTTCTTTATATATATATATATATTGGGGGGGGCCTTTTTTGTTGCTTCTGTCTCACCCTTCGTTTCCTTTCTCACCCAGCTAGCCCTATGTGCCTTTCCCTCCCCTTCTTGATGGGCTGTGGATTTTTGGTTTGTTTGCCTTTTTCTTTATTTGTGTGTTTGGTTTTGGAAACCCTGGTGGCATAGTGGTTAAGTGCTACGGCTGCTAACCGAACGGTCGGCAGTTCGAATCCACCAGGCACTCCTTGGAAACTCTATGGGGCAGTTCTACTCTGTCCTATAGGGTCGCTGTGAGTCGGAATCAACTCGATGGCACTGGGTTTGGTTTTTTGATTGGTTTTTGGACTTTTTCTGTTGCTTCTCTCTCTCCCTTCCTTCCTTTCCTTTCTCCTGTCCAGCTAACCCCATGTGCCGTCCTCTCCCCTTCTAGATGGACTGTGATTTTTTGGTTTGTTTGCTTAGTTCTTTTTTTCTGTTTCTTCCCTTCCTCTCCTTTTCTTTCTCCCACCCATTCAGCCTCCTGCACTGCCTCACCCTTTCTGGAGAGGCCATGCTGCACAGCTCAGGTGGAGAATCACTGCATGCAGCCTCCATGGGTCTGCACCACCGCCACCAACCGGCTCCCTCAGTGCCATTTTAATTATTTATCACCTGTTTGTTCTTGTTGATTTCTTCTCTCTCTTTCCCCTCTCTTCTTTCCTTTCTCCTGCCCACCTAGCCCCATATGCCAGCCCACGCTGCTTCTCAATGGGCAGAGCCACAGTGCTCGGCTAGAGAGCCACCAGCACACAGCCTTGCTGGATCTGCCCATTCACACCACTGAATCCTGTCACACCACCATCCTACTTTTTTACTTCATTTTTTGTTTTGCTTTTACTTTTGTTTCTCTTTCTCTTCATCCACTCACCCAGTCCATGCTGCATATCACATCCACTCCTTTCACTCCTGCTTATCTGCACCCTGCACAGAATGCCATGCCCCTGAGTGGTACCTATGCGGTCCCCCGGCATCTGCCCTGCACTGCCCCCCAGTCCCATGCCATCACTCCAGTTCGTGCCGCAAACTGCCCATCCCCCACCCTGACTGCCGACCCTGCCATGCTGCACCTTAGCTGAGTGATCAGACAAGGTAGTGAGAAGTATAGTGCCCAAAGGTGATCAGGCAGCAGAACACACCCAACCCACCTGCCCAGACATAATCAAAAAAAAAAAAAAGCAGGGTGAAACAATCAAATCTATAATCAGTAAACAAAGAAAATAATTTCTGAGTGGCCCAGAGACAGCAGACAATAGCAAAACAGATTAAAAAACAGGAGAGAATGAAGAAACCCTGAGAACGATGTGGGATACAATCAAAAGCAAAAATTTTCTTGTGATCAGAGTTCCAGAACAGGGGGAGAAAATGGAAAACACAGAGAGGCTCATTGAAAAATTGCCGACAGAAAACTTCTTAATATCATGAAAGATGAAAAGCTGACCATTCAAGAAGCTCAACAAGTCCCATATGGGATGAACCTCAAAAGAAAATTTCTAAGGCATATCATAATCACACATAGTAAAGCCGAAGACAAAGAATCTGAGAGTAGCTCGAGGAAAAAAACGTCACATGCAGAGGGGAAACAGTAAGACTGAGGTCTGATTACTTGGTAGAAACCATGCAGGCAAGAAGGCAATGGGGTAACATATGTAAAACTTTGAAAGAAAAGATAATTGCCAAGCAAGAATAATATATCCTTCAAGAGTCTCACTCGATTATGATAGTGAAATTAGAACACTTCCAGATAAACAGAAATTAAGGAAATATGTAAAAGCCAAACCAAACTTAAAAGAATTATTAAAGGGAGCCCTCTGGTTAGAGAACCAAAAACATCAAGACAACAGCCTGAATCTAAGACACCAGACCGCATCAGCTAGATACCAACCTAGGTAATGAACTCTCAAGTGTAAAACAGAACTAAAAAATTTATAACAGGGAACCGGAGAGGTCAATCTGTAAATGACAACATCAGAACAGTAAAAGGGAATAAATGGTGTAGGTATAGACCTTTCAAATGGAGAAGATGTCAAGGTGATATCAAGCAGTGAAAGACTGGTTCAAACTTAGGAAGATAGGGATAAAGTTCAGGGTAACGAAAAAGAAAGCTAACAGACCTACTTATTAAAATAAAGAAGAAAAACAAAGTCTCAGTGAACACAGAATCTACAAAAATGAGACAGGGAGGGGGGAAGTCCACAAAAGGAAGGAATTCAGCACATGAGAGGAGGGAACAAAGAAAATGTCAGCACCACAGAAGAAAGGCACTATAAAATGACAGCAATAACCTCACACCCATCAATAATAACACTGAACGTAAATGGGTTAAATATACCCATAAAGAGACTGAGAGTGACAGAATGGATAAAAAACAATACCCATCTATACGCTAGCTATAAGAGACACACCTTAGAAGCAAAGACACAAATTTATTAAAAATCAAAGGAAGGAAAAAAATAAGCAGCTACCAAAACACAGCAGGAGTGGCAATACTAATCTCAGATAAAATAGACTGTAAAACAAAATCTGTCATAAAAGATAGGGCATTATATAATGATTAAAGGGAAAATCCACCATAAGGCCATAACCATAATAAATATTGACGTATTCAATGACAGGGCTCCAAAATACATAAGACAAACTTTAACAGCAATGAGAAGAGAAACTGACAGTTCCTCAATAATAGTAGGAGACTTAAACACACACTCTCAGTAAAGGGCAGAACATAGAAACAAAGATACAGAAGATCTAAAGGCCACAATCAACCAACTTGATATTACGGACATGTATAGAACACTCCACCCAACAGCAGCAAAGTACACATTCTTTTCCAATACACATAGAGCTTTTTACAGAATAGACCACATCTTAGGCCATGAAGCAAGGCTCAACAAATTCCAAAACATTGAGAAAATACAAAGTATCTTCTCTGATCACAGTGCCATCAAAGTAGACTTTAACAACAGGAAGAGCAAGGGGGAAAAAAAAATCAAAAACATGGAACCTGAATAACACCCTGCTTAAAAACCACTAAGTAATAAAAGAAGTCAAAGATGGAATCAATGAATTCCTAGAATCAAATGAGAATGAAAACACATCATACCAAAAACCTTTGGTGCAAAGCAAAGGCAGTGCTCAGATGTTCATTTATGGCAATAGATGCACATATCAAAACAGAAGACAGGGACAAAATCAAAACATTAACTGTACAACTCAAACAAATGAAAAGAGAACCGCAGAAGAAGCTCACAGCCACCAGAAGAAAGAAAATAAGATCAGAACAGAAATAAATGAAAATAGAAAAAAAAAAAAAAAACAGAATCAACAAAACCAAAAGATGGCTGTTTGAAAGGATCAACAATATTGACAAACCATTGGCCAAATTGACAAAAGAAAAACAGGAGAGGATGAAATAACCCAAATAAGAAATGAAACAGGAAACATTACAACAGACCCAGCTGATACAAAATGGAAAATAACAGAATACTATGAAAAACTGTACTCTTTAACAAATTTGAAAACCTAGAGGAAATGGACAAATTCCTAGAAACATACTACTACCTACCCAAACTAAGACAAACTGAAGTTGAAAATGTGAACAGACCTAAAACAAGGGAAGAGATTGAAAAAGTAATTAAAAAAAAAAAAAAATCCCAACAAATAAAAGCCCTGGCCCAGGTGACTTCACTGGAGAATTGTACCAAACATTCAAAGAAGAGCTTAAACCCAGTACTACTCAAACTGTTTCAGAACATAGAAAAAGAAGGCATACTCCCAAATTCATTCTATGAAGTCATCATAACCCTGATACCAAAACCAGGCTAAGCCATCACAAAGAATTACAGACCAGTATCTCTCATGAATATACATGCAAAAATTCTCAACAAAATTCTAGCCAGTACAGCATTATTAAAAAAAAAAAAAAAACATGACTCAGTGGGATTCATATCAGGTATGTAAGGATGGTTCAACATTAGAAAATCAATGTATTCCACCACATAAATAAAAGAATCATGTGATCAGAAAAGGCATTCAACAAAGTCCAACACCCATTCCTGACAAAAAACAATAAAATAGGTGTAGAAGAGAAATTCCTCAACATAATAGAGGACATCTATAGAAAACCAAAAGCCGACATCATTCTTAATGGAGAGAGGCTGAAAACATTCCCCATGAGAACAGGAACAAGACAAGGATGCCCTTTATCACCACTCCTGTTTAACATTGTGCTGGCAGTCCTAGCTAGCGCAAGAAGGTAAGAAAAAGGGCATCAAAATCAGTAAGGAAGAACTAAAACTGTACCTATTTGTGGATACTGTGATACTACACATAGAAGACTCCAAAGACTCCACGAGAAAACTACCGGAACTAGTAAAAAGATTCAGCAGAGTAGCAGGATATAAGAGCAGCATAAAAATCAGTTGGATTCCTATACACCAATAAAGAGAACCACGAAGAGGAAATCAGGAAAACAAATACCATTTATAATAGCCCTTAAAAAAAAAAAAATACTTAGGAATAAATCTAAACCGGCATGTAAAAGACCTGTGCAAAAAAAAAATACTACAAAACACTACTGCAAGAAACCAAAAGAGACCTACATAAATGGCAAAACATAACCATGCTCACGGAGAGGTAGATTTAGTGTTGTGAAAATGTCGGTTCTACCCAAAGCAGTCTGCAAATACAAATGCAGTCCCCATCCAAATACCAACAGCATTCTTTAAAGAGATGGCAAAACTAATTGTTAACTTTATATGGAAAGGGAAGAGGCCTCAAATAAGTAAGGCACTATTGAAGAATAAAGTAGGACAATTCCCACTCCCTGGCCTCAGAACATACTATATAGCTATGGTGGTCAAAACATTCTGGTACTGGTACAACAGCAGACACATTGACCAATGGTGTAGAATTGAAAACCCAGATGTAAATCCATCTCCTTACAGTCACCTGTTCTTCCACAAAGGCCCAAAATCCATAAAATGGAGAAAAGACAGTCTCTTTTAACAAATGGTGTGGCAAAACTGGATGCCCATCTGCTAAAAATTGAGACAGGACCTGTACCTCACACCATACACAAAAACTAATTCAAAATGGATCAAAGACCTAAATATAAAACCAAAAACTATAAAGATAATAAAAGAAAAAAAATGGGATCAATGCCAGAGGCCCTAAAACACAGCATTAACAGGATACAAAACCATAAGTAGCAATACCCAAACACTAGAAGATAAGCTAGATAACTGGAATCTTCTAAAAATTAAACACTTATGCTCATCAGTATACTTCACCAAAAGAGTAAAAAGAGAACCTACAGACTAGGGAAAAAAATTTTGGTAATGATAAATCCAACAAAAATCTAATCTGTAAAATCTACCAGAAAATCCAACAGTTCTACAACAAAAAGACAATCCAATTAAAAAATGGGCCAAGGAAATGAACAGACTCTTCACCAAAGAAGATTCACCACAGATACATGAGGAAATGCTCAAATACCAGCCATGAGAAAAACGTAAACCAGAACCACAATGAGAAACCATCTTACCCATTACTGGCACATACCAGAAAATAAAAAATGTTGGGGAGGCTGCAGGAGACTGAAACTCTTATAAACTGCTGTTATGGGTTAATGTAGATGGTGACTTTAAGTTGAAGTCAGTGCTCGTTTATCGTTCAGAAAATCCTAGAACTTTTAATAATTATTCTAAATCTACTCTGTCTGTGCTCTATAAGTGGAACAACAAAGCCAAGATAACAGCACATCTGCTTACAACATGCGTTATTGAATATTTTAAGCCCACTCTTCAGACCTACCATTCAGAAAAAAAGATTCCTTTCAAAATATCAGTGCTCATTGACAATGCACGTGGTCACTCAAGAGCTCTGGTGGAGGTGCACAAGGAGATTAATGTTGTTTTCATGCCTGCTAACACAACATCCATTCTGCAGCCCATGGATCAAGGAGCAGTTTTGACTTTCAAGTCTTATTTAAGAAATACATTTCATAGGGCTATAGTTGCCATGGATAGTGATTCCTCTGGGCAAATTAAACTGAAAACCTAGAAAGGATTCACCATTCTAGATGCCATTAAGAACGTTCGTGGTTCATGGGAGGAGGTCAGAATACCAGCATTAACGGGGATTTGGAAGAAGTTGATTCCAGTCCTCGTGAATGACTTTGGAGGGGTTTGAGACTTAAGTGGAGGAAGTAACTGCAGATAATGGAAATAGCAAGAGACATAGAATTAGAAGTGGAGCCTGAAGATGTGACTGAATGCGGCAGCCTCATCATAAAACTTTGATGAGGAGTTGCTTCTTACGGATCAGCAAAGAAAGTGGTTTCTTTTTTTTTTTTTTTTCTTAATATGTATTGTGCTTTAAGTAAAAGTTTACAAATCAACTCAGTCTCATATAAAAATTTATATACACCTTGGCTATATACTCCTAATTGCTCTCCCCTTAATGAGACAGCACACTCCTTCCCTCCACTCTCTCCTTTCGTGTCCATTCCTCCACCTTCTAACCCCCTCTGCCCTCTCATCTCCCCTCCAGATAGGAGATGCCAACACAGTCTCAAGTGTCCACCTGATCCAGGAAGCCCACTCCTCACCAGCATCCCTCTCCATCCCATTGTCCAGTCCAATCCATGTCTGAAGAGTTGGCTTTGGGAATGGTTCCTGTCTTGGGCTAACAGAAGGTCTGGGGACCATGACCTCTGGGGTCCTTCTAGTCTCTGTCAGACCTTTAAGTCTGGTCTTTTTACGAGAATTTGCATCCCACTGCTCTCCTGTTTCCTCACGTTTCTCCTGTTGTGTTCCCTGTCAGGACAGTCACCGGTTGTAACTGGGCACCATCTAGTTCTTCTGGTCTCAGGATGATGTACTCTCTGGTTTATGTGGCCCTTTCTGTCTCTTGGGCTCATGATTACCTTGTGTCTGTTGTTCTTCATTCTCCTTTGCCCAAGGTGGGTTGAGACCAATTGATGCGTCTTAGAATGGCTGCTTGCTAGTGTTTAAGACCCCAGATGCCACTCTCCAAAGTGGAATGCAGAATGTTTTCTTAATAGGTTTTATTATGCCAATTGACTTAGCTGTCCCCTGAAACCATGATTCCCAGACCCCCACCCCTGTTACGCAGGCCTTCGAAGGAAACTTCTTTGCTTTTGGTTTAATCCACTTGTACTGACCTCTCCTGTATTGTGTGTTGTCTTTCCCTTCACCTAGAATAGTTCTCATCTACTATCTAATTAGTGAAGCCCTTCTCCCTCCCTGCTTCCCCACTGCTGTAACCATCAAAGAATGTTTTCTTCTCTTTATTTAAACTGTTCTTTGTGTTCTTATGATAGTGGTCTTATACAACATTTGTCCTTTTGCAAATGGCTAATTTCACTCAGCATAATGCCTTCCAGATCCTTCCATGTAATGAAATGTCTTATGGATTCATCTTTGTTCTCTACTGATGTGTAATATTCCATTGTGTGAATATACCATAATTTATCCGTTCATCCACTGATGGGTACTTTGGTTGCTTCCATCTTTTTGCTATTGTAAATAGTGCTGCAGTGAGCATGGGTGTGCATATATCTGTTCGTGTAAAGGCTCTTATTTCTCCAGAATATATTCCAAGGGGTGGGATTGCTGGATCGTATGGTAGCTTTATTTCTAGAAGACAGTGGTTTATTGAGTTCAGTCTACTCTTGGTGAAGATGCTGTGTACATTGTTGAAATGACAACAAAGGATTTAGAATATTACGTAAACTTAGTTGATAAAGCAGGGGCATGATTTGAAAGAACTGACTCAAATTTTGAAAGACATTCTACTGTGAACAAAATGCTGTCAAACAGTGTCATGTGCTACAGAGAAATCTTTTGTGAAAGGATGAGTCGATTGATTGGACAAACTTCACTCTTATTTTAAGAAGTTACCGCAGCCACACCAACCTTTAGCAGTCACCACACCGTTCAGTCAGCAGCCATCAACATGGAGGCAAGACCCTCCATCAGCAAAAAGATTACAACTCACTGAAGGCTTAGATTATGGTTAGCATTTTTAAGCAATAAAGTATTTTTTAATTAAGGTATGTACTTTTTTTTTTAGACATAATGCTATATTGCACACTTAATAGACTACAATGTAGCATAAACATAACTTTTATATGCACTGGGAAGCCAAAAAATTAGTGTGACTTGCTTTATTTCA
Source organism: Elephas maximus indicus (assembly GCF_024166365.1). Taxonomy (NCBI): domain Eukaryota; kingdom Metazoa; phylum Chordata; class Mammalia; order Proboscidea; family Elephantidae; genus Elephas; species Elephas maximus. The sequence goes on from NC_064822.1 coordinate 19,469,926, forward strand.
ATATTCACTTCATTGCAGTCATCTGGAACTGAACTTGCAGTATCTCTGAGGTATTCTCGTATAATTTTTTAAAGTTCATCTATGTCATAGCATGTACTGAAATTTTACTACTTTTGATTACTGAATAATATTCCACTGTATGCATAGTACCACATTTTGTTGATTGATTGATCTGTTATGTAAAAAAAAAAAATACCCCATGACCAAGTGGGATTCATATCGGGCATGCAAGGATGGTTCAACATTAGAAAATCAACCAATGTATTCCACCACATAAATAAAGGAATTGCATGATCAGCAAAGGCATTCAACAAAGTCCAACACCCATTCCTGATAAAAAAAAAACTCTCAATAAAATAGGTACAGAAGAGAAATTCCTCAACATAATAGAGGACGTCTATACGCTATGAGTCGGAATTGACTTGACGGCACTGGGTTTATACAAAACCAAAAGCCAGCATCATTCTTAATGGAGAGAGGCTGTAAACATTTCCCATGAGAACAGGGACAAGACAAGGTGCTTAGGTTGTTTCCACTTTTTGACTGTTGTGAATAATGCTACAGCGAACCATTGGTATACAAGTTTTAAGTCTCTGCTTTAAAATATTTTGAGTATATACCCAGGAATGGAATTGTTGAGTCACATGGTGATTCTGTGTTTAACTTTATGATGTATCGCTAAACTTTTCCACAGGAGCTGCACCATTATACATTTTCACTAGCAATGCACAGGTGTTATAGTTTTTCCACATCCCTGCCAACACTTGTGGGTTTGAAATGGTATTTCATTTTGGTTTGCATTTCCTGATGATACACTTAAAAACAAATTTTTAAAAATATGTATTTTAGTTAAGGTGAGAACCTACACAGCAAATGAACTCATTGCCGTCAAGTCAATTCCAACTCATTGTGACCTCATAGGACAGAGTAGAACTGCCCTATAGCGTTTCCAAGCTGTAAATCTTTCAGGAAGCAGACTCCCACATCTTTCTCCTGCAGAGTGGCTGGTGGGTTCGAACCACCAACCTTTTTTGGTTAGCAGCTGAGCACTTCACTGTGCCACAGGGCTCCTCACAGCAAATTAAGTTCTCATTTAACAATTTCTATACAGATTTTTTGGTGATGTTGATTACATTTTTCATAGTGTGTCATTATTCTTATTTGTTCTGGTTGTACCGTTTCCAGTACTCTACTTTCCCTACCTGCTTAGCTTCTCATCTTTCCTTTAGAGTAATTTTTGATCATTTGGTCTTCTATAGTTGATTTTTTTTTTCAGACACGTCGTATTCTTTATTTTATGATCCAATCTGTTATTTAACATAGTGGTTAAGTGTTACAGCTGCTAACCAAGAGGTCGGCTGTTCAAATTCACCAGGCACTCCTTGGAAACTCTATGGGGCAGCTCTACTCTGTCCTGTAGGGTTGCTACGAGTTGGAATTGACTTGTCACCAGTGGGTTGGTTTATGTATGCACAGATACACTAACATGTATACAGGCATATAAGTATATGAGAATGAATATGTAGATACCTATGTATGCACAGACAGAAGTATCTGTAGGTGTGTATACATACAGGTAAGGGTATACATGCATGTATATCCATATACATAACAAACCACATAGGGGACACAGGTATGGGTACTTCTTAGACATAACCAGACACCTCGCAAGGTTGGTTTTCAGGGTTTGAAGACTTAGGACCATTGTCTCATGGGACAACTCAATCAATTGGCATAATACAGTTCTACATCCCAATATGGTGAGTAGCGTCTGGGGTCTTAAAAGATTACGAGCAGCCACCTAAAATACAACTACTGGTCTCTACTCACCTGCAGCAAAAGAGAAGGACACTGTCATAAGATTGAACTATGTTCCCCCAAAATATGTGTCAACCTGGTTAGGCCAGGATTCTCAGTATAATGTGATTGTCTACCATTTTGTCATCTGATCTGATTTTCCAAAGTGTTGTAAATTCTACCTCTGTAGTATTAATAAGGCAGGATTAGAAGCAGTTATGTTAATGAGGCTAGACTCAGCCTAGAAGATTAGGTTGTGTTTTAAGTCAATCTCTTGAGATATAAAAGGGAGAAGCCAGCAGAGAGTCATGGGGACCTCATAACACCACAAAAGCAGAGCCAGGAGTGCGCGCCCTTTAGACTCCGTCCCTACACCAAAAAGCTTCTAGGCCAGAGGAAGATTGATGACAAAGACCTCTCCCAAGAGCTGATAGAGAGAGAAAGCCTTCAAATGGAGCTGGCACCCTGAATTTGGATTTCTAGCCTTTTAGACTGTGAGAAAATAAACTTCTGTTTGTTAAAGCCACCCACTTGTGGTATTTCTGTTATAGAAGCAATAGATAACTAAGACAGACACCAAGGACTCAGGGAAGAAAGTAGTCTACAGAACTGACAGTCCACACAACCCACAGCCCCATCTACCCTGGAGACCAGAACAACTAGATGGTGTCTGACTACCACCACCCACTGTTCTGATCAGGGCCACATGGATGGATCCTTACAGAGTGGAAGAAAGATGTGGAGAAAACTCAAATTTTTAAAAAGTCTGGACTCACTGCATCGGTTGAGACTAGAGGATTGCCCCCAGGCTGTCGTCCTGAGATACACTTCAAACCTTAAACTGAAATTATCCCTTGTGATCAAAGTGACAGCGGCAACTTAAAAGATTAGGTAGGAACCTTAGAGGGCTGTGAGTTTATGTTAATGGAGCGGAACAACTCAGAAAAAGAGGATGAGAATGCTTGCACAACTCTAAGAATGTAATCAGTGTAAGTGAATCGTACATGCAAAAACAGATGGTGTATTTTTGCTGTGTATATTCTCAACTTCAGCAAAATTTTACTTGCGTGTGATGTTAATGTTATTGTTCTATAATTTCCACATTCGGTTGGACCACCTTTCTTAGGAATAGGCATAAATATGGATCTCTTCCAGTCAGTTGGCCAGGAAGCCGTCTTCCATATTTCTTGGCATAGACGAGTGAGCACCTCCAGTGCTGCATCTGTTTGTTGAAACGTGTCAATTGATATTCCATCAATTCCTGGAGCCTTGTTTTTCACCAATGCCTTCAGAGCAGCTTGGACTTCTTCCTTCAGTACCATTGGTTCCTGATCATATGCTACCTCTTGAAATGGTTCAATATTGACTAATTCTTTTTGGTATAATGACTCTGTGTATTCCTTCCATCTTCTTTTGATGCTTCCTGCATCGTTTAATATTTACCCCATGGGATCCTTCACTAGTGCAACTCGAGGCTTGAGTTTTTTCTTCAGTTCTTTCAGCTTGAGAAACGCCGGGTGTGTTCTTCCTTTGTGGTTTTCCTTCTCCAGCTCCTTGCACGTGTCCTTATAATACTTTGTCTTCTTGAGAGGCCCTTTGAAATCTTCCGTTCACTTCTTCTACTTCATCAATTCTCCCTTTTGCTTTATCTGCTTGACGTTTGAGAGCAAGTTTCAGAGTCTCCTCTGACATCCATCTTGGTCTTTTCTTTCTTTCCTGTCTTTTCAGTGACCTCTTGCGTTCTTCATGGATGATGTCCTTGATGTCATTCCACATCTCGTCTGCAGTCACTAGTGTTCAATGCAGCAAATCTATTCTCGAGGTGGTCTCTAAATTCAGGTGGGATACACTCAAGGTCATATTTTGGCTCTCATGAACTTGCTGTGATTTTCTTCAGTTGCAGCTTGAACTTGCATGTGAGCAATTGATGGTCTTTTCCACAGTCGACCCCTGGCCTTGTTCTGACTGATGATATTGAGCTTTTCCATCGTCTCTTTCCACAAATGTAGTCAGTTTGATTTCTGCGTGTTCCGTCTGGTGAGGTCCATGTGTATAGTCGCCGTTTATGTTGGTGAAAGAAGGTATTTGCAATGAAGAAGTCGTTGGTCTTGCAAAATTCTATCATTCGATCTCCGGCATTGTTTCTATCACCAAGGCAGTATTTTCTTTGTTTCCAACTCTCGAATCCAATTGCCGGTAATTATCAATGCATCTTGATTGCATGTTCGATCAATTTCAGACTGCAGCAGCTGATAAAAATCTTCTATTTCTTCATCTTTGGCCTCAGTGGGCCAAAAACGGCCCACTAAAACGGCTGCAACAGTATATCGACAGGGAAATGCCAGAAATTCAGGCCGGTTTCAGAAGAGGACGTGGAACCAGGGATATCATTGGTGATGTCAGATGGATCCTGGCTGAAAGCAGAGAATACCAGAAGGATGTTTACCTGTGTTTTATTGACTATGCAAAGGCATTCGACTGTGTGGATCATAAGAAACTATGGATAACACTGTGAAGAATGGGAATTCCAGAACACTTAATTGTGCTCATGAGGAACCTTTACATAGATCAAGAGGCAGTTGTTCGGACAGAACAAGGGGATACTCATTGGTTTAAAGTCAGGAAAGGTGTGCGTCACCATACCTATTTAATCTGTATGCTGAACAAATAATACGAGAAGCTGGACTACATGAAGAACGACGGGGCATCAAGATTGGAGGAAGACTTATTAACAACCTGCATTATGCAGATGACGCAACCTTGCTTGCTGAAAGTGAAGACTTGAAGCACTTACTAATGAAGATCAAAACCACAGCCTTCAGTATGGATTACACCTCAACATAAAGAAAACAAAAACTCTCACAACTGGACCAATGAGCAACATCATGATAAATGGAGAAAAGATTGAAGTTGTCAAGAATTTCATTTTACTTGGATCCACAATCAACAGCCATGGAAGCTGCAGTGAAGAAATCAACAGACGCATTGCATTGGGCAAATCTGCTGCAAAGGACCTCTTTAAAGTGTTGAAGAGCAAAGGTGTCACCCTGAAGACTAAGGTGCGCCTGACCCCAGCCATGGTATTTTCAATCACATCACATGCATGTGAAAGCCAGATAATGAATAAGGAAGACTGAAGAAGAGTTGACGCCTTTGAAATGCAGTGTTGGCAAAGAATATTGAATATGTCATGGACTGCCAAAAGAATGAACAAATCTGTCTTGGAAGAAGTGCGGCCAGAATGCTCCTTAGAGGCAAGGATGGCAAAACTGCGTCTTACACACTTTGGACTTGTAAGGAGGGATCAGTCCCTGGAGAAGGACATCATGGCTAGCAGAGTACCGGGTCAGCGGTAAAGAGGAAGACCCTCAACAGGGCAGATTGACACAGTGGCTGCAACAATGAGCTCAAGCATAACAACGATTGTAAGGATGGCTCCGGACCGGGCAGTGTTTCGTTCTGTTGTGCATAGGGTCGCTATGAGTCGGAACTGACGTGACGGCACCTAATAACAACAACAACATATTCTCAACAACACCAACATATTCTCAACAACAACAAATGAAGAAAGTTAAGGTTAAAAAAAAAAAAATTGTTCCTAGAGGTACGCATATATTCATTCTTATATACTTATATGGCAATATACATATTTGTGTAACTACCCCTATATATTTTTGGCTGCTGTTGGTGTTGTTCTTCATATCCTTTACCAAAAACATCTTTTCTCTTTCACACTTCGCAGTGACCTCATTTACCTCAATTAAAGTATATGTACAAGGTGTATTTGATGTTGCCTTTCCTATCACCAAAAGTAACAAGTGTTTGCTGTCTTCGGGGTACTCCCACCTCTTCCCCCCAGCCCCTGGCAACCACCAATGAGGCTGTTCTCTGTATATATTATTCTTATTCTCCTGTAAAATTGGGAGCATATAATATTTGTCCGTTTGTGATTGACTTATTTCACTCAGCATAATGTCTTTCAGATTCATCCACATTATACAGTGTTGCAAGGACTCATCATTATTTTTTGTGGCCATGTAGTATTCCATTGTATGTATGTACCACATTTTTGTTTATCCATTCATCTGTTGGTGGACACTTAACGTTGTTTCTTTTTGCTATTGTGAATAATGTTGCAGTGAATGTAGGTGTGCATATGTCTATTCATGTCACTGATACACCCTAGAGATTGTAGAATTGCTGGACCACAAGGTATTTCTATTTCTGTCTTTCTGAGGAAGCGTCATTCTGTTTTCCATAATGGTTGTACCATTTTACAGTCTTATCAGTAGTGGATTAGGATTCCAGTCTCCTTATACCCTAGAGATGTAATATCGGTGACATGAATAGATACATGCACACCTATGTTCATTGCAGCATTATACCCTAGAGAGCCTAGAATTGCTGCACCACAAGGCATTATATTTCCAGCTTTTTGAGGAAGCACCATATTGTTTTCCGTAGTGGTTGTATTGTACCATTTTACAATTCTGTCAGCATGAGTTAGGATTCCAGTCTCCCTGCTACCTCACCAATATTTGTTGTTTTTTTTTTTTCCTAAGCAGTGATATTATTGTAGGGATGAGATGATATCTCATTGTAGTTTTGATTTACATCTCTCTTTTTTGTTTGGGTTTTTAATGGCTAATGATAGCAAGCATTTGTTTTTGATGATACACTTTAAAAGAAAACATTATTGTTATTGAGACTATACATACCAAAACATACACCAATTCATCATTTTCTGCGTGTACAATTCGGTGACATAGATAACATTCTTTGAGTTTTGCAGCCATCCTCACCCTCCTTTTCTGAGTTGTTCCTCCTGCATTAACATAAACTCACTGCCCCCTAAGGTTCTTATTTATTCTTCGAGCTGCTGAAAAGATATCTTGGTTAAATTAACTTCTTTATATTGTTGTGTAGCTTAGAGTGAAAAGAGGAAACACTTTAAAGTCAGACTTGGATATCTAGGACTTCTGGTTCTTCCGCTTATGATGGGAAATTGTGAAAGTTACTCAGCACTTCTTAATTGTTAGGAAAATTAATTGAGATAATACACATGAAGTTCAGTGCCTACCTGTTGAGGTGCGTAAATGCCTCACAAATACTACTTTAGAGTATTTGTACCACTGTGCCCAGATTGTTTTCAGTTTCTTGTGGCTCAGGATTCTGAAATGATTCTTTTTTAAGTAAATTATTGTGTATTTGGTCCTCACAGCTGTTGTGATAAAATTATTGGGGGCTGGTCCAAAACCGTATAGTTTGGGATTGATTAAAAAACTATACAGTGCATGTTATTTCTGGAGTTCTATTACATTTTAAGAATCAATCATACTATGCACTTGAAATTACCTATTTACTGTCTTTGTCATTCTACAGCATCCTAAGGTTAACATTAAGCTTCTCTCAGTGGAGCCAAAAAGTAAACAGCTCATGACTTCTGACCAGGACACTAAAGTTGTGGCTGAACCGCAGGTGCAGCAAGTACAAGAAGTGAAAGACGGTTCTCATCTGGTAAGTATTTTCTGTTTAAAATTACAATTGTTTTGATAGATATCTTTTCTTTCTTTCTGATAAAAGATCTACATTGAGTTCAGGAACAAAATAGTAACACTAAAATATCTTATGATCTAAATACAAATACTATGTTTGGAGTAGATTTATGGGTAGCTTAATAGAGAAGAAGGAACCCTGGGGGCACAGTGGTTAATTAACTGCCTGGCTGCTAAGCAAAAGTTCAGTGGTTCAAACCCACCAGTTGCTCTGCAGGAGATAGATGTGACAGTCTGCTTCCGGAAAGATTAACCAAAAAAAAAAAACCCACTGCTATTGAGTCGAATCCCACTCATAGTGACCCTACAGGACAGAATAGAACTACCCCACAGGGTTTCCAAGGCTGTGATTGTTAAGGAATCAGACTGCCACATCTTTTTCCCACAGAGTGGCCAGTGGGCTTGAACCATTGACCTTTTGGTTAGCAGCCAGGCTCCTTAACCACGGTGCCACCAGGGCACCTCTCCTAGATTACAGCCTTAGAATCTTGATGGGCAGTTCCACTCTGCCCTGTAGGTTCTCTGTGAGTGGAATTGACTCAAAGCAACCAGTTGGGTTTTTTTGGTGCAGGGTTTAGTAAAGAAAACTACAACTACTAGGTGATAAACCAAACCAAAAAACGAAACCCCTTGCCATTGAGTGGATTCCTACTCATATCAACCCTATAGATAAATGTTAGTTTTAGCTCTGTTTCAGCTTTTATTTTAACATCACCAATAAAAATGCAGTGACATATAAACACTTTAATAACATTACAGCCACCTTAAGTAGTTTAAAAGTAGTGTGTATTTAAAAAAGTAATTGGGATCTTTATAAAGATTTTTTAATTTCTACTGCCTTCATTCACTGTAAAATTTTACCATGTGAAGTAGTAATATTTAAAGTTTCTAAATGGTTTTGGAACAAGTAGATTTTTCTTAATCTTCCCCATTAAAACTACAAGGAATTTTGCTTATGATGTTCAGTAGAAAATTGAAAGTATTTTAAAAATTTCAGGTCTCATATATCGTTTTGAATAGCTACTGGATTTCTTTGTCATATAAAAATGTGCTGTTTTCTGTGGGTTTTATTTTGCTTAATTACTTTGATTTAAAAATGTTTTCTTTACATTTTAGTGACGGTATTTTCGATATTTTCAATTTATAGATGAATGGTCCTATATCTCAAGCCACTTCTCAGACAAGTTCCATCCCACCTTTGAATCAGGTAATTCAGTTCTGAGATAAATCATAGATTGTTTAATCGTAGCCAACATGCCTAGGTTCGGGGATATTTCCCTACAACAGATGTTTATTGTAAAAAAAAACATTAGAAAATGTAGACCTTCTTATAAAAAGGGAGGGGGACTCGTTCATCATCTCGTCACCTGGGTGCTGTAAATGTTAATACTGTATGACTTTGTGTGATTTGTGTGTATTATATATATAATTTTACAAACATCGATATAAACCAAACCAAACCCAGTGCGGTCGAGTCGATTCCGACTCATAGCAACCCTATAGGACAGAGTAGAACTGCCCCATAGAGTTTCCAAGGAGCACCTGTGGATTCGTACTGCCGACCCTTTGGTTAGCAGCCGTAGCACTTAACCACTATGCCACCAAGGTTTCCAAACATCGATATAGGATGTTTTAATTCAGTTTCAACTATTCATCACATCATTTTTAATGACTCACTGATTATTGTATGTATATGGTTCACTTTACATTTTTATAGCTACATTTTGATATACCTTTAAAGCATACGAGTCAAGTATTAAACTTTTGCTAAGAAAATTGGTTTCACATTTTAGCTATGACTGAAAATAAGAAAATGGAGCTCCATTGGTTTTAAATCTTGCATTCCATCATTTGTCTGCATATATGAATATAAAGTGTATTAAGAATTATTCTAAATTCAACATGGAATCTTCTAGAGAATCTTACAAATCATGGGGTTGTAATAAATCTCTTCTATTTCCCAAGAGGTTATAAGCAGTTCATGCAGAAGTTAAAGAAATGGATGGATTGTTAATCTACTTTTAATAGAGTTAGAAAATAAAAGGCTTCAAACTATTATATTTCATTATTTTATTTCCATTTGTGTAGGGTTTTTTGGTGTATCCTGTTTACATTGATTTTATTAAAAATTTTTATGATAATATTTTCAGTCATTTGAAGTTAAAATATAAGACTCCTGGTAGTCCTAAGAGGGAAATTATATGAAGAAATAAATTAGAAGTCTCTTGAGTATAGAAATCTTTGAAGTGTTTTTTTTTTTTTTTTTTTAGAACAAACCCCCCTCTTCCCAATGGTTCATTTGCAGTCCAACATAATATTCAAATGTCTTTAAAAACCTATTGGAGATGGGGTTCAGAACTCAAATTCTAGTAAAAAGACCAGACTTGATGGTCTGACTGAGACTGGAGGGACCCCAGAAGACGTGGCCCCTGGACTCTCTATTAGCCCAGAACTAAAACCATTCCTGAAGCCAACTCTTCAAAGATTAGACTGGACTATAAGACATAAAATGATACTGGTGAAGAGTGTGCTTCTTGGCTCAAGTAGATACATGAGACTAAATGGGAAGTTCCTGTCCAGAGGTGAGATGAGAAGGCAGAAAGGGGACAGGAGCTGGTTGAATGGACATGGAAAGTACAGGGTGGAGAGGAGTGTGCTGTCACATTGTAGGGAGAGCAACTAGGGCCACATAAACAATGTGTGTATAAGTTTTTATATGAGAAACTGACTTGAATTGTAAACTTTCACTTAAAGCACAATAAAAAGAAAAGAAATAAACTCATGCATCTACGGCCAGTTGAAAAAGGTGCCATTCAATGAGGAAAGAATAGACTCTTCAACAAATGGTGCTGGGACAGCTGGCTCTCCACATGCAAAAGAATGAAGTTGGACTTATATCTCATACCATATATAAAAATTAACTCGAAATAGCCCATTGACCTAAATATAAGAACTAAACCATAAAACCCTTAGAAGAAAGCATAGAGTTAATGCTTTGGTATCTGGTTTTTGATAATGGATTCTTAGATATGACACCAAAGCATAAGCAACATGAGAAAAAATAAATAAATAAAACGAACTTGATCAAAATTAAAAACTTTCGTGTATCAAAGGACTTTACCAAGATAGTGAAGGGCAACCTTACAGAATGGGAGAAAATATTTTGTATCTGATAAACATTTAACATCCCAAATATATAAAGACCTCCTACAACTGAACAACAGAAGATAAGCAGTGCAATTAAAAAACGGGCAAAGGACTCGAATAGACATTTCTCCAAAGAAGTTATACAAATGGCCAAAAAGCCATGAAAATATGCTCAAAGTTACTAGTAATTCTCGAAATACGGATCAAAACCACAATGAGATACTACTTCACACCCACTAGGATGGCTATTTTCAGAAAAATGGAAAATAACAAGTGTTGGAGAGGATTTGGAGAAATTGTAACACTGTATTGCTGGTGGGAATATGAAATGTAGCCACGGTGAAGACAGTTTGACAGTTCCTCAGAAAGTTACCATATGACCCCGCAGTTATATTCTTTGCACCCAAAAGACTTAGAGGCAGGAACTCAGATACTTGTACAGCAGTGTTCATTGCAGCATTATTCACAAGTCAAAAAGATGGAAGCAACCCAAGTGTCCATAAACAGATGATTGGATGAACAAAATGTGGTATATCCATACAGTGGAATATTATTCAGCCATAAAGAGAAATGAAACCCTGGTGGTATAGTGGTTAAGAGCTAAAAAGGTCAGCAGTTTGAATCCACCAGGTACTCCTTGGAAAATCTATGGGGCAGTCTACTGTGTCCTATAGGGCCTCTATAAGTCAGAATTGACGGCAACTGACTTTTTTTTTTTTTTTTCTAATAAAGAAAAATGAAGTTCTTATATCCTCTACAACAAGGGTGAACGTTATAAACATTATGTTAAGTGAAATAAACCAGACACAAAAGACAAACAAAAAAAACCTATGGGAGCACATAGAGCCAGATTTTGGGATTTTTGTTTTTAATTCCTTTAGAGGATAGGAATTGAAATAAGACTTATCAAGTAAATGATTGAAAAACTTGGGCCACAACAATATTTTATATGTAACTGTGGAGAAATAACTTGCAATACTGCCTACACATGCTATCTTTGGCATTTTTAAGAGTTAATGTCCTAATAACAGAATATAGAGTGAGTCATTAGACCTGGATTCTAATCCCATCCCAGCTACTCGGTATCCTGGGTAACACTTGGATAAATCACACCTCTGCTACTCAGTCTTACAATATTGGATATGGGTACAATATTTACCAATTTTACAGGGTGTTGTAAACTTTAGGTGTTTATGGGATCTTTAAATATTAGAGCTAGAAGGTATATTGCGAGATCTTCTGGGCTTCTAAGTACCTTTTAAATTTTTATTGTAACAGTCTTAAACATCTTTACAGAAGAAAAAAACTCGGTATAGAGTATACGCATTTTCATGTTATTATAATCAATATACAAGGTCTCTAGGTGGTGCAAATGGTTTGCGCGCAACTGTTAACCTAAAGGTTGGTGGTTTAAACCCACCCAACCTCACCCAGCAGCACCAGAGAAAAAAAGATCTGGTGATCTGCTTCCACTGAACTTGCAGCCAAGAAAACCTCCACTCAGCGCGATTTCATCTATATATTCCTATATACTTTTTACTTGCCATGTAGTATTTTCTTCATGTTGTTATGCCACCATTTTTTTTAGCAATTTGATTGTGTTAGATATTTCAATTTTTCTACCCCTGCTGTTATAAGTACAATTACTGTGAACATTTTTCTACCTAGGATTAGTCATGGTACACCTAAGAGTATGGCTGTTGCTTTATAGGTTTTCAGGAAATTTTATTGGTTTAGTGACCCTGAATATTGACGCTCAGTAGTCTGCAATTTTTATGATTGTTAAGGGAATATGTATAGCAATCTTATCTAAGGAACCAATCTGTTTGGAATTTAGTCCTTCCACCAAATTTGGATAGAATGTGAATAGGGAAGAGAATATTGTGAGTAGGAGGAAATTCTCCATAGTATTCCCAAAAGAAATATTTAAATAATTCAGATGCTGGTTAGCATTGTAAAGAGTTAACCATTTTTATGTAGGCTCATAATTTATCCATTGGTAATACTAATCATAATTATTATACAGATCCCCACCCCTAACAAAAACTCATTGAGCTAGTAACTAACCATAAACCTAGCAAAGCCAATCAGTGAGCATAAAAATCATCTTTTCAGGTTACAATATGTAGTTAATATATTGTAAGCCTCTCATTTACCTGTTTCGTGTAAGAACAGAGAATGTTACAATGAGTGACTTGATTGTCAGAACTATTTGAGTTTGTGTACATATATGTTTTCCCTGCTAAACTGTAAGCTTCAGGGTCTGTGTTCTGTTTATTTTTTTAAATAACTTTATTGAGATATACATGCTATAAACATACCCATTTTAAGTGTGCTGTAGAGTGATTTTTTGTAAGTTTACTGAGTTGTGCAAACATAACCAAAATACAGGGTTTTTTTTTTTTTTTTTTTTTTGGTTAAAAAATGTACTGTGGTAAAATATATATATAACATAAAATTTGCCATTTTTAACCATTTTTAAGTGTACAATTATGTGACATTGCTATATATCCACAATGTTGTACAATCATTACCGCTATCAGTTTCCAAACCTTTTCATCACTTTAAACAGAGACCCAGAACCCATTAAGCAAGAACTCCACATTCCTTCCTCTCCACAGCCACTGGTAATCATTAAGCTACTTTATCTCAATGCGTTTAGCCTATTCCAGATATTTCGTATAAGTGGGATCATACAATCAATATTTGTTCTTTTGTTTTGGCTTATTTCCCTTAGTGTAATTTTTTTTAAGGTTCATCCATGTCATTGTGTGTGTTAATACTTATTTCTCTTTATCGATGAATAATACCCCATTGTATGTATTTACCACATTTTATTTATCCATTCATCTTTGATAGACGCTTGGGCTGTTCCCACCATTTGACCATTGTGAATAATGCTTCAGTGAACATTCATGGTGTACAAGTATCTATTTGAGTCCCTGCTGTGTAGTCTTGTGGGTATATACCCAGGAATGGAATTGCTGGGCCATATAGTAATTCTATGTTTAACATTTTGAAGCCCTACCAAGGTGTTTTCCACAGCAGCTGCAACCATTTTGTATTCCTACCAACAATTTCCCTACATCTTTGCCAACACTTGGAATTTTCCGTTTTTCTGATAATAACCATCCTAGTGGGTTTGAAGTGGTATCTCATTGTGGTTTTGATTTGCATTTTCCTAATGACTAATGATGTTGAGTTTTCATTTCATGAATATATTGGCCATCTGTATATCTTCTTTGGAGAAATGTCTGTTCAAGCCATTCCTCCATTTTTAAATAGGGTTGTTTGTCTTTTCGTTGTTGAGTTGATGCCAAGTCATAGCAATCTTGTAGGACAGTAGAACTGCCCCATAGAGTTTCCAAGGTTGTAAACCTTTATGGAAGTAGACTGCCATATCTTTGTACTGTAGAGTGGGTGGTGGGTTTGAACTGCCAACCTTTCAGTTAGGGCCAGAGTGCTTAACCACTGCACCGCCAAGGCCTCTTTGATGTAAGGCCACTGGGAAATATATGCCCCTTTTACATTTTCCTTGTCTAGAGGTTTATTGGCAGGCATTTGAGCCATTTTAGTATGTTCTGGCATAAAGACAGGTGCAGCTGCCTAAAAAAGAAGGAATTTGGACCGCACTGCATTTGAGTGTTGAGAGCCATTTGTATGAGGGGATGCTTCCCGGAGGGGTGATTGTGTGAAACTTTTGTGTCTTTTGGCTTCTGTACAGCGAGATAAGGCTTGCAAATATGTTTACTATTTCCTTTGTGTTGCTGGAAAGGTATGTTTACCGGCATTTGGAAATATTCAAGTTAAGTGAGCTATTTTGGGGATGAAAACAGTTTGTGATGCACATCCGGGGCTATGGGACCAGTATGTACAGTATGTGTGATGTACTTCATGGAACATGGGACCAATACGTACCATGGGTGTGATGTGCTTCATGAAATATGGGACCAATGTGACCTGCTTGCATTAACCACCTCCCTGATGACATCATCTATAAAGTGCTTGCCTCCTTGATACTTTATGGCTCAAGTGTAATCAGAAAGTGTGATGCACTTCCTGGGCTGTGGGACCAATATGTAGTACGTTTATGATGTACTTTGTAGAGCATGGGACTGATATGGCCCACTTGCACTTGGCACCCCATATTTTCAAGTAATAAGAAACTTCCAGCTAACAATGATTTGAGCATCCATTCCATTAGGGAAAAGCACAGCATCACCAAAAAATTACAAAAAAGAAATAATTTATCCTTGAAAGGGTTAAGGGACAAGTAATACTAGATAGAAGTACTTACATTAAATTACCTCCTGGCGGGGGGGAAAGGTACTGAGTATTTTCTAATCATAACATGAAACCAGAAAACTTAAATTAGAATCAAACTTTTCTACATACTAAAGTCTCTACATATTCTTTAATAAAACACAACCTGTATCAGAACATTTTTAAAAATCATTTAAAGGTAACAGCATCAGAAAACTTTAGTCTTTTATTTATCGAATTTGTAATGACCTTTGCTTTTTGATCACGTAACTTCTGACTCGCAATTCAAATTAAATTAATTATTACATATCTGCATCTTGAATAAGAGTAGGCTAGCGTTTAATGTCAATTTGCAAGTAGAAAGTTTGAAGTTATGTAAAGATATCCAGCTCCTGTATTCATTCTATAGGTGAGTAACATCTCTATGCAAATTTTTTTTGTCATGCACGTTCAGCTTTTCAGCAGGCTCTTAGTTTTACTTCTTTATCTATTGAAATAAAAGATACAGAACTTAAGGCATTGATCCATTTTCTTTTACATCTTGGGAATATGTTTGTTTATATACCAGAAAATATAAAACTGCCTTAGCCTCAGAATGATTTAGTTAACAAAACGACACATTATTTCTCTAGTTAGTCCTTACTGTGGCTCTGTGGCCTCCAAGTAATTTCTCAACTCCTGCTCCAGGATTGAAGATTCCCTTTGACCAGGTGCTACCTTGTCTTTTCTTTTTTTTTCTATCCGCGGGTGAGGTGGCTAATAGATTCTTACAAGGCAGGGATACTAATTTTTTATTTATGTAGGAAATTGTCGAATTTGATGACACTATTTATCACCATCAGTCACATTCAGAATTTAGAGGCTTGTCTATCATTTTAGATCATTGACAGAAGAAATATTTTTTATAACATATACCCTTGATTTTTTATCTTCTTAGCACCTTTAGGATTGATGATATAATTTTGAGGCATACTTCATAATAAAGAGATTTTTTCTCATTCCCTCTTTGGCTTAATTCTTAGTTTTATTCTTACATAAATGAGTTACACATTGCAAACATTTCTCTCGTTTTAGGCAGAAACTTTTGATAGATGTTTGGCATCTGAGTGATAGCTTTTCATGCCTCAGGAATCAGTAACACCAGTATCTCCCAGCTTAGAAAATTCTGTAATTTCTTTAGAAAATTGGTATTTGTACTACTTATACTTCCATCACCTGGAATACAACATAATCAGTTTTCTGCAAACCAGGCCTGTATCTTCAGTTTACTTTCTATTAAGGCATTTTATTCAACAGCTACTTCAAAAATCAACTTCGTGTGATACTGCTAAAAATCAACTTCGTGTGATACTGCTAGTGAAAATAATTCTACTGAGAGAATTGTCAAGCATATGGATGTTGTAGTTGTTGTTAGGTACTTTTGAGTTGGTTCTGACTTATACCAGTCTGTGTACAACAGATTGAAACACTGTCTGTTCCTGCACCATCCTCACAGTCATTGTTATGGTTGAGCTCATCGTTGTAGCCGCTGTGTCAATCCATCTTATTGAGGGTCTTCCTCTTTTTTGCTGACCCTCTACTTTACCAACCATGACGTCCTTCTCCAGGGACTGGTCCCTCCTGATAACATGTCAAACAAAGTACATGAGACGTAGTGTCTCCATCTTTGCTTTAAAGGAGCATTCTGGCTGTACATCTTCCAAGACAGATTTGTTTGTTCCTTTTGTAGTCCATGGTATATTCAGTATTCTTCACCAACCCCATAATTAAAAATACCAGTTCTTTTCGGTCTTCCTCATTTATTGTTCAGCTTTCACATGCACATGAGGCGATTGAAAACATCATGGTTTGGGCCAGGTGCATGAGTGACATCTTTGCTTTTTAATGGATTTGCCAGTGCAGTGTGTCATTTGATTTCTTGACTGCTGCTTCCATGGGTGTTGGTTCTGGATCCAAGTAAAATGAAATTCTTGACAACTTTAATGTTTTCTCCATTTATCATGATGTTACTTACTGATCCAGTTGTGAGGATTTTTGTTTTCTTTATGTTGAGGTGTAATCCATACTGAAGGCTGTGGTCTTTGATCAGGTTCCTCATGAGCATAATTAAGTGTTTTGGAATTCCCATTCTTTGCTGCGTTACCCATAATTTGTTATGATCCACACAGTCAAATAAATGTCTTTGCGTAGTCTGTAAAACATGGGTAAACATCTTTTTGAAATTGGACAATCATATGATCTACCGTGCTGGGAATGACAAATTGAAAAAGAATGTCATTGGATTCATTGTCAAAAAGAACATTTCAAGATCTGTTCTGAAGTATAACTCTGTCAGTGATAGGATAATACTTATACACCTACAAGGAAGACCAGTTGATATAATTCAAATTTATGTACCAACCACTAATGCCAAAGATGAAGAAATTGAAGATTTTTACCAACTTCTACAATCTGAAATTGCTCAAACACAAAATCAAGATACATTGATAATAACTGGTGATTGGAATGGGAAGGTTGGAAACAAAGAAGCAGGATCTGTAGTGATAGAACTGACCCTGGAGATCACGTGATAGAATTTTGCGGCACCAATGACCTATTCATTGCAAATACCTTTCTCAACAACATAAATGGCGACTACACACTCAGACCTCACTAGATAGAAAACACAGGAATCAAATTGACTACTTCTGTGGAAAAAGATGAGGAAAAGCTCAATATCATCTGTAAGAACAAGACCAGCGGCCGACTGCAGAACAACATCAACTGCACATATGCAAGTTCAGGTTGAAGCTGAAGAAAATTAGAACAAATCCACAAGAACCAAAGTACGACCTTAAGTATATCCCACCTGAATTTGGAGACCATCTCAAGAATGGATCTGAGGCATTGAACACTAATGACCAAAGACCCAGATGAGTTGTGAAATAACAATCAAAGACATCATACATGAAGAAAGCAAAGGTCATTAAAAATACAGGAAAGAACGAAAAGACCAAAATGGACGTCAGAGGAGACTCCGAAACTTGCTGTTGAACATCGAGTAGCCAGAGCAAATGGAAGAAATAAGTAAAAGAGCTGAACAGAAAATTTCAAAGGGCGGCTTGAGAAGACAGTGAAGTATTATAATGACATGTGCAAAGACCTGGAGTTGAAAACCAAAAGGGAAGAACCTGCTCAGCATTTCTGAGGATGAAAGAGCTAAAGAAAAAATTCAAGCCTCAAGTTGTAATATTGAAGAATCTATGTGTGAAATACCGAACGATGCAGGAAGCATCAAAAGAAGATGGAGGGCATATACAGAGTCACTGTACCAAAAAGAATTGGTTGACGCCCAGTCATTTCAGGATGTAGCATATGATCAAGAACCGATGGTACTGAAGGAAGAAGTCCAAGCCACACTGAAGACTTTGGCAAAAAGTAAGGCTACAGGAATTGACAGAATGCCAGTTGAGATGTTTCAGCAAATGAATGCAGCACTGGAAGTGCTCACTCACCTATGCCAAGAAATTTGGAGGACAGCTACCTGGCCAACCAGCTGGAAGAGATCCATATTTGTGGCCATCCCAAAGAAAGGTGATCCAACAGCATGTGGAAATTATCAAACAATACCGTTAATATCACATGCAAGTAAAATTTTGCTGAAGATCATTCAAAAACAGTTGTACCAGTACATCGACAGGGAGCTGCCGGAAATTCAAGCAAGATTTAGAAGAGAACGTGGAACAAGGGATGTCATTGCTGAAGTCCAGTAAATCCTGGCTGAAAGCATTATGTATAGGAAATGTCAGAGTGTTGTTATTTTCTACCTGGCAGCTGGCAGCTTGCATCCTACTTTAGGCTTCAAAATTTTCATGTGCAGTTATTGAAGTATATATTATATGTATGTATATATGTGTGTGTGTGTATATATGTATGAAGTATACAGTTCATAAGTATACAACTGAATGAATTTTCACTAAGTGAACACTTGTGGGAAACACCGTTTACATCCTGAAATGGAACATTACCAGAAGACCCCTGTGGGTTTGACAGTAATTGGAAGATACTTCATGATTGTAGAAATTGTAAAAATGTAACAGATGTGTATATCAGAATCAGGGAAATTCATTAGATAAATCAACATTAGGGAGTCGCATCAAAAGAACTATTGACATCTTAAGTTTGTCATGAAAGCAAAATTTGACCATATTTCAAATGGTCAAGCTGTTTGTTTTCTTTGTATAGACTTCTAATTGTAAGTTCTTTTCTTTCAATGAAGCCAGTGCCTTTTACCTGGATTATTGCAACCACCCCTTGCTTCTACAATTGCCCTACTATATTTTGTTCTTTTTTTTTATTTTTTAAGATAATTTAATTAATTTTGTTTTTGTTGAGGATATACACAGCAAAACATACACCAATTCAACCTTTTCTACATGTACAGTTCAGTGACATTTACTACATTCTTTGAGTTGTGCATCCATTCTCACCTTCCTTTCCTGAGTTCTTTCTCCCCCTTTAACAAATTCACTGCCCCTAAGGTTCCTATCTAATCTTTCGAGTTGCTCTTGGCAATGTGATCCAATTTAGATAGTTCTTAAAAGAGCATAACCTGTACCACACATCAGACTTGTACAGAATTTGGCCTAGTTGATCACAAAGCATTTGAAAGGCTCTCCAAGTCTTCAGGACCCAGCTATGGCAGATCTACTACACCTTGTAGCTTGCCACCAGGATTTTTCCTTTTCTTCCCTTAAAATTGACCATGACGCCTCAAATTTAGAGATGTCAGTGCCCTAAGGAAAGGTCAACCAGTGACCAGTGCCAATTCTCTAATAGAAGAAACCATGTACAATCCTAAAGCCAGGATTAACACATTTATTTTAATTTCAGATTTCTTCTGAGTTTCTGGTGCCCAAACACTTTGTCTTGTATGCATACTCTCTTACACACATTTCTCACACATGCTTTCACATACACTGCCCACATAAATACTTTCTGAAATATTGTGAGAAAGAATGCTTTACATTAAAATCTATTGAGGAGATGGTGACATTAGTAGCTAGACACCATTTTCTTTAATGCAGAATACTCTATTCTGCCACAATTCAAACTTGGGTATTCTGCTACTTAATTTAAGCAACCATGGTTTTTCTCAATAAGTAGAAAATAATTCTTCTAATAGAATTTTCTTAATTTTTTCTCTCTGATTTTTTTTTTTAAACCTTCTTTTGCATGATTAGGTAAATGAGCACAGAGCAAACAAAAATTAATCTTAATATACTTGTTCCTTAACTCAAGAATATTTTCTTAAAGGAACACATGCTTATGCCTGTAGTTCTTTTAAACTATGCATATATCACCATTTCATGATGTACTGCAAAGGACACTATATTCTGCAAAGGGCACCATGATTTCCAGGTATTTTGTCAGTTCGGAAAGAGCTCACAGAAGTAAAAGCTGATTTTTTTTGCTTTATAAAAAAAAAAATTGCTATTTTATTCAGCAAACATTGTATTGCCCTCTGTGTATGAAGACATTAAATTACATTAAAGCGGTGTTCCTCAAACTTGAGAAATAAGGTTTTAAATGAGAAATTTTCCCAAATCATCATTGTTGACTTAAGCTGTTTTTCTGATAGTATAGAACTATTGATAGATACTTAATGCATATAATTCTTATGCACATATAAAACTCGATTGTCAAAATATGTAAAATGCAAATTAAGAACCTTTGTTTAGTCTGGCAGATGATGTTTTGCCGAAATTAAATCACTGTTCATCAAGTGATTACAGTACTAGTTGACATGGAATTTCTTTGTGTTTACCACAGCCTATACTGCTGAGTGCCACGCAGACAGTTTTTCTAGTACTTTGTATGTTCCTCTGGAAAACTGCACAATATCATCTGGCCTTCATTTGACATGAATGAATTTATGACATTTTAAGTCCAACTCTTCTCTCAGTTGATTAGATCAATTTAAGTAGTATCACATGGTGTTGGTATACTCTTAAACTTATATGCAAACATGAGCTTATCTTTTAGTTTTTGTGTTTGCACTTTTTAATTCTTTTAGAGAGTGTGCAGATTTCCAGGAGACAAGAGACCTCAGTAGAGATAAAACTAAGACTTACTATTATAATACTTTGCTAGAGTTGTAAAGAGCCGTGAAACTGTTGGCAAAAGGAGAGAGTATTTTTGCTTGGTAAAAATTCATCTCGAGAATAGATTTGGTGCATTGAGCACTAATGATTGAAGACCAGATGAGTTGTGGAATGTCATCAAGGACATCATACGTGAAGAAAGCAAAAGGTCATTAAAAAGACAGGAAAGAAAGAAAAGACCAAAATGGATGTCAGAAGAGACTCTGACACTTGCTATTGCAGGTAGCTAAAGCAAATGGAAGAAAAAGTGAAGTAAAAGAGCTAAAGAGAAAATTTCAAAGGGCAGCTTGAGAAGACAGTGAAGTATTATAATGACATGTGCAAAGACCTGGAGTTGAAAACCAAAAGGGAAGAACATGCTCAGCATTTCTGAAGATGAAAGAACTGAAGAAAAAATTCAAACCTTGAGTTGCAATAGTGAAGGATTCTGTGGGCAAAATACTGAACGACACAGGAAACATCAAAAGAAGTTGGAAGGAATACACATGGTCTGTACCAAAAAGAATAGGTTGACGGTCAGCCATATCAGGAGGTGGCATATGGTCAAGAACTGATGGTACTGAAGGATGAAGTCCAAGCCACACTGAAGGCATTGGCAAAAAACAAGGCTCTAGGAGTTGATGAAATACTAATTGAGATGTTTTCACAAAGGGATGCCGTGTTGGAGGTGCTCGCTCATCTCTGCCAAGAAATTTGGAAGTCAGCTACCTGGCCAACCGACTGAAAGAGATCCATATTTGTGGCCATTCCAAAGAAAGGTGATCCAACTGAATGTGGAAGTTATGGAACAATAATATTAGTATCACACAAAAGTAAAAACATACAAAAACAGTTGCAGCAGTACATCAACCAGAACTGCCTGAAATTCACTCCAGATTCAGAAGAAGACATGGAATAAGAGATATCATTACTGATGTCAGATGAAAGCAGAGAATACCAGAAAGATGTTTACTTGTGTTTTATTGACTATGCAAAGGCATTCGACTGTCTGCATCATAACAAATTATAGATAACATCGTGAAGAATGGGAATTCCAGAACATTTAATTGTGCTCATGCAGAACATGGGGATACTGTGTGGTTTAAGGCCAGGAAAAGCGTGCATCAGGGTTGTATCCTTTCACCATACTTATTCACTCTGTACGCTGAGCACATAATCCAAGATGTTGGACTATATGGAGAAGAATGCAGCATGAGGATTGGAGGAAGACTTATTAACAACCTATGATAGATAACCCAACCTTGCTTGCTGAACGTAATGAGGATTTGAAACACTTACTGATGAGACCACAGCCTTCAGTATGGATTACACCTCAACAAAAAGGAAATTAAAATCCTTACAACTTGACCAGTAATCAACATCACGATAAATGGAGAAAAAGATTTAAGTTGTTAAGCATTTTGTTTTACTTGAATCCACAATCAATGCCATGGAAACAGTGGTCAAGAAATCAAATGATGTGTTGGGCAAATCTGCGAAAGACCTCTTTAAATTGATAGTGATTGTGAGAATGGCACAGTAGTGGGCAGTGTTTTGTTCTGTTGTAAAAATGGTCGCTATGAGTTGGAACCAACTGACCAGTACCTAACAACAACAAAACTGAGAGAGGTGGCCTTATGAAGGACAGTAACATTTAGAAAGGGAGAGAGGAGACTAGAGGAAAAAGTTTGAACAAAGACAGGGCATGCTGAGTGCTAGTTAATTGGTTTTTGGTGGGAATGAAATTGAGGAGATAGGAAGGATGGGATTTTAGAATGAGAGGATATTGGAGTAGGTTGGTTGGAGTTAGCTTCTGAGGACTTTAATGTGATTTGGGGGTTCAGTTCTAACTTATAATCTTCATAGCAACTTTTTGAAATTAGCATTGGTCTTGGCCCCATTTTATAAATGAGAAAGCTGAGGCAAGGAGAGATTTAATAATTTGCCAAAGCTCACGTATGTAGTACAAAGAAACTAGGATTCAGATCCAGGAACACAAGCTCCTAAACCTTCTTCCTTTACCACTACTCCATTTAGCTCTACAGCACATGTGAATAGTTTATATCCTGAGTGAAGAACATTCTTGTCATAAAGATATTTAATTTTTTTCTAGTGATATAGAGAGCAGTTGTAACACTGTGGTCAGGTTTGGCACTGTACTGCCTGAGCTTAGTTGTGTCATCCCCAGCTAGTTACTTAAGCTTTCGGTGCTTCATTTTTCTCATCTGTAGAAAGGGGTTAATAGTATCTACGCTCTACCTCAAGAGTTGCTGGGAGTGTAAATTAATATGTGTAAAGTAATTAAAATATTTACATACTTAAAATTTTGTGCTGTGAGTATAGCATTTTGTGCTTGTGAGTAATAATCAGCATAAGTCAAACCCAGAATCCAAATCCTCACTTTTCCACTTTCCTGTTCAGTCTGAAACCAGACAAGAGACACATAGGGTGATAATCTGGGAGAGTTCCCAGTGTGAAGCTTCCATGTCCTAAAACGGGATGCACTACCCTCTCACATGTGTGAATGTCTTTCACTAACCCGGAAGCCCGTGGAGCTTTGGTGTCCAGAGCTTTTATTGTGGGCCTTGTTACCTAATGCAAACGCCAAACTCCTCTCCCCTGAGGTCAGCTGGTATCATGAGGTGGTCTTTCTGGCTTGGCTAGCCCCCACCAAAGTCACCTCATCATCTCACCTAACTTATTAGGTGTGGTCTAGCGTCCTTCTTAAAGACACATTAATCCCAAGGGGTTTTTTTGTTTGTTTTTTTCCAGGGGTTATCTCTTAATGAACCAAGGACAAAGGCCAGATTACTTAAGGTGTATCTCAGAGTGCTATAGAAAGTGTTTGCTACTGTTTTCATTATTATTCACTTTAGTTTCAGTACCCGAATTTAAGTGCATTCAGAAGTGTTTTTATTATCTTCTTGTTTAATTAAGTAGTAGTAGTAAACTTACTTCATCATAAAATATTAACGTTTTGTAAAACATTAATAGAAAACCAGCCATAATTTGTAGATTAAACAGCAAAATATCTCTCATAGAGGAGTTAATAGAAGCATTTTCTTTTTTAAGTATCATATCAGAAACAGAACCATAATAAGAAAAACAATCATTTATACTAAGAATAGAACATTACAAATGTTGAAATAAGACACATAATGTGAATCAGCCATCATGGACTAAATGGTATAGGAGTGATAAGGTTATCTCTGGACAGATTACATGCTGTACATTCGTGCTTCAAGTGCTTTTGGGTGACTTCCTAGTATTTGTACTGGCGAGCATAGATTTTTTTACCATTCTTTTTTTTTCTTAACTGGAATTTTCAGACATATGTGGAAGTAGAATAATATAATGAATGCTATCATGGACTTCAGCAATCACCCATCCTCACATTTTGCCGCTCTTGTTTCACTGTCCTCCTCCCTACACACACACTCTTAAAATATGTATGTATTTATTTGCTGGAGTATTTTATAGCAAATCTCAGACATTTCACATTTCACCCGTAAGTACTTCAATATGCATTTCTAATTGATACATTCCATTTTCATACCTACTAAAATTAGCAATAATTTTTTAAATACCCATAGACATTATTTTTAAAGACAGAAAATTGAGTAAATCACTGTGAAAAGCCAGAATTCTGAAATGTTTTCTTCTGGCTGGGATGATCATTTTTTTATTGCATTTATGAGAATAAGAAAAAGTAATGTGCACAGTTTTTTGTTGCTGTTTGTAGTCTTTCGATTCCATGTGCTGTTTGATTTAAGTACATGGAACATATATGGTTGTTATGCGGTGATCTGTTGTAATTGGGATTTTGGATTTGAGTGGCAGTGACATGTGACTGCTGTGCAAGTGGTTATTTTTGGTGTCTGGGTGTTGGCTTCCCCTCAGAAACCATAGAAAGTTAGTTTAAGGTGGATTTGTGGAGGCTCTGAAAACGACAAGCATTGTAATGTGTTTTTGAATTTTCAAACATGGGTTGTTGCTTCAGCAAAGAATTTAGTGACAATGAAGATGAAAAAACTGGCCTGTTACAAAAATCTGTGGAGGAGAACAAACCAGAGAACAAGATAAGTAAAACTCTATCTTCATTATTTGCTACCATTGAAGTTAAGGGGCTTCGCAATGTTGAAAATGGAGCCAGTAGGACAGCTGCTGGTGTTAAGATGTGGACTAGAATTTCTGAGCAGTTTGGGCACAAACAGGGTCATAGACCAAAGCGATCACTTAGCTTTATTTCCTCTTCAATATATAAGTTCTTAACTAGGTGTGAAAATTTAGATGAGAGTGACAAGAATTCAGATTTTGCTGCTAGCGAGCAGAATTCTGAAAATGTCTGTGATATACCGTGTGTGAGTGATGACAGTAACCTGAACTTATCTGAAGATCTTTGTTCTGAAGATCACGTGTCTCTCTCATGTGTACTGGTGCCTTCTTACCAGAGCGTACAGGAAGAAAGTATTTCAAATAACCATCTGTGCTATTATCCAGTCACTTGTAAAAACTTATTAATAGAGAAAGACATAATGGTAAATGTTCACATCAGCAGTAATGAGAATAACTCTTTAGGTATGTCTGATTCAGAGGTGAAAGATGAGAAACCTATTTATGTTGATTATAAGCAATATGGGAACTCAACAGAGAGCAAGTTTTATAGTATTTGTGTCATAGATCCTGATTGTCTGAAAATTGAAAATGAAACGTGGGCTCCCATGTTTGGAGCAACTGCAGTAGAAGAATGTCATTCAGCTGTTATCTCTGAGGGAATTAGCAAACTGAAGTGGCCTCTAGATAATGGGAAAGAATTTTTAGTCCCCCATGCTCTACAAGGGGCAGAAGGATTGAAGGCACACCAGAAGGAACTGCCACCACAGAACATGATAGATCCAAATGAAATAAGGGAATTTTGTAACGAGAAAATGAAATTCAGTTCTGAATTCTTGACTCATAATGATCTACCTTACAAAGTAAATAATGATAGCATGCAGCCTGATTTTTTAAGGGCAAAAGTTGACACCCAGTTTTCTAAAGATCACACAGAAAGTTGTATATTACATGATATTGGCACGCTATGTGAATTAAATATTAACATAGGCAGTGACTCATTAAAATGTTTGAGAGAAGAGAGAGAGAGAGAGAGCCATAGTTCAGAAACAGTAAATCAGATGACTGCTTCACCTATTGATTTACTTAATGACACTGTGTATATTGAAACAAATGACGAATCTGAGATTGTAACAGTTAGTGTATATCAGAGTTTAAACTATCAAAAGGAAGGAGAAAATAACTCTGTAAAACCATTAAAAGATAATGATCATTTCAACTTAGATCTTAGCAGAGCAGACAGTGTCCATCTAGATAGAATTAATTTAAGTCCGAAAAAAGGTATCACTTTGGTGAGCTTTGAAGATGAATCTCTTCTGATTCATTCTAATTTCAGAGAAGCAGCAGCTAAACCACTTGATGACAGTGAACCTAAACACCTCATAGATTCAACAGTGATCAATAATGATCAATACCTAGGTGATAGCAGTTTGGCAACTGGAAATCTCCACTTGGCAAACAAAGGCAAATTATCTTTGCAATCCAAAAATAGTTCATCTTATCAAAGTAAATGTAAATTTAACATTTTGGAAGATGATAGGCCTGCTAAGAGAGCTAATGAATTGAAATCTTCATGTCAAGTAGATACATGTACAGATACCAGGGCAAATGAGGTTCGGGCACAAACCTGTAATTCAACTTGTGTGGTATGTGAAACAAACATAGATGGAAAAATCCAAAGAATAAACAACCCAAAACTTAAAACTTCACAAGAAATGCCACCCAATCACAAGTCTGTTGATCATTCCAAATCTCCTATGAGTAACTCTGTTTCCTCTGCATTTATTTTCACTCGCACTGATGAAGAAAGTGAAATAGGCCTGAGTTATAAAACAGAAGATGAAATAAGTGTTAAGAATTCATCCAGTGTGTTGCACAATCAGCTGAGTGACCCTCACCGAATAGAAGATGCTGAAAAAGAATCACTAAAAGCTCAAACATTAGAAGCTAATCATAGAGAAGCAAGTAAAAATGAGATGGAAAATGTTAAGTCAGATTCTAAAACAATCTTTGACTGGGAAACAGATATTCTAAAATGCAAGGAAGTGCCCAGTCAGGATGTACCTACTTGTGTTAGTTCTAACATAACAAAACACTTTGACGATGAAACAAATCAAATGGAAAAAAATTATGAAACCTGTAGAGTGAATGACTACAAATACGAAGACCTTAATATTTTACCACCTTTAAGCCGAAGTTCATATTCAGGTATACAGGAGTCAGAAGTAGAAGAGAATAAGTCTGTTAACGACGGTGAAAATCCAGAACTGAAACAGATTTACTCCGAATCAACTGAAGGAATTTCTGATGCCTTTGGTAATAACGTGTCAGGGTTAAGTAAACCAGCACTACCAAGTAAAGAAGAGGAAGGGAGATTTTACTTGAAGAAAGATAATATTGATTGTAATGTTACTGACTGCTTAGTTCTACGTGGAGCGGATGAACATGCATACCATTTCAAAGAAAGAAATGCCAAGTGCACCATTCAGGAATCTACTTTGAATGCTGAAAGGGATTTTGTGGGAAATTCGAAGATGATTTTTGAAGAACTACAGTTATGTGGCACTTTTGATGGTTATTCCTGTTTGATTGGTATTGATACTACCCAGGTGGACAGATGTACAGCTACTCCTTATGATATACCTCAGGTAATTCCTGTCACCCCAATCAATGGCAATGAAATAGTACCAAGTAGTGAGAATCATATTTTATCACTCACAGAAGATATTTTAAATAGATCTGAAAATCCCTCAAAAGTAGATTTACAGAATTTTCCAGAGGAATTCTACTCCCAGTGTTTGAATGAACTTTCCTATTACCCAGCTGGAGG
Organism: Elephas maximus indicus; assembly: GCF_024166365.1. Lineage (NCBI taxonomy): Eukaryota > Metazoa > Chordata > Mammalia > Proboscidea > Elephantidae > Elephas > Elephas maximus. The sequence goes on from NC_064822.1 coordinate 19,497,753, forward strand.
GTTAGTAAGTCAGATATTTTCTGAAAGACTGGCAAACGGATATCAAATAGGCTATGTCTGGACTAATCCAATCACAAAAGATGCATTAGAGGATGAACAAATAATTACTGAGAATCTACAAAGTAAACCACAAGACTTAGAAATGGCTTCGTTCTCAGAGGAAAAGCTCTGTTACGAGTGCCCAGTGTCAGAGGACGGTGTTATTTGGGGATGGCAAAATAGAGGTGGACAGTTAGTAAGTATATTTTATCAGTTTTTGTTATTGTGCTATGATATGCTCGTCTTTACATTTTGTTTGCTTTTAACCTAAAATTAATGAAGAATTATTCTGAACAATGGACAGTGGTTTAAATGCTTATATAAGGCTATGAATTACTATTTAAAAAATTACTATAGCATCTGTTATAACCTTTTCCAAATTGGGCAATATAAATTCACTGTTTAATGTATTGAAGCCAGAGTTTGTGTGTAAACTCTGGTTAGCACTAAAATGTGCAGTGCTAATCATCAGCATGCAGATGTATACACACCATTTTCTACTAGAGGATATTGCATGCCACTTACTCATTGAAACTGACCTTTAGCAGTTCCTCTCTCCTTTCCTCGCTTTCATGAGCTCATTGTTTTAGCGAATTTTGTCAAGTGTGCTGTGTAGTATGCTTTAACAAGTATTTGAAGTGTCCATTGAATGTTTAAACTTGTTTTTAAAAAGTTACATTTGCACAATATAGGTACATATCATCTGGGCTTTTTGCAACTTTTGTGTGGTGAGTGCTAAGACAGGCAAAATTTGCTGCTTTTAACTGGCCCTAAAATCTTGGTTCTGTTTTCTTTCAATCAGAATCACTTATGGAACTTTTGGAAACCCTGATGGCATAGTGATTAAGTGCTACGGGGCTGCTAACCAAGAGGTCGGCGGTTGGAGTCCGACAGGTGCTCCTTGGAAACTCTATGGTGCAGTTCTACTCTGTCCTATAGGGTCACTGTGAGTTGGAATCAACGCGACGGCAGTGGGTTTGGTTTTGGTTTGATGGAGCTTTTTCAAACTACTGGTGCTCAGACTACAACTCCAACCTCCTGAGGTTGGCTGGCCCCTCTAGTTTGTAAAAAGCTTCACAGATGATCCCGCTGGCAGCTAGTTGAGTGTCATTCTAGAAATTCTGTAATAAATGCAAACATTGTTCAACAAAGGGAAATTAGTCTTGCTCATAAAGCAGTCCTTTTGGGCATCTTTTGAAGCAGTATAGTTGAAAGAGCTGCTTGTAATAGCAAAATCTCATTTATTCAACTAATTTATTAATAATTTTTGTGACATTAAAAAAAAAATAGTGCTATCGAGTCATTTCTGACTCATAGCGACCCCATAGGGTTTCCTAGGAGCGCCTGGCGGACTTGAACTGCTGACCATTTGGTTAGCAGCCATAGCACTTAGCCGCTGCGCCACCAGGGTTTTGTGACATTAGGCTTGAAAAATTAATGATAAGATAGATAGGGCTCAAATGTTAATGACTGATATATGGGAATAAGCAAGTAAAAGTCATGTGGCGCATACTCCTCCCTCCTTAATTTAGGGGATTAGCCATTTACCTCTTCTTTTCTTTCCGCACTCATATTGCAGAGTTTTAACAGGAAGAATTAGGTTCAAGTTAGTCAGTTTTGCTCTTTAAAAAGTTGTGGAGGCAAAACACTATAAAATTAGGCCTTTAAAATAATATGTATATAATCTTTTACGTAAGTGGATATAATTAGCAATTGGGTACTAGTGTCAATGTTCTGTACATCAACGTAGAGTGTAGTGATTCCTGTTGCTGTTTTAATCTGTACCTTTAAGTGAGGTACATGATTACTGTTCTCAATTAGCTTTTCCCTTAGGAACTGTACCCAGACAGTGTTCTAATTTTAGGTGCTAACAATAATGGTGCCTTGCTTTTCAGAACTTCAGTTTTCAGAGTGCTTTTACAGACATCCTTTGTATACTACATCTTTTATAGCAACTACTGCTACACTTTACAAGTAAATAACTAAAGATACAGAAACTTCCATGACTTTAAAGCCAATGAATCGCTCTCATTATAAGCTTAATTACTGGCAAATCAAGGAATAGTATGTGCTAGCTTGAGTAAAAATTCGAATGTTTCTTTTCCCCTGTTATCTCACTTGTTTTATATTCTCCACCTACCTTTCCTCCTTTTCTATATTTGTTACTCTAGTTTCTACTCAGTAACTTGTCAGTGGGATCCCATGCCCAGAAAATAGAGAATTTGAATTGATACGCTTAAAAAAAAGGGAGCATAGCCTTTGGAGAGTAGAAGAGTTTCTTATCTAGCTACTTACGGAGCTTCAGAACTTTAGAATGCTCCTCTCGTCACAGAGAATTTATGTTTGCCGCTCATGTAAAATGGCTTCAGAACGTGACTATTAAGGTCATCCTATATTTGGTTTTAATAATCATTGCTTAACTATAAATTTTCAGTGGAAAAATAAGATTTATAGTACCAAGCTGGTGAAGCTAGAGTTCTTGGCTGTCAGAGTTCCATATGATTGCAAGAGTTTTACTTTCTGTCATCTGTTGGCAAGTTACTTAACCTTTCACTGCCTTGATTTTCTTATTTGTGAAATGGAATAATACCTTCATCATATGGTTGTTATAATTAAATATTGGCAAGTACTTAGAATATGCTTGGCACATAGTAAACTCTCAAATGTTAGTTGTTATATCATTAACTTTTAATTATAAGTCTCCATTTTTCCATCCCTTGTCATCAGGGTATTTTTTGAATATTGGTTAACGGCCTAACATTGTGTTAAGTACCTCATCCCTGATCTGAGCTTAAGTATCGAGGAGGGAGTAAATTGCTTACGGGTAGAGTCCTATTCACTTGTGACATTAAATTTTTCATAGCTGTCAAATATTGGAGAATATAATTCCTGTATTATTACTTCACTGGACATTCATTCATTCAGCATTATTTCTTGAGTACTTCCCTACTAAGAGCAGGACTAATACCTAAGTGCTAGGTATTATCAATACAGTCGTGAGCAAAATTAGGCAAAGTCCTTGCCGTCAAAGAGTTTTTTATAGGCTAGTGAGAAAGATAAAGGTACATTCTAGTAATGCTTAAATATGAATGTCATGGTAGAAGGAACATGTAGTGTTGTAATAGCTCACAGAGTGTTTAGAGACAGCTTCTAGCATGATGTGTAATCTGTATCAGTAAAATGTATAAAATACATTGATAAGAAAGAACAGTAACTGCAAAAGGTGGTAAAAATGGAAAAGATTAATGTTAGCTAGTGTTAGGAATTTAAAGAACGTGTAGTATATAAATGAGGTAAGGGGAATCAGTTCAGTGGATGGACTAGCACTGAAGTAGAAAAAACTTGATTGTGTGTGTTGAGGTGGTGGAAAAAGAGATTGGAAAGATTTGGTCTAATGAGAGTACGTAGGTGGTTTACACCACAGGCCAAGGTGGAATTAGGAAAATTCTTGGAAAGTAGAAAAAAGAGGCTTATGCTACATTTGACACACAGCCATTTAGGTCCTTGAGGGGGGATATGATAGAAACGTTGATTTGGAGAGATTAAGCTATTTGAGCTTGATTGAAGAGGTTTAGGACTAGAATCAGAAAGACTAGCTTGAATGCCTTTTCACCATGAGAAGGATGAGATTTAATAAAGCTGTTACAGAGGAAGACTCTGTAGGCCCATCTGACAGTGGGGAGACAGACAGCTCTGGGAGTTATACCTTGTGTTTTTTTTTTTTTTTTTTTTTTTTATAGCTCTTCCATAATTCTACACTGCTTTCCAAAAAGCATTTTATAGTTCCTGGTTTTTACTCTTTTCCTTTGAATATAAAAGTGCTAATACTCACTGTAGAATATGTGAAAAGGACCTGATCATATGTATGCTTTGGTGACATTTCTTTTTTTCTCGTGCGTTTTTATTTACATGGGAGTGATGAAATTGCATTTACAGATGTTTTAAGTCTTGTCAGCTAATCTTCTAAATATCAGCGATCAGTGTATAAACTGAGTGGGATCTGAATTATTCTGCTGTCATAAGTATAAAATGATTCTTTATGTTAGAATGACAGTATATCTACTTTTAATTTCTCCTGAACTCCTGTGAGCATTTGGCAAGAGATGATGCCATGACTCTTTCTTCACTGACTCTGAGAGTACTTTTAAGTCAATTTGCAGATGAGGAAACAAAGGCTCAGAAAGCATAAGTAACTTGTCCAGAGTCTTACTGAGGTAGTAAGTGACAGAGTCATGATTCACAACCAGGCCGTGTGGCACCAAAGCCCATGCTCTTAATCACGTTTTGGAGACCAACCACTTGGATTCCTGATATAGAAAATAGATAATGGGATAGAGAATGAGCTCCATTGTTAAGAAGTAAAACATAGCCTTTGAAAATGTTTAAGCTTTGCAAACTTTTATAGTAATTTGTATGGCAAACTTGTTGCTGCCAAGTCAATTCTGACTCTTGGTAACACTACAGGACAGAGTAGAACTGCCCCATAGGGTTTCCAGGGAGCGGCTAATGGATTTGAACTGCCAGCCTTTTGGTTAGCAGCCGAGCTCTTAACCACTGTACTACCAGGGTTCCCTTTTATGACGCAGCCAGGAGCAGTTAATTGAAAATCTCTTAAAATGAGAAATTATTTCAAAACTAAGCAAAACTTATATACATAGTATATACCGTGAGGAAATATGTATACAGGCATGCGTCGCTTAACGTCCACAATACGTTCTGTGAAATAGGACATTACGTGATCTGGATGTTATGTGAACACCGTGTTACTTAGCAAAGTATATACGCGTCCTCAGCTTCTGTCCCTCTCTTCAGTCCCCCAATTCAGTGGCATCTCCAGGGCGCCTCTCTGATCCCCCTTCTCTGGCCTCTGATTCCCCATTCCATGCCCTTTGCCAAGACCTCACTCAGTTAAGTGGAGCAGATGCCAGTGAAGCCGTCCCTGAGTGCAGAAACCGGTCTGATGAGGGGGGAGGGGCACTACCCAAATAGTTTGTCCATCTCACCTACACTTAGCTTGAAAAGATTTTTTTTATTGACTTGATCTATGTAGTTTTCCAAAGTATTCGGTTTTCTTTTCGCATTTATGTTTAATTAATTAAATCATGATAGAAACAAATATAATAGTTGGGAACAAATACAACAGGTGTGGTAAACATATAACTTACCTGGTGTGAGCAGAAACGGTCAGGCCTAGTTAAGGGTAGACCCTAAGTGTTTATCGTATATAAAACCAGGTGTGTCTAGATGATTTCAATTCATGATGACCCTTTGTGTGCAGAGTAGAACTGTGCACTCCGTAGGGTTTTCAAGGCTGTGACCTTTTGGAAGCAAATCCAAGGTGCCTCTGGTTGAGTTCCATTTGCCAGCCTTTTGTTTAGTAGTTGAATGCTTAACCACTTGTACCATCCTGGGACTCCTTATCAGGTATAGATGTCTTTTTATGCAGAAAGACTATGGAGAACTTCACTTAATCTGGTGAATTGGTTAAGTGGAAGTCGGTTAAAAAAGGGAGAGAGAGTGCATTGAGCTTCTTTATTGATTACCATTAGAATTTCTGAAAGAACGAGATACAGTATTTTTGTTACTCTTTTTTAAAGAACAGGGAGGCAAAGTATTATAGTAGGAAAGGGAATAAAGAAATGGTTGTTAAAAAAGCAGAAACAACCAGAACAGGTTGAAAAGTATAGATACTGACAAAGGTAGTAATGTATATGAAATATGGAATGTCTTCTGCACCTCTCAGTTTGCTCCCTGAGGGCAAGGGTTGTGTCTGTTTTGTTAATCATCATATCCTGATTACTTAGCACTATGCTTGGTACTTAGCATTTACAAGGTATTAGTTGGATGGGTAGGTGGATGGAAGAGAAACTAACTCTTGGCAGAAGCAGAAGCCAAAATGAGCTGGAAGTTTAAATGTCATGTAAGAAAGGAAATTGAAGAATCAGTGTTTCTTGAGTATATTCTTGAAGGGGAAAGAAAGCCCTATTTTTTTCTACCCTGTCACCAATACTTAAAAAAGAAAAAATCCAGATAGGTGCAGATTAATGTATTCTGTAGTTTTAACTACATCAGCCTTCTACTCTGAATTTCAAAATGGTTTTATGTTTTTCATTGCAAGCCTCATCACCCGAGCTAATTTGAATTTATAGCTCTGGTGTACATCATACTGAAAAGCATAGCATCATCGTTTATCATCAAATCTATTTTCTCCCTAAACACAGTAAATTTCCTGTTCTATAAAATGAAAAAAAAAAAAAAAAAACCAAACCCAGTGCCGTTGAGTCGATTCCTACTCACAGCTATCCTATAGGACAGAGCAGAACCGCCCCATAGAGTTTCCAAGGAGCGCCTGGCGGATTTAAACTGCTGACCCTTTGGTTAGCAGCCGTAGTGCTTAACCACTACACCACCAGGGTTTCCAGATAGCCCTGTATATTACTGAAGGAGCTCTGGTGGCACACTGATTAAGTGCTCGGTTAACCAAAAGGTTCATGTTTCGAATGCACCAGCCACTCTGTGGAAGAAAGATGTGGCAGTCTGCTTCTATAGCAGCCTTGGAAACCCTATGGGGCAGTCCTAGTCTGTCCTATAGGGTTGCCGTGAGTTTGACTCAACAGCAGTGAGTTTTTTACGAAAACCCTCAATGAAAGATTTTTATTCTTTTAAAAATTGTTAATTTATGCATTGTTTATTTGATAGTGTATTCTGGTGCTTCCTAATTCTTTTCACGTGTTATGGTATACAAAATGGTAGTACTCCAACCAGAGTAACCTAGTGAGCCTGTTCTCAGCTAGTAGCAGTTGGCTGGGGGTACTCCAGGACCTTCTTGGCTACATTAAAGACACTTGTGACCAATACTTTTGTCCCTTAGTTAGAAAGCTCTGACTGCAAAGTGGTATGAAGGCTTACAGTACATTTGGAAAAAATAAATAAATAAATAAATAATTTGATTAGGCTTGCTGAAGGATTATGATGGTGACACTGAAGTTTGAGTTTGGGGAGTAACTGCCACTGGGGCATTTGACTTCTCTTTAGACCTTGGGGAGCCATTAAAGGTTCATAAGCAGAACATCAGGGATATGTCAGTGTGATAGAAAAATCCTGGGTAAAAGTGGACTGTAAGAGGAGAATCAGTGTGGGTAGGAGGACTGTTGTGAATTTAATTAAGGTGCATCAGGAACAACCTCATTAGCACTCAGAGGAAGTGAAGCTGTGAGCAGTATGGATATCTGGCAGAAGAGTGTTCCAGTCAAAGGGAACAGTAAGATCAAAAGTCCCTGGTGTGTTTAGAAACAGTACAGAGGTCATTGTAACTGGAAGTAAACAAGGTCAGAGAAATAGTGGGAAGGGGGTAGTGGTGGCCAGGTCATGGGAGATTGGTTTTTGGCCACGGTAAGAACTTTATTCTTCACTCTGAATGAGATGGGAAGCCTTTGGAGCAGAGGACTAACGTAGTCTAACTTTCTGAACACCTTTATTATAATAATAATACCTAATATTTGTTGAGAGCTTAATAATGTGCCAGCCACCGTGCAGAAATTTTTTCAGCAACCGTTTCTGATAGAAACTATTAAACACGTCTTCCAGGTGAGATTTTCAAAGGTTAAGAAACTAGCCCCAAATTTTAAAGCTGTAAGCAGCAGAGTTTGAACTCAAGCCCCAGCCATCTAAAGGCACATTCAAAACACTGGAGTAGCAGCATCAGAATTACTACCTGGAGAACTTTTTAAAACTATACAGTCTCTGCCCTTGCAGATTCTGATTCAGTAGGACTGGGAGTTTGTGTTTTGAGAAAGCTTCAAAGGTAGTATCAAAGCCCTTTGAGGAATGGAAACAACTAGTTGTTGAAAATTTATGCTCTTATTCAGTGAATGTCTTGGCCTTCTCCTTTCTTGCAATGGCTCTGACAGACCTAATTAGAAGATCTTTGCTTTTGTGAGGAACTTTCATTTTCTGCATCCATTGCTTATATGAATATTTGGAGCTTTATAATTAAAGCTTTGCCCATCTATATTGTATTCAAATTTGTATGGTAGTCATCAGCAAATTTGTAAATCTATGAATTGGGATTTTATTAGGTAGTCTAGGAAAAAAGATAAGTCACCAGTTACTTAGTAATTTTACAGTTTGTAAGATACTGAAATCTCTTAAGGGTAGGGACCCGGTGTCTTAGCCAGCTCAGAGAGCTTTGTGCATGGTAGGAATTTAAGAATATAATGGTGAATTAAATTGAGTTCTCAGTGCATGAACTTTTGTTACTTTTGAATCTAATTTCATCTCAAATGTATGTGTAAATAGGTAGGCTTAGCTTTTTTAGTCTAAATTCTCTTAACATAGGTGCATTTTAACTCTGCTTTAATAAGTGGAATTGCATTTACTTGAAATTTGGACATAAATATATATATCATATTCTTTTTCTAGGCTCCAGCAACCAAGGTTTCAGAGCTAAACCCTAATGCAAAAGTATGGGGGAATCATATGCTACATTTGGAAACAAGTAGTACAACTGATGGCAGTGTGAATAAAACTTGGGAAGAAATATCTGACCATCCTCCGGACTGCTGCAAAGAGGGTAAGTTTTGGATATGAATCACTGATAAGGAGCATCTTTGCTTCTGAAGTATTTGTCTTTGATCTTAATCCATCTTTAAGAAATAATTAAAATTTTATGTCATGGTTTGTGACAGTACTTAAGGATCAGGAAGTTTTTTTAAACAAATAATTAAAACATTCAAATAACTACAAGCGTAAGCTTTGACTTGGCATAAATTTTCTAGTTGTAGGGTTGGATGATAGCAACGGCGATGGCAACAGAAGCCGTGAGAATGCAGCATTCCCAGATTTACAAGAGCCAGACCAAACGGATGTGAATACTCTGGCTCTGGGTCACTCAGAATATGACTCTCTGCCTGAAAACAGCGAAATGGGTAAAGCTATTTTATGAATTCATTGTCATATAGAGTATGGAGTTTATTTTACTTTTGTTGATTTAGCTTATTAACTCTTCCCCTAATCAATATGCGCCTTAATTTGCTTCCTTCTGCCTTAAACTCACTCTTATATGGGTGTGGTGGAGGTAAGAGGGAGGGGAGAAGAACCCTTCAGGCTCTGGTCAGGGAGGGCATTATAAAGAATGGAAGGCTTGAGTAGCTCCTGAAAGTGAATAAGATTTAACCAGGAGAAGCAGAAGATTATTTGTAGAGTGAATTGTGTTGGTACAGAGATGGAAACGTTAATGTTGTAATTGAGAGTAAGATAATTTGGATAAAGTGAGGGATTTAAAAGGGGAGCGTAGTGGCAGATAAGAATAGTTGAGGCCAAATTTGAGGGTCTTGGAAGCTATGAGGATTTTGAACTATCCCTGTAGGGAGTGAGTAACTTGAAAGTAAGGTATTTGGGAGAGATAAATTTTGAAAGAGTGTGAAGGCATGATTTGGAGGAAAGAAAATCTAAGAACAAATAAAACAAGATGCTCTATTAATCACCCCTCGCCCCCACATACACACCGTGTTCTTCTCCTTCAGGGCCTCTGTTGTTGTTGTGTGCCGTTGTCGATTCTGACTCATCCTGACCCTATAGGACAGAGTAGAACTGCCCCATAGTGTTTCCAAGGCTGTCGTCTTTACAGGAACAGATGGCCAAGTCTTTTCTCCTGAAAGGTGGCTGGTGGGTTTGAACCGTGAACCTTTTGGTTAGCAGCCCAGTACCTAACCATTGCACCACCAGGGCTCATAACAAAAACTTTGCCATTTTAGCCATTTTTAAGTGTACAATTCAGAGATATTAATTATATTCACCATGTTGTACAACCATCACCACTATTTTAAAAAGTTTTTTATCACCCCAAACACAAACTTAGTATCCCTTAAGCAATAATTCCCCATGCCTCCCTTTTCCTATCCCGTGGTGACCATTAATAAACTCTTGTCTGTGCAATTGCCTCTTCTAGATATTTCAGAGAAGTGAATCATACAACATTTGTCCTTTTGTGGCTGACTTATTTCACATAGTGAATGTTTTCGAGGTTCATCTGGGTCATAGTGTGCATCAGAACTTCATTTCCGTTTATGGGAAGAATATTCCATTGTGTGTATACCGCAATTCCTCTTGGGATTTTTTTTTTGCGGGGCGGGGGGGTAGATTCTTGCTTCTCTCTGTGTTTCATTTTGGAAAGGTTCTTCAAGTTTGTTAGTCTTATACAATGTCTAATATGTCATTGATTCCATCAAGTGTAGTTTTAATTTCAGACATAGTTTTCATCTCCAGAAGTTCTATTTGGGTCTTTTTTAAAATATTCGTCATGTCTCTACCTAACTTTTTGAACATATGGAATGTGGTTATGATAATTGTTTTAATGCCGTTGTCAGTTAATTTTAACACCCTTTGTCAGCTCAGGTTTGGTTTCTGTTGATTGATAACTTCTCTTCATGATGGATCATGTTTTCCTGGTTCTTACCATGCACGGTAATTTTTGATTGGATTGAATTTTACTTTGTTTGGGTGCTTAGTATTTTGGTATTTAATCTTTGTTCTGGGATGGAGTTAAGTTACTTGGAAACAGTTTGAGCCTTTCAGATCTTGCTTTTAAGGCTTTTAGGCGTGATCAGAGCAGTGCTCAGTCTAGGACTAATTATTCCCCACCACTGAGGCAAACCCTTCATCACACTCTGCCCATTGCTTTGTGAGGCACCAAGTTTCCCAGTCCAGCTGGTGGGAACAGGCAGTTTCCAGCCCTGTGTGAGTGATGTTCACTGTTACCTCTAATCCTTTCAGATGCATCAGAACTTAGCTGATGACTTGATGTGGAAATCTTCTACTGCTCTCCAGAGTTCGCTCTGTGAAGCCCTATTTTCTGTCTACTCTGTCCTATACACTGTAGCCACTATGATCTCTCTGCATGGTCATTTCTGTCTCGGGTTCCACCCATGTCGCCACCCTCTGCAACAGTCCCTTTCTGGTAAGCTGGGGCAGTCATAAGGCTTACCTCTTAAATTTCACGTCCCTCAGGGTCCACTGTTCTTTGTTGCCAGATGCCCTGTGTTTTGAAAAATGTTGTTTAGTTTATTTTATTAGCTTTTTGGTTGTTTTAAAAGGGAAGATAAATCCGCTCCCTGTTACTCCCATCTTGGCTGGAAGCTGATGACCTCATGTCTTATTTAACTGTAAAAACTGAAGCTATCAGAAGAGAACTTTCTCACCCTAGCAGCACTAAATCTAACAATCCGTGTGCCAGTGAAATCCGTCCACTCTGCTCCGAATCCTGTCCTCTCTTACATTCTCAAGGTCTTTGCTTCATCATCCCATGTATTTACTATATCATGAATTTTTGCTTTGCTGTATCATTGCCACTGTCATACTAATGCTCTATCATCTCCCATCTTAAATGAAACTGCCCTTGACAATGTATCTTCTTCTAGCAAAACTCTTAGAAGGAGCTGTTTGTATTAGCTGTCTTCATTTCCTCAACTCCTGTTCTTTCTTGAGTCCAATCCAGGTAGCTTTTATCTTCACCTGTCACCAGAACTGCATTTGTCAAGGTCTTTAATGACCTTAGTGTTGCCTGATCTAGTAGTTTATTCTCAGTTCTCACCTTATCTGATCTTACTGTAGCATTTTTTTGGTTGATGATTTCCTCCACTGTCAAACACTTTCTTCTCTTGGCTACTGACTTTACATTCTACTACTGTCTTCCCATCTCACTGCCTGTACTTTCTCAGTTTTGTTTTTCCTCTTCCTTACCTCTTAATGTCAGAGTGCCTCAGGGTTCAGTCCTAGGCCACTTCTCTACCTATATAGTCTTCTCTAGATGGATCTCATCAGCCCTGTTGCTTTAAATGCCGCCTGTACCTTTGAAGAGTCCAAATTATTTTACATTTTTGTATTATCTTCCTAACTGGTCTCACTGCTTCCATCTTGTGGCATTACAGTCTTGTCCAATGTGGAACCAGACAGATAGTTCCAAAATGTATATTACATCCTCTAGCTCCCTTGCTCTCAACTCTGGATTGTTTTCCTATCACATATAGGTTAAAATTCTAATACCTTTACTATAGGCTGCAGGGCCCTACTTGATCTGATCTACCGTCCCTACTCTCCTTCCCTCCTCTGCCTCTGTGGCCTCACTTCTTACTACTTTCCCCTTCACTCACTCTTCTCAGCTATACTGGCCTCCTTGCTTCTCCATCTCTGCTCAGATGTTAACCTCCACAGCAAGACCTTCTCTGACCATCCCATCTAAAAAAAAAACCACCATGCACTCTTTCCTTACCTTATTTTATTTTCCTTTTTATCAATTTTTGTCTGACATTTTGTATTTATTTAGCTCTTTATTAACTGTCTCTCTCACTAGAATGTTAGCCTCATGTAAGAAGAGACTTTGCTTTATTAGGCTGAATTAACAATGCCTGCTTAGTAAGTATCTATTAAAAATTGGTGGGGCAGGATGTGAATTTAACTGGATTGATTAAGAGAGGCCTTTCTGGATGAAGGAATGAAGTCGGTTTTTTTTTTTTAATTGTAACAGCTTTATTGAGGTTTAATTCATATGCCAAGCAATTCACCCCTTTGAAGCATATAATTCAGTTTATTATTTGATTAGGTTTTTAGTATGTTCACAAAAGTGTGCAGACATCATCACAATTTTAGAACTATTTCATCCTCCTCCCAAAGGAAATACCTTATGCATTAGCAGTCACTCCGTTCCCCTCAGGTCTCAACAATCACTCATCTGCTTTCTCTCTCTTTATGGATTCTTAGCATTCCATGTAAACAGAATCATACAATATGTGGCCTTTCTTGTCTGGCTTCTTTCACTCAGCCTAATGTTTTCAAGTTTTACCCATGTTGTAGCATGTATCAGTACTTCATTTATTTTTTATAGCCCAGTAGCATTCCACTACGGAGCCCTGCTGGCACAGTGGTTGAAGTGCTTGGATGATAACCAAAAGGTCAGTGGCTCTAACCCACAGCCACTCCATGGGAGAAAGATGTGACAGTCTGCTTCTATAAAGGTTTACAGCCTTGGAAACCCTATGGGGCATTTCACATCGGCTCTCTCTAAGTCGAAATCAACTCAGTGGAAATGGGTTTGGTTTTTAGTATTCATCTGGAGTCCCTGGGTGGGGCAAAGAGTGAACACACTCAGCTGCTACCCCAAAGATTGGAGGTTTGAGTCCACCCAGAAGCTCCTTGGAAGAAAGGCCAGGCAACCTACTTTCCAAAAATCAGCCATTGACAGCCCTATAGAGCACAATCCTATCCTGACACACATGGGCTCACCGTGAGTCAGAGCAACTTGTTGGCCGCTGGTTTTTAGTATTCCACTGGATGGTTACATTGCCTTTTATTTATCTGTTCATCAGTTGATGGACATTTGAGTCTTTTCCACTTTATTCGCTATTGTGAATAATGCTGCTATGAACATTCATGAGTAACTTCTAGTGTGGACATATTTTTTTGTTTTTAAATAATCCTGTGTTTTTGGTGAAGGTTTACACAGCAGTTTAGATTCCCATTTAACAATATGTACACAAATTGTTTAGTGACATACGTTACACAGAGTGGTTTTTTTCAAGGGCCATTTCAGTCCCATCAGGGCCCATTGGTTTTGTTTGTTTTGCATTGTTTATTGGTTGTTTAGTTTTGTTTGCCAGGTGTGGGAGTATGAGGGCAAATATTGTTAAAACCCTTTATAATACAGACATGACCTCTCTTGTCCTTGTTTGGTGCCACTTTTGTCTTTGCCTTTTGATTTGTTTTTTAACATTGACTTTTAAAATATGTGCCCCTTGTCAGAAAATTCCAAATGTATAATTGTGCCATGCTAATTTATATAGAAGCATATGGGAAAATAACCCTCTTAAAGTTCTTAACTTTTCAGTGTCTTTAATTTCCTGTTGCCATATTGAATTGAGATGCTCAACATTATTAACATACCTGTTCATACAGCAACCAGAGTGTCTTTTTTTTAGAGAGTGAGGGTGCTTAACGTAAACTCCAGTTCACTTTATTTGAAGGCACCAGGTCCATTACACATTGTTATATGTAAGACATGCATCTTGGAACTACATTTATATAAATTACTGAGGACCACCATCCACCTTACCATTCAGTTTCTTCATATGAGAAATTTCTTTTAGAATTTAACAGTAGCTTTTGTTTCCCCTTGATGATCTGGTTTATTTAGTATTCTCCAATAAGAACTCTGTAACTTGGCAATTTCTCACTTGTTCCTTTGACTACCTGGAGATTTAGAGGCAGATTTAAGACTGCTGTAGAAACTGTATAAATTTTTATAGCCTGTGTCCTTATCATCCCCAATCCTGTTTTTTTTGCCTGTATCTGTCGTATCTTGTTTTGATTCTTTCTCTGAAATTTTATTTATTGTCTTAGTGTCTGTGATTTTATAGGATACCTGAAAATTCTTTGTAAAATGAGGCAAGGCATTAAATAGTAATTATTTAATTATATATTACATTTATTTATTATACCTGTTATTTTGAGATTAAAAGTCCCTTCTAAATTTTATTAATACAATTTACTCCTCAGATTATTTTCCTAAATTTTGTTTTTTGTGTGTGGGATTATGTTTTGTTTTTTGCCTGTGATTTCTTTAGTAATAAAAGCATTTTTCTTATAGTCCCTATATACTTAGTAAGTGTATTTATAAATGTATATCTATACATATAGAAAGCATTTATGTGTGTGTGTGTGTGTGTGTGTGTATATATATATATAAAGCATTAGAATTGGTGTATTGAAACAATCTACTCGGTGAGTTTAAAGCCTTTTTTTCTGAGTTGATTGTTCCTTTTTTATAGGAGGAAATGAGTCTCAACCAGAAAGCCAAGAGGACCCCCGAGAAGTGCTTAAAAAAACATTGGAATTCTGCTTATCTAGGTAACAATGATAGTGGGTTTTCTAACACCTAATATCTATGGTGTTATGCGTTGGTTATTTTAAATGAATGTGGCATTTTGCATGGAAGAAAATAGAGTGTACATCAATTGAAAAATCTAGAATTTTGAATAATAACTTTTTGACATGTTGGAGAACTGAACGCAGTCATCCAGGTCATTGTTCCCCAAGTTGAGTCCACAAATTCACCGTATCATCTAGGTTACTCTTTGAAATACAGATTCCTGGACCATCACCCCTTACTTACTAAATCAGAATCTTTGAGGGTAGGGGCTTTAGAATCTTCAGTCTTAAAAAGAGATTCTTTAGCATAAGTTTGAGAACTATTTTCCTATACTGTTTCTCAAAATGTGCCAAACAATTACAGTAGTAGATTGTTTTACTTATAACTATATAAGTTTTAATACTGATATTGTTAGTTTTTTTTTTTTTTTTCTTGAATAATACCTCTTCTCTAGAAAAATGCAGTAGAACCTTTAAAGTTCAGACATCAAAACTGGATTACAAAAAAGGTTAGCTTGGGTTAAATGTAATTTTCTTTGAGTGTGAAGATAACAGAAATATGTCACTGATTGGTGTGTTAAAATTTTGTATCAATAATGGTGATTTTTTCAGGCATTTTCACAGAGGTGTCTGATGAGGACTGCCTCAAAGATAGTGGGGTTGCATGAGGTTGGAGGTGAGGGACCATGTTCTGGGTCTTCCTTCTATTTTCATATTTATTCACAAATTAATATATACTGACATTCCTTAAGAAGGAAAGATCCTGTTGATAGGTTGAAAACTGTAGCCCTATGCCATTCACAAACCCTTATCTATCCCTTGTATGGCCAGAGTCACCCTGTATATGAGAGATGGCTAGCCAAGATACGGGAAACAGAACAGCATGTCACTCTACAAATCAATTACTTCTATTGAACTTTAGGATTGAGGGACATTGTAAGAAGTCCTGTGAAACCATTATTGTATTTAGTTTAGAGATGCTATTGAGACACTTGTTCACTACATCACACATTGTCTTTTTTATGAGAACTCTCAAGAATCATTTATCTTAGGGCAGAACACCAGGAAATACCTGATAGTCACCTAAACTACTGGTTATTTTTGGCTTACTTTTTTTTTATGACCTTGTGGGTAATGTCATTGATCGTTTTCCTTCTTTTTAATGCTGGCTGCTAGGAAGTGCAGAGTCAGATTTGCAGGCTCTCTAGCAACTGTTCCATACTATACAGCATGAATTTTGGGTATCAGCCTTGTCCCTGGCCTTTCTTCTTCATTCCGCTGGATTTCTTTAGTACTTAAAAATTTTTAATTACTAAAAATTTATAAGCCACTCAAATACTTTTTAGAAAAAAAGGTAACTTATAAGTAACTACATTTTAAAACATAATTATTTACTCATTAATTTTAATTGTATGAAGTGCAATATACTTTTGCTTTTGCTGTCCGCCTTGCCATATTCTGAAAAAAATTTATCTGAGGTCACAGAGGTAGTAAATAACATGGGGTTTTAACTTAGATGTAGTCTAACTCCAAAGCCATACCATCCCACACTAGTACCTCGTGTGAAACTAATAGTGCTGTGGATAAAATTTCCTTTTAAAGAAGTATTAACCAGAAGAAACCCTTTTCTTTCACCAGGGAGAATCTTGCTAGTGATATGTACCTTATATCACAGATGGACAGTGATCAGTATGTGCCAATTACAACAGTAGCAAACCTTGACCATATCAAGAAACTCAGCACTGATGTGGATTTGATTGTTGAAGTGCTACGATGTAAGTAATGACTATTTAAAATGAATAATAGTTAATCTTTACAGCATTTTTCTCATCAGTATTTTCTCATTGGTATGAATCTTTAAAGGAGCCCTGATAGCACAGTAATTAAGGGCTCAGCTGCTAACCAAAAGATCAGCAGTTCAAACCCACCAGCCCCACTGCAGGAGAAAGATGGAGAAGTCTACTTCTGTAAATATTACAGCCTTAGAAACTCTGTGGAGCAATTCTGCTCTGTTCTATACGGTCACTATGAGTCTGATTCAATTTGATAGCAAGGAGTTTTTGTTTTTAATGACTCTTTAAATCTCTATCCATTAAATTTTAAGGTGCTTGACGGTAAATCAAACCTCACATTGCCTTCTCACCATTCCCCATTATGCTTTGCCATTGAGTTGATTCTGACTATAGAGACCGAACAGGACAGGGTAGAACTGCCGCATAGGGTTTCAAAGAGCAGGAATTTGAATTGCTGACCTTTTGGTCAGCAGCCAAGCTCTTAACCACTGCACCACCAGGGCTCCATTAGTGCCTTATATATAGCCTTTGAAAGCACTGACTGAATCCGTAATTGAAACTTCAGAAGTATAGATAGCCTGCTTTAAAAATTATGAGTCATTTGGATTAGAAGAGGAATCTTTTTACTGAACATTTCAAAGACAGCTGTTAAATAAAATTAATAGTATTCGTGGTTAAAGTGAAATATATTTTAATTACCATTTCTAGCAGCTAAAGGCCTTTATTTCAAATTTCAATTTTCTGCTTAAGTTTTGATGAAATGTTATTGCTTCTTAAAAGGATATTGTGAATGAAAATATTCCTTCACAATTTAGCAACATCAAAGGAACCTTCAAACATTACATTAGACACCCACAGGAATTTCAGGAAATGTAGGTATTTACAGTGTTACCTATTGTGTTACAACTATAGTTTGATTGTGTCTTCGTTTGCTTTGCAGAGTTAGTCTTCTACAGTCTTTTTGTTTTTTTTAAAGAGAGGAAAATAGCTTTACTGAGGCATAATTGAGATATAATAAATGAACAAGTATACAATTTGATAGGTTATGACCTACTTAAACATCTATGAAACCATCACCACAATCAAGATAATAAAGGTATCCATCACTAACAGTTTCCATGTGCCCCTTTGTAATGCTTGCTTCACATCCAAGATGTCTTCACTTGGGAATAGTTTTATATTAAATGTATATATTGTATTTCTTCTTAAATAAAAAATAAAAAAAAAATTTTTTTTTTTTTTCACTTCTTATAATAGGGCTACAAACACAAATGAGTTACTCTTACAGTTTCTCTCCTTAGGACTGGTGTGAGCATCCTTCACAAAGAAGACAGTCCGAATTATTGCCGCCTACTCCCACCGCCCCCAAACCCCCCCCCCCCCCCGCGCGCCCGGAAACCCTGGTGGTATAGTAGTTAAGAGCTAGAGCTGCTGACAAAAGGTTAGCAGTTCAAATCTACCAGGCACTCCTTGGAAACCCTATGGGGCAGTTCTGCTCTGTCCTATAGGGTCACTATGAGTTGGAATTGACTCGACAGCAACAGATTTTTTTTTTGGTTTTAGACCCACCCCCGATTGTGCAACTGCCTAAATATTTTAAAGTGATTGACATTCCTATGCCTGAATAAAAGCCTCACTTCTCTCTTTACTGTTATTATCTATTGCTTATGCTTACATAGGAAATATTTACATATTATCCCACTGGTTATTTGTACAGATGACACAGTCAGTGAAGGTTTTTTTTTATTGTGTGGATTTGGCTAAACAGTTGTATAAAGAGATGCCATCTTATCTTAGAACTTAGTTGGATTTTCTGTTCACAAATAAAAATTGTGTTCCTGGGAAGTGCTTTAATGGAAATTTATTGAAGTATTTATAGCAGTCATCACTTCTATTTTTCTGCTCCTAGACAAATGTGGTAAGGTTATAGAATTACTGGGGCAGACAGTGATCTAAGAAACTGGCAGATCATAACCCATTAACTTTGAATCCTGAAAATTGTAGCACCATTTCCCAAAATAATAATAAGCTTCTAAGTGTCTTTTTCTTTTACAGAGTCAATTTAGAAAAGAAATCTATATTATGTTTTCAATGAGTTTAGTTCAATCTAACCCACTTAAAAAAGCCAGCAGGTTTCTTGTACACACACACACACCCCTACACCCCTATATATATGTGTGTGTGTGTGTGTGTGTGTGTATATATATGTATACATGCATACACTTCATTCAGTTAAAAGTCATTTTGGCTATTACTAGGAATCCCAGATTTAGTAATTCCTTTTAGGTATATCTTGGAAACTTTGCTGCCTCAGTGAGTATAATTTCTCAGTTGAATTTTTTTATTTTTTTGGTACTTTAGATGAAGGTTCCCAGAACAAATTAGTTTCTCTTTAAACAATACACATATCATTTTGTGACATTGGTTGCCAAGCACACAGCATGTCAACACTCCCTTTCTCGACGTTGGGTTCCCTATTAGCAGCTTTCCTGTCCCTTCCTGCGTTTCCGTCCTTGCCCCTGGGCTGGTGTGCCCATTTAGTCTCATTTTATTTTATATGCCTGTGTAATCTTTGGCAGAAGAGTGAATGAAACTCAGGAGTGAATTCAGTACTCAGCTGAGTCTTGCTGGCGAGAGGTCATTCATGCAGACTATAAGTATATTTAATTGCTCTGTGTAGTTGCTTAAATGAGCTGTTTCCGTCTGTGAATGACATTGTCTCGCATCGCCATCCTATTTCCACCTATCTGTTTCCAGCATGTATTTTGGGAGCAACTTGAATTCTGTTACCCTCTATCAGTTTGTATTCAGCTTTTTAGTATCAGTTGTCTTTTTTCACTCAATTTTTGGACAGAAGGGAATATATGTATATACGTAATAACATATGGTATCAGCATATTAGTTGGGGTTCTTCAGAGGGTAATGTAAGTTAGCTGCTGTGGGCAGAGTTCTCATCCAATGTTTAAATCTTACCCCAATCCCCAAAATGCCCAGCAGGGTCAGACACAAAGTAGACATTTAATTTTAATTTTATTTTACAATATGGTGCAATTCTAATGTTGATTGAGTTGCATAAATTATATTTTAGACAAGTCTCACATCATAATACACATGTAGAACATGGCATATCTGATTCAAACGATTTGTTTTTTACATCTCATACATTTGAAATCGCCAATTTAAAAAAAAAAAACACTTATTTGTTACTAGAGAATGGATAAATACATTGTGATATGTTCACACAGTGAATACTTAAAAAGAAAGCGGAGGCCATGGAAGCTCTGTAGACACATCGAAACTCCCTGAGGGACCAAATTACTGGGCTGAGGTCTATGGGGACCGTGGTCTCAGCGGACATCTAGCTCAGCTGGCATAACATAGTTTATAAAGAAAATGTTCTACATTCTATTTTGGTGAGTAGCGTCTGGGGCCTTAAAAGCCTGTGAGCAGTCATCTAAGGTATTCCACTGGTCTCACCCCTTCGGGAGCAAGGAAGAATGAAGAAAAGTAATGATACAACGGAAAGATTAGTCCAAAGCACCAATGGACCACATCTATCATGGCCTCCAATAGACTGAGTCCAGTACAACTAGATGGTGCCCAGCTACCACCACTGACTGCTCTGACAGGTTTCACAATAGAGGGTCCTGGACAGAGTTGGAGGAAAAGGTAGAATAAAATTCTAACTCAAAAAGAAAGACCAGACTTGCTGGCCTGACAGAGACTGGAGAAACCCTGAGAGTATGGCCCCTGGACACCCTTTCAGCTCTGCAGTGAAGTCACTCCTCAGGTTTACCCTTCAGCCAGAGATTCGACAGGCCCATAAAACCAAATGAGACTAAAGGGGCATACCAGCCCTGGGGCAAGGGCTAGAAACCCTGAGAGTACAGGAAAGCCGGTAATAGGGAACCCCAGGTTGAGAAGGGAGAGTGTTGACATACCATGGGGCTGTTAACCAATGTCATAAAACAATGTGTACTGTTTAACGAGAAACTAGTTTGTTCTGTAAACCTTCATCTAAAGTACAATAAAAAAGCAAAGAAAAATGATGACCTTTGGTTTAAAAAAATGTTGATAATTAATGAAGCTAGGTTATAGGGATAATGTGGATGTTCATTTAAAAAAAACAAAAACCTGTTGCCGTTGAGTTGATTCTGACTTATAGCAATCCTACAGGACAGAGTAATGAATGTGGCCTTCGTGTCTCAAAAAGAATACATTTCAAAAAATTAATATAGGCTATTAAAGTGTGTTTCCAAGCATGTCCAAGATGATACTGTTTTGGTTTTTACAGCTTTATTGAGGTAAAATTTACAAACCATAAATTTACTGACATTTTAAGTGTATAATTTGGTAAGTTTTGACATATTTATATACCCATGAAACTACCACAAAAACAGCACATTCATCATCCCTCTTAAGTTTTCTTTTGCCGTTCCCTATCTCTGTCCCTTCCACAAGCAATCACTGATCTGCTTTCTGACATTACAGTTTGCATTTTCTAGAATTTTTATGTAAATGGAATCAGTCATGGTATGTCCCTCCCTTTCTTTTTCTGGTCTGGCTTCTTTCATTCATCATAATTATTTTGTTGTTGAGTGTATCAATAGATCATTGCTTTTTTGTGTGTGTGTGCTTTAAGTGAAAGTTTACAGATGAAGTCAGTCTCTCACACAAAAACTTAAATACACCTAGCTACATACTCGCAATTGATCTCCCCTTAATGAGACAGCCCACTCCCTCCCTCCACTCTCTCTTTTCGTATCCACTTCACAAGCTTCTAACCCCCTCTACCCTCTCATCTCCCCTCCAGGGAGGAGATGCCAACATAGTCTCAAGCATCCACCTGATCCAAGAAGCTCACTCCTCACCAGCATCCCTCTCCAACCCACTGTCCACTCAAATACCTGTCTGAAGAGTTGGCTTTGGGAATGGTTCCTGTTCTGGGCCAACAGAAGGTCTGGGGGCCGTGACCACCAGGTCCTTTTAGTTACAGTCAGACCATGAAGTCTGGTCTTTTTACGAGAATTTGGGGTCTGCATTCCATTACTCTCCTGCTCCCTCAGGGGTTCTCTGTTGTGTTCCCTGTCAGGGCAGTCATCGCTTGTAGCCGGGTACCACCTAGCTCTTCTGATCTCAGGCTGATGTAGTCTGTGGTTTATGTGGCCTTTTCTGTCACTTGGGCTCATAATTTTTGTGTGTGTGTCCTTGTTGTTCTTCATTCTCCTTTGATCCAGGTGGGTTGAGACCAATTGATGCATCTTAGATGGCCACTTGCTAGTGTTTAAGACCCCGGACACCACTCTCCAAAGTGGGATGCAGACTGTTTTCTTAATAGAGTTTATTATGCAAGTTGACTTAGATGTCCCCTGAAACCATGGTCCCCAAACCCCCGCCCTTGCTCCGTTAGCCTTCGAAGCATTCAGTTTATTCAGGAAACTTCCTTTTGGTTTAGTCCAGTTGTGCTGACCTCTCCTGTACTGTGTGTTGTCTTTCCCTTCACCTAAAGTAGTTCTTATCTACTATCTAATTAGTGAATACCCCTCTCCGACACTCCCTCCCTGCCCGCTCTTGTAACTGTCAAAGAATTTTTTTTCTCTGTTTAAACTATTTCTCGAGTTCTTGTAATAATGATCTTATACAATATTTGTCCTTCTGCAACGAACTAATTTCACTCAGCATAATGCCTTCCAGATTCCTCCATGTTATGAAATGTTTCACAGATTCATCACTGTTCTTTATCAATGTGTAGTATTCCATGGTGTGAATATACCGTAATTTGTTTATCCATTCATCCATTGATGGGCACCTTGGTTGCTTCCATCTTTTTGCTACTGTAAACAGTGCTGCAGTGAACATGGGTGTGCATATATCTGTTCGTATAAAGGCTCTTATTTCTCTAGGATATATTCCCAGGAGTGGGATTGCTGGATTGTATGATAGTTCTGTTTCTAGCTTTTTAAGGAAGTCCCAAATCGATTTCCAAAGTGGTTATACCATTTTACATTCCCACCAGCAGTGTATAAGTGTTCCAGCCTTTCCACAGGCTATCTAAGATTTATTATTTTGTGTTTTTTAGATTAATGCCAGCCTAGTTGGAGTGAGATGGAATCTCATTGTAGTTTTGATTTGCATTCCTCTAATGGCTAATGATTGTGAGCATTTCCTCATGTATCTGTTAGCTACCTGAATGTCTTCTTTAGTGAAGTATCTGTTCATATCTTTTGCCCATTTTTTAATTGGGTTATTTGTCTTTTTGTAGTTGAGTTTTTGCAGTATCATGTAGATTTTAGAGATCAGATGCTGATTGGGCATGACATAGCTAAAAACTTTTTCCCAGTCTGTAGGGTAATGTTTTTACTCTTTTGGTGAAGTCCTTAGATGAGCGTAGGTGTTTGTTTTTTAGGAGCTCCCAGTTATCTAGTTTTTCTTCTGCATTGTTACTAATGTTTTGTATGCTGTATATGCCATGTATTAGGGCTCCTAACATTGTCTCTATTTTTTCTTCCATGATCTTTATGGTTTTAGATTTTATCTTTAGGTCTTTGATCCATTTTGAGTTCATTTTTGTGCATGGAGCGAGGTATGGATCTTTTTTCATTTTTTTTTTTTAGCAGCTGGATATCCAGTTATGCCAGCACCATTTGTTAAAAAGACTGTCTTTTCCCCTTTTGACTGTTTTGGGGCCTTTGTCAAATATGAACTGCTCATATGTGGATGGATTCTCAATTCTGTTCCATTGGTCTATGTACGTGTTGTTATACCACTACCAGCTTGTTTTGACTACTGTGGCGGTATAGTAAGTTCTAAAATCGGGTATAGTAAGGCCTCCCACTTTGTTCTTCTTTTTCAGTAATGCTTTACTTATTAGGGCCTCTTTCCCTTCCATATGAAGTTGGTGATTTGTTTCTCCATGTCATTAAAGAATGTTGTTGGAATTTGTATCAGAATTGCATAAAATCTATAGATAGCTTTTGGTAGAATAGACATTTTTATAATGTTAAGTCTTCCTGTCCATGAGCGAGGTATGTTTTTCCACGTATTTAGGTCTCTATTGGTTTCTTGCAGAAGTGTCTTGTAGTCTTCTTTGTATGAGTCTTTTACATCTCTGGTAAATTTATTCCTAAGTATTTTATCTTCCTGGGGACTACTGTAAGTGGTACTGATTTGGTGATTTCCTCTTCGATGTTCTTTTTGTTGATGTAGAGGAATCCAACTGATTTTTGTCTGTTTATCTTTTATCCCAATACTGTGCTGAACTCTTCTGTTAGTTTCAGTAGTTTTCTTGAGTATTCCTTAGGGTTTTCTGTGTATAAGATCATGTCATCTGCAAAGAGAGATAATTTTACTTCTTCCTTGCCAGTCTGGATGCCCTTTATTTCTTTATCTAGCCTAGTTGCTCGGACTAGGACCTCCAGCACAATGCTGAGTAAGAGTGGTGATAAAGGGCGTCCTTGTCTGGTTCCCGATCTCGGGAATGCTTTCAGACTCTCCATTTAGGATGACGTTGGCTGTTGGCTTTGTATAAATGCACTTTATTATGTTGAGGAATTCCCCTTCTATTCCTATTTTGCTGAGAGTTTTTATCACGAATGGGTGTTGAACTTTGTCAAATGGCTTTTCTGCATCGATTGATATCTTTTGTTTTATTTATGGATGGATTACATTAATTGTTTTTCTAATGTAGAACCATCCCTGCATACCTGGTATGAATCCCACTTGGTCATAGTGAATTATTTTTTTGATATGTTGTTGAATTCCATTGGCTAGAATTTTGTTGAGGATTTTTGCATCTAAGTTCATGAGGGATATAGGTCTGTAATTTTCTGTTTTTGTGGTGTCTTTATCTGTTTTTGGTATCAGGGTTATGCTGGCTTCATAGAATGAGTTTTGGAGCATTCCATCCTTTTCTATGGTCTGAAATGCCTTTAGTCGTAGTAGTGTTAACTCTTCTCTGAAAGTTTGGTAGAACTCTGCAGTGAAGCTGTCAGGGCCAGGGCTTTTTTTTGTTGGGAGTTTTTTGATTACCTTTTCAATCTCTTCTTTTGTAATGGGTCTGTTTAGTTGTCCTACTTCTGTTTGTGTTAGTTTAGGTAGGTAGTGTGTTTCTAGGAGTTCATTCATTTTTTCTATGTTTTCAAATTTGTTAAGAGTACAATTTTTCATAGTAATCTGATATGATTCTTTTAATTTCAGTTGGGTCTGTTGTAATATCGCCCATCTCAATTCTTATTCGAGTTGTTTGCTTCGTCTCCTGTTTTTCTTTTGTCAGTTTGGCCAGTGATTTATCAATTTTGTTGATTTTTTTTTTTTCCCAAAAAACCGGCTTTTGGTCTTGTTGATTCTTTCAGTTGTTTTTCTGATTTCTTTTTCATTTAGATCTGCTCTAATTTTTATTGTTTGTTTTCTTCTGGTGCCTGTGGGTTTCTTTTGTTGCTCTCTTTCCATTTGTTCAAGTTGTAGGGATAATTCTTTGATTTTCGCCCTTCTTTTTGGATGTGTGTATTTATTGATACAAATTGACCTCTGGTCACTGCTTTCGCTGTGTCCCAAAGGTTCTGATAGGAAGGAAGTGTTTTCATTCTCATTGAATTCTATGAATTTCTTTATTCCATCCTTAATGTCTTCTATAGTCCTGTCTTTTCTGAGCAGGGTATAGTTCAGTTTCCAAGTGTTTGATTTCTTTTCCGTGCTTTTTCTGTTCTTGATTTCCACTTTTATCACCTTATGCTAGAGAAGATGCTTTGTGGTATTTCAGTGTTTTGAATTCTGCTAAAGCTTGCTTTTATTACCTAATATGTGGTCTATTCTAGAGAATGTTCCATGTGCACTAGAAAAGAAAGTATACTTGGTTGCTGTTGGGTGGAGTGTTCAGTATATGTCTGTGAGGCCAATTTGGTTAATTGTGGCATTTAGGTCTTCCACGTCTTTATTGAGCTGCTTTCTGGATTTACTGTCCTTCACGTAAAGTGGTGTGTTGAGCTCTGCTAATATTATTGCTGACCTGTGTATTTCACTTTTCAGTGCTGATAGAGTTTGTTTTATGTATCTTGCAGCCCTGTCATTGGATGCATAAATATTTAATATGGTTATATCTTCTTGGTATGTTTTTCCTTTAATCATTGTATAGTGTCCTTCCTTATCCTTTATGATGGATTTAACTTTCAAGTATATTTTTTCAGAAATTAATGTTGCCTCTTCTGCTCTTTTTTTGATTGATGTTTGCTTGATATATTTTTTCGATCCTTTGAGTTTAAGTTTGTGTCTCTAAGTCTAAGATGTGTCTCTTTTAGCCAGCATATTGACGGATCGTGTTTTTTAATCCGTTCTGCTACACTCTGTCTCTTTATTGGCGCATTTAGTCCATTTGCATTCAGGGTAATTATGGATAGGTATGAATTTATTTAGTGGTATGATTTTGGTGTCTTTTTGACAGTTTCTTTTTCCCCACTGTATTTTATCTGCTGAGTAGGTTATATTTATATATTGTCCTTTCCTCATATTCATTGCTGTCAATTTTGTTTCTGCTGAGTCTCTGTTTTTCTCTTGTATTTTATTTTGATGTGTAGGATAGTTTGTCTCCTTTGTGGTTACCTTATTATTTACCCCTATTTTTCTAAATTTAAGCCTAACTTTGATTTCTTTGTATCACTGTATCTTTCTCTCCATATGGAGTATCTATGACTACATTTCTTAGTCTCTCTTTACTGTCTTAATGTTTTCTTCTTTTACATAATAACATAACTGTTACCCTGTTTTGAGCTTTTCTTTTAAAATCCTGCTTTGTTTTTTTGATTTCCCTGTCTGGGTTGACTTCTGATTACTCTGCCCAGTGTTCTAGTCCTGTGTTGATACCTGATATTATTGATTTTCTAACCAAAGAACTCCCTTTAGTATTTCTTGTCATTTTGGTTTGGTTTTTAGGAATTCCCTAAACTTGTGTTTATCTAGAAATGTCCTAATTTCACCTTCATTTTTGAGAGACAGTTTTGCTGGGTATATGATTCTTCGCTGGCAATTTTTTTCCTTCAATTTTTTTGAATAAGTCATCGCATTGCCTTCTTGCCTGCGTGGTTTCTGCCGAGTAGTCTGAGTTTATTGTTATTGGCTGTCCTTTGTAGGTGACTTTTCATTTATTCCTACCTGTCTTAAAATTCTCTCATTACCTTTGCTTTTGGCAAGTAAGATTATAATATGTCTTGGTGACTTTCTTTTAACATCTACATTATGTGGAGTTTGATGGGCATCTTGGATAGATATCTTCTCATCTTTCATGATATCAGGGAAGTTTTCTGCCGACACATCTTCAACAATTCTGTCTGTATTTTCTGTTATCCCTCCCTGTTCTGGCACTCCAATTACTCGTAGGTTATTCCTCTTGGTGGAGTTCCACATGATTCCTAAGGTTTCTTCATTTTTTTTAATTCTTTTATCTGATTTTTCTTCAAATTTGTTAGCGTCAAGTGATTTATCTTCAAGTTCAGAAATTCTGGCTTCCACTTCCTCAGTTCTGCTCCTCTGACTTTGTATTGAGTTGTCTATTTCTGTAATTTTATTGTTAATCTTCTGAGTTTCTGGTTGCTGTCTGTCTTTGGATTTTTCCAGCTTATTATATTTTTCTTTATGTTCCTAAATAATCTTTTTAATTTCTTCCATTGCTTTATCTGTGTGTTCCTTGGCTTGTCATGCATATTGCCTTGTTTCCTTCCTGATATCTCGAAGGGTTCTGTATATTACTCTTTTGTATTCTGCCACTGGTAATTCCAGGAAGGCACTTTCATCTAGACGATCCCTTGATTCTTTGTTTTGAGAGCTTGTTGAAGCGATCGTGGTCTGTTTCTTTATGTGACTTGATATTGACTGTTGTCTCCAAGCCATCTATAAGTTATCGTATTAGTTTATTTTATGTTTGGGTACTGTGTCGTAGCTTCTTGCTTTGCTTTGTTTTGTTTTGATATGCCCAAATGTGTTGGTCAAGTGAGGTAGCTTGATTATTTTTGCCTTTGGAACCCTGATGTCCTGTCCCCAGATGGCTAGCACTGTTATCAGGTATATCAGTCTAGGAGTCCATTCAATTTTTTTGTATGAATTCAGCTCAAATGTCCAGATAGCTGATCATCAAATGTGTGGTACAGGCTGTGTCCTGCAGTCTTAGAGTGGCAGGGGTGATTGGCGTAGGTACTGGTATCTTGTTGCAACCGAGGGTCACACTCCGAATAAGGCAGGGTGCTGAGAATTGTCCTGCATGTGTCTCTGAGGAAAGAGTGTCCCTGATCCCTAGAGCATACAGGTGGGTGGGTTCTGCAGACGGACCACGGGCACCGAATGTTTTTGGTTGTAAGGACTGGGAGGTTCCAGTTATCCTTGGACCCCTGTCGTGAGTGGCTGGGTGACGTGAGTGGTGCTACCAGTCCTTAGGCCCCTGATTTGTGTATGCAAGGACCCTGTTTAATAAGCAGAGCAATGTCAGACGTCAAACACCCACCTCTTCTCTGCACAGCTGAAACGGTTGGAGTGTGCCAACAAGGGCCCATTCTCCTGAAATAGGCCCACACAGGTACATGCCAAGGGGTAAGGTATTCAAAGTCCTTGGACAGTTTATGCCTGGATAGGAACCGCTTCTGCCCTGAGCTCCCCCTGTTAATGGAGCTGGCAAATTATTTCTTCCCCCAATTGTAAATTTTTTCCTTCTCCAAAGCGGGGGGCGGTGGGGGGGATGGCTGTAGGCACTCAACAGGGCCTCTCTCAGGCCCAGAGAATTCAGCCGCTGAAGCCAGCTGGGGGTGGGGGGGGGGCATGGTTAAATATATGCAAGTACTTAGCTTTTGCCGAGAGCGCTTTGCTCTGGTTCCGGAGGTGTGAGTTGGTCGTGTGGCTGTCTGCTTCTCCCTGAGGAAACTGCAGCCGAATGCTAGTACTAGCCTGCCACCACCGCTCTGGGAATGGTGCCTGAGGGCTACCCACGATTCAGGTTCAGCAACTCCTCTCTGTTTCTGAACTGACTCTTCCTCCCCCTACCCCTCAGTTCGTTTTCTAAGCTTGCATTTGATGCTCAGGGCTCCTAGCTTGTCATAAATATATTAATTTCTCTTGTTTCTTCTGGTCTTTGTTGTAAAGAGGGCTTGCTGGAAGCATCTGTGTATTCCACCATCTTGGCTCTGCCTCCAGGTCATTGCTGTTTATTAATGAGTAGTGTTTCATTGATACATATACCATAATTTGTTTATCCATTCACTAGTTGTTAGACACTGAGGTTATTGCTAGGTTTTGAGTATTACAGAAAGAGTTGCTATGAACATTCATGTAAAAATCCTTGTATATATGCTTTCATTTCTCTTTGGTAAATACCTAGGAGTGGAATATCTGGATAATTTGGTAAGTGTGTGTTAACTTTGTGGAATTGCCCAACTCTTTTTAAAAGTGGCTGTACTGTGCACTTCTTTAAGGAGCCCTGTTGGTGCAGTCATTAAGCACTAGTCTTCTGACCGAAAGTTCGGCAGTTGGAACCCACCAACGGCTCTGTGGGAGAAAGATGTGGCAGTCTGCTTCCCAAAAAATTTACAGCCATGGGAACCCTGTGGAATCGACTGGACAGCACACAACAATAATTTAATTAATGTGGTGAATTGCATTGCTTGATTTTGGATTGGTAAACCAACCTCGCATTACTGAGAAAAATCCTACTTGTCATGACTTAGTACCATTTTTATATATTGTTGTATTCAGTTTACCAAAATGTTGGTAAGAAGTTTTACATCTCTGGTGGTGAGGGATATTGGGCTGTAGTGGTTTATTTTGGTTGGTTGGGGATTTTTGTTGCTGTTGTTCTGTATTTCTTTGTGTAGGTTGTGTACCAGTACGGCTGGCTTCATACAATGATTTGGGAAGTATTCACTTTTCTTGAATGTTTTGTAAGAGTTTGTACTGCAGAACTGAGGCTACCTTTTTCTTTTTTAAGATTTCTTTTCTTTCTCTGTGTGTGTGCTATCTTGATGAAGGTTTACAGAGCAAATTAGTTTCTCCTTAAACTATTAATGCACACATTTTTTTGTTGCCACCCTACAACTTGTCAGCACTCTCCCTTTCTTCACCTTGAGTTTCCCATTTCCATTCGTCCAGCTTTCTGTCCTGTCCTGCCTTCTCATCCTTGCCCCTGGGCTGGCGTGCCCATTTAGTCTTGTGCGCATGGTTGAGCTACATGTATCATTCTTTGTTTTATGGGCCTGTCTAATCTTTAACTGAAGTGCAAACCCCAGGAGTGACTTCAATACTGAGTTAAAAGTGTGTCCAGGGGCCATACCCTGGAATTTCTCCCATCTCTGTTAGACCAGTAAGTCTGGTCTTTCTTTTTGAGTTAGCGTTTTTGTTCTACGTTTCTCTCCAGCTCTGTCCAGCACCCTCTATTGTGAAATCCGTCAGAACAGTCATTGGTGGTAGCCGGGCACCATCAAGTTGTGCTGGATTCAGTCTGGTGGAGGCTGCTTGTAGTTGTGGTCCATTAGTCCTTTGGACTAATCTTTCCCTTGTGCCTTTGGTTTTCTTCATTCTCCCTTGCTCCAGAAGGGGTGGGACCAGTGAAATATCTTCAATGGCTGATCACAATCTTTTAAGATCCCAGACCCTACTCACCGAGGTGGGATGTAGAACATCTTCATAAACTGTATTATGCTGTTTGAGTTAGATGTCCCTCAAGATCATGGTCTCCAGTCCTCAGCCTGGTAATTCACTCTCCCAGGGAATTTGGATGTGTCTATGAAGCTTCTGTGACTTCGCCTTGGTCAAGTTGTGCTGACTTCCCCAGTGTTGTGCACTGTCTTACCCTTCACCAAAGTTACCATTTATCTATTGTCTAGTTAGTGTTTTTTTCCCTCTCTATCCCTCACCTCTCTCATAACCATCATAGATTGTTTCTGTCTGTAAACTTTTTCATGAGTTTTTATAGTAGTGGTCTCATACAATATTTGTCCTTCGGCGATTGACTTATTTCACTCAGCATAATGGCTAGTAATTGTAAGCATTTCCTCTTGTGTCTGTTAGCCTCCTGAATGTCTTCTTTGGTAAAATGTCTGTTTATATCCTCCGCCCATTTTTTAATTGGATTATTTGTCTTTTTGTTATTGAGGTGTTGAAGTATTCTATAGATTTTAGAGGTTAGACCCTTGCCAGATATATCATAGCCGAAAATTTTTCCCCAGTCTGTAAGTTCTGTTTTTAGTCTTTTGGTGAAGTCCTTTGATGAGCCTAAGTAATTTTCAGGCACTCCCAGTTATCTAGTTTATCTTCTGTTGTTTGTGCATTGTTAATTCCGGTTCGTATTGAGTTTATACTGTGTGTTAGGGCCCCTAGACTTGTCCCTAATTTTTCTTCCATGATCTTTATCCTTTTAGGTTTTACTTTTAGGTCTTTGATCCATTTTGAGTTAGTTTTTGTGTGTGGTGTGAGGTATGGATCCCGTTTCAGTTTTTTACAGATGGACATCCAATTTTGCCACCAACATTTGTTCAAGATACTGTCTTTTCCCTATTTAATGGATTTTGGGGTTTTGTCGAAGATCAGGTGACCATAGTTGGACAGATTTACATCTGGGCTTTCGATTCTGTTCCATTGGTTAATGTGTCTGTTGTTGTACGAGTACCAGGCTATTTTGACTACCATAGCTGTGTAGTTGGTTCTGAGGGTAGGCAGCAGGAGTACTCCTACTTTATTCTTCTTCAATACTGCTTTATTTATCTGGGGCCTCTTTCCTGTTCAAAGAAATTTAATGATTAGTTTTTCCATTTTGTTAAAGAATGCTGTTGGTATTTGGATTGGGATTGAATTGTATTTGTAGATTGCTTTGGGTAGAATTGACATTTTCTTAATGTTGAGTCTACCTGTCCATGAGCATGGTATGTTTTTCCATTTATGTAGGTCTCTTTTGGTTTCTTGCAGTAGTGTTTTGTAGTTTTCTTTGTATAGGTCTTTTACATCCCTGGTTAGATTTATTTCTAAATCTTATTTTCTTTGCAGAGTTCGTTTTATTTGGTTTATAGGAATCCAACTGATTTTTGTATGTTTATCTTGTATCCTGTTACTCTGCCAAATCTTTCTGTTGGTTTCAGTAGTTTTCTTGTGTTTTTTATAATATCATAAAAATATATATATATAATATATATATATAAAATGTCTTATCATCTGCAAACAGGGATGGTTTTACTTCTTCCTTACCAACTTTGATGCCCTTTATTTCTTTTTCTTGCCTTATCGCTCTAGCTAGGACTTCGAGCAGAAGGTCAAATAGGAATGATGATAAAGGGTATCCTCATCTTTTTCCTTTTCTCAAGGAGAATGTTTTCAGCCTCTCTTCACTGAGAATGATGTTGGCTGTTGGTTTTGTATAAACCAAAAAAAACCAAACCCATTGCCATCAAGTTGATTCTGACGTATAAAATACATACCCTTTATTATGCTGAGAAATTTCCCTTCTATTCCTATCTTATAGAAAGTTTCTGTCCGGAATGCGTGTTGGACTTTATCGAATACCTTTTCTGTGTTAATTGAGATGATCATGTGATTCTTTTGTTTTTAACATGTGGTGGATTATGTTGATTGATTTTCTAACGTTGAATCATCCTTGCATACCTCATATGAGTGTCACTTGGGCAGGTCGTATTATTTTTTCAAGGTGATGCTGAATTCTCTTGGCTAGAATTTTTGCATCTATATTCATGAGAGATATTGGTCTGTAGTTTTCTTTTTTTGTGGCCTGTTTTGGTATCAGTTATGCTGGCTTTATAGAATGAATTGAGAAGTATCCTTTCTTTTTCCATGTTCAGAAATAAGTTAAGTAGTACTGATGTGAGCTTTTCTCTGAATATTTGGTACAATTCTCCAGTGAAGTCATGCGGGCCACTGCTTTTTTTTTGTTGTTGGGAGTTTTGTTTTGTTTTGTTTTTAATTATTTTCAGTCTCTTCTCTTGTTATGGGTCTATTCAGATTTTCTACCTCAGTTTGTGTTAGTTGAGGTAGGGAATGCGTTTCTAGAAATTTGTCCATATCCTCTAGGTTTTCAAACTTGTTTTTCATAGTACTTTTTTTTTTTTCTATTAGGATCCTTTTTATTTCAGTTGGGCCTGTTGTAATGTCCCCCATTTCATTTCTTATTTGAGATATTTGCTTTCTCTTGGGAATGTATCTATTTCATGTAAATTTTCAAATGTATTGGTATGAAGTTATTGGTAATATTATCTTATTATTCTGTTAATATTAGTAGAGTTTCATTCCTGATACTGACAAATTGTATCTTTGTGATGATGAAAAGTTTTATGTCCTGATTATGCTGATGAAAATATGCTACATCTAAGCGTGTGATGCGATTTCATAGAAATATATATATCAAAAAACAACATAACAAAAAAAGAGTGCATGTAAAAACTGATGATGCTGAATAAGATCTGTACTTGAGTTAGTAGCATTGTACCAACCAACATTAGTTTCTTTGTTTTGGCAATGTACATTGGTTATGTAAGATATAAGCTATTTCAAAATAAAAAATTATAATAATTGTTTTATTTTAGAGACTTGTAAAAAGGAGAACATTACCAATCCTGAATCTTTAATCTGTTTTTAGTGTTTGAGCTGTTTAGAACTTTGTTTTATAGTGTTAAATTTATTTTCTTATAGGACTCTAAAATTTGTCATGCTCTTTAATTTTTAAAAGTTTGGCATGCAAGATTTGTTTAAAACCTTTTGATAGTTTGTCTTGTCCGTTATATATAGTTTTCTTTAACATGTGCAGTAACAATAGTGCATATAAAATATTCCATTGGAGTATTTATATCATCATAGAATATAAATAATTGATTTTTGTATTACTGTTTTACCACTCATTTTTCTTCTCTTTATAGCATTACCTTTAGTCCAAGTGGATGAGAAGGGAGAAAAAGTAAGGCCAAATCAAAATCGTTGCATAGTAATACTGCGTGAAATATCTGAATCTACCCCTATAGAAGTAAGTAATTTCTCCTCTGAAGGATACTTGAAAATTTTCTCTTGGGTTTTTTGTTTTATGTTTACTTGAGGGTTTTCTGGAGGGTGTATTTTTAAGTAAATACTTAGGGTATCACTTTTTTTTTTTCCAGAATTTACATACACTGATAGTTAAAAAGTGATTCATATATGAGTGGTTCTCAAACTTTGTGGTATCAAGACTCCTTTACACATTTTATATTAAAGAAGTAGAATTAATTTATTTCAGAGTCTAGAAATTGAAAGTGAGGAAAATTTAAAGTATTTGTTTAAAAATAGCAATAATAAACATACAAGTTAAGATAAAGAACATTTTTATGATAAGCTTTAAAACAAAATATGTGGCAAAATTTTTTGTGAAAAATACAGTGAATATTAGTGTAGTTTACTGCTTGAATTGAGCTAACGTGTCAGCTTTTTTACTCACCAGTGATTTTGCACCATCCGTGCAAATGTCATCTTAGTAAAAAAGGCAAAAATACCTTTTTTATTTTGAGGAGTGCTGGTTTAGGCAATAATCCCAAGAAACCACAATATTGGATAATTTAATAACAACAAAAAGTGAATGTGCCATTACTACATTGCTGTGAATCTGTTAGAAATTGTCCAAATACTTAATCTAAGTTGCATTGTATAGTAAAACACACTGATAGTTATGCTTTGAGATAATGAAGAAAAATCTGGTATAAGGTGCTGGGAGCTGAGCTAGTCAAATTAATTCATAGCCGCTTCACGATATCACATCTGTCTGGTCTGAGGGCTCCTGAAAGAATACAATAAGATCAGCTTGTCATGTGTCCTGTGCTTTAAGCCAAAGCTGTTCATACTATAAATCTTTTTTAGTACTTTATCTACAAGTATTTAATAATAGAAATGTTAAGATGCCAGTTCTCCCTCAAAATAGAAATGTTACCATTATGTTATTACTTCCAAGGTTCATCTTTTCAGATGATTGAAAGGACAAGGTTTCCCATAGAGATCCTTCTTTGAAATTTCATATGTTGGGTTTAAGTATGTTGTTGTTAGGTGTTTTCAAGTCTGTTCCCACTCATAGTGACCCTATGTACAACAGAAGGAAACTCTGTCCAGTCCTGTGCTGTCCCCACAGTTTTTGTTATGCTTGAGCCCATTGTTGCAACCACTGTGTCAGTCCATCTCATTGAGGGTCTTCCTCTTTTTTGCTGACCCACTGCTTTACCAAGCATGGTAAATACCATCCTGCTATTTTCTATTTGTCTCCTGTTCTTTGTTCTTCTCTCCCCTCCCCACCCCACACACTTTCTTTTGGGTTAAATAGTTACATTTATCTCCTTTTTTTTAGCTTGTGAGGCATAACTCTTTGCTTTGCTTTTCAGTGGTTGCTTTAGGGCTTATAGGTGACATCTTTAATGTAATCAAAGCCTGCCATTAATTAATGGTATACAACTTCTTTTTGCCTTACAACAATATTTCTTCGTTTTCCCACTTCTGTCTTTTGTGCTATTGTTCTCATGAGTTTTAAATCTGCATAGGTATAATCTCCGCAATGTATTGTTGCTTAAAACAGTCAGTTTTCCATTTACAGTGCTTTTCATTCCTTTGTATCCAGACCTCTATCTGGTATCATTTTCCTTTTTCCTGAAAGACTTCCCTTAAAATTTCTTGTGGTGCCGGTCTACTGGTGTAAATTTTTTTCAGCTTTTGTACGTGTGAGAAAGTCTTTATTTCACCTTCATTTATGGCAGATATTTTTGCTAGGTATAGAATTTTGGCTTGACAGGTTTTTGTGTGTGTGTGTGTGTGGTGTTTGTTTTAAAAAGGTCATTCCACTGCTTTTTCCAATGGTTATTTTTATCTTAGTTTCTCTGTTTATAATGAGTCTTCTTTCTCTCTAGCTGCTTGGAAGATTTTTACCTCTGGTTTTAAGCCATTTGATTTTGATGTGCCTTGGTTAGTTTTTTTTTTTTTTCAAGTTTTTGTGCTTAAAGTTCAACGAGCCATTACATCTATTCAAATATTTTTTCTCTTTTCTCTGCATCTAACCTGCTGTTAGTTCCACTCAGTGTAGTTTTCATTTCAGACATTGTATTTTTCATCTCCAGTAATTTGGGGGGTGGGGGTGGGCTTTTTTTTTTTTTTTTTTTTTTTTGGTAAAACTCTTCCATGTCTATTTAACGTGCTCAGTCTTTTACCTTTGTGGACATATGGGATATATATTCAATACCTATTTTAATGCCATTGCCTACTATTCTATTATGCATATTATTTCTGAATCTATTTTGATTGATTCGTGTTTCTCCTCATTATGGGTTATATTTTCCTGCTTCTTTGAATGCCTGGTAATTTTTGATTAGATGTCCTACTTTTTGAATTTCACCTTACTGTGTAGTGAATATTTTTGTATTTTTATAAATATTCTTGCGCTTTGTTTTGAGACACAGTTAAATTACTTGGAACCAGTTTGATCCTTAGGTAGGATTTGGGTAGCTTTACCTTAGCTCTGATTTTTCCCCCCTACAGAGGCAATACCTTCATCAGTACTTTATCTGATGTCCTATGAATTGTGAGGGTTTCCACTCCAGCTGGTGGGAAGACAAACCATTCCTAGACCTAAGGATATGGTCCCTAAAAGAATCCATTTATTTGTAGTTTGGTGAGAGCAAAAAGTGGCATAACTGAGAATTAATTTTCAACCTATTTTCTGCAGGAAGTAGAAGCACTTTTTAAAGGAGATAATTTACCGAAATTTATAAACTGTGAATTTGCCTATAATGATAATTGGTTTATCACATTTGAAACAGAAGCTGATGCACAACAGGTAAGCTCTTTCTACCACCGCCCCATGGAGTACACAATTCACCAATATTTTATTAGTAGTATATAGTGAGACTAAGGAAACCCTGGTGGCTAAGGAAACCCTGGTGGCATAGTGGTTAAGCATTGGGCTGCTAACCAAAAGGTCAGCAGTTCCAATCCACCAGGTGCTCCTTGGAAACCCTATGGGGCAGTTCTACTCTGCCTTATAGGGTTTGCTGTGAGTCAGAATCAACTTGACGGCAATGGGTTTTTTAGTGAGACTAAATTCCAGCTTTGATGTTGACATAGCATTGTGGTGAAAGTTTAAATATAAAGTACAGAGGAAACCATGTTGTAGAAATTTAGATTAGACCTTTTTTGCAGCAATATAGTAGGCTCCTGGGTGGCACAAGTGGTTTGCTCTCAGCTACTAAAAGGTTGGTGGTTCATACCCACCCAGCAGTACTGTGGAAGAAAGGTCTGGTGATCTGCTTCGTAAAGATTACATCCAAGAAGACCCTATGGAGCAGTTCCACTCCACAGCACATGGGGTCACTGTGAATCAGAGGTGACTCAACAGCAGTCGGTTTAATTTTGGGTTTTTTGTAGCAGTATAAAAAGCATGTGACAGTATTTTCTAAGGACATTTTAAGACAAGCAGCCTAGGAAGATCATGTCTGTTAGTCTGTGTAGGCAGAAAGTATTTTTAATATTTAAAAAATGTTGTGGAAAATTTGAACCTAATATTAATCCTTGTCACTAAGTATCACTGCGTGTTGCATGATATTTTTTAAGGCATTGAGAAATTAGCTCTTACGAAGTGACATAAACAAACAAAAAACTAAACTGTTGCCCTCGAGTCGATCCCATCCCAACTTACTCCTTATGTCACCTTAAAAGGAGTAGCTCCTTATGTAACTTGTGATGAGTTAAGATCGTTTCCCTGCCCTTAAAGGGGGAAACAAATGAACAAATGAACATGCACAGAGGACACCAATATATTGTAAGGTGCTGAAGGGTGTAAATGTTTATTGAGTGTTCTGAAAAGAAAAAACAAAAATCTGGAAGATGAGTTTTAATTGGGTAGAAGAGAAAAGAAAAGAAAGAAATAGGACCAAGGGAATGGGATATAAGAATAACCATGCTTGTGAATCAGGGTGTTAACTGTCATGATGTGCGTGGTAAATATTGTTGGATAAGGGTGAATTAGATTTTACAGAGTCTTCAAAGTTAATTTTAATTTGGAGAAGAACAAGGAGCTACATAAATATTGACTTTTGAATATTACAATCCTGATCTTGTCCTCAGTTTATCTCCATTCCTGCCTAGCATTTCCCTTCCGACACTTTGTAATCCCAGTTTCAAATTGGGATTATTACTAGGAGCTTGGTACTTATTGTTTTGCCCTAGATCAGGATTCTTAGCCCATGGTCTATGGGAGACATTTATGTTACCTATTATGTCTAAAATTGTATGCAGTGGTATATGAGAATTTTGGGTAGCAGTTCCATAGTTTTTATCAGATTCTCTTAAGCGATCTGTGACCCAAAGAAGGCTAAGAATTGCTGTTCTAGGTCCTGTTCACTGTATTTTAACTAAATAATTATTTAATTATTTATTCAAACTGTTGAATTAACTACCAGCTCATCTTATTTATAAGGTTAACACAATGGTATTTTGGGTGATTTTTCCCCCTTAGGCTTACAAATATCTGCGAGAAGAAGTTAAAACTTTCCAAGGAAAACCAATTAAGGTAAGCAAGCCATTGGCTATAATTTGTTTATATTCAAGTCAATATTCTTAATTAAATATTCTGATAGAAATTTAATATTTTCAAACAGGCACGGATAAAAGCAAAGGCAATAGCTATAAACACGTTTTTGCCAAAGAATGGATTTAGACCTCTGGATATGAACCTTTATACGCAGCAGCGTTACACAACATCATTTTATTTACCTCCAGTGTATAGTCCCCAACAGCAGTTTCCTTTGTACAGCTTAATTACTCCACAGACGTGGTCAACAACACATAGCTATCTCGATCCATCCTTGGTAAGTCTTTTTCTTAGAGTTTAACAGAAATTTGTATTGTAAACACTGTATAAGGTATACTTTGAAGGATTAAAATAATAAAGGAGCCAAATATGTTTATAGTTTGCTATAGTAAACCAGAGCCTTCAAGTTATATAGTGGGTTTTAAATTTAATTCAGAGATTAATATGGAAACCCTGGTGGCGTAGTGGTTAAGTGCTACAGCTGCTACCCAAGAGGTCAGCAGTTCGAATCTGCCAGACGCTCCTTGGAAACTCTATGGGGTAGTTCTGCTCTGTCCAGTAGGGTCCCTATGAGTCAGAATTGACTCGATGGCAGTGGGTTTGGTTTTTGGCTTTTATGTACATAAAAACCATTCAAATACTGAGATCTTGGCCGTTTCCACAGTTTATCTCATTTCTTGTCTGGCATTTCCCAAACTATGTATTCCATGGTAAAACACAGAATGTGATCAGAGCTGTAGTCTGAAATGGTGTATTTATGAGCTCAGAGAAGAGGGCAAGTTCTAAATAGAAGACAAATAGGGGAATTTTTTTAAGGAGAAAGAGATATTTTAGTAGGCTTCTAATAGTTAAGGAAAAGTAGACAACATACTGTTTTATAAGCTTTATTTTATTCAGTCCTCACAACAACCTTATAGTTGGTTGACACTTGAAAATTTTACAGATTTTTGGCCTATGTTAAGGGCCTGTGATCGGAGTTTATAAATTTGTAATGGATCCACTCATTTTTCTCTAGCTATGTAGATACTAGAAAGATTAGGTGGGTCTTAATTTTGGGTTAGAAATTTGGATTGGGATGCAAGAAAATCAGGAATACGAGTAAGAGTCTTCTTGAAATTGAGGTCTAGGTTAGAAAGAGAAGTGGTCATTAGGCTTCTAACAGGGAGAAGCGTATGGGTTAATGGACTAAAGGTTCTCATGAGGCTACAAACCAGGTTTAATCAGAATAAGAAAGATGGAAGAATAGAGTATATACAGGGTTATGGTCAGAAAGCAGGAATTGAGTTAGTAACTTTGAAAATGGCTCACATCCAGTATATGGCTAAGAAGAGAAAGTTAGGATGGGCCATCAGCCTGTATGTTGCTTGGGGTAATAGAAGGAAATGGAGAAGATAAGTACAAACCAGGCACCTAGTCATGGGGAAGTAACCTGGAGTTCTGTTGTTACCACTGATATGGATAGAGTGACCTTCAAAAAAAAAAGGAGAATTGATTTAATTTTAATTGTTATTACCTGTTACTACACACTAGAATATAAAGGTAAATAAATGATGCTGCTCGTTTGTAAAAACCTCACAGTCTTGGAAAGACACGTGTATCAAACAGGCAGTAATTGCAGAGATGGAGAGGTATATACAAAATACCAGGAAATATAGTAATTAAGGATTTTATAAGGTATGTTGTCATCGAAGTTGAGGTTTTCAAGATAAAATATGAGTTTATCAGAAGGATCAAAGAGAAGGACGCTTCATGAAAATAAACAGCATACACAAAAGCACTTTATGTATTAGTATTTCTGAGCAAAATCAGAGGTGAGGCTGGAAGCTTTATCAGGGCCAAAGTGTAAATGTTCTTACATGGTGTCCTGAGGTGGGTTGGGAAAGTCGTCTAAGGTTTCTAAACTAGGAAATGAAACCAGACTCCGTTTAGGAAATAGCTCTTGTAGCAGTGTCAAGGACACAGACTGAGGACGGAGAAATGAGTTAGGCTTTTGTAATAACTGAGAAGAGATTTTCAAAGGGGCCCAAAACCCCCACTCCCCCCACCCGTAGTCTAGAACCCACTACATTAAAAGATTCGGCATACAAGTGGCTGGAGTTGTTTCTGTCTATATTGTGTGAATCCTAATGTTTAAAATATTTACTACATTCTGTAAAAGCGCACCATGTCCATATATTACCTTTTCAAAAAAAAAAAAAAAATCACGAAAGAACTTTAAGAGGAAATATAGTTCATAAACTCTTGCTGTTGAATAATCTCCAGACTTGGCTAACTGCCATGTTTGTCCTGTTTAGCTCTCCCTGAACTAAGTTGCTCCTCTAATCATATTTATCCTTTTTTTAGATTAAGATCTCTTGGGATCCTGGATCAGTTTTCTGGCCTTGACTTCTGTTTTACATTTAGATGACAATTGAGGACAGTTAGTTTGATCTTGGTTTGCCTATGTGAAGACAAGTCCCCTCCGTCCCCCTTTACTTGCTCTTGACCATATTGTATCATTTATAGCATATATAAAGGTGGTGCATTGTAATTCTGCAGAAGTTTTAGATTATTATGTTAGCAACCAATTTTATTTTTAATTCTTAAGCAAAATGAGTCGGAAACGACTCGACGGCACTGGGTTTAAGCAAAATTACTCAAATACCAGGATCCTATTTGTAAAAGTACATATGTGAAATTACGTAGATTAATCAAGATTAGTCCTGATTGGTCGCATCATGATTCGTAATCTTCAAAATCGAGTTCTGAATTAAATACCGCTTTTGGTGTGATTGGTACTATTCTTAAATAGAGCCGTATTGTTATAGACTATACCAAAACCCACTGTTGTCAAGTCGATTCCAACCCATAGCGACCCTATAGGACAGAGTAGAATTGCCCCACTGGGTTTCCAAGGAGCAGCTTGGTGGTTTCAAACTGCTGACCCTTCGGTTAGCAGTCAAACGTTTAAACCACTGTGCCACCACAGCTCTGTTTACAGACTATAGAATTTCCTAAATAATGAATTAAAGATTCTAACAAATTTTCAGTGCATCTTTCTCTCCCAGTATTTCCTTTTGTAGTTTTAATTTTTTTTTTTTTAATCAGAATGATTTTATTTTGGCTCTAAGCTGTCTCTAATATCCTTTTTATATTATAATACTTGCAATTAGCTGTAGTTAAGGGGGGAATTGCTTATTTTTCTTTTTTTTCAAACAAGGAGGGTCCTGTATGTATCTCTGTCAATTTAGTGAAAATTTAGGGTCAGGATTGGAAAGCACCAAGAAGTTAAAATGCCTTCAAATCCATTAGGAATGCCATTTATACAGAAAGTATTTGAAACCACATATCAAGAATCCAGAAAGCTATAGCAATCACTCTATTCATCTTATAAAAAAAAGAACTGTATTTCGATACCAAGTTTTATCTTGTGTCTAGATTTCTTTAAATGGTTGGTATTTAAAATTCTGCACTTAAATTTTTTCTTTTTAACTTTTTGAGATTATACTTAATACCTTTTAAAATATCCAGATATTTAGAACAAGATTTGCGTGGAGGCAAATTAAAAAAAAAAACACTCAAAGGCTATGATTATGAACTAGAACCAAGTTAGTAGCAGTAGATACATAAATGTTCCTAAGATTGAGAATGTTTATGAATTTTATTAAAGTCATTGAGAATAAAAAAGAATTTTTTACTTCTTCCTAATAATGGTTCATTACATTAAGCATTTGGTCTTTTTCAGGCAAACACAATACCTGTGTTCAAGGGTTCACTATATGTGTGATTTTGAACAAGCTCCTTTCCTCTGTAGTATCAGTTTCTACAGGCATGAATGTTTCTTTTTCATTGGATTGTTGTTGGGATTAACCGAGACAATGCAGAAAAAGTTCTTAACACCATATTGGCAGTTGTGAGTGCTCAATAAATATTAGCCATTAATAATGGTAATCTTATAAAATGTTTTTCTCGACCTATGAATATTTTTAAGTGTAAATGGAACATAACATCTTTGAGAAGGTCGAGGAATGACCTAGATACCACAAGATATAACAGCATTAACCACATTGAAGTCTGTTTTTGGTTTGTCTGTCTGTTTTTTAATGAATCTAGGTAACTCCATTTCCAAATACTGGATTTATAAATGGGTTTACGTCTCCAACCTTCAAACCTGCAACATCTCCTCTGACTTCACTCAGACAGTATCCTCCTAGAAGCAGGCAAGTTCCATAAGTTACTAAAATGCTTGTGAGTTACAAGTTACTATTTTTCCAGTATTTTTGTAACAAGAGGTTGCTGCCATGTTGTAAAAAAAAATTTTTAAGCCTGTTAAACCTTGGTAATCCTAACCATACCATAAGTCACATTTATTAAATAAAATAGCTGTTTTCTACTTTTAATGATATACTTGACCACCCAGTAATGTTCATCAGAGATCAAATTATATGAAGCATAGAATTACATTCTGTAAAGGTTAAATACTAAAATCTATGCTGTAGTTACCTATAAAGGAGCTAGGGTGGTACATTGGTTAAGTGCTTGGCTGCTAACTAAAAGGTCAGTGGTTCGAACCCACCACCCAGTCCGTGGGAGAAAACACCTGGCAATCTGCTCCCATAAAGATTACAGCGTAGGGAACCCTAAGGGGCAGTTCTGCTCTGTCATATAGGTCCACTATGAGTCAGAATTGACTTGTTGGATAGTTGCCTATATAAAGGATAGATTCTTTTCAAAAAAGGCTTCTGGGGCACCTTGCACCTGTGCATGTATGCTTTTTAATTTGGACCTGGACTTAAAAATTGCTAAGTAGAACATTGACACTTAATTGATCAGATGTGAGTTAATTTCTTTAAAAAAAAAAAAAAAAAAAAAAAACACTTTTTATATTTTATTAAATAGAAAGCAGATTTTAGCTTAGGTATTCCTGTAAGTCTGCTTGATATGTAATGCCTTGATCATTTTATAACTGTGTATATACAAAAATTTTATTTATAGGAATCCTAGCAAATCACATCTACGCCATACAATTCCTAGTGCAGAGAGAGGACCTGGATTATTAGAAAGTCCTTCAATATTTAACTTTACTGCTGATCGATTAATTAATGGTGTCCGGAGCCAACAAACAAGACAAACAGGTCAAACTAGAACACGGATTCAAAACCCTTCAAATTATGCCAAGAGAGATATTGGAACAGGGCGAGTGGAACAGAGTAGTCTTGAATCATCTCCTGGTTTAGGTAGAGGAAGGTGAGTTTTTCACATATTTTGTTGAACAGGTGCTATGTGCCTATCATAAACTATTAATATTTTTAATTACTATACTTAGGGTATGTTTTATAATAATCTTTATTTTCAAATATATCACAGAAGATCAAATTGAAGACTAGACATCAAAGGTTTTATATAATTACTATGAGCCATTATTTTTAGAGCAGTTATTTAAATGATTTGTCTTTTTTTATGATATAAAATTATTACAATGAGAACTGTAGGTGAAATTGAGATATTTTAGGTCACAGTCATTATTTGCAGAGAATTTGGAGCTTGACAGCTGTCAGTCTCTTTAGAGTTTATATGCCTTGACAGCTTTTCCTATCCTTCCTTTCTACCCCCTTCCAGACTCTAATCCCACAAATCCCTAGCCTTACTTCATCCTTTTTCTGTCTAGCAGGGTGGTATAGTAGACAGATAACATGAATTTTGTAGCCAGGCAAACCAGAGTTTAGATTCCAGCCCCACTAAATTTATTTATAAACAAACTGTTATGGCAGATTTTACGTATTTCCATCCTAGGTTGAATGTTCTGACACCCTTGGTTCCACAATGTCTGTTATCATTACGTAGGGCTGTTTCTTTGCATCATAAAAAAGGCTATAGTCATATTCTTCTTGCTTTTCTATTGATACCACTTGTCCTCTTCTTGCTGTCTTATCTTTTGCCACTTACACGTCCACTAGAGAAATGAGATTAGAAAAGATGCTGGTGAGTCAAATGGCTTATGTTCAGTCAGTGATATCCTATCTGATGTTGATAAATTAAAGCTAGGTTTTATCTCTTTCATTACTAAGCCAGTGTGGGCTTCATTGGCTCAGTTGTTAATTTGATGACCGTCAGAAGGAAATCTGCCTCTGACACAAGTAACTGGCCAAATACTTAACCTATCTAAACATTTTTTTTTTAACCTATCTTGAAGAGTTTCAATGAAAATAT
Organism: Elephas maximus indicus; assembly: GCF_024166365.1. NCBI lineage: Eukaryota > Metazoa > Chordata > Mammalia > Proboscidea > Elephantidae > Elephas > Elephas maximus. Next base: position 19,542,249 of record NC_064822.1, read on the forward strand.
TTCGAAGTTTTCTATACATAATGTATGCAGCACAATATTTCTCTTTCTTCTTGGTACAGTATATACTTTCAGTGCAATTTGGGATTATTAAATACAGAGAGGAACCTAGAAGCAGTTAATCAAATCTGTAGTTATTAAATTAGCATTTGTTAAACCTTTGTAGGATTACAAGATAGAGTTTGAATGGCCAAAGGCAGCATGATTAAGTAGAACTACCACTGGACGTGTCAGGAAAACAAAAGCCACGCCAGTTATTTTAATGGAAAATTTTATATAAATTTGGTTCAGCAGGTGTTGGAGAACTGAAAAGGCGAAAGGGGAACAGTGAGATAATACAGAGATAGTAACTGCAGGAAGCAGCTACCATCCCTAGAGCTGTGGATCAAAGGAAAGAGTTGGGGGTTATTAGAACCTAGAAGCTGGGTGGAAGAGAGGCCCTGCAGAACTGGGACCCAGACCTCTGAGGAAGGGACAGCACCCAGGCTGGTCCTGATCCCTCTGAGGTGATATCAGTCAGATGCTGCTGCTATTTCTGAGGATGTAGTGAGATTGGTTTTGACAGTGTAGAAAAACTGCGAACTGGGATCACCTGTTGCCCCGGGGTGAAGATCAGTTTCCAGAGTGACGTTGACAGAAACTATGTGGGAATAGGAAGGATCAAGTTCCTGTTTCCCTCTCACAGCCTTTCAGTCTCTGTTTCTAGCACTTTTTATTGCTAAAACCTTAACAAGAAGTTTCCTGGTAAAGGAAAAATGTGGTTTGCAGAATCCCAGCCACAATATCACAAAGAGTATGAAAAGGGCCTGGCTGAAGCTGTAAGACAGTATCTTAATAACCAACATGATTTGCCTTTTTGGTTATAGTCTCCATATATAACCTCCAAATATTTCACTTGAAACGACAGTAACAAGTTTATGCTTTTGTCCAACAGGTTGCAAATTTTGTACAAATGAAGCACTCTCGCCATCTTCCCCAACAAGGGAGTCATGCTCCTACCTAAAGACTGTAACTTAAAGACTGTAGTCCTCAACCATAATCCTTAATAAAGTACAAGGAGACTGAGAAGAATTCAGTTAATGTGTACCAATATATACATAACACTTGAGGAAAAAATTTGCATAGCTTCTATAGTCCTTGTTTCTGTACGTGGTCATGAAGCCATAGTTGATATCTATAACTTCATTCTTCGGTGTTCATTGTGTTTCCTTTGTATTCAGACAGGACATTCAGTGATCAGGACTCTAGCTGGTGGGGTGATCCAAACTTCCTTCCTAAAGGACTTGAATCAAGAGTCGTCATCCCTCCCCACCCCCCGCCACCACCTCCCCTCCACCCCAACCTCCTTATTTTGGGTTTGGGTTTAGTTTTCCATTAACTTTTTCTTTTTGGTAGGAGACAATCAAAGAGAATCCATTAGGTTTGCCATTATTTACCATCAACCCCTAGACTAGTCACCCCAGCCAATAGAGCAACCTTCTTTGCCCGTTGGTTCAATGGAGTGAGAAACCCCAAATGATCAGGTGGCTGTCTCAATCTCTATTTTGGTGAAACTACTGTTATATCACCTGGTGGAACATTTTTTAGGGCAAACCCAAATCACTAGAATTCAAAGTTGTGGGGAGAGGAGGCTAAAATTCTGGTACCGGATTATTAGGTATAATAGTGAAGAATCACTCCCATATCTACTCCATATTCCTGTAACTATATATGCTGGCTGTGGCACCATATTTTAGTCACTGATTCAAACCATATTCTGCGTCTTGTAAGTTGGCACCCCATTCTTTCAGGGTGTTGTTGACCTTGTAACTGAGCCTTTACTAGGTCAGTGTTTGATGGAATGCATGATAAATCAGTGGATTCCATAGGCTTGACTTTGCTGTACTGTATTGCCAATCAAGAAATGAGGAATGGCTGGCATTCAGCTTCAGTGTTGGTCACTGCTATTAATTAGGTTAGACACTATCGGTAGTGATAAACAGGTTAGCCTTGGTGAAGCAAAGTCCGTGGTGTTGAGCCCATGCATAGCATCATCTTCATTTTGTGGGTACTGTATACCTGGGGTGTCTGGAGAAAGAGGCTGAACACAGTATCTTTTTACCTGCCTTCTAAGGCTCTCTTCTGTAGTCAATGCCTTTTGGCAGTCACTAGCAATACAAGTATCTTCACACTCTGTCCATTCCAAGATGCCCATCCACATACCTCTTCCCATGAACTCCTTGTCATCAGTCTTTCAATCCTATCCTTTGCAAGCCTCACATCTAACCAGATTTTTAGCTCCCCTTTTTATGAATCACTGTGAATCCATACTTTCAGCCCCATCTGAGTCCAAACAAAGTAGAGAGTCAAATGTATTGCTTGAAGTTCTGTCCACTGGGAAGATTTCTCTTCACCGATTTTCAGTAGCACTCCTGGTTGAGGTGTAATGCTGTAGCAGTCTAGCGTATTGTGCATAACCATCTGTAATCTAGGTCCCAAATTTTTTCTCCTTAGTCAGATGGTGATAAGGGACTCTTGATGAGGCCCTAGTGTGAATGGAGAGCAAGCAGGCAATGCAGCAGGACTAGTTGTTCAGGAGTCTGAGCTATCTGTTCTTGTAGGTCACTTCTGTCATGTAGACCTGTTTGAGCTCAATCTCGTGTACACTGTTTCTATGTAATGATGAATTGCTGTTATATTTGCCCAGCTTTATGATTTAATGCCCAGTTCATGATAGGTAGTTCAAGTATTATGGTCCCTTGATATCCCATAGTCAAGCACTTAAGTCTCTACTAGGGGGTACTCAATGGAAAGCCAAGAGCTGTTTCTCAAAAGGAGAATTGTTTCCTGCAGAAGAGGGCATGGCTTTGCTCCAGAATCCTAACATTTTGCCTTGTGCTTCTGTAGGGACTAGTCAGAGGCTCCATATGCCATCCTTATTTGGCAAAGAATTTGAGGGATCCATATATCAGCCCTATTTGGCACAGACAGCTGAGTTGTCATTCTAATTAGTTATACCGTCTTGGACAAGACTAGTTTTTGGTTTTCTGTAAAATAAAGGAATTAGTCAAGTTATTTCTAAACTTCTTTCCAGCCTATATAATACAAGGCCTTCGGGCACGTCTTTGCATTCAGTTCCAGTGACAAAGGGATAAATAAATAAAAACAAATACCATAAACTGAAATTAATAGGTGGATCGTTAGACCCAGTAAGCCCCTCAAGGGCAATGAAAAGTATCTTAGCCGTCTTTGTCTCCTCAGTGCGTGACATGAAGTAGCCACGTAATAAGTGTGTGTTTTATGTTCAGAGCACTCCAGTGCATGACATGGCAGCACTGCTTGCAGGTGGTGTAATTTTGTAGGGTAGAAATTTAGAACACTTTTCATAAGGCTTCCAAGTAGGTATAGAAAGTTCTTGGGGTTTAGAAATCCTCATGTGATTTTAATGGTAAGGGGTAAGCCATTGAAGTAGTCATATAAGGATGAGGGGTAGTAAGGGAGGGTGGAATAGATTATTTTGGGTCTTTCAATTTGGGTAAGAAGCATTTAATAAATTTTCATTACCAATTTTTGTCTTTCAGTATCACATTTTATATATCTTGTCATTCCAACTATGAATGGATATTCAGATAATCATATCTTAAGAAAAATTTTGAACAGTTATCGAGTCAGTTCTTTTACTGTATTTTTTTTACCTATGTAGACATCACTATTAGTCCTTGATAATAAAAATTTTTTTTTTGTTTTGCGTATACTTAAGATTGGGATTTTAGAATCAAAAGCCATCTTTGAAAGATCACAAAATAATAAAGACTGAATTGATAGTTTTCTTTGAAGATGTATATGCATATATATGCTCAGTGAAAATATTCCAAATGGGGAAAAATTAACAGTTCTTTGCTTTCCACTCCTCTAGGAAAAATTCTTTTGGCTATCGGAAGAAAAAAGAGGACAAGTTTACAGTGAGTTCACAAAACATATGTCATTTTTATAAGGCATTTAAATCTAATTTATACTGAACAAACAATTGAATTGAGATTAAGACATGGATGAGCATTTTATAAGAATTTTTCCTTTAAAGTGATGTCTATTAAGTAATAACTGACATTTTTGCTAGTCTAAAGGGGAGAAGATGTAAGGTTTTTAGAAATATCAATTGCTAACCAGTTTCTTGTATCATAAGTACAGCTGAGGACATGTTATTGCACATACTGTAGTTTATGTGCATATGCCCAGATGAGTTCTATCTGGACTGCATTATAGTATAATTTAAAATAACTGGAATCATTAGATTTAACAAACAGAATAAGTTTCTCTCATATAGCAGTTAGTTCATCAGAAGTATTTTTCATTCAGATATATTTTATTATGTGCCCACTACATACAAAGCAGTATTGCCTTCTGCTGTAACTTATGGTCAGGGCAAACCTAAAAATATGTAATAAGTTTATGTGAGTTGAAGTACATGAGAGGTGGTCACTTTTGCTTGGGTCGATTAAACAAAGTTTCTCATGGGATAATATTTATGTTGGGTTTTAACGGAGGTTGGTATGGGACTTTCAACATGCAATGATGAGAAAATATCCTAGGCAGAGTTGAGAAAACAAGCTTGTGCATGAAGACATAAAAAAAAAAAAAAAGTACATTTTGTGAGCTTGCAGGTGTAGAATTCCACACTCGAAGAACTAGAAAAAAAACCTTGATGAAATTCTTGGCCCAGCCCTCTGAGCCATCGTGTAGATGCATTCTCATTACAGAAGATAGTTTTTTTTTGTTGTTGAGAACTTAGAAAATACAAATTAGTAGTAAATGAATAAACAACCAGAATTCTACTTTTAATTGTCATTTTAGCCTAGTTTTTGGATAGCCCTTTAATCAGGCAGTTTATGTTGGTTGATTCCATTTGGAATTGTTGAATCCTTGTAACCATTTGAACTAAACAAGACTACCATCTGAATATCTATCAGGAAATGTGCCGTGCATTGTTACGTACACTGCATGAATTATTCTAATTGGTCACTAAGTCACCTTCAAAGGTGCAACTTTTTCCCATTGCCATTTCTGTGTCATTCTGTTTTCCTGATTCGTATGTTCATACTTGTGAACCACTTGGAAGTCAGGAGTGTGGTTCATATAGAAAGTATACCTGTTGTTGCACTTGCATGTATGAGGCTAAGAAATTTTCATAACTTTAAATATTTACAGATAGGTAACATAAGTATGTGAGCGATTGGGCCTGAGTGAGCCCATAGGACCAGGAACAGTGTTCATATTTCACCTGTAGCCATTCAACTCTTAGAAAAATGTAAACACTGCCTTCAGAATCAAATACCATCTGTAGGCTCTGTCATTTTGTAACTCCTATGTCTAAGCAGCTGTTGCCTGCCTCTGTCCCTAAGAATAAAGATTTAGTAAATTTTTATAAATTCTTTTTCTAAAAATGCCTACCTTCTGAAAACAGGGGTTTACTTCACAAACATACAGATGTTTAAAATGAAAGATACTTTGAGATTGTTTGAAATCATAGTGTCTAGCCATAGTTTAGAACTTTACTGGATTATTTTGAGTATCATTATGTTCACTATACTAGATTAGAGAGAGCCTACAATATCCTGGTGGTTAATAACTGAAAGCTTAGGTCTAAGGGTGCATGACTGGGTAAAATTAAGTCAAGATTAAGCACCTCTACCAGAATAAAGTAGAGAAATAGGCATGGATGTCCAAAATATAGAGTGGAATTTTTGTCAACTCGGATCCATTTAACCTGCTTTCATTTGAGCTTTGACATATTTTCTCTACATAGGGAGTAAGCTTCCTGTTGGTTTTAATTTCTGGGAAACGTTGGCCCTTTCAAATTAGATAAACCCCATGAAATGTTGCTTCCTCATCAAAGTAGCCAACTACATTCTCAGCTTTAAAAATACTTGAATTATACCTAAATATAAACTCAATTCCCCCTCCCGTTTCTGGTATCTTCCAGCCAAGGAACTGGATTTTTACAAAGTAACTTTTGCTTGCTATAGCAATTTGATTGCTGTTTTTTAAATAAAATTATATTATTGTCTTTCTTGTGAGATTTTGGGCTTATAAATTACACTGATATTATTGTGCTGAGTTTACTGTCTTGAAATCAGACTAAGAATCTGTTATACCTTTTTTCTACATAATTATTTAAAACTGTACAGTGTTAACAGTAAGTTAATGTTCAGATAGCTGAGCCTCACTTTTTTGTTAAACTTTTTTTTAATGGAAATCTTTGTAAAATTTTCTTACATAGATTGTAGGGAATGGAGAGAGTGGTATTTTTGCTTGTTTGTTTTCTTTGAATATTTCCTTTATGACTTAGATTATAACTATTGGTTTGTAACATACACTATGTTGTAATGATACAAAATTATCGTCTGGAGATTAGTATGGTTGTTGTTTAGACTCAGGCTATTCTGACTTTTGTCTAATGGTAATGAAGAGCTCTGTGAGCAAAGTATTTGTATTTTATTAAGGCACTTATATGTGTGACATATATCTTGGCTATTAGTAGTCTTGAGAGTTCTGTTTTACAGCTCTGTTCTAGATGGATGAGGGGAGAGGTTGCATAATAAACAACCTTTGATAAGGTGACGAAGTGTTTGTGTGGTTGAATTATCTGTTTAAAGACATGGTTTTCAGACAGATGAGAAAATCAGAACCTTTTAAAAGATTACTTGCCTTATTCTTTTGATGTATTTCTTAAACTTAATGACTTTTTACATTTGTCTTAACTTTATGGAATATTGTTTTGTTTTGTTTTTTTTACAGAGGAGTCAAACTCAGTCTCCGACGCCACCAAAGCCACCATCTCCTAGCTTTGAATTAGGGCTCTCCAACTTTCCTCCTTTACCCGGAGCTGTAGGCAGTTTAAAGGCAGAGGACTTGTTTGAAAACAGGCTGTCCAGCTTGATAATAGGATCATCAAAAGAAAGGGTAAGATGTATAAGTCTAATAATTACTAACATTTACTAAGCACTGATTTTATACCAGGTGCTTTGCCGAGCTCTTTGCATACATTCTTTCTTTAATACACAGAAGAATCCTGTGATGTCCGTAATATTACCTTTGGTTTACAGGTGAGTCTTAGAGGTTAAGTGATAGGCACAGGTCACACAGAGTTTGAGTAGTAAGGTCAGAGTTGAACCTAGGACTGTTGTGCTGTCAAGTCCACAGTCTCTTTTAGTTACCTTGCTGTCTACATGACATGACATGAGTAGCAAGAAGTCTAAAATAACTTTAACGTTAATGACTTTTGCTGAACTCCATGGGCTACCAAACTAGTTGCTTTCATCCCTCTGCAGTTATTATAGTCCCGGGAATCAGTGTAGCTATTATAATCTCAAGAATCAGCCACCTTTAGAGCTTTAGAAATTAAAGGGTGTTTGTTTCCGATACTCCTTGTGGATTCCAGTGTAATTGACTTGAAGGAGGGATCTGCCTTACTGCCAGGATTAATTTTTTCAGCTCTGGAAAGTAAAAAGGAGCAGTCTTCTTTTTATATTATTAATGGTTATTATTATGATTAATGATTCTTAATGACACATGAGTGCCAGGAACAACTTGTTGAGGAGTCTCATGGTAGCATACATCCCTCATCCTAGCAGTTCTCGACTTTGACTGCATCATACTCACCTGTGTGCCTTTTTCAAATACAAATACAGCCACCACCACCCAATCTACTGCTCCCCAGATCTGATGAATTCAGAATCTCCACCTGGATTATGGGAGAAGATACCTTTCCATAGCCTGAGTTGAGAGCTATTACAATGTATGCTACAATTTCTCAGTTCTCTAGAGCAAAGTTTGAACTTCAATTTTGCTACTGTATCATGTGAAGTGTTTAATTCTTTTCATTTTGGTAGGTGAATATTGCTCCTATTTTTAACTTAACAATCACATATTAAATTTGGCATGTCTTGTATGCTATTTTGAATCTTAAACTTTCAAACAACAATTTCTGAGTTACTACTCCTTATAGAATGGTATTGGAAAATTAATGCACTTTAAAGATCATGTAAGTTTTCAAACTATCTTAATCCCCTTGGGAGTAGGTAGAGGAGCAGAACAGCAGGCCCTCAACCCTGGTTTAATTACAGCAATTATTATTTTTTACGTGTTGAACTTCCGTGTAGAAGTCCTTTTGAAAAAAGACTTGCTACTTTTAAAAAGTCAGAGCCTGATTGTCACTGCCTCTCTGTGGAGCATCTGCAGCAGCTTTTTTAACCTAAAGAGACATATCAACTTTACACTCAGGTTTTAGATCTGGAAGGGAAGGGACTATTAGAAGTTGTTTAGTTCAACCCCCTTACCTTATTGACGTGGAAGGACCTACAGTGGCAGAAGAAACCTGCTGAAGATCTTAAAAACCAAAACCCCAGTGCCGTCGAGTTGATTCCGACTCATAGCGACCCTATAGGACAGAGTAGAACTGCCCTGTAGAGTTTCCAAGAAGCGCCTGGCGGATTCAAACTGCTAACCCTTTGGTTAGCAGCCATAGCACTTAAACACAGATCTTAGAGGCTGTTATTCTGATGACAACTCTGACTTTTAATGGAGTACGAGCGTATCTACATTTAAGTTGCATTAAAAAAAAAAAAAACAGTTGTCAACAAGTCAATTCCGACTAATAGCAACCCTACAGGACAGAGTGGAACTGCCCCGTGGGGTTCCCAAGGAGCAGCTGGTGGATTCGAACTGCTGACCTTTTGGTTAGCAGCCAAATGCTAACCACTGCGCTACCAGGGCCCCAGTTAAGTTGCATTAACCTAAAAAAACCCAAACCCGTTGCTGTCGGGTCAATTCCGACTCATAGTGACCCTATAGAGTAGAACTGCCCCGTATGGTTTCCAAGGAGTGCCTGGTGGATTCGAACTGCCATCCTTTTGGTTACCAGCTGTAGCTCTTAACCACCATGCACCAGGGTTTCCTAAAGTTGGATTAAGACTCAACATATCCTGAATTTAAATGAACACTTACAAAAAAGGAGGGGCTTGCCATTCTCAAGTTTCTACCAACCTAGTTACTTTCAACCTGAGTACAATAGTCATAAAAGGTTCTTGTTCTTGGCTAACAGGCACATCAGAGTCTATGGTCTTAGCCCCTGCCTAGGGCCAAATGTATATAAATGGTGCTGATAAGGTCCTGTCATTCTCTTCCTCAAGCTTTGCACTCAGTTCATTGCTCCATTTCATTTCTGAATTTATCTACTTTGAAAAGTGGAATATTCTAAGAAGATTTTGTCTTTTTACACATACATTCATTACCAATTATTTGCTTTACTGCTTTCTATTGTTATTGTTACATGACAAGTAATAAAAAATGTGAAGACAGTTACACACAACGTGAAGACGATTATGTGTGTGAAATAGTAGCTGTGCATGGGAAAACCACTGGCTTAGAGTAACCTTGTGACCTTGATATAAATTATGCATTCTAAGCCTTAAGTTTCCTCATCTTTTAAATTATGGGAGTTAATATACCTGCTTCCAGCAGTTGTTTCGTGAACCTAGATAAGAATTGTGTTAGGATACTTAGGAATAAATTACCTGAGATGTAAAAGACTTACACAAAGAAAACTACAAGACACTACTTGAGGAAACAAAATGAGACCTACATAAGTGGAAAAACATACCTTGCTCGTGGATAGGAACACTTAACATTGCAAAAATGTCTTTTCTAACAAAAACGATCTATAGATTTGATGCAATTCCAATCCAAATTCCAACGACATTTTTTTAATGAGATGGAGAAACAAATCACCAACTTCATATGGAAGGGACAGAGGCCCTGGATAAGTAAAGCACTACTGAAAAAGAAGGAAGTGGGAAGCCTCACTCTACCTAATTGTGGTTTTTATACTGCCACAGTAGTCAAAACAGCCTGGTACTGGTAAAACAACAGATACATAGACCAGTGGAACAGAATTGAGAATCCAGACAAATCCATCCACATATGGGCAGTTGATATTTGACAAAGGCCCCAAATCAGTTAAACGGGGAAAAAGAGTCTTTTTAACAAATGGTGCTGCCGTATCTATATATCCATCTGCAAAAAAATGAAACAAGACCCGTACCTCACACCATGCACAAAAACTAACTCAAAATGGATCAAAGACCTAAATACAAAATCTAAAACGATAAAGATCATGGAAGAAAAAATAAGGACAATGTTAGGAGCCCTAATTCATGGCATAAACAGTATACAAAACATTACTAATAATGCAGAAGGAAAACTAGATAACTGGGAGCTCCTAAAAATCAAACACCTATGCTCATCCAAAGACTTCACCGAAAGAGTAAAAGGATTATCTACAGACTGGGAAAAAGTTTTTAGCTATGACATTTCTGATCAGTGCCTGACCTTTAAAATCTACATCGTACTGCAAAAACTCAACTACAGAAAGTCAACTCAATTAAAAAATGGGCAAAAGATATGAACAGACATTTCACTTAAGAAGACATTCAGGTAACTGAGAGACACAGGAGGAAATGCTCATGATCATTAGCCGTTAGAGAAATGCAAATCAAAACTATAATGAGATTCCATCTCTCTTCAACAAGGCTGGCATTAATCCAAAAATCACCAAATAATAAATGTTGGAGTGGTTGTGGAGAGACTGGAACACTTATACACTGCTGGTGGGAATGTAAAACAGTACAACCAGTTTGGAAATCAATTTGGTGTTTCCTTAAAAAGCTAGAAATAGAACTACCATAGGATCCAGCAATCCCTCTCCTTGGAATATATCCTAGAGAAATAAGAGCTTTTACACGAACAGATATATGCACACCCATGTTCATTGCAGCACTTTTTACAATAGCAAAAAGATGGAAGCAACCAAGGTGCCCATCAGTGGATGAGTAGATAAATAAATTATGGTACATTCACACAAGGGAATACTGTGCATCGATAAAGAACAGTGATGAATCTGTGAAACATCTCATAACATGGAGGAATCTGGAAGGCATTATGCTGAGTGAAATTAGTTGCAATAGGACAAATATTGTATAAGACCACTATTACAAGAACTTGAGAAATAGTTCAAACAGAGAAGAAAATACACTTTGATGGTTACGAGAAGGGGGAGGGAGAGAGAGGGATATTTACTAATTAGATAGTAGATAAGAACTACTTTAGGTGAAGGGAAAGACAATACAGGAGAGGTCAGCACAACTGGACTAAACCAAAAGCAAAGAAGTTTCCTGAATAAACTGAATGCTTCAAAGGCCAGTGTAGTAGGGGCAGGGGTCTGGGGACCATGGTTTCAGGGGATATCTCAAGTCAGTTGGCATAAAAAAATCTATTAAGAAAACATTCTGCATACCACTTTGGAGAGTGGTGTCTGGGGTCTTAATCGCTAGCAAGCAGTCGTCTAAGATGCATCAATTGGTCTCAACCCACCTGGATCAAAGGAGAATGAAGAACACCAAGGACACAAGGTAATTACGAGCCCGAGAGACAGAAAGGGCCACATAAACCAGAGAGTACATCATCCTGAGACCAGAAGAACTAGATGGTGCCCGGCTACAACTGATGACTGCCCTGACAGGGAACACAGCAGAAAACCCCTGAGGGGGCAGGAGAGCCGTGGGATGCTGATGCCAAATTCTCATAAAAAGACCAGACTTAATGGTCTGACTGAGACTAGATGGACCCTGGTGGTCAAGGCCCTCAGACCTTCTGTTAACCCAGGACAGGAACCATTCCCAAAGCCAAATAGTAGACAGAGATTGGACTGGACAATGGAATAGAAAAAGATGCTGGTGAAGAATGAGCTTCTTGGATCAAGTAGATACATGAGACTGTGTTGGCATCTCCTATCTGGAGGGGGATGAAAGGGCAGAGGGGGTTAGAAGCTGGCAGAATGGACACAAAAAGAGAGAGTAGAGGGAAGGAGCGGGCTGTCTCATTAGGGAGAGAGCAATTAGGAGTATATAACCCAGAATAGGAGTGTATAGCAAGGTATATTTAAATTTTTGTATGAGAAACTGACTTATTTGTAAAGATTCGCTTAAAGCCCAATAAAATTTTTTTTTTTAGTTGTGTTAGGAATTATATAATATTTGAGTGCTAATCATGTGCCAGGCTGTGCTAGGCATTGGGGTATCCAAGATGAATAAGATGTTTTTAATATGAGAAAACAAGCTTACAAATACCTATAATGGACGCTAGTAGAGGACCCTAGGCATGAGAATGATTATATATTTGCTGAGAACTCCATGGGCAAAAGGACCAACTTGGAATCTCTTTGACATTTTTGCTAAAGAAGAATGTCTTCCCCTGAGTGTGTCCTTTTGCACTGATGTGTGCTAGAAATTGGCAGTTTTTCCATAGTGAATGCTACTATTCTGACTTCTTGTATGGTAAATGTAGGCACATACCTGACTGTCAGCTCCATTCAGCTAGACTAGACAAGATCAGCTAAACTTTGTTTCACCAATAAAAAAAAAAAGACAAAAAGCATGCTTTGCGGATCTCAAAGAGGACATCTCCAAAACTTGTGTTAGTTAAACCTTTGTCTTTTTTGCCCATGTATAAGATCATGTTGAAAAAGATCTGATGTGTATATCTTTACCGTGTCATAAACCTGTTACATTGTAAATTTTTAGAACCTAAATGTGGATGCAAGTACAAACACTATTCCTGCAGTAATCCCCAGAGAGCCTTCAGTGCCAGTTTCTTGTGCTGTATCAGCAACATATGAACAATCTCCTTCCCCAGCCCATTTACCTGAGTAAGTAGTAATATTCCACATGTGCTTTGGGTTTATTAATTTTTAATTATCTGTCACTGTTGATGAGATTCAAATATTGGATGATATTTTCACAGGGATTCCAAGGTTGTAGAAAAGCAGAGGGAAACGCAAAGTATGGAAAGACTTTCTTCTGCTCTGACTACTACTGCGTGTAAATCAGTGCAAGTGAATGGAGTTGCCACAGTACGTAACTGCTGCTCATTGTCTTTTAAGTCCAGATCCTCTCAGGGATGGTAGAAAGACACCTAGTTCTCCTTTCTGTATCAGCTGATTTTTAATAAAATCTAATTCGATGGGGTGTGTGTGTGTGTGTGTGTGTGTGTGTGTGTGTGTGTGTGTATGTATGTGTATGTATGTATGTGTTGGTTTCTGTACAAAATACCATGAGCATTTGCTAATAATTTTTAACCGAGTACTCTGTTTCTCATTATTATAACCATAGAACAAGATTCTAATTCCTGTTCTTTTATAGACTTTGTGATCAGTTAAGCATTTACTGTGTGTCATGTTTATAACAAAAATTAAATATAAAAAATAATAGCTGAATATAGGAAATAATAAAATAAGATGGGATAGCACTACTCTCAGTCCTAATTATCCTTCAGTTATCTTTATAAGAGTCAAAATAGATCATTTCTTCTACACTGTTGTTTTTTGTTTTTTAGAGGTACAGTGTTTTGTTTTAATTTTATTGTGGTAAAATATATATAACACAAAACTTGCCACTCCGACCATTTGTAAATGTCCAATTCAGTGACTTTGATTACATTCCCAGTGTTGTACAACCACCACCATCCACCTCCAAAACTTTTTCATCACCTGGAATAGATAAAAAGTATCAATTAAGCAATAATTCCCCATTCTTCCTTTCCCCCAACCCCTGGTAACCAGCAGTCTACTTTTGTGTCTGTGCATTTGCTTATTCTAATACTTCTTATGAGTTGAGATCATACAATATTTGTCCTTTGGTGTCTGCTTAAGCAGCATCTTCAAGGTTCATTCATGTTGTGGTGGTGTTAGGTGCCATCGAGTTGGTTCCGACTCATAGCGACCTTATGCACAACAGAACGAAACACTGCCCGGTCCTGCGCCATCCTTACAGTCGTTGTTATGCTTGAGCTCATTGTTGCAGCCACTGTGTTAATCCACCTTGTTGAGGGTCTTCCTCTTTTCCGCTGACCCTGTACTCTGCCAACCATGATGTCCTTCTCCAGGGACTGATCCCTTCTGACAACATGTCCAAAGTATGTAAGACGCAGTCTCACCATCCTTGCCTCTAAGGAGCATTCTGGCTGCACTTCTTCCAAGATAGCTTTGTTCGTTCTCTTGGCAGTCCATGGTATATTCAATATTCTTCGCCAAAACAACAATTCAAAGGTGTCAACTCTTCTTCAGTCCTCCTTATTCATTGTCCAGCTTTCACATACATATGATGCGATTGAAAATACCATGGCTTGGGTCAGGCGCACCTTAGTCTTCAGGGTGACATCTTTGCTCTTCAACACTTTGAAGAGGTCCTTTGCAGCAGATTTGCCCAATGCAATGCGTCTGTTGATTTCTTGACTGCAGCTTCCATGGCTGTTGATTGTGGATCCAAGTAAAATGAAATCCTTGACAATTTCAATCTTTTCTCCGTTTATCATGATGTTGCTCATTGGTCCAGTTGTGAGGATTTTTGTTTTCTTTATGTTGAGGTGTAATCCATACTGCAGGCTGTAGTCTTTGATCTTCAATAGTAAGTGCTTCAAGTCCTCTTCACTTTCAGCAAGCAAGGTTGTGTCATCTGCATAATGCAGGTTGTTAATGAGTCTTTCTCCAATCCCGATGCCCCGTTCTTCTTCATATAGTCCTGCTTCTCGTATTATTTGTTCAGCATACAGATTGAATAAGTATGGTGAAAGAATACAACCCTGACGCACACCTTTCCTGACTTTAAACCAATCAGTATCCCCTTGTTCTGTACGAACAACTGCTTCTTGATCTATGTAAAGGTTCCTCATGAGCACAATTAAGTGTCCTGGAATTCCCATTCTTCACAGTGTTATCCATAGTTTGTTGTGATCCACACAGTTGAATGCCTTTGCATAGTCAATAAAACACAGGTAAACATCCTTCTGGTATTCTCTGCTTTCAGCGAGGATCCATCTGACATCACCAATGATATCCCTGGCTCCACGTCCTCTTCTGAAACCGGCCCGAATTTCTGGCAGTTCCCTGTCGATATACTGCTGCAGCCGTTTTTGAATGATCTTCAGCAAAATTTTGCTTGCGTGTGATATAAATGATATTGTTCTATAATTTCCACATTCGGTTGGATCACCTTTCTTGGGAATAGGCATAAATATGGATCTCTTCCAGTCAGTTGGCCAGGAAGCTGTCTTCCATATTTCTTGGCATAGACGAGTGAGCACCACCAGTGCTGCATCTGTTTGTGGAAACATCTCAGTTAATATTCCATCAATTCCTGGAGCCTTCGCCAATGCCTTCAGAGCAGCTTGGATTTCTTCCTTCAGTGCCATCGGTTCCTGATCATATGCCACCTCTTGAAATGGTTCAATATTGACTAATTCTTTTTGGTATAATGACTCTGTGTATTCCTTCCATCTTCTTTTGATGCTTCCTGTGTTGTTTAATATTTTCCCCATAGAATCCTTCACCATTGCAACTCGAGGCTTGAATTTTTTCTTCAGTTCTTTCAGCTTGAGAAACGCCAAGCATGTTCTTCCTTTGTGGTTTTCCTTCTCCAGCTCCTTGCACATGTCATTATAATACTTTACTTTGTCTTCTCGAGAGGCCCTTTGAAATCTTCTGTTCAGTTCTTTTACTTCATCAATTCTTCCTTTTGCTTTAGCTGCCTGATGTTCAAGAGCAAGTTTCAGAGTCTCCTCTGACATCCATCTTGGTCTTTTTTTCTTTCCTGTCTTTCCAATGACCTCTTGCTTTCTTCATGGATAATGTCCTTGATGTCATCCCAGAACTCGTCTGGTCTTCGGTCACTAGTGTTCAATGCGTCAAATCTGTTCTTCAGGTGGGATATACTCAAGGTCATATTTTGGCTCTCGTGGACTTGCTTTGATTTTCTTCAGTTTCAGCTTGAACTTGCATATGAGCAATTGATGGTCTGTTCCACAGTCGGCCCCTGGCCTTGTTCTAACTGATGATAATGAGCTTTTCCATCATCTCTTTCCACAGATGTAGTCAGTTTGATTTCTGTGTGTTCCGTCTGGTGAGGTCCATGTGTATAGTCGCCGTTTATATTGGTGAAAAAAAAGATATTTGCAATGAAGAAGTCGTTGGTCTTGAAAAGTTCTATCATTTGATCTCTAGTGTTTCTGTTACCAAGGCCATATTTTCCAATTACTGATCCTTCTTCTTTGTTTCCAACTTTCACATTCCAATCCCCAGTAATTACGAATGCATCTTGATAGCATGTTCAATCAATTTCAGACTGCAGCAGCTGATTAAAATCTTCTCTTTCTTCATCTTTGGCCCTAGTGGTTGGTGCGTAAATTTGAATAATACTCGTATTAACTTGTCTTCCTTGTAGGCGTATGGATATTATCCTGTCACTGACAGCGTTGTACTTCGGGGATAGATCTTAAAACGTTGTTTTTGACGATGAATGCAACACCGTTCCTCTTCAAGTTATCATTCCCAGCATAGTAGACTATATGATTGTCCGACTCAGAATGGCTGATACCAGTCCATTTCAGCTCACTAATGCCTAGGATATCGATGTTTATGTGTTCCATTTCATTTTTGACAATTTCCAATTTTCCTAGATTCATACTTCTTACATTCCAGTTTCTGATTATTAATGGATGTTTGCAGCTGTTTCTCCTCATTTTGAGTCATGCCAGATCAGCAAATGAAAGTCCTGAAAGCTTTACTCAGTCCACATCATTAAGGTTGGCTCTAAAAAAAAATTTTTTTTTTTTTCTACTTCGGGTAGGCAGCTCTTCCCCAGTCATCTTTTGAGTGCCTTCCAACCTGGGGGGCTGATCTTCCAGCACTGTATCAGATGATGTTCCGCTGCTATTCATAAGGTTTTCACTGGCTAATGCTTTTGAGAAGTAGACTGCCGGGCCCTTCTTCCTAGTCTGTCTTAGCCTGGAAGCTCAGCTGAAACCTGTCTTCCATGGATGGCCCTGCTGGTATCTGAATACCAGTGGCATAGCTTCTAGCATTACAGCAACACGCAAGCCCCCACGGTACAACACACTTGACAGACACATGGGGGATTCATGTTGTAGCATGTATTATTTCTCTTTATGACTGAAAATAATCCCTTGACTGTGTAGTAATTACTGATAAGGAGCAACTTACTTCTGCTAACTTCTAGCTATTTGTGTTCTCTGTGTCTTCTACCTTTTTTGTCCCACGTTTCCTCCCATACTGCCTTCTTTTGTGTTTAGTTGGTTTTTTGTTGTGAACCATTTTGATTCTCTTCATTTTCTTTTGTGTAAATTATTAAGATATTTTCCTTGTGGTTGCCATGGAAATTACACCTAACTAAATTCATACCAACCTAGTTTGAATTGATACCACCTTAACATCACTAGAAAAAATTCTCTTTCTATACAGGCCTGCCTCCGTTTTATGTTGTAGGCACAGATTACGTCTTTATATACTGTGTGCTATAGTGCTTCTAAAGTGTTTCCGTTCTTTTACTAATTTTTTTTTTTTAAATCTCTGTATGTATTTCTTCCTCCAATTCTATTGATTCCGCACACCCACCCACTGCCGTCGAGTCAATTCTGACTCATAGCGACCGTATTGATTCCAGCAGATTTAAATTCCAGTTATTTTTCCTTTCTGGTAATCTCCCTCTTTTGGTAAATGAAGCTTTTTTTTTTTTTTTTAATCTTTTGATATTGTCCTCAATTTGATATTTAGGTGAGATTTTGATTTGGGATTTAAACCTTGATTATCCATAAGGTTGAGTCTTTATATAGGTTAAAATTAAAGATGGTTTTTGTAGGTGAAATGTTTTAAAATTTTCCCCGTTTCTTTTGTTATTTAGCCTTCATATTTTACTCATCCAAAGATTCTCTTAAAGTTTTTTTGTACAATGATTAAGGGAAAAAAAAAGTTGCCATCAAGTCAATTTTGACTCATAGTGACGCTATAGGACAGAGCAGAACTGCCCCTTAGGGTTTCCAAGGAGTGGCTGATGGGTTTGAACTGCCGACCTTTTGGTTAGCAGCTGTACCTCTTAACCACTGCACCACCAGGGCTCTGTATAATGATTAAACCAAAAAAAAAAAACGAAACCCACTGCCATTGAGTCAATTCTGACTCTTAGCAACCCTATAGGACAGAGTAGAGTTGCCCCATAGGGTTTCCAAGGAGCAGTGGTGTATGTGAACTGCCAGCCCTTTGGTTTAGCAGCCATAGCTCTTAACCACTCTGCCACCAGGGTTTCCGTATAACGAATAGCTACCTTTTATTGAGCACTCACAGGAGATCTGCGATTGTATTGACTGGTGTTATGTTTCGAAGGATGTGTGGGGTAAGAAAACGGTGTATGTTTGCTTTGGATCATTTTCTAGGTTATCTTTTTTGTTTCCTCGGGCTTCTTTTTAGGCTTCCATAGAGCTCAAGAATGTTTAAATATTAAATGTTGCAAAGAGTTCAGTCACCACTATTTAATCTCTAAACATTTTCTGATTTTATTCATTCTTAAAATGTATTCCTAGAGTATCTTGGAGTTGTGCTTCTGGGGAAAACCCTTATGAATAGGAAAATTTAGTTAAAATTGAATTTGTTTTTTACTTTTGTCTCATGTGAACTTCGTTTTCCCGTGTCATCAGTGGAGAGATCATTTTATGCATGTATTTCCAACATTTTGTCTGTTGCCCAGGAATTGCGGAAACCTAGCTACGCAGAGATTTGTCAGAGAACAAGTAAAGAGCCTCCTTCTTCCCCATTGCAACCCCAAAAAGAACAAAAGCCAAACACTGTCGGTTGTGGGAAAGAAGAAAAGAAACTCACTGAACCAATGGAGAGATACAGAGAACCCCCTCCCCTGAAGTCAAATCCAGGACAACCCAAAGATCAGAGGAGGCAGTTGGGGCGCAGATCCTCTCCTCCAGCTGTTGGGAAGCGTTTAAATAGAGAACAGAATACACCTCCCAAGTCTCCTCAGTGAAAATTGTATGTTGGGAGGGGTTGCAAAAGAATTCTGTTTAACCACAAATGAAACACTGTTCCCACGCAGTACAGAGAATGAGTTGCTGGTTAGGAGCTTGCAGTATATGTGAGGCATATGAAATGCCTACAAGTTATTTTTCTTCTATGAGTCACATTTTCCCCTTCATGAAAAAAACCTATTTTTCAGGATTTAATTAATATAAACCTTATTTTAGGTTGGTGCTTAACTGGAGGTGATGCATAAGTCTTATTTTTTTCAGGACAGAATATGCATTTATCCCTACAAATTGGTATTTTTTATTAAGCCTCCATATGGCTATGAATGCAAGCTAATACAGTGAGATTTTCTAAATTAAGCGGAACTATGCTACTTCATTTTTTTTTAAATAACTGGTTTGCAATTACATATCTTTAAAATGTCCGCAGACTGATGAGCACTGATGACAGCTGGCATTGTGAGTGCAAGATTACACTGGTAAATGTGACCTTGGGAAAGGGGTAAATGTTACTAGGTTGTGGCACTGGCAAAAGAACTGTACTTTTCACTTAAACTGTTAACAAGTAATTGTAGAATGTATATTTTTTTAATATAACTTTTCTTTTTGGTCTTCTGAGCAAAATGAACCTGCAGAGAGCACCATAGAGAGACCTGAAACATTTGAGTTTTCATGTACTGCAAGCAAGTAACCAGCTTCTCACTCCAGTTTCAAATGGCTTTTATGTAAAATAAATTCAAAGCACATTGTTAATAGAATTTAAATGAAAATATAAACTTTCTTGCCCATTGACATGTTACCACAAAATTGTACCATAATGTCGTTTTCATAACTTGTGAGTTGGCACACTTTTGTGCTGGCAAGGAAGGTGATAAAAGAGAGTCTCCACGTACTTTGTGGTTTTAGTGCTCATGCTCTGTATAGATTCCTGTCATCGTTTCCCCCAAGTACTCTTTGAAAGAGTCCATATTTTAGTCAGCTCTGTGTTGACGTCTTCTGTACCTCTGCATTGGCACATGGATTTCAAAGTTATATAATCGTGAGGGAATGGTGTTTGTGGTTTTTTCCCCCCTTTCTGGGTGGTGGAGGATGAAAATTCCTGCTCTCTTTACCTCCAAGATGAGGTTTCTCATTGATTCACTTCTGGAAGTGCTACGCTTCTGAAGAACAAGGATGCACTAAATTTAGCAAGTTTCTAATAAAGTTAAATATAAATTATTTTGTTTTAAAATGCCTAAATTTTTCTGTAAGTATTCTAAGCAGCAGACGTTAAAATAAGAATATTTCCTGCTAATTGTAACCATACAGTTTATTCCACAAAATGTTATTTAACAAGAATGAGTTGTTTTTTGTTTTTTTAAAAAAAATTATTTCCATCCAATATTTAAAGACTTGAATTTTATTTAAACTTGAAAATGACTTTGCCTTAACTTTTGTATAAGACAGCTTAGAGTTACTGGAGACCGGCCCCCTGGGTTGGCATGAGTGGGTTACAGTTACTCAGTTACTGTGTAGATCTATTGTTGCTAGTGTTACTGAGTAAGCAGACTGTAGTACAGGAACTAGCAGTAGGTTTTGTAATATACCTTAAAGATCTTAAACAGTTGATCTTTTTTCAGATTGTTGAAAAATCCTGTAAATGCAAATAGTCAATACTGTATTAAATATGTGCACTTGGAAGTGTGTGCTTTGCTTGTACAGTTGTAAATAATCAGAACATATTAAAAAGGTACCCTAAAGAGAAAAATCTGATAAAAAATTATTGATATATTATACTTGTTGCTGTTGAGCTGGATGTAGATAAACTAAATGTTGTGGTTTGAATATTTTCATTTTGTTCGGGTTTCCCTCCCCACCCCCCTTTTTCTTTTATACTGGTGTGTGGAACTGATTCTGCCTCTTCGCTGCAAAAGGGAAATGGGAAGTCTTATTAAAAGCCTTCAAAGATTTTCATACTCTTTTAAAAAAGTGTGTATTTTATCTAATGTGAGAGGATTTTGAAGTATAACGTAGAAAGCAGAAACTGGCAGTATTTTAAATGAAAGTGAAATAAACTATCTTAATTAAATCATACATAACTAAGCATCATTTAACCTGCCAGAGGAAAACATACCCTGATACATACGATCACATTTCCTTCAGAGCCGTTGTCGTTATTTAAATGTGCCATGCTAATCTGTTTCCAATACCTGTAAAGGAACATGGGAGTTTATTTCTTTGTAGTTGTCAAATCACTGACTAAAAAATCAGAATTAATTGATCTCTTAACCCCCAACTAATGAATACTGTACAAAGAGTTGGAAAGGTGAGCTCTAAGACCTAGTAATTCCTAATGTTGCCGTCTTTGCTAGAAGAAGAAACGTGATGTCGTCAGCCGTTGTCATCACCAGAGTTACAAATCCTAGTGAGCTGAGGTGTTGGTTTTTAATAATGATGAATCCTTTTCCCTGAAGGCAGTGAACATTGCAGCTTGGTTTGTGTATGGATAAAGCCAGCTGTAGTTATTTGCTTTGTCTGTTGGCTGAAAGTGTAAAGCTCAACAGCTGCAAACAGGAAAAAAAAGAAAAAAGTGGTCACTTATAGTAGCAACAGTGTACAGCTGATCATTAGAGTGACTGGTACATTGTAAGGTAATATATTGAGACCAGCAGGGCGTGTTGTGCTGTTCTGATGTATTCTGCTGCCGTTTGTACTAGGTCAATACACTGTAATTACGGCTTTACCCAGCAACAGTCTGTTGCATCAGGAGTTGAAACCTTGCTCTGATATGATTTTTTTTTTTTGCATTCTTTTTAATTAAGCAAAGGTGATAGGCCGAATATCTATATAATGTCAAAATAATAATAATTAAAAAAAAACCCTTTCTGATATTATTTGAGATTTTCTGCTCACACACAAAAAAATGGGAGATACCACAATAGAAAGCTGTAATGGAGCATGCAGACTGTTGCTGTGTTACTTACAGCTAATAATATGTGGCTTTCATAAATTTTTTTAAAATTTAACTCTCCCCTTTCCCCCAGCAGTATCTCAAGTTACAGAATCAGAGATACAGCAATCACAAATGACATTTTAACTTGTAAAATTGTGTGATGATACTTATTATTTGGAAATATAAGAATAAGAATCTGGCTGTGTTTCTCCAGTAATGAATTTAAAGTAGAATAGTTGCTTTTTAAGAGTTAATGTCATGATGTTTCTGATTAGTCCCTCCTATAATTGCATCACTGTTTGTCACTAGCAGGTGGCAAAAAACCTTTTATGTTGCTGTATTATCTGTCAAGGTTTCTGCAGTTTACATTTAAAAACTGGTTCAATTGCTTACAAGGGCAACAGGTGACTAATGGTGCGTACCTATCTTTGTATCTCCCTTCACTGGGCTATAGTTATGGATTTTACGTGCTTTGTAACCTATTACACAGAAAGCAGCAGACAATCGAAGATTTAAGAAGAGCTAACAGCTGCCAATTCACAAAATGTGGGCGTCATGTGGAAGTTTTCTTGAAGGTTTTAGTTTTTGTTCTGCTTTTTTTCATTAAGACTGGAATCAAGCTTAAATGTAAACTATTTGGTAATTTAAGTTTCCTTTTGTGTCATTCAGTGTAAAACTGTCTAATTTGAAAATGTAGGTTATGAAAAATAAAGATTTAGGCACTGTTCAGTTTTTCTTTTGATTTTTTAATTAAAATTGTCTTCAAGAATACATCTTTTTAAAACTTTTTTTTTGTCTATTTCCATCAGTGTACATGAGAATGAAAAAATGAGTTGCCTCAAACTTGTTTGAATTCCACATGTATAAGTTAATTACAGTTGAGTTTTCCCCAGCCGGCGTAACGTTTTAAGGTATTCAGAGTGAGCATTTAAATTAAGTATTCCTGAGGAAACAGTTTATTAAACCCAAGATTTACCATGAAATAAATATACTTGTGTCAAGATTTTTTATTTATCTTAAGACTCATAAGATGTCTGCATAAGTCATTTGGAGTTAATGTTGGGTCATCATGATTTTCAGATCGTAGGTGAACGTTGGTAGGAGGGAGTCTCAAAAACAAATTGACTTATCCATAAATAACAGTGATGGCAACACTAGTATAAGGCTGAAAATGGATAAAACTTCTTAGTATATTATTTAGTGGACAAGTGGTCTGATTAAGATGTTAATTGAGCGATTTTCTTCTGTGAATTGTCTATTCATATCCTTTTCCCAATTTCTACTGGGTTGTCTTTTTCTTAACAAATTGGTATTCTTCGTATATATTCTGGCTATTGATCTTTTGTCTGTTATATATGTTACAGTATTTTCTCACAATCCGCCAGTTGTCTCAACTTTACTTAGAGTATCTTATCTTACAGTTTTAATTATTATATAGTAAAACTTATCAGCTTTCTCCTTTATGGTTTGAGCTTTTTGGTCTTGTTTAAGAAGTCTTTCATTACTTCAGAGTGATAAAGATAATCTCCTTGGTTGTATATATATAGATATAGACAGATAGATATATTTATTTAGGTCTTGAATCCTTCTGAAATTGATTTGTATGTGTGTGTGTGAGGTCTGAGATAGGCACCCATTTGTACTGTTTGCCATATGGAGAGTTTCTTTTTCCAGTATCACTTTCTAGTTCATTATTTCAGTACTGATTTGTGATGCCACTTTTGTTATTTACAAAGTTCCCACATTTGCATGGACCTTTATCTAGGCTCCATGCTATACTGTCTGTTTCTGTACTGAGACCATGGCATTTAATGAATAATTCTGTGTTGCTAAAAATTTCCTTTGTAAGACTCATTACAGTTTAATTAAGTGTGCTCCATGGTGCCCGTCTTGATCACCATTATATTACCTGTTCTTAGTACACTGTCTGCTCAATAAATATTCGTTAAATTAATGAAGTGTTTATTGAGTATGTATTCTCTACACAGCACTGGCCTAGGAAATTTGGGAAGAAGCAGAACACAGGGCGATGTATTGATTTGCTGCATAACCACTCCAAATCTCAGCAGCTTAAAATGGTAATCATTTATTATTTCTCATATACCTGTGGATTGGCTGCTGTAGGCTAGCTTCAGGTAGGTGGCTCTGCTGATCTTGGCTGGGCATGCTCACACATCTGTGCGTTGGCTGGGTAGGCGGCTGATCTGGGCCAGGTTCACCCAGGGGCAGCTCTTCACCATATGTTTGGGTCAGCAGGCTAGCCAGAGCTAGTTCTTATAGCTGTGGGAGAGGTGCGAGAGCCAAGCCCTAAATTTTTATATCTTTGTTTTTCCCCAGAAAATTTGAAATTGTTGCATTCTGTTCATTGGTATATGCATGCTTTATTCTGCTTTTTGTTTTATTCTGGTAAAATATATATAGCAAAAAATTGCCATTTAAGTGTACAATCCAGTGACATTAACTACATTCACCGTATTGTGCAACAATTATTACCACTATTCATTTCCTAAAGTTTTTCATCACCCCAGATAGAAACTGTGTACCCCTTAAGCAGTAATTCCCCTCCCCCACCCCAGCCACTGGTAACCAGCAATCTACTTTGTCTCAGTGCATTTGCTCTTCTAGGTATTTCATATAAGTGGGCTCATACATAATTTGTCCTTTTGTGTCAGACTTAATTCGCTTAGCATGATACACTCAAGCTTTGTCCATGTTGTGGCATGTATCAGAACTTCATTTCTCTTTACAGCTGAATAATACTACATTGTATGTCTGTGCCACATTTTGTTTATCCATCTGTTGGTGGACACTTGGGTTGTTTCCACCTTCTGACTGAATAATGCTGTAATGAACATTGGTGAACAAGTATCTGAGTCCCTGCTTTCAAGTCCTTTGGGTATATACCCAGGAGTGGAGTTGCTGGGTCATATGGTAGTTCTGTGTTTAAGTTTTGGAGGAACCACCAATCTGTTTTCCACAGCAGCTGCACCTGTACCTGCACCATTTTACAGTCCCACCAGCAATGGCCAAGGGTTCTGATTTCTCTGCCTCCTTGTTGACACTTGTTATTTTCCATTTTTCAAATGATAGCCATTCTAGTGGAGGGTGAAGTAGTATGTCATTATGGCTTTGATTTTCATTTCCCTAATGATTAATGACATTGAACATCTTATGTGTTTATTGGCCATTTGTATAACTTCTTTTGGAGAAATGTCTATTCGGGTCCTTTCTACATTTTTCATTAGGTTTGTCTTTTTATTGTTGAGTTGTAGGAGTTCTTTATATATTCTTGATGTTAAGCACTTATCAGATATATGGTTCTTAAATATTTCCTCCCATTCTATAGGTTGTCTCTTGATAAAGTCCACAAAAGTTTTTTTTTTTTTTAATTTTGCTTAAGCTCAATTTATTTTTCCTTCTGTTACTCATGCTTTTGGTGTCATATCTAAGAATCCATTGTCAAAAACAATATCTTGAAACTTTACCTCTTTTTTTCTGAGTCTTATAATTAGGTCATTGCTCTATCCATATGTTTTAATTTTTAAAATATGTGTATGGATAAAATAGTTCAAGAAGCATTGGCAGATTGTCATACATTGCCAAGTTTAATCAGGCACGGCTGTTCCTGATCCAAGTAAACTCTTGGTCTAATTAAATTCGGATCTAAATCAAAGAAGGGATACAACAAGAGTATTTAGGTGACTTGTACAAAGACCTCACCATTCAATTTTCAAGCATTTTATAGAATGTCTATTCTGTAACAGACATTGAGCTAGGTGCTAGAGATACCATAAAGCATAATGTCTAATACAGTAGGTGCTCCAAATGAATGGTTAACCAAATGGACATAGCTGCTGTCCTCATGGAGTTTGCAGTCTATTGGAGGAGACGTTAGTTGACTGCACAAATGTACAATTAAAACTATGGTAAGGGTCAGGAGGTTCTGTGACAAGGAACCTGACTTGGGCTAGAAAATCTGGGTTGCTCTCTACTTGAGTCGAAGTACCATGAATGAGTAGAATTATAAACAAGATATCATGGAGATACAAAGGAAAGAATGATCAACTTGGTCCACAGAGGTTTGAGATGATCTTAGAGAGGAGGTGATCTGCTAGATGGATCTTGAAGAATGAATAGGAGTTTGTAGAACAGACTGTGAGGAAAGGATTTTCCATGGTGGATGAAGAATGAACACTGATTATTGAGCATTCCAAGAGATCAGAGATGGAGCCGAGAGAGTGGGTTTACCCCTGCCAGGGCAAGGGCCCCCAAACTCAGTGTCACCCAAGACCAAGTTTTTTTTTCATCTTTAGCCACCTTGCATAGCTTAAACTCATTATTTGTTTATTAAAGAGTTGTATGTGTAAACTAGATTAATAATACATGCTTACATATTCAGGATGTGAAAGGCTCTCTATCACATTCAAATTGTACTGTGTAAAAGCATAGGGCGTTTAAACGTAAAATGGGTAAACTTTGGGGGCTGCTTGTAGTCAGCAGCAGTGTGGAGAACAGACTAGTAGTTCCTCGCTTTCTGCATCCTAAGAAGGTACTCACACTTACACCGTGGCCAGACTACTTGTTAAAAACACAGATTTTTGGCACCACCCCAGACCTACAAAATCAATTTCCAGCTGAGGGATCTAGAAATCTGTTTTTAAGGCCTCGCAAATGATTGTTATGATTGGACACACTTGGGATAAATTAAAGGCCATGATGAGCAGGTATGTCAATCATGGTGCCTGCCATGGCCACAGCCCCACCCTACAGCAACTGATGAAGGATTTTGTAGATCACTGTGACTTGGAACTGACCCAAGAGGAGTTAATCCATAATTTGTCCATGACCACCCAGCACAGTTGGGATTGTTGGTAAGTAACAGTCAAGAGGGTGTGACAATATGAGGGCAGCAAGAGGTGGTTTTGATTGGTAAGCAACGGAGTCACCAGAGAAAAAATTACAAACAACCCACCAAAGTTCTGTGGAATTTTATTATCACAGAAACTCAAGCCTAATGCCTCAATCAAATTACAACTGGAAGTCTCAGGTACAGGTTGCCTTCTTGTTGGCTAAAACTGGAGTATTCCATTCCCCCTGGTCACTGTGATTGGTTTAGGGGTGGGCATGTGACCGCACTCAGGTCATTGAGATACAAAGAGACTTGTGGGAGCTGCTTGGTTTCAGTTTATTTTGCTCTTCTTTTTCTGGTCTCTTGAAGAAATAGGTAACTGATTTAAGATCTTACCTCTTTTCTAATGTAACCATTTAGTGTTATAAATTTCTCACTGTTGCTTTAACTGGATCCTACAAATTTTAATATGTGTGTTTTCAATTTTATTGTATATATTTTAAAAATTTCCTTTGATATTTCCTTCCTGACCCATGAATTATTCAGAAGTGTTTGGAGATTTCCCTGTTGTCTTTCTGTTATGATTTCTAGCTTGATTCCACTGGGGTCAGAGAACATACTCTGTGTAATTTCAATTACTTTAAATTTATTAAGGTTTGTTTTATGAGGTGCTTGAAAAGAATATTCTTCTGTTATTGAATGGAATATTCTATAAATGTCAATTAGATCCTGTTCATTGATGGTGTTTCGTTCTTCTGTATCCTTGGTGGTTATTTTTTTAGTAGTTCTGTTGCTGGGAATGGAGTATTTGAAATCCCCAACTGTCATTAGAGATTTGTCTGTTTCTCCTTTTCATTCAATCAGTTTTTGCCTCATGTATTTTGAAGCTCTTTTGTTTGGTGCATACACATTTAAGATACTATGTCTTCTTTGGTGGGTTGATCCTTTATTATTGATGTAATCTCCCTCTTGGACCCTAATAAGTTTTCCACTGAAGTTCTACTTTATTTGATATTAGTATGTCCACTCTTTTAATTAATATTTGTTATGTACCTTTTTGTTTCATTTACTTTCAACCTAACCTATGTCATTTCATTTTTCTTGCCTTCCTGTGGATTATAGGTCACTGATTTTTTTTTTTTTTTAGTAAAGCAAAAAGAAAGATTTTATTTGGCATATATTCAAAGAGGCCAAAGTGGGAGAACAGGCAAGCATGCTGCCAAGGCCATGTCTGTGTGAGTCCAAGGGGCATTACAGAATGATCGGTATATATTAACATTACAAATGGGCAAAAGCATTTAAAGGTTCACTTTTTCACAGATTGGCTAAAAACTTGTTAAGTCACCAATCCTACATTTTGAATTGTCTTAATAATCATTGGTACAAGTTTCAGTAACGACAGTCAGGAGGGTCTTCATTGGTCCAACAAATCTTAGTATTCACTAAATGCTAATAGGAAAAGAGTGGAAGGTATGTGGGTCTTTTGTGCTCTGTTTTATTAGTTTATGTGAAAGCTTCCCTAAAGGATGTTTTCCAAGATTGTCTTAGCTGTTGTCTTCTATACCTCAGGGCCTAGCTGATGTGTCCTTGTGAGTGCAGCTCCAGCTGGGTCACATTCTTTTACTCAAGGACAGGGAATAATGGCTCCAATATTATCTCCTAAATCATTCCCTCCTTTTGATCAGAGATTGAAGATAAGACATTGATGATCAATACCTGGACTTAGTCAAGCTCCTAGATGGCAGCCATGGCAGGCTCTTTAAACTCATGATGTTGGTTTTCCACCAGATACCATCTGGTTTTTCACCAGGATCTTAAGAGCAGGGTTCCCATCAGTTGCATTGCCAAAGTGAACAGACTCAATGTACATCAGCGTTTTAGCCCAAGGCCTTCCTTTACCTTTTAAGTATGTAAGATAATAGAAGGTAAGTTTTATTATGCCTAATACTATGCAGAATAAGAATATTACTATTTCTTGCAATAGTGATCTAGCCCATGTACTTATTCCTGATGGTAGCCAACCAAATAAATCTTGTAAGGGTGTTACAGTGTGTAACGAAGTAGCTTGCTCTCCAGTTTTATGTATATCTTGTTCTACTTCAGTGTTATTTATGCAAATGCAGCAAGAGGTATTTGCTACAGCACAGACTATATGCTCTTGGGCTAAAAAAAAAAAACTAAGACTATTCTGTTACAAGTCACTTGATTCTTAATTCCCAGACCAAAAAACTGTTTTTAGATCTCTCCATGCCAGTTATGTTACATTTGCTAGAATGGGCTCTACAGTACAGCCTCTCATGCAGGTGTCCTTTCTACTGCAGGTAACCTTGGGCAAGTTGTTTAATCTCTCTAAACCTGGTTGCTTATTTACGGAAGGGTTGTTTCAAAGATGTAGTAAATTGGACCCAGAATCTTTACTCCATGCTCCAGCCAACAGTATCCAGGTTCTTTGGGAAATTTCCCCTCTACCATTTTCAGTCAGGCATTTTGGGCAGTTTGATCCCACTCAGGTACAGGGATGTCCCCTTTTGGCTAAAATCTATCAGGATATTCCATTTACCTGGTCCCTGTGATTTGGTTTAGGGGTGGACATATGACCAAATTCAAATCATTAAGATGCAGGGGGACTTTGGGAGATTCTGGGAAAGAATTTCTTTTCCTCCCTCTACGATAATTACTTGGAAAAATCCTCTCCCTCTGGGCAGTGTGGGGTGAGAACTGGAACAAGAATGACAGAAGCCATTTTTTGCTGCCGTGACAAGAGCCATCTTGAAGACAAAGTGATAGATGAAATAGGACAGAGCTTAGAGAGACACAGCTGGAATCTCAATGACAAACCAGTAAATCAAACCAGGCCCAAAGCCAGAGATATCTGGGGATTTTTCAGGTACATATGCTAATAGGTCTCTTTTTGGCTTAAGCCTGTTTATGTTAGGCTTGCTGTTGTTTGCAACCAGTGTATTTTTAAAAGATACTTCAGAGTAAATTAGACAATGCATGTAAAATACTTAGCACAGTACCTGGCACAGAAGTACCCAATAAATTTTGATTGCAATTAAAAATCTGTGAACAGCAAAACATTGCATTTTACATATCAAGCACAATGCTTAGCATATTCAAGGCCATAATCCTGCTCTGACCCTTGACCTCTTGAGGGAGCAACACTTAGAAGTGTTGCCATCTTTCCCAAGGGCAGCCAATCTGTAGGTTCTCCAACAACCTATGACGTGTTCTAGTTTGAAGAGCTGAGCTGGATGAACCGTATTCCCTGTCTCGGAATGTAAACTGGGTAGCATCGAGAGATTCAGGCTTTAACCAGTGGCTCTGCTAAAACTAAAGGAGTAGCCATCTCCCTGGCAGCTTCCCATTTTGAGCTTCAGCTACAGTTCACATGTAGCCACCCTTTTTCTTAAGGCATCTGTATAAACCTATTCCTTGCCCCCAAGGAGCTAACATAAAACATAAGGACAGTCAGGTCTGTCAAGGATAGTCTCGGAGATTAAGAATGAAGATTTGAATGGAGGGCCAGGGATGAAGGGATGCCAAATCAAGAGTCTGTGTCCTCGTGTTACTCCAGCTCTCAGCTTCACATAGTTGGCCTCTCCAGACTTGCCTAAATTGTCCTTTCTATTTCCATTGGTTTTCTTCCTGCTGCGGTGGCCATTCCTCAGTCTCCATTGCTGGCTTCCCTCCTTCTCCAGATCCCCTTTTCTATATTCTACACTTCCTGGTTAGTTCCACCCAGATCCATAACTTTATACTTCTCGGAATGCTGATAATTCCGTCCCAATTGAGATACTGCGAAAAACAAATTTAAGCCGGTCCTTGGATTAACAACAATAAAAATTATCTCGCTGAAGAGAAAGTGCAGAGACACAGTGATATCAAGGACCTGGGCTCTTTCTGCTCCCCTTTTCTGCCGTTACTGGGGTCAGCTTCATTCTCAGACAGGTGAAGAATGCTGGGGCAGTTCAGGCAGCATATGCAGAGTGCTGACATCCAGAGGAAGAAGTGGGAGTCTCTTTGTATGACTTTTAGGAATAAGGAAAAAGCTGCCAGTAAATTCCACTCATTCGCCAGAGTTGGACCCATTTCCATTCTCAAACCAGTCACTGTCCAGGGGGATGGGCTTCCAGACCAGTTTGGTCTACCCCAGGAGCTCTGGGATATGGCCAGTTTCCCCTGAGGCACATGGTTACTCTGAAGAGGGGTGGATCCATGAACAAAATCAAGACTGTTAGGAAAGGAGGGGCAATGAACCTTGCCCTTTATTGACTCTCAGATTTATCTCCACCCTGACCTGCTCCTATTCTCGCAACAGCCAAAGGAATCTTTTTAATATATAAGCCATATTGTGTTTTTCTCTTGCTTAAAATCTTCCCATCATTTCCTATGAAACAGTAAAACGTTAGCATAATGCGTAAGCCCTTTCCTCCATGGGCTGTCCCTTACTCATGTCTTATTTCATTTCTGGCTGCTCACCTTCTCACTCTACTCCATCCACACTTCTTTCTGTTCTTCAGACACGGCAAACTTGCTCTGTCTCAAAGCCTATACCCGCTATTGCCTTAAGGTGGAA
This sequence comes from Elephas maximus indicus, assembly GCF_024166365.1. Taxonomy (NCBI): domain Eukaryota; kingdom Metazoa; phylum Chordata; class Mammalia; order Proboscidea; family Elephantidae; genus Elephas; species Elephas maximus. The sequence continues at coordinate 19,573,515 of NC_064822.1, forward strand.
TACTCTTCTCCCTACATTCTGCTTCATTGGTCCCTTCCTGTTATTCAAGTTTTGGTTTAAATATTGACCCTTCAAGTAGACTGTCCCTGAAAAAAAAAAATTTTTTTTTTTTTTAACCACCCTCTAATACTGCCCATCCTGGGCAACTATCATATTACGCATCTTATTTATTTGTAGCACTTACAACCACTTGAAATTATTTATTTGCTTTTGGCCTGAATTCCTCAAATTTACCTGCCTTGTACCCCTCTATATCCTCAGTGCCTAGAACATTGCCTAACACATGTTGTTCTTGTTAGCTGCCATCGAGTCGGCCCCAATGCAGGGCGACCCTATGCACAGTGGGATTGGGCCATTGTGATCCATAGGGTGGATTTTTGGAAGTAGATTGCCAGGCCTTTCTTCCTAGTCTGTCTTACTCTGGAGGCTCCACCGAAACCTATTCAGCATCATAGCAACACGTAAGCCTCCACCTACAGATGGGTAGTGACTGCTCATGAGATTGTTTGGCCAGGAGTCAAATCCAGCTCTCCCACATGGAAGGTGAGAATTGTACCATTGAACCACCACTGCCCTCTGCATAACACATAATGGATATTTAATAAACCCACTCATGTATTGATTAAACAACTAAATAATGAGTACTGAACAACTAAGTAATGAGTCCTGACTTTGTGTCACACAGTCCCAGGCACTGGGATTATGGCAATGAACAAGACAGAGAAATCCTGCCACCATGGAACTCACATTCTAGTGGGGGAAGAAATAAATATGTAACTGTATTAAATGCTAGGGGAAAAGTAGGGCAGGGTGAGGGGGATAAGGAGCTCCTAAAAACCGTTGCCATCAAGTTGATTGTGACTCATAGCGACCCTACAGGACAGAGTAGAACTGCCCCATATGGTTTCCAAGGAGAGCTTGGTGGATTCAAACTGCTGACCTTCTGGTTAGCAGCCGTAGCACTTAACCATTACACCACCAGGGTTTCCAAGGAGCTCCTGGGGGGTGCAAATGGTTAATGCACTCGGCTACTAACTGAAAGGTTCGGGGTTTGAGTCTACCCAGAAGTGCCTCAGAAGAAAGGGCTAGTGATCTACTTTGAAAAACTCAGCCATTGAAAACCTCATGGAGCACAGCTCTACTCTGACACATGGGGTTGCCATGAGCCAGAATCAACGAGGGCTGGTTTTTAAGGGGGACAAAGTGGACAGAGAGCAAGGAATGGGGTAGGAACGGCTGCTATTTTAGAAAGGATGATCTGGTTGCTTCTCAAATGGGACGGATTTAAGCAGAGGACCTAATGAAGGGAGGGAGCCATGAGGATGTGAATATTGTTAGTGGAAGCCAGGAGCCAAATCACATGGGGCTTTGTAAATAGTTACTAAATTTAAGGGATAAAGTTAGCATAACTCTGTGATGGATTGAATGCAGGGCATACAAGTTAACCCTTGTACATAATGCTTCCTGAGTTTTGAATTTTTATGACCAAGAAATCCCTTCATCCCCAATTCTCACCTTTCTAGATGAACAGTGGGGACATTCTTAATCTTCTGCTTATAAACAAACTTTCTCAATCTGCATTCAGTCCTTTGATGACCTTATCTAACCTACTGGCTGATGACCACAAAGTTCTATCTTCAGTCAGACTTCTCCTTGAACCTCAGGCTTATACCCAGCTGCCTACTTGGGCTCCCCACTTGAATGTCTAAAGGTAAACCAAACTTGGTGTGTCCAAAGCTGATCTTCCCTTACAAGTCTGCTCCCCCTGCAGTTTCCTACATTTGAGTTGGTGACAGCTTCATTCTTGAGTTCCTCATGCTCAAATCTTTGAAGTTATCTTTGACTTCACTCCTCTCCCATCCAGTATCAATAAATCTTGGTAGCTCTACCTTCAAATTATAAAGAGATTATGACCCTTCTCATCACCTTATCTGTTACCTCCCAAGCCATCATTCATGCTTCTTCTCCAAGACATGGACCTGCCTCATTTGGAGTCATAAAATAACCCCTTAAGTGGTCTCCCTAGTCATAACCTTGGTCCTCTTCAGTCTTTTCTCAACCTAGTAGCCAAAATGGTCCTTTTACATCCCTCCCCTGCTCAGAACCATCAATGTTCTCTCATCTTACTCAGAGTAAAAATAAATGTCCTTATGATCCCCCTCTTATCATACTCTAATCTGTTATTCCCTCTGCTGCAGGAACGAACACTGGCCTCCTTGCCGTTCCTTAAACATGCCAGACACAGTTCTGATTCAGAGTCTTTGCCTGAAACAATACTCTTCCTGCATTTACCTGCATGGATTACTTCTTGACCTTCTAGCCTTTGTTTACAGGTCACCTTTCCTGCCTACCCTATTTAAAGTCTACCTACCCTCCCTTGAAAGAAACTCTTTAACCCCTTTGCTGCTTTTTTTTCCCTCAGTGTATTAATCACCATCTCATACACTGTATGTTTTACCTATCTTGTTCCATTGGCCTCCACTAGAATGCAAACTTCATTAGGCCAGGATTATATATGTGTGTGTATTTTGTTTAATGCTGTTCTCCAGTACCTGGAACTGTATCAAAAGAATTTAATAATATTGTTTGGATAAATGTTGAATGAATCAGTTTATGTTTAAGGAGATCGTTCTTGCATTGTGGGGAGTGACATGGAGAGAGAGGTCATGACTGAGTGGGAGAGCCCATGGTGACAGTGGAGGTGAGGTGGGAGTGGGGCACAGGGGATGGAGAGATGTGACTTGATGCCTAATCTAGGACTGACTGGTGGTGGATGGTAGGGAGGGAAGACAAGTGAGTAATCAAGGATAAATACCAATTTCTGGCCTAAGCAACTAGATGGATGGATGGTGACTGCATTTCCTGCGATGAGGAAGACCAGTGGAGGAAACAGGTCAAGGGAGATGGAGGAAACAAGTTCTATTTTGAACATTTTAGCTTTGAGATGCCTATGAACTGAGTGGAGAGGTCATGCAGACAAGCAATACATGGGCCCAGAGCTCAGAAGAGATCTGAAAAATGATAAAAAGTTGGAAGTCATCAACATAAAGATTGTATTTTGTAAATTGGACTGATAAGCTCACAGAAGGGAGTGTAGATAGCGAATATAGAGGGAGCTGAGAAATGTAAACATGTAGAGGCCAAGCAAAGAAGATCCAGAAAACAGACTGAGAAGGATAATCCTATGAGGTGAGGGGGAAGTCAGGATGAGTGATGTCACAGAAGTAAAGGGAGAAGGAAGAGGGATTGGATGTGTGGAGTGGTCAGAGAAGCTAATGACAGAGATGGGCCTGTTGAATTTGGCAATACAAGGCTTTATGGTGTCCTTGATGGGAGCAGCCTTGGATAACCGAAGATTTTTTCCAAGTAAAGAAGATCATGGAGGGTTAGGTGTCAGATTCTCAGTGACTGTCTTCTGGAAAAGGAGCCATGGTGGCACAGTGGTTAAAATGCTCAGCTGCTAACCAAAAGGTCAGCAGTCTGAACCCACCAGTCACTCCAGGGGAGAAAGATGTGGCAGTCTGCTTCTGCAAAAAGATTCCAAAAAGAAAAACAAACTCATTGCTATTGAATCGATTCTGATTCATAGTGACCCTACAGGACAGAGTAGAACTGTCCCATAGGGTTTCCAAGGAGCAGCTGGTGGATTCCAACTGCCGACCTTTTGGTTAGCAGCCAAACGTTTAACCGCTGCACCATCAGGACTCATGGGGCAGTTTTAGTCTGTCTGTCCTACAGGGTCACTATGAGTCAGAATCGACTTGACAGCAATGGGTTTGGTTTTTTGGTTTGGTGTTCTGGAATCTCTATACCATATCCTCACAAGGAAAAATTTTACTGTTTCAGCTTTGAAGTAGTGGTTCATTTTATTCAAGGTTGTGAAGATATTACTGAGATCTGTCACTTGAGTAAACCCCTTAAAATCATAGAAATGGTATTTCCTTGGAATCTTTACTGCTAAGGAAATATATTATCTCATTCTTCCTTTTAAAAACTTATAAGTGCACTTTTCCCCTTGCTAGCCAGCATCTCACAGGATGGTGCAGCATCTTTGCTGTCCATTTGTTTGCCCACACAGAGGTGGTGATTTTATTTCTCTCACAATTCTCACCAAATTTTTCAACATAGTATCAAGACCAGAAACGGCGTTGTTGTTGCCAACTCTATGCTGTGGCTAAAGCAGTGTGTGGCATTTAAGTACCACTTCTTTTATCTAGGTAGCAACAGCCTTCCTTCTGTGCACACCTCTGGGGCTTTGTCAGCTTTGGGTCCAAACAACTTTTCCAATCTCCCTTATAGCTCACAAAATTGTCATTTACACAAAACAACAAAACGAAAATCCTCTGGTAGCATAGGTTTATAATGATAACAAAACATGTTGTCAAGCACATCTCTCATACATATGCCAAGAGTTGACTCATCCTCTCTACATCTAATGTCTCCTAGGGTCCATGAGCAAAAGTTACAGGCTTCCACACTCTTTGCCAATGAATTGTGGCATACAGTGGTGTCATTTGTTAAAGGAATTTTCCAGTCACTTGTTTTGTTTCTCCTCAAACATAATACTTGTTATTTTCTTTGTGGATGGTTTTACAATCTTCTTATACTTGTTTTTGCTTTACGAGAACAGCTCCAAATAATGCCTTCAGACTTTTAGTCTCTCTTCCACCTTTAATGAAAAGCTACAATTTTATTCTGCAAAACTTTATTTTGTTCTTGATCTGGAAAAACTCTATGCCTTTATTTAGACAGTAGTCTCTGGTGGTGCAAATTGTTAGTGCACATGCCTGCTAACTGAAAGATAGGTTTGAGTTCGCCCAGAGGTGCCTTAGGATAAAGGCTCAGCGGTCTACTTCTGAAAAATCAGCCATTGAAAGTCCCATGGAGCACAGCTCTACTGTGACACACATGGAGTTATCTTGAGTTGGAATTGACTTGATGGCCACAGTTTTATTATTTTGAGATGTCACTTTGCTTGGCAATGGCATAAGGGTACCTATGGCTTCATGTCTCTATTTCATAAAGTTTCATAGCATAGCAAACGTCTTAGCTGAATACATCACCAAGCTAATAAAGTCCAGTTTTCAGATATTCAGCATCATTGTTCTTATTCATACCTTTTTATTCAGGGAGACACTGTCTCCTTGCTCCCACACTGGCCTGCGTGCCTTTTTTTTTTTTTTTTTTTGCTGTTGTTGCTTTTTTTTTTTTTTTTTTTGCTTCTTTCAGTTTCTTCTTCTCTCTCTCCCCCCTCTTTCCTTTCCTTTTCTTTCTCTCAAAAACCTGGCTCTGTGTGCTTTCTCTGCTCCTTCCTCACAGGGTGTGCAGTGCCACTCAGCTAGAGAGCCACTTCCCCAGTCTACGCCGACATGCTTGTGGGCTCCCTGGGGGCATTTTTTGTTCTGTTTTTTTCTTTTTCTTCATTTCTCGGTTTCTTGTCTTTCTCTACCTTTCTTCTTTTCCTTTCTCCTGAACACCTGGCGCCATGTACCATCTCTGCTCCTTCTTGACAAGCTATACAGCACCGCTCAGCTGGGGAGCCACTTTCTTAGCCTGCACTGCCAGGCCAGTGGGCTCCCTTGGGGCATTTTTTTTTCTTTTTCTTCATTTCTCACTTTCTTGTCTCTCTCTACCTTCCTTCTTTTCCTTTCTCCTGAATACTTGGTGCTGTGTGCCATCTCTGCTCCTTCTAGATGGGCTGTACAGCACAGCTTGACTGGGGAAGCACTTCCCTGGTGTTTGCTGCCAAGCCAGTGGCCTCCCATGGGGCTTTCTTTTTTCTTTTCTCTTTCTACTATCATTCCTTTCTTTTCTCCTGAACATCTGGCGTTGCATGCCATTTCTGCTCCTTCTTGATGAGCTGTGTAGTACTGCTCAGCTAGAAAGCCACCAACACGTGGCTTCCCTGGGTCCATGCACCACTTCAATGCCAGTCTCCCTCAACACTTTTTTTTGGCTTTTGTTTCTTCTTTCTCTTCTTTCCCAAACCCACTTAGCTCCATACATCATGTCCCCCCCACCACCTATCTGTGCCGTGCCCTGAGAATTGCACTCCCGAGCAGCAAAGGCATGTTCTACCAGAACCTGCTCTGCATTGCCCCTTGGCCCTGCCCTGTCGGCCCCAGTACATGCCACAAAAGACCCATCCCAGCCCCTCCCTCTCCACTGGACCTGCCCTGTTGCACCATAGCTGAGCGACTGGCCCCGCCCATTGGACAAGGTTATGAGAAGTATTTTGCTCACAGACATGCAAACAACTAAGAACACACACCCTGTCTGCTCAGACATAACCAAATAAAAAAGCAGGACAAAACAAATCTACAATTAATAAATGAAGAAAATAATTACTGAATGTCCCAAAGACAACAAAAAATATCAAAACATATAAACAAACAGGGCAGGAAGATTCCAGTAGGCATCCAAAAGAAAACCCAAGATGACATTCTAGTAGGAAAAAAGGCACTATGTGATGGTCAAGATTGTGCGTCAGCTTCCCTGGGCCATGATTCTCAATGTTTATGTGTGATCACCCCATGATAGGATCTGCTGTGAGTAGCCAATCAGTTCAAAGGGAGTTTCCTTGGGCATGTGGCCTGCATCTGAATATAAGTGGACAGTCTGGCTTTTGCCCTCTCTGGGTCCTGCAGCTGCCTCCTGTTCATCTGACCCCTGGTTCTTGGGATGTGAGCTAGCAGCTTAAGTGCAGATCTTGGGATTCATCAATCTTTATAGCCCGTGAGCAAGACGCCTGCTCTCTGATCTTCTGATCTTGGGTTCACCAGCCCCTGCAGCTGTGATCAGGAGAAGCCTTGTGGTCTTGCCTGCCGACCTTGGGATTCATCAAACTTCACTGCCTGTGAACAACAGCCCTGCTCTCCAACCTGCCAGTCTTGGGTTTGCCAGCTCCTGCAGCTATGTGAATCAGGAAAAGCCTTTATCCTGATCCATGGTCCTGGGATGTCCCAGCCTCTACAATTGCATGAGCCATTTCCTTGGTATAACTCTCTCTCGATATATATATTTATGTATACACTTCACTGGTTTTGCTACTGTATAGAACCCAGCCTAAGACATTTGGTACTGAGAGTGGTTCTAGAGAAACAAAATTGTAAGGATGAGGTTTCTAAATTGATTCTCAAGTCTGGTTAGCCTAAAAGATGTTGATGATTCTGCTTCCAGCAGTAAAGAGGGCACTGCTAATCCATGGTGTGAGGTGGCAATTCACATATGCAAAATATCAACACCAATAGATCAGGTGTTGGTGAAAGGTGAGGCTCTGGGTGATTGCATATATGATTCCTTTCTATAATTTTCCATAATGCGAAGTATAAGGAAGCTGGTTGGTTTGTCCTACTTTTGCTAGACAAACTGGTGAAAGAGTTGCACTTGAAGTAGAGAAAATATATTTTCTAGTGTTTTAATATAGTTGTATAAGTTATAATTAATCTCTAGTCTTTGGAACATAATTACTTGCTCTGGAATCTGTCTCACAATTGTTCCTTTAAAGAAAAATAAGGTAATCAATTTTTTGTTGTTGATCAAACTGTGTTCCTCTCCCAGGGGGGCAAAATACACAGGACTGAGGTAACTGAACAAAACTCAGATCCATCTTGTGACCAAAACCAGGATGGCATGAAGAGACTTGCAAGACTCCAGGATGGCATGAAGAGACTTGCAAAACTTCAATAATAGGTCACTTTATCATTATGTCCACCTCAAAGGAGAATCAACATTCCTGGAAATCTCTAAACCCTGACCTTCTCCCTATAAAATCCTCCAGTTAGCCCTTTAGGGTTAGACAGAATTTGGGAAGAACTTAACCCTTCTGTCTCTTGGACACTGATATTCTATAAAGCCTTCTTGCTGCTTACCTCCTCCTGTCTCAGTATTGGCTTTGCAGCAGGCAGCTCGAATCTGTGATTTGCAGTAACACACTCAGGGCTTCAGAGTCAAAGCTCAATGGCCACATAAATTACCTCAAAGTTTGCACTTGTGCTTTGAAAGAAGGTCTTATTTCTTGTAGTAACAGCTGATATTGCTGAAAATCAAACCCTGAGTCTTACTGTAAGAGTGGCTGAATTACAATGCCAGGTCAATTGCCAACTTCAAGAGGTGTCTTAAGTTAAAGCAAGGGCATTGATTGGGAAGAATGGGATACTGAAACTTGGCTTGGGGACATATGGGAAGATAATCAGGAAGCTGGAGACGCTAAGCCCCTAAATTCTGTTGAATCACTTTTGCCAACAGAACCACTCCCATCTGAAGAGATTGCTTCATATTTGTCTGCTACACCACCCTGCCCAGAAAAACCATTAGCCCCTCCACTCCCACCTAATGAGATTAGCCCTAGCCCAGCTGCCTCTGAAGAGCCCTTCCCTGAGTCATTGCCTGAGGCATCGCCTGAGGCAGATGCTTTACAAGACAATGCTGAATGTTCTCAAAACAATTCCACACTACTAATTCTGGTTTCTAGACCTATAACTAGACTTAAGTCCCAGTGAGCCCCAAAAGGTGAAGTACAAAGTGTCACCCAGGAGGAGGTATGCTACACTCCAAAAGAACTGCTTGACTTTTCTAATATGTACAAACTGAAACCTGGGGAATATGTGTAGTAATGGCTATTAAGAGTGTGGGATAATGGTGCAAGGAACATGAAGATGGATCAGTCTGAGTTTATTGATATGGGCCCACTAAGCACAGATTCTTCATTCAATGTTTCAGCTCAAAAAGTTAGCTGAAGCATTGATTACATAATGGCCTATACTAAATAATGTTGCATTACCAGACCTGCCTTGGTATACTGTAGAAGAAGGTATCCAAAGGCTTGGGGAATTTGTGATGTAGAGTGGATTTATCAGTTTAGACCCCCAGACCCACACATGGAATGCCCAGAGGACACAGCTTTTACCACAACTGTGATGTCCAGCATCCTTGAAGACTGCTGTGATTGCTATTTTATGTAAATCAGATTTGACAGTGGGAACTGTCCTAACTGGATTAACACCTAACTACAATGGGGTTGATTGGACCCCCTGGTGGTAGAAGCCAAGTGGTAGCACTCAATCGACAAAGACAAGGTGGGCATGATTAAAGTAATGGAGGTTAGAGTCAAAGCAGTCATCAGAATAGTCTGACTGGTACAGACTTATGGTGTTGGCTACTTAGTCATGGTGTCCCTAGGAGTGAAATAGATAGAAAATCTACTAAATATTTACTTGATCTCTACAATGGATGAATTCTAGGTGAGGTGAACAGCAGACTAACATGAATTGCCAGAAGAGAGAGTCACGGTCCCTCAATCAATTCCCAGACTTGAGCGAGTTTAAAGACCCACAATCCCCTCAATGATGGGGAGGCCAGATCCCCTTGAGGAAGGACTCCAATACACTGCCAAAAATTTATACTGTTAATCTATCTCCCAGCCTTCCCCAAAGGGATCTATGGCTTTTTATGAGGTGACTGTTCATTGGGGAAACTAATCAGACTTTGGGGATTACTAGATAGTGGCTCTGAACTGACACTAATTCCAGGAGACCCAAAACGTCACTGTGGCCCACCAGTCAGAGTGGGGGCATACAGAGGTCAGGTTATTAATACAGTGTTGGCTCATGTCCATCTGACAGAGGGTCCAGTGAGTCTCCAAACCCATCCTGTAGTGGTTTCCCCAGTTCCAGAATGCATAATTGGAATAGATATACTCAGCAACTGGCAGAACCCCCACATTGAATCCCTGACAAATGGAGTAAGGGCTACTATGGTAGGAAAAGCCAAGAGGAAGTGATTAGAACTGCTCCTACCTAGGAAAATACTAAACCAAAAGCAATACCGCATTTCTGGAGGGACTGCAGAGATTACTGCCACCATCGAGGACTTGAAGGATGCAGGGGTAGTGATTCCCGCCACATCCCCATTCAGCTCGTCTATTTGGCCTGTGCAAAAAACAGATGGATTTTGGAGAATGAATGACAGTCGATTATGGAAAACTTAACCAGGTGTTGACTCAGATTATAGCTGCTGTTCCAGATGTAGTTTCATTGTTTGAGCAAAGGAATACATCTCCTGGCACCTGGTGTGCAGCTATCAATCTGGCTAATACCTTTTTCTCCATACCTGTTTTGAAGGACCATCAGAAGCAGTTTCCCTTCAGCTGGCAAGGCCAGCAACACACCTTCACTTGCCTACCTCAGAACTACATCAACTCTCCAGCCCCATGACATAATATAGTCTGCAGGAAACTTGATTGCCTTTCCCTTCCACAAGATGTCACACTGGTCCATTACACTGATGACATTATGCTGCTTGGACCTAGTAAAGAAAAAGTGTCAATGACTATGGACTTATCGGTAAAACATTGTGTGCTAGAGGGTGGGAAATTAATCCTACAAAAATTCAGGCACCTTTTTTTTCTACCTCAGTGAAATTTCTAGGGGCAGTAGTGTGGGGCACGCAAAGATAGTCCTTCTAAAGTGAAGGATAAGTTATTGCATCTGGCTGCTTCCACAATTAAAAAGGGGGCACAATGCCTAGTGGGCCTCTTTGGATTTTGGAAGCAACATATTCCTCATTTAGGTGGGCTACTCAGGCCTATTTATCACATGACTTGAAAAGCTGCTAATTTTGTGTGAGACCTGGAACAAAAGAAGGCTCGTCAACAGGTTTAGGCTGCTGCGCAAGCCACTCTGCCACTTGGGCCACATGATCCAGCTGATCCAATGGTTCTTGAAGTGTCCGTGGCAGATAGAGATGCTGTTTGGAGTCTTTGGCAGGTCTCTGTTGGTGAATCATAGAGCAGATCCTTAGGATTTTGAAGCAAAGCCCTGCCATCCTCTGCAGGTAACTACTCTCCTTTTGAGAAACAGCTTTTGGCTTGTTACTGGGCCTTAGTAGAGACTGAACGCTTAACCATGGGCCACCAAGTCATCATGTGGCCTGAGCTGTCCATCATGAACTGGGTATTGTCTGACCCACAGAGTCATTAACTTGGACGTGCACAGCAGCACTCCATCATTAAATGGAAGTAGTATATACGAGATTGTGCCTGAGCACAACCTGAAGGCACAAGTTGCACAAGGAAGAGACCCAAATTCCCACGGTCTCCACACCTGTCATATTACCTTCCATCTCTCAATCTGCACCTATGGGCTAATGGGAAGTTCCTTATGATCAGTTGACTGAAGAAGAGAAAACTCGTGCCTGGTTTACAGATGGTTCTGTGCAATATGCAGGCACCACTCAAAAGCGAACAGTGGCAGCACTACAGCCCCTTTCTGGGACCTCCCTGAAGGACAGTGGTAAAGGGAAATCCTCTCAATGGGCAGAACTTCGAGCAGTGCGCCTGGTCGTTCACTTTGCTTGGAAGGAGAAATGGCCAGATGCGTGATCATATACTGATTCATGTGCTGTGGCCAATGGTTTGGCTGGATGGTAAGGGACTTTGAAGGAACATGACTGGAAAATCGGAGACAAGGATTTATGGGGAAGAGGTGTGTTGATAGACCTCTCCGAATGGGCCAAAGAAGTGAAGATACATGTGTCTCATGTGAATGCTTTCCAAATGGTGACCTCAGCAGAGGATACTATTAACAACCAAGTGGATAGGATGACATATTCTGTGGAAACAAGTCATCCTCTTCCCCCAGCTACTCCTGTTATTGTGCAATGGGCTCTTGAACAAAGTGGCCATGGTGCCAGAGATGGAGGTTATGCATGGGCCCAGCAACATGGACTTCCACTCACCAAGGCTGACTTGTCTACAGCCACTGCTGAGTGCCCAATCTGCCAGCAGCAGAGACCAACAATGAGTTCCCGATATAGCACCATCCCTCAAGGTGATCAGCTAGCAACCTGGTGGCAAGTTGATTACGTTGGACCACTTCTATCATGGAAAGCGTAGCATTTTGTCCTTATTGGATAGACACTACTCTAGATATAGATTTGCCTCCCCTGCATGCAATGCATCTGCCAAAACTACCATCTGTGGACTTACAGAATGCCTTATCCACCATCATGGTACCCCACACAGCATTGCCTCTGATCAAGGAACTCACTTCACAGCAAATGAAGTGTGGCAGTGGGCCCATGCTCATGGAATTCACTTGTCCTACCATGTTCCCCATCATCCTGAAGCAGCTGGCTTGACAGAACAACGGAGTGGACTCCTAAAAACACAATTACAGCACCTCCTAGGTGGCAATACCTTCCAGGGTTAGGGCAATGTTCTCCAGGAGGCTGCATACGCTCTAAACCAGTGTCCAATATATGGTGCTGTTTATCCCACAGCCAGGATTCATAAGTCCAGGAATCAAGCGGTGGAAACAGGAGTGGCACCACTCACTTTTACCCCTCATGACCCACTAGCAAGATTTTTGCTTCTTGTCCCCATGCCCTTATTCTCTGCAGGCCTAGAGGTCTTAGTCCCAAAGGGAGGAATGCTCCCACCTGGAGACACATCACTGATTCCATTGAACTGGAAGCTAAGAATGCCACTTGGCTACATTGGGATCCTTATGCCTCTGGATCAACAGGCAAAGAAGGGAGTTACCATACTGGCTAGTATGATTGATCCTGATTACCAAGAGGAAATAGGATTGATATTACATAATGGAGGTAAAGAAGAGTATGTCTAGATTCAGGAGATCCTTTAGGGTGTCTCTTAGTACTACCATGCCCTGTGATTAAAGTCAATGGAAAACTTCAGCAACCCAATTCTGACATGAGTACTAATGGCCCAGGCCCTTCAGAAATGAAGGTTTGGGTCACCCCACCATGTGAAGAACCACAACCACCTGAGGTGCTTGCTGAGGGCAAAGGGAGTACAGAATGGATGGCAGAAGACAGTAGTTCTAAATACCAGTTATGACCATGTGGCCAGGTGCAGAAACGAGGACTGTAATTGTTATGAGTACATCTGCTTTGTATATGTGTACCCAATATTTTTGTTTTCTTCACTTACAAAATATAAGATGTAAATAAATGGGTCTAGTCCATTTTGGGTTGTACACATGTTAGTTGTATCATGTTAGGCACAAGTATGACTTTGTAATTGTCTTTATTCAGAAATTATGTATGATTTGGGGAGATGCGTACAGGTTCCAAGTTCACAGGGGGTGAATTGTAATGGCTGAGATTGTGTGTCAACTTGACTGGGCCATGATTCTCAGTGTTTGTATCTGGCCAACCCCATGATGGGATCTGCTATGAGTAGCCAATCAGTTCAATGGGATTTTCCTTGGGCGTGTGGCCTGTATCCAAATATAAGTGGATGTCCTGGCTTTTGCCCTCTCTGGATCCTGCAGTGCCTCCTGTTCATCTGACCTCCGGTTCTTGGGAGATGAGCTAGCAGCTTATCTGCCAATCTTGGGATTTGTTGATCTTTAGAGCCTGTGAGCAAGAGCTCTGCTCTCTGATCTGCCAACCTTGGGTTCACCACCCCATGCAGCTACATGAATCAGAAGAAGCCTTGTGCTCTTGCCTGCCAATCTTGGAAGTCATCGATCTTCACAGCCTGCAAACAACAGCCCTACCCTCCAACCTACTGATCTGGTGTTCACCAGCTCCTGCAACTACATGAATCAGGAGAAGCCTCTCTCCTGATCAATGGACTTGGGACATTCCAGCCTCTACAATCCCATGAGCTGTTTCATTGATATAAATCTCTCTCTATATATGTTTATACACTTTACTGGTTTTGCTTCTCTAGAGAACCCAGCCTAAAACACACTGGAACTACCTGATAAGGAATTCAAATCTCTGATATTCAGTGCTACCCAAGAGATGAAGGAAAAAGCAGACAAAAATGAAGAAAAAATAGACAAAATCATGGAAAATACAGACAAAATCATGGAAGAATTCAGGAAAATAATACAGGAACACAAACCAAAACCAAACCCACTGCCATCAAGTTGATTCCAACTCATAGCGGCCCTACAGGACAGAGTAGAACTGCCCCATAGAGTTTCCAACGAGCTCCTGGCAGATTTGAACTGCTGACCTTTTGGTTAGCAGCCATAGCACTTAACCACTATGCCACCAGGGTTTCTGATACAGGAACAAAATGTCAAAATAAACTCACAACTAGAAATCATGCAAAAACAGCAATTAGAAATCTAAAAGATAAACAAAAAGAGTCCCGAAAGGGACAGTGTCATAGAAGTTTTGAGGAGCAGGGTTGAAACAATGGAAGACAGCATCAGCAAAATTGAAGACAAATCCTTGGATACGACTTAGTTTGAGGAAAATCCAGAGAACAGAATGAAGAAAAATGAAGAAACCCTGAGAATGATGTGGAATACAAACAAAAGCCAAAATTTGGGAGTGATCAGAGTCCTAGAATGGGGAGAAAACAGAAAACACAGGGAGGATCATTGAAGAATTGCTACACAAAACTTCCCTGATATCTTGAAAGATGAAAAGCCGACCATCCAAGAAGCTCAACAAACCCCATATAGGCTAGATCCCAAAAGAAAACCACCAAGGACTATCATAATCACAATGGCTAAAACCAAAGACAAAGAAAGAATCCTAAGAGCAGCTTGAGAAAAATGAAAAGTCACATACAAAGGGGAAACAATAAGACTAAGCTCTGATTACTCAGCAGAAACCATGCAGGCAAGAAGGCAATGGGATGACATATATGTAAGTTTGAAAGAAAAATATCGCCAACCAATAATAATATATCCTGCAAAATCCTCACTCAAATATGATGGTGAAATTAGGACACTTCCAGAAAAACAGAAATTAAGGGAATATGTAAAAACCAAACCAAATTTACAAGATTATTAAAGAGGGTCCTTCAGTTAGAGAAGCAACAACATCAGACAATGACCTGAATCTAATGCACAAGACCACATCAGCCATAAACAAACCTAAGTAGCGAACTCTCGCGGATAAAACTTTCCAAATGGAGAGGAAGGCAAGATGATACCAAATAATAAAAGGCTAGTTCAAACTTAAGAAGATAAAGATAAATTTCAAGGTAACCACAAAGAAGGTTAATAAATCTACTCATCAAAACAAAGAAGAAAATCATAAAGTCTCATTAAACACAAAATCTACAAAAATGAAAGAAACAAACAGAAAATCCACAAACAAAAGGAATTCAGCACAGGAAAGTAAGAGGAACAAAGAAAACATCAACACCACAAAATAAAGCACTACAAAATGACAGCAGCAAACTATCACCTATCAGTAATTACACTGAACATAAACGGCCTAAATGTACCCATAAAGAGACAGAGAGTGACAGAATGGATTAAAAAAAAGGATCCATCAATATGCTGTCTACAAGAGACATACCTTAGAAACAAATTTATATATACAAATTTTAATAAATTTATTAAAAATCAAAGGATAAAAAAATATATCTAGGTAACAGTTACCAGAAAAGAGCAGGAGTGGCAATACTAATCTCAGATAAAATAGACTTTAAAACAAAATCCACCATAAAAGATAAGGGCATTAAATAATGATTAAAGGGATGATCCATCATGAAGACATAACCATAATAAATATCATGCACCCCATGACAGTGCTCCAAAATACATAAAACAAACTCTTAACAGCACTGAAAAGGGAAATTGAGAGTTCCACCGTAATAGTAGGAGACTTCAACACACCACTCTCAGTAAAAGACAGAACATCCAGAAAGAAACTCAGTAAAGATACAGAAGAGCTAAAGGCCACAATCAGCCAACTTGATCTCATAGACATATATAGTACACTCCACCCAACAGCTGCAAAGTACATATTCTTTTCCAAAGCACATTGATTGTTCTTCACAATAGACCACATGTTAGGCCACAAAGCAGCCCTCAACAAAATCCAAAACATTCATATAATACAAAGTATCTTCTCTGATCACAATGTCATCAAAGTAGAAATTAACAAAAGGAAAAAAATCAAATACTTGGAAACTGACTAACACCCTGCTTAAAAGCCACTGGGTAATAGAAGAAATCAAAGATGGAATCAAAAAATTCCTAGAGTCAAATGAGAATGAAAACACATCATACTGAAAAGGCAGTGCTCAGAGGTCAATTCATAGCACTAGATGCACACATCAAAAAAGAATAAAGAGACAAAAGCAAAACATTAGCTACACAGTTCGAACAAATAGAAAAAGAACAGCAAAAGAAGCCCACAACCACCAGAAGAAAGGAAATAATAAACATCAGAGCAGAGATAAGTGCAACAAGGAATAGAAAAACAATAGAAAGAATCAATAAAACCAAAAATTGGTTCTTTGAAAGGATCAACAAATTGACAAACCATTGGCCAAACTGTCAAAAGAAAAACAGGAGAGGACACAGTACTATGAAAAACTATACTCCAATAAATTTGAAAACCAAGAGAAAATGGACAGATTTCTAGAGACACACTACCTACCCAAACTAACACAAACTGAAGTTGAAAATGTGAACAGACCCATAACAAAAGAAGAGATTGAAGAGCTTAAAAAAAAAAAAAAAGGCAAAAGAAAAAACCCCTGGCCCAGATGGCTTCGCTGGAGAATTCTACCAAACATTCAGAGAAAAGCTTTACACCAGTACTACTCAAACTATTTCAGAACATAGAAAAGGAAGGGAGACTTCTGAATTGATTCTATAAAGCCAGCATAACTCTGATACCAAAACCAGGCAAAAACACCACAAAAAAAGAAAATTGCAGACCAATATCTCTCATGAATATAGATACAAAAATTCTCAACAAAATTCTAGACAATAGAATTCAGCATTGTATCCAAAAAAAAAAAAAAAAGCACCATGACCAAGTGGGATTCATACCAGGTATACAGGGTGTTTCAACATTAGAAAATCAATCAACATAATCCACCACATAAATAAAAGAATCATATGATCGTCTCAATCAACATAGAAAAGGCATTCAACAAAGTCCAACACCCATTCTTGATAAAAACTCTCAATAAAATGGGTATCGAAGGGAAATTCCTCAACATAATAAAGGGCATGCATCTATACAAAACCAACAGCCAACATCATTCTTAGTGGAGAGAGGCTGAAAACGTTCCCCTTGAGAACAGGAACAAGACAAGGATGCCTTTTATCACTACTCCTATTTAACATTGTGCTGGAAGTCCTAGCTAGAGCAATAAGGCAAGAAAAAGAAATAAAGGGCATCCAAATTGGTAAGAAAGAAGTAAAACTGTCCCTATGTGCAGATGATATGATACTATATGTAAAACCCATTGCCATCAAGTTGATTCCAACTCATAGCGACCCTATAGGACAAAGTAGTACTGCCCTATAAGGTTTCCAAGGAGCACCTGGCAGATTCGAACTACTGACCTTTTGGTTAGCAGCTGTAGCGCTTAACCACTACGCCACGAGGGTTCTGGTACTATACATAGAGAACCCAAAAGGCTCCACAAGAAAACTATTGGAACTAATTTCTATTCAACAGAGTAGCGTGATATAAGATAAACATACAAAAATCAGTTGGATTCCTGTACACCAATAAAAAGAACAATGAAAAAGAAACCAGGAAAAGCATACCATTTATAATAGCCCCTAAAAAAAAATAAAAGACAGGAATAAATCTAACCAGGGAGGTGCAAGACCTATACAAAGAAAACTACAAAACACTACTGCAAGAAACCAAAACAGATCTACATAAAAGTAAAAACGCACTATGCTCACAGATAGGTAGACTCATTGTGAAAATGTCAATTCTACCCAAAGCAATCTACAAATACAATGCAATCCTGATCCAAATATCAACAGCATTCTTTAAAGAGATGGAAAAACTAATTGTTAACTTTATATGAAAAGGGAAGAGGCCCCAGATAAGTAAAGCACTACTGAAGAAGAAGAATAAAGTAGGAGGACTCGCACTACCTGACCTCAGAACCTATTATACCGCTACAGTAGTCACAACAGCCTGGTACTGGTACAGCAACAGATACATTGACCAATGGAACATAATTAAGATCCCAGATGTAAATCCACCTACCTGTGGTCACCTGATCTTTGACAAGGGCCCAGTGTCCATCAAATAGGGAAAAGAGTCTTTTTAACAAATGGTGGTGGCAAAACTGGATATCCATCTGCAAAAAAGTGAAACAGTACTCATACCTCACACCGTACACAAAAACTAATTCAAAATGGATCAAAGGCCTAAATATAGAACCAGAAACTATAAAGATCATAGAAGAAAAAATAGGATCAATGCTAGAGCCCCTAATACATGGTATTAACAGGATACAAACCATAACTCACAAGACACAAACTTCAGAAGATAAGCTAGATAACTGGGATCTTCTAAAAATTAAACACTTATGCTCATTGAAGACTTCACCAAAAGAGTAAAAAGAGAACCTACAGATTGGGAACAATTTTTTGGCTGTGAGAAATCCTACAGAAATCTAATCTCTGAAATATAGAGGAAAATCCAGCACCTCTACAACAAAAAGACAAATAATCCAGTTAAAAAACAGGCAAAGGATATGAATAGGCACTTCACCAAAGAAGACATTCAAGTGGCTAACAGGCACATGAGGAAGTGCTCGCGATCCGTAACTATTAAAGAAATGCAAATCAAAACAACAATGAGTTGCCACCTTACCCCAACATTACTAGTACAAATCAAAAACCAGAAAATAACAGATGTTAGAGAGCCTGCGGCGAGATTGGAACTCTTATGCATTGCTGGTGGGAATGCAAAATGATACAACCGTTTTTGGAAAACCATATGGGGCTTCCTCAAAAAGCTGGAATTAGAAATATCGTATGATCCAGCAATCCCACTTCTAGGAATATATCCTAGAGAAATAAGAGCCATCACACGAATAGACATATGCACAACCATGTTCGTTATAACATTGTTTACAGTAGCAAAAAGATGGAAACAACCTAGCTGCCCATCAACAGATGAATGAATGGATAAACAAACTATAGTACATACATACAATGGAATACTATGCAATGATAACGAACAATGATAAATCTGTGAAGCATCTCACAACTTGGATGAACCTGGAGGACATTACGCTGAGTGAAATAAATCAATCACAAAAGGACAAATATTGTATGAGATCGCTACTATAAAAACTCGTGAAAGTGTTTACACACAAAAAGAACCTGCCTCTGATGGTTATGATGGAGGGGAGGGGTGGGGAGGCAAAAACACTAACTAGACAATAAATAAGTGGTAAATTTGGTGAAGGGTAAGATAGTATGCAGCACTGGGGAAGTCAGCACAACTCCCTGAGGGACCAAATTACTGGGCTGAGGGCTGTGGGGCCATGATTTCGGGGAACAACTAGTTCAATTAACATAACATAGTTTATAAAGAAAATGTTCTACATTCTGCTTTGGCAAGTAGCATCTGAGGTCTTAAAAGCTTGTGAGCTGCCATCTAAGATACTCCACTGGTCTCACCCTGTCTGGAGCCAGAAAGAATGAAGAAAACCAAAGACACAAGGGAAAGATTAATCCAAAGGACTAATGGACCACAAATACCACAGCTTCCACCAGAATGAATCCAGTACAGCTAGATGGTGTCCAGCTACCACTATTACGTGCTCTGAAAGGGATCACAACATAGGGTCCCTGACAGAGCTGGAGAAACATATAGAACAAAATTCTAACTAAAAAAAAAAAAAAGACCAGACTTACTGGTCTTACAGAGACTGGAGAAACTCCGAGATATGGACCACGGACACCTTTTTAGCTCAGTAATGAAGTCACTCCTGAGGTTCACCCTTTAGCCAGAGATTAGACAGGCCCATAAAACAAAACGAGACTAAAGGGGCCCACCAGCCCAGGGGCAAGGACAAGAAGGCAGGAGGGGACAGGAAAGCTGGCAATAGGGAACCCAAGGTTGAGAAGGGTAGAGTGTTGACATGCCATGGGGTTGGCAACCAATTTCACAAAAGAATGTGTGCACTAATTGTTTAATGAGAAGCTAGTTTGTTCTGTAAACCTTCATCTAAAATACAATTAAAAAAAAAGGAAGAAGAAGCATGGATGGCGAGACTTTGTCTCACATACTTTGGACATGTTATCAGAACAGATCAGTCCCTGAAAAAGGACATCATGCTTGGTAGCAGGTCAGCAAAAAAGAGGAAGACCCTCAGTGAGATGAACTGATACAGTGGCTGCAACAATAGGCTGAAGCAGAGCCAATAATCCTGAGGATGGCACAGGACCAGGCGGTGTTTCATTCTGTTGTACATATAGGGTTGCTATGAGTCAGAATCAACTCGATGGCACCTAATGACAACATAGAAGTACATATTTTTTAGTATATTTGGTTAAACCACATGAAATTGCCAATTTTGAGGTAAAAAATGATTGAATATTGTAACTTCATGTGGTTCAATAGTATTTACATTTTGTCTTCCCTATTTAAACTTTGATGAACTACATTTGTACCACTGACCCCTTTTTTTGGACCGGGGACATATGGCAAACTAATGGTAACAATTAAAATTTCAAGCTTAAATATAAAAAACAACACATAATTGATATGAAAATAATATTAGCTGAGATAAAGGAAATGACCAACTCACTGTTTGTAGTATATGCCCCATTTTCAAGAAGGTAAAATTCTTTAAAAATTTATCACCAATATTTCTGTGAAAATCACAATTTTGACATTTCAATTTTGTTAAATGCCCTTGAATTAAGTCTTTTGTTATTTCTCCTTACTGAACTACAGACTGTCAGCCAACCACTTGATACACTTCCAGGAATCAAGAGGGGCCATAGTTTGAAGAAGCGCTGATCTCAACAGGCTTCAACCCTTGTTCATACAAGGGAATGTGGTAATTAGGTCAAGTACATAAAGCCCATTCTCCCTCCTCTGCAGCATAGAAAGCATCACCTGATTGTTTCAGTAAAGCACTGTTTATATCTCCCTAGAGTATAACGGGTATTTAGTTCAGAATGGGTATCCTGAGATGAGGGAGAAGAGTAGAGAACCCCACCTAAAGCTGTTGACAAGCTTTAGCAGCACTCTGTGGGACACTATTGATTACCACACTCCCACTCGGGACATTTTCATCTCCAAAGAGCTCTAGAGACACAGCACGTTATGAGTGTTGGAATTTACCTCCACTCAAATTTACTTTCAATAAGGAATTTAACCATTAAAGATCTTCTTGAAATCTCTGTGCCTGGGGCTGATGAACCTGTTTATGGAATTACACATAAAGGCAAAAATGCACCTAATTTAAGACCTGATCCAGTTAGTCAAGCACATTTTCCCCATCTCTGCAAAAGGCATTATAGAAGCAATTAGGCAAATAAGGGTCTCTGGGTTGGGATGATGTTGGTTAGGAGAGAACAGAGGATGGGTGCGTTTTCCTCCAAAAAGTGGCCTGGTTGGAAGAAAATCAAGGTAATGTTGATGAGGATAGAGAGAGTTTTAAGTAAGGCTAACCTAACTGGTGCTTCTGTGGGCGATGATTGTGGATCCAGGGACCAACTGTGGAACAGACTATCAATTGCTCATATGCAAGTTCAAATTGAAGCTGAAGAAAATTAGAACAAGTCCACAAGAGCCAAGTATAACCTCAAGTATATCCTACCTGAATTTAGAGACCATCTATCTCAAGGATAAATTTGATGCATTGAACAAAATGACCGAAGACCAGATGAGTTGTGGAATGACATCTAGGACATCGTACATGAAGAGGTCATTAAAAAGACAGGAAAGAAAGAAAAGACCAAAATGGATGTCAGAAGAGACTCTGAAACTTGCTCTTGAACATTGAGTAGCTAAAGAAAAAGGAAAAAATGATGAAGTAAAAGAGCTGAAAAGAGGATTTACATACCATGTCTCACATACTTTGGACATGTTGTCAGGAGGGATCAATCACTGGAGAAGGACATCATGGTTAGTAAAGCAGAAGGTCAGCAAAAAAGAGGAAGACCCTCAGTGAGATGGATTGACGCAGTGGCTGCAACAATGGGCTCAAGCATAACAATGATTGTGAGGATGCCACAGGACTGGGCAGTGTTTGGTTCTGTTGTACATGGGGTCACTATGAGCCAGAACCGACTCAATGGCACCTAACAACAACAACCTAGATGAATCTTTCTCATCAAGGAATCCAAACCAAAAAAACCAAACCCCTTGCCATCGAGTCAGTTCCAACTTATAGCAACCCTATAGGATGGAGTAGAACTGTTCCACAGGGTTTCCAAGGAGTGACTGGTGGGTTTGAACTGAGGACCTTTTGGTTAGCAGCTGAGTTTTTAACCACTATGCCACCAAGGAATCCAGGTGGCCATTAACAATGTCTGCACACTGATCTCTCCTTGATTCTCCTTTTTTGACCACCTTCTTTAAAATTATTCAGGAGAAAACCAAAAAAAACAAACCCGTTGCCATTGAGTTGATTCTGACTCTCAGCAACCCTATAAGACAGAGTAGAACTGCCCCATAGTGTTTCCAAGGAGCAGCTGGGGAATTCAAACTGCTGACCTTGTGACTAACAGCCAACCTCTTAACTACTGTGCCACCAGGACTCCTACTCATGAGAAATGGTCTTTTAATTTCCTAAAAGAAAATAAGTCCTCACCCCACGTGTCCTTAGTTCACCAGACCACCACAAATTCTTAAGCTTCATGTTCTGTAGTTTAGCAGAAAGGAAACATTTCTCACCCTTTTTTAGTTACCATTTGAGGTCAGTAAACATGATCTTGGAGTCTGGAGAGTCAAGATGGCCGGGTGGGGTGGGTAAGGGGACATGCTGGGTTTAGGGTAAAGAGGCTGGGACTATGATTAATCTGCTGGTGGTTCTGCAGTGTCTTCTCTGTCACACACATCTTTCAACTTCCCAAGTCACAAATGCCCTTCAAGGGACAATGTGTGATTGACTGACCTGGTATTTCCAACCTTTTCACAGAGATGCCACACAGAGGCTGGAAATACCAGGTCAGTCAATTCTTGCCGAAGCTCCAGGATGTCGCAGAGAAAAGCTCATCCCTCAAAGGTCTTAATGTCTGCTTTAGGAAATGGTGGGGGATAACCCATCGGGGGTGGACTGAGTCCCACCCAGCCTCTGGTTAAGGGCATCCTATCTTTTTTGTGGTTTTGCTGTCCCCACACAGTCAGGAAGCTCAGTAGCAGCTTCATTATTGACAGCCCAAGTGTATGTGTGAGACCCAAAGAGACAGAGAGAGAATAACGAGAGAAACTCAGCTCTTCTTTCTCCCTCCTTGGTTCCACCTGCCTCCATCTTGGTCATTTTGATCAGCTTTTATATCATAGAGAAATAATCAAGGACCTGCACAGGCTCTTTTTCAGTAAATATGGCCAGCCCTTTTAAGCAAGTTCCGTGGGGTCTAAGTCAGTGTCACCAAGTGGAAATGTAACAGGAGCCGCATATGCAGCTTTGAACTTTCTAGTAGCTACATAAAAGCATAAAAAGAAACAGGTAAAATGGATTTTGATATATTTTATGTGACCCAGTATGTTCAACATATGACAATTTCAACATATAATCAATATACACAGCCTTGGTGGCCCAGTGGTTAAGAGCTCGGCTGCTAACCAAAAGGTCAGCAGTTCAAATCCACGAACCACTCCTTGGAAACCTTAGGGGGCAGTTCTACTCTGTCCTATAGGGTCGCTTTGAGTCAGAGTTGACTCGATGGCGATGGGTTTGGTTGTGGTAATCAATATACAATTATTAATGAAGTAGTTTACCTTTTTTTCATACCAGGTCTTTGATATCTGTTGTGTATTCTCATTTACAGCATCTCTCAGTGAGGACTGATCAGGTTTCAAGTGCTCAGTAGCCATGTGGTGCACGCTGCTGTGTTGGAGAGTGCAGGTGTAAATAGTGTGAGGAGAATCCCTGGTCTAGATCAGACTTCCACACGAGAACTCTGTTCTCCTGAGGGTGTCGTCTGAGAGCTAGGAAAAAGAAAACTAGTGCTTACGTGCCTCGAGGTCTGTAGTTTAGGCTAAGTCGTTTGGACTCTGGATGTGCCCCTTTCTCTGTGCAGAATGCCAACATCTCAAACCCATGAGCATGGGGGGCAGTGGTGCCTAACTAACTAGCCAGTTGCCATTGAGTCAACTCTGATTCATGGCTCCATAGAGTTTTCAGTGGCTGGTTTTTCAGGAGTAGATCGCCAGGCCTTTCTTCCCAGGCACCTCTGAGTGGACGTGAACCGCCAACCTTTCAGTTAGCAGCTGAGCACATTAACCATTTGCCCCCTACTCAGAGACTCCCTGCTCAAACCTTGAATTCATAGTCCCATGGAGCGCTCCAAGCCATGTACGATGTAAACCCACGTTATTTTATCACTATTATTGTCGTTGCTGTTTATGTGTTTGGGGACGTTGTAACTTTGACCCTGCTTGCTCTGTACGATTAATAGAGCTAGGCAGAGTTCTGAGAAACTGTGTTTTTATTTTAACTTTTGCCTTTTAAATAGCTAATGTCTCCCTGACTGGCCAGGATCCTAGGTGTCTGATATGTTCTTGGAACATGTTGGCTGAGTTCCTCCTGGCAGGGCCAGTGCCCTTGAGGGCACTCATTTGGGTCGGTACTCCCAAAATGGCCTTAATTTGGAAAGTATCGACGCGGTGATTTTCTAATTCCAAGCTGACTGAACCACTCGACTCAGGGCAGCAGGGGGAGCTCTTCCACTGATTTAAAGCAGAGCCAGGGCTTCCCCTTTGTTTGCAGCGATGGAAGAGGTTGGATGTCCTGGTTTTTGTTCATGTTTAAAGGGGGAAGAAATGCTAATTGCACTTCCAAAGCAATTATGCCTTCATTTCCTGTGGAATATTTCGTTTTTTAATCAGCAACCTTTGTGCACTCTTTGGAAAACCTTTCCCGAGGGCGCCCCAGAGGCCCACTTGAATTTCTGATCGGTTATTTTGACATCAAGACCCACCCAGTTTACCCCATTGTGAGAAAACTTTAGTGTTCTTCCTTACTTCTGCTTTCCAAAATCGTTGCATAGCTCATTGCAGATATGTAATACCGTGCCACACTCAGCAATATAACAATACCAGATGCCTTATATTAGGCCGACCCGTTTAAAACTTAATCCTCAGTACTGCTAGGATTTGTTTCAAGGATTAAATTGGATCATTTAAAAATGCAGGCCCACACAGCCTGGACAATAATACTTATTTGCCGTCAATTTTATTCAACAAATGTTTAGTAAGTGCATTGCCAGGAAGGTTGGTTTTAAAGACCAATTGTTAGTCAATTGCTGAAAATTCCCTGTTGGAAATTCTTCCAGGTTCTCTCCACAGACCAGGATAATGCTTCAGACAAAGCACCAGAAGTGGGCATGATAGGACTTTTTGTTAGGTGGAACGCATCTTCCGTTAGATCTATGGCCAGGCCAAGGATCCTGGCTGTCCTCAGAGGCATGGGGAGTGTGACTGGCGGTTAGGCAGACGGTAAGGGCCACACCTAGCTCCACACACTTGTGGGATTCCATCCCAGGGAAAACAGCCAGTGGAGCAGCCCAGGGCTAGCAGATGGATTTAATTCATGGAGGTAGAGCTCCCATCTCCTAAGTGATACAGCCAAGAACAAACCGTGCTCCGTTTGAAGCAGAAGTTAGTGTTTCCATCATTCCCTCTCCAGGCAAGGCGTAAGCAGACTGCAGCCGGTAGGATCTGGACGGGCGGAGGAGAGGGAACAGAGCACTCCTGATGACGTGCCTGGGAAATCCGGATCTGCTCTGGGTATCTGGAGAAGCTTAATCCAATGTTGTTGTTGTTAGCTGCCGCTGAGTCAGTTCTGACTGGTGGCAAACCCATGTGTGCAGAGTAGAACTGCTGCATAAGGTTTTCAAGGCTGTGACCTTCCAGAAGCAGATCACCACGCCTGTCTTCTGAGGCTCCTCTAGATGGGATCCAACCGCCAACCTTTCAGATAGTAGTTAGGTGCTTAATTGCTTGTGCCACCCAAACCAAATGTAAATGGATAGGAGGGGAAAGAAGTATCAACAAGTACCTTGGGTCAGACCTGGGTTCAGATCCCTGACTTTCTGTAGACTGTTGCCAGTTAAGACTTTAGGCAGATCAGTTTCTCTCTTTCTCAGCTTTCCTGGAGTATAATTGATGTATAATGTACAGCACACATTCGAAGTATAGAGTTTGATGAGTTTTGGCATACAAAACCATCACCACACTCAGGATGGTGAAC
Source organism: Elephas maximus indicus (assembly GCF_024166365.1). NCBI lineage: Eukaryota > Metazoa > Chordata > Mammalia > Proboscidea > Elephantidae > Elephas > Elephas maximus. The sequence goes on from NC_064822.1 coordinate 19,599,661, forward strand.
CTCTCCATCATCCCCACAGGTACCTCACACCCTTTTGTAATCCATCCTCCTTCCACCCCTTCACCAGGCAATGGTCTGCTTGCTGTCACTACAGAATAGTTGGTATTTCTACAACTTTATATAAGTGGAATCATACAGGATGTACTCTTTTTTGGGGGTCTGCCTTCTTTTATTCAACATAATTATTTTCAGATTCATCCATGCTGTCTCTGCTGCCAAGCAGTATTCCATTGTTCCTCTGTAACACTTTATCCATCTACTTGTTGGTGGATATTTGGGTTGTTTCCAGATTTGGCTATTACAAACAAGCTGCTGTGAACATTCATGGGCAAGCCTTCATGTGGACATACGCTTTCATTTCCTTTGGGTAAATAACTAGGAGTGGAGTGGCTGGATTATATAATAGGTGTGTGTTTAGCTTTTTAAGAAACTACCAGAATGTTTTCTAGAGTGGCTGTATTATTTACACTCCCACTAGCAAAACAGAGAATTCCAGTTGTTCTTTCCTCACTTCTCCAATTCTTGGTACAGTCAGCCTTTTTCATTTTAGTCATCCTGGGTTTTTTTTTTTTGGGTTAGTGAGTGTGAACGAGAGGCACTGGTGGGTCAGTGGTAGAATACTCGCCTTCCATGTGGGAGACCCGATTCAATTCCTGAACAATGACCTCCTGCACAGCCACCGCCTGTCTGTCTGTGAAGGTCTGCTTGTTGCTATGATGCTGAACAGGTTTCAGCGGAGCTTCCAGACTGAGAAAGACTAGGAAAAAAAGTGCTGGCAATCTACTTCTAAATATCAGCCAGTGAAAGCCCTATGGAGCGCAACAGTTCAGTCTGCAATCATGGGCATGGTGTGGGGCTGGGCAGTGTTTTGTTCCGTGGTGCACGGGACCTCAAAGGCCACTAACAACAACAGTGGGTGTAAAGTGGAATCTTATTGTGATTTTAATTTGCATTTCCCTTGCAACTAAGATCGTTGAACATCTTTTCATGTGTTTATTTGCCATGCATATATCTTCTTTGAAGTGTCTATTCAAATAATTCACCAATTTTTTTATTGAGTTGTTTGCCTTTTTATTGTTGAGTTGTAAGAGTTCTTTATATATTCTAGATACTGGTTCTTTGTTGGATATATGTTTTGATTTCACCCAGTATGTCATTTGAGTTTTATTTTTGTAACTATCTCTTTAAAACATTTGCTTGTAATAATAATAAAAAAAAAAAACTCACCTTCGAGTTGATTCTGACTCATAGTGACCCTATAGGATAGAGTAGAACTGTCCCATAGGGTTTCCAAGGAGTGCAGGGTGGATTCAAACTGCCGACCTTTTAGTTAGCAGCCATAGCTCTTAACCATTACACCACTAGGGTCTCCTCACTTGTAATAGACTTTGAATAAGTGTATGTTGATGATGCCAGACACTATTGCAGGAAGGTAAGGAGTCACATTTGGGCAAGTGATGCTTGTTTTCCTCCACACAGTGGACTGGATATGGGTGTGATTCCAGCGCCCCTAGAGGAGGAGGCAGGGCTCCTGAAATCACCTCTCACCTGAATTGGTTGGAAGGCCTGGGTGAGTTAAGCCTAGAAAAGAGACTTAAAGAGAGAAAAGTCAAGGGAAGGTTTCATATTTTAAGATTACCATGTGAAATAAGAGGGTTTGCTTTGTGCTGTAACAACAAAAAAGCCAAACCAGTGGCCATCTAGTCAACTTCAACCCATGGGGACCTCGTGTGTGTCAGAGTAGAAGTGTGCTCCATAGAGTTTTCAATGGCTGATTTTTTGGAAGCAGATCATATGGCTTTTCTTCTGAGGTGTCTCTGGGTGGGCTCTAACCTCCACCTTTTCAGTTAGCAGCTGAGCTCATTCACCATTTATACCACCCAGAGACTCCACAATAGTTTGCTAATCGACCTTAATTCCTTCCCAAATGAGGGCAGAGTGCTCCATTGTTGCTGGTTTGTACAAACAAGCAATTGAACCAGGAATGTCCATGCTTTCTTACTCCTGTGGCTGATGACTCTAAATTCTGGGACCTAGTTACTGCGTATAGAGAGTTCTGAGAAATGGCTAGAAGAATGAATTCTAAAACTATACAATATTAGCCACAAACCCATAATTCACTAAGACTCAAATTATGTGTTTAATATTAAGCGAATGAGGCATCATTACAGGGACAGGTTCTGCGCAGCAGAGTTTTCACTCGGTCCTGCGAACGGCCCATACAAACTGTCTTATTGATCCAGTTACAATAGATCTTCTACGAGGATGAGTGCCCTGCCACGCAGGTTTTTGCTGGCCCCTGACTGCATCAGAGTCACCATGTAGTTACAAAAGTACCTTGTGTATCCTGTCTGTAACATGGGTACAAAGAGGGAAGGACCCTTCAGCTAACCCAGAGGGGACCTTCGTATAATGGTTTGGCCTGCCTCAAGTCACAGCTCTTTAACACCCTTTACTGTTGTTCACCACAAAGCCTCCCTCAAGTTCCCCCATCAGAAAACAAGAATAAATGAACACCCATATACCAAAGCCCCCTGCTCAACACCACCACCCAAACAAACAACAATCAACCAACAAAAAAACGTGTACCAAGAAAAGTTTGCCATCTACCCAGTGCCTTCTCTTTTGCCCTACTGGGCTCAAGTACTTCCTTGCTAAACCACTCAGAGGAGCTCGGTGACAACATTCCTTTATCACCATTTATTCCATGCAGGAGACCTGGAATCGATTCCTGGCCAATGCACCTCATGTCCACCTCCACCTGTCAGTTGGAGGCTTGAGCGTTGCTATGATGCTGCACAGGTTTCAGCAAAGCTTCCAGACTAAGACTAGGAAGTAAGGTCCGGTGATATGCTTCCAAAATCAGCCCATGAAAACCCTATGGAGCACAATGATCTGATTCCCAACGAATCGTGGGAATGGCACAGGCCTGGACAATGTTTTGTTCCGTCATGCACGGGGTCACCATGAGCTGAGGGCTGACTCCATGGCAGCTGACAATGGCAACTACAGACTGAGAATGTGATTTCTAGTAATGCATTTCGGAATCTCCACAACAACAAAAACCATCCTGTGTCATCCATGATAGAGACATTTTATCCATACTGTCATTAAAGGGTCACTTTTCCTAAAAAAAAAAAAAAAAAGATGTGGGGGGTGCTTAGTTAAAGGCCTCATCTCTTAGAGCACGGAAGGGCTCTGGTCATCTATCTGGCTAGAACAGTTCTAACTTGGGTTTTTTAAAATTAAATTCTTTTCAATATTGTGTTTTTGTTTTGATGATAATCTAAAAAACGATCATTATGCTGTGGGTCAGCCATATGCCTACCTTATAACCAAGTTCAGTTTTATTCCTGTGCTGGAGTTTGTGCCCCTAATGTCCTTGAGGCCAAGTCACACTATTTGAATTGTCCTAGTCTAATAAGACAGGTCAAAGGCAGGTTACTAAGCGGCGGGTTCTTTTGAGCCTGGTGGAGGCCAAATGGCATCACAGAATGCCGGACAAGTACCGGCTTACAGAGCAAACAGTGGGGTAACTGAGTCACCACACGGCGCACGGGGGTGTGGGTATGCGGAACTCCAGAGAACCTAGGGCGGAACTGCCCGGACCACAGTCCCGTCGAGAGCGGCCATTTAGTTTCGGAAAAACAGCATCATCTGTCAAATTATATTAACGCTAGTTTTTCATTACGTTTATTTTTATGTGATTATTTGGCTTTATAGATATATACAAGTTAAAAGCAGAAGATGCTTATGACCAGTTTTATAGTTATATATTGTTAACAGTTAAATAAAAACGGCCCTGGCAACTTGAATTGGTATATGCTATAAAAAAAAAAAAAAAAATTTTTTTTTTTTTTTGTAAGTATAAAGAAACCCTGGTGGCCTAGTGGTTAAGGGCTACGGCTGCTAACCAAGAGGTTGGCAGTTCGAATCCACCAGGTGCTTCTTGGAAACCCTATGGGGCAGCTCTACTCTGTCCTATAGGGTCGCTGTGAGTCGGAATCGACTCGACGGCAAGGGGTTAACGGGGTTTTAAGTATAAAATACACACCAGATTTCCACATCAGATTTGAGTGGCTAAGTATGGGGAAAAAAAAGTCAGATATCATATTTAAAAATTTTTAATATTGATTACATGCTGAAATGATAATAGTTGGGTGTATATTTTTAAATAACATATACCGCTAAAATTAATTCCACCTGTCTCACTTTACTTTTTTAAATCCAATGATTAAAAACATTTTTTAAATGATGTATATGATTCCCATTAGATTTCTATTGGACAGTTCTAGAAGGTTATAGCCTTTAGTTGATTTCCATGGACTGCCTCTTCTTACCTCTCAGTGCAAACAGATCGTGACTCGGTGTCTGACCTTCAGGATGAGAAACGTCAAGCCAGAACTACCCACCCCCGCCCTCCAGTCATTTCCAGTCATTTTTCACTCCATAAAAGGCAAAGTAGAAGCCCCAAGGTGTGCTCTCATCCTGCCACTAGAGGGCAGCAGAAAGACTCCACTAGCATTGATTTCAGAAGACTGAGTCTCAGCTCTGCCCTTAAAAGACCCTCGGCCGCAGAGGTGCCTCGGCCTTTGGCCCAGCTGACGGGGGCTGCAGCCCCTCTCCGCTCCAGCGGTCACGTTCAGGTGGTCTGTGGCAGCTGCAAGGACGGCGCCCTTCGTGCAGAGCAGAGCAGAGCAACCCGCTCGGGTGACTCCGAGGACCCTGAGGCTGGTGTTGTGTTAGGTGGGCCGGGGGGAGCTTGGGGGCAGTGCCAGGCAAGCAGTGTTTTTGTTTTTCAGACCACCTTCTGGAATGTAGTCGGCTTTCTAACCAAAAATGGGAAAGACAAATCCGTCCCTCGCTGAGAGCAGTTCCCGTTGGAGGAGGGAATTGTGGGTGGTGAAATGGGTCTAGTCGTAAACCGTTGTCTAAGCCTGATGGGGAGTCCCAGGTGGTGCAAACGTTAATGTGCTCAGCTGCTGACTGAAACGTTGGAGGCACCCAGAGGTGCCTCGGAAGAAAGGCCTGGTGATCTACGTCTGGAAAATCAGCCATTGAACACCCTGTGAAGCACGGGTCTGTTCTGACATTCTGACATACATGGGTTCTCCACGAGCCAGAAACTTCTCCTGGGGAGCTTTTTTTTTTTTTAAACCTGGGGTGGTGTCTAAGAGGGGACATCAAGGAAGATTATGGTGTGTCAGTATCTGAAGGAGCCTTCTTATATTCTCTTCACTGTCATCGCAGTAGACCAAATGAGCAGAGTTGGCTTAGAAATGTCAGGGAGCCTTTTTTTATTTAAACGTTTTCCCCCTATATTTTCCTCTTCTAGAGCTTAGGCCACTTTTAGAGGCTTTTTCCTATAACCAATAAAGGTTATGCCATTCACAGACTTCAGCGAGTTTCCTCATCTTATGTCTCCCCTGGTGCAAGTGAAAATGTCATCTGGAACACAACCCAGAGAAAAGAAATGTGGAGAGAGCAGCTGAAAAGAAACCCCTATCAAAGCCTAGCAGGATTTTTCTAACCAGACCACAAGGGCTAAGTCTCTGGGCATTCTCGATTTTCAGTCGTAGCCTGGTAACCAAGAAAGTTGTTTGTGCTGGTTCCGGACCTCCACACGTACCGGGGGTTGTGGGATGTAGGCATGCACGTGGGAATATATGTGCCCCTTAGGAAAAGCCAGAAATGGTCATAGCTGAAAAGGGGCCCCAGGGTTTCCTCTGTGCTACATACGCAGAGAAATAGTCCCAAAGTATAAAGATATACGACCAGCTTTATTAAACCCCTCTTCACTTTTTGGCCTTCTCTCATCCCTTCTCAAGCACATGAGAAATATGTAGTACATCTTCTATGACCTTTAACCCCCCGACCTGAAAACAAAGTTGTGCATATGTGGGTGTGTCTGTGTGTGGGCCAGACACTGGTAAATTGAGGAGAACCAGACATGGCCCTTGGCCATTCAACCCTGTACCTCCGTTAAAAACAAACTGAGATCAAGCTTACACTCTTTCTAAGGGCTTACTGGAAATGTTCACATTATATATACTTTGTTAAGATTTTAAAGACCATCTACCAAGCTTAAATATAATGGTGGTCAGGATCAGGAAGGCTATGTTGTCATTACTGGCTATTTTTACCTTAGCCCAAATTATTTTTAGCAACGTGCACAGAGCAAGATGCCCAGGACACAGAATAGGTACTTTTTTATATGAGGATAAAGGGAAAGATCTAGAAACATAAGCAGCTGGTTAGGCCAGTTGGAATATGTTGTGGGACTAAAGGGCTGGGACCTAAAACCAAAAAAAAAAAAAAAAAACCACGGCCGTTGAGTTGATTATGATTCATAGTGACCCTAAAGGACAGAGTAGAACTGCCCCATAGGGTTTCCAAGGAGCACCTGGAGGATTTGAACTGCCAGCCTTTTGGTTAGCAGCCAAGCACTTAACCACTGCACCACCAGGGCCCCAGTCTCCCACCTAGAAGGCGAGAATTCTACCACTGAACCATCTCTGCCCTCACATGAAGTATACAGGACCAAAAAGGCAACCCAAGGTGGCATGGATTGAGTTGTGTCCCCCCAAAATATCTGTAAACTTGGCTAGGCCATGATTCCCAGTATTGCGTGATTGTCCACCATTTTTTCATCTGATGTGATTTTCCTATGTGTTGTAAATTCTACCTCTGTGATGTTAATGAGGCAGGATTAGTGGCAGTTATGTTAATGAGGCAGGACTCAACCTAGAAGATTAGGTTGTGTCTTGAGATAATCTGTTTCGAGATACAAAAGAGAGAAGTGAGCAGAGAGACATGGAGCCCTCATACCACCAAGAAACCAGGGCCAAGAGAATAGTGTGTCCTTTGGACCTGGGATCCCTGCTCTGAGAAGCGCCTTGACTGGGGAAATTGATGACGAGGACCTTCTCCCGGATCCAACAGAAACAGAAAGTCTTTTCCTGGAGCTGGCACCCTGAATTCAGACTTCTAGCCTCCTAGACTGTGAGAGGAAACCCTATTGTTGTAGCGGTTAAGTGCAGTGGCTGCTAACCAAAAGGTCAGCAGTTCGAATCCATCAGGTGCTCCTTGGAAACTCTATGGGGCAGTTCCACTCTGTCCTATAGGGTCACTATGAGTTGGAATCGACTTGACGGCAGTGGGTTTGGCTTTTGGTTGAGACTGTCGAGAAAGTAAACTTCTCTTTGTTAAAGCCATCACTTGTGGTATTGTGTTATAGCAGCATTAGATGACTAAGACATGGGGGAATGGGGAGAGATATTGGCACCATCCTCTCAAATCCAAGTGTGCCTCTCATTAACAAGTGGTAAGACTGCTCTTTCTCTTATGATCCTCAGGCTGCTTGTGGGTATGATGGCAAAGTTACATAAGCAAAAGCAACTAAAACTTCACATGTGGAACACAGTAATGTGGGGGCACAGAGAGGACAGTATAAAGCCACTGAAGACCAACTTGACTTATCAGTTCCCTTAGGGTTGGCCCTGCCTGTGTGCATGTTATAGGCATGGCCGGCCTATAACATTGGGGTTCTAAACGCAGCAGCTGTTTTTATGGGACAAGTCAGCTAGGCTACACCAGTAAAACCAGTTGCTGTTTAGTTGAATACGACTCATGGTGACCCCATGTTTGTCAGAATAGAGCTGTGCTCCACAGGGTTTTCAGTGGCTGGCTTTTCAGAAGTTGATCTCTGGACTTTTCTTCCAAGGTGCCTCTGGGTGGACTTGAATCTCCACCTTTCAGTTGGCAGCCGAGTACACTAACCATTTGTACCACCCAGGGATTCAGTCAAACCCTGTTATTCAGTCAAACACTTATCCGAGTGTTGTTGTGAACGTATTTTGTAGTCAACTCCAATCAGTTGACTTTAAGGAGATTACCCTCGATAATCTGGGTGGTCCGTCTCCAATCAGTTGAAGGCCTTAAGCACAAAACTTCCCTGAGGAAGAACTTCTCACTCAAAACTGCAGTAGCAGACCGTCCCTGACAGTTTCCAGTCTGCCGGCCTTCCCCACAGATTTCAGACATGCCAGCAATCACAAAAAGCAGTTCCTTGAAATAAACGTCTTTACGTATGTATATGTGTGTGTGTTTATATGTATGTATGTGTGATGTACAGGTATGCATCGTTTAATGTCCGTGATGCATTCTGTGAAACAGGATGTTCGGTGATTTCGATGTTGTGCGAACACCATATTACATACAGGAGAAAGGCACGCAAGACAGTCGCCAGGTGGGCCTGGGACCACTCAGCCACTGCTGTGCAGAGGGCCTTTGTGAAAACTTTGCCTCTGCCGCTGCCGGTCCTGAGAGGTCACCACCCAGTCTTCAAGAGCTGTACCTGGCCCCCGCCAGGGTGCCACTTGCCCTCCAGCCAGCCAGCAGCTCCCTTCCTCCCTACCTGTCTTCCCCACTCTCCTCCCTGTTGTTATTGTCCTTAGGTGCCATGGAGTCTGTTCCGACTCACAATGACACTATGTACAACAGAGCCAAACCCTGCCCAGTCCTGCACCACCCTCACAATCGTTGTTTTGCTTGAGCCCATTGTTTTGTTTTGTTTTTCTTTATTGAACTTTAGATGAAGGTTTGCAGAACAAACTAGTTTCTCATCAAACAGTTAGTACACACACTGTTGTATGACATTCGTTAACAACCCACAACATATCAACACTCTCCATTTTCAACCCCGGGTTCCTTATCACTAGCTTTCGTGTTCCCTCCTAGCTTCCAGTCCCTGCCCCAGGGCTGGTGCGCCCCTTTAATCCCATGGGCCTGTTCAATCTTTGGCTGAACGGTGAACCTCAGAAGTGGCCTCATTACTGAGTTGAAAGGGTGTCCGGGGCCCATACTCTCAGGGTTTCTCCAGTCTCTGTCAGGCCAGCAAGTCTGTTCTTTCTTTTTGAGTTAGAATTTTGTTCTACATTTTTCTCCAGCTCTGTCTGGGACCCTCTATTGTGATCCCTGTCAGAGCAGTCAGTGGTGGTAGCTGGGTACCATCTAGTTGTACTGGACTCAGTCTGGTGGAGGTCATGGTAGATGTGGTCCATTAGTTCTTTGGGCTAATCTTTCCCTTGTGTCTTCAGTTTTCTTCATTCTTCCTTGCTCCCAAAGGGGTGAGACCAGTGGACTATCCTAGATGGCCACTCATAAGCTTTTAAGACCCGAGACACTACTCACCAAAGTAGAATGTAGAACATTTTCTTTATAAACTCTGTTATGCCAACTGAGCTAGATGTTCCCTGACACCATGGTCCCCACAGCCCCCAGCCCAGCAATTTGGTCCCTCAGGGAGCTTGGATGTGTCTATGGAACTACCATGGCCTTGCCTTGTACAGGTTGTGCTGGCTTCTCCAGTATTGTGTACTCTTTCCTTCACCAAAGTTACCGCTATTAAGTGTTTTTACATCCCCACCACTCCCCTCCCTCCTAACCATCAAATATTGTTTCTTTTTGTATGTAAACCTTTTCATGAGTTTTTGTAGTAGTGGTCTCATACAATATTTGCCCTTTTGTGACTGACTTATTTCACTCAGCATAATGTCCTCCAGATGCATCCATGTTATGAGATGCTTCACAGATTCATTATTGTTCTTTAGCGTTGTGAATACTCCGTCGTAAGTATGTACCACAGTTTGTTTATCCGTTCATCTGTTGATGGGCATCTAGGTTGTTTCCATCTTTTTGCTATTGTGAACAATGCTGCAGTGAACATGGGTGTACATATATCTATTCATGTGATGACTCTTATTTCTCTAGAATATATTCCTAGGAGTAGGATTGTTGGATCATAGGTATTTCTATTTCTAGCTTTCTAAGGAAGTGCCATAGCATTTTCCAAAATGGTTGTATCATTTTGCATTCCCGCCAGCAGTGCATAAGAGTTCCGATCTCCCCACAGCCTCTCCAACATTTGTTATTTTCTTTTTTATTGATTCGTGCCAGTGATGCCAGGGTGAGATCGTACCTCATTGTGGTTTTGATTTGCATTTCTCTGATGGCTAGAGATTGTGAGCATTTCCTCATGCTTCTGTTGGTAGCTTGAATGTCTTCTTTGGTGAAGTGCCTGTTCAATTCCTTTGCCCATTTTTTAACTGGACTATTTGTCTTTTTGTTGTAGAGATGTTGGATTTTCTTGCAGATTTTAGAGATTAGACCTTTCTCTGATTTGTAATAGCCAAAATTTTTTTCCCAGGTTGTAGGTTCTATTTTTACTCTTTTGGTGAAGTCTTTTCATGACCATAAGTGTTTAATTTTTAGAAGATTCCAGTTATCTAGCTCACCCTCTGTAGCTTGTGCATTGTTCATTGTGATTTGTATCCTGTTAATGCTGTGTATTAGGGCCTCTAGCATTGATCTTATTTTTTCTTCTATAAACTTCACAGTTTTTGGCTTTATATTTAGGTTTTTGATCCATTTTGAATTGTTAGTTTTTGTATATGGTGTGAGGTATGGGTCCTCTTTTATTGTTTTGCAGGTGGACATCCAGTTTTGCCAGTACCATTTGTTAAAAAGACTGTCTTTTCCACATTTGATGGACTTTGGGCCCTTGTTGAAGAGCAGGCGATCGTAGGTGGATGGATTTACATCTGGCTTCTCAGTTCTGCTCCATTGGTCAATGTATCTGTCATTGTACTAGTACCAGGCTGTTTTGACTACTGTAGCTGTGTAGTAGGTTCTGAGGTCAGGTGGTGTGAATCCTCCTACTTTATTCTTCTTCAATAATGCTTTACTTATCCGGGGCTTCTTCCCTTTCCGTATAAAGTTAATGATAAGCTTTTCCATCTCTTTAAAGAATGTTGTTGGTATTTGGATCAGTAATTGCATTGTATTTGTAAATCACTTTGGGTAGAATTGTCTTTTTCACCATGTTGAATCTACCTATCCATGAGCATAGTATTTTCTTCCATTTATGTAGATCTCTTTTGGTTTCTTACAGTAGTGTTTTTAGTTTTCTTTGTATAGGTCTTTTCTGTCCCTGGTTAGATTTATTCCCAAGTATTTTATTTCTTTAGGGGCTATTATAAATGGTATTCTTTTCTTGATTTCCTTTTCGTTGTTCTCTTTATCGGTGTATACGAATCCAACTGATTTTTGTATGTTTATCTTGTATTCTGCTACTCCAATGAATCTTTCTATTAGTTCCAGTAGTTTTCTTGTACAGTCTTTTGGATTTTCTAAGTATAGCATCATATCATCCACAAATAGGGACAGTTTAACTTCTTCATTACCAATCTGAATGCCCTTTAGTTCTGTTTCTCGCCTTATTGCTCTAGCTAAGGCTTCCAACACCATGTTAAATAGGAGTGGTGATAAAGGGCATCCTTGTCTTGTTCCTGTTCTCAAGGGGAATATTTTCAGCCTCTCTCCATTGAGAATGATGTTGGCCATTGGTTTTGCACAGATGCCTGTTATTATGTTGAGAAATTTCCATCCTATACTTATTTTATTGAGAATTTTTATTAGGGATGGGTGTTGGGCTTTTTTGAATGCCTTTTCTGTGTCAATTGAGATGATCATGTGATTCTTTTCTTTCCTTTTATTTATGTGGTGGATTAAGTTGATTGATTTTCTAATGTTGAACCATCCTTGCATACCTGGTATGAATACTACTTGGTCATAGTGTATTTTTTTTTTATATATATGATGCTGAATTCTATTGGCTAGAATGTATTCATGAGAGATAGTGGTCTGTAATTTTCTTTTTTTGTGGCGTCTTTGCCTGGTTTTGGTATCAGGGTTATGCTGGCTTCATAGAACAACTTTGGAAGTAATATTTCCTTTTCTACATTCTGAAATAGTTTGAGTAGTACTGGTATAAACTCTTTTCTGAATGTTTGGTAGAATTCTCCAGTGAAGCCATCTGGGCCAGGGTTTTTTTTTTTTTTTTTGCTGGGAGTTTTTTTGTATTACCTTTTCAATCTCTTCTTTGTTACGGGTCTGTTCAGATTTTCAGCATCATTTTGTGTTAGTTTGGGTAGGTAGTGTGTCTCTAGAAATTTGTCCATTTCCTCTAGGTGTTCAAATTTATTGGAGTATAGTTTTTCATAATACTCTGTTATGATCCTTTTTATTTCAGTTGGATCTGTTGCAATGTCCCCCATTTCAGTTCTTATTTGGGTTATTTGTGTTCCGTCCTGTTTTTCTTTTGTCAGTTTGGCCAGTGGTTTGTTGCTTTGTTGATCCTTTCAAAAAACCAGCTTTTTGTTTTGTTGATTCTTTCTATTGTTTTTCTCTTCTCTATTTCATTTATTTCTGCTCTGATCTTTTTTATTTCCTTTCTTCCAGTGGCTGTGGGCTTCTTTTACTGCTCTCTTGCTATTTTTTCAAGTCGTGTAACTAATGTTTTAATTTTGTCCCTTTCTTCTTTTTTGTTGTGTGCATCTATTGCTATAAATTGACCTCTGAGGACTGCCTTTGCTGTGTCCTAAAGGTTTTAGTATGATGTGTTTTCATTCTCATTCGATTCTAGGAAACTTTTGATTCCATCTTTGATTTCTTCTATTACCCATTGGTTTTTAAGCAGGGTGTTATTCAGTTTCCATGTAATTGATTTTTTTTCCTTACTTTTCCTCTTTGCTAATTTCTACTTTGATGGCATTGTGGTCAGAGAAGATACCTTGTATTATCTTAGTGTTTCGGATTTTGTAGAGGGTTGCTCTGTGGCCTAAGATGTGGTTTATTCTGGAGAATGTTCTATGTGCTTTGGAAAAGAACGTGTACTTTGTAGCTGTTGGGTGGAGTGTTCTATATATACCTATAAGATCAAGTTGGCTGATCGTATTCTTTAGCTCTTCTGTATCTTTGTTGAGTTTCTTTCAAGATGCTCTGTCCTTTACTGAGAGTGGTGTGTTGAAGTCTCCTACTATTATTGTGGAACTGTCGATTTCTGTTTTCAGTGCTGTTAGAGCTTGTTTTATGTATTTTGGAGCCCTGTCATTGGGTGCATAGATGTTTATTATGGTTAGTTATGTCTTCATGATAGATTGTTCCTTTAATCATTATATAGTGCCCTTCTTTGTGTTTTATGGTGGATTTTGTTTTAAAGTCTAACTTATCTGAGATTAGTATTGCCACTCCTGCTCTTTTTTGGCAGTTATTTGCTTCATATATATTTTCCATCCTTTGATTTTTAATAAATTTACATCTTTGTTTCTGAGGTGTGTCTCTTGTAGACAACATATTGATGGATCCTGTTTTTTTAATCCATTCTATCACCCTGTGTTTCTTTATGGGTGCATTTAGGCCATTTACCTTCAGTGTAATTATTGGTAGATGTGAGTGTATTGCTGTCATTTTGTAGTGCTTTTCTTGAGGTGCTGACATTTTCTTTGTTCCTCTTACCCTCCTGTGCTGAATTCCTTTTGTTTGTGGATTTCTTTTTCATTTCCTTTTTTTTTTTTTTTTAATTTTTGGTAGATTTTGTTTCCATTGAGACTTTATGTTTTTCTTTTCTACTTTGATGAGTAGGTTTCTTAACTTTCTTTGTGGTTACCTTGAAATTTACACTTATCCTCCTATGTTTGAACCAGTCTATTATTACTTGGTATCACCTTGCCTTCCTCCCCATTAGAAAATTCTATACTTATACTGTTTATTCCCTCTTTTATTGTTCTGAAACGTTGTCATTTACAGATTAACTTCTCTGATTCCCTGTTGCAATTCTTTTGGTTTTAGATAGTCCTTGAGAGTTCATTTCCTAAGTTGCTATCTGGCTAGTACAATCGTGCATCCTAGATTCAGGCTGTGGTCTGATGTTGTTGCTCTCAGACTGAAGGATTCCCATTAGTAATTCTTGTAAGTTGGCTTGGTTTTTACATATTCCCTTAATTTCTGTTTATCTGGAAATGTCCTAATTTCACCATCATATTTGAGTGAAAGTTTTGCAGGATATAGGATTCTTGGTTCACAATGTTTTTCTTTCAAGGTTTTATATATATCACCTCATTGCCTTCTTGCCTGCATGGTTTCTGCCAAATAATCAGAGCTTAGTCTTATTTTTTTCTCTTTTGCATGTGACCTTTTGTTCTTCTTGAGCTGATGCTTGAGCCCATTGTTGCAGCCACTGTGTTAATCCATCTTGTTGAGGGCCTTCTTCTTCGCTGACCCTCTACTTTACCAAGCATGATGTGCTACTTCTCCAGGGACTTCCTGAGAACATGTCCAAAGTACGTGAGATGAAGTCTTGCTTCTAATGAGTATTCAGGCTGTACTTTTTCCAAGACACATTTGTTCGTTCTTTTGATGGTCCACAGTGTATTCAATATTCTTCATTAACACCATAACTCAAAGGTGTCAATTCTTCTTTGGTCTTCCTTATTCATTGTCCAGTTTTTGCATGCATATGAGGCAATTGAAAATACCATGGCTGGGTCAGGCACACCTTAGTCTTCAAGGTGACATCTTTGATTTTTGACACATGCAAAATGTGTTTTCTGGCAGATTTGCCCAATGCAGTATGTTGGTTGATTTCTTGACTGCTGCCTCTGTGGGTGTTGATTGCAGATCCAAGTAAAATGAAACCCTTGACAACTTCAATATTTTCTCCATTTATCATGATATTGCTTACTAGTTCATTTGCGAGGATTTTTGTTTTCCATATGTTGAGGTGTGATGCGTGCTAAAGGCTGTAGTCTTTGATCTTCATCAGTAAGGATGGTTGTATCATCTGCATATCACAGGTTGTTAACAGGTCTTCCTCCAACCCTGATGCCCCATTCTTCTTCATATAGTCCAGCTTCTCAGGTTATTTGCTCAGCATACAGATTGAATAAATATGGTGAAAGGATACAACCCTGACGCACACCTTTCCTGACTTTAAACCACATGGTATTCCCTTGTGTTCGAATGACTGCCTCTTGACCTATGTACAGGTTCCTCATGAGCGCAATTAAGTGTTCTGGAATTCCCATTCTTTGCAATGTTATCTATAATTTGTTATGATCCACAGAGTCAAATGTCTTTGCATAGTCAATAAAACACAGGTAAACATCCTTCTGGTATTCTCTGCTTTCAGCCAGGATCCATTTGATGTCAGCAATGATATCCTTTGTTCCACGTTCTGTTCTGAAAATCCAGCTTGAATTTCTGACAGTTCTCTGTTGATGTGCTGCTGCAACCACTTTTGAATGATCTTCAACAAAATTTTACTTGTATGTGATATTAGTGATATTGTTAGATAATTTCCTCATTTGATTGAATCACTTTTCTTTGGAATAGGCATGAAATATGGATCTTTTTCAATCTGTTGGCCAGGTAGCTTTCAAATTTCTTGGTGTAGACAAGTAAGCACCTCCAGTGCTGCATCCATTTGTTGAAACATCTCAGTTGGCTTTAAATTCTTCCAGCCCCATCTACCACTCCTCTGCTGCCCCTTTTGCCTCCACCTCCTCCCCTGGCTGCCTTTTCTGTTCCTCCTCCCACCACCACAACAGCCAGGAGTACTTGGCACTGCCACTGTGGAAGGAGCCATGGTCTTGGGCCCAGGTGTGATTGGTCCCTGGTGTGATGAGAAGGGCTCCAGACCAAGTGGGGAGTCTCCTTCAGAGGCTACAGTGGCCTCTGCATGGTCCCTGCCTGAGGCAACTGCAGTAGGACAGGCAGCTTCAGGTGGGTGCCAGGACCCCTTCCCCTGCTGCCCTTGGCCAGGATGGACTCAAGTCTTGGAGAGTGTGAGAGACAGACTGGGTCTAAGGTCTGCTATGTCCTGTTCTCTGATCAGGATTTCTGAATTCTATTATAAGCTTATGGGACCGTGGACGTATATGTGGTTGGAAGTTGTCTGAACAATCGTTATGCAGGACACACCTGTATATGTGTGTGTAGGACATATATAAAAAACCCTAGAAGTAGAATGCAACACACTTGACAACGGACATACGTACAAGGAGCCATGGGAACAAGAGGAAGGAGAAATTACTTCTGCAGGCATCAGGGAAGATTTCACTGAAGTGGTGAAATTTTAAGCTGGGCCTTAAAATGTGTAGGAATTGGCCACGTAAGAAGGAAAATCATCCCAGGAAAAGGAAAACAACAACATGGGCAAAGATGTGACAGCATTAAGAGCTGTGGGACTCAACTAATGTCACATAGAGTGGATGCGGGGGCAGTGGAAGATGAGTCAGATTGGTTGAAGCCAAATAGAAGGATCTTAAAAGCCAGGCTGAGGAATTTGGATTTTATTCTGTAGGCAGTGGGCAGCCACTAAGGATTTTAAGCATGCAGTGGCAATGTTAGTTTTACACTTAAGGAGGTTAATTGGAAGTTGCAAGATGGATTGGAAAGGAGTGGGATTTAATAAAGCTTGGAAATCCCCTGAAAACAGTACAAGGAAATTACAGTGGAATCTTAGTGTGAGTGGAGAGGAAGCAGGGGCCTCAAGGATGACTACTATTCAATAGTTTGGCCCACTTGGGAGATGTGGAATAGTGGAGGAGGAATTGGTTCTGAGGGGGATGACATGGTTGGGTGTTAGGAATGGTGAATTTGCAGTATCTGTGGGAGATTAGTAAGCAATCAGGAGTATGAGACTGGAGCTCAGAGGAGCCCCTGAAATGTTGGAGTCATCAGCATCTGCATAGTAATTAAATAAGCAAAAAAAAAAAACACCATGGAGTTGACTCTGACTCATGGTGACCCCATGTGTGTCAGAGTAGGACTCTGCTACACAGGGTTTTCAATGACTGATTTTTTGGAAGTAGATCACCAGGGCTTTCTTCCAAGGCACCTCAAAGTGGACTTGAACTTCCAAAATTCTGGTTAGCAACTGAGCAGAATTAATAGTTTGCACCATCCAGGGACACAAATAATTAAATACATGTGTCCGAGAGCAATGAACATGTACTCTACTGAAGTAAAAGCAAGGATATTTATTAAAGGTTCTAAAACAGTCCAGACTGGGGAAATAGCTGATCTCATAAAGTGAAACAAACGCTGCCAAGAAAGGAAGGGAAAAAAGGGCACATTTATGTGGTAAAACCAGGAGCTAACAGTGCAAAATCTATCACTGGTGCTTGCTGAGGTAAGGTAGAAGGATGTGGGCTATCTCAAAGTATGGAACTGAAGGTGAAGAGGATTGGTTATACAGGATAATTGCAGAAGTAGTGACTATAGGGGTGTAAAAGTGGCCACAAGATAATTACAAAGTATTTCTTCCCAAGGATGTTTGATTTAAAAACTAGCTAGGGGGAACTATATATTTCTTGAGGGTGGTCAGCCCTAGACATGTCTGATAAGTATCAGGACCCCCCCCCCCAGGAACATTCTTCCCTTATCCTTGTCTTAACCACAAAGAGAAACTGTTTCCTAGTTACAGGCATTTAATTCTGTACAAAGGTCACTGAATGTCAGAGAAGTTAGTAAGCATTAAAATGGAGTCTGAGCTCAGACCAGACTAGCCATGTTAAAGGGTCAAGTGCCTCAGTTTTGGGAGCTCCTACACATTCCTTCCTTTTGATCAAGGATTTCTATGAACATTCCCTGATCACTATTTGTAAGAATGCCTTCTTCTGCATGGAGTGGATAATTATATTATCCCTTAGGTGGCCACTTATTTCAGTAAGCTTTTAAGAACCCATATACTACTGTTCAAGTAGCCAGGCAGAACCTAGTCTCTTCACCATGCCATGGCTTAGCATTCTGCTTCTGTGATCTTTAATTGGGAATCTATGTGGAACAGGGTCATATTAGAGGAAGAGCTTGACTTTTCTCAAAAGAGTAGCCTAAGGTGTGTGGTTGCTGTAGTTTGTTATTGAAATGAATTTCATCTATATATATAATTCTCTTCAAAGGCATTAGGTCAGTCCTTTGAGCCAAAATATTGGATATAACATTCATGCAGCATTTGATTGTTTCAATAATAATTACAACAACAATAAGTATCATTGGGTAACTGGGTTCAGTTAGCAATATAGATCTAATCCAGTATCCTACCCTGGAAACATCCAACTAAAAAATATCTGGGGGTGGGGGGCTATGCGTAGGAGGTATTTGAAGCCAGGCAGCATTTTGGAGAACTTGTCTGATGTCTTGTTCTATTTCATCTAATATGTTTACCTAAGTACAACCAGAAATATTGGTAATTGTGCAAACTCCTCCTTGCTGGAGTAGAATAAATCAAAGACAATCCTATCATCTAAAACAACTTTAGTTAGCAATACAGGAGAATACTATAGCCTAACATGTATAGTTCACTTACAGGTGATGTTGAGGCTAACAGTGGCATTGGGTTTAAAACTATAATTCACTATAGGGAATGCTAATGGATCTGAATTTTGATATCCAGACTATGGAATCTGATGGCAAATCTAAATCTAGCAGTCAGTCAAATTACCAGCCTTAATTAACCATTTTTTGGGATAATAGGACAAAGGCATTTTCATGCCATGCATTAGCAAGAATCATGATATACAACAAAAGAATACTTAAGGTAAGTTTCATAATGCATATATAACTAACCAAAAGTAGTACAATAAGACGAGCATTATAAAGATAAAGGCAATAATAAAGCAGTTCATCTTTCCATTATTTGCATGGAAAAAAACCAAAGTATTGAAGGAGGAGATAATACCACAATAAAGTGAGATCCATGAAAACCTGTTGCTGTCGAATCAGTTCCAACTCATAGCGAACCCACAGGACAGAGTAGAACTGCTCCATAGGGTTTGCAAGGAACAGCTGGTGGATTTGAACTGCCAACCTTTTGGTTAGCAGCTGAGCTCTTAACCACTGTGCCACCAGGGCTCTTAACACAGCAATTAATAAAAGAATGGCAAATACTATAAAGTCCCAAATTTCAGCAGGCTGCATAAGGTGATTCTTAACTAAAAATAATAAAATAAAATAATACAATATGGTTATTAAAAATATAACAGTAATAAGGATGGCTAATGTCAGAATGAGAATCATCAGTACAGGCTATAGTCCTGAATTTACCTTACCAATCAAGGAAGCCAAGTTGATAAAACAAAGCAATTTCAAAAGCAATAAATATCACGCAAAGTCCAACAAGTTCAAGAGTTGGCATGTGATTTTGTTCCGTGATCTTGGGGGAACCTGTCTGGAACAGATGTTGTCTGATACTGGCTATTAGGGTGTTTAACGTTATTTCATTGTTACTGGTGTCTGATCAAGGTGCCAAGGTGTAGAAATTTAAGCAAAAGAGGCAGTTAACAGAATGATTTGGCATCCAGAGTCTGCAATGTATGAACATCTTTCTCTAAAGATGTTCAAGTATCAACAAGAAAGCTTAAAATATGCCTATATTTTGGCAAAACAGAATGGGACAATGCATTAAAAATATTTTAAATATGTTTTCTACTATTTTCATGACTGGTGTAGTGGTACAGAGTTCAGCTGCTAACCAAAATGTCGGCAGTTTAAATCCACCAGGTGCTCCTTGGAAACCCTATGGAGCAGTTCTACCCTGTCTATAGGGTCACTATGAGTCAGAATCAACTCAATGGCAATGGGTTTTTATTTTCATGACTGTTGTTTTATCTCTAGTGATTACATCGCTTATGGTCATCCTGAGTTTACTGTTGTAAATGATCTGAAGCTGCCATGGCAAAGTTAACCTTGTTGCTCTTAGGTGCTGTTGAGTCAGTTCTGACTCATAGTGACTCTATGTACAACAGAACAAAACACTGTCCAGTCCTGTGCCATCCTCATAGTCATTGCTATGTCTGAGCCCATTGTAGCCGCTGTGTCAATCTATCTCATTGAGGAATTTCCTTTTTTTGCTGATCCTCTAACTTACCAAGCATGATGTCCTTCTCCAGGGACCGCTCCCTTCCGATAACATGTTCAAAGTACATGAGACAAAGTATCACCATCCTCGCTTCCAAGGCACACTTTGGCTGTACTTTTTACAAGACAGATTTGCTCATGCTTCTGGCAGTTCATGGTATATTCAACATTCTTCACCAACACTATAATTCAAAGGCATCATTTTTCTTTAGTCTTCCTTATTCATTTTCCAGCTTTTGCATTCATATGAGGCAATTGAAAACATCATGGCTTGGGTCAGGCACACCTTAGTCCTCAAAGTGACATCTTTGCTTTTCAACACTTTTAAAGAAGTCTTCGAGAAATCAAAGGACACATTGCACTGGGCAAATCTGCTGAAAAAGACTTCTTTAAAAGTGTTGAAAAGCAAAGATGTCACTTTCAGCAGATTTGCCCAGTGCAATGTGTCCTTTGATTTCTCAACTGCTGCTTCCATGGGCATTGATTGTGGATCCAAGTAAAATGAAATCCTTGACAACTTCAATCTTTTCTCCATTTATCTGATGTTACTTATTGGTCCAATGGTGAGGGCTGCAGTCTTTGATCTTCATCAGTAAGTGCTTCAAGTCCTTTTCACTTTCAGTAAGCATGGTTGTGTCATATGCAGATCACAGGTTGTTAATGAGTCTTCCACCAAGCCTGATGCCATGTTTTTCTTCATATAGTCTAGCTTCCTGGATTATTTGCTTAGCAAACAGATTGAATAAGTCTGGTGAAATAATACAACCCTGATGTACATCTTTCCTGACTTTCGACCACACAATATCCCCTTGTTCTGTTTGAATGACTGCCTCTTGGTCTATGTACAGGTTCCTCATGAGCACAATTAAGTGTTCTAGAATTCCCATACTTCGCAATGTTATCCATAATTTGTTATGATCCACACAGTCGAGTGCCTTTGCATTGTCAATAAAACACAGGTAAACATCTACGTGGTATTTTCTGCTTTGAGCCAAGATCCATCTGCAATGATAACTCTCATTCCACATCCTTTTCTGAATCCAACTTGAGTTTCTGGCAGTTCCCCAGCAATGTACGGCTGCAACCATTAACCTTATTAAAAGTTAAACTTATTAGTGTTTAATTTCATATCTTAGACATTTCTTTCAATTTCTGAGGCAGAATCTGAGTCTTGATTTTCATATATTATTAAATCTTTTAATTTTAAATTATCTTTAGATTTTTAGTCTGTTCTATTGCCTTCTGACTATGCTCTTACTATTTTCAGGGTTCTTCTCTTAATTTTTTAATTTAGCTATATTTTATCTTTACTTATATAGACTTTAGTCACTTATGTAGGCCTTCTGTTTCTCCCTAAATCTTCTTTTTGTGGAGTTTCTCTCTCTTAGTTTCTCCTTTTTAATGAAGTTCACTTCCCCTCAAGCCTTCTACAGGTTTAGCCTTTATTATCTTTCATATTTTGGCATAGCCAGACATCCTATTTTAATACAAAACTACTTTCTTTTTCTGTCTTTAAAAAAAAAAACTCATTACCAGTTATTTTTCCTTCTTTCTCGCTCTTTGGGACATACTAAAACTTCTAACTTAGTTCTTAAGGTGGTAAAGTGTTTTCAGTAAATTGGTAAAGTGGAACTTATCTGCAACTGACCACTTAAAAATGTCCAAGGTCAACTTATAGTAATAATTTCTTAAAAGTGAAAGACTTTGTAGAAATTATAAATTTAATGCAAAGCCAAATAAAGTCAATTAAAAATAAAACTATTAGATGAAAACATCTTTAAATATAATGATTAACCTTATTTTTAAAGAGCTTCAGATACAACACATAATAACCTTAAGACATATAAAATAGTCCGGATATACAAAGAATATAGTAAGATTATCAAGTTTATAAGTGCCTGAATAACAATAAAATTTGAATGGGTAAACAATGTGAATTCTTTGAAACTATTGGCTTTGAAGTTAAATTCAAAGGAAACAAAGCTGCTATCAAGTTAGCAATTGAAATAATAAAATTATAACATGATATTGTGTGCTTCTTGTTTAGTATCAAGGAAACATTACTTGATTTGATAACCTGTTTTATGTAATTCATAATAAATTAGATAAACTTTTTCTTTTAATGCTGTTCTTTCTATAACACAGAAATGAATCTTTTGTGGCTTTCCTACAAAGTTTGAAAATTACCAGGAGTTTACCGGAGGTCACAAAGAACAATATTTCTCTTATTTAAGCAAAGATCTTAAAGGTAAAAACTTTAGCTCTTTCTGAAACCAAATTGCTTGGTTTCTTAGTCAGGGACCTAAAAAGTTAACATAAATTCAGAGCCACAGAACTTTTGCTTCCTAGGTGGATTACATAGAATAAATAGTAAGCTAAGGAACCAAGACTAATAAAATTGAACAAACTGTGTTAGGATTTTAACATATTTCCTAGCTTTTTAGACTCAGAAATTTATTTTGCTGAACTCTTGTCTTCCAGGCAGATTGAATAGAGAGAAAAATTAACTCCTTCACACAGTAATCAAAGAAAATTTTGTTTTCTTAAAAGCAAGAAATGCAATTTTTTGTTATTTGATATTAAAACTCTTAGAAGGTCAGGAGCCAAGATGGTGGAATAGACGAATGCTTCCATCGAGCCCTCTTTACAACAAAGACCCAAAACAACAAGTGCAACGAGTATATTTGTGACAAGCTGGAAACCCGGAGCATCAAAGGCAAACTTAGACAATGAACTGCGGGGCAGGAGGAGGAAGAGGCCGTTCAGAAGTGGAGAGGATTACCAGATCTGAACTGCGGGGAACTCTCAGGCACCATTCCCAGAGCGGCAGCGGTGGCAGGGGCAGTGGCGGTGGGCTGGTACTAGCATTCGGCCATAGTTTTCTCAGGGAGAAGCAGCCAGCCGCACAGAGTACTCACACCTCTGGAACCTGAGGAGAACGGCATTCTCGGCAAAAGCTAAGTACTTGCGTATATTTTACTGTGCCTGCCCACCCCCAAGCTGGTTTCAGGGGCTGAATCCCTGGGCCTGATATAGACCCAGGTGAGTACCTAGAGCCATCCACCTGGCCTTGGGGAAGGAAAAAATTTGCAACTGGGGGGAAAAGATAATTTGCTAGCTCCATTAACCGGAAGAGCTAGGACAGAAGTGGCTCCTGTCCAGGCATAAACCGTCTGTGGACATTGAGCACCTTTCCTTTCTGCATGGACCTGTGTGGGCCTATTTCGGGAGAATAGGCTCTTGTTGGCAAATTCCAACCATTTCAGCTGTGCAGTGGAGAGGTGGGTGTTTCACGTTTCGCATTGCTTTGCTTATTAAACAAGCTCCTCACCTACCCACATCAGGGACCTAAGGACTGGTAGCTCCACTCAGGTCACCCAGCCACCCTCAACAGGGGTCCAAAGATAACTGGTACCTCCCAGTCCTTACAACCAGAAACTTTCGGTGCCCATGGTCCCTCTGCATAACCCACCCACCAGCATGCTCTAGGGAACAGGGATGTGTTTTCCTCAGAGATACTTGGGGATTGGTTCTCAGCCTCCTGCCCTGTTCAGAGGGTGACCCCCTGCTGCAGATACGAGCATATACGCCAATCACCCCTGCCCCTCTAAGACTGTAGGACAGAGCCTGTACCACACACTTGATATCAGCTACCTGGAAACCTAAGCTGAATTCATACAAGAAAACTGAATGGACTCCTAGACTGATATACCTGATAATAGGTCTAGCCAGCTGGGGATAGGACACCAGAGCTCCAAATGCAAAAATAATCAAGCTAGCTCACTCGAGCAACCCATAGGGGTATACCAAAACAAAACAAAGCAAGCAGCTATGACACAGTAAACAAGCATAAACTAATACAATAACGTATAGATGGCTCGGAGACAACAGTCAATATCAAGTCACATAAAGAAACAGACCATGATCACCTCAACAGGCTCTCAAAACAAAGAATCCAGGGACCTTCTAGATGAAAGTGCATTCCTGGAATTACCAGATGCAGAATACAAAAGTTTAATATACAGAACTCTTCAAGACATCAGGAAGGAAATGAAGCAATATGCAGAACAAGCCAAGGAACACACAGATAAAGCAACTGAAGAAATTAGAAAGATTATTCAGGAACATAATGAAAAGTTTAATAAGCTGGAAAAATCCATAGAGGGACAGCAATCAGAAATTCAAAAGATTAACAATAAAATTTCAGAATTAGACAACTCAACAGAAAGTCAGAGGAGCAGAATTGGGCAAGTAGAAGCTAGAATTTCTGAACTCGAAGATGAATCACTTGGCACTAATCTATTTGAAGACAAATCAGATAAAAGAATTTAAAAAAATGAAGAAACCTTAAGAATCATGTGGGACTCTATCAAGAGAAATAATCTATGAGTGATTGGAGTACCAGAACAGGGAGGAATAACAGAAAATACAGAGAAAATTGTTGAAGATTTGTTGGCAGAAAACTTCCCTGATATCGTGAAAGATAAGATAGCTATCCAAGATGCTCATTGAACTCCACGTAACGTAGATCTGGAAAGAAAGTCACCAAGACATATTATAATCAAGCTTCCCGAAACCAAAGATAGGAGGCAGGGCCAAGATGGCAGACTAGGTAGAAGCTACCTAGGGTCCCTCTTGCAACAAAGACTCGGAAAAACAAGTGAATCAATCACATACATGACAATCTACAGACCCTAACCATCAAACACAGATCTAAAGAGTTTACCTGAGTGACAGAGAATTAGCCAGCACAAGCAGGCTGCACACTGACGTGGCTAACGAGAGAATGAGCAACCACAGCGAAGCAGCAACTGTTTCGGAGCTTGGAGCCAGCGTCCCAGTCAGAAAACCTTGGTGCCGGGCTTTGGACTGGGCACAGGGGAGCTGAGCACGGCATCCTGAGACGGCGCAAACACGGGACACAGCCCTAGCCCCCAGAAGTGACCTTGGGGGAAGCCCAGCCAGTGCATGCAGGCAGCGCAGTGAGGAGAAGGAGAAGTCACTGGGAGGCAGTGACTGGTTTTGGAGCCTGGAGTGTGGCATCCCAGCCGGAGAACCTTGGTGCTGGGCTTTGGACTGGGAGCAGAGGAACTGACCACAGCTTCTGAGACAGCACAAGCATAGGACACAGGCCTGACCCTTGGAGGCAATCTCGACCCAGCCAACAGCACAGAGGTTACACACCCCTCAGGAATCTCAGATAAAATAGTCATCACCAAGCAAGATAAGTAACTTTGTCTATATTCCTGGGTGCTACTCTCTCCTATCTATCTGATCCCTCCCCTCCCCTTCCCAAGTGGCTTCATTAACATTGGAATTTCCTGGGCCAGAGAGTGAAGTGCTCTGCAGTTTTTTGTTTTTTTTTTTGTCTTTTCCTAACCCATTCTCCTGGCCTGAGAGAAGCAGCTACAAAAAACCCAGGGACTAAAAATCCTTCCCTGACTTCCCAAAATTGGACTAAAAATACAGAACCAGCTCTAGCCAAGCATATGAGATCCACAGTCTTTGGCTTTCATCCCTACAGGGAACAAGGTGGCTATTATAATGCAAAGGCAATTCTGATAGTGATCTGACTGTAATTGTTTTAGCAGATTACTGGAAAGACAAGTTTCCCAGGTCTGATATCTCTACCTATTAAACAGAGCCCTCACTGACCCACAACGGGGAGCTGAGGGCTGAAGCTCCACCCAAACCACCTAACTTCCTGCCATAGGGGTCTGAGGATAGTGACACCTACCAATCTGTAGAGGTACATGCATTGGGTGCCTAAGGTACAGCTGCAGAGCCCACCCAACAAAGTGCTTTAGGAATAGAGACACACCTACCTCCCTGGCACTTGGGGGAAGCCTGTCAGCATCCTACCCCCCTGGAGTGTGGCCCCCTGCTGCTACTAAACTCTGGTGCACACAACTATCACCACTACTCCTCTAAGCGAATAGGTGACAGTCTACCCCACACACTTGGTGACCCAAAATCAGATTCTACTCAAGACTAGTGAATGGACTCTTAGGCTTATATATCTGGTAACAGCCCAAATCACCTGGTAATAGGGCATAAGTGATTCAAGGGCTACAACAATCGAGGCAGCGCAATCTAGTAGCCCATCTACGTATACTGAAAGAAAACAAAACAAGATAAGACTCAGTGAGCAAACATAAAATACATCATTACAATATCTTAGTGATGGCTCGGAGACAGCAGCCAATATCAAACCACATAAAGAAGCAGACCATGATTGTTTCTACAATTCCCCAAATTAAAGAATCAAAATCTTTCCCAAATGAAGATCCTGGAATTGCCAGATGCAGAATATAAAAATGTAATTTACAGAATGCTTCGAGACATCAGGGATGACCTCATAAATGAAATAAGGCAATCTACAGAAAAAGCCAAGGAACACACTGATAAAGCTGTTGAAGAAATCAAAAAGATTATTCAAAAACATGGTGGAAAAATTAATAAGCTGCAAGAATCCATAGAGAGACAGCATTCAGAAATCCAAAAGATTAACAGTAAAATTACAGAATTAGACAACTCAATAGGAAGTCAGAGGAGCAGAATTGAGGAATTGAAATGCACAGTTGGGGAGATGGAGGATAAGGCAATTGCCACCAATATAGTTGAAGAAAAATCAGATAAAAGAATTAAAAAAAAATGAAGCAACCCTAAGAATCATGTGGGACTCTATCAAGAAGAATAACTTGTGCATGATTGGAGTTCCAGAACAGGGAGGGTTAACAGAAAATACAGAGAGAATACTTGAAGATCTGTTGGCAGAAATCTTCCCTGACATCATGAAAGACTAAAGGGTATCTATCCAAGATGCTCATCGAACCCCATATAAGATTGATCCAAAAAGAAAATCACCAAGACATATTATCATCAAACTTGCCAAAACCAAAGATAAAGAGAAAATTTTAAAAGCAGCCATGGAAAAAAGAAAAGTCTCCTAAAAAAAGGAGAATCAATAAGAATAAGTTCAGACTACTCAGCAGAAACCATGCAGGCAAGAAGGCAATGGGATGACATATATAGAGCTCCGAAGGAGAAAAACTGCCAGCTAAGGATCATATACCCAGCAAAACTCTCTCTCAAATATGAAGGTGAAATTAAAACATTTACAGATAACCACAAGCTTAGAGAATTTGCAAAAACCAAACCAAAGCAACAAGAAATACTAAAGGAAATTGTTTGGTCAGAAAGTCAATAATATCAGATACCAACACAACACAAGGTCACAGAACAGAACATCCTGATATCAACTCAAATAGGGAAATCACAAAAACGAATTAAGATTAATTTTAAAAAGAAAAAAATGCTCAAAGCAGGGAATCATTGAAGTCATTATGTAAAAGATCACAATAATCAAAAAGAGGGACTAAATACAGGAAGCACAGAACTGCCATATGGAGAGGAAAACAAGGCAATATAGGATGATACAAGTTAGGTTTTTACTTAGAAAAATAGGGGCAAATATTAAGGTAACCACAAAGAGGTCTAACAATTCCATAACTCAAAAAAAAAAACCAGAAAAACAATGACTCAACAAACATAAATTCAACTACTATGAAAATGAGGAACACACAATTTACAAAGAAAAATGTCTCAGCACAAAAAAGTAAGTGGAAAAATGAAATTGTCAACAACACACAAAAAGGCATCAAAATGACAGCACTAAACACATACTTATCTATAATTACGCTGAATGTAAATGGACTAAATGCACCAATAAAGAGACAGAGAGTCTCAGACTGGATAAAGAAACACGATCCATCTATATGCTGCCTACAAGAGGCACACCTTAGACTTAGAGACACAAACTAAAACTCGAAGGAAAGAAAAAAATATATCAAGCAAACAACAATCAAAAAAGAGCAGGAGTAGCAATATTAACTTCTGACAAAATAGACTTTAAAGTTAAATCCACCACAAAGAATAAAGACAGACACTACATAATGATTAAAGGGACAATTGACCAGGAAGATATAACCATATTAAATATTTATGCATGCAATGACAGGGCTGCAAGATACATAAAACCAACTTTAACAAAACCAAAATAAAGAAAATTATAAGAGCAGCGAGGGATAAACGAAAAGTCACCTACAAAGGAGAGCCAATAAGAATAAACTTTGACTACTTGGCAGAAACAACGCAGGCAAGAAGGCAATGGGATGACATATTTTAAAAATTGAAGGAAAAAAATTGTTTGCCAAGAATCATATATCCACCAAAACTGTCTCTTAAATATGAAGGTGAAATTAAGACATTTCCAGATAAACACAAGTTGAGAGAATTCATAAAAACCAAACCAAAATTACAAGAAATACTAAAGGGACTTCTTTGGTTAGAAAATCAATAATATTAGGTATCAACCCGAGACTAGGACACTGGGCAGAGCAACCAGAAGTCAACCCAGACAGGGAAATCCAAAAAAACAAAGCAAGATCATTAAAATAAAAAAAAAGGCCCCAAACAGGGTAACAGTGACGTTATTATATACAAGAAGACAACATTAAAATAACAAAGAGGGACTAAGAAATGTAATCATACACTATCCATATGGAGAGGAAGACACAGTGATACAAAGGAACAAAAGTTAGTTTTAAATTTAGAAAAACAGGGGTAAATAACAAGGTAACCACAAAGGAGACAAACTATCCTACTCATCAAAATAAAATACAGGGAAAAATACAGACTCAGCAGGAACAAAATCAACAACAAATATCAGGAAAGGACAATATATAAAGAAAATCTACTCAGCACATAAAATTAAGTGGGAAAAAGAAATTGTCAACAACACACAAAAAAAGACATCAAAATGATAGCACTAAATTCATACCTATCCATAATTACCCTGAATGTAAACGGACTAAATGCACCAATAAAGAGACAGAGAGTAGCAGAATGGATTAAAAAACAATATCCATCTATATGCTGCCTACAAGAGACACACCTTAGACTTAGCAACACAAACAAACTAAAACTCAAAGGATGAAAAAAAATTTATCAAGCAAACAACAATCAAAAAAGAGCAGGAGTGGCAATATTAATTTCTGACAAAATAGACTTTAAAGTTAAATCTATCAGAAAGGATAAGGAAGGACACTATATAATGATTAAAGGGACAATACACCAAGAAGATATAACCATATTAAATATTTATGCACCCAATGACACGGCTGCAAGATACGTAAAACAAACTCTATGAGAAAAAAAAAAATTTTTTTTTTTTTCTATGAGCATTGAAAAGTGAGATAGACAGCTCCACAATAATAGTAGGAGACTCCAACACACCACTTTTGGTGAAGGACAGGACATCCAGAAAGAAGCTCAATAAAGACACGGAAGATCTAAATGTCACAATCAATGAACTCGACCTTGTAGACATATACAGAACACTCCACCCAACAGCAACCAACTATACTTTCTTTTCTACTGCACATGGAACATTCTCTAGAATAGAACACATATTAGGTCATAAAGCAAACCTTAGCAGAATCCAAAACTCTGAAATACTGCAAAGCATCTTCTCTGGCCATAAGGCCATAAAAGGGGAAATCAATAACGGGAAAAGAAATCAAACACTTGGAAATCAAACAATACCCTGCTCAAAAAAGACTGGATTATAGAAGACATTAAGGATAGAATAAAGAAATTCATAGAATCCAATGAGAATGAAAACACTTCCTATCAGAACCTTTGGGACACAGCAAAAGTGGTGCTCAGAGGCCAATTTATATCAATAAAATCACACATCCAAAAAGAAGAAAGGACCAAATTAAAGAATTATCCCTACAACTTGAACAAATCGAAAGAGAACAACAAAAGAAACCTCCAGGCACCAGAAGAAAACAAATAATAAAAATTAGAGCTGAACCAAATGAAATAGAAAACAGAAAAACAATTGAAAGAATTTACAAAACCAAAAGCTGGTTTTTGGAAAAAAATCAACAAAATTTATAAACCACTGGCCAAACCAACATAAGAAAAACAGGAGAGGTAGCAAATAACCGAAATAAGAAATGAGATGGGTGATATTACAACAGACACAACTGAAATTAAAAGAATCATATCAGATTACTATGAAAAACTATACTCAAACAAATTTGAAAACCTAGAAGAAATGGATGAATTCCTAGAAACACACTACCTACCTAAACTAACACAAACAGAGGTAGAACAACTAAATAGACCCATAACAAAAGAAGAGATTGAAAAGGTAATCAAAAAACTCCCAACAACAACAAAAAAAACCCTGGTCCAGATGGCTTCACTGCAGAGTTTTAGAAAACTTTCAGAGAAGAGTTAACACACTACTACTAAAGGTATTTCAGAGCATAGAAAAGGACGGAATACTACCAAACTCATTCTATGAAGCCACCATATCCCTGATACCAAAACCAGGTAAAGACACCACAAGGAAAGAAAATTATAGACCTATATCCCTCATGAATGTAGATGCAAAAATCCTCAACAAAATTCTAGCCAATAGAATTCAACAACATATCAAAAAAATAATTCAGCATGACCAAGTGGGATTCATACCAGGTATGCAGGGATGCTTCAACATTAGAAAAATAATCAATGTAATCCACCACATAAATAAAACAAAAGACAAGAATCACATGATTTTATCAATTTATGCAGAAAAGGCATTTGACAAAATATAACAGTCATTCATGATAAAAACTCTCAGCAAAATAGGAATAGAAGGAAAATTCCTCAACATAATAAAGGGCATTTATACGAAGCCAACAGCCAACATCACCATAAATGGAGAGAGCCTGCAAACATTCCCAGTGAGATCAGGAACCAAGGAACCAGACAAGGATGCCCTTTATCACCACTCTTATTCAACATTGTGCTGGAGGTCCTAGCTAGAGCAATTAGGCTAGATAAAGAAATAAAGTGCATCCAGATTGGCAAGGAAGAAGTAAAAATATCTCTATTTGCAGATGACACGATCGTATACACAGATAACCCTAAGATACCCTCCAGAAAACTACTGAAACTAATAGAAGATTTCAGCAGAGTATCAGGATACAAGATAAAAGTAGAAAAATCAGTTGGATTCCTCTACACCAACAAAAAGAACATCGAAGAGGAAATCACCAAGTCAATGCCATTTACAGTAGCCCCCAAGAAGACAAAACACTTAGAAATAAATCTTACCAGAGATATAAAAGACTTATACAAAGAAAACTATGATACACTTCTGCAATAAACCAAGAGACTTACATGAGTGGAAGAATATACCTTGCTTGTGGATAGGAAGACTTAACATTATAAAAATGTCTATTCCACCAAAAGCGATCTATACATTTAATGCAATTCTGATCCAAATCCCAATGACATTCTTTAATGAGATGGAGAAACAAATCGCCAACTTCATATGGAAGGGAAAGAGGCCCCAATAAATAAGGCATTACAGAAAAAGAAGAACGAAGTGGGAAGACTCACTTTACCTGATTTTAGGACCTATTATATCGCCACAGTAGTCAAAACAGCCTGGTACTGGTACAACAACAGATACATGGACCAATGGAACAGAATTGAGAATCAAGACATAAATCCATCCACATATGAGCAGTTGATATTTGACAAAGCCCCGAAAACAGTTGAATGGGGAAAAGACAGTCTTTTAAACAAATGGTGCTGGGATAACTGGATATCCATCTGCAAAAAAAAGAAACAAGACCCATACCTCACACCATGCAGAAAAACTAACTGAAAATGGATCAAAGACCTAAATATAAAATCTAAAACGATAAAGATCATGGGGGAAAAAATAGGGATAACATTGGGAGCCCTAATACATGGCATAAACAGTATACAAAACATTATAAAGAACGTAGAAGAAAAACTAGATAACTGGGAGCTCCTAAAAATCAAACACCTGTGCTCATCCAAAGACTTCACCAAAAGAGGAAAAAGACCACCTACAGACTGGGAAAAAGTTTTTAGCTATGACATTTCTGATCAGCACCTGATCTCTAAAATCTACACAATACTGCAAAAACTCAACTGCAAAAAGGCAAATAACCCTATTAAAAAATGGGCAAAAGATATGAACAGACACTTCACTAAAGAAGACATTCAGGTAGCTAACAGATACATGAGGAAATGTTCACGATCATTAGCCATTAGAGAAATGTAGATCAAAACTACAACGAGATTTCCTCTCACTCCAACAAGGCTGGCATTAATCCAAAAAACACCAAATAATAAATGTTGGAGAGTTTGTGGAGAGATTGGAACACTTATAGACTGCTGGTGGGAATGTCAAAAGGTACAACCACTTTGGAAATCGATTTGGTGCTTCCTTAAAAAGCTAGAAATAGAACTAGCATATGATCCAGCAATCCCACTCCTTGGAATATATCCTAGAGAAATACAAGCCTTTACAAGAACAGATATATGCACTCCTATGTTTATTGCAGCACTGTTTACAATAGAAAAAGATGGAAGCAACCAAGGTGCCCATCATCAGATGAAAGGATAAATTATGGTATATTCACACAATGGAATACTATGCATCAGTAAAGAACAGTGAGGCATCTGTGAAACATTTCATAACATGTAGGAACCTGGAAGGCATTATGCTGAGTGAAATTAGTCAGTTGCAAAAGGACAAATATTATATAAGACCACTATTATAAGAACTTGAGAAATAGTTTAAATTGAGAAGAAAATATTCTTTCATGGTTACGACTGGGGGAGGGAGGGAGGGTGGGAGGGGGCATTCACTAATTAGATAGTAGATAAGAACTACTTTAGTTGAAGGGAAAGACAGCACACAATACAGGGGAGGTCAGTACCATTGGACTAAACCAAAAGCACAGAAGCTTCCTGAATAAACTGAATGCTTCGAATTCCATTGTAGCAGGGGCAGGGGTCTGGGGACCATGGTTTCAAGGGACGTCTAAGTCAATTGGCATAATAAAATCTATTAAGAAAACATTCTGCATCCCACTTTGAAGAGTGGTGTCTGGGGTCTTAAACACTAGCAAGCAGCCATCTAAGATGCATCAATTGGTCTCAACCCACCTGGATCAAAGGAGAATGAAGTACACCAAGGACACAAGGCGATTACAAGCCCAAGAGACAGAAGGGCCACATGAACCAGAGACTACATCATCCTGAGACCAGAAGAACTAGATGGTGCCCGGCCACAACCGATGACTGCCCTGACAGGGAGCACAAAAGAGAACCCCTGAGGGAGCAGGAGAGCGGTGGGATGCAGACCCCAAATTCTCATAAGACCAGACTTAAGGGTCTGACTGAGACTGGAAGGACCCCGGTGCCATGGCCCCCAGACCTTCTGTTGGCCTAGGACAGGAACCATTCCTGAAGCCAACTCTTCAGAAATGGATTGGACTGGACAATGGGTTGGAGAGGGATGCTGGTGAGGAGTGAGCTTCTTGGGTCAGGTGGACACTTGAGACTATGTTGGGATCTCCTGCCTGGAGGGGAGATGAGAGGGTGGAGGGGGTTAGAAGCTGGCAAAATGGACACGAAAAGAGAGAGTGGAGGCAGAGAGTGGGCTGTCTCATTGGGGGAGAAGAATTGGGAGTGTGTAGCAAGGTGTATGTAAGTTTTTATGTGAGACACTGACTTGATTTGTAAACTTGCACTTAAAGCACAATAAAAATTATATTAAAAAAACTCTTAGAAGAGTCTCATAAACTAATCTGTTAAACTTTTAGGTGCAGCAAATAAGGACTTTGACTATACAAAATAAATTTTTCTTTTAATAAATCTTTTAAATTTATTGACCTTCTCACACATTTTTTATAGTACAGCCTTTTAAGTGCAAAAATGAACACACGTATTACTAAACCTAAATATTGGGATATCTTTTTTCTGTGGCATAAAAAGTAAGAGCCTATAAACTTCAATTATAGTGAACATTTATTAATTCAGTTTGTTATCAGTAAGTTACTTAAAAATCTTGGAGGTTTACTTGAGCCTATATATAGTAAAACATAATTACTATTGAAGTAAAGGCAGTTTGGCTTTTTCCCATGTTCCATTTTCCTCTGTTTGAGCTAATTGTTGATGTTTTAAGTTTAATTTATAAAAATCAGAGTTATTGATAAACAAATTTGGGAAATCTTTTTCTCATTCATTATAAAGTCAAGAGTAACTTTAGATGCAAGTTGTTCAGCTGCCTTGTCTGCAAATTGTTTCCCTTAATTTCCTCAGTCTTGTGAGCTTTCTATTTCTTGTCATTACGGAATAAAAATTTCTTTTCCTTAAATAAAGCATAGTAAGTAACTTTTAGAAAGATTTTGCTTTCAAGGTTAATATAAACATAAAACTTTTGCCATAATGAATTTATGTGCATTCATTCCTGGGAATATTAGGCCTGTTTAATTTATATAAAACCCAAACCAAACCCATCGCCAGTGAGTCAATTCCAACTCATAGTGACCCTATAGGACAGAATAGAAATGCCCCATAGGGTTCCAAGGAGCAGCTGGTAGATTTGAACTGCTGACCTTTTGGCTAGCAGTCTGAAGTCTTAACCACTACACCACCAAGCCTCCATATTTATAGAAATGCTTATTTATTATTAATCAGAGTATGTTCTTTGAATAAATATTATAATCTAATTTAATAATATGATCTGGAGGTAGGAAATGATCATATTTTCATAAACCTATCTTCTTGATGCTTTATAGGATCCTTTAGAGAAGTGATTTAGAATAATTTGTCCCTTTTTAAGGATTTGTTATATCTTTTTATGGGTATATCAATCAAAATAAGCAATCATCCTTTTTCAGTGTACTTTTCAAATAGACTGATTTATATCAAAGTTTCTCAGAGTAGCTACCAGAAGCCCAGGCACAAGAAGCAATTTTGTCTTGGAAGAAAAAAGAATTAAGATTTTATACAGCTCCATGAAAAACATTAGGCTTGGCCTTCAATTTGATATAAGACAAAAACTTAAATATAAATGCTTTACAGTAGAAGCAAACTTCTCAGAACAAAACAAAATGGAAAAACTACATAAACTCATTGATCTGTGAGCCAGCTCAAAAACCAAGCTTGTATAATACCATATGAGACAAACATAGGGGGAACTCAGTTTCTTAAAATATATATAGCAATTCTTTGGTAAGATCAAATCAACAGAAAAACAGGTCCTAGCTAAACTTATTAATTTGCCAGAGTCTCAGATAGAGGGATATCAGACCCATTGACAAAACCCAAACAACAAACAAATGTTCCCTAAAGGAAAGAAAAGGCAACATAAATGGGAACTTATTTTCACAGGATGGAAGGAAAAAGAGCAGAGCAAATGGAAACTCATTTCCTCAAAGTGATCACTGAAATTCTAAATTACTTCTAGTATATTCAGCTCATAGCGTTTTTGAATATGAAGCCCAAACTAGTGCCCTAGTAGGGGGGACATCCAGGCTCATTTATTAAGGATGTAAAGAATTAGGTTGAAACTTTGGTCTCCCAGAGTCAAATAAAATTCTTAGCAGGGAGTCTGCTGCAGGCGTTAGTAGCTTTACAGCTTAAAAACACTAGGATTCCTTTATAACAACTATACGATGCTTGATTTCATTTCTTCTGAAGTTAATTCATTCTGCCAACTAGAGACCTAGTCTTTTATGTTAAACATACTAGTTTCTCTAATTGGAAAGTACTGTCAGCATTCATACTAGGATGGATTTTAAAGGGCATTTCAGTTAGAGGTTTCAAAGTTGGATGTAAAGGATAGGCAGCTGGCAAAAGAGAAGAGAGTATAGGAGAAGGATATTGGCACTGTAATTCTTTGTTCTGCTTAGTCAATTTAGATACAGTGTCCTGCAAGGAAGCAATTTGGTATCTGGCACCTTTTAGAAGCCTCAAATACCAGTCATAATCCTATTAAGGCTGTTTAAATTTGGAGCATCATTTTTCTAATTTACTGAACAGAAAGATAACTTAGAAAGTTCAAAGAAAACCTAAATTAACCACTGATTTTAATTGCACATGTTCTAAAACCTGAATATGCACTAAAGCCTGTCTTAGTCATTTAGTGCTGCTCTAAGAGAAATACCACAAGTGGAAGACTTTAACAAATGGAAGTTTATTCTCTCATACTTTAGGAGGCTAGAAGTCCAAATTCATGGTGCCAGCTCCAGGGGAAGGCTTTCTCTCTCTGTTGGCTCTGGAGGAAGGTCCTCATCATCAATCTTCTCCCTTAGGAGCTTCCCTGTGCAGGGACCTCAGGTCCAGAGGACATATTCCCCTTCTAGTGCTGTATTCTTGGTAGCAGGAGGTCCCCCTCTCTCTGCTTGCGTCTCTCTTTTATATCTCAAAAGAGATTGGCTAAAACACAACCTAATCTTATAGATTGAGTCCTGCTTCATTAATATAACTGCCTTTAATCCTGCGTCATTAACATCATAGAGGTAGGATTTATAACACATAGGAAAATCACATCAGATGACAAAATGGTGGACAATCACACAATACTGGAAATCACGGCCTAGCCAGGTTGACACACATTTTGAGGAGACACAATTCAATCCATGATAAAAGCCTGAATGTGCACTGAGACTTGAATGCACTTTAAGAAGATTATGTGAGCTCAGATTTAATGGGCAGAGACCTTGGTTCTCCCAGAGTCTGCTAGATTAGACCTGGGAGCCCCACAATCTCAGCCACTCCAAACTTAATTTGGTAATGAACCCAGCAAAATATTTAGAGCATGAACTGAAAATGAAAGTACGAGAGAGAAAATACAAACAGATAACCAACAATAAATCTTGATGAACTCAATGCAAAGACACGGAGTTCGATTGGAGAGGCTGTTTACCTGGTGCAGCTCCTGGGAACCCGGGAAGATGGGAGGGCTTCAAGGGGTCCATGCTTGGTTCCGGGGCTTCAAAACCTCGATGTCCCGGGGGCCGCTGGAGATAAGCCTCCAAATCCTGTGTTGTTTGACTCCAGAAAAATGTGAAGTAAAAGCGAGGATATTCATCGAAGTTGCGAAAACGGTCTGGACCGGGGAAACATCTAATATCACAAAGTGAAATGAACACTCCCAAGAAGGGGAGGGGAAAAAAAGGCACATTTATGTGGTAAAATCAGAAACTAACAGTGCAAAATCTATGACTGGTGCTTGGTGAGGTAAGGTATAAGAAGGAGGCAGGATATCTCAAAGTGGGGTACTGAAGGCAAAGGGGAGTGGTTATACAGGATAATTGCAGAAATAGTAACTATAGAGGCATACAAGTGGCCACAAGATGATTACAAAGTATTTCTTCCCAAGGATGTTTGATTTAAAAACTAGCTAGGGGAACAATATATTTCTTGAGGGTGGTTGGCCCTGGACGTGTCTGATAAGCATCAGGATCCTCCCAGGAACATTCTTCCCTTATCCTTGTCTTAACCACAAAGAGAAACTGTTTTCTAGTTACAGGCTTTTAAGTCTGTACAAAGGTCACTGAATGTCAGAGAAGTTAGCAAGCATTAAGATGGAGTCTGAGCTCAGACCAGACTAGCCATTTTAAAGAGTCAAGTACCTCCAGTTTTGGGGGCTCCTACACACATGGCATTATATGAAAGCCCCAAGGAGAAGTATGGTGTGGATGTGATGAAGCCCAAAGAGAAACACCAGGATGCAAGCAGGCCCTCGGGTGCTGAGGACCATGCATGAATTTATTACCACTGCCAAAAGCAAACAACAAAGAAAAATGACGGCTGAGCTTTTTAGCAAGGCACCTTTCAGAGCACGTGTCCAGGAGTGAGTTGCCTTTGCCCAGGCTGAGGAGCCTCTGTGCTTGCAGATCTATGTCCAGGGAGTGTGGAAACCAACCCCCACTTCCCAGTTCCGCCTCTGTTTTCATCACTTTGGGGAGATGGGAGCAGATAAAAATAAAGGGCCAAAAAGGTCCAGAAGAATGAGCCTAGGAGGACCCAGGGCAACTTAATAATAACAATCCCTGTACGTGGGACAAGAGTCTCACCTTGGAAAACTTCTACCTGGAAGAAAAAAAGGTAACTCCTTCACTGTTTAAGCCCTTACTCCAGAAGAGCACCCTCTTAACAAGGACACAGACAGTGTAAGGAGTAGGCAGAAACAAAACAATGGTTGTTGTGGGAAGGGGAACTGGGAAGCCAGAGGACAGGGTTGAGAGGGAGACCTGCTTTTCATTGAGGCGCCTTTTACACCCTGGCGTCCTTTGTACCATGTACCATTTTTACCTATAAAAATTAAATTAGATGAATCACATTTCCTTCTGTGTTTAAAAAGGAAGAATCTGAGCTTGACAAATGTTATCAAGTAGTAAGAACTGGGTTTTTACATGGAAAGAATTTTAAACTGAACTTTGAATTAAAAAAAAAAAAAAACGGCACTTTAAATATCGCCTTCTGTTGGTGAGTGGGAATGTTTCCTCGGTCTGCCATCGCCACTCTCTTGCTCCACGCTAAATCTTCACTCGAATGTGTACAGCTGGAGGCATTGGGTAGGCACTTTTCCCAAATCCCCATTTGGCCCTGTTCTGTCCTACCTTACAAGATGCTGCAAGACCCTGGAACCCATGAATTTTGTCACTCGGCCCTGCCATTGCTGGCTTCTGTCTGGGGTTTTCCAGCCAATGAGTGACCTGCCCAGCCCCCTCTCTCAGTCCCCATCCCAAAGGAAGCCTGTGGCATTTAAATCCGGATTCAGGTCTACTGGGTTTCTCTTACTTCAGCAGCCACATCATCACTTAATATTTTTGTTTTGCTCTAAATATCACCCCAGTATCTATTTCTCAACCACTCAACGCTGATCTTGTGCTTTGTGTTCAAGCTTTAGAGTATGTTTCTTTGTGGTGAAACACCACCGAAATCTGAAATCCTCTCTTTCACTCGTTTTTTTCCTGCTTCAGTTCTTCTGCTTATATATTCATCCCTTCCTTAGTCATTCATACAACTGAAAATAAGCACTAGCTGAGAGGGTCCCAACAACTAGAGTGAGTGTTCACATCCCTTAACTATCTCCAGTACCAGAAGCTCCACCAATGCCTTCAGAGAGCCAGCCATCTGCAGCTGTCTGTGTGTGTGTGGTCAGCGTGACTGCTGCTCACCAGTATGTCCAGTCCTCTTCCTTGTACAGGCACACAGGGTGGTTGTTCTCTCCTGCCTCCTTGAAGACAGGCTTTGGCCAACAGAACTGAGCACTAGTCTTACATGTCACTTCAAGACGCAAGCATCCAACAGCTGATATGGTTCCGCTCTGACACACACAGAGCTGCCAGGAGTCAGAGTTGACACCATGGCGACTGGCGGTGGTGGTACTCGATTCTCCAGGTTCTTTCTTCACCTGCCATGGCTACTGTGAAGGCACGTGTTGATGGGGAGTTTCCCTAGATCAGAGTAGCCTGGAATGCATGAAGGTCAGCTGCCCTGCAGAGTAGCCTGGACCTCCTACAGCAAACCTTATGTGAGCAAAAGATAGAGTATTGTTTGTTAAACCACTGAGTTTGGGGGGTATTTTGTCACACAGCATAACCTAGTCTATCCTGACAGAATATACAATAGCTTTCTCCTTCTGCAGAGTCTCTCGAAGACCTGGATTCCACTTCTCTTGCCTTCTTGTCCTGTGATCACTGTCACCAGTGGTGCTTAAGACCAAGGGAAGGAGGTAATTAAGGGGCAGAAGGATTGGAAATAACAACACGTTATTCTTCTTGAAGTAGTCCATGGGTGGCACAAACTGTTAAGTGCTCGACTACTAACCAAAGTGCTCATAGTTTGAACCCACCCAGAGGTGCCTTGGAAGACAAGCTTGGCGATCTGCTTCCAAAAGCACATAGCCTTGAAAACCCTATGAAACAGTTCTACTCTGCACACATCGAGTCACCGTGCATCAGAATCGACTCGAGAGCAACTAACAACAACAATTTTTCTAAATATGAAGTGTGATGTGTGCCCAGGGGAAAAGGGTGGTGTGCAGAGCTGTGAATGCAATGGGGAATCTAGCTCTGGAGACTCTTAATGAAATGTGCTTCAGATGGGCTCTGATAGACCAATCTTGACGGC
The DNA here is from genome assembly GCF_024166365.1 of Elephas maximus indicus. Lineage (NCBI taxonomy): Eukaryota > Metazoa > Chordata > Mammalia > Proboscidea > Elephantidae > Elephas > Elephas maximus. Next base: position 19,639,453 of record NC_064822.1, read on the forward strand.
AGAAATGATGACCTAGACAGTTGCTGCCGCTGACAAAAGCAAATGCCTGTCTGCCTACCACGGGTCTTGCTAATGGTTTTGGAGCTGGGAGATGGGTGCCAGGTTCCCATAACTGAAAGAATGCAGAAGCCAATAGAAAAACACTGCTGTGCCCCTCCCCCCAGCTGAGTTAGATCCAGAGACAGCAGTGCACAGACTTCTCCTTCCTTCGGTTTCATTCCGTGACTCTGCCTGGGCGGAAGCAGTCAGATGCATTTCCTGGAGGTAGGCCACCTGAATGCAATCTTTTTCAAGGGCTAACAATATCTTTTTCCTATTTACCAGGCTATGAATTCCTCTAGTGTTTTGCTGAATTACTCTCCAGGTGCTTATTAAAGCTAATCAGCTGAATAGATAATATAGAATAAGGAGAAAAGAAATCGTAATGAAATACTAAAAAATAAAACAGCTTTGGTGCAATGTTATAACTAAGTTGTTCTCTGATGTTCAAACATACTCATCAACTCTAGGGAAGAAAGCATCCTCGTTCAGTAAGTTGAACAATAAGGTGCAACCCTGAAATGATGCAGGATTGATTTCCAGAAGATTAAAAGAGGCACAGTGTATACAAAACGTTGCATAGTGAGCAGAGACGGTGCTTGAGCAGTAATGGATACAAAGGCAAGAAGTCATTTTCCCTCCCACCAGGGCTGCAGCAGTAATTGATGGAATGAAAACCCTTCTCTGGACTTCTGTGATTCAGGAAGCTTACGGGGACAATGCCACATCCAGTATAATGATAAACAGCATAAAGAGGAACCAGCCACAGAAAATAGCTCACGTTAAGTTAATCCTGGACTGCAGAAATATCTGCGGGGGCAGGCGAGGGGTGGGCAGGATTCTCATCCATTTGCTGCAGAGGTCAGGGGGCTTTGCACAAGACTCAGACGGTGTGGGGAACCGGGGAGTTTTCAGACACTGAAGGTTGTTGCCAGCTTCCTTATGCAGTGCAAGCCCTCTTCACTGTAACATGGGAGGCTGGAGACAGATGACTAATGGGGAGACCAGAGCTGTGGGAGCTGAAAGAGAGGGATGATTCAGCTCTGCTTCCGTCTGCATCTGGCCTCAGGAGCTAGTGTGCTGTCTCAACACAGCACCACTCGGCATGACACACACCTGTCCTGCAGGATGGTGGGCACGATCCTGCCTCGTGGTACAGCCTGGTCCCCTGGGGCTGAGCCCAGCTCTGGGAGGTGACAGGGCTGTGGCTGAGAATGTCAGCAATGCGCTCACCACCTCCACAACCACCCCAGCTCCCTAAAGAAACCGAGTCCCCAGGCAACTTCCAGCTGATTCTGTACAGAGCTGGAGTCTTAGGTGACTAAAAAGTCATGCTTGAGATTTTCAGCAGAGTGACAAAAGGATTAGCACTGTCCAACTTGCTCTGTCCCACTGGTGCTCCCCTTCCTTTAACTACTCCTGTATTAGTCATCTAGTGCTACTATAACAGAAATACCACAAGTGGATGGCTTTAACAAATGGAAGTTTATTCTCTCACAGTTTAGGGAGCTAGAAGCCTGAGTTTAGGACACCAGCTCTAGGGGAAGGCTTTCTCTGTATGTTGGCTCTGGGGGAAAGTCCGCGTCTCCTTTCAATATCTGTGGGCCTGGAATTCCTTGGAGATCTCCATGTGTCCCGGCATCAATCGTTCCCTGGGTGTAGGAGGTTCTCAGCACATGGACCCGAGGTCCAATGGATGTGCTCTGCTCCCGGGTCTTCTTTCTTGGTGGGGGTCAGGTCCCTCTCTCTCTGCTGGCTTCTCTCTCCTTTCGTCTTGTAAGATAACAGGTGATACAGGCCACACCCTAAGGAAATTCCCCTTTATATCGGATCAGGGCTGTGACCTGAAAAAGGGTGGTCATCCCACTCTAATCCTCATTAACATGACCTAACCCCACTTCATTAACATAACGGACAGCTCACTCCCAAATGGGACCATAACCATAGGCATAAAACCAAAAAACCAAACCCATTGCCATTGAGTAGATTCCGATTCATAGCGACACTATAAGACAAAGCAGAACTGCCCCCATAGAGTTTCCAAGGAGCACCTGGTGGATTTGAACTGCTGACCCTTTGGTTAGCAGCTGTAGCACTTAACCACTATGCCACCAGGGTTTCCAACCGTAGGCATAGAGGCTGGGATTTACAACACATTACAAAATGGAGGATAATCAGATGGAACAGAATTGAGAATCCAGACATAAATCCATCCACATATGAGCAGTTGATATATGACAAAGGCCCCAAAACAGTTAAACGGGGAAAAGACAGTCTTTTTAACAAAAGGTGCTGGCATAACTGGATATCCATCTGCAAAAAAATGAAACAAGACCCATACCTCACTCCATGCACAAAAACAAACTCGAAATGGATCAAAGACCTAAATATAAAATCTAAAACGATAAAGATCATGGAAGAAAAAATAGGGACAACGTTAGGAGCCCTAATACATGGCAAAAACAGCATACAAAATGGAGGATAATAAGATCACAAAATGGAAGACAACCACACAATACTGGGAATCACAGCCTAGCCAATTTGTCACATATATTTGAGGACACAATTCACTCTACCACCCATAAGTCAGTTAGTCATACTGCGGTGGCTTGAGTGTTGCTATCGTGTGGAAGCTATGCCATCAGTATTTAAAAAACCAGCAGGGTCATCCATGGTGGACAGGTTTCAGCAGAGCTTTCAGACTAAGACAGATGAGGAAGAAAGGCCTGGAGATCTACTTCTGAAAGTTAGCCAATGAAAACCCTAAGGATTAGAACAGAATATTATCTGATATAGTGCTGGAAGATTAGCCCCTAGGTTGAAAGCCACTCAAAACGGACAGTGGCCAAGACGATCGATTCCAGCATACCAACGATCATGAAGGTGGACAACATTTAATTCTATCGTACATGGAGTTGCCATGAATCAGAGCCGACTGGGTGGCAACTAACAATGACAAGTCTATTCATAATTTTTTTTCTGTGGTGGGTGGGGTGGGGAGCTGGGTCACCATTTTATTTCATCTGTGGGACATCCTGGCCTGGCTGGTGGATCACATTTTCTAGGTGCTTCTAAGGTTCCTTTCAGCTTTAAGAGCTGGAATCCTCTGACTCTAGTCGAATAAACCACAGGCTAAAACAGAAGCTGATGGCCCTGGCCCGCCTTCTCCCATGGGAAGAATTTTAAGTGCAGCTGTTCACCACCCACCCCTCTGTAAGTCTCTGGGGGACGGCCATTGTGGAGTTCATGCCTTGCAGAGCTAAGGCCAGAGGGGCCAGGCTGGCCACTGGGCAGAAGAACTTCTTTAAAAAGTTTTTAAAAATTGCCCCAGACTTCTAAGTCAATTGGCAAAATAATTCTATTATGAAAACATTCTGCATCCCACTTTGAAATGTGGTGTCTGGGGTCTTAAATGCTAACAAGCGGCCATCTAAGATGCATTGATTGGTCTCAACCCACCTGGATCAAAGGAGAATGAAGAACACCAAGGTCACACAATAACTATGAGCCCAAGAGACAGAAAGGGCCACATGAACCAGAGACTTACATCATCCTGAGACCGGAAGAACTAGATGGTGCCCGGCCACAACCGATGACTGCCCTGACAGGGAGCACAGCAGAGGACCCCTGAGGGAGTGGGAAATCAGTGGGATGCAGACCCCAAATTCTCACTTTTGAAGACCATACTTAATGGTCTGACCGAGACTAGAGGAATCCTGGCGGTCATGGTCCCCAAACCTTCTGTTGGCACAGGACAGGAACCGTTCCCGAAGACAACTCATCAGACATGAAAGGGACTGGACAGTGGGTAGGAGAGAGATGCTGCTGAAGAGTGAGCTATTTATATCAGGTGGACACTTGAGACTGTGTTGGCATCTCCTGTCTGGTGGGGGGATGGGAGGATAGAGAGAGTTGGAAGCTGGCAAAATTGTCACGAAAGGAGAGACTGGAAGGGCTGACTCATTAGGGGGAGAGCAGGTGGGAGTACGGAGTAAGGTGTATATAAACTTATATGTGACAGTCTGACTTGATTTGTAAATGTTCACTTGAAGCTCAATAAAAGTTAAAAAAAAAAAATTGCCCCAGGCAGCCACTGCCTTCCCTACCTGTGGGCCAGCCTGGGCTCAGCAGACCCCAGGATGATGCTGGCCTTGCAGCTGCGGCCCCCTTCCCTGTACCCCTCCCACTTCCTGGCACAAATGTCCCCCAAACTGAATGAAGAGCAAGTCCCCACCATCAGCACCATCCCCTCTTTTGAGAATCCCGAAACATTTGGTGAAGAGGAGCAATTTTTTATTTCTCCAAAGACTAGACCAGTGGTCTCCTATAGAAATAGAATGTAAGGCATGGATACCATTTTAAGTTTTCTGATAGCCATATTAAAAAGAAAAGTAAAAAGAAACAGGCTCAATTAATTTTAATATATTTTATTTAACCCAATATATCCAAGATACTATCATTTCAAAATGTGATGAATATAAAAAATTATCAGTATGATATTTTACCTTCCTTTTTTCATGTTATGATTTAGAAAGCCCAATGTGTACTTCACATTTACCAAAAACCAAAACCAAACCCACTGCCGTCGAGTCAATTCCAACTCATTGTGACCCTGTAGGACAGAGTAGAACTGCCCCATAGGGTTTCCAAGGCTGCGATCTTTATGGAAGCTGACTGCCACATCTTTCTCCTGCAGAGCAGCTGGTGGGTTCGAACCGCCGACCTTTCAGTTAGCAGGTAGGTGCTCAACCAGTGCACCACCAGGGGTCCTTTCACACTTACAGCATACTTCCATTTGGACCTGCCACATTTCAAGTGCTCCAAAGCCCTATGTGCTGGTGGCTACCTGTTGGACAGTGCAGGTCTGGAGGGGCTGGGCCAGAGGCGTCCAGAATGCAAATGCACCTCAGGTTATTCTCCGGGGCCTTACGCTGGGCATGTCTAGGCAGAGGAAGGGAAAGATGTGCCCACTGCTGGCTTAACTCCCCACTACCAAGAGCCCTAGGAAACTGAAGTGGGAGTAGAGGTGGAGAGGGGCACATGGGCCCACAGCTGGCCCAGGCATTGCCACTAAGACTGACTCACAGATATGGCAAGGTCAGGTCCCTTCCCTATTCCCTTCTGGCTACTGCTCTCTTAGCCTGGGGTGAGAACCATCTTTTTCGCCTTATTTAACCAGTTGCCATCAAGTCAATATCGACTCATGGCAACTTTGAGTCGTGGTGATCCCACATGTGTCAGAGTAGAACTGTGCTTGATAGGGTTTTCAATGGCTGATTTTTCACAAGTTGATTGCCAGGCCTTTCTTCTGAGGTGCCTCTGGGTGGATTCAAACCTCCAACCTTTTGGTTAGCAGCCAAGTGCATTAGCTATTTGCACCACCCAGGGACTCTAGGCCTTGCTTAAAATCACTGCTGTCTAGTCGATTTCAATCCATAGCGACCCTGAAGGACAGAGTAAAACTGCCCCATAGGGTTTCCAAGGCTATAATCTTGACCAAAGCAGACTGCCACATTTTTCTCCCGGAACGGCTGACCGGTTTGAACCACCAACCTTTACAGTTAGCAGCCAAGTGCTTAACCACTGCACCACCAGGGCTCCATAGGCCTTACCTAGGGCTCTCCTAATCACTTTAGCAGCTCTTTGTGGTCCCCTTGTTTTGTAGGCCCCTTTTCCAGAAAGCGCAGAATTAAATTTAATGTTCCACTGTCTTAGTCTTACCACAGTTCTTAGTAAAGCTGGCTCCTTCTTTCTCCCTTTGTTAGTTATCCCATCACTCTCACCCTGGTATTCTTTTTTATTATTATTTTCTAATTATATTGTCCTAAAATATACATGTATTTTTTTTCTTTTTTAAAATATACATAACAAAAAGTTTGCCATTGTAACCATTTTTAAGTGTACAATTCCGTGACGTTAGTTCTGCGCCGTAAATCTTTATGGAAGCAGACTGTCATATTTTTCTCCTACAGAGAAGGGCGGTGGGTTTGAACTGTCGACTTCCGGTTACCAGCTAAGCACTTTAAACACTGCACCACCAGGGCTCCTTCAGCCCCTGTTGACCACTAATTAACTTTGGTCTCTATGCATTTAAGGACCCTGCTAGCACAACGGTTAAGCGCTTGGCTGCTGATGGAGGTTGGAACCCATCACCCACTGTGCGGGAGAAGGACCTTGTTCTCTGCTCTGCAAAGATTATGGCCTGGGAAGCCCTGTGGGGCAGTTCTGTTCCCTCACACGGGCTCGAATCAAAACCGACTGGATGGGCCCAACAGCAACGGTGCATTTGCCTGTGCAGATGCTTCACATGGGTGGCCTGTGCTCTGACTCTGCTTTCTATTGTTATTTTTGTGTTTCTATTGGCTCCACTCTGTATCCTTATGAGTCGGAAGCGACTCGATGGCAAGGGGTGTGGTTTGGTTTCAGTCAGGCTACAAGGCAAGTAATTTTAAAAGAAAAAAGAAAAGAAAGAGCGAGCCTGTTGTCAATCGTATCCAGGTGTGGTGAAACGGCCGCAGGTCATTTATGCCTTGGAGCGCAGCTCGCCTCCCTGCTGTGGCCCTGGACGTCTCTCGCCTTCTGAAAATCCCAGGTTTGATCCCCAACTGTCTGGCGCCAACCTCCCACACGCAGGGGTTCTTGGGAGCTGCCCTCTGCTTTGAACTGCCCCTGCGCGAACGCGCTTAGAGAGTATGGGGGTGGGTGGGCCGGGCAGGAGTTGCCTCCTGCGGGTTCCTTCAGGCTATATTCGCTTTGTGGAAGAACTGGAATGTTCCACCAAACGTAGGCTTTCCTCTCTTCCTCCTGCCCTGTGTGCCCTGCCGGCCCATTTTCTCTCTCCTCTCCTCCTCTCAGGGCTTTTCCATAAAGTCCCCCTCCCATCCTCTTGTCCCTGCTGTCTCCCCCACCCCCACCCCGTGTCAAAAAAACAGGAATATTGCCTGTGTGCCCTCTACCTCAGGGTCAGGGTGAAATTCTGGTTCAAACCCATGGTAAATTAAAATTATTATTGCCAGCTATTGGTTGTCAAAGTGCAGGGCAAGAAAAGGGCAGCGTCGTCATTGCCCTCAGGGTCTTAACTGTCACAGGGCTCATGGTATTCAGTTATTAGCCTTTGTTGAGGCTTAGTGTAAGGCCAAGAACACCAGAATCCTGTGACATAAAACCTGTAAACTTGTTGACTTGGAGTGGATTCCCACTGACAGCGACCCTACAGGGAGCGACTGGTGGATTCAAACTGCCAACTTCTGGTTAGCAGCCCAACACTTAACCACTGTGCCACTAGGGCTCCCCTTTGATACACAACTCCTAAATCAATGGTATGTGTGCCCCAGGAGTGCCCAGAGATACACACCCAGGAAATGATCCCCGGGGGCCTCCAGTGCTTCCATGTCACCTGTGTCTCAGGTTTAAGTATCTATTTGGTTCACATTTCATGTAAACTGTTACAGATATTCATTGTTAAATTGTTGCTACCTGTCTCAGATTTTCTCTTCTCCTCCCAACGTGAACTGTCCTGTGAGTGGGAAACTTCTATTGTGAGACGATATATATTTTGGGACTCTCCACCCAGAATCATTACATTAGAAGTAGCAGAAAAAAGAATTTTTCCTGAGACATGGTGAGAAATAGTCCCCACATTTCTGTAAGATCACAGCTCACAGGATGAAGACCAGTTTACATCAGTTCCCATCACTGGTAAACATCTAGCGCACTGGAAACCTGATCTGACCCCCCTTGGATTTAGTCTCTGCTCCTTTTTTCCACCACTGTGCATAAAGGATATTCTCCTCTGGCCTTCCCAAGTTTGCTCTGCTTTCTGCTCTGGCCAGATGACCTCACAGGTAGCGTCTACGGCCTCCTCTGTCCTCAGGGCTCTGGTTGGGTTTGGCCAATGGGAAGTACCAGTGGAGATAAGAGGGAAGGAGGAGAATGAAGCTTGGGCATTTATTGCCTCAGTGCCCTTCTAGGGTATCTGGGGTTTGGCTGCATCCCTCTCCTGAAGGCACAGCTCCTGTCAGATGGCTGTCTCTAGACAGTATTCATGCTGGGTTTCTGGTCTAGGTATAAAGGCTCCCCACCACTGCTGGCCCTGCTGCTGCACTATCCCTTTCTGCTTTCTCTAAACCCTACCACCCCTTGTTGTTGTTATTAGTTGTCATCGAGTTGGCCCCAACTCACAGCATACTACATAAAGAAATGTTATGTAGTCCTGCATCATCTTGATGGTTATTGGTATGTTTGAGTCCATTGTTACAGCTATTGTGCAGAGCCTTCCAACCTAAGAAGCACTATATATTGGACAATATTCTGTTGTGATCCACAGAGTTTTCATTGACTAATTTTTGGAAGTAGATTGCCAGGCCTTTCTTTCTAGTCTGTCTTAGTCTGGAAGCTCTGCTGAAACCTGTGCACCATGGGTGACCCTGCTTGTATTTGAAATACTGGTAACATAGCTTCCAGGATCATAGCAACACACAAGCCACTACAGTTGGTACATATAGTTCCTCTATTAAACTTTTCCATTACCCAGCTTGTGTTTGTGCCTTCTGTTTACTGCTAGGATATGACTAATAGTCTGTATGACTTAGGCAAGTGTTTTGACCTCCAAGTGCCCCAGTTTCTGCATTTTCAGTTATGAGTATAATAGCACCTCTCTCCCAAACTGCTGAGAGCACTCACTGAGGCGATGCATGTGGGGGTGCGTAGTGTGGTGTCTGGCAGTCACACACGTGGAGTAAGTGCCAGTTGAGTGAATTCCAGCATCCTGTTAGGCACAAAGGAAAGGATCAATTATAGCATTGACTACTGGAATTTTTGATGTCATAAAGCAATGAAATGGTCTCACTAGTAGAAGAGAAGGCAAGCAGAGAACAAGCAAAGGGATGCTGAGCTTAGACCTGAGTAAATCCTCCCAAACATAAGTCTGCAAGACTCTGGAGTGTTAGCCAAGAGGATGTTATAAGCACCTGCTCAAGTTCCAAGGGAATGGGGTAGACACCTATCCATTGGGCAAAATGTAGCTTAGGATCAAGTCGTTTCTGCTGTGCATAAACTCAAGTTTGCAAAGTCCTTGCTCATGTCCAGACAACTGCAGCCCATGATTTCCTGGAGGAACCTTGGCATTGAAGCCTGGAGTCCATGTCATTCCAATGATGTGAATGTCAGTGCAGTTCATCCACAACCAGATTCACACCAGCCCAATTCATCCCCCATTCTCCACTCAGCAGACTCTTGGCAGGAAATAATGTCCATAGGAAGGCATGAACAATTCTACAAAGCTCCTTTGAGCCCTATGATGCTACCATCTCTGTGATCCTTTGAGCAGAAGCCATTGCCATCGAGTCAATTCCAATTCATAGTGACCCTATAGAACATAGTAGAACTGCCCCATAGGGTTTCCAAGGACCGGCTGGTGGATTTGAACTACTGACCTTTTCGTTAGCAGCAGAGCTCTTAACTACTGCACCACCAGGGCAATAATGCATAGTCCTTGCTTAAATGACTAATAACACGAACATGCTCTCAATAAAGCAAAGACATTAATAGCTATGTGTAAAAAAGTCACCTGAGACCCTCTGCCCCGCAAAGGAGCTCTGGCTAGACTTGGCTTGAACCCTACTATCATGGCCTTGAGACTTCAAAGTGTCTTTCCCCCAACAATACACACATGCGTGTGTGTGTGCACAAATTTGTGAGCTCAAATGACTTCCCTCTCTCTGTATTCTGTGCCCTGTGACTGTACATGCTGCTTGCATTCTGCCAAACACATCCATTCAGCCTCTTCATCAGCTTCCGGCATTCCTGAAGACTTGAGATGTCAGGTGAAGAATCCAGTAGTGGAGACAGCTGCTGCGCTGCCCACCCTCACTCTAGGCCCTGACTTCTGCTTCCTCTCTCTTTCCAACCCTTCCCTAGAGTATCCAGAACAATCTCCCTTTCTTTGTAGGTCACAGCTGTAGCCACACTTACGCCTCTTTCCATCTCTCCTTCTACCCAAGCAGGCTTGTCGAGGAATTTCCCCTAACTAAATGCAGTAAGCTGCCTGAAAGCAATTTGGGGGAATATAGTTTTCTCCATCTCATCATACTAACATTTGAGAATTGCTTCCTTTTACAGCCCTGCACATGTATCATTGTATTTACCCCTCACCGTCCCTTAGAGGTGAGGTAGACTATATTGTTCTCCCTCTTCCATACATGAAGGCCATTAGGATACAGGGGTAGAGACTTGTTTGGGTAGAAGCAGGCTGGGTTCACTTAGTTGCCATAAAATAAAGCCCCTTGGCAACGCTTCTTATAATTGTACTTGGAGCCAATGTTAGAATCCAGATTCTCTGGCTCCTGGATCGTGGAGCTGGCCAAGTGGGAGCAACAGCCCAAAAATGTATACTGGCTCACTCACCATACAAGTTTATTTCCCACTCACATGATGGTTGGAGGCATTGCTCCTGGTTGGCATAGGGGCCCTCTCCACATGGTGATTCAGGACCCCAAGCTTCTTTCATGTTATGGCTCTACCATCTTTCAGGGCCTTGTCATCCAAATTCAGCCAGTGGAAGGGAACAGAGAGCACAGGAAGTCATAGTGGTATCCTAAAAGCCCTGACATAGATGTGGTACACATCATTTCTGCTGATCTTCCAAATGAGAACTAGTCACGTGGCCACACTTAGATGCAAGCGAGCCTGGAAGAGGTAGACCCTGCTGAGTAACCATTTCCCAGTGACGACTCCATGCTGTGCAGATGGGATTTTGGAGAACAGCTGGCTAAGTCTGCAACATTTAGACCATGTTGCTTCTCATCCAGTGGACTGAGTGGGACCTACTGTCCAGAAGAGATCTGAGGTGGGTGCAGCCTAAATGCTGACATAGGAGAAACTCAGATCTTGAGAGTACTTAGAAAAGTGAGCATGCCAGCATTCAGTTCCATGTATGCTTCCACATGTCAACAGTGTGCATTCTCTATGCCAGCATGATAGCACACTGATTGCCATATCTACTAAAATAATCTCCTAGACAAGGAATAAAGGAATGGGGAGTTTGGTCTTTGGTCACTTCCAAACCCACTGCTGTGGAGTCAATTCCAACTATAGCGACACTACAGGACAGAGCAGGACTGCCCCATAGAGTTTCCAAGGAGCGCCTGGCGGATTTGAACAGCCGACCTCTTGGTTAGCAGCCGTAGCACTTAACCACTATGCCACCGGGGTTTCCTTGGTCACTTCAGGCACCTTTAAAAAAAACAAACAAGCAAATCAGTTGCCATCAAGTTGACTCTGACTCATGGCAACTCCATGTGTGTCAGAGCAGAACTGTGCTCCATAGGGTTTTTAACAGCTGACTTTTAAGAAGCAGATCACCAGGCCTTTCTTCTAAGGTCCCTCTGGGTGGACTACAACTGCCAACCTTTCAGGTAATATCTGAGCTCATTCATTTGTGCCACCCAGGGACTCCAGCCAATTTTAACAGCCTTTAAATTTTCTAAGCTGGTAATATAATAGCGAATGGGATCTGGCTGTGTCCTCCAGGAGTTTACAGTCTTAGCTGGTATTCAGCCAGAGTTTAGGATGTACTCTAATGCTTAAAATTTCAAGTGCCGCCTTGACATCTTTGAGTCTCATAGTTCCCCAAAGGCTCAACTATGAGTTCCCCTGCTCTCGCTGGATATCCTCCCACCCAGTGTGAAAAGCTCCCCACTCGGCTAGTTCCCCTATCAACCAGACCAGCTGCAGTCTACCTGGTCCTCAACATAAACCAAAACCCACTGCCATTGAGTCAATTCCAACTCATAGCAACCATTTAGGACAGAGTAGAACCGCCCCATAGAGTTTCCAAGGAGCACCTGGTGGATTCAAACTGCCAACCTCTTGGTTAGCAGCTGTAGTACTCAACCACAACGCCACCAGGGTTTCTGATCCTCAACATAATGAGTCTCAATTCCCTGCCAGCCAGGAACCAGGGGACACCTCATCCTCTTCTTACTACAAAGCCTGCTTCCCATTGCTCCTGCTGGTTCACTACACCCTTGAGTGTAACACCCAGGTGACCCAGCAGGGTATGCAATGTGTTCCTCTTCCAGGCTGTGAGTATATGTTGTTGTTGTCAGATGCCATCGAGTTGGTTCCAACCAATAGTGACCCTATGTACGACAGAATGAAATGCTGCCCAGGTCCTACTGTTAATGAGTCTTCCTCCAAACCTGACACTGTTCTTTTTCATATACTCCACCTTCTCAGATTATTTGCTCAGCATATGTATTGAATAAGTACGGTAAAAGGATACAATCCTGACACACACCTTTCCTGACTTTAAATCATGCAAAGTTCCCTTGTTCTGTTTGAACGACTGCCTCTTGATCTATGTACAGGTTCCTTACGAGCACAATTAAGTGTTCTGGAATTCCCATTCTTTGCAATGTTATACATAATTTGTTATGGTCCAGACAGTCGAATACCTTTGCATAGCAAATAAGATACAGGTAAACACCCTCCTGGTATACCCTACTTTCAACCAGGATCCATCTGACATCTGCAACGATATCCCCACTTCCATGTCCTGTTCTGAATCTGGCTTGAACTTCTGGTAGTTCCCTGTTGATGCACTGCTGCAGCTGCTTTTTCTTTATATATATAATTTATTTATTCATTGTTCTTTAAGTGAAAGTTTACAAATCTAGTCAGTATCTCACACAAAAAGTTATACAAGAGAGGTGAAGCCAAGATGGCAGAATAGACAGAGGCTTCCGGCAAGCCCTCTTTACAACAAAGACCTGAAAAAACAAGTGAAATGAGTATATTTATGACAAGCTGGGAGCCCTGAGCATCAAAGGCAAACTTAGACAACGCACTGAGGGGCAGGGAGAGGAAGAGGCCATTCAGAAGTGGAGAGGAGTTACCGGACCTGAATTGCAGGGAGTCCTCAGGCACCGTTCCTGGCGCGGTGGCGGCAGCGGTGGGCTGGTACTAGCATTCAGCCGCAGTTGTCTCGGGGAGACACAGCCAGCCAAACAGCCCACTCACACATCCGGAACCTGAGAAGAACAGAACTCTCGGCAAAAGCTAAGTACTTGCATATATTTTACCGTGCTGCCCCACACCCAAGCTGGCTTAGCAGCTGAATCCCTGGGCCTGATATAGGCCCTGTTGAGCACCTAGAGCCGTCTTCCCAGCCTTGGAGAAGGAAAAAATTTACAATTGGGGAAAAAAGATAATTTGCTTGCTCCACTAACTGGGGGAGTTCAGGACAGAAGCAGCTCCTGTCCAGGCCTAAACTGTCTGTGGGCCTTAAGTACCTTTCCCTTCTGCATGGACCTGTGTGGGCCTATTTTGGGAGAATAGGCCCTCATTGGCAAACTCCAACCATTTCAGCTGTGCGGTGGAGAGGTGGGTGTTTGACGTTTGACATTGCTTTACCGATTAAACAAGGTCCTCACTACCCACATCAGGGACCCAAGGACTGGTAGCTCCACCCAGGTCACCCAGGCACCTGCAGCAGGGGTCCAAAGATAACTGGTACCTCCCAGTCCTTACAACCAAAAACTCTGGGTGCCCATGGTCCATCTGCAGAACCCACCCACCAGCATGCTCTAGGGAACAGGGACGCATTTTCCTCAGAGATACTCAGGGGTCGGTTCTCAGCCCCCTGCAGCAATTAGATACCAGTATACATGCCAATCACTCCTGCCCCTCTAGGACTGTAGGACAGAGCCTGTTCCACACACTTGATGATCAGCTACCTGGAAACCTGAGCTTAATTCATACAAGAAAACTGAATGGACTCCTAGACTGATATACCTGATAATAGCTCTAGCCAGCTGGGGATAGGACACCAGAACTCCAAAGGCAAAAATAATCAAGCAAGCTCACTCAAGCAACCCATAGGGGTATACCAAAACAAAACAAAGCAAGTAGCTACAACACCGTAAGCAAACATAAACTAATACAATAACTTCTAGATGGCTCAGAGACAACAGTCAATATCAAGCCACATAAAGAAACAGACCGTGATCACCTCAACAGGCTCTCAAAACAAAGAATCCAGGGATCTTCTAGGTGCAAGTGCATTCCTGGAATTCCCAGATGCAGAATAAAAACCCACTGCCATCGAGGCAATTCCGACTCATAGTGATCCTATAGGACAGAGTAGAGCTACCCCATAGAGTTTCCAAGGAGCGCCTGGTGGATTTGAACTCCTGAGATGCAGAATACAAAAGTTTAATATATGGAACCCTTTTTCAAGACATCAGGAAGGAAATGAGGCAGTACGCAGAACAAGCCAAGGAACACGCAGATAAAGCAACTGAAGAAATTAGAAAGATTATTCAGGAACATAACGAAAAGTTTAATAAGCTGGAAAAATCCATAGACAAGCAGCTATCAGAAATTCAGAAGATTAACAATAAAATTACAGAAGTGGACAACTCAATAGAAAGTCAGATTAGCAGAATTGGGCAAGTAGAAGCTAGAATTTCTGAACTCGAAGATGAATCACTTGGCACTAATAGAAGAAAAATCAGATAAAAGAATTTTAAAACATGAAGAAATCTTAAGAATCATGTGGGACTCTATCAAGAGAAATAATCTATGAGTGATTGGAGTACTAGAACAGGGAGGGATAACAGAAAATACAGAGAAAATTGTTGAAGATTTGTTGGCAGAAAACTTCCCTGATATTGTGAAAGATGAGAAGATATCTATCCAAGATGCTCATTGAACTCCACATAAGGTAGATCTGGAAAGTCACAAATCCAAAGATAAAGAGAGAATTATAAGAGCAGCGAGGGATAAATGAAAAGTCACCTACAAAGGAGAGCCAATAAGAATAAACTTGGACTACTCAGCAGAAACCATGCAGGCACGAAGACAACGGGATGACATATTAAAAAAATTCAAGGAAAAAAATTGCCTGCCAGGAATCATATATCCAGCAAAACTGTCTCTTAAATTTGAAGGTCAAGTTAAGACATTTCCAGATAAACACAAGTTCAGGGAATTCATAAAAACCAAACCAAAACTACAAGAAATACTAAAGGGAGTTCTTTGTTTGGAAAATCAATAATATTGGGTATCAACCCAAGACTAGAACACTGGGCAGAACAACCAGAAGTCAACCCAGACAGGGAAATCCAAAAAAACAAAGCAAGATTATATAAAAAAAAAAACAAAACTCAAAACTGGGTAACAGCGATATTATTATATAAAAGAAGACAACATTAAAACAATAAAGAGGGACTAAGAAATGTAATCATACACCTTCCATATGGAGAGGAAGATACGGCAATACAAAGAAATAAAAGTCAGTTTTAAATTTAGAGAAATAGGGGTAAATAATAAGGTAACTGCAAAGGAAACAAACTATCCTACTGATCAAAATAAAATACAAAGGAAAAATACAGACTCAGCAGAAACAAAATCAACAACAACAAATATCAGGAAAGGACAATATATAAAGAAAATCTACTCAGCACATAAAATTAAGTGGGAAAAAGAAATTGTCAAGAGCACACAAAAAAAGACATCAAAATGATAGCACTAAATTCATACCTATCCATAATTACCCTGAATGTAAACGGACTAAATGCACCAATAAAGAGACAGAGAGTGGCAGAATGGATTAAAAAAGAAGATCCGTCTAAATGCTGCCTATAAGAGACACACCTTAGACTTAGAGACACAAACAAACTAAAACTCAAAGGGTGGAAAACAATATATCAAGCAAATAACAATCAAAAAAGAGCAGGAGTGGCAATATTAATTTCTGACAAAATAGACTTTAAAGTTAAATCCATCAGAAAGGATAAGGAAGGGCACTATATAATGATTAAAGGGACAATACACCAAGAAGATATAACCATATTAAATATTTATGCACCCAATGACAGGGCTGCAAGGTACATAAAACAAACTCTATCAGCATTGAAAAGTGAGATAGACAGCTCCACAATAATAGTAGGAGACTTTAACACACTGTTTTGGTGAAGTCTTTGGATGAGCATAGGTGTTTGATTTTTAGGAGCTCCCAGTTATCTAGTTTCTCTTCGGGTATTTGTGCATTGTTAGTAATGTTTTTGTATACTGTCTATGTGATGTATTAGGGCTCCTAGAATTATCCCTATTTTTTCTTCCATGATCTTTATTGTTTTAGATTTTATATTTAGGTCTTTGATCCATTTTCAGTTAGTTTTTCTACATGGTGTGAGGTATGGGCCTTGTTTCATTTTTCGCAGATGGATATCCAGTTATGCCAGCACCATTTCTTAAGGAGACTGTCTTTTCCCCCATTTAACTGACTTTGGGCCTTTGTCAAATATCAGCTGCTCATAGGTGGATAAATTGATGTCTGGATTCTCAATTCTGTTCCATTGGTCTATGTATCTGTTGTTGTACCAGTAGCAGGCTGTTGTGACTACTACAGTGGCATTATAATATGTTCTAAAATCAGGTAGTGTGAGGCCTCCCACATTGTTCTTTTAAAGTAATGCTTTAGTTATTCAGGGCCTCTTTCCCTTCCATATGAAGTTGGTGATGTGTTCTTCCATCTCATTAAAAAATGTCATTGGGATTTGGATCAGGACTGCATTGTATCTATAGATGGCTTTGGGTAGAATAGACATTTTCACAATGTTATGAGTCTTCCTATCCATGACCAAGGTATGTTTTTCCATTTATGTTGGTCTCTTTTGGTTTCTTGCAGTAGTGTCATGTAGTTTTCTTTGTACAGGTCTTTTATGTCTCTGATTATATTTATTACTAGGTATTTTATCTTCTTGGGGGCTACTGTAAATGGTATTGATTTGGTGATTTCCTCTTTGACGCTCTTTGTTCTTGTACAGAAAGCCAACTGATTTATGTATGTTTATTTTGTATCCTGATACTCTGCTAAACTCTTCTATTAGTTTCAGTAGTTCTCTTGAGGATCCTTTAGGGTTTTCTGTGTATAAGATCATGTCGTCTGCAAACAGAGATACTTTTACTTCTTTGCCAATTTGGATGCTTTTTATTTCTTTATCTAGCCTAATTGCTCTGGCTAGGACCTCCAGCACAGTGTTAAGTAAGAGTGGTGATAAAGGGCATCTTTGTCTGATTCCTGTTCTCAGGTGGAATGCTTTCGGTCTCTCTCCGTTTAGGATGATGTTGGCTGTTGGCTTTGTATAAATGCCCTTTATTATTTTGAGGAATTTTCCTTCTATCCCTCTTTTGCTGAGAGTTTTTATCATGGACTTTGTCAAATGCCTTTTCTGCATCAATTGATAAAATCATGTGATTCTTGTCTTTTGTTTTATTTATGTGATGGATTACATTGATTATTTTTCTAATGCTGAACCATCCTGGTAAATTATTTTTTTTGATATGTTGTTGAATTCTATTGGCTAGGATTTTGTTGAGGATTTTTGCATCTAAGTTCATGAGGGATATAGGTCTGTAATTTTCTTTTTTTGTGGAGTCTTTACCTGGTTTTGGTATCAGGATTATGCTGGCTTCATAGAATGGGTTTGGGAGTATTCCATCCCTTCCTATGCTCTGAAATCGCTTATGTAGTAGTGGTGTTAACTCTTCTCTGAAAGTTTGGTAGAATTCTGTGAAGCCGACAGAGCTAGGGCTTTTTTTTTTTGTTGGGAGTTTTTAAATTAATTTTTCAATCTCTTCTTTTGTTATGGACTTATTTAGTTGTTCTGCCTCTGCTTGTGATAGTTTAGGTACTTAGTCTGTTTCTATAAATTCATCCATTTCCTCTAGGTTTTCAAATTTGTTAGAGTACAACTTTTCATAGTACTCTGTTATGATTCTTTTAATTTCAGTTGGGTCTGTTGTGATATCGCCCATCTCATTTCTTATTTGGGTTATTTGCTTCTTCTCCTGTTTTTTTTTTTTTGTCAGTGTAGCCAGTGGTTTATCAATTTTGTTAATCTTTTCAAAGAACCAGCTTTTGGTCTTGTTAACTCTGTCGATTGTTTTTCTGTTTTCTATTTCATTTACTTCTGCTCTGTTAGGTTGTTGCTGTTAGGTGCCATCAAGTCAGTTCCTGCTCATAGTGACCCTATCCACAACAGAAGGAAACACTGCCCGGTCCTGTGCCATCATTACAATTGTCGTTATGCTTGAGCCCATTGTTGCAGCCACTGTGTCAATCCACCTTGTTGAGGGTCTTCCTCTTTTCTGCTGACCCTGTACTTTGCCAAGCATGATGTCCTTCTCCAGAGACTGATCCCTCCTGACAACATGTCCAAAGTATGTAAGAAGCAGTCTCGCCATCCTTGCTTCTAAGGAGCATTCTGGTTGTACCTCTTCCAAGACAGATTCGTTCGTTCTTTTGGTAGTCCATAGTATATTCAATATTCTTCACCAACACCACAATTCAAAGGCATCAATTCTTCTTTGGTCTTCCTTATTCATTGTCCAGCTTTCACATGCATATGATGCAATTGAAAATACCATGGCTTGGGTCAGGCACACCTTAGTCTTCAAGGTGACATCTTTGCTCTTCAACACTTTGAAGAGGTCCTTTGCAGCAGATTTACCCAATGCAATGCTTCTAATTTTTATTATTTGCTTTCTTCTGGTGCCTGAAGGTTTCTTTTGTTGCTCTCTATTTGTTCAAGTTGTAGGGGTAGTTCTTTGGTTTGGGCTCTTTCTTCTTTTTGGATGTGTGCATTTATTGATATAAATCGACCTCTGAGCACTGCTTTAGCTGTGTCCCAAAGATTCTGATAGAAAGTATTTTCATTCTCATTTGATTCTATGAATTTCTTTATTCCGTCCTTAACTTCTTCTATAATCCCATCAGCTTTGAGCAAGGTATTGTTCAGTTTCCATGTGTTCGATTTTTTTCCCTGTTTTTTCTGTTATTGATTTGTACTTTTATGGCTTTATGGCCAGAGAAGATGCTTTGTAATATTTCAGTGTTTTGGATGCTGCTAAGACTTGCTTTATGACCTAATATGTAGTCTATTCTAGAGAATGTTCCATGTATGTTGGAAAAGAAAGTATACTTCTCTGTTGTTGGGTGGAATGTTCTGTACACGTCTATGAGGTCAAGTTGGTTGATTGTTGCATTTAGATCTTCCATGTCTTTACTGAGCTTCTTTCTGAGTGTTCTGTCCTTCACTGAAAGTGGCGTGTTGAAGTCTCCTATTATTTTTGTGGAGCTGTCTGTCTCACTTTTCAATGCTGTTAGAATTTGTTTTACGTATTTTGGAGACCTGTCATTGGGTGTGTAAATATTTATTAATGTTATATCCTCCTGGTATATTGTCCCTTTAATCATTATATAGTGTCCTTCTTTATCCTTTGTGGTGAATTTAACTTTAAAGTCTGTTTTGTCAGAAATTAGTGTTGCCACTCCTACTCTTTTTTGATTATTGTTTGCTTGATATTTTTTTTTCCATCCTTTGAGTTTTCATTTGTTTATGTCTTTAAGTCTTAGGTGTGTCTCTTGTAGGCATCACATAGACAGATTGTGTTTTTTTAATCCATTCTGCAACTCTCTGTCTCTTTATTGGTGCATTTAGTCTATTTACATTCAGTGTGATTATAGATAGGTATGAGTTTAGTGGTCTCATTTTGATGTCTTTTTTGTGTGTGTGGTTGACAGTTTCATTTTTCCACTTTTTTTTTGAGCTGAGTAGTTTTTCTTTGTAAATTGTGTGTCCCCCCTTTTCATTGTTGTTGATTTTGTTTTTGCTGAGTCTTTATGTTTTTCTTGTATTTTATTTTGATGTGTAGGATTGTTAGTCTCCTTTGTGGTTACCTTAATATTACCCATATTTTTCTAAGTTTAAACCTAACTTGTATCTCCCTATATCGCCTTGATTTCCTCTCCATACGAAAGATCTGTGACTACTTTATTTAATTCCTCTTTACTTATTTAAGGTTGTCATGTTTTACCTAATGACATCATTGATTCCCTGTTCTGAGTGTTTTTTTAATCTTGATTTATTTTTGTGATTTCCCTTTCTGGGTTGATATCTGGTTGCTCTGTCCTGTGTTCTTGTGTTGGGTTGATATGTGATATTACTGATTTTCTAACCAGAGAGTTCCCTTTAGTATTTCTTGTAGTTTTGGTTTGGTGTTTACAAATTCCCTAAATTTCTGTTTACCTAGAAATGTCCTAACTTCGCCTTCATATTTGAGAGACAGTTTTGCTGGATATATGATTCTTGGATGGCAGTTTTTCTCCTTCAATGCTTTATATATTTCATTCCATTGCCTTCTTGCCTGCATGGTTTCTGCCGAGTAGTCCAAGGTTATTCTTATTGACTCTCCTTTGTAGGTGACTTTTCGTTTATCCCTGCCTGCTCTTAAAATTTTGTCTTTATCTTTTGTTTTGGCAGGTTTGATTATAATGTGTTCTGGTGACTTTCTTTTGGGATCTACCTTGTATGGGGTTCGATAAGCATCTTGGGTAGATATCCTTTCATCTTTCACAATGTCAGGGGAGTTTTATGCCAACAAATCTCCAGCAATTCTCTCTGTATTTTCTGTTATCCCTCTCTGTTCTGGTACTCCAATCACTTGTAGGTTACTTCTGTTGATAGAGTCCCACATGATTCTTAGGGTTTTTCACTTTTATCTGATTTTTTGGAAACCCTGGTGGCATAGTGGTTAAGTGCTACAGCTGCTAACCAAAGGGTCAGCAGTTCAAATCCACTAGGTGCTCCTTGGAAACTCTATAGGGCAGTTCTACTCTGTCTTATAGGGTTGCTATGAGTCAGAATCAACTCAACGGCACTGGGTTTGGTTTTTGGTTTTGGTTATCCGATTTTTCTTCAAATATATTGTTGCCAAGTATTTTATCTTCTGTCTTACTAATTCTGACTTCCATTTCCTCAATTTTGCTCTGCTGGCTTTCTATTGAGTTGTCTAATTCTGAAATTTTATTTTTAATCTTCAGAATTTCTGTTTGCTGTCTATGGATTCTTGCAGCCCATTAGATTTTTCATTATGCTATTGAATAACCTTCTTAATTTTCTTGACTGCTTTATCTGTGTGTTCCTTTGCTTTTTCTGTGTTTTGCATGATCTCCTTCCTGATCTCTTGAAGAGTTCTGTATATTAATCTTTTGTATTCTACATCTGGTAATTCCAGGATTACATCTCCATCTGGAAGATTCCTTGATTCTTTGTTTTGGGAGTTTGTTGAAGCAGTCATGGTCTGCTTCCTTATGTGATTTGATATCGATTGTTGTCTCCGATCCATCTATAAATTCTTGTATTAATTTATTTTATGTTTGCTTACTGTTTCCTAGCTTCTTCCTTTGTTTTGTTTTGATATACCCAAATAGGCTACTTGAGTAACCTACCTTGATTATTGGAGCCTTTGAAGCTCTAATGTCCTGTTACCAGATGGCTAGAGCTGTTACCAATTGTGAGTCTAGGAATCCTTTCACTATTCTTGTATGGATTCAGCTAAGGTGTCCAGGTAGTCACCAAGTGTGTGGTGCAGTCTCTCACCTACGATCTTAGAGGAGTAGTGGTGATTGGTGTATGCACAGGTTTCTGGGAGCAGCAGGGGGTCACACTCTGAGCAAGGCAGGGGGCTGACAACCTTCTCCTGAGTGTCTGTGAGGAAGGCCTGTTCTTGTTCTCTAGAGCTCACAGTTGGGTGGGCTCTGCAGCCCTACCTTAGGCACCCAATGCTTTTAAATGTAAGGACTGGGAGGCACCACTTATCCCTGGACCCCTGTCACGGGTGGCAAGGTGGTATGTGTGGAGACACCAGTCCTCGGGCCCTTGATGTGGGTAGGTGAGGACCCTAGTTAATAGGCAGAGTGGTGTCAAATGTGAAAAACCCACCTCTCCCCCACACAGCTGAAACAGTTAGAATTAGACCTCAGGCACATACACCTTTGCAACAAGAGCCTAGCTGCTGAAATATGGCCACATGGGTCACCTCTCCACCATACAGCTGAAACAGTTAGAATTAGACCTCAGGCACATACACCTTTGCAGCAAGAGCCTAGCTGCTGAAATATGGCCACATGGGTCCATGCAGGGGTGAAAGGCATTCAAAGTCTATGGTCTGCTTCTGCCCTATTTTTCCAGTTAGGGGAGCTGGCAGATTATTTTTTCCCCCTTTGTTAATTTGTTCCTTCTCCAAGTCCGGGAGAATGGCTCAGGATGTGCAGCAGAACCTTTCTCAGGCCAAGGGAAATTAACTGTCACTGAAGCCGACTCGGGGCAGAGGGAGGAGGTATCAGATAGATGGGAGAGAGTTCTTTCAAAAGGGGAGCTATTAGATCCATGCAGTAAAATAGAGGAAATCACTTATCTTGTGCTGAGAGGACTGTTTTTTGCTGATTCTGGAGGCATGAGAAGATTCTGTGCCACTGGTTCTCTGTGGCTATGGAGACTGCATCCCAAACGCTACCACCATGGTCATGCCAAGGGATCAGGGCTGTGCCACTGCGCTCACCTTCTTTCGCTGAAGTAAGCATGTCCTGAATGCTGCTGCCAGCCCTGTTGGGGTCACACCAGAGGATTGGGGCTGAAGTACGCCATTCCCACCAAGTCAGGTCTGACAACTCCTTGCTACTTCTCCACCGTCTCTCCCTCCTCCTGCCACTGAGTCCGATTTCTTAACTTTGATGTTCAGGCTTCCTAGCTTGTCATATATATAATTGACTCACTCATTTTTTAGGGTCTTTGTTGTAAAAGGGACCACCGGAAGTGTCTACTCTGCCATCTTGGCCTTGCCTCCTGCAGCTGCTTTTGGATGATCTTCAGCAATATTTTACTTGCATGTGATATTTCCACATTCGGTTGGATCACCTTTATTTGGAATGGGTACAAATATGGGTCTCTTCCAGTAGGTTGGCCAGGTAGCTGTCTTCCAAATTTCTTGGCATAGACAAGCGAGTACTTCCAGTGCTGCATCCATTTGTTGAAACATCTCAGTTGGTGTTTCATCAGTTCCTGGATACTTGTTTTTCACCAAGTACAGCTTGGACTTCTTCCTTCAGTACCATCTGCTGTCAATCTCATCTGTCCAGTGCCAGGTGTCATATGTCAGACACCCCGTGCTATTTAAAGCAGGGGAATCCCTCCTTCACCTGTGGGTGGTTAGAACATAAGGTTGTGCAGATGCTGATGCAGAACCTTGCAGGCAGGACTCCTGGTCTCCAAATTTGACACACCAGAGCAGTTCTGCTTTTGTCTGATTCAGCTACTGAGGTTTTATGTGAGATTTTATTTTGAAAAATACAGAAAAAAAAAATGATCTTTTGCTAAAAAGGCTTAAACCAAAGGTCCAGTGGATCACGGATGGTGTCTCCTCAGAAAGGCAGAGTATGTGGGGTCTAACAGCCTGTGCACCCCTAACAAGAAGTGGGGGATGGAGGCATGCAGCAGGGTACGAGGAATTTGGGCTGGCTTTCCCTGACTGTATAATCCCAGCCTCTGGAAAACAGGTATCTAACATGTAATTTAGCATTTGCTTGATAAGAACAAAGCTAGCTCTGTGTAGAAATACCCAAGTAGGAAATAAAAAGCAACTGCGTGGAGAAGAAAGGTGATTTTATAGGAAAAATAGTTTTCTTTCTAGGGAAAGCAGTGTGCTGTGTGTGTGTGTGAAAGAGAGACGAAATGTGAGGAGATCTGTGTGTGTAGTACTTTCTATTTATTTATCTAATAAAATATTTTGGGGAAAAGGAGTTCCACTGAGTGTAATCTACTTGGGGAAAAGAGTGACTCAATTTACTATTTATCTTCTTAAAGGAGGGGAGGCCCTCATAAATTTTGTATTTTAATAAGCTCTCTTATGCTTTGTCTGGGGAATAAGACATTCTTTGCTTCTCTGCACTTTAATATCAAATGCCTCCCTGCACATGCCACAGATTCACCATAAAACATACATCTCAGCTCCTGCTCTCAGGGACATGCAGAGCCACCTGAAAGAAGAGAGGTGGTCCCTCGGGTCAGGACAGTGTGGAGGCTCAGAAATGGAGGCTCTGGATCTGACCTGTTGCCAGCTCCTTGAATGAAAAACCCAAAACCAAACCCACTGCCACAAAGTCGGTTCTAACTCATGGTGACCCCATGTGTTACAGAAAGAAATGAGCTCTATAGGGTTTTCTTGGCTGTGAGATATTGTGGAAGCAGATAGCCAGGCCTTTCTTCCATGATGGGAGGCTGAGTGGTACAGCAAATGGTGTTGGAAATCATTGGGCCTGGATTCAAATCCTGGCACTGCCATCTAGTAGCTGTATGACTTTGGGCATGTTACCTAACTTCTCTGAGTCTCAGTATACTCATCTAAAATGTGGGGTAAATAGACCTACCCAACCTATTGGGAGCCCTGGTGTTGTAATAGCTAAGTGCTCAACTGCTAACTGAAAGTTGGAGGTTCAAACCCACCAGTGGCTCCACGGGAGAAAGATGTGGCAGGAAACCCTATGGGGCAGTTCTACTCTATTCTATAGGGTTACTGTGAGTTGGAATTGACTCAAGAGCACACACAACATTGGGTCTTCAAAGTCCCTGGCTGCTAACTGAAAGGTTGGATGTTTGAGTCTGCCACAGGTACCTTGGAAGAAATGCCTAGTGATCTACTTCCAAAAGGCTAGCCACTGAAAACCCTGTGGAGCACAGTTCTACTCTGACACACATGCGAATAGAACTGCCCCATAGGATTTTCAATGCTGCGACCTTTCAAAAGCAGATTGCCAGGTCTGTCTTCCAAGGCACCTCTAGGTGGGTTCAAACTGCCAGCCTTTTGGCTAGTTGTCAAGCGCTTTCCCATTTGCATCACCCAGGGACAAAGGCCCAGCATTCCTCAGTTCCTTGGTCATCTTTGGATGGCATTATCTTCCCTCATTTGTTCTTGCTGCTGTGTCTAGGCTGCTCTTTTATAACTCAGAACTGATTAGGACACAACCTACACTGATATGGCCTCATTAATATAACAAAAACCCTATTCCCAAATGGGGTTACATCTACAGGGGTAGGGATTAGGATTCCAGCACGTATTTTGGTAGACACAATTTAGTCTGTAACATCATGGTAGGCAGCTGCTAAGATGGTTCTCAAAGATCCCCCCGCCCATTCATGCACTTGTGTAATTCCCTCCCCTGAGTGTGGGCTGGACCTAGTGATGCTTTTCTGACATATTGAATACAAATATTGTACAACAACATGGTGGGATATCTATTCTAAGATCAGGTGACAAAAAGATGGTAACTTCTGTTTTACCTTCTCTCATGTTGTTTCTCAGAGGCCTTACTTAGGGGGAGACAAGTTGCCATGTTTTGAGCGGCCATATGTAGAAACCCATGTGGAAAGGCCAACACCAAATGAGGACCTGAGGCCTGCCGACAGCTGTGTAGCCTCATGAGAGACCCTGAGTCAGAACCACCCAGCTAAGCTGCTCCCAGATTCCTGAGCCACAGTAAAAAAATGAATATTTGTTGTTTTGAGCTGCTAAGTGTTGGGGGTACCTTGCTTACACAGAAGTAGATAACTAATATAATTAATACCTGTTTATATTCTCTGCCTAGGTGAGACCCATCAGTGCCAACTCCTGCCAGCTTAATTGGACTTTAAACCTTGACTTTTCCCTCAGTTTAATTCTCAGGATTCATGGTAAGTACTTTCTTTACCTGCCCAACCCACTGCCTACACACTCCCAAAGCAGTAAGCTGGGGAACAAAGCAGTGCAGTATGTCTGCCCTGGTGGCAGGTCTGTAGCCAGCAAGAGAGACCTCCACTGTGCAAACACACTCACCCCATGCCCCCACGGGCTGCAGGGATCAGGAGAGGCAGGCAAAGGATGCTGGAAGGGTCACAAGGGAACAAAGAACACCTCTCTGGGAGGTTTAAGAACTGTTTTCCAGGACCAGACAGTACCCAATTCTAGCCAGTTGCACAATAAAGACCACCATTCAAACCATGGCTTGTGCTAGTGCACATCAGGCTTCCTTCCCATGCCCTGTTCCAAAACTCCCGAACCCCCTGGAGCATGAAATGCTCATATTCACTCATTCTGTGCATGGCAGTGGTTTTCTCTCCTGATCGGGATGACCAGAAGCTGCACGTCAATGCCAGAGTCTACCTGCTGCTTAAAACTCGGTGGCTCTGAAAAATGAAGGGATGACATCTCTTCGAGCTCTCAACTTCTTTAAACTCTCCTATGTAATAAGTAATAGGGTCACCCTGGGGCTCAAAGTATGGTGCAAGGCAGTGTGTGGGTCCCCCTAGTGTTTATATAGAGTTGAAATCAGATTTAAATCGATAGTAAAAACAGCATTGTAAGGAAAAACCATCACGAAAGCGAAGAGAAACTTTTCCATTCACTCTGCCTCCCAGGCGGGGAACTTTTTTTGAGTCTTGTGTGCTTTTTAGGATGACCTGAGGGAGCCTGTACTGGTCTCTCAGGGCTGCCATACCAAAGTACCACACGCCAGGCGGTTTATGAGAACAGAAATTTATGTCTCATGGCTCTGAAGGCTGCCCGCTACTGTAGAGTCAGCCCAGACTCATGGCAACCCATGTGTGTCAAAGTAGCGCTGCACTCCATAGGGTTTTCAATGGTTTCCAAGCTGCCTCTCAGTAGACTTGAACCTCCAGTCTTTTAGTTAGCAGTTGAGTGTGTTAACCATTTGTACCATCTAGAAGTCTGAATTCAGAATGCCAGCACGGCTATGCTCTCACCAGAAACTCTAGGAGAAGATCCTTCCTTGTCTCAGCTTCTGTAGCCCAGGCATTCTTTGGTTTGCAAATGCATCTTCACATGGTCTTCCCTCTGTGTGTTTCTCCATGTCTCTTCTCTTTTATAAGGCACCACTTGGATTGAATTAGGACCCACCTTTCTTAGTCATCTAGTGCTGCTATAACAGAAATACCACAAGTTGATGGTTTAAACACAGAGAAATTATTCTCTCACAGCCTAGGAGGCTAGAAGGCTGAATTCAGGGCCCTAGCTCCAGGGGAAGGCTTTCTCTCTCTGTTCGCTCTGGAGGAAGGTCCTTGTCATCACTCTTCCCCTGAACTAAGGAGCTTCTCCATGCAGGAACCCCAGGTCCAAAGGACTGTGAATTTATCAGTGACAATCAGAGTGGAATGAAGACCACTTTTCATTCCCCAAATTTTCTGATTGTGTAGTATCCGTGGAACAGTGGAATGGCCCCAGTTTCCCAGAGGGAGATGGGAAGGGGGCCTCCAAAACTGAGATGGAACTCCCCACCAGCTAGGCAGTAGGTGTTCAGAACAGAAATAATGAAACACGGTAGTTCTCACACCCTGGAGCTCTGGAGAAGCCTTCATGCCCACCTCACAGGGAAATGAAGACTTCCTCCTTCTGAGCTCTCCTTGTTCTTCATTCTGCAGCCCTAGAGGTGATTGACTAAGTGTGGCTCCTCACCCAGCCCCCACTGCTTACAACAAAACAAAGACTAGGTGTTTCTATTAGCCATGACCCTCAAGAGCTCACCCAATGCCTGAAGGTGAGGAAATGGTGTCTTGGGACCCAGATTGCTTGAGAAGGGACCTCCCTGGGATTGCAGACAGCCTCAGGCTGTGTGTGGCAATCACTTCCCTTGGTTCCTAGATGGTTGCGAGCTCCACACCACCTTCTCAGTGTAGTAAGTGGGGGTCTTGTCTCAGGCCCTGCTGCCTCTGTAGAAGACCCCAGGTTGAGGCTGTGCTATCTCTGGCCCCCCAGAGGAGCCCCTTCCGGACATCCTTCCCCTGACATTAAGCTGGTTCTCACTCTCCCTTTTTTTGTTGTGTTTGTCCCCACTAGAATGTTACTTCCTGACTTCCAGGGATCTGTGCTAGCCCTGTTTCTGCCAAGGGAATGGAAGCCCTCCGGACTAAATGGATCCTTGTCTTTCTCTTGTAAGAATACACAGAGGAGACAATTTTGGGTTCAGCTCTAACAGGTTTATTTTGCTTGTGACAAGTAAAATGAGTCAGTGAGGGTTTATGCCTCTCCAAAAGACTGACTTGAAAAGGGAAGCAAGGCTAGGGCTTATAATGGTTCAGCAGAGGCAAAAGAGTAATGAGTATTTAGTGATTTTCTTTCAAGGGGCAGGTACTTCTCAGAACGGCAGTGCATGCTAATTAGGTTGTATGCATCTGGAATCCAGGATGGAACCCACTGATATTCAAGATGGAGTCCTCTCAGCAGCCCTTGGCATCACTTATTATGGGATATAGTGCAAGGGCACTGATCTTCAGCATTACATTGCCATCTTCAGAGGGCTAAGGAAGGTCAAATGGCAGTCACACTTTGTTGTGCGCATGGGGAGCCTATAAAGGGGGAAGGGACTAGAAAAACACTAAGAAAGAGATAGTAATTCACAGGCTGTTTCAAAATTATCTCATGTTGACAGGGGTGTGGTTCCCGTTTACCCAATTTCTAGGTGGTAATCTTTTAACAGCTCTTTTGTTCCACCAGTGCAGTTAACCCTATCTGTCTCAGCCTCACTTCATTCTGCATTGTTGGTCAAGTCTGCAGGACTCAAGCCCTGAAAAGCAACTCTCGTTTAGAGCTGAAAGAGGCAGCATACTCCAGAAGTGGTTCTCGAAGTATAGTCCCTGGACCAGCAGCAGCAGCATCACCTGGGGACTTGTTAGACATATACATTCTCAGAACCCACCCCAGACCCACTGAATTAGACACTCTGGGCGTGGGACCCAGCAATCTGTGTTTTCATGAGCCCTCTAGATGATTCTGATGCACAATCAAATTTGAGACCCACCACCTGTAGTACCTAAACCCTCAGCTCACCTCATGCCTTTGGCCCAGATCTGCTCCTTATGACGGTTCTGCAGGCCTCACACTCAGGCCTGTGCGGCTGATGCATTGGCCCCAGCTGGGCCCAGAATAGGCAGTGTGTGCACCTCCAGGGCATGGTCCCTTCACAGCTGTGTAGTATCCATCTGAGCACCCAAAAAAGGTTATGTCCCCATCCTGAAACTTCCAGGACACTGTCCCTTCCTTAACAGTTAAGTGTTGTAGTTAGGTGTTTAGAAACCAAAGCCAAATTCCCTGGGTTCAAATAATAGCTCCACATGTAATCTCAAGTAAGTGATTTAACTGCTTTGTGCCTCAGTTCCTCCATCTATAAAATGGGAATAATACCATGTCTGACTCAGATAGTTGCTGAGAAACTAAATGAGGTAAAGTATATGTTAGATTTCACACAGGCCCTGAATTGCAGTGTGTTCACTGCTGCCACCTTCTCCAATTCCCTGCTTGACTTTGGACCAGAGGCAACCTGTACCTGACATTAGGCACAGGCCCTCTCCTTCTTAAGCTCCCCATTCTCTGGACTTCTCTCTTTTAGGCCTGTCCTTCCCAAACTTGGCTGTGCAACAGAATCACCTGGAGGCACCTGCTGGAGATTCCAACTCAATAGCTCTGGAAAGGGGACTGGTGATCTGAATTTGAATAAGTTCTCCAGCTGCACCATTTGGAACTGCTGATCTAAGGACACAACCCAGCTTCCTCAGCTTTTTTTTCCACTTAGTTTTATTGCGGTAAAATACATATAACAAAACATTTGCCATTTTAACCATTTTTAAGTTTACAATTCAGTGACATTAATTACATTCACACTCTCTATTTCCAAAAGTTTTTCATCATCCTGGACAGTCAGTACACACCCCATCTCTCCCTCACACCTGCCCCTGTTGTTGTTGTTGTTAGGTGCCGTCAAGTCCATTCTGACTCTTAGTGATCCCATGTACAACAGAATGAAATACTGCCTGGTCCTGCACCATCTTCACAATCGTTGTTATGCTTGAGCCCATTGTTACAGCCACTGTGTCAGTCCATCTCATTAAGGGTCTTCCTCTTTTTTCACTAACCCTCTGCCCCCTTGATAATATGTCCAAACTATGTGAGACACAGTGACCTGCCCCTGGTAATCATGTATTCTACATTTTTCATTTAAGTAGGATCATACAATATTTGTCGTTTGGTGTCTTGCTTATTTCACTCAGCACAATATTTTCCATGTTCATCCACATCAAGGCATGCATCAGGGCTTCATCTCTCTTTATGACTGAATAATACTCCATTGTATGGATAAACCACATATCGTTTATTCCGTCATATGTTGACAGACATTTGAGTTTTTTCTACTTTTTGGCTATTGTGAATAATGCTGCAGTGAGCACTGATGTACAAATATCTGTTTGAGTCCCTGTTTTCAAGTCTTTTAAAATGGAATGGAATTGCTGGGTCATGTGTTGTCTTCATTTCTTAGTGCTGGTATCACAGAAATACCACAAGTGGGTGGCTTTAATGAACAGAACTTTCTCACAATTCAGGAGACTAGAAGTCTGCATTCAAGGCACCAGCTCTAGGTGAAAGCTTTCTCTATCCACTTCGGGTGAAAATCCCTTGTCTCAGCTTCTCTGGTGTTCTTGGCATTCCTTGAAGATCTCTAAGAGGCATCTATCTTTCCCCCATTTGTGCTTGCTTCCTTCTCTGCCTAATTTGCTCCTTTTTTATCTCAAAAGTTATTGGTTTAAGACACACCCTACACTGCGTTGACCTCATGAACATAACAAAGAAAAGCCAATTCTGAAAAGGGGTTGTATACACACATATTGTTGTTATTGTTGTTAGGTGTCATCAGGTTGGTTCTGACTCATAGCAACCCTATGTACAACAAAACGAAACACTGCCAGGTCCTGTGCCATCCTCACAATCGTTGCTGTTTGAGCCCATTGCTGCAGCCACTGTACCAGTCCATCTCCTTGAAGGTCTTCCTCTTTTTCGCTGACCTTGTACTTTACCAAGCATGATGTCCTTCTCCAGAGATTGGTCCCTCTTGATAACATGCCTGTGATGATTGAGATTGTTTGTCAACTTGACTGGGCCATGATTCTCAGTGTTTATATGTGATCACCCCTGTGATGGGATCTGCTGTGAGTAGCCAATCAGTTGAAAGGGATTTTCCTTGGGCATGTGGCCTGCACTCAAATATAAATGGACATTCTGGCTTTTGCCCACCCTGGATCCTGCAGCTGCCTCCTGTTCATCTGACCTCCGGTTCTTGGCACTTGAACTAGCAGCTTAACTGTCAATCTTAGAATTTGTTGATCTTCACTGCCTGTTAACAACAGCCCTGATCTCCAACCTGCTGATCTTGGGTTTTCCAGCACCTGCAGTTACGGAAATCAGGAGAAGCCTCTATCCTGATCCATAGACGTGAGCTTCTACAATCTCATGAGTGGTTTCCTTGACACAAATCTCTCTCTATACATATTTATATACTTTACTGGTTTTGCTTCTCTAGAGAACCCAGCCAAGAGTGGTTCTAGAGAAATAAAATTGTAAGGAATAGTTTTCTAAATTGGCTCTCAAGTATGGTTAGTCTTAAAGATGTTGATGACTCTGCTTCCAGCAGTAAAGAGGGCACTGCTAATCCGTGGTGTGAGGTGGCAATAGAAATATACACAAAGTGTCACTACCAATAGATCAGGTATTGGAGAAAGATGAGGCTCTAGGTGAACACATGTGTGATATCTTTCTAGAGTTTTGTCATAATGAGAAGCATAAGGAAGCTGGTTGGTTGGTCCTACTTTCCCACTGAGACCCAAAAGATGAAGTACAAAGTGTGACCCTGGGGGAGGTATGCTACACTCCAGAAGAACTTCTTGACTTTTCTAATATGTACAAACAGAAACCTGGGGAATATGTGTGGGAACGGCTATTAAGGGTGTGGGATAATGGTGCATGGAACATAAAGATGGCTCAGTCTGAGTTTATTGATATAGGTCCACTAAGCACTGATTCTTCATTCAGTGTTTCAGCTCGAGAAGTTAGGAAAGGATATAACAGTTTATTTGACTGGGTTGCTGAAGCATGGATTACAAGGTGGCCTACACTAAATCAAGCTGAAGTACCAGACCTGCCTTGGTATACTGTGGAAGAAGGTATCCAAAGGCTTAGGGAACTTGGCATGCTAGAGTGGAGTTATCAGGTTAGACCCACAGACCCACACATGGAGTGCCCAGAGAAACACCTCTCACCACAACTGTGAAGAACAAATTTGTGAAGGGAGCTCCAGCATCCTTGAAGACTGCTGTGATTGCTATTTTATGAAAATCAGATTTGACAGTGAGAACTGCCCTAACTGAATTAAGACATCTAACTACAGTGGAGCTGATTGGACCCCGTGGTAGTAGGGTCCAAGTGGCAGCACTCAGTTGACAGAGACAAGGTGGGTGTGGTTACAGTAATGGAAAGTGGAGTCAAAGCAGTAATCAGAATAGTCTGACTCGTATGGACTTATGGCATTCGCTACTTAGCCATGGTTTCCCTAGGAGTGAAATAGATGGGAAAGCTACTAAATATTTACTTGATCTGTACAAACAGATGAATTCTAGATGAGATGAACAGAAGTTTAACTCGAATCACCAGAATAGAGAGTCAAGGTCCCTCAGTCAATTCCCAGACTTGAGTGAGTTTAAAGACCCACAACTCCTTGAATGAAGGGGAGACCGGGTCCCCTTGAGGAAGGACTCCAATACACTGCCAAAAATTTATACTGTTAACCTCTCTGCCTGACTTCCCCAAAGGGATCTACAGCCTTTTACATTCATTGGGAAAAGGAAATAATCAGACTTTTCGAGGATTACTGGATACTGGCTCTGAACTGATACTAATTCCAGGAGACCCAAAATATCACTGTGGCCCAGGAGATCGGGTTATCAGTGGAGACTTGGCTTGAAACCGGACCATTAGGTCCATGCCTGGAGTGCAAGAAGCCAAACTCTTAAACTTCTCAGAGAGGAAGAAAGAGTTTATTTCACAGGCTAGCAAGCAGGAACTCAGAGGTATCAACCTCAGATTGAATTCCACGATCTGCATGAGTAATTTACAATTTATACTTATACATATTCATTTAAGCGTGGAGGAATTTGGTGGGCAGGATCAGAAAGTTCTAACTATTCTGGTTTCTACTGATTATTCATTACAAGGCAGGGCTAAGACTTGGCACAGAAGTGGCTGATGAGCCCTTCCCTTTTGAAATGGGCTCGACTACTGCCAATGAGGTATATCCGGTGATTTGGGTTCCTTGACATGAGTCTTTTGGTTCCTTGACATAAGTTTTTTTTTTTTTTTTTGCTTTGTAGAGCATGCATGGCAACCCAGGGTCATTTGTTAGTCATTGTAGTCTGTTCTGCACATGTCTGGCTACTCTGAGCCAGTTAAATCTGGACCCTTCCAGGGCTCCCTGCAGGGTCTACAAAAACAACTTAGAGGAAGTGAGTGACGTGCTGCATGAGGGGGTGACTGGGAGTAGCCTGATAACTAGTGGAGTACTAATTAATAAGGTGTCTTCAGCCTCTAGGGTCCCCTAACAGTCTCATGTCTGTCTCACAGTAGGTCCAATGGATCCCCAAACCCATTCTATGGTGATTTCCCAAGTTCCAGAATGCATAACTGGAATAGATATACTCAGCAACTGGCAGAACCCCCACATTGGATCACTGCCAAATGATGTAAGGGCTATTATAGTCGGAAAAGTAAAGAGGAAGCCATTAGAACTGCCTCTACCTAGGAAAATAGTAAACCAAAAGCAAAACTGCATTCCTGGAGGGATTGCAGAGATCATTGCCACCATCATGGACTTGAAGGATGCAGGGGTGGTAATTCCCACCACATCCCCATTCAACTCACCCATTTGGCCGGTAGCAAAACACAGATGGATCTTGGAGAATGACAATAAATTATCGAAAACTTAACCAGGTGTTGTCTCTGATTGCAGCCGCTGTTCCAGATATAGTTTCATTGCTTGAGCAAAGTAATACATCTCCTGGTACCTGGGATGCAGGTGTTGATCTGGCTAATGCCTTTTTCTCCATACCTGTTTCAAAGGACCCCCAGAAGTAGTTTGCCTTCAGCTGGCAAAGCCAGCAATACACTTCACTTGCCTACTTCAGGTTACATCAACTTTCCAGCTCTATGTCATAATTTAGTCCGCAGGGACCTCGATTGCCTTTCCCTTCCACAAGACCTCACACTGGTCCGTTACACTGATGACATTATGCTAATTGGATCTAGTAAGAAGAAGTGCCAATGACTCTGGACTTATTGGTAAAACATTTGCATGCTAGAGGGTGGGATATTAATCCCACAAAAATTCAGGCACCTTCTACCTCAGTGAAATTTCTAGGGGTACAGTGGCGTCGAGCATGCCCAGACATTCCTTCTAATGTAAAGGAGAAGTTATTGCATCTGGCTGCTCCTACAACTAAAAAGGAGGCACAATGCCTAGTGGGCCTCTTTGGATTTTGGAGGCAACATATTGCTCATTTAGGTGTACTACTCTAGCCTATTTATCAAGTGACTCAAAAAGCTGCTAGTTTTGAGTGGGGCCCAGAACAAGAGAAGGCCCTGCAACAGATTTAGGCTGCTGTGTGAGCCACTCTGCCACTTGAGCCACATGATCCAGCTGATCCAATGGTGCTTGACGTGTCCGTGGCAGATAGAGATGCTGTTTGGAGTCTTTAGCAGGCCCCTGTTGGTGAAACACAGCACAGATCCTTAGGATTTTGGGGCAAAGCCCTGCCGTCCTGAGCAGATAACTACTCTGCTTTTAAGAAACAGCTTTTGGCTTGTTACTGGGCCTTAGTAGAGACTGAACACTTAACCATGGGGTGCCAAGTCACCATGTGGCCTGAGCTGCCCATCATGAACTGGGTGCTCTCTGACCCACAGGGTCATTAACTTGGAGGTACACAGCAGCACTCCATCATTAAATGGAAGTAGGTATACGAGATTGGGCTTGAGCAGGACTTGAGGGCACAGATAAGTTGTATGAGGAAGTGGCCCAAATTCCCATGGTCTCCACTCCTTCACATTACCTTCCATCTCCCAGTTTGCACCTACGTCCTCATGGGGAGTTCCTTATGATCAGTTGACTGAAGAAGAGAAAACTCATGCCTGGTTTACAGATAGTTCTGTGCGATATGCAGGCACACTTCAAAAGTGGACAGCAGCAGCACCACAGCCCATTTCTTGGACCTCCCTTAAGGACAGGGGCGAAGGGAAATCCTCCCAATGGGCAGAACTTCAAGCAGTGCACCTGGTTGTTCACTTTGCTTGGAAAGAGATATGGCCAGATGTGCGATTGTATTCATGGGAGGTAGCCAGTGGTTTGCCTGGATGGTCAGGGAGTTGAAAGGAACGTGATTGGAAAATTGGAGACAGGGATTAGTGGGGAAAGGGTATGTGGATAGGCCTCTCTGAATGGGACAGAGAAGTGAAGATATTTGTGCCTCATGTGAATGTTCACCAAAGCACGACCTCAGCAGAGAATGATTTTTACCATCAAGGGGATAGTATGACATTTTCTATGGAAAACAGTCAACCTCTTTCCCTAGCTGTTCCTGTCATTGCTCAATAGGCTTATAAACAAAGTGACCATAGTAGCAGGGATGGACGTTATGTATTGGCCCAGCAACACTGACTTCCACTCACCAAGGCTGACTTGGCTACAGCCCCTGCTGAATGCCCAATCTGCCAGCAGCAGAGACCAACACTGAGTCCCTGATATGGCACCATCCCTCAAGGTGATCAGCTAGCAATCAGGTGGCAAGTTGATTACACTGACCACTTCCATCATGGAAAGGGCAGCATTTTGTCCTTATTGGAATAGACACTCTGGATATGGATTTGCCTTCCTTGCATGCAATGCTTCTGCCAAAACTACCATCCATAGACATACAGAATGCCTTATCCACTGTCATGGTATCCCACACAGCATTGCCTCTGATAAAGGAACTCACTTCACAGCAAATGAAGTGCAGCAGTAGGCCCATTCTCATGGAATTCACTGGTCCCACCAAGTTCCCCATCATCCTGAAGCAGCTGGCTTGATAGAACAATGAAGTGATCTCCTAAAGACACAAATACAGCACCACCTAGGTGGCAATACCTTGAAGGTTGGGGCAATGTTCTCCAGAAGGCCATATATGCTCTAAACAAACATGTAATATATGGCGCCGTTTCTCTCATAGCCAGGATTCATAGGTCCAGGAAGCAAGGGGTGGAAATGGGAGTGGTACCGCTATTACCCTTAGTGACCCACTCACAAGATTTTTGTTTCCTGTCCCCACAACCTTATGCTCTGCAGGTCTAGAGGTCTTAGTTCCAAAAGGAAGAAAGCTCCCATCTGGAGACACATCACTGATTCCATTGAACTGGAAGCTAAGAATGCCACCTGGCCATTTTAGGTTCCTTATGCCTCTGGATCAGCAAGCAAAAAAGGGAGTTACCATAGTGGCTGGTATGATTGATCCTGATTACCAAGAGGAAATCAGATTGATATTACGTAATAGAGGTAAAGAAGAACATGTCTGGAATGGTGGAGATCCGTTGGGTCGTCTCTTAATACTACCATGCCCTGTGATTAAAGTCAATGGAAAACTACAGTATCCCAATTCCGACATGACTACTAATGGCCCCAGACCCTTCAGGGATGAAGGTTTGGGTCACTTCACCAGGTAAAGAACCACGACTAGCTGAGGTGCTTGCTGAGGGCAAAGGGAATACAGAGTGGGTGGTGGAGGAAGGTAGTTCTAAATACCAGTAACAGCCTGGTGACCAGTTGCAGAAACTAGGACTGTAATTGTCACGTGTGTTTCTGCTTTGTATGTGTGCATCAGATATTTTTGTTTTCTTCACTTACACGATATAAGATGTAAATGGGGCTAGTGCATTTTGGGTTGTACACGTTAGTTGTATCATGTTAGGCACAAGTATGACTTTGTAATTGTTTTTACTCAGAGATTATGTATGGTTTGGGGAGATGTGTACAGGTGCCAAGTTGACAAGGGGTGGACTGTGATGGTTAAGATTGTGTGTCAACTTGGCTGGGCCATGATTCTCAGTGTTTATATGTGATCATCCCCATGCTGGGATCTGCTGTGAGTAGCCAGTGAGTTGAAAGGGAGTTTCCTTGAGCTTGTGGCCTGCATACGAATATAAGTGGACGTTCTGGCTTTTGCCTACCCTGGATCCTGCAGCTTTCTCCTGTTCATCTGACCTCCGGTTCTTGGCTCTTGAGCTAGCAGCTTACCTGCTGATCTTGGGATTCATCAGTCTTCACAGCCTGTGAGCAAGAGCCTGGATCTCTGACCTGCCTATCTTGGGTTCGCCAGCCCCCACAGCTACTTGAGTTGAGAGAAGCCTTTCGATCTTGCCTGCTGATCTTGGGATTAGTGATCTTCACAGCTTGTGACAAGAGCCCTGCTCTCCAACGTGCCGATCTTGAGTTCACCAGCCCCTGTGGCTACATGAATTAGAAGAAGCCTCTCTCCTGATCCGTGGACTTGGGACGTTTCAGCCTCTACGAGTACATGAGCCATTTCCTTGATGTAAATCTCTCTCTATATATATTTATTCCGTTTAGTGGTTTTGCTTCTCTAGAGAACCCAGCCTAATACAATGTTCAAAGTACTTGAGATGAAGTCTCGCCATCCTTGCTTCTAAGGAACATTTGGGCTTACTTCTTCCAAGACAGATTTGTTCATTCTTTTGACAGTCCATGGTATATTCAATATTTTTCACCAACACTGTAATTCAAAGGCATCAGTTCTTCTTTGGTCTTCCTTATACATTGTCCAGCTTTCACATGCATATGAGGCAATTGAAAATATCGCAGCTGAGGTCAGGCGCACTTTTGTCTTCAAAGTGATGTCTTGGCTTTTTAACACTTGAAAGAGGTCTTTTGCAGCACATTTGCCTAATGCAATATGTCATTTGATTTCTTGACTGCTGCTTCCGTAGGTGTTGATTGTGAATCCAAAGAAAATTAATCCTTGAAAACTTCAATAATTATCTCCATTTATCATGCTACTTATTGGTCCAATTGTGATGATTTTTGTTTTCTTTATGTTAAGGTGTAATCCGTATGGAAAGCTGTGGTCTTTGACCTTCATCAGTAAGTACTTCAAGTCGTCTTCAATTCCAGCAAGCAAGGTTGTATCATCTGCATATTGCAAGTTGTTAATGAGCCTTCCTCCCATCCTGATGCAGTGTTCTTCTTCATATAGACCAGTTTCTCGGATTGTTTGCTTAACATACAGATTGAATAAGTATGTGAAAGGATTCAACCCTGATGCACACCTTTCCTGATTTTAGACCACTCAGTATGCCCTTGTTCTGCACCACTAGGGCTCCTATTAGTCATTAAACGCATTAAACCCATTAGGGAAATGCAAATCAAAACCACAATGAGATATCACTTCACACCCACTAGGATGGCTATTATAAAAATTAAAAACGGTTTTGAATGACTGCCTCTTGGTCTATGTACAGGTTATACATGAGCACAGTTAAGTGTTCTGGCATTCCTATTCTTCACAATGTTATACATAATTTGTTATAGTTCATGTGTCAGGTTAGGATTTCAACACATATTTTGGGGGGACACAATTCAATCCATAACATATGGTAACACTTATATTTAACTTTTTGAGGAACCATCAGTCTGTTTTCCACAGTGGCTGCACCGTTTTACACTCCTTCTGGGGTTTCAATTTCACAAGGTTTTCAATTTCTCCACATCCTCGTCAACACTTGTTATTTTCCATTTTTTTGTTTTTAATTTTTTAATACCCATATGTAGGTTGACCAGCCTCCCAGTTTGCCCTGGCTTTCCTGGTTTTAGCACTGAAAGTCCCAGGTCCCAGAAAGCTCCTCAGTCCCAGGCAGACTGGGACAGTTGGTCACCCTAGCTCTGATATTTAAATAAATGTCTCCTTGCTGGGGACCCACAAAGTGTTTGGCACACATTGAATGGATTGAGG
This sequence comes from Elephas maximus indicus, assembly GCF_024166365.1. Classification (NCBI taxonomy): domain Eukaryota; kingdom Metazoa; phylum Chordata; class Mammalia; order Proboscidea; family Elephantidae; genus Elephas; species Elephas maximus. The sequence continues at coordinate 19,678,260 of NC_064822.1, forward strand.
TTTGCCTAAATCCTGTGGAATGAGGTGAATTTTAAAAGACTCTGACTCCAAAATAGCTTCTCCTTTGACCTGACTTAAGAGTCTAAAATTTCAACCCCTGGAGAATCTAACCCACTATCTCCCATCATTAGGTGAGGGCAAGACAGGGTCCCCAGGACAATTCACATGTACATTTGCATGCAGCTGAGGGCCAGGGGCTGAGTGGCACCTCCAGTATTTGGTAAACCAGTCCGGGGCCCTTCCTCCTCCAGACTGGTCAGCCCAGCTGTGTTTTTGAAATCTGCCGTTGCTCTGGACTCCTGCTTTCAACCTTGGCTACCTGCTAACAGTTGCATTTCCTTGGATCACAGACCAACAAACTGGGTTGCCATGGAGTGGACTCAGACTCATGGCCACCCCAGGTGTGTCAGAGTAGAACTGTGTTCTATAGGGTTTTTAATGACTGATTTTTCAGAGGTAGGTTGCCAGGCCTTTCTCCTGAGGTGCCTCGAACTTCCAGCCTGCACAACCCAGGGACTGAACCTGCTCCAGTCCTATAGATTTCCAGCAGAGACCTCAAGTGTCTTTGGTTCTCATCTTTGCCACGCCCTGTAGCTTGCCAGATGCCCTGCTTGAAGGAAGGAGGCTCAGCCAGGGTATGCAGGAGGTGAAGGGGAGGGAAACTGAAGAGAGACCGGAGGACCACAATATCCCTTTCTTGCTTCCTAATTTACTCCTGGGTGTTCTTTCCAGACCTCTCAGATCACATTTGGAGTCATCTTTCCCTTGCCCCTGCCCTCCACGCCCCCTCCCACCCTCCTTCCAGTCCTAGGGAGCACCCTCCCGCACCCTCAGAGGGAGCTGGGCCAACAGAAGGAGGCCGCGTGGGAGGCCGAGAACCTCTCTGTTGTGGCCTCCATCCCTCCACGCTTCTGCCCGCTGGGAAATAACGCTTCTGCAGAGTCTATTTCAATAGCGGAAATTCTGATTCACTGGCGCTGAACCTTCAGTGATGCCTCTAAAAATGGCATTTGAGAACACTGAGTCAGTGGTTACGTGCACATCTCTCACTGTGGAGGAAGGATGAATAATCCTCCCCTTCCCCTGTGCTGGGCTTTGAAAGGGTCCCTTGAAACCAATCCAGGGAACTGATGGACAACGGGGGCTGGTACTATTCCCAGGTGGTTCTAGACAGAGAGAATGCCCCAGAACAGATGCGCTTCTAAGTCAGAGACCCTCCCCTTTAGTAATGAATTGCCCGAGCGCTGGCCTCCCTCAGGTGGGAATTGGTGAGCTTTGACTTTCTCAGGTTAGGAGCAAACGCCTCCCCCCTTAGCCCATGGCACAGAAGTGAAGGGAGCGGGTCTACGCGCCAGTGCCGGGCCATCAGCAGGAAGTACTCTTCTGGAAGCCATTAGGCTGTGAAGCCTACCTGCTGGTACCTGCCACCTGCTGAGGAGGCAGCTTCTCAGAGGATCAATACAGCTTAAGTGTATTACCTCGCCTCCCAATTGTCCGCAGGCGATCAAATGGCCAAGGCAAAGGGGATCTCCTCTTCCCCAGCATAAACTACGCTTAAAGTTCCACGTATGTGCCAACCTGCCTCCACTCTCTGCTACTCTTGTCCTTTTCTCCTGGATGGCGTCCAAACAGCAGACCCATTAGTTCTCCTGAGGAAAGCTGCATTAACGCGCAGATCCTCCCGCCCCCGTATGATTCAGCCAACGTATTGATCGCTAATACACTCCTGAGTCTCCAGGCTGCCCTGAAATGACTGGAGTTTCCCGTCTTCATCTCAATAACCCCCTCAGCACTCTCTTCAGGAGGCTGGGCTAAGAGGCTGCCTAGGAACCCAGAGAGAGGCTGAAGGCACGTGGCTGCTGCTGTGTGGAGCCCAGATGAGGCATGTCTTAGGTCGGGGACTTCTCACAGAAGGAGCTATGGTTAGAATTTTTTTTTTTAGTGTTTTCCATATTTAAACATTTATTTGCATAATTATAGAAGATTAAAGGGTCCTTGGGTGGCACAAAGAATTAACCACTCGACTACTAGCCAAAAAGCACCTTGGAAGACAGGCCTGGCGATCTGCTTCTGAAAGGTCACGGCTTTGAAAACCCTATGGAGCAAGTGCTACTTTGCACACATGGAGTCACCATGAGTGGGAATCAACTCCACAGCGAGCAACAACAAAACAACAACAGAAGATTAAAATCATGAAATTTATTGTCTCTTACTAAAAATACTGACATTTAATATTTAAAACAATGGAATATGCATTTCCTGATAGCATGTCTGTGATGCTCCTATTTTGGATAAATATTTGACTAGTAAGAATTTGAGTAAAGTTTAGTGCGGTAACATCAAAAGGCTAGGTTCCTTTACTGGTTAAATCCTGCAGGAAAACCTTGCTTCTGACTCTTCAGTAAAATAAAGCAAAATTGTTTGTCCATATTATCATATAAATGTGCTGGCTAAGATGACAGTGTTGGAGGATGAGAATAGTAATAAATAAGAAAAAAAATAACAACAGCGACAAAAACCTTTGGATTTAAGACTAACCTTCTTCCAAAATGCTAGCACAACAGTAGCAATGTTTTTAAAAATCAGATAGTCAAAATAAACTCATGGGAAGCTAAACTATTTTAAAATTTTGTAAAGACTATGATGCATAAAGAGACTTTATATATTAATCTTTCATAATTTCCTGTATCTAAAATTAGACTCTGTAACTGATGTTAAGGTTAGAATTTCAGTACCAATAGTTTATGTGGGAGGTGGCCCCAGGAAGAACCAGTGGAGGAGATAGGGGAGGGAAGAAAGCAAATACAGGGTGCCTCATCAGGCAGTTTACCCATGTGGGCAGTTAGGGTTCAGTCCTGCTGGGGGCCTCCAGGAGACAGTAAAAAATACACCCCTGAGTTGTTCCCTCAGTTTATCCACCAATTCCTTCCTGTCATGGGGGTGTTAAGTCCCTGGCCCTTATGGCCTGCCCCACCCTCAGGGCAGCACAGGGCTGTGGCCCACAGAAGCCCCAGGCAGAGCAGCAGATGATTTGAGTAAGGACTGGGCTGGGGCTGTGGGCAGACACAGACCCATCTCTGCAAGACACCTAGTCTGTGCCACCCGGTCAGCTCCGTGGTCTTCAGTGAAGACCTTTAGTTCTTCTCCTGTCCTGGCAACAGGAAGAGGGTATGTGCTGAAAACAATCTTCACAACACCTAAATGTTGGGTTGCCTTGGAGAATGCAAGGCCCAATTACTGTAAGAATAAATAAAAGCACCACACACTGGAAGGGCTAGTGAATGGAAAGAAGTGTGTGTAATGAGGGGTTTCCTACTGGAAACATTCACGTGTCTCTGAGCTGCACGTGCACATGCGGATGCTGGAGAGGTCCAGTTCTAAAGAGCATGCAATGTGCTCAAACTGAAGACTGCCTTTCCAAAATAAGAAAGACTCTGCCTCTCTCCCCTCCACTGTAGCTGAAGGATGAGTGGACAGAATGGAGCTCTGAGTGCATCCCTGGCTGCCTGCCAGGCCTTGGATGACAATAAGAATATCACTTAGAAGAGTTGCTAATGGTTTAGATTGGATGGATTGAACCTAATTTATAAATAATCCAATAGATGTGGGTTGCTGTCCCCAAGGCTGGAATTGCGGTGAGCCTCATCCAAGGAAGAGCAGGGTAAAGCTCAGCTGAGGTTGGCTGATGACTTCTCAAAGAATAAGATTAACCTCCTTAGGCTCCAGGGAGACCTGGTAAGATCTCACACGCTGTATCTGGGATTGACCTGGATACAGCTGCTGCCTCAGTGGTGGAATTCTCACCTTCCATGTGGGAGACCCGGATTGTATTTCCGGCTTATGAGCAGCTACCACCTATCTATCTGTGGAGGCTGTGTGTTGTTATAACGCTGAACATTTTTCAGTGGAGCATCAAGGCTAAGACAAACTAGGAGGAAAAGACGGGCAATCTACTTTCACAGACCAGCCAGTGAAAATGCTAAATGCTGTAGATCACAATGATCTGATCACATTGTGTATGGGCTGACTTGATGGCAGCTAACAACAACAACAATCGCTGCTGCCTTAGAATTAATTTGAAGGTAGAAAGCAGACTCTAGGCCAATGGTTCTCAAACTTGACTGGAAATTGAAATCCCCTGGGGGAAAAAAAATTTTTTTTAAAAAGCTCCTTAAAATGCAGGTTCCTGGGCCCCTTCCAGAAAGCCTAGCTCTGTGATCCAGGAGCTCGCATGCTAGCAAGCATACTCAGGGATCTGATGCTGGTGGCCCACCGACCATATTTTGAGAAGCAAAGAATGGGTGATACTTGAAAATAGACTAGCCAGCTTAAGAAGGACTAGAGATTCACAGACAGGGCTCACATTTAGAAATGATGGCTCTTAGTGAAAGATGTGCCCTTTGCCTCTGGCTCCCCCTCTTAGAATTCCCCTCCCCACCAGGTTTACCAGTTACCAGTTGTGGTTGTGTGGACTCTGGTTCAGGGGGACCCCACATGTGTCGGAGTAGAAACTGTGCTCCATAGGGTTTTCAATGGCTGAATTTTAGAACGTAGATCACTAGGATTTTCTTCATGGTGCCTCTGGCTGGGCTCAAACCACCACCCTTCAATTAGCCCTGGAGCACGTTAACCATCTGACCACCACGCTGGTCCCTCTGGTAGAAGGGACATCCTCAGGTATGCATGGCCTTCCCACAGGCTCTCCAAGGCCTCATCTGGCCTGCATCAGGACCCCAGGCCCTGGAACTGCAACTGCGGTATTCCTCAGCTAGAATTTCATCCTCAGGTGATCAGAATCTGATCAGGGGGTTTACCTCAAGGTACATAAGGCGGTAACAGTTCACTGGCCTAACCCAGACGTGTTGCCATTTTCACAGGAGATTGTCTAAGGCCAAAAGAAGAACCAGGACCAAGGGGCCACCACCCCTTTAAAAACTGGGAAAAAGGCCCTGAGATTTGAGCCTGGGATTTTAAAAAGGCCCATGTCTTTGCAGGACAGCCATCTGCAGTAACTGCTTCTGGACCCAGATCCCTGGCTCTCCTTGTCTGACCCTTGGCTGATACCCCAGCTCTCAGCTTCCTCCACTTGTTTTCTCTGGGTTTTGGCAATTGAGTTCCCTCCTGGCGCCCTGTCCCTTGCTGGCTTGGGCCTTTTCTGAGATTCATGATTCATTTGACATTTATTGGGAACCTTCTCTGTGCCAGGCAGATACCATCCTAGGTTCTTTTTCAAATATTCTCTCATTTAACCTTCACAAAGGGCCTGTGAGTTAGGTATCGGCAGCTCCACTTACAGATGAACGTAAATGTTACTTTGCCCTGTCACAGAATACTAGACAGGAAATTCCAGGTTGCTGCCTCCAAAGCACTATAACTGTCTCAACAACAGCCAACACCTTGTACCAAATAATGGAATTTTAAGATTGGGAATTAGAGACACTATGGAAAGTGAGTCAGTAGAATGTTCTTGGTTAGTGGATCTTCCTCATATCCTTTTGCATCTCACCATATTAGAAGCTCCACCCACTTTCTAAAGGCAACTCTGATGGCATCTGGTAAAGAGAGATGAAGGAAATTAGACCTCAGAATGAGACCTTTGTCACTTTGGAAACATCAGCCTTTTCCATTTGCAGGTAAGGACAATGAGGTCATGGGGAAGAGCTGTCTTCTGTGAGGGACATGGACCACAGCAAACAGCTGTCATTGGTCGCCCCGCATGACTATGCCACAAGCCACACACCCTCTGGGGATGCCGACAGGTGACTGCTCAGTCGTCCAGGTCACAGCAGTTGCAGTGTTGGGGGAAATGGGTGTCTCCTAAACTGTTCAACTTCATTCATACATGGCTTCTTCAGGAGAAGCGATTACAGAGCTCAGATCAGAGTGTTCAGAGGGCCCACTGTCCTTCGGGTGGTGTAAGAGGCTCAGCAGGGCTGTTTATACTTTAACATTTTCCATTGCACCTTGTCTTTAAAGGCCTTAGCAGCTGCTAAGATCTGACTGTGAACGTTAGTCCATCTTTACCCTATTCTGAACTTTGCCCCCTGAAGCCAGAATGGCCTTTCAACCCTTATCATGTCACCTTCCTGTTTAACAGTCCTTATTGGCCGCCCTGTGCTCTGATGGTAAAGACCAAATTCTTTATCCTTCCTGATGACTTCATCTCAGATCACAATCGCCTTGCCCTCTGTTCTCCGTGTTCTAGGCTCACTGGCCACCTTTCCACCCCTAGTACTCACCATGATCCCTCCAACTACTGGGCCTTTGCACCTGCTGTTCCCTCTACTTTGAATTATCTTCCCTCCCTTCTGTGCTAGTTAAAAACCCACCCACTGCCATCGAGTTGATTCTGACTCATAGCGACCCTAGAGGACAGAGTAGAACTGCCCCATAGTGCTTCCAAGGAGCGCCTGGCAGATTCAAACTGCCAACCCTTTGGTTAGCAGCCGTAGCACTTAACCACTATGCCACCAGGGTTTCCCTTTGCTAGTTAACACCTGTTTATTCATTAGATTCCATCTCAAACATCACTTTTTTCAGGAAGCCTTTTCTAACTTCTCGGACTAGGACATCTCGCTGTTTTATGTGCTCAGAGAACCGTCTTCCTCTCCTTCACATCATTAGTGTGATTACAATTTTCATTCGTTTGTGTGACCATTTAATTTTTCCTCATCTCCACCATCAGACTTGTTTCAGTTATTGCTGTATAACACCCACCTCAAAAGCTTAATGGTGTAAAATACAACCATTTAATTATGCTTATGATTTTGTGGGTCTGGAATTCAGGCTCTTCTCTGCTCCACAGTGACGAGAGCTTCAGCTGGGTTAGCTCAGACTGTTGGAGCTGGCTGGGGTGGCTCTGACCACGGCTTTATTTCTGGTTCCTCAGTTCTGGCTGCTGGCTGGATTCCTTCTTTTTTTCTCCACATCAACTCTGCTAGGATGTCCAGTGATGCTAGAATGAGCATGACTTTTTCATTTGTATGTGTGATGCCTGGGCTGGGATGGCCAGAAGAGCTGAGGTCAGCTGGGTAGCTCTGTTTTGCCACACTGCCTCTCCACAGAACTAGCTTGGGCTTCCTCACAGCATGGCAGTCTGGGGGTAATCAGACTTGTTATCCCCAGAGTAAGACTTCCAAGGCAGCAGGAAGGAAACTTCAGGGCTTCCTCTTACCTATCTGGGAAGTCAAGTGGCATCATTTTCACTGCATTCTACTGGTTTCAGAGCCACCTCAGATCCAAGGGGAGGGGACCCCCCGAGGGCGTAAATACCAGGAGGCGAGCTCATTAGGCGACATCTTTGGAGATGTGCTACAAAACAAAAAGCCAGCTATGAGGGAAAGGATCAAGGCTGTTTTTATCTGTATGTCCAGAGCCTTACCCTGTGTCTGATACATAGAAGGCACTCAATAAATATGGGTTGAATGAATGAGTAAAAGAGCAAATGTAAACATGAGATAATTGGCATGGACTAGGATTTGGGAGCTTCCCAAGATGACTGATTCCAAGAGAACAGGAAAAAAAAGCATGTTTACTACTGGTAAAAAAAGAAAAAAAAATCATTGCCATCAGGTCGATTCCAACTCATAGCAGCCCTATGATTACTACTGGTAGCACCCCTTAAAGATACACTAATTTTTCCAAACTTGTAGAATTGATAAAATAAAGACCTGACTCGCTTTATGGAGTCCCTGGGTGGTACAAATGGTTAACACGCTTGGCTGCTAACCAAAAGACTGGAGGTTTGAGTCCACCCAAAGGCACCTTAAAAGAAAGGCCTGGTGATCTATTTAAAAAAAACAAAAAACCATTGAAAGCCCTACGGTGCTCAGTTCTACTTTGACACCGTTGGGGTCTCCATGAGTTGGAATCAACTTGATGGCAACTGGTTAATTCACTTTTAAAATTTTTTAAATTTATTTTGTTGTTGTTAATATAACAACAAAACATACACCAATTCAATAGTTTCTACATGTACAATTCAGTGACACGGAACACATTCTTCAAGTTGTGTAACCTTTCTTACCATCCTTTCCTGAGTTGTTTCTGCCCCGTTAACATAAGCTCACTGCCCCCGAAGATTCCTATCTAATCTTTGGAGTTGCTGTTTTAATTCACTTTATAGTCTTAAATGTCCACTTTAAGGCCTTCACATCAGATGTTAGGCAGTAGCACCTACTGGCAAAATATGCTATTGCACCTCGGTTCCATTAACCATTTTAGATATCCAAGCGAACTGAGTTTGGAGGATAACTTAGAAATCAGGAATTTACCACTAATAACACTATCTAATGGAAGGCAGCGGTGGGCTGAAGGCCAATGACAGAAAGAAGGTCCTGGAATGTAAAAACATATAGAAATTCTCAAAGGGCAGCAAACGGGTTCCTTTACTACACCTTTTCAACATATCCCATGATAATCTCGTTTTGACAAAATTTTGACCTGAACCTACTTGGGGAGTATTCTTACTATGGGAACCTTTTTAATTTTTGAAGTGACAGTCATTTGGAAAATGGGATTTGTATTACACGAGTAGTTTTAAGTCACATGATTAATTTGAGAACAAATGCTTTCAGATAACGGATGTGATATATGGTAGACACTAGAAGCCGGTGGAGAATGGGAGTGTAATTACATTGTCAAACCAGAGACAAAACTGAGCCTGCACAGCTCTTCCTCCTGATGCGAGTTTCATTGACTCTGAGCCACAGCGGCGATCTGTCCTTCATCTCTGACTTAGAGAACTTGAATAGTTCATTTCTCTTGGGTGAAGGTCATGACTTGGTTTCTATTGATCTCTTTATGAATTGAAATAAAAAAAAATTCAAAAGACTAACTTACTGCCTATGAAGTGCTTTTCTTACTGTGAACTTTAAACACACGGGGAGCAACGGTTCTCAGAGCGTGGAGAAGCTTATGGTGGTTGTGAGCATGAAAGGAGGTGCTGTGTACACTCTCAGCATAGTGCCTGGCACTTGGTCACGCCTCATCACATGTCAGGTCCATTCATGCCACCCTCCCTCAAGTGGCATAAGTGTATGTTCAGGGCACTCAGGCAAACATTCCAGAAAGAGCTTCACTGCTAATAAATTCCATTCAAACCTCCTACTCAAGCCAAGATTAGGGTGGGCGCCCCAGGGCTTGCCCCCGGGCATTTTAGCATGGGGGGATAATAAATAATAATTTTAAAAGCTTATACAAAATTCCCGGACTCATCGCTCTTCAGCAAACACCCATTGCATCTCTCTGGCCTCATTTCTAGCATCTGGAGAACGCAGAGCCCAAGGTCTAGGAACTTGCTACTCAAAATTTGCACCACTGACCTGTAACATTGGAATCACCTGGGAACTTGCTAGAAGTACAGACTTTTAGGCCCCACCTGGACCTACCAAATAAGAACCTACATTTTAGCGAGGCCTTACCAAATGATTTGTAGGCACAGGAAAGTTTTCCAAGTGCTAGTCCAGGGTTCAGTGGTTAAGAGCTTGGCTACTAACCAAAAGGTTTTGGGGAAGTTCTACTCTGTCCTATGGGGTCAACTCGACAGCAACAGGTTAGTCCAGGGAGGGGAGCTGGCCCATCTCCTCTCCTCCTCCCCACCCTCCTTGCATGATTTGAGCAGTCAGCTGGGGATTCTTGGCCTGGCGGTGTCTCTGCCTTCTACATAAGGTAAAACACCCAGATGTCCCGCAGGGATGTTTCTCCTTGTGACTGGCCCTGTCTTCTGCAGCCAGCTCGCCAGCTCCTTGGTAATATTTATTCTTCCATTCTAAGGGACAGCTCCATTCATATTTTTGTGACTATCCTTAATGCTTGGGTATGTCAAATGCCAACACTGTCAGGCAATCCCTGTTCTACTTTCAAAAATGAATAACTTGGACCCGGAGGAAAAAGCGATCTTCTGAAATTAAAGGATAACTTATGGGATTTTATCCACTGGAAAAAGATCACTCCCAAGAACAGGTGTGTGCATACACACACACACACACACCCTCCAGCCATTCTGCAGCCTGACAAATCCTCCCCTGCTTCGGTGGACCACAAGAATAGGGAGGCATCAGTCTTCGGCCTTCCCACTGCCCTCTTCATCTTCAAAGCACTCTGCAAACACATGAATGAGCTTTCTAACCAACCACATAACCGAGATTCCCTTTAAAGTCAAAATCAAAACTGGCTGCAGAAATGTATTTCTGCTCTCACAGGGACCGTAGCCCAGCCTTATTTTGTCTTAAACCTCCTTTGTTTTAAGTCAGTTCTCTTTGATCTCTGTTTCTTTGTGAGCCTTGTCACCCCTTCCTGAGGAGATCAAAAAAGGATATAAGGGTCCTTAGATCCTCATGACCTCCAAATACCCCTCATCGACCCTTGGAGAAGCCAGGGCAGGCCTTGATTGAAGACTTGAGTTTGGCTTCCCAACTATGGTCAGCATTGTATCATCCTGTGGTAGGTAGGATTCAAAGATGGCCCCAGATCCCGGCTGCCTGGTGTGTACACCCCGTGTAGTCAACCTCCTTCCCTGGAGTGTGGGCAGAATCTGTGAATAGGTTGATTAGGTTTCTAATCATGCTGCTACTCTGTGATTAGGTTACTAATCAGAGGATTTTAGTCAATCAAAAGGGAGATTATCTAGGTGAGCCTGACCTAGTCAGCTGATCTCTTGAAAGGCACTAGGCCCTTCCTGAAGTCAGAATGGAAGTGTGAGAGCCTGTGGAGGGGGCTGCATGACAAGGGCCTGAGAGTGGCCTTCAGAAGCTGAGAGCAGTCCCCACCAACAGCTAGCAAGACAACAGAGACCTCAGTCCTTTAACAGCAAGGAAATGGGTTCTGCCAAAAACCTGAGGGAGCTTGGAACTGGATCTTTCCCTGGTCAAGCCTCCAGAGGCAGACGTAGTTGGCAAACACCTTAATTTCAGCCTTCTGAGACCAGCACAAAAGGAACCAGCCACGCCTTGCCTGGGCTTCTGACCTATGGAACTGTGAGCTAAGTGTGTAGTGACTTGTTATGAGAGAGAAGATAACTAGCACACTATTTCAGTAGATAACTCGATTGTTGCCCATACACACAGAATACTTAAGGAGCCCATGGTCCAGTAGCACCAGTCTTGGGACAACTTATAAAGCTCCATTTTCTTTTTGTTCCTGTAGACTTCATTTTAACCTCCATTTTCCTCTTCACAGAAACACAGATTTTCAGAGTTGGAAAGAGTTGTTAATGGCCACCCTCTGACAATGAAGCACCCTCCATACTGAATCCAGAGGGAGGCTGCCCAGCCTGTGTTTTATCTACCTGCCATCCCCAAGGCAGCTCCTTCCACTCTGAGCAGCTCACGACAAAGGAGACACTCTGAACAGATCCATTCACTTCCCTCTGGAAGCCTTTTATACCCTTTAACCCCTTCTTTGAACTTGTGCTCTAGTCTCTTTTTTGTATGTAAACCTTTTCATGAGTTTTTGTAGTAGTGGTCTCATATAATATTTGTGCTTTTGTGACTGACTTATTTCACTCAGCATGATGCCCTCCAGATTCATCCATGTTATGAGATGCTTCACAGATTCATGATTGTTCTTTATCGTTGTGTAATACTCCATTGTGTGTACGTACCACAGTTTGATTATCCATTTGTCTGTTAATGAGCATCTAGGTTGTTTCCATCTTTTTTCTATTGTGAACAATGCTGCAATGAACATGGGTGTGCATATGTCTATTTGTGTGACGGCTCTTATTTCTCCAGGATATATTACTAGGACTGGGATTGCTGGATCATATGGTATTTCTATTTCTAGCTTTTAAGGAAACGCCATAGCATTTTCCAAAATGGTTGTACCATTTTGCATTCCCACCAGCAGTGCACAGGAGTTCCGATCTCCACCCACCCTCTGCAACATTTGTTATTTCCTGTTTTATTGATTTGTGCCAGTAATGCCAGGGTTAGATGGTATCTCATTGTGGTTTTGATTTGCATTTCTCTAATGGCTAGAGATGGTGAGCATTTCCTCATGTGTCTTTGGTGTGTTCCTAGTCCTGGTCTCAACATCTCCACTTCCTCATATCCTCTCGGGTTCCTTCAGCAATCTGTCTCCTGTCCTTTAAAACTTCTTGTTTACCTGTGTTGTTGTAGTTAGTTGCCATTGAGTTGATTCTGACTCATGACGCTCCCATGTGTGCACAGTAGAACTGTGCTCCATAGCGTTGTCAAGGCTGTGGCCTTTAAGAAGCAGATCACCAGTCTCATCTTTTGAGGCACCTCTTGGGTGGGTTTGAACCACCAATCTTTCAGCTAGTGGTCAAGCGCTTAACTGTTTCTGGCATCCAGGGGTACCTAGTTTGCCAATATCCTATATAAAATGTCCTGGAGTAATATCCCCAAAGTGGTCTGACCAGAATAGGGAGTGGTGAGATTGTTATCTTTGTCCTCTGGCTTTACCTTTAAATATCGCCTGAATCCAACCACCTCTCACAATCACCACCATTACGTTCCTGTCCATGCCACTACCATCTCTCATCAGCTTCCTGCTTCAAATCTTGGGTCTCTACAGCCTGTTGCCCCACCACAGTCAGAGAGATTGTTCTTCCAGAACATTAATCGAACTACTTTACTCCCCTGCTCACAATCCTCCAGTAGTGTCCCAGAACATTTAGAGCAAAATACAAAGTTCTCAGTATGTTCTAGAAGGTCCTAGAAGATCTGGCCCCTTGTACTCTCTTACTTTATTTTTGGTCACTCTCCTTACTCATTCAGTTCTAGTTACATGTCAAGCTCATTCCCTTCATAGGTTCTGGAAGGATCTTTCCACCAAAAGCAGTTGCTGTCAAGTCAATTTTGACTCATGGTCACCCCGTGTGTGTCAGAGTAGAACTGTGCTTCATAGGGTTTTCAATGGCTGGTTTTTTTGGAAGTAGATTGCCAGGTCTTCCTTCCAAGGTACCTCTGGGTAGACTCAAACCTTCAGCCTTCTGGTTAGCAGCTGAGCATGTTAACTGTTTGCACCACCCACAGACTCTGGAAGGCTCCTACCAGTACCAGTTGCCATCGAGTCAATTCCAACTCATGACGACCCCAAGTATGCAGAGTAGAACTGCCCTAAAGGGTTTTCAAGGCTGTGGCCTTTCAGAAGCAGATCACCAGGCCTTTCTTCTAAGGCACCTCTGAGTACACTGGAACTTTGAACCTTTTAATTAGTAGTCAAGCACTTTACTGTTTGCACCACCCAGGAACTGCTGGAAGGCTCCTACCTTCCTTCACATGCCCCTGACCACTGTATTTCAAGTATCTGCCCCATCCACACATTGTTCTATATGTCTGTTTAATGCTCTCAGATCCCATGAGATATAAGTCACTATTATGCTCTCAAAATACATATGTATAATCATTCATAACATGAATTTAGAAGTAAAAATATGTCTACCTTTGTGAGACTCTCCAACATTAACTATAATTCATTAAAAACCTGTAAGTCATAAGAAAAGTTATTTAGAAAAATTCTGAACTTAGACATGGAACCATAGAGGCATGTGAAGTATGCAAAGAACGTAAACAGCCTTTCAGTTCACACTGACCCGGCATGCTGTGACACAAGAAAATACAACATAAATGTAAACAACCTCCCTAATCTCTAGCCCTGAAGAGAAGGCATGTCGTTTGGCTACTCTCTAACCCTGCAGAAAAGGAATAGCGTACTAGTCTTTGACGTCACACTGGCCCTTGTCATGTGGAGCCAAAGTGACAAAGTCACATATCAACCCTAAATTTCTGCTCACTCGCTGAGCAGAGGCAGAGATGGGACTGAGATTTTGTCCACTGCCGCCAACTTTGGACCCTATCTAGGGGGACCTCTGCTGAGTTGGAGCTGTGGTTAATTAAGCCTTCCTCCCGAGACCTCTCGTTAAAAGTTAAAGCCTGAAGTCTAAAGATTTGGACTCTAAGCAAAATTGCTTGTTCTTATCCTCCGATTTTAAAGGAATGTTGCAAGGTCTTACTTGGGCTCCTTGCCATGACTACATTGCAATAAACTAAATGAGTTTCTGCATGACAAGTCTGCTTATTTCTCGATTAACTTTCTAAGATTAAATCCTATACAACATCCATCATTCTCTACCCTTTTGCCTTGTTTATTTCCTTATTACTATCTTCCATTTACTGTGCATTTGTTTACTAGGGGCCAGGGACTTTGTTCACTCTATATCCCAAGGCATATGGTAGTCAGTCAGTCTGTAATTATTTTTTGATCGAATGAATGAATGAATACTGTATTGAATGAGATACTATGTTTCAGTTACTACCAAAGTAACTGGACTCCATCCCCTCAAATAACAAGAACCCCTGTATTAGTTATTTGTTGCTATGACAGAAATACCACAAGTGGATGGCTTTAAACAAACGGAAATTTATTTTCTTACCATTTAGGAGGCTAAAAGTCCAAATTCCAGGTGCTGGCTCTAGGGGAAGGCTCTCTCTCTCTCTCTCTCTGTGTGCTTAGGGAGGATGTCCTTGTGTCTTTTCAGCATCTATTCCTTGGTTCCTTAGTGATCTTCATGTGGTACGGCATCTGTTTTCTCTGCTTCTGCCCTCTGAAACCTGGTGGTATAGTGGTTAAGTGCTACAACTGCTAATCAAAAAGCCGGCAGTTGAAGTCCACCAGGCGCTCCTTGGAAACTCTCTGGAGGAGTTCTACTCTGTCCTACAGGGTCACTGTGAGTCAGAATTGACTTGATGGCAACCGGTTTGGTTTTTGGTTTGGCCCTCTGCTTGCTTAATCTGCTTTTGTATTTCAAAAGAGGTTGATTTAAGACACACTCCAAAAAAAAAAAAAAATTTTTTTTTCTACACTAATGCTTCCTCATTTAACATAACAAAGAAATCCATTCCCCAGGGGGGTTATAACCATAGATACAGGGTTTAGGGTTTATAACACATATTTTTGGGAGATACAATTCAAACCCGAATACCCCTAAGGTTTTTATTTGCCTCTATGGAGCATCTTCCTCCTCCCATGTTGGTGAACTCTGAGCTAACACTCTATAAATTAAGTCTTCTCAGATGCGGTCTCTCCAGCTTGTCAAGATCAGTTTTGAGATTGTCATTCAAAGCAGTTACGATCTCATCTCAGTTTCTGCCATTGATGAATTTGAGGAGGATGTTGTCATCTCATTTCACTCAGGTTGAGTCAAAGTTACATGAGTATAGGTGCGATAGGGCCAAGGACTGTCCTAAAGTGAACTGGTAACTTATAATCAATGGTTGGCCAATTGCCTGTTAATGCACCTGTTGGTCCTATTATCTGGCATATCACTGTCCAATAGAAATTTTATGTGAGCCGCATATATAATTAAAAAATTTCTAGTAGCCACATTTAAAAAGTAAAATAATTCTAATAAAATCTTCTTTAAAAACTACTCTCCATAATATTGAAATCCCTGCATGGTGCAAATGGTTAACATGCTTGGCTACTAACTGAAAGCTTGCCGGTCAAGTCCACCCAGAGGCACCTCAGAAGAAAGGCCAGGTGATCTAATTCCAAAAAATCAACCATTGAAAACCCTACACAGCACAGTTCTACTCTGACACACACAGAGTTGCCATGAATTGGAGTCAACTGGACGGCAACTGGGGTTTTTTTAATCCATGATATCATCATTTCAACATGTAATCAGTATAAAAACTATTAATGACGTATTTTACATCCTTTATTTCATACAAAGTTTTCTAAATCTGGCGTGTACTTCACACTTACGGCACATCCCAATTCAGACTAATCACATTTCCAGGGGCTAACTACTGTATTGCTCAGTGCCGGTCCAGCCCACATTTGTCCTTCTTATCCATGTCTCTTTTCACCCCTCGCCCCTCAAATGTCCTGGTCCCAGAGTCTATCATTTCCAAGTGTCCCTACTCTGGACTACCCCACTGACACTTACCTGACCCATTCCCCATTGCTTAGGATTCTGCTTTCTGCTGATGACTCTGACTTGTGCCCACGGCTTTACTTCGGCCACCTGCCCTCTAGAGCAGAGTTTCCCACCAGGTGCTCTTGACCTACCTGTGTGCTGTACACAGATGTAACCCTGTATATCTACTCCCTCAACTCTCAGACAGCCCGGCAGGTGAGACCTGCCGGGTACCTTAAGCAACAAGTGGTCCCAACAGGATTCCTCTAACTTCAGCATGAGAAAAGTGGGGCCAGTCTCTGCAGGCAGTGAGTAGATGGTGACGTCCAGGCTTTGTCACTTCCACCTCATGCACACAGCATAGCCAAGTAGGTACTCGTTACCTGGTCATCTTGTTCAGCAGCCAGCAACAGAGCATCATCATGGACAAGGGGCCTGTCTCAGTTATCTACTGCTGCTGTAACAAAAAGTACCACAAAAGGGTGGCTTTGAACAACTGAAATTTATTTCCACACAGTTCTGGAGATTAGAAGTCCAAATTCATGGTGTTGGTTCTAGAGGAAAGTCCATCATTTTCTGTTTCAGCTTCTAGTAGCTTCCGGAAATGTTTGGTGTTCCTGGGCTTGTAGTTGCACCTATTTCCGTCTTCACATGGCGTCTCCTCCTGTATGACTGCTGGTCTCTGCGTCTATTCTGCCTTTTTTATAAGACTCTGTGATCCTTAAAGGTATGTGTCAACTTGGCAGGGCCATGATTCTCAGTGATTTGGCAGTTATGATATAGCTTGGCAGTCATATGATGAAGTAATCACCTCCATGATGAGATTTGATATAATGTGATCACCTCCATGGTGAGATCTGCTGTGAGCAGCCAATCAATTGAAAGGGAGTTTCCCTGGGGGAGTGTGGCCTGCATGACATATAAGTGGACTTTCTGCCAAGGCTCAGGGGCTTTTGTTCTCTCTGGATCCTGCAGCTGGCTCCTGTTTGTCTGATCTGCGGTTCTCGGGACCTGAGCTAGCAGTTTATCTGCCGTCTTGCCTGCCAATCTTGGGATTCATCCATCTTCGCAGCCTATGAGCAAGAGCCCTGCTCTCTGACCTGCCGATCTTGGGTTCGCTAGCCCCTGCAGCTATATGAATCAGGAGAAGCCTCTGCTCTGACCCACGAATTTGGGACATTCCAGCCTCTGACAACCTCCTGAGCCATTTCTTTGATATAAATCTCTCTATATATTTATTTATACAATTTACTGTTTTTGCTTCTCTAGATAACCCAGCCTAAGACAGACACTACTCATAAAAGATTAAGTTTAGAACTCACCCTACTCTGGTATGACCTTATTTCCAAACAAGGTCTTATTTATAGGTACCCATTCCCTTTGCCATTGAGTTGATTCCAAACAGGAACGGTGATTAGGAATTCCATATTTGTTTTTGGAGGACACAATTAAATACCTAAGAAGGCCCATGGAGTTGCCAGAAGAGTCCTTGTCCCAAGTGCCCAAGGAACATGATCCACAATTTGAGGCATGGTGTCAGTGGAGGGAAGGGCAGGGAGGCCAGCCAAGGGCTGCTGGACAACATAGCCCGGGAGCAGCTCTGGGCCTCCATTTCTCCATCTTCATGTGTACCAGACACCACCTTCGTTTTGTAGCTGATGAGCCATTTCAGTAGCACTGGAGCCAGCTGCAAAGTGGTTGTTTTAAAAACACACATGCATATTGCAAATGGTGACTTTATTATTCTTTTGAAATACTTGCTGAGGAAAAGTTTGATTGGCTTCAACATTCATTCAAGTTCTCATAAGAAATGTCAACATTATAAGGAAGGGAATTATTACAATCTTAATAAAATCCTAACTTTCACCTTTTCAGTGGTTGCAAAAATAACATTTAAATGGCTTTTGATTTTTTGTTACCTCCTTGTGCACTTTCTCACTGCTAGCGGATTTTGAGAATTGAGAGTCCGTCGTCACACCACCACCCATCTGTCAGTTTGTCCTACCGTGGTGACTTGGGCATTGCTATGATGGTGGGAGCTATGCCAGCAGTTATTTCAAATACTAGTAGGGTCACCCATGATGAACAGGTTTCAGAGGAGCTGCCACACTAAGGCAGACTAGGAGGAAAGGCCTGGTGATCTGCTTCCAAAAATTAACCGGTGAAAACCTTCTGGATCACAACAGGATATTATCTGATACAGCACTGGAAGATGAGCCTTCTAGGTTGGACGGCATTACACAGTAACTGCGACAGTGGACTAGCACACCAACCATCGTGAAGATGGCACGGGACTGGACGGTTCATTCTGCTGTACACAAAGTTGCCAGGAGTCAGAGCCAACTGGAGGGCAACGAACAACAGCATCATTAGAAAATCGTGCTAAAATATTACATGTAGCCAGCTCAAGGATAAATCCTGATGTAAAAAAGCTATCTGTATCTTCTAAAGCAAGTTTCTCAATACAATATTTTTTAAAGATTTCATTTGGAAGTTGTATACAATCAATATTTTTCTTGTCATGATTATAGAATTATAAAGAAAACGTAATGTATGTTTGTTTTGGTCAAGCCCCACATGGATGCCACCGAAGCCCTTCAGTTAACCCCTGCGCACCTCACAAACATTACCGATTTCTGCACGTGAAGGATGTGAGGAGCTACGGGAGGCAGAAGCCCTGTGCTGGCACCTCGCCCCGCACCAGCACAGAGTGTGCGCCCCTACTCTTCGCGCCAGCACCGAGTATGCGCCGCTGCCCTCCGCGCCGGCACCTAGTGTGCGCTGCTCCCGGGAGCCCTGTGCTGGCTCCTGGCCTCTGCGCCAGCACCAAGAGTGCACCGCACCTGGGTTTCTTTAAGCTGCCTTTTGTCAGCCTTTTCGCCACTTTGCACTGAATATATTTTTTAAAAACTCAAAATTTCAACTCCCATCTCCTAAACTTTGTAAGCAGAAATAGGCAGTTGACTTTTTTTAATAGCAATCTAGGCAACTGGGGGAATCTAGCGACGTAGCCAGTAAAAGCTTTCTCTCTTCTCTCCTTTCTGTTTGTACTTCCCAGGACAGTCAGTGAAATTGTGTTCCTGTGAAAATTCCTGGGCAGAGTAATAATTTGTTTTTCAAACGGAACTCTCTCCCTGTATCGCCTCTCACGTGAGAGGAACCCTGTGAATGTGAAGTGATCCTTCCAGCAGCCCACCTGAGTCAGGTACGGCTCCCAGGTAGCCACGCATGTCGGTACATGCCTCCAGACTGGCGCCCAGGGCCCGTGTGAGGACCCTCTGTGCACCAAGGAGCAAGGCAGAAGGTGGAGTGACAGCCACTGTCTGCCTTCTCTCTCAGCAACACAGAGAATGGAAATCTTTAAGCATTTGGATGGTACTATGAATTTTGAAGGGCTGATTCTGTCCTGATTAGGTGGTTCCTAAATGAGACTGTGTTCTAGGAGTCTAGGAGTCTGGCCAGGGGAAGAGGGGCAACGACTGGCAAGGCACTGGGGCTGGTAAGTGTGGCTGGAGTGGAAGGTAGGAAGACAATGCTGATACTGTAGCAACTCAAGGAAGCAAAAAGGAATTGCTCAGGTTAAAGTTTCCAGTTTTTGTCCAGTATCTCATGGCAAATACTATTGAAAAATACTATTACAATGCAAAATTCAAAATATATAAAGATCAGAACAGAACAAATCAAAGTGAGAATGAATTTCTGAGTGTAAAATTAAGCAAAATGTTAGTTAGGATGTAGCATGTAAGTTACCCAGTTAATCTTAGGTAGTGTCTATAATGATGTTAGCTATAGTCTTTAAAGTAACCAACATAAATAGGGAGATTTTAACACTGTCTACGTTGTACAGCATTTTTAGAGAGAATATTGTTTAAAAATTTACCAAGAGGAAGTTTCTGGTGTGGTTCCAGATACCCAGGGAAACACCCGCCGCAATCCGTTTTTTGGAAAAAGGCAGAGGATGAATATATAGACTATCGGACACATATATGGCCCAGGACAGAATAAAAGGTAATGTGGAAGTTACTTTAGCTCAGAGCTCAATGAAGACAAACCTTTGTTTAGCCTCTAAGGTTGCCCATAGATACAAGATAAAGGCTTGATTACACTTGCATTTAGTTTGAACAAGAGTCCCTGGGTAACACAAACACTTAAGCACTGGGCTACTAACTGAATGGTTGGAGGTTTGAATCCACCCAGAGGCTCCTTGGAAGAAAGGCCTGGTGATCTACTTCTGAAAAACCAGCCACTGAAAACTGTATGGAGCACAGTTCTCCTCTGGTACACTCAGGTCGCCAGGAGTCAGAGTCAGAGTCAACCGGAGGGCTACTAGTGGTGGCAGTGGTGTTAGCTTGAACACTTACTAGAGGAAAGGGTGTATAGCGTTGACATTTTTCTCAGAAAAGAAAATATATTGGACAACCTTGCCAGTTACCTATCTGCTGAAGGATTCTTGGAAGAGCGGCCTCAAAGTGCTAGCACTCACAGCTCTGTTTTGGGAGGCTACACATGCCCCGGTTGATGAGCTTATCACTGACTTATTAGTCTGCCCTGGCCAGAGCTGACAGGACCCAAGAAGAGCTCTGACCGAGGACGGCCAGCTGCAGGTGCCAGAAGGTGATCTGGAATGACCTCTGCCCCCTGTACTGAGAGGCCAGAGGGAGACAGTCAGCAGGTAGTATCCTCAGAGGAGGACAGCCATACGCGAACACCCGGAGCAGTGGTAGCCAGTCCAGGGTGGAAACCAAGACAAGCAGACAGTGCAGCAGCACAGAGAAGTCAGTGAGTGGTGGCCAGAGCAGGAAAAGCCGATTCACCCTGCTGTCTTTGTTGTTGCTAGTTGCTGTGGCATCGGCCGACTCATGGTGACACCATTACAACAGAAGGAAACCTTGCCCAGCCCTGCACCATCTTCACAATCGTTGGTATGCTCCGGTCCATTGTTGCGGCCACTGTGTATTTTTCATGACTTCCAACCTAGGAGTCTCATTTTCCAGTGTTGCATCAAACAATCTACTGTTGGGATCCATAGGGTTTTTATTGGCTAATATTTGATGCTGTCCTCTGCCCCCAGCAAGGGCATGGGCACGGGGAGGACCAGGGTCAGGCACACACACCCCATGGTGTCTCCGGTGGGCATGGTGGTGGCCGTCCGCATGGGTCTGGTGGACTGCTGTCCGGAGCCCACATTTTGGCAGGGGTGAGTTCCTTGCCTACCCCTAAATCATATATCTGGTACATCCCAGCATGGAGGTTTAAAGATCCTTGAGAGTTGCCCGACTGCAGTAAGCTGGGACGGCAGGGCCTTGGGAAGCAGAGACTTCCCTAGGCCCCAGCCAGCCCAGGCACAGCGCATCGGCGGGAGGGGAACCAGCAGTTGTGCAAGGCTGGGATCCAGGTTGTCGAGAGGGTCTGTTCTCACCTGGAGAGCGTCCACTTGCCCTGCGTAGGCTCAGTGCCTGGGGGAGCCTCTTTTAGCCTTTCCAACCTTCCCGAATCTGGCCTGTGTTGATCTCTCCTGGCCAGCTTGAGGCACCATCCAGGATGAGCCAGGAAATATCAATTGTGTAATTTTGGTGATATTTGCATTTAAACCTGGCATTGCAGAACATAAAATGAATGGTAAAATTCATGCTAATAGTTGAAATTTACGGTTTTTCTTAGAACAATATTAAATAGCAAATCAAAAACACTGACAAGTCAAACGGGAAAGAGAGACTGAGACTGGATAAAAGAGAAAGTTTTAAGTGTACCTTTTTGTTGTCGTTAGTTGCCCGAGGAATTGATTCTGACTCATGGTGACCCCACTTGCACAGAGAGAACTGTGCTCCATAGGGTTTTCAATGGCTCATTTTTCAGACTAGATCACCAAGGTGCCTCTGAATAGACTCAAACTTCGGAACTTTCAGTTAGCTGGCGAGTGTGTTAACCATTTCCACCACCCAGGGACTCCTAGCTGAGGACAACAAGCTATTTGTAGAAGCAGTAACAGCCTTTCCCAGCCCAGCGTGCCTTGGCCCTAGAGTCTCAGGCAGGGCAAGGAGAACGGCTGGAGAGACCATCCCTGCAAGTAGGGCCCCGCAGGACCCAGGGTCTCACATAACTCAGCCCTCTTATTCCCAGGGCTGTGCCACCATTCAGGAATAACTTACACAATCTGTGCACTTGTGATTTGGTGGGTATTTACAAATACTGGGCCACGCTGCCCTTCTCATCCAGGCGGAGAGGATGCAGTGCTCGAACAGCCCTGAAAAAGGTCTGTCTCCAGCTTTTCCACTCCTCAGCATTCCAGAAAGATTATTTCCTCACAGCTGCTTTTTTAAGAGGGTAGTCTTGGGTGGTTGGGAGCAAATGGTTAATCGCTTAACTACTAGCCAAAAGGTTGGCAGTTCGAACCCACCCAGAGGCACCTTGAAAGAAAGGCCTGGTGACCGCTTCTGAAAGGTCACAGCCTTGAAAACCCTATGGAGCAGTCTACTCTGCACACATGTGGTCGCCATGAGACAGAATTGATTCCATAACGATTAACAACAACAGCCTTGAGAGGGCTTCGAGCTTGCAGAGAAGTGTGGATCTCCAGAGCACAAGAGAGAAGGAGGACCACAGCTAAAGCACATGTAATCTAATTGCACCATAAGGTTTTCTTCTGAAGCAGCTCGACTTCTCCCCCTGCTTCCCGAGAAATCATCTGCTTGTTGTCTACCAAGCCAGATGACATAGAGCATGTCTGTAGGAACATGTCTGTGTGCCGTGTGCTTCTCAGGGTACAATGTGCTGCTTTTGTGCTTGGGAGTTTTTTTTACTTTTAGTAGCTGTTTTAGGTTTTAGCATCCAGCCCTTTCTCCCCTTCTCAGCTCTCCCAGCATCTTGCTTTTATTCCTAAACTGTGATCTTTATGACTCCCAATGGCATTTTACAGAGCTGTGTCTTGATGGTGGTGGATGGTTTCTTTGGGTTATGACATATACATAAAGTATCCCTACACCAGTGTTCACGAGCACAGCGAAGCACAAAGTGGGGGGCCATTCCAGCAGAGAGGAGAGTGAGCGTGTTTGATGGGAGGTAGCCACCACAGATTTTTCTGGTATGTATTTTATTTCTTCTGCTATTGTCCTTCAGCAAAGAGAAATACTTTGCATAGATAAATATAAGCAGACGTTTTGGCATTCAGGTCATGAGGCTGCAAGGCACTGGCAGAATACAGAGGGACCAAGGACAGAAGATTAATGAACCCCTCTGGCTACACCAAAAAATCCCTGTGTGGTGCAATCAGTTTGCACTTGACTACTAACCTAAAAGTTGGCAGTTCAAACCCATCCAATGGTGCCACAGAAGAAAGTCCTGGCGATCTGTTTCCATAAAGATTATAGGCAAGAAAATCCTATACAACAGCTCTGCTCTCCATACATGGGGTTGTCATGAGTTGGAATTGACTCAATGGCAACAGGTTTTTGTTTGTTTGTTTTGCTTTTTGACTATATCAATGGCACTGGCTACGGAGGGGAGGCTGTGGCAGAACGCCAGGCTAGGAAGCAGAAAACCTGAGTTCTAGACCCACACTGCCACTGACTGGGCCAATACCTCAAGCTTCTTTCTTTCATTTCCAAAGTGAAGATTTGGAGCAAGGGTGTTCCCTATGTTCCTCTTCAATTATAGAACTTTAAGATTCTCTTGGTCATCACTGTAGATATTCACTTCAACACTGAAATTTACAGTATTAATTTGAATCCTTCTTTTCATAAAGGACATTTATTGGGAAAATGCATATGAGGCACCAAAAGGGGGGAACCAGAAAAGGTGAGGAGAGTAGTCAAATGGTGATGCCAGTCCAACCCCAGTGAAGAAGAGAGGGAAGGAAGGAAGCAGGAAACATCAGAGCAGTCCTGTGTGCCACAGGAAAGGCTGGCATCAGTGTCCCTGCTGAGTGCTTGGCTGAGAGAAATCAGGGGAGTGCAGTCACGACACAAAGCAGCGATGGATTTAGAGTTACACTCCCTGCAGCAGGAGATGCAAACGGCTCACTTCCGTGGCTGCCAAAAGTCTACATTTGTAAAGTGTATGTTTCTTTACTTTTTTGTTAATTTTTTCATCATGAACCATTTTCAAATATACATAAAAGTAAAATAGTCTAATAAATGCTTATACCCTTCACCCAGATATAACTATTATCAAGATTTTGCCACTTTAAAATGTTTTTCTTTTCTTCACTTATTCTTTAAATCCTTCCTTTTTTCTCTTGCTTTTTTTCCTTCTTTCTCCCTCTTTCTTTCTTTTCTTTTTCTTTCTGTTAAAGTACTGTGAAGCAAATTCCAGACATCATGTCATTTCAGGCCTACATACTTCTAAAAATTATAGATATTGTCTTATATACCCAATGCCATTATCGCACCAACAAAATGAGAACAAGATATTTGGTGGAATATAATACCCAGTCCACATAGAAATTTCTCCAATTCTCTGAAAATATTTTTTTCATAATTGATGTGTTTAAATTAAGACCCAGAGGCAGGGACAAGATGGCAGAATACCCAGATGCTTCCAGTGATCTCTCTCACAACAAAGACCTGAAAAATCAAGTGAAACAATTATATTTATGACAAGTTAGGAGCCCTGAACATCAAAGGCAAAGTTAGAAAATGGACTGAGCATCAGGGGGAGAATGAGGTGGTTCAGAAGCAGAGAGGAGTTGCCAAACCTGAATCACTGGGAACCCTCAGGCACCATTCCCAGAAGTGGATGTGGCGGACTGGTGGTAGCGTTTGGCCGCAGTTTCCTCAGTGAGAAGCGGCCAGCTGCACAGCCTACTCACGCCTCCGTAAACAGAGAAGAACAGTACCTTTGGCAAAAGCTAAGTACTTGCGTGTATTTTACTGTGCCGCCAGTGCCCAAGCTGGCTTCAGTGGCTGTTGATTTCCCTGGGCCTGAGATACGTCCATTTGAGCACCCTGAGCCATGCTCCTGGACTTCGAGAAGGAATAAATTCACATCAGGGGAAAAAGGTAACTTGCCAGCTCAACTAACTGGGGGAAGCTCAGGACAGAAGCAGCCCCTGTCCAGGTACAAATGGCCCATAGACTTTGAATACCTTTCCCCCCTGCATGGACTTGTGTGGGCCTATTTCGGAAGAATAGTCCCAAGTTGGCAGACTGCAACTGTTCAAGCTATGTGGTGGAGAGGTGGGTGTTTGATATTTGACACCACTTTGCCTGTAAAACAGGGTCCACACCTACCCACATCAGGGGCCTAAGAGCTGGTGGCTCCATTCAGGTCACCCAGCCACCTGCGACAGGGGTCCAAGGATAACTGGTACCCCCCAACCCTTACATCCAAAGGCACTGGGTGCCCATGGTCTGTCTACAGAACCCACCCACCTGTACACTCTAGGGAACAGGGATGTGCTTTCCTCAGAGACACTTGGGGGATGGTTCTCAGCCCCCTGCCTTGTTCAGGGTGTGACCCCCTGTTGCAACCAGATACCGGTACCTACACCAAACACCTCTGCCCCTACAACAGAGACTGTACCACACACTTGATGACCACCTACCTGGACACCTGAGTTGAATCCACGTCAAGTAAAGTGAATGGACTTATAAGCTCATATACCTGATAATAGCTCTAGCCATCTGATGACAGGACGTCGGAGCTCTGAAGGTGAAAATAATCAAGCTAGCTCACTCAAGCAACCCATTTGGGCAAATCAAAACAAAACAAAGCAAGAAACTAGGATACAGTAAGCAAACATAAAATAAACTAAAGCAATGACTTATAGATGGCTCAGAGAAAGCAGTCAATATCAAACTACATAAAGAAGCAGACCACACCGCTTTAACAGTCTCTCAAAACAGAGAATCAAAGAATCTTCTGGATGAAGGTGCCTTCCTGGAATTACCAGATGCAGAATACAAAAATTAATATATGGAACTCTTAAAGACATTAGGAAGGAGATAAGGCAATATGCAAAACAAGCCAAGGAACACACAGATAAAGCAGCTGAAGAAATTAAAAAGGTTATTCAAGAACATAAGGAAACATTTAATAAACTGAAAGAATCCATAGAAAAACAGCAATCAGAAATTCAGAAGATTAACAATAAAATTTCAGAATTAGACAACTCAATAGAAAGTCAGAGGAACAGAATTCAACAAGTACAAGGCAGAATTAGTGACCTTGAGGATAAAGCTCTTAGCACCAATATTTGAGAAAAATCAGATAAAAGAATTAAAAAAAATGAAGAAACCTTAAAAATCATATGGTATTCTATCAAGAGAAATAACCTCCAAGTGATTGCAGTACCAGAGCGGGGAGGGATAACAGAAAATACAGAGAGAATCATTGTAGACTTGTTGCAGAAAACTTCCCTGATATTGTGAAAGATGAGAAGATATCTATCCAAGATGCTCCTCAAACCCCACATAAGGTAAATTTTAGAAGAAAGTCACCAAGACATAATCAAACTTGCCAAAACCAAAGATAAAGACAGAATTTTAAGAGTAGCTAAGGGTAAACTAAAAGTCACTTACAGGAGAGAAGATAAGGATAAACTTGGACTACTTTGGAGAAGCCATGCAGGCAAGAAGGCAATGGGATGACTTACATAAAGTATTGAAGGAAAAAAATTGCCAACCAAGAATCATATATCCAACAAAACTGTCTCTCAAATATGAAGGTGAAATTAGAACATTTCCAGATAAACAGAAGTTTAGGGAATTCGTAAAAACCAAACCAAAACTACAGGAAATACTAAAGGGAGTTCTTTGGTTAGAAAATCAATAATATCAGGTATCAACTCAATGCTAGAACACTGGACAGAGCAATCAGATGTTAACGCAGACAGGGAGACCACAAAAATACATCAAGATTAAAAAAAGGCTCAAAACAGGGAAACAGCGATGTCATTACATAAAAGATGACAACATAAAAAAAATAAAGAGGGAAAAAGAGATGTAGTCATAGGTCTTTCATATGGAGAGGAAGACAAGGCGATATAAAGAAATAAAAGTTAGGTTTAAACTAAGAAAAATAAGGGTAAATATTAGGATAACCACAAAGGAGACTAACATTCCTACTCATCAAAATAAAATAAAGAAAAAAATAGAGACTCAGCAGAAACAAAATCAACAACAATGAATAACAGGAAAAGACAATACATAAAGATAAACTACTCAGCACAAAAAATTAAGTGGGAAAAACTGTCAACAACACACAAAAAAAGACATCAAAATGACAGCACTAAACTCATACCTTTCCATGATTACACTGAATGTAAATGGACTAAAAGCACCCGATAAAGAGAGAGAGTGGCACAACGGATAAAAAACACGATCTGTCTATACGCTGCATACAAGAGACACACCTTAGACTTAGAGACACAAACAAACTAAAACTCAAAGGATGGAAAAAATTATATCAAGCAAACAACAATCAAAAATGAGCAGGAGTGGCAATATTAATTTCTGACAAAATAGACTTTAAAGTGAAATCCACCGCAAAGGATAAGGAAGAACACTATATACTGATTAAAAGGACGATACACTACGAGGATATAACAATATTAAATATTTATGCACCCAATGACAGGGGTGCAAGATACATAAAACAAACTCTAACACACTGAAAAGTGTGATAGACAGCTCCACAATTATAGTAGGAGACATCAACACACCACTTTCGGTGAAGGACAGGACATCCAGAAAGAAGCTCAAAAAAGACACTGAAAATCTAAATACCACAATCAACCAACTTGACCTTACAGACATATACAGAGCACTTCACCCAACAGCATCCAAGTATAATTTCTTTTGTAGTGAACATGAAACATTCTCTAGAATAGATCACATGTTAGGTCATAAAGCAAGCCTTTGCAGAATCCAAAACATTGAAATATTATAAAGCATCTTCTCCAACCATAAGGCCAAAAAGTAGAAATCAATAACAGAAAAAAGCAGGGAAAAGAAATCAAATACTTAGAAATTGAACAACACCCTGCTCAAAGAAGACTGGGTTATAGAAGACATTAAGGATGCAATAAAAAAATTCATAGAACCCAATGAGGATGAAAACACCTCCTGTCAGAAGCTTTAGGACACAGAGAAGGCAGTGCTCTGATGTCAATTTATTTCAATAAATGCACACCTACAAAAAGAAGAAAGGGCCAGAATCAAAGAATCATCCCTACAATTTGAACAAAGAGAAAGAGAGCAACAAAAGAAACCCTCAGGCATTAGAAGAAAGGAAATAATAAAAATTAAAGTAAAACTAAATGAAACAGAAAACAGAAAAATAATTGAAAGAGTTAACAAGAACAATAGCTGGTTCTTTGAAAAATTAACAAAATTGATAAACCATTGGTCAAACTGACAAAAGAAAAACAGGAGAGGAAGCAAATAACCCGAATGAGAAATGAGATGGGGGATATTACAACAGACCTGACTGAAATTAAAAGAATCATATCAGATAACTATGAAAAATCGTACTCTAACAAATTTGAAAACCTAGAAGAAATGGATGAATTCCTAGAAACACACTACTTACCTAAACTAACACAAAAAGAGGCAGAACAACTACATAAACACATAACAAAGGAAGAGATTCGAAAGGTAATCAAAAAACTCCCAACAACAAAAAAAAGCCCTGGCCCAGAGGGCTTCAATGAAGAGTTCTACCAAACTTCAGAGAAGAGTTAACACCACTACTGTTAAAGGTATTTCACAGCATAGAAAAGGACGGAATACTCCCAAACTCATTCTATGAAGCCAACATATCCCTGATACCAAAACCGGGTAAAGACACCACAAAAAAGAAAATTACAGACCTATATCCCTTATGAACTTTGATGCAAAAATCCTCAACAAAATTCTAACCAATAGAATTCAACAGCATATCAAAAAAATAATTCACCATGACCAAATGGGATTCATACCAGGTATGCAGGGATGTTGCAACATTAGAAAAACAATTAATGTAATCCATCATATAAATAAAACAAAAGACAAGAACCACATGATTTTATCAGTTGATGCAGAAAAGGCATTTGACAAAGTTCAACATCGTTTCATGATAAAAACTCTCAGCAAAATAGGAATAGAAGGAAAATTCCTCAACATGATAAAGGGCATTTATACAAAGCCAAGAGCCAACAACATCCTAAATGGAGAGAGTCTGAAAGCATTCCCCCTGAGATCCGGAACCAGACAAGGATGCCCTTTATCACCACTCTAATTCAACATTGTGCTGGAGGTCCTAGCCAGAGCAATTAGGCTAGATAAAGAAATAAAGGGCATCCAGATTAGTAAGGAAGAAGTTAAAGTATCTCTGTTTGCAGATGACATTATCTTATACACAGAAAACCCTAAAGAATACTCAAGAAAATTACTGAAACTAACAGAAGATTTCAGCAGAGTATCAGGATAGATAAACATACAAAAATCAGTTGGATTCCTCTACACCAACAAAAGGAACATCGAAGAGGAAATCACTAAAATCAATACCATTTACAGTAGCCTCCAAGAAGATGAAATACTTAGGAATAAATTTAAGAGAGATGTAAAAGACCTGTACATAGAAAACTACAAGACACTACTGCAAGAAACCAAAAGAGACCTAAAAAAAAAAAAAGAGAAACCTAAATAAGTGGAAAAACATACCTTGATCATGAATGGGAAGACATAACGTTGTAAAAATGTCTGTTCTATCAAAAGCGTTCTGTAGATACAATGCAATTCTGATCCAAATTCCAAAGACATTTTTTAATGAGATGGAGAAACAAATCACCAACTTCATATGGAAGGAAAAGAGGTCCCAGATAAGTAAAGCATTACTGAAAAAGAAGAACAAAGTGAGAGGCCTCACTCTACCTGATTTTAGAACCTATTATACCACCACAGTAGTCAAAACAGCTTGGTATTGGTACAACAACAGATGCATAGAGCAAAGGAACAGAATTGAGAATCCAGACATAAATCCATCCACACATGAGCAGCTGATATTTGACAAAGGCCCAAAGCCAGGTAAATGGGGAAAAGACAGTCTTTTTAACAAATAGTGCTGGCATAACTGGATATCCATCTGCCAGAAAAAATGAAACAAGACCCATACCTCACACTGTGCACAAAAAACGAACTCAAAATGGATCAAAGACCTAAAGATAAAATCTAAAACGATAAAGATCATGGAAGAAAAATTAGGGACAATGCTAGGAGCCCTAATACATGGCATAAACAGTACACAAAACATTGCTAACAATGCAGAAAAGAAACCAGATAACTGGGAGCTCCTAAAAATCAAGCACCTATGCTCATCCAAAGACTTCACAAAAGAGTAAAAAGATTACCTACAGACCAGGAAAAAGTTCTTAGCTACGATATTTCCAATCAGTGTCTCATGTCTAAAATCTACATGATAGTGCAAAAATTCAACAACAAAAAAAGAAATAACCCAATTGAAAAATGGGCAAAGGGTATGAACAGACACTTCACTAAAGAAGACATTCAGGTAGCTAACAGGTACACGAGGAAATGCTCACGATCCTTAGCCATTACAGAAATGCAAATCAAAACTACAATGAGATTCCATCTTACTCCAACAAGGCTGACATTCTTACAAAAAACACAAAATAATAAATGTTGGAGAGGTTGTGGAGAGACTGGAACACTTATACACTGCTGGTGAGAATATAAAAAGGTAGAAAAAGTTTGGAAATCAATTTGGCGCTTCCTTAAAAAACTAGAAATAGAACTACCATATGATCCAGCAATCCCACCCCTTGGAATATATCCTAGAGAAATAAGAGCCTTTACATGAACAGGTATATGCACACCCATGTTCATTGCAGCACTGTTTACAGTAGCAAAAAGATGGAAGCAACCAAGGTCCCCAACTATGGATGAATTGATAAATAAATTATGGTATATTCACACAATGGAATATTACGCATCGATAAAGAACAACGATGAATCTGTGAAACATTTCATAACATGGAGGAATCTGGAAGGCATTATGCTGAGTGAAATTAGTCAGCTGCAAAAGGACAAATATTGTATGAGACCGCTGTTAAAAGAACTCAAGAAATGGTTTAAACAAAGAAGAGAATATTCTTTGATGTTTATGAGAGGGGGGAGGGAGGGAAAGCTTTTCACTCATTAGATGGTAGATAAGAACTATTTTAGGTGAAGGGAAAGACAACACACAATACAGAAGAAGTCAGCACAACTGGACTAAACCAAAAGCAAAGAAGTTTCCTGAGTAAACTGAATGCTTCGAAGGCCAGTGTAGTAGGGGCAGGGGTTTGGGGACCATGGTTTCAGGGGACCTCTAAGTCAATTGGCATAATAAAATCTATTAAGAAAACACTCTGCATCTGACTTTGGAGAGTGGTACCTGGGGTCTTAAACACTAGCAAGCGGCCATCTAAGATGCTTCAATTTGTCTCAACCCACCTGGATCAAAGGAGAATGAAGAACACCAAAGACGCAAGGTAATTATGAGCCCAAGAGGCAGAAAGGGCCACATAAAGCAGAGACTACATTAGCCTGAGATCAGAAGAACTAGGTGGTACCCGGCTGCAACTGATGACTGCCCTGACAATGAACACAACAGAGAACTCTTAGGGAGAAGGAGAGCACAGGATGCAGTCCCCAAATTATCGTAGAAAGACTAGAAGGACACCTGAGATCATGGTCCCCAGACCATGTTTTAGCGCAAGATAGTAACCATTCCCAAAGCCAACTCTTCAGGCAGGGATTGGACTATGGGATGTAAAATGATACTGGGGAAGAATGAGCTTCTTGGATCAAGTAGACACAGGAGACTACGTTGGCATCTCCTGTCTGAAGGGGAGATGAGAGAGCAGAGGGGGTCAGAAGCTGGCCGAATGGACACGAAAAGAGAGGGTGGAGGCAAGAAGTGAGCTGTCTCATTTGAGGGAGAGCAATTAGGAGTATATAGCAAGGTGTTTATAAATTTTTGTATGAGAGTCCTACTTGATTTGTAAACTTTCACTTAAAGCACAATAAAAACTAAAAAAAAAAAATTAAGACCCAATAAAGATCCATATAACGTATTTGGTTGTTGTGTCTCTTAAATATCTTTTGATTCAGAGTAATTCCTTTGCTGTCCCACCTTTTATTTTTTGCCTTGATATTGACTTGAAGAAACTGGGTCAATTGTCCCGTGGAATGTCCCACTTTCTGGATTTATCTATTGTTATGATTGTTGTTGTTATGAGTTGCTATTGAGTCAGTTCTTGCTCATGGTGACCTTATGCATGACATAATGAAACTTTGATATGGTAGGTAAGATTATTTTTAGCAAATATTCCACTCCCCTTCTCTGAGATTCCATAGAAGTGTATTCCTAGCCCCTACGTTGTTGGATTTGGCCGTATGACTTGGTTGGTCAATGGACTGTGCAGAAGTGACAGTGTGCCACATCGGCATATTAAGAGGCATCACATGTTTCCACTGGCACCTCTGGAGTTCCTGACCTCTGCCATGGAAAGAGCTTCCCCTGGATAGCCACTGCCCTCTCAAACTCTAGCTCCAAAATGAGACACAAGGAGCAGAGTGGCCGGGCCCACCCTCATGGCTGTGAGTGGGAGAATAGATGATTATCGTTGTAAGGTGCTCAGTTTTAGTGTTATTTGTTATGAGGGATTATTATGGCAATATCTAACTAATACACTGGCTTCCTTATAACATTTTTTAACTTGTTCCTCTACTCACCTATTTCCTCCACACTGGAAAAAAAAAAAGAAATTTTTTTTTTTTTAAGAAAGCTATAAAACTTTGATTAGATTCAGATGGAACATTTTTTTGCAGGACTATTTCATAAGTGGTACTGTATCCTTTACAGGGTACCACACTGGGATACACACAATGTTCCGTTATCCACTTAGCTCTGCTCAGATCAATCAGTGGGTCAAGGGAGGACAACCTGGCCCCCCATCGCTACAGAGTTCCTCATCAAAGGTATATCTAATGGTTTCATGCATTGATGATGCTTGCTTAAATCATTTGTTTCTTTAGGCTTTGCACAGTGGTGGTTTTCTGATTCTTTCATTTTTTACCATTTATTAGCTGGAATTCCTCTGGGGAACAAAAAAAGAATTTTCCCTTAATAGTTCCCTTGAAATATGATTGCGCAGAAAAGGTAGGTTGGATGCTTAATTTTTTCCTTTTAATTGTGTATTTTCAGAATAAGGAATTGATGTCTTAGTTACCTCCAGTGGTGGCTAATGAGGTGGTTGCTTTTGCTTGATTTTTGGCTTTTGCTTTCTATTTTTTAACTAATGTTATCAACTCATGGTTTTTATTAGATTCAGTGTGTTTCAGTTAATACAGTAATTTTTCCTTTTTATGCTTAAGTGGTCCTATCTTGACAATGTGGCCCCCTTCACGTTGGTCCCTATATCCTTGTTGGTGTCAGTCTCTGCTAGCTTCTTTAACTTTCAGGACAAAAAGGTATCTTGGGCACAACTTGTATATTTTCTGCTCCAGAACCAGAATCAGCTGTTCCCCAAAGAGTCCTAGTTCCTTTTCATGGAGATGGCATTTGGCAATCGAAATCCATGTTAGGGGCTGTCATTACTACCAGTTTGTCATTGCTGCTAGGCCTTTTCAGTGGCCATAGTTCAAAGACATCAATTTTTTTTAAAGAAAAGCAATCATAATTTTATAGTAATATTTTTAGCTCAAATTTGACATTATAAGATTTTTACTTAGCTTTTTAAATTTTATATTTATATGTCTTTTTTTGCACTGAAAGTCTTGGCTAAAGGCTTAATTACCTGCTTTCCCAACTCACTGCATCTTGAATAATTTATTTAATCCAGGATGCAGTTATCAGTCTATTCCATGCACTGGTCTGTATGGTGACTGGAGTCATCAGTACATACACAGCAGCACTCAAGCCACAGATTCACAGGATGACCTTCCGAGGATACACGCTGACGGTCAATAATTTCACAAGAGGAGTGATTCCAGACCCTGCACGAGAAAGGGGGAGTAGTGGTGGTGGGGGGGTGATGAGTATTTCTTTACAACCTAAATATTGACAAAAACATATAACTGATTGTTGAAAAATAAAATTGTGAATTATTGCAGACAAATTAAAAAAATAAAGGTATGCTAAAAAAAAAAAAAAAAAAAACCTTGCCTGAACTCCTGTCCCTCAGAGTCAATACTGTTAACTGTTAACCAGTTGCCGTTGAGTCCTGTCTGACGCATGGTGATCGCATGTGTGTCAGAGGAAACCTGCGCTTCATAGGGTTTTCAGTGGCTGGTTTTTTTTTTAGATCACCAGGCCTTTCTTTCCACGACCCCTGGGTGGACTTCAACCCCCAACCTTTCAGTTAGCAGCTGAGCACATTAACTGTTTGCACCACCCAGGGGCTCCAATGTTAACTACTAGTAGTTTTGGGCTATCAGCAGAATAACTAGGGAATCAGGAAGCAACACCAAACATCCCACAAAATATGTGAGGCTACCCTGCCCCTTGCATAACTCCGTCATCTCTAGCTCCTGGGATGAGAGTGTCAGAACCTAGTCAGGAACCAGAGGGAATTGAATACGGGGTACTAGTTACAAATATGTTAGAATGGATGAAAATCAATAGGGCATGGTGAGAAAGTCCAGTGATTAGAATTAGCAGGAAACTGCTGCCACGCCTAGGACTGAAGGGGTCAGGGAAGAGGTAATAATGCTGGAGATCAGGATTTGAGGCCCCTGGAAGGAAGTAGAATCATGTTGGAAGCTGCTTGATCAGAACTAGGATCATGGTGGGAGGTGCTGGGAGACAAGAACTGGGACTAAGGAGGGACGGCTTGTCTCACAGGAGCTGAAACCACAGAGGAGATCAACTATGGCCAGAGGTGCCACCCAAACAAAGAGATAAGGGGAGAAGTGCCCTGGCTTCTCCCCTCCTCCCACCCTCCAGTCTCCCACCCGTGCCTCTCACTAATTTATTCTAGGCGGAAGCCAGTTGGTAAGGGAGCCTGAGAAATGTAGTTTGCAGGACTCAGATCTCCTTAAGACGTAGAACAGAACAAGAGAGGGACAAGGAATGAATATGAGGGCAAACAGGTCATGGAGGAGAGGGGTGTCTTCTCAGGTATGTGGGGGACAGACTATAAGAACCTGGGAGTTTGGTGTAGTACACTGTAAGGACTCTGGGTTGTAATCAGGAGACCTGAGCTCTATCGCCTTATCCTCTACGGACTCACTACAGCTTTGAACTTGCCCTTGTAAGTTTTTGTTTTTAATTTTAAAAACAATTTACCTTTAAGGAGCATTAAGGCAGGAGGTAAAGAAAGGGAAAAGCCCATTATTCTAAAATCACTGCTTTCAATTTTGTGTTAGTTTATATGTAGACACCTTTTTCATGAACTTTTAATCAAAGAATACATACGATTTTCTATTTTTAATTATTATTATAAACATTTTTAATATTTCTACATTCTCTGTAATTATTGTATTTAATGATTGCCTATTCAATTTTGTTGACATACTATGATTTATTAATCAATCTCCTTACAAGCTTTAGAATTCTACCAGTTTTTCTATAACTTAGATAATACTGCAAAGAATATCTCCTATATATGCATTTATTCTTCTGTTAGGTTATACCATTGGATGACTATGTCAAATTGTATTTGTATGGCGTTCTTATACATGTTGCTAGACACCGTAGTGATTTATAAAGCCACCAACAATCTATAAGTGTGCCAGTTGTACCACATTATTAATATTTGTGTTTTTTAATGTTTGCTATGTGTCTTAGGCTGGGTTCTCTAGAGAAGCAAAACCAGTGAAGCGTATATACCTATATCTGTATATGTATATGTAGAGAGAGATATGTGTGTGTTTATATATAGAGAGAGAGAGAGAGATTTATCTCAAGGAAATGGCTCAAACATTTGTATACACTGACAAGTCCCAAGCCCCTGGGCCAGGTGTCAAGCTGAAGGCTTTTCCTGACTCACAAAGCTGCAGGGGCTGACAAACCCAAGATCAGCAGGTCAAATGGTAGGCTGCTGGTCCACAGGCTACGGAGGCCAATGAATTCCACAATCAGTAGGCAATACAGCAGGCCACTGGCTCAAGCTCCAAAAACTGGAGGTCAGAAGATGATAAGCCAGTTGCAGGATCCACAGTGAGGAAAAACCACTGAGTTTTGCCAAGCTATCCACATATACTGGATACAGGCCACACCCCTGAGGAAACTCCTCTTACAACTGATTGGCTAATCACATCAGGTCACATCATGGAGGTGATTACATTATACCACAAAATGGAGGATAACTACATCATTTTTTTTTACATCATTACATAACTGCCAAATCACTGAGAATCATGGTCCAGCCAAGTTGACACATAACCTTAACTATCATACTATGTAATAAGTATATAATTGTATTTTAAGAATCCTTGAATTTTATTCCTTGGATTAACAGTGAAGATAAATATTTTTTCATGTATTTATTATTTTTATTTTATTGTGTGTGAAATACTTGTTCAGAGTTTTCACCCATTTATCTATTGGAACTTCATTGTTTTTCTTATGAGTGTAACTAAGTTTTAGGTTACTAGCTGTACTAGTTTTGCCCAGAACTGGGGGTTGGGGGAGCAGGGCATGGTTTGAGATTTTCAGTTCTAAAATTGGGAAAGTGCCCAGCAAACCAGAATGAATTGGTCATTCTAGCTATACCTTGGATACTATCAAGTGATGTTCCACTTAAGGGCCTGTTATGGATTGAATTATGTCCCCCAAAAAAGATATACCAAAGTCCTAACCCCTAGTACCTGTGAATAACCTCTAGTACCTGTGAATATAACTGTTATGGATTGAATTGTGTCCACCAAAAATATGTGTTATAAATCCTAACCTAATGCCTGTGGTTATAATCCCATTTGGGAGTGGGTTATCTTTGTTATGTTAATGAGGCAGGATTAGTGTAGGGTGCATCTTGAGTCAACGTCTTTTGAGATATAAAAAAGATACAAGAAGCCAGCCTAGGGGAGAGGGGAGGGGATTTAAGATAGATGCCAAGACACGTGGAGATCTCTAAGGACCAGGAAGCAGAAGCTGAAGAGACAAGGATCTTCCTCCAGAGCCAACAGAGAGAGAAAGCCTTCCTCTAGACCTGGCACTCTGAATTTGGACTTCTAGCCTCCTATATTGTGAGAAAACACATTTCTGTTTGTTAAAGCCATCCAGTTGTGGTATTTCTGTTATAGCAGCGTTAGATGACTAAGACATTGACCTCGTTTGGAAATAGCATGTAACATGAGGTCATACCAGAGTAGGATGGGTCTAAATCCTACATGACTAGTGTCCTTATAAAAAAGGAGAAGAGATAAAGGGATGGAAAGGCACAGAGGAAAGATGTCCATATGAAGACAAAGACAGAGATTGGGGTAAGGCATCTCTAAGCCACGGAACACCTAAAATTGCCAGCCGTCACCCAAAGCTAGGAGGCAGCATGGAACAGATTCTCCCCCCAAGTCCTCAGAAGGAATAAACATGGCTGACTCCCTGATTTCAGACTGTCAGCCTCCAGAGCTTTCAGAGAAGAAATTTCTGTTCCTAAAAGCCACCAATTTGTGGTACTTTGTTAGGGAAGCACTAGGAAACTAATGCAAGGCCTTTGCAACTTGTTGTCCCCTCTGCCTGGAACACTCTTCTTTCAGTTCTTTGCATGGTTGGCCCCTTCTTGGTTTGGGGTTACCTTCTTAGAGAGTACATCCTTGACCACCCTACCTATACTAGCACCCTTTCCATGGTGTTTCACGTTCTTCACTGCGCCTTTCAACACCTGAAACTACCCTTTTTTTTTTTTTTTAACTTGTATATTATTTGTTTCCCTCTTCTAAAATGTAAGTAACATGAGAGTGAGGACATGCCATTGGATCTGCCACATTCTGGGACATACATTTCTTCCAAAGGCGGATTAACCGGGTTAGGGTAATTCAGGCCATGTGTGTCCACTAGGAGGCTTTCAGCAGTTCATAAGCGAAAACCCTGACTCAACTGGCTACAGTAGGGTTTCTCAAAACATGTTTTTTAATAACCATTTCACATATTTAACACGGTGCCATGTCACTCATTGCTTAGATTACAGAAACAATACTAAAAAAATAGCATTTATTTAGTAAATAACAATGCTACACACTTATAAGTGCTTTTAAACAAATTATTTCACTTAGTTTATCACCATTATTTTCATATAGAAGCTGAGGCATGGTACAGTTAAGTAACTATCAGAGTTGCATTGCCATACGTGGCACAGTCAGAATTTGAATCTAGGTGCACATCTCTGGAGCTTCCACTCTAACCATTCTATTGTTATGAGTAGGGAAGAGGTAAGTCTCCAATTTTGCCTAAGGCTAACTGACCAAAAGGTCTCTAAGAAACTGAGAAATCTAAAAAGTAGCCAAGGCTTTGAGGCTTCTCCCTTTTGATCCTTTTTTCTAGGGGTATGTGTACATGCGTGCACACGCAACTATCTGCATGCACACAGTCCTAGTAATCTAAACCTGCGGCATCAAGTGGATTCCGACCTGCCCCACAGAGTTTCCAAGGCTGGAATATTTAAGGAAGCAGACTGCCACATCTTTCTCCCACAGAGTGGCTGATGGATTCAAATCACCAATCTTCCAGTTAGCAGCCAAACTCTTAACCATTGTGCCACCAAGGCTCTCTCAGTAATCTAGTGCTGTTGTCGTTAGGTGCTGTCAAGTCAGAGCCGACTCCAGTGTTAGTATAATAAAAATATCATAAATAGGTGGCTTTAAAAATCAGACATTTATTTTCTCACAGTTTCAAAACTAAACCCATTACCGTTGAGTTGATCTTGACTCATAGCGACCGTATAGGACAGAGTAGAACTGCCCCCATACGGCTTCCAAATAGTGCTTGGTGGATTCAAACTGCTGACGTTTTGGCAGCCTTAGCTCTTAACCGCTGGCCACCAGGGCTTCCTCTCACAGTTTAGAAGGCTAGAAATCCAAATTCAGGACGCCATCTCAAGTATAAGGCTCTCTCTCACTCAGCTCTGCGGAAGTTCCTTGTCTCTTTCCAGCTTCTGTTCCTGGTTACTTGGCGATCTTCATGTGTCATGGCATCTCTCTTCCCCCATCTCTGCTTCCTTCTCTATGCCTAATTTCATTTTATATCTCAAAAGTGATGTGGCCTTATTAATGTAGCAAAGAAAACGGTATTCCCAAATGGGATTACAACAAGTATTTTTGTTGTTAAGTGCCCTCAAGTTGATTCTGACTCGTAGCGACCCTGTGTGCAACAGAACGAATCAATGCCTGGTCTTGTGCCATACCCACAATTGTTATGCTTGAGCACGTTGTTGCAGCCACTGTGTCAATCCATCTCATTGAGGGCCTTCCTCTTTATGTTGGCCCTGTACTTTACCAAGCATGATGTCCTTCTCCAGGACTGATCTCTCCTGAAAACATGTCCAAAGTATGTAAGATGTAGTCTCACCATCCTTGCTTCTAAGGAGCATTCTGGTTGCACTTCTTCCAAGATAGATTTGTTCATTCTTTTGGCAGTCCGTGGTATAGTCAATATTCTTCGCCAACACCACAATTCAAAGGGGTCGATTCTTCTTCTGTCTTCCTTATTTGTTGTCCAGTTTTCACATGCTTATGATGCGATTGAAAACACCATGGCTTGGGTCAGGTGCACCTTAGTCTTCAAGGTGATGTCTTTGCTTTTCTACAACAAGTACAGGGGTTAGGATTTTCAACACATATTTTTGGAGAACACAATTCTTCCCCTTCTGATCCTCTTTTCTGGGAGTCCATGTATGTGTGTTTATGACTGTATGCACATGTGATTGTCTACATGCACATGTACGTGTTTCTCTTTTTGCTTTCACACCTCCCAAATCATCCTGTCTTATACACTGTTTTCCTTCTGTGTGGTTATGCAAATCTGTTTCATTTAAGGATTTAAAATTAAAGAGAATTTTCTAACTTTGTTTCAAAATCAATGGTATCTGGGTATAATTTACGTACTATATAATGCAACCATTTAATTGTAACTTTTGATGAAATTTGGTAAATTATTCACACTTGTAAGTGTTGCCACACTCAAGCTACTCGTTAGTTGCTGTTAGGTGCCATGGAGTCAGTTCCGACTCATAGCAACTCTATGTGCAACAGAACAAAACACTGCCCAGTCCTGCGCCATCTTCACAATCATTGCTGTGTGAGCCCATTATTGCAGCCACTGTGTCAATCCATCTCCTTTGAGTGTCTTCCTCTTTTTTGCTGACCCTCTACTTTACCAAGCATGATGCCCTTCTCCAGGAACTGGTCCCTCCTGACAACATATCCAAAGCACTTGAGACGAAGTCTCAACATCCTCCCTCCAAATGGGCATTTTGGCTGTACTTCTTCCAAGACAGATTTGTTTATTCTTCTGGCAGTCCATGGTATATTCAGTATTCTCCACCAACACCATAATTCAAAGTCGTCAATTCCTCAGTCTTCCTTATTGGGTGTTATTCATATCCAGCTTCACATGCATATGAGGTGATTGATAATACCATGACTTGGGTCGTGCACACTTTAGTCCTCAAGGTGACATCTTTGCTTTTTAGCACTTGAAAGAGGTCTTTGGCAGCAGATCTGCCCAATGCAACATGTCATTTGATTTCTTGACTGCTGCTTCCATGTGTGTGGATTATGAAATCCAAGAAAAAGGAAATCCTTGACAACTTCATGTTTTCTCCATTTATCATTATGTTGCTTATTGGTCCCCACAAAAACCAGTTGCGAGAATTGGTATTTTCTTTATATTGAGGTATAATGCATACTGAAGGCTGTAGTCTTTGATATTCATCAGTAAATGCTTCAAGATCTCTTTGCTTTCAGCAAGCAAGATTGTGTCATCTGCATATCGCAGGCTGTTAATGAGTCTTCTTCCAATCCTGATGCCATGTTCTTCTTCATATAGTCCAGCTTCTTGGATTATGTGCTTAGCATACAGATTGAATAAGTATGGTGAAGGGATATAACCCTGATGACACCATTCCTAATTTTAAACCATGGAGTATCCCTTTCTTGGGTTCAAATAATTGCCTCTTTTTTAAGGTGCAGGTGCCTCATGAGCACAATTAAGCATTCTGGAATTCCTATTCTTCACAATGTTATCCATAATTTGGTATGATCCACATTGTCAAATGCCTTTGCACAGTCAATAAAACACAGGTAAACATCTTTCTGGTATTCTCTGCTTTCAGCCAGAATCCATCTGACATCAGTAATGATATCCCTCGTTCCATGTCCTCTTCTGAACCCGGCTTCAATTTCTGGTGTTTCCCTGTGGATGTACTACTGTAACTGCTTTTGAATTATCTTCAGCAATATTTTACTTGTTTGTGATATTAATGATATTGTTCGATAATTTCCACATTCTGTTGGATCTCTTTTCTTTGGAAGAGGTACAAATATGGATCTCTTCTAGACAGTTGGCCAGGTAGCTATCTTCCAAATTTCTTGGTGCAGAGGAGTGAGTGCTTCCAGCGCTGCATCTGTTTGTTGAAACATCTCAGTTGATTCCGGGAGCCTTGTTTTTTGCCAATGCCTTCAGAGCAGCGTGGACCTCTTCCTTTAGTACCAGCAGTTCTTGATCATATACTGCCTCCTGAATGGTTGAATTTTGACTGATTCTTTTTGGTACAGTGACTCTGTGTATTCCTTCCATCTTTTTTTTGATGCTTCCTGTGTTATTTAATATTTTCCTGTAGAATCCTTCAGTATTGCAACTTGAGGCTTGAATTTTTTCTTCACTTCTTTCAGCTTGAGAAATGCCGAGTATGTTCTTCCCTTTTGGTTTTCTATCTCCAGGTCTTTGCACATTTCATTACAATACTTTACTTTGTCTTCTCAAGCTGCCCTTTGAAATCTTCTGTTCAACTTTCTACTTCATCATTTCTTCTTTTTGCCTTAGCTACTTTACACTCAAGAGCAAGTTTCAGAGCCTCTTCTGACAACCATTTTGGTCTATTCTTTCTTTCCTGCCTTTTTAATGACCTCTTGCTTTCTTCATGTGTGATGTCCTTGTTGTCATTCCACGACCTATCTGGCCATTAGTGTTCAATGCATCAAATCTATTCTTGAGATGGTCTCTAAATTCAGGTGGAATATATTCACGGTCATACTTTGGCTCTTGTGGACTTGTTCTAAGTTTCTTAGTTTTCAACTTGAATTTGCATATGAGTAATTGATGGTCTGTTCTACGGATGGCCCCTGGCCTTGTTCTGACTGATGATATGAGCTTTTCCATCATTCTTTCCACAGATGTAGTCGATTTGATTTCTGTGTATACCATCTGGCAAGGTCCATGTGCATGGTCACTGTTTATGCTGTTGCAATGAAGAAGTCAGTCTTGCAAAATTCTATCTTGTGATCTCCGGCGTCATTTCAACCACCAAGGCCATACTTTCCAACTACTGGTCCTTCTTTGTTTCCAACTTTTGCATTCCAATCGCGAGTAATGCATGTCCAATCAATTGCAGACTGCAGAAGTTGGTAAAAATCTTCAATCTTTGGCCTTAGTGGTTGGTGCATAAATTTCAATAATGGTCGTATTAACTGGTCTTCCTTGTAGGCATGTGGATATTAGCTTGTCACTGAGAGCATTGTACTTTAGGATAAATCTTGAAATATTCTTTTTGACAATGAATATAATGCCATTCCTCTTCGTTGTGATTCCTGCCATAGTAGACCATATGATTATCCAATTCAAAATGGCCAATACCAGTCCATTTCAGCTCATTAATGCCTAGGATATCAATGCTTATGCGTTCCATTTCATCTTTGACAATTTCCAATTTCCTAGATTCATACTGTGTACATTCCATGTTCCAATTATTAATGGCTGTTTGCAGCTGTTTCTTCACATTTTGAGTTGTGCCACATCAGCAGATAAAATTCCAAAAGCTTGAGTCCATCCACTTCGACTCTATTTTAAGGAAGAAGCTCTTCCCCAGTCATCTTTTGAGTGTCTTCCATCCTGAGGGGCTCATCTTCTGGCACTATATCAGATAACGTTCTGCTGTTATTCATAAGGTTTCCACTGGCTAATTCTTTTCAGAAGTAGACCACCAGGCTCTTCTTCCTAGTGTGTCTTAGTTTGGAAGCTCAGCTGAAACCTGTCCACCAGGGGTAACCCTGCTGGTATTTGAATACCAGTGGCATATCTTCCAGCATCACAACACGCAAGCCCCCACAGTATGACAAACTGACAGATGTGGTGGGAATTCAGAATATTAACAAACTGAATAAATATCAAAAACACAAAAACAAATATAAAATCAGAAAAATTGTTTTATAAAAAATATTTCAATGTTTTCACTAAAATTTTAGTAAAAAATTTTAAGTTGGATATTATAATGCAATAGCAATCTGTTCTTAGAACTGCCAGTTGTTAGACTGATCTTGCAATTACTAAACTACGCATTTGCAATGCACTCAGTTTCAAGTGAGTTAAAAGTAAAAGCAAGATTTTTTGATGTATATCATTTTTTTCTCTAAAACTTTCTTCTTCATATTATGTATTTATTACCTAGATCTTTTCTTCTAGAGAAAGTTTGAGATAATAAAAATATGCTTTTAATTTATCTTCATAAACTGTAAAGAATTCTCAATGGTGTTTTTTTCCTCAAAAACTTCACAGTCTAAATGAAATTAAGTAACTGAAAACTAAATACAGGTTTTAAAGATTATTTTGTTTAATATAATGATTGCTGGTATGCTGAACAAGTCTATAAAGGTAGAATAATTATATAATCTGATTCTTAGTATTCTGCTTGTATCATTACATAAAGTTTTAGGAACATTTCTCAGTTCATAATAATATAATGTTCTTCCTAAATTTATCTAGATAATGCTTTTTTTAATATTCATATTAACCTGTAATCTTTTCCCATATTTATTTCACTATTTTGAAGCTCTTAATCATCATTTTTGTACATGTGATTAGTTATTGAAGAATCTTACTCCTGCAGTAATAAATACAGTTATGCTATAACAAATATTTCAACATGTAAAAGCACCTAGATTTTTTTCTCCAAATTACATCTAGAATGTTTATCCATATTTATAAACTATATTTCAGATATTATCAATAAAATCTGACAATGTGCTTTGTTTGCATTACTGGTGTTTCATGCTGACTAGCTTTGATGGTAACTTACATCATCATCTGATCGCACACAAGTTCAGGAATACCAAAATGATATTTAAGTAGACATTTGGTCTTCCCACACCCAAAGCCAAAGCTGAAGAGCAGATTGTAGCCAAATACAGAGGTTGAAGGTAAACTT
The DNA here is from genome assembly GCF_024166365.1 of Elephas maximus indicus. Classification (NCBI taxonomy): domain Eukaryota; kingdom Metazoa; phylum Chordata; class Mammalia; order Proboscidea; family Elephantidae; genus Elephas; species Elephas maximus. The sequence goes on from NC_064822.1 coordinate 19,722,485, forward strand.
CAGTACAAGGTACTAGGTGACATTTTGTTAATTGCTATTATAAATGGCATTTTTTATGAAGTACATTTTCTATGTATTATTAGTATACAGAAATACAATTGCACTTTGTGTACTGATATGTATTGTATACATAGCAACCTGGCTAAAATTTCTCTTTAATTTTACAACTTTGTCTATGTATTTTGGGAGTCTTTATGAAGACCACCATAAAATGAATAATGACAGTTTTTTCTTTTCCTTTACAATGTGTTACCTTGCGTTGCTTTTCTTAGTGTAGCGGCAAGGGCCTCAACAATGCTGAATAGAAGCAGAGCTAGCAGGCATTCTTGCTAGTTTCTGATTTTAATGTAATTCTTTTTACATGGCATTGTTAATTATGAAATTCACTGAATTTTTGATAGATACTATGGAGAAACAGGAAACCCCGGTGGTATAGTGGTTAAGTGCTACGGCTGCTAACCAAAAGGTCGGCAGTTTGAATCTACCAGGTGCTCCTTGGAAACTCTATGGAGCAGTTCTACTCTGTCCTATAGGGTCACTATTAGTCGGAATTGACTCAATGGCAAAGGTTTGGTTTGGTTTTGGTTTATGAAGAAAGAACTTCATAAACCATATTGCCTTTGATTCAACAAATCTCATACTCAACAAGTCTCATATACTTTGATTCAACCCAGCTCAAGAAAATCAAGTGAATGCTAGATGCTAAGAGCTTATCAGCAACTGATATCAAGAACCTTGGGAAGATAAGCATTGTTGACTCCTACAGAATAAGAAATCAAGGATAAATATTGTAAGTATTTGTGAGGCACTTGAAGATGCCAAGAATATAAATCTTAGCCCAAGTTGGAGTCAAGGCCCTTTTGTATCAAGATTTATACCTGTTCCAGATTTTATAAAAAGTGACTTGGAGAATTTACTTCCTAGAAGTCCCTTTTTGTCCTCTAGATTTCAAATAGTTAATATTGTCTCTTATGGAATATAACAATCTTGAGGTTATACATACTAATTGCTTGCTTTGGGAACCTACATTTTCTGTAATCTCACTTTTCTATAAGAAGATTTGCAGCCTTTGGTGATGAGAAAATTTCAAGACTCTTACTCTGGTTTTCTCATCTCAAGTCAGATTGTAACAAATTGGTGATTTTCACTGACTCAGCTCTTAAAAGCACACATGAGAAATTTCTATTTATACTCTATCATGTTAAAGAAGCTCCCTTCTATTCCAAGTTTGCTAAGAGGTTTTTTATTTTGCTTTTTATGAATAGGTGTTGAGTTTTACCAAGTGAGTTTTTTAAATTGAGACTATCCTATGAAATTTCTCTTATTTAATCTTTAAAGGTGGTAAAATATATTAATTATAAAAGTATAAAAATTATAAAACCATTTGCAATCTTAGGATAAATCTGATTTGTTGATGATGGATTACCTTTCTTTTATAATGCTGGGTTCTATTGCTAATATTTTGCTTAAGATTTGCCTCTACGGTCATAGGTGGTAGGGTAGCTAATCTTCATCATGCTTTCGTGTAGCCCTCTTCCCCTTTGAGTTTGAGGCGGTCTTGTGATTCAGTTTAACCAGTAGAATGCATCAAAATTAACGCTATGCTGTTACTGAGCCCACATCTTTAAAGGCCTGGTATCTTCAGTTTTCTCACTTTGTGGAGCCCTCAGCTGCCATGTAAGAAGTCTTGCTGACATGCTGGAGAAATAATATATAGAAGTCAAATGGAGCAAGAGAAGCTCTGAGACCACAAAGAGAGAGAGAGAGAGAGACCCAGTTGTCCCAGCATCCTAGCTGAGCTCAATTTGCCAACCGTCACCTCCAAAACACTACATGTATACCTGAGCCTTTTTGGACAGCGCAGCCGAGTTGAGCCCCCAGATGACTGAAGCCCCAGCAAACATCACATGAAGTGGAAGAACTACCGAGTTTAAGTCTAGTTGGCTCACAGAAAAAGGAGAGGTTAAAAAAAAAAAAAAGTCTGTTATTTTAAGCCATTAAGTTTTGTAGTGGTTCATTAAGCATCAATATGCAACCAAAACACTTCTCTGATTTTTGTTTCAAAATTATATAAACCCCTGGACCCCCCCCTCCTTTTATTTTTTCTATTTTCTGGAAGAGTTTATGTAAGATTAGAACTAACTGTCCCTTGTATGGAAACCCTGGTGGTGTAGTGGTTAAGAGCTTGGCTGCTAACCAAAAGGTCGATGGTTTGAATCCACCAGCTGCTCCTTGGAAACCCTATGGGGCGGTTCTACTCTGTCCTATAGGGTTGCTATGAGTTGGAATCAACTCAATGGCAACAGGTTTTTTGGTTCCTTGTATGTTTTGTAGAATTTGCCTATAAAACTGCCTGACTGTGGTGTTTTCTTTTTTCAAGTTTTATTGTGCTTTGGGTGAAAGGTTTTACACAGCAAATTAGTTTGCCATTCAATAATTTATATACAAATTATGCCATGACGTTGGTTGCTGTCCCAGCAATGTGTCAGCACTCTCCCCATTTTCACCCTGCCTTCCCTGTTTCCATTCCTTCAGTTCCCTCTTGCCTCCTTGCCTTCTCATCTTTGCTTTTGGGTAAATATTGCTCATTTGGTCTTACTTAGTTGATTGTTCTGGTGTTTTCTTGTGGGAAAGATCTTTAACAGTTCAGTCTATTTCTTTACTGATTAAATTTGTGGTTCAAAAACAGCAGCAATGTTCCTCATTGTGTTACAGAGAACTCACAGGGTACAGCAAGATTTTGTAAATTTTAGAGTAAAATACAATGGTACCTGACACCTAGGTACCTATTGGACGCTGCGTAAACTACTAGTTAAGGTGGTTCAGAGTTTCAACATTAGACCATACCATATTTCCTTCAATGACATATCTTTGCAAAGCTGGCTTTGAGGTGAATGCTCTCATAAACAGCAGTACCATATGAAAATCAGTGTAGAACAGGAAATGAGGGTAGTGGTGTGCAATCTGATTCCAACATCTAGAAGCTGTGTAGTACCCAAAGAACACACACACGCCAATAAACCAAAAACCAGATCCGTTGCAGTGGAGTCAATTCTGACTCACAGTGACCTTACAAGACAGAATAGAATTGCCCCATAGCATTTCGAAAGAGTGGCTGGTGGATTCGAACTGCTGACATTTTCGTTGGTAGCTCAACCACTTTGCCACCAGGAGTTCTTTGAATTTATGTGTATTTTTTTCCTAAATGGCCAATAATTTGTTGGGGCATAATTTGTGCCTTTTCTCTTTGTCCACCTTGATGGAGGTTTATCAATTATATTGATCTTTTCAAAGAACCAGCTTTTGATTTGATTGATGTTCTTTATTGATTTTTCTGTTTTCGACTTCATTGATTTCTGTTCTTATTTTTATATTTCTTTCATTCTGTTTTGTGTGTGTGTGTGTGTGTGTGTGTTTTCCTCTTCTTTTCCTAGTTGCTTAGGATATAAGCTTTGATTATTGATTTGAGATCTTTCTTCTTTTCTAATACCAGCATCGAATGTTATTCTTTCCCTCTAAGTATGACTTAAGCTGCATCCTACAAATTTTGATATGTTGTATTTTCATTTTCATTCAGTTCAAAATATTTTCTAATTTCTTTTGAGACTTCCTCTTTGACCAATTGTTTATTTAGAAGTGTGTTATTTAATTTCAAAGTGCTTGGAGGTTTTCTTGTTATATTTAGCTTTTCTGTTTTTTAATTTTTCGTCTAACTGCATTATGGTCAGAGAGTATACTTTGAACGATCTCCATTCTTTTAAATGTAAGATTTGTTTTATGATCTAGAATACCCTATATCTTATCCCATGTGCACTTGAAAAGAATTTGTATTCTCCTTTTTGGAGGGGGGTTGTTGTTGTTGTTTTGTGCAGTTGAGTTGATTCCAACTCATAGAGACCCTATAGGACAAAGTAGAACTGCCCCATGGAGTTCCCTAGGCTGTAATCTTTACAGGAGCAGACCGCTGGGTCTTTTCTCCTGCAGAGCAGTTGGTGAGTTCCAACCACTAATCTTTTTGGGTAGGATGTTCTATATATATATATCAAGGAAATCCAGGTGGTTAATGATGTTTTTCTTTCTCCTATATTCTTTCTGGCTTTCTGTCCAGTAGTTTTATTTATTATTGAAAGAGAAGTATTGAAATCTTCAACTATAATTGCTGATTTGTCCATTTCCGCTTTTGATTTTGTCAGTTTTGAAGCTCTGTTGTTAGGTGCATACACATTTAAGATTGCTATGTCTTCATGGCTAATTTCCCCTTTTATCGTTATGTAATGTCACTCTTTATCACTGATAATTTTCTTTACTCTAAAGTCTACTTTGTCTGATATTAAGAAAAATAAGTTCAGTTTTCTTTTGATTAGTGTTTGCATGGCATGTATTTTTCAATCCTCTTAAACTATCACTCTATTTGAAGTTAATTTCTTATAGACAGCAAATAGTTGGGTCATGCATTTCCTTATGCATTCTAAAAATCCCTGGCTTTTAATTGGTGTGTTTAGAAAATTTATATTAATGTAATTATTGTTATGTTTGTATTTATATCTACCATTTTATTAGTTGTTTTCTGTTTGTACCACCTGTTTTTCATTCCTGTGTTTTCTCTTTCCTGCCTTTTTGTTGTTGTTGGTATTTGGACCTTTTAAATACTCCATTTAAATTTATCTATTGTTTTTACTATATGTCTTTGGATAGTTTTGGGGGGGGATTGCTTTAGTGATAACATAACTTCTCACAGTTAATTTTTTATTTCACCACTTCAAGTGGAATGTAGAAACCTCATCACCACACATGTTCTTTTACCATCCCACTTTTTGTGATAGTTGCCCACATACTTTGAAAACTCAGTCAGACAAAGTCATAATTTTAGCTTTCAACTGACAAACATATTTTAAAGAACCCAACAGCAGAAGAATAGGCTATTATTTATACCCAAATATTCCAAGTTTGTTTCTGGTATCACTTCTGTCTGAATAACCCATTTGAAGCAGATCTTGTGGTAACAAATTATCTCTGTTTTATGTCATTGGAGAATATGTTTATTTCATCTTGATTCTCAAAGGATATTTTTCACTGGGTATGTAATTCTGAGTTGACAGGTTTTTGTTCTGTTTTTTCTCATCACTTTAAAAATTTTGTTCCCTTTCCTCCTAGTCTCCATGGTTTCTGATGAGAAATACACAATAATTTGAATTCTTGTTCCCTATAAGTAACATTTCTTTTTATACTGGTTGCTTTCAAGATTTATTTATTTATTTGGTCTTTAGTTTTTATCTGTTTGATTATAATGCTTTAGGGTGTGCATTTCTTTGGGTTTATCACATTTAAGGTTCACCGAGCTTCCTCATCTTAAAAGACACCAAAGTTTAGGTCTTGTCATGAATTGAATTATATCCCCCCAAAATGTGTGTATCAACTTGGTTACACCATAATTCCTAGGCTTCTGTGGTTGTCCTCCATTTTGTGATTGTAATTTTATGTTAAAGAGGATTAGGGTGGATTGTAACACCCTTACCAGGTCACCTCCCTGATCTGCTGTAAAGGGAGTTTCCCTGGGGTGCGGCCCGCACCACCCTTTATCTCTCAAGAGATAAAAGGAAAGGGAAGCAAGCAGAGAGTTGGGGACATCATACCACCCAGAAAGCAGTGCCGGGAGCACAGCACTTCCTTTGGACCTGAGGTTCCTGCATTGAGATGCTTCCAGACCAAGGGAAGACTGATGGCGAGGACTTTCCTCCAGAGCTGAAAGAGACAGAAAGCCTTCCCCTGGATCCAGCACCCTGAGTTTGGACTTGTAGCTTACTAGACTGTGAGAGAGTAAATTTATCTTGGTTAAAGTCATCCACTTGTGGTTTTTGTTACAGTAGCACCAGATGCCTGAGACAGGTCTTTTGTCAAATGTGGAGATTTTCCAGCCATTATTCCTTCAAATAACTTTTTTCTGAACACTCTTTCTTTTCTCCTTCCGGGACTCTGATGGTATTAATATTTGACATTTTGGTGTTGTCCTACAGGTCCCTGACACTGTCATTTTTTCAGTCTTTTTTTCCTCTATTGTTTAGATTGGAAATTTCTATTAATTTGTCTTGAAATTCATTCTCTGTTCCTGCTGTCACCTTCATTTTGCCATTGAGACTATCAACTGAGTTTTTACAATTTTCATGGTTGTATTTTTCAGTTCTAAAATCTTTATTGGGTTATTATTTATATCTTCTATTTCCTTGTAGAGACTGTCTATCTTTCCATTCTTTTCAAGAGTGTTCACCTTACATTGGGGGCATTTTTATAATATCTGATTTAGTCTTTTTTTGAGTAATTCAGACATCCATGTCATCTCAGCTTTGTTGTCTATGGATTGTCTTTTCCCAAACATAAAATAAATTAATACAATAAGTTATAGATGACTCAGAGACAGCAGTCAATATCAAATCACATAAAGAAGCAGGCCAAAATTGCTTCAACAAGCTCTCAAAACAAAGAATCAAGGAATCATCCAAATAAAGATGTCTTCCTCGAATTACCACATGTAGAATACAAAAGATTAATATACAGAACTCTTTAAGACATCAGGAACGACATCAGGCAAAATGCAGAACAAGCCAAGAAACATACAGATAAAGTAGCTGAAGAAATTAAAACGGTTATTCAAGAACAGAATGAAAAATTTAATAGGCTGCAAAAATCCATAGAGAGACAACAATCAGACATTTGGAAGATTAACAATTACAGAATTAGGCAACTCGATAGAAAGTCAGAGGAGCAGAATTGTGGAAGTGGAAGGCAGAATTAGTGAGATTGAAGATATAACACTTGGCACCAATATATTCAAAGAAATATCAAATAAAAGCACTTTTAAAAAATGAAGAAACCCTAAGAATCATGTGGGACTCTATCAAGAGAAAGAAACTACGAGTGATTGGACTACGAGAACAGTGAGGGAAACAACAAATACAGAGAGAATGGTTGAAGATTTGTTGGCAGAAAACTTCCCTGATATCGTGAAAGATGAGACGATATCTCTCGAGACGCTTATCAAATTCCACATAAGGTAGATCTCAAAAGAAAGTCACCAAGACATGTTATAATCAAACTTGCCAAAACCAAAAATAAAGAGAGAATTTTAAGAGCAGTTAGGGATAAATGAAAAGTCATCTACAAAGGAGAGTCAGTAAGAACAAGCTTGGACTACTCGGCAGAAGCCATGCAGGCAAGAAGGCAGTGGGATGACTTATATAAAGAATTGGAGGAAAAAACTTGCCAGCCAAGAATCATATATCCAGCAAAACTGTCTCTCAAATATGAAGGCAAAATTAGAACATTTCTGGATGAACAGAAGTTTAGGGAATTTGTGAAAAGCAAACCAAAACTACAAAAAATACTAAAGTGAACTCTCTGGTTAGAAAATCAATAATATCTGATAGCAATCCAAGACTAGAACACAGGATGCAGCAACCAGATGTCAACTCAGATAGGCAAATCACAAAAATAAATCAAGATTAAAAAAAAAGGCTCAAAACAGGGAAACAGCAATGTCATTATATAAAAGATGACAGCATTAAAACAATAAAGAGGGACTAAAAAATGTAGTCACAGATCTTTGATGTGGAAAGGAAGTCAAGGTGATATTAAGAAATAAAAGTTAGGTTTAAACATAAAAAAATAGGGGTAAATATTAAGGCAGCCACAAAGGAGACTAACAATCCTACTCATCAAAATAAAATATAAGAAAAAAATAAAGACTCAGCAAAAACAAAATCAACAACAATAAGAGGAAAAGACAATATATAAAGAAAAACTACTCAGAACAAAAAATTAAATGGGAAAAAGAAACTGTCAACAAAATGCAAAAAAAGACATCAAAATGACAACACTACACTCATACCTATCCATAATTCCACTGAGTGTCAACGCACTAAATGAACCAATAAAGAGACAGAGGGGGCAGAATAGATTAAAAAAAAAAAAAGATCCGTGTATATGCCGCCTACAAGAGACACACCTTAGACTTAGAGACACAAACAAACTAAAACTTGAAAGATGGAAAAAAAAATATATCAAGCAAACAACAATCAAAAATGAGCAGGAGTGGCAATATTAATTTCTGAGAAAAGAGACTTTAAAGTGAAATCCACCACAAAGGATGAGGAAGGACACTATATAATGATTAAAAGGACAACATACCAGGAGGATATAACCATATTTAATATTTATGCACCCAATGATAGGGCTTCAAGAAACATAGAACAAACTCTAACAGCATTGAAAAGTGAGGTAGACAGCTCCACAATAATAGTAGGAGACTTCAACACACCAGTTTTGGTGAAGGACCAAACATCCATAAAGAAGCTCAATAAAGACAGGGAAGATCTAAATGCCACAAATGACCAACTTGACCTCAGAGACATATACAGAACACTCCACCCAACAGCAGACAAGTATACTTTCTGTTCCAACGCACATGGAACATTCCCTAGAACAGTCCACATTTTAGGTCATAAAGCAAACCTTAAGAGAATCCAAAACATCAAAATATTACAACACACCTTCTCTGATCATAAGGCCATAAAAGTAGAAATCAATAACAAAAAAGCAGGGAAAAGAAATCAAACACTCAGAAACTGAACAATACCCTGCTCAAAAACAACTGGGTTATAGAAGACATTAAGGATGGAATAAAGAAATCCATAGAATCCAATGAGAATGAAAACATTTCCCATCAGGACCTTTGGGACACAGCAAAAGCAGGGCTCAGAGATCAATTTATGTTAAAAAATGCACACCTACAAAAAGAAGAAAGGGCCAAACTCAAAGAATTATCCCTACAACTTGAACAAATAGAAAGAGAGCAACAAAAGAAACCCTCAGGCACCAGAAGAAAGCAAATAATAAAAATTAAAGCATAATTAAATGAAATAGAGAACAGATAAACAACTGAAAGAGTTAACAGGAGCAAAAGCTGGTTCTTTGAAAAAATTTACCAAAACCAGGTAAAAAGACACCACAAAAAAAGAAAATTACAGACCCATATCCTTCATGAACTTAGATGCAAAAATCCTTAACAAAATTCTAGCCAGTAGAATTCAACAACATATCAAAAAAATAATTCACCATGACCAAGTGGGATTCATACCAGGTATCCAGGGATGGCTCAACATTAGAAAAACAATCAATGTAATCCATCACATAAATAAAACAAAAGACAAGAACCACGTGATCTTATCAATTTATGCAGAAAACGCATTTGCCAAAGTCCATTCATGATAAAAACTCTCAGCAAAATAATAATAAAAGGAAAATTCCTCAACATAACGAAGGGCGTTTATGCAAAGCCAACACCCAACATCATTCTAAATGAAGAGAGCCTGAAAGCATCCCCCTTGAGAACAAGAACCACAGAAGGATGCCCTTTATCACCACTCTTATTCAACATTGTGCTGGAGGTCCGATCTAGAGCAATTAGGCTAGATAAAGAAAGAAAGTGCATCCAGATTGGTAAGGAAGAAGTTAAGTATCTCTATTTGCAGATGACATGATGTTATACACAGAAAATCCTGAAGAATCCTCAAGAAAACTACTGAAACTAACAAATGAGCTCAGCAGAGTATCAGGATACAAGATAAACATACAAAAATCAGTTGGATTCCTCTATGCCAACAAAAAAAAATGTCAAAGAGGAAATCTCTTTCCATTTACAATAGCCCCCAAGAAGATAAAATACTTAGGAATAAATCTTACCAAAGATGTAAAAGATCTATACAAAGAAAGCTACAAGACACTACTGCAAAAAACCAAAAGAGACCTGCATAAGTGGAAGAACATACCTTGCTCATGGACAGGAAGACTCAACATTGTGAAAATGTGTATTCTACCAAAAGGGATCTATAGATACAATGCAATTCCGATCCAAATTCCAATGACACTTTTTAATGAGATGGAGAAACAAATCACCAACTTCATACGGAAGGAAAAGACATCCCAGATAAGTAAAGCATTACTGAAGAAAAAGAACAAAGTTGGAGGACTCACACTACCTGATTTTAGAACCTATTATACTGCCACGGTAGTCAAACAGCCTGGTACTGGTACAAAAATAGATACGTAAACCAACAGAACAGAATTGAGAATCCAGACATAAATCCATCCATATATGAGCAGCCGATATTTGACAAAGGCCCAAAGTCAGTTAAATGGGGAAAAGACAGTCTCTTTAACAAATGGTGCTGGCATAGCTGGATACCCTTCTGCAAAAAAAAAATGAAACAAGACCCATACCTCACACCAGGCCCAAAAACGAACTCAAAATGGATCAAAGACCTAAATATAAAATCTAAAACAATAAAGATCATGGAAGAAAAAATAAGGACAATGCTAGGAGCCCTAATACTGGTATAAACAGTATACAAAACATTACTAACTATACACAAACACCAGAAAAGAAATTAAGTTACTGGGGAAAAAAAAAAAAAAAAAAAAAAACACCTATGCTCATCCAAAGACTTCACCAAAAGAATAAAAAGATTACCTACAGACTGGGAAAAAGTTTTTAGCTATGACATTTCCAATCAATGCCTGATCTCTAAACTCTACATGATACTGCAAAAACTCAACAACACAAAGGCAAATAACCTGTTTAAAAAATGGGAAAAGGATATGAACAGGCACTTCACTACAGAAGACATTCAGGTAATACATGAGGAAATGGTCACAATCATTAGCCATTAGAGAAATACAAATCAAGACTACAGTGAGATTCCATTTCACTCCAACAAGGCTGGCATTAATCCAAAAAACAAAATCGTAAATGTTGGAGAGGTTGTGGAGAGACTTGAACACTTACGCACTGCTGGTGGGAATGTAAAATGGTACAGTCACTTTGGAAATCGATTTGGCGTTTTTTTTTAAAAAGCTAGAAATAGAACTACCATACAATCCAGCAATCCCACTTCTTGGAATGTATCCTAGAGAAATAAGAGCCTTTATAAGAACAAATATATGGACACCCATGTTCTTGCAGGACAGTTTACAATAGCAAAAAGATGTAAGCGACCAAGGTGCCCATCAAGTGATGAGTGGATAAATTGTTGTATATTCACACAACAGAATACTACGCATCAATAAAAAACAATGATGAATCTGTGAAATATTTCATAACCTGGAGGAACCTGAAGGCATTATGCTGAGTGAATTTAGTCAGTTGCAAAAGGACAAATATTGTATGAGACCACTATTATAAGAAATCAAGAAATAGTTTAAACAGAGAAGAAAATATACTTTGATGGCTACAAGAGTGGGGAGGAAGGAAGAGAGGGAGTACTCACTAATTACATAGTAAACAAGAAGTATTTTAGGTGAAGGGAAAGACAACACACAATAGAGGCGAGGTCAGCACAATTGGACTAAACCAAAAGCAAAGAAGTTTCCTGAATAAACCAACCTCTTCGAAGGCCAGCGTAGCAGGGAGGGGGTTTGGGAACTGTGGTTTCAGGGGACATCTAGGTCAATTGGCAGAATAAAATCTATTCAGAAAACATTCTGTATCCCACTTTGGTGAGTGGCATCGGGGGTCTTAAACACTAGCAAGTGGCCATCTAACATGCATCAATTGGTCTCAACTGACCCAGAGCAAAGGAGAATAAAGGACACCAAAGAAACAAGGTAATTATGAGCCCAAGAGACAGAAAGGGCCACATAAACTAGAGACTCCATCAGCCTGAGACCAGAAGAACTAGATGGTGCCCAGCTACAACCGATGACTGCCCCGACAGGGAACAGAGCAGAGAATCCCTGTTGGAGCGGGAGAGCAGTGGGATGTAGACCTCAAATCTCATAAAAAGACCAGACTTAATGGTCTGAGACTAGAAGGACCTCAGGGGTCATCATCCCCAGACCGTCTGTTATCCCAAGACTGGAACCATTCCCAAAACCAACTCTTCAGACAGGGATTGGACCGAAGTACAAGATAGAAAATGATACTGGTGAGGAGCGAGGTTCTTGGCTCAAGTAGACACGTGAGACTATGTGGGCAGCTCTGGTCTGGAGGGGTTATGGGAAGGCAGAGGGAGTCAGAAGCTGGCTGAACAGACATCGGGAATACAGGGTGGAGAGAGTAAGTGTGCTGTCTTATTAGGGGGAGAGCAACTAGGAATATATAGTAAGGTGTATATAAATTTTTGCATGAGAGACTGACTTGATTTGGAAACTTTCACTTAAATCACAATAGAAATAAAAAATTGTGTGTCATTTATATTGCCAGTCTGGGACTTGGGTAATGGTCTTTTCCACAGTTCAGTTCTCAAAATCAATGGCATATTGGCATACTGTTTAAAGTACTATGTGTGCATGCAGAGTTCAGGAGTGAGCCCATAAACAACTTTGTATATTCATTTTCCTGAGTTTCTCACTCTCCACAATTCCCCTGGTGTTTTCTGAGTACCCTGGCCCCATTCTTTTCAATTATCTGGCCAGAAAACTGTGCCTTTATTTACCTTCCTCTGCAGTATACAACAGCTCCTGCACTCAGGGCCAACTGCTGGAGAAGAGATTAAAACAGCCATAGAGTTCCCCCCACCTTGGTGTCACAACCCCTCCAAATGAGAGGAACATTCTGTTTTCTCAGAGTTTTAAGTTCCTCAGGGTGTCCCTTCATTGCTGCTGTCACTATCACCACAAAATTGCTTAGAACTAGGACATAATCAAAAAGAAAAAATGGGAGATTTGTATTAGGAGACTCCTTTCCTCTACTCAAGCCAGAACTAAAGGGCTTCTGGAGCCTTCTCCATCTGCACCGATTCCTTCTTCTGAGTTTTAGAAGTCCAGGCTGCGCAACATTGACTCCAGGCTGGGAGACTGAAGAAGAAAAACTGTAAACTCACTGATAGTTAAGTGATACTTCAAATTCTGGCCTTCTTTCCTAATGTGTCTGCTACTATTTTTCAGAGACCTTGAACAGATGCTATATGCAATGTACTGTTCTTTTTAATAGCTACGTTTAGTGGGAGAGATAAGGTGGCATGCCCTTACTCTCTTAGAACAAAACATTTTCTAATAGATTCTTTAACTTTTCACAGTCCAATTACAGTTACTATTTTAATACTTCACCTAACTCAACGGCACTGGGTTTTTTGGGTAACATGTAGAAACATTGCAGTTATAAAAAAAAAAAATATGGGCCCATATTTCTTCCACCCCATATCCTTTATGCCTTGTCTATTAGGTATAATTTTATCTACACATGTTATGAACCCTACAAGATAATGTTATAATTTTTACTTTAAATTATCAAATATAGTGTAAGGAAATTAAAGGCAAATAAAGCAAAAAAAAAAAAAAGGCTTTTGTGTTTTCCCACATATTGACCATTTCTTTTCTATTTATTTATTTAATAGTTGTACTTTAGACTAAGGTATACAGAGCAAACTAGTTTCCCATTAAACAGTTAGTACACACATTGTTCCAAGACACTGGTTAACAACGCCACAACATGTCAACACTCTCCCTTCTCAACCCGGGGTTCCCTATTACCAGCTTTCCTGTTGCCTCCTGCCTTCTAGTCCTTACCCCAGGGCTGGTGAGCCCCTTTAAAAAAAGAAAAAAATTTTTTTTTTCAGTCTTGTTTTATTCCATGGCCCTGTTCAGTCTTTGGCCAAAGGGTGAACCTCAGAAGTGGCCTCATTACTGAGCTGCAAGGGTGTCCAGGGGCCATACTCTCAGGGTTTCTCCAGTCTCTGTCAGGCCAGCAAGTCTGGTCTTTCTTTTTGAGTTAGCATTTTTTTCTACATTTTTCTCCAGCTCTGTCCAGGACCCTCTATTGTGATCCCTATCCGAGCAGTCAGTGATGGCACCATCTAGTTGTACTGAACTCAGTCTGGTGGAGGCTGTGGTAGATGTGGATATTGACTATTTCTTATGCTCTTTATTCATTTCTGAGGATCGATCTGATGTCATCTCCTTTCTGCCTTAAGAATTTCCTTTAGTATTTATTGTAGTGTAAGTTTTCCGGTGACATATTCTTTTTTTATAAGTGAAAATGCCTTCATTTCATCATTAGTCTATATTTTCAGTGTATAGCTAATTCTAGGTTGACAGATTTTTGTTGTTTTTTTGTTTTGTTTTGTTTTTTTCTTCCATCACTTGAGAGATGTTATTCCTCTCTTTTCTGGCCTCCATCGTATTTGACAAACCATCAGCCAATGATAGAATTGTTGTTCCACTGTATGTAATGTGTTGTATTTCTCTTGCCGTTTTCAAGACCTACTCTTCATATTTGGCTTTCAGCACTTTGACTATGATGTGTCTCAGCATTGTCTTGTTTGTATTTATCCATCTTGGAGTTTATTGAGCATCTTAAATCTGTAAATTTATGTCTTTCATAAGTTTTGGAAAAAAAAGATTTCAGGAAATTTTCAACCATTATTTCTTCAAATACTTTTCCTGTCCCACTGTTTCTCTATTTCTTGTACTCCAATTATCTGTCAGATTGTTTGATATTACCTAACAAGTCACTGAGGCTTTGATCTTTTTTTCTTCATGCCCATGCTCTCTGTTCTCATTATGTGATTTCTGTTCATTGATTTTCAAGTTTCACTTACTCTTTCTTCTGCCATCTTCACTTGGCTATTAAGCACATCCAATGAATCTTTTATTTCAGCCACCTAGAAGCCTACATATTGTTTCAATTGTAGAATTTTTCTTTTGGTTCCTTTTTCTTTTGTCATTTCTATTTCTATGCGAGCATATTTTGTTTTACTTCATTGAGGATAGTTATATTGGCAACTTTTCCATTCCAATATTTGGGCCATCTCAAACTTTGGATCAGTTTATTTCCTTTTCTCTCATGGATGGGTTCCATTTTCCTCATTTTTGTTACTGTTTTTTTGCTTGTTTGTCTGTATACAAGATTTTTAGAATACATCTCTTTTTTTCCTTAGATGTTATAAATGTTAAGTTATAAACATTCACAATTCTGTTAATTTCCTCTGATAGTGTTTCTTTGTTTTAGCAGGCAACTATCTTGGTGGAGCAGCGCACCAGTTTCCGTCCAGATCGTTTCTCTTTAGCAGATATTCTCCATGTCTGTCCCGTACATGCTTAATTCAGGCAACAGACAGAATTTGGGGATCTCCTCTCTGGCTTTCCCTTCTGGGATTCACTGCCCCTCCAGAAGTCACAGTTCCCAGAATTTTGTTGTTTAGTCCCCCAGGGCACACACTTTTCCCACCAGCATATTTGGAGCCCTGAGCACTGCACAGACCACAGCTGACCCCTGCCTAAAATCTATCAAACAAGCACTCACGCCATACAACTACCCTTCTCTGAGTGTGGACTGTCCACCAGGCTATCCCTACTTCTCACTTTCTGATACCTTCAGGTAGCTGCTTTTTGTGTTATGTCTGAGTTTTATAGTTGTTTCCTGTAAGAGTGTTGGATCTTAGTTGGATCTTTCTGTAGGATCTGATTTTCATCATGTACGCTATTTACCTTTTTCTTTAAAAAATTTCAAAGACTTTTTATATTTTTAGATCTTATCAAGAATGGTAATGTTCTCTCTCTTTCTTTCTCTGTCTGCCTGTCCCTTTCTCTCTCTTTTTAACCATATTTTTAAAATAGCCATTCCCAATATATAGGTGATTATCGAATTTTAAAAATTTACATGTGACCACTTTCCTAAAAAATTATTTTAATTGTTTTTTTATTGATTTCTTTTTGTCTCTAGAGGTAAAAACATACCTCTGTAAATAATGATTATATCTTTTATTACTTTATTTCTCTTGTGAATAGAATATCCTGTCTCTTTGCTTTTTACTTTTTACTGAAAAATCCCACTACTCTACTGGTCCCATATACCTCTTCCAGGGTCATGCTATGGCCCCCTAAATATGAGACAAAAGACTCAGGGGAGACCAATTAGAACAAAAGCTGAATTGAGACTCATTTTTTCTTTTCCAAATGGATTAGTTAGCAAAGTAAAAATTGGTAGAAGAACATACCCAAATACAAAACCTTGGGAGAAGTTTAAAGGTAAAAACAGTAAGGAAGGCTTTGTTAGAGACACCCACTAAAAATAGAAGAGGTAGAATCAATGTCTAGTGTTGAATTTTAGCTTTGTTAAGGACAGTTGAACAGTATTTTATTTTTAAATTCCTTAGTAAATGTACAGTGGAAATAATCTGACATTTCTTGGATGAATTTGCAGAGTGAAGTAGAGAATTAAAGAGATTATGTACAACATTCATGCCAAAATTTGCCCTCGAGATATCCAGATAATTGAATACCAAGTGAAGATTTTATTCACTTGAGTTACCTGCAAAATTGCTTTATCCTACACTTCACCTTTAAGAATAAAACAGTCCAGGGAAGGAAAATCGAGTCTTTGCTTTTTTGGAAAAAAAAAAATCTAAATATATATATTTTTGAAAAGAAACCAATAGGAAAAGCATGTGAAGAGTTAATTCACAGAAGAAATATAAGTAGCCAACAGACATATGAAAGTAAAAAATACCTCACTAGTAGTCTAAGAATATACATTAAAGCAATAATTCACACTTTTCTTCTGCCTATCATATTAGTAAAAAGTGTAAAAATTCATAATCTCAATGTTGATAAGCCTATGGTAAAATTTTTTTTAATGTATTCCTGAAGAGACTAAATTAGTTCATACCCCTCTTTCTCCATCCCTCCCTATATGAACATACTTTTCCTCACAACTTTGCTGTGCTCTCCCACTCTGACTCTGGGCTCATCCATTGGCTTGCCACAGCCTACGGAATGTTAGCAACGTACAAACAGGGAATTGGAAAGCATTTCTGGGTGACACTAATGGTTAAGTGCTTGGCTGCTAATCAGAAGGTTGGAGATTTGAGTCTATCTAGAACCACCTTAGAAGAAAGTCCTGGCAATCTATTTCCAAAAAACCAGCCATTGAAAACCCCAAAGAGCACAGATTTCCTTGGACACATATGGGGTCATGATGAGTCAGAATCAATTTGATAGGGTTTTTTTTTTTTTTCTATGATTGGACTTGCCCTCTCTTTTTGCACCTGTGCCAGTAAGTACGAAGAGAACATGCCCAGCTACCTCAATGGTATGACATCTGTTTCTTACAGCTCCCTGATAACACTTGTAAATAAAGGGTGGGTTAAATTGCACTAAGCATACCTGTGGCCAGCCAATTAAAGACCCTGAGATTTATTTCCAGAAGGTTTAGTGGAGAGAGCTCACAGGAACAATACCTGTACTGGGTGGGATAATCTTCTCCAAAATTCTTGTCTACCAGGAACCTGGGAAGGTGACCTCATTTGGAAATAGAGTCTTTGTAGATGTAATCAAGTTAAAATGAGGTCATACTGGATTAGATACAGAGAGAGATAGTTGTCATAGAGTCAACTCCAACTCATGGTGACCTTGTATACAACAGAATGAAACATTGCCCAGTCATGTGTTATCCTTATGATCTCCAGCATATCTGAGGCCACCATTGTAACTATTCTGCCAATCCATGTCACTAAGAGTCTCCCTTATCCTTGATGGCCCTATGCTTCACCTCACATGATGTCCTCCTCCAGTGATTGATCCCTCCTGATAACGTGTCCAAAGCAAGTCACGCAATGCTCTGTTCTCTGTTGTGATCCATAAGGTTTTCATTGGCTAATTTTCAAAATTAGATCTCCAGGCCTTTCTCCCTAGTCTTAGTCTGGAAGCTCTGCTGAGAGCTATTACCACAAGTGACCCTGCTGGTATTTGAAATACTAGTGACATAACTTCCAGCATCACAACAACATGCAAGTGACCACAGTATGATAACTTGACAGATGAGTGGTAGTGCCGGGTTAGGGTGGTCCCTAAATCCAATATAACTGGTGTTCTTCTAAGAAGAGGGAAATTTGAACACAGCACACAGGGAGAAGGTCACATGAAGGCAAAGACAGAGATTGAAATGATCTACAAGCCAAAACTACCACTAAGGATTGCTGGCAACTACCAGAAGCAAAAAGAAAGAAATGGAACATATTCTCCCTCAGAGCCTCCAGAGGGAAATGACCCTGCCAACACCTAGATTTCAGACATCTAGCTTCCAAAAACTGTGAGAGAATAAATTCCTGTTGTTTTAAACCACTGAGTTTGTGGTCCTTTGTTAGGCCGTACCTGGGAAATTACTACCACACCTGTAGGGAGTGAGGGGCAGTAGATTAGGGAAGAGAAAAGGTGAACTGTGATGGAGGTGCAGAAGCTGCCTCAGATGAGCTCTGTACCTGGGGTAGATTCATCTGGCTATGAAAAGAGGGAGCCAGGCCTAGGAGCCCTGCATCAACATGAGAAATCCCTGGGCGTAGAGGCTGACTGGCTTTCTTGGGCTCAGCTGAGAGCCGTCAGCATCCAACACTCCCAGCAGCGGCATATCACACAGCACCCACTACCATGCATGCTTGTTATACTTTGGCCACATGAAAGCTTAACTGTGAAGAGCTGGTTTCTGTGGTTGGGCTCAGTAACCTAAGCCCCATTTATAACCTTATTTCTATGAACAAATGCATATTTCAACCAACCTATTAGGGAACTTTGGGAAGCAGCAATTTGCAAGTTAGTAACCAATTGCCCTGTTACCTTGATAGATTTAAAAATCATTTTCCCAGATTGTACCTGCCCACAAGTATTGCCTGTGGTAAGAAACACTGCCCACTGATTCTGTTAATGGTGACGGAAAACTTCAGAAATGGAGAGGTGTGATGGCCAAACATGATGAATGTAACTCCTGTGAACTGCACATGTTAAAATGTTGAAATGGCAAATGTTTTGTTACATATATTTTTACCACAATTTATTTTTTAAAAAAAGAAGAAACAGTCCTGCTATGCCTGTTTTCTTCTCAGCTCTGACAGTACTGGCTGGCTTGAGTATTAATGGTGATGGGCCCCAACATTGCCAGATAAAAGCCTCAAAATTGTTTGAAAACAGCTATCTTCTCTTGAGAAGAAGGATCAGCAACTTGGGCAAAACTACCAGCCTGGTCTCCAACCCCCAAGCACTTGGAGATTTTTATTTTGCAGTTATTTCACAGTTATTGATCACCAACAGCAGGCTAAGCTGTAGACAGACGTAGGACTGGATGCAATTCTGCCCGGCAAATTTCTAATCCAATATATATTATTTACTTATTACTCATTCTCTCTGCCCCAGGACAAATGTCTGTTCTTTCTTTTAAAAAGTGATTAAATTTTCCCCATGTGGATTTGAAGTCTGGTATTTCATAATTGACTTGATATATCAGACTCTTGGAAGCCCTCTCCACCTCTGTAATAACTACATGGCTTCTCACTAAGAAGACAGGAATATTTGCCCATCTGTTTGTGTCAGGTGTCTGCAGCACGGGAGCATCATGGAAGTCCACTTATGAGCTGTGTCAAAGCCACAGAGGACATATGGAGGAATGTGGGGAAATCCATCCCCTTAACCAGGATTAGGACACAATTACAAGAGTTAAGTGAGAAGGCCTTCAGACAGGGTTTCAGTCATTCAGCCTGAACCTAAGCTTGTGAAAATGAGAGCACGCATCCTTAAAAAAAAAAAAAATGTAGCTTCCTTCCTTTTCTTGAGTATTCCATATAGAATCCCCACACAGTGGTGCTGTATATATCCTGCTAAACATTTGAAAGGAGCCCTGATGGCACCATGGTTAAGCACTCGGCTGCTAACCAAAAGGTCAGTGATTTGAACCCAAAAGCTGCTGCACAAGAGAAAAGACCTGGCATCTTCTCCCCAGACCCTACTGTTAAGTTGATTCTGACTCATAGCGACCCTGTAGGACAAACTAGAACTGCCCCCATAGGGTTTCCAAGGCTGAAACCCTGGTGGCATAAACCAAAACCCAGTGCCATCGAGTCGATTCCAATTCATAGTGACACTACAGGACAGAGTAGAACTGCCCCATAGAGTTTCCGAGAAGTGCCTGGTGGATTCGAACTCCCAACTCTTTGGTTAGTAGCCCTAGCACTTAACTACTATGCCACCAGGGTTTCTGCTGGTGGCATAGTGGTTAAGATTTAGGCTGCTAACCAAAAAGTCGGCAGTTTAAACTCACCAGCTGCTCCTTGGAAACCCTATGGGGCAGTTATAGGGTCACTCTGAGTCGGAATCGAATCAACAGTAACAGGTAATATTTATGGAAGTAGACTGACACATCTTTCTTCCATGGAGCACCTGGTGGCCTTTCGGTTAGCAGCTGAGCTCTTAACCACTGGACCACCAGGGCTCCCCATAAAGATTCAAGCCTAGGAATGTAGAACAAAATTCTAACTCAAAAAGAAAGACCAGACTTGCTGGCCTGACAGAGACTGGAGAAACCCAAAGAGTATGGACCCCGGACACCCTTTAAGCTCAGTAATGAGGCCACTCCTGAGGTTCACCCTTAAGCCAAAGATTGAACAGGACCATGGAACAAAACAAGACTAAAGGGGTGCACTAGCCCTGGGGCGGGGACTGGAAGTTAGGAGGGAACAGGAAAGCTGGTAGTAGGGAACCCAGGGTTGAGAAGGGAGAGTGTTGACATGTCGTGGGGTTGTTAATCAATGTCATACAACAATGTGTGTACTGTTTGATGAGAAACTAGTTTGTTCTGTGAACCTTCATCTAAAGTTCAATTTAAAAAAATAAATAAATAAAGATTACGCCTAGGAAACCCTATGGGGCAGTTCTGCTCTGTCACATAAGGTCACGATGAGTCAGAACCAATTAGACAGCACACAATAACAACAGCCACTTGAAACAGACAAAGTACTGTTGAGTTAATTCCCTGTGTGTCAGCTTAGTAACCATGACATTGCTATCATTTTACTTCAACATAGCTCAGACTAGAAGGAGGCAACCAAATCAAAAAAAAATTTTTTTGCTTTATTTTGTTTCATTTTTCTCTTTTTATTCTGACAGTTTGATAATGGTGTGATAACCTCGCTCATCTGATTTTACCAATTTGACTTTTGTGATAGTTTAACTTTCTTTGCTTTGGGGCCCCTTGCCTTTTTATCTTGACTCAACTCAACAGCAATGGGTTTTATTGGTTTTGACCCTGGGAGTACGTGACTATTTTTTCATTTTTCATTCTTGGTGGAGCATTGTTACATGTCTCGTGTCTTTTCCTTTCGTTTCTCCTCTGTATCCATCTCCCTTCACCCATCAAGTCCTCGTACATACATACATAGGCACACGCATGAGGATAACTTAGCTTTTGCACAGGCCTCAGAGAACAAACAGGAGGAAACTTCTTCATGAGAGTCTCGTGATCTATTTATTTCAATTAGCCGTTACTGAGCATGTGTGTCATTATCAAGCACTGGGGATACAAGAAGGAAAGGTGAGAACCCTCCCCTCTATCAACTCAAGCTCTCCTGTGGGATTACGGGTAAACCAATGAAATGATAGTGTGATAGGTGCAATTATAGAACCATAGAAAGCACAAGATGCAGGAAGTAACCCAGAGCTGCGTGCACGTGTCCATACCTGTGTGTGTGAGGAGGAACATAAGAGAAGACATCACAGTGGCAGTTTCGGGGTGCTAGGCAGAAAGGGCATTCCAGACTAAGGAAGGTGCGCATCCAAAGGCACTCTGAAAAAGGAGGATTTGGAAGAAAACTTTTACTTGTTAAGTGTCTTCCTTAACTACCCCAGCACCTACTTCTGATCTAAAAGTGCCATGGGAATGCCTTATGAGCACTGATAGTGGGTAGGAAGATCATAGTAGTAAAGGAACTTATTCACAGGGGTCAGAATACATATACCACATACATGCCACTTAATGGGTTGGCAAAGAGAATCAGCCTAAAATTTTAAGCTAAGGGAGTGAAGGACAGCCAAAAGGAAAACTATCTGTACTATTAAATAGGACCTGTCTATCAGTGCAGCAAGGGCAGTGGTTGTTCTGTTGTAGAATTCTCACCTTCCATGTGGGAGACCTGGGTTCGATTCCTGGTGAGTGCACTTCATGCACAGACACCACCCACCTGTCAGTGGAGGCTTGTGTGTTGCTATGATGCTAAACAGGTTTCGGCAGAGCTCCCAGACTAAGACAGACTAGAAAGAAAATACAGGTGATTTTCTTCCAAAAATCAGCCAGTGAAAATCCTGTGGATCTCAATGGTACAATCCCCAAGCAATCATGGGAATGGCACAGGACCGGGCAGCATTTCTTCCTGTTGTGCATGGGGTTCCCATGAGTTGGGCAGGCTCTACAGGAGCTAAAAGCAACAGCTCTATGGAGAAGTTGCATGAAAAAAAGCGGTGATCTTTGGTAGACAGAGCTAATCCTTGGCACCTAGCAGGAAGAGAGCCCAGGGAATACACTCCCCGCTCCTGTTCTCTAAGCTCTGGCACATGATGCCAAGGGCTAAAGCCACCAGAAGCCAGAGGGAGCTCGTTGATATAGTCCACTTGGGCTAGTATCTTGGGGCACAGAGCAGGATGCAGAAGAGTAGGGAGGCTTTTTGTAGGGAAAAGAGGTGTTGAGCGTAAGTGGGTCTTGTAGGGAAGATAACATTGAGTTTAAGAACTGATGAAACAGCCAGGCAGAGGCCCAATGGTAGCTGGACACAGGAGCCTGTTCTTCTGGCAGAGTTCAGAGCGGAAGATATAGATACGAAGACATGATATTACCTGCATCTAGTGTAAAGGGTGAGAAGTCAAGACTTTCAACGACAAAGTCTGAATTTAAAGGTCAAGGTCAGGGTAGCAGGAGTCTAAGAAGGAATATCCAAAGACATGAGTCAACATCTAGAAAGTTCCTAGAAGTTGGGAATGGTCAATAATATTAAATACTGCATAGAGGCCAAGGAGACAAGGACTCCAAGATTTGTCACTCACCTAATGAGAATTTAGTGGCGGATGAGACGAATGGCAAAGAATTTCAATGGAGAAAAAGAGGCAGCAAGTATAGACCACTTTCAATGGCACAATTCTCCAAAACCCCATTCAGCTCCAAAAAAACCAAACCATTCACATCAGGTCTGCTTTTGAATCTCCTAAAAGTATTGCATGAGCCTAAGGCTCTTTAATAATTGTTTTAAAGGAAAAGGTTAAAAAACAAAACCCAAAACCGTCTCAGTCTGTCTAAAAGTATAAAATTGAGTACAGATGGGTTTCACTCAAAAACTGTCAGAGATACACATACAGGCATCAAATATATTTGGCTGATGGGAATTTTGAAAGAGAATCTTGAAGTCCAGTCATTCAAATCTAGTTCTAGATCAGTTCTTGATGCGTCTCGGTGTTTGATAACTAAGCCTTCATATGATTGGCCGAACTAGAAAATCAAACATTGAGAGAGCAGGTGGCATAAAGAAATATCACTCACATTCAAATCTTTTTAAACTAGCTCATTGAGTGTGTATGTGTGTGGGGGGGGGTCAGTTGGACCCTCTATCACCACCCTGAACAGGCCCAAACAGGACTTACCACTTCTTCTCCTCTCCTCTGGCCCTACTGTCTGACTATGTGCCTCATTTCTGTCTGGATGCCTTTATCTTTTTAGGAACGTAGGCAGGAAGCCTTACCATTTTGTCTTTTTTGTCTCTTTTTTTCCTCCCTACTCTTTTTTACACTGAATCTGTCATCAAGTCCTGCCATTTCTTCTTTCGAAATGTCGCTTGGAGTAATCTCTTCCCTTCCATTTCCACGGTCCCCATCTTGATGCATACCTCTTGTCATGTGGCTGGGCTTCTCCCGCAGCATCCTCCCAGCTCATCTTAATCCAGCCTGTCCTCATTTCACTCATCCTGCATACCTTTGGCAGAGACACCCTCCAAAAACACTGCTTTTCTTGGCTTGCTTCTTTCTATAAAAATCTTTTCTTGCCTCAGGAGCCTCCTATTTTGTCCTGAACATCACATGAAATTTCTTTGTTTGACTCTAAAGACACTCAAATGAACTCTCATCTCGCCATGCTTCTTCTCACTGCTCCCTAACCTACAACCCATTCCTACTGCATTCCTTTTTTTAAAGCCTTTCCCCTTTCCGGGATGACCTCTTTTCCTTGCCACTTACGTTTCGGTCCTTCAGCATATATTAGATCCCATTTCTTCCTGAAGCTCTTATGGATTCCTCAGCCCTACGATGATCTTTTATTTTTCTGGGACTCCTTTTACCATATCTGGCAGTTTATTATTGTTTGATTATTTCCATACATTGGTTTATCTTCCCAGATAGATTGAAAGATCTTTAGCATTCTTATTTTCGTTGTTAGTTGCAGTCGAATCAGCCCTGACTCATAGCAACCCCGTGTACAACAGAATAAAACATTGCCCAGTCCTGCTCCATCTTCACAATTGTTGGTATGATCAAGACCACTGTTGCTGCTACTGTGTGTTTTGAGTACCTTCCAGCCTAGGGGGCTCATCTTCTGGCACTATAATGGACAATATTCTGTTGTCATCCATAGTGTTTTCATTGGCTAATTTTTGGAAATAGATAACTCAGCCTTTTTTCCTAGTGTGTCTAGTCTGGAAGCTGCACTGAAACCTGTCCACCCTGGGTGATGCTGCTGGTATTTGAAATACCGGTGGCATAGCTTCCAGCTTCATAGCAACATGCAAGCTACCACATAAGACAAACTGACGGATGGTGGTCTTTAACAGTAGTGGTCATATTTCACGCTTCTTTACTATCATTTAGCACAATGCTAGGTGCCTATAGGTTAATATTTGCTTGATTTATTTTGAAGTGAGTGGTTCTGAGCTGATTTTTTTTTTTTCCTGTGCTACCACTCAGGTCACAAATGTGAATTAGACTGGTTGGCTGGAGGCAGGTTTCTTTTAATAAGTGGGGCCTCACCTGATTAGCATTTTCCCAGGAAATCCATTTTTCAACCTGAATACACAGCAGATGAAGCTGGCAAAAGTGTTGGCCGAAACCATTGTCTAGACAAAATTTGCTTGTTTTTATTTTTTAAAAAGTCTTTGCAATTTAATGATTGGTTGAATAGTTTAATAGACAGACCACTTGAAAAATCAAAGTACAGCCCATAGAGCAACGGCTTTTTAAATATATTTAAAAGAGTTCAGAATTCCAGGAGACCTCTCTAAGCTAGAGTCAGCGTGGGGGTGGTGGAGGTGGGTAGTGAAGAAATGTTGTTAATGTCTAATTCATATTGTCCCTCCTGCCTCCTGGGCCTCATCCTAAACAGATGTGGAGCTCTGTTTAGAAGCTTTAAAACTGAACAGGGTTTTCAAGTCAAGTATAAGAGCTGTTAATGGTTGGCCAGAAGAAAAAGAGCAGATAGACTTGTGTTACTAGGTAGCATTTCAGGAACAAGGAACACAATTTGAGCACAGTCCTCACATGACCAGGAAGCAATGAGTCAGATCCAAAAATAGAAAGAAGCCTGCTGGAGAAGAAGCAGCTTGTTTAAAGCCACCAGCAAACATTTGCAGACTTAAGCACCATGTGCCCAGCTCTGTGCTGTAAATTGTGGGATTGCAAGCAACATGCCAATTCTAGGTTAACACAGTGGAATGAGATGGCATGGCAGAATCTCCCTCCCACAAGACCTAACAGGATGAACAAAAAGTAGTAAAAGCAACCTACCAAAAAAAAATAACCAGCACTAACCCAGTAAAGAAAGTCAAACAAACTTTATCCATAAATGTTAAAAAGTGGTAGCCTAGGAAAGCAGGAAGTCACCTGGTACAACCTCTAATTCTGCTCCTATTCTTTAGAAGCGAGGGAAAACAGAGAGGCAGCAAAGTCCTGAGAATTCTCACTAACATTCATCAATTAGAGGGGAGCAGATTGCAAAGTCAAGCCGACAGTCCAGGGGAGAATAAAGAAAGAGCCAAGAGTAGAAGCCCCTGCATGCCACCTCAACCACCCAGGAAGAGCCCAGAGGCTTGCCAACTTCCAAGACACTCCACTGTGCTGAAGAAATGTGCCCAAGGTTACCAGAGGGGAAAAACATCTGTCAGGAGGAAGGTACCCAAATAGAGGCAATGAACAGCTTATCGAAATAGAACCCAGGACCCACTAAGGTTACTCAGACCATCGGCCAAGCTCTTCCTCTCTGCCAGTTACTCACTCCACACACAAACATGCACAAATACACACAGCCATACACATTCACACACACCCACACATGGGCTATAGAAAACAATGACTGGTTCTCATACTCCTAGTGGAAGAAAAACTGGTCCCAGATAAGTTCAGAAGGGTATCAAGGGGAATTCACCCATGCTATGTTAGAGCAGAGGTTCCTGGGTGACGCAAATGGTTTGCTCTCAAATGCTAACCTAAGGTTGGCAGTTCGAACCCACCCAGCAGTGCTGCAGAAGATAGGCCTGGTAATCTGCTTTCATTAAGATTACAGCCAACGAAACCCAGTGGAGCAGTTCTGCTGTGTAACACATGAGGTTGCCATGAGTCAGAATCAAGCCAATGGCAACTAACAACAGGTGAGAGCAGGAGTCCTCGGGTGATGCAAAAGGTTAATGTGCTTGGCTAACTGAAAGGTCAGAGGTTCAAGTCCACCCAAAGGTACCTCAGAAGAAAGACCTGGTGACCTACTTCCAAAAAATCAGCCATTGGAAACCCTATGGAGTGTAGTTCTACTTTGACACACATGGATCGCAATAAGTAGGAATCTACTTGAAGGCTACTGATTTTTACATTAGAGCAAACAGAAAGCTTCCCGTATTAGCCAGGAGTTGCTTGGCAACTATGGTGAAAGTAAAAAGGAGGGAAAGAAGGGGTGAATAAAAGAAGAAAGGAAAGAAAGAAACAATCTTAGTACGCAAAGAAAAAGAGCCCAGGTTGAAAAAATATAACAAAAAGAACAGAAGTAAATTTCCCACAGAGGCTTTTTGCTTACTATTGCTGTTGTTAGGTGCCGTTCAGTGGGTTCCAACTCATAGCGACCAACAGAATGAAACATTGCCTGGTCCTGCACCATCCTCACGATTGTTGCTATGGAAAAATATAGTTATACGATTCAACAAAACATCGGCTTAGAGATGAGGTGGTAGAACAACCAGAAGCAATGCAGAGCTAAGAAAATAAATTAATAACATCAATACAATAAAACCTTTATTTACAAATCCATTTTTTAAATCACAAACTAAGGAAAGAATAAACGTAATTGAAAAGTCAGATTAATGTTATGAGGAAAGACTTGAGATAATCAGAGCAAATGCAGAGGGAAAAGACCAAGAGATCAGAGTAATTAGAGTGAAGATTTATAAAGAGGAGATTACATGATCCAGCACAAGGATAATTTGTGTTCCGAAATAGTGACTCCACAAATGAAATAGAAAATGTATTTAGGGACATAATAGAGGAAAATATCTTTGCTGGAGATACCTACAGTAATGTTCAACAAATGTTAATAGTGTTTATCTCTGAAGAGTAAAATTTGAGATGACTTATTGCTTTTTTATATCATATTTTGGTATTGCCACAAGTTTTAAATGTCACCTTTTTTAAAAAGGAAAATATATATACCACTTAAACATAAATTCAGGTGCAGAACCAATGTGGCCCCATAGACGGAGGCACCACAGCGACCCTCCACAGCAAAGACCAGAAAAACTAAGTAAAACAGAGACGAAAGTCAATCCTGGAACTCGAAGTGTCAAATGAAGAGCTAAAGAACTCAGCCAAGCACGGGATGGAATAAGAGAACAGAGCACCCAGAACAAACAGTGAGGAGAGAGACGTTTGGAGGTCCACTATCACCCAAGGCAGCACAGGTTCACCATCTTGGACTCCTGTCAGAGATCAGTGGACAGGGAGTAGGGGAAAGCAGCCTCACGGGACTCCCAGCAGGAGACAGAGCACCTGGGAATCAGCCATACATGCTTTCCCACCCCCCATCCTCTCCCCACTGCTCTACCTCTGTGCTTCTGGGCTGGCAGCAGTGGCTCTGCTGGCTGGGAATGCAGCATCCGTGCCACTTGGATTCCCCCCACCCACATCAGAGATTGGTGGTCAGAGAGTATGGGAAAGCAGCTTCAGAAGTTCACAGCAGGAGGAAGAGCACACAGGAACCAAAGATATACCCTTTCCTAACCCTTCCCTCTCCCCACCCCCCAACATCGGCCTCCTCTGTTTCCCGCCAGCCACAGTCTCTTGGCCAGGAGGCAACTGCTTCTGCCCCAGGCCAGGCCCCTTGGATTTGCCCCACCCACTCTGGCCAGCTCCCTAAGTGCCATTTGTCTCTTCCTACTGTTGCTTTTCTCTGTTTCTTTTGGTTTCTTCCAGGCCTTGCACAACCTCCCCCTCCTTTCTCTCGAACTCCTGGCTCCATGTGCCATCTTTCCTTCTTCTTGAGAGGCTATGAAGCGCTGCTTGACTGCGGAGCCACTCTTTTGTTTCTTTGTTTGTTTTCTTTATTTTTTACTGGCTTGGGAGCCCCTTCTAGCAGTGCTACACTGCACTGCTCAGGAGCAACTGTGTCGGTGCAAGCCCTGGCGGCATTTCTTTTTTTTTTTTTTCCTTTCTGTCTTTCTTCATTTCTCAGTTCTCATCTCTCTATACTTACCTTCTTTCCCTGTCTCCTGAATACCTGGCACTGTGTGACATCTATACCCACTCTAGCCAGGTTATACTGTGCAGCCTGGGAGCTACTTCCCTGGTCTTCATAGCCTCACTGGTGGGACCACTGGGGGATTTTCTTTTTCAATTTTTTTTATCTAGTTACTTTTTTTTTCTTTTTCCCTTTTTCTTTTTCTTCCTTTTTGTTTTCCTCCATTTCTCGGTTTTCCATCACTCCACGCCAATGGTAAGCTCCCTTAGCACTCTTCTTTTTTTTTCACTCCAGTTTCTCGCTTCTCTTTGCCATACCCATATTAACTCCACATATCACAACCTCCCCCCTCCTTCCTGCCTATGTGCACTTTGTGCTGAACATCACACCCCCAAGCAGCACAGGCACGACTTAGCAGAACCTGCCTAACACTGATTCCCAGACCACGCTGCCA
Source organism: Elephas maximus indicus (assembly GCF_024166365.1). Lineage (NCBI taxonomy): Eukaryota > Metazoa > Chordata > Mammalia > Proboscidea > Elephantidae > Elephas > Elephas maximus. The sequence continues at coordinate 19,751,431 of NC_064822.1, forward strand.
GCCCTAGTACATGCCACAAACAACCCATCCCAGTCCCTCCCCTTCAGCTGGACCTGCCCTGCTGCACCATAGCTGAGCAATTGGCCCAGCCCACTGGACAACGAGGTGAAAAGTATCATGACCACAGATGAGCAAACAACAAGAACGCACAGCCTGCCTGCTCAGACATAACGAAATAAAACAAAAAAGGAGAATGAAACAAACATATCTACAATCAATAAATGAAGAAAATAGCTACTTAATACCCCAAAGACAGCAGACAATATCAGAACATATTTTAAAAAACAGGACAGGATGGATCCACTATGCATTCAAAATAAAATACAAAATGACTTTCCAGTACAAAAAAAGATACTAGAACTACCTGACAGAGAATTCAAATCTCTAATATTTAGAGCTATCCAAGAGTTGAAGCAAAAAAGCAGACAAAAATGAGGAAAAAAATAGACAAATTCTTGCAGAAGGCAGGCAAATTCATGGGAAATACAGGAAAAAATGGAAGAATTCAGTAAAATAATACAGGAACAACATGCCAAAATAAATCCACAACTAGAAATCATACAAAAACGATTAGAAATCCCAAAGGATAAAGAACAAGATTTCAGAAATGGACAGTGTCCTAGAAGGGCTGAGGAGCAGATTTGAAATGATGGAAGCCAGGATCCGTGCAATTGAAGACAAACACTTAGATACAACTCTGAGGAAAAATCAGGAAAAAAAGAAAGAAAAAAAATAGAACAAACACTGAGAATTATGTGGGATACAATCAAAAGCAAAGCTTTGCCAGTCAATGGAGTACCAAAACGGGGAGAAAACGGAAAGCACAGAGAGGGTCATTGAAGAACTGATGACAAAAAACTTCCCTCATGTCATGAAAGACGAAAAGTTGGCAATCTATGAAGCTCAAGGAACCCAGTATAAGATAGACCCTCCCAAAAAATCACCAAGGCCTTTCATAATCACACATGTTAAAACCAAAGACAAAGAATCCAGAGAGCAACTTGAGAAAAGTGAAAACTCACAAACGGAGGGGAAACAATTAGACTAAACTCTGACTGGCACAAACCATGCAGGCAAGAAGGAAATGGGATGACATATATAAAACCTTGAAAGGAAAAGCTGTCAACTAAGAATAATATATCCTGCACAACTCTTGTCCAAATATGATGGTGAAATTAGGACATTTCCAGATAAACAGAAATTAAGGGAATATGTAAAAACAAAACCAAACTTACAAGAATAATTAAAGGGAGAGGCAGAGCCAAGAAGGCGGAATAGACAGATGCTTCCGGCGAGCCCTCTTTACAACAAAGACCCGAAAAAACAAGTGAAACGAGTATATTTGTGACAAGCTGAGAACCCTGAGCTTCAAAGGCAAGCTTAGAAAATGAACTGAGGGGCAGAGGGAGGAAGACACTGTTCAGCAGCGGAGAGGAGTTACTGGACCTGAATCATGGGGAGTCCTCAGGCACCTTTCCCAGAGCAGCAGCAACAGTGGGCTGGTACTAGTGTTCAGCTACAGTTTCCTCAGGTAGAAGCAGCCAGACACACAGCCCACTCACACCTCTGGAACCTGAGAAGGAAGGTGCTCTTGGCAGAACCTAAGTACTTGCGTATATTTTAATGCACCCCCCCACCCACAAACCGGCTTCAGCGGCTGAATTCTCTGGGCCTGAGATAGGCACTGTTGAGCACCTAGAGCTATCCTCCCGGCCTTGGCGAAGGAAAAAATTTGTATTTCGGGGAAAAGATAATTTGTTAGCTCCACTAACTGGGGGAGCTCAGGACAGAAGCAGCTCCTGTCCAGGCATAAACCGTCTGTGGACTTTGAGCACCTTTCTCTTCTGCACGGACCTGTGTGGGTCTATTTTGGGAGAATAGGCCCTTGCTGGCAAACTCCAACCATTTCAGCTGTGCGGTGGAGAGGTGGGTGCTTTATGTTTGACATTGCTTTGCCTATTAAACAAGGTCCCCACCTACCCACATCAGGGACCTAAGGCCTGGTAGTTCCACTCAGGTCACCCAGCCACCCATGACAGGTGTCAAAAGATAACTGGTACCTCCCAGACCTTACAACCCAAAACTTTGGGTGCCCATGGTCTGTCTGCAGAACCCACCCACCTGCACACTCCAGGGAACGGGGAAGCACTTACCTCAGAGACACTCAGGGGTCGGTTCTCAGCCCCCTGCCTTGTTCAGTGCGTGACCGCTTGCTGCAATCAGATACGCCAATCATCCCTGCCCCTGTAAGACTGTAGGACAGAGCCTATACCACACACTTGATGATCAGCTACTTGGAAACTGGAGCTGAATTCATACAAGAAAACTGAATGGACTCCTAGACTGATGTACCTGATAACAGCTCTAGCCAGCTGGGGATAGGACACCAGAGCTCCAAAGGCAAAAATAATCAAGCTAGCTCACTCAAGCTACCCATAGGGGTATACCAAAACAAAACAAAGAAAGAAGCTATGACACAGTAAGCAACCATAAACTAATACAATAACTTATAGGTGGCTCAGAGACAACAGTCAATATCAAGTCACATAAAGACACAGACCATGATCACCTCAACAGGCTCTCGAAACAAAGAACCCAGGGATCTTCTAGATGAAAGTGCATTCCTGGAATTCCAGATGCAGAATACAAAAGTTTAATATACAGAACCCTTCAAGACACCAGGAAGGAGACAATATGCAGAACAAGCCAAGGAACACACAGATAAAGCAATTGAAGAAATTAGAAAGATTATTCAGGAACATAATGAAAACTTTAATAAGCTGGAAAAATCCATAGACAAGCAGCTATCAGAAATTCAGAAGATTAACAATAAAATTACAGAAGCGGACAACTCAATAGAAAGTCAGAGTAGCAGAATTGAGCAAGTAGAAGCTAGAATTTCTGAACTCGAAGATAAATCACTTGGCACTAATACATTAGAAGAAAATTCAGATAAAAGAATTTTAAAAAATGAAGAAACTTTAAGAATCATGTGGGACTCTATCAAGAGAAATAGCCTACGAGTGATTGGAGTACCAGAACAGAGAGGGAATAACAGAAAATACAGAGAGAATTGTGGAAGATTTGTTAGCAGAAAACTTCCCCGATATCGTGAAAGATGAGAAGATATCTATCCAAGATGCTCATCGAACTCCACATAAGGTAGATGTTAAAAGAAAGTCACCAAGACATGTTTTAATCAAACTTGGCAAAACCAAAGATAAAGAGAGAATTATAAGAGCAGCGAGGGATAAACGAAAAGTCACCTACAAAGAAGAACCAAGAAGAATAAGCTCGGACTACTTGGCAGAAACCATGCAGGCAAGAAGGCAATGGGATGACATATTTAAAAAATTGAATGAAAAAAATTGCCTGCCAAGAATCATATATCCATCAAAACCGTCTGTTAAATATGAAGGTGAAATTAAGACATTTCCAGTAAACACAAGATTAGGGAATTCGTAAAAACCAAACCAAAACTACAAAAAATACTAAAGGGAGTCCTTTGGTTAGAAAATCAATAATATCAGGTATTAACTCAAGACTAGAACACTGGGCAGAGCAACCAGAAGTCAACCCAGACAGGGAAATCCAAAAAAAACAAAGCAAGGTTATATAAAAAAAAAAAAAAGCTCTAAACAAGGTAGCAGCAATGTTATTATATAAAAGAAGACAATATTAAAATAATATAGAGGGACTAAGAAATGTAATCATAAACCTTCCATATGGAGAGGAAGATACACCGATAGAAAGAAATAAAAGTTCGGTTTAAATTTAGAAAAATAGGGGTAAATAATAAGGTAACCACAAAGGAGACAAACTACCCTACTCATCAAAATAAAATACAAGAAAAAAATAGAGTCTCAGCACAAACAAAATCAACAAAAACAAATATGATGAAACGAAAATATATAAAGATAATCTACTCAACACATAAAATTAAGTGGGAAAAAGAAACTGTCAACAACATACAAAAAAGACATCAAAATGATAGCACTAAATTCATACCTATCCATAATTACCCTGAATGTAGACGGACTAAATGCACCAATAAAGAGACAGAAAGTGGCAGAACGGATTAAAAAACAAGATCCATCTAGATGCTGCCTACAACAGACACACCATAGGCTTAGAGACACAAACAAACTAAAACTCAAAGGAGGGAAAAAAATGTCAAGCAAACAACAATCAAAAAAGAGCAGCAGTGGCAACATTAATTTCTGATAAAATAAAATTTAAAGTTAAATCCATCAGAAAGGATAAGGAAGGACACTATATAATGATTAAAGGGACAATACACCAAGAAGATATAGCCATATTAAATATTTATGCACCCAATGACAGCTCTGCAAGATACATAAAACAAACTCTATGAGCATTGAAAAGTGAGATAGGCAGCTCCACAATAATAGTAGGAGACTTCAACACACCACTTTCAGTGAAGGACAGGACATCTAGAAAGAAGCTCAATAAAGACACGGAAGATCTAATGCCGCAATCAACCAATCTGACCTTATAGACATATACCAAACACTCCACCCAAGAGCAACCAAGTATACTTTCTTTTCTAGTGCACATGGAACATTCTCTAGATAGACCACATATTAGGTCATAAAGCAAGCCTTAGCAGAATCCAAAACTTTGAAATATTGCAAAGCATCTTCTCTGGCCATAAGGCCATAAAAGTGGAAATCAATAACAGGAAAAGCAGGGAAAAGAAATCAAACACTTGGAAACTGAACAATACCCTGCTCAAAAAAGACTGGATAATAGAAGACACTAAGGATGGAATAAAGAAATTCATAGAATCCAACGAGAATGAAAACACTTCCTATCAGAAGCTTTGGGACACAGCAAAAGCAGTGCTCAGAGGCCAATTTATATCAATAAATGCACACATTCAAAAAGAAGAAAGGGCCCAAATCAAAGAATTATCCCTACAATTTGAACAAATAGTAAGAGAGCAACAAAAGAAATCCACCGGCACCAGAAGAAAACAAATAATAAAAATTAGAGCTGAACTAAATGAAAAAGAAAAACAATTGAAAGAATTAACAAGACCAAAAGCTCGTTTTTTGAAAAAATCAACAAAATTGATAAACCACCGGCCAAACTGACAAAGAAAAACAGGAGAGGAAGCAAATAACCCAAATAAGAAATGAGATGGGCGATATTACAACAGACCCAACTGAAATTAAAAGAATCATATCAGATTACTATGAAAAATTGTACTCTAACAAATTTGAAAACCTAGAAGAAATGGATGCATTTCTAGAAACACACTACTTACCTAAACTAATACAAAGAAAGGTAAGAACAACTAAATAAGACCCATAACAAAAGAAGACATTGAAAAGGTAATCAAAAAAAACTCCCAACAAAAAAAAACCCTGGTCCAGACAACTTCACTGCACAGTTCTACCAAACTTTCAGAGAAGAGTTAACACCACTATTACTAAAGGTATTTCAGAGCATAGAAAAGGACGGAATATTACCGAACTCATTCTATGAAGCCACCGTATCCCTGATACTTCAAAACCAGGTAAAGACATCACAAGAAAAGAAATTTATAGACCTATATCCCTCATGAACATAGATGCAAAAATCCTCAAAAAACTTCTAGCCAATAAAACTCAACAACATATCAAAAAAATAATTCACCATGACCAAGTGGGATTCATATCAGGTATGCAGGGATGGTTCAACATTAGGAAAACAATTCATGTAATCCACCACATAAATAAAACAAAAGATAAGAATCACTTGATTTTATCAATTGATGCAGAAAAGGCATTTGACAAAGTTCAACACCCATTCATGATAACAACTCTCAGCAAAATAGGAATAGAAGGAAAATTCCTCAACATAATAAAGGGCATTTATACTTTTTTTTTTATACAAAGCCGACAACCAACATCACCCTAAATGGAGATGCCCTGAAAGCATTCAGATCAGGAACCAGACAAGGATGCCCTTTATCACTGCTCTTTTATTCAACATTGTGCTGGAAGTCCTAGCCAGAGCAATTTGGCTAGATAAAGAAATAAAGGGCATCCAGATTGGCAAGGAAGAAGTAAAAGTCTCTCTATTTGCAGATGACATGATCTTATACACAGAAAACCCTAAGGAATCCTCCTGAAAACTATTGAAACTAATAGAAAAGTTCAGCAGAGTATCGGGATACAAGATAAACACACAAAAATCATTTGGATTCCTCTCCACCAACAAAAAGAACATTGAAGAGGAAACCACCAAATCAATGCCATTTACAGCAGCCCCCAAGAAGATAAAATACTTAGGAATAAATCTTACCAGAGGTTTAAAGACTTATACAAAGAAAACTACAAAACACTTCTGCAAGAGACCTACATAAGTGAAAAAATATACCTTGCTCGTGGACAGGAAAACTTAACATTATAAAAATGTCTGTTCTACCAAAAGCGATCTATACATTTAATGCAATTCCGATCCAAATCCCAATGACATTCTTTAATGAGACGTAGAAACAAATCACCAAGTTCATATGGAAGGGAAAGAGGCTACGGACAAGTAAGGCATTACTGAAAAAGAATAAAGTGGGAGGCCTTACTTTACCTGATTTTAGAACCTATTATACTGCCACAGTAGTCAAAACAGCCTGGTACCTGTACAACAACAGATACATGGACCAATGGAACAGAATTGAGAATCCAGACATAAATCCATCCACATATGAGCAGTTGATATTTGACTAAGACCCCAAAACCGTTAAATGGGGAAAAGACAGTCTTTTTAACAAAAGGTGCTGGCATAACTGGATATCCATCTGCAAAAAAATGAAACAAGACCCATACATCACTCCATACACAAAAATGAGCTCAAAATGGATCAAAGACCTAAAGATAAAATCTAAAACAATAAAGATCATGGAAGAAAAAATCGGGACAATGTTAGGAGCCCTAATACATGGCATAAACGGTATACAAAACATTATTAAGAATGCAGAAGAAAAATTAGATAACTGGGAGCTCCTAAAAATCAAGCACCTATGCTCATCCAAAGACTTCACCAAAAGAGTAAAAAGACTACCTACGGACTGGGAAAAAGTTTTGAGCTATGACATTTCCAATCAGCGTCTTATCTCTGAAATCTACATGATACTGCAAAAACTCAACTACAAAAAGGCAAATAACCCTATTAAAGATATGAATAGACACTTCACTAAAGAAGACATTCAGGTAGCTAACAGATACATGAGGAAATGCTCACGATCATTAGCCATTAGAAAAATGCAGATTAAAACTACAATGAGATTTCATCTTACTCTAACAAGGCTGGCATTAATCCAAAAAACACAAACTAATAAATGTTGGAGAGTTTGTGGAGAGATTGGAACACTTATACACTGCTGGTGGGAATGTCAAATAGTACAACCACTTTGGAAATCGATTTGGCGCTTCCTTAAAAAGCTAGAAATAGAACTAGCATATGATCCAACAATCCCACTCCTTGGAATATATCCTAGAGAAATAAGAAGCCTTTACGCAAACAGATATATGCACACCCATGTTTATTGCAGCACTGTTTACAATAGTAAAAAGATGGAAGCAACCAAGGTGCCCACCAACAGATGAATGGACAAATACATTATGGTATCGATGGAATACCACGCATCGATAAAGAACAGTGAGGAATCTGTGAAACATTTCATAACGTGGAGGAATCTGGAAGGCATCATGCTGAACGAAATTAGTCAGTTGCAAAAGGACAAATATTGCATAAGACCACTATTATAAGAACTTGAGAAATAGTTTAAACTGAGAAGAAAACATTCTTTTGTGGTTACGAAAGAAGGGAGGGTGGGAGAGGGGTATTCACTAATTAGTTGGTAGATAAGAACTACTTTAGGTGATGGGAAAGACAACACACAATACAGGGGAGGTCAGCACAACTGGACGAAACCAAAAGAAGTTTCCTGAATAAACTGAATGCTTTGAAGGCCAGTGTAGCAGGGGCAGGGGGTTGGGGACAATGATTTCAGGAGACATCTAGGTCAATTGGCATAATAAAATCTATTAAGAAAACATTCTGCATCCCACTTCGAAGAGTGGCATCTGGGGTCTTAAATGCTAGCAAGCAGCCATCCAAGATGCATCAATTGGTCTCAACCCACCTGGATCAAAGGAGAATGAAAAACACCAAGGACACAAGGTAATTATGAGCCCAAAAGACAGAAAGGGCCACATGAACCAGAGACTACATCATCCTGAGACCAGAAGAACTAGATGGTGCCCAGGTACAACCCATGACTGCCCTGACAGGGAACACAACAGAGAACCCCTGAGGGGGCAGGAGAGCAGTGGGATGCAGACCCCAAATCGTCATAAAAAGACCAGACTTAATGGTCTGACTGAGACTGGAAGGACCCTGGTGGTCATGGCCCCCAGACCTTCTGTTGGCCCAGGACAGGAACCATTCCCGAAGCCAACTCTTCAGACATAGATTGGACTGGACAATGGGTTGGAGAAGGATGCTTGTAAGGAGTGACCTTCTTGGATCAGGTGGACATTTGAGACTGTGTTGGCACCTCCTGCCTGGAGGGGAGATGAGAGGGTAGAGGGAGTTAGAACCTGGCGAAATGAACATGAAAAGAGAGACTGTCTCATTAGGGGAAGAGTAATTGGGAGTATGTAGCAAGGTGTATATAAGTTTTTATGTGAGAGACTGACTTGATTTGTAAACTTTCACTTAAAGCACAATAAAATTATTTAAAAAGAAAAGAATTATTAAAGGGAGTCCTTTGGTCTGAGAACAAACATCAGACCACAGCCTGGTTCTAGGATGCGAGATAATACCAGTCAGATATCAACCAAGGAAATGAACTTTCAAGGACTATCCAAACCAAAAGAATTACAACAGGGAACCAGAGAGGTTAATCTGTAAAGGACGATAACATCAGACAATAAACAGTGTTGATATACAACTTTCTAATGGAGAGGAAGGCAAGGTGATACCAAGTAATAAAAGACTGGTTCAAACGTAGGAAGATAAGGGTAAATTTCAAGGTAACCACAAAGGAAGTTAACAACCTACTCATCAAAATAAAGAAGAAAAACATAAAGTGTCAATAAAAAACAAAAATGAAAGAAATCCGCCCCATAAAAGGAATTCAGTACAGGACAGTAACAGGAACAAAGAAAATCTGAGCACCACAAAAAAATAAAGAAGAAAACACGACAAAATGACAGCAATAAACTCACGCCTATCAATAATTACACTGATTGTAAATGGCCTAAACGCACACATAAGGACTTAGAGTGACAATGAATTAAAAAAAAACAGGATCCATCAATATGCTGTCTACAAGAGACACACCTTAGAAACAAAGACATAAATTTATTAAAAATCAAAAAAATATATATCATGCAAATAACTACCAAAAAAGAGGAGAAATGGCAATACTAACCTCAGGTAAAATAGACTTTAAAACAAAATCCACCATAAAAGTCAAAGAAGGGCACTACAGAATGATTAAAGGGACAATCCATCATCAAGACCCAGGACGAACATAATGAACATCTATGCACCCAATGACAGGACTACAAAATACATAAAACAAATTCTAACAGCACTGAAAAGAGAAATTGACAGTTCCACAATAATAGTAGAACATGCCATTCTTGGTAAAGGACAGAACATCTAGAAAGAAACTCAACAAAGATACAGAAGAACTAAAGGCCACAATCAGCCAACTTGACCTCACAGACACATATAGAACACTCCACCCAACAGCCGCAAAGTACATATTCTTTTCCAAAACACACGGAACTTTCTCCAGAATCAACCACATCTATTTTTTTTTTTAGGCCACAGAGAAACTCTCAATAAAATCCAAAACAATGAGATAATATAAAATATCTTCTCTGACCACACCATCATCAAAGTAGAAATTAACAACAGGAAGAGCAAGAAAAAAAAAAAATCAATTACATGGAAACTGAATAACACCCTGCTTAAAAGCCACTGGGTACTAGAAGAAATCAGAGGTGGAATCAAAAAATTCCAAGAGTCGAATAAGAATGAAAACACATCATACAAAAACCTCTGGGACACAACAAAGGCCATCCTCAGAGGTCAATTTATAGCAATAGATGCACACATCAAAAAGAATAAAAGGGCAAAATCAAAACATTAGCTACACAACTTGGACAAATAACAAGAGAACAGGAAAAGAAACCCACAGCCACCAGAAGAAAGGAAACAATAAAGATGAGAGTAAAAATAAATGAAATGGAAACCAGAAAAACAATAGAAAAAATCAACAAAACAAAAAGCTGGTTCTTTGAAAGAATTGACAAACCACTGGCCTAACTAACAAAAGAAAAACACTACAGGACGCAAATGACTCAAACAAGAAACAAAATAGGAGACATTACAAAAGACCCAAATGAAATAAAAAGGATCATAACAAAGTATTATGAAAAACTACACTCCAACAAATCTGAAAACCTAGAGGAAATGGACAAATTTCTAGAAACACACTACCTACCCAAACTAACACAAAATGATGTTGAAAATCTGAACAGGCCCATAACAACAGAAGAGATCAAAAAGGAATAAAAAAAAATCCCAACAAAAAAAAGGCCTCACCCAGATGGTTTCACTGGAGAATTCTACCAAACATTCAGAGGAGAGTTTATGCCAGTACTGTTCAAACTACTTAAGGATGTAGAAAAGAAAATGATACTTTTGAACTTATTCTATGAAGCCAGCATAATGCTGGTACCAAAACCAGGCAAAGACACAACAACAACAAAAAAAATTACAGACCAGTATCTCTCATGAATATAGATGCAAAAATTCTCAATAGAATTCAGCATCATACCAAAAAAATAATACATCACAACCAAGTAGGATTCATACCAGGTATGCAAGGATGGTTCAACATTAGAAAATCAATCAATGTAATCCACCACATAAATAAAAGGAAAGAAAAGAATCACAGAATCATCTCAACGGATGCAGAAAAGGTATTCGACAAAGTTCAACACCCATTCATGATAGAAGTTCTCAATAAAATAGGTATAGAAGGGAAATGTCTCAACATAATAAAGGGCATCTATGCATAATCAACAGTCAACATTATTTGTAACAGAGAGAGGCTGAACACATTCCCCCTGAGAACAGGAACAAGACAAGGATGCTCTTTATCACCACTCCTATTTAACATTGTGCTGGAAGTTCTAGCTAGAGCAATAAGGCAAGAAAAAGAAATAAAGTCCATTCAAATTGGTAATGAAGAAATAAAACTGTCCCTATTTATGGATGATATGATACTATACATAGAAAGCCAAAAAAACTTCACAAGGAAACTACTGGAAAGATTCATTGGGGTAGCAGGATACAAGATAAACAGACAAAAATCAGTTGGATTCCTATACACCAATAAAGAGAACAATGAAAAGGAAAGCATGAAAACAATACTATTTATAATAGTCCCTCAAAAATAAAATACTTAGGAATAAATCTAACCAGGGATGTAAAGGACTATACAAAGAGAAACCAAAAGAGATCTACATAAGTGGAAAAACATACCATGCTCATGGATAGGTAAACTCAACATTGTGAAAATGACAATTCTACCCAGAGCGATTTATAAATACAATGCACTCCCAATCCAAATACCAACAACATTCTTTAAAGAAATGGAAAAACTTATCATTAAATTTATATGGAAAAGGAAGAAGCCCTGGATAAGTAAACCACTACTGAAGAAGAGTAAAGTAGGAAGACTCTCACTGCCTGGCTTCACAATCTACTATACACCTACAGTAGTCAAAACAGCCTGGTAATGGTACAACAACAGATATATTGATATATTCAATGGAACAGAATTGAGAACCCAGATGAAAATCCATCCACCTATGGTCACCTGATCTTCAACAAGGGCCCAAAGTCCAACAAATGGGGAAAAGACAGTCTTTTTAACAAATGGTACTGACAGAACTGGATGTCCATATACAAAAAATGAAACAGGACCCACACGTCACACCATATACAAAAACTAGTTCAAAATGGATCAAATGCCTAAATACAAAGCCAAGAACTATGAAGTTCATAGAAGAAAAAATAGGATCAATACTTGTTGTTGTTGCTGTTAGGTGCCGTCCAGTCAGTTCCAGCTCATAGCGACCCTATGCACAACAGAACAAAAAACTGCCTGGTCCTGAGCCATCCTTACAATCATTGTTATGCTTGAGCTCATTGTTGCAGCCGCTGTGTCAATCCACCTCGTTGAGGGTCTTCCTCTTTTCCGCTGACCCTGTACTCTGCCAAGCATGATGTCCTTCTCCAGGGACTCTTCCCTCCTGACAACATGTCCAAAGTATGTAAGACGCAGTCTGCCATCCTTGCCTCTAAGGAGCAATCTGGCTGTACTTCTTCCAAGACAAATTTGTTCGTTTTTTGGCAGTCCATGTTATAGTCAGTATTCTTCGCCAATACCACAATTCAAAGGCGTCAACTCTTCTTCGGTCTTCCTTATTCATTGTCCAGCTTTCACACGCATATGATGTGATTGAAAATACCATGGCTTGGGTCAGGTGCACCTTAGTCTTCAGAGTGGCATCTTTGCTCTTCAACACTTTGAAGAGGTCCTTTGCAGCAGATTTTCCCAGTGCAATGCGTCTATTGATATCTTGGCTGCTGCTTCCATGGCTGTTGATTGTGGATCCAAGTGAAATGAAATCCTTGACAACTTCAATCTTTTCCCCGTTTATCATGATGTTGCTCATTGGTCCAGTTGTGAGGATTTTTGTTTTCTTTATGTTGAGGTGTAATCCATACTGAAGGCTGTGGTTTTTGATCTTCATTAGTAAGTGCTTCAAGTCCTCTTCACTTTCAGCAAGCAAGGTTGTGTCATGTGCGTAACGTAGGTTGTTAATGAGTCTTCCTCCAATCCTGAGGATCTCTCTCTCTAAATATATAGGATCAATACTAGGGGCCCTAATAACAACATACAACATATACACCACAACCAACAACACACAAACTCCAGAAAAGAAGCTAAATAACTGGGATTTTCTAAAAATTGAACACTTAGGCTCACCAAAACAGTAAAAAGAGAACCTACAGACTGGGAAAAAATTTTTGGCTATTGTAAATCAGACAAAAGTCTAATCTCTAAAATCTACAAGAAAATCCAACACCTCTACAACAAAAAGACAAATAATCCAATTAAAAGTGGGCAAAGGAAATGAACAGATGCTTCACCAAAGAAGACATTTCAAGCAGGCAACAGACACATGAAGAAATGCTCACAATCACTAGCCATTAAAAAAAAAAAAGCCATTAGAGAAATGCAAATCAAAACCACAATGAGATACCATTTTACCCCAGCATTACTGGCATGAATCAATAAAAAGGAAAATAACAAATGTTGGAGAGGCTGTGCGGAGATCAGAACTCTTATGCACTACAGCTGGGAATGCAAAATGATACAACCATTTTGGAAAATAATACGGCACTTCCTTTGAAAGCTAGAAATAGAAATACCATATGATCTAGCAATCCCACTCATAGGAATATAGCCTAGAGAAATAAGAGTTGTCACACGAATAGACATATGCACACCCATGTTCACTGCAACATTGTTCACAATAGCAAAAAGATGGAAACAGCTAGATGCCTATCAGCAGATGAATGGATAAACAAACTGTGGTACGTACACACAATGGAGTATTATTCAACAATAAAGAACAACAAAGAATCTGTGAAGCATCTCATAACATGGGTGAATCTGGGGGACATTATGCTGAGCGAAATAAGCCAATCACAAAAGGACAAACTGTAAAAACTCATGAAAAGGTTTACACACAAAAAGAAACAATCTTTGATGGTTACAAGAGAGGGGAGGGGAGGGGTAGGGATGGAAAATCACTAAATAGACAAGAGATTAGTGGTAACTTTGGTGAAGGGTAAGACAGCACACAATACTGTGGAAGCCAACACAGCTTGTACAAGACAAGGTCATGGAAGCTCCATGCCAACCCAAACCAACCCAGTGCCGTTGAGTCGATTCCGAAGCTCCATAGACACATCCAAACTCCCTGAGGGATCGAATTGCCAGGATGAGGGTTATGGGGACCATGGTCTCGGGGATCATCTAGCTCAATTGGCATAAAATAATTTATAAAGAAATCGTTCAACATTCTACTTTGGTGAGTAGCATCTGGGATCTTAAAAGCCTGTGAGTGGCTATGTAAGATACTCCACTGGTCTCACCCCTCTGGGAGCAAGGAAGAATGAAGAAAACTAAAGAAGCAAGAGAAAGATTAATTCAAAGGACTAATGAACCACATCTACCACAGCCTCCACCAGACTGAGTCCAGTACAACTAGATGATGCCTGGCTACCACCACTGACTGCTCTGACAAGGATCACAATAAAGGGTCCTGGACAGAGCTGGAGAAAAATGTGGAACAAAATTTTAACTCAGAAAGAAAGACCAGGCTTGCTGGCCTGACAGAGACTGGAGAAACCCTGAGGGAATGGCCCCTGGATACCATTTCAGCTCAGTAATGAAGTCACTCCTGAGGTTCACTCTTCATCTAAATATTGGACAGGCCCATAAAATAAAATGAAACTAAAGGGACACACCAGCCCAGGGGCAAGGACTAGAAGTAAGGAGGGGACAAGAAAGCTTGTAATAGGGAACCCAAGGTTGAGAAGGAAGAGTGTTCACATGTTGTGGGGTTGTTAACTAATGTCATAAAACAGTATATGAAAGAAGAACAAAGTGGGAGCCCTCACTCTACCTGATTTTAGAACCTATTATACCGCCACAGTAGTCAAAACAGCCTGGTACTGGTACAAAAACAGATGCAGAGACCAATGGAGCAGAATTTAAGATCCAGGCTTAATCCACCCACATATTAGCAACTGATATTTGACAAAGGCCCAAATTCAGTTAACAAGTGGTGCTGGCATAACTGGATATACATCTACAAAAAAATGAAACAAGACCCATACCTCACACCAGGCACAAAAACTAACTCAAAATGGATCAAAGACCTAAGTATAAAATCTGAAACAATAAAGATCATGGAAGAAAAAATAGGGACAACGCTAGGAGCCCTAATACATGGCATAAACAGTACACGAAACATTACCAATGATGCACAAGCACCAGAAGAGAAACTAGATAACTGGGGGGGCGGGGGGGGGGGGACTGGGAGCTGCTAAAAATCAAACACCTATGCTTATCCAGGAAACCCTGGTGGTGTACTGGGTAAAAGCTACAGCTGCTAACCAAAAGGTCAGCAGTTCGAATCCACCAGGCACTCTGTGGAAACCATATGGGGCAGTTCTACCTTGTTCTATAGGGTCACTATGAGTTGGAATCGACTGAACGGCAAGGGGTTTGGTTTTATGTTTGTCCAAAGGCTTCATCAAAAGAGTAAAAAGATTACCTACAGACTGGGAAAAAGTTTTTAGCTATAACATTTCCGATCAGCATCTGATCTCTAAAATCTGCATGATACTGCAAAAACTCAACTACAAAAAGACAAATAACCCAATTTAAAACTGGTCAAAGGATATGAACAGAAACTTTACTAAAGAAGGCATTCAGGTAGCTAACAGATACATGAGGAAATGCTCATGATCATTAGCCATTAGAGAAATGCAAATCAAAACTACAGTGAGATTCCATTTCACTCCAACAAGGCTGGAGTTAATCCAAAAAACACAAAATAATAAATGTTGAAGAGGTTGTGGAGAGACTGGAATACTCATACATTGCTGGTGGGAATGTAAAATGGTACAACCACTTTGGAAATTGATTTGGCACTTCCTTAAAAAGCTAGAAGTAGAACTACCATACAATCCAGTAATCCCACTCCTTGGAATATATCCTAGAGAAATAAGAGCCTTTACATGAACAAATATATCCACACTCATGTTCATTGCAGTACTGTTTAAAACAGCAAAAAGGTGGAAGCAACCAAGGTGCCTCTCAATGGATGAATGCATAAATGAATTATGGTATATTCACACAATGGAATACGACACATTGATAAAGAACAGTGATGAATCCATGAAACATTTCATACCAGGGAGGAATCTCGAAGGCATTATGCTGACTGAAATTAGTCAGTTGCAAAAGGCAAATATTGTATAAGACCACTATTATAAGAACTCGAGAAATAGTTTAAACAGAGAATAAAATATTTCTTTGATGGTTAAGAGATGGGGGAGGGAGGGAAGGAGAGGGGTATTCACTAATTAGATAGTAAACAAACAAACAAAAAAACCCCACTGCTGTCGAGTCTGACTCAAAGCAACCCTATTAGGACAGAGCAGAACTGCCCGATAGAGTTTTCAAGGAGCACCTGGCGGATTCAAACCACCAACCTCTTGGTTAGCAGCTGTAGCACTTAACCACTACGCCATCAGGGTTTCCAATTAGATAGTAGACAAGAACTATTTTAGGTGAAGGGAAAGACAACACACAATACAGGAGAGGTCAGCACAACTGGACTGAACCAAAAGCTAAGAAGTTCCCTGAATAAACTGAACCTTTCAAAGCCCATCATAGCAGGGACGGGGGTTTGGGGACCATGGTTTCAGGGGACATCTAGGTCAATTGGCATAATAAAATCTATTAAGAAAACATTCTACATCCCACTTTGGAGAGTGGCACCTGGGGTCTTAAACACTAGCGAACGGCCATCTAAAATGCTTCCACTGGTCTCGACCCATCTGGAGCAAAGGAGAATGAAGAACACCAAAGACACAAGGTAATTATGAGCCCAAGAAGCAGAAAGGGCCACATAAACCAGAGACTCCATCAGCCAGAGACCAGAAGAACTAGATGGTGCCCAGATACAAGTGATGACTGCCCTGACAGGGAACACAATAGAGAACCCTGAGGGAGCAGGAGAGCAGTGGGATGCAGACCTCAAATTCTTCTAAAAAGACCAGACTTAGTGGTCTGACTGAGACTGGAAGGATCCTGGAGGTCATGGTCCCCAGACCTTCTGTTAGCCCAAGATAGTAAACATTCCCAAAGCCAACTCTTCAGACAGGGATTGGACTGGACTGTAGGATAGAAAATGATACTGGTGAGGAGTGACCTTCTTGGATCAAGTAGACACATGAGATTATGTTGGCAGCTCTTGTCTGGAGGGGAGATGAGAGGGCAGAGGGGGTCAGAAGCTAGCTGAACGGACACGAAAATAGAGGGTGGAGAGAAGGAGTGTGCTGTCTTAACAGGTTGAGAGCTACTAGGAGTATATAGCAAAGTGTACATAAATTTTTGTATGACAGACTGATTTGATTTGTAAACTTTCACTTAAAGCACAATAAAAATTAAAAAAAAAACCAATATACGTACTGTTTAATGAGAAACCAGTTTGTTCTCTAAACCTTCATCTAAAAAAAAGTACAATAAAAAAAAAATTCATTACCTAAAAATATGTATAAGATACAGAAATAAAAAGTAGATTTTGAGGAAAGATTAGCGTTCAGCTAGTAACTGAAATGTTGATGGTTCAAATCCACCCAGAGGCACCTCAGAAGAAAAGCCTGGCAATCCACTCCCAAAATTTTGCAGCCATTAACCTTATGGAACACAGTTCTACTCTGACACACATGGGTCTCCATGAGTCAGAATCAACTTGAGGGCAACTGGTTTGGTTTTGCTGGTTTAGGATTAATGAAGAGAAAAATACATTTCTGAAACCCTTCCCCTCTCTTCATAGAGGATTAATCTTAATATTAGACAGAAACTTGACCCTAATCAATATGGCCACTGCTCTTCCTTACTGTGAAGATCACCAAGCCTTCAGTCTTTATTGAAGGGTCTAGCTACACTCTGGTGGCAGTGAACTACAGATATATAATAGAGGAAAATTATTTGCTAGAGATACCTAGAATAGTAAAACTGAGAAGTGACATTTATTGACATTTTCCCCAAGTGTCGAAGTAAGTTTTGGAAATTATTCTTATTTGCTCTTCTCAGAGATCCTCATCTCACATTAGCATATTAAAATTTAAGAAGTTCCTCAGCTATGATATTTATTTAACTTTTTTTCAAGTCAGCTTAATCAAACTTAGTTGACTTTGGAACGATATTTTTCAAGTACACCTATTAACCTCCTCTGGAGCACGCCTTGGGAAGAGTGACTGTAACCTTTGCTCAAATAACATCCTATTAGGATAATGTATCAAGAGCTTTAGAGTCAGATTTAGACATTACCAGGCTGTGCTTAACCTCCTTTGGGCTCAGTTTTTCCCTCTATAAAATGGGAATAACATGATCTCCCTCATAGATTGGGTGGGGTAAGTGAAATCCTGTGTCTAGCGTAGAAGTGTGTTCAATAAATCTTAGTCTCCTGACCCACATTCCATCTGTCTAGTCTCTGCCTCCCCACACCCACGTACCACCCCCATACATCTTGAGATTTTAGTTTTAGGGACTAAACTATGGCGTACTTAACTCTGCACATTTTTTTTTTTTATCTATAAATTTATAGGGCCGATGGCCTCCTTCCAAACTTACTACTTTGGTTCTTTCTGGTCACTGGGCTGTGAAATTATAACCTCAACTATGCAGAGCTTGGATCAAAAATTTACCTTGTACAATTTTGGTGCCCAGGACTAATTTTTTTTATTGCAGAAACCAAGAATATTTGTTGAAACGTGGCATAATTTAGACTCTGTGGAAAAGACAGTTTAGTCTGTCTTCCTCTGCCACATAACACACAGGCTGGGTGCTAAAGCACCTTTTAAAGAATTGCAGACTTTCCACCAGCCTGACATGGGATTTCAGCCGGCAGCAGGGTCATGGAGCCGTCTGCAGTGCTTTCACATTCCTGTCTGGGCAAATAGTTTATTCAACAGTGCTGGAGTTTAATTTATGCCCTGCAGTATTTGTGCTGTTTGTTGAAGCTCAAGCCACTTTATCTTAATTTTCACTATAAGCTTAACAAATATTTAAGCTGCTGAAGTCAAAATATGAAATTTGTGTGTCAAGGAAGGAAATTCAGTCAGTGAAATTACAAAGTTAATTTTATCATAAGTGAGGCACATTTTCTTTTTTGGGAGGGAAAAAGTTTAATTTTTTTTTTGAGCAACATATAATTAGCCGCTTTCACCATTTTCAAGTCTACCATTCACGGCATTAATACACTCACGATGCTGCGCAACAAACGCCACTGTTTGTCTCCAAAATTTTTCACCCCCCAAGAAGAAACTCTGTATCCATTAAGCAATAACTCCTCATTCTCCCCTCATCCCCATCTTCTGGTAACCATTAATCTACTTTCTGTCTCCGGGCATTCGTATATTCTAGATGTTTTGTATAAGCGGAATCGTACAATATCCGTCCATTTGTGTCTGGCTTATTTCACTTAGCATAATGTTTTCAAGATTTATCTATGTCAGAACATGTATTAGCACCTCATTCCTCTTTATGGTTGAGTAGTATTCCATTGCATGTATCACATTTTGATTATCCATTCATCTGTTGATGGGCATTTAGGTTGTTTCCACTTTTTGGCTTTGTGGGAATAACGCTGCAACAAACACTGGTGTACAAGTGTCTGTTTTGAGTCCCTGCTTTCGATTGTTTTGAGTATATACCCAGAGTAGAATTGTTGGATTTTTTTTTTCTTTTTTTTATGGTAATTCTATTTTTAACTTTTGGACAAACCACCAAACTCTTTCCCACAGCAGCTGAACCATCTTATATTCAGGGAAGCATGTTTTAGAATAGAGGCTGGATTGTGACATTTTTCTGATACATAGCTCTCAGACTGGCACACAGCCAGCCACGCATAGGTGAATGTTATCCTCAGCAGATTATTCAATCTGACCTCCGAGAGTTTGTACCAGGGAAATCAGATGAAAATAAACATGAGAGGCAGCCTTGAAGGTACAAAGGGAGGCTCGGAGCTGAAGGGATACACAGGATACGTGTGTTGGTAGGATGAAGGAGACCACACACTCAGGCCCTCTGGTTCTGCTTGGTGATGGGGTGGGATGCCCACGGACCAGGTCCTTTTGGCCTCTTTTCTTCTCCGTTCTCAGTAACTTCCTATACTGGCACCTATAAAACAAAAAAAATACTAGTTGCCGTCGAGTTGATTCCAATTCGTGGCAACCCTGTGTGTTTCAGAGTAGAACTGTGCTCCAAAGGATTTTCGCAGCCGTGAGCTTTTGGAAGCAGATCACAAGGACTTTCTTTTGAGGTGCCTCTGGGTGGGTCTGAACTGCCAACCTTCCAGCTGGCAGCTGAGCACTTACCTATTTGCAAAGTTGTGCCACCCAGGGATTCCTTTGGCACCTACAAAGCCCTTAAAAAGCACAGAGCTCAGTATGTTCACCATTCATTCTATCTGATGTTATTTCTGGTGCATTTTTCTTGTCATCAAATAAAGTTAAGACAAATGTTTTAAATCCTACAAAATCTGTATTGTTGGAGTCATGCCATTGCCTATGGTATTGGTACCTGAAAGACGGAAGTATAATATCAAATTATCGGACCTGAGAGGAGGTAGGGACCTTATAGGTCATCTAGTCCATGGGCTCCCAGTCTAGCTGCACATTAGAAACACCCAGTGAACCTTAGAAAATCTCCAGGACTCAACCCAGGTCCATTATAATTTCTAGGGACAGCATTAGGAGGCGTAAGTTTAGGGCTCACCAGGTGATTCTAATACGCAGTCAGGTTGAGGACTACTGAAGAAACTCAATTCCATTTTATAAAGACAAACGAGAAAACTGAAGCCTAAAGCAGAAAAAATGACTTACCCAAAGCACCAAACTATTAATTCAACCCATAGGTAATTACTGATACTTGAATTTTTGACCAATAAAAGAGGTATTTCACATAGCTCAATTTAATGATACATAATGAGATAATCAGAAAAAAGCATTATTTTTACTAAGTTAAATATGACTTTTAAACAATGTTTGGTAAAAACATGCAGAGTACCTAAAGCCCAATTTAAAAATGGGATACAGTCTCAAAACCCATCCAGAGGTAAGCAGCTCTTCAATGCTGTATGGCTCTGGATACTCCTTTCTCTTCAGATTTGCTTAGAAACAGCTTCTGAGGCTGGCTTTTAAGCTTAATAAGGTAGGACCAGAGCAGCTTTTGTCCAACGCTGATTTTCCTGCACTTCAGAGCAGAAACCTTCCAAGTATTCTACCTGATGCCCCTGAGGTTTTCCACTCTGGCTAGTGAGAACATGAACTGCACCTGGCCTGTGTGGGCTCCAGAGGCGGTTCCTCGATTCCTCTCCTGTGGCTGCCTCCAAGGCCTGGTAGTTTCCTCACAGGCATGTGCTGTCAGTTCTTAGCTGAAGATACAAGAGGGCCTCTGCACATCTCCAGGGCTCTCTCTCTGTTCAGTTCTTCCCTCTCTGGCTCTCTACAGACTTCAGCCACCTTGGCCTCCCTGAGCTCTGCCTGGCTCCCCTCTCAGGGCTGCAGCCTAGAAACTGCAACAATTATAGAGCTCACCCCATTTGCCCCCCTTCTCTCGGAGATCACAGTCCTGTAGTGCATGTGCCCAGTGTCTGAAAGCCTTTGGTTCACATATTTTGTCCATCTTGTTTGTTGTTTTAGACTACAGGCTAAACCTGGTCTCTGTTACTACACCTTGGCTGGAAGCAGAAGTCTGGTGGATGCAGTTTTAATCTGGTGAGGAGCACGAAGAGACTTGTTAACAAAGGGATTAAATGAAAACAAGGGTCACCATGCCACCAGAACCACTCAGCAAACGCTCCAGCTTCAAGAGGGGCAGGCAAAAGCATATTCGTGCACTCTAAGACCCATCAGAAACTTAAGGAAACTTAAACTCACAGTTTGCTGTCAGCTTTTAAAATGAATAGAGCTAATATATACAGACCTATATCCATGTAGGCACAGAAAAAATACCTGGAAAGATAAGCGGCAACATGTTAATAATGTGTAATTTTTATTTTCTAAGATTGGTTTTGTATTTCTAAAGTTTCTTCAGTAATATATATTTCTTTTAGAAAAGAAATGTTTTTTGAAATGTTTGTAGATAATCTTCACTTCGCTGTCCTCTTTAGCTCTCTTGGGAAAGGCTCTACCAAAGAAAGACCAACGTTTCCATGAGGATCTTTCATGCCCTGTTACGGATCTATTAGCCTAACATTTAATTAAGTTGTCCTTCAATCTGTGCATACTCAAAATTAACAATTTTTATGTGGGCCTATGGAAAAAGGGTGAATTTGGTGTATTTTTCTTGTTTCTTCTATTACATGGTCTTCATTTTTTTTCTGTTAATATTATCCTCAAATCTGTCTAACCCAGAAATAATGTAATAAACCGTTCTAAATTGATACTCACAAAAGAGTGCAGGGGCAGGCAAGTGCCAGAGGATTTCATGTATGAGATAAAGAAATACGATTGTTTAAAAAAAACATGACTCTTCAGTTTTTCCAGTGGAAAATTATTTGGAGAAGTAGGCATTATAATCTCTTAAACTGTCTCTTAAATCCCATGTCTGTTTCTCATCAAGCTAGCAAGGCATTTTACAGGGGGTAATTTTAGTGTTAACACCACAGTAATGCAGATATTTGACAAATCTTCAGTCCGAACTGAATGCATTTCTTGCTTGGTGTTACTGAATGAAAGAAAGAAAAGAACACTGATGTTAAGCCTTCCGCACCCTCTTCACTATGTATAATAGAGAGATAATATTTGATCCAAGAGTTTTATTTCATTTAGTTTCAAAAAAGAAGAAAATTCGAACAGAGCTTTGAACATGTTTCTCACTATCAAATATAGGTCAGTCAGTCGTACTCCAGGGAAGTGTGCAGGTTGTAATATAAAGGTAGAGAGAAGAACCTTCTGCGTCTCATGAGCAGATTAGAGGAGGGAAAGTCAAGAATAGTGAATAATACACATCTTTCAAGGGAAATTAGTCTCTAAAATCCCTTCTTACATGTGTAAGGATCCTTAGAAGGAATATTTCTCAATTACTTATTCAAAATGTTCAAATGTATAATCTCCTGGGTAACATACAATGTTCACATACGTAGTCTCCCAGCTCAACTAGGCTCCTCCTTTAAGGCTGCTATAGTGTCACTTGCTACAGTTAGACAATTTTTCATGTGTTAGTTTTGTCTCCACAGGCAAACGGGAAGCTTCTCACGTGTGTGTGTGTGTGTGTGTATATATATACACTGTTTTCAGCTTTCCATGTTATAATGTAGTAGCATCAGAGGAGAGTGAATCAAGATCAGCCCAAAGCTGATTCATGTCAGGTGGAGATTACACAGACCTCCACTCTCCAACCATTTTACCAATTCCGACACCAGCTGTCCTCCCCAGGGCACTCTCTATTTCTCTGCTGAGTTCGATAATCGTTTCAATGGCCACACAGAACTCACAGACAATATTCATGATTATGGGGTCTATTAGGGAAGTAACAGCCTATACCCTGTATCAGGGTCGTATCCTTTCACCATACCTATTCAATCTGTATGCTGAGCAAATAATACGAGAAGCTGAGCTCTATGAAGAAGAAGGGGGCATCAAGATTGGAGGAAGACTCGTTAACAACCTGCGATATGCAAATAATACAACCTTGCTTGCTGAAAGTGAAGAGGGCTTGAAGCACTTACTAATGAAGATCAAAGACCACAGCCTTCAGTATGGATTACACCTCAGCATAAAACAAAAATCCTCCCAACTGGACCAATAAGCCACATAATGATAAACAGAGAAAAGATTGCGGTTGTCAAGGATTTCATTTTACTTGGATGCACAGTCAACACCCATGGAACCAGCAGTCAAGAAATCAAAAGACGCATTGCATTGGGCAAATCTGCTGCAATGAACCTCTTTAACGTGTTGGAAAGCAAAGACGTCAGCTTGAAGACTAAGGTGCACCTGACCAAGCCATGGTATCTTCAATCTCATCATATGCATGTGAAGGCTGAACAATGAATAAGGAAGACTGAAGAATTGATGCCTTTGAACTGTGGCGTTGGCGAAGACTATTCAATATACCATGGACTGCCAAAAGAATGAACAAATCACTTCTGGAAGAAGTACAGCCAGAATGCTCCTTAGAAGCAAGGATGGCGAGACGGTGTCTTACATACTTTAGACATGTCGTCAGGAGGGATCAGTCCTTAGAGAAGGACATCATGCTTGGTAAAATACAGGGTCAGCGGAAAAGAGGAAGACCCTCAAAGAGATGGATTGACACAGTGGCTGCAACAATGGGCTCAAGCATAACGACAGTTGTAAGGATGGCACAGGACTGGGCAGTGTTTCGTTCTGTGGTACACAGGATCACTATGAGTCAAACTGACTCAACGGCACCGAACAACAACAGGCTACAACTTTGGGATCATGATCAGCTTGGAAGTAAAAGGAACAGCTCAGGAGACAGGGTACAGTTCATGGATCAGGGCAGCTTCCAACCAAGATAGCTGTCAGCTCCTTCTTGGCTGTGCCCACAGGCAGGCCACAATCCTCAGCTATGCCCACACGCTGGCCCCGGCTTGGGCCTGGCCTCTGCCGCTGGCCTCGATTCAGGCAAGTGCTACAATTCTTTTGGCTCCTCCATTAAGTGCCTGGAGGCACCCCACTCTGCAGCCAGTGCCCTGCTGGAAGGTGCTCAGCTCTCTTGCTCTGTGAACCAGGAAGCCCACCATAGCCAGCTCACACTGGTCTCCTGGATCTTGCCACTTGTGCCATCTTGTGCCATCTTGTGCTATCTCCAGTGTTATAGCTCTCTGTCTCCTGGGTTCAGGATGTTCTCAGCACAGGGACTCTGGTCCAAAGAATATACTCTGCTCTGGGCTCTTCTTCTTGATGGTAGTGAGGTCCGCCCCCCAACCTCTGTGGGATTAGCCCTTTTAAACCTAGCAAGATGGCAAAACCAACCAATTTCGTAGGTAGGCCACAGCCACCTAGTTTACCTAGTAATTGACCAAACCCTGCAAGGGTTTCATGTACCTTATTTGCATAGTAGACTATCCAATCCCTTTGCAACGTTATGACCTAGCAAATCATCCTGACAGAACTATGAACTCAGGGCCAGAAAGGCCATATATAAAGAGAAACTCCTTGCACTACACGTGTCCTTTGTAGCATAGCATCTGCACAACACTGGCATATGTTAGAAAGTCAGGAATTTGTATTGTTGTTCAGCTAATTGGCAAAATAAAAGCAGTCAGAAATTACCATGAACAGTCTTATACCTAGTATAGTACCAGTACTTCCAGGTACCTTCAAGTCAATTCTGGCTCATGCCTACCCCATGTGTGTCAGAGTAGAACTGTGCTCTGCAGGGTTTTCAATGGCAGATTTTTCAGAAGTAGGTCACTAGGCCCTTCTTCTGAGACATGTCTGGTTGGACTCAAACCCTCCAACTTACAGTTAGTAGCCATGGACGTTAATTGTTTGCACCACCCACTGTTTTTTAAACTATGCTCCACAGAGACTGAGGCATCTTTGGAACTATTTCTAGTATGATCAGCAGGGAGCTAGGGTTCAAAGACGTGTCTTCAATCAGAGCAGACGTTAGCAGGACCAGCATATATGACTGTGCCGCTTGTGGGCTTCACCCTACCAAGGGATGCCATTCATATTATAAATATTACAGATTTGGGTATGATTTATGACAACTTCTAAGAAAATTACAGTAAAGTGTCTTCTAATAAAAGCAGAATATTGTGACACTTCTCTGAGCAATGAAAGTAGTGTCTTGAGGAAAAGGCTCTGTGGTTCAATAATGGATCCCAACGAATCTCCCTCCCTCCCTGTATCCATGCCCTGTGGAATCCCTCCCAGATTGAATCTGGTCAGTAGGACCAGAGCAAACATGCAAGCAAAGTCCTTTGGGACTTCACCTCTCTATCTTGGTGCTTTTGCAATACAGGCCCTGTGTGAAGAAGCCCAAGCTAGCCGTGTGGAGGTATGTAATCTGTCTGTCAGCCAGCATCAACTTCAAATACATGACTGAGGTCATCCGAGACCATCTAGCCACACCTGAGTCCTCAGACGCCTGCAGGGGCATAGATGACCTAGGGAAGACCGGCAGAAGACCCACCTATAATTTAGATTAGCACAAACTACTGATCCACACAATCAAGAGCAAATAAACTGGTTGTTTTAAGCCATTTAGTTTGGGAATAGTTCATTATACAGCACCAGATACAGATTCAGGTATCAATTTCTAATGCCCACATAGCTACTAAATGGGCTGGCAGTGGGCATATAGGGCTGCCACTTAAGAGTCCTTTAAGTGAAAAGTTTGCAGCTAAAGCAATGTTTGGAAAACCTGCTCTAGTAAACTGTCTCGCTTACGTGAAATTTCCAGCATAAATAAAATGATAAATTTTCAAGAATTTAGAGTATTCAAATAGAATAAAATATATAATATTAGTAACACACAGAAGCATCCTTTGGTTCAATAGGAGGAGAAAGGAGATAAAAGGGGAAGGTCACAGGGCAAAGCGAGACAAATAAGATGCTAAGAAAGTCAGGGCTGGGTGTTTAGGCTATGTTCAAGGAAGGCTACTTATATGATCTTCCAGTTCACTAATTGGCTCTTCGGATTTTTTTCATTTCAGACTGAATACATTTTTCCCCATTCGTTAAGCCCTGTCCTTCCCTCTCCCCACCCCTCCCCCATACACACACATCAGTTGTGTATTTCAGCTACACTTGTTTCAGAGCGGAATGTGAAACGTGTTCATGGATGTGATGTCTACTTTGTCCCTCTGAGGATATTAACCATACTTTTAAAAACTTCCTGCTCCAATTCTTACGTTAATTCTGCGGCCTCGGTGGAGTTGAGTTCACTGTTTCCCGCTAGTGGTGCTAGCTTTCCTCACGTGTTTGGTGGTGATAACCCGGAACCTGGGTTTGTGGTTGACATTCCCTAACCATCTGCAGCTTCAGTTTGCGCAGCTGTCTGGGGCGAGGGGCGGCGGGGGCGCCAAGGGATGCTCCTGGGGCTGCAGTGGGAATCGGCGCCCCCTGATCTGGTCTCCACCTCCTCGGGGCGTGGCCCCCCACCGAGCTGCGCCCCGCCATGGCAGAGCGCCCCCAGACGGGGTCTTACTGACTGCGCATCTCTTCAGTCCCATCCGCCTCACAGGAGTCCACACAGCGCCTCCTGCTTGTTTCGGAGGACAGCTAGGACTTTTTGAAAAGTAACTTCTCCGTCATTTCTGTAGATGCGATGTGGGAAGAATAAACAGAAATGCATGCTCAGACCAGTATCTTAAAACTAGAAAATGAATCCGTCTTTCACGATCACAAAGGCATGTGTCTTGCACTTCAGGGTCATTATGAAAGTCAGTTGTCACCGGTTCGCTCAAACACCTATTGGGTTTGCTCGGAGCGCGCTGAGGATTTGTTGACGGCGGTGGGATAATCTGAAAAAAGCGAAAATGGCGGCGCACCTCGAAGAATGTAATCAATGTCACTGAAGTGTACATGGAGAAATTGAGGAAGTGTGTGTTGTGCGTATATAATAATAATAATAAATAAATATGTCATAAGTGAATATTTAGAGAAGAAAATAAAGATCACATGTCACCCCACTACCATAAAAAAAACTAGTGGGGCTGCTGCGTGCTGGGCGATATGCTAGGTAGTGGGGACGCGCCGCCACCTGGAGCACCATCCCGCTGCTGAGTCCAACCTGTGCGCTCAGCTCAGGCGCCACCCTCAGGAAGTCTGCCCTGGCTGTCTCCCAGCCCAGACCGCTTCAGGTGATCACACCTGGCGTGTCTGTAACGCTGCATTGTCACTTTGTTTCCTAACCATCTCCACAGTGTCTGTCTCTCAAAGCCGCAAGCCTTGTGAGAGCCGCCACCCACACTCTGCGCCTCCAGCGTCTAGTGCTGTCACATAGGTTGCTGCTGTTGTTGCTAGCCGCCCCTGACTTGGCCCTGACTCATGGTGACCTTATTTATGGATAACAGAACAAAAAGTTGCCTGGTCCTGCACAATCTTCTTGATTATTGGTATGTCTGAGTCCACTGTCGTAGTTACTGTGTAGTGCCTTCCAGCCTAGGGGGCTCATCTTCCAGCGCTATGTCGGACAGTATTTTGTTGTGATCCACAGGGTTTTCACTGACTGATTTTCAGAAGCGGATCACCAGGCCTTTCTTCCTAGCCTCTCTTAGTCTGGAAGCTCTGCCGAAACCTATTCACCATGGGTCACCCCACTGGTATTGGAAACACCAGTGGCATAACTTCCAGCACCATAACCCATTGCTGTGGAGTCGGTTCTGACTCATGGCGACTCTACAGGACAGAGTAGAAGTTTCCAAGGGGGTTTCCAAGGAGTAGCTGGTGGGACAAACTGCAGGTCTTTTGGTTGGCGCCAAGCTCTTAGCCACTGTGCTACCAGGCAAACAGTATAAAAAATATGTATATTAGGTGCTTATAAATGTTTCTGAATATGTGAATGAATTCATGACAGAATGAATAAATGGAAAACTGGATGGAGAAGTAGACATTTTAGACTCGAGCCTCTGGTCTGTTGCATACTGGCTGTGTGATCCTTCTTCCAAGGTAGTTCACATATTATACGTGACATATATTCATATATTATGTAATATATAACATTTGTAATAGAACTTTCATCACTTGACATATGTGTATGTGTTTATTTGCTTACTGTCTGACTCTCACCACTGGAACGTAGACTTCATAAGGGAAGAGACTGTGTTTTGTTCATTGCTGTATGCCCAAGACCTGGAATATCACCTGGCATATAGTAGGTGCTCAGTAAATATTTTCTGAATGAACAAATCTTGGTCAATCCACCTAATTTCTTTTTGCCTTAATGACATTTACTAAACACCTGTCACATTAGAAAGTAGTCCACAGAAATGTTCAGCACATTGGATATGCTTTAAAAACCACTTGAGAGAAACGTGAGCTTCTTCTGACTGTACTGAGCTACTGGTGCTCTAGCCTAGAAAGCAGACTATGTCGGTAACAAGACTATTCTGTTCTTTTTTCTTTCATCAAAATGCATTGAGCACCTACAATATGCCAGGCACCATTATAGGTTATACTTATAGTTGCTTTGCTTTGGACACCTGACCGTTTAGCATCCTCAATTGTCAGTGTAAAGCAGGAACACCCACTCTAGTACTTTTTGTATTTCTATCTTTCTCTCTTTTTATTTATACAAAAGTCTTATCTCATCATTTAAATGATGGTAGTAAGAATACAATACTTAAAAGAGATTTTTTTCTGACCTCATTAAAAAGTCTTTTTCCTTTTTTTTTTTTTTTGTATTAAACTGGTTATTATCCTTAAGTGGAAGTTCGGAGAAATAGTCCAAGACCCTATAAAATCTATTGGTAAAGATAATCTCTTTCAGTACATGCTGATATTAGTGCAGCAGAAAGAAAGATGGAGTCTAGCATGCAAGTCTTCTCAACCCAGCAGCTCTCTTACTCTGAGCAATTTGATAGCTTCTCCTTTTAGACCTGTATTTCTACTCAAGCACTCTGGAAGGAAGAACCACATACAACTGGTGATAAAAAGGTAAATTCTAAACTTTCCTTCATAATACCTGATCCTCATGTTTCCCAAGTAAATAACCTGAACACCACCAAGATGGAAATGTAAGCCGTGGGTCATTTACAGATAGCTGCGTAGATGTTAGAATACATAACACCCATTAACAGTTAAAGTGAATGTTAAACTGTCAAGATGCTCGTAGGGAGGGTTGTTGTCAGCTGGCGTGGAGTTGAGTCCAACTCGTAGAAACCTTATGTACAACAGAAGGAAACGTTGCCCTGTTCCTGCATCCTCCTCCTGATTGCCAGCGTGTTCAAGTTCATCATTTTGGCTACTGTATCAATCCATCTCACCAAGAGTCTTCCTTGCCCTCATGCCTGGCTCTCTACTTCACCGAACATGATGATCTCCTCTAGTGATTGATCCCTCCTGATGATGTGTCCAAAGCAAGCAGGTCGGAGAATGCTCTGTTGTGATCCATAGGGTTCTCTTTAGCTGATTTTTGGAAGTAGATTGCCAGGCCTTTCTTTCTAGTCTGTTTTAGTCCAAAAGCTCCACTGAAACCTGTCCACCATGGGTGAGCCTGCTGGTATGTGAAATACCAGAAGCATAGCTGCCAACACCATAGCAACATGCTGGTTCTTCTGATTCATTCAACACTGTTCCTGATTCCTAGTCTTCAAGACATACTTAGATGTACATCTTGAAGATGTTTATTCTAAGACTTTTCTTAAGGTCAGACCAATGAAAAACTTAGCATTCCAATTTTATTCATTTAAACATGGATGCTAAGACATTTGCTAACTCAAAAAATGCTTAGATATTAGTTTGTTTTTGTTTGGAATTTGACTGAAATTTGTGATTGATTGTGAACTTGTATCTTATTCTAGGGTAAAAAAAGAAGTTACCATTCTCTGCTTTGTCACAAAGATGAAAATACTTGGTTTAACTTTAGGTCAGGCATGGTCGTATTTCAAAGAGTGAATTCAACATGACAAACAATTAGTTGTTGCTTCTGGTATATGGTAATGTTACTAGGCAAAACTTTTCTGCCAAAAACAATTAAAAAGGCTGTATCTGGGGAAGGAAAAATACTAAGAGTACTAAAGATCTGAAAAGACAGTAGGGAACTCTGAGGTCAATTATTTCATGTTTTGATGAAAATAGAAGGGAAAGGGGAAGCCAGAGTAACACAGCAGCTTACCTCCTGAGGGCATTTGCTTTCTGCACACATTAGGCACAGGTTCTGTGGCCATGCAGGACCAAGAAGGCCTGTATGGTTCGAGAGGCAGCAAAGACTTTAAGAGTAAGAAGGCTTGTGGGAGATTTGCCCCACATTAAGATGGGACCCCAATTCTAGACTCACCTCCACTCTTGCTGAACTTCTGGGAATTCCCAAGAGAGATTTCTTAGCAGTGAACCAAGCAGAGAAGAAAGAGAAAAGGAAAACAACCCCTACCTGAGAGATTCTGTCCAGAGACCATCCTGGAAAGGATTTGCACAGCTTGGGCAGATCAGAGATTTTAGCAGGCTGTGATCCTGGTTAGCTGTATGAAACCTTTAAGGAATAACTGCCAACAGTTGCACAGGGATTCTTTCAGAGAATAGAAAAGAAGAAATGCATCCAAACTTCTTGTATGACATTAGCATAACCTTGATACCAAGCCAGACAAGGACATTACCAGAAAGGATAATTACAGGCTAATCTCTCTCATGAACACGGATGCAGTAATCCTAAACAAAATATTAGCAAACTGAAATCAGTAATAGAAGGATACGGTAATCACCAAGTTGAATATATTCCAGGAACAGTTTCAGCATTAGAAAATCAATCAATATAACTCATCACATTGACACATTAAAAAAGAGAAATCATATGGTCACCCCAGTAGATTTATAAAAAGCATTTGACAACGTTCAGCATCCATTCATAATTTTTTTACATGCTCTTAGTAAACTAAGAATAGACAGGAACTTCATTCAACTGAGAAAGGATATCTATAGAAGATCTACAGCAGACATCATAGTCAATGGTTAACTTTCCCTTTGAGATGAAAATAAGACAAAGATGTCTGCTAACATCACTTCTGTTCGACTTTGTATCGGAGGTCCTAGCCAGTGCAATAAATAATAAAAATTATAAAGGAATAAATACAAATATCATTATTCACAGATGAATGTATACATAAAAAAACCAAGGGAATCTATAGATAAATTATTAGAATTATTAAGTGAGCTTTGCAAGTTTGCTGAATATAGGTGAATATGCTAAAAATTCCATTTCTGTATTCAAGTCAGAAAAAATAAACATTTTTAAAATATCGAACACTCAGAAATAAAATCTAATGAACGACTACACAGAAAAAATTAGAAAACTTTGTTGTGAGACATTTTTAAAAGTTTAAAGAAATGAAGCGCTAAAGAATATTCATGAATTAATAGACTTACTACCACAATATAAATCCTTCCCAAAGTGATTTAGTGATTTAAAGTAGCCTTAATCACACTCTCAACATGTTTTTTATTTCTTTGCTTGTTTTACTGGAACTTGATAAGCTACCTCTATAATGTATATGGAATTGCAAAATGCCACAAATAATCATGATATCCTTGAGTTAGGCAAGAAGATTTGCTGTATCAAATATCAAATCATAATTTAAAGCTATGTAATTAAAATACAGTGATGTTGGTAGACAAGTAAGCCGATCATGTCAAATAAAAAGCCTACAAATGAATTCATGCACACACACACACACACACACAATAAAACTTGTGAAAGCAAGGACCCATGTAAGTGGAAACCTGTCAGATAAGGCAAACTCAAATATTTTCCGCTAAAAAGAGAGATAAAAAAGTCGTTAAGGCTGCAGTCTGTCAAAGGCAGAAAACTTGCGAGACCCAGAAAAACAAGGCAGTCTGGTGGAGTTTTGGCTCTCAAAGGTTTCACTATATACATCTACATATCAAAAAAAAAAAAAAAAACCCAAATCTGTTGCTGTCCAGTCAATTCTGACTCATAGCAACACTGTATGACAGAGTAGAACTGCCCTGTTCAGTTTCCAAGGAGCAGCTGGCAGATTTGAACTGCTGACCCTTTAATTAGCAGCAGTAGCACTTAACCACTATGCCACCAGGTTTCCATATATATACATATACACATATATCCCCCTCATATCTGTCAGTTTGTCTACTGTGGGGGTTTGCATGTTGCTGTGATGCTGGAAGCTATGCCACCAGTGTTCAGATGCCAGCAAGGTCACCCATGGAGGACAGGTTTCAGCTGAGCTTCCAGACTAAGACAGACTAGGAAGGACCCAGCAGTCTACTTCCAAAAAGCATTAGCCAGTGAAAACCTTATGAATAGCAGCAGAACATTGTCTGATATAATGCTGGATGATGAGCCCCCAGGTTGGAAGGCACTCAAAAGATGACTGGGGAAGAGCTGCCTCCTCAAAGTAGAGCCAACCTTAATGATGTGGATGGAGTAAAGCTTTCAGGACCTTCATTTGCTGATGTGGCATGACTCAAAAGGAGAAGAAACAGCTGTAAACATCCAGTGATAATCGGAACGTGGAATGCATGAAGTATGAATCTAGGAAAATTGGAAATGGCCAAAAATGAAATGAAATGCATAAACATTGATATCCTAGGCATTAGTGAGCTGAAATGGACTGGTATTGGCCATTTTGAATTGGATAATCATATAGTCTACTATGCTGGGAATGACAACTTGAAGAGAAATGGGATTACATTCATCATCAAAAAGAACACTTCATGATCTATCCCGAAGTTCAACACTGTCAGTGATAGGATAATATCCATATACCTACAAGGAAGACCAGTTAATACGACTATTATTCAAATTTCCACACCAAGCACTAAGGCCAAAGATGAAGACAGAGAACATTTTTATCAGTTTCCGCAGACTGAAATTGATTGAAAGTGCAATCAGGATGCATTGATAATTACTCATAATTGGAACATGAAAGTTGGAAACAAAGAAGGGTTGGTAGTTGGAAAATACGGCCTTGGTGATAGAAACAATGCCAGAGATCAAATGATACAATTTGCAAGACCAACGACTTCTTCATTGCAAATACCTTCTTTCACCAACACAAACGGTGACTATACACATGGACCTCACCAGATGGAGCACAGAGGAATCACATTGACTACATCTGTGGAAAGACATGATGGAAAAGCTCAATATCATCAGTCAGAACAAGGCCAGGAGCAGACTGAGTAAGACCATCACTTGCTCATATGCAAGTCCATGCTGAAACTGAAGAAAATCAGAGCAAGTCCACAAGGGCCAAAATATGACCTTCAGTATATCCCACCTGAATTTAGGGACCATCTGAAGGAAAGATTTGATGCATTGAAAACTAGTGGCCAAAGACCAGACAAGTTGTAGAATGACATCAAGGACATCATCCATGAAGAAAGCAAGAGGTCATTGAAAAGACAGGAAAGAAAGAAAAGACCAAGATGATGTCAGAGGAGACTCTGAAACTAGCTCATGAATGTTGAGCAGCTAAAACAAAAGGAAGAAATGATGAAGTAAAAGAACGGAACAGGAGATTTCAAAGGGCATCTTGAGAAGACAAAGTAAAGTATTATAATGACATGGCAAAGAGCTGGAGATGGAAAACCAAAAGGGAAGAACTCGCTTGGTGTTTCTCAAGCTGAAAGAACTGAAGAAAAAATTCAAGCCTCAAGTTGCAATAGTGAAGGATTCAATGGGGAAAATATTAAATGAAGCAGGAAACGTCAAAAGAAGATGGAAGGAATACACAGAGTCATTATACCAAAAAGAATTAGTCCATATTCAACCATTTCAAGAGGTAGCATATGATCAGGAAAAGATGATACTGAAGGAAGAAGTCCAAGCTACTCTGAAGGCACTGGTGAAAAATGAAGCTCCAGTAATTGACAGAATGTCAATTGAGATGTTTCAACAAACATGCAGAGCTGGAGGTGCTCACTCGTCTAGGCCAAGAAATATGGAAGACAGCTTCCTGGCCAACTGATTGGAAGAGATCCATGTTTATGCCCATTCCCAAGAAAGGTGATCCAACCAAATGTGCAAATCATCGAACAATATCATTAATATCACACACAAACAAAATTTTGCTGAAGACCATTCAAAAATGGCTGCAGCAGTATATCAACAGGGAACTGCCAGAAATTCAGGCTGGTTTCAGAAGAGAACGTGGAACCAGGGATATCACTGCTGATGTCAGATGGATCCTGGCTGAAAGCAGAGAATACCAGAAGGATGTTTACCTATGTTTTATTGACTATGCAAAGGTATTTGACTGTGTGGACCATAACAAATTATGGATAACATTGCCAAGAATGGGAATTCCAGAACACTCAATGGTGCTCATGAGGAACCTTTACATAGATCAAGAGGCAGTTATTCAGACAGAACAAGAGGATACTGAGTGGTCTAAAGTCAGGAAAGGTGTGTGTCAGGGTTGTATCTTTTTGCCATAATCCAAGAAGCTGGACTATATGAAGAAGAACGGGGAGTCAGGATTGGAGGAAGACTCATTAACAACCTGCCATATGCAGATGACACAACCTTGCTTGCTGAAAGTGAAGAGGACTTGAAGCACTTACTAATGAAGATCGGAGACCACAGCCTTCAGTACAGATTACACCTCAACATAAAAAAAACATAAAGAAACAAAAATCCTCACAACTGGACCAATGAGCAACATTATGATAAACAGAGAAAAGATTGAAGTTGTCAAGGATTTCATTTTACTTGGATCCACAGTCAACACCCATGGAAGCAGCAGCCAAGATATCAAAAGACGCATTGCATTGGGCAAATCTGCTGCGAGGGGCCTCTTTAAAGTGTTGAAGACCAGAGAGGTCACCTTGAAGACTAAGGTGCACCTGAACCAAGCCATGGTATTTTCAATAGCATGATATGCATATGAAAGCTGGACAATGCATAAGGAAGACCAAAGAAGAATTGATGCCTTTGAATTGTGGTGTTGGGAAAGATTTTTGAATCTACCATGGACTACCAAAAGAATGAACAAATCTGTCTTGGAAGAAGTACAACCAGAATGGTCCTTAGAAGCAAGGATGGTGAGAGTGTGTCCTACATGCTTTGAACATGTTGTCAGGAGGGATCAGTCCCTGGAGAAGGATATCATGCTTGGTAAAGTACAAGGTCAACTGAAAACAGGAAGACCCTCAAAGAGGTGGATTGACACAGTGGATGCAATGATGGGCGCAAGCATAAAAACAACTGTGATGGTGGTGCAGGACCAGGCAGTGTTTTGTTTTGTTTTGTTTTGTTGTGCATAGGGTTGCTATGAGTCAGAACAGAATTGATGGCACCTAACAACAACACATATACATATTCACTCGACTTATGACAGAGATTGCATTTCAGATCAGTGGGGCAAAGGTGGATTTTTTTTTTTTTTTCAGTAAGCAGCATTGGGAAAATTAACTAACTAAACAATGAAAAAAAAAAAAGAAAGAAAGTCTACTCCTGCCTAACAACATATATAGTAAAACCTGTGAAAGCTGGAGCCTGTGTAAACTCAAATATTTTCCACTAAAATAAGAGAAAGAAATATGGCAAAAAAAAAAAAAAAAAACTTGCTAGACTTGGAAAAACAATGCAGTCCCATTTAGTTCTGGCTTTCACAGTTTTCACTATACAAAAATTAATAATCAGATTAAGGACGTAAATGAAAATTCCAACTTTTGGACTCAAATTCAGAATCTAACTCAATTGATTTTCTTTTCTTTGTTCTTTGTATGTAGGGTAATTTTAGATTGTATCCTGGTCATTGTGATGTTAAGCTGTGGACAGTGGAGTTTTGGATTCTAAAACTTGTCTCTATGAGTATTGTTCTCTCTGTTTTAGTAGATAGTTTTTTTTGGGGGGGGCTGGACTTGAGCTGCAAACTCTGCTTCATGAGTGAAAATTTCAGTCTATTCATTTCTTTTGTCTTTGGCAGGGTTACTGTGAGTCTGTTACATACAGGTTGGTTCAGGGTCAGTCAGTCACATGGGAAAGCGGAATTTGCGGATTCCTTGCCTGGATTTTTCACTTAGAGGATTTCCTCACTCTCTTCAGCATTCACACCACACTCCTAGCTTCATTTATCTGGTCCCCATCGAAAAAAACAAACAACTGCAAGTTATTCCACATAAATCCTCTCCACCCATCACTGTGCTTGCTGTGTGGGCTGCGCTTAGTCCAAGACTAAAAGCCCTGGAAACAGGGGCTTACTTATATAGCTCTCCATTTCTCCTCTTCCAAAGAGTGTGAACTCCACATCCAAGTCACTCTCCAGTTCCTTCAGGTAGTTGCTTTTTGTGTTATAGTTATTTTCTGCAGGGGATAGGGGGAAGGTCAACCTGTAGGTCTTAGTCCATGCTTACCAGAACTGAGAACACAAAGACCTAAATGTGAAAGTAAAATCTTTTAGAAGGGACATTGGGGAATATCTTCATAACCTCGGAGTATGGAAAGATTTCTTAAACAAGACACAGTAGGACCAACCACAAGGAAATGATTGATAAATTTAACACATTAAAATTAAGAATTCTATTCTTCAAAATACATCATGAAAAAAAAAGAATGAAAAGACTTATGTCAGACTGTGGTAAAAGATGTTCAATAAAGGATTAATATCCAGGATATATAAAGGATTTCTACAAATCTGGAGGAAAGCCAGAATAATCAATATAAAACGGGCAAAAATACTTGAACCAGTATATCACAAAAAGGTGCTCCAAAGGCCAATAAACATATAAAAATATCTTAATCTATTAACAGTCAAGGAAATACAAAATAAAACCATAGGTGCAATACACAGATACTACTCCATTGCCATGATACTAGTAAAAAAGGATATAGGGTATCAGGAACTCTCGTGTAGTGCTGAAGAGATTGTAAATTGGTACATTCACTTGGAACAGTTTAGTATTATCTACTAAAGTTGAGGAGCCCTGGTGGGGCAGTGGTTAAGAGCTCAGCTGCTAATCAAAAGATTGGCAGTTCAAATCTAACAGCTGCTCCTTGGAAACCCTATGGAGCAGTTCTACTCTGTCCTACAGGTCACTATGAGTCATAATCAACTTGATGGCAATGGGTATGGGTAGTAAAGTTGAAGGTAACCATACCCTATTTCTCAGCAGTCTCAGTCCTAGGAATATACCTCACAGATATGAATGTTTATAAAGATATATGTACAAACATGTTCAAAGTAGCATTACTCATTACTCATAACGGCCCCAAATTGCAAGCAACTCAAATGCCCGTCAGGAGTGGAATGGATAAATAAATTGAATTATATTTATTCAATAGGAATCTCTTCAGCAATGAAAATAAATGAATGCCAGATATAGATAACAACATGGGTGAATCTTATAAACATAACGCTGAGGGGAAAAAAATAAGTTCCAAAAGAATATATGTAGCATGATTCAATTTACATAAAACTCAAAAAGAGGCTAAATGAACTCTTTTATATAGAATTATATATTCTAAAGAAGTGTTTTTGTTTTTTTTTTTTTAAGAAGTGTACAATAAAAAAGAAAGAAAGGGAATCCTGGGTGGTACAAATGATTAACACACTCATCTGCTAACCAGAACATTGGAGTTTGAGTCCACCCAGTGGCACCTCTGAAGAAAGGCCTTCTGATCTACTTCTGAAAGATCCTACAGCACAGTTCTACTCTGACACACGTGGTGCCACTGTGCATTAAAGTTGACTAGACAGCAACTGGGTTTTTGTTTCATGTTTTAGCCAAGAAAGATGAACCAAGACTACACAGATATGCTTTTAAAAAGGATCAATGAAATAAAATGTGTATAAAAGAAAATAAAAGTAAATTTTAAAAAAAGCGTACACATGTTGTAAAACTATGAAGAAAAGCAAGGAAATGATCACTAAAAATGTCTGATCCCCTTTGTGGTTAAAAAGGACAAATGAGGATTTATAATGTTCTCCTTCTTGATCTGGATGGTAATTACAAAGTGTTAGATTTACAATCATTTGTTAAACTACAAGAAAAGTCTTCTGTATAGGGGATTACAGTCAGAAGCCTCAGTCCCTATTTCAAGAGGAGTCTCTAGAGAAACTCATAAACAACAGAGGAGACAAAAGCAAAGACACTAGAGGAAATGTAGCCACTGACACCACAGATACAGCAAACAGTAAGCATAGCCTAACAGATAAACATAAAACCTCACTACTTCAGTTCTTTTCACCCAATACATCATGTCTGGCTTTCAACAAAAAATTACAAGGCAAGCATCAGGACCTGACTCACATATAGCAAGGAGTTTGGAATTATCAGATTGAGAATTTAAGATAACTATGACTAAAATGCTGAGGTCTTTAATGGAAAAAACGGGCAATGTATGAGAACAAATTGATAAAGTAAGCAGAAAGAAAAAAACCAAAAACAAATGCTAGAATAAAACACTGTAACAGAAATGAAGAATACCTTTGATGGACCAAGGAAAGAATCACTGAGCATGAAGATACATCAAAAGAAAATTCTCAAACAAAAAAGCAAAGAGAAGAAAAAGAATTTTCAAAAATAAAACAGAATATCCAAGATCTGTGAGACAATTACAAAAAGTATAACATACACATAATGAGAATACCAGAAGGAGAAGAAAGAAAAGAACAAAAGAAGCAATTGAAGTTATAACAGCTGAAGATTTTCCAAAATTAATGACAAACACCAAACCACAGACCCAGAAGCTTCAAAGAACAGTAAGCAGGACAAATACCAAAAAATCTACACCTAGGCATATATCATGAACAGGAAAAATACAAGTAGAAAGGTTGAAAAAATATACCATGCAAATAAAGCCAAAAGATATTTGTTGCAACTAGGTAAATACCAGGCAAAAAGCACCACAAGGATGCTACATAATCATTAAGTTTTTTAGTGTTTGCCCTAAAGTTTGCATACATTTACAACTAATCTAAGTCCGCTTTCAAATAACAGTATACTGCTTCATGGGTACTGCATGTACCTTATAACAGAGTATTATCAATTCCTCCTTTCCATTCCTTATTACATTGCTGCCATTCATTTCACTTACCCATAAATTATGATCACCCAATGTATTGTTGATATTATTATTTTGAACAAACTTTTATCTATTAGATCAATTTGTTGTTGTTGGGTGTTGTTGAGTTTTCTGTTACTCAGACAATGGCCTGGGATCAAGAGGACAAAGTCTAGATAAAGTTCTACAATTTAAACACTACAGATTTAACATTGGGTAAGCCACTTAATCTTGATAGCTCTTGTGTTTTGTATTGTTTTGTTTTGTTTCCTCAATTATTGGTTGGTTTAAAGAATCTCTAAGGGTCCTTCCAGCTTAAGGGTCTCTAATTGTATAGCACTGTTTACATTTCCACATTCAC
Organism: Elephas maximus indicus; assembly: GCF_024166365.1. Classification (NCBI taxonomy): domain Eukaryota; kingdom Metazoa; phylum Chordata; class Mammalia; order Proboscidea; family Elephantidae; genus Elephas; species Elephas maximus. Next base: position 19,791,387 of record NC_064822.1, read on the forward strand.
TTTAAAGAAAGCCATGCTGCAGCTTGGGAAACTTAGTGATAAGCAGTGCAGTGAATATACTGTCTAAATTTCCTTTATCCTAATTCCATGAACTATTTAAAAATAGAGCAATAAACAGTCAACTAGTATCTAGAGGCCTGTAAAAGAAAACTTTTTACTTTTCTAACAGCACTTATTCAAGGAGAAGAATATATTTTAACAGTCGTTGGACTGGATTCTTGCAGAACCCACTCTAGTCTCCTGGTAATAGGTTAGGCATTTTTAGGAACTATATTAACTCATTCCGATCATAATCCAGAACAAATTGAAGTAGTATCTTATAACTTTTGTATTATTGGCCGTAACTTTTTCATTTCTCCTATTTTGATCACCCATTAAATGTGGGTGATCTCCAGGGTCCATTCTTGGATCACTGATATTCTCATTCAATATGATCTAGCAAAGCAACTTCATCCTTTCCCAAGATTTCAGGTACCACTTTTATGCTAGTTAATCCTAAATCTTTAATTCTAAATGTCCTTCTGAGTTTCGGATTTATATACCTAAGAACCTAGTGACACTTTCAGTGTCTCAAACTCTACATGCTTCAAATTTAAGTTATCATTTTCTCTCACAAACCTGCTCCTCCTCTCTTCAATATCTTGGTGATTAGCACCATCAACTGGTCAGAGTAGGGGCCACAGACAGCCAAACTGGTTGTCACCAGGGCCTTAATTTTAGTTTGAATTAAAGGGAATTAGGATCATAAAAAGCCAGAGGATGAGTGAAAATCATTGAGAGATTTCAGAGTCAATCCAGGTAAAATAGGAACATCAAATCAGGTGAGCAGGAGTAGGGCTGAAATTGGGAGATGAAGTCAAGAGTCAGGTCAATGGTCAGGAAAAACTGACTTTAATAGAACAAAAGACAGGAGTGAAGTAAGAAGGTCCTCAGTGCTGGAGTGTCTGCACTTCCTCTCTACTGCCTGTCAGCTACATGGTGTCACTCATAATGTATTACCTGCATGGATATGCCTTGCTCTCTCATTCATCTGTGTTTTTGTACATGCTGCCTACTCTTCTTGAAGTGCCCATATTCTTTTCTGTGTCTGGAAATTTCTTCTAATCATTCAAGAGTCAGTTCAAATATCTTCTCCTCTGTGAAACCTTACCTAGCATCCAAACATAGTCACTTTCTCCACTGGTATCCATTTCACATATAACTTTTATCTGTAGTCTTCACATTTTTTTGATTGCTTATGTTTTTTCTTTTTCTTAATTTTTACTTTTTATTATATAAAATAGTCTGATATTAAATAGTGGATTCTGGTTTCCAGAAAAAGTACATTGAATTAATCAGATTTCCTGTCTAGCTAAAAACAATGGAAAATATTATATAGCATAAATTTACACATTTAAAAAATATAACTGTAAAAGTACAAAAAAGGCTGAAAAGAGCAGTACCTCCCAACTACTGGATGAAAATCTGTAATGAAAGTTGTAATCAGGATATCTGATCATCAAAGGTGCTTATGCCCTGAGGGCATTTGTTATGCCCACATTTAGGTTTCTGTTTCACAGCCACACAGGACGAGAGGAAACAGAAGTCAAAGCCAAGTATCCACCAAAGGTCTAAGAGGAGATACTGTCAACATAAGCTGGAACTCTTAAAGAAATCACACTCAGTGTAAAGGTGAGCCCTATGTAACATCCTTTGGTGGTGTAGTGGTTAAGAGCTATGGCTGCTAACCAAAAGTTGGCAGTTTGAATCCACGAGGTACTCCTTGGAAACTCAATGGGGTATTTCTACTCTGTCCTATAGAGTCACTGTGAGTCAGAATCAGCAAAGGCATTGGGTTTGGTTTTTATTTGTTTTTTAACCCAAAACCAGAGTCCTGATGGCACAGCGGTTAAAAGCTCAGGCTGCTAACCAAAAGGTCGCAGTTCAAATAAATCAGCTGCTCCTTGGAAACCCTAAGGGGTTGTTCTACTATGTCCTATAGAGTAGCAACAAATTTTTTTTTTTTGAAACCCAAACTAAGGGGATTATAAAGGCTAAACAGAGCAGGGGAACAAAAAAAAAATTTTTTTTTCAGAGAAACTGAGGCCACTGACCAACTCTTACATAGATTTTCATCTGGATACACATGATCTAGAATTCAGAGGTCAAGGAATATCAACCTATGAAAGTGGCTCGAGGTGGTTGCAACTGTTAGTACCCTTAACATTTTTAGAAGAAAGCATAAATGCTTTCTGGTGGAGGGCATATCCAAACTTGACCTTGGAGAACCAACAAAAGTGATTTTTCAACAGCAATGACAAGCAGGAAGTCCAAGATAACCAGACGCCCAAAGTGAGGGAACAACATGAATGAGAATGAGAAGAAACAAAAATACGTACAGATTTCAAAGAGTAGAATTATCACGCACACATTTTGAAACAACTGTACTTACTATGATCAAAGAAACAAAATAAAAACCTGAAAATAGTATCCAGGGAAACATGAGACTATAAAAAGTGATGTAGTCCACTTGAAAAAAAAAATTGCTAGAGATAAATAAATACAATAACCAAAATTTAAAACTTAATGAATATAAGACAAAGAGAAAATTTTAAAACAGCCAAAGAAAAAGGACAGATAACCTTCAGAGAGTTGACAATTACACACAACTAATCTCCTCAGTTGTGACATCCCAAGTCAGAAAACGCTACATTGATATCTTCAATGGGATGAAAGGAAATGACTGTCAATCTAGAACTTTATATCTAGTGTATATTTCATGAACAAAAGTAAAATATATTTTCAGATGAATAAAAACTGTACAAGTTCATCACCAGCTCACCCTCACTAAAGAAATCTACAGGAGATACTCAGGCAGAAGGTAAGTGATCCCTGAAGTAAGCTTTGAGATACAGAAAAGAATTAAGAGCAAAAGAGGAGGTAAATATAAATGAACATCAACCGAATTCAATCTTAATAATATTTAGTGTGGTTTCAAAAGAGAGATAAGTTATGGGATGTAAATAAAGTTAAAAAGTTCTAAGGTCTCCTTATATTATTCAAGAAAAGAATAAAGGTTTCAATTGCCTTTATATTTTGATAATTTAATCATCAGTATTGTAATTTCTAGAAAAAAAATTTTTTCTAGAGTACCAGTAAAATAAGAAAATTAGAATGTATAGCTTCCAAACTAATAGAAAGAAAAATTGAACTGCAGGGAATTCTTAGCCAATGAGAAACTTACAAAAAAAAAGAAGGGAAAAAGATGCAAAAACAAGAACAGGTGAGACAAACAGAAAACACAAAATAAGATGGTAGATTTAAGCCTATATGCCTCAATAATTATATTAAACGCAAATAGACTAAATTTGCTGGTAAAACAAAAAACACGAAGAGTGCAATATTGGATTTTAAAACCTGAACTGCTATATATGTATGTATACACAAGCACGCACACATCAATCATGAGGATATAGGAGGAGTAAAAGCAAAAGAATGAAAAAGATACACCACACAAATGAAACCAAAAGATATTTGGTGCGATTAGATTAATACCAGACAAAATAGACTATAAGGAAAAAAAGCATTGCCAAAGATTAAAAGATTATAAGGAAGGACACTTCATGATGATAAAAAGCTCAATTCACCAGGAAGATATGATTATGAAAATTGTATGCACCTCATTTAAAAGAAACAGAAAAATATATAAAACAAAAGCTTTATATGGACAATTTCACAATTACAGGGCAAAATTTTAATATATTCTCACTGATTGATAGAAATAATCAGACAAAAAGCAAAACAAAACAAGCAAACAAAAACCAGCAGTTCAATTATAAAAGACTGAGCAATACAATTAACAAATCTTACTTATGGGCATCTATCATTTGTTTTTTTTTATTTAACACTAGTTGTTGTTGTTGTTGTTGTTGTTAGGTGCCATGGAGTCGGTTCCGACTCATAGCTACCCTATGCACAACAGAACGAAACACTGCCCAGTCCTGCACCATCCTTAAAATCGTTGTTATGCTTGAGCTCGTTGTTGCAGCCACTGTGTCAATCCACCTCATTGAGGGTCTTACTCTTTTCCATTGACCCTGTACTTTGTCAAGCATGCTGTCCTTCTCCAGGGACTGATCCCTCCTGACAACATGTCCAAAGTATGTAAGATGCAGTCTCCCTATCCTTGCTTCTAAGGAGCATTCTGGTTGTACTTCTTCCAAGACAGATTTGTTTGTTCTTTTGGCAGTCCATGGTAGATTCAAAAATCTTTCCCAACACCACAATTCAAAGGCATCAATTCTTCTTTGGTCTTCCTTATGCATTGTCCAGCTTTCATATGCATATCATGCTATTGAAAATACCATGGCTTGGGTCAGGTGCGCCTTAGTCTTCAAGGTGACATCTTTGCTCTTCAACACTTTAAAGAGGTCCTTGGCAGCAGATTTACCCAACGCAATGCATAGTTTGGTTTCTTAACTGCTGCTTCCATGGCCGTTGATTGTGGATCCAAGTAAAATGAAATCCTCGACAACTTCAATCTTTTCTCCGTTTATCATGATGTTGCTCATTGGTCCCGTTCTGAGGATTTTTGTTTTCTTTATGTTGAGGTGCAATCCATACTGAAGGCTGTGGTCTCTGATCTTCATTAGTAAGTGCTTCAAGTCCTCTTCACTTTCAGCAAGCAAGGTTGTGTCATCTGCATATGGTGGGTTGTTAATGAGTCTTCCTCCAATCCTGATGCCCCGATCTTCTTCATATAGTCTTGCTTCTAGTACGATTTGCTCAGCATACAGGTTGAATAGCTATGGTGAAAGAATACAACCCTGACCCACACCTTTCCTGACTTTAAACCAATCAGTATCCCCTCGTTCTGTCCAAACAACTGCTTCTTGATCTATGTAAAGGCTCCTCATGAGCACAATTAAGTGTTCTGGAATTTCCATTCTTCACAATGTTATCCATAACTTGTTATGATCCACACAGTTGAATGCCTTTGCATAGTCAATAAAACACAGGTAAACATCTTCCTGGTAGTCTCTATTGAACACTAGTACCAACTGTAAAAACCACATTATTTTCCAGTACACACAGAACATTTACAAACAGTGACTATAAGGCAAGAATCAAAATATTTCAAAGGATTGAAGCAATGCTCTGGTCATAATGTAAATAAGGGAGAAATCAATAAGAAAAAGTAGGTAGAAAATTCTCCTATCTTTGGTAATTAGAAGCGTCACTCTAAGTCATATGTCAAATAAGAAATTATAACAAAAACTAAATTTTCAACTGAATAATAATACTACTTAAAACTTATGGATGTATCCAAAAAAAAAGAGGAAAATTTATATCTTTGTATCCATATATTAGAAAATAAGAAAGGCTGAAGATTAACGAGCTTAGTGTCTATCAAAGAAGTTGAAAAAGCAAAAAAAACTCAAAAAAGGAAGAATGAAGCAAGTAATATATATAGGAACAGTAATTAAATGAAACAAAAATCAAACATACGATTGGACAGATAAAGATATCTAAAAGTTTGTTCTTCAATAACACTAATAAAATTGCCAAATCACCTGTGAAGTTGATCAAAAATAGAGTGAAAATACAGATAACCAATACTGGAATAAAAAAAGGAACTATCATTAAAGATGCTACACAGTAAACATAAGAAAAATATGTTATTAAGAACTTTATACCAATACATTTGAGGACATTGATAAAGAGGATAAATTTTTATGGAAATACACCAGATGAAAAGAAACAGAAAGCTAGAACAGTCCTATAATCTATAAAGAATGAAAATAGTAGTAAATGTCTTTCCTCAGGGGAAAATTCCAAGCCCAGATGATTTCACAAGGTAGTTACTCAAAATATTCAAGGAAGAAATAACTTCGTTCACACACAAATTCCTTCAGACAACAGGAAAAGAAGAATGCTTTGCAATATAGTCTATGATACAGCAAAATCTTGACACCAAGGACAGAATGAGTAAGTAATAATTTAGGCAAATTTCATTCATGAACATACATGCAAAACTTTTCAAAATATAGTAAAGCCCTACCGTAATATGATAATGAAATCCAAATAAAGTAAATTGCATTAAATACAAGTCCCATTATTGTAAGGAACCCCAGTGGCTCCGTGGTTAAGACCTTGGCTGTTAACCAAAAGGTCAGCAGTTCACACCCACCACCGCTCCTTGGAAACACTATGGAGCGGTTCTACTCTGTCCTATAGGGTTGCTATGAGTCAGAATCACTCGACAGCAATGGATTTGGGTTTGGTTTTATTACTATGTACTTAACTAATAACCAAGGCAAGTTTATACAGCTCACTGGCTTGCAGTTCTGGGATTACAGCTATAGAATATTAAATGTCCTAGTCCCTGCTGTAGTTTTTATGTGTCGTGTTTTGTTTGTTTGCTGTTTTTTCTCTCTCACTCTTTTTTTTTCCTTTTCTTTTTCCTTCTCTTTCTGTTTGTTGACTTTTGGCTTGAATATCATTAGGGAAAATTCTGAATTTCGTGGCTTCCTGGACTTTCAAAGACACTGGCAGGGGTTTCAGGGGTTTCCTGATGAGGTGGGGTCCATTTAGTCAGCTTGATCTGTGGAGATTAAGCTGCTGGAACAACGGGGATGCAGGGACCTGTCGTCTGCTTCTCCACTTTCCAAGGAGAGGTTGATTATCTGCAGCTTCCCCTGCTGGCTTTGTCTTTCCTTCAGTGTTCCCCTCCTGCAGCTCCTGAAGAGGTAAGAACTTTAGCCAGCCCCAGTTTGAGAAAGGATAGGAAAAATTGCCAAAACGTTACTTTCAATTTCAGGTTATCATGGGAAAATTATTGATGAGTTTTAATGTAATAATAAACTAAATTCAGCAATGCGTTAAAAGAATAATACATTATGACTAAGTCAGATTTATGCCAGAAATGCAACATTCATTTAACATTTTAAAAAGCAATTAATGTTATTTTCTACATTAGTAGGTTAATAGAGGAAAAATTTTACAATCTTCCCAATACATGCAGGAAAAGCACCTGATAAAATTTAATACCATCCTTAAAAACTGTAAGCAAACTAGGCCTTTCTTAATCAGATAAAGAATAACTACAAAAGCCTACGAAGTAATCATATTTACCAAATGCTTTAAAACTTCCCCTTTGAAGTAATGAAAGAGAAAAAAATTCTTACTGTCACCACTACTATTCAACACAGAATAGAAGGTCTTAGCTTACGCAGTTTGGAAAATAAGAAACAAAACTGTCATTATACGCAGATTAAGAAAGTGTATATGTATTAAATAAAAAATAATTTGCAGATAAATCTTTGGAATAAATAAGAACAATTTAGCAAGATTACTAAAAACAAAATTAGTATAAAAATCAGTTGTAAAAAAAAAAATCAATTGTATTCTTGCATGTCTGAGTTTCCTATTTCTGTCATAATAAATTACCACAAACCAAGTGGTTAAACCAACATGAATTTATTCTCTCACAGTTTTGTAGGCTAGACTTTTAAAATCGAAGCGTTAGAAGGGCATACCTCTTCTGAATCCTCTAGGGGAGGACCCTTCCTTGCCTCTTCCAGCTCTGGTAGCCCCAGGCATTCCTTGGTTGTTGCAGCAGAACTCTAATCTCTGCCTCTGTCTTCACTTAGGGTCTTCCTTCTGAGTCTCTATGTCATAATGGAGTAGTGCCCACTCCGCTCCTTCGGTATAACCTCTTGTTAATTTAACTAATTACATCTGCAAAGATCCTATTTCCAAATAAGTTCACATTCACACATACTGGGGTTAAGGCTTCAACATATCTTTTTTGGAGGACAAGATCAACCCATAACGCCATATAAGATCAAGAAATTAAAACATGTAATTTCAAAATATACTGTTTACAAATAGAATAAGTATAAAAGAATAATGTGAAAGACCTTTATGCAGAAAATTATAAAACTTTACTGAAAGACTTTACTGAAAACCTGAACACTTGGAGAGAGATTTTTGTGGAATGGAAGATCATAAATACAAAGATGTCATTTATCACTAAATCAATTTCTAGATTTCAGGTAATTCTGCAGCAAGCCCCAATAGTTTTTGTTTTTGATGGAGGAAACGTGATGAGGTGATTTAAAATTTGTAACATTCCAAGGGCAAGAGTAGCCAAGTCACTGAAGAAGAAGGAGGAGCAGGGGAGAGGGAGGGCAAAGAAAAGGCAGAGGATCTTTGTCTACCAAACACCTAGATATTATAAATCTATATTAATCAATACCATGTAGTGTTGGTGCATGAATAGACAAATAGGGCAGTGCAACAGAATAGAGAGTACACATATGCACATTAATATATGACATAAGGAGCAATTCAGAGCAGTAGGGAGAAGATGCACTTATTTGTACCACAATATCATATACATATATTTTATAACAACCCAGATCTGGAAACAACCCAAATGTCCATCAACGGTAGAACGGTAGAATGGATAAACTCTGATATAAAATCAAAAAAAAAAAAACCTCGTTGCTGTTGAGTTGATTCCAACCCATAGTGACCCTATAGGACAGTCTGCCCCACAGAGTTCCAAGGAGTGCCTGGTGGATTCAAACTGTTGACCTTTTGGCTAGCACCCATAGCACTTAACCACTATGCCAACAGGGTTTCCAATTCTGATACACTCATTCAAAAAAAAAAAAGCTCGTATACAGCAAAAAAAAAGTAGACAGCATGAAACAACATGGATGAATCTATAGAACTAAAGTTGAATAAAAGAAAGCAAGAAAAAAATTATACTTACAGTATAATTCTATTCATATAAAGTTTAAAAATAAGCAAAGTTAAACTATATTGTATAAGAACGCATGTAATGCTGGTAAAGAAAACCAAGGATATGATTACCATAAAGTCATGAGATTGGTTCTGTCTTGGTAGGAATGAGGGGATTATAGTCAGGAAGGGTTACAAGGAAGTCCTCTGGGATAAAAGTAATGTTCACTATCTTGACCTGGTTCATAGTTGACTCTCCAACTGTTTGTTAAATGCTACCTATAACATTTATGCACATTTCTGCATATATTTCAACAAAAAATATTTTTACAAAAGTATAAAGAGACTTCCCATGAATATCAAATTTATGACCTGGTTGAAAGTTAGTTACATTCCTATTTTTTTCTAAATATTAAGAAATCTATGCACATTTCTGTATAAGTTATCTTTTACAATAAAAATATATTTCAAAGTTATATCATTAGACTTCCAATGAAAAGCACTAATCTTCAGTTCTATCCCATCCCACTTCCTAGAGGTAAGCACAGTCAGTGTTTCTGGTATTTCTGCTAGTGTTTACCTCCATATTTTTGAAGAATAAGTATACAGTTTATGTCTTTATTTTTCTTTTTAGATACTATTTATTGACTGCCTGCTTTCACAATATGAGGATGTAGTTTCTTATCATCTTTTTCTTTCTAGGTTCACACACATATACATTTCCTATTCTCTTCTTCTTCAACTATATAATTTTTTATGTCAATTTTTAAAATTTACATTATTGTGACTACATAAATATCACTCACTCCCAAAATAATCCAATTCTAATCTCCTCTCAAACTATCTGAGGAAGAACTGCCTCCTCAAAGTAGACTGGACCTTCGTGGTGTGTTGGAGTCAAGTTTTTGGGATCTTCATTTGCTGATGTGGCATGACTCAAAATGAGAAGAAACAGCTGCAAATATCCATTAATAATTGGAATGTGAAGTGTATGAAGTATGAACCTAGGAAAATTGGAAATCATCAAAAATGAAATGGAGCACATGAACATCAATAGACTAGTCGTTGCCGTTGTTGCTAGGTGCTGTCAAGTCAGTTCCAATTCATAGCAACCCTACATACAACAGAATAAAACACCACCTGGTCCTGTGCCATCCTCATGATCATTGCTATATTTGAGCCCATTGTTGTAGCCACTGTGTCAATCCATCTCATTGTGGGTCTTCTTTTTCATTGAGGCCCTACTTTGCCAAGCACAATGTCCTTCTTCAGGGACTGCTCGCTCCTGATAACATATACAAAGTATATGAGACTAAATCTCGCCATCATTCCTTCCAAGGAGCATTCTGGCTGTACTTCTTCCAAGACAGAATTGTTTGTTATTTTGGCAGTGCATAGTATATTCAATATTCTTCACCAACACCATAACTCAAAGGCGGCAATTCTTCTTCGGTCTTCCTTATTCATTATCCACATTTTGCATGCATATTAGGCAATTAAAAATACCGTGGCTTGAGTCAGGGCACCTTAGTCCTTAAAGTGACATCTCTGCTTTCTAACACTTTAAAGAGATCTCTTGCAGCAGATTTACCCAATGCAATGCGTCCTTTGATTTCTTGACTGCTGCTTCCATAGATGTTGATTGTGAATCCAAGTAAAATGAAATCCTTGACAACTTCAATCTTTTCTCCATTTATCACAAGGTTGCTCATTGGTCCAGTTGTGAGGATTTTTGTTCCCTTTATCTTGAGGTGTAATCCATACTTAAGGCTGTGGTCTTCGAACTTCATCAATAAGTGCTTCAAATCCTCTTCACTTTCAGACAGTAATGTTGTTTCAGCTGCATATCACAGGATGTTAGTGAGTCTTCCTCCAACTCTGATGCCCTGTTCTTCTCCATATACTCCAGCTTCTCAGATTATTTGCTCACCATACAAAATGAGTATATATGGTAAAAGGGTACAACCCTGACACACACCTTTCTTGACTTTAAACCACACAGTATCCCCTTGTTCTCTTCAAACAATAGATCCTGTACAGGTTCCTCATAAGCACAATCAAGTGTTCTGGAGTTCCCATTCACCTCAGTGTTACCCACAATTGGTTATAACCACACAGTCAAATGCCTTTGCATAGTCAATAGAACACAGGCATTAGTAAGCTGAAATGGATTGGTATTAGCCGTTTCGAATCATATGATCTACTATGCCAGGAATGACAAATTGAAGAGGAATGGCTTTGTATTTATTGTCAAAAAGAATATTTCAAGATCTATCTTGAACTAAAATGCTGTCAGTGATAGGATAATATCCACACGCCTTCAAGAAAGACCACTGAATATAACTATTATTCAAATTTACACACCAACCACTAAGGCCAAAGATGAAGAAACTGAAGATTTTTACCAACTTCTGCAATCTGAAATTGATCAAATATGCAAACAAGATGCATTCATAATTACTGGAGATTGGAATGCAAAAGTTGGAAACAAAGAAGGATTGGTAGCTGGAAAATACAGCCTTGGTGATAGAAATGACACAAGAGATCACGTGAAAAAATTTTGCAAGACCATCGACTTTTTCATTGCAAATATCTTTTTTCACCAACATAACCAGCAACTATATACATGGACCTCACCAGATGGAACACACAGGAATCAAATCAACTACATCTGTGGAAAGAGACGATGGAAAAGCTCAATGTCATCAGTCAGAACAAGGCCAGGGGTTGACTATGGAACAGACCATCAATTGCTCATACGAAAGTTCAAGCTGAAACTGAAGAAAATCGGAGCAAATCTACAAGAGCCAAAATATGACCTTCAGTATATCCGACCTGAGTTTAGAGACCATCTCAAGGATAGATTTGATGCTTTGAACACTAGCGGCCGAAGACCAGACGAGCTATGGAATGACATCAAGGACATCATACATGAAGAAAGCGAGAGGTCATTGAGAAAACAGGAAAGAAAAGACCAAGATGATGTCAGAGGGGACTCTGAAACTTGCTCATGAACGTCAAGCAGCTAAAGCAAAAGGAAAAAATGATGAAGTAAAAGAACTGCACAGAAGATTTCAAAGGGTGGCCCAAGAAGACAAAATAATGTATTATAATGACATGTGCAAAGAACTGGAGATAGTAAAGCAAAAGGGAAGAACACACTCGGTGTTTCTCAAGCTGAAAGAACTGAGGAAAAATTGAAGCCTCAAGTTGCAATAGTGAAAGATTCAATGGGGAGAATATTAAATAATGCAGGAAACAGCAAAAGAAGATGGAAGAAATACACAGAGTCATTATACCAAAAAGAATTAGTCAATGTTCAACCATTTCAAGAGGTAGCATATGATCAGGAACCAATGGTAGTGAAGGAAGAGGTCCAAGCTGCACTGAAGGCATGGGTGAAAAACAAGGCTCCAGAAACTGATGGAATATCAGTTGACATGTTTCAACAAACGGATGCAGAGCTGGAGGTGCTCACTCGTCTAGGCCAAGAAATATGGAAGACAGCTTCCTGGCCAACTGACTAGAAAAGATCCATATTCATGCCTATTCCCAAGAAAGGTGATCCAATCGAATGCAGAAAATATCAAACAATATCATTAATATCACACACAAGCAAAATTTTGCTGAAGGTCATTCAAAAATGGCTGCAGCAGTATGTCGACAGTGAACTGCCAGAAGTTCAGACTGGTTTCAGAAGAGAACGTGGGACCAGGGATATCATTGCTGATGTCAGATGGATCCTTGCTGAAAGGAGAGAATACCAGAAGGATGTTTACCTGTGTTTTATTGACTATGCAAAGGTATTTGACTGTGTGGATCATAACAAATTATGGATAACATTGTGAAGAATGGGAATTCCAGAACACTTAATTGTGCTCATGAGGAAACTTTACATAGATCAAGAGGCAGTTGTTTGGACAGAACAAGGGGATACTGAGTGTCTTAAAGTCAGGAAAGGTGTGTGTCAGGGTTGTATCCCTTCGCCATACCTATTCAGTCTTTATAATGAGCAGATGACCCGAGAAGCTGGACTATATGAAGAAGAATGGGGCATCAGGATTGGAGGAAGACTCATTAACAGCCTGCAATATGCAGATGACACAACCTTGATTGCTGAAAGTGAAAAGGGCTCGAAGCATTTACTAATGAAGATCAAAGACCACAGCCTTCAGTATGGATTGCACCTCAACATAAAGAAAACAAAAATCCTCAGAACGGGACCAATGAGCAACATCATGATAAACGGAGAAAAGATTGACGTTGTCAAGGATTTCATTTTACTTGGATCCACAATCAACAGCCATGGAAGCAGGAGTCAAGAAATTAAAAGATGCATTGCATTGGGCAAATCTGCTGCAAAGGACCTCTTTAAAGTGTTGAAGAGCAAAGATGTCACCTTGAAGACTAAGATGCACCGGACCTAGCCATGGCATTTTCAATCACATCATATACATGTGAAAGCTGGACAATGAATAAGGAAGACCAAAGAAGAATTGAGCCTTTGAATTGTGGTGTTGGCAAAGAATATTGAATATACCATGGACTGCCAAAAGAACGAACAAATCTGTCTTGGAAGAAGTACAACCAGAATGCTCCTTAGAAGGAAGGATGGTGAGACTGCATCTTACATACTTTGGACATGTTGCCAGGAGGGATCAGTCTCTGCAGAAGGACATCATGCTTGGCAAAGTACAGGGTGAGCAGAAAAGAGGAAGACCCTCAACAAGATAGATTGACACAGTGGCTGTAACAATGAGCTCAAGCATAACAATGATTGTAGGGATGGTGCAGGACCAGGCAGTGTTTCATTCTGTTGTGCATAGGGTCGCTATATGTTGGAACCAACTCAACAGCACTTAACAACAACAACCTTGACTTTGCCTTGGTCAAGTTGTGCTAACCTACACTATATTGTTGTGTTGTCTTTCCCATCAACAAAGTTACCACTTGTCTACTATCTAGTTAGTGATTTCCCTTCCCCACACCTCCCCTCCTTCATAACCATCAAAAATTGTTTTTTTCTGTATGTAAATCTTCTCTTGAGTTTTTATAATAGTGGTCTCATACACTATTTGTCCTTTTTTTTAATTATTGTACATTAGAATAAGTTTTACAGAAAAAAAAACTAGTTTTTCATTAAACAATTAGTACACGTATTGCTTTATAACGTTGGTTAACAACCCCACGACATGTCAACACTCTCCCTTCTTGACCTTGAGTTCCCATTTATCAGCTTTTCTATTCCCTCCGGCCTTCGAGTCCTTGCCTCTGGGCTGGTGTGCTCCTTTAGTCTGGTTTTGTTTTATGTGCCCATCTAATCTTTGGCTGAAGGGTGAATCTCAGGAGTGACTTCATTACTGAGCTGAAAGGGTCTCTAGGGGCAATACTCTCTGGGTTTCTCCATTATCTATCAGGCCAGGAAGTCTAGTCTTTTTTTGTGAGTTAGAATTTTCTTCTACATTTTTCTCCAGCTCTTTCTGGGACCTTCTATTGTGATCCCTGTCAGAATAGTCAGTGATGGTAGTCTGGCACCATCTAGTTGTACTGGACTCAGTCTGGTGGAGGCTGTGGTAGTTGTGGTCTGTCAGTCCTATGGACTAATCTTTCCATTGAGTGTTTAGTTTTCTTTATTCTCCCTTGCTCCCAAGGGGGTGAGACAAGTGGAGTATCTTGGATGGCCGCTCACAAGTTTTTAAGACCCCAGACGCTACTCACCAAATCTAGGTTGTTTCCTTCTTTTTGCTAATGTGAACAATGCTGCAAAGAACATGGGTATGCATATGTCTATTCATGTGATGACTTTTATTTCTCTAGGATGTATTCCTAGGAGTGGGATTGCTGGATCATATGGTATTTCTATTTCTAGCTTTCTAAGCAAGCGCCATATCGTTTTCCAAAATGGTTGTATCATGTTGCTTTCCTACGAGCAGTGCCTAAGAATTCCAATCTCTCCACAGCCTCTCCAACATTTGTTATTTCCTGTTTTATTGATTCGTGCCGGTAATGCTGGGGTGAGATGGTATCTTATTGTGGCTTCAATTTGCATTTCTCTAATGGCTAGCGATTGTGAGCATTTCCTCATGTGTCTGTTGGCCACTTGAATGTCTTCTTTGATGAAGTGTCTGGACGTTTTCTTTGCCCATTTTTAATTGTATTATTTGCCTTTTTGTTGTAGAGGTGTTGGATTTTTCTTGTAGATTTTAGAGATTAGACCTTTGTAGGTTCTTTTTTTATTCTTTTGGTGAAGACTTTTGATGAGCATAAGTGTTTAATTTTTAGAAGATCCCAGTTATCTAGCTTTCCCTCAGGAGTTTGTGTGTTGTTGGATGTGGTCTGTATCTTGTTAATGCCATGTATTAAAGCCTCTATCATTGATCCTATTTTTTCTTCTATAAACTTCATAGTTTTTGGCTTTGTATTTAGGTCCTTGATCCATTTTGAGTTAGTTTTTGTATATGGTATGAGTTATGGGTCCTGTTTCATTGTTTTGCAGATGGACATCCAGTTTTGCCAGGACCATTTGTTAAAAAGATTGTCTTTTCCCCATTTAATGGACTTTGGGCCCTTGTCAAAGATCAGGTGACCATAGGTGGATGGATTTACATCTGGGTTCTCAATTCTGTTCCACTGGTCAATGCATCTGTCATTGTACCAGTACCAGGTTGTTTTGACTACTGTAGCTGTATAGTAGGTTCTGAGGTCAGGTAATGTGAGTCCTACTTTCTTCTTCTTCTTCAGTAGTGATTTACTTAATCTGGAGCCTCTTTCCTTTCCATATAAAATTAATGATAAGTTTTTCCATCTCTTTAAATAATGTCATTGGTACTTGGATCTGTATTGCATTGTATTTGTAGACCATTTTGGGTAGAATTGTCATTTTCACAATGTTGAGTCTACCTATCCATGTTTTTCCATTTATGTAGATCTCTTTTGGTTTCTTCCAGTAGTGTTTTTGTAGTTTTTGTTGTATAAGTCCTTTACATCCCCAGTTAGATTTATTCCTTAGTTTTTTTTTTTTAGGGGCTATTACAAATGGTATTGTTTTCATGATTTCCTTTTCGTTGTTCTCTTTATTGGTGTATAGCAATCCAACTGATTTTTATATGTTTATCTTGTATCCTGCTGCTCCAATGAATCTTTCTATTAGGTCCAGTAGTTTTCTCATGGAGTCTTTTGAGTTTTGTATGTATAGTATCACATTATCCACAAATAGGGAAAGTTTAACTTCTTCATTACCAATTTGGATGCCCTTTATTTTTCTTGCCTTATTGCTCTAACTAGAACTTCCAGCGCAATGTTAAATAAGAGTGGTGATAAAGGGCATCCTTTTCTTGTTCCTGTTCTCAAGGGGAATGTTTTCAGCCTATCTCCATTAAGAATGGCGTTGGCTGTTGGTTTTGCATACATACCCCTTATTATGTTGAGAACTTTCCCTTCTATATCTATTTTATTGAGCGTTTTTATCAGGAATGGGTGTTGGACTTTGTCGAATGCCTTTTCTGCATCAATTGAGACAATCCTGTGATTCTTTTCTCTCCTTTTATGTATGTGGTAGATTCCGTTGATTGCTTTTCTAATCTTGAACCATCCTTGCATACCTGGTATGAATCCCACTTGGTCATGGTGTATTCTTTTTTTGATATGATGCTGAACTATACTGGCTAGAGTGTTGTTGAGAATTTTTGCATTTATATTCATGAGAGATATTGGTCTGTAATTTTCTTTTTTTGTGATGTCTTTGCCTCGTTTTGGTATCAGGGTTATGCTGGCTTCATAGAATGAATTTGAAAGTATCACTTCCTTTTCTATGTTCTGAAATAGTTTGAGTAGTGCTGGTATAAGCTCTTCTCTGAATGTTTGGTAGAATTCTCTAGTGAAGCCATCTGGGCCAGGGCTTTTTTAGGGGGGAGAGGGGTTTCTTATTACCTTTTCAATCTCTTCCCTTGTTATGAGTTTGAGCAGATTTTCAACAACATTTTGTGTTAGTTTGGGTAGGTAGTGTGTTTCTAGAAATTTGTCCATTTCCTCTAGGTTTTCAAATTTGTTGCAGTGTACCTTTTCATAAAACTCTGTTATGATCCTTTTTATTTCAGTTGGTCTGTTGTAATGTCCCTCATTTCATTTCTTATTTGGGTTGTTTGCATCATCTCGTGTTTTTCTTTTGTCAGTTTGGCCAGCAGTTTGTCGATTTTGTTGATCCTTTCAAAGAAGCAACTTTTGGTTTTGTTGGTTCTTTCTCTAGTTTTTCTATTCTCCATTTCATTTATTTCTGCTCTGATTTTTATTATATCTTTTTTTTTCTGGTTGCTGTGGGCTTCTTCTGCTGTTCTTTTTCTGTTTGTTCTAGTTGTGTAGCTAATGTTTTCTTCGTGTCCCTTTCGTCTTTTTTGATGTGCAAATTTATTGCTATAAATTGGCCTCTGAGGACAGCCTTTGCTATGTCCCAGAGGTTTTGGTATGATGTGTTTTCATTCTCATTTGATTCTAAGAATTTTTTTATTCCATCTCTGATTTTCTTCTCTTACCCAAGGGTTTTTAAGCAGGGTGTTATTCAGTTTCCATGTAATTGTTTTGTTTTGTTATGTTTTCCTTACTGTTCCTGTTCTTAATTTCTACTTTGATGGCATTGTGGTCAGAGAAGATATTTTGTATTATCTCAATGTTTTGGATTTTGTTGAGGGTTGCTCCGTGGCCTAAGATGAGGTCTGTTCTAGAGAACATTCCATGTGCAATGAAAAAGAATGTGTACTTTGTAGCTGTGGAGTGGAGTGTTCTATATATGTCTGTGAGGTCAGATTGGCTGATCATGCCCTTTGGCTCTTCTATGTCTTTGTGGAGTTTCTTTCTAGATGTGTCCTTTACTGAGAATAGGGTGTTGAAGCCTCTTACTGTTATTGTGGAACTGTCAATTTCTCTTTTCAGTGCTGTTAGAGTTTGTTTTATGTATTTTTGAGCCCCGTCATTGGATGTGTAGATGTTTAATATGGTTAAGTCTTCATGATGTACCATCCCTTTAATCATTATATAGTACCGTTCTTTCTCTCTTATGGTGGATTTTGTTTTAAAGTCTATTTTATCTGAGATTAGCATTGCCACTTCTGCTCTTTTTTGGTTATTATTTGCTTGATATATTTCTTTCCATCCTTTGATTTTTAATAAATTAACTTTGTTTCTAAGGTACACAGCATATTGATAAATCCTGTTTTTTTAATCCATTCTGTCACTCTCTCTTTATGGGTGCATTTAGGCCATTTACATTCAGTGTAATTATTGATAGGTATGAGTTTATTGCCGTCATTTCATAGTGCTTTTCTTTGTGATGCTGACATTTTCTTTGTTCTTCTTACTCTGCTGTGCTGAGTTCCTTTGGTTTGTGGATTTCTTTTTCATTTTTTTTTTGTTTTTGTAGGTTTTGTTTTTATTGAGACTTTATGTTTTTCTTCTTTATTTTAATGAGTAGGTTTGTTAACTTTGTTTGTGGTTACGTTGAAATTTACCCTGATCTTCCTAGGTTAACCAGTCTATTATTACTTGTTATCTCCTTGCCTTCCTCTCCATTAGAAAGTTTTATACCTATACCATTTATTCCCTCTTTTATTGTTATGACATTGTCATCATTTACAGACAAACCCCTCTGTTTCCCTATTGTAATGCTTTTGGTTTTGGGTAGTCCTTGACAGTTCATTTCCTAGGTTTGTCTCTCACTGGGATAATCTTGCATCCTTAATTCAGGCTATGGCCTGATGTTGTTTGTTCTCAGACCAAAAGACTCTGTTTAATAATTCTTGTAATTTTGATTTGGTTTTTATATATTCCCTTAATTTTTGTTTGTCTGGAAATGTCCTAATTTCACCATCATATATGAATGAGAGTTTTGTAGGATATATTATCTTGGTTGGCAGTTTTTTTCTTTCAAGGCTTTATATATGTCATCCGACTGCCTTCTTCCCTGCGTGGTTTCTGCCAAATAATCAGAGCTTAGTCTTATTGTTTCTCCTCTGAGGTGACTTTTTGTTTTGCTCGAGCCCCTCTCAGGATTTTTTCTTTGTCTTTGGTTTCGGCAACTGTGATTATGGTATGCCTTGGTAATTTTCTTTTGGGGTCTATCCTTTATGGGGTTCATTGAGCTTCTTGGATGGTCAGCTTTTCATCTTTAATGATATTAGGGAAGTTTTCTGTCACCAATTCTTCAATAATCCTCTCTGTGTTTCCCCTTTTCTCTCCCTGTGCTGGAACTCTGATCGCTTGCAAATTTTTGCTTTTGATTGTAACCCACGTAATTCTCAGGGTTTCTTCACTTTTCTTCATTCATTTGTCTGATTTTTCCTCAAACAGAGTTGTATCCAAGGGTTTTTCTTCAATTTTGCTGATCCTGTCTTCCATCATTTGAAACCACTCCTCAGCCCTTCTATGGCACTGTCTATTTCTGAAATCTTATTTATCTTTTGGATTTCTAATTGTTGTTTTTGTATGATTTCTAGTTGTGAATTTATTTTGGCATTTTGTTCCTATATTATTTTCCTGAATTCTTCCATTTTTTGTCTGTATTTTCCAGGAATTTGTCTGCCTTTTCTATGAATTTGTCTATTTTTTTCCTCATTTTTTCCACCTTTTGCTTCAACTCTTGGATAGCTCTGAATATTAGAGATTTGAATTCCCTACCAAGTAGTTCTAGTACCTTTTCTTCTACTGGAAAATCATCTGGTGTTTTATTTTAGAAGACTACTGGACCCATCCTGTCCTGTTTTTTAATATGTTTTGATATTGTCTACTTTCCTTGGGGCATTCAGTAGTTATTTTCTTCTTTTATTGATTGTAGATTTATTTGTTTCAATCTGCTTTTTCCTTTTATTTGGTTATGCCTGAGCAGGCAGGCTGTGTGATCTTTGTTATTTACTGTCCTGTGGTTATGATACTTTTCACCTCGTTGTCCAATGGGCAGGGCCAGACACTCAGCTATAGTGCATCAGGGCAGGTCCAGCTGAAGGGGAGGAGCTAGGATTGTTTGTGGCACGTACTAGGGCTGACAGGCAGGCTGGGAATCAGTACAGGGCAGGTTGTGGTAGGCCATGCCTGTGCTGCTCGGGGGTGTGATGTTCAGCACATGGTTCAGGTAGGCAGGAAGGAGGGGGTGTGTGAAGTGTGGCACTTATATGGGTATGAGAAAGAAGAGAGAGAGGAGACAGAAACAGGAGCCTGAAAAAAAAAAAAGAAAGAGAGCTTGCCCTTGGAGTGGAGACATGAGAAAGCGAGAAATGGAGAAAAACGAAAAAAATTGGAAGAAAAAGAGAGGAAAAGCCCCTAGGGGTCCCACTGGTGTGACGGCAAAAGCAGGGGAAGAATCCCTGTCTGCACAATATAGCCTGGCTAGAGGGGGTATAGATATCACACAGCACCAGGTATTCAGGAGACAAGAAAAAAAGGTAAGTATACGGAGACAAGAACTGAGGAACAAAGAAAGACAGGAAGAAAAAAAGACAAAAAAAAAGAACGAAAGAAAATGAAATGCCCCCGGGGATGCCACCTACATGGCTGTGCAGATTGGAGGAGTGGCTCCTAAGCCCTGAAGTGCAGCCCAGCTAGAAGGGGATCCCAAGCCACAAAGAAAAAAAAAGAAAACAACAACAAATAAACAAGAAAACAGAACAATGCAAAAAACAAAAAGCCTCAGGGGATCCCACCAGCAAGGTGTTGTGGGCTGGGGGAGTGGTTCCCCAGTTGAGCAGTGCTTTACAGCCTTTCAAGAGGAAGCAAAGATGGCACATGGAGCCAGGTGTTGGACAGAAAGGAGGGGGAAGCGGTGGGAGGCACAGAAGAAACCAAAAGAAATGGAAAAAAAGCAACATCAGCAACAGACAAATGGCACTCAGGGAGCCGGCCAGTGTGGGTGGGGCAAATCCAAGCTGTCCGGGGCCAAAGCAGTTCCCTCCAGGCCAAGAGACTGTGGCCTACAGGAAGCAGAGGAGGCTGAGGGGGGGAAGGGAAGAAGGGTGGGGGTTAGGAAAGTGTATATTGCTGCTTACTGGGTGCTCCGTCTCCAGAAGGGAACTTCACGAAGCTGCTTTCCTGTACTCCCTGTCCACCAATCTCCAGTGTTGGTGGGGTGATTCCAAGTGCCGTGGATGATGCACTTCCCGGCCAGCCAAGCTGCCAGCCAGGAAGCACAGAGTTAGAGCAGCAGGGAGAGGATGGGGGGTGGGAAAGCATGTATCGCTGGTTACCGTGCTCTGTCTCCTGCTGGGAGTACCTTGAAGCTGCTTTCCCATGCTCCCTGTCTGCAGATCTCCGACTGGAGTCCAAGATGGTGAATCTGTGTTGCATTAGCTGATAGGGGACCTCCACATGTATCTCTGCTCGCTCTCTGTTCTCTGTCAGTCTTTTATTCCATTTATGCTTGGCTGAGTTCTTTACCTCTTCGTTTAACACTTCAGGTTCCAGGGCTGACATTTGCCTTTGTTTTGCTTAGTTTTGGGGGTCTTTACTGTGGAGGTGCTCTGGCACCATGTTGGGTGGAAGTCTTGAGTTAGTTTTGTGTATAGTATTAGGTATGGGTCCTGTTTCATTGTTTTGCAGATGGACATCAAGTTTTTCAGGACCGTTTGATAAAAAGACTGTCTTTTCCCTATTTAATGGACTTTGGTCTTTTGTCAATGATCAGCTGACCATAGATGGATGGATTTACAGCTCTCGATTCTGTTCCATTGGTCTATGTGTCTTCTGTCGAAGAAGTACCAGGCTATTTCCACTGCCATGTCTGGATAGAAGGTTCTGAGATCAGGTAGTGTGAGGCCTCTTTGTTATTTTTCTTCAATAATCCTTTGCTTATCCAGGGTCTCTTTCCTTTCCATATAAATTTGGTGGTTAGTTTTTTGGTATTTTGATCGTATTGCATTATATCTGTAGATTGCTTTGGGTAGAATTGACATATTCACAATGTTGAGTCTTCCCATCCATGAGCCTGGTATGTTTTTCCATTTATGTAGATCTCTTGGTTTCTTGCAGTAGTGTTTTGTAGTTTTTTTTGTATAAGTCTTTTATGTCCCTGGTTACATTTTCTCCAAGTATTTTATTTTTAGGGGCCATTATAAATGGTGGAAACCCTGGTGGCATAGTGGTAAGAGCTATTGTTGCTAACCAAAATTTTGGCAATTTGAATCCACCAGGTGCACTTTGGAAACTCTATGGGGCAGTTCTACTCTGTCCCATAGGGTAGCTATGAGTCAGAATCAACTCAACAGCAATGGGTTTGGCTTTTTATTTATTGTAAATGGTACTATTTTCCTGATTTCCTTTTCAAAGCTCTCTTTGTTGCTGTGTGGGAATTTTGTATGTTGATCTTGTATCCTACTACTCTGCTGAATCTTTCTGTTAGTTCCAGTAGTTTTCTTGTGGAATCTTTGGGGTTCTCTATGTATACTATAATGTCATAAGCAAATAGCATAGTTTTATGTCTTCTGTTCCAATTTGGATGCCCTTTATTTCTTTTTCTTGCCTTATTCCTCTAGCTAGGACTTCTAGCAAAATGTTAAATAGAAGTGGTGATAAAGGGCATCCTTGTCTTGTTCCTTTTCCCAGGGGGAATGCTTTCAGCCTCTCTCCATTGAGAATTATGTTGACTGTTGGTTTTGCACACACGCCCTTTATTATACTGCAGAATTTCCCTTCTGTTACTAATTTATTGAGAGTTTTTATCAGGAAACAGTGTTGGACTTCTCAAATGATTTTTCTGCATTGATTGAAATGATCATGTGATTCTTTTCCTTTGTTCTATTTATGAGGTGAATTATATTGATTGATTTTGTAAGGTCGAACCATCCTTGCATAATCCTTGCATACCTGGTATGAATTCTACTTGGTGGTGATATATCATTTTTTTTATATGATCCTAATTGTACTGGCTTGAATTTTGTTGAGAATTTTTGCATCTATATTCATGAGAGATATTGATCTGTAATTTTTTTTATTGTAGTGTCTTTGCCTGACTTTGATATCAGGGTTTTGCTGGCTTCATAGAATGAATCTGGGAATATTCCTTCCTCTTCTGTGTTCTGAAATAGTTGAACTCTTCTCTGAATATTTGGTAGAATTATCCAGAGAAGTTGTCCAGGCCAGGGCTTTTCGTTGTTGTTGTTGGGAGTTCTTTTACTACCTCTTTAATCTTTTTTCTTGTAATGGGTTTGTTCTGCTTTTCTATCTCTGTTTGTATTATTTTAGGTATGTAGTGTGTTTCTGGAAATTTTTCCATTTCCCCTAGGTTCTCAAATTTGTTGGAGTACTACGTTTCATAGTATCGTCTTATGATTCTTTTTATTTCAGTTGGATCTGTTGTAACATCCCCCATTTCATTTCTTATTTGGGCTATTTGCTTCCTTTCCTGTTTTTCTTTTGTCATTTTGGCCAGTGGTTTTTCAATTTTTTTTATTTTTCCAAAGGACCAGCTTTTGGTCCTGTCGAGTCTTTCTATTGCTTTTCTGTTCTTTGTTTCATTTATTTCTGCCCTGATCTTCATTATTTCCTTTCTTCTGGTGACTTTGGCCTCCTTTGCTATTCTCTTCCTATTTGTTCAAGTTGTAGGGCTAACATTTTGATTTTTGCCCTTCTTCTTTTTTGATATGTGTGCTTATTGCTATAAACTGACCTCTGAGCACTGCCTTTGCTGTGTCTCAAAGGTTTTGGTATGCTGTGATTAGACTGTCATTTGATTCCAGGAATTTTTTAAATTCCCTCTTTTATTTCTTGTATTATCAAGTTATTTTTAAGCAAGGTGTTATTCAGTTTTCATATATTTGATTTTTTCCCTTGCCCTTCCTGTTATTAATGTCTACTTTTATTATTTCGGTGTTTTGGATTTCATTGAGGGTTGCTTTGTGGCCTGAAATGTTTATTCTGCTGAATGTTCCCTGTGCATTTGAAAAAATTGTGTACTTTGCTGCTGTTGGGTGGAGTGTTCTACATATGTCAATGAGGTCAAGTTGGTTGATCGTGGCCTTTAGGTCTTCCATATTTTTGTTGAGTTTCTTTCTAGATGTTCTGTCCTTTTACCTAAGCTGGCATGTTGAAATTTCCTACTGTTATTTTGGAAGCGTCTATTTCACTTTCAGTTCTGCTGGAGCTTATGTAACTCAGAGCCATGTCATTGAGTGTATATTTATTGTCTTCTATATTTTATGTCTTCTTTCTGGATTGTCCCTTTAATCATTATATAACATTCTTCCTGTCTTTTATGGTGGATTTTGTCTTAAATTCTATTTTATCTGAGATTAGTATTGATACTCCTGTTCTTTTTTGGTTACTGGTTGCTTGATATATTTTTTTCCATCCTTGGTTTTTAAGGTATTTATAATTTGTTTCTAATGCATGTCTCTTGTAGATAGCATATTGATGGTTTTTTTTTTTTAATCCATTCTGCCACTGTCTGTCTTTTATGGGTGCATTTTTGTCATTTACATTCAGTGTGATTATCGATAGGTATGAGTTTATTGTTGTCATATTGCTGTGAATTTTTTTGTAGTGCTCATACTTTCTTGTTCCTCTTACTTTCCTGTGCTGAGTTTCTTTTGCTTGTGGATTTTCTTTTCATATCTTTCATTATTATAAATTTTGTGTTTACTGAGTCTTTATGTTTTTTTTCTTTATTTTGATGTCTAGGTTTGTTAACTTCTTTTGTGGTTACCTTAAAATTTATCCTTATCTTCCTAAGTGTGCACCAGTCTTTTGTTACTTGATATCACCTTGACTTCCTCTCCATTTGAAGGTTCTATACTATATGATTTATTCCCCTTTTCATTGTTTTGACGTGGTTGTTATTTACAGACTGACATCTCCGTTTCCCTGTCTTAAGTCTTTTAGTTTTGTTTTATTATTGAGAGTTCTTTACCTAGGTTGGTATCTGGCTGATACTGTCCTGTGTTCTAGAGTTAAGTTGTCTGATGTTGTTTGTTCTCTAACTGAAGGACTCCCTTTAATATTTCTTGTAAGTTTTGTTTGCTTATTATGAATTCCCTTAATTTCTGCTTATCTGTCGATGTCCTAATTTTGCCATTGTATCTGAGAGAGTTTTGCAGGATATATTATTCTTGGTTTGCAATTTTTTTCTTTCAAGGTTTTATGTATGTCATCCCACAATTTTGTTGCTCGCAAAATTCTGCCGAGTAATCAGAGTTTAGTTTTATTGTTTCCCTTTGTAAGTGACTTCTGTTTTTCTCAGAGCTGCTCTCAGGATTTTTTCTTTGTCTTTGGTTTTGGCAAGTGTGATTATGATATGTCTTATTGATTTTCTTTTGGAGCCCATCCTATATGGTATTTGTTGAGCTTCTTGGGTGGTCAGTTTTTCCTCTTTTATGATATTTGGAACACTTTCTGCAGACAAATCTTTGACAATCTTCTCTGTGTTTACCATTTTCTCCTCCTATTCTGGAACTCTGAGCACACACGAATTTTTGTTCTTGATTGTGTCCCACATAATTCTTAGGTTTTCTTTGGATAAAAGTCCAAACCATGGTCTCAGCCTTATTGATTCCTTCCATAGGCCTCTCTCCTAGTTTCTGGTGACTGCCAGCAATCCTTGGTATTCCATTGTAGATGATCCTCACATAGGCCTGTATTGCCCCTATGTGTGTGTGTCAACTATTATAAAAACTCAAGAAATTTAAAAAATGGCAGCACAGCAGGAGCCAGCAGGTTGGGGGTGGGGGGAAGTGGCATATGAGGCCAGGTGGGAGGCAGAAAGAAAGAAAAAAAATAACTGTGCTGCAGGAGGTGGTGGGGCAGGCCCCAGTTTGGGGAGGTGCTTGTATTGTGGAACCCGGAGGTGGGGGCTGCTGAGCTGGTGGGGCCCTTGCTTCTATTTTCCAGAAATGTGAGTGGTGAGAAAGCATGTTTCTCTGGTTACTGGGTGCTCTTTCTCCTGTTGGGAGGTCCTTGAAGTTGCCCTTCCATACTCCCTGTCCAGGGTCGTTGCTTGCTCTGTTTCAAGATGGCAACACTGTGCCGTGTTTGTTGGCAGGTGACCTCCACTCTGTATCTCTCCTACTTCTCTGTTTTCTGTCAGTTTCTTCTTCCATTCGATGTTTCATCTAGTTCTTTATCCATTCATTTGAGGCTCAAGCTTCCAGGATTGACGATTATATCTGTTTTACTTAGTTTTTTGGGTCTTTGCTGCAGGGGACAGCGTAGTGTGTCTGTTTAGGGAACCATGTTGGCCCCACTCTCTAGGGCACCATGTTGGCCCACCTCCAAAAAGTAGATTTTTGTTGTTGTTTTAAAAATGCAAATAACTCATACTCATTAGAATGGCTGAAATGAAAAAGCCTGGCAATAACAAGGACTGGTGAGAATCTAGGGCAACCAGAACCTTCATACAGTGTGATAGGAATTTTCTAATCACTCAAAAAATTTTGAGGTACCATACTACATACCACAGCTGCACATAAGCTTACTGCCAGGGAGTTGAGCTGAGCTGAGAGCTGAGTTGCCGATTAAGACAAGAAGCTAAAAAGAAAGTAAGAGTCAAGGCTTTAATCACTTACTGCTATAGTATAAGCAAGAGGCTAACCTAGAAAGACCACCAGTGCCTCCCTGTTTCATCTTTCTTCCCCACAGAATGGTGTCAGGTGAGGATCAGGTGGGTCAGTGCCTATGTGACGACTTGTCTCATTTCCGCGGGAGCCTGGAACAAAAGGCTTCTGCAGTTTTACGGTCCTGGGAGCTAGGGGGAAGAAAAGGGGAAAGAGCTAGAAGTGGAAAGGTACCGAATATTGAATAAGAGTGGGGGAAAATATCTTTCCTTTCCCTTCCCCTATAAGCAGGTTTCAGCAGAGTCACCTGAAAAAGAGCTCTGCTGAAGGCCCCCAGTAAAGAGGCTTCTGAATGGGGGCACCTGGGCTAGAGATGCAGATATGCATAACAGCAAGGCCCGTGGGGGTAAGGGGCAGAGTCCTTGACTGTAACCCCTTTCAGGGACTGCAATGCATTGGTTGTGTGCCTAGTCTGCTGTGGGAAGGGCAGCTTTCCCCCATGACGCCTGCCAGGTAAAGCTTTTGTAATTGCATGTGGACAGTCCTGAAAGACCAGAACCCAGACTCTTCACATACCTTATGGCCCTGCAAGTGCATTTGCAGGTATATACCCAAAAGAAATGCATACATAGTGTGTACTAAAAGACACGTATAAGAACATTCACAGTAAACAATTCATAACAGCCCCAAAGTGGAAACAACCCAAATGCCCAACAACATTCCACTACCACCACCAGTTGCTGTCAAGTCGACTCCAACTCATGGTGACTCCATGTGTGTCAGAGTAGAACTGCGCTCCATAGGGTTTTCAATGGCTGATAGTTTGGAAGTAGATTGCCAGTCCTTTCTTCTGAGGCACATCTGGGTGGACTCAAACCTCCAACCTTTTGGTTAACAGGTGAGTGTGTTAACCATTTGCACCACTCAGGTACTCCAACAGGATTAGACTGAATAAATAAACCATGATGTAATAATACAGTGAACCCAGCCAACCAAACCCACTGCTGTCAAGTTGATTCCGACTCATAGCGACCCTATAGGACAGAGTAGAACTGCCCTGTAGAGTTTCCAAGGAGTGCCTGGTGGATTCGAACTGCCAACCTTTTGGTTAGCAGCCATAGCACTTATCCACTTGCCACCAGGGTTTCCATACAATGAACATGGCATAATGGGAATGAGTGGAATACCGCTATATGCAACAACATGAATCAACTCTCACAATCATAATGTTGAACAGAAGAAGCCAGAGTACTTCCTGTATGATTCCATTCATATAACATTTACCAACAGTCAAAACTGATCAGTGTTGAGAGTCAGAACAGTGGCTGCTTTTGGGGTGGTTAGTGTCTGGGGTGCAATGCAGGGGTGCCTCTAGGGGCTGCAGTTGTTCTATTCCTTTATGATGGCGGTAGTTACACAGGCGTGCTTACTTTGTGAAAATTGTCAACCTGCACCTGCACACTTACAATTTTTGTGCTTCTTTCTTTAGGCATGTTATATATTAATAAAACATTTTTTAAAAAATGAAAAATACCACTTTTTATAAGTGCTATATTCTGTCTAAAAAAAAGAGCCCTTAAAAATTGCTTGTTCTTGATGGGAAATTTGATGACTATTATGGGCGATATTTGGACAACATGATTAATGTAATTGATATCACTACATTGTACGCCTGAAAAATGCTGAATTCATGAATGTCATGTCATGTGTATAACAATTAAAAAATCACCTGTTTTGAAATGCTAAATGTTAATAGAAAAAATGATGGAAACTTTCTGTACATTTTTTATAAACCTAAAACACCTCTAAAACATACCCTATTTTTAAAAATGACCTGTTTTTCCATTCTTTAACTCTTTTTCTTCAAAATTCACCTTTATTGTCGTTGATCTCAACTCAACATTCAGACCAAGATGTGAGTGATTGATAGCAGTAGCCCTTCTAGAAGTTACTGGAAGCTGACTACTATTAGTTAGAGTTAGAGTATGTATGATATTTTTATAGAAGTTGGTCTCCTGAAAAGCCACAAAATGATATCCTAAAGGAGTGTCAAAGGCTATATAAGAATGTCTTAGTTGAGGGTGAGCGAAAGCCAGGCTTTTTTTCTGATTCATCTTCAGTTTAGGACTTTATTACAAACTCTCCTGTGGATTACAGGTGTTCCACACACTAGGCAGTATCTGTAAGGTAATCATAGTAATCTTCCACTATTTGCAGAAAACTTTGTTAAGTAATTTCCTGAATATCTCTCAGCTAATAAATGGAAAAGCTGGATTCAAATCCAAACAGTCTGCCTCCAGAGCTCATGCTCACAACAACCCCCATCATGGGGCTGTTGTGAGACTTAAAGGTCATAATCCACGTAAAGAACTTATCACCATGGCTGGCCTATATAGTAAGTGCTCAGTTCAAGATTCCTCATCTTTCTTTTGCCAAAACAATGTCCAACAGAACCCACCAGAGGGCAGTGGCATAAATCCTTTAGGGAATTCCAAAGACAGGGTGTCTCCATATGTCCAACCTGAGGATATCTCCATAAAGACATTCAGAAATATAATACTTTAGGCCCTTACCCTTTCTTCATCCCTTCCTCCCTTCCCTCCTTCCCTTCTCCCTTCCTCCCTTCTTCCCTTCCCTCCTTCCCTCCCTCCTTCCCTCCTTCTCTCCCTCCCTCCCTCCCTCCGTCCCTCCCTCCCTCCCTCCTTGCTTCCTTCTTTCCCATTCATTTCTTCTATCCTTTCCACCTTCCTCTACCTCTTTCTCTTGCCCTTCTTTCATTCATTGTCTTTCCATCTTTCTTTCTTAAGCAAAAGAGTATTTTCATGTAACGTTTTGTGGAGGATCAATGGTCAGAGGGAAAAGACAGCAAAAAGTACATCTGAATGAAAGGAGTAAAGTAGGTTCCAGCTGTATCACAACTTCCACACAGAAATGTTGATTAGAGATCAAAGAAATACTTCAAGGATTTAGTGGATTTTCTAAACTAACTTACTAGTTCTTTACCTTCCTCAGAAACACATTATTCATATGGCATTTATTAAATACCGCTTTGTTCTTTGTATGTGCATCTTTTTCTTACAGAGGTCTAAAATCGTTGAGAAATATTGTAAAACCCTGATGTGGCTGCCTACTTTGAAAAAAAGGATGCTAAGAGGGTTGTCCCTGGGTGGTACAAATGGTCACTGCTGCTAACCAAAGGCTAAAGGCTCGAGTCTACCAGAGGCA
This sequence comes from Elephas maximus indicus, assembly GCF_024166365.1. Classification (NCBI taxonomy): domain Eukaryota; kingdom Metazoa; phylum Chordata; class Mammalia; order Proboscidea; family Elephantidae; genus Elephas; species Elephas maximus. The sequence goes on from NC_064822.1 coordinate 19,820,861, forward strand.
ACTCAGAAAAAATATCTGGCAATCTACTCCTGAAAAGTCAGCCATTAAAAACCCTATAGAGCATAGTTCTACTCTGGCACACATAGCGTCACCATGAGTCAAAACCGACTCAAAGCCAACTGGTTTTAAGGGGGTTGTGACCAAACAGATGTAGTGCATATAGGCCTTCAGAGGCTGAGACAACCTGCTTTGAGATAATCGGGTGGGTGAGATTAATCTTCTCAGTACCTGCCCCCAATTAACGTTTGGTGTTTGGAGGTGCCCAGTTACAAACTATACGACATGTACACATGGTCATGTTTTATTCCATCTCAAGTCTAATTCCTAAGAACACTGTTTCTTTGACTTCGGTCTTGTATAAAAGGCTGAGATGGTAGGGCTTTCCCTAGTCATACATCTAGAAAGAGCATGACAGAAATGGAAGAAAGTAAATCCGGGAGTTGCAGGGTATGGTAGCTTGTCTCCAAGGCAGGAATGGGGTTGGGGGGCTAATAAAGAACGGAGAACTTGCCAGATTGCATACGAGCCTGTTTAAAATGTATAATACACTTGGGTAGGTTCTTCTCTCACACCAAGTTAAAAAAAAAAAAAAAACCAGAATTCTTCTAGGAGTTTTCCCATATCATATCCAAGACCTAACTATGAGAGAATAAACACCAGCTTGACAACATCTGGGAAAGACAGAAATACAGCAGCTGAATGTTCACCTGGCCTGTGAGAGGGCTACATTTTGCACTTCAAAGGCTGAGGTAACAAGATATAAACCATCAAGGGAAATTTTTGAAATGTATCTTTTGGATAATATATGATATGTTGTAAACCGTTCATCAAGTGTGTCTAAAGCAAATGTCAGACAAAAGAAGACCTCTCTCTACAGGCCTCCTCCATGGCTTTCACCCTGGTTTTGCTTACGCTTATATCTCTCACTTGGGCTGCTGTTATTAGGTGCCATCACGTCAGTTCCGACTCATAGCAACCCTATGTACGACAACAAAACACTGCTTGGTCCTACACAGTCCTCACAATCGTTGCTATGCTTGAGCCCATTTTTGCAGCCACTGTGTTAATCCACCTCGTTGAGGGTCTGCCTCGTTTTCACTGACTCTCTACTTCATGAAGCATGATATCCTTCTCCAGGGACTGGTCCCTCCTGATAACATGCCCAAACATGTGAGATGAAATCACGACATCCTTGCTTCTAATGAGCATTCAGGTGGTACTTCTTCCAAGGCAGATTTGTTCATTCTTTTGTCAATCCGTGTTATATTCTTCACCAACACCATAATTTAAATGCATCAGTTCTTCTTTGGTCTTCCTTATTTATAGTACAGTTTTCACATGCATATGAGGTGATTGAAAATACCATGGTTTGGGTCAGGTTTAGTCCTCAAAGTGACATCTTTGTTTTTTAACACTTTACAGAGGCTTTTGCAGCAGATTTGCCCAATGCAATCTAGTGTTTAATGTTTCGGCTGCTGCTTCCATGGGCATTGATTGTGGATTCAAGTAAAACGAAATCCTTGAGAACTTCAGTCTTTTCTCTGTTTATCATAATGTTGCTTATTGGTCCAGTTGTGAGGATTATTTTCTTTATGTTGAGGTGTAAATCCATACTGGAGGCTGTGGTCTTTGATCTTCATCAGTAAGTGCTTCAAGTCTTCTTTCCTTCTACCATGCAAGGTTGTGTCATCTGCATATCACGAGTTGTTAATGAGTCTTCCTCCAATCCTGATGCTGCATTCTTCTTCATATAGTGCAGTTTCTCGGATTATTTGCTCAGTATACAGACTGAATAAGTGTGGTGAAAAGATACAACCCTGACAACACCTTTCCTGACTTTAAACCACTCAGCATCCCCTTGTTCTGTTCAAATAACTGTCTCTTGGCCTATGTACAGGTTCCACATTAGCATAATTAAGTGTTCTGGAATTCTCATTCTTCACAATATTATTCACAATTTGTTAGGATTTACACAGTTGAATGCCTTTGCATAGTCAATAAAACACAGGTAAACATCTTTCTGATATTCTCTGCTTTCAACCAAGATCCACCTGACATCAGCAATGACATCCCTCATTCCATGTCCAGTTCTAAATTCAGCTTGAATTTCTGGCAGTTCCCTGTTGATGTACTGCAGCAACCATTTTTTAATTATCTTCAGCAAAATTTTACTTGCATGTGATGGCAATGGGTTTGGGTGATATTAATAATACTGTTCAATAATTTCCACATTCTGGTGGATCACCTTTCTTTGGAATGGACATGAATATGGATCTCTTCCAGTCGCTTGGCCAGGTAGCTGTCTTCCAAATTTCCTGGCATAAATGAGTGAACACTTCCAGTGTTGTATCCATTTGGGTTTGTGTGTGTGTGTTTTGTTTTTTGTTGTGCATTATGTGAAAGTTTACAGAGCAAATTAGGTTCCCGTTTGGTAGTTACACATAAAGTGTTTCGTGGCCTTGGTTTCATTCCCCGCAATGTGTTAGCACTCTCCACATTTCTGCCCTGTGTTCCCTGTTATCTTTTGTCCTGATTTTCTACCTCTTCCTGCCTTCTCATCTTTGCTTTTGGGTAAATATTGCCTTTTTGATCTCGTATAATTGATTGTTCTAAGGAGCATGTTCCTCTCTGGTTATTGTTTATTTTATAGGGTTGTCTATTGTATGGAAACCCTGGTGACACAGTGGTTAAGATTTCGGCTAACAAAGGTCGGCAGTTCGAATCCGCCAGGCGCTCCTTGGAAACCCTATAGAGTAGCTCTACTCTGCCTCAGAGGGTTGCTATGAGCCAGAATCCATTTGACAGCAATGGGGTTTTTTGGCTCGTGTTGTTTGGCTGGAAAGTAGTCTCTTGTAATGGCTTCAGTTTCGGTTTAGAAGGGTGTCTTAGTGCCATAGTCTCAGGGATTCCTCCAGCCTCTGTCAGACCAGTAAGTCTGGTCTTTTCTGTGAATTTGATTTTTTGTGCTACATTTTTCTCCCGCTCTGTCCAAGACCCTCTCTTGTGATCCCAGTCATAGTAGTCAGTAATGGTAACTGGGCACCACCTAGTTCTTCTGCTTAGATCTAGACTGTGCTTCATGTGGTCCATTAGTCCTTTGGACTTTTTGCTCCCTTGAGTCTTTGGTTTTCTTCACTCTACTTTTGCTCCAGACTGGAAGGGACCAATAGTTGTATCTTGGCCACTTGCAAGGTTTTAAGACCCCAGATGCTACTCACCAAAGTAGGGTGAAAAACATTGTCTTTATGAACTATGTTGTGTCAATTGACGTAGATAACCCTGAGTCTATGGTCCTTTGCCTTCGAGCCTAGGAACTTCATTCTGTGGGGTGTTTGGTTATGTCTAAGAAGTTTCCCTGACTGTGCCCCTTGCGTGCTCTATTGTCTGTATTATATGAGGAGCACCTACAGTTATGTGTGTAGAAATATCCACCACCAAACCTGTATCTGCTGGTGGATGTGCTCCCTTACATCCTCCCACATCTCTTGGCATACCTATTTATCCATTCATAGATTATTGTTTGTTAACACTATCGTTACACGATTTTCTATGTTGTAGTAGTTACCCTTTATTCCTGCGTTCCTCTCAATGTCCTCTCTTGCCTTGGTCATTTTGTGCTGACTTCTCTCATATTGTGTACTGCCTTTCCCTTCACTAATATTACCATGTGTCGCCTATGTGTTTGGTCATTTTTGCTCCCTCCCTGTCCCAGCCCTGGTAGCCAACAATTTTTTTTTCAGTGAGTAAATCTTTTGTTGCTACCTTATAAAAGTGGTCTCATACAATATTTGCCCTTTTCTGATTGGCTTATTTCACTCAGCATAATGTCCTACAGATTCATCCACATTGTGAAATGTTTTGTGAATTCTTCATTATTTTTGTCAGGTGTAATATTACATTGCACGTATATACCGCAGTTTGTTAATCCAATCATCTGTTGATAGATGCTCAGATTGTTTCCATCTTTTTGCTATTGTGAATAATACCCCAGTGAACATGAGTGTTGCAGGATTTATTTTTTTAAATTATATACTTAGGAATGAAATTGATGGATTATATGGTATTTCTATTTCTTGCTTTTTGATGAAATGTCCTACCAATTTCCATAGTGGTCGTACCATTTTACATTCCCACAAGCAGTATATAAGATTTCGAATCTTCCCCACAACTTGGCCAGTGTTTGTTTGTTTTTTTTTTTAATTCATGTCAGAAAAGTTAGGGTGAGATGGTATGTCCTCATAGTTTTGATTTTCTTCTATCTATTTGCTAATGATCGCGAACATTTCTGCCTACATTTGTTAGCTGTCTGAATGTCTTCTTTGGTAAACTGTCATATTCTTTGCCCATTTTTTACTTGTATTGTTTGTCTTTTTATTGTTCAGGTGTTGGTGTTTTCCATAAATTTTTAGAGATTAGACCCTTTTTGGATATGTCATGACCAACAATTTTTTCCCAGTCTGCAGGTTCTCTTTTTACTCTTTTGGAGAAGTCTTTTGTTGAGCATAACTGTTTAATTTTCAGGAGGTCCCATTTATTTCACTCATCTTCTGCTGTGTGTGCATTTTTAGTTATTTTTGATATTCTATTTATGCCATATATTATGGTCCCCAGGTTGTCCCTGTTGTTTCCTCTATGATCTTTATAGTTCTGGTTTTGTATTTAGGTCTTTGATCTATTTTGAGTTAGTTTTTGTGTATAGTGTGAGATATGGGTCTTATTTCATTTTTTTTTTTATTAACTTTTATTAAGCTTCAAGTGAACGTTTACAAATCCAATCAGTCTGTCACATATAAGTTTACATACATCTCACTCCCTACTCCCACTTGCTCTCCCCCTCTTGAGTCAGCCCTTTCAGTCTCTCCTTTCGTGACAATTTTGCCAGCTTCCCTCTCTCTCTATCCTTCCATCTCCCCTCCAGACAAGAGTTGCCAACACAATCTCAAGTGTCCACCTGATATAATTAGCTCACTCTTCATCAGCATCTCTCTCCCACCCGCTGACCAGTCCCTTTCATGTCTGATGAGTTGTCTTCGGGGATGGTTCCTGTCCTGTGCCAACAGAAGGTCTGGGGACCATGGCTGCCAGGATACCTCTAGTCTCAGTCAGACCATTAAGTTTGGTCTTTTTATGAGAATTTGGGGTCTGTATCCCACTGATCTCCTGCTCCCTCAGGGGTCCTCTGTTGTGCTCCCTGTCAGGGCAGTCATCGATTGTGGCCGGGCACCAACTAGTTCTTCTGCTCTCAGGATGATGTAGGTCTCTGGTTCATGTGGCCCTTTCTGTCTCTTGGGCTCTTAGTTGTCGGGTGGCCTTGGTGTTCTTCATTTTCCTTTGCTCCAGGTAGGTTGAGACCAATTGCTGCATCTTAGATGGCCGCTTGTTAGCATTTAAGACCCCAGACGCCACATTTCAAAGTGGGATGCAGAATGATTTCATAATAGGATTATTTTGCCAATTGACTTAGAAGTCCCCGCAAACCATGTTCCCCAGACCCCCGCCCTTGCTCCACTGACCTTTGCAGCATTCATTTTATCCCGGAAACTTCTTTGCTTTTGGTCCAGTCCAATTGAGCTGATCTTCCATGTATTGAGTGTTGTCTTTCCCTTCACCTAAAGCATTTCTTATCTACTGATTAATCAATAAAAAACCCTCTCCCACCCTCCCTCCCTCCCCCCCTCGTAACCACAAAAGTATGTGTTCTTCTCAGGTTTACTATTACTCAAGATCTTATAATAGTGGTCTTATACAATATTTGTCCTTTTGCCTCTGACTCATTTCGCTCAGCATAATGCCTTCCAGGTTCCTCCATGTTATGAAATGTTTCACAGATTCGTCACTGTTCTTTATCGATGCGTAGTATTCCATTGTGTGAATATACCACAATTTATTTACCCATTCATCCGTTGATGGACACCTTGGTTGCTTCCAGCTTTTTGCTATTGTAAACAGAGCTGCAATAAACATGGGTGTGCATATATCTGTTTGTATGAAGGCTCTTGTATCTCTAGGATATATTCCCAGGAGTGGGATTTCTGGGTTGTATGGTAGTTCTATTTCTAACTGTTTAAGATAACGCCAGATAGATTTCCAAAGTGGTTGTACCATTTTACATTCCCACCAGCAGTGTATGAGAGTTCCAATCTCTCCGCAGCCTCTCCAACATTTATTATTTCGTGTTTTTTGGATTAATGCCAGCCTTGCTGGTGTGAGATGGAATCTCATCGTAGTTTTAATTTGCATTTCTCTAATGGCTAATGATCGTGAGCATTTTCTCATGTATCTATTGGCTGCCTGAATATCTTCTTTAGTGAAATGTGTGTTCATATCCTTTGCCCACTTTTTGATTGGGTTGTTTGTCTTTTTGTGGTTGAGTTTTGACAGAATCATGTAGATTTTAGAGATCAGGCGCTGGTCGGAGATGTCATAGCTGAAAATTCTTTCCCAGTCTGTAGGTGGTCTTTTTGCTCGTCTGGTGAAGTCTTTAGATGAGCATGGGTGTTTGATTTTTAGGAGCTCCCAGTTATCGGGTTTCTCTTTATCATTTTTGGTAATGTTTTGTGTTCTGTTTATGCCTTGTATTAGGGCTCCTAGGGTTGTCCCAATTTTTTCTTCCATGATCTTTATCGTTTTAGTCTTTATGTTTAGGTCTTTGATCCACTTGGAGTTAGTTTTTGTGCGTGGTGTAAGGTATGGGTCCTGTTTCATTTTTTTGCAAATGAATATCCAGTTATGCCAGCACCATTTGTTAAAAAGGCTTTCTTTTCCCCAATTAATTGACACTGGTCCTTTGTCAAATATCAGCTGCTCATACGTGGATGGATCTATGTCTGGGTTCTCAATTCTGTTCCATTGGTCTATGTGCCTGTTGTTGTACCAGTACCAGGCTGTTTTGACTACTGTGGCTGTGTAATAGGTTCTGAAGTCAGGTAAAGTGAGGCCTCCCACTTTCTTCTTCTTTTTCAGTCGTGCTTTGCTTATCCGGGGCTTCTTTCCCTTCCATATGAAATTGGTGATTTGTTTCTCTATCCCCTTAAAATATGACATTGGAATTTGGATTGGAAGTGCGTTAAATGTATAGACGGCTTTTGGTAGAATAGACATTTTTACTATGTTAAGTCTTCCTATCCATGAGCAAGGTATGTTTTTCCACTTAAGTATGTCCGTTTGAATTTCTTGTAGTAGAGCTTTGTAGTTTTCTTTGTATAGGTCTTTTACATCCCTGGTAAGATTTATTGCTAAGTATCTTATCTTCTTGGGGGCTACTGTGAATGGTATTGATTTGGTTATTTCCTCTTCGGTGTTCTTTTTGTTGATGTAGAGGAATCCAAGTGATTTTTGTATGTTTATTTTATAACCTGAGACTCTGCCAAACTCTTCTATTAGTTTCAGTAGTTTTCTGGAGGATTCCTTAGGGTTTTCTGTGTATATAATCATGTCATCTGCAAATAGTGATAATTTTACTTCTTCCTTGCCAATCCGGATACCTTTTATTTCTTTGTCTAGCCTAATTGCCCTGGCTAGGACTTCCAGCACGATGTTGAATAAGAGCGGTGATAAAGGGCATCCTTGTCTGGTTCCCGTTCTCAAGGGAAATGCTTTCAGGTTCTCTCCATTTAGAGTGATATTGGCTGTTGGCTTTGCATAGATGCCCTTTATTATGTTGAGGAATTTTCCTTCAATTCCTATTTTGGTAAGAGTTTTTATCATAAATGGGTGTCGGACTTTGTCAAATGCCTTTTCTGCATCAATTGATAAGATCATGTGGTTTTTGTCTTTTGTTTTATTTATGTAATGGATTACATTAATGGTTTTTCTGATATTAAACCAGCCTTGCATACCTGGTATAAATCCCCCTTGATCATGGTGAATTATTTTTTTGATGTGTTGTTGGATTCTATTGGCTAGAATTTTGTTGAGGATTTTTGCATCTATGTTCATGAGGGATATAGGTCTATAATTTTCTTTTTTTGTAATGTCTTTACCTGGTTTTGGTATCAGGGAAATGGTGGCTTCATAGAATGAGTTGGGTAGTATTCCGTCATTTTCTATGCTTTGAAATACCTTTAGTAGTAGTGGTGTTAACTCTTCTCTGAAAGTTTGGTAGAACTCTGCAGTGAACCTGTCCGGGCCAGGGCTTTTTTTTTGTTGGGAGTTTTTTGATTACCGTTTCAATTTCTTTTTTTGTTATGGGTCTATTTAGTTGTTCTACTTCTGAATGTGTTAGTTTAGGTAGGTAGTGTTTTTCCAGGAATTCATCCATTTCTTCTAGGTTTGCAAATTTGTTAGAGTACAATTTTTCATAATAATCTGAAATGATTCTTTTAATTTCATTTGGTTCTGCTGTGATGTGGTCCTTCTCGTTTCTTATTCGGGTTATTTGTTTCCTTTCCTGTATTTCTTTAGTCAGTCTAGCCAATGGTTTATCAATTTTGTTAATTTTTTCAAAGAACCAGCTTTTGGCTTTGTTAATTCTTTCAATTGTTTTTCTGTTCTCTAATTCATTTAGTTCAGCTCTAATTTTTATTATTTGTTTTCTTCTGGTGTCTGATGGATTCTTTTGTTGCTCAGTTTCTATTTGTTCAAGTTGTAGGGACAGTTCTCCGATTTTGGCTCTTTCTTCCTTTTGTATGTGTGCATTTATCGATATAAATTGGCCTCTGAGCACTGCTTTTGCTGTGTCCCAGAGGTTTTGATAGGAAGTATTTTCATTCTCTTTGCTTTCTAAGAATTTCCTTATTCCCTCCTTGATGTCTTCTATAACCCAGTCTTTTTTCAGGAGGGTATTGTTCATTTTCCAAGTATTTGATTTCTTTTCCCTAGTTTTTCTGTTATTGATTTCTAGTTTTATTGCCTTGTGGTCTGAGAAGATGTTTTGTAATATTTCGATGTTTTGGACTCTGCAAAGGTTTGTTTTATGACCTAATATGTGGTCTATTCTAGAGAATGTTCCATGTGCACTAGAAAAAAAAGTATATTTTGCAGCAGTTGGGTGGAGAGTTCTGTATAAGTCAATGAGGTCAAGTTGGTTGATTGTTGTAATTAGATCTTCCGTGTCTCCGTTGAGCTTCTTACTGGATGTCCTGTCCTTCTCCGAAAGTGGTGTGTTGAAGTCTCCTACTATAATTGTGGAGGTATCTATCTCACTTTTCAATTCTGTTAAAATTTGATTTATGTATCTTGCAGCCCTGTCATTGGGTGCGTAAATATTTAATATGGTTATGTCTTCCTGATCAATTGTCCCTTTTATCATTATATAGTGTCCTTCTTTATCCTTTGTGGTGGATTTAAGTCTAAAGTCTATTTTGTCAGAAATTAATATTGCTACTCCTCTTCTTTTTTGCTTATTGTTTGCTTGATATATTTTTTTCCATCCTTTGAGTTTTAGTTTGTTTGTGTCTCTAAGTCTAAGGTGTGTCTCTTGTAGGCAGCATATAGATGGATCGTGTTTCTTTATCCAGTCTGTGACTCTCTGTCTCTTTATTGGTGCATTTAGTCCATTTACATTCAGGGTAATTATAGATAAATAAGTTTTTAGTGCTGTCATTTTGATGCCTTTTTATGTGTGTTGTTGACAATTTCATTTTTCCACATACTTTTTTGTGCTGAGACGTTTTTCTTAGGAAATTGTGAGATCCTCATTTTCATAGTGTTTGACTTTATGTTAGTTGAGTCGTTACGTTTTTCTTGGCTTTTATCTTGAGTTATAGAGTTGTTATACCTTTTTGTGGTTACCTTATTATTTACCCCTTTTTTTTAAGTAAAAACCTAACTTGTATTGTTCTGTATCGCCTTGTATCGCTCTCCATATGGCCGTTCAATGCCTCTTGTATTTAGTCCCTCTTTTTGATTATTGTGATCTTTTACCTATTGCCTTCCATGATTCCGTTATGTGTATTTTTTTTTTTAATTAATCTTAATTTGTTTGTTTTTGTGATTTCCTTATTTGAGTTGATATCAGGACGTTCTGTTTTGTGACCTTGTGTTGTGCTGGTATCTGATATTATTGGTTCTCTGACCAAACAATATCCTTTAGTATTTCTTGTAGCTTTGGTTTGGTTTTTACAAATTCTCTAAACTTCTGTTTATCTGTAAATATCTTAATTTCGCCTTCATATTTCAGAGAGATTTTTGCTAGGTATATGATCCTTGGCTGGCAGTTTTTCTCCTTCAGTGTTCTGTATATGTCGTCCCATTCCCTTCTTGCCTGCATGGTTTCTGCTGAGTAGTCTGAACATATTCTTATTGATTCTCGCTTGAAGGAAACCTTTCTTTTCTCCCTGGCTGCTTTTAAAATTTTCTGTTTATCTTTGGTTTTGGTGAGTTTGATGACAATATGTCTTGGTGTTTTTCTTTTTGGATCAATCTTAAATGGGGTTCGATGAGCATCTTGGATAGATATCCTTTCGTCTTTCATGATGTCAGGGAAGTTTTCTGTCAGGAGTTCTTCAACTATTTTCTTTGTGTTTTCTGTCCCCCCTCCCTGTTCTGGGACTCCAATCACCCGCAGGTTATCCTTCTTGGTAGAGTCCCACATGATTCTTAGGGTTTCTTCATTTTTTTTAATTCTTTTATCTGATTTTTTTTCAGCTATGTTGGTGTTGATTCCCTGGTCCTCCAGATGTCCCACTCTGCATTCTAATTGCTCGAGTCTGCTCCTCTGACTTCCTATTACGTTGTCTAATTCTGTAATTTTATTGTTAATCTTTTGGATTTCTACATGCTGTCTCTCTATGGATTCTTGCAACTTATTAATTTTTCCACTATGTTCTTGAATAATCTTTTTGAGTTCTTCAACAGTTTTATCAGTGTGTTCCTTGGCTTTTTCTGCAGTTTGCCTTATTTCATTTGTGATGTCTTGAAGCATTCTGTAAATTAGTTTTTTATATTCTGTATCTGATAATTCCAGGATTGTATGTTCATTTGGGAAAGATTTTGATTCTTTTGTTTGGGGGCTTGGAGAAGCTGTCATGGTCTGCTTCCTTAAGTGGTTTGATATGGATTGTTTTCTCCGAGCCATCACTGGGAAACTAGTTTTTCCAGAAAATCCGCTAAAAAAAAAATGCAGTCAGATCCCTATCAGAGTTCTCCCTCTGGCTCAGGCTATTCAGATGTTAATGAAGCCGCCTGGAGAGGGTGAGGGAGGGAACAGAGAGATAGGAGAGTAGCACCTCAGAATATAGCCAGAGTTGTTTGTCTTGCTTGGAATGACTATTATATCTGAGATTCCCGCCGGGCTGTGTGGAGATTGCCCCCGGGGAGTCTGGCCCACTGGAGTCAAGGTCAGATCCTCCGCTTCCAGCCCCACGCCCAGCGTCAAGGCTCCCCTACTGGGACAGTGCACTCTCGACTCCAAAATCAGTCGTTGCCTCCCGGGGACTTCTCGTCCCTCCAGCCGCGTTGCCGTGCCGCCCTCGCGAACCAGTTGGGCCCCCTCCCGGGGTTAGTTCAGGGGGGTGGAGCAGCTCTCCATGTTTATGCCGTACCTGCATCCAGTCCAAATCCCGGCAGGATCGTTCCCTGGCTGGGACGCTGCTCTCCCCTTTCCAAGACCAGTCACTGCCTCCCGGAGACTTCTCCTACCGGCTGCATCCCACGCCGCCCGCGGAACCGGCTGGTCCCCCTCCTGGGGTTAGTTCGGGGGGGTGGAGCAGCTCTCTGTGCTTGTGCTGTACCTGACTGGTAAGCTGGCTCCAGGCTCTGAAAACAATCGCTGCTTCCCCGTATTAGTTCGTTCTCCGTCTCTAAATCTGTGTTTGTTGTTCAGGGTTCATAGATTGTTATGTATGTGATCGATTCACTTGTTTTTCCGTGTCTTTGTTGTAAGAGGGATCCAAGGTAGCGTCTGCCTAGTCCACCATCTTGGCTCCGCCCTCTCTTATTTCATTTTTCAACAGATAGATATCCAGTTTTGCCAGCACCATTTGTTGAATAGACTGTCTCTTCCCCATTTAATGGTCTTTGGTACTTTGTCACAGATCAACTGTCCATAGGTGGATGGATTTACATCTGGGTTCTCAGTTCTGTTTCATTGGTCTATATGTCTATCGTATTACCAGTGCCAGGCTGTTTTGACTACCTGGCTATATAGTACGTTCTGAGATCAAGTAGTGCAAGACCTCCTACTTCATTCTTCTTTAATATTGTTTTACTTATTCAGAGCCTCTTTCTCTTCCACATAAATTTAGTGATTAGTTTTTCCATCTAGCTGAAGGATGCTTTTGGGATTTAGGTTGAGACTGCATTATATCTGTAGATTGCTTTGAGTAGGATTGACATTTTTACAATGTTGAGTCTTCTTATCCATGAGCATGGTATGTTTTCCATTTATGTAGGTCTTTTTTGGTTTCTTGCAGCAGTGTTTTCTAGTTTTCTTTCTATAGGTATTTTACATCCCTGTTTAGATTTATTCCTAAGTATTTTATCTTTGGGGGGGCTATTGTAAATGGTATTGTTTTCCTGATTTCCTTTACAAAGTTTTCTTTGTTGATGTAGAGGAATTCAACTGATTTTTGTATATTGATCTTGTATCCTGTAACTTTGCTGAATTATTCTATTAATTCCACTAGCTTTTTTGTGTAATCTTTGAGATTTTCTATGTATAGCATCATATCATCTGCAAATAGGGATGGTTTTACTTCTTCCTTACCAATATGAATGCCCTTTATTTCCTTTTCTTGAATTATTGCCATAACTAGGACTTCCAATACAATGTTGAATAAGAGTAGTGATAAAGAGCATATCTTTGTCTGGTTCCTATTCTCAAGGGGAATGCTTTCAGACTGTCTCTGTTGAGGATGGTGTTGGCCGTTGGTTTTGTATAAGTGCTCTTTATGTCGAGGAATTTCCCTTCTATTTCTATTTTGCTGACAGTTTTTAGGGGTGTCAGACTTTATCAAATGCTTTTTCTGCATCAATTGAGATGATTATGTGATTCTTTTCCTTTGTTTTATTTAAGTGGTGGATTACACTGATTGATTTTCTGATGTTGAACCATGTTTGTGGGCCTGGTATGAATCCCACTTGGTCGTGATGTATTTTATTTTTGATATGCTGTTGAATTCTATTGTCTAGGATTTTATTGAGACTTTTTGTGTCTATATTCAAGAGGAGTATTGACCTGTAGGTTTCTTTTTCAGTGATGTCTTTAAGGTCTCTACAAATTGGAATTGACGCAATAGCATCAGGTTTGTTTTTTTGTTTTTTTTCTTCCTAGCTTTGGCATCAGGGTTATACTGGCTTTGTAGGAGGAATTTGGTAGTATTCATCCTTTTCTATGTTCTGAAATAGTTTGTGTAGAATTGTTGTTTTCTTCATTTTTCTCTGTTTTTTCCTGAAAGTGGCACTGTGAATTTGTCTTCAATTTTGCTGATTCTGTCTTCCACTTGTTTCAGTTTTGCTCCTAAAATCTTCTATTGCATTGCCCATTTCTGTAATCTTGTTGTTTATCTTTTGAATTTCTAATTGCTGTCTTTGTATGATTTCTAATTACTGTCTTTGTATGATTTCTAATTGCGTATTTATGTTAGCATTTTGTTCTTGAATTATTTTCCTGAATTCTTCTATTGCTTTGTCTGTGTTTTCCTTGATTTGAGCTATATTTTCGTCAGTTTTGTCTATGCTTTCCATGACTTCTTCTGCATTTTCCTTGATCTTTTTCATTCTTGGACAGCCCTGAATATTAGACTTTTGAATTCCCTATCAGGTAGCTCCAGTGCCTTTTCTTCTGCCAGAAGGTCTACTCTTGCTTTATTCTGGTCACTTACTGAAACCATCTTGTCCCTTTTTTTTTTTTTTTAATATGTTTTAATATTGTCTACAGCCTCTGAGACATTGCGGTATTATTTTCTTTATTTATTGGTTATAGATTTATTTCTTTTGTTCAGCTTTTTTGTTTTGTTTAGTTACGTCTGGGTGGGTGGGCAGGGCATAACTTGTTGGTTGCTTGTCTGTGGGCACAATAGTTCTCGTCACCTTGTCTGGGTGTGCAGGGTCAGTCCAGCAGGAGGGAAGGTATGGAGGTGGGTGGTTTGTCTCCACCATGAACCAGGCTGGGGGCTGGAGTGGGGTCACAGCAGTCAAGAGGGATGTGGTCCCAAGCCAGCAGGGAGGGGCTAGGGCCTGGGATGGGTTCCCTCAGGGTCATGGCAATCAGCAGGAGGGTACAGAGCCAGTGGGGGGGCCTGGGGCCTGCATTGCCTCCCTTTATGGCTGTAGCGGGTGGCAGGGAAGGTCTGGGGCCAGCAGGGAGGGACCTAGGGTCCAGATCGGGTCCCCTGGGAGCCACGGTGGGTGGCTAGGGGTGTTCAGAGCTGATGGGGTGGGGCCTGGGGTTTGAGCTTGTTCTCTTCGTGTCCGTGGTGGGCAGAGGGGAGTGTCCAGAGTCAGCAGAGAGGGGCCTGAGGTCTAGGCTGTGTCCCCTTGGGGCTGTGGTGAATGGCAGAGTGGGTCCAGAGCCAGTGGGGTGTGGCCTGGGGTCCAGGCTGGATATTTTTGGGGCTGCAGCAGAAGGCAGGGTGTCTGAAGCTGGTGAGGAGGGGCCTGGTATCCAGGCTATGTCCCCTCAGGGCCACAGTTTGTGGCAGGAGGGGTCCAGAGCCAGTGGGAAAAGTCCGGGGGTCTGGGCCAGTTCCCACTGGAGCCACAGCAGGCAGGGCAGAGGAGAGAAGTAGGAGGGGGAGTGAAGGCAGGGGAGGAGGAGGCTAGATGGAGAAGGGCAATAGAGTGGGTTGTTACTGTCATTCCTGGCAGTCAGGTTTGCCAGGATGGGATGGTTATAGCTGCTGTTCACCAGAGAGGTGGGGGTTGTAGGAATGTGCTCCTGTGGTTACCAGGTGAGAGAGTCTGTGCTCCTCCTTGAGTTGCAGCCATCAAACATGGTCTTAAATTGCCCTGTGTATGTTTGCACCATGTCTTTATCTCCTATTGGGAATTCCATGGAGATGCCTTTCTGTGTGTGGGGTTGTTGGTTTTATTCCAGGATGGCCATGCTGAGTTATGCTGTTCAGCCGGGAACCTCCACATTGTATCTCTATTCCTTCCCCGTTTTCTATCAGTTTCTTCTTCTCAGTGACTTCTGATCTAATACTTTATCCCTTCGTTTAAGGTTCAGTGTGCCAGGATTGACATCAGAATCTGTTTTACTTGGATTTTGGGGTCTTTGTTGCAGTGGAGTTGCTTAGTGTGACTGATTAGCTTGCCATCTTGGATCCACCCCTCTATTTTGATGTTTTTGAATTTGTTGAGTCTTGCTTTGTGGTCCAAAATGTGGTCTATTCTGGAGAATGATCCATGAGTACTGGAGAAGAATGTATCTGTACTTTGCTGCTGTTGGGTGAAGTGTTCTATATATGTCTATCAGATTGAATTGGTTGATTATGGTATTTAGATCTTCTGTGTCTTTGTTGAGATTCTTTCTA
This sequence comes from Elephas maximus indicus, assembly GCF_024166365.1. NCBI lineage: Eukaryota > Metazoa > Chordata > Mammalia > Proboscidea > Elephantidae > Elephas > Elephas maximus. The sequence continues at coordinate 19,836,277 of NC_064822.1, forward strand.
GTTGTTCCGTCCTTCACTGAGGGTACTGCGTTAAAGTCTCCTAATATTATTGTGGCAGTGTCTATTTCTCTTTTCAGTGTCATTAGAGTTTTATGTATTTTGGAGGTCTGTCATTGGGTGCACATATATTTATTATGGTCATATCCTCTTGGTGGATTGGTCCTTTAATCATTATATCATGTCCTTCTTTATTTTTTATGGTGAATTTTGCCTTAAAGTCTATTTCATCTGAGATTAATTTTGCCACTCTTGCTCTTTTTTGTTATTGTTTGCTTGATACATTTTTTTCCATTTTTTGATTTTTAGTTTATTTATATTTTGTGTCTAGTTTATTTATCTCTTTATATTTTTGGTTTATTTATATATTTGCCTGTTTATACCTTTGGGTTTTATTTCATTTATATCTTTTAGTTTGTTTATATCTTTGTGCAAACGGCATATCGGTGGGTTGTGTTTTTTTAATACATTCTACCCTGCTGCATCTCTTTACTGGTACATTTAGGCCATTTATATTCAGGGTAATTATCAATAGGTATGAGTTTATTGCTCTTATTTTGTTATGCTTCTCTTCACTCCACTTAATTTTCTGTGCTAAGCTCTATTAATTATGGATTTTCTTTTCATTTCCTTCTTTGTTTTTGGTTTTGTGTGTACTGAACCTTTATGATTTTCTTCTTTTATATTTTGATGAGTTGGTTGGTTAACTTTCTTTGTGGTTACCCTGAAATTTCCCTTTATCTTCCTAAGTTTAAAAAAAAAAAATTACTTATTTCGTGATATCACTTTGACTTCCTCTCCATGTAGAAGTTCTAACTCTATACTGTTTATGCCCCCTTAGTTACAGATTGACATCTCCTGTTCCCTGTTTCCCATCTTTTAGTTTTATTTTCTAGAGTTCTTTACCTGGGTTGATATCTGGAAGATGTTGTTATGTGTTTTCATCTCAGGTTGTTTTCTGGTATTGTCGATTTTCTGTCCAGAGGACTCCTTGTACCATTTCTTGTAAGGTTGGTCTGGTTTTTAAAAATTCCCATAATTTCTGTTTATCTGGAAATATCCTAATTTCAGCCTTGTATTTAAGGAATAATTTTTCTGGATATATAATTATTAGTTAGCAGTTTTTTCTTCTGAGGTTTTATATATGTCATCCCCTGGTTTCTGCTGAGTAATCAGAGCTTAGCCTTATCAGTGCCCTTTGTAGGTGATCTTTTGTTTTTCCTGGGCTGCTTTCAGGATTCTTTCTTTGTCTTTGCTTTTGGAAAGTTTATGATATGTCTCAGTATTCTTCTTTTGGAATCTATCCTGTATGGGGTTCATTGTGCTTCTTGGATGGTTATCTTCTCATCTTTCATGGTATTAGGGAAGTTTTCTGTCAGCAAATCTTCAACAATTTTCTCTGCGTTTTTTGTTGTCTCCTCCTCTCCTGGTATTCCTATCACAGGCAAATTATTCCTCTCGATAGTATCCTACATAATTCTTAGGCTTTCTTCATTCTTTTTTTTTGTTGTTGTTCTTTGAACAGATTAGTGTCAAGGTATTTGCCTTCTATTCCACTGATCCTGTTCGCCATTGTTTCTATCCTACTCCTGTGATTTTCCATTGAGTTGTCTATTTCTGAAATTTTATCTTTAAGCTTCTGGATATCTAGTTGCTGTTTTTGTATGGTTTCCAATTGTCTGTTTATTTTTTTCTTCTATTGTTTTCCTGAATTTTCCTAATGTTTTATCTGTGCTTTCCTTGTTTATGTCTGTGTTTTCCTTGATTACTTTGAGGACTCTATACATAAGTCTTTCGTATGCCTTGTCAGGTAGTTCCATTACCTTTTATTCCTCAGGGAGACTTTCTGATTCTTTATTTTGGCCACTTGCTGGGGCCATCTTGCCCTACTTCTTTAGGTGATTTGCTATTGTCTGTTGTCTCTGGGACATTAAGGGGTTATTGTATTTGTTTTTTAATTGTATAATTCCTTGCTGGGTCCTATTTTTCTGTTTTGTTTTGATGATTCCTGGCAGGCATGGCTGGTGTGGTGCTCTGGTCACTGGACTGGCCATGCTGGAGTGCTCCCTACTTGTCTCTGGGTTAGAGGGGTGGCAGGTAGGTGTGAGAGCTCAAGTCTCAATTTACTGGACTTGTGGGGCAGCTGAAGGTGGGTTGTCAGGCTTTGGCCTCTGTCTTACTTCAGTTCCATGGCATAGGAGCAGGAAGTGATGTTTTCCATGCAGGGAGAGTGGTTGGTGTGGTGGATGTGGTAGGTGAATGGGGGCATGGTTGTCACCTCTTGCTGGTTGGAGGGGGAGGTGTGGATAGTGGGGCAGGTGGCAGGCATACACGTGCACAGTCATGCTACCTTCACTTCTTCCTGGGCAGGGGGTGGGAGGAAGGAACAGCAGATGAATGTTCGCTCATGTCTGGCTCATCCACCTATTGGTGGGTGGGGAGAGGAAGGAAGATGCAGCAGGCAGATGCATGTGCACTCATGCCACTTTGCCTCCTGCCGAGCATGGGAGGGAGAAAAGGGTCTCGGGAGGATGCGTGCAGTAGCAGCATCTCTGCCTCTCGCTGAGCAGGGTAAGGGATGGAGGTGCACAAGACAGATGCACTTGCAGTCATGCCACGTCCACCTTGCACTGGGCAGGGAGAGGAAGGAAGCGGTGGCAGGGGTATGTGCGTGCTGTTGCAGTGCTTTCACTTCTCACAGGGTGGCGGGATGGAGGAAGGGGCAGTAGACAAATGCAAGCACAGTCGCACTGCTTCCACTTTGTGCCAGATGTGGGGAGGGAGCAAGGTGCAGTAGGGGGTGCACACACACTGACATCTTCTCCACCCCTTACTGCGTGGGGAAAAGGAAGAGGGTATGTCGGACAAGCTCTCTCACTGCCTCTCTGCTGCTGTCTCCCACAGGCCCTTGGGGAGGGTATAGGTGGTGGGCAGGTGCCTAATCCCACTCATCAGGTGGGAAAGAGGGGGAAAAGGAGAGGCTTGGGTTGTGGTCCCTGGTCAGGTGAGGCAGTCAGGGTATGGGACCCTCTGCAACCTCTGACTAGGAGAATGAGGTGATGGGGTTTGGCCCTCTGGCTAGAGTACACCCTGCAAGGCTTGTCCCCACTTGAGTGAGTGGAGAAGGGGCACCCAGGGTCTGGTTGGGTGGGGGACCTCCCATCAACACTCTGTGGGTCCACTGCCTCATGTGTGCCACCCCCCTGAGGTCAGGGGCTTCTGATCCTAAGTATCTTCAGTTCTGGATTTTGGCTCCCTCCCTGTTTCTGCTTCTCTCCATGTGTATTTATAGGGTTTCTCTGTCCCTTTTGTGAAAATCGTGAAGTTGCCCTTCCTGTTTTCTTCACCTGAGGTCACTGGTAGCTTTGTCCTAAGATGGTTGCGTCAGGCCAAGACGGCTGTCTGAGCTCCTTCATTCCATGTTACTCCTCATTTGTTGCATTCACTCACTTTTTCCTTCCAGTTGGTGTTTGGGTCAGTTCTTAGAACTTTTCTTTGATGTTCAGTGTTCCTGAATTATTATCTGCTTCTGTTTCACTTTGTATTTTGTGTCTTTGAAGCAGGGAGACATTATGGTGTGTGTGATTAAGCCACCATCTTGGCTCTGCCTTTTGCATTCGTTTGTTGAAGCATTTGATTGGTATTCCGTCAGTTCCTGGAGCCTTGTTTTACACCAATGCCTTCAGTGCAGCTTGGACTTCTTTCAGTACCATCAGTTCTTGATCATATGCTACCTCCTGAGATGTTTGAACATCTACCATTTCTTTTTGGTACAGTGACTCTGTGTATTCTTTCCATTTTCTTTTGATGCTTCTTGTGTCATTCAATTTTTTGCCCATAGGTCCTTCAATATTGCAACTTGAGGCTTCAATTTTTTCTACAGGCTTTCAGCTTGAGAAATGTCAAGCGTTTTCTTCCCTTTTGGTTTTCTAACTCTAGGTCTTTGCATATTTCATTATAATACTGTCATTTGTCTTCTCAAGTCGCCCTTTGAAATCTTCTATTCAGCTCTTTTACTTCACCATTTCTTCCTTTCGTTTTAGCTACTGTGCATTCAACAGCAAGTTTCAGAGTTCTTTCTGACATCCATTTGGTCTTTTCTTCCTTTCTTTCTTTTTTTAATGACCTTTTGCTTTCTTCATCTTGAAGTCATCCCAAAACTTATCTGGTCTTTGGTCATCAGCGTTCAACACATCAAGACTATTCTTGAGATGGTCTCTAAATTCAAATGGGATGTATTCAAAGATGTACTTTGGCTCTTGTGGGTTTGCTCTAATTTTCTTCAGCTTAAACTTGAACTCGTGTATGAGCAACTGATGTCTGCTCTGCAGTCAGCCCCTGGCCTTGTTCTGACTGATGATGTTGAGCTTCTCCATCATCTTTTTCCACAAATGTAGTCAATTTTGTTCCTGCATATTCCATCTGGTGAAGTCCATGTCTATAGTTGCTGTTTATGTTGTTGAAAAAAATGCTTCCAATGAATAAGTTGCTGATCTTACAAAATTCTATCATGCTATCTCCAGCATTGTTTCTATCACCAAGGCCATATTTCCAACTATCAATCTTTCTTCTTTGTTTCCAACTTTCTCATTCCAATCACCAGTAGTTATCAGTGCATCTTAATTGCATGTTTTACCAAGTCCAGGCTGCAGAAGTTGGTGAAAATCTTCAATTTCTTCATCTTTGATATTAGTGGTTGGTGCATCAATTTGAATAATAGTCATATTAACTGGTCTTCCCAGTAGGTGTATGGATATTATCGTGTCACTGATAGCTTTGTGTGTACTTCAGGATAGATCTTGAAATGTTCTTTTTGACAATGAATGCAGTGCTGTTCCTCTTCAATTTGTCATTCCTAACACAGTAGACCATATGATTGCCCAATTCAAAATGGCAAATACTAGTCCATTTCAGCTCACTAATGCCTACGATATTGATCTTCAAGTGTTCTCTTTCATTTTTGACAACTTCCAATTTTCCTAGATTCATACTTCGTACATTCCACATTCTGATTACTAATGGATGTTTGCAGCTGTTTCTTCTCATTTTGAGTTGTTACTTGGGCTGTATGCCCTAAATGATTATAAATTTCTTAGAGATTACAGACATCTTATATAGCATCTAGCATAATACTTTGCACCAATTGCTTTTTAAAATTTTGCATGAATGATGACATCATCTGAAATCTATCATGAGTCCGTGCAAAGCAGATTAAGTCATCCTGAATAATTCTTTGGCTGGGTAAAGGCAAAAGAACATTAACATACAAAATAAGCCAAGAAACAATCATGTAAATCGAGTTTTTCCCCTGAGTATATGTAAATACCTAACTTTCCGTGATACTGTCTGCCCACTGCCCAGATCAACTTTTTGGTAGATGTAAGCAACTATGGCACAATCAGGGGTGATCCCAGTTTCTTCCCAGTTCACTGGTAGTGGTTGATGTAGTACTCCCTTCAGATGCCCTTAAAAGGCTGGGTTCACCCATTGCTTAGCTGCTGAAAGTGTTGGCTGCTGATTGCTCACAGCTATCTAGCTTTCATGATGGGAGCCAAGTCATGGGTAGATTGTACCACCCACAATGACTGGCTGGCACAGGGGTACAGAAGGCTGGCCATCTTGCCTTAAGGGGCAACTATTTTGTGGTGCCACTCATCCTGTAAAGCCAGCTGCCCTGGTCTATGGATTAGGCCACTGTGGTTTACTTTACATGAGACCACATCCTGACTCTACTCTTTCTCCTTCCCTATTGTCTTAGTCATCTAGTGCTGCCATAACAGAGATAGCACAAGTGGATGGCTTTAACAAACAGGAATTTATTTTCCCACAGTCTAGTAGTAGGTTACATGTCCAGATTCAGGGTGTTGGCTCAAGGGGAAGGCTTTCTCTTTCTGTTAGCTCTGGAGGAAGGTCCTTGTGGTCAATCTTCCCCTGGTTGAGGATCTTCTCAGGTGCAGGTACCCCATTTCCAAAGGATGTGCTCTGCTCCTGGTGCTGCTTTCTTGGTGGTATGAGTTCCTCAACTCTCTGGTTGCTTCCCTTTCCTTTTATCTCTTGGGAGATAAAAGGTGGTACAGGCCAAACCCCAGGGAAACTCCCTTTACCTTGGATCAGGGAGGTGACCTGAGTAGGGGCGGTGTTACAATCCCAACTAATCCTCTCAACATAAAATTGCAATCACAAAATGGGGGACAACCACACAATATTGGGAATCGTGGCCTAACCAAGTTGATACACACATTTTTGGGGGGACATAATTCAATCCATGACACCTATCCTGATTTACTCACTTTCTTACAGGTTCTTTTTGTTAGAGTGCCCCTCAATAATTCATCTACACTTAGTCCCTGTCTCAGGATCTGCGTCTTGGAAACCCAGCCTAAGACATCACTCCAGTTCATCAACATGGCTGTGAGTATGTCAAAGCCCTGTGGTACCAGTGCCTATTGAAGTAAAACTTCCACAATATCATACCCACAATAACTAAAATTTGAATATTTCATGGTTGCCTATTATCTCGTGTTCTCTACCCAATTCCCATTCTCCAAGGTGGGGTGGAGGAAGCCCTGGACAAAGTTTTATCTCCTGATGGGGCGGGGGGTGGTGGTAATGGTTAGGAAGCAAAGGCCTTGTAATCATTTGGAGCTTTCTCAGATGGGTATACCCTCTGTTGTATACAATGTAAATTTCACTATCTTTATTTTTTTTTTTTTACTTTTGTCGAGTATATATGTGTGAGACAGGGTTGCTGTTGTTGACTTGTGCTGTGCAGTGGATTCCAGCTTATGGTGACCTGATGTGTTAAAGAGTAGAACTGAGCTACACTGGGTTTTCTTGTCTGTAATCTTTATTGAAACAGAGCACCAGGACATTGTGCCACTGGGTAGGTTCTAACAAACAACCTTTTGATTATCAGCTGAGCACAGACTGTTTGCACCATCTGGGGACTGAAGAAGAATTGATACATTTGAATTGTGGTGTTGACAACAAATTTTGAATATACCATGAATTTCCAGAAGAATGAACAAATCTGTCTTGGAGAAAGAACAGCCAGAATGTTCTTTAGAAGCAAGGATGGTGAGACTTTGTCTCGTTTGCTTTGGACATATCATCAAGAAGGACAAATTGCTGGAGAAAGACATCAAGCTTGATAAAATAGAGGGTCAGCAGAAAAGAGGGAGACCCTGTATAAAATTAATTGACACAGTGGCTGCAACAACAGTCTCAAACAAAGCAATGATTGTGAGAATGGCACCCAACTGGGCACTGCTTCTTTCTGTTGTACATAAGGTTGTTACGAATCAGAGCTGACTCCATGGCACCTAAAAACAACACAAATGTATATGAGATAGTATAGCTGCCTGAAAAATATTGCTTTTAATCAACGTCACCATCACAAGATTTTATACAATTGAAGTTTTTAGGCTCTACTTAGCAGCATTGTTGAGGGGGGTACTAGAATAGTAAAAGCCTTTTAAAAATCAAACTATAATCAGGATATAGGTGTTTTTTCCATTTTGAAGAAATGAAGTCAATTTAAATTTTTTCTTTTATGATGTTTTGCTTTGTTGATTATTGATGGCAAAATTTTAGTCCTCAACCATGCCTTTTCTTCTACCGTATTTTTACACAAAGCATGCGTTATGCATTTTTCAGAACTGCACAAACTATCTTTGTAAGTGAGCTATGCTGCATGTTATATGTGTGCTCACGTCATTTGCAAAAAATATAGTACTTCAAAAGCTTATGTGTCGCTTATCTCTACCATTAGTTGATATGAGTTCTAGGAATGACAATTAATTTTACCAGTAGTTTAATTAAGCCATACATTAGTCAATCATAATTGGCAAAGGCAATATGCTGTAAAAATATGATGCAATGTAAGACCAAACAGGAATAATTTTGGGATAATTTGTTGTTTTGTGCTATGTACATTATCATTATCATTAGTACGAGTAAATTCATTAAAATTATTCAAATAATCAGAAATAATTACATTATTGACAATTACATATTGATTTATAGGAGCAGGTACAACTAAACATTTAGGCTATTTGTCTAAGATAAATTTCACTCATTCTTTTTTCCATCTTTGACTTTTTGTTGAATTCTTAGTATTTCTAGCAATGGTATGGAAAAGCAAAATAGAGAAAAATTATACAGGAGATTATTTCTTGTTAATTCTTTTTTGCCGGTACACTTGTTCTTAGATGAAGTGGGTAGTTCTTTACTTTCAGAGGAAGTCTGTAACCATAACAAAAATGCAAATATACATCTTGTTCACCAAACTTAGTCTTATTTCTGTATGCTGAGCAAATAATAGCTGGACTATACGAAGAAGAACGGGGCATCAGGACTGGAGGAAGACTTATTAACAACCTGCATTATGCAGATGACACAACCTTGCTTGCTGAAAGTGCAAAGGACTTCAAGCACTTGCTAATGGAGATCAAAGACCACAGCCTTCAGTATGGATTGCACCTCAACATAAAGAAAACAAAAATCCTCACAACCAGACCAATGAGCAACATCATGATAAACGGAGAAAAGATTGAAGTTGTCAAGCATTTCATTTTACTTGGATCTACAATCAACAGCCATGGAAGCAGCAGTCAAGAAATCAAACGACGCATTGCATTGGGTAAATCTGCAGCAAAAGACCTCTTTTAAAGCATTGAAAAGCGGGGATGTCACCTTGAAGGCTAAAGTGTGCCTGACCCAAACCATGATATTTCGAATCACATCATATGCATGTGAAAGCTGGACAACGAATAAGGAAGAACGAAGAAGAATTGACACCTTTGAATTGTGGTGTTGGTGAAGAATATTGAATATACCATGGACTGCCAAAAGAACAAACAAATCTGTCTTGGAAGAAGTACAACCAGAATGCTCCTTAGGAGCAGGGATGGTGAGACCGTGTCTTACATACTTCGGACATGTTGTCAGGAGGGATCAGTTCCTGGAGAAGGACATCATGCTTGGCAAAGTCCAGGGTCAGCGGAAAAGGGGAAGAGCCTCAAGAAGGTGGATTGACACAGTGGCTGCAACAATGAGCTCAGACATAGCAACGGTTGTAAGGATGGCTCAGGACTGGGCAGTGTTTCGTTCTGTTGTGCATACTGTCGCTTTGAGTCCGAACTGACTTGATGACACCTAACAATGAGTCCCATTTCTGTTAGTTAGATGACTCTATAATGATGTAAAAAATGGTCACAAAAGTGTTAATAATCGTTTGAATGCATATAGTTGATTTGAAGATCTCCTGCTGCTTTCTGAGTTAATTCATTAAACCCCAACTTTATCAGCTATTTGTTTACTTTTGTCTTCCCTTTAAACCCAATAATCTAACTCAGCTGAATTTCTGATAATGTGATGAAATAAAAATAAACAAAAACATAAATTGCCAGGGGCAGTTCTGCATGAACATTGCAGCTTAGAAAAATTATGTCATAACTGGGCCGTAAATCTGTCCTCCTCTCCCCAAATAGGATTCATGCCGTAAGTGCTTGTTGAACTCTAACTGCAGTATTCTACAAGCAACTCCTCCTAGTGACTTTGGAAAAGGTAAAAAATTCACAAAATTTGAATACATAGGAGAGAGCACAGCATGAATATATTCCATATTAATCTGATAAGGAGTAAAATAACCAACTCTTATCAGCACTAAGACTTACAAAGTACAGGTGCAATTCTGAGATACACTTGGGCAAGAGGAGAGATTACCTAAGAGCTTTTTATTTCCTTCCCTTGAGTTCTCTCATGAATAAATAAACCCCCTCCTCCTTTCACTGATACCTTGAGCCGACTCAGATTTAGCGAATTTCTTTACTACTCTCTTCCACTCCAACCAGACTTTCTGAAATCTAGAGCCCATCTACATGTTAGTAATTAATTTTTCACTCATTAGAATTGGGTTGGAATTCAGGAAGGTAAGTCTATAAAAAAAAAGTCTATAGTGGCGACAAATTACCTACCAGCAGACAATAAAGCAAGATGTAGAAATAGGGGCTCCATTAGATACTATTTGGCATGATCATTAATTCACTGTTTCATTACATTTATGCAGCTTCCCTCTGCATAGCTCAAAACACTGTTTTCAGGAATTGTCTAGGCAAAACTGTAAAGTAGCAAAGATAGCTTAAAATGTCACTTTTTAGTGTCTCTTCAATCAGCTAACCAAAACAAAAAATCAAACCCGTTGCTGTCAAGTCTATTCCGACTCATAGCGCCCCTATGAGTAGAACTACCCCACAGGGTTTCCGAGGCTGTGATCTTTATGGAAACTGCCACATCTTTCTCCTGCGGAGCAGCTGGTGGATTCTGGAGCAGCTGGTGAATTTGAACTCCCAACCTTTTGCTTTGCAGCTGAACACTTAACCACTATGCCACCGGGGCTCCTTTTCAATCAGCTGGCCCTCCACTGTTTTATTAGTGTGGTAAAATACATTAACAAACGATCGCCATTTCAGCCATTTTTATGTGTACAATTCAGTAACATTGGTTACGTTCCCCACGTTGGGCACAATGACCACTACCGGTAATCAGTTAGCCTCTGGTTCCCTACCTGCTAGCAGGTCAGGAACCACGCTGAGCCTTTTCCCTCTTTTCTTTCCTCCTTCCTCCTGGCTGCCTAAATCTTTGGCACTCTGCCGCAGACTCTCTGGGCTTTGTTATGCAATGGCTGGTTTATTTGATAAATTAAACTACACTATTGTGTTTTTTTTATTGTGTTAATCCTCTTTCCTTTGGTGTGCCCCTCAGGTTTTACAAGGAGCGCCTTGTGGATTCAAACTGTAGACTTTTTGGTTAGCAGCATTAGCTGTCTTAACCACTAGACTGCTGGAATCACTAGATTGCAATTTTTGTTTGTTTGTTTCATTGTGTTAATTGGAGCCCTGGGGGAACAAAGGTTAAGTGCTCAGCTGCTAACCAAAAGGTCAGCCTTTTGAATTCACCAGCCACTCCTTGGAAACCCTATAGGGCAGTTCTACTCTGTCCTACTGGGTCCCTATGAGTTGGAATCAACTCAAATGCAATGGGTTTGGTTTTTTGGTTTTTATTGTGTTAATGTCATTCCTGGGTGGTGCAAATGGTTAATTTGTTCAGCTGTGAACCACAGCACCTCAAAAGAAAGCCCTGGTCATCTACTTCTGAAAAATAAGCCATTGAACTGCACACACAGTTCCTCTTTGACATCCACGGGGTCGCCATGAGTTGGAGCCCACTTGATGGCAACTGGTGATTGTGCTAATAGATGCCAACGATTGTGTAACCCCCTCCCAAGTAACAGGCACACATTTTTACAGTGGTGTTTTGAAGATAACTAATGATAGATCAAAGACGTAACTCTAAATTTTAGGGCCTTGGCAAATAGCTCTAGAGCCTATTCAATTAATTCTAATACATGCCTATTAGGGCATCATTATGCCCTCCTTAACCTATATTTGAACCAAGTTTTTCCACGTATAAACCCACACAACTCTAGCAGAATTCTCACTAAGTCAGACATTCCTTGAGGCTGGTTATGAATGAAGCACAATGAGATGAAGCGGAAGAGTCTTAGTTCCCTTTTTCTAATGCTGGACTGTACTTTGAGAAACAATATGTTGTTTATTGTGTCATTCAACACAGTGGAAGAGTTACTGATAAACCAGTTGCCAGATAAGGCTCACATAGAAATTAATAATCCCAGGTAGGACAGGTAAGTACAGATAAAGAGGTATGCAATTACAGAGATGGGAGAGAATCTTTCTAACCAGGAGATCAGGGAAAATTTCATGGAAGAAGTAGCGCTTGACCTGGGTCTTGAATGGGTAAAATTTGAGTTGTGGCTCTGCCTGGAGCTGGGGGGATAAAGGAGGAGGGAGATGACAAGAACAGTGAACGTGTCAGCAAAAACATGGATACAAGAAAGTGGAGATGCTCTTGGTGCTGCTGTAACAAAAAAAATACTATAAGTTGGTGACTTTCAAGAACACAAATTTCTTTCTCAAAGTTCAGGGGGCTAAAAGTCTGAATTCAGGGCATGGCTGTAGGGAGGTCCTTTCTCCTTTATTTTAGCTCCTATACCCATTGCCGTTGATTCTGATTCATAGCCACCCTATAGGACAGAGTAGAACTGCCCCCACAGGGTTTCCAAGGAGTGGCTGGTAGATTAGAACTGCTGACCTTTTGGTTAGCAACCTAGCTCTTAAGCATTGTGCCACCAGGGCTCCCTTTTTAGCTTCTAGTAGCCAGCAAACCTTGACGTTCCTGGGTTTGTAGATGCATCTGCTGTGTGTGTCGGTCTTCTTGTGGCATCCTACCCCGTGTGTGTCTGTGTCTCTTCTGCTGTTCTTATAACTCAGAAGTGATTTGGTTTAGGACCCACCCTACTTTGGTATGGCCTCTGTCTTAGTCATCTAGTGCTGCTATAACAGAAGTACCACAAGTGGATGGCTTTAACAAAGAGAAATTTACTTCTTCACAGTTAAGTAGGCTAAAAGTCCAAATTCAGGGTGTCAGCTTTCTCTGTCGGCCTTCTCATTAATCTCCCCTCTGGACTATGAGCTTCTTGGGGCAGGGAACCCAGGTCCAAAGGACACACTCTGCTCCCAGTGCTGCTTTCTTGGAGGTATGAGGTCCCCCACTCTCTGTTTGCTTCCCTTTCTTTTTTATCTGTTGAGAGATAAAAGGTGGTGCAGGCCACAGGCCAGGGAAACTCCCTTTACATTGGATCATGGATGTGAATTTAGTAAGGGTGTTACAATTCCACCCTAATCCTCCTTAACATGAAATTACAATCACAAAATGGAGGACAACCACACAATACTGGGAATCATGGCCCAGTCAAACTGATACACACATTTTTGGGGGGACATAATTCAATCCATGACATAACAAAAGAAAACTTCTGTTTCCAAACAGGTTCATATTTACAGGTACAAGGGTTAGGATTTTAGGATTTCAACACATATTTTACGGGGACACGATTGAGAATGAGAGCAGTGGAATAGGAAGTAGGAAAGATAGTGTTGTTTCAGGCCTGTGACATCTTCAATGCCAAACTAAGAAGCTCTTAGTTCATAGGCGGAGAAGTCATTGTAGATTTTAGAGCAAGTGGACTGCTAACTAATCAGAATGGTGCTTTGTGAAGAGTGATCTGGCAGCAGTGGTAGGGGAGGGATCTGAAGGGAAAAAAGCTGGGCTGGGGCTTGGAAGGCCTGAATGAAGGCAGTAGCAGTGGGACTGGAGAGGAGGAGAGAGATGTAGAAATGCTGTGGATTGAAATTACTGAAACTTGGTAACTTGGATGTCTGAAAGCATGGATAAGTAGGAGAAAGGCAGACTATTGTCAGAAATAATGAACAATGAATAGAGATCAAGGATTGGTAGGTAAGATGAGTTTAATTTTAATTGTAATGGGTTTTGAGGAAATGGTAGGATTTCCAGGAAAAGATATATACCAGGCAATTGGAAATGCCGGTCTAAAGGCAATAGTTCTCTACCCTCCCTATATGAATTTTGTAGTTATACAAAGGCTTGCTGAAACGAAGAACCTTCAACTCAAAATGGAAATACAGATTCATGTGTTAAATGCAAAAGAGAAGTCTTCTTTGAAACCATCATCAGTTACAGCACCATGCTTAAATGATCAAGACCCATCCAGCTATTAAAAAAGGAATATATATTTTTATTTTGACATGGTCCTGCAGTAAATTGACTTGATACCAGTTATTATTTGGAAAGTGTAACGTCTCTTTGCTGTAAAGAAATGAACCTGGAGCTTTGCTTTGGAGACTTGAATTTGGATCCTGGCTCTGTTGCATTTTATTTGTCTCAGCTCCTTCATCTATAAAAGGAAGGAACTGGACTAGATAATCTCTAGAGTTCTCTGAAACCAGTGGTCTGTTTGTCATAAGGTAATATTTGGAAAAGGAGAGATGGTGGTGGGCCCACAATACTTGTGACAGCCAGCATCCATTGGATTTGAATGTAGACTCGGGCTGAGGGCAAAGCTGACACATACCAGATTCTAGCACACTGCATATCAACAGAAAGCAGCAGCAGTTTTTAGGATCCATCTCTTTCAAGTTCATCGTTGTCAGTTGCCTACTTCCCTCACAATTCCCCGCTCAATAAGATGGATTTACTTAAGAAGAAGGGGGCAGTGGTGGTTCAATATGTGCCTTCCATGCGGAGACCTGAGTTCAATTCCCGGCCAACGCACCTCACACACAGTTGCCACCCATATGTCAGTGGGGGCTCGTGTACTGCTATGACACTGAACAGGTTTCAACAGAGCTTCCAGACTAAGGTGAATCTGAGCTTTCAGAAAAAGATTAACTAGGAAGAAAGGACTGGCAAAAACAGTCCATGAAAATCCTATGGATCACAATGTTCTGATCCACAGCCAATGGCACAGGACTAGGCAATGTTTTGGTCCATGGTGCATGGGCCACCATGAGTTGGAAGCCAACTCAAGGTCAGCTAACAACAATATGTAAGAGAAATGTGGGCAACTATCTAAGTTGTCACTACTGTCAAATTGATGTGAAGTACAGAGATAAATAAGGCTTAGTTTTTGTCTTCAAGGAGGTTATACTCAGGCTAAAGAGGAAGATTTAAATAAACAAAAGGTCAGATATGATAAGAGCAATAAATGGTAGAAGCACACTGAGGGAGGAGAGAGAGATTTATCTTGACTGGAAGGGACTACCTGATTGATATTAGGGATGGCTGTGGGAGAGTGTGGACAGAAGCAGAGTAACTGCTCCAGGATGAAGAAACACCACCAACAAAGGTGTTGAAGGTTAGCCCAGCAGGCCTCCAGGAACAGGAGGTTGGTTCTTCTACCTCACAAATGCACTTGCAGGTGATAAGGTTAGAAATGAAGGTTGGAGCCAGTTGGTGGAGGGTCCCTAGTTGTAGGTTAAGAAATTTGGACTTGTACTCCTACGATGCAGAACTATTGCCTTTTTAGAACTGGGGAGTTAATGCAACTGTGCTTCAAGGAGACAACGCCAACATCAGTGTCTAATTGATGGTGGTCAGGAGCCAGCTAGAAGACTGTAAAATGTTCCAGAATTGAGGTACTGGCTGAACTAGGGATAGCGGTTATAGGAATGAAAACGATGTAAGGAATGAGCAAGACTTTTTTTGTGGGGAGGGATTTGAGAGGATTGGAAAACAGGTAATATGAGAAGATAGAGAAGTCAGTGGTGGCCCTTTCCAGCCTGGATAACTAAGAAAATGGTGGAAGCTATTAGAAGTAGTTACTAAAATCTGGAGAAGGAACTTTCTTAGTTTTTGGGTTTGTGGAGTATATATTGACAAGGCAACATCAAGATTAGGACATTTGGTGGCCAGCTAAAAATGTGAGACCTCCCCAGAAGATCAGGACTAGAAATGTAGATTGGGCAATCACCTATGCTGAGGTGACAGTTGATGCTATGGGAATCGATCGTCCAACAAGGGGACAGAACACACAGTAACAGAAGGGGAAAGGAATTAGGACAGAACGGTGGAGCCATTTTGGTTAGGGAGGTGGAGGAGAAGACCTACTGAGAACGACAGGCACCATCCCAGTCTTAGTAAGGGCTGCATACTTAGCATCGTGCATGAGAGAGACTTTCATGGCTGAAATGGGATTTAGAAATTAGGTGGTCCAACGTCTCTTCCCACCCCCTTCACCAATGGGGAAACTGAAGCCCAGGCAAAAGAACCATTAGTCTGAGGTCAGCCGCTTATTCAGTTCTAGATCTAGAATTAGAAACTTTCAACCTAGTACTCTTTGCACAAGCTCATGCTTCCCTTTTCTTTCCCCCTTAAAGGTATTCACTTAAAAAAAAAAATGCAGCCCTCGAACACACAGAAAAGCTGTACATTTTAACAGGCAAGTTAAGCTGGGGATTCAGAAAGTATTTTTTACGTTATGCCTGGGGGAAAAGGGGCGGGTGGGGGGATGGGCAGGATGCCACTGCCTGGATGGGGACGGGGGAGAGCCAGTCCCCCCGGATACCCGCAGCCAGCGAGCAGCAGCGCGGCTCCCCGCCCCAGCCCGCGGGTGTGCAAGGCCGGCGCGGGAGGTTGACCCCGGCTGCCTCCGGCGGCGCCGCCCGCCAGGCCGCCGCGGGCTCTCGCGCACCCCCTAGGGAGCGCGCGCGCCGCTGCACCCAGATGCGGACGCACGCCCAAATCACACCGCACACTCGGCTGCCTCACACTGGGGCGCGCGCACACGCGCAGGCAGGCACACACGCACACTCGCGCCCACACACCCCGTCACGTGAGCGTGACAGCGGCTCTCGCCGTGGCAGGGGCGGCAGCCCGAGCAGCAGCAGCGGTCACCGCCGCCGGCGCGGCCGCCGCAGCGCGAGGAGCCCCGAGCCCCACCGAGCAGGCGGCGGCCGCGCGAGTCCCCGAGCCGGCGGCGCGCGTGGGTCAGGCCGGGCGGGGCGGTGGTCCGGGGCCCCCAGGCGGCCTGCGTCTAGCGCGGCGCAGAGCCGGCGAGCGAGGCCGCCATGGCGGGGCTCCACTGAAGGAAGCGCCGAGGGAGGAGGGGAGGGGGGCGAGGAGAAGAACAAATCCCTGCATTTCCTCCTCCTCCGCCTCCTCCACACCATCCCAGCCTCCGTGCCCGCTCGCCCCGCCGCTCGCGCCGTCCTCCTCCTCCGCGCACCTCTGAAGCGGCGCAGGCACTGACTGCATTACAAAAATTCTCTCGCAAACAAAGAGAAAGAGGGAGCGAGCGGGGTGGGGGTGGAAAGCTGCTAGGCGAGCATGGCGGACCGCAGCCTGGAAGGCATGTCTTTGCCTCTGGAGGTGAGAGCCCGCTTGGCCGAGCTGGAGCTGGAACTATCGGAAGGTAACAAGCGACCCCTACCCCTTTTTCCTACTTCTCCCCATTTTCCTGGAAAAATGGCACCTCCCCTCGCGGCCCCGGTCCCCGCGCCCTCGGAGCGCCCGAGCCGGTGCGCTGTGCGGGGACAGCGGTTGCTGGAAAGTGTCATTCTCCTGGGAGGGGGCAGGGCAGGGTCCCCCCGGGGGCGGTTGGCGCGCAGGGCTGTGCGCGGGTGCTCCGGGTGTCGGGTGGATTTGCGACCCTGCGGTTGTCGGCTGCGCGGGCCGTGCGCGGCGTGGGCATGTCAGCGCGCGTGGGGCTCGAGGTTCCGACACCCGGTCCCCTCCGGGGCCGACGGGGCCGCTGCACCCCGTCTCCGCCGACCTCGGGCCTGGGTGGGGGGGGAGGTGAGGTGCATTTCCAGTTTCGGGTGCGGTGGGGGGGCCTCTGCCGCCTCCCCCCTTCCGGGGTCTGTTTTTTGTTTTAGTTCTGCAATTCCTCTGGCCGCTGCCGCCGCCTCGGCGCTGGCGCGGAGCGAGGAGCGGCTTCGCCAGCAGCCTGGGCTCCGTGGGGCGCTAGGCTTTATTATGGAAGATGGAGAAACCTTTAGGGCTGGGCTCGCAGGCACCGCTGCCCGGCCTAGGGCGAAGACTTAAGGGAATGTGTACCGTGCCATGATGTGAAGGCCGGCTGCTGTCTCAGTGCCGGTCTGTGCATTACAGACACTAAATTGTTTTGAAGATTTTCTGAATCAGGGAAACGGCTCGATAATGCCGGCTTGCCTTCTGTTAACGTAAAACTTGTGATTAGACTTCAGAATGTGAGTCCTTCTGATGTTTCAGGGCTTCCTGCCTTCCAAACAGTTCTGTCATAGGGGAATATAGCACTACTATTGTTCGTGTGTGTTGTAATATAAGGAATAGAGTAAAATCATAAAACCTCCTCCCCCAGGCCGGGTTTTATGCCTTGCTCTCATCGAGTCGTATTTAGAATTTGTGACATTTGCTAAAGTACTGTCATGGGGTGTTATATACGGTTTTTAAAATTTGCCCTTAATGGTGGCGATCGTGTGCGCAACTGTCTTAAGTTTTAGTTTGGGTTCTGCTATGTCTTAAAAAAAAAAATAAATAAAGTTCCCAAATGTTAAATGTTTATATTTAGTAATTCACGCGTTCACCCTGGAAAGGCCATTAATATAATGTGGTGGGGGATGGGGATTGGCTGGCTTGTCTTGGATTTATATTTGGAGTAGTTCAGCCTGGTGAACTTTTTTTTTTTTTTTGTAACGGTTTTGTGAGGGCCCTCAGCCAGAAAGTAAATTCATTCGTGCCAGTTTTCATCAGCAGGGAGGAGCTGATGTTGACTTTATATTTTCCTTTTTAACACTTTCAGGCGAAGAAAGGAATAAACGTGGGAGGTGTGATGTTGTTTAACTGCCTTTTCAAACATCCATGGACTATTTTTTTATTTCAAATTTGTAATTCTGTAATGTATTTTAAACAGTCAAGAAGAAGGAGAAAGAGAATTTTTCCTGGACTTTGTGTGCTTAGCCGTCACTATTCTGATTAGTTGAAGATGACTAAGGCATTGCTAGTACCTAAAAAGACCTAAAGGTAGGAAATAGTGGGTAGTATTAACCGGGAACAATGTTTAAAAGCTAAACTGGTAGATAGTGTGTAGTGTGGATAGATTGTTTGAAAGAATAAAGTATTGGAAAACCTTTGCCCTAGTTCTTTCTATTTTGTCACTGTTCAAATATATTTTCTTCCTCATTTACTAGTCCTCGTTAGCTCTGTTTTCTCTTCCACACCACTGTTGTATCATTTACAGGCCCCGTTACGCATGCATTATCTCAAACAAGCACTTTTGTTATATCTGCATTATACCGATGTTAAGTGTAAATACCCGTCTGTGTAGCAAAGCTTGAACACTTAAGGACCCAACAGGATTGCATCCTATTTGCAGGGTCCATGTTTCCCTGTCAGTCTGGAAATCGGTTCATACTTGCTTCTCAAATTGTGGGATGATGCTTGGAAACTTGCACACTGGTGATTCTCCCCACAGTCCGTGGAAGGTAGTCGCAGTATAAACATTCACTTAGATGACACTCGGTTAACAGTGCTGGTGGAGGTTGAGTGATACGTTCTTGCTGACAGCTTCAAAAGATTGCCCAGAGGGTGGCAGAACCAATTTAGACTAAGGTGTGCTCAACCTAATTCCCACTCTGTGTCTGTGAAGATGTTTTAAAAGGGTTTAATGAGTCTCTTACTGAATGACTACACAGAGGTGAGGTGTATGTGTTTGCCTATAGGAAACATCTTATTTTTCTCTCCACATAAACCTTGCTAAGTCTTGACCTAAAAATTTAAGAATAAAAAAATTAAAGGGTTATTGGGTTGTTATGTTCAGCCTCAGCCACTCCATCTCTGCCTACCCCACCTCCTGCTGCCCCATTCATTAGTGTGTCATCTTTGAGTTTATTATGAAGTGTCACTGTCCATGTTAAATTTATGGAGTTGTTCTTTAAGGTTGTTTGGAATTTTATTTCTCGTGAACATCTAGAATAGTTTTACTGGTTTAAATTAGGTGAATCAGCTTGTTTTCAGTATTGCTTAACAGAAACCAGAGAATGGAAGGATCAGAAATCTGTGTCCTTACATTGTGGAGCTTAAAAGATCGTCCATCATACCCATTTTCAGAGTGAGAAGTGAAGACAACTTTTTTTTTTTAATTAACTTTTATTGAGCTTCAAGTGAACGTTTACAAATCAAGTCAGACTGTCACATATAAGTTTATATACATCTTAACTCCGTACTCCCACTTGCTCTGCCCTTAATGAGTCAGCCCTTCCAGTCTCTCCTTTCGTGACAATGTTGCCAGCTTCCAACTCTCTCTATCCTCCCATCCCCCCTCCAGACAGGAGATGCCAACACAGTCTCAAGTGACCACTTGATATAATTAGCTCACTCTTCATCAGCTTCTCTCACCTACCCACTGTCCAGTCCCTTTCATGTCTGATGAGTTGTCTTCGGGGTTGGTTCCTGTCCTGTGCCAACAGAAGGTTTGGGGACCATGACCGCCGGGATTCCTCTAGTCTCAGTCAGAAAATTAAGTATGGTCTTTTTATGAGAATTTGGGGTGATCCCACCGATCTCCTGCTCCCCCAGGGGTTCTCTGTTGTGCTCCCTGTCAGGGCAGTCATCGGTTGTGGCCGGGCACCAACTAGTTCTTCTGGTCTCAGGATAATGTAGGTCTCTGGTTCATGTGGCCCTTTCTGTCTCTTGGGCTCTTAGTTGTCATGTGACCTTGGTGTTCTTCATTCTCCTTTGCTCCAGGTGGGTTGAGACCAATTGATGCATCTTAGATGGCCGCTTGTTAGCATTTAAGACCCCAGATGCCACGTTTCAAAGTGGGATGCAGAATGTTTTCATAATAGAATTATTTTGCCAATTGACTTAGAAGTCCCCTTAAACCATGTTCCCCAGACCCCCGCCCTTGCTCCGCTGACCTTTGCAGCATTCATTTTATCCCGGAAACTTCTTTGCTTTTGGTCTAGTCCAGTTGAGCTGACCTTCCATGTATTGAGTGTTGTCTTTCCCTTCACCTAAAGCAGTTCTTATCTACTAATTAATCAGTAAAAAACCCTCTCCCACCCTCCTTCCCTCCCCCCTCGTAACCACAAAAGTATGTGTTCTTCTCAGTTTATACTATTTCTCAAGATCTTATAACAGTGGTCTTATACAATATTTGTCCTTTTGCCTCTGACTAATTTCGCTCAGCATAATGCCTTCCAGGTTCCTCCATGTTATGAAATGTTTCACAGCTTCGTCACTGTTCTTTATCGATGCATAGTATTCCATTGTGTGAATATACCACAATTTATTTACCCATTCGTCCGTTGATGGACACCTTGGTTGCTTCCAACTTTTTGCTATTGTAAACAGAGCTGCAGTAAACATGGGTGTGCATATATCTGTTTGTGTGAAGGCTCTTATTTCTCTAGGGTATATTCCGAGGAGTGGGATTTCTGGGTTGTATGGTAGTTCTATTTCTAACTGTTTAAGATAACGCCAGATAGATTTCCAAAGTGGTTGTACCATTTTACATTCCCACCAGCATAAGACAGCTTTTAATGCTGAATTATGAGAATGTATCACTTTCACATTGTATCTTCAATCAAGATTCATGTGGAGAGAATTCTCTAACTTGGTTTTCATAATTTTATTAAAATATCAGAATATTTTGGAAATACGTAGAATTTCCAGGACCCAGTTCCCACAGAGGAGGGTGGAAACGTATTTCATTTTAAGCATATAACATAGATTAAAAAAAAGGTGGAATATTCTCCCAGACTTCTTATATAGGCTGCCAGCCTTTAATGGATTGTATATAATCAAAGTTTTTAGGCACTGGTCCAGTTTTGATGTGCATTATCTGTCAGGTGCTGTTCTATACAAAATGTTGCCTTTATTTTGTTTGGTGACTGTTTGGTAAAGGGTTGCAGGTTAATTTCTTGGCAGCAGAACTCAGATGCTTACTTTCTTCTTTTGTTTGATGCTGCCTTGTTTCTTGCCACTATCTGTTGCTGCTCCCGGCTTCCCTCTCTTTGGGGAAAGCAAGGCTTCTCTCACACAATGCAGCAACATTGTCAGCAAGATACAAGTGCTCTCTGTGGGGAGATGTGGCTGGCAGTCCCTCCTGTGGGTATGAAGAGGTTCAAATCCACACGTCTGGATAAATTGGCTGGTGTGGGGCCAGTCTGCTCCGATCCTCAGGACTGAATGTGAGACAGACAGGGAACCATGCCGTGAACTGGCTGGCTTGAGAATGCCAGTGGAGGAGAGGGGTCTCCTTTACGGACTATATTTTCTTTTCTTTTCTTACGTATATTCTTGCCTTTTGGAATTGTGCACTTTTTCCTTTAGGCTTTAAAAGGTCCTAAAAATAATTTTGTCAATATATGAATAAACATTCGATTTAAAGAAACACTTGAAATGGAAACACTAAGCAATCAGAGGAAACAGAAACCTCCCCAATAAAGAGAAACTCAGGGCTTATTAAAAAACAAATTCAGCTGTTGATTGAAGTTCAGAAATAAGTTTCTGTTAACTAATCTGGAGATTCTTACTTGTGTCACTTGTTTCCTGGGCTGTGTACACACCGCAAACACTGGACGTGAAGCTGTGTCAGGACCTCTTTCCCACTTTTTCAGGAGAGGTTGATTCTTATTTTTCTAGAACTTAGGAAAGCTGCCTTGTGATATGTTGTTGCTAGTTGCCGTTGAGTCGATTTGGACTCATGGCACCCTATGTGTGCAGAGTAGAACTGCTGCATAGGGTTTTCAAGGCTGTGACCTTTTGGAAGCAGATGGCCAGGCCTGTCTTCCCAGGCCTTTCGGCGCCATCCATAAAAAAAAAAAAAGTTGGTGGAAATTGTTTGGTTTTTGCAAAAGAGAGTCTTTTTAAAAATCTGCACCCCGTGGCTTTTTAGTTGTTAGTATGTCGTATGCCTACTAACTTCCCAACTTCTGTTTATGCGAGTTGCTAAGTTGGTGCTCGGCCCTGCTAATTGATATACCAGATTGCTTGAACTGTTACAGTAGTTCCGCAGTCCAATCCAATTTACCGTTCTCTCAGTAAGTGTGAACATTGCTTGAGGAAGGAGGTGAAAACTCACTTAGATGTCAGTTCTC
The DNA here is from genome assembly GCF_024166365.1 of Elephas maximus indicus. Lineage (NCBI taxonomy): Eukaryota > Metazoa > Chordata > Mammalia > Proboscidea > Elephantidae > Elephas > Elephas maximus. Next base: position 19,858,791 of record NC_064822.1, read on the forward strand.
TATGTTGGTTAAGGATCCAGTAAGCATTTGTTTTGTTTTTAGTGGTGATGAGCAGTTCTCATGCAGCTTGCATATATTCCTGCCACAGAAGAGTAAAATCTTAGAGAAAGCCAGTCGGAAGAATGTAGATCTTGGGTGTGGTATCTTCAGTTATCTGACATAAGATAACATAAACTTAGCTAGAAAACCCTAAAACCAAACCTGTTGCCGATCTGACTCATAGTGACCCTGAGGGACAGAGTAGAACTGCCCCGGAGGGTTTCCAAGGCTGTAATCTTACAGAAGCAGACTACCGCATCCTTCTCCCACAGAGCAGCTGGTGGGTTTGAACTGCTGTCCTTTAGGTTGGCAGCCAAGCACTTTTAACCACTGAACCACCAGGGCTTCTTAAACTTAGTTGTAGAGCTCAATCTCTGTCACTTGCCCCATCCCCAGCCTCTTCTTTCTTCTTGGAGGTCCCTGTTATTATACAGTGAGGCAGACACATGACACCTCTGCCAGAGCTTACACCTGCGATCATCCTTGAACCTCTGTAACAGGAGACCCAGGTGTCTCTCTAAATTCACCTATAAGTCTTATCCCCAGATTCCCAAATGTGTACATTTTTAGTCATCTAGTGCTGCTGTAACAGAAATGCCACAAGTGGATGGCTTTAACAAAGAGAAATTTATTCTCTCACAGTCTGGTAGGCTACAAGCCCAAATTCAGGTCATCACCTCCAGGGGAACGGCTTTTTCTCTGTCGGCTCTGGAGGAAGGTCCTTGTCATTAGTCTTCCCTTCCTTCTCAGCGCAGGAACTTCAGGTCCAAAGGGCAGGCTCTGCTCCCAGGGCTGCTTTCTTGTTGGTATGAAGTTCCCAACTCTCCTTGCTTCCCTCTCATCTCTTGAAAGATAAAAGGTGGTACAGGCCACACCCCAGGGAAACTCCCTTTACATTGGATCAGGGATGTAACCTGGTAAGGGTGTTACAATCCTACCCTAATCCTCTTTAACATAAGATTACAATCACAAAATGGAGGACTACCACACAATACAGGGAATCATGGCCCAGCCAAGTTAATACACACATTTTTTGCGGGGACATAATTCAATCCATGACAGTTCTCTTCATTGAAAGTTAATAGTTCACTCTGAAAAACAAATGTGTGAAAAAATGCTTTCTTCCAGAGTCGTGTTGGTAATTTGTTGTAATTGGGAGTGGAGGAAGAGAAAGGGTCAATAGAATCAGGAAAATAATGGCTGCCATGCTGGTTAAGCTCTACCAGGAGTCAGGCCTGGAATTTGTTTACCTTGTTATGTTCATCTGAAAATTGTCACAAACGACTGTAAGTATTATGGTGAGCGAAATGGAGTTCTTGGCATGAAATATTTAAAACATTGTTACCTGTGTTTAAAAAAAAAACCACCTGTTCCCAAAATGGCATCATTGATGTGTGTGGGATTTGGAAATGCATGGAACTGGATATTAAGAGTTATGAAAACAGTTGAATTTAAATGTTCTTTCTCAAGAAATAACTATAGATGTCAAATTCAGCAAGGAAGCTAGGAAAGTAAACATATTCTCTCTCTTTCTCTGTCTCTCACACACACTTTTCTCTCAAGGCACAGATCTTTAAGCTTGTTTCAAATGGGAGTAAGATATTTGCAGTGCTGCAGTCATGGCTTAGATCTGAACTTCATGTGGGCCACACGCTATGGTTTTGAGAGTACAAGTTGTTGGATGGTACCAAGTCACTTTTTGCTTTCCACCTCCTAGCTTTTTTTTCAGATGTGTTGCTTCTTTTTTTGGAACTGATTTTTTTTTAAGCCGTGTTTTGTGGGATGAGTTATAGTATCCTTCTGAATCGCAAGGAGAATGTATTGGATAATCTTAGTTTCGATGTCATATAATATTCACTAACTTCCCAGTTCAAATTAGTATGATAATATAAAAGATCATTTGTAGTTGTTTTCATAATTAAACAGGCCTCTTAAAAAAAGCAAACTCCTGGTTGTAGTTACTTGACTTTTGAGCATCAGTATTCATCCTGGAAATAGGGGCAGTTTCAACACAGGCGGTGTGGAAGGCACCTTTTGGATAGTGTGGTCTGTGTCTGGCCACTTTTTTATTGAGTTGGTGCACTCACGCTCCACTTTCCCATTCTGTGTACACCTTTACTTTCAGGGTTGGCAACTTTAATTTTCCTTCTTTTATAACTTTTTTCTGTACGATACAAAGGTTAGCTACTGTGGTCACCATGTCCTGTTCTTTTCTGCTAACAAGGTCAAAAACATGTCACATCTCAAAAGAAGTAATTGCATTCGTTTGATCTTGATAAGTAGGGCTCTTAAAGAGGAGACTAACTGGGAATCCCAGCAGTGGGGAGTAAGTATAGGAGTCAGCGTGCCAGGAGTATTCATGTTCTTTTGAACATGCACATGTTATACTTCTTTCTTCTTTTAATATCCAATTGGGGTATTCATTTTAATAAGCCCTTGAGACAAATAAAGCAGGAAAATGCTAAGATAGTGAGATAGTTTTTCACCAAAGTTAAATAGGTGCTAAGTCAGCAGACTGCAACACAGTGAGGTATGGAGGGATTCTGTGCTGGACAGTGGGATGAAGAGAACTTTTTTCTTCTGGATTGCTGGTTTTAAATTGTGTTCTTAAATATCAGGTGGGAAAACTTCCTGTGTCCAAATTAAAAGACTCAATGGTCACTCTTCTGTGTTTTATAGGCCGGGCCAAAACCAATTCCGTTAGCATCAGAGAGAGGGATTCCTTACGTCTTTATCCATATACACAGTTGGTTTTGTTTTTAACTGAATTATCTGGTTAGTCATGTCATTTTCTCCCCATTTTATTTATCAGAGTCATTTTCTCCCCATTTTATTTATCAGAGAAATAATGTAGCATTAAGATTATAAAATACTGTAAAACATTTACAGTCAGCCTTCCATGTTTGTGGGTTCCGCATGTGCAGATGCAACCGCTCTTGGATCAAAAATATTTGGGAAAAAAAGAGACTTTTTTTTTCTTGTTATTATTCCCTAAACAATACAATATAATAACTATTTACATGGCATTTACATTGTATTAGGTATTATAAGTAATCTAGAAATGATTTAAAGTATACGGAAGGGTGTGCGTAGGTTGTTTGCAAATACTACATCATTTAATATACGGGACTTGAGTGCCTGCGCATTTTGGCACCCACCAGGATTCCTGGAACCAAACCGCCTCAGATACGGAGGGACAACCGGATATGTCAGCACATCGCTTCTTCCATTCTAGTCTTTGTCATTATGTAGAATTTTAAAATAGTTTGAATTGTAATGTACATATAGTTTTGTATTCTTCATGTTACTTCACTGTTATAATTTTTAATCCTTGATTTCGATAGATCACAGTTTACTTGACCATTCTTTATTGGCACTTAATTTTTTTTTTCCATCTACTTGGATTATATTGAGGTATTTGGTTGGTAGTTTTAACATGATTTAAAACAGAGCCTTAGTTAAAGGCCTTGTATCTGGAATATATGATCCTCACTTTGGGGAGGATGACATGCTACCCTTCTTCCTGAATTTGTTGTGGACGTTTAGATATATTAAACGGCAGTGAAAATTGACTTGATTTTGAGAATGCTGTAACTCCTCTTGGATTAATCGGTATGACAAAATCTGGCCTGGGAGTCCTCAATTGGAGACACCCATTGGCTTCTTCAGTTGTGAGTACTGAATGTATCTTTGGAGGAAGTAGGAGGGAAACCTGAACCTTATCCTCTAGCGCCAGCTGTCTCACAGAAGAGCTGAGTTTTCTAGAAATGGGCCTCTTAGTCCTCCCTGCTGAAGTACACAACCAGTAAATGGGTACAACTCAGAGCAGATGACTTTATTATATTATTTACTCATTTAACATTTATTGAGTACCCGTTCATTGCTAAGAGCTTAAGTGTTTTTTTTTTTTTTTTTTAACTTAAAAGGTAGAGGACCGTAGACTCTTGTTTGTCTCTTTGGGTCATTGTATTCTCGGCTCTTAGTAAGTGTTCAGTAAGTATTAGTGAAGTAATCATGAAACACACTTGGTAACAAGGGCAGCTGAGGACCTCACCACCTCTGGCTCTGAGTCTAGGGTTGAGGAAATAGATATAGTGGGTCTGGCTTCTTTTCTGGTTGTGTAGTTTTTTTTTTTTTTAATAACTTTTATTAAGCTTCAAGTGAATGTTTACAAATCCAATCAGTCTGTCACATATAAGTTTACATACATCTCACTCCCTACTCCCACTTGCTCTCCCCCTCTGGTTGTGTAGTTTTATTCAGAGAGAAATGTTCCACAGTGACAAGAGTGACTACTCATGTTCTAACCAAACATCTCACAGATGTAGCTTACCATATTTCAGGAGTTCATGAAACTTCAGAGAAGGGGAAGGTTCACATTTCCCAAATTTTCCTTAGTCAGTACACTTAGTCACCAACATAGCAGGTTTTAAATCTTACAGTTTGTGGACCTGTTTTGTTACCCCTTTGCACTGACATAGAGCCATATTTCTCGACTTTTGTCACTTACAGGAAAAACATGTGAATCTGTGTTGATTCCTCATTTTATTCCCCATTCTCCCTTCTCACCAAACTGAAATTCACTTCCCAATAAAGATGAAAATAGCATGTTTTTAACCTGACAGCCTTTCTAAGAAGTATCAAGAGAGGTAAGATAGATTCTGTAGGCCAGTTTGCCTGAAATGAAAGTGGAAATGTAAATTGTGTTACTATACCTTATTGGAAGATTCTAGGCCTTTCTGAACAGGTAAGATAATACAGAACAAAGATTGTTTATTACAAGTAGAACATGGTTAGTTGTGTCATTATTATAGTTGCTCATATGCTGATAAACTGTAATTCATAAATCCTCATATGAGAATGTCATGTCTACTTAGGAGCAGTTGCAGAGTCTGATATTGTTAGGGGGAAGTAACAGATGAAGTCTTTTAGTCGGACAAGTTCTCCTAACAGCCATCACTATGGTGGGATGCTTGATTTTAGCTCGCTAGGACTTCAAAGCACAAAAATCAGTTTTTAACTTGTTTGTGATTTCTGTGCTTCTTGAATCTCTGAGTCTATTTCTTAATCCTATTTCCAGGGATTTGTACCAGGATTCTAAGAATTCTGTGGGCTGTACATGCTAGTCTATCCATTTAGAAGTCTTCTTTATCATTATAGTATATCCAGGGCATTCTAGGTTCTCCCTTACAGCATCTCCTGGGCAGTAGTCCCAGTACTCTCCAAAACCTTGGTTTCCTCAGCCATCAGATGGGGGTACATCAGGATACATCATGATAAACAGAGAAAAGGTTGAAGTTGTCAAGGATTTCATTTTACTTGGATTCGCAATCAACAGCCATGGAAGCAGCAGTCAGGAAATCAAACCGTGCATTGCATTGGGCAAATCTGCAGCAAAAGACCTCTTTAAAGGGTTAAAAAGCAAAGACGTCACCTTGAAGGCTAAGGCACGCCTGACCCAAGCCATGGTGTTTTTCATCCCCACATATGCTTGTGAAAGCTGGACAATGAATAAGGAAGACCGAAGAACTGATGCCTTTGAATTGTGGTGTCGGCGAAGGATATTTATACCATGGACTGTCAGAAGGACGAACAAATCTGTCTTGGAAGAAGTACAGCCAGAATGCTCCTTAGAAGCAAGGATGGTGAGATTTCGTCTCATGTACTTTAGACATGTTATCAGGAAGGATGAGTCCCTGGAGAAGGACATCATGCTTGGTAGAGGGTCAGTGAAAAAGAGGAAGACCCTGAATGAGATGGATTGACACAGTGGCTGCAATAATGGGCTCAAGCATAACAATGATTCTGGGGATTCTGTTGTACATAGGGTTGCAATGAGTCAGGACCACTTCACTTAACAACAACAGCCTTTAGGACTGTCATGAGGATCAATTGAGGTAATCTTACAGCATCTGCTTTTTAAGTATCCACTTCCTCCTTTTTTCCTCCTCGGAGCTGCTTCCTATTCCCAGCTCCCTTTTAAGTCCATTTAATCAGGGGATGTGAAGTTACAGTGAATATCAAGAAGCCTTAAAAGAGAAAAGATGTGGGAAAAGAGTAGCCCAAGAATTAGGCAAGGATGAGGAAAGCATTTTTATCCTTTTGCTTAAACAGATACTGCCTGAGCACTTACTGTGTACTAGATAGTCAAACAACTACTTCCTCCTTTGTGGTTGCCTCCTTTAGTCATTGCCTACTTTTAGCCTGCATTTCGGCGGGGGGGAAAGCTGGGGAAGGCCAGCCTGTCTTAGTTCTGGTCTAGGTATATCTGGGGAAGGCTGGCCTGTCTGACTCATAGCGACCCTATAGGACAGAGTAGAACTGCCCCTTAGGCCTGTCTTAGTTCTGGTCTAGGTATATCTGGGGAATGCTGTCCTGTCTTGGATTGTAGTCTGGGTGTATCTGGGGAAAGCCTGCCTGTCTTAGTTCCAGTCTGGGTATGCCTGGGGAAGGCAGCCTGCCTTGGGTGTTATCTGGGTATGGCTGGGAAAGGCCTGCCTGTCTTAGTTCTGGTCTAGGTATATCTGGAGGAGGCTGGCCTGTCTTGGATTTTAGTCTGGGTAGTGGGTTTGGTTTTTTATATTTGGGAAAGGCTTGCCTGCCTTAGTGCTAGTCTGACTATATCTGGGGAAGGCGAGCCTGTCTTGGGTTTTAGTTTGGGTGTATCTGGGAATTGCCCATTGCCATTGAATAGATTTCTATAGGACAGGACAGAAACCCTGGTGGTGTAGTGGTTAAGTGCTTTGGCCACTAACCAAAGTGTGGGAAGTTCAGATTTTCCAGGTACTCCTTGGAAACTCTATGGGGCAGTTCTACTCAGTCCTGTGGGGTCGCTGTGAGTCGGAATTGACTCGATGGCACCAGGTTTTTTTTTTTTTAATATCTGAGAAAGGGCTGCCTGTGTTAGTTCTAGCCTGGGTTTATCTGGAGAAGGCTGGCCTGTCTTGGCTTCTAGTCTGGGTATATCTGGGAAGGCTGGTCTGTGTTTGGTTTTAGTCTGGGTGTATCTGGGGAAGGCCAGCCTGTGTTAGTTCTAGTCTGGGTATATCTGGGGAAGGCTGGCCTGTCTTGGGTTCTAGTCTGGGTGTATCTGGGGAAGGCTGTCGTGTCTTGTGCTCTAGCGTGGGTGTATCTGGGGAAGGTTGGCCTGTCTTGGTTGTAGTCTAGGTGTATCTGGAGAAGGTTGGTCTGTCTTGGGTTTTAGTCTGGGTGTATCTGGAGAAGGCCAGCCTGTCTTGGTTGTGGTCTAGGTGTATCTGGGGAAGGTTGGTCTGTCTTGGGTTTTAGTCTGGGTGTATCTGGAGAAGGCCAGCCTGTCCTGGGTTCTAGTGTGGTTATATCTGGGGAAGGTCGGTCTGTCTTGGGTATTCATCTGGGATTATGTGGGGAAGGCTGGCCTTTCTTGGTTGTAGTCTGGGGGTATTGGGGAAGGCCAGCCTGTCTTGGTTCTAGTCTTGGTGTATCTGGAGAAAGCTGGCCTGTCTTTGTTCTAGTCTTGATGTATCCGGGGAAGGCCGGCCAATCTAACGTTCTAGTCTGGGTTTCTGTGAGGACAGCATTTGGTCCCTCATTTGGAGTCAGACCTAAGTGTCGTCCTGGAGCTTTTGCCTCCTCTGTCTGTGATCTTCTCCATCTGCTAATTGATAACGAAGCACAGGAGTCCACTCTGATGGTAGTTCAGGGACATCCTTCCAGCTGAAAGTACACTCCCTGGCCCCAGCAGTGTCCTGTCAATGACAGTGTATGTGGTGAAGGCTAAACCTGACACCCTCTCTGTATGTTGTACTCTGAGAACTGGCTCGCTCTGTGGTGATGTGTGAACGTCCACTGTCAGTTGATAGTCTGCCCCAGCTGGGGAACGTGTATGTGAGCCCCTGAGCATTCTGAGAGGCAGTCCAGGGCTGGCTCCAGGATGTGGAGCCCGGGTTTGCCTCAGCCCACCTGCTGCCTGTCGTCGGTGTGGGCATGTGCTTGCTGACAGTCTGGTTTGAGCCCTTGTTCCCCATTTGCTAGACAACTGGGCTAGGTCACAGGGCTTTTGTATTTTGTGATCAGCTGTGGCACTTGTATGCTTTCAGTCCTGTGTGAGTTTGTGTGAACATATATTTTCTTATTTACTCTTAGAAGCTGCTGCTTCTTAAAAAAAAAAATATGTATATGTATATATATATATATTTGTAGACTTTGCAGGTCCCCTTCCCTCTTTGTGAATTTAATGATATCACTGGTATCACAGAAATTATAGCTTCAATTCTGTATAATGGACGGTTTTAAAAGCAACACAAAGCATCAAGGTAGAGCAGACACTTCAGTGGTACTTCCTGCTAGATTTGTAGATGAGCATCATCAGGCTTTGAAAACATCTTTTGTTCTTATTTACCTTGGTGATTATAATGGATGCATAAAAGCTGTTGAGATTTAATAATATAATCTTTATGGAACTTTTAAAGTAAATGGACAGTCCCATTAAAAATAAGTCCTTAAAATACACCTATTTTATATCAAGGAAATGATGGTATCAACTGTGCCTGGGTTGGAGCTCTGTTATCAGTGCCCCATCATGCCCATAAGTTATTGTCCCTGCCCTGTATCATGTAGGGAAATACTGTAACTTATGTGTATAGTGTTCGTTGTTATTGTTGCCTTGTTTTGCTTATAGCTCAGGTGGCCATGGTTTTGTTTGCAGATGGCTAGGTTTCACACAGTGGACCACAACGTTTGACATACTGTGCTGGGCCAAATGAGAAAGTGGTTGGCGTTGTTTTGCTGTTGATATCAAAGCCCAGACTGACTCACTTAGTCACTTGTATGTAAATTACAATGAAAAAGAACTAGGATTCAGTTTTCTTTTATTCCCTCTCTAGATGGAGATGCCCCGGTGGCGCAGTGGTTAAGGCACTTGGCTGCTAACCAAAAGGTTGGCAGTTTGAACCTAAGAGCCACTCTGCGGAAGAAAGACGTGCGATCTGTTTCTGTAAAGATTAAAAAAAAAAAAAAAAAAAAATTTTTTTTTTTTTTTAAGATTACAGCCTTGGAAAACCTATAGGGCAGTTCTGCTCTGTCCTGTAGGGTTGCTATGAGTTGAAATGGACTCGACGGCTGTGGGTTTGGTTTGTTGTTTGGGGTTAGATGGTGATGAATTATTATTTTGATTCCATACTAGTAAGGAATTTGTAATACAGGTATCCCTCGCTTTTCGAAATTTCGCATTATGCCACTTCAGTTTTACAAAAGACCTATATTGGTACCTATTTTTGCTAACCAAGAGAAATCTGAAGAGGATTTTCGCTCTTATGAAAAAAGGTGAAAAGCGAAAATGTTGTTCAGCATTTGTTCTCAGTGAGCTGAGCTGTTAAAGCGGTAGTGTGCACGCTGAACAGTGAGTGTAGTGTCGCCAAGCCTCTCCCCGGGAACTACACTTGGCATTCCCTCTTTTACTGTATGTTAGTGTTGTTTTAGGTTTTATGTGTTATTTGCTGTGATTTGGTAGGTTATTTTTTGGGTCTGGGAATGCTCAAAAATTTTTCCCGTATAAGTAAGTGATAATTGCTTCTTTGCTTTATGCTATTTTGGTTTACAAAAGGTTTCAAAGGAATGCTGTACTTTCAGATAGAGGGAGAAACCTGTACCTGTTGGGTTTAGAATTTTAGAATTTCTTCTCTGCTATTAAAGCCAGTAACTAGTCTGACTCACGGCAACTCCATGTGTGTCAGAATAGAACTGTGCTCCATGGGCTTTTCAATGGTTAATTTTCCAGAAGTCAATTGCCAGGTCTTTCTTGAAACCCAGGTACCTCTGGGTGCATTCGAACCTCCAGCTTTTCAGTTAGCAGCTAAGCACGTTAACCAATCGTACCACCCAGGGACTCCTCCCTGCTATTAGGAAGAAAAAATGTCCAATGGCTTCCTGGAATCATCCAACAATAGTTTGAGTGTTTTAGAGGCTTCCTTTTCGTGTTTTATTTTTTCTTTCTTTCCTAGTAAATTCCTTAAATCTGGCCCTGGAGATGTGGCAGGAAATAGCCTTGATTTCACTTGCTTCCTTGATGATTTTTTGAATTTAGTGCTCGACACAAATAGGATGTCAGATGAAATCTGCCCTTTATGGAAAGTGTGTACGTAAAAAGGGATTTTCTAAAAGTCTGTGTGATAGTTTTATCTCCTGTGAGTACAGAAAGGGAACGTTGGGGCGGTAATACGCGCAGGGGATGGCAGAGGTGGGCAAGTTCCTCCTGCGGCTCCCGTGTTTGCTGGTGTTAGAAGGCTCTGGCTGTGAGTACTCGCGCATCTAAGAAAGGGAGCTCGCTCACGGGATTGAACCAGCTCACGGGATTGAACCAGCTCACGGGATTGAACCAGGCGGGGAAGACGATGGTTTCCTCTTGAAAGATAATATGGAATGCAGAGCAATATACAGGATGATAAATAACATTCCTTGAAACGAAGGTGTGGATAACCCTTAGAATTGTATGCCGCCTCGTAGTTTTCAGCTGCTTTCGTGTTGATCTTTTTTTAAGTCCTTTTAAAATATTTTCTAAGGAGACGACTCACGCTAACCCTGCGTGCCAGAGTAGAACTGTGCTCCGTAGCGTTTTCAGTGGATGATTTTTTGGAAGTAGATCACCAGACCTTTCATCTGAGGTGCCCGTGGGTGGACTTGAACCTCCAGCCTTTGGGTTAGCAGCTGAGTGCGTTAACTGTTTACACCACCCAGGAACTCCTCACAAGGCACACTTATACTTTAAACCAAAATCGGGACATAGCCTTGGGCTCTGAGGTCCGCCCCTGAGGCAGTAGCCATCCTGGTGTCCTCAGAAGTGTGCCTCAGTGGACAGCCCGCTTCCCTGGCAGCTGCTGTCTCAGCCTGAGCAACAGATAATGAGGAAAACTCCCGTTCTACTTGGTTGTGATGAGGTTGAGATTTATGCTGCAAGTGTTTCTAGCGGGCACCTGTTAGAATTTAACCTTTAAAATCTGATCTCTGGTCCAGGCAGTTGATACATGGGGGTTCACTCAACAATTCTCTAAATTTTTTTGTATGTTTGACAATGAGAAGGACATAATGCTTGGTTAGGTAGAGGATCAGCGACAAAAAGACCCTCGGTGAAATGGATTGACACAGTGGCTGCAACAATGGGGGCACAATAGCAACGATTCTAAGAATGGCTCAGGATTGGGCGGTGTTTCGTTCTGTTGTACACTGGATTGCTGTGAGTCGGTACTGACTCGAAGGCACCTGACAACAATGGAAGAAGACAAATAAAAAAAGGCAGTCCCTTTGGGTTAAGTCTTCTGTGCAGCATCCTTTAGAAGTAGGAGCCTAGCTATGGTAGGGTTTTATTAGAAATCTTAATCATTTTGGTCAAGACACAATGCCATTAATACTTGGTTATGTCGGTTCTGGGAAAATGTGCTAAATGAGGTCCCAGGAATAACCTCTTTAGCATCTCTAAAAGGAAGGAGTGACCTCTCTTGAAGCTTCCCTATTACTAACTAGAATAATTGTGATTATTTTTAAGTGGCCACCAGTCACTTGAGTACGAGGCAATCAGTTTTTAGTTCTTTTATGTATATATATAAAAAAAAATGTATAGAGTGCTTTTATTTTATTTCAAGTTGAGTGCTTGTTGTGTTTAATAGTGATTGTCTCCATTTCATCCGAGGATTAGTGCCACATTTAATAGATAAGATCTGTGCAAGTAGGACGGGTGGTACATCACTTGGACTTTTAAATCGCAGGATACAAATAGCATCTCTTATGGTGTGAGCCGAGTATTTTATGATGGAGGATGCTTACATATATTTCTGCCAGTACTAATTGCTGGTGAGTCAGTTCTGACTCATAGTGATGTTGTTTGTGTCAGAGCAGATCTGTGTTCCAGAGGGTTTTCAATGGCTGATTTTTCAGAAGTAGATTACCAGGCCTTTTTTTCAGGGCACCTCTGAGTGGACTTGAACCTCCAACCTTTGGGTTAGCAGCCAAAAACATTAATCATTTGCACCAACCAGGGCCTCCACATATATTTCTAGCCACTACTTATTGTGTGTTCACCATATGCTAAGCACTGTATTAGGTATCTTACATGTATTGCCTCATTTAACACTTGCATTTGTTTTATATATGTGTATTTTTATTTGTTTTACAAAGAAGGAGACATGTTCAGAGAACTACCTTGCCCAGAGTCACATAGCAGGTGGTAGTGGCAAGTTGAGATTTAGGTCTAATTAGCTTGATTGCTTTGCCCTGCTCTATGTGAAGTTAACAAACCAAAAACCAAAACCGTTGTGCTGTCCAGTTGATTCCAACTCATAGCAACTCTGCAGGACAGAGTAGAACTGCCCATAGAGTTTCCAAGGAGCAGCTGGTGGATTCGAACTGCTGACCTCTTCACTGCCTCCTAATTTTCACAAGACAGCAAGTTTATGAAGTAAATTAAGCAAATACAAAATAAGAAATAGTGTTTTTTCCCCCTTGGTTTCAAATTTCATGGCATATGTGGCTATTTTTTTTTTTCAAGATTTACTTTCAGATACCTTGAATGATATATATTTTTTTCCACCCGATATAACAGTTAACTTAATTACCAGTCATTACTGGTATGGAATTCTGTGAAGGCTATTTTAGGAACTTGTAGTCTCAAAAGGGTCCTTTATTTTCATAGCTGTAATCTGTTTAATGGCGCCCTGGTGGTGCAGTGGTTAAGTGTTTGGCTGCTAATCAAATGGTCGGCAGTTAGAATCCACCAGCTGCTTCTTGGAACCTCTGTGGGGAAGTTCTCCTCTATCCTGTAGGGTCGCTGTGAGTTGGAATTGACTCAGTGGCAGTGGGGCTCAGTCTGTTGAAAAAACTTGTCAGGATTGTGGCTTTCTTTTTTTTTAGGTCATCTTATTTTTGTTTTTAGATCCTTGAAAGGAAGTTATTTAGTGATTACCAGTACTCACAATTGTGAAAAGAATGTAATGATTAGAGCATCTTATTAAAACATTATGTTCCTGTTTTATTTAAATAAAATCATCCAGGTAAACGTTGGCAGGAATGATTAAGTTTAAAATGGTTAGGATTTTTGTGTGATGTGTGGTCATCCTGGAATATTATGTCAAGAAATATCATCCATCTTTATTCTCACTGTAATTTTATTCTTCTTTGAACCTTAACTCTGAGTCCATGTATTAGAGATTGTAGTTATACATGTATGTATGCGTATGTGTATATACATATTACAAGGAAAAGCACAGTGTTATCTACATCTGTATCTTCATCTCCATCCCACCCATCCATCCACCCACCCACTCATTCACCTACCTACCCCACCCATCTACTGACTCATCCACTCATCTATACAAAAAAAAAAAAGCCCAAACCCAGTGCCGTCAAGTCGATTCCGACTCATAGCGACCCTACAGGACAGAGTAGAACTGCCCCATAGAGTTTCCAGGGAGCGCCTGGCAGATTCGAACTGCTGAACCTTTGGTTAGCAGCCGTAGCGCTTAACCACTATGCCACCAGGGTTTCCCATCCATCTATAGTGCCTTATGATATGGGCTGCTTCAAGGAATATTATTGTTAGGCAATGACAAATTCCTATTTCCTCAGTATGTAGCCCTTCATTAATAAAGGTAGATACTGTAGTATGAGGATCCCCTAAATAAATAACCCCCAGAACAAAGATGGTTTTGTGTCCTGTACATTTACATTGGACTTTCTCGTAAAAGGTGGTGCGAACATCTCCTCATCTATTGGAAACCATGGGTCTCGCTTAAACATAAAGCATGAATTGTTAAATCTATCTTCAGATTCTTTTGCATATTTATGATTGCACCTGTTACATAAGCTATGAAAAACACTCACTCTTGTCCTTAGCTGGTGCCACAGTTATCAGAATTAAGGAAAACAAGATCAATTGTCAGTTTAAGTATTTTAAATCTAAAGCTAAACCTTATCTGCATTACAGCCCAATGCTAGAGAAAGATACAGTTGGACTTTAAAGATTCAGGGTCAGATTAACCAGTAAACATGGTATACACCAGCTTGCATTGAGGAAGATACACTTGGACTTAATTGTATTTATTTGCTAATCTGTAGTGAGCAATTTCACATGGGGCCAGTGCATACCTTGCTTATTGGGTAATCCAACCCTGATTGGATTATATTAATTTGATTATCTGTGGCTGAATCATTACACTGCATTGTGGGTTAATTTTATTTTTCATTTTATCTTGATAAATTGATTGTAGGCACAAGTAAATGTGTTAATGTTGTTGCTAGTACTTGAGACTAACGCCTGGTTTCTCTGAGATGATGACCCTTGTTGTTGTTGTTATTGTTGTTAGGTGCTGTCGAGCTGGTCCCGACTCATAGCAACCCTGTATACAACAGAATAAAACACTGCCAGGTCCTCACAGTTGTTATGCTTGAGCCCTTTGTTGCAGCCACTGTGTCAACCATTTGGCTAAGGGACTTCATCTTTTCCCCTGACCAAGCATGATGTCCTTCTCAAGGGACTGGTCACTCCTGATAACATGTCCAAAGTATGTGAGACGAAATCTTGCCATCCTTGCTTCTAAGGAGCATTTTGGTTGTACTTCTTCCGAGACAGATGTTTGTTCTTTTGGCGGTCCATGGTGTATTCAGTATTCTTTGCCAACACCATAATTCAAAGGCATCAGTTCTTCTTTGGTCTTCCTTATTATTCACTGTCCAGCTTTCACATGCATACGAGGGGATTGAAAACACCATGGCTTGGATCAGGTGCATCTTAGTCCTTAAAGTGACATCTTTGCTTTTTAATACTTGAAAGAGATCTTTTGCAGCAGATTTGCCCAGTGCAATGCATCTTTTGATTTCTTGACTGCTGCTTCTGTGGGCGTTGATTGTGGATCCAAGTAAAATGAAATCCTTGACAACTTCAGTCTTTTCTCCGTTTATCGTGATGTTGCTCATTGGTCTGGTTGTGAGGATTTTTCTTTTCTTTATGTTGGGGCGTAATCCATACTGAAGGCTGTGGTCTTTAATCTTTGTCAGTAAATGCTTCATGTCCTTTTCACTTCCAGCAAGCAGGGTTGTATAATCTGCATATTGTAGGTTGTTAATGAGTCTTCCTCCAATCCTGATGCCCCGTTCTTCATATAGTCCAACTTCTCGGATTATATGCTCAGTATGCAGATTGAATAAATATGGTGAAAGGGTACAACCCTGATGTACACCTTTCTTCACTTTAAAAACCACGCAGTATCGCCTTGTTGTGTCCAAACAACTGGCTCTTGGTCTAAGTACGGGCTCCTCATGAGCACAATTAAGTGTTCTGAAATTCCATTCTTTGCAGTGTTGTCCATAATTTGTTATGATCCACGCAGTCAAATGCCTTTGCATAGTCAACAAAACACAGGTAAACATCTTTGCGGTATTCTCTGCTTTCAGCCAGGATCCATCTGATATCAGCAGTGAAATCCCTTGATCCATGTCCTCTTCTGAATCCGGCTTGAATTTCTGGTGGTTACCTGTCGATGTACTGCTGCAACTGCTTTCGAATGATCTTCAGCAAAATTTTCCTTGTATGTAATATTAATGATATTGTTTGATAATTTCCATATTCTGTTGGATCACCTTTCCTTTGGAATAGGTGCAAACATGGATGTCTTCCAGTCTATTAGGCAGGTAGTTCTCTTCCAGATTTCTTGGCATAGACGAGTGAGCATTTCCAGTGCTGCATCTGTTTGTTGAAATATCTCAATTGGTATTCTATCAATTCTTGGAACCTTGTTTTTCTCCAGTGCCTTCATTGTAGCTTGGCCGTTTTCCTTCAGTACGATTGGCTCTTGATCATATGCTACTTCCTAGAATGGTTAAACATTGACCAATTCTTTTTGGTACAGTGACTGTGTGTATTCCATTCATCTTCTTTTGATGCTTTCTGCATTGTTCAATATTTTCCCCATAGAATCCTTCAGTACTGCAATTCGAGGCTTGAATTTTTTCTTCAGTTCTTTCAGGTTGAGAAATGCCGAGAGTGTTCTTCCCTTTTAGTTTTCTATCTCCAGGTCTTTGCACATGTCATTGTAATACTTTGGTCTTCTCGAGCTGCCCTTTGAAATCTTCTGTTCAGCTCTTTCACGTCATTATTTTTCCTTTTGCTTTAGCTACTCTACATTCAAGTGTAATTTTCAGAGTCTCTTCTGACACCCATTTTGGTCTTTTCTTTATTCCATGTCTTTTTAATGTATGCCTTCTTCACATATGATGTCCTTAATGTCATTTCACAGCTAGACTGGTCCTCGATCATTAGTGTTCAACGCATCAAATTCATTCTTGAGATAGTCTTTAAGTTCAGGTGGGATATACTCAAGGTCGTACTTTGGTTCTCGTGGACTCGTTCTAATGTTCTTCAGCTTCAACTTGAACTTGCATATGAGGAATTGATGGTCTGTTCTACAGTTGGCCGCTGGTCTTGCTCTGTCTGATGATATTGAGCTTTTACATTATCTCTTTCTACAGATGTAGTTGTTTTGATTCCTGTGCCATCTGGCGAGGTCCACGCGTATAGTCCCTGTTTTTATTGTTGAAAAAAGCTATCTAAGAAGTTGTTGGTCTTGCAAAATTCTGTCATGTAATCTCCAGCGTTGTCTCTGTAGCCAAGGCCATATTTTCCAACTACCAGTTGTTCTTCTCTGTTTCCTCCTTTTGTATTCCTACTGCCAGTAATTACCAATGCGTTTTGATTGCATGTTTGATCAATTTCAAACTGCAGAAGTTGGTAAAAATCTTTAGTTTCTTCGTCTTTGGCCTTAGTGGTTGGTGCATAAATTTGAATAATTAGTCATATTACCTGGTCTTCCTTGTACGTATATGGATATTATCCTGTCACTGACAACGTTGTATTTCAGGATAGATCTTGAAATGTTCTTTTTGACTTTGAATGAGACACCATTCCTCTTCAGTTTGTCATTCCCAGCATAGTATACCATATGATTGTCTGATTCAAAATGGCCAATACCAGTCCACTTCAGTTCACTAATGCCTAGGTTATCAATGTTGATGTGTTCCATTTCATTTTTGATGACTCCTAATTTTCCTAGATTCATACTTTGTAAATACCACGTTCCAGTTATTAATGAATGTTGGCAGCTGTTCTCATTTGGAGTTGTGCCACATCAGCAAATGAAAGTTCTCAAAGCTTTACTCCATCCCTGTCATTAACGTTGACTGTACTTTGAGGAAGCAGCTCTTGCCCAGTCATATTTTGAGTGCCTTCCAACCTGGGGGGCTCGTCTTCTGGCACTATCTCAGACGGTGTTCCGCTGCTGTTCGTAAGGCTTTCACTAGCCAGTTTTTTCAGAAGTAGACTGCTAGGTCCTTCTTCCTAGTCTGCCTTGGCCTGGAAGCTCAGCTGAAACCTGTCCACCAAGGGTTAGCCTGATGGTATTTGAAATACTAGTGACAAAACTTCCAGTATCAGCACAGCACACAAGCCACTAGAGCATGAGAACTGGCAGACCTGTGGTAGCTGTGATGACCCTGGAGTCATGTATTTAATTACTGCTTATCTTTTTTTTTTTTAATCATTTTGTTCTAAATTTTAAGTTCCTTCTTAGGCCATCTCTCTCCCATGTTTTTACCCATTTTCTTGCCTCCGTCCATTCGTCGATTTTGTCTCCTTTCTGACTCATAAACCCTCATTATTTGGTGTGTATGTGTGTTTGATGTAAATATTTGATAATCTGTGGAAAGCACTGTCTTTTGAGCAAGAGACCTGTAAACAAACTTTCAATTGCCAAAGCATCATCTGTTTTGTGGGTTATTTGTGCAAACCTTTCAGTCCTCTTTGGTGTTTTCATGCTGATCTTCCTCTGCTGCATATGTTTACTTCCATTCCTCCCTAGTCCTCCTCCCTAGTCCCTAGTCAATGTGCACTTACACTGAGCAAACCTGTTTCTGTGCTGGCTCGTATGCAAAGTAACTAAAATAGGCCTCTAGAAATAAGAAGTTACATGTTCCCTTGTGGAGCCAAATAGCCATTACTTGGGGCTTTTGTTAGTATGAAGATCCTGGCGTTTGTTTTGGGAGCACGCCTCACCGAAGTGGTTATGAAATGCAAAATTGATTATAATATTATTATAATTCATGGAGCAGATGATAAACATGCTTTAATATGAACAACAGTTAACAAGTAAGACGTGATAGCATTTTGGGCGATGGGTAACCTTTTCGAAAAAAGCAGCTGGCTTTGGTTATACCTGGAAAGCTCTGCTTATACTTTTTTGTATTTTGTACTTAGAACTTTTATGGTTCCTTTAAGGAGATTTTTGTTTATTTTAAAGGGATGATTGGTTTATCAATAAAATTGTTGTCTGGAGATTTAGACTTAAATAGGTTTGTTATTTGTTGTTTAAACCAAAAAAGACTAAACCCACTGCTATCTAGTTGATTCCGACTCATAGTGACCCCCATAGGGTTTCTAAGGCTGTAAATCTCTACAGAAGCAGACTGCCACATCTTTCTCCTGTGGAGTGGCTGGTGGTTTCGAACCACTGACCTTTCAGTTAGCAGTCAGTTGTTTTAGCCACTGTGCCACCAGGGCTCATTATTTGCTTGCTATTTAATACCACATATAGTGAACTTTCAAGTAGCTGAGCATGGCTCCCTCTTTGCCCCTCTCCCCTGTTGGTATGAACTTAGGTGTAACAAGTGTGTTTGTGTGTACATCTGTTGGTCTGTCTGTCTAGTCCAATTACATTTGATTCCAAAGTTAGGTAGAGATTCCAAAGTTAGGTAGAGATTCCAAAGGCCACATGAGAGCTTTTAAATTATCTTTCCTTAAGCATTTATTTCATTAGCAGCCTGTTGAATAAGGCTCTGTACTAGGCACTAGAGGAGTGGTGACCACCTTTTTTATAATCCAAAAGGAGATAAGACAAGCTGAGTGTTGACAGAGACGACAGCTCACCACGGGCCAGTGTGTAATTAAGTACCCAGTGAGTGGTGTAAATAAGCAGTGCTCTGAATTCAGAGGAAGGAGCAGTCCTCTCAGGCTGGGAAGGCTGGGCTCTGGGCAGCCTTCACAGAGAGGTAGAGGCCAGCTTGTTCTCGGAGGGGGACAGTGGCTGGAGAGTTCTCTTGGCTTAATGTGGACAGGGATAATGATATCTGTGGGTTTTCTGTGTTCTGGGTTAGGCTATTTTGTGCCTAGCTGGCTTCTGGCTCCAGAGAGGCAGGCTGAGGCCAGAGGGCTGGGCCCAGCATCCAGGGCCTTGAGTGAATGAGGGCATATCGGTCTGGGTGTGCCCTTTTCTGTTTTCCAAAGGCACGTGTAAATGATTTGGGGCATGACTTTGTTGTGGATTTTCTTTATATATGTCTTATCCAGTAGAAAAGTCCCTGGGTGGTACAGGCACTTTGGAATTGGTTCCTAACCTAAAGGCTGGTGGTTCGAACCCACCCAGTGGCACCTCAGAAGAAAGGCCAATGATCTGCTTCCATAAAGATTATAGCCAAGAAAAACTTACAGAGCAGTTCTACGCTGTAACACACGGGGTCGCCATGATTCGGAATTGACTCAACAGCAGTGGGCTTTTGTTTTTGTTTATCCACAAGAACGGCTGTGTAAGAACTGACAATGTAATTTTTGATACCATGATTCTGAGTAGGAAATTAAATACTCTGAATAGTAGACTTGAACCTTGGAGATGACCTTATTTGAAGTCCTATTTTCTGAACAAGGTTATGAAAGTCGGGGAAGGTTCAGCGATTGTTGGAGGTCATGACTATCAGAGAGCAGACCCAAGGTCACAGGCCTTCTTACTCCCAGTGTAGTTTCGTTTGTTTGTCTGCACCCCGAAAGCAGACTTTGCTTCCTTACAGTATTCCTCTAGGAATACTGGTAGGTAGTAAATCGTTAACAAAAGATAAAATGGCCCCTCCACTTCAGTGATGTAAATGTGTGAGTGCGTGTATGAGTGTGTACGTGAGAGTGTGAGAATGTGTGTGTGTGTGAGAGACTGTAAGAGTGTGTGTGTGAGTGCCTGTAGATGAGTGTATGTGAGATTGTGTGTCTGTGTGTGTGTGAGTGCGTATAAGTATGTGTGTGTATGTGTGAGTGTGTGTGTTAGTGCATGAGATTGTGTGTCTTGAGTGTATGTGTGAGTGCGTGTGTGTGTGTGTGAGTGCCTGTGTATGAGTGTCTGAGATTCTGTGTGTCTGTGAGTGTGTGTGTGTATAAGTGTGTGTGTATGTGTGAGTGTGTGTGTGAGTGCATGTGTATGAGTGTATGTGAGATTGTGAGTGTGAGTGTGTGTGACTAAAAGTGTGTATGTGAGAGTGTGTGAGTGCATATAAGTATGTGTGTGTGAGTGCATGTGTATGAGTGTATGTGAGATTGTGTGTGAGTGTGTTTGAGTGTATGTGTGTGACTGTAAGTGTATGTGTGTGAGTGCGTATGTATGAGTGTGTATGTGTGAGTGTATGTGTGAGAGTATGTGTGTGTGAATGTGTATGAGTGTGTACATGTGCATGTGTGTATGTGTGTGTGAGTGCGTATGTATGTGAGTGTGTGTGTGAGAGAGTATGTGAGTCTATATGTGAGAGAGTGTGTGTGTGCGTGTGTGTGTGTGAGTATATGTGTGAGAGTGTGTGTGCGTGTGTGTGAAGGGGGTGTCAGATCCTGCCCTTCAGTGTGCCGCAGGTTTGAGATCGTTACCAGCGCAGGGAGTCCTGACTAATGGGGAGAGTCAGCAGATAATGTGTGGCAGCCACATGAGGCTCTTCCATCCCACAGATTGTTTGTGCCCTAAATTCTAAATTCAACATGTGTCGCCCACTGTGTGCTTTCTCTTTTGTTAGTCTTCAGACACACTGTGAAGCTTTTGGTATACATTCCCTTTTCAGTTTAAAAGTTCTTTTTTTAATTAAATTAAAAAAATTATTTTATAGGGCCTATCTTCTTTTTCTAACCATAAGCACCAAGCCACACTTTGAATTTAGAAGGAAGCTTAAATGTTCTCCCCAAGTCTGTCTTCCTAGATTGGCCATTGAGTGACAGGAGTGAATTGTAGTGAAAAGAGGTAGTATGTTTAAATTTAGAGGCAGTCTGGGTCATACATGAGGGGAAACATGAGCTAACAGGGAGGGCTTCCCCGTTAAGGAAGTGGAGTCTGAAGGAGAAGCCCTTCAGGGACAGGAATCTCACTTGGTACTCCTTTGTGTGAGAATCAGATTTCTGTCCCTACATCCTAGATGGAATGCCTGCCCTTCTGCCCTTTGTACTTCTCTCCTCTACTTCCCCTTCTCATTCCTAATGGAATTGTGATACGGGGAGGGGGAGGGTAGGTAATTTCCGTTACTTTGTAGAATGCGGAAACCTTTAGTTATCTAGGCTGTGAAATACTTTCTCTTTTTTCACATGAGGGAAAATCTTGTTTTATTTGCCTTTTAATTAGAACGCATATGCTTTATGTTTTAAATGTCACTTTTTCTGCATCAGAATGATAGTGTGTGTTTCTTGTTCACAGCATTGTTGTTAATTTGCTGTATTATTACAAGATTGAGTGCTGCGTTAGGTTATCCGTCTGCCAGCAGCCTTCTCACTGACTTCAGATAAAGGGTGGCGTTTGGGCACTGCACAGCGGTATTGTGAGAAAGAATGAGAAGTGTGGCGGGATTGCGACTCAGCGAGTAGGGCTGATTGAAGAGGTTTTAATTCTGACTCTGACAGTTTTCCCCTAGGGCCATGGGTAAGGCATTTAGCTTAGCAATTAGATATATTTTTAAAAATTGTAAAACAAAACAAAACCATAAATGGCTTTGATTTCTACCTTGTTCCTAGGATCTAAGAGGACAATTGAACAATCACAGCAGAACTTCACAAACGTATGCCTACATGCCTCTCTTGTTTGCCATTCTTCTACCCAACTCCCCTCCCCCCATGAAGGATCCCTCGTGGCACAGTGGTTAAGCACTCAGCTGCTAACCGAAGGGTCCGTGGTTCAAACTCACCAGCTGCTTTGCCGGAGGAAAATGTGGCAGTCTGCTTCTGTAAAGATTTACAGTCTTTGAAACCTTATGGGGCAGTTCTGCTCTGTCCTGCAGGGTCGCTGTGAGTCGGAATTGACTCGATGGCACATAGCAACAACAACCCTCCAACGTGTCCCCTCTCTGCAGCCACACTATTTGCTTCTTGTACTTCTCATTTCCAAGCCTTTCCTGGTTCATCTCTACCTAGCAGGCCCTCCTCCTGTTTTCATCAGTTACTGTCTTGCCCATCTTTCAAGCTCCTGATCACATCTCAGCTGTTTCCCCAGAATTCTTAGTTCGTATTGTTGAGGCCCTGCTCTTTTCTAAATGCCTGTGGTATTTGCAGCTGAGACAAGTTAACGTGGATCCTAATGCAAACTCCAGCGTCGGTTGCCTGTTGCATACAACAAAGACCTTGTTTTGTCAAACATATACGTTTATTACAATCAAATAATAATCTTTGAGAGACTTTCGTATTGCAGAACACTGTGTATATTATAATTCCATATAAACATTTTTGTAAAAAATATGTTTGAACATAAGGATCTGTGAGCTGTGATGAGTGGTTAACTTCTGGAGTGATTAGTGGTGAGGGCATTTTCACTTTCCCGTTGACAAGGTTGTGTATTTTTTTTTTAAACAAAGCACTTGCATTACAGTATAATAAAAATTAAGATTTAGGGCATTGAGGTGTGATGGATTGCTTTTATATGACCTTTCTTGCCATGGTTTTGTAACTCCCACCAAATGACTGGTGGGACTATGCAAATGAGGTGCTTGTGGCCCATCAAGGGGATTGGGTAGCTTGCTATGTAAATAAGGTGCGTGGCACCCTTGTGGGCTTGGGACCATGCAAATAAGGTGTATGTAACAAGGGGATTGGTCAGTTTTGCCATTCTGCTAGGCTTAAAGGGGAACACGGAGAGGGAGAGGGAAGGAGAGGGAAGAGGACAGCAAGAGACAGTGGCAGTGGGGCTCACCGACCCAGGAGATGAGAAGTGTAACGCTTGCCCAGGAAGGCCCCTCGCAGGGCCCAGCAGCAGAGGGTGAGAAGAAGCTGTCCTAATCGAGGAACTGCATTCTGAGTTGTTCCTGTTACTTCCAAATTGATCCCAATCCCGAGTTGTATCCTCTTACTTCCCTAATAAACCATTTAACTCCAAGTATGGTTCATGAATTCTGAGACGTTGCAGTGAATTACAGACCCCAAAGACGGGAGGGAGGATACTGAGAGGAGGAGGAGGAGTTGATGTTAGAGATGATGGGGTGGGACAACAGTTTGCACAAGTTGGACATTTGGGATGTCTTTAACTTTTGCCTCATAGGAACCAGCTTTGTACAGATTTTCTAAAAAAATATTCATTTAGGCATAAATAAACTTCTGAAGTAGTCATGAAAATTTTGGCAGTATAAACTAAAACAAGAGTTGGTCAATATGAACTAATTTTTATTCAGACTGATAGGGACTTCCTTGTTCTCTCCCCATGATGGAGGCCTTGGGCTCTGGTTGCTGCGAGGAGGTCAGTCTGTTCCTTCCCATTTGTTTTTCCTTCTTTGGGGTGCTTATGGGGGTCTTTTCTAGGGTTTTAGCTCCTCTGGCTGCCTCTGATTTGTGGGAGTGCTCTGCTGCTTCTCAAGAAGCGTCATGCTTGCTGGGGGCAACCCCAGGCAGTTCTTGGGGGAGCTACCCCCCTCCATGGGGTTGGGGGAGTGTGATTGGGCTCTGACCACACACCTTCCCATATTGTCTAATAAAGCATTTTTTTTCACCTGTATACCAACCCCATGTCCAGGTTGAGGGACTTTCTGGCCCTTACCCAGCTGCCCAGCACACTTGGCCAGCAATCTAAGGCATCAGTCAGCACCATTAATGCTAGTGAAACTTGCAGCGCATGTGGTCCCCCTAAACATTTGGGGTGCCACACTGACCTGGTCAGCTGTGTTTTCCAGTGATTCTTGCTGTTGGTTTAGAAACCTGGCCATTTATTGGAATGACCTGTGAAACGGGTTAAAAATTAGTTTTCCAAGCTCCTCCTCAGGCCTCTAGAATCAGTTCAAATTTATGGAGTGTTTCCAGCATTATCCTGCAAGAGATAAGCCTGGCTTTTGTTTTTATTTTGATTTCATCTATTTCAACTGGATGCACTTGATAGATGGTTTCCTGTTTTGAAAGCTACTAAAGAGAGACTATAAGGTGATGGCCTTCCTCAGGCTTTCCTCCTGATTTAAGAATCTGACACTGTGGTTTCCATAAGTCGTTACTTCATGTGATCGGTGGACAAAGAAGATGTCCCAGTGAATTCACGCCTTCCTCATATGCTGGTGAAAATGTTGATTCTAAGAGACTTTTGTTAGAGAAAGTTCAGAATTGTTCAAACAACTGTGTGTGGGGTTTTTTTTTTTTTGAAAATCTATGTAGTATATACTGTACTTCGAGTTTATGTAGTGCTTCTTATTTGAAGTTTCCTGAAATATTAAAAAAAAAATGTAATTTTCCCTACTAGATGATATCATCATTGGATTTATACAATTAAAATAATTATTGTTGCTGTTGTTGGCTGCCATTAAGTGACTCCCTACTCATGGTGACCCCATGTCCAGTGCTGTGCTATCCTTTTGGTCAGTTGTAGATTAGACCATTGTGATCTATAGGGTTTTCATTGGCTGATTTTTTGTGCATAGATTGCCAGGCCTTTCTTCCTAGTCTGTCTTATACCGGAAGCTCCACTGAAACCTCTTCAGCATCGTAGCAGCACGCAAGCCTTCACCGACAGACAGGTGGTGGCTGTGCTGTCTGTGTGTGAGGTGTATCGGCTGGAAATTGAACTCAAGACTCTGGCATGGAAGGTGAGAATTCTACCACTGAACCACCAATGACCTCTATTATTGTTTCCCTGCTTTTTCCTTTGGTTAAAAACAATACCATCCAGAACCATGTTCTAATGATTGAGTAAATTTTTAGAATGTTGAAGTTAATAAAGAAAGGTCACAAATGTATCACATTAAAACACAGTTAAAATATATATGTATACTTTACATGTCATCCAAAGTACAAAAAGAAAAATGAAATGAAGATTAAGAGGACCCACTGGTACAGAAACGTTATGATCATTTTTGTTTGAATGTTGTTGTTAAGTGCCGTCGAGTTGGTTCCGACTCATAGCGGCCCTGTGACAGCAAAATGAAACACTACGTGGTCCTGCACCATCCTCACAATTGTTGCTATGCTTTGAGTGTAGGAAACCTAAAAACCTTCAAAGGTGTGTGTGTGTTTTCTTTTATAAGGTCACCCTCCTTCACCAGCCTGAGGGTAAATAACGTAGGTCCTGGATAGATGATTTTGGGCTTTGCCCATCATAATTCAACAGGTGTTCTCTTATTAGTTGATAGGAAGTAAAATATTTCACAGTTACAGTTTTTATTGTCCTTTACTTGCGTTTTATCACCATAAATTCCTTCAGGTGGGTGTGAGATTTGTCTAATTTTTCTTCTGCCTATGAATTAAAAAATTACAACCTATTGAATTAGAGGTCATCATTCCTTCCTGCCCTATTATTTATACTACATTAGCACTTTAAAACACTGACAATATTTTATAATATACATTTTACTTTTTTATTTTTAAAAATAACAGTATAAAACACTTAAGGAAATGGACTTTTTAAAAAGCCACCTGTAATCTTACTGCTCTGGCATAGTACCAATATCGTATTTCTTCATAGAGTTCTGAAGTTGATTAATTCAGAATAAACCAAAAAAAAAAAAAAAACAGAACAAAACTGCAAACCCGTTGCCACCGAGTCGATTCCAACTCACAGTGACTTTACAGGACAGAGTAGAACTGCCCCATAGGGTTTCCAAGGGGCAGCTGGTGGATTCGAACTGTCGACCTTTTAGTTAGTAGCTGTTATGTCACCAGGGCTCCTAATCCAGAATAGAGGTTAAAAAAACAAAACAACGTTAATACTGTCAAGTTTAAGACATGGTTTTACGTATATCATTTTATTTATTAGTTACCTATGTATAACCGGTAGTGTTAGACAGCAAAAAAGAGGTTTAAGGTTAAATGTCTTGTTTGGTCTTATTGTTGATAATACTAGAGTCAGGCATCTGACTCCAAGGGGTAGCAGAGTTGATGATTTCTAACCAAGAACTCACAGAATTTCAGTGTTTCTTCCCATGCTATTGTTTCTCTCTCCATTCTGAACGAGATAAAATTGCTGGGTCCACATGGTGTGTCTCATAAGGGTTTGTTGTACGGCAAGCCACTGTACTTTGCAGAAAAGGCAGAAGGAAGTTCACAGGTTAAGATGCCTCCGAGTCGAACTCCTGTTGAAAACATAAAAATATAATAATTTGTATCAGGATTTCTCAACTTTGACACTACTGACGTTTTAGACTGGATAATTCTTGTTGTGGGGGCTCCCTGTGCATTATAGGGTGTTTAGTAGCTTCGCTTTCTTCTGCCTGTTGAATGCCAGTAGCAGCCCTCCCCTCAAGCTGGAACGACCAATGGTGGCTGCAGACATGGCCACATAGATACCTGGAGGCACCGTTGCCCTGGTTGAGGGCGGCCGCTCTAGATGGTATGGTGAGACATGCAGGCTTGCGTTACTCATTTTTAATTTTCGAAAATCTTGTTGTGATGACTGAGAAACTTTGAAGAGTCAGTCTTTGAGTAGACAAGCTTCCACAGTTGTGTCTTGGCATGTACACCCCTAGACATCCTCAACCTGTCCTCATCTAAGTTTGTGCAAAATTTTCTTTTTTTAGAAATGGCAGCCTTTCTGATGCTTAGATCCTAAAGTATTTGTGTAGCTACACTACATGTAAGGAGCCCTGGTGGCACAGTGGTTAAGAGCCAGGGCTGCTAACCAAACGGTCAGCAGTTTGAATCCACCAGCCAGCTCCTTGGAAACCCTGTGGGGCAGTTCTACTCTGTCCTATGGGGTCACCATGAGTCAGAATTGACTTGACAGCAGCCGGTTTGTTTTTTTATTATTTTGTGGCATAATGGTTAAGCACTTGGCTGCTAACCAAAAGGCCAGATGTTAGAGACCACCAGTGGCTCTGCAGGAGAAAAGACCTGGTGATCTAGCCCCATAAAGATTAAAAAAAAACAAAACCACACCAGTTGCTGTTGACAGCCTAGGAAGTCCTATGGGGAAATTGCTGCTTCTCTCCTATAGGGTTGTAGTAAGTTGGGATCAACCTGACAGCACATAGCAACAGCAATGCTGTATATACACTAAAATGCTTTTGCCTTCTGTGTGCTTAAACCAGAAACCAGATCTGTTGCTGTCGATTCGATTTGGACTCATAGTGACCCTATAGGACAGAGTAAAACTGCCCCATAGGGTTTCCAAGGAGTGGCTGGTGGATTTGAACTGCTGACTTTGTGGTTAGCAGCTGGGTTCTGAAGCACTGCACCACCAGGGCTCCTCTGTGTGATTAGAGGGCAGCATAGTCAGCTCAGTTGCAATGGGTCTGGTTTAGTTTGATAACGTTCTTGCTGCCCAGGATGCAGGACTAAGGCAGTGGTCTGCTGTGTTCCGTAAAGAGTTAGAGAATTCTAGGAAAGGAGGTTCTAGTCTCCCTTTACAGTGCTCTTCAGACCCAACCCAAAATTGTTTTAGGAAAGTGTCTTCTGCCTTAGTTTTTGCCTATGTCCTTTTGCTCCCCAGTAACCCTGGTGGCGTAGTGGTTAAGAGCTACAGCTGCTAACAAAAGCTTGGCAGTTCGAATCCACCAGCTGCTCCTTGGAAACTCTTTGGGGGCAGTTCTGCTCTGTCCTGTAGGGTTGCTATGAGTCGGAATCAACTTGACAGCAACGAGTTTGGTTTTTGTTTTTTGCTCCCTACTCCATGGGCATGGAGCCTGACTGACGCCTGTCCTTGTGTAACAGCCTTGAAAGCAGTTATTAAGTTCTCTCCTGGCCTTTACTTTTCCAGACCAAGTCTAGTCTATTAAAGCCTCCCCTTTTAGGTCTTTCTGTTCATTTAGTGAGTTTGGTTGCTTTCTTGTACCATATCCAAATTTTCCACAGTTTATTTAAGCCTGGGATTCAAAAGCAGGACATAAAATTACAATAAAAACTCAACCCTTGCTGAGTACAATGAGAAGATTGCCTCCTAGCTATTTGCCTATCCCGACTGTGCTTGCCTTTTGGAGAGCAGTATTGCTTATTCACGTTCACAACCTGTCCCTAAAGAGCCCTAAAATATTCTAGAATCTTGCCCAGATTGGAGAATCCCTTTGTCTGATCTGTCAGAATCCTGGTATGTTCAGTTAATTGAATCACTCTGAGCTAGGAATAATAAAAGTGATACATATATATTTTATCTCTTAGGACTCTCAGTTCTTCTTATGCAGTAGTTCAGGTTTTCTGGCAAGGCCACAAAATTATCAAGATATATATATATTTTTTAAAGAATATACACTTAAAATTTAAAAGTATAGAACACTCCATACAGCACTTTTAGGAGGAGTTAGAAGCCCAGGCTTGCATGCAGGTGTGATGCTTATAATCTCTTTGTGGAGATAAAATGTGGATGTACGTACCTGAGGCCAGGAAGTCAGATTGGGGCCAGAATATTCAAGAGTCTCTAAGAAAATTAGGAAAGGATCATGAAATGATCAAGGCTGTGCGTCTGATTTATCACATACTTTGGAGTGAAGAGAAGCTAGAGGGCAAGAGACAAGGTTAGAGGCCATTTCATGACTCTGTAGGACACAGTAGAACTTCCCATAGAGTTTCCAAGGAACGGCGGGTGATTTCGAACTGCTGACCTTTCTGGTTAATAGCTGTAGCAGTTAGCCACTGTGCCATCAGGGCTTTAGTCAAGGCATGGGAAGATGATAACGGCCTGCACTAGGGTCCCTGGTAGCAGCTCTTGGCTCCTAACCCAAAGGTTGCCAGTTCAAGTCCACCCACAGGTGCCTCAGAAGAAAGGCCCGGTGATCTGCTTTCTGAAAAATCAGCCATTGAAAACAGTTCTACTCTGACAGACATGGGGTCTCCACTGGTTGGAGTCAACGCCGTGGCAGCTGGTACTGGTAGGGTGATGTGAATGAGAAAAGAAGGAGAATGAAGCAAAAGGATTTGAAAATAAGTGAATTGACCAGAGTTAATGACTGACTGGGAGGAGAGAAGTGAAGAAAGAAGGAGAAAGAGCCGGAGAGGACTGAAGTTTTGGATCTGGGTGACTAAAGCTGACGGTGGTGTTGATGTTGGAAATGAGGAGGAACAAGTCTGGGAAGGTGATATATTTCATTTGGACTTGACGACTTCGTGATACTCGTGACACCATTGGAAATATGGAATGATGCTTCGGGAGAGAAACTGCACAGGTGTAGACTTAGGAGTCTTCTACGTAGAAGTACAGTGAAAGCTTTTAGGGTAAATGAGGTCTTTGTGTGTGTAGAAAAAGAAGAGGGCCAAATATATAATTTTGAGAAAAGTCTGCATTTAGAAATTTAGGAGAAAGCACCAGAAGACCTAGAAAGACCCAGCCTTAGAGATAAGAGAGAACTGGATGGTGCAGTTCAGGAAAGCCGAGGAAGAGAGTTCCAGAAGAAATGTCCACACGTTGCAGAAGACAAGCAGGCAGAGCTCCCGAGAGAGCACTGGATTTGCAGACTGAGAAGTCACGGTGCCCAGAAGAGCAGTTGAGATTGTGAAGGGTTAGGTTGCCGGAAGAGGAGGTGGTGTCAGCCGCTGGTGTGGATTACACTTGAGAAGTTCGGCACTTTGCTCAGTGGGGCAGCAGCAATAGGGGAAGATAATCCCGTAGGGGAGGAGACCTGAGCATGTTTCTAGACAGAGGAAGGAGCCAGTGGAGAGAAGAGACTGAAAATGCATAAAAGTAAGGGGATAATTAATGGAACAAGGTCCCCAAGGAATGAACACAATCTTTTCTTGTCTTTGTTCTTGAATTGGTTATTTGTTATTCTAAGGTCACAAATTAATGCCACTTTGCAAAGTGGCACAGGAAGTTCTGAAGGGCCTTTAAAGCTGGGATACGCCTTGTCCTTTCAGAGCAGTGTGTGCTTTGCTTTTGGCTTATTAGTGATGACTAATCCTCGCTTGTCTTTTGTTGAAGGCTTGACCAGCTCTGTAATCCCAACAGTGTCTCTTGAAAGAGCAGGCCTGCTCACTGTTGCTGTCCTATTTGGTTATAGGATGCTCCAGTTGAAATTTTTGCAGTTTTAGTTTGGAACATGTAACTCAAAAGTTGTAGAGTTCCATTTCTTGTGTTCTTTTTATTGTGGATTATTTTGATTTGATTTCTACATAGTGAATTATACTTGTACTGAGCCAAGAAAATACAGTAGTGAACAGAATATAGCTCTTTTACACTGATTTGCATTTTCCAAGTTCACGATGATGCTTCTCCTTCAGCTGTAAGAAATATTAAAATTTCTGCCTTTCTTTAGTCCTTTGTATTTGTCTTTTCCTCTCTTGGTGGTAATAACTAACAAATCTAAGTTACCAATAAAATTTTTCAAAGCTAGTCTCAAATTTATACGTAAACCAAAACAAACCCATTGCCTTCAAGTGGATTCCCACTCATAGCGTCGCTGTGAAACTTGCACGTATAATACTCCAAGTATGAAATAGGGGAGTGGAAGGAGGTCAGCCCAGATCACTTTTTGTGAGGTTTGACCCTCAGATGGAGGATATACATGAGCCCCTTGAGGGGAGAGGGGTGTTCCTTTGCTGGGAGTTGGATAGGCCACAGGTGAGCAATATGCAATTTGTGCAGCAAAGAAGGTCCTCTTGGAAGAGAAAATCTTAGAATCCATGCTAGATTATTTGATCATCCTGACTGTGATCATCACCACCGTCACCACTGTCGTCGTCATCATCATTGTATGGGGCTTAAAGTTGGCAGGCAGTGTAGTTGAAGAAGGAAGAAAAAGGGAGAGGCTTTAGAAGACCTTAACGGATATGACTCGTGTTCTTCTGACTCATGGAGTTTTGCCTAAAATGTCACTTTTATTTTTGGTCAGGTGTTTTTTAGCACTTGCATTACAACATTTGGAACACTACATTTTTGCGATCTGTTAGCTATGAAGGTGTTT
Source organism: Elephas maximus indicus (assembly GCF_024166365.1). NCBI lineage: Eukaryota > Metazoa > Chordata > Mammalia > Proboscidea > Elephantidae > Elephas > Elephas maximus. The sequence goes on from NC_064822.1 coordinate 19,889,916, forward strand.
AAAATTAGATTCCTAGAAATCAGGTTATGGAAGCCCTTGGCCACACTGCGTAGGTTATGTTTTGAGCGCTTAGTAGTGAATCTTACTGTGGTGTCTGTTCTTAGTATTTGTAGAACACCTGCTTCATGATGCTGAGGAAATGCAGTTTGTTTTTTTATACAAGCTTTAATGTTCTTTGAACCTGTCCTCATCATACCCTTGTGAAGCAGATATACGTTTTAAAAGTTAGCCTACTTTTTCTTCTCTCTAGTTTACTATTCTTTTGTTGATTGCATTTTCCTTCATTGCAGCTTTATGAAATGCAAATGCAGGAAATATAATCTTCATTTTGTGTACAGAGAGCTGAACTTGGCTGCATAACATAATACTCTAGTTATGTCTTTGAGGTTACGACATTAGAGTGGGCATGAGCCCAGGTCCCTTGCCTTTTCTGCTTTGTGCATTTCCACAAAGAACACCGCCAGCCCCCACCTGTCTCTGGTTCATCCTGCTGTGGTATTATCTCTTAAGGCTATTTCTTTGCCTTCAATTTTGACAACAGTGATTTAGTTTCTAAGATGATGAAAGGGTAGTGAAAAGGGTATGGAAAGAAAAAGAAAAAGCAGGAAGGGAAGGAATTATCTCATGATTTTAGTCAGAAGGAAATAACTCAGACAGAAAAAAATATTGTAAGTGGGTCAGATCCCAAGAAGTTATATTGAACACAGCCTCTTTTTTTTTACAGTGTTGTTACCAGGAGTAACTAAAAGAATGATTTTGTTCATTCTGAACTCAAAACCTATCTTTTTGCTGACTCGGACTGTAATTTGCAGAATTTGTTCATTTCGAGTTTGAGAACTGAGAGAAGAGGGCCTGAGCAAACCTTGGATTATTTGAAATCGAGATCCCTGTGGTAAAGTAGGATCATTAATTTTAAGAAGCATATGATAAAAGGTACATTGGGATAGATACTATATTTTTACACAAATAATGCGCATTATGCATTTTATTTTGCCAGCCCTGGGGAGGGGCAGATATTTTCATAAGCATGCTATGCTAATTTTTTTTTACAGCAACATGTAATAAAAAAAATAGCATAGCGCACTTAGGAAAATACCTGGTGGGGAGGGAGGGCAAGATTGGCAAAAAAAAGTATGGCACAAGGATAACATGGATGTTATTTGCGTAAAAATATGGTACCACTTTTTATACAATTGAGTGATTGGGTTTTGTCTGAGGGGTATGTGTATGTGAGTGCACATGTGTGTTTGATTTGTAAACTCTTGCCTGGGAGGGGATATATTACTATTATTTGCCAGTGACCCACAAACTTCTTTCAGAGAGGCCCAGGGATCGTAAAAGGCCTATCTGTAGGTAAAAGTGCTTGATGGTTTATAAAATAGGTATCTAGTACGGAGTGGGGCTTGAATACATTTGAAACAGGTGCAGAGGTGTTACGAACATTGTAATAGAAATAATGTCAATGTTTCTTAGTCATAAGTTGTGAATTATTATCTAAATGTAATATGTGGCCAAAATATTAACTATAATTAATTAGTTAATGTAATATTATCTAGAGGTAATATGTGGCCAAAAATATTAATCACTAACCAGTTAATGGTGGTATTTGCTAGGGAGGTCTGGTTAGTGATTAATATTTTTGATAACAAACATGCTGTTTGATCTTTCACAGGATTGAGAGAAATCTGCCCGTGACGATGCCAATATAATGGTGCCAGACTTTCTCTTTCCTCCTCAGTCTTCTGTTGACTTTGGCCGGAGTTGGGCCAGCTGCTGTCAGATACATTTTATTTCTGTCGCTCTAAAAATCGGATATATGCATGTCCCTTAAAGACCAGCGGGAGCCAGATTGGCCTTTCCACAGGACCCCTGTGAAAACCTACCCTAAAAAACCCTGCCTTTTATTTCTAAAGTGGCAGTTACGAGCAGGGCCTGTTGCTACTTGCCCCTGAGGTCTCTTCAGGGTAGATTTTCGGTTTTTGCTTTGAAAAGGTCCATACCGTTTATGATAAATCCGCGTTGTACCTTTGTGTCCACGTTGGAATTTGTGAATGCTCCTCAGCGGTGCCAGGGCATCTGGAAGGGCTCAGGCCCTGTCTTTGCAGAGTGCTCTGTCCTGGTGCCTGTGCTCACTTTTAGCAGCCTGGTCTTCTTCAGGCTCTGTCTTTGCAGAGTGCCCTGTCCTGGTGCCTGTGCTAACTTCCAGCAGCCTGGTCGTCTTCAGGCTCTGTCTTTGCAGAGTGCTCTGTCCTGGTGCCTGTGCTCACTTCCAGCAGCCTGGTCGTCTTCAGGCTCTGTCTTTGCAGAGTGCTCTGTCCTGGTGCCTGTGCTCACTTCCAGCAGCCTGGTCGTCTTCAGGCTCTGTCTTTGCAGAGTGCTCTGTCCTGGTGCCTGTGCTCACTTCCAGCAGCCTGGTCGTCTTCAGGCTCTGTCTTTGCAGAGTGCTCTGTCCTGGTGCCTGTGCTCACTTCCAGCAGCCTGGTCGTCTTCAGGCTCTGTCTTTGCAGAGTGCTCTGTCCTGGTGCCTGTGCTCACTTCCAGCAGCCTGGTTGTCTTCAGGCTCTGTCTTTGCAGAGTGCCCTGTCCTGGTGCCTGTGCTCACTTCCAGCAGCCTGGTTGTCTTCAGGCTCTGTCTTTGCAGAGCGCTCTGTCCTGGTGCCTGTGCTCACTTCCAGCAGTCTGGTCGTCTGCCTGCCATCCGGCACGGGAGCCCTGGTTATCCACCGTCGTGAGCCCCTGTTGATACTGGTTTTGTAGAATTTAATTCACTAGGAAATGAGAAACTGCAAGACTTAAAAAAAAAAAAAATCCATAGAAGGCTTGTTGTAAGAATAGTTAATTCTGTAAAGGTAGGTAATGGCATTGATTTGTTGTAAAATGTGCGTTTATTTCGGGCATAACAAAAATTCATGTTTGAATACTGTACTTGACAAGAGCGTAGAAAACAGACATTATGGTGGTATAACTGGTTACACTTAGTGCAGTCTAGTATAGTACAGAATAGGTGGCTCATAGCTTACTGTGAGAATCATGCCTGAGGAATAAAAAAGGGTGAAAAAATTTTTTTCTTACTTTACACCTGTCGCCAGTTGCTGTCAAGTCTGTTCCAACTCATGGCAGCTCCGTGTGTGTCAGAGTAGAACTGTGCTCCATGGGGTTTTCAGTGGCCAATTTTTTGAAAGTAGATCGCCAGGCCTTTCTTCTGAGGCACCTGCAGGTGGACTTGAACCTCTAGCCTTCCAGTTAGCAGCCGAGCGTATTAACCATTTGCACCACCCAGGGACTCCTTTTCTTTTAGTGCATTTATATACTACAGTCGTTCAATGATCCCTATTTATTTGGTTGAAAAGCAAAGATGTCACCTTGAAGACTAAGGTGCCCTGACCCAAGCCATGGTATTTTCAGTCTCCTCATATGCATGTGAAAGGTGGACAGTGAATAAGGAAGACCGAAGAAGAATTGACGCCTTTGAATTGTGGTGTTGGCAGAGACTATTGAATGTTACCATGGACTGCCAAAACAAGTCTGTCTTGGAAGGAGTACAACCAGAATGCTCCTTAGAAGCAAGGATGGTGAGACTGCATCAGGAGGGATCAGTTCCTGGAGAAGGACATCATGCTTGGCAGAGTACAGGGTCAGCGGAAAAGAGGAAGACCCTCAATGCGATGGACTGACACCGTGGCTGCAACAATGGGCTGACACGTAACAGTGATGGTAAGGATGGCGCAGGACTGGGCAGTGTTCTGTTCTGTGGTGTGTGGGGTCACTATGAGTCAGAAGCGACTCGACGGCACCTAACAACATTTATTTGGTATAGGATTAAATAAGATGTTTTATGTAAAACAGTTGCATAATGCCTGGCACTTGTCAAAATGCTCGGTGGATTTGAGGTATTGTTAATACTGATTACTTCTACAAAACACCTTCCCTCATTGGAAAAAAGGTACCCTACAGTAGTACATAATGTCCAAGATCAGAGCCTTTTCGTAAACTGGGGTTTTATTTTAACAAAAACAAAAATTTATTTGGGGGGAAAAACCTCACTCATAGTCAGATGCCAAAGCCCTCAGGACATTATGTACCGTGAATGATTTTACCTGCGTCCAAGACCTTTGAATTTTCCTGTCTTTTCTCCCCTTTGTTTGTCTGGCAGTCTTTTTGGAGAAAAGCGCCTGTTAGCCTGAGAGGTAGACTGAGACTGTGCAGGATGACAGCCCTGCTGAGAAGTCTCCCTGGATAACATGGTCTGGGGAGCCAAGCCTTGTTTTATGCTTCTTTAGGCTCATGAAGCAGCTCATGAGTTTGGTCGCCGCCCTAACTGCTTTGTCCCTGGCCCCCTCTGTTGGGCTGCCTCTGTGTGATTTTCACAGGGGTCTCACTTATTTACTGGCCAGAGCCTTCCGTAGGGGAGCTAGTGGCAGAGTCACTTGTTACAAGTGGATTCAGAGAAGGCACATATGACTTTGGAGTTAAATCTGTATACCTGTCCAGAGAGATTTCTTTTCAGGTTATCTGTTGATCCAGACGTGATTAACAAAGAGCGCCCTTCTCAGTTAAGAGAAGTGGAGCATCGTTTGAGGTATTCTTCTTTTCACACTTTCTGAAGTCCTTTAGGAAGAGAGCTTTGGTTCAAGGCTTAAGAATTAAAGTCAAAGAACAATTTAAAGAGTGTCCTTTTGACTTGCTGTCTTGCCGTAGACAGTTCATGGGGCCGAAGCACAATCGGCAGGCCTTCTCGTTCCCATCCTAGTGGGAGACTTTTTCTTGTCCTAAGAAATATGTTTTCTAAACATCTCTGAATCAGGACATTTTAGTGATAGAGAGAATCATGACTTTATTTTAATGTATTGTAGATGAGTACTCTAGAGAGCTCAAGAATAGGAATTCTAACACAGTGCATATGAAACAGTGATGGTAAGTACTTTAAAAAATTGTCTATCTCCTAGCAGTAAGCCAAGTCCCTGGGTGGTGCAAACCGTTAATATGCTTGGCTGCTAGTCGAAAAGTCGGCAGTTCAAGTGCACTCAAGCGCCTTGGAAGAAAGGCCTGGGGATCTGCTTTTGAAAAATCAGCCGTTGAAAACCCTATGGGACATAGTTCTACTCTGAAACACATGTGATCGCCATGAATCAGTCAACCGTCTTTGTTTTTTGCAGCAAGCTACTAAGAGAGTAGTCTGCAAAGACCTGGGGACGCATATGCTTTGCTTGGCAAAAGCCCACTTGTCCTTTATGAAGTTTTCTCTGAGACGCTCCAGGGCACAGTATGGCCTCAAGGTTTGGTTGCACTTTTAATCGATATTACGGTATAAATCTTGATGTGTATGCAAGGCTTGGAACCCCTAGAAGGCAGGACCATAGGTCTGAATCTATTCGATGGCAAGTAACAACAACACAAGGCAGGAACTGCGTTTCTTCCATTGTCTCTTATGTGATGCCCAGGGCAGTTCTAGGCACTCAGAGTATTTTTGCTTATTTCTGAATTTTTTTAAGGATTTTTTGGCTGCCTGTTTTCCCTGTCCCAATGCAGCTGTCTTTGCAGAATGCACTGCTGCTGGTTTTTGTATGGTGCCTGGAATGAAGAAGGTACCAGGAGAGGGTGTCGTTCAGGCTCCTTGGAATTTCTGAGAAGGCTTTTGGCCTCAGGGACGTACCTCAGACAAGAGATCAAAATCTCAAAAATTTTTTTCTTTCCGGATAAAATAATTACTTTGTTTCCTCTTACTTTGATTGAGATGATACCAGCATATCTTAAATGCTGTACTTGCTTTTTCATTGACCCAGAACTGTTCATTAGTAGGGAGATTTCATATATAAGGCTCAAGTTGTGGATATAAAACCCAGTGCCATCGAATCGTGGATAGCGTATGATAATTTTTCAAAGCATGTTCCTTGAAAACCTGTATACAGCTATTTGAAAAAGTATGTCTTCCAACTAGCACCTCACAGCCCTGTGGGAATACAGAACATTTGTGCAGTGGGAGAGACTAGGAGTTGGGATGCTGATAAGTTAGAGCATTGAAGTTTATTAATAAATCTTACTTATTTGCCAAGTGCATTGTGAATTTTTTTTTTCCTTTTAACCATTACTGCTTTCTAGGATTTAAATTATAAAGAATACTGATGATTGCCTTCTCACATTTACCTAATCAGCATATTTGTTGTCAGTCTCTTTTGTTTAAGGGTGAGGGGCAATGGTCCAGTCATATGGACTGCTGCTATTGTGTCTCCTTCTCCACAAAACAAAACAAAACAAAACCAAACCGCAGGAAGCCTGCTTCTCCCTCTTCCTACTGAGCCTTGCTACTGCTGTCTCCGCTGCCAGGGCTGCTGCTGTTCCTGGGGTGCCCTGGAAACCTAACCACTCTTTATGACGTTAATTCTATAGGAAAATACATTCCTGTGCCAAGCAGCCTGCTTAGAAGTGAACTTCTGGACCCCAGCACATTCGAAAATTCAGGATTGCCTGACATGAGTGGAATAGGGGGCCTTGGAGTTCTGTCTGCATTGGCCTGAGCTATTTCATGTCATTGAAGAGCTGGAAAAGACCTAGGAGGTCAGGTACCTAGGGGCTTTTTTTTTTTTGATAAATGAGGCTCAGAAAAGCAATGTGCTCAAGATTGCGTATCAAGTACTAGAGTTGGGGTGAGAACCCAGCTCTCCTGCCATGGATGGACCTTCTGTGTCAGGAACCCTCTCTCCATGGGGTTGCTCGTCCCTCAGGGACAGCACTCTGTCCTTCATCGCCTTTTCTTTCATTTCTTTTCTATCCGGGCCTCCCACGCCTACCAGCCTCCTACTAGTCAGTAAGCAAGTGTACTGAATGACTAGCACGAAGGACATAATTGGAGAAATTACAATGACATGTCAAAGAATGTATTAAAATATACACGTTGAATTTGTTTTATGAAATGACATTACTTGGTAGTCAGTGTGATATTGGTATTTTAAATCTTAAGAACATTTTTCTTGGGAAAATTTTAGTGTCTAGACGTCCAAATGTTACCTTTTAACCATAAATGAGTGGTTGTAAGTATGAGGAAACATGAATGATGGTTCTCAGTGACATGTAGCCAGTTGCATCTCAAATCTGGAAATACTTAGTACTGAACAAAAATGCCAAAGCCACATTCCCGAAAAGACATCCTAAAACGAAAAGACATCCTAAGAGGATAGAATTCAAAGTGTCATGGCTGTGGTTTTTGGATATTCAGCTCATGCCCTGAAGAGAAGGGTAGGATTAATAATTCTGTTAGAAGAAAAAAAAATGCATACCTACAAAATATGAATGATTGACTGTGAGTACAGCAAAAAAAAAAAACCCTTATCCCTGGATTTTTATTGGTCCATAAATCAATCTTAAGTAGATTTTACAGTCTGGAGGTTAAAAGCAGAGATGCTCACGTAGTTTTCTTCATGTACCCACATTTTCGTAGATGGAGATGACCAAAAAAAAAAAAAATTTTTTTTTGCCTTTTTGACTTCACTTTGCCTGCTGTTCATAAGATAAAAAAATACAGGGGGTAAAACGAGCGAGGAATGGCGTTTGTTAGGAAGAGTGACGGTACCCATAGAAGATACCCATATAAATAACGTTCTGGTTCCCATGAGGTTTTCTCTTTCCATGAAAGTTTTGAATATAATACCAAATTACCTGCCTTTTCCCCTTTTTGTCTGCTGAAGGAAATACAGACTTAGTCCCTCCCCACTTCTTTTCATTTGTTTAGAGATGGCTTTAAAGTGCCAAAGATTATACTCTGGGGGTTGTTCCAGGCTTGGTCTGTAAGAGATGTTGGCTGCGTTTTGCTCTTAGCACGAAGAGCTTTCCCACAGACTGTCAGGGTGGCAGTGCAGTAAGGCATTGCTTAGTTAAATGACAGATGACTATAATCGATAATTAAATGTGTCAAGCATCTGACGCACCTAGAGAGATGTTTGCTGCTTAAATGTGATGGAAATTACAGTACAGTCATATAATGGACTACTATAAAAAACCAAAAACCTGTTGCTGTCGAGTCGATTCTGACTCATAGAGACTCTATAGGACAGGGTAGAACTGTCTCATAGAGTTTCCAGGAAGTGCCTGGTGGATTTGAACTGCCGACCTTTTGGTTAGCAGCCATAGCTCTTAACCACTATGCCACCACGGTTTCCTGTAGAGCTGTTAAAAGAAGCAGGATCTATATATGCTGGCATGGAGAAGTGTCCAAGATCTATTGAAAACAAAAAACAAAAAAGTATGTATGGCGTGATCATATGTATTAAAAATAAAAGAGATGTACTCTGTGTGTGGTTGCGTGCTTGTGTAAGGATAGAAAGTACCCAGAAAGATGTACAAAAAAATTTTTTTAATACCAGCTACTACTGGAAAAAAACTACTGGAAAGTGGGATGAGGGAATAGGAGTTGGGGAAAGGGGTTGTTTTCAGCTTCACTTCTAACTGTCATTTATTGTACTACTCAGAAGGTTTTTAAAAACAATACTGAGTGTGTCTTACTTTTGCACTCTAATTTTTTTCAGAGCAAATGATTGTAGTTAAATTTAAATGATAGGTTAAGGCTAGGCTGTGGTAACAAATACGTCCAAACAAGTAATGTCTTGAAATAATTGTTTCTTGATCACATAATAATACAGGGTAGGGGTAGGTGGGTGAATGATGTGACTGGGCTCCACACAGACCCAGCTGGTGGCAGCATAGCCACCCTAGGGTCAACCTGAAGGGACATTGAAGATGGAGGAGTGCTATGAGATGTTTTGTGGATTCGTTGTTGTTCTTTATCGTTGTGTAGTATTCTGTTGTGTGAATATACCATACTTCGTCTATCCATTCATCTGTTGATGGGCACCTTGGTTGTTTCCATCTTTTTGTTATTGTGAACAGTGCTACAGTGGCGTGGGTGTGCATATATCTATTTGTGTGATGGCTCACATGTATCTATTCATGTGATGGCTCTTATTTCTCTAGGATATATTTCAAGGAGTGGGATTGCTGGGTCGTATGGTGCTTGTATTTCTAGCTTTTTAAGGAAGTGCCAAATCAATTTCCAAAGTGGTTGTACTATTTTACATTCCCACCAGCAGTGTATAAGTGTTCCAGTCTCTCTGCAACCTCTCCAGTGTTTCTTATTTTGTGTTTTTTGGATTAATGCCAGCCTTGTTGGGTGAGATGGTATCTCATTTTAGTTTAGATTTGAATTTCTCTAATGGCTAATGATAGTGAGCGTTTCCTCATGTATCTGTTAGCTGCCTGAATGCCTTCTTTAGTAAAGTTTCTGTTCATATCCTTTGCCCATTTTTTAATTGGTTTATTTGTCTTTTTGTGGTTGAAGTTTTGCAGTATCTTGTAGATTTTAGAGATTAGACCCTGATCAGTTATGTCATAGCCAAAAATTTTTTCCCAGTCTGTAAATTGTCTTTTTACTCTTTTGGTGAAGTCTTTTAATGAGTGTAAGTGTTTGATTTTTAGGAGCTCCCAGTTATCTAGTTTCTCTTCTGGTGTTTGTACGTTGTTAATTATGTTTTGTATTCTGTTTATGCCATGCTCCTAGTGTTGTCCCTATTTTTTCTTCCATGATCTTTATCATTTTGGATTTTATATTTAGGGCTTTGATCCATTTTGAGTTAGTTTTTGTGCATGGTGTGACGTATGGGTCTTGTTTCATTTTTTTGCTGGTGAATATCCAGTTATACCAGCACCAGTTGTTAAAGAGACTATCCTTTCCCCATTTAACTGACCTTGAGCCTTTGTCAAATATCAGCAGCTCATAGGTAGATGAGTTTATGTCTGGATTCTCAATTCTGTTCCATTCATCTATGTACCTGTTGTTATACCAGTACCAGCCTGTTTTGACTACTGTGGTGGTATAATAGGTTATCAAGTCAGGTAGTGTGAGGCCTCCCACTTTGCTCTTTTTCTGCAGTAATGCTTTACTTATCTGGGACCTCTTCCCTTTCCATATGAAGTTGGTGATTTGTTTCTTCATCTCATTAAAAGATGTCGTTGGAATTTGGATCAAAATTGCATTGTATCTGTAGATGGCTTTGGGTAGAAGAGAGTCTTCTTTTCCATGAACAAGGTATATATTTCCACTTAAGTAGGTCTCTTTTAGTTTCTTGCAGTAGTGTCTTGTAGTTATCTTTGTATAGGCTCTCTGGTTGGGTTTATTCCTAAGTATTTTATCTTCTTGGGGGGTATGGTAAATGGTATTGATCTGGTGATTTCCTCTTCGAAGTTTGCTTTGTTGGTGTAGAGGAATACAACGATTTTTGTATGTTTATCTTGTGTCCTGATACTTTGCAGAAATTTTCTATTAGTTCCAGTAGTTTTTTTGTGGATTCTTTGGGGGTTTTCTGTGTATAAGATCATACCATTTGCAAATAGGGGTACTTTCATTTCTTCCTTACCAATTTGGATGCCCTTTATTTCTTTTTCTAGCCTAATTGCTCTGGCTAGGACCTCCAGCATGTCCCTGTTTTCTAGAACGTGTAGGTATGTGTTTTGCTGGCGGACTCGGGGCACCCAGTGTTGTTAGCTGTAACAACTGGGAGTCACCGTTTATTCTTGGACCCCTGTCACAGGTGGGTCAGTGGAATGGGTGGAGCCATCAGTCCTCAGGCCCCTGATGTGGGTAGGTGAGGACCCTTATTAATGGGCAGGGTGGTGTTACATGTCACAAATATGCCACTCCCCCTTATAGCAGATATGGATGAAAATAGTCTTCAGGTATATACCCTGTTGTACTGTGCTAATGAGGGCATACATACACTGTTGAAATAGATCCACACAGGTCTACGCAGGCGTGAAAGGCATTCAAAGTCCATGGACCCCTTATGCCTGTGCCTATGCAAAGGGCTGTGCCTGTTCTGAGTTCCTGGCTTAGGGGAGCTAGCAGATTATTTTTTTCTGTTTATTATTTTGTTCTGTTTCCAAAGTTGGGAGAATGGCTCAGGGCACGTGATAGATCCTACTTCTGGCCCAGGGAGTGCAGCAATCACTGAAGTCACAGGACCTGGAGCAGAGTGGGGAGGGGGCAGGTAAATGGGAGAGAGGTATTTCCCAAAGGGGGAGGGTTTTTTTTTTTTTGATCCTTGCGGTAGATTAGACCACTTGTACTTATCTTGTGTTGATTGAGCGCTGTTTCTCCCTGGTTCCGGAGGCTTGAGTAGACTCTCCGCCACTCGGTCTCTCCTAGTGTGGAATATGCATCCCGAGCACCACTGCCTGCCTCACGCACGAGCCAGCTGACCCAGCCTGCAGGGTGCTGGTGCCGGCGGGGCCAGGTCAGGTCTGGCAACTCCTTGCTGCTTCGGAACCACCTCGCCCTCCCGCTGCCGCTCGGTCAGATTCCTCAACTTTGCTTTTGATGTTCAGGGCTCCTAGCTTGTCATATGTAATTGATTTTCTTGTTTTTCGAGTCTTTGTTCTAAGAGGGACCACAGGGAGTGTCAGACTACTCTGCCATCTTGGCCCAGCCTTTAACTTTTTTTTTTTTTGCATAATACCTTCTACTTGGATTCTCATTGTCAGATAGCTGTAATTATACAGTAAAACCTGCAAAAGCCGAGACCTATGTAAGGTGGAAACCTGTCAGACAAGGAAAACAAATATTTTCCACTAAATGAATGATAGAAAAGTGGTAAGACTACTCCCTGTCAAAGGAGAAAACTTGCGAGACCCGGAAAAACGAGGCAGTCCTGTCGAGCTCTGGCTCTCACAGGTTTCACTGTACCACCTCCATTCTGCCATGTTTTCCCCGAACATATCTATCTATTCAGTCACTCATCCAGGTATTCCACAAAGCTTTATGATGCAGCCTGTGGTTTTAAGGAGCCCACGATGTAGTGGGTGGGCAGATGGGTAGTAGAAAATCGTGATGTGGCATAGCGAATGATATGATTCAGGTAATGGAAGGGGGCTACAGAACTGCGTAAGAGGAGCTGCAGTCCAGAACCTAGGAAGAAGGTTCTGAATGTCTGAGCAGTGTTGAAGGGATGATAAAAATTAGCCAGGACAAGAGGGGAAGGGAGCGGAATGTGGCAGAGAGCAGGGGATGTTTGATATTAAAGAAAGGGGGGAATTTGAGCACTGGCTCTGGGGGAGAGATAGAAGAGACAAGAACAGTAGAGAGGATGGCTTGGTGTTTGTCCTCTGCACAGGTCCTTGGGCTAGTCTTGAGCCTTTCTGGAGGTAAGTGTTAGAAGCCACAGAAACTTTCCATTTGTTCATGAGTACACATGTGCCTTCATCTGGCAATTCCCAGACGTTTTAGGCAGGATTTTGCATTGTGTGTAAATTGGTGAGGATCCGGGTAGCAGATTACAGAAAACAACTTGAGCTACTGTATGCTAAAGAGGAGAAATTAATATGAGGGTAGAGGGTTTTTCCAGAGTACCCGAAGGCAGGAATGTATCTGGCTTTAAGGTCTCAGGGTCTAAGAATTTGGAAGCTCTGTAGCTTCACTGTTTCTCTTCCGTAATAATGCTGTGTGTATCTGCCTCATCCACCTCTCTCTGCAACCTGGCCCTGTAGCCCACCCTGCAGGTGTTCCGCCATCTGAAGAGATGTTCTGTCCTGGCTCTAAGTCCAAGTTTTCAGGGAAAGGATTCTAAATAGCCCAGCTGGGGGTACGCTCCCACCTGTGCTGTAATCAGCAGCGACAGAGGAGTAGAGTGCGGGTAACACCTTGTCAGAATGGCTGCTGGGGACCCTGAACTTAGTCGAAATGATGACAGTACTGTCTGTTACATACAAAGATACTATAAATCATGTACTTTGCCTCTTTTTCTTTTCTCCAGAAGTGCAAATGAGTTGCTGTTGGGGTAGCTGCAGTGCAGCTGTTCCTTGGTATGTAACTAGTTATCCGGGGTCCATATTTATAACTAGTTGTCTGGGGTAGTGTGTGGTCTACAATCACAGAACTTCATGATCATCCCAAAATCATGGTATTAGTGGTGATACCACTGTATGCCAACTACCCAGGTAATCAGCTCCTGGCCTAAAGAGTAATTGTTCTGAGGTTACCACTGGTTGACATCGAACTGACTCCGACTCATGGCAACTACACGTGTGTCACGGTAGAGATGTGTTCCATAGGATTTCAGTGGCTGATTTTTTGGGAGTAGATTGCCAGGCCTTTCTTTCAAGATGCCTCTGGAGGAGGGGCCTCAAACTGCCAGCCCTTCAGTTAGCACCACCTAGGGACTGTCCTGAAGTTACCACTACCTAAAAGGAAGAGAAGAAGTGGGAGCAGATTCCCTCCGTGAGTGTGCCCACCTGGACACTGACTTGTTGTGGTACTCAGTGCTTCACTGTTTGGAAGAGCACTTCTCTCTCGTGGTGGTCATCAGGGAGCCAGCAAGAGGATCTGTGGGGTGGAATGTGGGAGCCTTGGGCTCCTTTCTCTCCTTGAGCTTTGTTGCATCCTCCCAGATGTAGAAGGCAACATTCAAAAGCACTCTTTCTAGTAAGGAAATTGTAAGTCTTGCTAGAGAGCTTGAGTTGACATGAATTCTGGACAACAAATACGGTCTAAATTTTCTTTCATTTTGGTGTGTTAATGGTGTGTTACAAAGCAATGAAACACTTGGATATTAGTGACAGATGGTTACCCACAAGGGAACCATGAGCTTGTTTGATATAAGAAGGGTGTTGCTTCTCTTACCTCAAATAAAAAGTTTAATGATTTGCTGCCAGAAGGAATCTTTCATTTAAAATAAATGATCATTTGGCAAGTGCTTTGGGATTTGTGTTTAAAACCAAAAATAAATTAATTTCATTTTATAGCACTCTGAACATGGTATTTGAGTTAATTATTCATTGAGAATTTGAATAATATTTACATACTGTGTTCTGATTCCTGATTTCCTGTTAGTTCGTGACGTTTACCGTAACGTGACAAAACTAAATCTTAGAATTATTGGGTAATGTAAGAGAAGGAAAAATTGGTTCTCTGGTGTTTTGCTGTAAAGGAGTTACATTATTTTATGTTTATTTGGTTTTCTCTTTTTGCAATAAGAAAAAAAAATTCCTTGTCACATATCTGAAAATTAATAAAAGTAAAGCGACAGTCTGAAGTGCATATATTTTAGTTAAAAAAATACTAAAATGTTTTCAGTATTTACTCAGCTTTTTTTAAAACTACCTTTTCTCTCTCCTTTCCCTACCTCTGCTACTATTGCCCGTGTTTAAATTTGTTATGAAAAGGAAGACATATTTTTCGTAAGCTTTAATGTGATGGTTTTCGACTTAAGGCATAGGACATAATTCTAGCAGTGGCAGTTCTCAACTGAATGGGTCTGTGTGAAGTTGGAAAGAAAAAAGAAAGAAAGATTTTAAACTTCTCCCCTCTATGTGCCTTGAGAATTGTAGATTTTATTTTGAATTTAAACTAATCTGACAGTCTTAACAACTAATACAGCCTATACAAATTGGATGTGTATTTTGTTGTTTTCAGTTGCTTGGCTTAGAATAAAAATGAATGAATCATGAGTTGTTACTTTAGTAACGGCTAAAAAATTAATATGTGTTATAACCAAAGTAAAGATAAAATTATATATATTTTTTTCATATCTGGGGTTGCTTTTTCTTGGAACATCTCCCTGTGCTTAAAGACGCTCCTTATGACACATGACGTGGACCCAGCCCCCTGTGATGCCCTGGCTGGATTTTCGTTAGCAGTAGAGTGCTCAGTATCTGTCATAACCCTTTCCATCTGGTTTTCCCTCGGTGGTTGCATCATATTTCCTAGGTATTGGGAGACAATAAAGATCAACAAAAGGCAGAAGAAAAAGCACGGCGCTTAGGTCGTAGATAGGTTTTGGTGGAGATTGGACGTCTTCACAGTTATTATTGCAGTCAGTGTTAAGACAAGCAGAGAAAGGAATAGCTAATAAAAATGACTCTTGGGGTTTTAATAGAACAGCCTGGTCTTCAGCCTTATACCAGGGTTCCCAGTGGGGATTGGAGTGAGAGAATGGGAAAGTGTTGAATGTTAGGTGACTTCTTCTGACTGCAGAATCTCCAAATGAATGCCAAACCCACACTGGGCCAGCGCTTTCTGAGGTTGCGTCTCATCTCGTAGAGTGCTATTTATTCTCAGAACAAAATGAATACTAATTAAAATTTTATACATCACCTTTCCAAAAAGTGTTGTTGTTAGGTGCCATTGAGACGATTCCAACTCATAGTACAACGGAATGAAACACTGCCCAATCCTGTTCCATCCTCATTCGTCGTTATGCTTGGGCCCATTTTTGCAGCTACTGTGTAAATCCATCTCGTCGAGGGTCCTCCTCTTTTCCACTGACCCTTGGCTGTACCAGGCATAATGTCCTTCTCCAGAGACTCCTCCCTCCTGAAAACATGCCCAAAATATGTGAGACATAGTGTTGCCATCTTTGTTTCTAAGGAGCATTCTGGCTGTACTTCTTCCAAGACGGATTTATTTGTTCTTCTGGCCATCCATGGTATATTCAGTATTTTTCATCAACACCATAATTCAAAGTACATGAGATGAAGTCTAAGGAGTGTTCTGGTTGTATTTGTGTGTTTGAGGCATCATAAATGTTAATGCACAAAAAATAAATATACCATGAGCTACTTTTTAGGAAAAATTAGAGTGATTGGTTAGAATAACATTTTGAAGGGAGACAGCGTTTATGTGAGCTTATGTACCGTGTTTTTGACAATGTTTCGTAAACTTTAAAAACGTTTTATTTTTGCATTACAAAAATAACATAATTGTTAAATACAGTCAGGTAGAAGGAAAAGCAGTCCCCAAACCAGAGATAAGCATTATTGACATAGTGATGTACTTCCCTCTAGTGTTTTTGCTGTTCATTTTTTGTTGTATGATTATGATGATATGATAAAAATGCAATTGTTGAAAAGCACTTTTTTTGGTTAAAAATAGTGTGTGTTCATTGTAGAAAATTTAGGCAGTACTTTTTGTTTATAAATTAAACTTAATCCTATCATCAGATCATTAGTGTTTTTAATGAATACTTAGTCTTTTTATGTATAATATATATAAAATATAAAGTATTATATATGAAAAAATGCAAGTATATGTAGAATATAGATATTTTATAAAATACTTAAAATATAGCATTTTGTAAATAGTAAATTTATAAATAAATATTTCTTGGCATTGGGAATGGAGTAGACAGGAGACAAAAGAGAGACAGTAGAGGGAAGCTGAGTTTTGCTCCTGGGACAGAGTCCATCTGACAGTATAATCAAGCTTAATTCCTGAGTTTGGAGTTTTGGAATCCAGGCTGAGGAAAGGAAGACTTAGAAATTACACTATACCTCTTGCCATCTTGTTATTATTATTTTTTAAAAAGTTGTTCATTGTGCATTAGGTGAAAAGTTTCCCATTCATAATTTGTTCATAAAGTATTCCATGATAATGGTTTCATTCTCCACAATGTGTCAGCACTTTCCCAAGTTCCCTTCTGGGTTCCCTATGTCCTTTCATCCTGCTTTTCTACTCATTCCTGCCTTTTCATCTTTGTTTTTGGGCAAAAGTTGCCCTTTTGATCTTGTAAAATTGATTATTATAGACAGCATGCTCCTCTCGGCTGTTATTGTTTATTTTATGGGCCTGTCTATGGTTTGGCTGAAAGGTGGTCTCTGGGAATGGCTTCATTTCCAGTTCAGAAGGGTGTCTTAGGGCCGTACTTTCAGGGGTTCCTCCAGTCTCTGTCAGACCAGTGAGTCTGATCTTTTGGGAGTTTGGTTTTTTCTGTATTTTTCTCCTGATCTGTCCAGGACCCTCTTTTGCGATCTGAGTGGTAGTGGTAGTTGGGCACCATCTAGTTCTTCTGGTCTCTGGGTGTGGGCTGTGGTTCATGTGTCCATTAGTCATTTGGACTTACTGCTCCCTTGAGTCTTTGGTTTTCTTTACTTTCCTTTGCCCTGGGCAGGAAGAGACCAATAATTGTATCTTAAATGGCCACTTGCAAGCTTTTGAGACCCCAGATGCTAGCTACATCTTTAGTTCTTAACTCTGATTTCCATTTTGATTAGAGTGCATACTCTACTAAATTTTTCAAGATGGGAACTTGGATCACCTAGGTCCAGAATTCTCATTTCTCTGAGGCTCTCTCTCTACTGCCTTCAAATATGACAGGGTGGCTAAAGATATGCTAAGCTTTCCTTCAAAATACAGTGGGTACTGTTGGGATATAGTGCTGTAGAGGAAGAATCTGAGGCCAGCTTGATCTTGTTTCATGGTAGGAACTGTATAATTTTCTTCCTATATTTTTAGGCTTTTTTCCTCTTTTATCTCTGTAATAAGAAAAAAACATTTATCTGTGTCTTGATGTGTTATTTTCATTGCTTTGTTTGGCCTTTTCTGGTCCTTCCTGCCTTTTCATCTTTGTTTTTGGGCAAATGTTGCCCTTCTGATCTTGTGTAGTTAATTGTTTGGCCTTTTTCATGTGCTTAGTCAGGTCTTCAGTGCCATTCTTAGTTTCCTTGTTATCCCTCCCTGTCTCATCTATCTCCATTTAAATTTTATGCTAGCCTTTATGATTTTTAGTTCCTGTTTCATAGAGGCCATGGTTTGAGTATATAGATGATACTGGAATTTTCTGAATGTTTCTTTGGTTCTTATGCTTCATTTTCAGAGGACTGCTTTTTCTCTGAGTCATCAATTAAAACTTTTTTTGGTGTATAGAGCCCACATTCCCCGCTCTGTAGTCATCCTTGTATGTAGACGTGGTGTTTTTCAGTATACAAACTGAGTGCTGGCTATCCTTGGCTCTGCTTACTGTTTCCTCAGGTGCTGATTGAACCCCCTTCTTAGGCCTACAGCGCAGTGGTAGGTTGATGTGTCAAGTTCTTGGTACAGTTTCCAGGGTTTAAGAAGCTTTCTGTACTTATGGACTGAAACGGAATCCCGTACTCCCCTTTTTTGGGTTCTATAATTTGGTTCATTCATGCTGTGCATCAGTAAAGTATATGAAAAAATACTATCCTTAGTAATAACTAATACTTGAGTATTTATTTTATGCTGGGCTTTGTCCATATGTTTTACACATGTTAATTTACTTGATTCCTACAATAAGCCTAGAAAGTAGGTGCTGTTGTTATCTGTATTTTCAGATAAAGAAACTGACGCATGAAGAGGTTAAATAAGTAATTTGCCCACAGCTAATAAGTGGCAGAGGTGGGATTTGGGCCCAGGGAGTTCACCTCCAAGAGGCCTGGCTAAAACTGACTATACCTGTAGGTCTGGACACCATTCCAGACTAATTAAATCAGAATTTTAGGGGAGCTGGGTCTAAGCATAAACCTGTTGCCGTCGAGTCGATTCTGATGCATAGCGACCCTGTAGTTCAGAGTAGAACTGCCCCATAGAGTTTCCAGGGAGCGCCTGGTGGATTCAAACTGCAGACCTTTTGGTTAGCAGTTGTAACTCTTAACCATGACTCCACCAGGGTTTCCAGGGTCCAAGCATAGGTACTTTAAAAATTTTTTTCAGGTGATTCGACTGTACTGTTGCCTTAGGAATTGTAACACTGAGACGCTTTCTTAGCCCTGGCAGCACTTCACCTGTGGGGATTATGCTGTAGACCATTCTTCCCTGAACTTGGCTGTGCTGTGTTTGGGAGCTGAGAGGCAGGACTAAGGAAGCTGTTTCCGTGGCTGGAATGGATAGTGGGCAGGTACACTCTGATCACCTAGAGAAATACCAGTTGTATATTGTCAGGTTTCTGCCAGCTTTCGGGTTGGAATCCAGTCTGTATGTCTAAACCTGCTTTTGTCTAAAGCAGCCTGTTGCAGGGGGTCGTCATTGCCATGTTTCAGTCCCACTGCTGTCTTCTTAAGGTTTCTGAATTCTGACCGTAGGTTGACTGCACGTCTGAGTTTTTGGTGGTAGTATTTTATTTTCTCTGCTTCTCTAAGTATTTTTAGGAAGTGGGAGAACCTGTGTCAGGGGTCGTTAGCTAGATGCTGTTTTAAACTGAACCATTTGCCCACCTCCACCTCTAGAGTAAGAGAAAGTATTGGGTGGGAATCTTTGCACCTCTTTGAGGTGGGTTGTGATGTTGACGGGAACAAGGACCAGAACCCTAACTTATCCTGCAGAGGAGCTTGTCTTAGTGGTTTTGGGTTGTAATGAGGAATTTTTTTCCTTTTCTAAAATACATCCTGAATACTATCCAGTGGCTGCAGTTTGTGCACCAGCACACGTCACTCTTTTTTAGAGACCAGGAGACAATTAGTGTATTAAAACAAAAGACCTGTAAGTGTCTAATTTGTTAGGAATTTCTGGGAAAAGCTGATTGGGATTTCTACCTCATGGAAACACATTTATAGCATTCCTTACTTTCATCATAGCCCTGGTCCACATTGTCTTTGTCTTGAGTATATAGCATATTCTTTGTTCTCCTGAGGTTTTTTTTCGGGACAGTATTGGCATGTTTATGAGTGACTCCCCAGTCTTTTCTCTTTTTAAATAATGAATAAGCTTACAGAATCCTCATCTTTTAAATTGGCTTATCTTTTAAAAACAGCCATAGCTTCTTAAGCCATGCTGTACTTCTAAGCTATGTGAATAACTTTGTAGTTTTCACTGCTGAATGACTAGAATTGGAATCATAGGATTTAGATGGTGGTGAAAAGAAGTATGGTTATTTCCATTCTCTCACCTCTTCTTAATATTTTTTCCTTAAATGTGCCATTTGTGTTTCTATACATTTCTTTCAAATTCTGAAGGCCTGCTCCACCCTCAAGTGGAATATTCTACTTCTCATTCCTTTTCTCGAATTTAAAAGCATGCAGTAAGATCTAATAAAAACGAATATATCAAATAAGAGTTCTTTTAAAAACTGGGGGAAAAACCAGTAAGAAGTATTGATGCATAATATTACAAACTAGCCAGAATTAAAATAATTACACACGCACACACGTGCGTGCGCGCGCACGCAAACACACACACACACACACACACAACCCTGGTAGCATAGTAGCTAAGAGCTTCACTGCTAACCAAAAGGTTGGCAGTTGGAATCCACCACCTGCTCCTTGGAAACTCTTGGGGAAGCTCTGCTCTGTCCTGTAGGGTTGCTATGAGCTGCAGTGGACTCGATGGCAGTGATTTTGGTTTTTAGTTTACACACACTGTAGGGTAGTGCTACTCAGCTCTATGCATCCCCGCCCTAATGGAGTCAGCTTTACTCTTCCCAAAAGCATGCTGGGGATGAATTCGGGGTGGACTTGGGCTAAGGTACAAGGCCGGGAGTGGCATGACTGGGCCAGAGGCCAAGGCTGAGGAATGCCTTAGCAACAAGAAGGAAAACATCTGGGCCTGGATGTGAAGTCCCTGGGAACACTGACTGCCCAGGGATGTGGGAGAAAAATGATGAACCGTGGTCCCTGCTGGAATGGTATATAAGCTTGGGTCCCTTGCTAGGTGGTTACGGAAAACACTCCAGTCGGCAGCCACTGGAGAGAGCAGTTGATTGCCCATGTCAGTAAGTTTCCCTGAATGTATGAATCTGGAAAGGGCTGTCAGCTCTTCGGATTATCTGCCAGGATGCACAGCGAGGATCTTCCCTTGCTGGGGCTGTCCCCCGACACACCCAGACACAGACACAGACACACACACTCATGTATCAAATACATAGCCACTGGATGGCAAAAGGGATTACGTATGCCCCGTTGCTGCTTAATACATGTTTATTGAATATACACAGATGAATGGATTTAATGAAAGGGTAAAGATGAAGCCCAAGGCCCTTTGCAGTTCTAACCTTCTATGATTAGAATAATAAAATAAGCTTAATAATTGGATTTTGAAAGTTTTAGTAAGTTGTGTGGAAGATTCTTTTGAGATTAGCATGTTCCTTACTGTGTGGCACTGAGGTAGCAAATGGGAGATCATACAGTGGTCTATTTCTGGGGCTCCTGCATTTGTGGGTCTAAGGGAAGTGGGGTTCACATATATTTGTGTTACCTTCCTTTCTTAAATTAGCCTCTCTTGAATACCAGCTGTAGTTTAGACAGAACAGAGCTGAAATGATTGTCACGTTTCAGTAAGTGTAAGCGCTGCAGGAGGCTTTCTCTGCAATTTCAAGTGTTGCTGTGTATAATTTACTGTACGATGGCGGTGGGTGGTGCTGGGTGTATGCGTAAGAGTTCCCTAACAGTGTCATGGGTCCTCAAGCTATTATTCTGAACAAATTATAGTGGGCAAAAGTTTTAAAGTAAGAATAATATAGATGGCTGTGTTGGCCAACATATTGTGAGGACTATGAATTTATTCAATTTAACCTGCTTAGTTTTTTTAACGTTTAAATTGGCAACTGATTATCATGGTGTTTGGACATTTGCTCCATAGATGTACCCACCATAATTTACAGCGTGGTTCCAGGACCAGCCGCATAAAGTTTCACCTGGGAACTTGTTGGAAAAGTAGTCTCTGGCCCGATACCCCAGACTTCCTGAGTCGGAAACTCTGGGTTAGGGCAAGCCATCTGTTTCACATGCCCTCTGATGAAGCTCAAGTTTCAGACCCACTAAATGGTTCTGAAATAGTTCATGACACACTGGTATGTGCATTAACTGTGCTGGGTGTGTTCCCAGCATACAGAGGCCAAGCTCTGAAATAACAGGTTACAGTATTGTGCAGAAGAAAACTGGTAATGTTTCCTTTAAATGCACATGGTCAGAAAAATTATTTCCTTCATCATATTTAGAAGGTGTTTTAAATTGTAGGTACTATTTGGAATTACTCGTGAGTTCTTCTATTTCTTGTCTTTCTTTATTGGAGCAGGGTTATAAAAACGTTTATCCTAATCCATTAAAATACGTTTTTATTACATGTCATTTCATGACACTGTATACCATTGATGTTGGTTAGTAATAGTTTTGATTGATTAGCAGAAAATGAAGTTAAAACACTGGTCAGTTCTATCTTGAGTGTTGACTAATTGAGGTTTTGTCAGATGGTCAGTAGCAAGAAAGAAGGAGCATTATTAGCGTTGTCTTCCTAATGGGAGCTGATAGGCAGGCGTGTAAATCATTAAGGTAACCAGAAACTTAGGAAAATAATCAGAAGTACAGTGATATTCGTGAGAATTCCAGATTCATAAACAGTGACAGACCACCTTTACAGCACCTCACCTTTTTAACTAAGGTGTACTGTGTGTGCCTGATAGGCTTACACTAGTGCGTTGCTTCATCTGTGTGGAATCTGAGGTATAGCAAAAAGTTAATGACTTATTCAAGGTTACAGAGCCACCTTGTCAAAACCTGGAATACGAAACAAGTACTAGGAGGCTACCCTATAAACTATCCTTTATGTTCAATATGTTGCAGTTACGTAGAACCAAATGAAGTAGGGGGTTGTATAATGTCTCAGTTGTAACCTAGAAGAAGGACGTATTACCTTGAGATGCTATAAGATTAGAATAGATTTTTCCACTGTTAACGGTAATTCATTATGAATTACCTTCAACATGTTTTTCCCCCGTTTTCGATAGGAAGGGAGAAAGACTATCATAATTTTAAGAAGTCTCAGTATGTCAAATGGAATTAATAAAGCCGTAGAAGAGAAAAGTGGTTGTATTGTCACGTAGTATTGCATGTTATTAGAAACTTACATATTCACACACGTACAACCCTATTAGCACAGTAATTCAGGGGTTGTTACTAATGGGTAGTGTAAATGGTTAGTATGCTCAGCTGCTAACTGAAAGGTTGGAACTTCAAGTCCACCCAGAGGTGCCTTGAAAGAAAGGCCTGGTGATCTAATTCTGAAAAATCAGCCGTTGAAAACCTTATGGAGCACAGCTCTACTCTGATGCACGTGAGGTCGCCATGAGTTCGAGTCTACTCAGTGGCAGCTGGTACTACTGTAATTTTACACAAATACCATGCATCTTCTACGTCTTTCTGTCAACCGGACACTTCCCCCACCCCTCGCGAGGTACTTTTGTAAACGCCACTATGCCAGTTACAAACAGAAGGCGTGCATTATTTGCATAAAATATGGTAATTAATGTGGTCTCCATAGCCTTCATGTGCCTCCACCTGAGTATTTGGAGCTGTCTCTGTTTTAGTTCACGTAGTCCTGTGACAGCTGAAACAGCTGCTTAAATAAGGTAGGTCTCCACACACCACACAGTTAATAGTTTATCTGTACTCTACCCACTCTTCTTCTCCACCTACCCATGTCAGCTTGGAATTTAATATACATCACTGCTACTGGTTATAAAGGCATCCTGGTTTTCACTAGGCATGTGTAAAGGCTATTTTTCACCGTGAGCTTAATTTGTGGAGTTGTAGTGAGAAGCTAACAGACGGGATTTGTTTCAGAGACTTTCGGGGCAAAATTATACATTTGGTGTCTCTTCACTGATTTTAGTGGTCCATGTGTTTGTGAGCGTTCTCTCTAGTGGCATTCAGAATATAAATGTATATAAGAACAGCTGGTTCTTCTAAAGATAAAGCAGCAGTAATTTTGCTGAGCTTTAGTTTTTTAACAGATGGCCATTTGCATTTCCTGTTTCTGTGTGGGGTCCCCATGAGCTGGGGTTGACTCCACTGCAGCTGCTGTGGGATGTCACGTTTATGGGTGCGCTTCTCAGATTAAGAACATCCTGTGGACAAAACGAAGGTCACCAGGTGGTGCACATGGCTTGCACTAGCCTACTAACCTAAAGGTTGGAGGTTTGAACCCACCCAGCAGCACCACAGAGGAAAGGTCTGGTGATATGCTTCCGTAAAGATTATCCCTGAGAAGTCCCTATGGAACACAGCTCTACTCTGTAACACGTGGGGTTGCCATGAGTTGGAATGGACTCCATGCCAGTGAGCTTGAGTTGTTATTTTTTTTTTAATGGACATTTGTGCTGGGCACTGTTTTCTTGCCTCCTGTGTGCAGAAACGTCTAGGTGGATGGCTTCTCTCTGTAGGTGATGATGAGCATCTAGCGTGTGAGCTGTGGGCTCATTACTGTGGATGACAGAGAGCTAAAGAATGCCCAGCAGATGCTGAGTAGTTAGCTAAAGCTGATATCAGCCAGGCAGAAGATGTATTTTCTAGATGCATTTTGGAAATTGAGCTTGTAAGCAGCGTAGCTGGATGATGCTGGGAGACAGCTTCCTTCCTGATACCAGAAATGAATTCTGGTGATGCCTGTTTTTGCCGGGTGTCCTTGGACAGGGACAATATACTAATTTCATAGAATGATGAGGATCAAAAGAGGCAGTGGACTAGGAAACGTGTTGTAAACTGTTAAGTGCCATGGCCATGTTTAGTGGTCATTAACAAAGTAAAACGCCCCAAGACGGGATTGCTGTGAACTTAACAGTGGTAGACATGAGCTGTGTAAAACATGCCAGAAAATGTTTCCAAACTTTACTACTCTATGAGGTAGTTTCTGTAGAAACCATTCATACGCTGTTGATAACCAGAGCAGGGACAGCATTTCTGCTCTGCTGACAGATCCCAGCTATGTCAATTGTGCACATTGGACTCTCAGCACACGTAATTATTGTTATTACTTAAAAAATAATAATGGGGCTAACCTTATTTTCGTGTGATCAGTAACCAAAGTACAGCAGTCACTCTATATAGCCTTCGGTGTATTTCTCTAATGTAACAATTTTGTGTATTACTCAGTTTTCCCAGAGTTGGTTCTAAGCAAGCAAAGAGGGAAGCTTGAGGAAACAAGCATTTCTGATATGGGAAGCACATTGTTTTAGACTCCTTTGTAACCTTAGAAGTGTTAGATTGATTTATTTTTATAACATAAATGAGATAGGTAGACGAGAGTCTTGTTGTGTGCTGTGAGTCTATACAGGCTCACAGAGACCCCCTAACACAGAGCAGAACTGCCCCGTAGGGTTTCCTAGGCTGTAGTCTTTATGAGAGCAGGTCACCAGGCCTTTTTGCCCGTGAAACGGCTGGTGAGTTCAAACTGCCCACCTCTCAGACGTGAGACGCAGACTCCATACGTTTGGTTATGTGGAAGCTTTCTCACTCAGGATCGTGATGGCCTGTGTTTTGTTGTTAGTGACCGTGAAGGCACTTCTGACTGATGGTGACTTTATATAAACCAGTTGCTGTCCAGCCAGCTCCAGCTCATGGTGACCCCAAGTGTGTTAGAGTAGAACTGTGCTTCATAGGGTTTTCAGTTGCTGATTTTTCAGAAGTAGGTAGTCAAGCCATTCTTCTGAGTTGCCTCTGCAGGGACTTGAACTGCCAGCCTTTAGTAGCTGAGCACCCAGGGGCTCCTTACATACCTTATGTGGCGCAGAGCTAAGCGTTACCGCTCAGGGGAGAGTTAGACAAGTGAACTACATATTTTATCTTTCCGAGATATTTCAGTCAGCCAGGAGAGTGCCAGAGTTCTGCTTGTTTCTTCCGGGTGGCGATGGGTCTGTATAGATGAAATTTTGTGAAAATTCCCTAGAGACTGAATCAGACTCAGCTTTTTAAAAGATGGTGCGATAATCTCCACTAACTTTCCACGAGGGAGATGCTTACGTAGCTTTAAATATGCATACTCTGGAGACCTCGGACTTTCTGTCTTCCTGGATGAGTAAATGCTAAAAGCATCCCAGTGCCTATAAATGCGAAACAGTTATTGTGTAGGTTTTATTACCAAAACGAGATGAAAAAGGAGAGAGGAAGTAACTTCTTGAACTGGAATAGTCCTTTCCTTGTAACTCAGTAGTCAAACTTCATTAAGTTCTAACAGAAAGTTTTCTTTGTATTAAGGTGATATATTTATTCGTGTTAATGTCTTGTTTTGCAAGTCCCATGCCTTGTGAACTTAAATATTTAGGCTAAATTGTCATGCACGATTGAATTGGCACTATAATTCTACTCTTTGTAAAACTGGTTTCCCATGAAAAATATTTACCTTTTCTGAGTTAACTGAAGCAAAATTTGCTGTCAGTATGAAGCAGCAGCTATATAGTTAGGATGTCAAATTGAAGAGAATTTTCCCAAGTAGTATATGTTCTTTTCATAAATTTTAAAAAATTCATTTATTCATCAAGCATGTTTTAAATGCTTGCTGTGCTGGTTTAGTAGTCACTATTCATGTATATATTTTAGAAGTTACTTCTGTCTAGCTCTGATATAAGTGTACATTTAAGAACTTGGCTTGTTGTTAACTGCTGTTGCGTAGGCCCCAGACTCTTGGCGACCCCATGCACAACAGAACTAAACTCTGTGTGATCCTGAGCCATCCTCCTGATCAGTTGTGGCTCCGACCTGGGTGGCTGTAGGGTTTTCATTGCCTGATTTTTGGATGCAAATTGCCAGGCCTTTCTTCCTAGTCTGTTGTAGTTTGAAACTGTACTGAAACCTGTTCAGCATCTGTCATAGCAACATGCAAGCTTCCACTGACAGGGTGGTGATTGTGTAGGAGGTGTGTTGGCCAGGAATTGAACTCCGGTCTCCTCGTGCAAGTTAAGAATTCTACCACCGAAGCACTGCTATCCCCCTAGAACTTAGCTTAGAGATAATTAAACAAGATCATTTTTCACAACAGTGATGTTTTAATTTTTAACTAGAAAATATTTTCTGTGATTTGGTACCAGGTATGTTGGGCCCTTCTTTGCCTAATGTGCACATCTGCTTTTCCAAACTGAATGGAAGGCTGTGTCTTTGAGGTTTTACAGAATGAAAGCAAGGTCTATTAGATATCTGGTCCTTTCAGATTTCTGTTGTGGAGAGATTAATCCTTGGGCAAGAGTTTTGGTATTTTTTTTTATTTAATTTTTATTGTGCTTTAAGTGCAGGTTTACAAATCAAGTCAGTCTCTCACATAAAAACTTACATACACCTTGCTACACACTCCCAATTGCTTCCTCCTAGTAAGACAGCCAGCTCCCTCCCTCTACTCTCTCTTTTCATGTCCATTTCACCAGCTTCTAACTCCTTTTACCCTCTCATCTCCCTTCCAGACAGGAGATGCCAACATAGTCTCAAGTGTCCACCTGATCCGGGAAGCCCACTCCTCACCAGCATCCCTCCCCAACCAATTGTCCAGTCCAATCCCTGTCTGAAGAGCTGGTTTGGGAATGGTTCCTGTCCTGGGCCAAACAGAAGGTCTGGGAGCCATGACCACCGAGGTCCTTCTAGTCTCAGTCAGACCATTAAGTCTGGTCTTTTTATGAGAATTTGGGGTCTGTATCCCACTGCTCTCCTGCTCCCTCAGGTTTTCTGTCGTGTTCCCTGTCAGGGCAGTCATCAGTTGTAGCCAGGCACCTTCTAGTTCTTCTGGTCTCAGGCTGATGTACTCTCTACTTTATGTGGCCCTTTTTGTCCCTTGGGCTCGTAATTATCTTGTGTCCTTGGTGTTCTTCATTCTCCTTTGATCCAGGTGGATTGAGACTAATTGATGCATCTTAGATGGCAGCTTGCTAGTGTTTAAGACCCCAGACACCACTCTCCAAAGTGGGATGCAGAATGTTTTCTTATGCCAATTTATTTAGATGTCCCCTGAAACCATGGTCCCCAAACCGCTGCCCCTGCTACGCTGGCCTTCGAAGCATTCCGTTTATTCAGGAAACTTCTTTGCTTTTGGTTTAGTCCAGTTGTGCTGACCTTGCCTGTATTGTGTGTTGTCTGTCCCATCACCTGAAGTAGTTCTTATCTGCTATCTAATTAGTGAATACCCCTCTCCCCAACTCTTCCTCCCTCCCCTGTCTCGTAACCATCAAAGAATATTTTCTTCTCTGTTTAAACTATTTCTCGAGTTCTTATAATAGTGGTCTTATACAATACTTGTCCTTTTGCAATGAACTAATTTCACTCAGCATAATGCCTTCCAGATTCCTCCATGTAATGAAATGTTTCACAGATTCATCACTGTTCTTTATCAATGTGTAGTATTCCATTGTGTGAATATACCATAATTTATCCATTCATCCATTGATGGGCACCTTGGTTGCTTCCATCTTTTTGCAATTGTAAACAGTGCTGCAGTGAACATGGGAGTGCATATATCTGTTTGTGTAAAAGCTCTTATTTCTGTAGGATATATTCCGAGGAGTGGGATTGCTGGATCGTATGGTAGTTCTGTTTCTAGCTTTTTAAGGGAAGCGCCAAATCGATTTCCAAAGTTGTTGTACCATTTTACATTCTCACCAGCAGTGTGTAAGTGTTCCAGTCTCTCTACAACCTCTCCAACATTTATTATTTTGTGTTTTTTGGATTAATACCAGCCTTGTTGGAGAGAGATAGAATCTCATTGTAGTTTTGATCTGCATTTCTCTAATGGCTAATGATCGTGAGAATTTCCTCATGGATCTGTTAGCTACCTGAATGTCTTCTTTAGTGAAGTGTCTGTTCATATCTTTGCCTTTTTTTTCACTGGGTTATTTGTCTTTTTGTAGTTGAGTTTTTGCAGTATCATGTAGATTTTAGAGATCGAGCACTGATTGGAAATGTCGTAGCTAAAAACTTTTCCCAGTTTGTAGGTAATCTTTTTACTCTTTTGGTGAAGTCTTTGGATGAGCATATGTGTTTGATTTTTAGGTACTCCCAGTTATCTAGTTTTTCTTCTGCATTGTTTTACTGTTTTGTATACTGTTTATGCCATGTTAGGGCTCCTAATGTTGTCCCTAATTTTTCTTCCGTGATCTTTATTGTTTCAGATTTTATATTTAGGTCATCAAGTTTCTTTTTGTACATGGTATGAGGTATGGGTCTTGTTTCATTTTTTTGCAGATGGATATCCAGTTATGGCAGCACCATTTGTTAAAAAGACTGTCTTTTCCCCACTAAACTGTTTTGGGGCCTTTGTCAAATATCAACTGCTCATATGTGGATGGAATTATGTGTGGATTCTCAATTCTGTTCCATTGGTCTATGTACCTGTTGTTGTACCGGTACCAGGCTGTTTTGACTACTGTGGTGGTATAATAGGTTCTAAAATCGGGTACAGTAAGGCCTCCCACTTTGTTCTTCCTTTTCAGTAATGCTTTACTTATCCGGGGTTGGTATTTCTTAATAAATTGTAATTTCTTTTAGTTAAATCTCCCTTGTTAAGCTTTGGAAAAGAGATAAAATGAATTGTAACAGTATTTTGTCCTTCTGAATAGTGTAAACACAAAAACCCAGGAATTTATAATCAATCATACAAACAAGGAATAGTTGAACAGTCTTGGTAAAGTTGGTGAATGTACCTATATTGCCGTTTCGGGATGACTATATGGATTTACTTCTCTGAAGGCCTCTTTTTCATTTAATCTTGAGACTTCTTAGGAATGCAAGTGCCATGTTTTTGGTTAAATGAAGACCTTTCCCATCAGCTCGTGACTTTTTCTGTTACATCTTGTTGCTTCAAATGTTCTGGAAGAACATGCCACCATATCTTTCTTATATGGTAAGTTAGCCCTGCTTGATCCTGTTCTTGCCCAGGTCTTTGAAACTTGATTAGGTGAATATCAGGTGATTTTTATGGAGCAAAATTAAGGTGATTTTTGTATGAGGCATATAGAAGTATTTTCAGAAATACCATAGTTAAAAGGTATGGCAGTAGAGCCACTGGGCATGCTGAAGCGCTTTTGTGGAATATTGGAAGGAAATCTCTCAAGAATCTGTGAAAAAATACCTTGTGGAAAATGAAAACGTATTAGCATAGCACTTGTATTTCTTTAATGTCAGCATTAGTAGAAAGCATACTCTGAGTATCGGTGAAGGAGTCGTTGTGGGCTTGAAGTCTCTACCCTTCCAGGTGGGTTATAAAGCAAGAAGGGGTTATGTAGTAAACACTGCAGATAAATGTCTTCTGAGCAGGAAATGGGTGTGGAAAAAATGGCTGTAAGTCCTGGTAAAATGCAAATTAAGATAAGGTAAACTTATATAAAATTTTATAAAAATATATAAATATTGTAAAATAATGTAAACAGTTTTTTACACATTAGGGGTTCAAAGCAATATTTAAACAGGAGCAGAAATTAATACCAAAGTTTGTGTGTCAAAATAATGATTATTATTGTCCCAACTACACTGGAGAAATAAAACTCCACAAGTCAAAAAAAGAAAAAGAAAGAAAAAAAAAACAGAAGAAATAAAAATCCCTAAGTTAAAAAAAAAGAGAAGAGGGGCATGACATGAGGATGGGAGCTTTTATTTATAGAGAAATGTTAGCTAATAAAGGGAGAAAGAATGATAAAAGTAGAAAATGCCATTTGTAAACTTGGTGTAGTAACTGATTCAGGTAAGGGTCATCATTGGTTGGGAAAACATGAGGTGAAAGGTTGTTGGGGACAAGGATATTCACTCCGTGCCAAAGTATCACCGTGAACGTTTCTTACTAGTTGAAAAGAGAAACCTGTCTTAGCAGTGTAGAGATATGGTGATCTGGTCTTCACCAAATGGTAAAACGTAGTGTTACTAATGGTGGGAAACAGCCGTTACGTGTCTCTCGGTGTGATGCAGTGTGAAGTATGCCTGTGCTTTTCAGACTTTAATGGGCATAAAAATTACCCAAGTTTCTGTTTCTGATTCATCAGGTTTAGGGTGTTTTTGAGAGACAGCAAGTCCCAAATGGTGCTGATGTGCTAGTCCAGTGACCACACTTTCAGTAGCAAGGAAGTATATAATGCTAACCAGCAACATTACTTACAAAGTATTCTTGCCAAAACTTGTTTCACCTGAATTTGATCAAGCCTCTAGAATTCAGCATCCAGTTTACAGGAAATATAGGTGGGTAAAATAGGTGGGTAGATACCCATTTAATGGCATCCTGAGGAAACCGACAAGTCCAGATAAGGAATGAGGGACATGCTGGACTCTTGAAAAAGCATGCATGTTTGTGTGGGGGATGTTACAGATGAAAAGAGAAAAGAGACATACCCAAGTGCAGTTCATAAGCTGACTGGATTAGTTTGGAGAAGAAAAATAGCTATGAAAGAGGCTTTTTTTTTTTTTTGTACCATTGAGCTAATTTGGATATAAACTGGATAATGATAACATGAAATTATTTTCATTGTCTAACATGTGAGAATGTATTGTGGTTATTTAGGAGTCCTTATTCTTAGGAAATGTGTGGTTAAGTAGTTAGAGGTGAGGTGTCAGGATGTCTGCTGCTTACCTTCAGGTGGTTCAGGAAAAAAAAAGTATATAGCGGTAAAGCAGATAACAGCCAAATGTAAACAGTTGTTGATACAAGTGGAGAAAATTTGAGTGTTTATTGTACTGTTCTTTCAACTTCTTACTACATTTGAATATTTGTATAATAAAAATGAGAGAAAAATAAAAAATCTCAACATTTAAGAAATTATAATCAAACTGTACTTTTTTTGTTTAAGATTGAAGAGTTGACGTATTTATGGCATTGTTCTCTTAATTCATCAGATTTCATCATCCTGGCTTTACCACCTACGTAATTTTCCTTTAGTTAACACACTCTTATTTTATACATAGTTAAGAGTGTGATGACGTGAAGAACAGTTAATGTGGATTTTCTTAAAAAATTAAGAGAATTGATTAGTGAAACTGTTATGAAAATGAAGGAAAAACACTGCCCATTTTAATTGCTGCCATAACAGTTTCAGTTAGATGCAAATGTTTTGAGAGATTAGTGCGAGTTTGCGTGTCATTGGCCAGAATAGACCTTGCAGTCTGATGGCAGCCTGTCAGAGGACTAGCTCGGATGTCCTTGAGCTCCCTTCAACTGATGAGTACCTTTTTTTGTGGCATTTTGTTTTTTTTTTTTTACTTTGTAGCATTATGACTATCTGCATCTTGTCTCCCCTGCTAGACTAAATTCTACAAGATCAATTAGAATTAATGTATAAATTCTTGGAGTAATCCTGGCAGCACTTACCTAGAGCTTTGAACATAGTAGGTGCTCCATAACCATTTGTTGAATAGATGATTGAAATTCTACATATTCAGTTGTCTTTGTTCCCCGGCCTCTCCTGTGTGTATGTGGGGGTGGGGAGGGCTCAGAACACCTTCCCTTTGGTACAGGATGTTAGGACACTGCTTTGCTGCGGTATACTTCCCAGTTTCCGTGCAGCAGCCTCAAGCCTGCGGCCTTTGCTTTGGTATCCTAGGGAGAGCTGAGGGTGATCCTTCTGCCTCCGGCTCGGCTCTGGCTGCTGTCTCTGTGCCTTTGTCAACCAGCCTCTGCATTATCCCAACACCTGCAGGCCCATGTTGTGAGATAATTTCCTACCTCAGCAGGATAAGTAAAAGATCCCAAAGGGCAAATTATTCAGTCCTAGCTCAGTTACTTGGTGTTATAAAATACTCCTAAAACCTGATTGACTGGGTTCCTAATACCTACTGACCATAGCTTCTGGCAGTTTCTTCATAACTGGACGAGCTGCTTTGCTTCTAGCCCTATTTATGTCTGAGGCAAACTACTGACTCCTCAGCCTCTGCTCTGGGCCCCCTGGATCTTTGTGTATTGCCAGACTCAGACATCTGTCCGGCTGTCCGTGACATGCTGTTACCTAGACACTGGTCAGTGACCCGTAAGAGTAAAAGGCAGGTGTTTTCTTGGTCTGCAAGGGAGGAATTAGAAGTCACTGTTCATTTAGTGGGCTGTATGTGATATTGTAATAAGGTTTTTGTACCTATAGAAGGTAAGCTCTATAGTTACAAACCAAAAAACCAAACCCATTGCCGTTAAGTTGATTCTGACTCGTAGCGACCCTATAGGAAAAGTGGAACTGCCCCACAGGGTTTCCAAGGACTGTAGAACTGCCTACCTTTTGGATAGCAGCCAAGCTCTTGTTTTTTTTTTTTTTTTAATAATTTTTATTGTGCTTTAAGTGAAAGTCTACAAATCAAGTCAGTCTCACACAAAAACCCATATACACCTTGCTACACACTCCCAATTACTCTTCCCCTAGTGAGACAGCCCTCTCTTTCATCTCCTCTCTCTTTTTATGTCCATTTCGCCAGCTTCTAACCCCCTCCACCCTCTTATCTCCCCTCCAGGCAGGAGATGCCAACATAGTTTCAAGGGTCCACCTGATCCAAGAAGCTCACTCCTCACCAGCATGCCTGTGAATCTAATCCATGTCTGAAGAGTTGACTTCAGGAATGGTTCCTGTCCTGGGTCAACAGGTCTAGGGGCCATGACCACCGGGGTCCTTCTAGTCTCAGTCAGACCATTAAGTCTGGTCTTATGAGAACTTGGGGTCTGCATCCCACTGCTCTCCTGCTCCCTCAGAGGTTCTCTGTTGTGTTCTTTGTCAGGGAAGTCATCAGTTGTAGCCAGGCACCATCTAGTTCTTCTGGTCTCAGGCCGATGTAGTCTCTGGTTCATGTGGCCCTTTCTGTCTCTTGGGCTTGTAATCATGTTGTGTCCTTGGTGTTCTTCATTCTCCTTTGATCCAGGTGGGTTGAGAACAATTGATGCATCTTAGATGGAGCAACCAAGCTCTTAACCACTGCATCGTCAGGGCTCCTACTTCATACGTGAACAAAGTAAGAAGTCATTAAAAAAACAGGAAAGAAAGAAAAGACCAAAATGGATGTCAGAAGAGACTCTGAAACTTGGTCTTGAACATAGAGTAACTAAAGCAAAAGGAAGAAATGAAGTAAAAGAGCTGAACAGAACATTTCAAAGGGTGGGTCGAGAAGACAGAGTATTTTAATGAAATGTACAAAGACCTGGAGTTAGAAAACCAAAAGGGAAGAACATGTGGCATTTCTCAAGCTGAAAGAGCTGAAGAAGAAATTTAATCCTCGAGTTGCAATATTGAAGGACTCTATGCGGGAAAATATTGAATCACGCAGGAAGCGTCAAAAGAAGATGAAAGGAATACACAGAGTCACTGCACCAAAAGGAATTGATCGATGTTCAGCCATTTCAGGAGGTAGCATATGACCAAGAACAGATGGTACTGAATGAAGAAGTCCAAGCTGCACTGAAGGCATTGGTGAAAAACAAAGCCTCAGGAATTGATGGAACACCAGTTGAGATGTTTCAACAAACTGATGCAGCTCTGGAGGTATTCATTCTTCTGTGCCAAGAAATTCAGAGGGCAGCTCCCTGGCCAACTGACTGCAAGATCTCCATATTTGTGATCCAGCAGAATGTGGAAATTATGGGACAATACCATTCTTATTGGAAACTCTGGTGGCATAGTGGTTAAGTGCTACAGCTACTAACCAGAAGGTTGGCAGTTCAAATCTACCAGGCGCTCCTTGGAAACTCTATGGGGCATTTCTACTCTGATGTACAGGATTGCTATGAGTCGGAATTGACTCGACGGCAACGGGTTTGGTTTTTTTTGTTTTATCATTCATATCACACACAAGTAAAATTATGCAGAAAGTTATTCAAATGCAGCTGTAGCAGCACATCAACAGGGAACTGCCAGAAATTCAAGCTGAATTCAGAAGAGGAGGTGGAACAAAGGATATTATTGCTGATATAAGATGGATCTTGGCTGAAAGCAGAGAATAACAGATGTTTACCTGTGTTTTATTGACTATTCAAAGACATTCGACTGTGTGGATCATAAAAAATTATAGGTAACATTGTGAAGAGTGGGAATTCCAGAACAATCAATGTGCTCTTGAAGAACCCGTACGTAGACCAAGAGGCATTTGTTTGAACAGAAGAAGGGGATACCATGTGGTTTAAAGTCAGGAAAGGTGTGTGCTGGAGTTGTGTCCTTTCAGCATACTTATTCAGTCTGTATGCTGAACAGATAATCCAAGAAGTTGGACTGTATGAAGGAGGATGCTGCATCAGGATCGGCAGAAGACTCATTAACAACCTGCATTATGCAGATGTCACAACCTTGCTTGCCAAAAGTGCAGAGGACTTACTGATGAAGATCAAAGGCTGTAGCTTTCAGTATGGATTGCACCTCAGCATAAAGAAAACAAAAACTTTCACAACTGGACCAGTAAGCAACTACATAGTAAATGGAGTAAATGGAGAGAATATTGAAGTTGTCAAAGACTTCATTTTACCCGGAACCACAATCAGTACCCATGGAGGCAGCAGTCAGGAAATCAGATGACGTATTGCATTGGGCAAATGTGCTGCAAAAGCCTTCTTTAAAGTGTTGAAAAGCAAAGATGTTACTTTGAGAACTAAGATGTGCCTGACCCAAGCCATGGTGTTTTCAGTCACCTCATATGCATGTGAAAGGTAGACAATGAATAAGGAAGACCAAAGAAGAATTGATGCCTTTGAATAATGGTGTTGGTGAAGAGTATTGAATATATCATGGACTGCCAGAAGAACAAACAAATCTGTCTGGGAAGAAGTACAGGCAGAATGCTCTTTAGAAGCGAGGATGGGGAGACAACGTCTCATGTACTTTGGCCGTGTTATCAGGAGGGACCAGTTCCTGGAGAAGGACATCATACTTGGTAAAGTAGAGTGTCATCGAAAAAGAGGAAGACTGTCAATGAGATGGATTGGTACAGTGGCTGCAAAAATGGGCTCAAGCGTAATGATTGTGATTGTGAGGATGGTGAAGGACTGGGCATTCTGTTGTACCTAGGGTTGCTATGAGCTGGAACCGACTTGATGGCACCTAAGTACAACAACTATATGTATATGTATGTATACACAACACACTTTTTTTTTTTTTTGCTAAATCTTTTTATTATATTAAATAAGGAAAATTCGGCTTTTGTGATTATAAAAACCAATAAATGTCTCCCTGCATTTACCTTAGACAGGCTAGAAATAGGTAGATGTGTATCACCAGGGTTAGTAAAATCCTGTTTATGTCTTGTGCAACAGCTATGGATTGTTATCAAGTTTAATTCCTGTTGAGATTATGAAGGTTTATTCTTAAAGCTAGTATCTCATTTATTTAGTGCTGCTATAACCGAAATATCAGAAGTGGGTAGTTTTAACAAACAAATTTATTTTCTCACAGTTTAGGAGGCTCGAAGTCCAAATTCAGGGTGCCAGTTTGTAGGGGAAGGCTTTCTCTTTCTGTTGGCTCTGGAGGAAGGTCCTTACCTCTTCTGAGCATCTGCTCCTGGGCGACCTTCCTGTAGCTTCACAAATGCCTTCCCCATCTCTGCTTCTTTCTCTTGTTTAATCTCCTTTATATCTCAAAAGTGATTGATAGAAGATACACCCTACACTAATTCTGTCTCATTAACATAACAGAGACAACCCATTCCCAAATGGGATTATAATTACAGGCATAGAGGTTAGAATTTATAACAATTCAATCCATAACAGCTAGATACACAATTCAGTCCGTAATAGCTAGATACAGTGAATTCGACAAATTTGCTTTATTCTTGTTAATTCGTGGTTGTTCCTGGAAACTGCCCTCTCAGTTTTTTTTTTAAATTTTGAAGTTGGGGCCAATTTGAAGTAAAGATTTAAATAGGTAGATTGTTGAAGGCAGGATTTTGATCCAGTTTGCTTCATATTATTATAATAATTTGATGGTACCCTGCAGAATAATTTAGGTTGTTACAAGTATGATGAGAGTCTTTTCTTGTGCCACGTTGGTGTTTTTGGTGGTCCGTGGCTGCTGCTTATATGTTGAAGAGTGGCCTGCAGTTGAACTAATGCTAGTTCAGTGCGAACATCCTCCACCACTGAAGAAATGTACTTGGCATCCCTGGAAAAAAGGGAGGGACAAACATTGCTAACTAAAACCTTATCATTCTGCAGTGTCACTTTGAGCATTCATGGGCTGATGATCACTGTAAGTGGAGATTGCCCTGAGCTCAGAGTCTAGTGCAGCTGTTTCATAATGGCAGGTTAAAAATAACAGAACATGATAAAAGCAGACTAATAAAACATTAGGAAAGGTTTGGAAAAACAGATGAGATCAATAATTTTTTTCTATTTGCTGTTAGTAACAGGTCCAAATATCTAAAAGATAGTGTTTATCTACAATCTCATTTTTTTTTTTTTTTTTTTTAACTAGTTCTCCTCTAATAAAATGCCCCTAATGTAGCTGCTAAAACAGTATTTCCTAGCTTGGAGGACCTGATGTTCTTTTTGATTTAATTAGGGTTTATAAATATAAGTGACCATCATTAGCAAAAACCTGGGCATGGTTAACCTGAAGAAATTTAAGATAATACAAGGTATCTAGGAATTTTTTTATCTAGGAAAGCTTTGCAGGAGGCCAGACTGCATGGAATTTGTAGAGGAATTGTCCTTTGAATATATGAAGTAATGACCAATAGAGAGAACCTCTTTCTGTCTCTTTTTTCTTTTTAAGAGAATCTTTTAAAGGGAAGTTATTCGTTTCTTCTTTGGGAGCTAAATGTGTTTTCCACGTTCCTTCAGATATCTTCTTTGGTTGCTTTCTGTATGCCAGTTACCCTGCTGTGTGGTAGTGATACCACAGTGAGCAGGCCACAGTAAAGTACCTCTTAAATAATTTCATGAAGCTGTATGTCTGTGGGGGCGGTGGTGGTGCAGTGGTGGAATTCTGCCTTCCATGGAGGAGCCCTGGCTGAGATTCCCAGCCAACGCACCTCACGTGCAGCCACCACCCTCCTGTCACTGCAGACTTGTGTACTGCTATGATGCTGAACAGGTTTCAGCAGAACTTCCAGACTAAGATGGACAAGGAAGAAAGGCCTGGCGTATGAGACAGGAAAAACCCCAGCTGATCAGGGGATGGCACAGCACCCAGGCAGTGTTTTGTTCTGTTGTGCACGGGGTGTCTATGAGTCAGGGGCCAACTCGACAGCACCTAATGTCATGGATTGAATTGTGTCCCCCCTGAGATGTGTGTCAACTTGGTTAGGCCATGATTCCCAGTATTCTGTGGTTGTCTTCCATTTTGTGATTGTAATTTTATGTTAAGAGGATTAGGGTGGGATTGTAACACCACCCTTACTTAGGTCACCTCCCTGATCCAGTGTAAAGGGAGTTTCCCTGGGATATGGCCTGCACCACCTTTTATCTCTCAATTGATAAAAGGACAGGGAAGCAAGCAGAGAGTTGGAGACCTCATACCACCAGGAAAGCAGCACGAGGAACAGAGCGTGTCCTTTGGACACAGGGTCCCTGTGCCTGAGAAGCTCCTCGACCAGGGAAAGATTGAGGACAAGGACCTTCCTCCAGAGCCGACAGAGAGAGAATGCCTTCCCCTGGAGCCGACTCCCTGAATTTGGACTTGTAACCTACTAGGCTGTGAGAGAATAATTTTCTCTTTGTTAAAGCCATCCACTTGTGGTATTTCTGTTATGGCAGTAATAGATGACTAATATACCTAACAACAACAATATATTTTGCACATGATGCCTCAGTGAATTTTTCTTCCCAGTTTCCTTGGGTCAGTGTTCTTAATCCACCCAATTACCATTATCAATTTGTGACTTCTTTAAAAAAAAATCTTATGTGTGGAGAGTGATCCAGCTGTGGGGGACATTTTTGTTCTCTGGAGTCCACCTTGGAGGTTGGACTGTGATGGGCAGGACACTAGTCTTGGGTTCAGATTATGGCTGCTGTCACCTTCTAGCCCTGTGACTGTGCAAGTTACTTGAGCTTTCTGAATCTCAGTCTTCTCAAATAAATAGGAGATAAAATAAGTACCTATCTTATAGAGTTATTGTGAGAATTGTAAATAGGATAATGCATGTAAAGTGTTGATACGCGTAGAATAAAAGGAAAACAATGCACAGCAGAATATGAGCCGTATTTCTTGGTGTCTGGTGTTGTGCTCTACATAGCCGTGGTTAGAGCCCGTGATATGGTTCTTTTTAACCCAGAGTCACCTGGCGTGTTGCTCCTGTGACAGAGAAGGCCAAGAGCAACATTTTCACCTGCAGAATCAGTAGATATTTGGTCATTTGATGCATGGATTCTGACCCTTTCCTCCAGGCTGTTTTCCCAGACGCGCACTTGTCCTCCGTCCTGTGTTTTACCACGCGAGGAATTCTTTCTTACCTAGGCCCTTTGGAGCAGGTCAGCAGTTGTGCATCACCTGGCTGCAGCCCTGGCTGCTTCCATGTAGGAAACCAACTGGGAGTAAGTAAGCCGAGGTGGAGAGGGAGCACCAGCTTGCACTCAGCTTTAACCTTGGCCAACTACGTAAACACCCTGCTAGCGAGAAATGGCAAATCCTTTGTTTTGGTAGTTTCATGATTGAGAAGTTTTTTTAAGAAAGATGATTTTGGAATGCTTATTCCTTAAATATAATGGCTTGATCTGGGGGCAAATTCCAGTTTTATATTCAGAGTAGAAATCAGTATATGTTTTTTTAGCTCAAGAAGCAACAGAACCAGACAGATAAGATTTTGTTGAATTGAATGTTATCTCTATTGTCTGCTCTCAATTCAGTTCTTAAGAGTCTTATGCTGATGGAGAAAAAAAGAGGAAAATGCTTATCTTGACTTTTGTCAGAACGAAAAAAGTGATTAAGCAGATGTAGAAAAGCTGTGCACATGTGTCAGGCCAGCAAGGTTGAGCCATTGGTTCTCAGCCCTATCTGCATATTAGAGTCACTTGGGGATCAGTTCAGTCAGGTCTGAAGATGGACTCAGGATAAAAGTTCCTATGATCCTCACGTGCAAGGAGCATTGAAAAGCTCTTCTCTAGACAAGTAAGTATTGTAGTAAAAGTTGGTACCTCTGGGGTTGGTATTATTTTTCATCAGGTATGATATCTAAATGCACCTGACTCTAGTGAGCTTATAGGCTGCTAGGATTTTATTTTCACCTTTTAGTAGTTTTGGAATACCAGGATTGGGGACAAGTAGAAGGAGGGGATTTACAGGCAGTGGTGCCAGGATGTGATGGAATGATGTTGGTTTTGCTTCCATGGCCTTCTGTTTTGGGACCTGATCGTCAAATTCCTTTAGTAGGTGAGTGCGTATCCTTAAAAAAACCACTGTGTTGAAGATAAAGTGACCAGTAAATTGCCAGATGGCTGATTTCCCCCCTGCCAGTCTCCTCCTGAGACCAGGTAGTAGGTGGTTTCTGAGGATAGAGCCCTTGGGGCACACAGTGCAGGAGCGGTGACCCAGAGGCACACCTGAGGGCAGACCTTAGGTGAGAACACCCATGTGTCAGCTGTACTGCAGGTGCTTGGTGAGGAAGGACGCAGCACCAGTGTACTTGAGATCGATGTAAACAAACCAGTTCTGGAAGCCTCATGCCCTTTTTGTGGTCACAGATCCTAGAGGGAAAGAAAGGAATGGTGTTGACAGTGAGCACCGATTGTTTGCCAGTCCCTGGGCTAGTTGAAGGGGCCTTGGTGATGAAGCAGTTAAGCGCTCGGCTGCTAACTGAAAGGTCGGTGGTTCAAACCCACTAGCTGCTCTGCAGGAGAAAGATGTGGCAGTCTGCTTCTGTAAGGATTACACTCTTGGAAATCCTATGGGGCAGTTCTACTCTGTTCTGTGGGGTTGCTATGAGTTGGAATCGACTCTATGGCACCCGGTTTTTCGAGCTAGTTAGTACTTCATCTCTTTTAATTTTTACACAAACATTGTGAGATTAATGCTCTTACTCTGGAGATTTTTCTTCTTCATGTACACAGGTGGATCCAGGTTTTATTTGAAAAGGGTATGTAGAAGAATGAAATAATCAATGATGCTTCAACTTGGAAGCAAAATGAAGGAATAGAGGCTCTGAAAACCAAGTGCAGTGCTGAGGGGCTTTAATAGAATTTTGTATAAAGGTTTCCTAAAGAATGAAGTCACTCCATTGAAATGGAAGGATTGTGTGCTTGTCCTGGTGTCCCTGGGTGGTATAATGCACTCGGCTGCTAACCAAAAGGTTGGCTGTGGAATCTGCCCAGAGGTGCCTCGGAAGAAAGGCCTGGAGGTCAGCTTCTGAAACATCAGCCGCTGGAACACAGTTCTGCTTGGACACGCGTGAGATCGCCCTGAGTCGGCGGTGACTTGGTGGCAGCTGGTTATACTAGTCCTCTTCAAGGCACTTCTAGAGCGGAAATAATTTTGAGTTCAGTTGAACTGATGGGATCTAGTTGTGGTGTGAGCAGCCCATGGGGGGTGACTAAAGGAGCGACGAGCAGACAGGAGTCACACAGCCTGTGGATTTCCATCCTGTCTCTACACTGTTTGAAGCTGTGGTGCAGGTCTTCATTTCCTCTGCTGAGATGAGAAGGAGGAACAGGGAAGTCTCACCCCCTGCTCACCATCCCTCTGCACCTAGCCGAGGCTCGGATCCGCTGCTTCAGTAGTTTCCCATCGCAGGAAAGACAAGGGAATGGTAAGTGTTTTCACGATGCAGGTCTGCTTTCCTGAAAATTGTTTCTGTGTTGCTTTCCATAATTGCATTATCTCTTTTATGAATTTGATTAGTCTTTCATTAAATCTTTGTATTTCTTTGTGCTTCAGAATCCATCCTGTGCCCTGATACAGTTCTCTTTCTAGCTCAAAAATTAGACATAATCTTTGATCATAATTAATAGTTTCTAAAGGTTTAAAAAGTTCATTGGGATATTGGTTACTGAATATTGGTTTACTTAGTGAGAAATTACATTTTAAATAGAGTATTAAAGTGAAAATGATGCTTTGGTTTTATTAATGAATCAGGGTGAAAAATATTAAAATGGCTTTACTGAGCTTCATACTTAATATAAAAATGTTAAAGCTGTAGGTCCTACTGTACAGATGCTACCTAGCACTGCATTACTAACACGCATATATGAAAGTGTTGCTTCTTTCTGACGTTATTTAAAGGGGCTGACTGAAGAGGGGGTACTTAGCATGGAGTGAATGTGTGATAAAAATTTCTCCAAATATAAAAATAGTTTAAAAATTTTTTGTAGAGTTTTCTCTAGGAGCCTACTCATTAAAAATGCTCTTGTAAAAATGCCTTAACAGCTTTAACACCTGGAGATATTAAATAGGAACCGTCCTACTCTGTTGCATGGTTGTCTTAGCTGTCATGGTGACACATTTAAGAAGTTAATATTTATAGTTACCTGTATATCATATGTAATCACAAGTACTCTTCTTGAAGTACAGTTGAATTCCTGTCGATGATACATTTTTATGCAGATTTAATTAAAATAGAGACTACTCAAAACTGTAAACTAGGGCTTTGAACTGACCTGGTCTGGTTCAAACCCCTGCTGAGAATTTGCGTTTCTAACAAGGTCCTGGGACATGGTAATACTGCTGGATAGGCACCGGTTCTGAGAACCACTAGTAGAGCAGTGGTTCTCAAGTTTTGTTATACGTAGGAATCACCTGGGGATCTTGACAAACTGTAGATTCAGATTCAGTATATCTGGGGTGGAAATGCAAATTCTCAGCAGGGGTTTGAACCTAACGAACTGGTTCCAGGCCCAGGCCGTCCCCTGGGACAGTCAAAAGCCTGGGAAAATAAAAGACTCCAGAATTGTTCTTCACTCTGCTTTGGGAGGGAAACCCTGGTGGTGTAGTGGTTGAGACCTATGGCTGCTAACCAAAAGGTTGGCAGTTTGAATCTACCAAGTGCTACTTGGAAACCCTATGGGGCATTTCCATTCTGTCTGACAGGGTCCCTGTGAGTTGGAATTGACTCGATGGCAACAGATTATTTTTTGGTTTGTACTTTGGTAGGAGGAATCTCCCCCCCACCCAAAAAAAAGATGGGAAACGCAACAAACAGGAAGCACCAAAGCAAATGACCATAGTGATTTTGAATTGATGAAACTGTCAGTTAACATGGATACAGAGTCTCTGGGTGGCGCAAACAGTTAAACGCTGAACTGTTAACTGAAAGGTTGACTTTCGAAGCCATTCAGAGGCACCTCAGAAGAAAGGCCTGGTCACCTGATTCTATAAGGTCACAGCCTTGAAAACCCTATGGAGCAGTATTACTTGGCACACACCAGGTTGCTGTGAGTCTGAATTGACTCCATGGCAACTGGTTTTAACATAGATACACACTTTGAGTCCATTTCAAGGATTGGGGCAGAATAAATATGAAAAGAAGATAAGAGAGCCACTCACTACCTCAGATAATTTTTTTAAACCAGGTCCTCTATTGTTTTTCATTTTAAACATTCCCACTCTCTCCTTTCCCCCGGGGTTTACCAGAAATTTCCCTCTTGAAGAGCATTTGGCTCACAGAGAAGTCAGCAATGTCATTATTTCTGAACAGTGCTAATTTGTTCTGCTGAGCCCACTGCAGCGCTGGTGTTCCACAGTTAAGTGTTGGGCTCTGCGGTGCCTGGGCACTGAGAGCTTTTCCCGTTCCCATGGCTGAGGCACCTGAGAGCAGCCTGCTTGTAGGCTCAGGGAACCCTGGCCTGGAAGGACTTTGCTGTTTTAGTCTCTTGTTCTTTGCCCCCGCTAACAAGACTCAATGTTCTTTGAGGGCAAGAATCACTCTTTCTACTTCTTTTATGTTTGCCATAGCACCTTATTTCCTGAAGGCTTTCATTATAGTATAATAACCTGATATATGTAACATAGTCTAACAGATTGTGGGAGAAGAGAAACAGTATGTTTTGCCACAAATACATCATCTCTAACTAGTCTGTACCACAAAGTATATCAACCAGACATCACACCTCACTTTTTTGGTGTATGTATAAGTATGGGAAACCCTGGTGGCATAGTGGTTAAGTGCTATGACTGTGAACCAAGGGGTCGGCAGTTCAAATCC
Source organism: Elephas maximus indicus (assembly GCF_024166365.1). Lineage (NCBI taxonomy): Eukaryota > Metazoa > Chordata > Mammalia > Proboscidea > Elephantidae > Elephas > Elephas maximus. Next base: position 19,933,437 of record NC_064822.1, read on the forward strand.
ACAAGGTGCTCCTTGGAAACTCTGTGGGGCAGTTCTACTCTGTCCTGTAGGGTCTCTATGAGTCGGAATCGACTCGACGACACTGGGTAGCAGTTTCTACCTATTTTTTAAGACGGTGCTACATGCTCCTGCTTTTGGCTACCAGGTAATTGATTTATTTAATAAGACTGTCCCTGTACCGAAGACTAACAAGAGAGTTGAAAGCCCGTTAACCCTGCATCCCTGGTTGGAGCCAAATCAAAGAGGTCTTATTAATTATTCATTATGACATTTTATATGTTACTTGGTATAATTACCAGAGTCTGCATAATTAACCTTTCATTTAGTTAAAGTACTTAACATTAAGTGGGGGTATAATTAGAACTATTAAAAAAGCTAGGGGTCATGGTGGCATAGTATTTAAAATCGCTCAGCTGCTAAGCGAAAGGTTGGCAGTTCGAGTCCACCACACACTCTTCAGGAGAAAGATACAACAGTCTGATTCCATAAAGATTGGAAACCCTATGGGATAGTTCTACTCAGTCCTATAGGGTTGCTATGAGTTGACTCGAGGGCAACAGGTTTGGTTTTTGTGGATATTAAAAAAGTATATAGAATAAAAATCTTTAATTAGAAAGAAGACTGTTTTTTAGTTCCATAGTTAATTTTTTTCTTGTCAACAAGTATCTTTAAACAAAAAGAAAAATAAACTAGAAAAGAAAAGCAATTAGTAGTATTCCGATGGCCGTAGTTGTTTAGTTTCTTTAACCTCATATTTGACATCCTGGATTAGAGGTGTAGTCTGAATCTGTGAGAATCTTATGTATCTATCTGTGTCTGTAGCTGTCTGTAACACAGAAATAATTCCTTGGGCTGGAAGTGAGCCTCAAGATCAGTTTAGTCCAGGATTGCTGTTTTATGAATGAGTTAGGAAATTACCCTCAGCAAGATAGGGATGAACGTAGCTTCCCCTTAGCGGTCTCTGTGAGGAGCACGTTCCATCATTTGTGTGGAATGACTTATCTAGAGTCAACTCTAGTTAGTAGTTGACTTGGGACAGAAACCAAGGTCTCTTTTCCTCTCTGCTCAGGGTTCCTTCTAGTATACTGTAAACTGGGAAGAATTTAGTTCAAATGCAGTTAGAATGAACTACATTGGGAAACAACATAGAGATAGAGGTAGTGAACTTTCAAAAAAAAATCACGTGTCTTAGCCAAGTAGCTTCTTTCTGAGCTCGCTGTAACACCTTTATAATAAAACCAGTCATCCCCACCTCTCCATTCCTGGTGTCACCCCTGCTTCAGGACATGCCCTAGCCTTTCTTTAACAACATTGTCACGGTGACTCACATTTTGGTGACCTTCAGGTTGTAGTCCAATAATGAGATTAGTGCTGAAGGATAATGTCGTGCCTGTTTAAGGTGACCAATTTCACGGAGATAATATATGTGTTCTCTGCGTTGTGAGTTATGAGCTCCATCCTTCAGAACATAGGTAAAGCACTGCTGTTTGATCCATCAGCTGTAATGTTGCTGTGCCGGGACAGAGGTCTTCCTGTAGGACAAGGAGGAAGAGTTCTCTGGATCTTGAGTCTGAGGCCCCTGCCCTTCCTTCCTGGAGTGCTGGAGCAGCGGTCTTTTGTTCTCGTTTGCTCTCAGTCATGGATAGAGACCACCTGGGAACAGAGACCACCTGGGAACGAAGACCACAGATGGTGCTGGTTTGCAGCCCAGGCTTTGGAATGAGGCAAACTGAATCTTGGTTCTACCGTTTGTTGCCTTGTGGCCATGGAAAAAAAAAAAAACTAGTGCCATGGACAAGTCACTTAATCTCTCTGAACCTGGAACGTTGTTGTTGATGATATTAATAGTCTTTAAAAATTCCAGTTCTGCTAGTTTTAATATCTGTGGAAATACCAAAATTATTTTTAAAAATGTGTATACAACAAAACTTCAATGAAGTCAGGACTGATGATATAAGATGGATGATTGAATGAGTCTGATTTGAAATGTTGATTTCATAATCGTAATTGTAGACTATTTAAAGCTAAATTAAGTGCACATAATAGGAGTTTGCTCACAAAATGTTACTAAGGTTGTGTTCTTTTGAGAACGTTTTAAAATAATCAGGGCCCGTTCTTTAACCCCGTCAGCTGTGGCCTGGAGGTGAGGTAGTCTTGTTTGTGATCACAAAGGTAGTGGCAGCCTTGGGACTTCAATAAGTACAGCATTTTAAATTGGTAGCTTTAATTCACGTAATTCACGATGTGCTAAAGCCTTTTTAAACAGTTTGTGCCTTAGAGTAGGTTAAGTATTTCCCTTAAATCTATTTGTTAGCAAATCCATTTTTCTTAGTCATTGTGAAAGTGGTAAAGTCAGTGACTCCAGTAAAATGATGAAAATTACCATAATTCTTAGCGAAGTTCAGTTGAAGATATTACTATACTCAGGTCGGAGTCCTAGGTAGTAAGTTTTCTGATAAGGTGACAACCAATTGTTGGCTATTGCTGGTTGCCAAGAAGATATCCATTTTTTCCTTTTTCCTTACGAACTTCAATTTTGTTTGGTGAAGAAATGGATCCAGCTAAAAAACTCATTTCCCTTGCAACTGGGGGAGGTAGGCTGACACAGTTCTAGCTAATGGGATGTTGTTCCCTATTCCTGGAGAGGGGGCTCTTTCTGGATAAAAAAGCAACAAGCCCTTGGCCTTCACCCTTTCTTCTTGCCTGGGACATGACAGTGAGTCCTGGTGCTGATTGTGATGGTGAAAGCCATATTTGAAAGATTTGATAGAGCAAGAACTAGAAGAAACTTGGCTCCTTAAATGATTTCCCCATCTTGCTGAGAATTATGGAGCTACTTCCCCAGGTGTGGACCTCCCACCCTGGACTTCTGTTCTCCGTAAGACAAGTGGATACTCTTAGGATTTTCCGTCACAGCTGAAAGAAATCCTGGCGCAATGAGTGCTATAATTAGGTGTCTTTAATTATACCAGGACAGTTAGAAGGGAAGAGATGAGTTTTTAAATAAATATGGCCGTTGATCTTGTTTCTTTTGAGTAATTCATAGGTAGATGGTATCTGATTGGTTAGAAGACTGTAACTAAAGAATAAGTATGAATGGTTCTTGGTGATAATTAACTGATTTTGTTCATGAATGTTCCAAAATGAAAGTTCTAGTGAAAAGAACCAGAAGACTTGGCCTCTAATTCTGACTTAGTAACTGTCTACGTGACCGCAGGCCTTTCTGTCATTCCTGGGCTTCAGTTTCTCTTAAGTTGGGACAGAACTAGATGGTCTCGGAGGTCCAGTTTAGCTTTGACATTTTCCCCTATGTTGTGTATCCTAGCCTCAGTGGCAAGAATATTTTTGAGTGCAGTGCTGAGCCACTTTAAACTACTGGAGTTATTTGATTGGCTCAAGATAAACGAAAGGAAAAACAAAATGTGAGGAAGGAGAAAGGAAAGGGAAACCACAAATGGAGGTGTGATAAGGAGGAAGAAGGAAGATAGAATAAACCATTTCTTCAGCTGCTACTGAATGGGATAGTTGCCAGCTCCCGCCCGCCCCCATCTAAGTTCCCCTTCTATGAGTGTCCCCTCAGTGCAAGGTGAGTTTAATAGAAATTTGTCCTGAGAAACCATTTAATATAATGTAGTATAAGCCCTGGAGTCTGGTTGCTTGCATTTATGTCTAAGCATGGCTTTACATTTACCCTTTAGGTTTTACTAGCTGTGTGATCTTGGGCAAGGTCCTTGACCTCTTCTTGCCTCTGTAAAATGGGAATCATAATTGTATCTCAACTATAGGGTAGTTATGAAGATTACGTGTAAGGCATTTAGAACAATAGCTAGCACATAATAAGCACTCAGTGTTAGCAGTTATTAATGCCCTGTATTTATTTTGACATGATTGAGGGTTAAGTGGAAAGAGCACCACATGGAAATAGTAGCTCCTTGTTTATTTATTATTCCATATATTCGTAGCTTATCAACTTACTTTACTTTTTGAAAATAATTTTTAAATAGTTTTTTATTTTGGTTTGTTAAATAGTCATTAAATGCAATTATTTTATTTTTTCAGTTTATGAAAATCTCTTTCTACAGATCATTTGAGAAATAAAAACTTCGTCCTGTTTCAGGAGACTTCGGTGGTAATCTTCCCCGCTTTATTCCATCACCTTGCCTTCTAATGTATTTATTTCCTCAGTATTCTTTTTAATTGAAGTGTCATCATTTTAGAATAAATTTTATTTTATACAGTTTCAGGTTAATTTCTTTAATTTTTTTTTGCATGTATTTTAGTCAACAGTTCACTATTTGTAAGTAATCAGGAAGATTTGGTATAATCTTAAGAGGTCATCTTTGTATTTACTTGGAAATATTAACCGATTGTAACACTCATCAGCTTGGTTGAAATGGCAGTAAGCATTACATGTGTAGCGTACTTGAGGCCCTTGCATGGCTTAATATCGTCTGCAAATTTCGAAGTAATTTTTTTCAGTTCTTCTCAGAACCTTCTCATCTTCATTCATTACTCTTTTGTTCCTTCCCCAGCATTTGGAATGTGGGCCAAATGATGTCTGACAGTGTTAGAATGTCTTGTTGTCTGACGCTAGTGGCTGAGTCCCCAGGACAAGTCCTTCCATCACATAGCCTCACGGAGGAACAGTGCGGCAGAGACACCTGGTATTATCACTACCCTCCAACATGGAGCAGAGAGTGTAAACCTATCATTAGACTTCATAGCTAAGTAAGCCCTCGGAACAATGTTGAAGTTAGTAATCAACTCTAACCAACTGTCCATTTTTAAAATGTGTTTAAATTTTTACATGACTTTTTTGTTCTTGTACTGAAGCCAGTATTTTTGCTAGCTTTAGTTATTGTCATGGGATTTAATGTTAATTTGACTGAAACTGGCAGATGTAGGAATGCTTTTTAGAGTCCTTGATGAAAAATTATACAAGACTAGTTGGCAAATGGATGAGAAGGGTTTGTTGTCTGTTGGGTATAGTTGCAGTTCAAGTTGTCTCGTAATTGTTGTTGTAAATAGTGACCAGCAGAAGAAACTACTATCATTTAAATGACATATTTTTTATTTTAATAGTCAGTATCAGGTACCTGTGCAGTCAACTGTCTAGCAAAAGTGTAATCATGTGTTCTTTGCATCTGTGTAAAGATGGATAGTGGAGTTTTTTTTACTTCTGATAATGTGTGTTTTCAGGAACCAGAGCAAGGACGAAGGCCAGAGGTTGCCAGGCCTGCCAGGGATGTGGTAAAGGTGGCTGCACTCTAGAGAATTTTCGGGATGCTGGAGGGTATTTAAGGGGCTCTGGTGGCACAGTGGCTAAGTGCTCGGCTTCTAACTGAAAGATTGGCGGTTTGAGCCCACCAGCTGCTCCGCAGGAGGAAGATGTGGCAGTCTCCTGTAAAAATTTACAGCGTTGGGAACCCTGTGGGAGCAGTTCTTCTCTGTCCTACTGAGTAGCTATGAGTCCTAATTGACTCGGAGGCAGTGGGTTTGGTTTTGAGCTGGAGTGTATTTATGGGTTTTTTATTTAAATTTTTATTGTGCTTTAAGTGAAAGTTTACAAATCAAGTCAGTCTCTCATACAAAAATTTATATACATCTTGCTATATGCTCCTAATTGCTCTCCCCCTAATGAAACGGCACATTTCTTCCATCCACTCTCTCTTTTCCTGTTCATTCCTCTGGCTTCTGACCCCCTCTGCCCTCTCATCTCCCCTCCAGATAGAAGATACCAACATAGTCTCATGTGTCTACTTAATCCAAGAAGCTCATTCTTCACCACTATCATTTTCTATCCCATTGTCCAGTCCAATGCCTGTCTGAAGAATTGGCTTTGGGAATGGTTCCTGTCTTGGGCTAACAGAAGGTCTGGGGGCCATGACCACTGGGGTCCTTCCAGTCTCAGCCAGACCATTAAGTCTGGTCTTTTTATGAGAATTTGGGGTCTGCATCCCACTGCTGCCCTGCTCTCTGAGGAGTTCTCTGTTGTGTTCCCTGTCAGGGCAGTCATTGGTTGTAGCCGAGCACCATCTAGTTCCTCTGGTCTCAGGATGATGTAGTCTCTGGTTCATGTGGCCCTTTCTGTCTCTTGGGCTCATAATTACCTTGTATCCTCGGTGTTCTTCATTCTCCTTTGCTCCAGGTGGGTTGAGACCAATTGATGCATCTTAGATGGCTGCTTGCTAGCATTTAAGACCCCAGATGCCACTCTTCAAAGTGGGATGCAGAATGTTTTCTTAATAGATTTGATTATGCCAATTTATTTAAATGTCCCCTGAAACCATGGTCCCCAAACCTCTGTCCCTGCTACACTGGCCTTCGAAGCATTCAGTTTATTCAGGAAACTTCATTGCTTTTGGTTTAGTCCAGATGTGATGACGTTTCCTGTATTGCGTGTTCTCTTTCCCTTCACCTGAAGTAGTTCTTATCTATTATCTAATTAGTGAATACCCTCTCCCTCCCTCCCTGCCTCCCCCGTCTTGTAACCATCAAAGAATATTTTCTTCTCTGTTTAAACTATTTCTTGAGTTCTTATAATAGTGGTCTTCCACAGTATTTGTCCTTTCGCAACTGACTAATGTCACTCAGCATAATGCCTTCCACATTTCTCCACGTTATGAAATGTTTCATGGATTCATCATTGTTCTTCATCAATGCATAGTATTCTACTGTGTGAATATACCATAATTTAGTTATCCATTCCTCTGTTGATGGGTACCCTGGTTGCTTCCATCTTTTTGTTATTGTAAACAGTGCTGCAATGAACATGGGTGTGCATATATCTGTTCGTGTAAAGGCTCTTATTTCTCTAGGATATATTCCAAGGAGTGGGATTGCTGGATTGTATGGTAGTTCTATTTCTGTTTTTTTAAGGAAGCACCAAATTGATTTCCAAAGTGATTGTACCATTTTACATTCCCATCAGCAGTGTATAAGTTTTCCTGTCTCTCAGCAACCTCACCAACATTTATTATTTTGTGTTTTTGGGTTAATGCTAGCCTTGTTAGAGTGAGATGGAATCTCATAGTAGTTTTGATTTGCATTTCTCTAACAGCTAATGATCCAGAGCATTTCTTCATGTATCTGTTAGCTACCTGAATGTCTTCTTTAGTGAAGTGTCTGTTCATATCCTTTTCCCATTTTTTAATTGGGTTATTGGTCTTTTTGTGGTTGAAGTTTTGCAGTATTGTGTAGATTTTAGAGATCAGATGCTGATCAGAAATGTCATAGCTAAATTTTTTTTCCCAGTCTGTAGGTAAATAGGTATTTGATTTTTAGGGGCTCCCAGTTATCTAGTTTCTTTTCTGCATTGTTAGTAATGTTTTATATACTGTTTATGCCATGTATTAGGGCTCCTAATGTTGTCTTTATTTTTTCTTCCATAATGTTTATTGTTTTAGATTTTATATTTAGGTCTTTGATCCATTTTGAGTTTGTTTTTGTGCATGGTGTGAGGTATGGGTCTTGTTTCATTTTTTTGCAGATGGATATCCAGTTATGCCAGCACCATTTGTTAAAAAGACTGTCTTTTCCCCATTAAACTGTTTTGGGGCCTTTGTCAAATATCAACTGCTCGCATGTGGATGGATTTATGTCTGGATTCTCAATTCTGTGCCTTTGGTCTATGTGTCTATTGTTGTACCAGTACCAGGCTGTTTTGACTACTGTGGTGGTATGATAGGTTCTAAAATCAGGTAGAGTGAAGCCTCCCACTTTGTTCTTCTTTTTCAGTAATGCTTTACTTATCTGGGGTCTCTTTTCCTTCCGTATGAAGTTGGTGATTTTTTTCTCCATCTCATTAAAAAATGTCAGAATTTGGATTGGAATTGCATTGTATCTATAGATTGCTTTTGGTAGAGTAGACATTTTTACAATGTTAAGTCTTCGTATCCATCAGCAAGGTATGTTTTTCCACTTATGCAGGTCTCGTAGTTTCTTGCGGAAGTGTTTTGTATTTTTCTTCGTATAGGTCTTTTACATAAATCTTACATGGTAAGATTTATTCCTATGTATTTTATCCTCTTGGGGGCTACTGTAAATGGTATTGGTTTGGTGATTTCCTCTTCAGTGTTCTTTTTGTTGGTGTAGAGGAGTCCAACTGATTTTTTTATGTTTATCTTGTATCCTAATACTCTGTTGAACTCTTCTATTAGTTTCAGTAGTTTTCTTGAGGATTCCTTAGGGTTTTCTGTGTATAAGATCATGTCATATGCAAATAGAGGTACTTTTACTTCCTCCTTGCCAATGTGGATGCCCTTTATTTCTTCATCTAGCCTAATTGCTCTGGCTAGGACCTCCAGCACAATGTTGAATAAGAGTGGTGATAAAGGGCATCTTTTCTGTTGCCCGATCTCAAGGGGAATGCTTTCAGACTCTGTCCATTTAGGATGATGTTGGCTATTGGCTTTGTATAAATGCCCTTTATTATGTTGAGGAATTTTCCTTCTATTCCTATTTTGCAGAGAGTTTTTATCATGAATGGGTGTTGAGCTTTGTCAAATGCCTTTTGTGCATCAATTGATAAAATCATGTGATTCTTGTCTTTTATTTATGTGATGGATTACGTGAATTGTTTTGCTAATGTTGAACCCTTCCTGCATGCCTGGTATAAATCCCACTTGGTCATGGTGAAATTTTTTTTTTTTTTTGATGTTGATTTCTGTTGGCTAGAATTTTGTTGAGGATGTTTGCATGAGGGATATAGGTCTGTAATTTTTTTGTGTGTTGTCTTTACGTGGTTTTCGTATCAGGGATATGCTGGCTTCATAGAATGAGTTTGGGGGTGTTCCATCTTTTTCTGTGCTCTGAAATCCCTTTAGTAGTAGTGGTGTTAACTCTTTTCTGAAAGTTTGGTAGAACTCTGCAATGAAGCTGCCCAGGCCAGGGCTTTTTTTTTTGTTGGGAGTTTTTTGATTACCTTTTCAATTTCTTTTTTTGTCATGGGTCTATTTAGTTGTTCTACCTCTGTTTGTGTTTGTTTAGGCAGGTACTGTGTTTCTAGGAATTCATCCATTTCTTCTAGATTTTCAAATTTGTTCGAGTACAATTTTTCGTAGTAATCTTATATGGTTCTTTTAATTTCATTTGGGTTTGTTGTGGTATCGCCCATCTCATTTCTTATTCGGGTTATTTGCTTCTTCTGTTGTTTTTCTTTTGTCAGTTTGCCCAGTGGTGTATCAATTTTGTTAATTTTTTCAAAGGATCAGCTTTTGGTCTTGTTAATTCTTTCAATTGTTCTTCTGTTTTCTATTTCATTTAATTCTGCTCTAATTTTTATTGTTTGCTTTCTTCTGGTGCCTGAGGGTTTCTTTCATTGCTCGCTTTCTATTTGTTCAAGTAATAAGGATAATTCTTTGATTTTGCCCCTTTCTTCTTCTTGTATTGTGTATTTATTGATATATATTGACCTCTGTGCACTGCTTTCGCTGTGTCCCAAAGGATCTGATAGGAAGTGTTTTCATTCTCATTGGATTCTATGAATTTCTTTATTCCATCCTTAATGTCTTGTATAACCCGTTTTTGATCAGGATATTGTTCAGTTTCCAAGTGTTTGATTTCTTTTTCCTGGCCTTTCTGTTACTGATTCTTACTTTTATGGCATTATGGTCCGAGAAGATGCTTTGTGATATTTCAGTGTTTTGGATTCTGCAAAGGTTTCCTTTATGACCTAATATGTGATCCATTTTAGAGAATGTTCTATGTGCACTAGAAAGGAACGTACACTTGGCTGCTGTTGGGTGGAGCGTTCTGTGTATGTCTATAAGGTCAAGTTGGTTGATCGTGGCATTTAGATCTTCAGTGTCTTTATTGAGCTTTTTCCTGGGTGTTCTGTCCTTCACCGAAAACAGTGTGTTGAAGTCTCCTACTGTTATTTTGGAGCTGTCTATCTCCCTTTTCAATGCTGATAGAGTTTGTTTTATGTATCTTGCAGCCGTGTCATTGGGTGCATAAATATTTCATATGGTTATATCCTCCTTGTATATTGTCTCTTTAATCACTATCTGGTGTCCTTCCTTATCCTTTGTGGTGGATTTAACTTTAAAGTTTATTTTGTCAGAGATTAATAATGCCCCCTCGTTCTTTTTTGATGTAGTCTGCTTGATATATATTTTTCCATCCTTTGAGTTTTAGTTTGTTTGTGTCTCTAAGTCTTAGATGTGTCTCTTGTAGGCAGCGTATAGACGAATGGCATTTTTTTAATTAATTCAGCCACTGTCTATTTACTGGTGCATTGATCTATTTACATTCAGCATAATTATGTATAGGTATGAATTTAGTGCTGTCATTTTGATGTGTTTTTTCATGTGTTGACAGTTTCTTTTTCCCACGTAATTTTTTGTTCTGAGTAGTTTATCTTTATATATTGTCTTTTTCTCACATTCGTTGTTGATTTTATTTCTGCTGAGTCTCTATTTTTTTCTTGTATTTTATTTTGATGTGTAAGATAGTTTGTCTCCTTTGTGGTTACCTTAAGATTTACCCCTATTTTTTAAATTTAAAGCTAACTTTTATTTCTTTCTATCGCCTTGCCTTCCTCTCCATATGAAAGATCTGTGACTGCATTTCTTAGTTCCTTTTTATTGTTTTAATGTTTTCTTCTTTTACATAATAACATCACTGTATCCCTGTTTTGAGTATTTTTTTATCTTGATTTATTTTTATGATTTCCCTGTCTGGGTTGACATCTGATTGCTCTGTCCAGTGGTCTAATCTTGGGTTGATACCTGATGTCATTGACTTTCTAACCAAAGAACTCTCTTTAGCATTCTTTGTAGGTTTGGTTTGGTTTTTACGAATTCCCTAAACTTCTGTTTATCTGGAAGTGTCCTAATTTCACCTTCGTATTTGAGAGACAGTTTTGCTGGATATATGATTCTCGGCTGCCAATTTTTTTTTCAATACTTTATGTAAGTAATCCCATTGCCTTCTTGCCTGCTTGGTTTCTTCCAAGTAGTCCGAGCTTGTTCTTATTGACTCTCCTTTGTAGGTCACTTTTTGTTTATCTGTAGTTGTTCTTAAAGTTCTCTCTTTATCTTTGGCTTTGGCAAGTTTGATTATAATATGTCTTGGTGAGTTTCTTTTTAAATCTGTGTTATGTGGATTTTGATGAGCACCTGGGATAGATATCTTTCACGATATCAGGGAGGTTTTCCACCAACAAATCTTCAACAATTCTCTCTGTATTTTCTATTATCTCTCCCTGTTCTGGTACTCCAGTCACTGGTAGGTTATTTCTCTTGATAGAGTCCCACATGATTCTTAAAGTTTCTTCATTTTTTAAGGTTCTTTTATCTGATTTTTCTTCAAATGTATTGGTTCCAAGTGCCTTGTCTTTAAGTTCACCAATTCTGCCTCCCACTTGCTCAGTTCTGCTCTTCTGACTTTCTTTTGAGTTGTTTGATTCTATAATTTTATTGTTAATCTTCTGAATATCTGATTGCTGCCTCTCTGTGGATTCTTGCAGCTTATTAAGTTTTTCATTATGTTGTTGAATAACCTTTTTAATTTATTCAGCTACTTTATCTGTGTGTTCCTTGGCCTTTTCTGTGTATTTTCTGATCTCCTTCCTAATTTCGTTCTTGATGTCTTGAAGAGTTTTGTATGTGAATCTTTTGAATTCTGCATCTGGTAATTTCAGGAAGGAACCTCCCTCCAGAAGATTGGTTGATTCTTTGTTTTGAGAGCTTATTGAGGTGATCATCGTTTCTTTCTTTATGTGACTTGATATTGACTGTTGTCTCTGAGCCATGTATAAGTTACTGTATTAGTTTCTTTTATGTTTGCTTACTGTATTGTAAGTTCTTGCTTTGTTTGATATGCCCAAATGGGTTGCTTGAGTGAGCTAGCTTGATTATTTTCACCTTTGAAGCTGTGACGTCCTGTTCCCAGATGGCTAGAGCTGTTACCAGGTATATTAGTCTAGGAGTCCATTCATTTTTCTTGTATGAATTCAGCTCAGGTGTGCAGGTAGCTAATCATCAAGTGTGTGGTACAGGCTCTGTCCTACAGTCTTAGAGGGGCAGAAGTGATTGGTATAGGTACCGGTATTTGGTATCAGCAGGGGGTTACACTCTGAACAAGGCAGGGGGTTGAGAATTGTCCCCCAAGTGTCTCTGAGGAAAGCATGTCCCTCTTCCCTAGAGCATACAGGTAAGTGGGTTCTGGAGACAGAAGCATGGGCACCCATTGTTTTTGGTTGTAAGGACTGGAAGTTTCCAGCTATCGTTGGACCCCTGTTGTGGGTGGCTGGGTGACCTGAGTGGAGCCACTAGTCCTCAAGCCCCTTATGTGGGTAGGTGAGGACCCTGCTCAATAGGCAAAGCAATGTCAAACATCAATCACCCAACTCTCTGCCGCACAGCTGAAGTGGTTGTAGTCTGTCAACAAGGGCCTGTTCTCCTGAAATAGTCCCACACAGGTTCATGCAGTGGGGAAAGTATTCAAAGTCCATAGACCATTTATGCCTGGATAGGAGCATCTTCTGAACTGAGCTCCCCTGGTTAGTGAAGCTGGCAAATTATCTTTTCCCTGAGTTGCAAATTTATTCCTTCTCCAAGGCTGGGAGGATGGATCTAGGCACTCAACAGGGCCTATCTCAGGCTCAGGGAAATCAACATCCACTGAATCCAGCTTGGGGGTGGGGCGGGGGGGGGCGTGGTAAAATATATGGAAGTACTTAGCTTTTGCCGAGATCACCGTTTTTGCCTGGTTCCAGAGGTGTGAGTAGGCAGTGTGGCTGGCTGTTTCTCCCTGTGGAAACTGCGGCTGAACGCTTCTACCGGACCACCGCAGTTGCTCCCAGGAATGGTGCCTGAGGGATCCCGGCCACTCAGGTCTGGCAGCTCCTCTCTGCTTCTGAACCATCTTTCCTCCTGCTGCTCAGTCCGTTTTCTAACTTTGCCTTTGACGTTCAGGGCTCCTAGGTTGTCATAAATATAATTGTTTCACTTGACTTTGTTGTAAATGGGCTTGCAGGAAGTGTCTGAGTATTCTGCCGTTTTCCCCTGCCTTTGTATTTATGGGTTTTATTGCTCGTTGGGACCCAGTTCTCCCTGTCCAAGTTGTTTCCTTCCTTCTGTTCTCATGGCACCCTGTGTGCTGCAACTCAGTCATAGCACCTTTGGTGTGATTTTGTATGTTTCCCATCTGTCCCTCATCAGAGTGAGTACATGCGGTGGCTTGGTATTCTAGCCAGTTCTGTTCAGCTCTCCCTGACAGGTAGCTGAGTACTTTTTGAACAAGTAAGTTAGTTGTCTGTGTATTAGATGGACTTTGTCGAGGGAGAGAAGGGGAGTATACACTCCCTGTTTTATGGGTAACTCTAGAAGAGAGCCCTGATGATAATACAGACTTGTGTATTAGAGCTGGGAAAATATGTTTGACATGCATTTCTTTGATATTTTCTTGGATGGCAGGGATGGCTCACTTGGTTTTTAGATGAAGTGGGTTCCAAGTTATTCAAGGATGTACTCCTTTTGCATTTGTGCACTATAAAATGTGAATTATATTGAAATTGAATACACCAGTTCTTCTTGCCTTTTGAGTATCTTACACACTAAGTGGAAAACCGGCTGAGTTTCCAACTGGAGCTGTTTCCAAATCAGTATCTGTCAGACCTTTTAAAAATCAGCCTTCTACTGCCTTGTAATTATTACCCGAAGTTTTCAAGAGCTCATTCACATATGTTATTTCGTTTGCTCTTCACGACTCACTGAGGTAGATAGGGCAGATGTTACCTTCATCTTACAGATGTGCAGATATGACTCAGGGAATGTAACTCACCCTTATACCTAAGTTTATGGACTCAAAAGATGTGTTTTCCTATTGTATAACCCTATCGTGGGATAAATGAGAATGAATATAACCAGTAAAATCAATATCATCAAAAAGCTTTAATAAAAAAATGTATTTTTCCCGCAACATTTTCAAACAGAAGCCACTAATTTTCCCCTAGTGATGTTAATTGAAAAATATTTGGCAAAAAAATGCAAGTAATCCCACCACCAGAAATAATCACTGTTATCTTCTTCCAGGTTTTTTCTAGTATCCACTTATTCGTCCAGCCAGTCTTCCAGTGTCTCCATCCATCTACCTGTACTTTAAGCCAATGATACTATGCTCATTCCAAAATACAGCTTTATTAGTTGCTGTTTTCCAGTCAGTAATGTATCATGAAAAATTTCCGTGTTAATAAATGTTCTTCTAAAATGCCATTTTAAATGGCTACATAGAATATAGCAAATTTCTGAATCATGAAAGACTGTCTATTTTAGACAGCGTAGGTGAAACCACGTTGTTAACAATAATGGAGAGCATCATCACACAATCATTGAAACCCATGCCTAACTAAGAAGGTACAAGAAAGGATGAGAAACAAGATGCACTGGAACCTTCACTCATGTTCCAGGATATAGTGGTGGCAAGTGAGGGAGTACTGCAGCACAGTGGTTCTTACAGTGTGGTACCAGAATCACAGCATGACCATCACCTGGGAGCTTGTTAGAAATGCAGATTATTGGGCCCTAGCCCGGGCTTGGAGCCCTGATGGTATAGCGGTTAAGAGCTTGGCTCCTAACCGAAAGGTGGACAATTTGAATTTACCAGCCACTCCTTGGAAACTCTGTGGGGCAGTTCTGCTGTCTCCTGTAGCATCGCTATGAGTTGGAATCGACTTGGTGGCAATGGTTTGGTTTTGGATTTTTTAGCCCAGGCTTGGAGCCCTGGTGGCTGCTAACGAAAGGTCAGCAGTTTGAATCCACCAGCCACTCCTTGGAAACCCTATGAGACAGTTCAGCCCTGTCCCATAGGGCTGCTATGAGTTGGAATTGACTGGACAGCAGCGAGTTTGGCATTGGGTGGTTAACCCCGGCCCACAGAATCAGACACACTGGGTGAGGCCCAGCAATGTATGCTTTAACAAGCTCTCCAGGTGATTCTGATGCAATTTGAGACTCTATGCTCTAAATTTAGGACAGGTCAGCCCTGAGGATACAGTCTTGAGGTGAACATTACAATTCTACAAACTGTTATTAGGCATCTTGCTGTGTCTGCAAAAGTATGTTGTAAGGTGTTCTGTGGAATGGCTCTGTTTTGGAGACCTAGCAGTCAGTGTGGAAAGGTAGCGTTAAACCAGGAGAGGTAGATAACTATAATTGGAGATAATATAAGAGCTCTTGTAGTGTTAGATGTATAAGAGTGCTTATATGCTTTGAGTTTGGATTCATCTGTCTGTCCGTCTGCCCATCCGTCCGTCCAGCCAACCAACCAACCAACCAATCAAGTTTTAATTAGTGCCTACTATTTTTTTTTTTTTTAATGTAGTAGGCACTCTAATAAAAATAGAGATTCTAAACTAAATTTAATGAGTGGATTTTAAGGGTTAATAATTAAAGAGGAAATGTATCAACTTTAAGCCATTGGTTATTAGAAAGTACTACAACAACTGGTTTTGGGTAAACGCTATAATGACAACAAGTAATATGAGAAATTTGCCCTTTTTTGGAGTGATTGCATTTGTTTACCCAACACAGGCGGCCAGATACTTAAGCCGAGGGTTTCAAACTTGGAGGCGGTTTGGGTTTTGTTTGATTAGCAGAGGATTAAAATTTTTTGAATTTTTTTGCCTTAAGCAGGGCACACACATTGTTTCCCAGAGGCACCCCCTCCTCCAACTCCCTATTGCTAACCTGTGGCCTCATTACGTGTTTATCCACTTGCCGGCTTCCTGGGTCTTAGACCTTGGCTTAAACCATTCAGCACCTACTTCTGAGGTTGAGTTATATGCACAGTGACTACTGAGTGTTTCAGGGTTAGAGTCACTGAAGAATGAAGCAGATATGTTACCTGTTTTTATGTTTAGTTAGCATATTTCATTTATGGTTTGTCCTTTCTGATTTGGTGAGTGGAGATGGAATGTAAGCTTCAAATGTGAGTCTCTGAGGCCTTTTTTAATGTTGTGATTCTGAGTCACGACAATAAACATAATTCCACTCATTTATTTTCATAATTTACGTGGGAGTTTTGTGTACTTTATACCCATGGTACTTATCAAAGTGTGTTCTGCAGTATTCGCTTGGGAACTGGTTAGAAACACAGACCTCCAGGTGGTTGACATGCACGTTCCGGTTAGAGGAGCACCACTTTATACTCTCCCGTTCCACAGCACACTTGGAAGAGGACACGTACTTGCACCACTTTTGTGTACTTGAGGAAACCTGAGCTCCGGGATTAGAGCATAGCACACATTCGCACAAGTGGTGAGGAGAGTAGCAGAGGTCGGGATTTGAACACAGTTTTTGGGCTTTGTCATGTAGATCTCTTCTTTAAACATCATGTTGTAAGAGTAGACAGAATGAAGACTCAGATATTTTTAGTGGTTTTAAAATTTATTAATTCAAAACATTTTCCATGGAAGCAAAATCATATTTTGTCTCTTGGCCTATTGCTTGTATTGATTTTCACTTCTGTACTGCCGAAGCTGATTTTGGCAATATTAAAAAGGGGTATGGAAGTAAAGGTGAAAATGCTTGATTGTCCAAGCAAAGCATGATGTTTCATGCTGCTCATGTTCCTGGCATCCTCTCTCTGTAGTCTGTAAAGCCCATGTTTCTCTTATCTCTTCATCTCCGGTCACTCCAGCCCTGTAAGTGTTTGCATGCGATTCTGATCCCACCACCCGTGAGTGTGTTACTGCTTCCAGTCCAGTTTGGAAAACAGCCACCATGCATGTGTGCACACGCATGTACCATAGTATGAAAATTAGAATATTTTAGTTGAAAATGAAATGCTTCTGTCCTTTTTTTTTTTTTTGGCCTGACTGAATACTGTTAATTTTTCTTCAGAAATAACCCACTGTTTTTCCATTGTTAAGCGTACCTAGCCAACTCCAACCGTAATGATTTCTGCCTTCTCAGAACTAACAGTATTTGATGCCTATACCGATCTTGTCTTTTATTGTTGTATAATATTACTTAACTCATTATTATTTTAAAGGAACCTGGGTGGTACAAGTGGCTTGCAATTGGCTGCTAACCTAAAACAGTCCTGGTGGCGCACTGGTTAAGCACTTGGCTGCTAACTGAAAGGTTGGCGATTCGAATACACCATTCACTCTGCTGGAAAAAAGACCTGGCAATTTGCTCCCATAAAGATTATAATCTAGGAAACCCTGTGGGGCAGTTCTCCTCTGTCTTATGGGTTGCTATGAGTTGGAAACCACTCGAGAGCAATGGGTAATGGGCTATGACGTAAAGGTTGGCAGTTCGAAGCCAAAGGCCTGGCAAACTGCTTCTGTAAACATTATAGCCAAGAAAACCCTATGAAGCAGTTGTGTTGTATAACACATGGGGTCACCATGAGTCAGGTCTGACTCCATGGCAGCTAACAAAAACAACAACAATGATTACTCTTTTAACTGTTCGTATATTTATATGTTGTCTGTTCAGCTACTTTGTAAGCTCCTTGGGAATATAATTACTATGTCCCATACTTCTTGGAATCCTTCCTCTCAGTATCCATTGGCTATTCCAGTATAGAACAGTTATTCAGTAAATATTTGTGGTGTAAGCCCTAAAATTAATATTACTTGCTGCCTTGACAATAAAATCAGGAAGGCCTTGAATAGCCTAGCTGCAAGTTCCCCTTCCCACTCTGCTTTGCCATATAAAGCCCCCTAGCCAACAACCCTTCTCAGCACAGGTCCAGGCACGATTCCTGCTTCCGCTCCCTGTTAGACTATAGAATTATCTAAACAAGCCAGTTGCATCCTCTCGTGGAAGCTAGAGGCACCCTCTTGACACTACAAAGCCTGTCTCCCATAGCCCCTGGTTGTCCGCTGTGTTTGGAGTGCTCCTGTGTGGCCCTGGTTGCATGCCGTGTCCTCCTCCCCGGGGTTGTGAGTTCATGTGACTGATAAGCTGCTGTTGCTCTCATCTGTCAGCTGTGGGGTGTCGTGTGTGCAGCCATCCCCAAAACGCTAGCGTTGGAATCCCTCTCTCACCAAGGGGTGGGGGGATGAAGAGGTGACTAAAACAATATTTATATTTTGAAATTTAGAATTGGAATAAAGGAAAAATTAATTTAAATATTTTAATCATCGGACTGAAGTTGGGTAGTGATCATAAGTACTTTTAGAAAATTATATTATGGGGTTAAAGTGAAACCATTTAAGCTTCTTGAGGTCTGACTCAGTATCCTTGTATCCCACTGTCCTCAGCGTCTAGTGCAGTTCCTGATGTAATAGTGTCTTAATAAATGTTTATTTAATTGAATGAAACTGAGCTTAATCTTCCCACCCTGTATTAGAAGGCTGCTTACTGAGCAAATTGCATGTAGAACATTATGAGTTTTATCTTAATATGGTAAAGCTTCTTAGAGATGTTCTAAACATAATTATTTCAGATCAGTATTGGGTATTTAATTACGTGGACCTCACGTATAAAGTTTTGTTGGGCCACCAGTGATTGTAGCTTTTTCTTATTTTTTTTTTGCCTGTGGAAGGGGAAAAGGGAGGAGAGGAGGAAGAGAAGAGATAGACGCTTCAGGAATCTGCAGGCTACAGGAGTCAGATTCGGGGAGCCAGAATTAACAGCAGCTGCTTTACTAGTCCTTTAACAAGTATGTCAGGAAGGCATTACTAATAGAAGTCCTAAAATCATGTATTTTTTTTTTTTTTTAATTGTAATAAAGAAGGTGGAGGACATGAAGAACTGAAATGACATACTGCACTTATATAGTTCTTTGATTTTGTGTATCTCCTGGACTTTTTTTATTGGAATAAAACGTGCTACTATATTAACAACTAAAGAAAAAAAACAGAATATAATATTTTTATTCTTAAACCTAAACTTTGTAAGCAAGATTTTAAGTCATAAGTTTTAGCTAGTAAATTAATGACTTTTTGGGAATTGTGTCAAGCTAGTATTGATTGGCAAACCCTGGTGGCGTAGTGGTTAAGAGCTACGGCTGCTAACCAGAAAGGTTGGCAGTTCGAATTCACCATGTGCTCTTTGGAAACCCTGTGGGGCAGTTCTGCTCTGTCGTTCAGGGTCCCTATGAGTCAGAATTGACTCGATGGCAATGGGTTTTTTTTTTTGTTGTTGTTTTAGTATTGATTTACAGTGTCAGTAACAAAAATAATAAAAAACACTCATTGAGTGCTATTCTCCAGGCACCTTGCAAAGAACTTTACAGGCATCATCTTGCTGTCTTCTTTGTACCTCTTAACAAGCCTATGAAGTAGCTGCCATCATTATCGACATTTTTATGAAAAGGAAATTGAAGCTGAAGGAGGGTATAATTGCCCAAGCTCACACAACCGGTAAGAAGAGAGCTGGTATTTGAACATGAGTCTGATATCAGAGTCCATGACCTTAATTAATTGTCGTATCCTTCCTTCCCTAATTGTTATGCTTCTATGACAGCTTTACTGACAAACTACTCTGTGGGTATAAATTTTTTTCCATAAACAGTTAATAATCGGTATTTTTTTTCAGAATGGTGATGCTTGGGCTTTGAATCCATCAGTGGCCCTCCGGTCTGTTGTGCCTGAGTCTCCTAAACTTTCTACCTTGCTTACATGGAAACCAGGGTTGAGAATCATTCTCAAACTAGAGACATAAGTTTGATGATAGGAGACTTGGTAACAAAGAAGAAAATATAATAGGCCATTATTTTTTTCTCTGTATGTTCAAGTTACTTTTTGTATTCTTTTCATATCTTTCTATCACCTCCAGTTATCTATACAAACTAAAGATATTTCAGTCTTGTTTTATAGAAACTGTAGTTTCTTTTCATGGTTCAGTTAATCTCTGACCCCAAATTTACCCAAATGATCTTTTCTAAGTAAGCATTAAGATGCTATATATAGTCCCAGTACCCGCCCCCCCCCCCCATATATTGTGGCCCACAAGAGGGCCTCTGTAAGTGGGCTGTTGAAAATTGAGACCTTCTTCTCCTTTTTTATAAGCTCATTGGTGTTGAGAAGAAAAGGGCCTCTGTTTAATTGCCTTTTCACTGTTCAGCTGTATTTGATGAAGCACACTTACACACTAATTTTATAACTTTATAGTTGTAGGCTGAAGTACATCTACAGTTGTAAAAGCAAAAAATACTCCCATAAAATGGATAAGTGGAAAAGCCATAAAAATTAATTAAAACACAAATAAAATGGTATTTTAAAAACACATGAGAAAATACTGTCAGTCTGAGATTAAATCTAACATCCTTGTGTAAATATACCTTAGCTCCATGTCACCATGATAGTAATGAACACTGATACATAATTTTGATTCAAAATATTTTTACAGGAGCCACAGTCAGATTGTACAGATGTATTTAATTGGATATAATTAAAGTGAATGATTTAAAGCATAAGTACCTATCCTGAAAGGAGATGGAAGGGTTCTCAGTGCAAACGCTAAGTGCAGATGAGTATTTTTAGCAGTTATGTTATTCCTGTTGTAGCCCACCCATCCGTTGTACAGCACAGTGATACCATTAGTTAGGAGATAACTCTTGTTGTTGTTTTGTGAGGTTGAATCAATTCCGACTCATAACAACCCTATAGGACAGAGCAGGACTGCCCTGTAGGGTTTCCTAGGCTTTAATCGTTATGATTGTGGGGATGGTGAAAGATCAGACAGTATTCCGTTCTGTTGTGCGTAGGGTTACTAGGAGTCAGAACCAACTCGACGGCACCTAACAACAACAATCTTTATGGGAGTAGATGGCCAGGTCTTTTCTCCTGCAGAGCCGCTGGTCGGTTCGAACTGCCAACCTTTTTGTTAGCAGCTGAGCGCTTGATCGTCGTGTCACCAGGCTCTGCTTAACCATTTGCAGCACGCAGTGACTCCTGCATTGTTTAAGCCGCCAAATTTGTGGTAATTTGTTACAGCACCAGTAAGAAACCAGTAAGCTGAGGTATGTGTATTGAAATTTATCTGATGGCTCAGACTGAAGTTAGGTAAATAGCGTAATGAAATTTCCTGATAACGAGACAGTTTCCTTTAATTTCATGAAGTGTGTTTATCATGCTTTATTAATGTAATTGAAGGTTAGGATTGCTCTAGAATGCCATGTTTGTCACAGAGGCAGAGGAGATAGTCACAGGAGTTCTAATCTTCCTTAAGAGTCTGGCTTTATTCCTCTTGCTGTGAGTTGGAACTGTTTCAATGGCAGGGGTGGCAGCGGGTTTGGTTTGGTTTTTTGGTTTCCGGAAAAAAGGACCTCTGTGAGAACATGGTTAAGGTTGTTATGAGCTTGTTGAACTCTGAATTAGAAAAAAAGATTGGAAACAGCTTGTGATGTTATAGATGTGTGTGTTTATACATATACCCATCTTTTTAGACTTTCTTCTGTTCAGAAAAAGTGAAAAGCTAAGTCAAACTGGTATGAGAGAAAAGTATTTCCAGGCATTGGCATAGCTTTAGGTTTGTATACAGAGAGCCCTAGCCCTGGTGGCGAAATGGTTAAGCAAGCTCTCGGCTGCTAACTGAAAGATTTACGGTTAGAATTCACCAGCCGCTCCACGGACAAAGATGTGGTAGTCTGCTTCCACAAAGATTAAACCCGTTGCTGTCGAGTGGATTCCAATAAAGATTACAGACTTCGAAACCCTATGGGACAGTCCTACCCTGTCCTATAGGGTCGCTATGAGTTGGAATCGACTCTATGGTAAAGACTATTTTATGCACTCTGGGGGCCCCGTGCCCAGCAAGGTGCTGTAGGCATTATTTCTCCTGTGGGTATACGTGTACAGTTGTTTTGAACTCAGGGAAACCACTGGGTGATGTACTCTGAGTGGTGAGTATCATCTTCAGGAGGCTTGGCTCTCAGAATAATCAGTCCGTGGTTCTGAAGTATGTAACTGACTGACAGTCTTTTAAATGAGTTGCAAAAAAGCAAACAACATGTAATGATGTTTTAAGTTATTATTCAGTAGTCATGACTGTGAAGTATATAATTTATAGTTAAGACTATAAAATCAGTTGTATTACAGTTTAAACCCACTATGTTACCTGTGATGTGGATTGCTGAACGTATATTTTAAAATGTTGGGGTAGGAGCCTGTGTGCTCAGGCAGTGAGTATCCTAGGGCTCTGCTGAAATGTGAGCAACAGCTGTGCACAGTTCATTTAAGAAATGTAGCTAATGTATGATTGTATAAGGGATCTGTGACAAGGCCTTATTAGTGGCAAGGAGTTCACTTTTACAATGCCCAGAAATCAACCAGAACTCAGTTCAGAGGTTTTTCTGTGGTTATCTAAAGCAAGGGGGGGGAAAGAAAAACCTTATTTCTCAAAGAGCTACATGTAATTTATATAAATGAATGAAGCATTTGAATACCTAGGATACACATAAGAAAATGTTATCAACCAAAAAAAAAAAAAAAAGCTTATTATTTGGAAAATTTTTAACTTATACATTGTGATTCTTGAATTAAATATTTGAAGGCATTTGCTTCGCTTGCAAATTTATAATATTTTACTCACAAAATAAATGTCAATGGCATTTTAAAACAAAGTATTTAGTTAGGATTTCTTTAAACAGAGAATCATAGAGCCAGACATTGTGGTGAGTGAAGTAGACATAGATTGTTTGCCCTTGAGGAGCTTATAATCTAGGATCCAGTTATTTTTAAAAATTATAATATATACTGTGCTTGAAAACAAAGTGAATTTCTTAAAAAATGTTATTCTCACTAAGGAAGAATAGGATAGCCATCTTGGAGAGTGAAGGTGGTGAGAAAAAGCAGTCTCTGAGCTACTTCTCTCAGGCTAACTGTGAGTAGAAAGGCTGTGATAGCTGAGAAAGAGATGAATATGAGCAAGACACCAGAGCAAGTAGAGAGAGTGAGCTTGGAGCATCAGCTAACAGCCTAACTGCCAGTAGATCCTAGTGTCAGAAGTGGGAATGGAAGGGGAAGTATTTGTGGTAGGTTGGGGGTAGGTTATGGCACAAGATGAGGCTGTATATGATAGAAGGTGGGACAGGGAGAATGTTGTGTTTTATACCAGGAATTTGGATTTTATTTTGAAGGCAACGGGGAGTCATTGAAGAATTTTGGTCAGAGAAGTGACAATCCAATTTGCACCTGAGTTCTTAGCATGGGCTAGACACCATGGTATGGACTGTACATTATCTTGAATCTTCGTAACAATCCTGTGAGGTATGTTCAATAATTATCCCCATATTACATTTGAGAAACTTGAAGAGAGCTAATGGTGGAACTAGTATCTCAAGGCAGGTCATCTGACTACAGAGTCCATGCTCTTAACCACCAGGGTATTTATACTGTTATTCTAGCCTGAGTGCACAGAATTGGGCAGGAGGTTGACAGGCACAGAGGCATGGAGAACTAGTTAGGGAGGGTAGTTATGTACTTAAGATGACAGATAAGTAACTAAAATAGTGGTTGCAAGGATGGGTGGTGTCTTAGTCATCTAGTGCTGCTGTAACAGAAATACAACTAGTGGATGAGTTTAACAAAGAGAAGTTTATCCTCTCGTAGTCCAGTAGGCTAGAAGTCTGAATTCAGGGCACCACCTCCAGGGGAAGGCTTTTTCTCTCTGTTGGCTCTGGAGGAGGGTCCTTGTCATTAGGCTTCCCTTGGTCTGGGTGCATCTCAGCGCAGGAACCCCAGGTCCAAAGAACATGTTTGCTTCCCTTTCCTTTTCTCTCTTCTTGTAAGATAAAAGGTGGTGCAGGCCACACCTCAGGCAAACTTCTTTACACTGGATCAGGGATGTGACCTTAGTAAGGGTGTTATAATCCCACTCTAAACCTCTTTAACATAAGATTACAATCACAAAATGAAGACAGCCACACAATACTGGGAATCATGACCTAGCCAAGTTGACAGGTATTTTGGGGGGACACAATTCAGTCCATGACATTCTACAGTTTGGCCCCACAAAATTCATCTACTTGCCACATGTAAAGTACATTTGCCCTGTCATGTCCTAGCAAAAGTCTTAAATCAACTCCAGGTCCAAAATCCAAAAATTTCTCTTCATATGTGAAATCTAGAATACAGGTTATCTGTTCCCAAAGTACCGTGTCCGAACAGACACAAGCTAGACATTTCCATTACCAATAGGAGAAATTGAAGGGAAAGAAGGCATAACAGGCACCAGGCAAGTCAGCAAAACACATTACATTAACCATCAAGGCTTTGAAAATAATCCGTTGTTCTCTGAGATAATTTACACCATGGCCTTGCCCCGCAGACCCTAGGTAATGGCCATACTTTCCAGATTCTGAGTGGAGGCCCTTTGGCTCTGGGCTTCAGCTCCGTGCTCCAGGCCCACTGGGATGGCCACTCTGCTCCCTCAGCTTTAGGTGCACAGTTCTCCTAGTCCACCTGAGTGGCAACTCCACCCTTAGAAACACCAGAGGCCATGGGTCCACCCTTTGAAAGCCAGAGGTCGTAGCCATACCTTTTGAGACTGAGGCAGCTCGGCTTCCTGTGTTCTTGTCTCTTCAGCTTCCGCTTCCTGGTTCCTTGGCCTCTTGGCTCCTGAGGCCTCAAACCTACATCTGCTTTGCTGGGGCAAGTGTTCCAGAGCTCAGTAGCTCCACTGATAAGTGACTGGGGCTTGCTGCTGCGGCTGGTCCCTTGCTGTTGTTTTTCTGGTGTTAACAGTTCTCCTCACTGCCTTTTGAGCCTTCTATCCATTCACAGTTTCAAAACCGCTTCCACATTTTAGGTTTCTGTTAGAGCAGCACTCCTCTCTCGGTGCCAGATTCTGTTTTGGTTATCTAATGCTGCTGTAACAAATACGAGTGGATGGCTTTAACAAAGAAAAGTTTATTTTCTCACAGTCTAGTAGGCTGAGTCCGAATTCAGGGTGCTGGCTCCAGGGGAAGGCTTTCTCTCTTTATTGGCTTTGGAGAAAGGTCCTTGTCATCAGTGTTCACCTGGTCTGGGAGCATCTCAGCACAGGAACCTCAGGTCCAAAGGACATGCTCTGCTCCCAGCGCTGCTTTCTTGGTGATATGAAGTCCCTGCTCTCTGCTTGCTTCCCTTTCCTTTGATCTCTTGTAGGATAAAAGATGGTGTGACACCTCCCGGAAACTCCTTTACATTGGATCAGGGTTGGGACCTTAGTAAGAGTGTTACAATCCCACCCTAATCCTGTTTAACATAAAATTACAATCAAAAAACGGAGCACAGCCACACAATACTGGGAATCATGACCTAGCCAAGTTGAATTGTGTTTTGGGGGCACAGTTCAATCCATGATAGATAGAATAAAACATTTATGAGGCATTAAGGTAAAACGGACAATACTGGAAGGCTGTGTAGAATGAGGAATGAGGAGAACCAGGAGTCTAAGACGACATACAGATTTCTGGTTTAGTCACAAGCAAAAGGGAATATAGAAGAGGAGAAGGAATGACCTGTTGAGTTGGGGGAAGTAAGGGAAACCTAAGCAAAGATGGCCTGTTGATAGTTATTATATGACAGGGGTATTGCTCGGGAGAAAGATTTAGTTTAGAGATAACTCATTTTGGAAGGCATAGGCATGTTCTTGATAGCTGACATCCAGAGGATAGGTTTGAACTGGAAGAGAGAGCCTAGGATAGAACACTGGGAAATATGTCATAGAGGGGTGGGCCAAACACGCACCAAAGGAGATTGAGAGAAAAAGCAGTCAATGAAGTAGAGAAAAACAGGCTAAGGCTGAAAAATGTCCCTTGAATTTAGACACCAAGGTGTCATTGGTAGCCTTGATGGAGATGTTTAAAATGTTTACGAAGGAAGGATAATTAAATATATCTGATTTTTAGTGGTCAAATCATGTCTGCCAAAAATTTTTATTTAGTTATCATTCAGAATAGTTAGAATGATTAATCCTCAGTCAAGGTGAGCACATTTATTAAGCCCCAAGCCTTTTGTGAACTGGCGTTCCACCTTTCTTTGGTTGACTTCATTGAAGTGAGATTCTTGAAACCCGACTTTGTCACAGATTACTCATCTTTTAAATTTATTATGGGGAGAGACTGGCATCTTAAAATGTTTAAGTTAATCATAATGTTCCCTGTAGACTGTAGGCACTAGACACATTTTTTATATAAAGACATGCAAAATAATCATATATTTTTATGAATACATATCTACAAAGGGCTCCCACATGTCTGTCAGTTTATCGTACTGTGGGGGCTTGCGTATTGCTGTGATGCTGGAAGCTATGCCACTGGTATTCAGATACCAGCAGGGTCACTGATGGAGGACAGGTTTCAGCTGAGCTTCCAGACTAAGACTAGGAAGAAGGACCTGGCAGTCTACTTCTGAAAAGCATTAGCCAGTGAAAACCTTATGAATAGCAGAACATTGTCTGATAGAGTGCTGGAAGATGAGCCCCCAGGTTGGAAGATACTCAAAAGAGGACTGGGGAAGAGGTGCCTCCTAAAATTAGAGTCGGCCTTAATGACGTGGATGGAGTAAAGCGTTCGGGACCTTCCTTTGCTGATGTAAAAGCCCCGAACCAAACCCTGTGCTGTTGAGTCGATTTCGACTCACAGGGACCCTATGAGTTTGCTGATGTGGCACGACTCAAAATGAGAAGAAACAGCTGCAAACATCCAGTGATAATCAGAGCCTGGAATGTATGAAGTATGAATCTAGGAAAATTGGAAATGGTCAAAAATGAAATGGGATGCATAAACATCGATATCCTAGGCATTAGTGAGCTGAAATGGACTGGTACTGGCCATTTTGAATCGGACAATCATATAGTCTACTATGCTGGGAATGACAGCTTGAAGAGGAGTGGTGTTGTATATTCATTGTCAAAAAGAACATTTCAAAATCTATCCTGAAGTACAACACTGTCAGTGATAGGATGATATCCATACGCCTACAAGGAAGACCAGTTAATACAACTGTTAATTCAAATTTATGCACTAACCACTAGGGTCAAAGATGAAGAAATGGAAGATTTTTAACAACTGCTGCAGTTTGAAATTGATTGAACATGCAATCAGGATGCATTGATAATTAATGATGACTGGAATGCAAAAGTTGGAAGCGAAGAAGGATCAGTAGTTGGAAAATATGGCCTTGGTGATAGAAACAATGCAGGAGATTGAATGGTAGAATTTGGCAAGACTAGTGACTTCTTCATTGCAAATACCTTCTTTCACCAACATAAACGGCGACTGTACACATGAACCTTGCCAGATGGAACACACAGGAATCAAATTGACTACATCTGTGGAAAGAGACGATGGAAAAGCTTAATATCATAAGTCAGAACAAGGCCAGGAGTCGACTGTGGAACAGACCATCAATTGCTCATATGCAAGTTCAAGTTGAAACTGAAGAAAATCAGAGGAAGTCCACGAGAGCCAGAATATGCCCTTGAGTATATCCCACCTGAATCTAGAGGCCATCTGAAGAATAGATTTGACAAGTTGAAAAGTAGTGACAGAAGACCAGATGAGTTGTGGAATGACATCAAGGACATCTCATACATGGAGAAAGCAAGAGGTCATTGAAAAGACAGGAAAGAAAAGACCAAAATGGATGTCAGAGGGTTATCTGAAACTTCCTCTCGAGCGTTGAGCAGCTAAAGCAAAAGGAAGAACTGATGAAAGTAAAAGAACTGAACAGAAGATTTCAAAGGGCGGCTCGAGAAGACAAAGTATTATAATGACATGGCAAAGAGCTGGAGATGGAAAACCAAAAGGGAAGAACATGCTCAGTGTTTCTCAAGCTGCAAGAACTGAAGAAAAAATTCAAGCCTGGAGTTCCAATAATGAAGGATTCTATGGGGAAAATTTAAAATGACGCAGGAAGCATCAAAAGAAGATGGAAGGAATAAACAGAGTCATTATACCAAAAAGAATTAGTCGGTGTTCACCCATTTCAAGAGGTAGTGTATGATCAGGAACTGATGGTACTGAAGGAACAAGTCCAAGCTGCTCTGAAGGCATTGGCGAAAAACAAGGCTCCAGGAATTGATGGAATATCAATTGAGATGTTTCAACAAACAGATGCAGTGCTGGAGGCGCTCACTCGTCTATGCCAAGAAATATGGAAGACAGCTTCCTGGCCAACTGACTGGAAGAGATCCATATTTATCCCTATTCCCAAGAAAGGTGATCCAACCGAATGTGGAAATTATAGAACAATATCATTAATATCACACCCAAGCAAAATTTTGCTGAAAATCATTCAAAAACGGCTGTAGCAGTATATCGACAGAGAACTGCCAGAAATTCAGGCCGGTTTCAGAAGAGGACGTGGAATCAGGGATGTCATTGCTGATGTCAGATGGATCCTGGCTGAAAGCAGAGAATACCAGAAGGATGTTTACCTGTGTTTTATTGACTATGTAAAGACGTTCGTCTGTATGGATCATAACAAATTATGGATAACATTGCAAAGAATGAGAATTCCAGAACAGTTAATGGTGCTCATGAGGAACCTTTACATAGATTGAGAGGAAGTTGTTTGGACAGAATAAGGGGATACTGATTGGTTTAAAGTCAGGAAAGGTGTGTGTCAGGGTTGTATTCTTTCACTACACCTATTCAATCTGTATGCTGAGCACATGTTCCGAGAAGCTGGACTGTACAAAGAAGAATGGGGCATCAGGATTGGAGGAAGACTCATTAACAACCTGCATTATTCATATGACACAACCTTGCTTGCTGAAAGGGAAGAGGACTTAAAGCACTTACTAATGAAGATCAAAGACCACAGCCTTCAGTATGGATTGCACTTCAACATAAAGAAAACAAAATTCTCACAACTGGACCAGTGAGCAACATTATGATAAACGGAGTTGTGTAGGATTTCATTTTACTTGGATCCACAATGAATAGCCATGGAAGCAGCAGTCAGGAAATCAAAAGACGCATTGCATTGGGTAAATCTGCTGCAAAGGACCTCTTTAAAGTGTTGAAGAGCAAAGATGTCACCTTGAAGACTAAGGTGTGCCTGACCCAAGCCATGTTATTTTTGATTGCATCATATGCATGTGAAAGCTGGACAATGAATAAGGAAGACTAAAGAAGAATTGATGCCTTTGAATTGTGGTGTTGGCGAAGAATATTGAATCTACCATGGACTGCCAAAAGAATGAACAAATCTGTCTTGGAAGAAGTACAGCCAGAATGCTCCTTAGAGGCAAGGATGGCGAGACTGAGTTTTACATACTTTGGACATGTTGTCAGGAGGGATCCATCCCTGGAGAAGGACATCATGCTTGGCAGAGTACAGGGTCAGCTGAAAAGAGGAAGACCCTCAGTGAGGTGGATTGACACAGTGGCTGCAACAGTGAGCTCAAGCATAACAACGATTGTAAGGATGGCACAGGACCGGGCAGTGTTTTGTTCTGTTGTGCCTAGGATCTCTAGGAGTCGGAGCCTACTTGATGGCACCTAACAACATCCACAAAGGTATATGTAAAACATGCACTCGAATGGGAAATATGAAAGTCAGGGGGAGAGAGGAAGAGAAAGGACTGGGCAGGGATACACAGAGAACTTCAACTCTTGTCTGCATAGGTTCTTCCTTAAAAAAAATCTGAAACAAATGTGGCAAAATGTATGGCTTGATAAAGTTTGTAGACAGTTGGCCATTGAGTTGGCTCTGGCTTATGGTCACGTTATGTACAACAGAACAAAACATAGCCTGATCCTGTCGTCATCACAGTTGCGGGCCTCTTTGAGTCTGTTGTTGCGGCTCTTGTGCCAATGCATCTCACCAAGTCTTCCTCACCTTTACTGACCCTCTACTTCAGCCAACATGATGTCCTTCCTAACGACACATTTTTGTTGAATTAATTTGTTTTTGCCTACAGTGACTTACAAGTTTGTATTCTCTTTGGACTCTTTTTTGGATTTGAAAGGATCAAAATAAATGATTTTTATCCTTTTTTTTTTCTTTCTGTCCCAATATATCTAGGGGACATAGGTTTACTAAGGCAGGAATTTTTTTTTCCGCAGGAATCTAGGGTGTGTATTGTTGAAAAAGTTCTCTGGGTACTTCCAAGATGTTCCTCTTGAGGGGTGTGCTCTTATTGTTGGGAAACTGCAAAATAGGTTTGCTTTATGCTGCTTGAGATTCTCAGCTTTTGACATATGCAGTTTTAATGTCTTTCATTCATTTTGGAAAATTCTTGGTCATTTATCCCTTCAAATACTTCCCCATTCTCTGTTTTCCTTATCTTAGACCATTGGATGCTTTTTTCTGAACCACTCCCTCCACTCTTTTTTCCTCTGTGTTTCAGGTTGGGTAGCTTCTGTTGACCTATTTCAAATTCACTGGACCCCCTCCCCCCTCAGCTGGGTACAGTCTCCTGATGAGTCCATTGACAGTGTTCTTCATATCTGTTACAGTGTTTTTATTTCTGTCATTGATATTTGACTTTTTCTCATAGTTTCTACCTCTGTGCTGACATCCTTCATTTCTTCATGAAAGTTGGGCATCTTTTCCATTAGAGCCTTTAATATATTAATTACAATTTTGAATAATTTCCTGGCTGATAGTTCTAACATCATCCAAGTCATCTCTGAGCCTAGTCCTGTTGATTGCTTTGTCTGTTGATATTGGGTTGTTTGTTATTGCTTTTTTGTATTTCAAGTTTCAGTTGACACATCAGTGTAGGAGAGCAGAGACTGACGTAAGGAGTATTTATGCCTGGAAATGGGCTGACCCTTCTGCCAGGTCATTAGTGTGGGAGGCTGGGTCAGTCTTGTCTGGAGGTGAGTTGGGTTTGAATTTTGTTGTTGCTATTGTTGCCTTCAGTGCACCATTGGCTTCAGGTTTCTCTAGCCTTATCTGGTGCTTAGCCTGGGGTTTGCAGAGGGTTCACCAGCGCCTCAAAAGGGGTTTCCTTTCCATGTTCTGTCCCCTCCGTCAGTCGGAGACTGCCGTTGTTTATTACTTGGTGCTTGCTAGTGGCCAGTGGGGGCAAGAGGGATGTCTCTTAGTCAGATCCTTAGTCCGTGGGTCCAGGGTAAGATGGGACTTTTCTGGCTTTTTCTGAGATCATTGGCTGTTCATTTGCTGGAGACACTTTCTGTTCCTCCTCCAGGAGTGTGGTCTTTTTCTTTTACCCTTCCCCCAGGTGCACTGGGCGTCCACCTGCATGTGACAGGGTTCGCTGCTCTGCCCTTCATGGCTTAAGGCTGCTGTTGTCGTGGGGAGAGGGTCCTGCCTCTCTGGGGGGCTCTCTTCTGTCCCCTACCCTGGCACAGTCTTGAGCGGCTATGAGAGATCTGGAGAGTCTGGGAGTGGGTGGGAACTCCCTTTGTGTTTGTGGATCCCAAGATTCTGTTCTCTCAGGCTGACCCACACTTGGTCTTTAGCACAGTGCTACAAATTTCAGTTGAAATCTTAGACGACTCCCCTGAAAGGGGAGGGGTTTCATTTCCTCTTGTGGTTGGCCTCCTGTCTGTCCTTAAAATGAGAGCCTCAGAGGTGTGAGGGGCTTTAGAGGTACATTGTAGTCATCCTTGTTGCCCTTGACATCCCCCCCACCCCCCGCCATAAATACACCAATCAGTCTCCTTTCAGAGTATGAAGGTAAGTCACCCAAACCTTGGCAGGCCTGAGACTAGGGCTGCCTTTTACAAATGGTTTGCATTCAGATGCGGTTTGCAAACTTTAGTCTTCCTAAGAATCATATTAAAGTGCAGACTCCTAGGCACCCCCTCCTGCTAGAATCTCTGTGACTAAGCTGGAATGTTTTTAAAAAGGCTACAGGAGTGAATCTGACATGTGCCCTTGGTTAGCCACAATTCCAAAGGAAGGAATTTACATTTGTTGAATGCTTACAAGGTGGTAGACACAGTACTTGCCCTTAACAACATTATAGCATTTAATTCTAGCAGGAACCCCTTCGAGGTGCCTGTGTTAGTGAGAAAACACAGTTTTCTTGCTACAACTCGATTTCTGCCCCCAGCCTGGTGTTCTTCCAGTATGTTATACTGCTTTATTCTGTTTAGTGGGCTCACCAACTGAACTTTGAGGGGTCCTACTGTGCACCCATGTCAGAAGGTAGACACGTAGATACACTCAAGAGAAATACAGACAGGAAATTTTTTTCTAAGGCCAATATTTAAAAATTTCTTACTGGAAAAGAAAGATCTTGTGTAAGAGAAGCAAATTGATTTGCATTTGGCTGGAGACTCATTGCTTGAATAATTGTTTTGTTTACAGAATTGGTCCCATGAACAAAATATACAGATTAACTGAAGTATTTATTTTGTGTGAGTCTGTAATGTAAATAGGAGCTATTATTGCAGCACAAATTAGCTTCAAATTTTGCATCAGATTGTGGTCCCGATTATAAACTGCTGTTTGACAACTTAATTGATAAAATTGTTAGAAATTCTATGCTTGTTTTAGAGTAAAGAGAACTGAATCATTTCAGTTTCACAAAAACAGGTAATAGAGGGGTAAACCAGGATGCTTGGGAGAGCCTGAGCGTTACCCTACTGTTATTTCTCAGCAAAACCCAAACTCTG
This sequence comes from Elephas maximus indicus, assembly GCF_024166365.1. Taxonomy (NCBI): domain Eukaryota; kingdom Metazoa; phylum Chordata; class Mammalia; order Proboscidea; family Elephantidae; genus Elephas; species Elephas maximus. The sequence goes on from NC_064822.1 coordinate 19,965,927, forward strand.
GTGGCGTAGTGGTTAAGAGCTATGGCTGCTAAACAAAAGGTTGGCAGTTCGAATCCACCAGGCTCTCCTTGGAAACCCTGTGGGGCATTTCTACTCTGTTCTGTAGGATCCCTATGAGTCTGAATTGACTCAATGGCAATGGGTTTGGTTTTTTTTTTTTCTGAGCAGCCTTCAGACTAGAACTGAAAGAAAAAACTTATGGGTGGAAGAATTCAACCGTATGTTTCTTTCCCTACACCCTGAACCTCTCATATCGTCATGAAACATGACTAAGTTGGATCAATGTGGTCTACCTGCAGACAAAAAATAATTAGTTTAGAAATAAACTAGTTAGTGACGTTTGGTTTCTAGGCGGTTTCATTTCCAACAGCCCTTTGGGATGACGTGACGTGAGTCACAGTTCCTGTTGTTTGCAGGATAGTGGAATGTGATTCAGAAGATACAGATTTTAAATACCAAAGCCAAGGACGCAGTTGTGAATGGCTGTCTACCACATATATTTGCGTGCTTGCTCACTGAGGGATGGGTGCATCATTTATTGGTAAAATTTGTTGGTGACATTGGGTGAGTCAAAAGTTATAGTGAACCAATCTAATCTCTAAGCCTTTTCATAAGAAGCAAACCTTTTTTTTTTTTTTTTACCAGAACTACCTCAGAGAAAGGGCTAAGGCAACCCTGTGCTAGAAAACGTGTTTATTTTCTAGCGTCTCAAGTAAATTAATATTTTATAAACAGAACAGTCTGTAAGTAGAATATGGGATATGTCAGAGAGAATTTGAAGTTGTATAATTTAATACCTTTACTTTTCTTTTATAATTGAAGATAAGTGACTGTAAGGAGCCCTGTGGTGCAACGGTTAAGCACTCGGATGCTAACCAAAAGATTGGAAGCTTGGATCTACCCAGATGCTCTGTGGGAGAAAGACCGCAGATCTGCTTGTGTAAAGATTACAGCCTAAACAACCCTATGAGGCAGTTCTGCTCTGTCACGTGGGATTGCTACAAGTCAGAATGGACTCAATGGCATGTAACAACAAGTGACTAAATGATTTTGATTTCTCATGAGTAATATCTGCAAGTTTTTAGGCCTTGCAAAAGTAGCCATGGTGGTACTTAGTAAGATTGAAGACATAAAACTTTTGATACCTTCTGTTTAACGGCTGTGCAGATGATTTCTCCTGAAAGGATAGAGCAAATGGAGTACGAGGTTTCTATTTTTGTCGTGTGAATATTATCAGAAGCAGTGACAACAGCAACAGCATGAAGGAGTCCAGCTGGGCTGTGCAAATCCTGTGTTATTTATTTGTTAGTAAAATTTCCATGTATATCACATTGAGGATCATACGATGTGTCATAGAAATTGTCTCCTTGATTTTTTTCTTTTTTCTTTGGTGAGGTCTAAGGACTAGTCATCTCCTACTTATTTTGCAATGGATAAACCATATCAGTCTCATTGCTCGTACTCATAGCGACTCTGTGGGACAGAGTAGAACAGCCCCGTAGGATTTCTAATGAGCAGCTGGTGGATTCCAATTGCCAACCTTTTGGTTAGCAGCCAAGCTCTTAACCACTGTACCACCAGGGCTCCTTACAATGAATAGGTAACTGATTATCTATGGGCCAGCCATGGTACTAAATGCTTTGGTTATGTTCTTTCATATCCTGCTACCTGTTCAGGTGAATATTATCATCACTTGCACTTGAGGAAACTGAGACTTGGACAACTCACACAAGTGCTAGAGGTGAGATTGAAAGCCAGGTCTAGCTGACTCCCGAGATCAGGTTCTTCTCATTGTACCATATTGCACCAAAGTGATTTTCTTTATGAGGGTATAGTTAGTTTGAAGAACCTGAAGAACTTCTGAGCATCTGCTTCTTCCCACACTTACTCTCCAGAGCTACGGTGTCCAAAATAGTGGCTAATAGTCATGGGCCATTTAAATTTAAATGTAAATTAAAATTAAAAATTAATTATACAAATTAAGTTTATTAAATTAAAAGCTCAGTCCTCCGGTCACACCAGTCAATTTCAGTTGGTCAGTAGCTGCCTGTGGCTGTTGGCTTATGGGTTGCACAGAGAAGATAAGGTCATTTCCGTCACCATGGGAAATTTTGTTGGAAAGCACAGTCACAGAATAAAGATGCCTTGACAGAAGAACTGTGTATGGAGCTCTCTCTGGCCTTTCTTGTGAGTGAAAGAGTTCGTAGTGCCGATGGCATGTGTCTTAGTCATCTAGTGCTGCTATAATAGAAGTACAAGTGAATGGCTTTAACAAAGAGAAATTTATTTTTTCACAGTCTAGTAGGCTAGAGAAAACCCTGGTGGCATAGTGGTTAAGTGCTACGGCTGCTAACCAAAGGGTTGGCAGTTTGAAATTGGCAGGTGCTCCTTGGAAACTCTATGGGCAGTTCTACTCTGTCCTGTAGGGTTGCTATGAGTCGTAATCGACTCGACGGCACTGGGTTTGGTTTTGGCTTTTGGTTTAATAGGCTAGAAGTCCAAATTCAGGGCCGTCAGCTCCAGGGGAAGTCTTTCTCTCTCTGTAGGCTCTGGAGGATGGTTCTTCTCATCAATATTTCTCTTGGACTAGGAGCTTCTCAGGCGCAGGAACCCTGGGTCCAAAGTATGTGCTTTGCTCCTGGTGCTTCTTCCTTGGTGGTACGAGGTCCCCAGCTCCTCACTTGCTTCCCATTCATCTCTTGTGAGATAAAAGGTGGTGCAGGGCACACCCCAGGGAAGCTCCCTTTACACTGAATCAGGGATATGACTTGAGTAAGGGTGTTTACATCCCACCCTAATCCTCTTTAACATAAAATTACAGTCACAAAATGGAGGTCAACCACACAATACTGGGAATCGTGGCCAAACCAAGTTGACACATGTTTTGGGGGGACACAATTCACTCCATGACAGCATGGCTGGGTGGAGTTGGTTGATGTCTTTTAGCTGTTTACCTACACCTCAAGGCATTTGCAGTTAAAGATGCCTTCCTCCAGCAGCTGAACCTGGCATCCTTAGATTTTTAATTTGTATGTTGATATCGAAGTGATGTTCTGAGGCCATGTACCTCCTTGGCCTCCTTGGCCAGACTTTCATTTCAGAAAGTCTCCAGCTCTGTTTTGGCTCTCATCTTCCCATTCTTTGCACCGAAGGAAAACTGCCCGATTAATAGGCCAGCCAGCTTCTTTGTTGTATTAGATGATGAATTATGAACATAAAGTATGACTCAGATTTTAATTCCTAGCCAATTGTAGAAGCTAAGTAGATATCCATATTTACTCATGTGGCAGAAAGATTGTATTGTTGCTAATGTGAATTGAGACACATACTCATTTTGAAATGAAAGAGCCTGGAAATGTATACAAAACTTACTTTCCTAATTCTTAGTGACTGGAAAAGCCTTGAAGGTTCAGAATCCAGTCCTTGGTTTTAGGATAATTCAGGCTCCTTTAACATCTGTATGAAAAAAAAAAAAAAGAAAATCTGACTTTCATAGGCTGGAGGGAGACAGGGCCGGAGACTAATTTGGGTAAGAGGTTTGGTTTGGGAGGTGAAGGTCAGGTTAGAGGCCCTGTTTTTCCAACCTTAGTATGCTGACCTAATGGGACAGGCAGCCAGCATTCAGCACTCTCTTAGCCCTCCTCTGAGGGAGGGGACTTAAAAGAGGGCTAGTGTTGCAGGGTGATTTCTCCTTGGCAGTGGGGAGGAGCCTGTGGAACTCCATCTGGGCAGCATTTCCTCTGTATAAAGTCCATTCTTGTTAGGAGTTTGTGCCATTGTAATTCAGTAGCAAATTGTACAATTGCTTTAATTACCTGCTGTTAAGTCCCCAGTCCAAGGATCGTGAATTAGAACCCGTGATAATTGTTAAAAGAGGTAAGGAATCAGAGACCTGGGGTGGAAACTAATGCAATTGTTTGCCTGGTCAGCCTTGCCAAGTGTATAAAACCAGTGAAACCAATTTAGGCTCCTTGAATTTCCTCCAAATCAGATTCCTTAGATGGTTTGTGTTACTCCAGCTGCTGCAGTTCTTCCTGTGCTTGGCAGTTGTGTTCCAGACATTCACATCTCAAGTCAGATGCAAGGGTGTACATTTATTATTTATAGCAGACACCGCCACGTCATCTTTTTACCCTTTGATTTTGTTGTTGTAGTGGTTAATCAAAGAAAATATTGCAATTTTGAAAGACAAAGAAAGCAATTTTTTTTAAAGAATATAATTAAAACGTTTTTAATAATCTCAGTGCTACATTTGAACTTTTGCTCTTATATATAAGGCTCAGTTGAAGTAATAACTGAGTTTGCATTTCAGCAATTTTTTTTTCTTTGTGAACTTTGTGTATTTGCTTTATTTCATATTTTTACGATCTTTTGTTTTCTAGTATTGGGACCCTCCATTTTTTTCCACCTATAAAATGCAGGCCATAATTAGACTAACTGTACGTGAAATCATGCTTCTGTCACAGCCATAAGGCCAAACTTTTGTTTCCACTAAAGGCGGATCTTGGATATGATACTTTGTTGATAGCAAAGGCATAAACAAGTCAAAATAGCATATTCTGTAAGGGAATTTCCTTTTTTAGCTGTTTAATTGTATAACGGAATTGCCAGCTGGTACTGCTTGTTCAGTGGTAGTGAAGTCCGAGTTCTGTTGAGATAGGATCATGTGTAAGGGTTCATGGGTATAGCGAGTCTGTAAAGGGGCCAGCTTGGTGGTTAGGGCTGTTGCCAGTCAGAGGGTTTCAGAGCAGGACTTCAGTCCCAGTGAGGATGTGGAATCCAGGCATTGACATAGGGGCTCTTGGTGAAGGTTGGCCAGGGAGCACGGACAAAGAGGGGGTGTCGCTCAGGTTCTCTAGAGAAGGCCTGGGAGAGCGGGGCCGAGGCCGGCCTTGCACACTGGTGAGGTGCCTGCCTGTTTGTAGAGGCTGCTGTATGTAGCACTTGTGAAGATCACTAGCTTTGGAGTAGGAATCGGGGTTCAGATTCTGATTGCTACTTGCTGTCTTCAGCTTCTTGACCAGGCATTTATTCTTTTTAAGCCTGGGTTCCTTTATTTGTAAAAAAAAGGTAATTATAGGTTATTAAGAGCCCTGGTGGTGCAGTGGTCAATTGCTTGGCTGCTGGGCTGCTAACTGAAAGGTTGGCAGTTCAAACCCACCAGTCGCTCCATGGGAAAAAGATGTAGTAGTCTGCTTTTGTACAGATTTATAGCCTTGGAAATCCTATGGGGGCAGTTCTACCCTATCCGATAGGGTTGCTATGAGTCGGAATTGACTTGATGGCAGTGGGTATGGTTTTTGGGTTCATCACACGTTGAAGATTAAATGAGATAAATATAGATAGTCACTTAATAAAACCAAACCAGTTGTTGTTGAATTGATTCCAATCCCATGAGTGTCAGAGTAAGTAGAACAATGCCCTACAGAGTTTTAATGGCTGTTTTTTCAGAACACCAGGCCTTTCTTCTAAGGCATCTCTGGGCTGACTCAACCTCCAGCCTTTCAGTTAGCAGTCGAGCCGTTTGCATCACCCAGAGACACTCAAGTGTGGCTATTGTTATTAAAGCTGGACAATGAATAAGGAAGACTGGAGAGGAATTGATACCTTTGAAATTATGGTGTTGGTAAAGAATATACCATGGACTGCCAGAGGAACAAACAAATCTATCTTGGAAGAAGTACAGCCAGAATGCTCCTTAGAAGCAAGGATGGTGAGACTTGGTCTCATGTACTTTGGACATGTTATCAGGAGGGACCAGTTGCTGGAGAAGGACATTGTGCTTTGTAAAGTAGAGGGTCAGTGGAAAAGAGGAACATCCTCAACGAGATGGACTGACACAGTGGCTGCAACAATGGGCTCAAGCATAACGATTGTGAGGATGGCATAGGACCGGGCAATGTTTCGTTCTGTTGTACATAGAGTGGCTATGAGTCGGAACTGACTGAGCAGCACCTAATTACAATAATTGTTATTAAAGATTATGTTGCCAGGGTTTCTCATTAGGGTCTGGTCCAGAACAAAGATGAGGCTACAGATTGAAAGGCTTTGGTCTCTGTATCTGGCCAGGGAGGAATTGATCAAAGCATGAAAGTTTAGTGTAATAATTCTTAATCTTTATAAAATTATATTGTCCTGTTTTTGTTTGAACCAAAGTTGGTGTTCTTTTTCTTCTCCTAAAAGGGGTATGGGCTGTGTGTTTGTGTCTTACATTCTTTATGATAATTTAGAACCTAAGGATTACTGCTCTGTCATGTCGTTTACTAGTTACCACATACTGCACTTAGATTTTTAGTTTGAATTGTTCATCAGAAGAAACGAACAGAACATTTCAAGCAAATATGCCTAGTCAGATTCCATATTCAAGCTGTATTTACAGGAGGGAACCAAACATACTCATGAAGAAGGCAATGTGTTTTTAAGGCAGTGACCTTGGTTCAATAATGTTTTAACAAAAACTTTTTTTTTTGAGCCTTTATGCTCAGTGAGGAGGTTCCAAGCTAATTTTCCTAACTGTCATTGCCCTTTGGATAGTAAAATAATTGCATCAATATACTTGGTTGTTGCCTTTTTCATTGTTTCATTATAGGCAATGTAGCCAGCCCGTAAGGAGTTGGAAAGGAGGTTAAGTACATCTGCCTCACAGCTTTATTCACGAATTCCTGGAATGCCCTTGTAAAGCAGGGGTTGTTAATGCTGGTGAATAATACTGTCTGTCTTACAGCAGTTTGGTCACTCCCAAACAGAGGGCGTGTTGTCGTCACCGGTGGACAGGAGGGCTGGAAATGTGGCCAGATCATCTGATTCTTGTGAATTTGCACCTACTTTTTGTATTTATTAATCACCTACTGGGTGCTGATTAAGTGCTCTGGGGGGTTGAAAAAAAGCAAAGAAATATATAATAGGAAGATGAACTGTTTCAAAATTAGGAGAACAGTATGAGGAGATGATTAATGAAGCTCAGCCAAAAAGCAGAAGTCTTCTGAGCAGTCAGAATAAAGTTACTGGTGCCCAGGGTGTGCTTTATCTTTTAGGAGTTGTTCTCCTTCTGAGAGCCTGTTAACAAGCATTTTGCTCAGAATCCTTACTGGTTTGGTTACCTGCTTTTTTCAGTCCCTGGCAAACCAGAAGCGAGAAGTTGGGGCAGCTGTAGGGTGCCGTATTTACATCAGCAGTAAGTGGTAGCTTTGAGCAAAGATGAAGGCAGAAACTAAGCAAAGACACGAGATTAAGGAAAAACAGCGGAAAACAGTTCATTATAGATGTAAACCACCTTCACACCTCAGCACCTCAGGGCAGCAGTGTCCTAGAACCTGGTGCAATTGAAATTACTGACAACGACCATGCTTTGATTTTTTAAAACCAGAAAAACCAAACCCGTTGCCATACAGTCAATTATGACTCAAGGTGACACTAAGAACAGAATAGAACTGCCCCATAGGATTTCCAGGGAGCACCTGGTGGATTCGAACTGCAGCCATAGCTGTTAACATCCATGCCACCAAGGTTTCTAGTTTAAAATAGCCCCAGTGAAAATTATGGTAATGTGGGCTCTCTGACCTTCTGGTACTGAAATATTTGAAGTTGTAGAGATGTTTGTATTTTAACCTCTGGAAATAATAATTCAGCTAACATTTGCTGAGTGCCAGTGGCTAGGCACTGTTCTAGGTGATGGTATTCAGTAATGAATAGAAACGAAAATCCCTGTCCCCACAGAGCTTACTTAATAGAAGTTTAATCAGTAGAAAGCATACAATGATTTGCTGTCTGGAGTAAGTGAAGTGAAAGGCAAAGCTCAGCATTTTTATCGCTGTACCCTAAAAGGCTTTATGGAGGCAACATTTTAGGAATTGTTACTGAGAAAGGGCTTTGGGCAGTGAAGATATTTCAGACGTGGGATTTCTTTGAGAAAGATTTTAAGTGATGAATAAGATTGATCCAGTTTACCTGGATAGCTTGGGAACAGCCTCAGGAATTCTGACAAGGGGCTTCAAAAATATATAAATAGGTGAGACCATAGGACTAGGTATTTGTTGAACAGGGGGGTGGGGGGGGCCAGGGAAATTGCCAGTCCTGCGGCCTTTTCTTCCCAAGTACAGGTGCATCTCAACCAATTCCATTGTTACTTTTGTGTTCGTGGAATGTTGGCTACTTGAATTTAGCTCAAGCAAAATATCTTCAAAATCCCAAAAGGAATGCCAAGTTCATCTCTACACACTGCTTTTTACTAATGTAATTAAGAATTACCTGTAGAACGAGCAGTTTGAGCTGTGTCTTTAATTTGTACACCAGCTGGATTTGACCAACTAATTGTTTTGGTGAAAACTAAACACTGCTTTATGTGAGACCCAAATCTGGAGCTAAGTTTTTACTCTCTTTTATTAGGCTTTTAAACCTTGCTAAAGTATGGGATGACCAGGCAGTGTTTTGGTATTTGTGCTGTATTTTATTTTCTAAAAAGTAAAGAAACAAGAAATCATTTTGTTTGTTTATTCTAATGGTTGAGGGTATCTACCATAATTTTAAAGAAAGGGAAACAATTTTGGGGAAAAAATTATCTCCTTATTTCAAAGATTAAAGGATGACGCATCTTTCTGAATTGAGTTAATTATTAAATCTTATGAAGTGGCTTTGAAAAGATACTGCAGTTTATTAAGAAAATTGCTCTCTATCTTAAAACAAATTGGCCTTGTTGCTTATGTTGACTGTGTTGCTAAATACTTAAAGTCACTTTCAATTCTGTTTGCACGATTGTAAGTGGATATAAAGGTCAATTCTATTCTTTCACCTCAATGATATTTTGCAAAATAAGTCTGACAGCTGAGGAGGCCAGCCTTCAGTTGCTTTCCTCCTGATTACATCGCTGAAAAAAGTTGTCTTATTGTTAATTCTAGAGTTTACTTTTGGAATGTCAGTGTAAAGAGAAAAGTCAGTAGTTGAATAAATGGCTTGAGTTTAGGTGGAGGTAGTTAAAAATTTTCTAATCACGTTTGTCTCTTAATATTTTTAGCAATTTTATGTTGAATTTGGACAAATGATCGTAAGTGTATCCTTACCTTTTGCTTTTGTGATGCAATACTGCTTTCATTCCTATTTGGTAACAGTAAAGAATGATAAAGGAATCATGCTCTTGATATAGAGGTTATTTTTCTGTTTTGAATATGTTAAAAATTTTAAGGGAAAAATCATTCTTTTAATAAATATGCTGTGCTTTGGGGTAACTAGTTCATAGTATCACTGTAATGACTATCATATCCAACTACTATATTTTTTAGTATTAATTTTTTTTATTGTGCTCTATGTGAAAGTTTACAATTCAAGTCAGTTTCTCTTACAAAAACTTACACATACATTGCTATGTGACCCTAGCTGCTCTCACTGCAATGTGACAGCATACTCCTTCTCTCCACCCTGTAATATATTTTTTCTAAATTTTATTTGGTTTGTTGTATTTGAGAATATACACGGCAAAACATACACCAATTCAACGGTTTCTACGTGTACAATTTAGTGACATTGATTACATTCTTCTAGTTGTGTAACCATTTTCACCCTCCTTTTCTGAGTTGTGCTTCTCTCATTAACATAAACTCACTGCCCCCCTAAGATTCCTATCTAATCTCTTTTAGTTTGCTGTTGTCAATTTGATCCCAGTTTTTAGGAGCCCGGGTGGTGTAGTGGTTAAGAGCTCAGCTGCTAACCAAAAGGTGGGCAGTTTGAATCTACCAGCTGCTCCTTGGAAACCCTATGGCGTAGTTCTGCTCTGTCCTATAAGGTCATTATGAGTTGGAATCAGCTCAAAGGCAATGGGTTTGGTTTTTTTTTTTTTTTTCTTTTAGATAGTTTCTAAAAAAGCACAATGCTCAACGCAGAGCTTTTTTTTATTAAGCTAAGCTATTTAGTTTTAAGATGACTTCAGGGGATATTTGGTTTAAGGTTAAAGATTAGGGCAATAGTCTCAGGGATTCATTCAGTCTCCATGGCTCTAGAAAGTCTAGAGTCCATGAAAATTTGAAATTCTGTTCTACATTTTCCCCCTCTTGATCGGGATTCTTCTGTGGAATCTTTGATCAAAATGTTCAGTAATGGTAGCCACCAGCCACCATCCAGTTCTTCTGGTGTCATGGCAAAGGAGGCAGTTGTTCATGGAGGCAGTTAGCCACACATGCCATATCCTCTTCCTGTTCCTGACTGTCCTTCCTCTGTTCCAGGTGAATACAGACCAGTTGTTGAGACTTGGATGACCACTTGTAAGCTTTTAAGACCCTGTCTCTGTCCATTTGCCTTTTCTTGTCATTTTATATAGTGAGTTCATACAATACTTGTCCTTTTGTGATTGGCTTATTTTGCTCAGCATAGTATCTTCAAGCTCAATCCATACTGTAGCGTGTATCAAGACTTCATTTCTCCTACTTAAAAAAAACCAAACCTGTTGCTGTCGAGTCAATTCCAACTCATGGTGACTCTATAGGACAGAGTAGAACTGCCCCATAGGGTTTCCAAGGAGCAGCTGGTGGAATTGAACTGCCGACCTTTTGGTTGGCAGCTGTTATGGATTGAATTATGGCCCCCCAAAACGTGTGTATCAACTTGATCAGGCCATGATTCCCAGTATTGTGTGGTTGTCCTCCATTTTGTGATTCTAATTTTATGTTAAGAGGATTACTCAGGTCACCTTCCTGATCCAAGGTAAGGGGAGTTTTCCCTGGGGTGTGGCCTGCACCACCTTTTATCTCTCAAGAGATAAAAGGAAAGGGAAGCAAGCAGAGAGTTGAGGACTTCATACCACCAAGAAAGCACCACCAGGAGCAGAGCGTATCCTTTGGGCACGGGGTCCCTCGACCAGGGGAAGATTGGGGAAGACTGAGGACAAGGACCTTCCTCCAGAGCCGACAAAGAGAGAATGCCTTCCCCTGGAGCCGACACCCCGAATTTGGACTTGTAACCTACTGGACTGTGAGAAAATAAATTTCTCTTTGTTAAAGCCATCCACTTGTGGTGTTTCTGTTATAGCAGCACTAGATGACTAAGACAGCATCTGTGCTCTTTAATCACTGTGCTACCAGGGCTCCAAATCTCCTACTGGCTGAGTGGTATTCCATTGTACGTATGTACCACATTTTGTTTATCCATTCATCTGTTGATGGGCATTTAGGTTGTTTCCCTTTTTTGGCTGTTGTGAATAGTGCTGCAGTGAACATTGGTATACAAGTCTCTTTTTGAGTCTCTGCTTTCAAGGCTTTTGGGTATATATCAAAGAGTGGAGTTGCTGGTTCATATGGTAGTTCTATTTTTAGTTTTTTTGAGGAACCGCCATACTGCTTTCCACAACAGGTGTACCATTTTACGTTCTCATCAGTCAGTGGATAAGGGTTCCAGTTTTCCCACATCCTCGCTAACATTTGTTATTTTTCTCTCTCTCTTTTTTTTAAGCTTAGCTATCCTAGTGGGAGTGAGATAGTATCTCATTGTGAAGTTGTCAAAGTTTTATATCTATTTTGGTTATTAGATTCTTGTCAGATGTATGGTTTACGAAGATAATCTCCCAGTTGGTAGCTTGTCTTTTCACTTTTATGGATGAGTCTTTCTATGAACCAAAAGTTTTTAGTTTTTGGTGAGGTTCCATTTATTTTGCCTTTTGTTCTTTGTGCTCTTGTTATTATATTAGATCATCCATTGTTAAAAACTAGGCCTGACAACGTTGCCAACTATTATATTTTTATACAAGATCTTTTGTATGGTGAACTTATGTTATATACAGTCTTTGAACATACAGTAAGAATTTGCACTGTGTTGGGGGAGAGCTTTATCTGCAGAAAACCTATTTTGAATTGCTAGAATTGAATATATGGACTCATACATTTTTTGAGATGATTTTTGTGTATGTATGGTGGGTTCTTTTTTTTAGGTCACAGGAGGGAGGTATAGCAAAAATTTAATCAGATTTGTTGGTAATGGCTACTTGAGTGAGAAGATGATGAGATTGCATAAAAGGATTTGGCTTTTGGTCCCATAACCACTATATGATAGCTGCGAGCCTCAGTATCCTCATAGTACCCACTTCATGTGGCTGTAGTGAGAATTAACTGCATGGTTTTTTAAAGAATTATTTAGTTTTTTTTATGCACATGTTCATTATTATCATTACAGATATATTTATCTTTGAGAATGGCATGAATAGTTTAATAAACCTCTTTTGGCTTTGTTTGAACCAATGGAATGTTAAGAATCTAATTTTAGGTCCCTCCCCTCCCCATCCATTTTGAAGATTATAAATTGTTATTTTTTTTCAGAGAAGAATGTCCCTTAGTTTCTGTTAATGAAGACAGTGGCCATAATATTATTCACAAAAGTGCAGACAGTCTCATGTGATATTATAAAAGTATGTAATTTTAAAAACTATCTTCAAGTTTTACTTGAAAATCTGAAAGGGGATTAATGTAGACAGATCTTGAAATACATGACCAAAGATTGCTGACTTTTAGATGTATCCTTGTAATATTGTCATCTGTGTTTTTATCTCAATGGATTATTAATAACTTCATAAGGGAAAAGTGGTTAAACAGATTAAAGGTAGAAAATTCCTATGTTTTAAGTGTTTTGCATATCTTTAAATTCTGTTAAAAGAGGTAATTTTTTATTGTAATGCCTTTAAGACCTTGAACTTTTTGGAACAGATCAGCGGAACCTGGGAATATAAAGAAGTTCTGAAACTAAGGTCTAGAGCTTTTAAAGTCTAAACAGCCATCGGTTCCTTTCTCCCTTCCTTGGAAAGGAGTGCATAATTTGATGTAAATAAGATGCTGTGTTGGGCTCTCCCTATGCTCTTAGCACTGTGTGGATATAATACAGGGATCAGAAATTTGTCTTAAGTTTTCTTCTAGGCTGAGAATGGTGTGTGTGTGTGTGTGTGTGTGTGTGTGTATGTTGGAGAGTAGTGTAGGGATTCTGGCATTTCCATGAATATAGGAGCTGTTTTTTTGGGCACGGCTTTGAACCGGTTCAGTGTGGTTAGAACCCCTGCTGAGAATTCACATTTCTATCCCAGATATACTGAATTAGAATCTACAGTTTAACAAGATCCCCAGGTGATTCTTACGTATAATAAAGTTAGAGAACTACTGCCGTACTAGAAGGCAGATTCTCAGCAGGAGTTTGAACCAGATTGAACCTGTTTTAAACCTAGATGTTTTGCCTATTCTGGCTGCCTGTCAGATGATTGTTTGGAAAACACCTGCTGTCTCTTCAGGCTCTTTAGACTGAGTCTTCACTGATAAAGCTCTTTCAGCATTACAAACCAAAATCTAAGCAAACTATGATTATTTTAGTTGGTAATCCTGTAAGTGTGTGTGTGTGTGTTTCCCCAATTTTAGGATGACTTTTTGCAGTGTGTAGTGCTGGTGTTCTGAGGTTAGAGAAATGTTGTTTTTTAAGAGGTTTTTTTTTTTTTGTGAGTGGAGTAGGGAACAGGGCTTCTAACCAGTTGGTTCCAGTTCGGGCCCCTGCTGTGAATTTGCCTTTCCACCCCAGATATACTGAATCAGAATCTGTAAGATCCCCAGGTGATACGGAGGTATAATAAATTTTGAGAACTGCTGCTTTACTAGTGGTTCTCAGAATTGGTCCCTAACCAGCAGCATTAGCGTAGCCTTGGAACTTGTTAGAAATATGAATTCTCAGCAGGGGTTCGAACCGGACAGAACCATTTTGAGGTCCTGGTAGGAAGGAGTCCTTGAGTAGGAGGGTACTCTTCCCCATGGATGCAGATTCCAAATCAGAGAAGGCAGTTACGGTGGGAGGCAGAGCGTTCCTTTTGTACTGAGCCATAGTGGCCACAGCTGGGCTTCTTGCTGCTGCTGCCCCAGCCGCCAGTGCAGCCTCTGGCCAGTCCGAAACGTGTTTTGTTTTTAGTGGATCGAGCTTTGCTGGCAGACCACTGGGTCTTTATGATTATTATCCTCAACATTGTAGGGCTGGAATAGAGTGTTCACCCTGGCATTTCTGTTATTTACGCAGAATTCATTCTGAGGTGACAACTTAGAAATCTGAAAGTAGAACGAAGAGAGCAGATGTGTAGGTATGTATGTACATGTGTGTATGCATATATATGTATATATATTCATGCAGCATTTATTAACACTTCTTAAAGCCAAACACTGCAGGCTTTCAGAGATCTTAGAAAGGAAGACATTTGTGTTTAAACAGAACTCTCCAGGATGAAGCTGTAATGGTGATTTGAAGAAAGTGTTACAGGAGTGGAAGAGAAAGTGATTAATTTTTCTTCAGGAAGTGGTGGGAAGAAGTTTCACAAATGAGGGAACCTTTGAGATGGGCCCCGAAAGATGAGTAAATAGAAATGTATGCTTTGAAAGGGGATGCTGTAATGTACAGAGGAGCCCTGGTGACGCAGAGCTCGGCTGCTAATCGAAGGGTTGCTTTGAATGAGAATCAGCTCAGAAGCAGTGTTCTTGGTTTGTGTAATGTATAGAACTTGAGAAACTATAAAAACCAATTTTGTATTTTCTGTTTTGATTCTTTTGAGTCTTTCTTAGGTTTTTTTTTTTTTTTTTTTAGTGGAGGACACTTTTTATTGGGCCTTATGTAACTGTCTAAAAATCCTTTTTTTAGTGTGTTAGTGTTTTTTGTGTTAGCATGATACGAATTCCTAAGAGGACATTCTTATTGTATAAGCATTATGTTATTTTTGTGACTGAATAAAAAATAAGGTTGAAGTATCAGGTTAGTAGCTCTGAGAAATCAATATTCAGAACAGAGGTGGAAAATGAAATGAGACATACGTACATACTTTAAGAAGTTCTGTGTACTAAATTAGAGACCTGATTTGGAAAGAGCCTTCACATTCATATCCAAAATGGGGGTAATGAAATGTCACGGTTGCTAGTTTCAGCTCACAATTCACTTAAAGAACAATCTTGAATAAATAACAGTTTATATGTTTGGACCAAAGCTAAAGGCAAGACGGCAATTGGTTTTATCCTCCGTGGTGATGTTTATTATTATATTTTTGGGGAGAAGCAATTTAGATTTTATTGATTTGGTAAGAGAATCCTAAATGGCAAATTAAAAAAATGTTTCAGGAAATTCCACCCTCCTGGAATCTGTGGTGAAAGTAGGAGATTTGGATTGTTACTTCCTAACATTCCCAAAAGTAAATAGCTGAGGTATTTGTAGGAATTGAACTGTGCTGCCCTAATTCCCCGTTTTAAGAAGAAAGCACCGCCTCTTGATCTAAGATGTTCTCTAAGCCCCTATGACTGATGATATTGGGATTATCAGCTAGCTGCACTAAACGGAGAAGGTGGTCATTCCCTGGCAGCATTCTAGCTAGGAGTGTTCTGCAAGGTGAACAGTTAGGAGAACTCACCCTCCTGGCAAGCCAGATGTTGGGGATTCTAACCGTTTTCTATAAACCTTAGCAGTGCAGCAGTATTTCTTCTGATGTTTATACCTTGTGTTGTCTGTGACTTTGGGTTTATCTGTGCTTTGTAGATTTTTCAGCTGTTGATAACCCTTTCCTTGAAGTCTCATTTTTTCTAAGAGACTGGTACTGGAAATGTGTATGAAAGGCAGCAGACCAACAAGTTCATAGGGGTAACCCAGTATAGTATATGGCCTGGGTAGAAATGAAAATGCATGTTCTCTCTCCCCCAAATTTGGTATGGATGCTTCCTAATTGGCCAGGAGTAAATCAGGCTTATTCAAGTCATCAGCAAGCTCCCTATGTTAAATATTTCCTGTTTTTTTCTTTAATATACTTTTTTAGTTCATATGGGAACATTAAAAAAAAAAATTTTTTTTTTTTATGGGAACATTAGAATTCAGAAACATGTTTTATGAAGGAAATTCATTTCTGTTATTGCAGAGAGTCTTTGTTGTTTTGGATAGTTGCTTAAAAAGAAAAAACGCAGACTATAAATATATAGTCAAGAGACTATCTTATTGTAATGAGACAAAATTTATTTAAATGATAAAGAATTGAGGTTGAAAGCTTATCTGCTTTTACACTTTTAGAAGTGGTATGTGTGTGCATGTGGGTGTGTGTATGTATGTATGTATGTGTGCACATGCATGCCTGCATGTATTTGTATTCTTCACAACAACAAATGTGGCTTTGAAAACATGTGAGACACTCAGTACTTACTGGCTACTTGATATTTTTTTTTAAGTCACGTTAATTCACATCTGTATGACTCTGATAGTGATTAATATAGTTGTAAAGTGATGTAACATTTGGGTCCTAAATTTAAAAGTTAAATTGACAATTACTGCAGACATTGTCTAAGTAACTTCCGTTTAAGAGGATTTGTGGTAGGTAGGTCCTAGTCCCAGAAGCTGTTAATGTTCCCTCACAAGGCAGAAGGAACTTTGCAGATGTGATAGAGGTGACCATCTTGAGATGGGGAGATTATCCTGGTTTATCTTGGTGGGCCCAGTGCAATCACAGGGTGCTTATGTGAGGGGACAGAAGTGCCAGAAAAGGAAATGATAATGACAAAAACAGAGTCTGGGTGATTAAGGGGCCACAAGGTAAGGAATGTGGGCAGCTTCTGTAAGCTGGAAAAAGATGAAAAAATGGATTCTCTCTTGGAGCCCCCAGAAGGAATGCAGCCCTGTCGGCACCTTGATTTTAACACAGTGAGACTTTGACTCTCCAGAGCAGTAAGAGAATAAATGGGTTGTTTTAAGCTACTGAATTTATGATAATTTTGCTATAGCACCAGTAGGAACCCTAATACAGCATTTCTTTTCTTTACCTCTGAATCTTTTAAAAATAAGTATTGTGTCAGCGTTTTGTGTGCTCTGAGAGATGATTTCCAGGAATGATAGGTATTTTACCAATGGTAGAAAAGAAAATTGGACAGAGGCGGGACATCTTCTGTGGGTCTGTTCAGTCAAGCAGTCTGAGTTTCATTCATTGTAAATAAACCAGAAAATGTCTTGTTAAATGACATATTGTTTGAAACACTTGTTCAGAGCTCAATAGTCTGGTGGAATAGTCTTTTATGCAGTATGATTAGAATAAAAATTTCAAGTATAATCAGAGATAGAAAGAGTCCTGAATTAGCATTAATTAATGTTTAATGTTTGAATGAGTATTGGGGTACATAATTTGCCTGCTTTAGTATTTGAAACAGCAAAGTTGCACACTTTGCTTAATATTCTTTTCCTGTTTTGCGTACTTTGTAATAATGCTCATATACATTTCATGTATTAATTGACGTGTCAGAACTTAAATGTGAAAACTCAATATACATTTTTCAAGAATCTCCTACATAAAGTTATTATATTCATATAGTCATGAATTATTGTTTTATTGATAGGATTATATATTATCATTCATCAGATTATTCTCAGTTGAAAAGATTACCGAGAGATTATTTAGATAATGGTTTTGAAGCTGCATGTGGTACAAAGAATGATTATACAGAAAGAATGTGAGCTGATTACGATGGAGGAACAGGATGGAGAGCAAAACACAGGCTCCAGGGACAGTGATTGACAGTCCTGGTGTCGCACCAGAAACCCAGTGTCCCCAGAAACTCCACAGTTCAGACAGACCAGGGTGGTGGATCACCCTAGTTTCAGGTCTGACGTGTAGAATTTAAGATTTTTTTTTCCAGTTCTCTGTGCAAGTTCCAAGTAGCTAATTGGTTTTATTTTCAGTAAACCCCAAGTTAACTGACATGTTTCTTAGGTGATATTCTTTAAAATATAACTCAGTGTGTTGTAGGACAGTCTGATAAAGCAGATTTGTTATTTTGGGGGAACTGTACGTATCATTTTTTTGTACGTATCATAAGGAGCCCAGGTGGCATAGTGGCTAAGTGCTTGGCTGCTAACTGAAAGCTCAGCAGTTTGAATCCACCATCCGCTCCACAGGAGAAAGATTTGGCATTCAGCTCCCCTAAAGATTATAACCTTGTGAACTCTATGGGGGACGACTCTGTTCTGTAGGGTTGCTACGAGTTAGAATTAACTGGACACCAGGGGTTTGGGTTTCCTGGTTTGACACATATCATCTAAGGAATAGTGATCAAGGGAAATGAAGACCTCTCATGTTTAATGAAAGGCTGCTTTTCTCTCAATTGAAGTCAATAAAAAAGAATTGTCCCATTAGTTCTTTTTCTGATAACGTTTAAATCCTGAATTAAGACTTATAAAGGTACATCCATAGATCCACCACCACTCTCAGTTGCCATTGAGTCAGTTCTGACTCGTGGTGACCCGTTGCGTGTCAGAGCAGAACTGCGCACCATAGCATTTTGAGTGGCTGATTTTTTGGAACTAGATCATCAGGCTTTTCTTCTGAGCCGCCTCCAGGTGGACCTAGACCTCTGCCCTTCAGTTAGCAGTCAGGCATTTTAATTGTACCATTTGCAAAGTTACTCAAATTTTGTGAGTCTTCACTGCATTATCTGTAAAATGAAATTGATTTTATTTTAGGTAAAATAAACTCCTTGAAAGCAAGGGGTTGGACTGGGTAATCTGATATCTTTTTCACCTAAAAAGGTAGTAATTCTGTGATGTCACAATAGCTATTTCTTTATGTACTTTAAATGCTCAAGTAAATTGGAGATAGGGAATTCCTATGGCTAGTTGTTATTTTTTGTTTTACAGGATGTAGGGCATGTTCTTGGCTAATTGCTCTTGAGTGGACAGTCTTTGGACATCTATATTCCAAGCACTATTAATTTTTACCAGCAATCCTGTATTACAGGTATTATCACTGTCATTTTAGAAACGAGAAACTGAGGCTTGGCAAGAAAGTGGCGTAGCTGCCACGTAACTTCTGGCCTCAAGCTTTTCTGCCTTGACCTAGCTACTTTTCTGCAAGAAAGAATTAGAGATCTGGCTCGAAGTAGAATTAGTTTTGTTTAACTCCCTTTCTACTGTCCATTGCTTCATTGTAGTGCCTCAGTCAGAATCGACTCCATAGCAGCGGGGGTTTTTATTTTTTTGTGTGTGTGGCCCATTGGGAAAGAGTGATTAATGATGTAATGTTACTGTGCTATGGTATTAGCGCTGTTATAATTTTCTTACTGTTACAGAATCATACCCTTCCCTTTGCATTTTCTTATATAAGAAAAATGCAAGTTTTTTGTATGAGTTAAGGTTTGGTGCAAGAAACATATTCCTGTGGGGATTTTAACAGGAGGAATTTAATAGAAGGACTTGAGTGCTTATAAAAGCCTTGGAAAGACTGCAGGAATATACTTTAGACCATAAAAACCATGATGTTGCTTTCAACAGAGAGCAGCTTTTCAGGGTAGGAAAGTGTTCTCTGCCACACTTCTGCATTCCAAGTTGTGTTTGAGTGTGTTAAGAGCCCTGGCTCCACAGAAATGTGGGGAAAGTGTTTTTAGTTTCCTAGCTTCAGGTGCAGTTGGAATGGAGTGAGCCAGTACACAGATCCGTCTGAAATTATGAATTGCTCTAAGCCTTTACCATAAACTATTGTAGTTCTAAAAGTGGTGGTTGCTCTGTAAAATTACAAAGAAAAATTCACAGAGCATTTCCTTTTTCTCATAAGCATTTTGATATCTAAAATGGAAACGGTGATTTTTGCAGCAGGGGTGTGTATGTAAACTATTTTGGGACATTAAGCCTTTGTGTAATTTTGTTCTCAATTATTTCTTGATTATCTGGAAATTTACTGAATCTTTGGAGTGATAGTGATGGTAGTTTATATTTGTCTATCTTTTTCATATGAAGCAATCAGTGTTACAATTTAAAACGTATGTACTTGGATAAAGCAGATGGTTGGCTGATAGCGAGCTTCTTAGTTTGCTTTTAACCAAACAAGGAGGTAAAATGAGTATAGACTAAACTGGTAAATTCATTTCAGAGTACACAAGAACACTTGAAGGTTGAATAGTCTGCTAACAGCGTATAATTTCTCATGTTACTATATACCCAAAACCCACTGCCGTCGAGTCGATTCCAACTCATAGCGACCCTATAGGACAGAGTACCATAAATTTTGGCAAAGCTGGTTACCAGTATGGTCCATCATAGAGGAGAGTCACACCTGGGCAGGAGAGTTTTTTTTTTTTAAATGAGCCTTGGAAAACATTGGTCAGCGTAATTTAATTATCCACCTGTGTTATAGAAAGGGCTTTGACTAGGAGTCCAAAGATCTGGATCCTGCCTTAATTTTGACGGGCTTATAAAATTGCTCTTGTTATATGTTGTCAAGCTGATGCTGATTCGTGGCGACTGTTTATGACAGAGTAGAACTGCCCCAGAGGGTTTCCTAGGCTGTAATTGTTACCAGAGCAGATCGCCAAGTCTTCTCTCCCATGGAGCGGCTGGTGGGTTCTCACCGCTGACCTTTCCGTTGGCTGCTGGGGCCTTAATCATTGTGCCAACAGGATCCTTAAAATTGCTTTTACTGTATGCAAGTCAGTGTTTGGTGGTCAGCATGTAAAATGGGGTTAACAATATTTATCCTTTTGCCATCACACTGTAGTTCTAAGACTAAAATGAGATATTGCACATGAAAATACTTTATAAAGTATAAAGAGCTGTGTAAGGGCTAAAGAATATCGTCATGATCGCAAACAGTTCCGAGTCCTCTCCATCCTCACCACCAGCCTTCAGGCCATTTCTCTTTTTAGCAGCACCTGTACTTCCTGGGGCTGGAAAGGAAGAGGGGAGGGGAAGGCTGTGCTAAAACTGACTTGATGCTGATTTTACTTATTGCTCTAATGAAAGCTCAGTCACAGAAGGTGGAAAGGAATGCTCCTACTGGAGTTTGTAGTAAGCAAGGATTCTTGGCCTGAGAAGTGCTGCTGTAACCAGCTCCGGGGAGACCAGCGGTCTGCTCATTCAGAGGGATCAGATGGCCTCTACTGAGAGTCTTGGCAGGTGGTGCAGGGCACCGGGGTCCCATCCCGGAAATCTACCTCCTGATGGAGTCTGGAAAAGAAGGGCTTGGCCATTGTGACCTTTGTCCCAGCCTGGCTTCTCAGTGACCTAGCAGTCATGTCAGTCCTTCCCCAAAACTTTCAGCAGTTAGAAGGAAGAAATTCATTTTTTTTTTTTTTTTTGGTAACAGCCATTACTCCTTTCTGAGCTTTGGTCCTTTCTCCTGTTTGTGGTTCCTTGGGTAAACAGGAATCTAAAGACTTCCTGAGCCCTAGAGAGAAGCTGCGTGATCTTACAGAAGAACATGAAGGGAGCTGCTAAAGTAGGGCTGAGAACCCTCAGGGCTGAGAATGGGAAATGGGCCTGGGGAAAAGGATGGTGGCAGCCTCTCAGAGCGCTTCTAGCCAGACAGCCTTTGAATGACTAGCCACTTGTAATCCAAAGGAAGTACTTATAATTACTGGTTCATTCATTACCTTCGTGGTTGTCATAACCAGCCCTCCAAAATACCAAAACCAAAAAACTGAATCAGTTGCCTTCTAGTCAGTTTCAATGCATGATGACCCCATGTGTTGCAGAGTAGAACTGTGCTAATGACTGTGACCTTTCGGAAGCAGACTACCAGGCCTTTCTTCAGAGGTGCCCCTGGGTGGGTTCAAACCACCAATTTTTGGGTTAGCAGCTGAGTGCTTGACTGTGCAACCGAAGGACTCCTCTGAAATCTACAAGAGTTAATATATTTTATTTCCTTGTTTTAGATGAATAAACCTACCTCATCTGTGCCATCTAATACAGTAGCCACTAGCCACAGGGGTGATTTAAATTGAAATTAATTGAAATTAAATAGAATTAAAAATTCAGTTCCTTAGATACAGTAGCCACTAGCCACAGGGGTGATTTAAATTGAAATTAATTGAAATTAAATAGAATTAAAAATTCAGTTCCTTAGATGCATGTTGTTGTTAGTTGCTGTCAAGTTGTTTTGACTCATGGCAAGCCCATGTGTGTCAGAGTAGAACTGTGTTCCACAAGGTTTTCAAGGCTGTGACCTTTCAGAGACAGATTGCTAGGCCTGTCTTCAAAGGTATCTCTGGCTAGGTTCACAGCACCAATCTTTTGGCCAGTAGTGGAGAGCTTAGTTGTTTGCACCACCCAGGGACCCCTTCAGGAGCAATAGGCACACTTTATCTTTTTTTCAAATTGTGATTTAGGTCAAAGTTTACAGAGAAAATTAGTTTGTCGTTAAACAGTTAACACACAGATTGTTTTGTGACATTTGTTGCCAAACCCACGATGTATCAACACTCTCCCCTTTCCCACCCCAGGTTCCCTCTTTCCATTCATCCAGCTTTCCTGTCCCTTCTTGCCTTCTTTCTTTGCTGTTGGGCTGGCGTGTCCATGACTCTTCTATATATGAATGAACTACGAAGCACGTTCCTCATGTGTGTTATTGTTGGCCCTATAGACCTGTCTAATCTTTGGCTGAAGGGTAAACCTCAGGAGTGACTTCAGTAATGAGTTAAAAGAGTGCCCACGGCCATACTCTTGGAATTTTCCCAGTCATCGTCAGACCAGCAACCTTGGTCCTTTTGCGTGTGTGTGTACATATGAATTAGAATTTCATTCTGCATTTTTCTCCTGCTATGTCTGGGTCCCTCTATTGTGATCCTTGCCAGAGCAGTCGGTGGTAGTAACTGGGCACCATGTAGTTCGGGGCTCAGTCTGGTGGAGACTGTGGTAGTTGTGGTCTGTTAGTCTTTTGGACTAATCTTTCCCTTGTGTCTTTGGTCTTCATTTTCCTTTGCTCCAGCTGGGATGGGACTAGTAGATGTATCTTAGATGGCCACTCGCAGGCTTTTAAGACCCCTGTCACTACTCACCACAGTTGGATATAGAACATTTTCTTTATAGACTATATGTTATGCCAGTTGAGCTAGATGTCCCCCAAGACCATGGTCTCTAGTCCTCAGCCCAGGAGCTCAGTCTCTCAGGGAGTTGGGATATGTCTGTGAAGCTTCAATGACTTTACCTTGGTCAAGTTGTGCTGACTTTCCCAGTATTGTGTAGTGACTTACCCTTCACCAAAGTTACTACTTATCTACTATCTAATGAGTGTTTATCCCTGCTCCCCATCCTCCCCTCCCTCATAACCATCACAGATTGTTTCTTTTTGTGTGGAACATTTTCATGTGTTTTTATAATAGTGGTCTCATACAGAATTTGTCCTTTTGTGATTGACTTATTTCACTCAGCATAATGCCCTCCAGGTTCATCCATGTTGTGAGATGTTTCACAGTTCATCATTGTTCTTTATCGTTGTGTAGTATTCCATCGTGTCTATGAACCATAGCTTGTTTATCCATTTATCTGTTGATGGGCACGTAGGTCGTTTCCATCTTTTTGCTGCAGTAGCCAGACTTTAAATACTCAATAGCTACTGACGGCTACTCGCTGCCATATTAGGTAGCATAAGTATAGAACATTTCCATCATTGCACAGCATTGCAGTTTAATTGGACAGTGCTGAGTTGGATGTTTCTCTCAAGGTGGTATAATTCATATGAGGTATAGCCGAGACTTGAATTGAGTTCTCCTGACTAACATCGAAAGATCTTCCTATTTTGTTCAGTGGACTTTGGGCATATGTACAAGATGCTGTAAAACCTTTGAAAAATCATGGCCTGAGCTACCCCCAACCCCTCCTCCTGACACCCTCATATCTTTGGACATCTATAGCATCCGCCCTGTCACTTATTAGAAACCTGGCCCTAAGTCTGTTTCTGTCTTTCCCTCATCCCACATGTCCTGGTAGATGGATCAAATCCTGTCCACCACTTCGTTGGGCCATTGTCACAGTCTCCCAACCAGTCTTCTTGCTTGTAGTTATGCTTCTGTCCTCCACACTGCTGGCAGGAATGACTTCTCTTAACAACAATCTCATTAAGATACCCCTATCTGAGTTCCTAAATACTTAATATTCTTGGATAGTTTATAAAATTAGAATGTTCTGATTCTGTATCATTATTAAAATATGCAGCCCACCTTTGAATGTTGGCTGTGTGCAAATATTTTTAAGTTTAAGCTGTGTTGTACTTAGAAATGAAAACAAGCAAACAAACAAAAAAAAAAACCAGAGTAAAAATTTTGTGTAATGACCAAAGCCATTTTGTTGGTATCAGTTATCTAGACTTCGGGTGGCAGAAGTGACAATGACTTATACTCAGTGGATGCTATTTTTAGGCTGTGCCCCAGATTTTCTCCTGTATATGTCTTGTAGCAAGACCTCACTTCTTCATCCTCAGTCACCTAATCCAGAATTCTCCTTTGAGCATGTGACTCAGGTTTGTCCTCTCTACCAGGTACTTCTTGCTCTTGAGTTTTAAACTAGTATCTCTTCCTTGGCTTTTTCCCAGTACAGCTCTTCATCTCAGATGTTGGATGAATGCAAGTCTGAGTTCAAGAAGGAGGCTTCAAGCACGTCATAGACTCTCAGGTTTGGAAGGAATCCTCGAGAGCTCATAACACAAGTCTTCTGAAAGACAGAAAAAAAGCTCAGTGTGTGCCAGGCACTCTGCCGTTTTCTCCTTGTGTTGTTTCATGTAATCCTCACAGCTTTATCCTATTATGTACTTAGTGTTATTACCATTTTTCTAATGAGGAAACTAAGGCTCAGAGAGATGAAGTGACTTGAGCAAGTGTGCACAGCTATTGGGATTTAGTCTTGGTTCAGACTCCAGAGCTGACTCTTTTACTAGGCCATGCTGTCTCTCTCTGTTTGTTATTCATATAATAGAGTTTGGGTATGTAGCTTTTCTGTTAATAAGCACTGTGATCTGGAGCTTAACAACAACAACAACAACAACAAAAAACCTGTTGCCGTGAAGTGGATTCCGACTCAATGACCCTATAAGACAGGGTAGAACTGCCCCTTGGGGTTTCCAAGGAGCAGCTGGTACCTTCCAACTCCCGACCTTTTGGTTAGCAGCCGAACTCTTAACCACTGCGCCACCAGGGCTCCCACCTGTAGCTTATATTTTAGCAACTCTGTTAATTATTTTGGAATCTAGCAGTTTCCCTTTTATTTCCATTTTTTCTAGTTCTACACCCTCCTCTGTAAAGGGTCCCTGCTTGTTCATAAATGTGCTTTTGAGTACTTAAGATAAAAGTGTCCCCTTTTGGGGCATGCGTTTGTGAGGGTGAACGGCCTGATGCATGAAACACACTGGATTTCCACTAGTCTGGCCCCTCTGGCTACAGACCCTGCCAGCACAAATGGTACATGGTGGCACTGTAGGAAAGCGTTAGTACAAGTCTTGATAAAGTACCTCTCCTGAGCATTTTGACCCCCTTGGTTAGCGCACTCTCCTGAGAGGTCCGCCAAAGACCTGAGCTTCCCACTGTTTCCTAGCACTAGAGAGATCTGGCTGGAGGCAGGACATACAGGACCAGCGCAGGTCGTAAGTCACAGCAGTCTCATATGTGAACTGTTGCTATTTGTGCACCGAAAAAAAGTTTAATCATGTATTTTAAAAAGCCCCCTTTTCTCATCTCAAAATCCAGACAACAACAATATTTATGATCTGGAGTCCTAAAAAAATAATGACTGATCTCTTTGGAAAGAAGAATTTGGGAGTGTGTTTATTTGTCTATCATAGGGTCGCTGTGAGTTGGAATTGACTCAGCAGTGATGGGGTTATCTGTATATGTTCATGCACATGACGTGTCTGTTAATCTTGCCAAATTTTTACATTCCAAAACTGTTAATAAAAATTTAATAGTTATTAAAAATATGGATATTTAACTGACAGTAACTGCATAGATTTTATCTCCTAAAGAAAACTTTGAAAAAAATTTAGATCACTTACAATAGCAAAAGGTGTTTATCGGCATTACAGTCATACATTTGGATTGTAAATATATGCACAGTATTTTTAAGTTTGTAGAGCTGTTCAGCTTAATTTCAGTGGAATCAAAGACTAAATATGTTGAAATTTGCCTTGTAGATTTTGTCAAACAATGGTGGTAAGCAGAGAGTGGTTTAAAAAAAAAAAAAAAAAAAAAAGCAAACCGTTTGTCTGAGAAATACTCATCCTTTCCTGCTTTTTTTTTGTGGATACTAGTTATTTACTTGGCTTTTCTGGGTAAAGACGAGGGCAGAATATTCAGAGATGGTCCATACTATGTTATCTTTTCCTTTTGCTGTTAAATTGTGTTTTGGGTGAGTTCTAAAAACATAGACCAAATATTTCTTGACATTCTCTGGTCTGTTCACATGCATGCCATTTAACAAAAACTGTTTTGTAGAAGTTTGAAGCTGAATACCCCTTTTATTATAAAGCAGATACAAGTGAATAAGAATATTTTATGGGAGAAACTTAAAAATGATTTTAACCTTTTTCCCTGAAATGAGACAACTAATTATTTGCTGGATTATTCAACTATTAAAAGGGAAAAAGGAAGTGGGTAACTCCATATATCCAAATGAAAATTTAAAAATGGTAGAGGCTGAATTCATCCCATCTCCTTTTGGAAGAGTAGTTGTGGGTTTGGATAGTCAGCGAGTTGTATTTATTGGGTTTTCCATGTTTAGTACTCTGCTAGGTACGCACTGGCAGATAAAGATGTACAAGATTCAGTCACTGCACATACGAGCTTAGTGTTTGTTGATTCCTTATGAATAGGTAATTTCCTGAAGTTTCTTACCATGTATCTTTAGTTTTTTAGTTTGCATTTCAGGCTAAGAATCCACATGACTTCTTAACATTTGTTTTAGTATTCATAAACACCACGTGATGTGAAAAGAAACGTGGTTGATAGGGTGGGAAGGAGCTAGGACAACTGGGGTATAGTCCTTGGCTTGCCCTTAATTAAGGTTGAACTTAGGGCAAGTTATTTAAATCTCTCTGAGCCCACAAATTGTCCCACCCAGCAAATAAGGGAGTTGGATTAGGTTATCACTAAAGTTCAGCCTCTAAAATTCAGCCCTTCTCAAGCTGAGATCACCATTGCCCTTAATCACAGTTCCGTTCAGTCATTGAGTCCTACTGTTTAACAGCTCTGCTGGGTGGTTGGTTGATGTGAAGTGGCCAGCAGAATCACTATTACTTCCTTTAATTGTAAAGCCAGTGATAAGATTATGCCTTGATAGAACTTGGCTTGTTTTACTTAGTAAGGGTACCTTCGTGGCTTAGTGATTAAGAGCTAAGGCGGCTAAAACAAAAGGCCAGCAGTTCAAATCCACCAGGTGCTCCTTGGAAACCCTATGGGGGCAGTTCTGCTCTGTCCTTTAGGATTGATATGAGTCGGAATGGATTCGACTACAGCAAGTTTTTGCTTTTAGTTTCATCCTGATTTTTATCATTCTGCAATTTTGTATTTGAGTTGTGATTACAGAGAGATTGCTCGCTGGCTTTGTTTCTAAATATTTTATTTTACAGATAATAAGAGGAGAATTACACTTGAATGAGTGGGCATTTCTGTGACTTCTTTAACTTTTGTTTTTGCTGGGTATTTTGTTTAAATGGGATGCTTTAGTAGGTTGTTAGCTCATTTTCTGTGCCTGGTTAACTAATTCTAACTCAGTAAAGTGTCACCTCCACTGGGATCACAGCAAATGGATGCTCTTCTCTGTTTAAGATGGGGTGGGGGGGGGGATGGCATTTGTTCCCTTCTTCTACATAATGTCAGGGTTTTGGCTTTCTGAAATCCGATCATATATGAGAGTGGCAGAGGTTTGTGGAGGCAGTTTTGTGAATGGCTGACGTATTAAAAAAAAAATTTTTTTTTTTTTTTTGGTACTTAATTTATTTCTGAGGTCCTGGTTTCACATGGGATCATTATGAGTAGGAATCGACTTGAGGGGCAATGGGTTTGGTTGTTGTTTTGTTTCACGTGACCTTTGTCACTGAAGTTTTTGAAGCAAGGACGACAGAATTGATGCACAGGGACCCACATTAGAGCAGTGAGGGTCCGGATGAAGCATTGGATCGGAAGGTAGCACCTTGGGGGTGACTCAAGGGAGTTGACCGAGGTGGCCTATAGTGAGGCTTTTTCTTAAGCTTTAACATTAGGACAAATTTCCACAGGCTTTTATTTTGCCAGTGGTGGTTTAAAACAATTTGTGTGAATTAACAAATGATATCAGAGATATGCATTCCTAGCCTGGCTTCAGGTTTTGTGCTGCCTCATATGCCTTAGATACCAAATGCAGGTTCTTACTTTCTTATCCTCAGGCTTAAGAAAACTTAAAGCTAGCTATGGTGTGGGCTTTCTTTTATACTTCCCTGATTTTAATTGCTTTGGGTTTTGAGGATTAATTTCATCAATGAGGGTATGCGTGAAGAAGTAGCCTTTACACCTTTCTGCTCCTGTCAGTTGACCAGAGCTCGGCCTTGGGTGGGGTGGGGGGCAGTAGGAGAGTGTCTCCCAGGCACTGTGGGTGCTGGTGCTAGAAGGGGCTGCTGGAGGCATTACTATTGGCTGGTGTGTCCCAAAGGTGCCAGGGTTGGGGATAGTATAGGAAGTTTAGATTTCTTTTCCCTGGGAAATATGCATTATAATTACATGTATGTTTAATGGGGGTGGACATTTGGTTTGTGCTCAATTTAGGGGTCTCCCAGTATGGCAGAAAAGTATGTTCATAGCTGCCCTTAGGAGATGAGAATTTAACAATCGTTTAAATTATTAAGGTAACCTATTCTGCAACACTGATTATTTGACTTGGTTAAAATATTTAATGCTCTTTCCCTCTAGAGGAAAATTCTTCTGTGGAGCAGGGGCTAGTAGTAACATTGACCTCCTTGAATAAATGCTGTTTATCAATAAACTCCCCTGTCTGTGAATACAACACTTGTCATATAAATTGGCTCACCTTAGCTAGCACCTGTTTTTGCTTCTCTGGAGGAACTTGATGGCAGCATTCATTATGGAATGGGGTTTGGATTGCCACTGTCCAGGAAAGGTGGGTTGTCACGTCAGCCTTACGGATAAGAATGTCCTGTGGCACTAAGTTGACGCTAGGTCTAACGATGTTCAAAAGATCTACCCTAAAGTCCTAAGTGACTGTGAGGAGCACAACCTTTGAGTATAGTGTTTTAGTGAGTTAGGGAACTTTTCAATTTGGTGAGAGCCATGGAGGGGGCAGAGGGAGCCTGTGTTGGCTAAAGGAAGATCACCTTCTGTAACCGAAAAAGTGATGTGTGTGGCCTAGAGACAGAAGCAGCCCCCCAGGTACCTGTGGAGTTAAAAGACAGGTGGTATGTAATCCTTGGCTGTTACAGTGGAACAGTTTTTGCTTAGTCTTTATTTCAGCTCTGGCTTCTTCCATATATTTATATAAAGAAAAAAAATTGGGGTCAATCAGTACCTTATGGGTATGCATTCTTTTCTCATGTAGTTGCAGCTGTTGTCAGTATTATTTATACTCTTCTAACCTAAGGCTTATTTGATATTAAAATATGAAAAGACAAAAACAGTTCAAGGGCACTTAAAGACTTATAATAAGTAGGCTTGGTTGTATAATTTCTTGGAAACCCTGGTGGTGTAGTAGTTAAGTGGCTGTGGCTGCTAACCAAAAAGGCCGGCAGTTCGAATCCGCCAGGTGCTTCTTGGAAACTCTGTGGGGCAGTTCTACTCTGTCCTATAGGGTTGCTTTGAGTCGGAATCAACTTGACGGCAGTGGGTTTGGTTTGGTTTGGATATAATTTCTCGTGTGTTATGAGCAAAGCGTGAAACAAAATCACATAAATTATTAAACTAGCCGGTTCTCATTTTTGTGGTAAGCAACACTGAGTATTTGATTTAGTTAAAGTATTTAATGCTCTTTCTTGCTAGAGGAAAATTCTTCTAAAGAAAAACACCTAAATGAATGCTGGTCAGATAGACCATGACTCGGGTTTTTAGAGGCAAACTAGTGACTGAATCCTAAGACACCAGGGAGGACTGAGTTATAGGGGCCCTACTCTTCAGCAAGTTAAATAGTTCTCAGAAACAACTCTGTGTTAGGAGAAAAAAAAAAAAAAAAGGAGTGCCTGCTTATTCCTGAAGCATTTGGATGACAGTTGTATATGAACACAAGTGTGTCCTGATACTGTGAGCACTTAGACATTTGCACCGAGCAGTAAATTTCAAATCAGATGTGTGTTGTGGACACTCCTTTTGGACCCGACAGTCCTTCCCAGTCCCTGTCTTCCCTGCCACATATTACTGGCGAGGCTGGAATCGCTCCGTCAGCACTGTCTCAGCCTCCTCTGCTCTTAGACGTGGTCACGATGATGCAGTTCTGGCCTCAGTGGCTAATGGAACTTGAGGATGTGTGCTGGGTGGTTTCTGGGACTGTTGTTCCTTTCCAGATACGAGTAGAACGTAGCCATGGTTGCCCTCCGTTGCCTCTTCTTCTTGAACATGTGTGTGGTCCCAGAACTGGGGCAGCAGGTTTCTGACCGTGAGACAAAGACCGAGAGAATTGCAGAGACAGTAGAGTTGACATCGATTGAGTCCTTACTGTGTGCCACGTCTTACAACAGAAGGAGAAATAAGACATGATTCCTGCCCTTTAGGAGTTTGTGATTTTGTGAGTTGAAAATCATGCAAGTATTTCCCTTTACTCTGCATGATGGGATAAATTGCAGTGGTGAAATGGATGAATATTTATTTCATTGGGGGGAATTGAAGAGAGGTCATCACTTCTTGGGTGGGGGAGAGTGTGGAAATACTGTAGAATTACGGTTTTACTCATTTTCTTATAGAACATGTAATTAGAGAATATAGCAGTGATAGCTTCCATATACTGAGCACCTGCTACTTGCCAGATACTCTTCTAAGTATTTTGCCGCTTTTCATTTACTCCTTGCAACAGCCCTGTGAGTGCCGGTGAGTCGATTCCAACTCATAGCAGCCCTGTAGAACCAAGTAGAACTACTTCTTAGGGTTTCCAAGGAGCGACTGGTGGAGTCGAACTGCCAGCCTTTTGGTTAGCAGACGAGCTGTTAACCACTGCGCCACCAGGGCTAGGTAGTATTATCATCACCATTTATGAAAGGAACTGAGGCACAGAGAAATGAATTTTCCGGCGGTTATGCATCAGTCAGTAACAGAGCTGGAATTCAGACCCAGGTGGCCTGGCTCTCTGGTCCACCCCTCTAATCACTTATCTGCTTGTGTACTAACTTGACCTCCAAACGTTATTTTTATCATGCTCTTACTTAGATGGTACAAGAGTAACTATAATTTTAATGAATTGCTATAATATTGTAAGTTGCATTAAAGAGAATGCTAGGTGTCAAATGCTGAAGGAATGTATAAAATTTTAATCATATACACAGTAGAGTGATGCGCATCATCATCTTGGCAGGACGATAGTATTAATGAATAGTGGCCATCGTGTCAGATAAAACCAAAAACCCCATTACTGTCAACTTCATTCTGATTCATAGAACCCTACAGGACAGAATAGAACTGTCTCATAGAGTTTCCAAGGAGCGGCTGGTGATTTCGAACTGCCAGCCTTTTTGGTTAGCAGCTGAACACTCAATCACTGCGCCACCAGGGCTTCAGACTATCAAGTCAGATAACCTCCCCCCCCCGCCAAAAAAAAACAAACACAAAAAACCGCCAAACCCCTTGCTCTCAAGTCGAATTCTGACCCACAACAACCCTATAGGACAGAGTAGAACTGCCCCATGGGGTTTCCAAGGAGCTGCTGGTGGATTTTGGTTGACAGCTGTAGTGTGTAACCACTGTGCCAGACAGCTCACCCTAAATGAGTGGAGTTTGTTTCAGTTCCATTAAGTAGAAATTAACACAGACCTTATGCAAGCTCCCCCTTTCCAGGAGGTCTTCCTTTTAACTAATGCTGTTTGCCTGTGTTTACTCTTAGCTTAGGTTCCAGCAGCTGATACCCCTGCCACCATTAGTGTGCATGTATTAAAAGCCGTATGGGTATTTGAGCTTCCCCTGGCTTTTAGATGATTTATTGTGTGATTTTTCAGTAAATAGTGTACATGTGCATGCGTGCACGCATGTAAATGCACACAAACATATATACATAGACAAAATCAATGCACACATACATAAAATAGGAATATAGGAGCTCAGATGGCTGAGAGCGGATAGCAGTATTGTTGCCAGAGAAAGGGAACCGGAAGGAGCAGGAAATGGAAACTTGCACCTCAGTAAACCCGTGTCTCCTCAGAGAGAGGTAAACTATAAATGAAAAACAGTCGTGAATAAAAGAGACTCAGCTCTGGGCCTTTGAAGCTCACCACCTGTTTTCTCTTAGGTCTGTGTACTTAATTTCTTTGGACTGTTCTTTGCCATTTCTTCTTGAAAGAGCTGGTTAATGACTAGGGATGTATGGAACCAACGAGGACTAATGAGGTTAACTTGAGGTCAGCAGGCTCTGTCACAGGGGTCATGTTTTCCAGCATGATACCTGCCCCTCAGGTGGTAATTACTGGTTACACGGCTTTCCCGCTGTCTCATCTGTGGACAGTTTCAGAGCTCAGAGTTCGTTACCAAGGTTTTTCTTCCAGGATTGATTCTTGACTGCAGTGTCTGAGAGACTATGTTGCCTTCAGTTATGTGGTATGCCATAATGTGTTTGGAAACAGTGATTAAGTACAGGAATTCACAAATGATGTATTTTTTTTTCTAAATAAAATGTTAGAGCAGTTTTAAGTTAGTTACATAATACCAGTCTCAAGTCGCCATCCAGGATGTCTTCCTGTGATTGGGAGGCCAGCGTCTTTGCACGTGACGATAATTTGTCTTGTGTATCTTTCATGTGTTGAGGTGGGAAAAGTGTGAGAGCCATGGGATTAAAGGACAGGTCTTTTCCAGCAGTGATACATGTATTGTATTGCTTTACATGTCCTTTCACTTACTGCTGTCTTTAATATTAGTGTCACTTCCCCAAATACCATGCGTCCAGTCTCTTAATACGCATTTTGAATGCTGGAGCTTATATATGACAAGACTGCCTGCATCCAGAGCACATGGTCAAGTTTTTGTTTGTTTGATGCTTTGCGGACAGTTTGTTAGCTGAACTAGTATTTCAGATTGCTTCTTTGTGTTTAGGTTTGTGGCTGAGTTCCTCAACCTCTATATTAGGAGAAGAAGCTGAAATTTTAGGGCAGATGCTATAGGACAGAGTTTCCAAGGGGCGCCTGATGGATTCGAACTGCTGACCTTTTGGTTAGCAGCCATAACTCCTAACCACTACACCACCGGGATTTCCTTAGGGGAGATAGCAAAATTTCTTTTGTCATTTACCCCTCTCCCCAACCTTTGGTGGAGAGAGGAATTACTTCTGTATTAAGATAGGGTAGGTCATGCTGGGTTAACAAATAGACCCCAGAATCTCATGGCTTAACAGGACAAAGGTGTACTATTTCCCACTCGTGCATACTGTGGGGATCCAGTGCCTTTCAATGCATTGACCCGGAATCAGGACACTTCCTGTCTCATGAGGCTACCATCTCACGTGAGGTTTCCCGTTACCACGGGCGGGGGAAGAGGAAAGCTGGAGGGTAATGCTGTGGCCTGGAAGCCCTGCTTGCCCTTTCTGCCAGTCTCTTGACCACATCCAGGTGTGGTCCCACTTTGCCCCTGGGGTCTGGGAGGTGGGGGAGCACAGGGATAGTTGGTGAGCAGTAAATGTCTTTCTGTGCCCTCTTTACCACATGCCCTGCCTTTTTAAGTCTAATAACTAAAGCACTTAGGAGGCTGATTGTACTAAATGGAAGGTGTCTGAGGTACTGTATGTGACTGCCTCCAAGTGTCAGTGAATTGAAGGGCGGTGTGGGTGCAGTGTGAGCCACAGGGGTAAGGAGCACACAGTCTTGTTTGTGAATGTGGGTGGATGTGACCCGCGTTTATGACAAAGAAGCTGTCCTTGCACAGTGGGCGTACGAGGAGTTCAGGGGCTTGCTTGTCAGTCGTCTTACTGGGACATGTGCTATCTCAGCCTCTCTCCGTATGTTCTGGCCAATGTGATACTAACCCTGGAAAGTAAAATTCATGTTTATTTTTGCCACTATTTATAAAGCTATCTGAGAAAGCTTTATAAAAAATTCCAAAAAGACTAACAAAATGCTTTATGTTGTACATATGCTACAATAACAAATTCATCGTTTTAGATGATAAACTTTTCAGTTTTTAAGGTGGTGCAGTGGTTAAAATGATTGACTGCTAACCAGAAGACCGGCTGTTGGAAACTACCAGCTGCTCCGCAGGAGAAAGGTGTGGCACTCTGCTTCTGTAGAGATTTACAGCCTTGGAAACCCTATGGGGTCGCTCTGAGTTAGGATTGACTCAGCGGCAGTGGGGCGGGAGACAAAATGAGAGAAGTCCAAACCAGTTTGCCGCTGACTTTTGTAAAATGTGCCCTGGGTTTTGTGAGCAGCTGGCCTCCTCTCTTTCTCAAGGCTTTGCTTTTTTGTGTTCTGGTGCTGTTCTACTGGGCTTCCTTTTCTAATGCCAGTGCCAAGAGGGAGTCATGTAGGTCCCATCCAAAAACCCAGTGCCATCGAGTCGATTCTAACTCATAGTCACCCTATAGGACAGAGTAGAGCTGCCCCATAGAGTTTCCGAGGAGCGCCTGGCGGATTCGAACTGACAACCCTTTGGCTAGCAGCCCTAGCACTTAACCACTACACCACCAGGGTTTCGGTAGGCCCCACAGTACTGCTTTATTTCCTTCTTGGCACTGATGTCAGGAAAGACCTGGAGTCTGTCACTGCTTCATCAGTAACTAGTAGTGTGATTATTGAATTATTTACTTAACATTTTGAGCCATAGCTTTCCCATCTATAAAATAAGGGAATCAAATTATAGGATCCCTAAGACCTTTTTTTAAGACCTAGCTCTAAAATAACACGAAAGCTGCAGAAAGCTGCAGCAACTTACGTTTCCTGTTGCAGTCAGTTTTACTGAAACAAAAGGCCCTGCAGTAGTAGAAAAGGAATGGGGCCTTGGTAGCACATTAAAAAATTTACATAACAACTGCAAACTCCTGTAGTCTGCACTGTCTTTGTGGGGGAAGGCCCAGAACTCCTGACCTACAGTAGTTGTTGATGGGTATGATTAAAATGTGTATCTAATTTGCCTTGAAAAATCAGGTTTCTACCCCGGAATGTCCTGCTTAACTCCTTACTAGGTGGGTTTTGGCATGTCCTGAGATTGAGCAGGGGAAGCTGACAGGGTACTGCCCTTCCCTCCCTGTAACAAGCTGTGTTTGAATGCACATCTGTCGGTGTCTTTGTGAGACCCCTTACGCTGCCTGTTTGTGCTGAGTTCTGGAGGGCATCGCTAATGTCGGCGCAGACTGCAGTAACCGGTGCCTCCGTGAGATGTCGGGTTCTCTTCTGCAGAACGTCTTCGTCACTGCTGGATGTCATGGGACCTGCCAGAACTGTAGGAACGAGCTTCTTGAGTCTCAGCGGCTCCTTGCTGGGCTTTATGGGATATTAAGGTTACGAAAACTCTTTCCAATGAGCTTATTATTCCAGCCCCATGATTTTGATGTACACTAAGTTTGTCATTAATGAAAACGCAAAGTGGGAAATTCACTGCCTCGGTTTCAGGCACCCTGAAAAGAGCAGCTGTGGTTGGTGTGCTGCCTGTGCTCAGTCATTTTTTCACGTTGGGGAGACATTTTTGTTGAAGGGGCATTGAAGATTTTCTGTACTCAAACTATTTTTTTTTTACCTGATAATAGGTATTTGAATAGTATCAAACATTCTATTTTACAAAGCAATGAAAATGTCTTTACTCCATCAAGAAAAAAAAAAACATTATTTTTATTAATGAAGATTTGATTCAAATTTAAAAAAGATCATTGAGATTAAAAACAGAAATTATTTTATGTAAGGGATTTCAGAGCATCCAGATTTTTTCTGTTAGACTTGGTTTTGCTTTTTTGAGTACCATTATTTTAACTGCATTATTACTTAATAGCCTGTACATTGTGATAGATTATAATAATTAAAAAAAAGACCTCTGGGCTTTGTTCTACCAAGCTAGGGACAGGACCAATAAAAGTGTGAATGGTTCTGTTTTAAAATACTTCAGTACCATGGCATTAGGACTTTCCTTGCTTGGCTCCAAAGAGGTTACAAACCAGGTAAAGAATGAGTGTGCAGAGGCCGAGGAAGGAACGAGAGCTGACTTAGTGCCACGTAGTGAAGGCACTAGAGAAGGCCGAGTGCTGCGTGGAATCCACCTGCCATCAGGCCAAGGCCAGTGTCCCCTTTCGGTTCTCAGTTCTGCTGGGTGTTAGGGAGTCTGTCCACATTCCAAGTGCAGGGGTGGGACAAGGAGTGATGTTCCATTCAGGGCTCATTTCCTGTTTGGGTTTGTGTGAGTGAGTATGAGGCAGGGTGACTGATGGCGCTTGTTGCCAGACCCAGGCGTTTGCGATTGCCGTTTTCACTGATCATTTGCTGCGATGCTTCAGAAACCACAGCCCAGGTGTTGTACAGCACGCTCACAGTCATCTACGTTCCAGCGTAGTCGATGTGCTGTTTTAGGAATAGGCTGTGAGAGCCGTGTGCCTGTTCAGCCCCTTTTCTGGCACAAACATAGATTTTGGTGGACTCCGGTCTCATATGCGTTTCGACACTTGACACGGATAATCTTAACATTGCAAGAAAGTCGGTGAGCCTTGCTCCTCGTTTGTCTGAGCTCCCCTTATGGAAGATGCGGTTGGAGAAGAGGATCAGCCCTCCTGTTCTTACCCTGTCCCATCAGTCAGTTAAGCCTTTCTCTGAGGAGAAGCCCTTCAGAAACCATCGTAGGTGCTCCAGCTGCCTGACCAGGGCCCTCAGCACACCGTTTTCTCTTCGACTTCTTGCTCACTGGGTGTCAGAGCTCGGATCCTGGTAGAGCCTGGAGTCTTACTCACTAAAAAGGCATGGGTTACCATCTCTTCACAGCCTCTCTCTGTGGCCTAGAAGTAGCCAGGCCTGTGAGCTTCCCTTTAAGTACGAGATTCTCGGGAAGTACAAATGACTGCCAGTGTAATATTAACGGATATTTAAAGAGCAAATATCCTAACACTTCTGGGTCACTAGATATTTGAAGTCCAAATAATGCAGTATAACTACCTGCTGTGTTGTCAGCGATACCATATCACACAACTTACTGTCCCTGTCTGTGACGCTAAAGGCTAAGTGCTTGAAAGGCTTGTGGTCGAACCACCCAGCGGTGCCTCAGAAGAAAACCCTGGCAATCTGCTTCTGAAAGGTCACAGCTCTGAAAACCTCATGGAGCAGCTCTACTCTGCACACATGGGGTTGCCATGAGTAAGAATCGACTCGGCAGCTAATAACAACAACAGTTAGAACCCAGAAGGCTTGGGGTTCAAATCTCTGCTTTGCTGCTTCATACTGTGGTCTTGAGAAAATACTTAGGTTAAAAAAGATTAAGTTTTCCTAATTCTGAAATGGGTACAGTATTATCTGCCTTTCACTAGTGGAGTGAAGATGAATTGGGGGAATGTCAAGAAGCGCTTAGCACAGATAGCAGGTATTCAGGAATAATACTGTTCGCCTTCCAATTCTCTCAAGTTTCAAATAATTTATACTGAAATAGTCCATGGCAGGTGATTTTGGGAGTTATAAAATGAGAGGTTTTGCATTGGGTTGTCCAATACCTGTTAGTTTTTTTTCTTCCTAAAAATGTTTTGGATACAGCAGCTTATAGAACTTGTGCAGACAAGAGCTATTCTAGTAGGGAAAAACTGTTGCTTAATAAACCATTTATATCACACATAATCTCTATGCTTTTCATCATGTCTATTTCTGATATGTCACCTTACAAAATGTGACAGGATTTTGTTTTAAATCACTTTACTGTATGGTACCAGCTCTTCTAGTCTTCCTTAACAGATTCTGTACATGTGGTTTAAAGATTTACATAAGGCTACTTCGTGAAAATGAATTAACCGAGGAACAACAATTAGGGAATTCTTAAATTGGTTAGCATTGATTCTGGAGGTCAGTTGTTTTGTTGTGATTGTGGTCATTAATAAATAAAATGTGTTTGGACTTCTGCAGAGAATTTTTTAATTTCAGAGGTCTTTTAACTTTGCAGTTGAAAGTCAGGCTCTGTTGTGCAAATTTATTTCAATTAGTTACTTCAGAAAACAGCTTCAGTCTTTTTTTTTTTTTTTAATGTGCCAGGCTCTGCGCTTGATGTTGGGAGTTCATGGATGAGGGACAGAATCCCTCCTCACGAATTTACAGTCTAGTAGGGAAACAGACTGAAAAGACTAGAATACAGTACAGTAGGTACCATAAGGGTTAAAGTAAGAACAGGCTTTATTTCTTCAGCACTTACTGTCAGGCAGTGCACCAGCACTGTGTAACTGCGATCTCATTTAGTCCATCATAAAGATGAGGAAACTAGATAAGGAAACCACAGTATGGAAAATTTAAGAACCTTGCCCAAGACTGTCAGGTCGGTTCCCCAGGCAGAGCCAGGCTTTGAGCCATCATGGTGCTTGCACTGGGCAGCGTGGGAGCAGAGGAGGAACGCTGATGAATTTGCTAGAGGAGGTTGGAGGCTGAGGAGGTGGTTCTGAGGTGATTCTCCAAAAAAGCGAGTAGGCCTTGGGCAAGTGAGCAAAGCAAGACAGTGTGTTCCAGGCCAAGGGAGGGACGGCTCAGCAGCTTGGAGGCATGACAATGAGCGTACAGTGCATTATTCGCTGATTGAGAGCTGCTTGGGGGAACAGCGAGGATGAGAACAGAGACGCATGTCATTAAAGGATGTGACCTGAAGGCAGTTGGATTTTCCTGTAAGTGGGAAATCATTTAAATGCACTAAGCCAGGCAATGCTATCAGAATTTCACCAAAGAAAGATGATTTTGTTAACAGACAAAAAGCCGTGCCTACAGGAATATTTAATAGTAGGCTTTTGAAACAGTATAGGCAGTCCCCGGGTTGCAAACATTTGACTTACAGACTACTTGTATTTAAGAACAGACTGCCATAAAGCCTCTTA
Organism: Elephas maximus indicus; assembly: GCF_024166365.1. Taxonomy (NCBI): domain Eukaryota; kingdom Metazoa; phylum Chordata; class Mammalia; order Proboscidea; family Elephantidae; genus Elephas; species Elephas maximus. Next base: position 20,004,819 of record NC_064822.1, read on the forward strand.
TGTTAAACATTTGAGTTAAATACATACAGTGGTGTGTAATAACAAACACACACACTGGTTTGTAATGTTCATGGAAACACTGCATGGTTTGGAAGGGTTTCTTAAGTGTTTTATATGCATAATCAAAACCAAACCTGTTGCTGTTCAGTCAGTTCCGATTCATAGCGACCCTACAGGAGAGAGTAGAACTGCCCCATATGATTTCCAAGGAACGCCTGATAGAATCGAACTGCTGACCTATTGGTTAGCAGCCGTAGCTGTTTAGCCACTGTGCCACAGGGTTTCCTTTATATGCAAAGGAAGGTAAAATATATAAAACTATACTACATATTAAATACTAAGACCAACATTTGACTAACTGACGCTAAACAAGAACCGTATGTCCCTGATCTGACTACAAATTTGACTTACAGACAGATTTAGGAATGAATTTCATTCGTAATCTGGGGGCTACCCATAGACTGTTTTGAATACAGTAGTAGACTTTTTTCAGAATTTCTTTGTAGATGATAGAAAACCAAAAAAACCCCAAACTTGTTGCCATCAAGTTGATTCCAACTCATAGTGACACTATAAGACAGAGTAGAACTGCCCCATAGTTTCTAAGGAGCGCCTGGTGGATTCGAACTGCTGACCTTTTTGGTTACAGCCATAGCTCTTAACCACTACACCACCAGGTTTCCAGATGATACAGCTGTAATGTAATAACATCATCTGCTATTGAACCAGTATGAACTCGGTAGCCATATAAGACCCTGTTGATATCGAGTCAATTCTGACTCACAGTGACCCTGTAGGACAGAGTAGAACTGTCCCATAGGGTTTCCAAGGCTGTACTCTTTACTGGAGCAGACTGCCACATCTTTCTCCCACAGAGCAGCTGGTAGGTCCGTACCACTGATCTTTCGGTTAGCAGCCAAGTGCTTTAACCACTGAGCCACCAGGGTCTTTGCCATATAAGAAAGACATTCCTATTTTATTAATAATATATAGAACCATTTTCTTGTATTCAAACACACACAAATGTAGACCCTAAAGTCATCTAAAAGGCTCCTCAGATCTTAAAATTGTAATTTATCTTTATGAATATTTCTGCCAGTTCATTAAATATATTAATTATATGGAAATCTGAGAATGTGACGTTATCAGAAAGAAACTACATTTTAATTGTTGTATGCTGTCGAGTTGATTCCGACTCATAGTGACCCTATAGGTCAGATCAGAGCTGCCCTATAGTGTTTTGTAGCCTGTAATCTTTACGGGGGCAGATCGCCAGGTTTATTCTCCTGAGAAGCTGCTGGTGGGTTCAAACTACCAGCCTTTTGGTTAGCAGCCGAGCGCTTAACCATCGCACCACCAGGGCTCCTATTCCTTTTCATGAATACCCCAAAATGTATGGGCATGAATGTTTTTCCCTTCTTAGACCACCACTGTGTCCTTCCTTTGAAATGTGAAATTATGTTGTAATGTAGTTTTCGTGTTCTTTTAGATTTGCATAGTTCTTCAAAAAAAAGGAAAAAACTTAATGTACAAGGAGAATATTTGTTGATTTTAGAATGTGATTCCCCAGTAACCAAATTGCTGTAAATCTGTACAGCAGAGCAACTCTGGTGTGTGGTGTTTCGGTTGGCACTGGATGACTTACATTTTCCACACAGTTACCTTTCAGGGACTTTTAAACGTGGAGGGATGGCTAAGAATGGTCCATATCTCATTTTCTTGAAGTCTTTAACAATGGGGGCGGTCGGGATGCTTCCTCAGCTGTGACGTTACGATAACATGGCTTCTTTCTGTTTATACCTGTAGTTTTTGTTTCAGTCTTTTTTTGTCTTCACGTTGCCCATGGTTCTAGTCCTACTTCATGGACTTCATGCCTAAAGTAAATAGGTTAAAAAGAACAGTTTATTCCATCCCAGCATGATTTTATTTGGAAGGCTTAAATCAACTAGGTGTTTGGAAGTATTTGTGCATACTGGTGGTATTTTTGGTTTTAAAAAATAATTTGTGTTGTTTTTGTCCTTCAAATGGGTAACAGTATGGTGGTTCTGTCGATAAAAATACAGCCACAAAACTGGTTTTAGAAGATGCAGCTGTAGGTGTTAGAGAATGAATGGTGTGAAAATTAATGAATAGTGGGAAATATTGCTTTCTCAGATACACAGTGCCTTGTGTCATCTGTGATGAATGTAGCTAATTGTTTCACTTTTAGTGACGAAATGAACAGAACCCATGTTTGTAGTGTTGGTCTTGACAAGCGAAATCATAAGAACCCTACTATTAATACATTTTCCTGTGTGTACTGTTTGAGGAAAGTACAGATTGCATGACTAAAGATATGATTAGCGCATGCTGTCAAGACATGTTGCCAGGTCTGGGTTCCTCCTTGATCCTGCTTTAGCAAAGCAAAAGAGGCAGACTCAGGCACCTGACGAGACTGTTTTCTTCAGATCCCCAGTCCCTGCGCACAGGTTGCAGTTAGGCTGCAGGAGCGAAACTGAAACTCCTGAAATACAAAGATGAGTGTGTGTGGGTGGAGTGAAGGGAGGAACTGGCTGCTTGCTACGGTCCCTTGAGCCTTCAGTAGAACACGGGACAGGCTGAGGCTGAAGCAGATAAAGGCATGTGCACTTTGCTCACTCGGAACTGGCATGGGGATAGCTCTGCCTCTGGAGGGCTTTCTGCAAGATGCTCCTGGAGGTGACATTGTACCAGGCTCTGTGATGCAAGATGAGGCACCCAATGGCTTCATTTCCCACCATCCCACCCCTCCTCCATGGTTCAGGGGACTTGTAGCTTTAGGGAATTCAAAAATGGTACCTCCTCACTGGTAAGGCTGTCCCTAGTCACTGCGTCCGCGACAGATACCGGTGAACCTGCCGGCATCACCAGTTGCTGTGAAGCCAACTCTGACTGTAGTTATACTTAGTATTTAATTAACCAGAATTAGCTCTCTCTCACTGGGTGGTGCAAATGGTTAATACAGTCAGCTGCTAACTGAAAGGTTGAAGGTTGGAGTCCACCCAGAGGTGCCGTGGGAGAAAGGCCTGGTAATCTACTTCCAAAAAATCAGCCATTGAAAATCCTATGGAGCACATTTCTACTCTGACACAGATGACGTCACCACCATGGAGTTGGTGTGGACTCCATGGCAACTGTTCACTTTTGACCATTTTTAATACTTTCTCAGAAAATGAGGAACTGGCATCATTGGGCAAAATATGCAGTATGTCAGATAGATCGCTGCTTTGGGAATCCGCATATTATCTTACAGGATCTGAAAGTCTTTCCCAGCTCAAAGAATTTTATGAATTTGTTTTAGTCCATTTTAAACCAATACCAAAACCAAAGCCATTGTCATCTAGTCGATTCCAACTCATGGCCATCTTAAACTGAAAGAAAAGAGGTTGCATATAGAACAGTTCCATAAATGTTTAGTGCGGTGCCATTAATTCATTAGAATAAATGTGTAATTTTCTATGGTGGCCCCTTGGAGAGGGACCTTACTTTAAATATGTACATTCTAGCTCGTTTGTTTCAAGAATCAATCGTGACCGAAATAGTTATCACTTTGTACAGGTTGTGCAAATGGTTAAGTGCCCAACTACTAGCCAAAAGGTTGGCGGTTTGAAGGCACCCCGAGGTGCCTCAGAAAACAGGTCTGGTGATCTGCTTCCGAAAGGTCACAGCCTTGAAAACCCTCGGGAGCACGGTTTACTCTGCACACGTGGGGTTGCCATGAGTCAGAATCAACTCAACGACAGCTAACAACAACAACAACACGGGCTTCTTCAGTGTGGCTAGCGTACCGTTCTGCACTGTTTGATGCTGGTGAAGGTAAAGAAGTCTGTAGTAAACTAGCATTTTGATAGCAATTAGTTGACGCTTGTTGATGTGTGTATATTACTCTCTTATGGCGGGGACTGTTCCCTCTCCACTAAACATTTCATTAAAATGATCATTGCAAGGTATTTATTCTTGCTTATTTAGTAGGGTTTCCATGTTTAATTTGATTTCTAGTACTCTGAAGGCAAATAAATGGGAAAGAAAAACTCATCTAACTCTTAGGGACTGAGTTACAAAAGGAATGAAATAGGAATAGAAATAGGCTACACCCATTGCTGTCGAGTCAATTCTGACTTGGAACGACCCTACAGGACAGAGTAGAACTGCCCCATAGGGCTTCCAAGGCTGTAATCTTTATGGAAGCAGACTGCCACATCTTTCTCCCGGGATGTGGCTGGTGGGTTCGAAACACTGACCTTTTACTTTGCAGCTAAGCACTTAGCCAACTGTGCCACCAGGGCTCATAAAGATGCTATAATTTATTCCTCTTTAATAGGTTATAGCATCTTTCTGGAGTGTTCTAAAGCTGTAGAAAACTTGTTTCTTTCACGGTCAGAGAATGAACTGTCTCGTTTAATCAAAATGTAAGCAGATCAAAGTTGGCTTATGTATTGTTTATGAAATACCAGGTTTTAAAGCAGTGGTATGCCACAAGAGAGTTAATAGGAAAATTCTTAATCGAACTTCTTGGGTTAAAAAAAGTTGTAGCGCCTTGCGTCACCCGTGGGTCATTATGGAGAGTGAGATTATCAGTGTGGGAGTAAATGATGTCAGCCTCTCTGGTGCTGAATAACAGAGCTTGCTGTGTTTTTAAAAGCCTTGTCCTCTGAGTCACAGTTTATTCCCCTTGAGGCAGGGTACTATTTTAGACCCCCGTTTTGCTTTGTGTGTTAGTTTTATTCTCCTCTACCCTCAGTAATTACTCCCCCTTGTTACTCTAGTTGTCCTGCTCTTGTGTTAAAATTTGGTCCCTTATTGTTAACAGACTTGAGGTCATCTAGTGAAACCTGGGGCTGGAATGACTTGGCTTCACTTTCACTCTAGCCCCCAGTTCAGTTGTTGATAAAATCATTCTGAGGATTTACCATTGTAGAGAAAATATGTTCATATATCCTGCAGCTTAGATAGTGGTGTCAGGGACCATTTTACTGATAGTAAACTGGAAACCACTGCCAGGTTTTTACCTATAAACTGGGTCTTAAAATTACTTATTATCTTCTAGTCATTGTTGGTCTAACCATTGTAATCTGTGTGTGTGTTCATATTATGATTTTACTTAATAGCTTTTCATTAGTTCTTTATGAATTTCATTCTGTTATTAAATTGTTGGGGTTTTCATGGAGAAATTGATTCCACGTTTATAGCCCTTGGAAGCTATCTTGAAATAAATTGCTTTTACATGTTTTAAAGTTTCACATGTTTATTTGCCTACCTGTTGCCATCAAGTTGATTCCAACTCATGTTGACCTTGTAGGACAGAATAGAACTGCCCTGTGGAGTTTCTAAAGCTGTAAATCTTTATGGAAGCAGACTGCCACATCTTTGTCCTGCCTAGTGGCTGGTGGGTTTGAACCGCCAACTGTTTGGTTAGCATCTGAGCACTTAACCACTGCACCACCAGGACTCCACTTTATTTGCCTAGGAGCTCTTAAAACTTGTATCTGTGTTAGGGCTGTGCTGCTTCATGCTGTCCTTAGAGGAAGAATAATGTCATGTAGAACATCATTAGTTGTTTTTTGCTTCTAGACAAAATTATTTGCACAAAAGGGTATTTACTAGAGTAAATAGTAAATTATAATATGCTCAGGATAGAGACAAGGATCAATGGATAGAATGGAGAGTCCAGAAATAGGCCCACACAGGTATGGCCATTGATTTTTGACAAAGATGCAAAAGCAAGTAGTGGAAAATGGATAGTCTTTAGAACAAGTGGAGCTGGAAGCATTGGGTACCCATATGTAAAAATATGGACCCCAGCCTGAACACCTTTTACAGAAATTAACTCAAAATGAACCATAGATCTAAATGTGCGACATAAAATTATGCAACTTCTAGAAGAAAACATAGGAGAAACTCTATGACCTGGTATTAGACCAAGTGTTTTTAGACATGATACCAAAAGAGCATGATACCATGATCCATAAAAGAAAAAGAATGGTAAACTGGAGTTCATTAAAATTAAAAACTTTTGTTCTGCAAAAGATACTTAGGAAAATGAAAAGACCAACAATACACTGGGAGAAAGTATTACAAATCACATATTCTATAAAGGATATGTATCCAGAACTTATAAAGGACTCCCAAAACTCAATACTAGGAAAACAAGCCACAGAATTTACAAAATGGGCAAAAGACTTGAACATTCACTTTACCAAAGAGGATATAAAAATGGCAGGTAAGCACAGGAAGTAATGATCAACACGACTAGTCATAGTGAAATACAGTTGACAGCTGTGGCAAGGTGCTCCTACACCCGTTAGAATGACTACTAGGAAGTAAATAAAAGTACTGACAACACCAAGTGCCAGTGAGGATGGGGAGCAACTGGAACTCTCAGACATTGTTGGTGGGAATTTGGAGTGGTACAACTACTCTGGAAAACAGTTTGGCAGTTTATTATGAAGTTATATATATATTATAAAGTTCCATTTATGTGACGTGCTTAAAAAGGTAAAACCATAGGAATGGAGAATGGATCAGTAGCTGCTACGGTTGTGGTGAGGAGAGGGCATGCTAGAGAGAGAGAGTACACAGGGGTTTTTTGGCGTGATGGACCAGAACTGTTCTGTGTCTTGATTATGTTGGTGGTTATATGAATCTATGCATGTGTTAAAATTCACAAAACTATACAAGAAAAGGAAAACAGTTTTATTTTGTGATAATTAAAAATATTTTCACATTTTGAATGTCAGATTTTTATAGGAAGTTATTTATTGGCTCAAGTCTGTCAAAGAGACATGGATTATGCATGGTAGAGTCTGTGCATATGTGCATATGAATTACAAATGGTTCTGCTCTTTGTTGGTAAGGAGTTTTTTTTTTGGTGGAGTGGTAGCAAGAAGGGCATGGGAAAGGTTGCCAACTTTAAAAAACAAACAAGCAAACTGCCACTAAAATGTCTAGAATCCATTGAGTAAACGCTTGTATTTCTAACTTTATATAAAATAGAATTAAAATTAATAATGAAAACTAAGGTGCGCCTGACCCAAGCCATGGTATTTTCAATAGCATCATATGCATGTGAAACCTGGGCAATGAATAAGGAAGACCGAAGAAGAATTGATACCTTCGAATTGTGGTATTGGGCAAAGAATATTGAATATACCGTGGACTGCCAAAAGAATGAACAAATCTGTGCAGCCAGAATGCTCCATAGAGGCAAGGATGGCGAGACTGTGTCTCATGTACTTTGGACACATGTTATCAGGAGGAATTGGTCCCTGGAGAAGGACATCATGCTTGGTAGAGTAGATGGCCAGTGAAAAAAGAGGAAGGCTCTGAACAAGATGGATTGACACAGTGGCTGCAACAGTGGGCTCAAGCATAACAACGATTGTGAGGATGGTGCAGGGCCAGGCAGTGTTTTGTTCTGTTGTGCATAGGGTCACCATGAGTTGGAACCGACTTGATGACACCTAAGAACAACAATGATTTATTATTATTTTTTTATGTCCTATTAGTAGGTGAAGAAGAATGAATAATAAAAATTAATTTAAAAGCATCAATTAAAAAAACCCAGGCATTTTGAACGACAGCAGGAATAGTTCTTGCAAAAGTTACCCTGAAGTACTTTTTGGGAAAGTAGGTTTTCTCAGTGTAACATTTCCCATGACTTTTTGTTGATATGTTTTGATTTGGTGAAAAGAAAGAAAAACCAAAAATATTGGTGGAGAAATATAGAGTTCTTTAAAGAGATGTAAATAACCCAGGGGTCTGGCTGTATTGTTTAAACCGAGTTTTATTGTAATTGAATTTGTGGAGGTTCATAATTTTGTAACCAAAAGGGGCTATTGTGAATGGGCGAGGAATGGGCTTGTCTTTGGACTGACATCTAAAATGTGTAGATGTGATATAGGCAGTCATAAAGATTCTGATAATTTTCCCTAAAACGGGCAAAACTGGAGAAAGCAGCAGGCAGGCTAGTGTATGTGAATGGACTGATCTAAGGGAAAGGAGCAGGAGAGGACACCAGAGGTACTCGCTGTCCACTGTATTCCCACTGAGAGAGTTGTCTGGGTGCTGGTGCACTTTGTAGGAAGACTGTGTCCCTTTAATGGCTTGGGACCTCTCAGCAACCCTCCAGGACAGCAGCTTGAGGAACACAAAGCTCTAAGACCATACCCGTGTGGCTCATGACCTCAGTATTATGGACTTAACTTCCTTGGTAGTGGGGCAGATTTTTTTGGTCAGCAATATTTTTGCTTGGGATCTGCCTCCTGAGAAGATTTCCCTTCTTCTTTGTACTTCAGGGCTGTACCTAAGAGGGATTTGGCTTGGATTTCTCTGGGTGACAGAGATTGGGATATTTTCTGATGTACTAAATTTGACTTTGATTCTCCCTGACTCTTTAATTCAAGTACCAGCATCATCTAAAATCTGTATCACCTTGGAGCTTGTTAGACAGAATCTCAGGTCCCACTCCAGACTCATCAAAATAGAATCTTCATGTAACAGGACCCTTTGGAGATTTGTATGTGCAGTAAGGTTTGAGAAGCACTGATCTGATTGACTCAACTTACACAAGTTGAATTCTCAAGACAAAGAGACTCCTAGTCACTCAGTCCATCCTCATCATAAATACCTGGGGCTGAGGTATGTGGGGAACGGCATGAAGGGAGCTTCAAGTGGGAAGGGGAGATTTTCCTAAGAGATTGAAAATGGAGGAATTAGGCAAGATTCTATTACACGTAACTACTTAATTAGTATTTATTGTTTAACATCTTAAAGATAGTGAAAGTCAATGATTTTTATAGAATTGCAAGTCTGTTTTTTGTTTTCTTTTGGTAAAACATTGACATAGATTTCATGTGGAGTAATGATAAAAAAAAAATAGCTAGGTGGAAAAACAGATACGCGCTCACGCGCTCGGTTGCTAATCGAAAGGTTGGAGGTTGGAGTCTACTCAGGCATCTTAGAAGAAAGACTGGGCAGTCTATTTCCAGAAAAACAGCTATTGAAAACCTATGGTGCACAACTGTACTCTGACACACATGGGGTGACCATGAGTCAGAATCGACTAGACTGCAACTGTTTTTTTTTTTTTTTTAATCGTAATAGCTAACATTGCTTATTGTGTGCCCATTAAGGATACTCATCGTTTAAAGCTATTACTGTGTTTTACCATAATGTAGCATTACAAGGTAGTTACTCTTCTCATTTTTCTTACTGATGAGGAATAAAAGTTTAGAGAGCTTTGATAACTTGCCTTAAGTGACACTGTTAGTAGAGACCCAGGCAGTCTGGCTATAGGGTTAATGCTGTCGACCGTCCTCATATCCTGTGGGTAGTGTCTTCTTCCTACTTCGAGACAAGCTATAGCTTGTGAAATAGGACCAAAACCCAAACCCACTGCCGTCGAGCTGATTCCGACTCATAGCAACCCTATAGGACAGAGTAAAACTGCCCCATAGAGTTTCCAAGGAGCACCTGGTGGATTTGAACTGCCAACCTCATGGTTAGCAGCTGTAACACTTAACCACTATGCCACCAAGTTTTCCCGAAATAGGACCAGAATTCACTATTCATGGATGAGACCTGATTATTCTTTTGAGATCCAATATGTTCTCCGTAATTGGTGTTGCTGGAACATCCAAGAAAAAAGTAATTGTAAAGGTAAGAATGTGCGTGTGTTTTGTATTCATCAGGGTTTCTAAAAATCACATTTTTCACAGTAGAGATTTTGCTTGTAAAAATCTGTTTAGTAAATATTATGTAAACAGGCAAAGATTTTTCTGGGCTTCAGTTTAAAATTCTCTTTACAGCCACAAAAGTAGATGGACTGCAAATTTTAGAGAAATGCTTCCTAATTCAGCACAAGTGATTGAATTCATGATGACAGTCTGAGATTGGCATATTGGGAGTTTGCTTGGACACAGTTCACCAGAAAGTGCTGCAGTTCATTGTAAAGCTGGTCAGTCTTGGATCTCATTCAATGCAGTTAAGTAAGTAGCAAGGCGATGCTCTCGATGGAGGTCTTTGGTCCGTAAGGCAGCCCTCTAATAAGAGCCCTCAGAGCAAGAAACCCCTTCTGAATAAAGAGTTCATTATCATGAATACAATTTAATTTTTTAATTTTGGTTTCATAGATCTAATAAATTCTTATACTCTATTCCCATGCCAGCTTAGATCAATTCGAAGGAAAATCCAGAGTTGTAGCAGTATGATACAGTAATCATACTCCTGTTCTCAGCCTTCATGGAAACTTAGTTTCTATGCATTCATTTATCTGTCCAAGAGGCTTAACAAAATTTAATATTTTTTTTCTCCCAGAGACATTTTGAGAATTAATTAGGTAGGAACTTAGGAAAAACAATGAAGAAATAACTGTGGAAAGGACCCACGTAAGTATAGAATGCAGTGGTGGACGTTATTTACTATCATGTTGTTTTCAGGTGCCGTGGAGTCGGTTCCGACTCATAGTGACCATATATGTACAGCAGAACAAAACACTGCCCCATCCTGCGCCATCCTCACAATTGTTGTTATGCCTGAGCCCATTGCTGCAGCCACTGTGTCAATCTACTTCATTGAGGGTCTTCCTCTTTTTTCGCTGACCCTCTATTTTACCAAGCGTGATATCCTCCAGGGACTGGCCCCTCCTGATAACATGTCCAAAGTATGTGAGAAAAAGTCTCAACACCCTCACTTCCAAGAAGCATTCCAGCTGCACTTCCTCCAAGACAGATTTGTTTGTTGTTCTTGCAGTCCATGATATATTGAGTATTCTTTGCCAACGCCATAATTCAAAGGCATCAGTTCTTCTTCGGTCTTTGTTATTCGCTGCCCAGCTTTCACATGCGTATATGAGGTGATGAAGATATCATGGCATTGGTCATTTGGCATACTTTAGTTCTCAAAGTGACATCTTTGCTCTTCAATACTTGAAAGAGGTCTTTTGCTGCAGATTTTCTCAGCGCAATATGTTGTTTGATTTCTTGACTGCTGCTTCCATGGGTGTTGATTGTGGATCCAAGGAAAACGAAATCCTTGACAACTTTGGTGTTTTCTGCGTTTACCATGATGTTGCTTATTAGTCCAGCTGTGAAGATTTTTGTTTTCTTTATGTTGAGGTGTAATCCATACTAAAGGCTGTAGTCTTTGATCTTCATGATTAAGTTCTTCCAGTCCTCTCCTCTTTCTGTAAGCAAGGTTGTGTCATTTGCATATCGTAAGTTGTTAATGAGCCTTCCTCCAATCCTGATGCTGCATTCTTCTTTGTATAGTCCAGCTTCTCGGATTTTTCACTCAGCATACATATTGAATGAGTATAATGAAAGGAGTCAACCGTGATGTACACCTTTCTTGACTTGGAACCATGCAGTATCCCCTTGTTCTGTTCAAATGACTACTTCTTGGTTTATGTACAGGTTCTGCATGAGTGTAATTAACTGTTCTGGAATTCTCATTCTATGCAATGTTATCCATAATTTGTAATGATCCACACAGTTGAATGCCTGTGCATAGTTAATAAAACACAGATAAACATCTTTCTGGTGCTCTCTGCTTTCAGCCAGGATCCATCTGATGTCAGCAGTGGTAACCCTCATTCCATGTCCTCTTCTGAATATTGCTTGAATTTTTGGCAGTTTTCTGTCAGTGTACTGCTGCAACTCTTTTTCAGTTATCTTCAGCAAAAATTTACTTGTATGTGATATTGATGATACTGTTTGGTAATTTGTGCATTCTATAGAATCACCTTTGAAGTGATACTGTGTGTCAAAATGAACTTTGAAAGCTGTAAAAACATCTGTAAGTACTATTAAGAATAAACAGCATTCCCAGTACTGCAAATCCTAAATTGTCGTATGTGACTGGGTAATAGGTTGGCTATTAAAATCTTTTATAATTTAATTCAGAGATAGGTATTTAAGCTTCGTGAGAAGTTATTAACTACTGTTTGCAAAGCATAGCCTTAGGTGCTAAAGAGATGAAAATAAGTAGGAAGCCCCCAGCAAACTTTGAAAGACTGCCTTGGAGAATAAGACACACACACACACACACACAAAACACACAATTTCTATAGCACTATACTCAGTGAATATGTGGGATGTTACCAGGCAGCGTTCACCAGATGAATAGAGTTGACTGAGTTAAAGGGCTTCAGAAATCCCTAAGAACAGTGGCTGGGAAAGAGGCTATCCAATATTACGTTTAAGCTAGACCATGAAGAATTCTAGGATTGAAATGTGCTAGTTAACATTGACATTTTAAAACAACTAGCTTGTCCTGCTTGAAACTGTATCCCTAGTTCTTATTTAGAGGAATTCAGAAGAAAAGCCTCGAGATGTGCTTCCTAAAGGTCACAGCCTTGAAAACCCTATGGAACAGTTACGCTCTGCACACATGGGGTCGCTGTGAGTCAGAGCAGAGATGATGACAACTGTTTTTTTTTTTTTAATCTAGAGTAGTAACCTGCTCTTAGTACACACACACCCCCCCACACACATACACCCACAGACGCACAGAGCTTTTAATGAAATTTTAAAACTTGTACTATTAAGTATAAAGTATAAAAAACACTAAAAAAAAAAAATTTTTTTTTTTTTTAAGGAGAGGAAATATCCTACTTACTTTGTAATAAGTAAGATGTGTTCTAGGTTTTTTTCACCCCTCAGTAAATGTCATTGTCGGTTCTCAGGTCTTGCTGCTCTAATAAGCACTTGTCTCGATGCCTGTGTTCCTTTAGTTGGGAGAGCTAAAGGATTTGTACAGTCCCTGATAGCAGCGTGGGATAGAGACTCCCCTTCCTCAGACTCTGAGGTGTGCCCCTTTCTTCAACATTATGTTACAATGGTAAAGCTGAAGATGTTGATGTGAGGCGCTTAATTGTTACGTTGTAGGAAGTAGTGCAAGGTGTTAATTACCCATCTCTATGTTTTTTTTTTTATGGGGGCTGAGCAGAGGTACCCCTTAGCAGGACAGTTAGTCGTCTCCAGGTTCTTCTCTCTGGCTCCTGACATCCCCTGGGTCACATTGAGGGTCGTTGGCTCCTTAGATTCATGCAGCTCATTCAGGAAGCAGTTTTTTGGTTTAGATGGTAATGTCTGTAGGATACATTTTATACTGGCTCAGGATGTTTTAGTCAATAAGCATTTGCCTATGGAGAGCAACAATTCGTAGATTGGTTCTGAAAGAGTGTTTGTTTTAAAGCTTTTTTCCTATTTTTAGAAGAATGGTAACCCTCTCCTGTGTTTAATAACTTTTTTGACCTCGTTAACTAAGGGTATAATGATACAAGGCAAAATAGGAACACTTTTAGTTAAAAAGAGTTTTTCTTTGTACCCCTTTAAAATGGAGCAAAACAAATCCTGGTTTGTGTTGTATTAATTCTGTCTGAAATTGGTTGGAATCTCGTAGGAGGTGGAAGAAAATGAAGTTGTCATTGCTCCCCTTTTAAAGGCCTCTTTTTACCCAATTAATCCAGCATTAAAAGTTATAAACCGATAGTTATAATGACAGTAAGTTATTTACTCTGCAGTAAAAAAAAAAAAAAAAAAGCAAAGTAGAGCATCTTTTAAAGTCTAACATGTTTTTCTTGGAATCGATGGTGACGAAGCAGTAACATAGAGTCCTGGCTCTGCCACTTAATTTAGAGAAAACTTGGGCACGGTAGTTTGCTTTTTCTAAGCCCAGGTTTTCAGTTGCTGTCAAGTCACCGCCAGCTCATGGCAGCCCTTCACATGTGTCAGTAGAACTGTGCTCCACAGGATTTTCAGTTGTTGGTTTTTTGGACGTAGATCACCAAGTCTTTCTTCTGAGGTGACGCTAGATGGACTCTGACCACCAACCTTTTGGTTAGCAGGGAGTGTGTTTACCAGTTGTTCCTCACTCACAGTAAGATGTGTGTGATGGTAGTGGTTATCTCCTGTTGTGAGGATTATATGAGATGAAGCCTGCAGAGTACTTAGCCCAAGGCTCCTCACACAGTGCCCAGTACTTGCTACCGCTGACCCCCACCCCCCATCATCAACCTTGGTAGATGCGCTGCTTTGATTTTTAGGACTAGAAAATTAATGTTTCCAAAATTAAAAATACTTCTGTTTTAAGGCCTCTGGTGTCTAACTCTGTGGAAACCAGACTAACAAAAATAATGGTGCCAATAAATGACATTTTTCTGAATATTTATAAATTATTTGAAATAGCACTTACGGATGTTAAGTTTCAGAGATATTGGAAAAAAATCTTAAGTCATTCTTAAACTCAGTGATTTATGTGTGTGTTTTAACAGAAAATATTTCTATGTATTTTTTTCTTTTGTCAAAAGAAGAAAATGAATGATGAATCCAGCAGGTTGCTTGTATTCACCAGGAAAAAGAAAAGCATACAACCAGAACTTCAGATAGGTTGTGTGTGTGAAGGAAGAGAGAGCAGCAGAAGGATGTCTAGTGGTGGAATATTGCCGGTTACTGGAGGTTACAGGGTCTACACCTGTGATTTCAGCTTAAAATGTAGCTCATTAAAACAGGCATGTTTTTGAAAAAATGCTTTTGTTATTTAAATTACCCAGATAAAAACTAGGCAGACACTTGTGGCACAGTGGTTAAGCGCTCGGCTCCTAACGGCAAGGTCGGCAGTTTGGACCCACCAGCAGTTCCTGGGGAGAACGATGTGGCAGTCTGCCTCTGTAAAGAGTCTGAGCCTTGGAAACCCCAGGGGGCAGTTCTGTTCTATCCTGTAGGTTCACTATGAGTAAGAATTCAACTCGATGGCAATGGGTATAATGGGTAGGTAAAAACTAGAAGGTTAAATTTGATCCAGTCTTTGTGGTTGTCCAGAACTCCCTCCTGTTGCTGTATTTGAGCCTATGTGACTTGTGGTTATTGTCAAATAAGGAAATTCTGTTGTTTTAACTGAGGATTTCAGAAAGTGTTTTAGGATTATGTGGTGAAGAGCTTAAGGGTAAGTGGGGTAGATTTCTGGGAAATGTATATATTGTATGTTTCTGGTCCTAACTATCCCAGATACATTTGATTGGTTTTTGTAGCTACCAGAGAAAAGGAGAAGGGAAGGGGAAAGTTCACAGGTTGGTCCCTGAGGTTGGGGCGTTGGGAGAACATGGGCAGGAAGAGAAGTTCACAGGTTCGTCCCTGAGGTTGGGGCGTTGGGAGAACATGGGCAGGAAGAGACAGCAGCAGCAGAACCTCCAGTGGTGGCTGTGTTGCAGGGCACTGAAGGTTACAGGGTCTCCACCTGCCACGTGCCTCTATGGTGACAGCCGTCTCAGTGACCCCCTGAGAGCAGGAGGGCCTTTCAGGAGAGGGCTAGAACCTGGTATGTGATAGCTTAATCTAAGTCAAGGAAGCCCTGATCCAGCGGCCAGCTGAGGTAGACCACTGGCACCCTTCCCTCCTGGATCAGTATGGAGGGTGTGGAATTGGTACACCACTGAGGTGTGGGAGAGGGTCCATGGGAAACCTACCTTTTGGTTTCCATTCTGATGTTTCCTATGTTATTTCAGCCTCTGGCTCTGTTTCCGGCCACCAAATCCTCCTCCCTTTTGGTTAAGTAACAAAGCACCAGTCAGAACCGTGTAGAGGGCACAGTGATTGCATCGTGGCCCCACTGTGGCACCAAATGCTCTGGTCTCCGGTAATAACTTTATTCTTAGTCCTGGGAAACAAATACGCAATTTTTCCTCCCCTGGAAAATAAGACAGAAAAACTAGTTTCATAGAAATGCATTTCACCACATTTTTGCTGGCACGTCTATTTCCTGGTAAGGCATGGTGTACTTACAACTAAATACGAAAGAAGAGATTATGTCTGCTAGTGATTCTTACTTGGATAGAGTAAAAATAGTTTATATGTATTCAAAGCAGAAAGATTTACAAATATAAAGTGCGCTGGTGCTTTGGTTCCAGCATGTTCATTTATCATGAGAATGTTTTGTTTTTCCCCTATATAATGGAGCAAAATCAGTAAAGAGATCCATTTAGCAACTAGCCTGCTTTGTGGAAAGCTTCGCTGCTGCCGGGTTACGGGTATTGCTGTTTGTCTGGGTCGCTTAAGCATATCGTGTCTTGTTTTCATTGACTTTTTGCTTTACTACTTCCTTTCCGGTTTATGCCTTTTAATAGAATAGTTTTATGAATTTGACTTGATGTATTTTCTAGTGTTGGAAAAACATATCTGGAAGCTTTTTTTCTTTTTAAATGTTTTTGTTAGTTGCCATCCAGTTGGCTCTGACTCATGATGATCCCACATGTGCAGAGTAGAACTGCTCCATAGGGTTTTCAGAGCTGTGACCTTTCAGAAGTAGATCACCAGGCCCTTCTTCCAAGGTGCCTGTGGGTGGATTTGAACTGCCGACCTTTTGGCTAGTAGTCCAGCATTTAACTATTTGTGTTTTTGTACAGTGGAGACTAAATTTAAGTGAAATATTTCTTCATGAACACCTGTGTGCCCAGGGTTCTCTGCTCTCTCCCGAAGCCACTTTTAAACATTGATATTTTTCTTGTTAAAGTTGGGATCTGTAACAACAAAATCATGAAAGAGTAGTTGGTAGGACTCTTACAATCTGTAAATAAACATAATAATGGAACTATAACTTACTTGGTCACTTGGTCAAATGTGGTTTGAGATATATCAATTTTGCTTTGTATGCTATGGTAATAATTTCATATTTATTTAAAATGGTATAAAACCAGTGGAACAATTTTCTTTTTAATTTGAACTCATAGGATATTTTAAAATTAAATGAGAGTAATTATCTAATTATTACCCGTTTGTTTTCATGTCAACATACTGCCCCATTTTCTTCTTATAAATTATTTTTTTTACCTCCGAGTACTAGCATAATTGTTACAGAATTCAGGAAAAATTCTCCAGAAATATGTTGCTGTTTTATCTTTCTCCTTTTTAATAATCTAAAAATAAGTATTTTTCCTAATTTAAATAGTGTGATTAATACAAGGAGATTCTTTTATTCTGCTGTATCTTTCAT